>NW_025725371.1:0-2500000 GCF_021461395.2 Schistocerca americana
CAAGAAGAGTGAGACTTCTCAGAGTCTGTGGTTTGATCCTTTCCTGTGAGACCAGTATTTTTTTCCAATACACCACTGCAGGTTCAATGTATTCCTTTTACATACACATTAACGATGAAACACTGAAATTACATCGGAATTAAATAAAAAAGGCACAATGCCACCCTAAGTGCAAGATGATTGAGACTTCATAGAGTCTGTGCTTTGATCCTTTCCTATGAGACCAGTATTAGTTTCCGATACACCATTGCAGGTTCAATTTATTCCTCGGACCTTCTCATTGGCGATGAAACACAGAAATCGCATCGGAATTAAATACAAAAGCCACAATGCCGAATTAAGTATAAGAGTAGAAACTCTTCTTACAGTCGGTGCTTTGATCCTTTCCTGTGAGACCAGTATTAGTTTCCGATACACCACTGCAGGTTCAATGTATTCCTTGGACATTCACATTGACGATGAAACACTGAAACTATATCGGAATTAAATACAAAAGGCACAATGCCGCCTTTAGTGCAAGAAAAGTGAGACTTCTTAGAGTCTGAGCTTTGATCCTTTCCTATGAGACCAATATTAGTTTCCGATACACCACTGCAGTTTCAATGTATTCCGTTTACATACACATTGACGATGAAACACTGAAATTACATCGGAATGAAATACCAAGGCACAATGCCGCCTTAAGTGCAAGAAGAGTGAGACTTCTCAGAGTCTGTGGTTTGATCCTTTCCTGTGAGACCAGTATTTTTTTCCAATACACCACTGCAGGTTCAATGTATTCCTTTTTACATACTCATTGACGATGAAACACTGAAATTACATCGGAATTAAATAAAAAAGGCACAATGCCACCCTAAGTGCAAGATGATTGAGACTTCATAGAGTCTGTGGCTTTGATCCTTTCCTATGAGACCAGTATTAGTTTCCGATACACCATTGCAGGTTCAATGTATTCCTTGGACCTTCACATTGGCGATGAAACACAGAAATCGCATCGGAAATAAATACAAAAGCCACATATGCCGAATTAAGTATAAGAGTAGAAACTCTTCTTACAGTCGGTGCTTTGATCCTTTCCTGTGAGACTAGTATTAGTTTCCGATACACCACTGCAGGGTCAATGCATTCCTTGGACATTCACATTGACGATGAAACACTGAAACTATATCGGAATTAAATACAAAAGGCACAATGCCGCCTTTAGTGCAAGAAAAGTGAGACTTCTTAGAGTCTGAGCTTTGATCCTTTCCTATGAGACCAGTATTAGTTTCCGATACACCACTGCAGGTTCAATGGTATTCCTTGGCCATTTCACATGACGATGAAACACTGAAATTACAACGGAATTAAATACAAAAGGCACAATGCCGCCTTAAATGCAAGAAGATTGAGACTTCGTAGAGTCTGTGCTTTGATCCTTTCATATGAGACCAGTATTAGTTTCCGATACACCACTGCAGGTTCAATGTATTCCTTTTACATACACATTGACGATGAAACACTGAAATTACATCGGAATTAAATACAAAAGGCACAATGCCGCCTTAAGTGCAAGAAGAATGAGACTACTTAAAGTCAGTGCTTTGATCCTTTCCTGTGAGACCAGACTTAGTTTCCGATACACCACTGCAGGTTCAATGTATTCCTTGGACCTTCACATTGACGATGAAACACAGAAATCGCATCGGAATTAAATTCAGAAGGCACAACGCCGCCTTAAGTACAAGAATTGAGACTCTTCTTACGGTCGGTGCTTAGATCCTTTCCTGTGAGACCAGTATTCGTTTCCGATACACCACTGCTGGTTTCTATGTATTCTTTGGACATTCACATTGACGATGAAACACTGAAATTACATCGGAATTAAATTCAAAAGGCACAATGCCGCCTTAAGTGCAAGAAGAGTGAGACTTCTTAGAGTCTGTGCTTTGATCCTTTCCTGTGAGACCAGTTTTAGTTCCGATACACCAGTGCAGGTTCAATGTATTGCTTGAACCTTCACATTGACGATGAAACACAGAAAACGCATCGGGATTAAATACAAAAGGCACAACACCGCCTTAAGAACAGAATAGAGACTCTTCTTACAGTCGATGCTCTCATCCTTTTCCTGTGAGTCCAGTATTAATTTCCGATACACCACTGCAAGTTCAATGTATTCGTTTTACATACAGATTGACGATGAAAACACTGAAATTACATCGGGATTAAATACAAAAGGCACAATATGCCGCCTTAAATGCAAGAAGAGTGAGACTTCTTAGTCTGTGCTTTGATCCTTTCCTATGACACCACTATTAGTTTCCGATACACCACTGCAGGTTCAATGTATTCCTTTTACATACAAATTGACGATGAAGCACTGAAATTACATTGGAATTAAATACAAAAGGCACAATGCCGCCTTAAATGCAAGATGAGTGAGACTTCTTAGAGTCTGAGTTTGAACCTTTCCTATGAGACCAGTATTAGTTTCCGACACACCACTGCAGGGTCAATGTATTCCTTGGACCTTCATATTGACGATGAAACACAGAAATCGCATCGCAATTAAATACAAAAGGCACAATGCCGGCTTAAGTACCAGAATAGAGACTCATCTTACAGTCGGTGTTTTGATCCTTTCCTGTGAGACCAGTATTAGTTTCCGATACACCACTGCAGGTTTAATGTATTCCTTGAACATTCACATTGACGATGAAACACTGAAATTACATCGGAATTAAATACAAAAGGCACAATGCCGCCTTAAGTGCAAGATGAGTGAGACTTCTTACAGTCTGTGCTTTGATCCTTTCCTATGAGACCAGTATTAGTTTCCGATACACCACTGCAGGTTCAATGTATTCCGTTTACATACATATTAACGATGAAACACTGAAATTACATTGGAATTAAATACAAAAGGCACAATGCCGCCTTAAGTGCAAGTAGAGTGAGACTTCATAGCGTCTGTGTTTCGATCCTTTCCTGTGAGACCAGTATTAGTTTCCGATACACCACTGCACGTTCAATGTATTCCCTGGACCTTCACATTGACGATGAAACACTGATATTACCTCGGAATTAAATACAAAAGGCATAATGCCGCCTTAAGTGCAAGACGAGTGAGACTTCTTAGAGCCTGTGCTTTGATCCTGTCCAATGAGACCAGTATTAGTTTCCGATACAACACAGCAGGTTCAATGTATTCCTTTTACATACACATTGACGATGTAACACTGAAATTACATCGGAATTAAATACAAAAGGCACAATGCCGCCTTAAGTACAAGAATAGAGACTCTTCTTACAGTCTCATCTTTGTTCCTTTCCTGTGAGACCAGTATTAGTTTCCGATACACCACTGCAGGGTCAATGTATTCCTTGGACCTTCACATTGACGATGAAACACAGAAATCGCATCGGAATTAAATACAAAAGGCACAATGCCGCCTTCAAGAATAGAGACTCTTCTGACAGTCAGTGCTTTGATCCTTTCCTGTGAGACCAGTATTAGTTTCCGATACACCACTGCAGGTGCAATGTATTCCTTGGACATTCACATTGACGATGAAACACTGAAATTACATCGGAATTAAATACAAAAGACACAACGCCACCTTAAGTACAAGAATTGAGACTCTTCTTACAGTCGGTGCTTTGATCCTTTCCTGTGAGACCAGTATTACTTTCCGATACACCACTGCAGGTTCAAACTATTCCTTGGACATTCACATTGTCGATGATACACTGAAATTACATCGGAATTAAATACAAAATGCACCATGCCGCCTTAAATGCAAGAAGAGTGAGACTTCTTATAGTCTGTGCTTTCATCCTTTCCTATGAGACCAATATTAGTTTCCGATACACCACTGCAGGTTCAATGTATTCCGTTTACATACACATTGACGATGAAACACTGAAATTACATCGGAATGAAATACCAAGGCACAATGCCGCCTTAAGTGCAAGAAGAGTGAGACTTCTCAGAGTCTGTGGTTTGATCCTTTCCTGTGAGACCAGTATTTTTTCCCAATACACCACTGCAGGTTCAATGTATTCCTTTTACATACACATTGACGATGAAACACTGAAATTACATCGGAATGAAATACAATATGCACAATGCCAACTTATGTGCAAGAAGAGTGGGACCTCTTAGAGTCAGTGCTTTGATCCTATCCTGTGAGACCAGTATTAGTTTCCGATACACCACTGCAGGTTCAATGTATTCCTTGGACCTTCACATTGACGATGAAACACAGAAATCGCATTGGAATTATATACAAAAGGCACAACGCCACCTTAAGTACAAGAATTTAGACTCTTCTTACAGTCGGTGCTTTGATCCTTTCCTGTGAGACCAGTATTAGTTTCCGATACACCACTGCAGGTTCAATCTATTCCTTGGACATTCACATTGACGATGATACACTGAAATTACATCGGAATTAAATACAAAATGCACCATGCCGCCTTAAATGCAAGAAGAGTGAGACTTCGTATAGTCTGTGCTTTCATCCTTTCCTATGAGACCAGTATTAGTTTCCGATACACCACTGCAGGTTCAATGTATTCCTTTTACATACACATTGACGATGAAACACTGAAATTACATCGGAATTAAATACAAAAGGCATAATGCCGCCTTAAGTGCAAGAAGAATGAGACTCCTTAGAGTCAGTGCTTTGATCCTTTCCAGTGAGACCAGACTTAGTTTCCGATACACCACTGCAGGTTCAATGTATTCCTTGGACCTTCACATTGTCGATGAAACACAGAAATCGCATCGGAATTAAATACAGACGGCACAACGCCGCCTTAAGTACAAGAACTGACACTCTTCTTACAGCCGGTGCTTTGATTCTTTCCTGTGAGACCAGTATTCGTTTCCGATACACCACTGCAGGTTCTATGTATTCCTTGGACCTTCACATTGACGATGAAACACAGAAATCGCATCGGAATTAAATACAAAAGGCACAATGCCGCCTTAAGTGCAAGAAGAGTGAGACTTCTTAGTGTCTGTGCTTTGATCCTTCCCTGTGAGACCAGTGTTAGTTTCCTATACTCCACTGCAGGTTCAATGTATTCCTTTTACATACACTTTGACGATGAAACACTGAAATTACATCGGAATTAAATACAAAAGGCACAATGCTGCCTTAAGTGCAAGAAGATTGAGACTTTTTTGAGTCTATGCTTTGATCCTTTCCTGTGAGACCAGTTTTAGTTTCCGATACACCACTGCAGGTTCAATGTATTGCTTGGACCTTTACATTGACGATGAAACACAGAAAACGCATCAGGATTAAATACAAAAGGCACAACGTCCCCTTAAGTACAAGAATAGAGACTCGTCTTACAGTCGGTGCTCTGATCCTTTCCTGTGAGACCAGTATTAGTTTCCGATACACCACTGCAAGTTCAATGTATTCGTTTTACATACACATTGACGATGAAACACTGAAATTACATCGGAATTAAATACAAAAGGCACAATGCCGCCTTAAATGCAAGAAGAGTGAGACTACTTAGAGTCTGTGCTTTGATCCTTCGCTGTGACACCACTATTAGTTTCCGATACACCACTGCAGGTTCAATGTATTCCTTTTACATACAAATTGACGATGAAACACTGAAATTACATTGGAATTAAATGCAAAAGGCACAATGGAGCCTTAAACGCAAGAAGAGAGAGACTTCTTAGAGTCTGTGTTTGATCCTTTCCGATGAGACCAGTATTAGTTTACGACACACCACTGCAGGGTCAATGTATTCCTTGGACCTTGACATTGACGATGAAACACAGAAATCGCATCGCAATTAAATACAAAAGGCACAATGCCGCCTTAGGTACCAGAATAGAGACTCTTCTTACAGTCGGTGCTTTGATCCTTTCCTGTGAGACCAGTATTAGTTTCCGATACACCACTACAGGTTCAATGTATTCCTTGGACATTCACATTGACGATGAAACACTGAAATTACATCGGAATTAAATACAAAACGCACAATGGCGCCTTAAGAGCAAGATGAGTGAGACTTCTTACAGTCTGTGCTTTGATCCTTTCCTATGAGACCAGTATTAGTTCCCAATACACCACTGCAGGTTCAATGTATTCCGTTTACATACACATTGACGATGAAACACTGAAATTACATCGGAATTAAATACAAAAACACAATGCCGCCTTAAGTGCAAGAAGAGTGAGACTTCTTAGCGTCTGTGCTTTAATCCTTTCCTGTAAGAACAGTATTAGTTTCCGATACACCACTGCACGTTCAATGTATTCCTTGGACCTTCACATTGACGATGAAACACTGATATTACTTCGGAATTAAGTACAAAAGGCACAATGCCGCCATAAGTGCAAGAAGAGTGAGACTTCTAAGAGTCTGTGCTTTGATCCTTTCCTATGAGACCAGTATTAGTTACCGATACAACACAGCAGGTTCAATGTATTCCTTTTACATACACATTGACGATGAAACACTGAAATTACATCGGAATGAAATACAATATGCACAATGCCGCCTTAAGTGCAAGAAGAGTGGGACCTCTTAGAGTCAGTGCTTTGATCCTATCCTGTGAGACCAGTATTAGCTTCCGATACACCACTGCAGGTTCAATGTATTCCTTGGACCTTCACATTGACGATGAAACACAGAAATCGCATTGGAATTATATACAAAAGGCACAACGCCACCTTAAGTACATTTGTTGTGACTCTTCTTACAGTCGGTGATTTGATCCTTTCCTGTGAGACCAGTATTAGTTTCCGATAAACCACTGTAGGTTCAATCTATTCCTTGGACATTCACATTGACGATGAAACACTGAAATTACATCGGAATCAAATACAAAAGGCACACTGCCGCCTTAAATGCAACAAGAGTGAGACTTCGTAGAGTCTGTGCTTTGATCCTTTCCTATGAGACCAGTATCAGTTTCCGATACACCACTGCAGGTTCAATGTATTCCTTTTACGTACACATTGACTATGAAACACTGAAATTACATCGGAATTAAATACAAAAGGCATAATGCCGCCTTAAGTGCAAGAAGAATGAGACATCTTAGAGTCAGTGATTTGATGCTTTCCTGTGAGACCAGTTTTAGTTTCCGATACACCACTGCAGGTTCAGTGTATTGCTTGGACCTTCACATTGACGATGAAACACAGATATTGCATCGGAATTAAATACAAAAGGCACAATGCCGCCTTAAATGCAAGAAGAATGAGACTTCTTAAAGTCTGTGCTTTGATCCTTTGCTATGACACCACTATTAGTTTCCGATACACCACTGCAGGTTCAATGTATTCCTTTTACATACAAATTGACGATGAAACACTGAAATTACATTGGAATTAAAAACAAAAGGCACAATGCCACCTTAAATGCAAGAAGAGTGAGACTTCTTAGAGTCTGTGTTTGATCCTTTCCTATGAGACCAGTATTAGTTTCCGACACACCATTGCAGGGTCAATGCATTCCTTGAACCTTCACATTGACGATGAAACACAGAAATCGCATTGCAATTAAATACAAAAGGCACAATGCCGCCTTAAGTACCAGAATAGAGACTCTTCTTACAGTCGGTGTTTTGATCCTTTCCTGTGAGACCAGTATTAGTTTCCGATACACCACTGCAGGTTCAATGTATTAATTTTACATACAAATTGACGATGAAACACTGAAATTACATTGGAATTAAATACAAAAGGCACAATGCCGCCTTAAATGCAAGAAGAGTGAGACTTCTTAGAGTCTGTGTTTGATCCTTTGCTATGACACCACTATTAGTTTCCGATACACCACTGCAGGTTCAATGTATTCCTTTTACATACAAATTGACGAAGAAATACTGAAATTACATTGGAATTAAATACAAAAGGCACAATGCCGCCTTAAATGCAAGAAGAGTGAGACTTCTTAGAGTCTGTGTTTGATCCTTTCCTATGAGACCATTATTAGTTTACGACACACCATTGCAGGGTCAATGTATTCCTTGAACCTTCACATTGACGATGAGACACGGAAATCGCATCGCAATTAAATACAAAAGGTACAATGCCGCCTTATGTACCAGAATAGAGACTCTTCTTACAGTCGGTGTTTTGATCCTTTCCTGTGAGACCAGTATTAGTTTCCGATACACCACTGCAGGTTCACTGTATTCCTTGGACATTCACATTGACGATGAAACACTGAAATTACAACGGAATTAAGTACAAAAGGCACAATGGCGCCTTAAGAGCGAGATGAGTGAGACTTCTTACAGTCTGTGCTTTGATCCTTTCGTGTGAGAACAGTACTAGTTTCCGATACACCACTGCACGTTCAATGTATTCCTTGGACCTTCACATTGACGATGAAACACTGATATTACTTCGGAATTAAACACAAAAGGCACAATGCCGCCTTAAGTGCAAGAAGAGTGAGACTTCTAAGAGTCTGTGTTTGATCCTTTGCTATGACACCACTATTAGTTTCCGATACACCACTGCACTTTCAATTTATTCCTTGGACATTCCCAATGACGATGAAACACTGAAATTAATTCGGAATTAAATACAAAAGGCACAATGCCGCCTTAAGTGCAAGAAGAGTGGGACTTCTTAGAGTCTGTGCTTTGATCCTTTCCTATGAGACCAGTATTAGTTTCCGATACACCGCAGCAGGTTCAATGTATTCCTTTTGCATACACATTGACGATGAAACACTGAAATTACATCGGAATTAAAACAAAATCACAATGCCGCCTTAAGTGCAAGAAGAGTGAGACTTCTTAGAGTCTTTGCTTTTATCCTTTCCTATGAGACCAGTATTAGTTTCCGATACACCACTGCAGGTTCAATGTATTCCGTTTACGTACACATAGACGATGAAACACTGAAATTACATCAGAATTAAATACAAAGGCACAATGCCGCCGTAGGTGTAAGAAGAGTGAGACTTCTTAGAGTCTGTGCTTTGATCCTTTCCTATGAGACCAGTTTTAGTTTCCGATACACCACTGCAGGTTCAATGTATTCCTTGGTCATTCACATTGACGATGAAACACTGAAATTGCATCGGAATTAGATACAAAAGGCACAATGCCGCCTTAATTGCAAGAAGAGTGGACTTCTTAGAGTCTGTGCATTGATCCTTTCCTATGAGACCAGTATTAGTTTCCGATACACCACTGCAGGGTCATTGTATACCTTGGACCTTCACATTGGCGATGAAACACAGAAATGGCATCGTAATTAAATACAAAAGGCACAATGCCGCCGTAAATACAAGAATAGAGACTCTTCTTACAGTCGGTGCTTTGATCCTTTCCTGTGAGACCGGTATTAGTTTCCGATACACCACTGCAGGTTCAATGTATCCCTTGGACATTCACGTTGACGATGAAACACTGAAATTACATCGGAATTAAATACAAAAGGCACAATGCCGCCTTAAGTGCAAGAAGAGTGAGACTTCTTAGAGTCTTTGCTTTGATACTTTCCTATGAGACCAGTATTAGGTTCCGATACACCACTGCAGGTTCAATGTATTCCGTTTATATACACATTAACGATGAAACACTGAAATTACATCAGAATTAAATACAAAGGCACAATGCCGCCTTAGGTGCAAGAAGAGTGAGACTTCTTAGAGTCTGTGCATTGATCCTTTCCTGTGAGACCAGTATTAGTTTCCGATGCAGCACTGCACGTTCCATGTATTCCTTGGACCTTCACATTGACAATGAAACACTGATATTACTTCGGAATTAAATACAAAAGGCACAATGCCGCCTTAAGTTCCAGAAGAGTGAGACTTCTTAGAGTCTTTGCTTTGATCCTTTCCTATGAGACCAGTTTTAGTTTCCGATACACCACTGCAGGTTCAATGTATTCCTTGGACATTCTCATTGACGATGAAACACTGAAATTACATCGGAATTAAATACAAAGAAGCACAATGCCACCTTAAGTGCAAGAAGATTGAGACTTCTTACAGTCTGTGCTTTGATCCTTTCCTATGAGACCATTATTAGTTTCCGATAACCCACTGCAGGTCCAATGTATTCCGTTTACATACACATTGTCGATGAAACACTGAAATTGCATCGGAATTAAATACAAAAGGCACAATGCCACCTTAAGTGCAAGAAGAGTGAGACTTCTTAGAGTCTTTGGTTTGATCCTTTCCTGTGAGACCAGTATTAGTTTCCGATACACCACTGCAGGTTCGATGTATTCCTTGCACCTACACATTGACGATGAAACAAAGAAATCGCATCGCAATTATACACAAAAGGCACATTGCCATCTTAAGTACAGGAATAGAGACTCTTCTTACAGTCTGTGCATTGAGCATTCCCTGTGAGACCAGTATTAGTTTCCGATACACCACTGCTGGTTCAATTTATTCCTTGGACATACACATTGACGACGAAACACTGAAATCGAATCGGAATGAAATACAAAAGGCACAATGCCGCCATAAGTACAAGAATGGGGACTCTTCTTACAGTCGGTGCTTTGAGCATTCCCTGTTAGGCCAGTATTAGTTTCCGCTACACCACTGCTGGTTCAATGTATTCATTGGACCTTCACATTGACGATGAAACACCGAAATCGCATCGGACGTAAATACAAAAGGCACAATGCCGCCATAAGTATAAGAATTGAGACTCTTCTTACAGTCGGTGTTTGATCCTTTCCTGTGAGACCAGTATTGGTTTCCGATACACCACTGCAGGTTCAATGGATTCCATGGACATTCACATTGACGATGAAACACTGAAATTACATCGGTATTAAATACAAAAGGCACAATGCCGCCTTAAGTGCAAGAAGAGTGAGACTTCTTAGAGCCCGTGATTTGATCCTTTCCTATGAGACCATTATTAGTTTCCGATACACCACTGCAGGTTCAATTTATTCCGTTTACATACACAATGACGATGAAACACTGAAATTACATGGGAATAAAGTACAAAGGCACAATGCCGCGTTAAGTGCAAGAAGAGTGAGACTGCTTAGAGTCTGTGCTTTGATCCTTTCCTATGAGACCATTATTAGTTTCTGATACACCACTGCAGGTTCAATGTATTGCTTTTACATACACATTGACGATGAAGCACTGAAATTACATCGGAATTAAATGCAAAAGGCACAATGCCGCCTTAAGTGCAAGAAGAGTGAGACTTCTTAGAGTCTGTGCTTTGTTCATTTCCTATGAGACCATTATTAGTATCCGATACACCACTGCAAGTTCAATGTATTCCTTGCACATTCACATTGACGATGAAACACTGAAATTACATAGGAATTAAATACAAAAGGCACTATGCCGCCTAATGTGCAAGAAGAGTGAGACTTCTTAGAGTCTGTGCTTTTATCCTTTCCTATGAGACCAGTATTAGTTTCCGATAACCCACTGCAGGTTCAATGTATTCCGATTACATACACATTGACGATGAAACACTGAAATTACATCGGAAATAAATACAAAAGGCACAATGCCGCCATACGTGCAAGATGAGTTTGCCTTCTTAGAGTCTGTGCTTTGAACCTTTCCTATGAGACCAGTATTAGTCTCCGATACACCACTGCAGGTTCAATGTATTCCGTTTACATACACATTGACGATGAAACACTGAAATTACATCGGAATTAAATGCAAAAGGCACAATGCCGCCTTAAGTGCAAGAAGAGTGAGACTTCTTAGAGTCTGTGCTTTGTTCCTTTCCTGTGAGACCAGACTTAGTTTCCGATACACCACTGCAGGTTCAATGTATTCCTTGGACCTTCACATTGACGATGAAACACAGAAATCGCATCGGAATTAAATTCAGAAGGCACAACGCCGCCTTAAGTACAAGAATTGAGACTCTTCTTACGGTCGGTGCTTAGATCCTTTCCTGTGAGACCAGTATTCGTTTCCGATACACCACTGCTGGTTCTATGTATTCTTTGGACATTCACATTGACGATGAAACACTGAAATTACATCGGAATTAAATTCAAAAGGCACAATGCCGCCTTAAGTGCAAGAAGAGTGAGACTTCTTAGAGTCGGTGCTTTGATCCTTTCCTGTGAGACCAGTTTTAGTTTCCGATACACCAGTGCTGGTTCAATGTATTGCTTGAACCTTCACATTGACGATGAAACACAGAAAACGCATCGGGATTAAATACAAAAGGCACAACACCGCCTTAAGAACAAGAATAGAGACTCTTCTTACAGTCGATGCTCTCATCCTTTCCTGTGAGTCCAGTATTAATTTCCGATACACCACTGCAAGTTCAATGTATTCGTTTTACATACAGATTGACGATGAAACACTGAAATTACATCGGGATTAAATACAATAGGCACAATGCCGCCTTAAATGCAAGAAGAGTGAGACTTCTTAGTCTGTGTTTGATCCTTTCCTATGACACCACTATTAGTTTCCGATACACCACTGCAGGTTCAATGTATTCCTTTTACATACAAATTGACGATGAAGCACTGAAATTACATTGGAATTAAATACAAAAGGCACAATGCCGCCTTAAATGCAAGATGAGTGAGACTTCTTAGAGTCTGAGTTTGAACCTTTCCTATGAGACCAGTATTAGTTTCCGACACACCACTGCAGGGTCAATGTATTCCTTGGACCTTCATATTGACGATGAAACACAGAAATCGCTTCGCAATTAAATACAAAGGGCACAATGCCGCCTTAAGTACCAGAATAGAGACTCATCTTACAGTCGGTGTTTTGATCCTTTCCTGTGAGACCAGTATTAGTTTCCGATACACCACTGCAGGTTTAATGTATTCCTTGAACATTCACATTGACGATGAAACACTGAAATTACATCGGAATTAAATACAAAAGGCACAATGCCGCCTTAAGTGCAAGATGAGTGAGACTTCTTACAGTCTGTGCTTTGATCCTTTCCTATGAGACCAGTATTAGTTTCCGATACACCACTGCAGGTTCAATGTATTCCGTTTACATACATATTAACGATGAAACACTGAAATTACATTGGAATTAAATACAAAAGGCACAATGCCGCCTTAAGTGCAAGTAGAGTGAGACTTCATATCGTCTGTGTTTCGATCCTTTCCTGTGAGACCAGTATTAGTTTCCGATACACCACTGCACGTTCAATGTATTCCCTGGACCTTCCCATTGACGATGAAACACTGATATTACCTCGGAATTAAATACAAAAGGCATAATGCCGCCTTAAGTGCAAGAAGAGTGAGACTTCTTAAAGCCTGTGCTTTGATCCTGTCCAATGAGACCAGTATTAGTTTCCGATACACCACTGCAAGTTCAATGTATTCCTTTTACATACACATTGACGATGTAACACTGAAATTACATCGGAATTAAATACAGAAGGCACAATGCCGCCTTAAGTACAAGAATAGAGACTCTTCTTACAGTCTCATTTTTGTTCCTTTCCTGTGAGACCAGTATTAGTTTCCGATACACCACTGCAGGGTCAATGTATTCCTTGGACCTTCACATTGACGATGAAACACAGAAATCGCATCGGAATTAAATACAAAAGGCACAATGCCGCCTTCAAGAATAGAGACTCTTCTGACAGTCAGTGCTTTGATCCTTTCCTGTGAGACCAGTATTAGTTTCCGATACACCACTGCAGGTGCAATGTATTCCTTGGACATTCACATTGACGATGAAACACCGAAATTACATCGGAATTAAATACAAAAGACACAACGCCACCTTAAGTACAAGAATTGAGACTCTTCTTACAGTCGGTGCTTTGATCCTTTCCTGTGAGACCAGTATTAGTTTCCGATACACCACTGCAGGTTCAATCTATTCCTTGGACATTCACATTGACGATGATACACTGAAATTAAATCGGAATTAAATACAAAATGCACCATGCCGCCTTAAATGCAAGAAGAGTGAGACTTCTTATAGTCTGTGCTTTCATCCTTTCCTATGAGACCAATATTAGTTTCCGATACACCACTGCAGGTTCAATGTATTCCGTTTACATACACATTGACGATGAAACACTGAAATTACATCGGAATGAAATACCAAGGCACAATGCCGCCTTAAGTGCAAGAAGAGTGAGACTTCTCAGAGTCTGTGGTTTGATCCTTTCCTGTGAGACCAGTATTTTTTCCCAATACACCACTGCAGGTTCAATGTATTCCTTTTACATACACATTGACGATGAAACACTGAAATTACATCGAAATGAAATACAATATGCACAATGCCAACTTATGTGCAAGAAGAGTGGGACCTCTTAGAGTCAGTGCTTTGATCCTATCCTGTGAGACCAGTATTAGTTTCCGATACACCACTGCAGGTTCAATGTATTCCTTGGACCTTCACATTGACGATGAAACACAGAAATCGCTTTGGAATTATATACAAAAGGCACAACGCCACCTTAAGTACAAGAATTTAGACTCTTCTTACAGTCGGTGCTTTGATCCTTTCCTGTGAGACCAGTATTAGTTTCCGATACACCACTGCAGGTTCAATCTATTCCTTGGACATTCACATTGACGATGATACACTGAAATTACATCGGAATTAAATACAAAATGCACCATGCCGCCTTAAATGCAAGAAGAGTGAGACATCGTATAGTCTGTGCTTTCATCCTTTCCTATGAGACCAGTATTAGTTTCCGATACACCACTGCAGGTTCAATGTATTCCTTTTACATACACATTGACGATGAAACACTGAAATTACATCGGAATTAAATTCAAAAGGCACAATGCCGCCTTAAGTGCAAGAAGAGTGAGACTTCTTGGTGTCTGTGCTTTGATCCATCCCTGTGAGACCAGTGTTAGTTTCCTATACTCCACTGCAGGTTCAATGTATTCCTTTTACATAAACTTTGACGATGAAACACTGAAATTACATCGGAATTAAATACAAAAGGCACAATGCTGCCTTAAGTGCAAGAAGATTGAGACTTTTTTGAGTCTATGCTTTGATCCTTTCCTGTGAGACCAGTTTTAGTTTCCGATACACCACTGCAGGTTCAATGTATTGCTTGGACCTTTACATTGACGATGAAACACAGAAAACGCATCAAGATTAAATACAAAAGGCACAACGTCCCCTTAAGTACAATAATAGAGACTCGTCTTACAGTCGGTGCTCTGATCCTTTCCTGTGAGACCAGTATTAGTTTCCGATACACCACTGCAAGTTCAATGTATTCGTTTTACATACACATTGACGATGAAACACTGAAATTACATCGGAATTAAATACAAAAGGCACAATGCCGCCTTAAATGCAAGAAGAGTGAGACTACTTAGAGTCTGTGCTTTGATCCTTCGCTGTGACACCACTATTAGTTTCCGATACACCACTGCAGGTTCAATGTATTCCTTTTACATACAAATTGACGATGAAACACTGAAATTACATTGGAATTAAATGCAAAAGGCACAATGGAGCCTTAAACGCAAGAAGAGAGAGACTTCTTAGAGTCTGTGTTTGATCCTTTCCGATGAGACCAGTATTAGTTTACGACACACCACTGCAGGGTCAATGTATTCCTTGGACCTTTACATTGACGATGAAACACAGAAAACGCATCAGGATTAAATACAAAAGGCACAACGTCCCCTTAAGTACAAGAATAGAGACTCTTCTTACAGTCGGTGCTTTGATCCTTTCCTGTGAGACCAGTATTAGTTTCCGATACACCACTGCAGGTTCAATGTATTCCTTGGACATTCACATTGACGATGAAACACTGAAATTACATCGGAATTAAATACAAAACGCACAATGGCGCCTTAAGAGCAAGATGAGTGAGACTTCTTACAGTCTGTGCTTTGATCCTTTCCTATGAGACCAGTATTAGTTCCCAATACACCACTGCAGGTTCAATGTATTCCGTTTACATACACATTGACGATGAAACACTGAAATTACATCGGAATTAAACACAAAAACACAATGCCGCCTTAAGTGCAAGAAGAGTGAGACTTCTTAGCGTCTGTGCTTTGATCCTTTCCTGTAAGAACAGTATTAGTTTCCGATACACCACTGCACGTTCAATGTATTCCTTGGACCTTCACATTGACGATGAAACACTGATATTACTTCGGAATTAAGTACAAAAGGCACAATGCCGCCATAAGTGCAAGAAGAGTGAGACTTCTAAGAGTCTGTGCTTTGATCCTTTCCTATGAGACCAGTATTAGTTACCGATACAACACAGCAGGTTCAATGTATTCCTTTTACATACACATTGACGATGAAACACTGAAATTACATCGGAATGAAATACAATATACACAATGCCGCCTTAAGTGCAAGAAGAGTGGGACCGCTTAGAGTCAGTGCTTTGATCCTATCCTGTGAGACCAGTATTAGCTTCCGATACACCACTGCAGGTTCAATGTATTCCTTGGACCTTCACATTGACGATGAAACACAGAAATCGCATTGGAATTATATACAAAAGGCACAACGCCACCTTAAGTACATTAGTTGTGACTCTTCTTACAGTCGGTGATTTGATCCTTTCCTGTGAGACCAGTATTAGTTTCCGATAAACCACTGTAGGTTCAATCTATTCCTTGGACATTCACATTGACGATGAAACACTGAAATTACATCGGAATCAAATACAAAAGGCACACTGCCGCCTTAAATGCAACAAGAGTGAGACTTCGTAGAGTCTGTGCTTTGATCCTTTCCTATGAGACCAGTATCAGTTTCCGATACACCACTGCAGGTTCAATGTATTCCTTTTACATACACATTGACTATGAAACACTGAAATTACATCGGAATAAAATACAAAAGGCATAATGCCGCCTTAAGTGCAAGAAGAATGAGACATCTTAGAGTCAGTGATTTGATGCTTTCCTGTGAGACCAGTTTTAGTTTCCGATACACCACTGCAGGTTCAGTGTATTGCTTGGACCTTCACATTGACGATGAAACACAGAAATTGCATCGGAATTAAATACAAAAGGCACAATGCCGCCTTAAATGCAAGAAGAAAGAGACTTCTTAAAGTCTGTGCTTTGAACCCTTGCTATGACACCACTATTAGTTTCCGATACACCACTGCAGGTTCAATGTATTCCTTTTACATACAAATTGACGATGAAACACTGAAATTACATTGGAATTAAAAACAAAAGGCACAATGCCACCTTAAATGCAAGAAGAGTGAGACTTCTTAGAGTCTGTGTTTGATCCTTTCCTATGAGACCAGTATTAGTTTCCGACACACCATTGCAGGGTCAATGCATTCCTTGAACCTTCACATTGACGATGAAACACAGAAATCGCATTGCAATTAAATACAAAAGGCACAATGCCGCCTTAAGTACCAGAATAGAGACTCTTCTTACAGTCGGTGTTTTGATCCTTTCCTGTGAGACCAGTATTAGTTTCCGATACACCACTGCAGGTTCAATGTATTCCTTTTACATACAAATTGACGATGAAACACTGAAATTACATTGGAATTAAATACAAAAGGCACAATGCCGCCTTAAATGCAAGAAGAGTGAGACTTCTTAGAGTCTGTGTTTGATCCTTTGCTATGACACCACTATTAGTTTCCGATACACCACTGCAGGTTCAATGTATTCCTTTTACATACAAATTGACGAAGAAATACTGAAATTACATTGGAATTAAATACAAAAGGCACAATGCCGCCTTAAATGCAAGAAGAGTGAGACTTCTTAGAGTCTGTGTTTGATCCTTTCCTATGAGACCATTATTAGTTTCCGACACACCATTGCAGGGTCAATGTATTCCTTGAACCTTCACATTGACGATGAGACACAGAAATCGCATCGCAAATAAATACAAAAGGTACAATGCCGCCTTATGTACCAGAATAGAGACTCTTCTTACAGTCGGTGTTTTGATCCTTTCCTGTGAGACCAGTATTAGTTTCCGATACACCACTGCAGGTTCACTGTATTCCTTGGACATTCACATTGACGATGAAACACTGAAATTACAACGGAATTAAATACAAAAGGCACAATGGCGCCTTAAGAGCGAGATGAGTGAGACTTCTTACAGTCTGTGCTATGATCCTTTCGTGTGAGAACAGTACTAGTTTCCGATACACCACTGCACGTTCAATGTATTCCTTGGACCTTCACATTGACGATGAAACACTGATATTACTTCGGAATTAAACACAAAAGGCACAATGCCGCCTTAAGTGCAAGAAGAGTGAGACTTCTTAGAGTCTGTGCTTTGATCCTTTCCTATGAGACCAGTATTAGTTTCCGATACACCACAGCAGGTTCAATGTATTCCTTTTGCATACACATTGACGATGAAACACTGAAATTACATCGGAATTAAAACAAAATCACAATGCCGCCTTAAGTGCAAGAAGAGTGAGACTTCTTAGAGTCTTTGCTTTTATCCTTTCCTATGAGACCAGTATTAGTTTCCGATACACCACTGCAGGTTCAATGTATTCCGTTTACGTACACATAGACGATGAAACACTGAAATTACATCAGAATTAAATACAAAGGCACAATGCCGCCGTAGGTGTAAGAAGAGTGAGACTTCTTAGAGTCTGTGCTTTGATCCTTTCCTATGAGACCAGTTTTAGTTTCCGATACACCACTGCAGGTTCAATGTATTCCTTGGTCATTCACATTGACGATGAAACACTGAAATTGCATCGGAATTAAATACAAAAGGCACAATGCCGCCTTAATTGCAAGAATAGTGGACTTCTTAGAGTCTGTGCATTGATCCTTTCCTATGAGACCAGTATTAGTTTCCGATACACCACTGCAGGGTCGTTGTATACCTTGGACCTTCACATTGGCGATGAAACACAGAAATCGCATCGTAATTAAATACAAAAGGCACAATGCCGCCGTAAATACAAGAATAGAGACTCTTCTTACAGTCGGTGCTTTGATCCTTTCGTGTGAGACCGGTATTAGTTTCCGATACACCACTGCAGGTTCAATGTATCCCTTGGACATTCACGTTGACGATGAAACACTGAAATTACATCGGAATTAAATACAAAAGGCACAATGCCGCCTTAAGTGCAAGAAGAGTGAGACTTCTTAGAGTCTTTGCTTTGATAATTTCCTATGAGACCAGTATTAGGTTCCGATACACCACTGCAGGTTCAATGTATTCCGTTTATATACACATTAACGATGAAACACTGAAATTACATCAGAATTAAATACAAAGGCACAATGCCGCCTTAGGTGCAAGAAGAGTGAGACTTCTTAGAGTCTGTGCATTGATCCTTTCCTGTGAGACCAGTATTAGTTTCCGATGCAGCACTGCACGTTCCATGTATTCCTTGGACCTTCACATTGACAATGAAACACTGATATTACTTCGGAATTAAACACAAAAGGCACAATGCCGCCTTAAGTTCCAGAAGAGTGAGACTTCTTAGAGTCTTTGCTTTGATCCTTTCCTATGAGACCAGTTTTAGTTTCCGATACACCACTGCAGGTTCAATGTATTCTTTGGACCTTCACATAGACGTTGAAACACAGAAATCGCATCGGAATTAAATACAAAAGCCACAATGCCGCCTAAAGTATAAGAATAGCGACTCTTCATACAGTCGGTGCTTTGATCCTTTCCCGTGAGACCAGTATTAGTTTCGGATACACCACTGCAGGTTCAATGTATTCCTTGGACATTCACATTGACGATGAAACACTGAAATTGCATCGGAATTAAATACAAAAGGCACAATGCCGCCTTAAGTGCAAGAAGAGTGAGACTTCTTAGAGTCTGTGCTTTGATCCTTTCCTATGAGACCAGTATTAGTTTCCGATAACCCACTGCAGGTTCAATGTATTCCGTATACATACACATTGACCATGAAATACTGAAATTACATCGGAATTAAATACAAAAGGCACAAAGCCGCCCTAAGTGCAAGAAGAGTGAGACTTCTTGGTGTCTGTGCTTTGATCCTTTCCTATGAGACCAGTATTAGTTTCCGATACACCACTGCAGGTTCAATGCATTCCTTTTACATACACATTGACGATGAAACACTGAAATTACATCGGAATTAAAAACAAATGGCACAATGCCGCCTTAATTGCAAGATGAGTGAGACTTCTAACTGTCTGTTCTTTGATCCTTTCCTGTGAGACCAGTATTAGTTTCCGATACACCACTGCAGGTTCAATGTATTCCTTGGACATTCACAATTGCGATCTGACACTGAAATTACATCGGAATTAAATACAAAAGGCACAATGCCGCCTTTACTGCAAGGTGAGTGAGACTTCTTAGTGTCTGTGCTTTGATCCTTTCCTATGAGGCCAGTATTAGTTTCCGATACACCACTGCAGGTTCAATGTATTCCTTTTACATACACATTGACGATGAAGCACTGAAATTACATCGGAATTAAATACAAAAGGCAAAATGCCGCCTTAAGTACAAGAATAGAGACTCTTCTTACAGTCTGAGCTTTGATCCTTTCCTGTAAGACCAGTATTAGTTTCCGATACACCACTGCACGTTCAATGTATTCCTTGGACATTCACATTGACGATGAAACACTGAAATTACTTCGGAATTAAATACAAAAAGCACAATGCCGCCTTAAGTGCAAGAAGAGTGTGACTTCTTAGGGTCGGTGCTTTGATCCTTTCCTATGAGACCAGTATTAGTTTCCGATACACCACTGCAGGTTCGATGTATTCCTTTTACATACACATTGACGATGAAACACTGAAATTACATCGGAATTAAATACAAAAGGCACAATGCCGCATTAAGTGCAAGAAGAGTGAGACTTCTTAGAGTCTGTGCTTTGATCCCTTGCTATGAGACCAGTATTAGTTTCCGATACACCACTGCAGGTTCAATGTATTCCGTGGACATTCACATGGACGATGAAACACTGAAATAACATCGAAATTAAATACAAAAGGCACTATGCTGCCTTAAGTGCAAGAAGAGTGAGAATTCTTAGAGTCTGTGCTTTGATCCTTTCCTATGAGCCCAGTATTAGTTTCCTATACACCATTGCAGGTTCAATGTATTCCTTGGACATTCACATTAACGATGAAACACTGAAATAACATCGGAATTAAATACAAAAGGCACAATGCCGCCTTAAGTGCAAGAAGAGTGAGACTTCATAGAGTCTGTGCTTTGATCCTTTCCTATGAGACCAGTATTAGTTTCCGATAACCCACTGCAGGTTCAATGTATTCCGTTTACATACACATTGACGATGAAACACTGAAATTACATCGGAATTAAATACAAAAGGCACAATGCCGCCCTAAGTGCAAGAAGAGTGAGACTCCATAGTGTCTGTGCTTTGATCCTTTCGTATGAGACCAGTATTAGTTTCATATACACCACAGCAGGTCCAATGTATTCCTTTTACATACATATTGACGATGAAACACTGAAATTACATTGGAATTAAATACAAAAGGCACAATGCCGCCTTAATTGCAAGAAGAGTGAGACTTCTTACAGTCTGTGATTTGATCCTTTCCTATGAGACCAGTGTTAGTTTCCGATACACCACCGCAGGGTCAATGTATCCCTTGGATCTTCACATTGACGATGAATCACAGATATCGCATCGGAATTAAAAACAAAAGGCGCAATGCCGCCATAAGTACAAGAATAGAGACTCCTCTTACAGTCGGTGCTTTGATCCTTTCCTGTGAGACCAGTATTAGTTTCCGATACACCACTGCTGTTTCAAAGTATTCCTCAGACATTCACAATTACGATGAAACACTGAAATTACATCGGAATTAAATACAAAAGGCATAATGAAGACTTAAGTGCAAGGAGAGTGAGACTTCTTAGAGTCTGTGCTTCCCTATGAGACCAGTATTAGTTTCCAATACACCACTGCAGGTTCAATGTATTCCGTTTACATACACATTGACGATGAAACACTGAAATTACGTCGGAATTAAATACAAAGGGCACAATGCCGCCTTAAGTGCAAGAAGAGTGAGACTTCTTAGAGTCTGTGCTTTGATCCTTTCCTATGAGACCAGTATTAGTTTCCGATACACCACAGCAGGTTCAATGTATTCCTTTTGCATACACATTGACGATGAAACACTGAAATTACCTCGGAATTAAAACAAAATCACAATGCCGCCTTAAGTGCAAGAAGAGTGAGACTTCTTAGAGTCTTTGCTTTTATCCTTTCCTATGAGACCAGTATTAGTTTCCGATACACCACTGCAGGTTCAATGTATTCCGTTTGCGTACACATAGACGATGAAACACTGAAATTACATCAGAATTAAATACAAAGGCACAATGCCGCCGTAGGTGTAAGAAGAGTGAGACTTCTTAGAGTCTGTGCTTTGATCCTTTCCTATGAGACCAGTTTTAGTTTCCGATACACCACTGCAGGTTCAATGTATTCCTTGGTCATTCACATTGACGATGAAACACTGAAATTGCATCGGAATTAAATACAAAAGGCACAATGCCGCCTTAATTGCAAGAATAGTGGACTTCTTAGAGTCTGTGCATTGATCCTTTCCTATGAGACCAGTATTAGTTTCCGATACACCACTGCAGGGTCATTGTATACCTTGGACCTTCACATTGGCGATGAAACACAGAAATCGCATCGTAATTAAATACAAAAGGCACAATGCCGCCGTAAATACAAGAATAGAGACTCTTCTTACAGTCGGTGCTTTGATCCTTTCCTGTGAGACCGGTATTAGTTTCCGATACACCACTGCAGGTTCAATGTATCCCTTGGACATTCACGTTGACGATGAAACACTGAAATTACATCGGAATTAAATACAAAAGGCACAATGCCGCCTTAAGTGCAAGAAGAGTGAGACTTCTTAGAGTCTTTGCTTTGATAATTTCCTATGAGACCAGTATTAGGTTCCGATACACCACTGCAGGTTCAATGTATTCCGTTTATATACACATTAACGATGAAACACTGAAATTACATCAGAATTAAATACAAAGGCACAATGCCGCCTTAGGTGCAAGAAGAGTGAGACTTCTTAGAGTCGGTGCATTGATCCTTTCCTGTGAGACCAGTATTAGTTTCCGATGCAGCACTGCACGTTCCATGTATTCCTTGGACCTTCACATTGACAATGAAACACTGATATTACTTCGGAATTAAACACAAAAGGCACAATGCCGCCTTAAGTTCCAGAAGAGTGAGACTTCTTAGAGTCTTTGCTTTGATCCTTTCCTATGAGACCAGTTTTAGTTTCCGATACACCACTGCAGGTTCAATGTATTCTTTGGACCTTCACATAGACGTTGAAACACAGAAATCGCATCGGAATTAAATACAAAAGCCACAATGCCGCCTAAAGTATAAGAATAGCGACTCTTCATACAGTCGGTGCTTTGATCCTTTCCCGTGAGACCAGTATTAGTTTCGGATACACCACTGCAGGTTCAATGTATTCCTTGGACATTCACATTGACGATGAAACACTGAAATTGCATCGGAATTAAATACAAAAGGCACAATGCCGCCTTAAGTGCAAGAAGAGTGAGACTTCTTAGAGTCTGTGCTTTGATCCTTTCCTATGAGACCAGTATTAGTTTCCGATAACCCACTGCAGGTTCAATGTATTCCGTATACATACACATTGACCATGAAATACTGAAATTACATCGGAATTAAATACAAAAGGCACAAAGCCGCCCTAAGTGCAAGAAGAGTGAGACTTCTTAGTGTCTGTGCTTTGATCCTTTCCTATGAGACCAGTATTAGTTTCCGATACACCACTGCAGGTTCAATGCATTCCTTTTACATACACATTGACGATGAAACACTGAAATTACATCGGAATTAAAAACAAATGGCACAATGCCGCCTTAATTGCAAGATGAGTGAGACTTCTAACTGTCTGTTCTTTGATCCTTTCCTGTGAGACCAGTATTAGTTTCCGATACACCACTGCAGGTTCAATGTATTCCTTGGACATTCACAATTGCGATCTGACACTGAAATTACATCGGAATTAAATACAAAAGGCACAATGCCGCCTTTACTGCAAGGTGAGTGAGACTCCTTAGTGTCTGTGCTTTGATCCTTTCCTATGAGGCCAGTATTAGTTTCCGATACACCACTGCAGGTTCAATGTATTCCTTTTACATACACATTGACGATGAAGCACTGAAATTACATCGGAATTAAATACAAAAGGCAAAATGCCGCCTTAAGTACAAGAATAGAGACTCTTCTTACAGTCTGAGCTTTGATCCTTTCCTGTAAGACCAGTATTAGTTTCCGATACACCACTGCACGTTCAATGTATTCCTTGGACATTCACATTGACGATGAAACACTGAAATTACTTCGGAATTAAATACAAAAAGCACAATGCCGCCTTAAGTGCAAGAAGAGTGTGACTTCTTAGGGTCGGTGCTTTGATCCTTTCCTATGAGACCAGTATTAGTTTCCGATACACCACTGCAGGTTCGATGTATTCCTTTTACATACACATTGACGATGAAACACTGAAATTACATCGGAATTAAATACAAAAGGCACAATGCCGCATTAAGTGCAAGAAGAGTGAGACTTCTTAGAGTCTGTGCTTTGATCCCTTGCTATGAGACCAGTATTAGTTTCCGATACACCACTGCAGGTTCAATGTATTCCGTGGACATTCACATGGACGATGAAACACTGAAATAACATCGAAATTAAATACAAAAGGCACTATGCTGCCTTAAGTGCAAGAAGAGTGAGACTTCATAGAGTCTGTGCTTTGATCCTTTCCTATGAGACCAGTATTAGTTTCCGATAACCCACTGCAGGTTCAATGTATTCCGTTTACATACACATTGACGATGAAACACTGAAATTACATCGGAATTAAATACAAAAGGCACAATGCCGCCCTAAGTGCAAGAAGAGTGAGACTCCATAGTGTCTGTGCTTTGATCCTTTCGTATGAGACCAGTATTAGTTTCATATACACCACAGCAGGTCCAATGTATTCCTTTTACATACATATTGACGATGAAACACTGAAATTACATTGGAATTAAATACAAAAGGCACAATGCCGCCTTAATTGCAAGAAGAGTGAGACTTCTTACAGTCTGTGATTTGATCCTTTCCTATGAGACCAGTGTTAGTTTCCGATACACCACCGCAGGGTCAATGTATCCCTTGGATCTTCACATTGACGATGAATCACAGATATCGCATCGGAATTAAAAACAAAAGGCGCAATGCCGCCATAAGTACAAGAATAGAGACTCCTCTTACAGTCGGTGCTTTGATCCTTTCCTGTGAGACCAGTATTAGTTTCCGATACACCACTGCTGTTTCAAAGTATTCCTCAGACATTCACAATTACGATGAAACACTGAAATTACATCGGAATTAAATACAAAAGGCATATTGAAGACTTAAGTGCAAGGAGAGTGAGACTTCTTAGAGTCTGTGCTTCCCTATGAGACCAGTATTAGTTTCCAATACACCACTGCAGGTTCAATGTATTCCGTTTACATACACATTGACGATGAAACACTGAAATTACGTCGGAATTAAATACAAAGGGCACAATGCCGCCTTAAGTGCAAGAAGAGTGAGACTTCTTAGAGTCTGTGCTTTGATCCTTTCCTATGAGACCAGTATTAGTTTCCGATACACCACAGCAGGTTCAATGTATTCCTTTTGCATACACATTGACGATGAAACACTGAAATTACATCGGAATTAAAACAAAATCACAATGCCGCCTTAAGTGCAAGAAGAGTGAGACTTCTTAGAGTCTTTGCTTTTATCCTTTCCTATGAGACCAGTATTAGTTTCCGATACACCACTGCAGGTTCAATGTATTCCGTTTACGTACACATAGACGATGAAACACTGAAATTACATCAGAATTAAATACAAAGGCACAATGCCGCCGTAGGTGTAAGAAGAGTGAGACTTCTTAGAGTCTGTGTTTTGATCCTTTCCTATGAGACCAGTTTTAGTTTCCGATACACCACTGCAGGTTCAATGTATTCCTTGGTCATTCACATTGACGATGAAACACTGAAATTGCATCGGAATTAAATACAAAAGGCACAATGCCGCCTTAATTGCAAGAAGAGTGGACTTCTTAGAGTCTGTGCATTGATCCTTTCCTATGAGACCAGTATTAGTTTCCGATACACCACTGCAGGGTCATTGTATACCTTGGACCTTCACATTGGCGATGAAACACAGAAATCGCATCGTAATTAAATACAAAAGGCACAATGCCGCCGTAAATACAAGAATAGAGACTCTTCTTACAGTCGGTGCTTTGATCCTTTCCTGTGAGACCGGTATTAGTTTCCGATACACCACTGCAGGTTCAATGTATCCCTTGGACATTCACGTTGACGAAGAAACACTGAAATTACATCGGAATTAAATACAAAAGGCACAATGCCGCCTTAAGTGCAAGAAGAGTGAGACTTCTTAGAGTCTTTGCTTTGATAATTTCCTATGAGACCAGTATTAGGTTCCGATACACCACTGCAGGTTCAATGTATTCCGTTTATATACACATTAACGATGAAACACTGAAATTACATCAGAATTAAATACAAAGGCACAATGCCGCCTTAGGTGCAAGAAGAGTGAGACTTCTTAGAGTCTGTGCATTGATCCTTTCCTGTGAGACCAGTATTAGTTTCCGATGCAGCACTGCACGTTCCATGTATTCCTTGGACCTTCACATTGACAATGAAACACTGATATTACTTCGGAATTAAAAACAAAAGGCACAATGCCGCCTTAAGTTCCAGAAGAGTGAGACTTCTTAGAGTCTTTGCTTTGATCCTTTCCTATGAGACCAGTTTTAGTTTCCGATACACCACTGCAGGTTCAATGTATTCTTTGGACCTTCACATAGACGTTGAAACACAGAAATCGCATCGGAATTAAATACAAAAGCCACAATGCCGCCTAAAGTATAAGAATAGCGACTCTTCATACAGTCGGTGCTTTGATCCTTTCCCGTGAGACCAGTATTAGTTTCGGATACACCACTGCAGGTTCAATGTATTCCTTGGACATTCACATTGACGATGAAACACTGAAATTGCATCGGAATTAAATACAAAAGGCACAATGCCGCCTTAAGTGCAAGAAGAGTGAGACTTCTTAGAGTCTGTGCTTTGATCCTTTCCTATGAGACCAGTATTAGTTTCCGATAACCCACTGCAGGTTCAATGTATTCCGTATACATACACATTGACCATGAAATACTGAAATTACATCGGAATTAAATACAGAAGGCACAAAGCCGCCCTAAGTGCAAGAAGAGTGAGACTTCTTAGTGTCTGTGCTTTGATCCTTTCCTATGAGACCAGTATTAGTTTCCGATACACCACTGCAGGTTCAATGCATTCCTTTTACATACACATTGACGATGAAACACTGAAATTACATCGGAATTAAAAACAAATGGCACAATGCCGCCTTAATTGCAAGATGAGTGAGACTTCTAACTGTCTGTTCTTTGATCCTTTCCTGTGAGACCAGTATTAGTTTCCGATACACCACTGCAGGTTCAATGTATTCCTTGGACATTCACAATTGCGATCTGACACTGAAATTACATCGGAATTAAATACAAAAGGCACAATGCCGCATTTACTGCAAGGTGAGTGAGACTCCTTAGTGTCTGTGCTTTGATCCTTTCCCATGAGGCCAGTATTAGTTTCCGATACACCACTGCAGGTTCAATGTATTCCTTTTACATACACATTGACGATGAAGCACTGAAATTACATCGGAATTAAATACAAAAGGCAAAATGCCGCCTTAAGTACAAGAATAGAGATTCTTCTTACAGTCTGAGCTTTGATCCTTTCCTGTAAGACCAGTATTAGTTTCCGATACACCACTGCACGTTCAATGTATTCCTTGGACATTCACATTGACGATGAAACACTGAAATTACTTCGGAATTAAATACAAAAAGCACAATGCCGCCTTAAGTGCAAGAAGAGTGTGACTTCTTAGGGTCGGTGCTTTGATCCTTTCCTATGAGACCAGTATTAGTTTCCGATACACCACTGCAGGTTCGATGTATTCCTTTTACATACACATTGACGATGAAACACTGAAATTACATCGGAATTAAATACAAAAGGCACAATGCCGCATTAAGTGCAAGAAGAGTGAGCCTTTTTAGAGTCTGTGCTTTGATCCCTTGCTATGAGACCAGTATTAGTTTCCGATACACCACTGCAGGTTCAATGTATTCCTTGGACATTCACATTAACGATGAAACACTGAAATAACATCGGAATTAAATACAAAAGGCACAATGCCGCCTTAAGTGCAAGAAGAGTGAGACTTCATAGAGTCTGTGCTTTGATCCTTTCCTATGAGACCAGTATTAGTTTCCGATAACCCACTGCAGGTTCAATGTATTCCGTTTACATACACATTGACGATGAAACACTGAAATTACATCGGAATTAAATACAAAAGGCACAATGCCGCCCTAAGTGCAAGAAGAGTGAGACTCCATAGTGTCTGTGCTTTGATCCTTTCGTATGAGACCAGTATTAGTTTCATATACACCACAGCAGGTCCAATGTATTCCTTTTACATACATATTGACGATGAAACACTGAAATTACATTGGAATTAAATACAAAAGGCACAATGCCGCCTTAATTGCAAGAAGAGTGAGACTTCTTACAGTCTGTGATTTGATCCTTTCCTATGAGACCAGTATTAGTTTCCGATACACCACAACAGGTTCAATGTATTCCTTTTGCATACACATTGACGATGAAACACTGAAATTACATCGGAATTAAAACAAAATCACAATGCCGCCTTAAGTGCAAGAAGAGTGAGACTTCTTAGAGTCTTTGCTTTTATCCTTTCCTATGAGACCAGTATTAGTTTCCGATACACCACTGCAGGTTCAATGTATTCCGTTTACGTACACATAGACGATGAAACACTGAAATTACATCAGAATTAAATACAAAGGCACAATGCCGCCGTAGGTGTAAGAAGAGTGAGACTTCTTAGAGTCTGTGCTTTGATCCTTTCCTATGAGACCAGTTTTAGTTTCCGATACACCACTGCAGGTTCAATGTATTCCTTGGTCATTCACATTGACGATGAAACACTGAAATTGCATCGGAATTAAATACAAAAGGCACAATGCCGCCTTAATTGCAAGAAGAGTGGACTTCTTAGAGTCTGTGCATTGATCCTTTCCTATGAGACCAGTATTAGTTTCCGATACACCACTGCAGGGTCATTGTATACCTTGGACCTTCACATTGGCGATGAAACACAGAAATCGCATCGTAATTAAATACAAAAGGCACAATGCCGCCGTAAATACAAGAATAGAGACTCTTCTTACAGTCGGTGCTTTGATCCTTTCCTGTGAGACCGGTATTAGTTTCCGATACACCACTGCAGGTTCAATGTATCCCTTGGACATTCACGTTGACGATGAAACACTGAAATTACATCGGAATTAAATACAAAAGGCACAATGCCGCCTTAAGTGCAAGAAGAGTGAGACTTCTTAGAGTCTTTGCTTTGATAATTTCCTATGAGACCAGTATTAGGTTCCGATACACCACTGCAGGTTCAATGTATTCCGTTTATATACACATTAACGATGAAACACTGAAATTACATCAGAATTAAATACAAAGGCACAATGCCGCCTTTGGTGCAAGAAGAGTGAGACTTCTTAGAGTCTGTGCATTGATCCTTTCCTGTGAGACCAGTATTAGTTTCCGATGCAGCACTGCACGTTCCATGTATTCCTTGGACCTTCACATTGACAATGAAACACTGATATTACTTCGGAATTAAATACAAAAGGCACAATGCCGCCTTAAGTTCCAGAAGAGTGAGACTTCTTAGAGTCTTTGCTTTGATCCTTTCCTATGAGACCAGTTTTAGTTTCCGATACACCACTGCAGGTTCAATGTATTCTTTGGACCTTCACATAGACGTTGAAACACAGAAATCGCATCGGAATTAAATACAAAAGCCACAATGCCGCCTAAAGTATAAGAATAGCGACTCTTCATACAGTCGGTGCTTTGATCCTTTCCCGTGAGACCAGTATTAGTTTCGGATACACCACTGCAGGTTCAATGTATTCCTTGGACATTCACATTGACGATGAAACACTGAAATTGCATCGGAATTAAATACAAAAGGCACAATGCCGCCTTAAGTGCAAGAAGAGTGAGACTTCTTAGAGTCTGTGCTTTGATCCTTTCCTATGAGACCAGTATTAGTTTCCGATAACCCACTGCAGGTTCAATGTATTCCGTATACATACACATTGACCATGAAATACTGAAATTACATCGGAATTAAATACAAAAGGCACAAAGCCGCCCTAAGTGCAAGAAGAGTGAGACTTCTTAGTGTCTGTGCTTTGATCCTTTCCTATGAGACCAGTATTAGTTTCCGATACAAAACTGCAGGTTCAATGCATTCCTTTTACATACACATTGACGATGAAACACTGAAATTACATCGGAATTAAAAACAAATGGCACAATGCCGCCTTAATTGCAAGATGAGTGAGACTTCTAACTGTCTGTTCTTTGATCCTTTCCTGTGAGACCAGTATTAGTTTCCGATACACCACTGCAGGTTCAATGTATTCCTTGGACATTCACATTAACGATGAAACACAGAAATCGCATCGGAATTAAATACAAATGGCACAGTGCCGCCTTAAGTACAAGAATAGAGACTCTTCTTACAGTCGGTGCTTTGAGCATTCCCTGTGAGACCAGTATTAGTTTCCGATACACCACTGCAGGTTCAATGTATTCCTTGCACCTTCACATTGACGATGAAACACAGAAATCGCATCGAAATTAAATACAAAACTCATAACGCCGCCTTAATTACAAGAATAGAGACTCTTCTTACAGTCGGTGCTTTGATCTTTTCCTGTGAGACCAGTATTGGTTTCCAACACACCACTGCAGGTTCAATGTATCCTTGGACATACACATTGACGATGAATCACTGAAATTCCATCGGAATTAAATACAAACGGCACATTGCCGCCTTAAGTGCAGGAAGAGTGAGACTTCTTAGAGTCTGTGCCTTGATCCTTTAGTGTGAGACCAGTATTAGTTTCCGATACTTCACTGCATGTACAATGTATTCCTTGGACATACACATTGACGAGGAAACACTGAAATTACATCGGAATTAAATAGAAAAGGCACAATGCCGCCTTAAGTTCAAGAAGAGTGAGACTTCTTAGAGTCTTTGGTTTGATCCTTTCCTGTGAGACCAGTATTAGTTTCCGATACACCACTGCAGGTTCGATGTATTCCTTGCACCTACACATTGACGATGAAACAAAGAAATCGCATCGCAATTATACACAAAAGGCACATTGCCACCTTAAGTACAGGAACAGAGACTCTTCTTACAGTCTGTGCATTGAGCATTCCCTGTGAGACCAGTATTAGTTTCCGATACACCACTGCTGGTTCAATTTATTCCTTGGACATACACATTGACGACGAAACACTGAAATCGCATCGGAATGAAATACAAAAGGCACAATGCCGCCATAAGTACAAGAATGGGGACTCTTCTTACAGTCGGTGCTTTGAGCATTCCCTGTTAGGCCAGTATTAGTTTCCGATACACCACTGCTGGTTCAATGTATTCATTGGACCTTCACATTGACGATGAAACACCGAAATCGCATCGGACGTAAATACAAAAGGCACAATGCCGCCATAAGTACAAGAATTGAGACTCTTCTTACAGTCGGTGTTTGATCATTTCCTGTGAGACCAGTATTGGTTTCCGATACACCACTGCAGGTTCAATGGATTCCTTGGACATTCACATTGACGATGTAACACTGAAATTACATCGGTATTAAATACAAAAGGCACAATGCCGCCTTAAGTGCAAGAAGAGTGAGACTTCTTAGAGCCCGTGATTTGATCCTTTCCTATGAGACCATTATTAGTTTCCGATACACCACTGCAGGTTCAATTTATTCCGTTTACATACACAATGACGATGAAACACTGAAATTACATGGGAATAAAGTACAAAGGCACAATGCCGCGTTAAGTGCAAGAAGAGTGAGACTGCTTAGAGTCTGTGCTTTGATCCTTTCCTATGAGACCATTATTAGTTTCTGATACACCACTGCAGGTTCAATGTATTGCTTTTACATACACATTGACGATGAAGCACTGAAATTACATCGGAATTAAATGCAAAAGGCACAATGCCGCCTTAAGTGCAAGAAGAGTGAGACTTCTTAGAGTCTGTGCTTTGTTCCTTTCCTATGAGACCATTATTAGTATCCGATACACCACTGCAAGTTCAATGTATTCCTTGCACATTCACATTGACGATGAAACACTGAAATTACATAGGAATTAAATACAAAAGGCACTATGCCGCCTAATGTGCAAGAAGAGTGAGACTTCTTAGAGTCTGTGCTTTTATCCTTTCCTATGCGACCAGTATTAGTTTCCGATAACCCACTGCAGGTTCAATGTATTCCGATTACATACACATTGACGATGAAACACTGAAATTACATCGGAAATAAATACAAAAGGCACAATGCCGCCATACGTGCAAGATGAGTTTGCCTTCTTAGAGTCTGTGCTTTGAACCTTTCCTATGAGACCAGTATTAGTCTCCGATACACCACTGCAGGTTCAATGTATTCCGTTTACATACACATTGACGATGAAACACTGAAATTACATCGGAATTAAATACAAAAGGCACAATGCTTCCATAAGTGCAAGAAGAGTGAGACTTCTTAGAGTCTGTGCTTTGATCCGTTCCTGTGAGACCAGGATTAGTTTCCGATACACCACTGCAGGTTCAATGTATTCCTTGGACATACACATTGACGAGAAAACACTGAAATTACATTGGAAATAAATACGAAAGGCACAATGCCGCCTTAAGTGCAAGAAGAGTGAGACTTCTTAGAGTCTGTGGTTTGATACTTTCCTGTGAGACCAGTATTAGTTTCCGATACACCACTGCACGTTCAATGTATTCCTTGGCCCTTCACGTTGACGATGAAACACAGAAATCGCATCGGAATTATATACAAAAGGCACAATGCCGCCTTAAGTACAAGAATAGAGACTCTACTTACAGTCGGTGTTCGATCCTTTCCTGTGAGACCAGTATTAGTTTCCGATACACCACTGCAGGTTCACTGTATTCCTTGAAAATTCACATTAATGATGAAACACTGAAAATACATAGGAATTAAATACAAAAGGAACAATGCCGCCCTAAGTGCAAGAAGAGTGAGACTTCTTAGAGTCTGTGTTTTGATCCTTTGCTATAAGACCATTATTAGTTTCCGATACACCACTGCAGGTTCAATGTATTCCGTTTACGTACACATAGACGATGAAACACAGAAATTACATCGGAAATAAATACAAAGGCACAATGCCGCGTTAAGTGCAAGAAGAGTGAGACTTCCTAGAGTCTGTGCTTTGATCCTTTCCTGTGAGACCAGTATTAGTTTCCGATACACCACTGCACGTTCAATGTATTCCTTGGACCTTCACATTGACGATGAAACACTGATATTATTTCGGAATTAAATACAAAAGGCACAATGCCACCTCAAATGCAAGAAGAGTGAGACTTTTTAGAGTCTGTGCTTTCATCCTTTCCTATGACACCAGTATTAGTTTCGAATTCACCACTGCAGGTTCAATGTATTCCTTGGACCTTCACATTGACAATGAAACACAGAAATCGCATCGGAATTAATAACAAAAGGCACAATGCCGACTTAAGTACAAGAATAGAGTTTCTTCTTACAGTCGGTGCTTTGATCCTGTCCTGTGAGACCAGTATTAGTTTCCGATACACCACTGCAGATTCAATGTATTCCTTGGACCTTCACATTGACGATGAAACACAGAAATAGCATCGTAATTAAATACAAAAGGCACAATGCCGCCTTAAGTACGAGAATAGAGACTCTTCTTACAGTCGGTGTTTTGATCCTTTCCTGTGAGACCAGTATTAGTTTCCGATACACCACTGCAGGTTAAGTTTATTCCTTGGACCTTCACATTGCCGATGAAACACAGAAATCGCATCGGAATTAAATACAAAAGGCACAATGCCGCCTTAAGTGCAAGAATAGATACTTTTCTTATAGTCGGTGCTCTGATCCTTTCCTGTGAGACCAGTATTAATTACCGATACACCACTGCAGGTTCAATGTATTCCTTGGACATTCACATTGACGATGGAACACTGAAATTACATCGGAATTAAATACAAAAGGCACAATGCGGCCTTAAATGCAAGAAGGGTGAGACTTCTTAGAGTCTGTTCTTTGATCCTTTCCTATGACAACAGTATTAGTTTCAGATTCACCACTGGAGGTTCAATGAATACCTTTTACATTCACATTGACGATGAAACACTGAAATTACATCGGAATTAAATACAAAAGGCATAATGCCGCCTTAAGTGTAAGAAGAGTGAGACATCTTAGAGTCTGTGTTTTGATCCTTTCCTGTGAGACCAGCGTTAGTTTCCGATACACCACTGCAGGTTCAATGTATTCCTTGGACCTTCACATTGATGATGAAACACAGAAATCGCATCGGAATTAAATACAAAAGGCACAATGCCGCCTTAAGTACACGAATAGAGACTCTTCTTACAGTCGGTGCTTTGATCCTTTCCTATGAGGCCAGTATTAGTTACCGTTACACCACTGCAGGTTCAATGTATTCCTTGGATCTTCACACTGACGATGAGACACAGAAATCGCATCGGAATTAATTACAAAAGGAACAATGCCGCTCTAAGTACAAGAATAGAGACTCTTCGTACAGTCGGTGATTTAATAATTTTCCTATGAGACCAGTTTTAGTTGCCGATACACCACTGCAGGTTCAATGTATTCCTTGGACATTCACATTGACGATGAAACACAGAAATCGCATCGGAACTAAATACAAATGGCACAATGCCGTCTTAAGTACAAGAATGGAGACTCTTCTTACAGTCGTTGCTTTGCTCCTTTCCTATGAGACCAGTTTTAGTTTCCGATACAACACTGCAGGTTCAATGTTTTCCTTTTACACACACATTGACGATTAAACACTGAAATTACATCGGAATTAAATACAAAAGGCACAATACCGCCTTAAGTGCAAGAAGAGTGAGACTTCTTAGGTTCTGTGCTTTGATCCTTTCCTGAGAGACCAGTATTAGTTTCCGATACACCACTGAAGGTTCGATATATTCCTTGGACCTTCACATTGACGATGAAACACAGAAATCGCATCGGAATTAAAAACAAAAGGCACATTGCGGCCTTAAGTACAAGAATAGAGACTCTGCTCTCAGACGGTGCATTGATACTTTCCTGTGAGACCAGTATTAGTTTCCGATACATCACTGCAGGTTCAATGTATTCCTTTTACATACAAATTGACGATGAAACACTGAATTTACATCGGAAATAAATACAAAACTCACAATGCCGCCTTAAGAGCAAGAAGAGTGAGACTTCTTAGAGTCTGTGCTTTGATTTTTTCCTGTGAGACCAGTATTAGTTTCCGATACACAACCGCCAGTCAATGTAGTCCTTGGACCTTCACATTGACGATGAAACACAGAAATCGCATCGGAATGAAATACAAAAGGCACAATGCCGCCTTAAGTGCAAGAAGGGTGAGAATTCTTAGAGTCTGTGCATTGATCCATTCCTGTGAGACCAGTATTAGTTTTCGATACACCACTGCAGGTTCAATGTATTCCTTGGACATTCACATTGACGATGAAACACAGAAATCGCATCGGAATGAAATACAAAAAGCACAATGCCGACTTAAGTGCAAGAAGTGTGAGACTTCTTATAGTCTGTGCTTTGATCCTTTATTGTGAGACCAGTATTAGTTTCCGATACACGACTGCAGGTTCAATGTATAACTTGGACCTTCACATTGACGATGAAACACAGAAATTACATCGGAGATAAATGCAACAGGCACAATGCCGCCTTAAGTGCAAGAAGATTAAGACTTCTTAGAGTCTGTGCTTTGATGCTTTCCTGTTAGACCAGTATTAGTTTCCGATACACCACTGCAGGTTCAATGTATTCCTTGGACATACACATTGACGATGAAACACTGAAATTAGATCGGAATGAAATACAAAACTCACAATGCCGCCTTAAGTGCAAGAAGAGTGAGACTTCTTAGAGTCTGTGCTTTGATTTATTCCTGTGAGACCAGTATTAGTTTCCGATACACAACCGCCAGTTCAATGTAGTCCTTGGACCTTCACATTGACGATGAAACACAGAAATCGCATCGGAATGAAATACAAAAGGCACAATGCCGCCTTAAGTGGAAGAAGGGTGAGAATTCTTAGAGTCTGTGCATTGATCCATTCCTGTGAGACCAGTATTAGTTTCCGATACACCACTGCAGGTTCAATGAATTCCTTGTACCGTCACATTGACGATGAAACACAGAAATCGCGTCGGAATTAAATACAAAAGGCACAATGCCGCCTTAAGTATAAGAATAGAGACTCTTCTTACAGTCGGTGTTTTGAGCATTCCCTGTGAGACCAGTATTAGTTTCCGTTACACTACTGCAGGTTCAATGTATAACTTGGACCTTCACATTGACGATGAAACACAGAAATTACATCCGAGATAAATGCAACAGGCACAATGCCGCCTTAAGTGCAAGAAGATTAAGACTTCTTAGAGTCTGTGCTTTGATCCTATCCTGTTAGACCAGTATTAGTTTCCGATACACAACTGCAGGTTCAATGTATTCCATGGACATGCACATTGACGATGAAACACAGATATCGCATCGGAATTAAATACAAAAGGCACAATGCAGCCTTAAGTAAAAGAATAGAGACTCTTCTTACAGTCGGTGCTTTGATCCATTCCTATGACACCAGTATTAGTTTACGATACACCACTGCAGGATCAATGAATTCCTTGGACCTTCACATTGTCGATGAAACACAGAAATCGCATCGGAATTAAATACAAAAAGCACAATGCTGCCTTAAGTACAAGATTAGAGACTCTTCTTACTGTCGGTGCTTTGATCCTTTCCTGTGAGACCAGTAGTTGTTTCCGATACACCACTGATGGTCTACTGTATTCCTTGGACATTCACATTGACGATGAAACACAGAAATCGCATCGGAACTAAATACAAATGGCACAATGCCGCTTTAAGTACAAGAATGGAGACTCTTCTTACAGTCGTTGCTTTGCTCCTTTCCTATGAGACCAGTTTTAGTTTCCGATACACCACAGCAGGTTCAATGTATTCCTTTTACACACACATTGACGATTAAACACTGAAATTACATCGGAATTAAATACAAAAGGCACAATACCGCCTTAAGTACATGAAGAGTGAGACTTCTAAGGGTCTGTGCTTTGATCCTTTCCTGTGAGACCAGTATTAGTTTCCGACACACCACTGCAGGTTCAATATGTTCCTTGGACCTTCACATTGACGATGAAACACAGAAATCGCATCGGAATTAAAAACAAAAGGCACATTGCAGCCTTAAGTACAAGAATAGAGACTCTTCTCTCAGACCGTGCATTGATACTTTCCTGTGAGCCCAGTATTAGTTTCTGATACATCACTGCAGGTTCAATGTATTCCTTTTACATACACATTGACGATCAAACACTGAATTTACATCGGAAATAAATACAAAAGGCACAATGCCGCCTTAAGTGCAAGAGGAGTTATACTTCTTAGAGTCTGTGCTTTGATCCTGAACTGTGAGACCAGTATTAGTTTCCGATACACCACTGCAGATTCAAAGTATTCCTTGGACCTTCACATTGACGATGAAACACAGAAATCACGTCGGAGATAAATGCAACAGGCACAATGCCGCCTTAAGTGCAAGAAGAGTAAGACTTCTAAGAGTCTGTACTTTGATCCTTTCCTGTTAGACCAGTATTAGTTTCCGATACACCACTGCAGGTTCAATGTATTCCTTGGACATTCACATTTTCTATGAAACACAGATATCGCATCGGAATTAAATACAAAAGGCACAATGCCGACTTAAGTGCAACAAGAGTGAGACTTCTTATAGTCTGTGCTTTGATACTTTCCTGTGAGACCAGTATTAGTTTCCGATACACCACTGCAGGTTCAATGTGTTCCTTAGACATACATATTGACGATGAAACACTGACATTACATCGGAATTAAATACAAAAGGCACAATGCCGCCTTAAGTGCAAGAAGAGTGAGACTTCTTAGAGTCTGTGCTTTGATCCTTTCCTGTCAGACCAGTGTTGGTTTCCGATACACCACTACAGGTTCAATGTATTCCTTGGTCCTTCACATTGACGATGAAACACTGAAATTACATCGGAATTAAATAAAAAAGGCACAACGCCGCCTTAAGTGCAAGAAGAGTGAGATTTCTTAGAGTCTGTGCTTTGATCCTTTCCTATGAGACCAGTATTAGTTTCCGATACACCACTGCAGGTTCAATGTATTTCTTGGACATTCACATTGACGATGAAACACTGAAATTACATCGTAATTAAATACAAAAGGCACAATGCCGCCTTAAGTGCAAGAAGAGCGAGACTACTTAGAGTCTGTGCTTTGATCCTTTCCTATGAGACCATTATTAGTTTCCGATAACCCACTGCAGGTTCAATGTATTCCGTTTACATACAAATTGACGATGAAACACTGAAATTACATCGGACTTAAATTCAAAAGGCACTATGCCGCCTTAAATGCAAGAAGAGAGTGACTTCTTAGACTCTGTGCTTTGATCCTTTCCTATGAGACCAGTATTAGCTTCTGATAACCCACTGCAGGTTCAATGTATTCCGTTTACATACACATTGACGATGAAACACTGAAATTACATCGGAATTAAATACAAAAGGCACAATGCCGCTGTAACTGCAAGAAGATTGAGACTTCATAGAGTCTGTGCTTTGATCCTTTCCTATGAGACCAGTTTTAGTTTCCGATACACCACTGCAGGTTCAATGTATTCCTTGGTCCTTCACATTGACGATGAAACACTGAAATCACTTCGGAATTAACTACAAAAGCCACAATGCCGCCTTAAGTGCAAGAAGATTGAGACTTCATAGAGACTGTGCTTTGATCCTTTCCTATGAGACCAGTTTTAGTTTCCGATACTGCAGGTTCGATGTATTCCTTGGACCTTCACATTGGCGATGAAACACAGAAATCGCATCGGAATTATACACAAAAGCCACAATGCCGCCTTAACTATAAGAATAGAGACTCGTCTTACAGTCGGTGCTTTGATCCTTTCCTGTGAGTCCAGTATTAGTTTCCGATACACCACTTCATGTTCAATGAATTCCTTGGACATTCACATTGACGATGAAACACTGAAATTGCATCGGAATTAAATACAAAAGGCACAATGCCGCCTTAAGTGCAAGAAGTGTGAGACTTCTTAGAGTCTGTGCTTTGATCCCTTCCAATAAGACCAGTAGTAGTTTCCGATACCCCCCGGCAGGTTCTATGTATTCCGTTTACATACTCATTGACGATGAAACACTGAAATTACATCGGAATTAAATACAAAAGGCACAATGCCGCCCTACGTGCAAGAAGAGTGAGACTCCTTAGTGTCTGTGCTTTGATACTTTCCTATGAGACTAGTATTAGTTTCCGATAACCCACTGCAGGTTCAATGTATTCCGTTTACATACACATTGACGATGAAACACTGAAATTACATCGGAATTAAATACAAAAGGCACAATGCCGCCCTAAGTGCAAGAAGAGTGATACTCCTTAGTGTCCGTGCTTTGATCCTTTCCTGTGAGACCAGTATTAGTTTCCGATACACAACTGCAGGGTCAATGTATTCCTTGGACCTTCACATTGACGATGAAACACAGAAATCGCATCGGAATTAAAAATAAAGGCACAATGCCGCCTGAAGTAAAAGAGTAGAGACTGTTCTTACAGTCAGTGCTTCGATCCTTTCCTTTGAGACCAGTATTAGTTTCCGATACACCACTGCTGGTTCAATGTATTCCTTGGACATTCATAATTACGATGAAATACTGAAATTACATCGGAATTAAATACAAAAGGCACAATGCCGCCTTAAGTGCAAGGAGAGTGAGACTTCTTAGAGTCTGTGCTTTCCTATGAGACCAGTATTAGATTCCGATACACCACTGCAGGTTCAATGTATTCCTTGGACCTTCACATTAACGATGAAACACAGAAATCGCATCGGAATTAAATAAAAATGCCACAATGCCGCCTTAACTATAAGAATAGAGACTCTTCTTACAGTCGGTGCTTTGATCCTTTCTTGTGAGTCCAGTATTAGTTTCTGTTACAACACTGAAGGTTCAATTTATTCCTTGGACATTCACATTGACGATGAAACACTGAAATTACATCGGAATTAAATACAAAAGGCACAATGCCGCCTTAAGTGCAAGAAGAGTGAGACCTCTTAGAGTCTGTGCTTTGATCCTTTCCTGTGAGATAAGTTTTAGTTTCCGATACACTACTGCAGGTTCAATGTATTCCTTGGTCCTTCACATTGACGATGAAACACTGAAATTACTTCGGAATTAAATACAAAAGCCACAATGCCGCCTTAAGTGCAAGAATAGAGACTCTTCTTACAGTCGGTGCTTTGAGCATTCCCTGTGAGACCAGTATTAGTTTCCGATACACCACTGCATGTTCAATGTATTCCTTGGACCTACACATTGACGATGAAATACCGAAATCGCATCGGAATTAAATACAAAATACACAATGCCGCCTTAAGTACAAGAATAGATACTCTTCTTACAGTCTGTGCTTTGATCTTTTCCTGTGAGACCAGTATTAGTTTCCGATACACCACTGCAGGTTCAATGTATTCCTTGGACATACACATTGACGATGAACAACTGAAATTACATCGGAATTAAATACAAAAGGCACAATGCCGCCATAAGTGCAAGCAGAGCGAGGCTTATTACAGTCCGTGCTTTGATCCTTTCCTGTGAGACCAGTATTAGTTTCCGATACACCACTGCATGTTCAATGTATTCCTTGGACATTCACATTGACGATGAAACACTGAAATTACATCGGAATTAAATACAAAAGGCACAATGCCGCCTTAAGTGCAAGAAGAGTGAGACTTCTTAGAGTCTGTGTTTTGATCCTTTCCTGTGAGATAAGTTTTAGTTTCCGATACACTACTGCAGGTTCAATGTATTCCTTGGTCCTTCACATTGACGATGAAACACTGAAATTACTTCGGAATTAAATACAAAAGCCACAATGCCGCCTTAAGTGCAAGAAGAGTGAGACTATTTTGAGTCTGTGCTTTAATACTTTCCTGCGAGACCAGTATTAGTTTCCGATACACCACTGCAGGTTCAATGCATTCCTTGGACCTTCACATTGATGATGAAACACAGAAATCGCATCGGAATTAAATACAAATGGCACAGTGCCGCCTTAAGTACGTGAATAGAAGCTCTTCTTACAGTCGGAGTTTTGAGCATTCCCTGTGAGACCAGTATTAGTTTCCGATACACCACTGCAGGTTCAATGTATTCCTTGCACCTTCACATTGTCGATGAAATACAGATATCGCATCGAAATTAAATACAAAACTCATAACGCCGCCTTAATTACAAGAATAGAGACTCTTCTTACAGTCGGTGCTTTGATCTTTTCCTGTGAGACCAGTATTAGTTTCCGACACACCACTGCAGGTTCAATGTATCCTTGGACATACACATTGATAATGAAACACTGAAATTCCATCAGAATGAAATACAAATGGCACATTGCCGCCTTAAGTGCAAGAAGAGTGAGACTTCTTAGAGTCTGTGCTTTGATCCTTTAGTGTGAGACCAGTATTAGTTTCCGATACACCACTGCATGTTCAATGTATTCCTTGGACCTACACATTGACGATGAAATACCGAAATCGCATCGGAATTAAATACAAAATACACAATGCCGCCTTAAGTACAAGAATAGATACTCTTCTTACAGTCTGTGCTTTGATCTTTTCCTGTGAGACCAGTATTAGTTTCCGATACACCACTGCAGGTTCAATGTATTCCTTGGACATACACATTGACGATGAACAACTGAAATTACATCGGAATTAAATACAAAAGGCACAATGCCGCCATAAGTGCAAGCAGAGCGAGACTTATTACAGTCCGTGTTTTGATCCTTTCCTGTGAGACCAGTATTAGTTTCCGATACACCACTGCAGGTTCAATGTATTCCATGGACCTACACATTGACGATGAAACACCGAAATCGCATCGGAATTAAATACAAAATACACAACGCCGCCATAATTACAAGAACAGAGACTCACCTTACAGTCGGTGCTTTGATCTTTTCCTGTGAGACCTGTATTAGATTCCGATACACCACTGCTGGTTCAATGTATTCATTGGACCTTCACATTGACGATGAAACACTGAAATTGCATCGGACGTAAATACAAAAGGCACAATTCTCCTTAAGTGCAAGAATAGAGACTCTTCTTACAATCGGTGTTTGATCCTATCCTGTGAGACCAGTATTAGTTTCCGATACACCACTGCAGGTTCAATGTATTCCTTGGACCTCCACATTGACGATGAAACACAGAAATCGCATCGGAATTATATAAAAAAGGCACAATGCCGCCTTAAGTACAAGAATAGAGACTGTTCTTACAGTCGGTGTTTGGCACACTGGACTCGCATTCGGGAGGACGACGGTTCAATCCCGTCTCTGGCCATCCTGATTTAGGTTTTCCGTGATTTCCCTAAATCGTTTCAGGCAAATGCCGGGATGGTGCCTTTGAAAGGGCACGGCCGATTTCCTTCCCAATCATTCCCTAGCCCGACCTTGCGCTCCGTCTCTAATGACCTCGTTGTCGACGGGACGTTAAACACTATCCACCACCACCACCATCGGTGTTTGATCCTTTCCTGTGAGACCAGTATTAGTTTCCGATACACCACTGCAGGTTCACTGTATTCCTTCGACATTCACATTAATGATGATACACTGAAAATACATAGGAGTTAAATACAAAAGGCACAATGCCGCCTTAAGTGCAAGAAGAGTGAGACTTCTTAGAGTCTGTGCTGTGATCCTTTCCTATGAGACCATTATTAGTTTCCGATACACCACTGCAGGTTCAATATATTCCGTTTACATACACATTGACGATGAAACACTGAAATTACATCGGAATTAAATACAAAGGCACAATGCCGCCTTAAGTGCAAGCAGAGTGAGACTTCTTAGAGTCTGTGTTTTGATCCTTTCCTGTGAGATAAGTTTTAGTTTCCGATACACTACTGCAGGTTCAATGTATTCCTTGGTCCTTCACATTGACGATGAAACACTGAAATTACTTCGGAATTAAATACAAAAGCCACAATGCCGCCTTAAGTGCAAGAAGAGTGAGACTATTTTGAGTCTGTGCTTTAATACTTTCCTGCGAGACCAGTATTAGTTTCCGATACACCACTGCAGGTTCAATGCATTCCTTGGACCTTCACATTGATGATGAAACACAGAAATCGCATCGGAATTAAATACAAATGGCACAGTGCCGCCTTAAGTACATGAATAGAAGCTCTTCTTACAGTCGGAGTTTTGAGCATTCCCTGTGAGACCAGTATTAGTTTCCGATACACCACTGCAGGTTCAATGTATTCCTTGCACCTTCACATTGACGATGAAATACAGATATCGCATCGAAATTAAATACAAAACTCATAACGCCGCCTTAATTACAAGAATAGAGACTCTTCTTACAGTCGGTGCTTTGATCTTTTCCTGTGAGACCAGTATTAGTTTCCGACACACCACTGCAGGTTCAATGTATCCTTGGACATACACATTGATAATGAAACACTGAAATTCCATCAGAATGAAATACAAATGGCACATTGCCGCCTTAAGTGCAAGAAGAGTGAGACTTCTTAGAGTCTGTGCTTTGATCCTTTAGTGTGAGACCAGTATTAGTTGCCGATACACCACTGCATGTTCAATGTATTCCTTGGACCTACACATTGACGATGAAATACCGAAATCGCATCGGAATTAAATACAAAATACACAATGCCGCCATAAGTACAAGAATAGATACTCTTCTTACAGTCTGTGCTTTGATCTTTTCCTGTGAGACCAGTATTAGTTTCCGATACACCACTGCAGGTTCAATGTATTCCTTGGACATACACATTGACGATGAACAACTGAAATTACATCGGAATTAAATACGAAAGGCACAATGCCGCCATAAGTGCAAGCAGAGCGAGACTTATTACAGTCCGTGTTTTGATCCTTTCCTGTGAGACCAGTATTAGTTTCCGATACACCACTGCAGGTTCAGTGTATTCCATGGACCTACACATTGACGATGAAACACCGAAATCGCATAAGAATTAAATACAAAATACACAACGCCGCCATAATTACAAGAACAGAGACTCACCTTACAGTCGGTGCTTTGATCTTTTCCTGTGAGACCTGTATTAGATTCCGATACACCACTGCTGGTTCAATGTATTCATTGGACCTTCACATTGACGATGAAACACTGAAATTGCATCGGACGTAAATACAAAAGGCACAATTCTCCTTAAGTACAAGAATAGAGACTCTTCTTACAATCGGTGTTTGATACTATCCTGTGAGACCAGTATTAGTTTCCGATACACCACTGCAGGTTCAATGTATTCCTTGGACCTTCACATTGACGATGAAACACAGAAATCGCATCGGAATTATATAAAAAAGGCACAATGCCGCCTTAAGTACAAGAATAGAGACTGTTCTTACAGTCGGTGTTTGGCACACTGGACTCGCATTCGGGAGGACGACGGTTCAATCCCGTCTCCGGCCATCCTCATTTAGGTTTTCCGTGATTTCCCTAAATCGTTTCAGGCAAATGCCGGGATGGTGCCTTTGAAAGGGCACGGCCGATTTCCTTCCCAATCATTCCCTAGCCCGACCTTCCGCTCCGTCTCTAATGACCTCGTTGTCGACGGGACGTTAAACACTAACCACCACCACCACCATCGGTGTTTGATCCTTTCCTGTGAGACCAGTATTAGTTTCCGATACACCACTGCATGTTCAATGTATTCCTTGGACATTCACATTGACGATGAAACACTGAAATTACATCGGAATTAAATACAAAAGGCACAATGCCGCCTTAAGTGCAAGAAGAGTGAGACTTCTTAGAGTCTGTGTTTTGATCCTTTCCTGTGAGATAAGTTTTAGTTTCCGATACACTACTGCAGGTTCAATGTATTCCTTGGTCCTTCACATTGACGATGAAACACTGAAATTACTTCGGAATTAAATACAAAAGCCACAATGCCGCCTTAAGTGCAAGAAGAGTGAGACTATTTTGAGTCTGTGCTTTAATACTTTCCTGCGAGACCAGTATTAGTTTCCGATACACCACTGCAGGTTCAATGCATTCCTTGGACCTTCACATTGATGATGAAACACAGAAATCGCATCGGAATTAAATACAAATGGCACAGTGTCGCCTTAAGTACATGAATAGAAGCTCTTCTTACAGTCGGAGTTTTGAGCATTCCCTGTGAGACCAGTATTAGTTTCGGATACAAAACTGCAGGTTCAATGTATTCCTAGGACAATCACATTGACGATGAAACACAGAAATCGCATCGGAATTAAATACAAAAAGCTCAATGCCGACTTAAGTGCAAGAAGTGTGAGACTTTTTATAGTCTGTGCTTTGATCCTTTCCTGTGAGACCAGTATTAGTTTCCGATACACGACTGCAGGTTCAATGTATTCCTTGGACATACGCATTGACAAGGAAACACTGAAATTATATCGGAATTAAATACAAAAGGCACAATGCCGCCTTAAGTACAAGAATAGGGACTCTTCTTACAGTCGGTGCTTTGATCCTTTCCTGTGAGACCAGTATTAGTTTCCGATACACCACTGAAGGTTCAATGTATTCCTTGGACCTTCACATTGACGATGAAACACAGATATCGCATCAGAATTAAATACAAAAGGCACAATGCCGAATTAAGTGCAAGAACAGTAAGACTTCTTAGAGTCTGTGCTTTGATCCTTTCCTGTGAGACCAGGATTAGTTTCCGATACACGACTGCAAGTTCAATGTATTCCTTGGACCTTCACATTGACGATGAAACACAGAAATCGCGTCGGAATTAAATACAACAGGCACAATGCTGCCTTAGGTATAACAATAGAGACTATTCTTAAGGTCGGTGTTTTAAGCATTCCCTGTGAGACCAGTATTAGTTTCCGATACACCACTGCAGGTTCAATGTATTCCTTGGACATACACATTGACGATGAAACACAGAAATCGCGTCGGAATTAAATACAACAGGCACAATGCTGCCTTAGGTATAACAATAGAGACTATTCTTAAGGTCGGTGTTTTAAGCATTCCCTGTGAGACCAGTATTAGTTTCCGATACACCACTGCAGGTTCAATGTATTCCTTGGACATACACATTGACGATGAAACACTGAAATTAGATCGGAATTAAATACAAAACTCACAATGCCGCCTTAAGTGCAAGAAGAATGAGACTCCTTAGAGTCTGTGCTTCGATTTTTTCCTGTGTGGCCAGTATTAGTTTCCGATACACAACCGCAGGTTCAATGTATTCCTTGGACCTTCACATTGACGATGAAACACAGAAATCGCATCGGAATTAAATACAGAAGGCACAATGCCGCCTTAAGTGCAAGAAGGGTGAGGCTTCTTATGGTCTGTGCATTGATCCAATCCTGTGAGACCAGTAATAGAATCCGAAACACCACTGCCGGTTCAATGTATTCCTTGTACCGTCACATTGACGATGAAACACAGAAATCACGTCGGAATTAAATACAAAAGGCACAATGCCGCCTTAAGTATAAGAATAGAGACTCTTCTTACAGTCGGTGTTTTGAGCATTCCCTGTGAGACCAGTATTAGTTTCCGATACACCACTGCAGGTTCAATGTATTCCTTGGACCTTCAAATTGACGATGAAACACAGAAATTACATCGGAGATAAATGCAACAGGCACAATGCCGTCTTAAGTGCAAGAAGATTAAGACTTCTTAGAGTCTGTGCTTTGATCCTTTCCTGTTAGACCACTATTAGTTTCCGATACACCACTGCAGGTTCAATGTATTCCATGGACATACACATTGACGATGAAACACAGATATCGCATCGGAATTAAATACAAAGGGCACAATGCCACCTTAAGTAAAAGAATAGAGACTCTTCTTACAGTCGGTGCTTTGATACTTTCCTGTGGGACCAGTATTAGTTTCCGAAACATCACTGCAGATTCAATGTATTCCTTGGACCTTCACATTGACGATGAAACACAGAAATCACATCGGAGGTAAATGCAACAGGCACAATGCCGCCTGAAGTGCAAGAGGAGTTAGACTTCTTAGAGTCTGTGCTTTGATCCTGAACTGTGAGACCAGTATTAGTTTCCGATACACCACTGCAGGTTCAATTTATTCCTTGCACATACACGTTGACGATGAAACACAGAAATCGCATAGGATTTAAATACGAAAGGCACAATGCCGCCTTAAGTGCAACAAGAGTGACACCTTTTAGAGTCTGTGCTTTGATCCTTTCCTGTGAGACCAGTATTAGTTTCCGATACACCACTGCAGGTCTAATGTATTCCTTGGACCTTCACATTGACGATGAAACACAGATATCGCAACGGAATTAAATACAAATGGCACAATGCCGCCTTAAGTACAAGAATAGACTCTTCTTACACTCGGTGCTTTGATCCTTTCCTATGAGACCAGTTTTTGTTTCCGATACACCACTGCAGGTTCAATGTATTCCTTTTACATACACATTGACGATGAAACACTGAAATTACATCAGAATTAAATACAAAAGGCACAATGCCGCCTTAAGTGCAAGAAGAGTGAGACTTCTTAGAGTCTGAGCTTTGATCCTTTCCTGCTAGACCAGTATTAGTTTCCGATACACCACTGCAGGTTCAATGAATTCCTTGGCCCTTCAATTTGAGGATGAAACACAGAAATCGCATCGGAATTAAATACAAAAGGCACAATGCCGCCTTAAGTACAAGAATAGAGACTCTTCTTTCAGTCGGTGCTTTGATCCTTTCCTGTGAGACCAGTATTAGTTTCCGATACACCACTGCAGGTTCAATGTATTCCTTTGACCTTCACATTGACGATGAAACGCAGAAATCGCATCGGAATTAAATACAAAAGGCACGATGCCGCCTTAAGTACAAGAATAGAGACTCTTCTTACAGTCGGTGCTTTGATCCTTTCCTATGACACCAGTATTAGTTTCCGACACACCACTGCAGGTTCAATGTATTCCTTGGACCTTCACGTTGACGATGAAACACAGAAATCGCATCGGAATTAAATACAAAAGGCACAATGCCGCCTAAAGTACAAGAATAGAGACTCTTCTTACAGTCGGTGCTTTGATCCTTTCCTATGAGACCAGTTTTAGTTTCCGATACACCACCGCAGGTTCAATGTATTCCTTTTACATACACTTAGAGGATGAAACACTGAATTTACATCGGAATTAAATACAAAAGGCACAATGCCGCCTTAAGTGCAAGAAGAGTGTGACTTCTTAGGGTCTGTGCTTTGATCCTTAACTGTGAGACCAGTATTAGTTTCCGATACACCACTGCAGGTTCAATGTATTCCTTGGACCTCCACATTGACGATGAAACAAAGAAATAACATCATAGATAAATACAACAGGCACAATGATTTCTTAAGTGCAAGAAGCGTAATGCTTCTTAGTGTCTCTGCTTTGATCCTTTCCTGTGAGACCAGTATTAGTTTCCGATACACCACTGCAGGTACAATGTATTCCTTTTACATACACATTGACGATGAAACACTGAATTTACAACGGAATTAAATACGAAAGGCACAATGCCGCCTTAAGTGCAAGAAGAGTGACACCTCTTAGAGTCTGTGCTGTGATCCTTTCCTGTGAGACCAGTATTAGTTTCCGATACACCACTGCAGGTTCAATGTATTCCTTGGACCTTCACATTGACGATGAAACACAGAAATCACATCGGAGATAAATACAACAGGCTCAATGAAGCCATAAGTGCAAGAGGAGTGAGAGTTCTAAGAGTCTGTCCTTTGATCCTTAACTGTGAGACCAGTATTAGTTTCCGATACACCACTGCTGGTTCAATGTATTCCTTGGACATACACGTTGACGATGAAACACAGAAATCGCATCGGAATTAAACACGAAAGGCACAATGCCGCCATAAGTGCAAGAAGAGTGACACCTCTTGGAGTCTGTGCTTTGATCCTTTCCTGTGAGACCAGTATTAGTTTCCGATACACCACTGCTGGTTCAATGTATTCCTTGGACCTTCACATTGGCGATGAAACATTGAAATCACATCGGAGATAAATACACAAGGCACAATGCCGCCTTAAGTTCAAGAAGAGTGAGACTTCTTAGAGTCTGTGCTTTGATCCTTTCCTGTGAGTCCAGTATTAGTTTCCGATACACCACTGCAGGTTCAATGTATTCCTTCGACCTTCACATTGACGATGAAACACAGAAATCACATCGGAATTAAATACAAAAAGCACAATGCCGCATTAAGTGCAAGAACAGTACGACTTCTTATAGTCTGTGCTTTGATCCTTTCCTGTTAGACCAGTATTAGTTTCCGATACACGACTGCAGGTTCAATGTATTCCTTGGACCTTCACATTGACGCTGAAACACAGAAATCGCGTCGGAATTAAATACAAAAGCCACAATGCTGCCTTAGGTATAAGATTAGAGACTATTCTTACAGTCGGTGATTTGAGCATTCCCTGTGAGACCAGTATTAGTTTCCGATACACCACTGCAGGTTCAATGTATTCCTTGGCCATACACATTGACGATGAAACACTGAAATTAGATCGGAATTAAATACAAAACTCACAATGCCGCCTTAGGTGCAAGAAGAGTGAGACTTCTTACGGTTTGTGCTTTGATCCTTTCCTGTGAGACTTGTATTAGTTTCCAATACTACACTGCAGGCTCAATGTATTCCTTGGACCTTCACATTGACAATGAAACACAGAAAGCGCATCGGAATTAAATACAAAACGCACAAGGCCGCCTTAAGTACAAGATTAGAGACTCTTCTTACACTCGGTGCTTTGAGCATTCCCTGTGAGACCAGTCTTAGTTTCCGATACACCACTGCTGGTTCAATGTATTCCTTGGACATACACATTGACGATGAAACACTGAAATTACATCGGAATTAAATACAAAAGGCACAATGCATTCTTAACAGCAAGAAGAGTGAGACTTCTTTGAGTCTGTGCTTTCATCTTTTCCTGTGAGACCATTATTAGTTTCCGATACACCACTGCATGTTCAATGTATTCCTTGGACCTTCACATTGACGATGAAACACAGTAATCGCATCGGAATTAAATACAAAAGGAACAATGTTGCTTTATGCACAAGAATAGAGACTCTTCTTACAGTCGGTGATTTAATCCTTTCCAATGAGACCAGTTTTAGTTTCTGATACACCAATGCAGGTTCAATGTATTCCTTGGACATTCACATTGACGATGAAACACAGAAATCGCATCGGAATTAAATTCAAAAGTCACAATGCCGCCTTAAGTAAAAGAATAGATACACTGCTTACAGTCGGTGGTTTGATCCTTTCCTATGACACCAGTATTAGATTCCGATACACCACTGCATGTTCAATGTATTCCTTATACCTTCACATTGACGACGAAACACAGAAATCGCTTCGGAATTCAATACAAAAGGCACAATGCCGCCTTAGGTACAAGAATAGAGACTCTTCTTACTCTCGGTACTTTGATCTTTCCTGTGAGACCAGTATTTGTTTCCGATACACCACTGCAGGTCTAATGTATTCCTTGGACCTTCACATAGACGATGAAACACAGAAATCGCATCGGAACTAAATACAAATTGCACAATGCCGCCTTAAGTACAAGAATAGAGACTCTTCTTACAGTCGGTGCTTTGATCCTTTCCTATGACACCAGTATTAGTTTCCGATACACAACTGCAGGTTCAATGTGTTCCTTGGACTTTCACGTTGACGATGAAACACAGAAATCGCATCGGAATTAAACACAAAAGGAAGAATGCCGCTTTAAGTTCAAGAATAGAGACTTTTCATTCAGTCGGTGATTTAATCCTTTCCTATGAGACCAGTATTAGTTTCCGATACACCACTGCAGGTTCAATGTATTCCTTGGACCTTCACATTGACGATGAAACACAGAAATCGCATCGGAATTAAATACAAAAGGCACAATGCCGCCTTAAGTACAAGAATAGAGACTCTTCTTACTGTCGGTGCTTTTATCCTTTCCTGTGAGACCAGTATTTGTTGCCGATACACCACTGCAAGTCTAATATATTCCGTGGACCTTCACATTGACGATGAAACACAGAAATCGCATCGAAACTAAATACAAATGGCTCAATGCCGCCTTAAGTGCAAGAAGAGAGAGACTTCTTAGAGTCTGTGCTTTGATCCTTTCCTGTGAGACCAGTATTAGTTTCCGATACACCACTGCAGGTTCAATGTGTTCCTTAGACATACATATTGACGATGAAACACTGACATTACATCGGAATTAAATACAAAAGCAACAATGCCGCCTTAAGTACAAGAAGAATGAGACTTCTTAGAGTCTGTGCTTTGATCCTTTCCTGTGAGGCCAGTATTAGTTTCCGATACACCACTGCAGGTTCAATGTATTCCTTGAACATACACATTGACGATGAAACACTGAAATTACATCGGAATTAAATACAAAGGGCACAATGCCGGCTTAGGTGCAAGAAGAGAGAGACTTCTTAGAGTCTGTGGTTTGATCCTTTCATGTGAGACCAGTATTAGTTTCCGATACACCACTGCAGGTTCAATGTATTCCTTGGACCTTCACATTGACGATGAGACACAGAAATCGCATCGGAATTAAATACAAAAGGCACAATGCAGCCTTAAGTACAAGAATTGAGACTCTCCTTACAGTCGGTGTTTGATCCTTTCCTATGACACCAGTATTAGTTTCCGACACACCACTGCAGGTTAAATGTATTCCTTGGACCTTCACGTTGACGATGAAACACAGAAATCGCATCGGAATTAAATACAAAATGAACAATGCCGCTTTAAGTACAAGAATAGAGTCTTTTCTTACAGTCGGTGACTTAATAATTTTCCTATGAGACCAGTTTTAGTTGCCGATACACCACTGCAGGTTCAATGTATTCCTTGGACCTTCACATTGACGATGAAACACAGAAATCGCATCGGAATTAAATACAAAAGGCACAATGCCGCCTTAAGTACAAGAATAGAGACTCTTCTTACACTCGGTGCTTTGATCCTTTCCTATGCGGCCAGTATTAGTTTCCGATACACCACTGCAGGTTCAATGTATTCCTTTTACATACACATGACGATGAAACACAGAAATTACATCAGAATTAAATACAAAAGGCACAATGCCGCCTTAACTGCAAGAAGAGTGAGACTTCTTAGAGTCTGTGCTTTGATCCTTTCCTGTGAGACCAGTATTAGTTTCCGATACACCTCTGCAGGTTCAATGTATTCCTTCGCCCTTCAATTTGACGATGAAACTCAGAAATCGCATCGAAATTAAATACAAAAGGCACAATGCCGCCTTAAGTACAAGAATAGAGACTCCTCTTTCAGTCGGTGCTTTGATCCTTTCCTGTGAGACCAGTATTAGTTCCGATACACCACTGCAGGTTCAATGTATTCCTTCGACCTTCACATTGACGATGAAACATAGAAATCGCATCGGAATTAAATACAAAAGGCACAATGCCGCCTTAAGTACAAGAATAGAGACTCTTCTTACAGTCGGTGCTTTGATCCTTTCCTATGACACCAGTATTAGTTTCCGACACACCACTGCAGATTCAATGTATTCCTTGGACCTTCACGTTGACGATGAGACACAGAAATCGCATCGGAATTAAATACAAATTGCACAATGCCGCCTTAAGTACAAGAATAGAGACTCTTCTTACAGTCGGTGCTTTGATCCTTTCCTATGAGACCAGTTTTAGTTTCCGATACACCACCGCAGGTTCAATGTATTCCTTTTACATACACATAGACGCTGAAACACTGAATTTACATCGGAATTAAATACAAAAGGCACAATGCCGCCTTAAGTGCAAGAAGAGTGAGACTTCTTAGGATCTGTGCTTTGATCCTTAACCGTGAGACCAGTATTAGTTTCCGATACACCACTGCAGGTTCAATGTATTCCTTGGACCTTCACATTGACGATGAAACACAGAAATCACATCGGAGATAAATACAACAGGCACAATGCCGCCTTAAGTGCAAGAGGAGTGAGAGTTCTTAGAGTCTGTGTTTTGATCCTTAACTGTGAGACCAGTATTAGTTTCCGATACACCACTCCTGGTTCAATGTATTCCCTGGACATACACGTTGACGATGAAACACAGAAATCGCATCGGAATTAAATACGAAATGCACAATGCCGCCTTAAGTGCAAGAAGAGTGACACCTCTTAGAGTCTGTGCTTTGATCCTTTCCTGTGAGACCAGTATTAGTTTCTGATACACCACTGCAGGTTCAATGTAATCCTTGGACCTTCACATTGGCAAAGAAACATTGAAATCACATCGGAGATAAATACAACAGGCACAATGCCGCATTAAGTGCAAGAACAGTAAGATTTCTTATAGTCTGTGCTTTCATCTTTTCCTGTGAGACCATTATTAGTTTCCGATACACCACTGCAGGTTCAATGTATTCCTTGGACCTTCACATTGACGATGAAACACAGAAATCGCATCGGAATTATATACAAAATGAACAATGTTCCTTTAAGTACAAGAATAGAGACTCTTCTTACAGTCGGTAATTTAATCCTTTCCAATGAGACCAGTTTTAGTTTCCGATTAACCACCGCAGGTTCAATGTATTCCTTTTACATACACATAGACGCTGAAACACTGAATTTACATCGGAATTAAATTCAAAAGGCACAATGCCGCCTTAAGTAAAAGAATAGAGACTCTTCTTACAGTCGTTGGTTTGATCCTTTCCTATGACACCAGTATTAGATTCCGATACACCACTGCAGGTTCAATGTATTCCTTGGACCTTCACATTGACGATGAAACACAGAAATCGCTTCGGAATTAAATACAAAAGGCACAATGCCGCCTTAGGTACAAGAATAGAGACTCTTCTTACTCTCGGTGCTTTGATCCTTTCCTGTGAGACCATTTGTTTCCGATACACCACTGCAGGTCTAATGTATTTCTTGGACTTTCACATAGACGATGAAACACAGAAATCGCATCGGAACTAAATACAAATGGCACAATGCCGCCTTAAGTACAAGAATAGAGACTCTTCTTACAGTCGGTGCCTTGATCCTTTCCTATGACACCAGTCTTAGTTTCCGATACACCACTGCAGGTTCAATGTATTCCTTGGACCTTCCCATTGACGATGAAACACAGAAATCGCATCGGAATTAAACACAAAAGGAACAATGCCGTTTTAAGTACAAGAATAGAGACTCTTCTTACAGTCGCTGATTAAATCCTTTCCCATGAGACCAGTGTTAGTTTCCGATACACCATTGCAGGTTCAATGTATTCCTTGGACATTCACATTGACGATGAAACACAGAAATCGCATCGGAATTAAATACAAAAGGCACAATGTCGCCTTAAGTAAAAGAATTGAGACTCTTCTTACAGTCGGTGCTTTGATCCTTTCCTATGACACCAGTATTAGTTTCCGATACACCACTGCAGGTTCAATGTATTCCTTGGACCTTCACATTGACGATGAAACACAGAAATCGCATCGGAATTAAATACAAAAGGCACAATGCCGCCTTAAGTACAAGAATAGAGGCTCTTCTTACTGTCGGTGCTTTGATCCTTTCCTGTGAGACCAGTACCTGTTTCCGATACACCACTGCAATTCTAATGTATTCCGTGGACCTTCACATTGACGATGAAACACAGATATCGCATCGGTATTAAATACAAAAGGCACAATGCCGACTTAAGTGCAAGAAGAGTGAGACTTCTTAGAGTCTGTGGTTTGAACCCCTCCTGTGCGACCAGTATTAGTTTCCGATACACCACTGCAGGTTCAATGTATTTCTTGGACTTTCACATTGACAATGTAACACAGAAATCGCATCGGAATTAAATACATAAAGCACAATGCCGCCTTAAGTACAGGAATATAGACTCTTCTTACAGTCGGTGCTTTGAGCATTCCCTGTGAGACCAGTATTTGTTTCCGATACACCATTGCAGGTTCAATGTGTTCCTTGGACATACCCATTGACGATGAAGCACTGACATTACATCGGAATTAAATACAAAAGGCACAATGCCGCCTTAAGTGCAAGAAGAGTGTGACTTCTTAGAGTCTGTGCTTTGATCCTTTCCTGTGAGACCAGTATTAGTTTCCGATACACCACTGCAGGTTCAATGTATTCCTTGAACGTACACATTGACGATGAAACAATGAAATTACATCGCAATTAAATACAAAGGGCACAATGCCGGCTTAGGTGCAAGAAGAGAGACACTTCTTAGAGTCTGTGCTTTGATCCTTTCCTGTGAGACCAGTATTAGTTTCCGATACACCACTGCTGGTTCAATGTATTCCTTGGACCTTCACATTGACGATGAAACACAGAAATCCCATCGCAAATAAATACAAAAGGCACAATGCCGCCTTAAGTACAAGAATAGGGACTCTTCTTACAGTCGGTGCTTTGATCCTTTCCTGTGAGACCAGTATTAGTTTCCGATACACCACTGCCGGTTCAATGTATTCCTTACACCTTCACATTGACGATGAAACACAGAAATCGCATCGGAATTAAATACAAAAGGCACAAAGCCGCATTAAGTGCAAGAAGAGTAAGACTTCTTAGAGTCTGTGCTGTGATCCTTTCCTGTGAGACCAGTCTTAGTTTCCGATACACCACTGCTGGTTCAATGTATTCCTTGGACATACACATTGACGATGAAACACTTAAATTACATCGGAATTAAATACAAAACTCACAATGCCGCCTTAAGTGCATGAAGAGTGAGGCTTCTTGGAGTCTGTGCTTCGACCCTTTTCTGCGAGACCAGTATTAGTTTCCGATACACCACTGCAGGTTCAATGTATTCCTTGGACATACACATTGACGATGAAACACTGAAATTACATCGGAATTAAATACAAAAGGCACAATGCATTCTTAACAGCAAGAGGAGTGAGACTACTTAGAGTCTGTGCTTTCATCTTTTCCTGTGAGACCATTATTAGTATCCGATACACCACTGCAGGTTCAATGTATTCCTTGGACCTTCACATTGACGATGAAACACAGAAATCGCATCGGAATTAAACACAAAAGGAACAATGCCGTTTTAAGTAAAAGAATAGAGACTCTTCTTACAGTCGGTGATTTAATCCTTTCCTATGAGACCAGTGTTAGTTTCCGATACACCATTGCAGGTTCAATGTATTCCTTGGACATTCACATTGACGATGAGACACAGAAATCGCATCGGAATTAAATACAAAAGGCACAATGTCGCCTTAAGTAAAAGAATTGAGACTCTTCTTACAGTCGGTGCTTTGATCCTTTCCTATGACACCAGTATTTGTTTCCGATACACCACTGCAGGTCTAATGTATTCCTTGGACTTTCACATAGACGATGAAACACAGAAATGGCATCGGAACTAAATACAAATGGCACAATGCCACCTTAAGTACAAGAATAGAGACTCTTCTTACAGTCGGTGCCTTGATCCTTTCCTATGACACCAGTATTAGTTTCCGAAACACCACTGCAGGTTCAGTGTATTTCTTGGACATACACATTGACGATGAAACACAGATACCGCATCGGTATTAAATACAAAAGGCACAATGCCGACTTAAGTGCAAGAAGAGTGAGACTTCTTATAGTCTGTGCTTTGATCCTTTCCTGTGAGACCAGTATTAGTTTCCGATTCACCACTGCAGGTTCAATGAATTCCTTGGACATACACATTGACAAGGAAACACTGAAGTTACATCGGAATTAAAAACAAAAGGCACAATGCCGCCTTAAGTGTAAGAAGAGTGAGACTTCTTAGAGTCTGTGGTTTGATCCCCTCCTGTGCGACCAGTATTAGTTTCCGATACACCACTGCAGGTTCAATGTATTTCTTGGACCTTCACATCGACAATGTAACACAGAAATCGCATCGGAATTAAATACATAAAGCACAAAGCCGCCTTAAGTACAGGAATATAGACTCTTCTTACAGTCGGTGCTTTGAGCATTCCCTGTGAGACCAGTATTAGTTCCCGATACACCACTGCAGGTTCAATGTGTTCCTTGGACATCCACATTCACGATGAAACACAGAAATCGCATCGGAATTAAATACAAAAGGCACAAAGCCGCATTAAGTGCAAGAAGAGTAAGACTTCTTGTAGTCTGTGCTTTGATCCTTTCCTGTGAGACCAGTATTAGTTTCCAATACTCCACTGCAGGTTCAATGTATTACTTGGACCTTCACGTTGACGATGAAACACAGAAAGCGCATCGGAATTAAATACAAAAGGCACAAGGCCGCCTTAAGTACAAGAATAGAGACTCTTCTTACAGTCGGTGTTTTGAGCAATCCCTGTGAGACCAGTATTAGTTTCCGATACACCACTGCTGGTTCAATGTATTCCTTGGACCTTCACATTGACGATGAAACACAGAAATCGCGTCAGAATTAAATACAAAAGGCACAAAGCCGCATTAAGTGCAAGAAGAGTAAGACTTCTTGGAGGCTGTGCTTTGATCCTTTCCTGTGAGACCAGTATTAGTTTCCAATACTACACTGCAGGTTCAATGTATTCCTTGGACCTTCACATTGACGATGAAACACAGAAAGCGCATCGGAATTAAATACAAAATGCACAAGGCCGCCTTAAGTACAAGAATAGAGACTCTTCTTACAGTCGGTGCTTTGAGCAATCCCTGTGAGACCAGTATTAGTTTCCGATACACCACTGCTGGTTCAATGTATTCCTAGGACCTTCACATTTACGATGAAACACAGAAATCGCGTCGGATTAAATACAAAAGGCACAATGGCGCCTTAAGGATAAGAATAGAGACTCTTCTTACTGTCGGTGCTTTGAGCATTCCCTGTGAAACCAGTATTATATTCCGATACACCACTGCTGGTTCAATGTATTCCTAGGACCTTCACATTTACGATGAAACACAGAAATCGCATCGGAATTAAATACAAAAGGGACAATGCTGCCTTAAGTGCAAGAAGAGTGAGACTTCTTAGAGTCTGTGCTTTGATTTTTTCCTGTGAGACCAGTATTAGTTTCCGATACTCCACTGCAGGTTCAATGTATTCCTTGGACCTTCACATTGACGATGTAACACAGAAATCGCATCGGAAATAAATACATAAAGCACAATGCCGCCTTAAGTACAAGAATAGAGACTCCTCTTAAGGTCGGTGCTTTGAGCATTCCCTGTGGGACCAGTATTAGTTTCCGATACACCACGGCAGGTTCAATGTATTCCTTGGACCTTCACATTGACGATGAAACACAGAAATCGCGTCGGAATTAAATACAAAAGCAACAATGCTGCCTTAAGTATAAGAATAGAGACTCTTCTTACAGTCGGTGTTTTGAGCATTTCCTGTGAGACCAGTATTAGTTTCCGATACACCACTGCTGGTTCAGTGTATTCCTTGGACATACACATTGACGATGAAACACAGAAATCGCATCGGAATTAAATACAAAAGGCACAATGCCGCCTTAAGTACAAGAAGAGTGAGACTTCATAGAGTCTGTGCATTGATCCTTTCCTGTGGGACCAGTATTAGTTTCCGATACTCCACTGCAGGTTCAATGTATTCCTTGGACCTTCACATTGACGATGTAACACAGAAATCGCATCGGAGTTAAATACATAAGGCACAATGCCGCCTTAAGTACAAGAATAGAGACTCCACTTAAAGTCGGTGCTTTGAGCATTCCCTGTGAGACCAGTATTAGTTTCCGATACACCACTGCATGTTCAGTGTGTTCCTTGGACATACACATTGACGATGAAACACTGAAATTACATCGGAATGAAATACAAAGGGCACAATGCCAGCTTAGGTGCAAGAAGAGAGAGACTTCTTAGAGTCTGTGCATTGATCCTTTCCTGTGAGACCTGTATTAGTTTCCGATACACCACTGCAGGTTCAATGTATTCCTTGGACCTTCAAATTGACGATGAAACACAGAAATCGCATCGGAATGAAATACAAAAGGCACAGTGCCGCCTTAAGTTCAAGAAGAGAGACTCTTCTTAGGGTCTGTGCTTTGATCCTTTCCTGTGAGACCAGTATTAGTTTCCGACACACCACGGCAGGTTCAATGTCTTCCTTGGACCTTCACATTGACGATGAAACACAGAAATCGCGTCGGAATTAAATACAAAAGGCACAATGCTGCCTTAAGTATAAGAATAGAGACTCTTCTTATAGTCGGTATTTTAGCATTCCCTGTGAGAGCAGTATTAGTTTCCGGTACACCACTGCCGGTTCAATGTATTCCTTGGACATACACATTGACGATGAAACACTGAAATTAGATCGGAATTAAATACAAAACTCACAACGCCGCCATAAGTGCAGATACTTCTTAGAGTCTGTGCTTTGATTTTTTCCTGTGAGACCAGTATTAGTTTCCGATACACAACTGCAGGTTCAATGTATTTCTTGGACCTTCACATTGACGATGAAACACAGAAATCGCATCGGAATTAAATACAAAAGGCACAATGCTGCCTTAAGTATAAGATTAGAGACTCTTCTTACAGTCGGTGTTTTGAGCATTCCCTATGAGACCAGTATTAGATTACAATACACCACTGCAGGTTCAATGTATTCCTTGGACATACACATTGACGATGAAACACTGAAATTAGATCGGAATTAAGTACAAAATTCACAATGCCGCCTTAAGTGCAAGAAGAGTGAGCCTTCTTATAGTCTGTGCTTTGATCCTTTTCTGTGAGACCAGTATTAGTTTCCGATACACCACTGCAGGTTCAATGTATTCCTTGGACATACACATTGACGATGAAACACTGAAATTAGATCGGAATTAAATACAAAAGGAACAATGCCACCTTAAGTACAAGAAGAGTGAGCCTTCTTAGAGTCTGTGCTTTGATTTTTTCCTGTGAGACCAGTATTAGTTTCCGATACACAACTGCAGGTTCTATGTATTCCTAGGACCTTTACATTGACGATGAAACACAGAAATCGCATCGGAATTAAATACAAAAGGCACAATGCTGCCTTAAGTATAAGATTAGAGACTCTTCTTACAGTCGGTGTTTTGAGCAATCCCTGTGAGACCAGTATTAGTTTCCGATACACCACTGCAGGTGCAATGTATTCCTTGGACCCTCACATTGACGATGAAACACAGAAATCGCGTCGGAATTAAATACGAAAGGCACAATGGCGCCTTAAGTATAAGAATAGAGACTCTTCTTACAGTCGGTGCTTTGAGCATTATCTGTGAGACCAGTATTAGATTCCGATACACCACTGCAGGTTCAATGTATTCCTTCGACATACACATTGACGAAGAAACACTGAAATTAGATCGGTATTAAATACAAAAGGCACAATGCCGCGTTAAGTGCAAGAAGAGTGAGACTTCTTAGAGAGTGTGCTTTGATCCTTTCCTGCGAGACCAGTATTAGCTTCCGATACACCACTGCAGGTTCAATGTATTCCTTGGACCTTCAAATTGACCATGATATACAGAAATCGCATCGGAATTAAATATAAAAGGGACAATGCTGCCTTAAGTGCAAGAAGAGTGAGACTTCTTAGAGTCTGTCCTTTGATCCTTTCCTGTGAGACCAGTATTAGTTTCCAATACTACACTGCAGGTTCAATGTATTCCTTGGACCTTCACATTGACGATGAAACACAGAAAGCGCATCGGAATTAAATACAAAAGGCACAAAGCCGCCTTAAGTACAAGAATAGAGACTCTTCTTACAGTCGGTGCTTTGTGCATTCAATATGAGACCAGTATTAGTTTCCGATACACCACTGCAGGTTCAATGTACTCCTATGACCTTCACATTGACGATGAAACACAGAAATCGCGTCGGAATTAAATACAAAAGGCACAATGCCGCCTTAAGTGCAAGAAGAGTGTGACTTCTTAGATTCTGTGCATTGATCCTTTCCTGTGGGACCAGAATTAGTTTCCGATACTCCACTGCAGGTTCAATGTATTCCTTGGACCTTCACGTTGACGATGAAACACAGAAATTGCATGGGAATTAAATACAAAAGGCACAATGCCGACTTAAGTGCAAGAAGAGTGACACTTCTTAGAGTGTCTGCTTTGATCCTTTCCTGTGAGACCAGTATTGGTTTCCGATACACCACTGCAGGTTTAATGTAATCCTTATACATACACATTGACGATGAAACACTGAAATTACATCGGAATTAAATACAAAAGGCGCAATGCCGCCTTAAGTGCAAGAAGAGTGGAACTTCTTAGTGTCTGTGCTTTGATCCTTTCCTGTGGGACCAGTATTAGTTTCCGAAACACCACTGCAGGTTCAATGTATTCCTTGGACATTCACATTTACGATAAAACACAGAAATCGCATCGGAATTAAATACAAAAGGCACAGTGCCGCCTTAAGTACAAGAATAAAGACTCTTCTTAAAGTCGGTGTTTTGAGCATTCCCTGTGAGACCAGTATTAGTTTCCGATACACCACTGCAGGTTCACTGTATTCCGTGGACCTTCACATTGACGATGAAATTCAGAATTCGCGTCAGAATTAAATACAAAAGGAACAATGCAGCTGTAAGTACAAGAATAGACACTCTTCTTACAGTTATTGTTTTGAGCATTCCCTGTAAGACCAGTATTAGTTTCCCATACACCACTGCAGGTTCAATGTATTCCTTGGACATACACATTGACGATGAAACACTGAAATTAGATCGGTATTAAATACAAAAAGCACAATGCCGCCTTAAGTGAAAGAAGAGTGAGACTTCATAGAGTCTGTGCTTTGATCCTTTCCTGTGAGACCAGTATCAGTTTCAGATACACCACTGCTGGTTCAATGTATTCCTTGGACATACACATTGACGATGAAACACAGAAATCACATAGGAATTAAATACAAAAGGCACAATGCCGACTTAAGTGCAAGAAGAGTGAGACTTCTTTTAGTCTGTGCTTTGATCCTTTCCTGTGAGACCAGTATTAGTTTCCGTTACACCACGGCAGGTTCAATGTATTCCTTGGACCTTCACATTGACGATGAAACACAGAAATCGCGTCGGAATTAAATACAAAAGCAACAATGCTGAGTTAAGTATAAGAATAGAGACTCTTCTTACAGTCGGTGTTTTGAGCGTTCCCTGTGAGACCAGTATTAGTTTCGGATACACCACTGCCGGTTTAATGTATTCGTTGGACATACACATCGACGATGAAACACTGAAATTAGATCGGAATTAAACACATAACTCACAACGCCACCTTAAATGCAAGAAGAGTGAGACTTCTTAGAGTCTGTGCTTTGATTTTTTCCTGTGAGACCAGTATTAGTTTCCGATACTCCACTGCAGGTTCAATGTATTCCTTGGACCTTCACATTGACGATGTAACACAGAAATCGCATCGGAAATAAATACATAAGGCACAATGCCGCCTTAAGTACAAGAATAGAGACTCCTCTTAAGGTCGGTGCTTTGAGCATTCCCTGTGAGACCAGTATTAGTTTCCGATACACCACGGCAGGTTCAATGTATTCCTTGGACCTTCACATTGACGATGAAACACAGAAATCGCGTCGGAATTAAATACAAAAGCAACAATGCTGCCTTAAGTATAAGAATAGAGACTCTTCTTACAGTCGGTGTTTTGAGCATTCCCTGTGAGACCAGTATTAGTTTCCGATACACCACTGCTGGTTCAGTGTATTCCTTGGACATACACATTGACGATGAAACACAGAAATCGCATCGGAATTAAATACAAAAGGCACAATGCCGCCTTAAGTACAAGAAGAGTGAGACTTCATAGTGTCTGTGCTTTGATCCTTTCCTGTGGGACCAGTATTAGTTCCCGATACTCCACTGCAGGTTCAATGTATTCCTTGGACCTTCACATTGACGATGTAACACAGAAATCGCATCGGAATTAAATACATAAGGCACAATGCCGCCTTAAGTACAAGAATAGAGACTCCTCTTAAAGTCGGTGCTTTGAGCATTCCCTGTGAGACCAGTATTAGTTTCCGATACACCACTGCATGTTCAGTGTGTTCCTTGGACATACACATTGACGATGAAACACTGACATTACATCGGAATTAAATACAAAAGGCACAATGCCGCCTTAAGTGAAAGAAGAGTGAGACTTCTTAGAGTCTGTGCTTTGATCCTTTCCTGTGAGACCAGTATTCGTAGTTTCCGATACACCACTGCAGGTTTAATGTATTCCTTGGACATACACATTGACGATGAAACACTGAAATTACATCGGAATGAAATACAAAGGGCACAATGCCAGCTTAGGTGCAAGAAGAGAGAGACTTCTTAGAGTCTGTGCATTGATCCCTTCCTGTGAGACCTGTATTAGTTTCCGATACACCACGGCAGGTTCAATGTCTTCCTTGGACTTTCACATTGACGATGAAACACAGAAATCGCGTCGGAATTAAATACAAAAGGCACAATGCTGCCTTAAGTATAAGAATAGAGACTCTTCTTATAGTCGGTTTTTTAGCATTCCCTGTGAGACCAGTATTAGTTTTCGATACACCACTGCCGGTTCAATGTATTCCTTGGACATACACATTGACGATGAAACACTGAAATTAGATCGGAATTAAATACAAAACTCACAACGCCGTCTTAAGTGCAAGAAGAGTGATACTTCTTAGAGTCTGTGCTTTGATTTTTTCCTGTGAGACCAGTATTAGTTTCCGATACACAACTGCAGGTTCAATGTATTTCCTGGACCTTCACATTGACGATGAAACACAGAAATCGCATCGGAATTAAATACAAAAGGCACAATGCTGCCTTAAGTATAAGATTAGAGACTCTTCTTACAGTCGGTGTTTTGAGCAATCCCAGTGAGACCAGTATTAGTTTCCGATAAACCACTGCAGGTGTAATGTATTCCTTGGACCTTCACATTGACGATGAAACACAGAAATCGCGTCGGAATTAAATACAAAAGTCACAATGGCGCCTTAAGTATAAGCATAGAGTCTCTTCTTACAGTCGGTGCTTTGAGCATTCCCTGTGAGACCAGTATTAGATTCCGATACACCACTGCAGGTTCATTGTATTCCTTGGACATACACATTGACGATGAAACACTGAAATTAGATCGGAATTAAATACAAAAGGCACAATGCCGCCTTAAGTGCAAGAAGAGTGAGCCTTCTTAAAGTGTGTGCTTTGATCCTTTCCTATGAGACCAGTATTAGTTTCCGATACACCACTGCAGGCTCAATGTATTCCTTGGACCTTCAAATTGACCATGATATACAGAAATCACATCGGAATTAAATACAAATGCACAATGCCACCTTAAGTGCAAGAAGACTGGGACTTCTTAGTGTCTGTGCTTTGATCCTTTCCTGTGAGACCAGTATTAGTTTCCGATACACCTCTTCAGGATCTTTGTACACCTTGGACCTTCACGTTGACGATGAAACAAAGAAATTGCATCGGAATTAAATACAAAAGGCACAATGCCGCCATAAGTGCAAGAAGAGTGACACTTCTTAGAGTGTCTGCTTTGATCCTTTCCTGTGAGACCAGTATTGGTTTCCGATACCCCACTGCTGGTTTAATGTAATCCTTGGACATACACATTGACGATGAAACATTGAAATTACATCGGAATTAAATACAAAAGGCGCAATGCCGCCTTAAGTGCAAGAAGAGTGGAACTTCTTAGTGTCTGTGCTTTGATCCATTCCTGTGGGACCAGTATTAGTTTCCGATACACCACTGCAGGTTCACTGTATTCCGTGGACCATCACATTGACGATGAAATTCTGAATTCGCGTCAGAATTAAATACAAAAAGAACAATGCAGCTGTAAGTACAAGAATAGACACTCTTCTTACAGTTATTGTTTTGAGCATTCCCTGAAAGACCAGTATTAGTTTCCCATACACCACTGCAGGTTCAATGTATTCCTTGGACATACACATTGACGATGAAACACTGAAATTAGATCGGTATTAAATACAAAAAGCACAATGCCGCCTTAAGTGAAAGAAGAGTGAGACTTCATAGAGTCTGTGCTTTGATCCTTTCCTGTGAGACCAGTATCAGTTTCAGATACACCACTACTGGTTCAATGTATTCCTTGGACATACACATTGACGATGAAACACAGAAATCACATAGGAATTAAATACAAAAGGCACAATGCCGCCTTAAGTGCAAGAAGAGAGAGCCTTCTTAGAGTGTGTGCTTTGATCCTTTCCTGTGAGACCAGTATTAGTTTCCGATACACCATTCCAGGTTCAATGTATTCCTTGGACCTTCAAATTGACCATGATATACAGAAATCGCATCGGAATTAAATACAAAAGGGACAATGCTGCCTTAAGTGCAAGAAGAGTGAGACTTCTTAGAGTCTGTGCATTGATCCTTTCCTGTGGGACCAGTATTAGTTTCCGATACTCCACTGCAGGTTCAATGTATTCCTTGGACATACACATTGACGATGAAACACTGAAATTACATCGGAATGAAATACAAAGGGCACAATGCCGGCTTAGGTGCAAGCAGAGAGAGACTTCTTAGAGTCTGTGCATTGATCCTTTCCTGTGGGACCAGTATTAGTTTTCGAGACACCACTGCAGGTTCAATGTATTCCTTGGACCTTCACATTGACGATGAAATACAGAAATCGCCTCCGAATTAAATACAAAAGGCACAATGCCGCCTTAAGTTCAAGAAGAGAGACACTTCTTAGAGTCTGTGCTTTGATCCTTTCCTGTGAGACCAGTATTAGTTTCCGATACACCACGGCAGGTTCAATGTATTCCTTGGACCTTCACATTGACGATGAAACACAGAAATCGCGTCGGAAATAAATACAAAAGCAACAATGCTGCCTTAAATATAATAATAGAGACTCTTCTTACAGTCGGTGTTTTGAGCATTCCCTGTGAGACCAGTATTAGTTTCCGATACACCACTGCCGGTTTAATGTATTCGTTGGACATACACATCGACGATGAAACACTGAAATTAGATCGGAATTAAACACAAAACTCACAACGCCGCCTTAAGTGCAAGAAGAGTGAGACTTCTTAGAGTCTGTGCTTTGATTTTTTCCTGTGAGACCAGTATTAGTTTCCGATACTCCACTGCAGGTTCAATGTATTCCTTGGACCTTCACATTGACGATGTAACACAGAAATCGCATCGGAAATAAATACATAAGGCACAATGCCGCCTTAAGTACAAGAATAGAGACTCCTCTTAAGGTCGGTGCTTTGAGCATTCCCTGTGAGACCAGTATTAGTTTCCGATACACTACGGCAGGTTCAATGTATTCCTTGGACCTTCACATTGACGATGAAACACAGAAATCGCGTCGGAATTAAATACAAAAGCAACAATGCTGCCTTAAGTACAGGAATAGAGACTCTTCTTACAGTCGGTGTTTTGAGCATTCCCTGTGAGACCAGTATTAGTATCCGATACACCACTGCAGGTTCAATGTATTCCTTGCACCTTCAAATTGACCATGATCTACAGAAATTGCATCGGAATTAAGTACAAAAGGGACAATGCTGCCTTAAGTGCAAGAAGAGTGAGACTTGTTAGAGTCTGTCCTTTGATCCTTTCCTGTGAGACCAGTATTAGTTTCCAATACTACACTGCAGGTTCAATGTATTCCTTGGATCTTCACATTGACGATGAAACACAGACAGCGCATCGGAATTAAATACAATAAGCACAGTGCCGCCTTAAGTTCAAGAAGAGAGACTCCTCTTAGAGTCTGTGCTTTGATCCTTTCCTGTGAGACCAGTATTAGTTTCCGATACACCACGGCAGGTTCAATGTCTTCCTTGGACCTTCACATTGACGATGAAACACAGAAATCGCGTCAGAATTAAATACAAAAGGCACAATGCTGCCTTAAATATAATAATAGAGACTCTTCTTACAGTCGGTGTTTTGAGCATTCCCTGTGAGACCAGTATTAGTTTCCGATACACCACTGCCAGTTTAATGTATTCGTTGGACATACACATCGACGATGAAACACTGAAATTAGATCGGAATTAAACACAAAACTCACAACGCCGCCTTAAGTGCAAGAAGAGTGAGACTTCTTAGAGTCTGTGCTTTGATTTTTTCCTGTGAGACCAGTATTAGTTTCCGATACTCCACTGCAGGTTCAATGTATTCCTTGGACCTTCACATTGACGATGTAACACAGAAATCGCATCGGAAATAAATACATAAGGCACAATGCCGCCTTAAGTACAAGAATAGAGACTCCTCTTAAGGTCGGTGCTTTGAGCATTAACTGTGAGACCAGTATTAGTTTCCGATACACCACGGCAGGTTCAATGTATTCCTTGGACCTTCACATTGACGATGAAACATAGAAATCGCGTCGGAATTAAATACAAAAGCAACAATGCTGCCTTAAGTATAAGAATAGAGACTCCTCTTAAAGTCGGTGCTTTGAGGATTCCCTGTGATACCAGTATTAGTTTCTGATACACCACTGCATGTTCAGTGTGTTCCTTGGACATACACATTGACGATGAATCACTAACATTACATCGGAATTAAATACAAAAGGCACAATGCCGCCTTAAGTGAAAGAAGAGTGAGACTTCTTAGAGTCTGTGCTTTGATCCTTTCCTGTGAGACCAGTATTCGTAGTTTCCGATACACCACTGCAGGTTTAATGTATTCCTTGGACATACACATTAACGATGAAACACTGAAATTACATCGGAATGATATACAAAGGGCACAATGCCAGCTTAGGTGCAAGAAGAGAGAGACTTCTTAGAGTCTGTGCATTGATCCTTTCCTGTGAGACCTGTATTAGTTCCGATACACCATTGCAGGTTCAATGTATTCCTTGGACCTTCAAATTGACGATGAAACACAGAAATCGCATCGGAATTAAATACAATAGGCACAGTGCCGCCTTAAGTTCAAGAAGAGAGACTCCTCTTAGAGTCTGTGCTTTGATCCTTTCCTGTGAGACCAGTATTAGTTTCCGATACACCACGGCAGGTTCAATGTCTTCCTTGGACCTTCACATTGACGATGAAACACAGAAATCGCATCGGAATTAAATACAAAAGGCACAATGCTGCCTTAAGTATAAGATTAGAGACTCTTCATATAGTCGGTTTTTTAGCATTCCCTGTGAGACCAGTATTAGTTTCCGATACACCACCGCCGGTTCAATGTGTTCCTTGGACATACACATTGACGATGAAACACTGAAATTAGATCGGAATTAAATACAAAACTCACAACGCCGCCTTAAGTGCAAGAAGAGTGATACTTCTTAGAGTCTGTGCTTTGATTTTTTCCTGTGAGACCAGTATTAGTTTCCGATACACAACTGCAGGTTCAATGTATTTCTTGGACCTTCACATTGACGATGAAACACAGAAATCGCATCGGAATTAAATACAAAAGGCACAATGCTGCCTTAAGTATAAGATTAGAGACTCTTCTTACAGTCGGTGTTTTGAGCAATCCCAGTGAGACCAGTATTAGTTTCCGATAAACCACTGCAGGTGTAATGTATTCCTTGGACCTTCACATTGACGATGAAACACAGAAATCGCGTCGGAATTAAATACAAAAGTCACAATGGCGCCTTAAGTATAAGAATAGAGTCTCTTCTTACAGTCGGTGCTTTGAGCATTCCCTGTGAGACCAGTATTAGATTCCGATACACCACTGCAGGTTCATTGTATTCCTTGGACATACACATTGACGATGAAACACTGAAATTAGATCGGAATTAAATACAAAAGGCACAATGCCGCATTAAGTGCAAGAAGAGTGAGCCTTCTTAAAGTGTGTGCTTTGATCCTTTCCTATGAGACCAGTATTAGTTTCCGATACACCACTGCAAGCTCAATTTATTCCTTGGACCATCAAATTGACCATGATATACAGAAATCGCATCGGAATTAAATACAAAAGGGACAATGCTGCCTTAAGTGCAAGAAGAGTGAGACTTCTTAGAGTCTGTGCATTGATCCATTCCTGTGGGACCAGTATTAGTTTCCGATACAACTGCAGGTTCAATGTATTCCTTGGACCTTCACATAGACGATGAAACACAGAAATCGCCTCGGAATTAAATACAAAAGGCACAATGGCGCTTTAAGTATAAGAATAGAGACTCTTCTTAAAGTCGGTGCTTCGAGCATTCCCTGTGAGACCAGTATTAGATTACAATACACCACTGCAGGTTCAATGTATTCCTTGGACATACACATTGACGATGAAACACTGAAATTAGATCGGAATTAAATACAAAATTCACAATGCCGCCTTAAGTGCAAGAAGAGTGAGCCTTCTTATAGTCTGTGCTTTGATCCTTTCCTGTGAGACCAGTATTAGTTTCCGATACACCACTGCAGGTTCAATGTATTCCTTGCACCTTCAAATTGACCATGATATACAGAAATTGCATCGGAATTAAGTACAAAAGGGACAATGCTGCCTTAAGTGCAAGAAGAGTGAGACTTGTTAGAGTCTGTCCTTTGATCCTTTCCTGTGAGACCAGTATTAGTTTCCAATACTACACTGCAGGTTCAATGTATTCCTTGGATCTTCACATTGACGATGAAACACAGACAGCGCATCGGAATTAAATACAAAAGGCACAAGGCCACCTTAAGTACAAGAATAGAGACTCCTCTTACAGTCGGTGATTTGAGCATTCCCTGTGAGACCAGTATTAGTTTCCGATACACCACTGCAGGTTCAATGTATTCCTTGGACATACACATTGACGATGAAATACTGAAATCAGATCGGATTTAAATACAAAAGGCACAATGCCGCCTTAAGTACAAGAAGAGTGAGCCTTCTTAGAGTCTGTGCTTTGATTTTTTCCTGTGAGACCAGTATTAGTTTCCGATACACAACTGCAGGTTCAATGAATTCCTAGGACCTTCACATTGACGATGAAACACAGAAATCGCATCGGAATTAAATACAAAAGGCACAATGCTGCCTTATGTATAAGATTAGAGACTCTTCTTACAGTCGGTGCTTTGAGCAATCCCTGTGAGACCAGTATTAGTTTCCGATACACCACTGCAGGTGCAATGTATTCTTTGGACCCTCACATTGACGATGAAACACAGAAATCGCGTCGGAATTACATACAAAAGGCACAATGGCGCCTTAAGTATAAGAATAGAGACTCTTCTTACAGTCGGTGCTTTGAGCATTATCTGTGAGACCAGTATTAGATTCCGATACACCACTGCAGGTTCAATGTATTTCTTCGACATACACATTGACGAAGAAACACTGAAATTAGATCGGAATTAAATACAAAAGGCACAATGCCGCGTTAAGTGCAAGAAGAGTGCGACTTCTTAGAGTGTGTGCTTTGATCCTTTCCTGCGAGACCAGTATTAGCTTCCGATACACCTCCGCAAGTTCAATGTATTCCTTGGACCTTCAAATTGACCATGATATACAGAAATCGCATCGGAATTAAATACAAAAGGGACAATGCTGCCTTAAGTGCAAGAAGAGTGAGACTTCTTAGAGTCTGTCCTTTGATCCTTTCCTGTGAGACCAGTATTAGTTTCCAATACTACACTGCAGGTTCAATGTATTCCTTGGACCTTCACATTGACGGTGAAACACAGAAAGCGCATCGGAATTAAATAGAAAAGGCACAAAGCCGCCTTAAGTACAAGAATAGAGACTCTTCTTACAGTCGGTGCTTTGAGCATTCAATGTGAGACCAGTATTAGTTTCCGATACACCACTGCAGGTTCAATGTACTCCTATGACCTTCACATTGCGATGAAACACAGAAATCGCGTCGGAATTAAATACAAAAGGCACAATGCCGCCTTAAGTGCAAGAAGAGTGACACTTCTTAGAGTGTCTGCTTCGATCCTTTCCTGTGAGACCAGTATTGGATTCCGATACACAACTTCAGGTTTAATGTAATCCTTGGACATACACATTGACGATGAAACACTGAAATTACATCGGAATTAAATACTAAAGGCGCAATGCCGCCTTAAGTGCAAGAAGAGTGGAACTTCTTAGTGTCTGTGCTTTGATCCTTTCCTGTGGGACCAGTATTAGTTTCCGAAACACCACAGCAGGTTCAATGTATTCCTTGGACCTTCACATTTACGATAAAACACAGAAATCGCATCGGAATTAAATACAAAAGGCACAGTGCCGCCTTAAGTACAAGAATAAAGACTCTTCTTAAAGTCGGTGTTTTGAGCATTCCCTGTGAGACCAGTATTAGTTTCCGATACACCACTGCAGGTTCACTGTATTCCGTGGACCTTCACATTGACGATGAAACACAGAAATCGCGTCGGAATTAAATACAAAAGGCAGAATTGCGCCTTAAGTATAAGAATAGAGACTTTTCTTACAGTCGGTGCTTTGAGCATTCCCTGTGAGACCAGTATTAGATTCCGATACACCACTGCAGGTTCAATGTATTCCTTGGACATACACATTGACGATGAAACACTGAAATTAGATCGGAATTAAATACAAAAGGCACAATGCCGCCTTAAGTGCAAGAAGAGTGAGCCTTCTTAGAGTGGGTGCTTTCATCCTTTCCTGTGAGACCAGTATTAGTTTCCGATACACCACTGCAAGTTCAATGTATTCCTTGGACCTTCAAATTGACGATGAAACACAGAAGTCGCATCGGAATTAAATACAAAAGGCACAGTGCCGCCTTAAGTTCAAGAAGAGAGACTCTTCTTAGAGTCTGTGCTTTGATCCTTTCCTGTGAGACCAGTATTAGTTTCCGATACACCACGGCAGGTTCAATGTCTTCCTTGGACCTTCACATTGACGATGAAACACAGAAATCGCGTCGGAATTAAATACAAAAGGCACAATGCTGCCTTAAGTATAAGAATAGAGACTCTTCTTACAGTCGGTTTTTTAGCATTCCCTGTGAGACCAGTATTAGTTTCCGATACCCCACTGCCGGTTCAATGTATTCCTTGGACATACACATTGACGATGAAACACTGAAATTAGATCGGAATTAAATACAAAACTCACAACGCCGGCTTAAGTGCAAGAAGAGTAATACTTCTTAGAGTCTGTGCTTTGATTTTTTCCTGTGAGACCAGTATTAGTTTCCGATACACCACTGATGGTTCAATGTATTCCTTGGACCTTCAAATTGACCATGATATACAGAAATCGCATCGGAATTAAATTCAAAAGGGACAATGCTGCCTTAAGTGCAAGAAGAGTGAGACTTCTTAGAGTCTGTGCATTGATCCTTTCCTGTGGGACCAGTATTAGTTTCCGATACCCCACTCCAGGTTCAATGTATTCCTTGGACCTTCACATAGACGATGAAACACAGATATCGCCTCGGAATTAAATACAAAAGGCACAATGGCGCCTTAAGTATAAGAATAGAGACACTTCTTACAGTCGGTGTTTTGAGCATTCCCTGTGAGACCAGTATTAGATTACAATACACCACTGCAGGTTCAATGTATTCCTTGGACATACACATTGACGATGAAACACTGAAATTAGATCGGAATTAAATACAATATTCACAATGCCGCCCTAAGTGCAAGAGGAGTTAGCCTTCTTATAGTCTGTGTTTTGATCCTTTCCTGTGAGACCAGTATTAGTTTCCGATACACCAATGCAGGTTCAATGTATTCCTTGGACCTTCAAATTGACCATGATATACAGAAATCGCATCGGAATTAAATACAAAAGGGACAATGCTGCCTTAATTGCAAGAAGAGTGAGACTTGTTAGAGTCTGTCCTTTGATCCTTTCCTGTGAGACCAGTATTAGTTTCCGATACACCACTGCAGGTTCATTGTATTCCTTGGACCTTCACATTGACGATGAAACACAGAAATCGCATCGGAATTAAATACAAAAGGCACAATGCCGCCTTACGTACAATAATAGAGACACTTCTTAGAGTCGGTGTTTTGAGCATTCCCTGTGAGACCACTATTAGTTTGCGATAGACCACTGCAGGTTCAATGTATTCCTTGGACCTTCACATTGACGACGAAACTCAGAAATCGCGTCGGAATTAAATACAAAAGACACAAGGCCACCTTAAGTACAAGAACTGAGACTCTTCTTACAGTCGCTGCTTTGAGCATTCCCTGAGAGACCAGTATTAGTTTCCGACACACCACTGCAGGTTAAATGTATTCCTTGGACCTTCACATTGACGATGGAACTCAGAAATCACGTCGGAATTAAATACAAAAGGCACAATGCAGCCTTAAGTACAAGAATAGAGACTCTTCTTACAGTCGGTGTTTTGAGCATTCTCTGTGAGACCAGTATTAGTTTCCGATACACCACTGCAGGTTCAATGTTTTCCTTGGACCTTCACATTGACGATGAAACACAGAAATCGCATCGGAATTAAATACAAAAGGCACAATGCCGCCTTACGTACAAGAATAGAGACTCTTCTTACAATCGGTGTTTTGAGCATTCCCTGTGAGACCAGTATTAGTTTCCGAGACACCACTGCAGGTTCAATGTATTCCTTGGACGTTTACATTGGCGACGAAACTCAGAAATAGCGTCAGAATTAAATACAAAAGGCACAACGCCACTTTAAGTACAAGAACAGAGACTCTTCTTACAGTCGGTGCTTTGAGCATTCCCTGAGAGACCAGTATTAGTTTCCGATACACCACTGCAGGTTCAATGAATTCCTTGGACCTTCACATTGACGATGAAACACAGAAATCACATCGGAGATAAATACAACAGCCATAATGCCGCCATAAGTGCAAGAAGAGTGAGACTTCTTAGAGTCTGTGCATTGATCCTTCCCTGTGAGACCAGTATTAGTTTCCGATACACCACTGCAGGTTCTATGTATTCCTTGGACCTTCACATTGACGATGAAACACAGAAATCGCATTGGAATTAAATACAAAAGGCACAATGCCTCCATAAGTACAAAAATAGAGACTCTTCTTACAGTCGGTGATTTGAGCAATCCCTGTGAGACCAGTATTAGTTTGCGATACACCACTGCAGGTTCAATGTATTCCTTGGACATACACATTGACTATGAAACACTGAAATTAGATCGGAATTAAATAAAAAAGGCTCAATGCCGCCTTAAGAGCAAGAAGAGTGAGACTTCTTAGAGTCTGTGCTTTGATCCTTTCCTGTGAGACCAGTATTAGTTTCCGATACACCACTGCAGGTTCTATGTATTCCTTGGACCTTCACATTGACGATGAAACACATTAATCGCATCGGAATTAAATACAAAAGGCACAATGCCTCCGTAAGTACAAGAATAGAGACTCTTCTTACAGTCGGTGTTTTGAGCACTCCCTGTAACACCAGTATTAGTTTGCGATTCACCACTGCAGTTTCAATGTATTCCGTGGACATACACATTGACGATGAAACACTGAAATTAGATCGGAATTAAATAAAAAAGGCTCAATGCCGCCTTAAGTGCAAAAAGAGTGAGACATCTTAGAGTCTGTCCTTTGATCCTTTCCTGTAAGACCAGTATTAGTTTCCGATACACCACTGAAGGTTCAATGTATTCCTTGGACCTTCACATTGACGATGACGCACAGAAATCGCATCGGAATTAAATACAAAAGGCACAATGCCTCCATAAGTACAAGATTAAAGAATCTTCTTACAGTCGGTGTTTTGAGCACTCCCTGTGAGACCAGTATTAGTTTGCGATACACCACTGCAGTTTCAATGTATTCCTTGGACATACACATTGACGATGAAACACTGAAATTAGATCGGAATTAAATAAAAAAGGCTCAATGCCGCCTTAAGTGCTAGAAGAGTGAGACTTCTTAGAGTCTGTGCTTTGAACCTTTCCTGTGAGACCAGTATTAGTTTCCGATACACCACTGCAGGTTCAATGTATTCCTTGGACCTTCACATTGACGATGAAACACAGAAATCGAGTCGGAATTAAATACAAAAGGCACAATGCCTCCATAAGTACAAGAATAGAGACTCCTCTTACATTCGGAGATTTGAGCACTCCCTGTGAGACCAGTATTAGTCTGCGATACACCACTGCATGTACAATGTATTCCTTGGACATACACATTGACGATGAAACACTGAAATTAGATCGGAATTAAATAAAAAAGTCTCAATGCCGCCTTAAGTGCAAGAAGAGTGAGACTTCTTAGAGTCTGTGCTTTGATCCTTTCCTGTGAGACCAGTATTAGTTTCCGATACACCACTGCAGGTTCGAAGTATTCCTTGGACCTTCACATTGACGATGAAACACTGAAATCACATCGGAGATAAATACAACAGCCACAATGCCGCCATAAGTGCAAGAAGAGTGAGACTTCTTAGAGTCTGTGCATCGATCCTATCCTGTGAGACCAGTATTAGTTTCCGATACACCACTGCAGGTTCTATGTATTCCTTGGACCTTCACATTGACGATGAAACACAGAAATCGCATCGGAATTAAATACAAAAGGCACAATGCCTCCATAAGTACAAGAATAGAGACTCTTCTTACAGTCGGTGTTTTGAGCACTCCCTGTGAGACCAGTATTAGTTTGCGATACACCACTGCAGGTTCAATGTATTCCTTGAACATACACATTGGCTATGAAACACTGAAATTAGATCGGAATTAAATAAAAAAGGCTCAAAGCCGCCTTAAGAGCAAGAAGAGAGAGACTTCTTAGAGTCTGTGCTTTGATCCTTTCCTGTGAGACCAGTATAAGTTTCCGATACACCACTGCAGGTTCTATGTATTCCTGGGACCTTCACATTGACGATGAAACACAGAAATCGCATCGGAATTAAATACAAAAGGCACAATGCCTCCAGAAGTACAAGAATAGAGACTCTTCTTACAGTCGGTGTTTTTAGCACTCCCTGTGAAACCAGTATTAGTTTGCGATACACCACTGCAGGTGAAATGTATTCCTTGGACCTACACATTGACGATGAGACACTGAAATTTGATCGGAATTAAATAAAAAAGGCTCAATGCCGCCTTAAGTGCAAGAAGAGTGAAACTTCTTAGAGTCTGTGCTTTGATCCTTTCCTGTGAGACCAAGATTAGTTTCCGATACACCACTGCAGGTTCTATGTATTCCTTGGACCTTCACGTTGACGATGAAACACAGAAATAGCATCGGAATTAAGTACAAAAGGCTCAATGCCGCCTTAAGTGCAAGAAGAGTGAGACTTCTTATAGTCTGTGCTTTCATCCTTTCCTGTGAGACCAGTATTAGTTTCCGATACACCACTGCAGGTTCAATGTATTCCTTGGACCTTCACATTGACGATGAAACACTGAAATCGCATCGGAATTAAATACAAAAGGCACAATGATGCCTTAAGTGCAAGAAGACTGAGACTTCTTAGAGTCTGTGCTTTGATCCTCTCCTGTGATACCAGTATTAGTTTGCGATACACCACTGCAGGTTCTATGTATTCCTTGGACCTTCGCGTTGACGATGAAACACAGAAATCGCAACGGAATTAAGTACAAAAGGCACAATGCCGCCTTAAGTGCAAGAAGAGTGACACTTCTTAGAGTCTGTGATGTGATCCTTTCCTGTGAGACCAGTATTATTTTCCGATGCACCACTGCAGGATCAATGTATTCCTTGGACATTCACATTGACGATAAAACACAGAAATCGCATCGGAATTAAATACAAAAGGCACAATGCCACCTAGAGTACAAGAACAGAGACTCTTCTTACAGTCGGTGTTTTGAGCACACCCTGTGAGACCAGTATTAGTTTGCGATACACCACTGCAGGTTCAATGCATTCCTTGGACCTTCAGATTGACGTTGAAACACAGAAATCGCATCGGAATTAAGTACAAAAGGCACAATGCCGACTTAAGTGCAAGAATAGAGACTCTTCCTACAGTCGGTGTTATGAGCACTCCCTGTGAGACCAGTATTAGTTTGCGATACACCACTGCAGGATCAATGCATTCCTTGGACCTTCACATTGACGACGAAACACAGAAATCGCATCGGAATTAAATACAAAAGGCACAATGCCTCCATAAGTACAAGAATAGAGACTCTTCTTACAGTCGGTATTTTGAGCACTCCCTGTGAGACCAGTATTAGTTTGCGATACACCACTGCAGGTTCAATGTATTCACTGGACATACACATTGACGATGAAACACTGAAATTAGATCGGAATTAAATAAAAAAGGCTCAATGCCGCCTTAACTGCAAGAAGAGTGAGACTTCTTAGAGTCTGTGCAATGATCCTTTCCTGTGAGACCAGTATTAGTTTCCGATACGTAACTGTAGGTTCAATGTATTCTTTGGACCTTCACATTGATGATGAAACACAGAAATCGCATCGGAATTAAATACAAAATGCACAATGCCTCCATAAGTACAAGAATAGAGACTCTTCTCACAGTCGGTGTTTTGGGCAGTCCCTGTGAGACCAGTTTTAGTTTGCGATACACCACTGCAGGTTCAATGTATTCCTTGGACATACACATTGACGATGAAACACTGAAATTAGATCGGAATTAAATAAAAAAGGCTCAATACCGCCTTAAGTGCAAGAAGAGTGAGACATCTTAGAGTCTGTGCTTTGATCCTTTCCTGTGAGACCAGTATTAGTTTCCGATGCACCACTGCAGGTTCTATGTATTCCTTGGACCTTCACATTGACGATGAAACACAGAAATCGCATCGTAATTAAGTACAAGAAGCACAATGCCTCCATAAGTACAAGATTAGAGACTCTTCTTACATTCGGTGTTTTGAGCACTCCCTGTGAGACCTGTATTAGTTTGCGATACACCACTGCAGGTTCAATGTATTCCTTGGACATACACATTGACGATGAAACACTGAAATTAGATCGGAATTAAATAAAAAAGGATCAATGCCGCCTTAAGTGCTAGTAGAGTGAGACTTAGTAGAGTCTGTGCTTTGAACCTTTCCTGTGAGACCAGTATTAGTTTCCGATACACCACTGCAGGTTCGAAGTATTCCTTGGACCTTCACATTGACGATGAAACACTGAAATCACATCGGAGATAAATACAACAGCCACAATGCCGCCATAAGTGCAAGAAGAGTGAGACTACTTAGAGTCTGTGCATCGATCCTTTCCTGTGAGACCAGTATTAGTTTCCGATACACCACTGCAGGTTCTATGTATTCCTTGGACCTTCACATTGACGATGAAACACAGAAATCGCATCGGAATTAAATACAAAAGGCACAATGCCTCCATAAGTACAAGAATAGAGACTCTTCTTACAGTCGGTGTTTTGAGCACCCCCTGTGAGACCAGTATTAGTTTGCGATACACCATTGCAGGTTCAATGTATTCCTTGGACATACACATTGACGATGAAACACTGAAATTAGATCAGAATAAAATAAAAAAGGCTCAATGCCGCCTTAAGTGCAAGAAGAGTGAGGCATCTTAGAGTCTGTGCTTTGATCCTTTCCTGTGAAACCAGTATTAGTTTCCGATACACCACTGCAGGTTCTATGTATTCCTTGGACCTTCACATTGACGATGAAACACAGAAATCGCATCGGAATTAAATACAAAAGGCACAATGCTTCCATAAGTACAAGATTAGAGACTCTTCTTACAGTCGGTGTTTTGAGCACTCCCTGTGAGACCAGTATTAGTTTGCGATACACCACTGCAGGTTCAATGTATTCCTTGGACATACACATTGACGATGAAACACTGAAATTAGATCGGATTTAAATAAAAAAGGCTCAATGCCGCCTTAAGTGCTAGAAGAGTGAGACTTCTTAGAGTCTGTGCTTTGAACCTTTCCTGTGAGACCAGTAATAGTTTCCGATACACCACTGCAGGTTCTATGTATTACTTGGACCTTCACATTGACGATGAAACACAGTAATCGCATCGGAATTAAATACAAAAGGCACAGTGCCTCCATAAGTACAAGAATAGAGACTCTCCTTTCAGTCGGTGTTTTGAGCACTCCCTGTGAGACCAGTATTAGTTTGCGATACACCACTGCAGGTTCAATGTACTCCTTGGACATACACATTGACGATGAAACACTGAAATTAGATCGGAATTAAATAAAAAGGCTCAATGCCGCCTTAAGTGCAAGAGGAGTGAGACTTCTTAGAGTCTGTACTTTGATCCTTTCCTGTGAGGCCAGTATTAGTTTCCGATACACCACTGAAGGTTCAATGTATTCCTTGGACCTTCACATTGACGATGAAACACAGAAACCGCATCGCAATTAAATACAAAAGGCACAATGCCTCCATAAGTACAAGAATAGAGACTCTTCTTACAGTCGGTGTTTTGAGCACTCCCTGTGAGAAAAGTATTAGTTTGCGATACACCACTGCAGGTTCAATGTATTCCTTGGACATACACATTGACGATGAAACACTGAAATTAGATCGGAATTAAATAAAAAAGGCTCAATGCCGCCTTAAGTGCAAGAAGAGTGAGACTTCTTAGAGGCTGTGCTTTGATCCTTTCCTGTGAGACCAGTATTAGTTTCCGATACACCACTGCAGGTTCTATGTATTCCTTGGACCTTCACATTGACGATGAAACACAGTAATCGCATCGGAATTAAATACAAAAGGCACAATGCCTCCATAAGTACAAGAATAGAGACTCTTCTTTCAGTCGGTGTTTTGAGCACTCCCTGTGAGACCAGTATTAGTTTGCGATACACCACTGCAGGTTCAATGTATTCCTTGAACATACACATTGGCTATGAAACACTGAAATTAGATCGGAATTAAATAAAAAAGGCTCAATGCCGCCTTAAGTGCAAGAAGAGTGAAACTTCTTAGAGTCTGTGCTTTGATCCTTTCCTGTGAGACCACGATTAGTTTCCGATACACCACTGCAGGTTCTATGTATTCCTTGGACCTTCACGTTGACGATGAAACACAGAAATAGCATCGGAATTAAGTACAAAAGGCTCAATGCCGCCTTAAGTGCAAGAAGAGTGAGACTTCTTAGAGTCTGTGCAGTGATCCTTTCCTGTGAGACCAGTATTAGTTTCCGATACACCACTGCAGGTTCTATGTAGTCCTTGGACCTTCAGATTGACGATGAAACACAGAAATCGCATCGGAATTAAATACAAAAGCTTCAATGCCGACTTAAGTGCAAGAAGAGTGAGACTTCTTATAGTCTGTGCTTTCATCCTTTCCTGTGAGACCAGTATTAGTTTCCGATACACCACTGCAGGTTCAATGTATTCCTTGGACCTTCACATTGACGATGAAACACTGAAATCGCATCGGAATTAAATACAAAAGGCACAATGATGCCTTAAGTGCAAGAAGACTGAGACTTCTTAGAGTCTGTGCTTTGATCCTCTCCTGTGATACCAGTATTAGTTTGCGATACACCACTGCAGGTTCTATGTATTCCTTGGACCTTCACGTTGACGATGAAACACAGAAATCGCAACGGAATTAAGTACAAAAGGCACAATGCCGCCTTAAGTGCAAGAAGAGTGACACTTCTTAGAGTCTGTGATGTGATCCTTTCCTGTGAGACCAGTATTATTTTCCGATGCACCACTGCAGGATCAATGTATTCCTTGGACATTCACATTGACGATAAAACACAGAAATCGCATCGGATTTAAATACAAAAGGCACAATGCCACCTAGAGTACAAGAACAGAGACTCTTCTTACAGTCGGTGTTTTGAGCACACCCTGTGAGACCAGTATTAGTTTGCGATACACCACTGCAGGTTCAATGCATTCCTTGGACCTTCAGATTGACGTTGAAACACAGAAATCGCGTCGGAATTAAGTACAAAAGGCACAATGCCGACTTAAGTGCAAGAATAGAGACTCTTCTTACAGTCGGTGTTTTGAGCACTCCCTGTGAGACCAGTATTAGTTTGCGATACACCACTGCAGGTTCAATGCATTCCTTGGACCTTCACATTGACGACGAAACACAGAAATCGCATCGGAATTAAATACAAAAGGCACAATGCCTCCATAAGTACAAGAATAGAGACTCTTCTTACAGTCGGTATTTTGAGCACTCCCTGTGAGACCAGTATTAGTTTGCGATACACCACTGCAGGTTCAATGTATTCATTGGACATACACATTGACGATGAAACACTGAAATTAGATCGGAATTAAATAAAAAAGGCTCAATGCCGCCTTAAGTGCAAGAAGAGTGAGACTTCTTAGAGTCTGTGCAATGATCCTTTCCTGTGAGGCCAGTATTAGTTTCCGATACACCACTGCAGGTTCAATGTATTCTTTGGACCTTCACATTGATGATGAAACACAGAAATCGCATCGGAATTAAATACAAAAGGCACAATGCCTCCATAAGTACAAGAATAGAGACTCTTCTTACAGTCGGTGTTTTGAGCACTCCCTGTGAGACCAGTATTAGTTTGCGATACACCACTACAGGTTCAATGTATTCCTTGGACATACACATTGACGATGAAACACTGAAATTAGATCAGAATAAAATAAAAAAGGCTCAATGCCGCCTTAAGTGCAAGAAGAGTGAGGCATCTTCGAGTCTGTGCTTTGATCCTTTCCTGTGAAACCAGTATTAGTTTCCGATACACCACTGCAGGTTCTATGTATTCCTTGGACCTTCACATTGACGATGAAACACAGAAATCGCATCGGAATGAAATACAAAATGCACTATGCCTCCATAAGTACAAGAATAGAGACTCTCCTTTCAGTCGGTGTTTTGAGCACTCCCTGTGAGACCAGTATTAGTTTGCGATACACCACTGCAGGTTCAATGTACTCCTTGGACATACACATTGACGATGAAACACTGAAATTAGATCGGAATTAAATAAAAAGGCTCAATGACGCCTTAAGTGCAAGAGGAGTGAGACTTCTTAGAGTCTGTACTTTGATCCTTTCCTGTGAGACCAGTATTAGTTTCCGATACACCACTGAAGGTTCAATGTATTCCTTGGACCTTCACATTGACGATGAAACACAGAAACCGCATCGCAATTAAATACAAAAGGCACAATGCCTCCATAAGTACAAGAATAGAGACTCTTCTTACAGTCGGTGTTTTGAGCACTCCCTGTGAGAAAAGTATTAGTTTGCGATACACCACTGCAGGTTCAATGTATTCCTTGGACATACACATTGACGATGAAACACTGAAATTAGATCGGAATTAAATAAAAAAGGCTCAATGCCGCCTTAAGTGCAAGAAGAGTGAGACTTCTTAGAGGCTGTGCTTTGATCCTTTCCTGTGAGACCAGTATTAGTTTCCGATACACCACTGCAGGTTCTATGTATTCCTTGGACCTTCACATTGACAATGAAACACAGTAATCGCATCGGAATTAAATACAAAAGGCACAATGCCTCCATAAGTACAAGAATAGAGACTCTTCTTTCAGTCGGTGTTTTGAGCACTCCCTGTGAGACCAGTATTAGTTTGCGATGCACCACTGCAGGTTCAATGTATTCCTTGGACATACACATAGACGATGAAACACTGGAATTAGATGGGAATTAAATAAAAAAGGCTCAATGCCGCCTTAAGTGCAAGAAGAGTGAGACTTCTTAGAGTCTGTGCAATGATCCTTTCCTGTGAGGCCAGTATTAGTTTCCGATACACCACTGCAGGTTCAATGCATTCCTTGGACCTTCAGATTGACGTTGAAACACAGAAATCGCATCGGAATTAAGTACAAAAGGCACAATGCCGACTTAAGTGCAAGAATAGAGACTCTTCTTACAGTCGGTGTTTTGAGCACTCCCTGTGAGACCAGTATTAGTTTGCGATACACCAATGCAGGTGAAATGAATTCCTTGGACATACACATTGACGATGAAACACTGAAATTTGATCGGAATTAAATAAAAAAGGCTCAATGCCGCCTTAAGTGCAAGAAGAGTGAAACTTCTTAGAGTCTGTGCTTTGATCCTTTCCTGTGAGACCACGATTAGTTTCCGATACACCACTGCAGGTTCTATGTATTCCTTGGACCTTCACGTTGACGATGAAACACAGAAATAGCATCGGAATTAAGTACAAAAGGCTCAATGCCGCCTTAAGTGCAAGAAGAGTGAGACTTCTTAGAGTCTGTGCAGTGATCCTTTCCTGTGAGACCAGTATTAGTTTCCGATACACCACTGCAGGTTCTATGTATTCCTTGGACCTTCAGATTGACGATGAAACACAGAAATCGCATCGGAATTAAATACAAAAGGCTCAATGCCGACTTAAGTGCAAGAAGAGTGAGACTTCTTATAGTCTGTGCTTTGATCCTTTCCTGTGAGACCAGTATTAGTTTCCGATACACCACTGCAGGTTCAATGTATTCCTTGGACCTTCACATTGACGATGAAACACTGAAATCTCATCGGAATTAAATACAAAAGGCACAATGATGCCTTAAGTGCAAGAAGACTGAGACTTCTTAGAGTCTGTGCTTTGATCCTCTCCTGTGATACCAGTATTAGTTTGCGATACACCACTGCAGGTTCTATGTATTCCTTGGACCTTCACGTTGACGTTGAAACACAGAAATCGCATCGGAATTAAGTACAAAAGGCACAATGCCGACTTAAGTGCAAGAATAGAGACTCTTCTTACAGTCGGTGTTTTGAGCACTCCCTGTGAGACCAGTATTAGTTTGCGATACACCACTGCAGGATCAATGCATTCCTTGGACCTTCACATTGACGACGAAACACAGAAATCGCATCGGAATTAAATACAAAAGGCACAATGCCTCCATAAGTACAAGAATAGAGACTCTTCTTACAGTCGGTATTTTGAGCACTCCCTGTGAGACCAGTATTAGTTTGCGATACACCACTGCAGGTTCAATGTATTCATTGGACATACACATTGACGATGAAACACTGAAATTAGATCGGAATTAAATAAAAAAGGCTCAATGCCGCCTTAAGTGCAAGAAGAGTGAGACTTCTTAGAGTCTGTGCAATTATCCTTTCCTGTGAGGCCAGTATTAGTTTCCGATACACCACTGCAGGTTCAATGTATTCTTTGGACCTTCACATTGATGATGAAACACAGAAATCGCATCGGAATTAAATACAAAAGGCACAATGCCTCCATAAGTACAAGAATAGAGACTCTTCTTACAGTCGGTGTTTTGAGCACACCCTGTGAGACCAGTATTAGTTTGCGATACACCACTGCAGGTTCAATGCATTCCTTGGACCTTCAGATTGACGTTGAAACACAGAAATCGCGTCGGAATTAAGTACAAAAGGCACAATGCCGACTTAAGTGCAAGAATAGAGACTCTTCTTACAGTCGGTGTTTTGAGCACTCCCTGTGAGACCAGTATTAGTTTGCGATACACCACTGCAGGTTCAATGCATTCCTTGGACCTTCACATTGACGACGAAACACAGAAATCGCATCGGAATTAAATACAAAAGGCACAATGCCTCCATAAGTACAAGAATAGAGACTCTTCTTACAGTCGGTATTTTGAGCACTCCCTGTGAGACCAGTATTAGTTTGCGATACACCACTGCAGGTTCAATGTATTCATTGGACATACACATTGACGATGAAACACTGAAATTAGATCGGAATTAAATAAAAAAGGCTCAATGCCGCCTTAAGTGCAAGAAGAGTGAGACTTCTTAGAGTCTGTGCAATGATCCATTCCTGTGAGGCCAGTATTAGTTTCCGATACACCACTGCAGGTTCAATGTATTCTTTGGACCTTCACATTGATGATGAAACACAGAAATCGCATCGGAATTAAATACAAAAGGCACAATGCCTCCATAAGTACAAGAATAGAGACTCTTCTTACAGTCGGTGTTTTGAGCACTCCCTGTGAGACCAGTATTAGTTTGCGATACACCACTACAGGTTCAATGTATTCCTTGGACATACACATTGACGATGAAACACTGAAATTAGATCAGAATAAAATAAAAAAGGCTCAATGCCGCCTTAAGTGCAAGAAGAGTGAGGCATCTTCGAGTCTGTGCTTTGATCCTTTCCTGTGAAACCAGTATTAGTTTCCGATACACCACTGCAGGTTCTATGTATTCCTTGGACCTTCACATTGACGATGAAACACAGAAATCGCATCGGAATGAAATACAAAATGCACTATGCCTCCATAAGTACAAGAATAGAGACTCTCCTTTCAGTCGGTGTTTTGAGCACTCCCTGTGAGACCAGTATTAGTTTGCGATACACCACTGCAGGTTCAATGTACTCCTTGGACATACACATTGACGATGAAACACTGAAATTAGATCGGAATTAAATAAAAAGGCTCAATGACGCCTTAAGTGCAAGAGGAGTGAGACTTCTTAGAGTCTGTACTTTGATCCTTTCCTGTGAGACCAGTATTAGTTTCCGATACACCACTGAAGGTTCAATGTATTCCTTGGACCTTCACATTGACGATGAAACACAGAAACCGCATCGCAATTAAATACAAAAGGCACAATGCCTCCATAAGTACAAGAATAGAGACTCTTCTTACAGTCGGTGTTTTGAGCACTCCCTGTGAGAAAAGTATTAGTTTGCGATACACCACTGCAGGTTCAATGTATTCCTTGGACATACACATTGACGATGAAACACTGAAATTAGATCGGAATTAAATAAAAAAGGCTCAATGCCGCCTTAAGTGCAAGAAGAGTGAGACTTCTTAGAGGCTGTGCTTTGATCCTTTCCTGTGAGACCAGTATTAGTTTCCGATACACCACTGCAGGTTCTATGTATTCCTTGGACCTTCACATTGACAATGAAACACAGTAATCGCATCGGAATTAAATACAAAAGGCACAATGCCTCCATAAGTACAAGAATAGAGACTCTTCTTTCAGTCGGTGTTTTGAGCACTCCCTGTGAGACCAGTATTAGTTTGCGATGCACCACTGCAGGTTCAATGTATTCCTTGGACATACACATAGACGATGAAACACTGGAATTAGATGGGAATTAAATAAAAAAGGCTCAATGCCGCCTTAAGTGCAAGAAGAGTGAGACTTCTTAGAGTCTGTGCAATGATCCTTTCCTGTGAGGCCAGTATTAGTTTCCGATACACCACTGCAGGTTCAATGCATTCCTTGGACCTTCAGATTGACGTTGAAACACAGAAATCGCATCGGAATTAAGTACAAAAGGCACAATGCCGACTTAAGTGCAAGAATAGAGACTCTTCTTACAGTCGGTGTTTTGAGCACTCCCTGTGAGACCAGTATTAGTTTGCGATACACCAATGCAGGTGAAATGAATTCCTTGGACATACACATTGACGATGAAACACTGAAATTTGATCGGAATTAAATAAAAAAGGCTCAATGCCGCCTTAAGTGCAAGAAGAGTGAAACTTCTTAGAGTCTGTGCTTTGATCCTTTCCTGTGAGACCACGATTAGTTTCCGATACACCACTGCAGGTTCTATGTATTCCTTGGACCTTCACGTTGACGATGAAACACAGAAATAGCATCGGAATTAAGTACAAAAGGCTCAATGCCGCCTTAAGTGCAAGAAGAGTGAGACTTCTTAGAGTCTGTGCAGTGATCCTTTCCTGTGAGACCAGTATTAGTTTCCGATACACCACTGCAGGTTCTATGTATTCCTTGGACCTTCAGATTGACGATGAAACACAGAAATCGCATCGGAATTAAATACAAAAGGCTCAATGCCGACTTAAGTGCAAGAAGAGTGAGACTTCTTATAGTCTGTGCTTTGATCCTTTCCTGTGAGACCAGTATTAGTTTCCGATACACCACTGCAGGTTCAATGTATTCCTTGGACCTTCACATTGACGATGAAACACTGAAATCTCATCGGAATTAAATACAAAAGGCACAATGATGCCTTAAGTGCAAGAAGACTGAGACTTCTTAGAGTCTGTGCTTTGATCCTCTCCTGTGATACCAGTATTAGTTTGCGATACACCACTGCAGGTTCTATGTATTCCTTGGACCTTCACGGTGACGTTGAAACACAGAAATCGCATCGGAATTAAGTACAAAAGGCACAATGCCGACTTAAGTGCAAGAATAGAGACTCTTCTTACAGTCGGTGTTTTGAGCACTCCCTGTGAGACCAGTATTAGTTTGCGATACACCACTGCAGGATCAATGCATTCCTTGGACCTTCACATTGACGACGAAACACAGAAATCGCATCGGAATTAAATACAAAAGGCACAATGCCTCCATAAGTACAAGAATAGAGACTCTTCTTACAGTCGGTATTTTGAGCACTCCCTGTGAGACCAGTATTAGTTTGCGATACACCACTGCAGGTTCAATGTATTCATTGGACATACACATTGACGATGAAACACTGAAATTAGATCGGAATTAAATAAAAAAGGCTCAATGCCGCCTTAAGTGCAAGAAGAGTGAGACTTCTTAGAGTCTGTGCAATTATCCTTTCCTGTGAGGCCAGTATTAGTTTCCGATACACCACTGCAGGTTCAATGTATTCTTTGGACCTTCACATTGATGATGAAACACAGAAATCGCATCGGAATTAAATACAAAAGGCACAATGCCTCCATAAGTACAAGAATAGTGACTCTTCTTACAGTCGGTGTTTTGAGCACGCCCTGTGAGACCAGTATTAGTTTGCGATACACCACTACAGGTTCAATGTATTCCTTGGACATACACATTGACGATGAAACACTGAAATTAGATCAGAATAAAATAAAAAAGGCTCAATGCCGCCTTAAGTGCAAGAAGAGTGAGGCATCTTAGAGTCTGTGCTTTGATCCTTTCCTGTGAAACCAGTATTAGTTTCCGATATACCACTGCAGGTTCTATGTATTCCTTGGACCTTCACATTGACGATGAAACACAGAAATCGCATCGGAATTAAATACAAAATGCACAATGCCTCCATAAGTACAAGAATAGAGACTCTCCTTTCAGTCGGTGTTTTGAGCACTCCCTGTGAGACCAGTATTAGTTTGCGATACACCACTGCAGGTTCAATGTACTCCTTGGACATACACATTGACGATGAAACACTGAAATTAGATCGGAATTAAATAAAAAAGGATCAATTCCGCCTTAAGTGCTAGAAGAGTGAGACTTCTTAGAGTCTGTGCTTTGAACCTTTCCTGTGAGACCAGTAATAGTTTCCGATACACCACTGCAGGTTCTATGTATTACTTGGACCTTCACATTGACGATGAAACACAGTAATCGCATCGGAATTAAATACAAAAGGCACAATGCCTCCATAAGTACAAGAATAGAGACACTCCTTTCAGTCGGTGTTTTGAGCACTCCCTGTGAGACCAGTATTAGTTTGCGATACACCACTGCAGGTTCAATGTACTCCTTGGACATACACATTGACGATGAAACACTGAAATTAGATCCGAATTAAATAAAAAGGCTCAATGCCGCCTTAAGTGCAAGAGGAGTGAGACTTCTTAGAGTCTGTACTTTGATCCTTTCCTGTGAGACCAGTATTAGTTTCCGATACACCACTGAAGGTTCAATGTATTCCTTGGACCTTCACATTGACGATGAAACACAGAAACCGCATCGCAATTAAATACAAAAGGCACAATGCCTCCATAAGTACAAGAATAGAGACTCTTCTTACAGTCGGTGTTTTGAGCACTCCCTGTGAGAAAAGTATTAGTTTGCGATACACCACTGCAGGTTCAATGTATTCCTTGGACATACACATTGACGATGAAACACTGAAATTAGATCGGAATTAAATAAAAAAGGCTCAATGCCGCCTTAAGTGCAAGAAGAGTGTGACTTCTTAGAGGCTGTGCTTTGATCCTTTCCTGTGAGACCAGTATTAGTTTCCGATACACCACTGCAGGTTCTATGTATTCCTTGGACCTTCACATTGACGATGAAACACAGTAATCGCATCGGAATTAAATACAAAAGGCACAATGCCTCCATAAGTACAAGAATAGAGACTCTTCTTTCAGTCGGTGTTTTGAGCACTCCCTGTGAGACCAGTATTAGTTTGCGATACACCACTGCAGGTTCAATGTATTCCTTGAACATACACATTGGCTATGAAACACTGAAATTAGATCGGAATTAAATAAAAAAGGCTCAATGCCGCCTTAAGAGCAAGAAGAGAGAGACTTCTTAGAGTCTGTGCTTTGATCCTTTCCTGTGAGACCAGTATAAGTTTCCGATACACCACTGCAGGTTCTATGTATTCCTGGGACCTTCACATTGACGATGAAACACAGAAATCGCATCGGAATTAAATACAAAAGGCACAATGCCTCCAGAAGTACAAGAATAGAGACTCTTCTTACAGTCGGTGTTTTTAGCACTCCCTGTGAAACCAGTATTAGTTTGCGATACACCACTGCAGGTGAAATGAATTCCTTGGACATACACATTGACGATGAAACACTGAAATTTGATCGGATTTAAATAAAAAAGGCTCAATGCCGCCTTAAGTGCAAGAAGATCGAAACTTCTTAGAGTCTGTGCTTTGATCCTTTCCTGTGAGACCACGATTAGTTCCCGATACACCACTGCAGGTTCTATGTATTCCTTGGACCTTCACGTTGACGATGAAACACAGAAATAGCATCGGAATTAAGTACAAAAGGCTCAATGCCGCCTTAAGTGCAAGAAGAGTGAGACTTCTTAGAGTCTGTGCAGTGATCCTTTCCTGTGAGACCAGTATTAGTTTCCGATACACCACTGCAGGTTCTATGTATTCCTTGGACCATCAGATTGACGATGAAACACAGAAATCGCATCGGAATTAAATACAAAAGCTTCAATGCCGACTTAAGTGCAAGAAGAGTGAGACTTCTTATAGTCTGTGCTTTCATCCTTTCCTGTGAGACCAGTATTAGTTTCCGATACACCACTGCAGGTTCAATGTATTCCTTGGACCTTCACATTGACGATGAAACACTGAAATCGCATCGGGAGTAAATACAAAAGGCACAATGATGCCTTAAGTGCAAGAAGACTGAGACTTCTTAGAGTCTGTGCTTTGATCCTCTCCTGTGATACCAGTATTAGTTTGCGATACACCACTGCAGGTTCTATGTATTCCTTGGACCTTCACGTTGACGATGAAACACAGAAATCGCAACGGAATTAAGTACAAAAGGCACAATGCCGCCTTAAGTGCAAGAAGAGTGACACTTCTTAGAGTCTGTGATGTGATCCTTTCCTGTGAGACCAGTATTATTTTCCGATGCACCACTGCAGGATCAATGTATTCCTTGGACATTCACATTGACGATAAAACACAGAAATCGCATCGGAATTAAATACAAAAGGCACAATGCCACCTAGAGTACAAGAACAGAGACTCTTCTTACAGTCGGTGTTTTGAGCACACCCTGTGAGACCAGTATTAGTTTGCGATACACCACTGCAGGTTCAATGCATTCCTTGGACCTTCAGATTGACGTTGAAACACAGAAATCGCATCGGAATTAAGTACAAAAGGCACAATGCCGACTTAAGTGCAAGAATAGAGACTCTTCTTACAGTCGGTGTTTTGAGCACTCCCTGTGAGACCAGTATTAGTTTGCGATACACCACTGCAGGTTCAATGCATTCCTTGGACCTTCACATTGACGACGAAACACAGAAATCGCATCGGAATTAAATACAAAAGGCACAATGCCTCCATAAGTACAAGAATAGAGACTCTTCTTACAGTCGGTGTTTTGAGCACTCCCTGTGAGACCAGTATTAGTTTGCGATACACCACTGCAGGTTCAATGTATTCCTTGGACATACACATTGACGATGAAACACTGAAATTAGATCGGAATTAAATAAAAAAGGCTCAATGCCGCCTTAAGTGCAAGAAGAGTGAGACTTCTTAGAGGCTGTGCTTTGATCCTTTCCTGTGAGACCAGTATTAGTTTCCGATACACCACTGCAGGTTCTATGTATTCCTTGGATCTTCACATTGACAATGAAACACAGTAATCGCATCGGAATTAAATACAAAAGGCACAATGCCTCCATAAGTACAAGAATAGAGACTCTTCTTTCAGTCGGTGTTTTGAGCACTCCCTGTGAGACCAGTATTAGTTTGCGATGCACCACTGCAGGTTCAATGTATTCCTTGGACATACACATAGACGATGAATCACTGGAATTAGATGGGAATTAAATAAAAAAGGCTCAATGCCGCCTTAAGTGCAAGAAGAGTGAGACTTCTTAGAGTCTGTGAAATGATCCTTTCCTGTGAGGCCAGTATTAGTTTCCGATACACCACTGCAGGTTCAATGCATTCCTTGGACCTTCAGATTGACGTTGAAACACAGAAATCGCATCGGAATTAAGTACAAAATGCACAATGCCGACTTAAGTGCAAGAATAGAGACTCTTCTTACAGTCGGTGTTTTGAGCACTCCCTGTGAGACCAGTATTAGTTTGCGATACACCAATGCAGGTGAAATGAATTCCTTGGACATACACATTGACGATGAAACACTGAAATTTGATCGGAATTAAATAAAAAAGGCTCAATGCCGCCTTAAGTGCAAGAAGAGTGAAACTTCTTAGAGTCTGTGCTTTGATCCTTTCCTGTGAGACCACGATTAGTTTCCGATACACCACTGCAGGTTCTATGTATTCCTTGGACCTTCACGTTGACGATGAAACACAGAAATAGCATCGGAATTAAGTACAAAAGGCTCAATGCCGCCTTAAGTGCAAGAACAGTGAGACTTCTTAGAGTCTGTGCAGTGATCCTTTCCTGTGAGACCAGTATTAGTTTCCGATACACCACTGCAGGTTCTATGTATTCCTTGGACCTTCAGATTGACGATGAAACACAGAAATCGCATCGGAATTAAATACAAAAGGCTCAATGCCGACTTAAGTGCAAGAAGAGTGAGACTTCTTATAGTCTGTGCTTTCATCCTTTCCTGTGAGACCAGTATTAGTTTCCGATACACCACTGCAGGTTCTATGTATTACTTGGACCTTCACATTGACGATGAAACACTGAAATCGCATCGGAATTAAATACAAAAGGCACAATGATGCCTTAAGTGCAAGAAGACTGAGACTTCTTAGAGTCTGTGCTTTGATCCTCTCCTGTGATACCAGTATTAGTTTGCGATACACCACTGCAGGTTCTATGTATTCCTTGGACCTTCACGTTGACGTTGAAACACAGAAATCGCATCGGAATTAAGTACAAAAGGCACAATGCCGACTTAAGTGCAAGAATAGAGACTCTTCTTACAGTCGGTGTTTTGAGCACTCCCTGTGAGACCAGTATTAGTTTGCGATACACCACTGCAGGATCAATGCATTCCTTGGACCTTCACATTGAAGACGAAACACAGAAATCGCATCGGAATTAAATACAAAAGGCACAATGCCTCCATAAGTACAAGAATAGAGACTCTTCTTACAGTCGGTATTTTGAGCACTCCCTGTGAGACCAGTATTAGTTTGCGATACACCACTGCAGGTTCAATGTATTCATTGGACATACACATTGACGATGAAACACTGAAATTAGATCGGAATTAAATAAAAAAGGCTCAATGCCGCCTTAAGTGCAAGAAGAGTGAGACTTCTTAGAGTCTGTGCAATGATCCTTTCCTGTGAGGCCAGTATTAGTTTCCGATACACCACTGCAGGTTCAATGTATTCTTTGGACCTTCACATTGATGATGAAACACAGGAATCGCATCGGAATTAAATACAAAAGGCACAATGCCTCCATAAGTACAAGAATAGTGACTCTTCTTACAGTCGGTGTTTTGAGCACTCCCTGTGAGACCAGTATTAGTTTGCGATACACCACTACAGGTTCAATGTATTCCTTGGACATACACATTGACGATGAAACACTGAAATTAGATCAGAATAAAATAAAAAAGGCTCAATGCCGCCTTAAGTGCAAGAAGAGTGAGGCATCTTAGAGTCTGTGCTTTGATCCTTTCCTGTGAAACCAGTATTAGTTTCCGATATACCACTGCAGGTTCAATGTATTCCTTGGACCTTCACATTGACGATGAAACACAGAAATCGCATCGGAATTAAATACAAAATGCACAATGCCTCCATAAGTACAAGAATAGAGACTCTCCTTTCAGTCGGTGTTTTGAGCACTCCCTGTGAGACCAGTATTAGTTTGCGATACACCACTGCAGGTTCAATGTACTCCTTGGACATACACATTGACGATGAAACACTGAAATTAGATCGGAATTAAATAAAAAAGGATCAATGCCGCCTTAAGTGCTAGAAGAGTGAGACTTCTTAGAGTCTGTGCTTTGAACCTTTCCTGTGAGACCATTATTAGTTTCCGATACACCACTGCAGGTTCTATGTATTCCTTGGACGTTCACATTGACGATGAAACACAGAAATCGCATCGGAAGTAATACAAAAGGACACAATGCCTCCATAAGTACAAGAATAGAGACTCTTCTTACAGTCGGTGTTTTGAGCACTCCCTGTGAGACCAGTATTAGTTTGCGATACACCACTGCAGGTTCAATGTATTCCTTGGACATACACATTGACGATGAAACACTTAAATTAGATCGGAAATAATTAAAAAAGACTCAATGCCGCTTTAAGTGCAAGAAGAGTGAGACCTCTTAGAATCTGTGCTTTGATCCTTTCCTGTGAGGCCAGTATTAGTTTCCGATACACCACTGCTGGTTCTATGAATTCCTTAGACCTTCACATTGACGATGAAACACAGAAATCGCATCGCAATTTAATAAAAAAGGCACAATGCCTCCATTAGTACAAGAATAGAGACTCTCCTTACAGTCGGAGTTTTGAGCACTCCCTGTGAGACCAGTATTAGTTTGCGATACACCACTGCAGGTTCAATGTACTCCTTGGACATACACATTGACGATGAAACACTGAAATCGCATCGGAATTAAATAAAAAAGGCTCAATGCCGCCTTAAGTGCAAGAAGAGTGAGACTTCTTAGAGTCTGTGCTTTGATCCTTTCCTGTGAGACCAGTATTAGTTTCCGATACACCACTGCAGGTTCAATGTATTCCTTGGACCTTCACATTGACGATGAAACACCGAAATCGCATCGGAATTAAATACAAAAGACACAATGATGCCTTAAGTGCAAGAAGACTGAGACTTCTTAGAGTCTGTGCTTTGATCCTTTCCTGAGAGACCAGTATTAGTTTACGATACACCACTGCAGGTTCAATGTACTCCTTGGACCTTCACGTTGACGATGAAACACAGATATCGCAACGGAATTAAGTACAAATCTCACAATGCCGCCTTAAGTGCAAGAAGAGTGACACTTCTTAGAGTCTGTGATTTGATCCTTTCCTGTGAGACCAGTATTATTTTCCGATGCACCACTGCAGGTTCAATGTATTCCTTGGACCTTCAAATTGACGGTAAAACGCAGAAATCGCATCGGAATTAAATACAAAAGGCACAATGCCGCCTTAAGTGCAAGATGAGTGAGACTTCTTAGAGTCTGTGCTTTGATCCTTTCCTGTAAGACTAGTATTAGTTTCCGATTCTGCACTGCTGGTTCAATGTATTCCTTGTACCTTCACATTGACGATCAAACACAGAATTCGCAACGTAACTAAATACAAAAGGCACAATGCCACCTGAAGTACAAGAACAGAGACTCTTCTTACAGTCGGTGCTATGGGCATTCCCTGTGAGGGCAGTATTATTTTGCGATACACCACTGCAGGTTCAATGTATTCCTTGCACATACACATTGACGATGCAACACTGAAATTAGATCGGAATTAAATACGAAAGTCACAATGCCGCCTTAAGTGCAAGACGAGTGAGACTTCTAAAAGTCTTTGCTTTGATCCTTTCCGGTGAGACCAATATTAGTTTCCGATACACCACTGCAGGTTCAATGTTTTCCTTGGACCTTCACATTGACGATGAAACACAGAAATCGCATCGGAATTAAATACAAAAGGCACAATGCCACCTGAAGTACAAGAACAGAGACTCTTCTTACAGTCAGTGTTTTGAGCATTCCCTGTGAGACCAGTATTAGTTTGCGATAGACCACTGCAGGTTCAATGTATTCCTTGGACCTTCACATTGACGACGAAACTCAGAAATCGCGTCGGAATTAAATACAAAAGACACAATGCCACCTTAAGTACAAGAACTGAGACTCTTCTTACAGTCGCTTCTTTGAGCATTCCCTGAGAGACCAGTATAAGTTTCCGACACACCACTGCAGGTTAAATGTATTCCTTGGACCTTCACATTGACGACGAAACTCAGAAATCGCGTCGGAATTAAATACAAAAGGCACAATGCAGCAAAAGTACAAGAATAGAGACTCTCCTTACAGTCGGTGATTTGAGCATTCCCTGTGAGACCAGTATTAGTTTGCGATACACCACTGCAAATTCAATGTATTCCTTGGACCTTCACATTGACGACGAAACTCAGAAATCACGTCGGAATTAAATACAAAAGGCACAATGCCACCTTAAGTACAAGAATAGAGACTCTTCTTACAGTCAGTGTTTTGAGCATTCCCTGTGAGACCAGTATTAGTTTCCGAGACACCACTGCAGGTTCAATGTATTCCTTGGACGTATACATTGACGACGAATCTCAGAAATAGTGTCAGAATTAAATACAAAAGGCACAACGCCACTTTAAGTACAAGAACAGAGACTCTTCTTACAGTCGGTGCTTTGAGCATTCCCTGAGAGACCAGTATTAGTTTCCGATACACCACTGCAGGTTCAATGAATTCCTTGGACCTTCACATTGAGGATGAAACACTGAAATCGCATCGGAATTAAATACAAAAGGCACAATGATGCCTTAAGTGCAAGAAGACTGAGACTTCTTAGAGTCTGTGCTTTGATCCTTTCCTGTGAGACCAGTACTAGTTTCCGATACAAAACTGCAGGTTCTATGTTTTCCTTGGACCTTCACGTTGACGATGAAACACTGAAATCGCATCGGAATTAAATACAAAAGGCACAATGATGCCTTAAGTGCAAGAAGACTCAGACTTCTTAGAGTCTGTGATTTGATCCTTTCCTGTTAGACCAGTATTATTATCCGATGCACCACTGCCGGTTCAATGTATTCCTTGGACCTTCACATTGACGATAAAACACAGAAATCGCATCGGAATTAAATACAAAAGGCACAATGCCGCCGTAAGTGCAAGAAGAGTGAGACTTCTTAGAGTCTGTGCTTTGATCCCTTCCTGTGAGACCAGTATTAGTTTCCGATACACCACTGCAGGTTCTATGTATTACTTGGACCTTCACATTGACGATGAAACACAGTAATCGCATCGGAATTAAATACAAAAGGCACAATGCCTCCATAAGTACAAGAATAGAGACTCTCCTTCCAGTCGGTGTTTTGAGCACTCCCTGTGAGACCAGTATTAGTTTGCGATACACCACTGCAGGTTCAATGTACTCCTTGGACATACACATAGACGATGAAACACTGAAAATAGATCGGAATTAAATAAAAAGGCTCAATGCCGCCTTAAGTGCAAGAGGAGTGAGACTTCTTAGAGTCTGTACTTTGATCCTTTCCTGTGAGACCAGTATTAGTTTCCGATACACCACTGCAGGTTCAATGTATTCCTTGGACTTTCACATTGACGATGAAACACAGAAACCGCATCGCAATTAAATACAAAAGGCACAATGCCTCCATAAGTACAAGAATAGAGACTCTTCTTACAGTCGGTGTTTTGAGCACTCCCTGTGAGAAAAGTATTAGTTTGCGATACACCACTGCAGGTTCAATGTATTCCTTGGACATACACATTGACGATGAAACACTAAAATTAGATCGGAATTAAATAAAAAAGGCTCAATGCCGCCTTAAGTGCAAGAAGAGTGAGACTTCTTAGAGGCTGTGCTTTGATCCTTTCCTGTGAGACCAGTATTAGTGTCCGATACACCACTGCAGGTTCTATGTATTCCTTGGACCTTCACATGGACGATGAAACACAGAAATCGCATCGGAATTAAATACAAGAAGCACAATGCCTCCATAAGTACAAGATTAGAGACTCTTCTTACAGTCGGTGTTTTGAGCACTCCCTGTGAGACCTGTATTAGTTTGCGATACACCACTGCAGGTTCAATGTATTCCTTGGACATACACATTGACGATGAAACACTGAAATTAGATCGGAATTAAATAAAAAAGGATCAATGCCGCCTTAAGTGCTAGAAGAGTGAGACTTCTTAGAGTCTGTGCTTTGAACCTTTCCTGTGAGACCATTATTAGTTTCCGATACACCACTGCAGGTTCTATGTATTCCTTGGACGTTCACATTGACGATGAAACACAGCAATCGCATCGGAAGTAATACAAAAGGACACAGTGCCTCCATAAGTACAAGAATAGAGACTCTTCTTACAGTCGGTGTTTTGAGCACTCCCTGTGAGACCAGTATTAGTTTGCGATACACCACTGCAGGTTCAATGTATTCCTTGGACATACACATTGACGATGAAACACTTAAATTAGATCGGAAATAATTAAAAAAGACTCAATGCCGCTTTAAGTGCAAGAAGAGTGAGACTTCTTAGAGTCTGTGCTTTGATCCTTTCCTGTGAGACCAGTATTAGTTTCCGATACACCACTGCTGGTTCTATGAATTCCTTAGACCTTCACATTGACGATGAAACACAGAAATCGCTTGGCAATTAAATACAAAAGGCACAATGCCTCCATTAGTACAAGAATAGAGACTCTTCTTACAGTCGGAGTTTTGAGCACTCCCTGTGAGACCAGTATTAGTTTGCGATAGACCACTGCAGGTTCAATGTATTCCTTGGACATACACATTGACATTGAAACACTGAAATTAGATCGGAATTAAATACGAAAGTCACAATGCCGCCTTAAGTGCAAGAAGAGTGAGACTTCTAAAAGTCTTTGCTTTGATCCTTTCCGGTGAGACCAATATTAGTTTCCCATACACCACTGCAGGTTCAATGTTTTCCTTGGACCTTCACATTGACGATGAAACACAGAAATCGCATCGGAATTAAATACAAAAGGCACAATGCCACCTGAAGTACAAGAACAGAGACTCTTCTTACAGTCGGTGTTTTGAGCATCCCGTGTGAGACCAGTATTAGTTTGCGATAGACCACTGCAGGTTCAATGTATTCCTTGGACCTTCACATTGACGACGAAACTCAGAAATCGCGTCGGAATTAAATACAAAAGACACAATGCCACCTTAAGTACAAGAACTGCGACTCTTCTTACAGTCGCTTCTTTGAGCATTCCCTGAGAGACCAGTATTAGTTTCCGACACACCACTGCAGGTTAAATGTATTCCTTGGACCTTCACATTGACGACGAAACTCAGAAATCGCGTCAGAATTAAATACTAAAGGCACAATGCAGCAAAAGTACAAGAATAGAGACTCTCCTTACAGTCGGTGTTTTGAGCATTCCCTGTGAGACCAGTATTAGTTTGCGATACACCACTGCAAGTTCAATGTATTCCTTGGACCTTCACATTGACGACGAAACTCGGAAATCACGTCGGAATTAAATACAAAAGGCACAATGCCTCCTTAAGTACAAGAATAGAGACTCTTCTTACAGTCAGTGTTTTGAGCATTCCCTGTGAGACCAGTATTAGTTTCCGATACAAAACTGCAGGTTCTATGTATTCCTTGGACCTTCACGTTGACGATGAAACACAGAAATCGCAACGGAATTAAGTACAAAAGGCACAATGCCGCCTTAAGTGCAAGAAGAGTGACACTTCATAGAGTCTGTGATTTGATCCTTTCCTGTGAGACCAGTATTATTATCCGATGCACCACTGCCGGTTCAATGTACTCCTTGGACCTTCACATTGACGATAAAACACAGAAATCGCATCGGAATTAAATACAAAAGGCACAATGCCGCCTTAAGTGCAAGAAGAGTGAGACTTCTTAGGGTCTGTGCTTTGATCCCTTCCTGTGAGACCAGTGTTAGTTTCCGATACACCACTGCAGGTTCTATGTATTACTTGGACCTTCACATTGACGATGAAACACAGTAATCGCATCGGAATTAAATACAAAAGGCACAAAGCCTCCATAAGTACAGGAATAGAGACTCTTCTTACAGTCGGTGTTTTGAGCACTCCCTGTGAGAAAAGTATTAGTTTGCGATACACCACTGCAGGTTGAATGTATTCCTTGGACATACACATTGACGATGAAACACTAAAACTAGATCGGAATTAAATAAAAAAGGCTCAATGCCGCCTTAAGTGCAAGAAGAGTGAGACTTCTTAGAGGCTGTGCTTTGATCCTTTCCTGTGAGACCAGTATTAGTTTCCGATACACCACTGCAGGTTCTATGTATTCCTTGGACCTTCACATTGACGATGAAACACAGTAATCGCATCGGAATTAAATACAAAAGGCACAATGCCTCCATAAGTACAAGAATAGAGACTCTTCTTTCAGTCGGTGTTTTGAGCACTCCCTGTGAGACCAGTATTAGTTTGCGATACACCACTGCAGGTTCAATGTATTCCTTGGACATACACATAGACGATGAAACACTGAAATTAGATCGGAATTAAATAAAAAAGGCTCATTGCCGCCTTAAGTGCAAGAAGAGTGAGACATCTTAGAGTCTATGCTTTGATCCTTTCCTGTGAGACCAGTATTAGTGTCCGATACACCACTGCAGGTTCTATGTATTCCTTAGACCTTCACATGGACGATGAAACACAGAAATCGCATCGGAATTAAATACAAGAAGCACAATGCCTCCATAAGTACAAGATTAGAGACTCTTCTTACAGTCGGTGTTTTGAGCACTCCCTGTGAGACCTGTATTAGTTTGCGATACACCACTGCAGGTTCAATGTATTCCTTGGACATACAGATTGACGATGAAACACTGAAATTAGATCGGAATTAAATAATAAAGGATCAATGCCGCCTTAAGTGCTAGAAGAGTGAGACTTCTTAGAGTCTGTGCTTTGAACCTTTCCTGTGAGACCATTATTAGCTTCCGATACACCACTGCAGGTTCTATGTATTCCTTGGACGTTCACATAGACGATGAAACACAGAAATCGCATCGGAAGTAATACAAAAGGACACAGTGCCTCCATAAGTACAAGAATAGAGACTCTTCTTACAGTCGGTGTTTTGAGCACTCCCTGTGAGACCAGTATTAGTTTGCGATACACCACTGCAGGTTCAATGTATTCCTTGGACATACACATTGACGATGAAACACTTATATTAGATCGGAAATAATTAAAAAAGACTCAATGCCGCTTTAAGTGCAAGAAGAGTGAGACTTCTTAGAGTCTGTGATTTGATCCTTTCCTGTGAGACCAGTATTAGTTTCCGATACACCACTGCTTGTTCTATGAATTCCTTAGACCTTCACATTGACGATGAAACACAGAAATCGCTTGGCAATTAAATACAAAAGGCACAATGCCTCCATTAGTACAAGAATAGAGACTCTTCTTACAGTCGGAGTTTTGAGCACTCCCTGTGAGACCAGTATTAGTTTGCGACAGACCACTGCAGGTTCAATGTATTCCTTGGACATACACATTGACATTGAAACACTGAAATTAGATCGGAATTAAATACGAAAGTCACAATGCCGCCTTAAGTGCAAGAAGAGTGAGACTTCTAAAAGTCTTTGCTTTGATCCTTTCCGGTGAGACCAATATTAGTTTCCCATACACCACTGCAGGTTCAATGTTTTCCTTGGACCTTCACATTGACGATGAAACACAGAAATCGCATCGGAATTAAATACAAAAGGCACAATGCCACCTGAAGTACAAGAACAGAGACTCTTCTTACAGTCGGTGTTTTGAGCATCCCGTGTGAGACCAGTATTAGTTTGCGATAGACCACTGCAGGTTCAATGTATTCCTTGGACCTTCACATTGACGACGAAACTCAGAAATCGCGTCGGAATTAAATACAAAAGACACAATGCCACCTTAAGTACAAGAACTGAGACTCTTCTTACAGTCGCTTCTTTGAGCATTCCCTGAGAGACCAGTATTAGTTTCCGACACACCACTGCAGGTTAAATGTATTCCTTGGACCTTCACATTGACGACGAAACTCAGAAATCGCGTCAGAATTAAATACAAAAGGCACAATGCAGCAAAAGTACAAGAATAGAGACTCTCCTTACAGTCGGTGTTTTGAGCATTCCCTGTGAGACCAGTATTAGTTTGCGATACACCACTGCAAGTTCAATGTATTCCTTGGACCTTCACATTGACGACGAAACTCGGAAATCACGTCGGAATTAAATACAAAAGGCACAATGCCTCCTTAAGTACAAGAATAGAGACTCTTCTTACAGTCAGTGTTTTGAGCATTCCCTGTGAGACCAGTATTAGTTTCCGAGAAACCACTGCGGTTTCAATGTATTCCTTGGACGTTCACATTGACGACGAATCTCAGAAATAGCGTCAGAATTAAATACAAAAGGCACAACGCCACTTTAAGTACAAGAACAGAGACTCTTCTTACAGTCGGTGCTTTGAGCATTCCCTGAGAGACCAATATTAGTTTCCGATACACCACTGCAGGTTCAATGAATTCCTTGGACCTTCACATTGAGGATGTAACACTGAAATCGCATCGGAATTAAATACAAACGCACAATGATGCCTTAAGTGCAAGAAGACTGAGACTTCTTAGAGTCTGTGCTTTGATCCTTTCCTGTGAGACCAGTATTAGTTTCCGATACAAAACTGCAGGTTCTATGTATTCCTTGGACCTTCACGTTGACGATGAAACACAGAAATCGCAACGGAATTAAGTACAAAAGGCACAATGCCGCCTTAAGTGCAAGAAGAGTGACACTTCATAGAGTCTGTGATTTGATCCTTTCCTGTGAGACCAGTATTATTATCCGATGCACCACTCCCGGTTCAATGTATTCCTTGGACCTTCACATTGACGATAAAACACAGAAATCGCATCGGAATTAAATACAAAAGGCTCAATGCCGCCTTAAGTGCAAGAAGAGTGAGACTTCTTAGGGTCTGTGCTTTGATCCCTTCCTGTGAGACCAGTATTAGTTTCCGATACACCACTGCAGGTTCTATGTATTACTTGGACCTTCACATTGACGATGAAACACAGTAATCGCATCGGAATTAAATACAAAAGGCACAATGCCTCCATAAGTACAGGAATAGAGACTCTCCTTTCAGTCGGTGTTTTGAGCACTCCCTGTGAGACCAGTATTAGTTTGCGATACACCACTGCAGGTTCAATGTACTCCTTGGACATACACATTGACGATGAAACACTGAAATTAGATTGGAATTAAATAAAAAGGCTCAATGCCGCCTTAAGTGCAAGAGGAGTGAGACTTCTTAGAGTCTGTACTTTGATCCTTTCCTGTGAGACCAGTATTAGTTTCCGATACACCACTGCAGGTTCAATGTATTCCTTGGACCTTCACATTGACGATGAAACACAGAAACCGCATCGCAATTAAATACAAAAGGCACAATGCCTCCATAAGTACAAGAATAGAGACTCTTCTTACAGTCGGTGTTTTGAGCACTCCCTGTGAGAAAAGTATTAGTTTGCGATACACCACTGCAGGTTCAATGTATTCCTTGGACATACACATTGACGATGAAACACTGAAATTAGATCGGTATTAAATAAAAAAGGCTCAATGCCGCCTTAAGTGCAAGAAGAGTGAGACTTCTTAGAGGCTGTGCTTTGATCCTTTCCTGTGAGACCAGTATTAGTTTCCGATACACCACTGCAGGTTCTATGTATTCCTTGGACCTTCACATTGACGATGAAACACAGTTATCGCATCGGAATTAAATACAAAAGGCACAATGCCACCTGAAGTACAAGAACAGAGACTCTTCTTACAGTCGGTGTTTTGAGCATCCCGTGTGAGACCAGTATTAGTTTCCGATACACCACTGCAGGTTCTATGTATTCCTTGGACCTTCACATTGACGATGAAACACAGAAATCGCATCGGAATTAAATACAAAAGGCACAATGCCACCTGAAGTACAAGAACAGAGACTCTTCTTACAGTCGGTGTTTTGAGCATCCCGTGTGAGACCAGTATTAGTTTGCGATAGACCACTGCAGGTTCAATGTATTCCTTGGACCTTCACATTGACGACGAAACTCAGAAATCGCGTCGGAATTAAATACAAAAGACACAATGCCACCTTAAGTACAAGAACTGAGACTCTTCTTACAGTCGCTTCTTTGAGCATTCCCTGAGAGACCAGTATTAGTTTCCGACACACCACTGCAGGTTAAATGTATTCCTTGGACCTTCACATTGACGCCGAAACTCAGAAATCGCGTCAGAATTAAATACAAAAGGCACAATGCAGCAAAAGTACAAGAATAGAGACTCTCCTTACAGTCGGTGTTTTGAGCATTCCCTGTGAGACCAGTATTAGTTTGCGATACACCACTGCAAGTTCAATGTATTCCTTGGACCTTCACATTGACGACGAAACTCGGAAATCACGTCGGAATTAAATACAAAAGGCACAATGCCTCCTTAAGTACAAGAATAGAGACTCTTCTTACAGTCAGTGTTTTGAGCATTCCCTGTGAGACCAGTATTAGTTTCCGAGAAACCACTGCGGGTTCAATGTATTCCTTGGACGTTCACATTGACGACGAATCTCAGAAATAGCGTCAGAATTAAATACAAAAGGCACAACGCCACTTTAAGTACAAGAACAGAGACTCTTCTTACAGTCGGTGCTTTGAGCATTCCCTGAGAGACCAATATTAGTTTCCGATACACCACTGCAGGTTCAATGAATTCCTTGGACCTTCACATTGAGGATGAAACACTGAAATCGCATCGGAATTAAATACAAAAGGCACAATGATGCCTTAAGTGCAAGAAGACTGAGACTTCTTAGAGTCTGTGCTTTGATCCTTTCCTGTGAGACCAGTATTAGTTTCCGATACAAAACTGCAGGTTCTATGTATTCCTTGGACCTTCACGTTGACGATGAAACACAGAAATCGCAACGGAATTAAGTACAAAAGGCACAATGCCGCCTTAAGTGCAAGAAGAGTGACACTTCATAGAGTCTGTGATTTGATCCTTTCCTGTGAGACCAGTATTATTATCCGATGCACCACTGCCGGTTCAATGTATTCCTTGGACCTTCACATTGACGATAAAACACAGAAATCGCATCGGAATTAAATACAAAAGGCACAATGCCGCCTTAGGTGCAAGAAGAGTGAGACTTCTTAGGGTCTGTGCTTTGATCCCTTCCTGTGAGACCAGTATTAGTTTCCGATACACCACTGCAGGTTCTATGTATTACTTGGACCTTCACATTGACGATGAAACACAGTAATCGCATCGGAATTAAATACAAAAGGCACAATGCCTCCATAAGTACAGGAATAGAGACTCTCCTTTCAGTCGGTGTTTTGAGCACTCCCTGTGAGACCAGTATTAGTTTGCGATACACCACTGCAGGTTCAATGTACTCCTTGGACATACACATTGACGATGAAACACTGAAATTAGATCGGTATTAAATAAAAAAGGCTCAATGCCGCCTTAAGTGCAAGAAGAGTGAGACTTCTTAGAGGCTGTGCTTTGATCCTTTCCTGTGAGACCAGTATTAGTTTCCGATACACCACTGCAGGTTCTATGTATTCCTTGGACCTTCACATTGACGATGAAACACAGTTATCGCATCGGAATTAAATACAAAAGGCACAATGCCTCCATAAGTACAAGAATAGAGACTCTTCTTTCAGTCGGTGTTTTGAGCACTCCCTGTGAGACCAGTATTAGTTTGCGATACACCACTGCAGGTTCAATGTATTCCTTGGACATACACATAGACGATGAAACACTGAAATTAGATCGGAATTAAATAAAAAAGGCTCAATGCCGCCTTAAGTGCAAGAAGAGTGAGACATCTTAGAGTCTGTGCTTTGATCCTTTCCTGTGAGACCAGTATTAGTTTCCGATACACAACTGCAGGTTCTATGTATTCCTTGGACCTTCACATTGACGATGAAACACAGAAATCGCATCGGAATTAAATACAAGAAGCACAATGCCTCCATAAGTACAAGATTAGAGACTCTTCTTACAGTCGGTGTTTTGAGCACTCCCTGTGAGACCTGTATTAGTTTGCGATACACCACTGCAGGTTCAATGTATTCCTTGGACATACACATTGACGATGAAACACTGAAATTAGATCGGAATTAAATAAAAAAGGATCAATGCCGCCTTAAGTGCTAGAAGAGTGAGACTTCTTAGAGTCTGTGCTTTGAACCTTTCCTGTGAGACCATTATTAGTGTCCGATACACCACTGCAGGTTCTATGTATTCCTTGGACGTTCACATTGACGATGAAACACAGAAATCGCATCGGAAGTAATACAAAAGGACACAATGCCTCCATAAGTACAAGAATAGAGACTCTTCTTACAGGCGGTGTTTTGAGCACTCCCTGTGAGACCAGTATTAGTTTGCGATACACCACTGCAGGTTCAATGTATTCCTTGGACATACACATTGACGATGAAACACTTAAATTAGATCGGAAATAATTAAAAAAGACTCAATGCCGCTTTAAGTGCAAGAAGAGTGAGACTTCTTAGAGTCTGTGCTTTGATCCTTTCCTGTGAGACCAGTATTAGTTTCCGATACACCACTGCTGGTTCTATGAATTCCTTAGACCTTCACATTGACGATGAAACACAGAAATCGCATCGCAATTAAATACAAAAGGCACAATGCCTCCATTAGTACAAGAATAGAGACTCTTCTGACAGTCGGAGTTTTGAGCACTCCCTGTGAGACCAGTATTAGTTTGCGATACACCACTGCAGGTTCAATGTACTCCTTGGACATACACATTGACGATGAAACACCGAAATCGCATCGGAATTAAATAAAAAAGGCTCAATGCCGCCTTAAGTGCAAGAAGAGTGAGACTTCTTAGAGTCTGTGCTTTGATCCTTTCCTGTGAGACCAGTATTAGTTTCCGATACACCACTGCAGGTTCAATGTATTCCTTGGACCTTCACATTGACGATGAAACACCGAAATCGCATCGGAATTAAATACAAAAGACACAATGATGCCTTAAGTGCAAGAAGACTGAGACTTCTTAGAGTCTGTGCTTTGATCCCTTCCTGAGAGACCAGTATTAGTTTACGATACACCACTGCAGGTTCTATGTACTCCTTGGACCTTCACGTTGACGACGAAACTCAGAAATCGCGTCGGAATTAAATACAAAAGGCACAATGCAGCAAAAGTACAAGAATAGAGACTCTCCTTACAGTCGGTGTTTTGAGCATTCCCTGTGAGACCAGTATTAGTTTGCGATACACCACTGCAAGTTCAATGTATTCCTTGGACCTTCACATTGGCGAGGAAACTCAGAAATCACTTCGGAATTAAATACAAAAGGCACAATGCCACCTTAAGTACAAGAATAGAGACTCTTCTTACAGTCAGTGTTTTGAGCATTCCCTGTGAGACCAGTATTAGTTTCCGAGACACCACTGCAGGTTCAATGTATTCCTTGGACGTTCACATTGACGACGAATCTCAGAAATAGCGTCAGAATTAAATACAAAAGGCACAACGCCACTTTATGTACAAGAACAGAAACTCTTCTTACAGTCGGTGCTTTGAGCATTCCCTGAGAGACCAGTATTAGTTTCCGATACACCACTGCAGGTTCAATGAATTCCTTGGACCTTCACATTTAGGATAAAACACTGAAATCGCATCGGAATTAAATACAAAAGGCACAATGATGCCTTAAGTGCAAGAAGACTGAGACTTCTTAGAGTCTGTGCTTTGATCCTTTCCTGTGAGACCAGTATTAGTTTCCGATACAAAACTGCAGGTTCTATGTATTCCTTGGACCTTCACGTTGACGATGAAACACAGAAATCGCATCGGAATTAAGTACAAAAGGCACAATGCCGCCTTAAGTGCAAGAAGAATGACACTTCATAGAGTCTGTGATTTGAGCCTTTCCTGTGAGACCAGTATTATTATCCGATGCACCACTGCCGGTTCAATGTATTCCTTGGACCTTCACATTGACGATAAAACACAGAAATCGCATCGGAATTAAATACAAAAGGCACAATGCCGCCTTAAGTGCAAGAAGAGTGGGACTTCTTAGAGTCTGTGCTTTGATCCCTTCATGTGAGACCAGTATTAGTTTCCGATTCTCCACTGCAGGTTCAATGTATTCCTTGAACTTTCACATTGACGATGAAACACAGAAATCGCATCGGAATTAAATACAAAAGGCACAATGCTGCCTTAAGTGCAAGAAGAGTGAGACTTCTTAGAGTCTGTGCATTGATCCTTTCCTGTGAGCCTGTGAGACCAGTATTAGTTTCCGATACTCCACTGCAGGTTCAATGTATTCCTTGGACCTTCACATTGACGATGAAACACAGAAATCGCATCGGAATTAAATACAAAATGCACAATGCCGCCTTAAGTGCAAGAAGAGTGAGACTTCTTAGAGTCTATGCTTTGATCCTTTCCTGTGAGACCAGTATTAGTTTCCGATACACCACTGCAGGTTCAATGAATTCCTTGTACACTCACATTGACGATGAAACACAGATATCGCATCGGAATTAAATACAAAAGGCACAATGCCGCCTTAAGTACAAGAATACAGACTTTTCTTACAGTCGGTGCTTTGAGCTTTCCCTGTGAGACCAGTATTAGTTTCCGATACACCACTGCAGGTTCAATGTATTCCTTGGACATACACGTTGACGATGAAACACTGAAATTAGATCGGAATTAAATACAAAAGGCACAATACGACTTAAGTGCAGGAAGAGTGAGACTTCTTAGAGTCTGTGCTTTGATCCTTTCCTGTGAGATCAGTATTAGTTTCCGATTCCCCACTGCAGGTTCAATGTATTCCTCGGACATACACATTGACGATGAAACACTGAAATTAGATCGGAATTAAATACAAAAGGCACAATGCCGCCTTAAGTGCAAGAAGGGTGAAACTTCTTAGAGTCTGTGCTTTGATCCGTCCCTGTGAGACCGGTATTAGTTTCCGATACACCACTGCAGGTTCAATGTATTCCTTCAACATTCACATTCAGGATGAAACACAGAAATCTCATCGGTATTAAATACAAAAGGCACAATGCCGCCTTAAGTACAAGAACAGAGACGCTTCTTACACCCGGTGTTTTGAGCATTCCCTGTGAGACCAGTATTAGCTTCCGATACACCACTGCAGGTTCAATGTATTCCTTGGACCTTCACATTGACGATGAAACACAGAAATCGCATCGGAATTAAATACAAAAGGCACAATGCCTCCTTATGTACAAGAAGAGTGAGACCTCTTAGAGTCTGTGCTTTGATCCTTTCCTGTGAGACCGGTATTAGTTTCTGATACACCACTGCAGGTTCAATGTATTCCCTGGACCTTCACATTGACGATGAAACACAGAGATCGCATCGGAATTAAATACAAAAGGCACAATGCCGCCTTAAGTGCAAGAAGAGTGAGACTTCTTAGAGTCTGTGCATTGATCCTTTCCTGTGAGACAAGTATTAGTTTCCGATACTCCACTGCAGGTTCAATGTATTCCTTGGACCTTCACATTGACGATGAAACACGGAAATCCCATCGGAATTAAATACAAAAGGCACAATGCCGCCTTAAGTACAAGAAGGGTGAGACTTCTTAGAGTCTGTGCTTTGATCCGTCCCTGTGAGACCAGTATTAGTTTCCGATACACCACTGCAGGTTCAATGTGTTCCTTGGACCTTCACATTGACGATGAAACTCAGAAATCGCATAGGAATTAAATACAAAAGGCACAATGCCACCTTAAGTGCGAGAAGAGTGAGACTTCATAGAGTCTGTGCATTGATCCTTTCCTGTGAGCCTGTGAGACCAGTATTAGTTTCAGATACTCCACTGCAGGTTAAATGTGTTCCTTGGACCTTCACATTGACGATGAAACATAGAAATCGCATCGGAATTAAATACAAAATGCACAATGCCGCCTTAGGTGCAAGAAGAGTGAGACTTCATAGATTCTGTGCTTCATCCTATCCTGTGAGACCAGTATTAGTTTCCGATACACCACTGCACGTCAATGTATTCCTTGGACACTCACATTGACGATGAAACACAGAAATCGCATCGGAATTAAATACAAAAGGCACAATGCCGCCTTAAGTGCAAGAAGAGTTTGACTCTTTAGAGTCTGTGCATTGATCCTTTCCTGTGAGACCAGTATTAGTTTCCGATATACCACTGCAGGTTCAGTGTAATCCTTGGACCTTCACATTGACGATGAAACACAGAAACCGCATCGGAATTAAATACAAAAGGCACAATGTCGCCTTAAGTGCAAGAAGAGTGAGACTTCTTAGAGTCTGTGCATTGATCCTTTCCTGTGAGACAAGTATTAGTTTCCGATACTCCACTGCAGGTTCAGTGTATTCCTTGGACCTTCACATTGACGATGAAACTCAGAAATCGCGTCGAAAGTAAATACAAAAGGCACAATGCCACCTTAAGTACAAGAACAGAGACTTTTTTACAGTCGGTGCTTTGAGCATTCCCTGAGAGACCAGTATTAGTTTCCGATACACCACTGCAGGTTCAATGTATTCCTTGGACCTTCACATTGACGACGAAACTCAGAAATCGCGTCGGAATTAAATACAAAAGGCACAATGCCACCTTAAGTACAAGAATAGAGACTCTTCTTACAGTCGGTGTTTTGAGCATTCCCTGTGAGACCAGTATTAGTTTCCGATACACCACTGCTGGTTCAATGTATTCCTTGGTCATACACATTGACGATGAAACACTGAAATTAGATCGGAATTAAATACAAAAGGCACATTGCCGCCTTAAGTGCAAGTTGGGTGAGACTTCTTAGAGTCTGTGCTTTGATCCGTCCCTGTGGGACCAGTATTAGTTTCCGATACACCACTGCAGGTTCAATGTATTCCTTGGACCTTCACATTGACGATGAAACACAGAAATCGCATCGGAATTAAATACAAAAGGCACAATGCCGCCTTAAGTGCAAGAAGAGTGAGACTTCTTAGAGTCTGTGCATTGATCCTTTCCTGTGAGCCTGTGAGACCAGTATTAGTTTCCGATACTCCACTGCAGGTTCAATGTATTCCTTGGACCTTCACATTGACGATGAAACACAGAAATCGCATCGGAATTAAATACAAAAGGCACAAAACCGCCTTAAGTGCAACAAGAGTGAGACTTCTTAGAGTCTGTGCTTTGATCCTTTCCTGCGAGAGCAGTATTAGTTTCCGATACCTCACTGCAGGTTCATTGTATTCCTTGGACATTCACATTGACAATGAAACACAGAAATCGCATCGGAATTAAATACAAATGGCACAATGCCGCCTTAAGTGCAAGAAGAGTGAGACTTCTTAGAGTCTGTGCTATGCTCCTTTCCTGTGAGACCAGTATTAGTTTCCGATACACCACTGCGGGTTCAATGTATTCCTTGACCTTCACATTGACGATGAAACACAGAAATCGCATCGGAATTAAATACAAAAGGCACAATGCCGCCTTAAGTACAAGAATACAGACTTTTCTTACAGTCGGTGCTTTGAGCTTTCCCTGTGAGACCAGTATTAGTTTCCGATACACCACTGCAGGTTCAATGTATTCCTTGGACCTTCACATTGACGATGAAACACAGAAATCGCATCGGAATTAAATACAAAAGGCACAATGCCTCCTTATGTACAAGAAGAGTGAGACCTCTTAGAGTCTGTGCTTTGATCCTTTCCTGTGAGACCGGTATTAGTTTCTGATACACCACTGCAGGTTCAATGTATTCCCTGGACCTTCACATTGACGATGAAACACAGAGATCGCATCGGAATTAAATACAAAAGGCACAATGCCGCCTTAAGTGCAAGAAGAGTGAGACTTCTTAGAGTCTGTGCATTGATCCTTTCCTGTGAGACCAGTATTAGTTTCCGATACTCCACTGCAGGTTCAATGTATTCCTTGGACCTTTACATTGACGATGAAACACGGAAGTCCCATCGGAATTAAATACAAAAGGCACAATGCTGCCTTAAGTGCAAGAAGGGTGAGACTTCTTAGAGTCTGTGCTTTGATCCGTCCCTGTGAGACCAGTATTAGTTTCCGATACACCACTGCAGGTTCAATGTGTTCCTTGGACCTTCACATTGACGATGAAACTCAGAAATCGCATCGGAATTAAATACAAAAGGCACAATGCCACCTTAAGTGCGAGAAGAGTGAGACTTCATAGGGTCTGTGCATTGATCCTTTCCTGTGAGCTTGTGAGACCAGTATTAGTTTCAGATACTCCACTGCAGGTTAAATGTGTTCCTTGGACCTTCACATTGACGATGAAACATAGAAATCGCATCGGAATTAAATACAAAATGCACAATGCCGCCTTAGGTGCAAGAAGAGTGAGACTTCATAGATTCTGTGCTTTATCCTATCCTGTGAGACCAGTATTAGTTTCCGATACACCACTGCACGTCAATGTATTCCTTGGACACTCACATTGACGATGAAACACAGAAATCGCATCGGAAATAATTTCAAAAGGCACATTGCCGCCTCAAGTGCAAGAAGAGTTTGACTCTTTAGAGTCTGTGCATTGATCGTTTCCTGTGAGACCAGTATTAGTTTCCGATATACCACTGCAGGTTCAATGTAATCCTTGGACCTTCACATTGACGATGAAACACAGAAACGGCATCGGAATTAAATACAAAGGGCACAATGTCGCCTTAAGTGCAAGAAGAGTGGGACTTCTTAGAGTCTGTGAAATGATCCTTTCCTGTGAGACCAGTATTAGTTTCCGATACTCCACTGCAAGTTCAATGTATTCCTTGTAGCTTCACATTGACGATGAAACACAGAAATCGCATCGGAATTAAATACAAAGGCACAATGCTACCTTAAGTACAAGAACATAGACTCTTCTTACAGTCGGTGATTTGAGCATTCCCTGTGAGACCAGTATTAGTTTCCGACACACCACTGCAGGTTCAATGTATTCCTTGGACCTTCACATTGACGATGAAACACAGAAATCGCATCGGAATTAAATACAAAAGGCACAATGCCGCCTTAAGTGCGAGAAGAGTGAGACTTCTTAGAGTCTGTGCATTGATCCTTTCCTGTGAGCCTGTGAGACCAGTATTAGTTTCCGATACTCCACTGCAGGTTCAATGTATTCCTTGGACCTTCACATTGACGATGAAACACAGAAATCGCATCGGAATTAAATACAAAAGGCACAAAACCGCCTTAAGTGCAACAAGAGTGAGACTTCTTAGAGTCTGTGCTTTGATCCTTTCCTGCGAGAGCAGTATTAGTTTCCGATACCTCACTGCAGGTTCATTGTATTCCTTGGACATTCACATTGACGATGAAACACAGAAATCGCATCGGAATTAAATACAAATGGCACAATGCCGCCTTAAGTGCAAGAAGAGTGAGACTTCTTAGAGTCTGTGCTTTGCTCCTTTCCTGTGAGACCAGTATTAGTTTCCGATACACCACTGCGTGTTCAATGTATTCCTTGACCTTCACATTGACGATGAAACACAGAAATCGCATCGGAATTAAATACAAAAGGCACAATGCCGCCTTAAGTACAAGAATACAGACTTTTCTTACAGTCGGTGCTTTGAGCTTTCCCTGTGAGACCAGTATTAGTTTCCGATACACCACTGCAGGTTCAATGTATTCCTTGGACATACACGTTGACGATGAAACACTGAAATTAGATCGGAATTAAATACAAAAGGCACAATACGACTTAAGTGCACGAAGAGTGAGACTTCTTAGAGTCTGTGCTTTGATCCTTTCCTATGAGATCAGTATTAGTTTCCGATTCCCCACTGCAGGTTCAATGTATTCCTCGGACATACACATTGACGTGAAACACTGAAATTAGATCGGAATTAAATACAAAAGGCACAATGCCGCCTTAAGTGCAAGAAGGGTGAAACTTCTTAGAGTCTGTGCTTTGATCCGTCCCTGTGAGACCGGTATTAGTTTCCGATACACCACTGCAGGTACAATGTATTCCTTCGACATTCACATTCAGGATGAAACACAGAAATCCCATCGGTATTAAATACAAAAGGCACAATGCCGCCTTAAGTACAAGAACAGAGACGCTTCTTACACCCGGTGCTTTGAGCATTCCCTGTGAGACCAGTATTAGCTTCCGATACACCACTGCAGGTTCAATGTATTCCTTGGACCTTCACATTGACGATGAAACACAGAAATCGCATCGGAATTAAATACAAAAGGCACAATGCCTCCTTATGTACAAGAAGAGTGAGACCTCTTAGAGTCTGTGCTTTGATCCTTTCCTGTGAGACCGGTATTAGTTTCTGATACACCACTGCAGGTTCAATGTATTCCCTGGACCTTCACATTGACGATGAAACACAGAGATCGCATCGGAATTAAATACAAAAGGCACAATGCCGCCTTAAGTGCAAGAAGAGTGAGACTTCTTAGAGTCTGTGCATTGATCCTTACCTGTGAGACCAGTATTAGTTTCCGATACTCCACTGCAGGTTCAATGTATTCCTTGGACCTTCACATTGACGATGAAACACGGAAGTCCCATCGGAATTAAATACAAAAGGCACAATGCTGCCTTAAGTGCAAGAAGGGTGAGACTTCTTAGAGTCTGTGCTTTGATCCGTCCCTGTGAGACCAGTATTAGTTTCCGATACACCACTGCAGGTTCAATGTGTTCCTTGGACCTTCACATTGACGATGAAAATCAGAAATCGCATCGGAATTAAATACAAAAGGCACAATGCCACCTTAAGTGCGAGAAGAGTGAGGCTTCATAGAGTCTGTGCATTGATCCTTTCCTGTGAGCCTGTGAGACCAGTATTAGTTTCAGATACTTCACTGCAGGTTAAATGTGTTCCTTGGACCTTCACATTGACGATGAAACATAGAAATCGCATCGGAATTAAATACAAAATGCACAATGCCGCCTTAGGTGCAAGAAGAGTGAGACTTCATCGATTCTGTGCTTGATCCTATCCTGTGAGACCAGTATTAGTTTCCGATACACCACTGCACGTCAATGTATTCCTTGGACACTCACATTGACGATGAAACACAGAAATCGCATCGGAAATAATTTCAAAAGGCACATTGCCGCCTTAAGTGCAAGAAGAGTTTGACTCTTTAGAGTCTGTGCATTGATCGTTTCCTGTGAGACCAGTATTAGTTTCCGATATACCACTGCAGGTTCAATGTAATCCTTGGACCTTCACATTGACGATGAAACACAGAAACGGCATCGGAATTAAATACAAAGGGCACAATGTCGCCTTAAGTGCAAGAAGAGTGGGACTTCTTAGAGTCTGTGAAATGATCCTTTCCTGTGAGACCAGTATTAGTTTCCGATACTCCACTGCAAGTTCAATGTATTCCTTGTAGCTTCACATTGACGATGAAACACAGAAATCGCATCGGAATTAAATACAAAGGCACAATGCTACCTTAAGTACAAGAACATAGACTCTTCTTACAGTCGGTGATTTGAGCATTCCCTGTGAGACCAGTATTAGTTTCCGACACACCACTGCAGGTTCAATGTATTCCTTGGACCTTCACATTGACGATGAAACACAGAAATCGCATCGGAATTAAATACAAAAGGCACAATACGGCCTTAAGTGCAAGAAGAGTTAGACTTCTTAGAGTCTGTGCATTGATCCTTTCCTGTGAGACCAGTATTAGTTCCGATACTCCACTGCTGGTTCAATGTATTCCTTGGACCTTCACATTGACGATGAAACTCAGAAATCGCGTCGGAATGAAATACAAAAGGCACAATGCAGCCTTAAGTACCAGAAAAGAGACTCTTCTTACAGTCGGTGTCTTGAGCATTCCCTGTGAGACCAGTATTAGTTTCCGATACACCACTGCTCATTCAATGTATTCCATGGACATACACTTTGACAATGAAACACTGATATTAGATCGGAATTAAATACAAAAGGCACAATGCCACCTTAAGTGCAACAAGTGTGAGACTTCTTAGAGTCAGTGCTGTGATCCTTTCCTGTGAGAGCAGTATTAGTTTCCGATACACCACTGCAGGTTCAATGTATACCTTGGACCTTCACATTGACGATAAAACACAGAAATCGCATCGGAATTAAATACAAAAGGCACAATGCGGCCTTAAGTGCAAGATGAGTTAGACTTCTTAGAGTCTGTGCATTGATCCTTTCCTGTGAGACCAGTATTAGTTTCCGATACTCCACTGCTGGTTCAATGTATTCCTTGGACCTTCACATTGACGATGAAACACAGAAATCGCATCGGAATTAAATACAAAAGGCACAATGCCGCCTTAAGTGCAACAAGAGTGAGACTTCCTAGAGTCTGTGCTTTGATCCTTTCCTGCGAGACCAGTATTTGTTTCCGATACACCACTGCAGGTTCATTGTATTCCTTGGACAATCACATTGACGATGAAACACAGAAATCGCATCGGAATTTAATACAAAAGGCAGAATGCCGCCTTAAGTGCAAGAAGAGTTAGACTTCTTAGAGTCTGTGCATTGATCCTTTCCTGTGAGACCAGTATTAGTTTCAGATACACCACTGCAGATTCAATGTATTCCTTGGACATACACATTGACGATGAAACACTGAAACTAAATCGGAATTGAAAACAAAACTCACAATGCCGCCTTAAGTGCAAGAAGAGCGGGACCTCTTAGAGTCTGTGATTTGATCCTTTCCTGTGAGGCCAGTATTAGTTTCCGATACAACACTGCAGGTTCAATGTATTCCTTGGACCTTCACACTGACGATGAAACACAGAAATCGCATCGGAACTATATTCAAAAGGCAGAATGCCGCCATAAGTGCAAGAAGAGTGAGATTTCTAAGAGTCTGTAAATTGATCCTTTCCTGTGAGACCAGTATTAGTTTCCGATACTCCACTGCAGGTTCAATGTATTCATTAGACCTTCACATTGACGATGAAACACCGAAATCGCATCGGAATTAAATACAAAAGGCACAATGCCGCCTTAAGTACAAGAACAGAGACGCTTCTTACACCCAGTGCTTTGAGCATTCCCTGTGAGACCAGTATTAGCTTCCGATACACAACTGCAGGTTCAATGTATTCCTTGGACATTCACATTGACGATGAAAAAGCAGAAATCGCATCGGAATTAAATACAAACGGCACAATGCCGGATTAAGTACAAGAATAGAGACTCTTCTTACAGTCGGTGATTTGAGCTTTCCCTGTGAGACCGATATTAGTTTCCGATACACCACTGCAGGTTCAATGTATTCCTTGGACATACACACTGATGATGAACTACTGAAATTAGATCGGAATTGAATACAACAGGCACAATGCCCCCTTAAGTGTAAGAAGAGTGGGACTTCTTATAGTCTGTGCTTTGATCCCTTCCTGTGAACCAGTATTAGATTCCGATGCACCACTACAGGTTCAATGTTTTCCTTGGACCTTCACATTGATGATGAAACACAGAAATCGCATCGCAATTAAATACAAAATTCACAATGCCGCCTTAAGTGCAGGAATAGAGACCCTTCTTACAGTCGGTGCTTTGAGCATTCCCTGTGAGACCAGTATCAGTTTCCGATACACCACTGCAGGTTCAATATATTCCTTGGACATACACGTTGACGATGAAACACAGAAATTAAATCGGAATTAAATACAAAATGCACAATGCGACTTAAGTGCAAGATGAGTCAGACTTCTTAGAGGCTGTGCTTTGATCCTTTACTGTGAGACCAGTATTAGATTTCGATACACCACTCAGGTTCAATGTATTCCTTGGACATTCACATTGACGATGAAACACAGATATCGCATCGGAATTAAATACAAAAGCCACAATGCCGCATTAAGTGCAATAAGAATGAGACTTCTTAGAGTCTGTGATTTGATCCTCTCCTGTGAGACCAGTATTAGTTTCCGATACACCACTACAGGTTCAATGTATTCCTTGGACCTTCACATTGACGATAAAACACAGAAATCGCATCGGAATTAAATACAAAAGGCACAATGCAGTCTTAAGTATAAGAATAGAGACTCTTCTTACAGTCTGTGTTTTGAGCATTCCCTGTGAGACCAGTATTAGTTTCTGACACACCACTGCAGGATCAATGTATTCCTTGGACATACACATTGACGATGAAACACTGAAATTAAATCGGAATAAAATACAAAACTCACAATGACGCCTTAAGTGCAAGAAGAGTGAGACTTCTTAGAGTCTGTACTTTGATCCTTTCCTGTGAGACCAGTATTAGTTTCCGATACACCACTGCAGGTTCAATGTATTCCTTGGACCTTCACATTGACGATGAAACACAGAAATCGCATCGGAATTAAATAAAAAAGGCACAATGCCGCCTTAAGTGCAAGAAGAGGGAGACTTCCTAGAGTCTGTGCATTGATCCTTTCCTGTGAGACCAGTATTAGTTTTCGATACTCCACTGCAGGTTCAATGTATTCATTGGACCTTGACATTGACGATGAAACACAGAAATCGCATCGGAATTAAATACAAAAGGCACAATGCCGCCCTAAGTACAAGAACAGAGACTCTTCTTACACCCGGTGCTTTGAGCATTCCCTGTGAGACCAGTATTAGTTTCCGATACACCACTGCAGGTTCAATGTATTCCTTGGACATACACGTTGATGATGAAACACTGAAATTAGATCGGAATTAAATACAAACGGCAAAATGCGACTTGAGTGCAAGAAGAGTGAGACTTCTTAGAGTCTGTGCTTTGATCCTTTCCTGTGAGACCAGTATTTGTTTCCGATACACCACTGCAGGTTCAATGTATTCCTTGGACATTCACATTGACGATGAAACACAGAAATCGCATCGGTATTAAATACAAAAGGCACAATGCCGCCTTAAGTGCAAGAAGAGTGTGACTTCTTAGAGTCTGTGCTTTGATCCTTTCCTGTGAGACCAGTATTAGTTTCCGATACACCACTGCAGGTTCAATGTATTCCTTGGACCTTCACATTGACGATGAAACACAGATATCGCATCGGAATTAAATACAAAAGGCACAATGCCGCCTTAAGTGCAACAAGAGTGAGACTTCTTAGAGTCTGTGCTTTGATCCTTTCCTGTGAGACCAGTATTAGTTTCCGATACACCACTGCAGGTTCAATGAATTCCTTGAATATACACATTGACGATGAAACACAAAAATCGCATCGGAAGTACATACAAGAGACACAATGCTACTTAAGTGCAAGAAGAGTGAGACTTCTTAGAGTCTGTGCTTTGATCCTTTCCTGTGAGACCAGTATTAGTTTCCGATACACCACTGCAGGTTCAATGTATTCCTTGGACCTTCACATTGACGATGAAACACAGAAATCGCATCGGAATTAAATACAAAAGGCACAATGCCGCCTTAAGTGCAACAAGAGTGAGACTTCTTAGAGTCTGTGCTTTGATCCTTTCCTGCGAGACCAGTATTAGTTTCCGATGCACCACTGCAGGTTCAATGTATTCCTCGGACATTCACATTGCCGATGAAACACAGAAATCGCATCGGAATTTAATACAAAAGGCAGAATGCCGCCTTAAGTGCAAGAAGAATGTGACTTCTTCGAGTCTCTGAATTGATCCTTTCCTGTGAGACCAGTATTAGTTTCCGATATACCACTGCAGGTGCAATGTATTCCTTGAACCTTCACATTGACGATGAAGCACAGAAATCGCATCGGAATTAAATACAAAAGGCACAATGCTACCTTAAGTACAAGAACAGAGACTCTTCCTACAGTCGGTGGATTGAGCATTCCCTGTGAGACCAGTATTAGTTTCCGACACACCACTGCAGGATCAATGTATTCCTTGGACCTTCACATTGACGATGAAACACAGAAATCGCGTCGGAATTAAGTACAAAAGGCACAATACAGCCTTAAGTACAAGAATAGAGACTCTTATTACAGTCGGTGTTTTAAGCATTCGCTGTGAGACCAGAATAGTTTCCGATACACCACTGCAGGTTCAATGTATTCCATGGACATACACATTGACGATGAAACACTGAAATTAGATCGGAAATAAATACAGAAGGCACAATGCCGTCTTAACTGCAAGAAGAGTGAGACTTCTTAGAGTCAGTGCTTTGATCCTTTCCTGTGAGATCAGTATTAGTTTCCGATACACCACTGCAGGTTCAATGTATCCTTGCACCTTCACATTGACGATGAAACACAGAAATCGCATCGGAATTAAATACCAAAGGCACAATAACGCCTTAAGTGCAAGAAGAGTGAGACTTCTTACAGTCTGTGTTTTGTTCCTTTCCTGTGAGACCAGTATTAGTTTTTGATACACCACTGCAGGTTCAATGTATTCCTTGAACCTTCACATTGACGATGAAGCACAGAAATCGCATCGGAATTAAATACAAAAGGCACAATGCCGCCTTAAGTGCAAGAAGAGTGAGACTTCTTACAGTCTGTGTTTTGTTCCTTTCCTGTGAGACCGTTATTAGTTTTTGATACACCACTGCAGGTTCAATGTACTCTATGGACCTTCACATTGACGATGAAATACAGAAATCGCATCGGAATTAAATACAAAAGGCTCAATGCCGCCTTAAGTACAAGGATGCAGACTCTTCTTACAGTCGGTGCCTTGAGCTTTCCCTGTGAGACCAGTAATAGTTTCCGACACACCACTGCAGGTTCAATGTATTCCTTGGACCTTCACATTGACGATGAAACACAGAAATCGCGTCCGAATTAAGTACAAAAGGCACAATACAGCCTTAAGTACAAGAATAGAGACTCTTATTACAGTCGGTGTTTTAAGCATTCCCTGTGAGACCAGTATTAGTTTCCGTTACACCACTGCAGGTTCAATGTATTCCTTGCACCTTCACATTGACGATGAAACACAGAAATCGCATCGGAATTAAATACAAAAGGCACAATACCGCCTTAAGTGCAACATGAATGAGACTTCTTAGAGTCAGTTCTTTGATCCTTTCCTGCGAGACAAGTATTAGTTTCCGATAAACCACTGCAGGTTCAATGTATTCCTTGGACCTTCACATTGACGATGAAACACAGATATAACATCGAAAATAAATCCAAAGGCACAATGCCGCCTTAAGTGCAAGAAGAGTGAGACTTCTTAGAGTCTGTGCTTTGATCCTTTCCTGTGAGACCAGTATTAGTTTCCGATACACCACTGCAGGTTCAATGTATTCCTTGGACATACACATTGACGATGAAACACAGAAATCGCATCGGAACTAAATACAAAAGACACAATGCGACTTAAGTGCAAGGATAGTGAGACTTCTTAGAGTCTGTGCTTTGATCCTTTCCTGTGAGACCAGTATTTGTTTCCGATACACCACTGCAGGTTCAATGTAATCCTTGGACCTTCACATTGACGATGAAACACAGATATCACATCGGAGTTAAATCCAAAGGCACAATGCCGCCTTAAGTGCAAGAAGAGTGAGACTTCTTAGAGTCTGTGCATTGATCCTTACCTGTGAAACCAGTATTAGTTTCCGATACTCCACTGCAGGTTCAATGTATTCCAAGGACCTTCACATTGACGATGAAACACAGAAATCGCATCGGAATTAAATACAAAAGGCACAATGCCGCCTTAAGTGCAACAAGAGTGAGACTTCTTAGAGTCTGTGCTTTGATCCTTTCCTGCGAGACCAGTATTACTTTCCGATACACGACTGCAGGTTCAATGTATTCCTTGGACATTCACATTGCCGATGAAACACAGAAATCGCATCGGAATTTAATACAAAAGGCAGAATGCCGCCTTATATGCAAGAAGAATGTGACTTCTTCGAGTCTGTGAATTGATCCTTTCCTGTGAGACCAGTATTAGTTTCCGATATACCACTGCAGGTTCAATGTATTCCTTTAACATTCACATTGACGATGAAGCACAGAAATCGCATCGGAATTAAATACAAAAGGCACAACGCCGCCTTAAGTGCTAGAAGAGTGAGACTTCTTACAGTCTGTGTTTTGTTCCTTTCCTGTGAGACCAGTATTAGTTTTTGATACACCACTGCAGGTTCAATGTATTCCTTGGACCTTCACATTGACGATGAAACACAGAAATCGCATCGGAATTAAATACAAAAGGCACAATGCCGCCTTAAGTACAAGGATACAGACTCTTCTTACAGTCGGTGCTTTGAGCTTTCCCTGTGAGAACAGTATTAGTTTCCGATACACCACTGCTGTTTCAATGAAGTCCTTGGACATACACACTGACGATAAAACACTGAAATTAGATGGGAATTAAGTACAAAAGGCACAATGCCGCCTTAAGTGCAAGAAGAGTGAGACTTCTTAGGGTCTGTGCTTTGATCCTTTCCTGTGAGACCAGTATTAGTTTCCGATGCACCACTGCAGGTTCAATGTATGCCTTGGACATACACCTTGACGATGAAACACAGAAATCGCATCGGAAATAAATACAAAAGGCACAATGCTACCTTAAGTACAAGAACAGTGACTATTCTTACAGTCGGTGAATTGAGCATTCCCTGTGAGACCAGTATTAGTTTCCGACACACCACTGCAGGTTCAATGTATTCCTTGGACCTTCACATTGACGATGAAACACAGAAATCGCATCGGAATTCAGTACAAAAGGCACAATACAGCCTTAAGTACAAGAATAGAGACTCTTCTTACAGTCGGTGTTTTAAGCATACCCTGTGAGACCAGTATTAGTTTCTGATACACCACTGCAGGTTCAATGTATTCCATGGACATACACATTGACGATGAAACACTGAAATTAGATCGGAAATAAATACAAAAAGCACAATGCCGTCTTAAGTGCAAGAAGAGTGAGACTTCTTAGAGTCTGTGCTTTGTTCCTTTCCTGTGAGACCAGTATTAGTTTCCGATACACCACTGCAGGTTCAATGTATTTCTTGGACCTTCACATTAACAATCAAACACAGAAATCGCATCGGAATTAAATACAAAAGGCACAGTGCCGCCTTTAGTAGGAGATTAGAGACTCTTCTTGCAGTCGGTGTTTTAAGCATTCCCTGTAAGACCAGTATTAGTTTCCGATACACCACTGCAGGTTCAATGTATTCCATGGACATACACACTGACGATGAACTACTGAAATTAGATCGGAAATAAATACAAAAAGCTTAATGCTGCCTTAAGTGCAAGAAGAGTGAGACTTCTTAGAGTCTGTGCTTTGATCCTTTCCTGTGAACCAGTATGTGTTTCCGACATACCACTGCAGGTTCAATGTACTCCTTGGACATTCACATTGACGATGAAACACAGAAATCGCGTCGGAATTAAATACAAAAGGCACAATGCCGCCTTAAGTAGGAGAATAGAGACTCTTCTTGCAGTCGGTGTTTTCAGCATTCCCTATGAGACCAGTATTAGTTTCTGACACACCACTGCTGGTTCAATGTATTCCCTGGACATACACATTGACGTTGAAACACTGAAATTAAATGGGTATTGAATACAAAACTCACAATGCCGCCTTAAGTGCAAGAAGAGTGAGAATTCTTCGGGTCTGTGCTTTGATCCATTCCTGTGATACCAGTATTAGTTTTCGATACACCACTGCAGGTTCAATGAATTCCTTGGACATACACATTGACGATGAAACACAGAAATCGCGTCGGAATTAAATACAAAAGCCACAATTCCGCCTTAAGTGCAAGAAGAGTGAGACTTCTTAGAGTCTGTGCTTTGATCCTCTCCTGTGAGACCAGTATTTGTTTCCGATACACCACTGCAGGATCAATATATTCCTTGGACCTTCACATTGACGATTAAACACAGAAATCGCATCGGAATTAAAGACAAGAGGCACAATGCCACCTTAAGTACAAGAAGAGTGAGACTTCTTAGAGTCTGTGCTTTGATCCTTTCCTGTGAGACCAGTATTAGTTACCGATACACCACTGCAGGTTCAATGTATTCCTTGGACCTTCACATTGACGATGAAACACAGAAATCGCATCGGAATTAAATACAAAAGGCCCAATGCCGCCTTAAGTGCAACAAGAGTGAGACTTCTTAGAGTCTGTGCTTTTATCCTTTCCTGCGTGACCAGTATTAGTGTCCGATACACCACTGAGGTTCAATGTATTCTTTGGACATTCACATTGACGATGAAACACAGAAATCGCATCGGAATGAAATACAAAAGGCAGAATGCCGCCTTAAGTGCAAGAAGTGTGTGACTTTTTCCAGTGTGTGCTTTGATCCTTTCCTGTGAGACCAGTATTAGTTTCCGATATACCACTGCAAATACAATGTATTCCTTGAACCTTCACATTGACGATGAAACACAGAAATCGCATCGGAATGAAAAACAAATGGCGCAATGCCGCCTTAAGTGCAAGAAGAGTGAGACTTCTTAGGGTCTGTGCTTTGTTCCTTTCTTTTGAGACCAGTATTAGTTTCCGATACACCACTGCAGGTTCAATGAATTCCTGGGACCTTCACATTGACGATGAAACACAGAAATCGCGTCGGAATTAAATACAAAAGGCACAATGCCGCCTTAAGTATAAGAATAGAGACTCTTCTTACAGTCGGTGTTTTGAGCATTCCCTATGAGACCAGTATTTGTTTCTGACACACCACTGCTGTTTCAATGTATTCCCTGGACATACAAATTGACGTTGAAACACTGAAATTAAATCGGAATTGAATACAAAACTCACAATGCCGCCTTAAGTGCAAGAAGAGTGAGACTTCATAGATTCTGTGCTTTGATCCTTTCCTGTGAGACCAGTATTAGTTTCCGATACACCACTGCAGGTTGAATGTATTCCTAGACATACAAATTGACGATAAATCACGGAAATTACATCGGAATTAAATACAAAAGGCTCAGTGCCGCCATAAGTGCAAGAGGAGTGACACTTCTTAGAGTCTGTGCTTTGATCCTTTCCTGTGAGAACAGTATTAGTTTCCGATAAACCACTGCAGGTTCAATGTATTCCTAGGACCTTCACATTGACGATGAAACACAGATATCACATCGAAAATAAATCCAAAGGCGCTATGCCGCCTTAAGTGCAAGAAGAGTGAGAATTCTTAGGGTCTGTGCTTTGATCCATTCCTGTGATACCAGTATTAGTTTTCGATACACCACTGCAGGTTCAATGAATCCCTTGGACATACACATTGACGATGAAACACAGAAATCGCATCGGAATTAAATACAAAAGCCACAATGGCGCCTTAAGTGCAAGAAGAGTGAGACTTCTTAGAGTCTGTGCTTTGATCCTCTCCTGTGAGACCAGTATTTGTTTCCGATACACCACTGCAGGTTCAATGTATTCCAAGGACCTTCACATTGACGATGAAACACAGAAATCGCATCGGAATTATATACAAAAGGCACAATGCCGCCTTAAGTGCAACAAGAGTGAGACTTCTTAGAGTCTGTGCTTTGATCCTTTCCTGCGAGACCAGTATTACTTTCCGATACACGACTGCAGGTTCAATGTATTCCTTGGACATTCACATTGCCGATGAAACACAGAAATCGCATCGGAATTTAATACAAAAGGCAGAATGCCGCCTTATATGCAAGAAGAATGTGACTTCTTCGAGTCTGTGAATTGATCCTTTCCTGTGAGACCAGTATTAGTTTCCGATATACCCCTGCAGGTTCAATGTATTCCTTTAACATTCACATTGACGATGAAGCACAGAAATCGCATCTGAATTAAATACAAAAGGCACAACGCCGCCTTAAGTGCTAGAAGTGTGTGACTTTTTCCAGTGTGTGCTTTGATCCTTTCCTGTGAGACCAGTATTAGTTTCCGATATACCACTGCAGATACAATGTATTCCTTGAACCTTCACATTGACGATGAAACACAGAAATCGCATCGGAATGAAATACAAATGGCGAAATGCCGCCTTTAGTGCAAGAACAGTGAGACTTCTTAGGGTCTGTGCTTTGTTCCTTTCTTTTGAGACCAGTATTAGTTTCCGATACACCACTGCAGGTTCAATGAATTCCTTGGACCTTCACATTGACGATGAAACACAGAAATCGCATCGGAATTAAATACACAAGGCAAAATGCCGCCTTAAGTACAAGATTAGAGACACTTCTTACAGTCGGTGCTTTGAGCTTTCCCTGTGAGATCAGTAGTAGTTTCCGATACACCACTGCAGGTTCAATGTATTCCTTGGACAAACACACTGACGATGAACTACTGGAATTAGATCGGATTTAAATACAAAAGGCACAATACGACTTAAGTGCAAGAAGTGTGAGACTTCTTAGAGTCTGTCTTTGATCCCTTCCTGTGAGACCAGTATTAGTTTGCGATACACCACTGCAGGTTCAATGTATTCCTATGACATACACGTTGACGATGAAACACTGAAATTAGATCGGAATTAAATACAAAAGGCACAATGCGACTTAAGTGCAAGAAGAGTGAGACTTCTTAGAGTCTGTGCTTTGATCCTCTCCTGTGAGACCTGTATTATTTTCCGATACACCACTGCAGGTTCAATGTATTCCTTGGACCTTCACATTGACGATAAAACACAGAAATCGCATCGGAATTAAATGCAAAATGCCCAATGCTGCCTTAAGTAAAAGAATAGAGACTCTTCTTACAGTCGGTGTTTTGAGCATTCCCTGTGAGACCAGTATTAGTTTCTGACACACCACTGCAGGTTCAATGTATTCCTTGGACATACACAATGACGATGAAACACTGAAATTAAATCGGAATCGAATAGAAAACTCAGAATGCCGTTTTAAGTGCAAGATGACTGAGACTTCTTAGAGTCTGTGCTTTGATCCTTTCCTGTGAGACCAGTATTAGTTTCCGATACACCACTGCAGGTTCAATGTATGCCTTGGATCTTCACATTGACGATGAAACACAGAAATCGCAACGGAATTAAATACAAATGCCACAATATTGCCTTAAGTGCAAGAATAATAAGACTAGTTAGAGTCTTTGCTTTGATCCTCTCCTGTGAGACCAGTATTAGTTTCCGATACACCACTACAGGTACAATGTATTCATTGGACCTTCACATTGACGATGAAACACAGAAATCGCAGCGGAATTAAATACAACAGGCACAATTCCGCCTTAAGTACAAGAACAGAGACTCTTCTTACACCCGGTGCTTTGAGCATTCCCTGTGAGACCGGTATTAGTTTCCGATAGACCACTGCCGGTTCAATGTATTCCTTGGACCTTCACAGTGACGATGATCACAGAAATCGCATCGGAATTAAATGCAAAAGGCACAATGCCGAGTTTATTACAAGAATAGAGACTCTTCTTACAGTCGGTGCTTTAAGCTTTCCCTGTGAGCCCAGTATCAGTTTCGGATACACCACTGCAGGTTCAATGTATTCCTTGGACAAACACACTGACGATGAACTACTGGAATTAGATCGGAATTAAATACAAAAGGCACAATGCCGCCATAAGTGCAAGAAGAGTGGGACTTCTTATAGTCTGTGCTTTGATCTTTTCCTGTGAACCAGTATTAGATTCCGATGTACCACTACAGGTTCAATGTATTCCTTGGACCTTCACATTGATGATGAAACACAGAAATAGCATTGCAATTAAATACAAAAGGCACAATGCCGCTTAAGTACAGGAATAAAGACTCTTCTTACAGTCGGTGCTTTGAGCAATCCATGTGAGACCAGTATTAGTTTCCGATTCACCACTGCAGGTTCAATGTATCCTTGGACATACACGTTGACGATGGAACACTGAAATTAGATCGGAATTAAATACAAAAGGCACAATACGACTTAAGTGCAAGAAGTGTGAGACTTCTTAGAGTCTGTGTTTGATCCCTTCCTGTGAGACCAGTATTCGTTTCCGATACACCACTGCAGGTTCAATTTATTCTTATGACATACACGTTGACGATGAAACACTGAAATTAGATCGGAATTAAATACAAAAGGCACAATGCGACTTAAGTGCAAGAAGAGTGAGACTTCTTAGAGTCTGTGCTTTGATCCTTTCCTGTGAGACCTGTATTAGTTTCCGATACACCACTGCAGGTTCAATGTTTTCCTAGGACATACACATTGACGATGAAACACAGAAATCGCATCGGAATTAATTACAAAAGCCACAATGCCGCCTTAAGTGCAAGAAGAATGAGACTTCCTAGAGTCTGTGCTTTGATCCTCTCCTGCGATACCAGTATTAGTTTCCTATACACCACTGCAGATTCAATGTATTCCTTGGACCTCCACATTGACGATGAAACACAGAAATCGCATCGGAATTAAATACAAAATGCACAATGCCGCCTTAAGTGCAAGAAGAGAGAGACTTCTTAGAGTCTGTGCATTGGCCATTCCTGTGAGACCAGTATTAGTTTCCGATATACCACTGCAGATTCAATGTATTCCTTGGACCTTCACATTGACGATGAAACACAGAAATCGCATCGGAATTTAATGCAAAAGGCACAATGCCGCCTTAAGTGCAAGAAGAGTGAGAATTCTTAGGGTCTGTGCTTTGATCCATTCCTGTGATACCTGTATTAGTTTTCGATACACCACTGCAGGTTCAATGAATTCCTTGGACATACACATTGACGATGAAACACAGAAATCGCATCGGAATTAAATACAAAAGCCACAATGCCGCCTTAAGTGCAAGAAGAGTGAGACTTCTTAGAGTCTGTGCATTTATCCTTTCCTGCGTGACCAGTATTAGTGTCCGATACACCACTGAGGTTCAATGTATTCTTTGGACATTCACATTGACGATGAAACACAGAAATCGCATCGGAATGAAATAAAAAAGGCAGAATGCCGCCTTAAGTGCAAGAAGTGTGTGACTTTTTCCAGTGTGTGCTTTGATCCTTTCCTGTGAGACCAGTATTAGTTTCCGATATACCACTGCAGATACAATGTATTCCTTGAACCTTCACATTGACGATGAAACACTGAAATCGCATCGGAATGAAATACAAATGGCGCAATGCCGCCTTAAGTGCAAGAAGAGTGAGACATCTTTGAGTCTGTGCTTTGATCCTCTCCTGTGAGGCCAGTATTAGTTTCCGATACACCACTGCAGGTTGAATGTATTCCTTGGACCTTCACATTGACGATAAAACACAGAAATCGCATCGGAATTAAATAAAGAAGGCACAATGCTGCCTTAAGTATAAAATTAGAGACTCTTCTTACACCCGGTGCTTTGAGCATTCCCTGTGAGACCGGTATTAGTTTCCGATAGACCACTGCAGGTTCAATGTATTCCTTGGACCTTCACAGTGACGATGATCACAGAAATCGCATCGGAATTAAATGCAAAAGGCACAATGCCGCCTTTAGTACAAGAATAGAGACTCTTCTTACAGTCGGTGTTTTGAGCATTCCCTGTGAAACCAGTATTAGTTTCTGACACACCACTGCAGGTTCAATGTATTCCTTGGACATACACAATGACGATGAAACACTGAAATCAAATCGGAATCGAATAGAAAACTCAGAATGCCGTTTTAAGTGCAAGATGACTGAGACTTCTTAGAGTCTGTGCTTTGATCCTTTCCTGTGAGACCAGTATTAGTTTCCGATACACCACTGCAGGTTCAATGTATTCCTTGGATCTTCACATTGACGATGAAGCACAGAAATCGCAACGGAATTAAATACAAATGCCACAATATTGCCTTAAGTGCAAGAATAATAAGACTAGTTAGAGTCTTTGCTTTGATCTTCTCCTGTGAGCCCAGTATTAGTTTCCGATACACCACTACAGGTTCAATGTATTCATTGGACCTTCACATTGACGATGAAACACAGAAATCGCAGCGTAATTAAATACAGCAGGCACAATTCCGCCTTAAGTACAAGAACAGAGACTCTTCTTACACCCGGTGCTTTGAGCATTCCCTGTGAGACCGGTATTAGTTTCCGATAGACCACTGCAGGTTCAATGTATTCCTTGGACCTTCACAGTGACGATGATCACAGAAATCGCATCGGAATTAAATGCAAAAGGCACAATGCCGCCTTTAGTACAAGAATAGAGACTCTTCTTACAGTCGGTGCTTTAAGCTTTCCCTGTGAGACCAGTATCAGTTTCCGATACACCACTGCAGGTTCAATGTATTCCTTGGGCAAACACACTGACGATGAACTACTGGAATTAGATCGGAATTAAATACAAAAGGCACAATACGACTTAAGTGCAAGAAGTGTGAGACTTCTTAGAGTCTGTGTTTGATCCCTTCCTGTGAGACAAGTATTCGTTTCCGATACACCACTGCAGGTTCAATGTATTCCTATGACATACACGTTGACGATGAAACACTGAAATTAGATCGGAATTAAATACAAAAGGCACAATGCGACTTAAGTGCAAGAAGAGTGAGACTTCTTAGAGTCTGTGCTTTGATCCTTTCCTGTGAGACCTGTATTAGTTTCCGATACACCACTGCAGGTTCAATGTTTTCCTAGGACATACACATTGACGATGAAACACAGAAATCGCATCGGAATTAATTACAAAAGCCACAATGCCGTTAAGTGCAAGAAGAATGAGACTTCCTAGAGTCTGTGCTTTGATCCTCTCCTGTGAGACCTGTATTAGTTTCCGATACACCACTTCAGGTTCAATGTATTCCTTGGACCTTCACATTGACGATGAAAGACAGAAATCGCATCGGAATTAAATACAAAAGGCACAATGCCGCCTTAAGTGCAACAAGAGTGAGACTTCTTAGAGTCTGTGATTTGATCCTTTCCTGCGATACCAGTATTAGTTTCCGATACACCACTGCAGATTCAATGTATTCCTTGGACCTTCACATTGACGATGAAACACAGAAATCGCAAAGGAATTAAATACAAAATGCACAATGCCGCCTTAAGTGCAAGAAGAGAGAGACTTCTTAGAGTCTGAGCATTGGCCATTCCTGTGAGACCAGTACTAGTTTCCGATATACCACTGCAGATTCAATGTATTCCTTGGACCTTCACATTGACGATGAAACACAGAAATCGCATCGGAATTTAATGCAAAAGGCACAATGCCGCCTTAAGTGCGAGAAGAGTGAGACTTCTTAGAGTCTGTGCTTTGATCCTTTCCTGTTAGGCCAGTATTAGTTTCCGATACACCACTGCAGATTCAATGTACTCCTTGGACCTTCACATTGACAATGAAAGACAGAAATCGCATCGGAATTAAATACAAAAGGCACAATGCCGCCTTAAGTGCAACAAGAGTGAGACTTCTTAGAGTCTGTGCTTTGATCCTTTCCTGCGATACCAGTATTAGTTTCCGATACACCACTGCAGATTCAATGTATTCCTTGGACCTTCACATTGACGATGAAACACAGAAATCGCATCGGCATTTAATGCAAAAGGCACAATGCCGCCTTAAGCGCAAAAAGAGAGAGACTTCTTAGGGTCTGTGCATTGACCTTTCCTGTGAGACCAGTATTAGTTTCCGACATACCACTGCAGGCTCAATGTATTCCTTGGACATACACGTTGACGATGAAACACTGAAATTAGATCGGAATTAAATACAAAAGGCACAATGCGACTTGAGTGCAAGAAGAGTGTAACTTCTTAGAGTCTGTGCTTTGATCCTTTCCTGTGAGACCAGTATTTGTTTTCGATACACCACTGCAGGAACAATGTACTCCTTGGAACTTCACATTGACGATGAAACACAGAAATCGCGTTGGAATTAATTACAAAAGGCACAATGCCGCCTTAAGAATAAGAATAGAGAATCTTCTTACAGTCGGTGTTTTGAGCATTCCCTGTGAGACCAGTATTAGTTTCTGACACACCACGGCAGGTAAAAAGTACTCCTTGGACATACACAATGACGATGAAACACTGAAATTATATCGGAATTGAATACAAAAGGCGCAGTGCCACCATAAGTGCAAGAAGAGTGAGACTTCTTAGAGACTGTGCTTTGATCCTTTCCTGTGAGACCAGTATTAGTTTCCGATACTCCACTGCAGGTTCAATGTACTCCTTGGACCTTGACATTGACGATGAAACACAGAAATCGCGTCGGAATTAAATACAAAAGGCACAACGCCGCCTAAAATATAAGAATAGAGACTCCTCTTACAGTCGGTGTTTTGAGTATTCCCTGTGGGACCAGTATTAGTTTCTGACACACCACTGCAGGTTCAATGTATTCCTTGGACATATTAATTGACGGTGAAACACTGAAATTAAATCGGAATTTAATACGAAACACACAATGCCGCCTTAAGTGCAAGAAGAGTGAGACTTCTTAGTGTCTGTGCTTTGATCCTTTCCTGTTAGACCTGTATTAGTTTCCGATACACCACTGCAGGTTCAATGTGTTCCTAGGACATACACATTGACGATAAACCACTGAAATTGCATCGGAATTAAATACAAAAGGCGCAGTGCCACCTTAAGTGCAAAAAGAGTGAGACTTCTTAGAGTCTGTGCTTTGATCCTTTCCTGTGAGACCAGTATTAGTTTCCGATACTCCACTGCAGGGTCAATGTACTCCTTGGACCTTCACATTGCGGATGAAACACAGAAATCGCATCGGAATTAAATACAAAAGGCACAATGCCGCATTAAGTGCAAGAAGAGTGACACTTCTTAGAGTCTGTGCTTTGATCCTTTCCTGTGAGACCAGCATTAGTTTCCGATAAACCACTGCAGGTTCAATGTATTCCTTGGACCTTCACATTGACGAAGAAACACAGAAATCACATCGGAGATAAATCCAAAATCACAATGTCGCCTTAAGTGCAAGAAGTGTGAGACTTCTTAGAGTCTGTGCTTTGATCCTTTCCTGTGAGACCAGTATTAGTTTCCGATACACCACTGCAGGTTCAATGTATTCCTTGGACATACACATTGACGATGAAACACAGAAATCGCATCGGAATTAAATACAAAAGGCACAATGCGACTTGAGTGCAAGAAGAGTGTGACTTCTTAGAGTCTGTGCTTTGATCCTTTCCTGTGAGACCAGTATTAGTTTCCGATACATCACTGCAGGTTAAATGTACTCCTTGGACCTTCACATTGACGATGAAACACAGAACTCGCGTCGGAATTAAATACAAAAGGCACAATGCCACCTTAAGTATAAGAATAGAGACTCTTCTTACAGTCGGTGTTTTGAGCATTCCCTGTAAGACCAGTATAAGTTTCTGACACACCACTGCAAGTACAATGTACTCCTTGGACATACACATTGACGATGAAACACTGAAATTATATGGGAATTGAATACAAAACTCACAATGCCGCCTTAAGTGCAAGAAGAGTGAGGCTTCTTAGAGTCTGTGCGTTGATCGTTTCCTGTGACACCAGTATTAGTTTCCGATACTCCACTGCAGGTTCAATATAATCCTTGGTCCTTCACATTGACTATAAAACACAGAAGTCGCATCGGAATTAAATGCAAAAGGCACAATGCCGCCTTAAGTACAGGAATAGAGACTCTTCCTACAGTCGGTGCTTTGAGCATTCCCTGTGAGACCAGTATTAGTTTCCGATACACCACTGCAGGTTCAAAGTATTCCTTGGACATACACGTTGACGATGAAACACTGAAATTAGATCAGAATTAAATACAAAAGGCCCAATACGACTTAAGTGCAAGACAATTGAGACTTCTTAGAGTCTGTGCTTTGATCCTTTCCTGTGTGACCAGTATTAGTTTCCGATACACCACTGCAGGTTCAATGTATTCCTTGGACATACACGTTGACGATGAAACACTGAAATTAGATCGGAATTAAATACAAAAGGCACAATGCGACTTAAGTGCAAGAAGAGTGAGACTTCTTAGACTCTGTGCTTTGAACCTTTCCTGTGAGACCAGTTTTAGTTTCCGATACACCACTGCAGGTTCAATGTATTCCTTCGACATTATAATTGACGATGAAACACAGATATCTCATCGGCATTACATACGAAAGGCACAATGCCGCTTTAAGTGCAAGAAGAGAGTGACTTCTTAGAGTCTGTGCTTTAGTCCGTTCCTGTGAGACCAGTATTAGTTTCCGGCACACCACTGTCGGTTCAATGTACTCCTTGGACCTTCACATTGACGATGAAACACAGAGATCGCGTCGGAATTAAATACAAAAGGCACAATGCCGCCTTAAATATAAGAATAGAGACTCCTCTTACAGACGGTGTTTTGAGTATTCCCTGTGAGACCAGTATTAGTTTCTGACACACCACTGCAGGTTCAATGTATTCCTTGGACCTATTAATTGACGGTGAATCACTGAAATTAAATCGGAAATGAATACAAAACACACAATGCCGCCATAAGTGCAAGAAGAGTCAGACTTCTTAGAGTCTCTGCTTTGATCCTTTCCTGTGAGACCAGTATTAGTTTCCGATGCACCACTGCAGGTTCAATGTATTCCTTGGACCTTCACATTGATGATGAAACACAGAAATCGCATCACAATTAAATACAAAAGGCACAATGCCGCCTTAAGTACAGGAATAGAGACTCTTCTTACAGTCGGTGCTTTGAGCATTCCCTGTGAGACCATTATTAGTTTCCGATACACCACTGCAGGTTCAATGTATTCCTTGGACATACACGTTGACGATGAAACACTGAAATTTGATCAGAATTAAATACAAAATGCATAATACGGCTTAAGTGCAAGAAAAGTGCGACTTCTTAGAGTCTGTGCTTTGATCCTTTCCTGTGAGACCAGTATTTGTTTCCGATACACCACTGCAGGTTCAGTGTATTCCTAGGACATACACATTGACGATAAACCACTGAAATTACATCGGAATTAAATACAAAGGGCGCAGTGCCACCTTAAGTGCAAGAAGAATGAGACTTCTTAGAGTCTGTGCTTTGATCCTTTCCTGTGAGACCAGTATTAGTTTCCAATACACCACTGCAGGTTCAATGTATTCCTTATACCTTCACATTGACGATGAAACACAGAAATCGCATCGGAAGTAAATACAAAAGGCACAATGCCGCCTTAAGTGCCAGAAGAGTGAGACTTCTTAGAGTCTGTGCATTGATCCTTTCCTGTGAGACCAGTATTAGTTTCCGATACTCCACTGCAGGTTCAATGTATTCCTTAGACCTTCACATTGTCGATGAAACACAGAAATCGCATCGGAATTAAATACAAAAGGCACAATGCCGCCTTAAGTGCAAGAAGAGTCAGACTTCTTAGCGTCTGTGCTTTGATCCTCTCCAGTGAGACCAGTGTTAGTTTCCGAAACACCACTGCACGTTCAATCTATTCCTTGGATCTTCACATTGATGATGAAACACAGAAATCGCATCGCAATTAAATACAAAAGGTACAATGCCGCCTTAAGTACAAGAATAGAGACTCTTCTTACAGTCGGTGCTTTGAGCATTCCCTGTGAGACCAGTATTAGTTTCCGATACACCACTGCAGGTTCAATGTATTCCTTGGACATACACGTTGACGATGAAACACTGAAATTTGATCAGAATTAAATACAAAATGCATAATACGGCTTAAGTGCAAGAAAAGTGCGACTTCTTAGAGTCTGTGCTTTGATCCCTTCCTGTGAGACCAGTATTTGTTTCCGATACACCACTGCAGGTTCAATGTATTCCTTGGACATTATCATTGACGATGCAACACAGTTATCTGATCGGTATTAAATACAAAAGGCACAATGCCGCTTTAAGTGCAAGAAGAGTGTGACGTCTTAGAGTCTGTGCTTTGGTCATTTCCTGTGAGATCAGTATTAGTTTCCAACACACCACTGCAGGTTCAATGTACTCCTTGGACCTTCACATTGACGATGAAACACAGAAATCGTGTCGGAATTAAATACAAAAGGCACAATGCCGCCTTAAATATAAGAATAGAGACTCCTATTACAGTCGGTGTTTTGAGCATTCCCTGTGAGACCAGACTTAGTTTCTGACACACCACTGCAGGATCAACGTATTCCTTGGACATACACATTGACGATGAAACACTGAAATTAGATCGGAATTAAATACAAAAGGCACAATGCCGCCTTAAGTGCAAGAAGAGTCAGACTTCTTAGCGTCTGTGCTTTGATCCTCTCCTGTGAGACCAGTATTAGTTTCCGAAACACCACTGCACGTTCAATCTATTCCTTGGACCTTCACATTGATGATGAAACACAGAAATCGCATCACAATTAAATACAAAAGGCACAATGCCGCCTTAAGTACAGGAATAGAGACTCTTCTTACAGTCGGTGCTTTGAGCATTCCCTGTGAGACCATTATTAGTTTCCGATACACCACTTCTGGATCAATGTATTCATTGGACTTCCACATTGATGATGAAACACAGAAATCGCATCGCAATTAAATACAAAAGGCACAATGCCGCCTTAAGTACAAGAATAGAGACTCTTCTTACAGTCGGTGCCTTGATCCTTTCCTATGAGACCAGTATTAGTTTCCGATACATCACTGCAGGTTCAATGTATTCCTTCGACCTTCACATTCACGATGAAACACAGAAATCGCATCGGAATGAAATACAAAATGCAAAATGCCGCCTTAAGTGTAAGAATAGAGACCCTTCTTAAAGACGGTGCTTTGAGCATTCCCTGTGGGACAAGTCTTAGTTTCCGATACACCACTGCAGGTTCAATGTATTCCTAGGACATACACGTTGCCGATGAACCACTGAAATTACATCGGAATTAAATACAAAAGGCGCAATGCCGCCTTAAATGCAAGAAGAGTGAGACTTCTTGGAGTCTGTGCTTTGATCCTTTCCTGTGAGACCAGTATTAGTTTCCGATACACCACTGCAGGGTCAATGTGTGCATTGGACCTTCACATTGACGATGAAACACAGATATCGCATCGCGATTATATACAAAAGGCACAATGCCGCCTTAAGTACAAGAATAGAGACTCTTCTTACAGACGGTGTTTTGAGCATTCTCTGTGAGACCAGTATTAGTTTCCGATACACCACTGCAGGTTCCATGTATTCCTTGGACGTACACGTTGATGAAGAAACACTGAAATTAGATCGGAATTAAATACAAAAGGCACAATGCCGCCTTAAGTGCAAGAAGATTGAGACTTCTTAGAGTCTGTGATTTGATCCTTTCCTGAGAGACCAGTATTAGTTTTCGATACACCACTGCAGGTTCAATGTATTCCTTGGACCTTCACATTGACGATGAAACATAGAAATCGCATCAGAATTAAATACAAAAGGTACAATGCGACTTAAGTGCAAGAAGAGTGAGACTTCTTAGAGTCTGTGTTTTGATCCTTTCCTGTGAGACCCGTATTAGTTTCCGATACACCACTGCAGGTTCAATGTATTCCTTGGACATTATCATTGACGATGAAACACTAATATCTCATCGGTAATTAATACAAAAGGCACAATGCCGCTTTAAGTGGAAGAAGGGTGTGACTTCTTAGAGTCGGTGCTCTGGTCCTTTCCTGTGAGACCAGTATTAGTTTCTGGCACACCACCGCAGGTTCAATGTACTCCTTGGACCTTCACATTGACGATGAAACACTGAAATCGCGTCGGAATAAAATACAAAAGGCTCAATGCCGCCTTAAATATAAGAATGGAGACTCCTCTTACAGTCGCTGTTTTGAGCATTCCCTGTGAGACCAGTATTAGTTTCTGACACACCACTGCAGGTTCAATGTATTCCTTGGACATACACATTGACGATGAAACAATGAAATTAAATCGGAATCGAATACAATACTCACAATGCCGCGTTAAGTGCAAGAACAGTGTGACTTCTTAGAGTCTGTGCTTTGATCCTTTCCTGTGAGACCATTATTAGTTTCCGATACACCACGGCAGGTTCAATGTATTCCTAGGACATACAAATTGACGATAAACCACTGAAATTACATCGGAATTAAATACAAAAGGCGCAGTGCCACCTTAAGTGCAAGAAGAGTGAGACTTCTTAGAGTCTGTGCTTTGATCCTTTCCTGTGAGACCAGTATTAGTTTCCGATACTCCACTGCAGGGTCAATGTATTCCTTGGACCTTCACATTGACGATGAAACACAGAAATCGCATCGGAATTATATACAATAGGCACAATGCCTCATTAAAAAAGTTTCAAGAAGAGTGACACTTCATAGAGTCTGTGCTGTGATCCTTTCCTGTGAGACCAGTATTAGTTTCCGATAAACCACTGCAGGTTCAATGTATTCCTTGGACCTTCACATTGATGATGAAACACAGAAATCGCATCGTAATTAAATATAAAAGGCACAATGCCGCCTTAAGTACAAGAATAGAGACTCTTCTTACAGTCGGTGCTTTGAGCATTCCCTGTGAGACCAGTATTAGTTTCCTATACACCACTGCAGGTTCAATGTATTCCTTGGACACACACGTAGACGATGAAACACTGAAATTAGTTCGGAATTAAATACAAAAGGCACAATGCAACTTAAGTGCAAGAAGAGTGAGACTTCTTAGAGTCTGTGCTTTGATCTTTTACTGTGAACCAGTATTAGTTTCCGATACACCACTGCAGGTTCAATGTATCCTTGGACCTTCACATTGATGATGAAACACAGAAATCGCATCGCAATTAAATAAAAAAGGCACAATGCCGCCTTAAGTACAAGAATAGAGACTCTTCTTACAGTCGGTGCTTTGATCCTTTCCTATGAGACCAGCATTAGTTTCCGATACATCACTGCAGGTTCATTGTATTCCTTCGACTTTCACATTGACGATCAAACACAGAAATCGCATCGGAATTAAATACAAAAGGCAAAATGCCGCCTTAAGTACAAGAATAGAGACTCTTCTTAAAGTCGGTGCTTTGAGCATTCCCTGTCAGGCCAGTCTTAGTTTTAAATACACCACTGCAAGTTCAATGAATTCCTAGGACATACACGTTGCCGATAAACCACTGTAATTACATCGGAATTAAATACAAAAGGCGCAATCCCTCCTTAAGTGCAAGAAGAGTGAGACTTCTTAGAGTCTGTGCTTTGATCCTTTCCTGTGAGACCAGTATTAGTTTGAAATACACCACTGCAGTTTTAATGTGTGCCTTGGACCTTCACATTGACGATGAAACACAGATATCGCATCGGAATTAAATACAAAAGGCACAATGCCGCTTTAAGTACAAGAATTGAGACTCTTCTTACAAACGGTGTTTTGAGCATTCTCTGTGAGACCAGTATTAGTTTCCGATACACCACTGCAGGTTCAATGTATTTCTTGGACGTACACGTTGATGATGAAACACTGAATTTAGATCGGAATTAAGTACAGAAGGCACAATGCCGCCTTAAGTGCAAGAAGAGTGAGACTTCTTAGAGTCTGTGCTTTGATCCTTTCCTGTGACACCAGTATTAGTTTCCGATACATCACTGCAGGTTCAATGTATTCCTTGGACCTTCACATTGACGAGGAAACATAGAAATCGCATCGGAATTAAATACAAAAGGCACAATGCGAATTAAGTGCAAGAAGCGTGAGGCTTCTTAGAGTCTGTGCTTTGATCCTTTCCTGTGAGACCAGTATTAGTTTCCGATACACCACTGCAGGTTTAATGTATTACTTGAACATTAACATTGACGATGAAACACAGATATCTCATCGGTATTAAATTCAAAAGGCACAATGCCGCTTTAAATGCAAGAAGAGGGTGACTTCCTAGAGTCTGTGCTTTGTTTCTTTCCTGTGAGACCAGTATTAGTTCCGACACACCACTGCAGGTTCAATGTACTTCTTGGACCTTCACATTGACGATGAAACACAGAAATCACATCGGAGGTAAATCCAAAGGCACAATACCGCCTTAAGTGCAAGAAGGGTGAGACTTCTTAGAGTCTGCTCTTTGATCCTTTCCTGTGAGACCAGGATTAGTTTCCGATACACCACTGCAGGTTCAATGTATTCCTTGGACATACACATTGACGATGAAACACAGAAATCGCATCGGAATTAAATGCAAAAGGCACAATGTCGCCTTAAGTGCAAGAATAGTGAGACTTCTTAAAGTTGTGCTTTGCTCCTTTCCTGTGAGACCAGTATTAGTTTCCGATACACCACTGCAGGTTCAATGTGTTCCTTGGACCTTCTCATTGATGATGAAACACAGAAATCGCATCGCAATTAAATACAAAAGTCACAATGCCACCTTAAGAACAAGAATAGAGCCTCATCTTACAGTCGGTGCTTTGAGCATTCCCTGTGAGACCAGTATTAGTTTCCGATACACCACTGCAGGTTCAATGTATTCCTTGGACACACACGTTGACGATGAAACACTGAAATTAGATCCGAATTAAATACAAAAGGCACAATGCAACTTAAGTGCAAGAAGAGTGAGACGTCTTAGAGTCTGTGCTTTGATCCTTTCCTGTGAGACCAGTATTAGTTTACGATGCACCACTGCAGGTTCAATGTATTCCTAGGACTTACACATTGACGATGAACCACTGTAATTACATTGGAATTAAATACAAAAGACGCAATGCCGCCTTAAGTGCAGGAAGAGTGACACTTCTTCGAGTCTGTGCTTTGATCTTTTCCTGTGAGACCAGTATTAGTTTCCGATACACCACTGCAGGTTCAATGTGTTCCTTGGACCTCACATTGACGATGAAACACAGATATCACATCGGAATTAAATACAAAAGGCAAAATGCCGCCCTAAGTACAAAATAGAGACTCTTCCTACATACGGTGTTTTGAGCATTCTATGTGAGACCAGTATTAGTTTCCGATACACCACTGCAGGTTCAATGAATTCCCTGGACGTACACGTTGATGATGAAACACTGAAATTAGATCGGAATTAAATACAAAAGGCACAATGCCGCCTTAAGTGCAAGAAGAGTGAGACTTCTTAGAGTCTATGGATTGATCCTTTCCTGTGAGACCAGTATTAGTTTCCGATAACCCACAGCAGGTTCAATGTATTCATTGGACCTTCACATTGACGATGAAACACAGTAATCGCGTCGGAATTAAATACAAAACGCAAAATGCAGTCTTAAGTACAAAAATAGAGACTCTTCTTACAGTCGGTGTTTTGAGCATTCCCTGTGGGACCTGTATTAGTTTCCGATACACCACTGCAGGTTCAATGTATTCCTTGGACATACACATTGACGATGACACACAGAAATCGATCCGAATTAAATACAAAAGGCACAATGCCGCCTTAAGTGCAAGAAGAGTGAGACTTCTTAGAGTCTGTGCTTAGATCCTTTCCTGTGAGACCAGTATTAGTTTCCGATACACCACTGCTGGTTCAATGTATTCCTTGGACATACACATTGACGGTGAAACACTGAAATTACATCGGAATTTAATACAAAAGCCACAATACCGCCTTAAGTGCAAGAAGAGTGAGTCTTCTTAGAGTCTGTCATTTGATCCTTTCCTGCGAGACCAGTATTAGTTTCCGATACACCACTGCCGGTTCAATGTATTGCTTGGACATACACATTGACGATGAAACACTGAAATTACATCGAAATTAAATACAAAAGGCACAATGCCGACCTAAGTGCAAAAAGAGTCAGACTTCTTAGAGTCTGTGCTTTGATCCTTTCCTGTGAGACCAGTATTAGTTTCCGATACACCACTGCAGGTTCAATGTATTCCTTGGCCCTTCACATTGACGATGCAACACAGAAATCGCATCAGATTTAAATACAAAAGGCACAATGCCGCCCTAAGTACAAGTATAGAGACTCTTCTTACAGTCGGTGCTTTGAGCATTCCCTGTGAGACCAGTATTAGTTCCGATACACCACTGCAGGTTCAATGTATTCCTTGGACATACACATTGACGATGAAACAACGAAATCGCATCGGAATTAAATTCAAAAGGCACAATGCCGCCTTAAGTAAAGAGTAGAGACTCTTCTTGCAGTCGGTGCTTTGAGCATTCCCTGTGAGACCAAGATTATTTTCCGATACACCACTGCAGGTTCAATGTATTCCTTGGACCTTCTCATTGACGATGAAACACAGAAATCGCATCGGAATTAAATACAAAAGGCACAATGCCGCCTTAAGTACAAGAATAGAGACTCTTCTAACAGTCGGTGCTTTGAACAATCCCTGTGAGACCTGTATTAGTTTCCGATACACCACTGCCGGTTCAATGTATTCCTTGGACATTCACATTGACGATGATACAACGAAATCGCATCGGAATTAAATACAAAAGGCACAATGCCGCCTTAAGTACAAGATTAGTGACTCTTCTTACACTCGGTGTTTTGAGCATTCCCTGTGAGACCAGTAATAGGTTCCGATGCACCACTGCAGGTTTAATGTATTCCTTGGACATACACATTGACGATGAAACACAGAAATCGCATCGCAATTAAATACAAAAGGCACAATGCCGCCCTAAGTACAAGAATAGAGACTCTTCTTACAGTCGGTGCTTTGAGCATTCCCTGTGACACCAGTATTAGTTCCGATACACCACTGCAGGTTCAATGTATTCCTTGGACATACACATTGACGATGAAACAACGAAATCGCATCGGAATTAAATAAAAAAGGCACAATGCCGCCTTAAGTACAAGAGTAGAGACTCTTCTTGCAGTCGGTGCTTTGAGCATTCCCTGTGAGACCAAGATTATTTTCCGATACACCACTGCAGGTTCAATGTATTCCTTGGACCTCCTCATTGACGATGAAACACAGAAATCGCATCGGAATTAAATACAAAAGGCTCAATGCAACCTGAAGTGCAAGAAGAGTGAGACGTCTTAGAGTCTGAGCTTTGATCCTTTCCTGTGAGACCAGTATTAGTTTCCGATGCACCACTCCAGGTTCAATGTATTCCTTGGACATACACATTGACGATGAAACATAGAAATCGCAACGAAAATAAATACAAAAGGCACAATGCCGCCTTAAGTACAAGAATAGAGACTCTTCCTACAGTCGGTGCTTAGAGCATTCCCTGTGAGACAAGTATTAGCTTCCGATACACCACTGCAGGTTCAATGTTTTCCTTGGACATACACATTGACGATGAAACACAGATATCGCATCCGAATAAAATAAAAAAGGCTCAATGGCGCCTTAAGTGCAAGTAGAGTGAGACTTCTTGGAGTCTGTACTTTGATCCATTCCTGTGAGACCAGTATTAGTTTCCGATACACCACTGCAGGTTCAATGTATTCCTTGGACCTTCACATTGATGATGAAACACAATAATCGCATCGCAATTAAATACACGAGGCACAATGCCGCCTTAAGTACAAGAATAGGGACTCTTCTTACAGTCGGTGCTTTGATCCTTTCCTGTGAGACCAGTATTAGTTTCCGATACATCACTGCAGGTTCAATGTATTCCTTGGACCTTCACAATGACGATGAAACACAGAAATCGCATCGGAATTAAATACAAAAGGCACAATGCCGCCTTAAGAGCAAGAAGAGTGAGACTTCTTAGATTCTGTGCTTTGATCCTTTCCTGTGAGACCAGTATTAGTTTCCGATACACCACTGCAGGTTTCATGGATTCCTTAAACATACACATGGATGATGAAACACTGAAATTACATCGGAATTAAATAAAAAGGGCTCAATGCCGCCTTAAGTGCAAGTAGAGTGACACTTCTTAGAGTCTGTGCTTTGATCCTTTCCTGTGAGACCAGTATTAGTTTTCGATAGACCACTGAAGGTTCAATGTATTCCTTGGACCTTCACATTGAAGATGAAACACAGAAATCGCATCGGAATTAAATACAAAAGGCTCATTGCAACCTTAAGTGCATGAAGAGTGAGATGTCTTTGAGTCTGTGCTTTGATCCTTTCCTGTGAGACCAGTATTAGTTTCCGATGCACAACTGCAGGTTCAATGTATTCCTTGGACCTTCACATTGACGATGAAACACAGAAATCGCATCGGAATTAAATACAAAAGGCACAATGCCGCCTTAAGTGCAAGAAGAGTGAGAATCTTAGAGTCTGTGCTTTGATCCTTTCCTGTGAGACGAGTATTAGTTTCCGATGCACCACTGCAGGTTCAATGTATGCCTTGGACCTTCACATTGACGATGAAACACAGAAATCGCATCGGAATTAAATACAAAAAGACACAATGCCGCCTTAAGTACAAGAATAGAGACTCTTCTTACAGTCTGTGCTTTGATCCTTTCCTGTGAGACCAGTATTCGTTTCCGATACACCTCTGCAGGTTCAATGTATTCCTTGGACCTTCACATTGACGATGAAACACAGAAATCGCATCGGAATTAAATACAAAAGGCACAATGCCGCCTTAAGTGCAAGAAGAGTGAGACTTCTTAGAGTCTGTGCTTTTGATCCTTTCCTGTGAGACGAGTATTAGTTTCCGATGCACCACTGCAGGTTCAATGTATGCCTTGGACCTTCACATTGACGATGAAACACAGAAATCGCATCGGAATTAAATACAAAAAGACACAATGCCGCCTTAAGTACAAGAATAGAGACTCTTCTTACAGTCGGTGCTTTGAGCTTTCCCTGTGAGACATGTATTAGTTTCCGATACACCACTGCAGGTTCAGTGTATTACTTGGACATACACATGACGATGATACACAGAAATCGCATCGGAATTAAATACAAAAGGCACAATGCCGCCTTAAGTGCAAGAAGAGTGAGACTTCTTAGAGTCTGTGCTTTGATTCTTTCCTGTGAGACGAGTATTAGTTTCCGATGCACCACTGCAGGTTCAATGTATGCCTTGGACCTTCACATTGACGATGAAACACAGAAATAGCATCGGAATTAAATACAAAAAGACACAATGCCGCCTTAAGTACAAGAGTAGAGACTCTTCTTACAGTCGGTGCTTTGAGCATTCCCTGTGAGACCTGTATTAGTTTCCGATACACCACTGCAGGTTCAATGTATTCCTTGAACCTTAGCATTGACGATGATACATAGAAATCGCATCGGAATTAAATACAAATGGCACAATGCCGCCTTAAGTACAAGAATAGAGACTCTTCTTACAGTCGGTGTTTTGAGCATTCCCTGTGAGACCAGTATTAGGTTCCGATGCACCACTGCAGGTTCAATGTATTCTTTGGAGATACACGTTGACGCTGAAACACAGAAATAGCATCGGAATTAAACACAAAATTTACAATGCCGCCCTAAGTACAAGAATAGAGGCTCTTCTTACAATCGGTGCTTTGAGCATTCCCTGTGAGACAAGTATCAGCTTCCGATACACCACTGCAAGGTTCAATATTTTCCTTGGACATACACATTGACGATGAAACACAGAAATCGCATCGGAATTAAATAAAAAATGGCTCAATGCCGCCTTAAGTGCAAGTAGAGTGAGACTTCTTAGAGTCTGTGCTTTGATCCTTTCCTGTGAGACCAGTATTAGTTTCCGATACACCACTGCAGGTTCAATGTATTCCTTGGACCTTCACATTGACGATGAAACACAGAAATCGCATCGGAATTAAATACAAAAGGTTCATTGCATCCTTAAGTGCAGGAAGAGTGAGACGTCTTAGAGTCTGTGCTTGGCCCTTTCCTGTGAGACCAGTATTAGTTTCCGATGCACCACTGCAGGTTCAATGTATTCCTTGGACATAAACATTGACGATGAAACACAGTAATCGCATCGGAATTAAATACAAAACGCACAATGCCGGTGCAATAATAGAGACTCTTCTTACAGTCGGTGTTTTGAGCATTCTCTGTGTGACCAGTATTAGTTTCCGATGCACCACTGCAAGTTTAATGTATTCCTTGGACCTTCACGTTGGTGTTGAAAAACTGAAATTAGATCGGAATTAAATACAAAATGCACAATGCCGCCTTATGTGCAAGAAGAGTGAGACTTCTTAGAGTCTGTGCTTTGATCCTTTGCTGTGAGACCAGTACTAGTTTCCGATACACCACTGCAGGTTCAATGTATTTCTTGGACCTTCACATTGACGATGAAACACAGAAATCGCATCGTAATTAAATACAAAAGGCACAATGCCGCCTTATGTGCAAGAAGAGTAAGACTTCTTAGAGTCTGTGCTTTGATCCTTTCCTGTGAGACCAGTATTAGTTTCCGATACACCACTGCAGGTTCAGTTGTTCCTAGGACCTTCACATTGACGATGAAACACAGATATCGCAACGGAATTAAATACAAAAGGCACAATGCCGCCTTAAGTGCAATAAGAGTGTGACTTCTTAGAGTATTTTCTTTGATCCTTTTCTGGGAGAATAGTATTAGTTTCCGATACACCACTGCAGGTTCAATGTATTCTTTGGACCTTCACATTGACGATGAAACCCAGAAATCGCATCGTAATTAAATACAAAAGGCACAATGCCGCCTTAAGTGCAAGAAGAGTAAGACTTCTTAGAGTCTGTGCTTTGATCCTTTCCTGTGAGACCAGTATTAGTTTCCGATACACCACTGCAGGTTCAGTGTATTCCTAGGACCTTCACATTGACGATGAAACACAGAAATCGCATCGGAATTAAATACAAAAGGCACAATGCCGCATTAAGTACAACAATAGAGACTCTTCTTACAGGAGGTGTTTTGAGCTTTCCCTGTGAGACCAGTATTAGTTTCCGATACACCACTGCAGGTTTAATGTATTCCTTGGACCTTCACATTGACGATGAAACACAGAAATCGCATCGGAATTAAATACAAAAGGCACAATGCCGCCTTAAGTGCAAGAAGAGTGAGACTTCTTAGAGTCTGTGCTTTGATCCTTACCTTTGAGATCGGTATTAGTTTCCGATACACCACTGCATGTCCAATGTTATCCTTGGACCTTCACAATGACGATGAAACACAGAAATCGCATCGGAATTAAATTCAAAAGGCACAATGGCGCCTCAAGTACAAGAATAGAGACTCTTCTTACAGCCAGTGCTTTGAGCTTTCCCTGTGAGACTAGTATTAGTTTCCGATACACCACTGCAGGTTCAATGTATTCCTTGGACCTTCACATTGACGATCAAACACAGAAATCGCATCGGAATTAAATACAAAAGGCTCAATGCCGCCTTAAGTGCAAGACGAGTGTGACTTCTTAGTGTCTGTGCTTTGATCCTTCCCTGTGAGACCAGTATTAGTTTCCGATACACCACTGCATATTCAATGTATTCCTTGGACCTTCACATTGACGATGAAACACAGAAATCGCATCGGAATTAAATACAAAAGGCACAATGCCGTCTTAAGTGCAAGAAGAGTGAGACCTCTTAGAGTCTGTGCATTGATCCTTTCCTGTGAGACCAGTATTAGTTTCCGATACACCACTGCAAGTTCAATGTATTCCTTGGACATTCACATTGACGATGAAACTCAGAAATCGCATCGGAATTAAATACCAAAGGCACAATGCCGCCTTAAGTACAAGAATAGGGACTCTTCTTACAGTGGGTGCTTTGAGCATTCCCTGTGAGACCATTATTAGTTTCCGATACACCACTGCAGGTTCAATGGATTCCTTGGACCTTCACATTGACGATGATACATAGAAATCGCATCGGAATTAAATACAAAAGGCACAATGCCGCCTTAAGTACAACAATAGCGACGCTTCATACAGTCGGTGTTTTGAGTATTCGCTGGGAGACCAGTATTAGGATCCGATGCACCACTGCAGGTTCAATGTATTCCTTGGACATACACATTGACGATGAAACACAGAAATCGCATCGGAATTAAATACAGAAGGCACAATGCCGCCGTAAGTGCCACAAGAGTGTGACTGCTTAGAGTCTGTGATTTGATCCTTTCCTGGGAGAATAGTATTAGTTTCCGATACACCACTGCAGGTTTAATGTATTCCTTGGACCTTCACATTGACAATGAAACACAGAAATCGCATCGGAATTAAATACAAAAGGCACAATGCCGCCTTAAGTACAAGAAGAGTGATACTTCTTAGAGTCTGTGCTTTGAGCATTCCCTGTGAGGCCTGTATTAGTTTCCGATACACCACTGCAGGTTCAATGTATTCCTTCGACCTTCACATTGACGATGATACATAGAAATCGCATCGGAATTAAATACAAAAGGACAATGCCGCCTTAAGTACAAGAATAGAGACTCTTCTTACAGTCGGTGTTTTGAGAATTCCCTGTGAGACCAGTATTAGTTTCCGATACACCACTGCAGGTTCAATGTATTCCTTGGACGTACACGTTGGTGTTGAAAAACTGAAATTAGATCGGAATTAAATACAAAAGGCACAATGCCGCCTTAAGTACAAGAATAGAGACTCTTCCTACTGTCGGTGCTTAGAGCATTCCCTGTGAGACCAATGTTAGGTTCCGATACACCACTGCAGGTTTAATGTGTTCCTTGGACCTTCACATTGACGATGAAACACAGAAATCGCATCAGAATTAAATACAAACGGCTCCATGCAAACTGAAGTGCAAGAAGAGTGAGACGTCTTAGAGTCTGGGCGTTGATCCTTTCCTGTGAGACCAGTATTAGCTTCCGATACACCACTGCAGGTTCAATGTATTCCTTGGACATACACATTGACGATGAAACACAGAAATCGCATCGGAATTAAATAAAAAAGGCTCAATGGCGCCTTAAGTGCAAGTAGAATGACACTTCTTAGAGTCTGTGCTTTGATCCTTTCCTGTGAGACCTGTATTATTTTCCGATACACCACTGCAGGTTCAATGTATTCCTTGGACCTTCACATTGACGATGAAACACAGAAATCGCATCGGAATTAAATACAAAATGCTCATAGCAACCTTAAGTGCAAGAAGAGTGAGACGTCTTACAGTCTGTGCTTTGATCCTCTCCTGTGAGACCAGTATTAATTTCCGATGCACCACTGCAGGTTCAATGTATTCCTAGGACTTACACATTGACGATGAACCACTGACATTACATTGGAATAAAATACAAAAGGCGCAATGCCGCCTTAAGTGCTGGAAGAGTGACACTTCTTCGAGTCTGTGCTTTGATCTTTTCCTGTGAGACCAGAATTAGTTTCCGATACACCACTGCAGGTTCAATGTGTTCCTTGGACCTCACATTCACGATGAAACACAGAAATCGCATCGGAATTAAATACAAAAGACACAATGCCGCCTTAAGTGCAGGAAGAGTGAGACTTCTTACAGTCTGTGCTTTGATCCTTTCCTGTGAGACCAGTATTACTTTCAGATACATCAGTGCACGTTCAATGTATTCCATGGACGTACACGTTGGTGATGAAAAACTGAAATTAGATCGGAATTAAATACAAAAGGCACAATGCCGCCTTAAGTACAAGAATAGGGACTCTTCTTACAGTCGGTGTTTTGAGAATTCCCTGTGAGACCAGTATTAGTTCCCGATACACCACTGCAGGTTCAATGTATTCCTTGGACGTACACGTTGGTGTTGAAAAACTGAAATTAGATCGGAATTAAATACAAAAGGCACAATGCCGCCTTAAATGCAAGAAGTGTGATACTTCTTAGAGTCTGTGCTTTGATCCTTTCTGTGAGACCAGTATTAGTTTCCGATACACCACTGCAGGTTCAATGTATTCCTTGGACCTCCACATTGACGATGAAACACAGAAATCGCATCGGAATTAAATTCAAAAGGCTCAATGCAACCTGAAGTGCAAGAAGAGTGAGACGTCTCAGAGTCTGCGCTTTGATCCTTTCCTGTGAGACCAGTATTAGTTTCCGATGCACCACTGCAGGTTCAATGTATTCCTAGGACATACGCATTGACGATGAAACACAGAAATCGCAACGGAATTAAATACAAAAGGCACAATGCCGCCTTAAGTACAAGAATAGAGACTCTTCCCACAGTCGGTGCTTAGAGCATTCCCTGTGAGACCAGTATTAGCTTCCGATACACCACTGCAGGTTCAATGTTTTCCTTGGACATACACATTGACGATGAAACACAGAAATCGCATCGGAATTAAATAAAAAAGGCTCAATGCAACCTTAAGTGCAAGTAGAGTGATACTTCTTAGAGTCTGTGCTTTGATCCTTTCCTGTGAGACCAGTATTAGTTTGCGATACACCACTGCAGGTTCAATGTATTTCTTGGACCTTCACATTGACGATGAAACACAGAAATCGCATCGGAATTAAATACAAAAGGCTCATTGCAACCTTCATTGCAAGATGAGTGAGACGTCTTAGAGTCTGGTCTGTAATCCTTTCCTGTGAGACCAGTATTAGTTTCCGATACACCACTGCAGGTTCACTGTATGCCTTGAACCTTAGCATTGACGATGATACATAGAAATCGCATCGGAATTAAATACAAACGGCACAATGCCGCCTTAAGTACAAGAATGGAGACTCTCCTTACAGTCGGTGTTTTTAGCGTTCCCTGTGATACCAGTATTAGGTTCCGATGCACCACTGGAGGTTCAATGTATTCTTTCGACATACACGTTGACGATGAAACACAGAAATCGCATCGGAATTAAATACAAAATTTACAATGCCGCCCTAAGTACAAGAATAGAGGCTCTTCTTACAGTCGGTGCTTTGTGCATTTCCTGTGAGATAAGTATTAGTTTCCGATACACCACTGCAGGTTCAATGCATTACTTGGACCTTCACATTGACGATGAAACACAGAAATCGCATCGGAATTAAATACAAAAAGGCACAATGCCGCCTTAAGTACAAGAATAGAGACTCTTCTTACAGTCGGTGTTTTGAACATTCCCTGTGAGACCTGTATTAGTTTCCGATACACCACTGCAGGTTCAATGTATTCCTTGGACCTTCACATTGACGATGAGACATAGAAATCGCATCGGAATTAAATACAAAAGGCACAATGCCGCCTTAAGTACAAGAAAAGAGACTCTTCTTACAGTCGGTGTTTTGAGCATTCCCTGTGAGACCAGTATTAGGTTCCGATGCACCACTGCAGGTTCAATGAATTCCTTGGACTTACACATTGACGATGAAACACAGAAATCGCATCGGAATTAAATACAGAAGGCACAATACCGCCTTAAGTACAAGAATAGAGGCTCTTCTTACAGTCGGTGCTTTGAGCTTTCCCTGTGAGACCTGTAATAGTTTCCGATACACCACTGCAAAATCAATGTATTCCTTGAACCATAGCATTGACGATGATACATAGAAATCGCATCGGAATTAAATACAAATGGCATAATGCCGCCTTAAGTACAAGAATGGAGACTCTCCTTACAGTCGGTGTTTTGAGCGTTCCCTGTGATACCAGTATTAGGTTCCGATGCACCACTGCAGGTTCAATGTATTCTTTGGACATACACGTTGACGATGAAACACAGAAATCGCATCGGAATTAAATACAAAATTTACAATGCCGCCCTAAGTACAAGAATAGAGGCTCTTCTTACAGTCGGTGCTTTGAGCATTCCCTGTGAGACAAGTATTAGTTTCCGATACACCACTGCAGGTTCAATGTATTACTTGGACATACACATTGACGATGATACACAGAAATCGCATCGGAATTAAATACTAAAAGCACAATGCCGCCTTTAGTACAAGAATAGAGGCTCTTCCTACAGTCGGTGCTTAGAGCATTCCCTGTGAGACCTGTATTAGCTTCCGATACACCACTGCAAGGTTCAATGTTTTCCTTGGACATACACATTGACGATGAAACACAGAAATCGCATCGGAATTAAATAAAAAATGGCTCAATGCCGCCTTAAGTGCAAGTAGAGTGAGACTTCTTAGAGTCTGTGCTTTGATCCTTTCCTGTGAGACCAGTATTAGTTTCCGATACACCACTGCAGGTTCAATGTATTCCTTGGACCTTCACATTGACGATGAAACACAGATATCGCATCGGAATATAACACAAAAGGCTCATTGCATCCTTAAGTGCAAGAAGAGTGAGACGTCTTAGAGTCTGTGCTTGGCCCTTTCCTGTGAGACCAGTATTAGTTTCCGATTCACCACTGCAGGTTCAATGTATTCCTTGGACATAAACATTGACGATCAAACACAGATATCGCATCGGAATTAAATACAAAATGCACAATGGTTGGTTGGTTGGTTGGGGGATTAAAGGAACCAGACTACTATGGTCATCGGTCCCTTTTTCCAAAGACAAAGAACACCCACAGAGAATAAAAACGAGGAACAGAAGAGATCACAGACGATACAGAACAGGAGAGACTGAGACAAAGACAAGACAAAACGAACGAAAACCACATAGAGAATGACGGTGATTGGCCGACCATAGAAATAAAAAAGGAAAAGCCAACCACTTAGAAACACATTAAAAATCAGTGTAAAATCATAGGCCAAAGGCCAGAATCAACACAAAACAATAAAATAAAACAGAAACACTCAGATTAAATGATAAAATCCCCCTGCCCGAATAAAACGTAAAACTAAGTCAGCCATAGCGGAGTCGTCTGTTAAAAGGGCAGGGAGCGTATCAGGCAGCGCAAATGTCTGCCTGACCACAGCTAAAAGGGGGCAGGCCAACAGAATGTGGGCCACTGTCAAAGCCACCCCGCAGCGACATACAGGAGGGTCCTCCCTGCGCAGTAAATAACTGTGAGACAGCCGGGAGTGGCCAATGCGGAGCTGGCAAAGAACTACTGAGTCCCTGCGAGTGGCTCGCAGGGATGACCGCCACACAGCCGTCGTCTCCTTGACAGCACGGAGTTTATTGGACATTGTCAGGTCGCGCCATTCCTCGTCCCATAGCGCCAAGATTTTGCGGCGAAAGACTGCCCGCAAATCAGTCTCAGGGAGGCCAAGGTCCAGAGATGGCTTGCTGGTGGCCTCTTTCGCCAGGCGGTCAACATGTTCGTTACCCGGGATACCGACATGACCGGGGGTCCACACAAAGACCACAGAACGGCCGCAACAGGCGAGAGTATGCAGAGACTCGTGGATAGCCATCACCAAACGAGAACGAGGGAAACACTGGTCGAGAGCTCGTAAACCGCTCAGGGAATCGCTACAGATAACGAAGGACTCACCTGAGCAGGAGCGGATATACTCTAGGGCACGTAAGATGGCGACCAGTTCAGCAGTGTAAACGCTGCAGCCATCCGGCAAGGAACGTTGTTCGGAACGGTCCCCTAGAGTGAGCGCATACCCGACACGACCAGCAACCATCGAACCGTCAGTGTAGACAATACCAGAGCCCTGATACGTGGCCAGGATAGAATAAAAGCGGCGGCGGAAGGCCTCTGGAGGGACTGAGTCCTTCGGGCCCTGTGCCAGGTCCAGCCGAAGGCAAGGGCGACGAACACACCATGGGGGTGTATGCAAAGTAGCCCGGAAAGTAGGTGGAACAGTAAAAACCTGAAGCCCAGAGAGAAGCTCTTTGACGCGGACCGCTATTGTTCAACCAGACCGGGGCCGACGATCTGGCAGATGGACGACCGATCGCGGGAACAGGAGACGATAACTTGGATGCCCGGGCGAGCTTAGAACATGGGCAGCATAAGCGGCCAGCAAACGTTGGCGTCGGAACTGCAGGGGAGGTACACCTGCCTCCACTAGTACGCTGTCCACGGGGCTGGTGCGGAAAGCACCAGTGGCAAGGCGTATCCCGCTGTGGAGAATTGGGTCCAGCATCTGTAACGCAGATGGGGATGCTGAGCCATAAGCCAGGCTCCCATAATCCAGACGGGACTGGATTAACGTCTGGTAGAGCCGCAACAGGGTAAAGCGGTCGGCGCCCCAGCGGGTGTGGCTCAAGCATCTCAGAGCGTTTAGATGCCGCCAACACGTCTGTTTAAGCTGCCGGATATGAGGCAGCCAAGTCAACCGGGCATCGAAAACCACCCCCAAAAACCTGTGGGTCTCCACCACAGCAAGGAGTTCGTCGGCAAGATAAAGCCGCGGCTCAGGATGGACTGTTCGGCGCCGGCAGAAATGCATAACGCGGGTCTTGGCTACCGAAAACTGAAACCCATGGGCTACAGCCCAAGACTGCGCCTTACGGATAGCGCCCTGTAGCTGACGTTCAACAGCTGCAATGCTGGGAGAGCTGTAATAAAGGCAGAAGTCGTCAGCATACAGGGAAGCGGAGACAGAGTTTCCCACGGCCGCAGCAAGACCGTTAATGGCTATTAAAAACAGACAGATACTTAAAACGGAACCCTGTGGCACACCGTTCTCCTGGACGTGGGAGGAACTATACGAGGCCGCGACGTGCACGCGGAAGGTACGACACGACAGAAAATTGCGGATAAAAATCGGCAGGGGACCCCGAAGACCCCATCCATGGAGCGTAGAAAGAATGTGATGACGCCACGTCGTATCGTACGCCTTCCGCATGTCGAAAACGACAGCGACCAGGTGCTGACGGCGGCAAAAGGCAGTACGGATGGCCGACTCCAGGCTCACCAGATTGTCGGCGGCGGAGCGGCCTTTACGGAACCCACCCTGAGATGGAGCCAGAAGGCCCCTAGACTCCAGTACCCAATTCAAGCGCCGGCTCACCATCCGTTCAAGCAACTTGCAAAGAACGTTGGTGAGGCTAATGGGACGGTAGCTGTCCACCTCCAGAGGGTTCTTTCCAGGCTTCAAAACGGGGATGACAATGCCTTCCCGCCATTGCGACGGAAACTCCCCCTCGACCCAAAGACGGTTGTAAAGATCGAGAAGGCGCCGCTGGCAGTCCACTGAAAGGTGTTTCAGCATCTGACAGTGGATGCCATCTGGCCCAGGAGCGGTATCAGGGCAAGCAGCTAGGGCACTGCGAAATTCCCACTCACTGAATGGAGCATTGTAAGATTCCGGGTGGTTGCTGCGAAAAGAAAGGCTCCGACGTTCCAGCCGCTCTTTAATGGAGCGGAAGGCCTGGGGGTAATTCGCAGAAGCGGAACTCATAGCAAAATGCTCTGCTAAGCGATTTGCAATGACGTCGGAGTCGGTACAAACGGCTCCATTCAGTGAGAGCGCAGGGACGCTGGCAGGGGTCCGATAGCCGTAGACGCGTCGAATCTTGGCCCAGACCTGCGAGGGAGTGACATGGAGGCCAATCGTGGACACATACCGCTCCCAACACTCCTTCTTGCCCTGGCGGATAAGGAGGCGGGCCCGCGCACGCAGCCGTTTGAAGGCGATAAGGTGGGCTAAGGAGGGATGTCGCTTGTGACGCTGGAGCGCCCGCCGGCGATCTTTAATCGCTTCAGCGATCTCAGGCGACCACCAAGGCACAGCCTTCCGCCGAGGGGACCCACAGGAATGGGGAATGGCAGATTCGGCGGCAGTAACGATGCCGGTGGTGACCGATTGAACCACTGCATCAATGTCATCGGTAGAGAGAGGCTCAAAAGCGGCAGTGGAGGAGAACAAGTCCCAGTCAGCCTTATTCAGAGCCCATCTGCTAGGGCGCCCAGAACAGTGGCGCTGTGGTAGTGACAAAAAGATCGGAAAGTGGTCACTACCACACAGGTCGTCATGCACACTCCATTGGACAGACGGTAAGAGGCTATGGCTACAGATGGAAAGGTCAATGGCGGAGTAGGTGCCATGCGCCACACTGAAGTGTGTGAAGGCACCATCATTTAACAGCGAGAGATCGAGCTGCGACAATAAATGCTCAACGATGGCGCCTCGACCTGTTGCCACTGACCCACCCCACAGAGGGTTATGGGCGTTGAAGTCGCCCAATAGCAAGAAAGGTGGCGGCAATTGGGCGACCAGTGCAGCCAGGACAAGCTGCGAGACATCACCATCCAGTGGGATGTAAAGACTGCAGACGGTAACAGCCTGTGGCGTCCACACGCGTACAGCGACAGCCTCTAAAGGCGTCTGGAGAGGGACAGACTCGCTATGCAGAGTGTGAAGGACATATATGCAGACGCCACCAGACACCCTTTCATAAGCTGCTCGGTTCTTATAATAACCCCGATAGCCACGGAGGGCGGGGGTTCGCATTGCTGGAAACCAAGTTTCCTGGAGAGCAATGCAGAAGAAAGGGTGAAGGCTGATAAGTTGGCGGAGCTCAGCGAGATGGTGGAAGAAACCGCTGCAGTTCCACTGGAGGATGGTATTGTCCATGGCTGAGAAAGGCGTGACGGGACGGGGAAGGCAGATTACGCCGCTGGGTCACCTGCTGCCTCCGATTGAGCACCCGTGCTAGTGTTATCCATGGCGTCTGAGGGACCGGCGAGTTCTAGGTCCTCAGCGGACGCCAGGATCTCCACCTCGTCCTCAGACGCAGAGCTGTAAGGTGGCGGTGGGGTGGCTGCCACCGCGAGTTCCTTGGGCTTAGAGCTCTTCTTCTTTGATTTCTCACGCTGCGCCTTGGGTTTAACTGGCTCGGAGGGCTTCACCGATTCAGTCTCCGGGACTGAGGAGGATCGTGAAGCCCGTCGACCAGCTGATTGCGGGCACTTACGCCACTGGCGGTCGTCAGCCTTCCCACTGGTGGAAACCTGGGAAGGGAGGGACCCGAGGGACCCCTTGCGAGCGTGAAAAGCCGAAGAAGTTGGACACTTCTCCGGCTTAGAAGCAGGGACGGACATCCCTGATGGGGGGGATGGTGTTGCCCCTGAGGTAGGTGGCGCAGGAGCAACCCGGTGGGTAGAGCCCCCCACTGCCAAGGGGGCAGGAGGAGTCTTACTGGTTATCGAGCTGGCTGGAAGTCGTGAAACTGATGGGGCGAGCACAGGTGTTGTAGCGGCGGCGTAGGATGACATCATTCGCACGGGATGTAATCGGTCGTATTTCCGCTTGGCCTCAGTATAAGTCAGTCGGTCCAGGGTCTTATATTCCATGATTTTGCGTTCTTTCTGGGAGATTCTGCAGTCTGGCGAGCAAGGTGAATGGTGCTCCCCGCAGTTGACACAGATGGGAGGCGGGGCACATGGAGTATCGGGATGAGACGGGCGTCCGCAATCTCGACATGTGAGGCTGGAAGTGCAGCGGGAAGACATATGGCCAAACTTCCAGCACTTGAAGCACCGCATCGGGGGAGGAATATAGGGCCTGACGTCACATCGGTAGACCATCACCTTGACCTTTTCCGGTAACGTATCACCCTCGAAGGCCAAGATGAAGGCACCGGTAGCTATCTGATTTTCCTTCGGACCCCGATGAACGCGCCGGACGAAATGTACACCTCTGCGCTCTAAGTTGGCGCGCAGCTCGTCATCAGACTGCAAAAGAAGGTCCTTATGGTAAATAACTCCCTGGACCATATTTAAACTCTTATGCGGTGTGATCGTAACAGCAACATCCCCCAACTTGTCACAAGCAAGTAACCGTCGTGACTGGGCAGAGGATGCCGTTTGGATCAGGACCGATCCAGAGCGCATTTTTGACAAGCCCTCCACCTCCCCAAACTTGTCCTCTAAATGCTCGACGAAGAACTGAGGCTTTGTTGAGAGAAAAGACTCCCCATCAGCTCTCGTACAAACTAAGAATCGGGGCGAATAAGTGCTACTGCCATCCTGAGATTTACGTTCCTCCCACGGCGTGGCCAGAGAGGGGAACGTTTTCGGATTGTACTTTTCAGCATTAAATTGAGCCCGAGAACGCTTAGAGACTGCTGGCGGCTGGCCGCCAGCGAGAGATGAAGTACCACGCTTCATTGCGGGTCATCCGCCCTGATGCCACCTACTCCGACCAAGGGCCTTCCCCACGGGCGCCACCCAGCCACAGCAAAGGCCACCTGGCAGGATGGCCATTGCCGGGAGTCCTGATGCCCCAGGGAGATGGGCATCTACTCCTGGGCATACGTGGGGAGTGAACGGCGCAGGCATCAGTAGAGCGATCCCTGTGTTGTCAGGGGGCTACCACCAAGAGGGTACATGGCGACCCCACCACAACGGACTGGCTACCGTGCTGGATCTTAGCTGCAAAAATGGCCAAGGTCGTCGTCACAGTTAAAAGAAACACTGCAGAGTGCAGCGTGGTAATCGCCCAAGAGATCGAAAACGAGCGGGACACCATTGCAACGACGAGAAAGACGGCTATAGGTCTAATTGCACGAAGGATACAGTGCACCATGTAAGGTGCCCTTCCCCAATTGGCTCGCTCTTCGGAATAATTTAGATAGATGAAGGTCAAACCCGAGAGGGGACCATCACATAAGGCCGAAACGTTTGAGACTCCTTTTAGTCGCCTCTTACGACAGGCAGGACTACCGCGGGCCTATTCTTACCCCCGAACCCGCAGGGGGGAAAGGCACAATGCCGCCTTAAGTACAATAATAGAGACTCTTCTTACAGTCGGTGATTTGAGCATTCTCTTTGTGACCAGTATTAGTTTCCAATACACCACTGCAGGTTCAATGTATTCCTTGGACTTACACGTTGGTGATGAAAAACTGAAATTAGATCGGAATTAAATACAAAATGCACAATGCCGCCTTAAGTGCAAGAAGAGTGAGACTTCTTAGAGTCTGTGCTTTGATCCTTTGCTGTGAGACCAGTATTAGTTTCCGATACACCACTGCAGGTTCAATGTATTCCTTGGACCTTAACATTGACGTTGAAACACAGAAATCGCATCGCAATTAAATACAAAAGGCACAATGCCGCCTTAAGTGCAAGAAGAGTAAGACTTCTTAGAGTCTGTGCTTTGATCCTTTTCTGAGAGACCAGTATTAGTTTCCGATACACCACTGCAGGTTCAGTGTATTCCTAGGACCTTCACATTGACGATGAAACACAGATATCGCAACGGAATTAAATACAAAAGGCACAATGCCGCCTTAAGTGCCATAAGAGTGTGACTGCTTAGAGTCTGTGATTTGATCCTTTCCTGGGAGAATAGTATTAGTTTCCGATACACCACTGCAGGTTTAATGTATTCCTTGGACCTTCACATTGACAATGAAACACAGAAATCGCATCGGAATTAAATACAAAAGGCACAATGCCGCCTTAAGTACAAGAAGAGTGATACTTCTTAGAGTCTGTGCTTTGAGCATTCCCTGTGAGGCCTGTATTAGTTTCCGATACACCACTGCAGGTTCAATGTATTCCTTGGACCTTCACATTGACAATGATACATAGAAATCGCATCGGAATTAAATACAAAAGGCACAATGCCGCCTTAAGTACAAGAATAGAGACTCTTCTTACAGTCGGTGTTTTGAGAATTCCCTGTGAGACCAGTATTAGTTTCCGATACACCACTGCAGGTTCAGTGTATTCCTTGGACGTACACGTTGGTGTTGAAAAACTGAAATTAGATCGGAATTAAATACAAAAGGCACAATGCCGCCTTAAGTGCAAGAAGTGTGAGACTTCTTAGAGTCTGTGCTTTGATCCTTTCTGTGAGACCAGTATTAGTTTCCGATACACCACTGCAGGTTCAATGTATTCCTTGGACCTCCACATTGACGATGAAACACAGAAATCGCATCGGAATTAAATTCAAAAGGCTCAATGCAACCTGAAGTGCAAGAAGAGTGAGACGTCTCAGCGTCTGGGCTTTGATCCTTTCCTGTGAGACCAGTATTAATTTCCGATGCACCACTGCAGGTTCAATGTATTCCTAGGACTTACACATTGACGATGAACCACTGAAATTACATTGGAATTAAATACAAAAGGCGCAATGCCGCCTTAAGTACAAGAATAGAGACTCTTCTTACAGTCGGTGCTTTGAGCATTCTCTGTGAGACCAGTATTAGGTTCCGATGCACCACTGCAGGTTCAATGTATTCCTTGGACATACACATTTACGATGAAACACAGAAATCGCATCGGAATTTAATACAAAATGCACAATGCCGCCCTAAGTACAAGAATAGAAACTCATCTTACACTCGGTGCTTTGAGCATTCCCTGTGAGACCAGTGTTAGTTTCCGATACACCATTGCAGGTTCAATGTATTCCTTGGACATACACATTGACGATGAAACAAAAAAGTCGCATCGGAATTAAATACAAAAGCCACAATGCCGCCTTAAGTACAAGATTAGAGACTCTTCTTACAGTCGGTACTTTGAGCATTCCCTGTGAGACCAATGTTAGGTTCCGATACACCACTGCAGGTTTAATGTGTTCCTTGGACCTTCACGTTGACGATGAAACACAGAAATCGCATCAGAATTAAATACAAACGGCTCCATGCAAACTGAAGTGCAAGAAGAGTGAGACTTCTTAGAGTCTGGGCGTTGATCCTTTCCTGTGAGACCAGTATTAGTTTCCGATGCACCACTGCATGTTCAATGAATTCCTTGTACGTACACATTGACGATGAAACACAGAAATCGCAACGGAATTTAATACAAAAGGCACAATGCCGCCTTAAGTACAAGAATAGGGACTCTTCCTACTGTCGGTGCTTAGAGCATTCCCTGTGAGACCAGTATTCGCTTCCGATACACCACTGCAGGTTCAATGTATTCCTTGGACATACACATTGACGATGAAACACATAAATCGCATCGGAATAAAATAAAAAAGGCTCAATGCCGCCTTAAGTGCAAGTAGAGTGACACTTCTTAGAGTCTGTGCTTTGATCCTTTCCTGTGAGACCAGTATTATTTTCCGATACACCACTGCAGGTTCAATGTATTCCTTGGACCTTCACATTGACGATGAAACACAGAAATCGCATCGGAATTAAATACAAAATGCTCATAGCAACCTTAAGTGCAAGAGGAGTGAGACGTCTTAGAGTCTGTGCTTTGATCCTCTCCTGTGAGACCAGTATTAATTTCCGATGCACCACTGCGGGTTCAATGGATTCCTAGGACTTACACATTGACGATGAACCACTGAAATTACATTGGAATAAAATACAAAAGGAGGCAATGCCGCCTTAAGTGCAGGAAGAGTGACACTTCTTCGAGTCTGTGCTTTGATCTTTTCCTGTGAGACCAGAATTAGTTTCCGATACACCACTGCGGGTTCAATGTGTTCCTTGGACCTCACATTCACGATGAAACACAGAAATCGCATCGGAATTAAATACAAAAGACACAATGCCGCCTTAAGTGCAAGAAGAGTGATACTTCTTAGAGTCTGTGCTTTGAGCATTCCCTGTGAGGCCTGTATTAGTTTCTGATACACCACTGCAGGTTCAATGTATTCCTTGGACCTCCACATTGACGATGAAACACAGAAATCGCATCGGAATTAAATTCAAAAGGCTCAATGCAACCTGAAGTGCAAGAAGAGTGAGACGTCTCAGAGTCTGGGCTTTGATCCTTTCCTGTGAGACCAGTATTAGTTTCCGATGCACCACTGCAGATTCAATGTATTCCTAGGACATACGCATTGACGATGAAACACAGAAATCGCAACGGAATTAAATACAAAAGGCACAATGCCGCCTTAAGTACAAGAATAGAGACTCTTCCCACAGTCGGTGCTTAGAGCATTCCCTGTGAGACCAGTATTAGCTTCCGATACACCACTGCAGGTTCAATGTTTTCCTTGGACATACACATTGACGATGAAACACAGAAATCGCATCGGAATTAAATAAAAAAGGCTCAATGCCACCATAAGTGCAAGTAGAGTGAGACTTCTTAGAGTCTGTGCTTTGATCCTTTCCGGTGAGACCAGTATTAGTTTGCGATACACCACTGCAGGTTCAATGTATTTCTTGGACCTTCACATTGACGATGAAACACAGAAATCGCATCGGAATTAAATACAAAAGGCTCATTGCAACCTTCATTGCAAGATGAGTGAGACGTCTTAGAGTCTGGTCTGTGATCCTTTCCTGTGAGACCAGTATTAGTTTCCGATGCACCACTGCAGGTTCAATGTATTCCTTGGACATACACATTGACGATGAAACACAGAAATCGCATCGGAATTAAATACAAAAGGCACAATGCCGCCTTAAGTACAAGAGTAGAAACTCTTCTTACAGTCGGTGTTTTTAACATTCTCTGTGAGACCAGTATTAGTTTCCGATACACCACTGCAGGTTCAATGTATTCCTTGGACGTACACGTTGGTGATGAAAAACTGAAATTAGATCTGAATTAAATACAAAAGGCACAATGCCGCCTTAAGTGCAAGAAGAGTGAGACTTCTTACAGTCTGTGGTTTGATCCTTTCTGTGAGACCAGTATTAGTTTCCGATACACCACTGCAGGTTTAATGTATTCCTTGGACCTTCACATTGACGATGAAACACAGAAATCGCATCGGAATTAAACACAAAAAGCACAATGCCGCCTTAAGTGCAAGAAGAGTGAGACTTCTTAGAGTCTGTGCTTTTATCCTTTCCTGTGAGACCAGTATTAGTTTCCGATCCACCACTGCAGGTTCAATGTATACCTTGGACCTTCACATTGACGATGAAACAGTGATATCGCATCGGAATTAAATACAAAAGGCACAATGCCGCCTTAAGTACAAGAATAGAGACTCTTCTTACAGTCGGTGCTTTGAGCATTCCCTGTGAGACCAGTATTAGTTTCCGTTACACCACTGCAGGTTCAATGTATTCCATGGACATACACATTGACGATGAACTACAGAAGTCGCATCGGAATTAAATACAAAAGGCACAATGCCGCCTTAAGTACAAGAATAGAGACTCTTCTTACAGTCGGTGCTTTGAGCATTCCCTGTGAGACCAGTATTAGTTTCCGTTACACCACTGCAGGTTCAATGTATTCCTTGGACCTTCACATTGACGATGAAACACAGAAATCGCATCGGAATTAAATACAAAAGGCACAATGCCGCCTTAAGTGCAAGATGAGTGAGACTTCTTGGAGTCTGTCCTTTGATCCTTTCCTGTGAGACCAGTATTAGTTTCCGATACACCACTGCAGGTTCAATGTATTCCTTGGACATACACATTGACGATAAAACACTGAAATTAAATCGAAATTAAATACAAAAGGCACAATGCCGCCTTAAGTGCAAGAAGAGTGAGACTTCTTGGAGTCTGTGCATTGATCCTTTCCTGTGAGACCAGTATTAGTTTGCGGTCCACCACTGCAGGTTCAAGGTATTCCTTCGACCTTCACATTGACGATGAAACACAGAAAACGCATGTGAATGAAATAAAAAAGACACAATGCCGCCTTAAGTAAAAGAATAGGGACTCTTCTTACAGTCGGTGCTTTTAGCATTCCCTGTGGGACCAGTATTGGTTTCCGATAGCCCGTTGCAGGTTCAATGTATTCCTTGGACATACACATTGACGATGAAACACAGAAATCGCATCGGAATTAAATACAAAAGGCACAAACCCGCCTTAAGCACAAGAATAGAGACTCTTCTTACAGTCGGTGCTTTGAGCAATCCCTGCGAGACCAGTATTAGTTTCCAATACACCACTGCGGGTTCAATGTATTCCTTGGACCTTCAGATTGACGATGATACATAGAAATCGCAACGGAATTAAATACAAAAAAAGCACAATGCCGCCTTAAGTACAAGAATAGAGACTCTTCTTACTGTCGGTGCTTTGAGCATTCCCTGTGAGACAAGTATTAGTTTCTGATACACCACTGCAGGTTCAATGTATTACTTGGACATACACATTGACGATGAAACACAGAAATCGCATCGGAATTAAGTAAAAAGGCACAATCCACCATAAGTACAAGAATAGAGACTCTTCTTACAGTCGGTGCTTTGAGCATTCCCTGTGAGACCAGTATTAGTTACCGATACACCTCTGCAGGTTCAATGTATTCCTAGGACATACACATTGACGATGAAACACTGAAATCGCATCGGAAGTAAATACAGAAGGCACAATACCGCTTTAAGTACAAGAATAGGGACTCTTCTTACAGTCGGTGCTTTGAGCATTCCCTGTGAGACCAGTATTAGTTTCCGTTACACCCCTGCAGGTTCAATGTATTCCTTGGTCATACACATTGACGATGATACACAGAAATCGCATCGAAATTAAATACAAAAGGCACAATATCGCCTTTAGTACAAGAATAGAGACTCTTCTTACAGTTGGTGCTTTGAGCATTCCCTGTGAGACCAGTATTAGTTTCCGATACACCACTGCATGTTCAATGTATTCCTTGGACATACACATTGACGATGAAACACAGAATTCGCATCGGAATTAAATACGAAAGGCACAATGCCGCCTTAAGTACAAGAATAGAGACTCTTCTTACAGTCGGTGCTTTGAGCATTCCCTGTGAGACCTGTATTAGTTTCCGATACACCTCTGCAGGTTCAATGTATTCCTTGGACATACACATTGACGATGAAACACTGAAATCGCATCGGAATTAAATACAGAAGGCACAATACCGCCTTATGTACAAGAATAGAGACTCTTCTTACAGTCGGTACTTTGAGCATTCCCTGTGAGACCAGTATTAGTTTCCGCTACACCACTGCAGGTTCAATGTATTCCTTGGACATACACATTAATGATGATACACAGATATCGCATCGGAATTAAATGCAAAAGGCACAATGCCACCTTTAGTACAAGAATAGAGACTCATCTTACAGTCGGTGCTTTGAGCATTCCCTGTGAGACCAGGATTAGTTTCCGATACACCACTGCAGGTTCAATGTATTCCTTGGACATACACATTGAATATGAAACACAGAAATCGCATTGGAATTAAATACAAAAGGCACAATGACGCCTTAAGTTCAAGAATAGAGACTCTTCTTACTGTCGGTGTTTTGAGCATTCTCTGTGAGGCCAGTATTAGTTTCCGATACACCACTGCAGATTCAATGTATTCCTTGGACGTACACGTTGCTGATGAAATACTGAAATTAGATCGGAATTAAATACAAAAGGCACTATGCCGCCTTAACTGCAAGAAGAGTGAGACTTCTTAGAACCTGTGCTTCGATCCTTTCCTGTGAGACCAGCAGTAGTTTCCGATACACCACTGCAGGTTCAATGTATTCCTTGGACATTCACATTGCGATTAAACACAGATATCGCAACGGAATTAAATACAAAAGGCACAATGCCGCATTAAGTACAAGAATAGAGACTGTTCTTACAGGCGGTGCTTTGAGGTTTCCCTGTGAGACCAGTATTAGTTTCCGATACACCACTGAAGGTTCAATGTATTCCTTGGACATTCACATTGACGATGAAACACAGAAATCGCATCGGAATGAAATACAGAAGACACAATGCCGCCTTAAGTACAAGAATAGGGACTCTTCTTATAGTCGGTGCTTTGAGCATTCCCTGTGAGACCAGTATTAGTTTCCGATTCACCACTGCAGGTACAATGTATTCCTTGGATTTTCACATTCACGATGAAACACAGAAATGGCATCGGAATTAAATACAAAAGGCGCAATGCCGCCTTAAGTGCATTAAGAGTGAGACTTCTTCGAGTCTGTGCTTTGATCTTTTCCTGTGAGACCAGTATTAGTTTCCGATACACCACTGCAGGTTCAATGTATTCCTTGGACCTTCACATTGACGATGAAACACAGATATCGCATCGCAATTAAATACAAAAGGCACAATGCCGCCTTAAGTACAAGAATAGAGACTCTTCTTAGAGTCGGTGGTTTTAGCATTCCCTGTGAGACAAGTATTAGTTTCCGATACACCACTGCAGGTTCAATGTATTCCTAGGACATACACATTGACGATGAAACACAGAAATGACATCGGAATTAAATACAAAAGCCACAAAGCCGCCTTAAGTGCAAGAAGAGTGAGACTTCTTAGAGTCTGTCCTTTGATCCTTTCCTGTGAGACCAGTATTAGTTTCCGATAGACCACTACAGGTTCAATGTATGCCTTGGACATACACATTGACGATGAAACACAGAAATCGCATCGGAATTATATACAAAAGGCACAATGCCGCCTTATGTACAACAACAGAGACTCTTCTTACGGTCGGTGTTTGAGTATTGCCTGTGAGACCAGTATTAGTTTTCGATACACCACAGCAGGTTCAATGTATTCCTTTGACCTTCAGATTGACGATGATACACAGAAATCGCATCGGAATTAAATACAAAATGCACGATGCCGCCTTAAGTACAAGAATAGATACTCTTCTTACAGTCGGTGCTTTGATCATTCCCTGTGAGACCAGTATTAGTTTCCGATACACCACTGCAGGTTCAATGTATTCCTTGGACATACACATTGACGATGAAACACAGAAATCGCATCGGAATTAAATACAGAAGGCACAATTCCGCCTTACGTACAAGAATAGAGACTCTTCTGACAGTCGGTGCTTTGAGCATTCCCTGTGAGACCAGTATTAGTTTCCGATACACCACTGCAGGTTCAATGTATTCCTTGGACATACACATTGACGATGAAACACAGAAATCGCATCGGAATTAAATACCAAAGGCACAATGGCGCCTTAAGTACAACAATAGAGACTCTTCTTACAGTCGGTGCTTTGAGCATTCCCTGTGAGACCTGTATTAGTTTCCGATACACCTCTGCAGGTTCAATGTATTCCATGGACATACACATTGACGATGAAACACTGAAATCGCATCGGAATTAAATACAGAAGGCACAATACCGCCTTACGTACAAGAATAGAGACTCTTCTTACAGTCGGTGCTTTGAGCATTCCCTGTGAGACCAGTATTAGTTTCCGATACACCACTGCAGGTTCAATGTATTCCTTGGACATACACATTGACGATGATACACAGATATCGCATCGGAATTAAATACAATAGGCACAATGCCGCCCTTAGTACAAGAATAGAGACTCATCTTACAGTCGGTGTTTTGAGCATTCCCTGTGAGACCAGTATTAGTTTCCGATACACCACTGCAGGTTCAATGTACTCCTTGGAGATACACATTGACGAGGAAACACAGAAATCGCATCGGAATTAAATACAAAAGGCACAATGCCGCCTTAAGTACAAGAATAGAGACTCTTCTTACTGTCGGTGTTTTGAGCATTCTCTGTGATACCAGTATTAGTTTCCGATACACCACTGCAGATTCAATGTATTCCTTGGACGTACACGTTGGTGATGAAATACTGAAATTAGATCGGAATTAAATACAAAAGGCACAATGCCGCCTTAACTGCAAGAAGAGTGAGACTTCTTAGAACCTGTGCTTTGATCCTTTCCTGTGAGACCAGCAGTAGTTTCCGATACACCACTGCAGGTTTAATGTATTCCTTGGACATTCACATTGACGATGAAACACAGATATCGCAACGGAATTAAATACAAAACGAACAATGCCGCCTTAAGTGCAAGAATAGAGACTCTTCTTATAGTCGGTGCTTTGAGCATTCCCTGTGAGACCAGTATTAGTTTCCGATTAACCACTGCAGGTACAATGTATTCCTAGGACATACACATTGACGATGAACCACTGAAATTACATTGGAATTAAATACAAAAGGCGCAATGCCGCCTTAAGTGCAGGAAGAGTGAGACTTCTTCGAGTCTGTGTTTTGACCTTTTCCTGTGAGACCAGTATTAGTTTCCGATACACCACTGCATGTTCAATGGGTTCCTTGGACCTCACATTGACGATGAAACATATATATCACATCGGAATTAAATACAAAAGGCACAATGCCGCATTAAGTACAACAATAGAGAGTCTTCTTACAGTCGGTGCTTTGAGCGTTCCCTGTGAGACCAGTATTAGTTTCCGAAACACCACTGCTGGTTCAATGTATTCCTTGGACATACACATTGACGATGAAACACTCAAATTACATCGGAATTAAATACATAAGCCACAATGCCGCCTTAAGTGCAAGAACAGTGAGACATCATAGAGTCTATCTTTTGGTCCTTTCCTGTGAGACCAGTATTAGTTTCCGATACACCACTGCAGGTTCAATGTATTCCTTGGACATACACATTGACGATGAAACACTGAAATTACATCGAAAGTAAATACAAAAGCACAATGCCGACTTAAGTGCAAGAAGAGTGAGACTGCTTTGTGTTTTGATCCTTTCCTGTGAGACCAGTATTAGTTTCCGATACACCACAGCAGGTTCAATGTATTCCTTGGACCCTCATATTGACGATGAAACACAGAAATCGCATGGGAATTAATTACAAAAGACACAATGCCGAGATAAGTGCAAGAAGTGTGAGACTTCTTAGAGTCAGAGCTTTGATCCTTTCCTGTGAAACCAGTATTAATTTCCGATACACCACTGCAGCTTCAATGTATTCCTTGGACATTCACATTGACGATGAAACACAGATATCGCAACGGAATTAAACACAAAAGGCACAATGCCGCCTTAAGTCCAAGAAGAGTGTGACTTCTTAGAGTCTGTGCTTTGATCCATTCCTGTGAGACCAGTATTAGTTTCCGATTCACCACTGCTGGTTCAATGGTCCTTCACATTGACGATGAAACACAGAAATCTCATCGGAATAAAATACAAAAGGCACAATGCCGCCTTAAGTGCAAGAAGAGTGAGGCTGCTTAGAGTCTGTGCTGTGATCCTTTCCTGTGAGACCAGTATTAGTTTCCGATACACCACTGCAGGTTCAATGTATTCCTTGGACCTTCACATTGACGATGAGACACAGAAATCGCATCGGAATTAAATACGAAAGGCGCAATGCCGCCTTAAGTACAAGAATAGAGACTCTTCTTAGAGTAGGTGCTTTGAGCATTCCCTGTGAGACCAGTATTAGTTTCCGACACACCACTGCAGGTTCAATGTATTCCTAGGACATACACATTGACGATGAACCACTGAAATTACATTGGAATTAAATACTAAAGGCGCAATGCCGCCTTAAGTGCAGGAAGAGTGAGACTTCTTCGAGTCTGTGCTTCGATCTTTTCCTGTGAGACCAGAATTAGTTTCCGGTACACCACTGCAGGTTCAGTGTGTTCCTTGGACCTTCACATTGACAATGAAACACAGATATCACATCGGAATTAAATACAAAACGCACAAGGCCGCTTTAAGTACAAGAATAGAGACTCTTCTTACAGTCGGTGCTTCGAGCTTTCCCTGCGAGATCAGTATTAGTTTCTGATACACCACTGCAGGTTCAATCTATTCCTAGGACATACACATTGACGATGAACCACTGAAATTACATTGGAATTAAATACTAAAGGCGCAATGCCGCCATAAGTGCAGGAAGAGTGAGACTTCTTAGAGTCTGTCCTTTGATCCTTTCCTGTGAGACCAGTATTAGATTCCGATACACCACTGCAGGTTCAATGTATTCCTTGGACATACACATTGTCGATCAAACAATGAAGTTACATCGAAATTGAATACAAAAGGCACAATGCCGACTTAAGTGCAAGAAGAGGGAGACTTCTTAGAGTCTGTGCTTTGATCCTTTCCTGTGAGACCAGTATTAGTTTCCGATAGACCACTACAGGTTCAATGTATTCCTTGGAGCTTCACATTGACGATGAAACACAGAAATCGCATCGGAATTAAAAACAAAAGACACAATGCCGCCTTAAGTACAAGAATAGAGACTCTTCTTACAGTCGGTGCTTTGAGCATTCCCTGTGAGACCAGTATTAGTTTCCGATACACCTCTGCAGGTTCAATGTATTCCTCGGACATACACATTGACGATGAATACTGAAATCGCATCGGAATTAAATACAAAAGGAACAATACCCCCTTAAGTACATGAATAGTGACTCTTCTTACAGTCAGTGCTTTGAGCATTCCCTGTGAGACCAGTATTAGTTTCCGATACACCTCTGCAGGTTCAATGTATTCCTCGGACATACGCATTGACGATGAAACACTGAAATCGCATCGGAAATAAATGCAAAAGGCACAATACCGCCTTAAGTACAAGAATAGAGACTCTTCTTACAGTCGGTGTTTTGAGCATTCCCTGTGAGACCAGTATTAGTTTCCGATGCACCACTGCAGGTTCAATGTATTCCTTGGACATACACATTGACGATGAAATACAGAAATCGCATCGGAATTAAATTTAAAAGGCGCAATGCCTCCTTAAGTACAAGAATAGAGACTCTTCTTACAGTCTGTGCTTTGGGCATTCCCTGTGAGACCAATATTAGTGTCCGATTCACCACTGCAGGTACAATGTATTTCTAGGCCATACACATTGACGATGAACCACTGAAATTACATTGGAATTAAATACAAAAGGCGCAATGCCGCATTAAGTGCAGGAAGTGTGGGACTTCTTCGAGTCTGTGCTTTGACCTTTTCCTGTGAGACCAGTATTAGTTTCCGATACACCACTGCAGTTCCAATGGGTTCCTTGGACCTCACATTGACGATGAAACATATATATCACATCGGAATTAAATACAAAAGGAACAATGCCGCTTTAAGTACAACAATAGAGACTCTTCTTACAGTCGGTGAATTGAGCGTTCCCTGTGAGACCAGTATTAGTTTCCGATACACCACTGCTGGTTCAATGTAATCCTTTGACATACACATTGACGATGAAACACTCAAATTACATCGGATTTAAATACAAAAGCCACAATGCCGCCTTAAGTGCAAGAAGAGTGAGACATCTTAGAGTCTGTCTTTTGATCCTTTCCTGTGAGACCAGTATTAGTTTCCGATACACCATTGCAGGTTCAATGTATTCCTAGGACATACACATTGACGATGAAACACAGAAATCGCATCGGAATTAAATACAAAAGGCACAATGCCGCCTTAAGTGCACGAAGAGTGAGATTTCTTAGAGTCTGTGATATGATCCTTTTCTGTGAGACCAGTATTAGTTTCCGATACAGCACTGCACGTTCAATGTATTCCTTGGACCTTCACATGGACGACGAAACACAGAGATCGCATCGGAATTAAATACAAAAGGCACAATGCCGACTAAAGTGCAAGAAGAGTGAGACTTCTTAGAGTCTATGCTTTGATCCTTTCCTGTGAGACCAGTATTAGTTTCCGATAGACCACTACAGGTTCAATGTATGCCTTGGACATACACATTGACGATGAAACACAGAAATCACATTGGAATTATACACAAAAGGCACAATGCCGCCTTTTGTACAAGAACAGAGACTCTTCTTAAGGTCGGTGCTTTGAGCATTGCCTGTGAGACCTGTATTAGTTTTCGATACACCACTGCAGGTTCAATGTATCCTTTGACCTTCAGATTGACGATGATACACAGAAATCGCATCGGAATTAAATACAAAATGCACGATGCCGCCTTAAGTACAAGAATAGATACTCTTCTTACAGTCGGTGCTTTGATCATCCCTTTTAGACCAGTATTAGTTTCCGATACACCACTGCAGGTTCAATGTATTCCTTGGACATACACATTGACGATGAAACACAGAAATCGCATCGGAATTAAATACCAAAGGCACAATGGCGCCTTAAGTACAACAATAGAGACTCTTCTTACAGTCGGTGCTTTGAGCATTCCCTGTGAGACCTGTATTAGTTTCCGATACACCTCTGCAGGTTCAATGTATTCCTTGGACATACACATTGACGATGAAACACTCAAATCGCATCGGAATTAAATACAGAAGGCACAATACCGCCTTACGTACAAGAATAGAGACTCTTCTTACAGTCGGTGCTTTGAGCATTCCCTGTGAGACCAGTATTAGTTTCCGATACACCACTGCAGGTTCAATGTATTCCTTGGACATACACATTGACCTTGATACACAGATATCGCATCGGAATTAAATACAATAGGCACAATGCCGCCTTTAGTACAAGAATAGAGACTCATCTTACAGCCGGTGCTTTGAGCATTCCCTGTGAGACCAGTATTAGTTTCCAATACACCACTGCAGGTTCAATGTATTCCTTGGACATACGCATTGACGATGAAACACAGAAATCGCATCGGAATTAAATACAAAAGACACAATGCCGCCTTAAGTACAAGAATAGAGACTCTTCGTACTGTCGGTGTTTTGAGCATTCTCTGCCGGCCGAAGTGGCCGTGCGGTTAAAGGCGCTGCAGTCTGGACCCGCAAGACCGCTACGGTCGCAGGTTCGAATCCTGCATCGGGCATGGATATTTGTGATGTCCTTAGGTTAGTTAGGTTTAACTAGTTCTAAGTTCTAGGGGACTAATGACCTCAGCAGTTGAGTCCCGTAGTGCTCAGAGCCATTTTGAGCATTCTCTGTGAGACCAGTATTAGTTTCCGATACACCACTGCAGATTCAATGTATTCCTTGGACGTACACGTTGGTGACGAAATACTGAAACTAGATCGGAATTAAATACAAAACGCACAATGCCGCATTAAGTACAAGAATAGAGACTCTTCTTACAGGCGGTTCTTTGAGGTTTCCCTGTGAGACCAGTATTAGTTTCCGATACACCACTTAAGGTTCAATGTATTCCTTGGTCTTTCACATTGACGATGAAACACAGAAATCGCATCGGAATGAAATACAGAAGGCACAATGCCTCCTTAAGTACAAGAATAGAGACTCTTCTTATAGTCGGTGCTTTGAGCATTCCATGTGAGACCACTATTAGTTTCCGATTCACCACTGCTGGTTCAATGTATTCCTTGGACATACACATTGACGATGTAACACTCAAATTACATCGGAATTAAATACAAAAGCCACAATGCCGCCTTAAGTGCAAGAACAGTGAGACATCATAGAGTCTGTCTTTTGATCCTTTCCTGTGAGACCAGTATTAGTTTCCGATACACCACTGCAGGTTCAATGTATTCCTTGGACATACACATTGACGATGAAACACTGAAATTAAATCGAAATTAAATACAAAAGCACAATGCCGACTTAAGTGCAAGAAGTGTGAGACTTCTTAGAACCTGTGCTTTGATCCTTTCCTGTGAGACCAGTATTAGTTTCCGATACACCACTGCAGCTTCAATGTATTCCTTGGACATTCACATTGACGATGAAACACAGATATCGCAACGGAATTAAACACAAAAGGCACAATGCCGCCTTAAGTGCAAGAAGAGTGTGACTTCTTAGAGTCTGTGCTTTGATCCTTTCCTGTGAGACCAGTATTAGTTTCCGATTCACCACTGCAGGTTCAATGTATTCCTTGGTCCTTCACATTGACGATGAAACACAGAACTCGCATCGAAATAAAATACAAAAGGCACAATACCGCCTTAAGTGCAAGGAGAGTGAGGCTGCTTAGAGTCTGTGCTGTGATCCTTTCCTGTGAGACTAGTATTAGTTTCCGATACACCACTGCAGGTTCAATGTATTCCTTGGACCTTCACATTGACGATGAAACACAGAAATCGCATCGGAATTAAACACGAAAGGCGCAATGCCGCCTTAAGTACAAGAATAGAGACTCTTCTTAGAGTCGGTGCTTTGAGCATTCCCTGTGAGACCAGTATTAGTTTCCGATACACCACTGCAGGTTCAATGTATTCCTAGGACATACACATTGACAATGAACCACTGAAATTACATTGGAATTAAATACTAAAGGCGCAATGCCGCCTTAAGTGCAGGAAGAGTGAGACTTCTTCGAGTCTGTGCTTTGATCTTTTCCTGTGAGACCAGAATTTGTTTCCGGTACACCACTGCAGGTTCAATGTGTTCCTTGGACCTTCACATTGACAATGAAACACAGATATCACATCGGAATTAAATACAAAACGCACAATGCCGCTTTAAGTACAAGAATAGAGACTCTTCTTACAGTCGGTGCTTTGAGCGTTCCCTGCGAGATCTGTATTAGTTTCTGATACACCACTGCAGGTTCAATGTATTCCTAGGACATACACATTGACGATGAACCACTGAAATTACATTGGAATTAAATACTAAAGGCGCAATGCCGCCTTAAGTGCAGGAAGAGTGAGACTTCTTAGAGTCTGTCCTTTGATCCTTTCCTGTGAGACCAGTATTAGATTCCGATACACCACTGCAGGTTCAATGTATTCCTTGGTCCTTCACATTGACGATGAAACACAGAAATCGCATCGAAATAAAATACAAAAGGCACAATGCCGCCTTAAGTGCAAGAAGAGTGAGGCTGCTTAGAGTCTGTGCTGTGATCCTTTCCTGTGAGACTAGTATTAGTTTCCGATACACCACTGCAGGTTCAATGTATTCCTTGGACCTTCACATTAACGATGAAACACAGAAATCGCATCGGAATTAAATACGAAAGGCGCAATGCCGCCTTAAGTACAAGAATAGAGACTCTTCTTAGAGTCGGTGCTTTGAGCATTCCCTGTGAGACCAGTATTAGTTTCCGATTCACCACTGCAGGTACAATGTATTCCTAGGACATACACATTGACGATGAACCACTGAAATTACATTGGAATTAAATACAAAAGGCGCAATGCCGCCTTAAATGCAGGAAGAGTGAGACTTCTTCGAGTCTGTGCTTTGACCTTTTCCTGTGAGACCAGCATTAGTTTCCGATACACCACTGCATGTTCAATGGGTTCCTTGGACCTTCAGATTGACGATGATACACAGAAATCGCATCGGAATTAAATACAAAATGCACGATGCCGCCTTAAGTACAAGAATAGATACTCTTCTTACAGTCGGTGCTTTGATCATCCCTTTTAGACCAGTATTAGTTTCCGATACACCACTGCAGGTTCCATGTATTCCTTGGACATACACATTGACGATGAAACACAGAAATCGCATCGGAATTAAATACCAAAGGCACAATGGCGCCTTAAGTACAACAATAGAGACTCTTCTTACAGTCGGTGTTTTGAGCATTCCCTGTGAGACCTGTATTAGTTTCCGATACACCTCTGCAGGTTCAATGTATTCCTTGGACATACACATTGACGATGAAACACTGAAATCGCATCGGAATTAAATACAGAAGGCACAATACCGCCTTACGTACAAGAATAGAGACTCTTCTTACAGTCGGTGCTTTGAGCATTCCCTGTGAGACCAGTATTAGTTTCCAATACACCACTGCAGGTTCAATGTATTCCTTGGACATACACATTGACGATGAAACAGAGAAATCGCATCGGAATTAAACACAAAAGGCACAATGCCGCCTTAAGTACAAGAACAGAGACTCTTCTTACTGTCGGTGTTTTGAGCATTCTCTGTGAGACCAGTATTAGTTTCCGATACACCACTTCAGATTCAATGTAATCCTTGGACGTACACGTTGGTGACGAAATACTGAAATTAGATCGGAATTATATACAAAACGCACAATGCCGCCATAAGTGCAAGAAGAGTGTGACTTCTTAGAGTCTGTGCATTGATCCTTTCCTGTGAGACCAGTATTAGTTTCTGATACACCACTGCAGCTTCAATGTATTCCTTGGACATTCACATTGACGATGAAACACAGATATCGCAACGGAATTAAACACAAAAGGCACAATGCCGCCTTAAGTGCAAGAAGAGTGTGACTTCTTAGAGTCTGTGCTTCGATCCTTTCCTGTGAGACCAGTATTAGTTTCCGATTCACCACTGCAGGTTCAATGTATTCCTTGGTCCTTCACATTGACGATGAAACACAGAAATCGCATCGAAATAAAATACAAAAGGCACAATGCCGCCTTAAGTGCAAGAAGAGTGAGGCTGCTTAGAGTCTGTGCTGTGATCCTTTCCTGTGAGACTAGTATTAGTTTCCGATACACCACTGCAGGTTCAATGTATTCCTTGGACCTTCACATTGACGATGAAACACAGAAATCGCATCGGAATTAAATACGAAAGGCGCAATGCCGCCTTAAGGACAAGAATAGAGACTCTTCTTAGAGTCGGTGCTTTGAGCATTCCCTGTGAGACCAGTATTAGTTTCCGATACACCACTGCAGGTTCAATGTATTCCTAGGACATACACATTGACGATGAACCACTGAAATTACATTGGAATTAAACACTAAAGGCGCAATGCCGCCTTAAGTGCAGGAAGAGTGAGACTTCTTCGAGTCTGTGCTTTGATCTTTTCCTGTGAGACCAGAATTTGTTTCCGGTACACCACTGCAGGTTCAATGTGTTCCTTGGACCTTCACATTGACAGTGAAACACAGATATCACATCGGAATTAAATACAAAACGCACAATGCCGCTTTAAGTACAAGAATAGAGACTCTTCTTACAGTCGGTGCTTTGAGCGTTCCCTGCGAGATCTGTATTAGTTTCTGATACACCACTGCAGGTTCAATGTATTTCTAGGACATACACATTGACGATGGACCACTGAAATTACATTGGAATTAAATGCTAAAGGCGCAATGCCGCCTTAAGTGCAGGAAGAGTGAGACTTCTTAGAGTCTGTCCTTTGATCCTTTCCTGTGAGACCAGTATTAGATTCCGATACACCACTGCAGGTTCAATGTATTCTTTGGACATACACATTGTCGATCAAACAAAGAAGTTACATCGAAATTAAATACAAAAGGCACAATGCCGACTTAAGTGCAAGAAGAGGGAAACTTCTTAGAGTCTGTGTTTGATCCTTTCCTGTGAGACCAGTATTAGTTTCCGATAAACCACTACAGGTTCAATGTATTCCTTGGAGCTTCACATTGACGATGAAACACAGAATTCGCATCGGAATTAAAAACAAAAGACACAATGGCGCCTTAAGTACAAGAATAGAGACTCTTCTTACAGTCGGTGCTTTGAGCATTCCCTGTGAGACCAGTATTAGTTTCCGATACACCTCTGCAGGTTCAATGTATTCCTCGGACATACACATTGACGATGAACACTGAAATCGCATCGGAATTAAATACAAAAGGAACAATACCCCCTTAAGTACAAGAATAGTGACTCTTCTTACAGTCGGTGCTTTGAGCATTCCCTGTGAGACCAGTATTAGTTACCGATACACCTCTGCAGGTTCAATGTATTCCTCGGACATACACATTGACGATGAAACACTGAAATCGCATCGGAAATAAATACAAAAGGCACAATACCGCCTTAAGTACAAGAATAGAGACTCCTCTTACAGTCGGTGCTTTGAGCATTTACTGTGAGACCAGTATTAGTTTCCGATACACCACTGCAGGTTCAATGTATTCCTTGGACATACACGTTGACGATGATACACAGATATCGCATTGGAATTAAATACAAAAGGCACAATGCCGCCTTAGTACAAGAATAGGGACTCTTCTTACAGTCGGTGCTTTGAGCATTCCCTGTGAGACCAGTATTAGTTTCCGATTTACCACTGCAGGTACAATGTATTCCTAGGACATACACATTGACGATGAACCACTGAAACTACATTGGAATTAAATACAAAAGGCGCAATGCCGCATTAAGTGCAGGAGGAGTGAGACTTCTTCGAGTCTTTGCTTTGACCTTTTCCTGTGAGACCAGTATTAGTTTCCGATACACCACTGCAGGTTCAATGGGTTCCTTGGACCTCACATTGACGATGAAACATATATATCACATCGGAATTAAATACAAAAGGCACAATGCCGATTTAAGTACAACAATAGAGACCCTTCTTACAGTCGGTGATTTGAGCGTTCCCTGTGAGACCAGTATTAGTTTCCGATACACCACTGCTGGTTCAATGTAGTCCTTGGACATACACATTGACGATGAAACACTCAAATTACATCGGATTTAAATACAAAAGCCACAATGCCGCCTTAAGTGCAAGAAGAGTGAGACATCTTAGAGTCTGTCTTTTGATCCTTTCCTGTGAGACCAGTATTAGTTTCCGATACACCACTGCAGGTTCAATGTATTCCTTGGACATACACATTGACGATGAAACACAGAAATCGCATCGGAATTAAATACAAAAGGCGCAATGCCGCCTTAAGTGCACGAAGAGTGAAATTTCTATGAGTCTGTGATATGATCCTTTTCTGTGAGACCAGTATTAGTTTCCGATACACCACTGCACGTTCAATGTGTTCCTTGGACCTTCACATTGGCAATGAAACACAGATATCACATCGGAATTAAATACAAAACGCACAATGCCGCTTTAAGTACAAGAATAGAGACTCTTCTTACAGTCGGTGCTTTGAGCGTTCCCTGCGAGATCTGTATTAGTTTCTGATACACCACTGCAGGTTCAATGTATTCCTAGGACATACACATTGACGATGAACCACTGAAATTACATTGGAATTAAATACTAAAGGCGCAATGCCGCCTTATGTGCAGGAAGAGTGAGACTTCTTAGAGTCTGTCTTTTGATCCTTTCCTGTGAGACCAGTATTAGATTCCGATACACCACTGCAGGTTCAATGTATTCTTTGGACATACACATTGTCGATCAAACAATGAAGTTACATCGAAATTAAATACAAAAGGCACAATGCCGACTTAAGTGCAAGAAGAGGGAAACTTCTTAGAGTCTGTGTTTGATCCTTTCCTGTGAGACCAGTATTAGTTTCCGATAGACCACTACAGGTTCAATGTATTCCTTGGAGCTTCACATTGACGATGAAACACAGAATTCGCATCGGAATTAAAAACAAAAGACACAATGGCGCCTTAAGTACAAGAATAGAGACTCTTCTTACAGTCGGTGCTTTGAGCATTCCCTGTGAGACCAGTATTAGTTTCCGATACACCTCTGCAGGTTCAATGTATTCCTCGGACATACACATTGACGATGAACACTGAAATCGCATCGGAATTAAATACAAAAGGAACAATACCCCCTTTAGTACAAGAATAGTGACTCTTCTTACAGTCGGTTCTTTGAGCATTCCCTGTGAGACCAGTATTAGTTTCCGATACACCTCTGCAGGTTCAATGTATTCCTTGGACCTTTACATTGACGATGAAACACAGAAATCGCATCGGAATTAATTACAAAAGGCGCAATGCCTCCTTAAGTACAAGAATGGAGACTCTTCTTACAGTCGGTGCTTTGAGCATTTCCTATGAGACCAGTATTAGTTTCTGGTACACCACTGCAGGTTCAATGTATTCCTTGGACCTTCACATTGACGATGAAACACAGAAATCGCATCGGAGTTAAATACAAAAGGCACAATGCCGCCTAAAGTACAAGAATTGAGACTCTTCTTACTGTCGGTGCTTTGAGCATTCCCTGTGAGACCAGTATTAGTTTCCGATACACCACTGCAGGTTCAATGTATTCCTTGGACCTTCACATTGACGATGAAACACAGAAATCGCATCGGAATTAAATCCAAAAGGCACAATGCCGTCATAAGTACAAGAATAGCGACTCTTCTTACAGTCGGTGGTTTGAGCATTGCCAGTGAGACCAGTATTAGTTTCCGATACACCACTGCGTGTTCAATTTATTCGTTGGACATTCACATTGACAATGAAACACAGAAATCGCATCTGAATTAAATACAAAAGGAGCAATGCCGCATTAAGTACAATAATAGTGACTCTTCTTACAGTCGATGCTTTGAGCATTCCCTGTGAGACCAGTATTAGTTTCCGATACACCACTGCAGGTTCAATGTATTTCTTGGACCTTCACATTGACGATGAAACACAGAAATCGCATCGGAATTAAATACAAAAGGCGCAATGCCGCCGTAAGTACGAGAATAGAGACTCTTCATTCAGTCGGTGCTTTGAGCATTCCCTGTGGGACCAGTATTAGTTTCTGATAAACCACTGCAGGTTCAATGTATTCCTTGGACCCTCACATTGACGAAGAAACACAGAAATCGCATCGGAATTAAATACAAAAGGCACAATGCTGTCTTAAGTACAAGAATAGAGACTCTTCTTACAGTCGGTGCCATGAGCATTCCCTGTAAGACCAGTATTAGTTTCCGATACACTACTGCAACATCAATGTATTCCTTGGACCTTCACATTGACGATGAAACACAGAAATCGCATCGGAATTAAATATAATAGGCCCAATGCCGCTTTAAGTACAAGAATAGAGACTCTTCTTACAGTCGGTGCTTTGAGCATTCCCTGTGAGACCAGTATTAGATAATGATACAGCACTGCAGGGCCAATGTATTCCTTGGACCTTCACGTTGACGATGAAACACAGAAATCGCATCGGAGTTAAATACAAAAGGCACAATGCCGCCTTAAGTACAAGAATAGAGAATCTTTTTACTGTCGGTGCTTTGAGCATTCCCTGTGAGACCAGTATTAGTTTCCGATACCACACTGCAGGTTCAATGTATTCCTTGGACCTTCACGTTGACGATGAAACACAGAAATCGCATCGGAGTTAAATACAAAAGGCACAATGCCGTTTTAAGTACAAGAATTGAGATTCTTCTTACTGTCGCTGCTTTGAGCATTCCCTGTGAGACCAGTATTAAGTTCCGATACACCACTGCGTGTTCAATTTATTCTTTGGACATTCTCATTGACGATGAAACACAGGTATCGCATCTGAATTAAATACAAAAGGCGCAATGCCGCCTTAAGTACAATAATAGAGACTCTTCTTACAGTCGATGCTTTGAGCATTCCCTGTGAGACCAGTATTAGTTTCCGATACACCACTGCAGGTTCAATATATTCCTTGGACCTTCACATTGACGATGAAACACAGAAATCGCATCGGAATTACATACAAAAGGCGCAATGCCGCCTTAAGTACAAGAAGAGAGACTCTTCTTACAGTCGGTGCCTTGAGCATTCCCTGTGAGACCAGTATTAGTTTCTGATACACCACTGCAAGTTCAATGGTTTTCTTGGACCTTCACATTGATGATGAAACACAGAAATCGCATCGGAATTAAATACAAAAGCACAATGCTGTCTTAAGTACAAGAATAGAGACTCTTCTTACTGTCGGTGCTTTGAGCATTCCCTGTGAGACCAGTATTAGTTTCCGATACACCACTGCCGGTTAATTGTATTCCTTACACCTTCTCATTGACGATCAAACACAGATATCGCATCGGAATTAAATACAAAAGGCGAAATGCCCCTTAAGTACAAGAATAGAGACTCTTCTTACAGTCGGTGCTCTGAGCATTCCCTGTGAGACCAGTATTAGTTTCTGTTACACCACTGCAGTTTCAATGTATTCCTTGGACCTTCACATTGACGATGAAACACAGAAATCGCATCGGAATTAAATACAAACGGCACAATGCCGCCTTAAGTACAAGAATAGAAAATCTTCTTACAGCCGGTGTTTTGAGCATTCCCTGTGAGACCAGTATTAATTTCCGATACACCACTGCAGGTTCAATGTATTCCTTGGACCTTCACATTGACGATGAAACACAGAAATCGCATCGGAATTAAATCCAAAAGGCACAATGCCGTCATAAGTACAAGAATAGCGACTCTTCTTACAGTCGGTGGTTTGAGCATTGCCAGTGAGACCAGTATTAGTTTCCGATACACCACTGCGTGTTCAATTTATTCGTTGGACATTCACATTGACAATGAAACACAGAAATCGCATCTGAATTAAATACAAAAGGAGCAATGCCGCATTAAGTACAATAATAGTGACTCTTCTTACAGTCGATGCTTTGAGCATTCCCTGTGAGACCAGTATTAGTTTCCGATACACCACTGCAGGTTCAATGTATTTCTTGGACCTTCACATTGACGATGAAACACAGAAATCGCATCGGAATTAAATACAAAAGGCGCAATGCCGCCGTAAGTACAAGAATAGAGACTCTTCATTCAGTCGGTGCTTTGAGCATTCCCTGTGGGACCAGTATTAGTTTCTGATAAACCACTGCAGGTTCAATGTATTCCTTGGACCCTCACATTGACGAAGAAACACAGAAATCGCATCGGAATTAAATACAAAAGGCACAATGCTGTCTTAAGTACAAGAATAGAGACTCTTCTTACAGTCGGTGCCATGAGCATTCCCTGTAAGACCAGTATTAGTTTCCGATACACTACTGCAACATCAATGTATTCCTTGGACCTTCACATTGACGATGAAACACAGAAATCGCATCGGAATTAAATATAATAAGCCCAATGCCGCTTTAAGTACAAGAATAGAGACTCTTCTTACAGTCGGTGCTTTGAGCATTCCCTGTGAGACCAGTATTAGATAATGATACAGCACTGCAGGGCCAATGTATTCCTTGGACCTTCACGTTGACGATGAAACACAGAAATCGCATCGGAGTTAAATACAAAAGGCACAATGCCGCCTTAAGTACAAGAATAGAGAATCTTTTTACTGTCGGTGCTTTGAGCATTCCCTGTGAGACCAGTATTAGTTTCCGATACCACACTGCAGGTTCAATGTATTCCTTGGACCTTCACGTTGACGATGAAACACAGAAATCGCATCGGAGTTAAATACAAAAGGCACAATGCCGTTTTAAGTACAAGAATTGAGATTCTTCTTACTGTCGCTGCTTTGAGCATTCCCTGTGAGACCAGTATTAAGTTCCGATACACCACTGCGTGTTCAATTTATTCTTTGGACATTCACATTGACGATGAAACACAGGAATCGCATCTGAATTAAATACAAAAGGCGCAATGCCGCCTTAAGTACAATAATAGAGACTCTTCTTACAGTCGATGCTTTGAGCATTCCCTGTGAGACCAGTATTAGTTTCCGATACACCACTGCAGGTTCAATATATTCCTTGGACCTTCACATTGACGATGAAACACAGAAATCGCATCGGAATTACATACAAAAGGCGCAATGCCGCCTTAAGTACAAGAAGAGAGACTCTTCTTACAGTCGGTGCCTTGAGCATTCCCTGTGAGACCAGTATTAGTTTCTGATACACCACTGCAAGTTCAATGGTTTTCTTGGACCTTCACATTGATGATGAAACACAGAAATCGCATCGGAATTAAATACAAAAGCACAATGCTGTCTTAAGTACAAGAATAGAGACTCTTCTTACTGTCGGTGCTTTGAGCATTCCCTGTGAGACCAGTATTAGTTTCCGATACACCACTGCCGGTTAATTGTATTCCTTACACCTTCTCATTGACGATCAAACACAGATATCGCATCGGAATTAAATACAAAAGGCGAAATGCCCCTTAAGTACAAGAATAGAGACTCTTCTTACAGTCGGTGCTCTGAGCATTCCCTGTGAGACCAGTATTAGTTTCTGTTACACCACTGCAGTTTCAATGTATTCCTTGGACCTTCACATTGACGATGAAACACAGAAATCGCATCGGAATTAAATACAAACGGCACAATGCCGCCTTAAGTACAAGAATAGAAAATCTTCTTACAGCCGGTGTTTTGAGCATTCCCTGTGAGACCAGTATTAATTTCCGATACACCACTGCAGGTTCAATGTATTCCTTGGACCTTCACATTGACGATGAAACACAGAAATCGCATCGGAATTAAATTCAAAAGGCACTATGCCGCCTTAAGTACAAGAATAGAGACTCTTCTTACAGTCGGTGCTTTGAGCATTCCCTGTGAGACCAGTATTAGTTTCCGATACACCACTGCAGGTTCAATGAATTCCTTGGACCTTGACATTGAGGATGAAACACAGAAATCGCATCGGTATTAAATACAAAAGGCACAATGCCGCCTTAAGTACAAGAATAGAGGCTCTTCTTACAGTCGGTGCTTTGAGCATGCCCTGTGAGAACCGTATTAGTATCCCATACACCTCTGCAGGTTCAATGTATTCCTTGGACCTTCACATTGAATATGAAACACAGAAATCGCATCAGAGTTAAATACAAAAGGCACAATGCCGCCTTAAGTACAAGAATAAAGACACTTCTTACTGTCGGTGCTTTGAGCATTCCCTGTGAGACCAGTATTAGTTTCCGATACACCACTGCAGGTTCAATGTATTCCTTGGACCTTCACATGACTATGAAACACAGAAATCGCATCGCAGTTAAATACAAAAGGCACAATCCCGCCTTAAGTACAAGAATAAAGACTCTTCTTACTGTTGGTGCTTTGAGCATTCACTGTGAGACCAGTTTTAGTGTCTGGTACACCACTGCAGGTCCAATGTATTCCTTGGACCTTCACATTGACGATGAAACACAGAAATCGCATCGGAATTAATTACAAAAGGCACAATGCCGTCATAAGTACAAGAATAGAGATTATCTTACAGTCGGTGCTTTGAGCATTTCCTGTAAGACCGGTATTAGTTACCGATACACCACTGCAGGTTAAATGTATCCCTTGGACCTTCACATTGACGATGAAACACAGAAATCGCATCGGAATTAAATACAAAAGGCCAATGCCATCTTAAGTACAAGAATAGAGACTCTTCTTACAGTCGGTGCTATGTGCATTCCCTGTGAGACCAGTATTAGTTTCCGATACACCACTGCAGGTTCAATGTATTCCTTGGACATTCACACTGACGATGAAACACAGAAATCGCATGGGAATTAAATACGAAAGGCGCAATGCCGCCGTAAGTACAAGAATAGAGACTCTTCTTACAGTCGGTGCTTTGAGCATTTCCTGTGAGACAAGTATTAGTTTCCGATACACCATTGCAGGCACAATGTATTCCTTGGACCTTCACATTGACGATGAAACACAGAAATCGCATCGGAATTAAATTCAAAAGGCAAATGCCGCCTTAAGTACAAGAATAGAGACCATTCTTACAGTCGGTGCTTTGAGCATTCCCTGTGAGACCTGTATTAGTTTCCGATACACCACTGAAGGTTCAATGTATTCCTTGGACCTTCACATTGACGATGAAACACAGAAAACGCATCGGAATTAAGTACAAAATGCACAATGCCACCTTATGGACAAGAATAGAGACTCGTCTTATAGTCGGTGTTTTGAGCATTCCCTGTGAGACCAGTATTAGTTTCCGATACACCACTGAAGGTTCAATGTATTCCTTGGACCTTCACATTGACGATGAAACACAGAAATCGCATCGGAATTAAATACAGAAGGCACAATGCCGCCTTAAGTACAAGAATAGAGACTCTTCTTACAGTCGGTGCTTTGAGCATTCCCTGTGAGACCAGTATTAGTTTCTGATACACCACTGCAGGTTCAATGTATTTCTAGGACGTTCACATTGACGATGAAACACAGAAATCGCATCGGAATTAAATACAGAAGGCACAATGCCGTCTTAAGTACAAGAATAGAGACTCTTTTTACAGTCGGTGCCATGAGAACTCCCTGTGAGACCAGTATTAGTTTCCGATACACCACTGCAGGATCAATGTATTCCTTGGACCTTCACATTGACGATGAAACACAGAAATCGCATCGGAGTTAAATACAAAAGGCACAATGGTGCCTGAGGTACAAGAATAGAGACTCTTCTTACTTTCGGTGCTTTGAGCATTCCCTGTGAGACCAGTATTAGTTTCCGATACACCACTGCAGGTTCAATGTATTCCTTGGACCTTCACATTGACGTTGAAACACAGAAATCGCATCGGAATTAAATACAAAAGGAGCAATGCCACCTTAAGTACAAGAATAGAGACTCTTATTACAGTCGGTGCTTTGAGCATTCCCTGTGAGATCAGTTTTAGTTTCTGATACACCACTGCAGGTTCAATGTATTCCTTGGACCTTCACATTGACTATGAAACACAGAAATCGCATCGGAGTTAAATACAAAAGGCACAATGCCGTCATAAGTACAAGAATATAGCCTATCTTACAGTCGGTGCTTTGAGCATTCCCTGTGAGACCAGTATTAGTTTTCGATACACCACGGCAGGTTCAATGTATTCCTTGGACCTACACATTGACGATGAGACACAGATATCGCATCGGAATTAAATACAAAAGGCGCAATGCCCCTTACGTACAAGAATAGAGACCCTTCTTACAGTCGGTGCTTTGAGCATTCCCTGTGAGTACAGTATTAGTTTCTGATACACCACTGCTGGTTCAATGTATTCCTTGGACCTTCACATTGACGATAAAACACAGAAATCGCATCGGAATTAAATACAAAAGGCACAATGCCGTCTTAAGTACAAGAATAGAGACTCTTCTTACAGTCGGTGCTATGAGCATTTCCTGTGAGTCCAGTATTAGTTTCCGATACACCACTGCAGGTTCAATGTATTCCTTGGACCTTCACATTGACGATGAAACACAGAAATCGCATCGGAATTAAATACAAAAGGCACAATGCCAGCTTAAGTACAAGAATAGAGACTCTTCTTACAGTCGGTGCTTTGAGCATTCCCTGTTAGACAAGTATTAATTTCCGATACACCACGGCAGGCACAATGTATTCCTTGGACCTTCCCATCGACGATGAAACACAGAAATCGCATCGGAATTAAATTCAAAAGGCACAATGCCGCCTTAAGTACAAGAATAGAGACCCTTCTTACAGTCGGTGCTTTGAGCAATCCCTGTGAGACCAGTATTAGTTTCCGATACACCACTGCAGGTTAAATGTATCCCTTGGACCTTCACATTGACGATGAAACACAGAAATCGCATCGGAATTAAATTCAAAAGGCACAATGCCGCATTAAGTACAAGAATAGAGACCATTCATACAGTCGGTGCTTTGAGCATTCCCTGTGAGACCTGTATTAGTTTCCGATACACCACTGAAGGTTCAGTGTATTCCTTGGACCTTGACATTGACGATGAAACACAGAAATCGATTCGGAATTAAGTACAAAAGGCACAATGCCACCTTATGTACAAGAATAGAGACTCGTCTTCTAGTCGGTGTTTTGAGCATTCCCTGTGAGACCAGTATTAGTTTCCGATACAGCACTGCAGGATCAATGTATTCCTTGGACCTGCACATTGACGATGAAACACAGAAATCGCATCGGAGTTTAATACAAAAGGCACAATGCCGCCTTAAGTACAAGAATAGTGACTCATCTTACTGTCGGTGCTTTGAGCATTCCCTGTGAGACCAGTATTAGTTTCCGATACACCACTGCCGGTTCATTGTATTCCTTGGACCTCCTCATTGACGATGAAACACAGAAATCGAATCGGAATTAAATACAAAAGGCGAAATGCCCCCTTAAGTACAAGAATAGAGACTCTTCTTACAGTCGGTCTTCTGAGCATTCCCTGTGAGACCACTATTAGTTTCTGATACACCACTGCAGTTTCAATGTATTCCTTGGACCTTCACATTGACGATGAAACACAGAAATCGCATCGGAATTAAATTCAAATGGCACTATGCCGTCTTAAGTACAAGAATAGAGACTCTTCTTACAGTCGGTGCTTTGAGCATTCCCTGTGAGACCATTATTTGTGTCTGATACACCACTGCAGGTTCAATGTATTCCTTGGACCTTCACATTCACTATGAAACACAGAAATCGCATCGGAGTTAAATACAAAAGGCACAATGCCGCCTTAAGTACAAGAATAAAGACACTTCTTACTGTCGGTGCTTTGAGCATTCCCTGTGAGACCAGTATTAGTTTCCGATACACCACTGCAGGTTCAATGTATTCCTTGGACCTTCACATTGACTATGAAACACAGAAATCGCATCGCAGTTAAATACAAAAGGCACAAACCCGCCTTAAGTACAAGAATAAAGACTCTTCTTACTGTCGGTGATTTGAGCATTCTCTGTGAGACCAGTTTTAGTGTCTGGTACACCACTGCAAGTTCAATGTATACCTTGGACCTTCACATTGACGATGAAACACAGAAATCGCATCGGAATTAATTACAAAAGGCACAATGCCGTCATAAGTACAAGAATAGAGCCTATCTTACAGTCGGTGCTTTGAGCATTCCCTGTGAGACCGGTATTAGTTTCCCATACACCACTGCAGGTTAAATGTATCCCTTGGACCTTCACATTGACGATGAAACACAGGAATCGCATCGGAATTAAATACAAAAGGCCAATGCCATCTTAGGTACAAGAATAGAGACTCTTCTTACAGTCGGTGCTATGAGCATTCCCTGTCAGACCAGTATTAGTTTCCGATACAACACTGCAGGTTCAATGTATTCCTTGGACATTCACATTAACGATGAAACACAGAAATCGCATCGGAATTAAATACGAAAGGCGCAATGCCGCCTTAAGTACAAGAATAGAGACTCTTCTTACAGTTGGTGCTTTGAGCATTTCCTGTGAGACAAGTATTAGTTTCCGATACACCATTGCAGGCACAATGTATTCCTTGGACCTTCACATTGACGATGAAACACAGAAATCTTCTCGGAATTAAATTCAAAAGGCACAATGCCGCCTTAAGTACAGGAATAGAGACCCTTCTTGCAGTCGGTGCTTTGAGCAATCCCTGTGAGACCAGTATTAGTTTCCGATACACCACTGCAGGTTAAATGTATCCCTTGGACCTTCACATTGACGATGAAACACAGAATTCACATCGGAATTAAATTCAAAAGGCACAATGCCGCCTTAAGTACAAGAATAGAGACCATTCTTACAGTCGGTGCTTTGAGCATTCCCTGTGAGACCTGTATTAGTTTCCGATACACCACTGAAGGTTCAATGTATTCCTTGGACCTTCACATTGACGATGAAACACAGAAATCGCATCGGAATTAAGTACAAAAGGCACAATGCCACCTTATGAACAAGAATAGAGACTCGTCTTACAGTCGGTGTTTTGAGCATTCCCTGTGAGACCAGTATTAGTTTCCGATACACCACTGAAGGTTCAATGTATTCCTTGGACCTTCACATTGACGATGAAACACAGAAATCGCATCGGAATTAAATACAAAAGGCACAATGCCGCCTTAAGTACAAGAATAGAGACTCTTCTTACAGTCGGTGCTTTGAGCATTCCCTGTGAGACCAGTATTAGTTTCTGATACACCACTGCAGGTTCAATGTATTTCTAGGACCTTCACATTGACGATGAAACACAGAAATCGCATCGGAATTAAATACAAAAGGCACAATGCCGCCTTAAGTACAAGAATAGAGACTCTTCTTACAGTCGGTGCTTTGAGCATTCCCTGTGAGACCAGCATTAGTTTCCGATACAGCACTGCAGGATCAATGTATTCGTTGGACCTGCACATTGACGATGAAACACAGAAATCGCTTCGGAGTTTAATACAAAAGGCACAATGCCGCCTTAAGTACAAGAATAGAGACCCTTCTTACTGTCGGTGCTTTGAGCATTCCCTGTGAGACCAGTATTAGTTTCCGATACACCACTGCCGGTTCATTGTATTCCTTGGACCTTCTCATTGACGATGAAACACAGAAATTACATCGGAATTAAATACAAAAGGCGAAATGCCCCCTTAAGTACAAGAATAGAGACTCTTCTTACAGTCGGTGCTCTGAGCATTCCCTGTGAGACCAGTATTAGTTTCTGATACACCACTGCAGTTTCAATGTATTCCTTGGACCTTCACATTGACGATGAAACACAGAAATCGCATCGGAATTAAATTCAAAAGGCACTATGCCGTCTTAAGTACAAGAATAGAGACTCTTCTTACAGTCGGTGCTTTGAGCATTCCCTGTGAGACCATTATTAGTTTCCGATACACCACTGCAGGTTCAATGTATTCCTTGGACTTTGACATTGACGATGAAACACAGAAATCGCATCGGTATTAATTACAAAAGGCACAATGCCGCCTTAAGTACAAGAATAGAGACTCTTCTTACAGTCGGTGCTTTGAGCATTCCCTGTGAGATCAGTATTAGTGTCCGATACACCACTGCAGGTTCAATGTATTCCTTGGACCTTCACATTGACGATGAAACACAGAAATCGCATCGGAATTAATTACAAAAGTCGCAATGCCAGCTTAAGTACAAGAATAGAGACTCTTCCTACTGTCGGTGCTTTGAGCATTCCCTGTGAGACCAGTATTAGTTTCTGATACACCACTGCAGGTTCAATGTATTCCTTGGACCTTCACATTGACTATGAAACACAGAAATCGCATCGCAGTTAAATACAAAAGGCACAATCCCGCCTTAAGTACAAGAATAAAGACTCTTCTTACTGTCGGTGCTTTGAGCATTCCCTGCGAGACCAGTATTAGTGTCTGGTACACCACTGCAGGTTCAATGTATTCCTTGGACCTTCACATTGACGATGAATCACAGAAATCGCATCGGAATTAATTACAAAGGGCACAATGCCGTCATAAGTACAAGAATAGAGCCTATCTTACAGTCGGTGCTTTGAGCATTCCCTGTGAGACCGGTATTAGTTTCCGATACACCACTGCAGGATAAATGTATCCCTTGGACCTTCACATTGACGATGAAACACAGAAATCGCATCGGAATTAAATACAAAAGGCCAATGCCATCTTAAGTACAAGAATAGAGACTCTTCTTACAGTCGGTGCTATGAGCATTCCCTGTGAGACCAGTATTAGTTTCCGATACAACACTGCAGGTTCAATGTATTCCTTGGACATTCACATTGACGATGAAACACAGAAATCGCATCGGAATGAAATACGAAAGGCGCAATGCCGCCTTAAGTACAAGAATAGAGACTCTTCTTACAGTCGGTGCTTTGAGCATTTCCTGTGAGACAAGTATTAGTTTCCGATACACCATTGCAGGCACAATGTATTCCTTGTACCTTCACATTGACGATGAAACACAGAAATCGCATCGGAATTAAATTCAAAAGGCACAATGCCGCCTTAAGTACAGGAATAGAGACCCTTCTTACAGTCGGTGCTTTGAGAAATCCCTGTGAGACCAGTATTAGTTTCCGATACACCACTGCAGGTTAAATGTATTCCTTGGACCTTCACATTGACGATGAAACACAGAATTCGCATCGGAATTAAATTCAAAAGGCACAATGCCGACTTAAGTACAAGAATAGAGACCATTCTTACAGTCGGTGCTTTGAGCATTCCCTGTGAGACCTGTATTAGTTTCCGATACACCACTGAAGGTTCCTTGTATTCCTTGGACCTTCACATTGACGTTGAAACACAGAAATCGCATCGGAATTAAGTACAAAAGGCACAATGCCACCTTATGTACAAGAATAGAGACTCGTCTTACAGTCGGTGTTTTGAGCATTCCCTGTGAGACCAGTATTAGTTTCTGATACACCACTGCAGGTTCAATGTATTCCTTGGACCTTCACATTGATTATGAAACACAGAAATCGCATCGGAGTTAAATACAAAAGGCACAATGCCGCCTTAAGTACAAGAATAAAGACTCTTCTTACTGTCGGTGCTTTGAGCATTCCCTGTGAGACCAGTATTAGTGTCTGGTACACCACTGCAGGTTCAATGTATTCCTTGGACCTTCACATTGACGATGAATCACAGAAATCGCATCGGAATTAATTACAAAGGGCACAATGCCGTCATAAGTACAAGAATAGAGCCTATCTTACAGTCGGTGCTTTGAGCATTCCCTGTGAGACCGGTATTAGTTTCCGATACACCACTGCAGGTTCAATGTATTCCTTGGACCTACACATTGACGATGAGACACAGAAATCGCATCGGAATTAAATACAAAAGGCGCAATGCCGCCTTACGTACAAGAATAGAGACCCATCTTACAGTCCGTGCTTTGAGCATTCCCTGTGAGTCCAGTATTAGTTTCTGATACACCACTGCTGGTTCAATGTATTCCTTGGACCTTCACATTGACGATAAAACACAGATATCGCATCGGAATTAAATACAAAAGGCACAATGCCGTCTTAAGTACAAGAATAGAGACTCTTCTTACAGTCGGTGCTATGAGCATTTCCTGTGAGACCAGTATTAGTTTCCGATACACCACTGCAGGTTAAATGTATCCCTTGGACCTTCACATTGACGATGAAACACAGAAATCGCATCGGAAATAAATTCAAAAGGCACAATGCCGCCTTAAGTACAAGAATAGGGACCATTCTTACAGTCGGTGCTTTGAGCATTCTCTGTGAGACCTGTCTTAGTTTCCGATACACCACTGCAGGTTCAATGTTCTTCTTCGACCTTCACATTGACGATGAAACTCAGAAATCGCATCGGAATTAAGTACAATGGGCACAGTGCCTCTTAATGTACAAGAATAGAGACTCGTCTTACAGTCGGTGTTTTGAGCATTCCCAGTGAGACCAGTATTAGTTTCCGATACACCACTGAAGGTTCAATGTATTCCTTGGACCTTCACATTGACGATGAAACACAGAAATCGCATCGGAATTAAATACAAAAGGCACAATGCCGCCTTAAGTACAAGAATAGAGACTCTCCTTACAGTCGGTGCTTTGAGCATTCCCTGTCAGACCAGTATTAGTTTGTGATACACCACTGCATGTTCAATGTATTTCTTGGACCTTAACATTGACGATGAAACACAGAAATCGCATCGGAATTAAATACAAAAGGCACAATGCTGTCTTAAGTACAAGAATAGAGACTCTTTTTACAGTCGGTGCCATGAGCATTCCCTGTGAGACCAGTATTAGTTTCCGATACACCACTGCAGGATCAATGTATTCCTTGGACCTTCACATTGACGATGAAACACAGAAATCGCATCGGAATTAATTACAAAAGGCGCAATGCCAGCTTAAGTACAAGAATAGAGACTCTTCCTACTGTCGGTGCTTTGAGCATTCCCTGTGAGACCAGTATTAGTTTCTGATACACCACTGCAGGTTCAATGTATTCCTTGGACCCTCACATTCACTATGAAACACAGAAATCGCATCGGAGTTAAATACGAAAGGCACAATGCTTCCTTAAGTACAAGAATAAAGACACTTCTTACTGTCGGTGCTTTGAGCATTCCCTGTGAGACCAGTATTAGTTTCCGATACACCACTGCAGGTTCAATGTATTCCTTGGACCTTCACATTGACTATGAAACACAGAAATCGCATCGCAGTTAAATACAAAAGGCACAATCCCGCCTTAAGTACAAGAATAAAGACTCTTCTTACTGTCGGTGCTTTGAGCATTCTCTGTGAGACCAGTTTTAGTGTCTGGTACACCACTGCAGGTTCAATGTATTCCTTGGACCTTCACATTGACGATGAAACACAGAAATCGCATCGGCATTAATTACAAAAGGCACAATGCCGTCATAAGTACAAGAATAGAGCCTATCTTACAGTCGGTGCTTTGAGCATTCCCTGTGAGACCGGTATTAGCTTCCGATACACCACTGCAGGTTAAATGTATCCCTTGGACCTTCACATTGACGATGAAACACAGAAATCGCATCGGAATTAAATACAAAAGGCCAATGCCATCTTAAGTACAAGAATAGAGACTCTTCTTAAAGTCGGTGCTATGAGCATTCCCTGTGAGACCAGTATTAGTTTCCGATACACCACTGCAGGTTCAATGTATTCCTTGGACCTACACATTGACGATGAAACACAGAAACCGCATCGGAATTAAATACAAAAGGCAAAATGCCGCCTTAAGTACAAGAATAGAGACTCTTCTTACAGTCGGTGCTTTTGAGCATTCCCTGTGAGACCAGTATTAGTTTCTGATACACCACTGCAGGTTCAATGTATTTCTAGGACCTTCACATTGACGATGAAACACTGAAATCGCATCGGAATTAATTACAAAAGGCACAATGCCGTCATAAGTACAAGAATAGAGCCTATCTTACAGTCGGTGCTTTGAGCATTCCCTGTGAGACCGGTATTAGTTTCCGATACACCACTGCAAGTTAAATGTATCCCTTAGACCTTCACATTGACGATGAAACACAGAAATCGCATCGGAATTAAATACAAAAGGACAATGCCATCTTAAGTACAAGAATAGAGACTCTTCTTACAGTCGGTGCATTGAGCATTTCCTGTGAGACAAGTATTAGTTTCCGATACACCATTGCAGGCACAATGTATTCCTTGGACCTTCACATTGACGATGAAACACAGAAATCACCATCGGAATTAAATTCAAAAGGCAAAATGCCGCCTTAAGTACAAGATTAGAGACCCTTCTTACAGTCGGTGCTTTGAGCAATCCCTGTGAGACCAGTATTAGTTTCCGATACACCACTGCAGGTTAAATGTATCCCTTGGACCTTCACATTGACGATGAAACACAGAATTCGTATCGGAATTAAATTCAAAAGGCACAATGCCGCCTTAAGTACAAGAATAGAGACCATTCTTACAGTCGGCGCTTTGAGCATTCCCTGTGAGACAAGTATTAGTTTCCGATACAGCATTGCAGGCACAATGTATTCCTTGGACCTTCACATTGACGATGAAACACAGAAATCGCATCGGAATTAAATTCAAAAGGCACAATGCCGCCTAAAGTACAAGAATAGTGACCCTTCTTACAGTCGGTGCTTTGAGCATTCCCTGTGAGACCAGTATTAGTTTCTGATACACCACTGCAGGTTCAATGTAATTCTAGGACCTTCACATTGACGATAAAACACAGGAATCGCATCGGAATTAATTACAAAAGGCACAATGCCGTCATAAGTACAAGAATAGAGTCCCTTCTTACAGTCGGTGCTTTGAGCATTCCCTGTGAGACCAGTATTAGTTTCTGATACACCACTGCAGGTTCAGTGTATTTCTAGGACCTTTACATTGACGATGAAACACAGAAATCGCATAGGAATCAATTACAAAAGGCACAATGCCGTCATAAGTACAAGAATAGAGCCTATCTTACAGTCGGTGCTTTGAGCATTCCCTGTGAGACCGGTATTAGTTTCCGATACACCACTGCAGGTTAAATGTATCCCTTGGACCTTCACATTGACGATGAAACACAGAAATCGCATCGGAATTAATTACAAAAGGCGCAATGCCAGCTTAAGTACAAGAATAGAGACTCTTCCTACTGTCGGTGCTTTGAGCATTCCCTGTGAGACCAGTATTAGTTTCTGATACACCACTGCAGGTTCAATGTATTCCTTGGACCTTAACATTCACTATGAAACACAGAAATCGCATCGGAGTTAAATACAAAAGGCACAATGCCGCCTTAAGTACAAGAATAAAGACACTTCTTACTGTCGGTGCTTTGAGCATTCCCTGTGAGACCAGTATTAGTTTCCGATACACCACTGCAGGTTCAATGTATTCCTTGGACCTTCACATTGACTATGAAACACAGAAATCGCATCGCAGTTAAATACAAAAGGCACAATCCCGCCTTAAGTACAAGAATAAAGACTCTTCTTACTGTCGGTGCTATGAGCATTCCCTGTGAGACCAGTATTAGTTTCCGATACAACACTGCAGGTTCAATGTATTCCTTGGACATTCACATAGACGATGAAACACAGAAATCGCATCGGAATGAAATACGAAAGGCGCAATGCCGCCTTAAGTACAAGAATAGAGACTCTTCTTACAGTCGGTGCTTTGAGCATTTCCTGTGAGACAAGTATTAGTTTCCGATACACCATTGCAGGCACAATGTATTCCTTGGACCTTCACATTGACGATGAAACACAGAAATCGCATCGGAATTAAATTCAAAAGGCACAATGCCGCCTTAAGTACAGGAATAGAGACCCTTCTTACAGTCGGTGCTTTGAGAAATCCCTGTGAGACCAGTATTAGTTTCCGATACACCACTGCAGGTTAAATGTATCCCTTGGTCCTTCACATTGACGATGAAACACAGAATTCGCATCGGAATTAAATTCAAAAGGCACAATGCCGACTTAAGTACAAGAATAGAGACCATTCTTACAGTCGGTGCTTTGAGCATTCCCTGTGAGACCTGTATTAGTTTCCGATACACCACTGAAGGTTCAATGTATTCCTTGGACCTTCACATTGACGTTGAAACACAGAAATCGCATCGGAATTAAGTACAAAAGGCACAATGCCACCTTATGTACAAGAATAGAGACTCGTCTTACAGTCGGTGTTTTGAGCATTCCCTGTGAGACCAGTATTAGTTTCCGATACACCACTGAAGGTTCAATGCATTCCTCGGACCTTCACATTGACGATGAAACACAGAAATCGCATCGGAATTAAATACAAAAGGCACAATGCCGCCTTAAGTACAAGAATAGAGACTCTTCTTACAGTCGGTGCTTTGAGCATTCCCTGTGAGACCAGTATTAGTTTCTGATACACCACTGCAGGTTCAATGTATTTCTAGGACCTTCACATTGACGATGAAACACAGAAATCGCATCGGAATTAAATACAAAAGGCACAATGCTGTCTTTAGTACAAGAATAGAGACTCTTTTTACAGTCGGTGCCATGAGAATTCCCTGTGAGACCAGTATTAGTTTCCGATACACCATTGCAATATCAGTGTATTCCTTGGACCTTCACAGTGACGATGAAACACAGAAATCGCATCGGAGTTAAATACAAAAGGCACAATGGTGCCTGAGTTACAAGAATAGAGACTCTTCTTACTGTCGGTGCTTTGAGCATTCGCTGTGAGACCAGTATTAGTTTCCGATGCACCACTGCAGGTTCAGTGTATTCCTTGGACCTTCACATTGACGTTGAAACACAGAAATCGCATCGGAATTAAATACGAAAGGCGCAATGCCACTTTAAGTACAAGAATAGAGACTCTTATTACAGTCGGTGCTTTGAGCATTCCCTGTGAGATCAGTTTTAGTTTCTGATACACCACTGCAGGTTCAATGTATTCCTTGGACCTTCACATTGATTATGAAACACAGAAATCGCATCGGAGTTAAATACAAAAGGCACAATGCCGCCTTAAGTACAAGAATAAAGACTCTTCTTACTGTCGGTGCTTTGAGCATTCCCTGTGACACCAGTATTAGTGTCTGGTACACCACTGCAGGTTCAATGTATTCCTTGGACCATCACATTGACGATGAATCACAGAAATCGCATCGGAATTAATTACAAAGGGCACAATGCCGTCATAAGTACAAGAATAGAGCCTATCTTACAGTCGGTGCTTTGAGCATTCCCTGTGAGACCGGTATTAGTTTCCGATACACCACTGCAGGATAAATGTATCCCTGGGACCTTCACATTGACGATGAAACACAGAAATCGCATCGGAATTAAATACAAAAGGCCAATGCCATCTTAAGTACAAGAATAGAGACTCTTCTTACAGTCGGTGCTATGAGCATTCCCTGTGAGACCAGTATTAGTTTCCGATACAACACTGCAGGTTCAATGTATTCCTTGGACATTCACATTGACGATGAAACACAGAAATCGCATCGGAATGAAATACGAAAGGCGCAATGCCGCCTTAAGTACAAGAATAGAGACTCTTCTTACAGTCGGTGCTTTGAGCATTTCCTGTGAGACAAGTATTAGTTTCCGATACACCATTGCAGGCACAATGTATTCCTTGGACCTTCACATTGACGATGAAACACAGAAATCGCATCGGAATTAAATTCAAAAGGCACAATGCCGCCTTAAGTACAGGAATAGAGACCCTTCTTACAGTCGGTGCTTTGAGAAATCCCTGTGAGACCAGTATTAGTTTCCGATACACCACTGCAGGTTAAATGTATCCCTTGGACCTTCACATTGTCGATGAAACACAGAATTCGCATCGGAATTAAATTCAAAAGGCACAATGCCGACTTAAGTACAAGAATAGAGACTCGTCTTACAGTCGGTGTTTTGAGCATTCCCTGTGAGACCAGTATTAGTTTCCGATACACCACTGAAGGTTCAATGCATTCCTCGGACCTTCACATTGACGATGAAACACAGAAATCGCATCGGAATTAAATAAAAACTCACAATGCCGCCTTAAGTACAAGAATAGAGACTCTTCTTACAGTCGGTGCTTTGAGCATTCCCTGTGAGACCAGTGTTAGTTTCTGATACACCACTGCAGGTTCAATGTATTTCTAGGACCTTCACATTGACGATGAAACACAGAAATCGCATCGGAATTAAATACAAAAGGCACAATGCTGTCTTTAGTACAAGAATAGAGACTCTTTTTACAGTCGGTGCCATGAGAATTCCCTGTGAGACCAGTATTAGTTTCCGATACACCATTGCAATATCAGTGTATTCCTTGGACCTTCTCAGTGACGATGAAACACAGAAATCGCATCGGAGTTAAATACAAAAGGCACAATGGTGCCTGAGTTACAAGAATAGAGACTCTTCTTACTGTCGGTGCTTTGAGCATTCGCTGTGAGACCAGTATTAGTTTCCGATGCACCACTGCAGGTTCAGTGTATTCCTTGGACCTTCACATTGACGTTGAAACACAGAAATCGCATCGGAATTAAATACGAAAGGCGCAATGCCACTTTAAGTACAAGAATAGAGACTCTTATTACAGTCGGTGCTTTGAGCATTCCCTGTGAGATCAGTTTTAGTTTCTGATACACCACTGCAGGTTCAATGTATTCCTTGGACCTACACATTGACGATGAGACACAGAAATCGCATCGGAATTAAATACAAAAGGCGCAATGCCGCCTTACGTACAAGAATAGAGACCCATCTTACAGTCCGTGCTTTGAGCATTCCCTGTGAGTCCAGTATTAGTTTCTGATACACCACTGCTGGTTCAATGTATTCCTTGGACCTTCACATTGACGATAAAACACAGATATCGCATCGGAATTAAATACAAAAGGCACAATGCCGTCTTAAGTACAAGAATAGAGACTCTTCTTACAGTCGGTGCTATGAGCATTTCCTGTGAGACCAGTATTAGTTTCCGATACACCACTGCAGGTTAAATGTATCCCTTGGACCTTCACATTGACGATGAAACACAGAAATCGCATCGGAAATAAATTCAAATGGCACAATGCCGCCTTAAGTACAAGAATAGGGACCATTCTTACAGTCGGTGCTTTGAGCATTCTCTGTGAGACCTGAATTAGTTTCCGATACACCACTGCAGGTTCAATGTTCTTCTTCGACCTTCACATTGACGATGAAACTCAGAAATCGCATCGGAATTAAGTACAATGGGCACAGTGCCTCTTAATGTACAAGAATAGAGACTCGTCTTACAGTCGGTGTTTTGAGCATTCCCAGTGAGACCAGTATTAGTTTCCGATACACCACTGAAGGTTCAATGTATTCCTTGGACCTTCACATTGACGATGAAACACAGAAATCGCATCGGAATTAAATACAAAAGGCACAATGCCGCCTTAAGTACAAGAATAGAGACTCTCCTTACAGTCGGTGCTTTGAGCATTCCCTGTGAGACCAGTATTAGTTTGTGATACACCACTGCATGTTCAATGTATTTCTTGGACCTTAACATTGACGATGAAACACAGAAATCGCATCGGAATTAAAAACAAAAGGCACAATGCTGTCTTAAGTACAAGAATAGAGACTCTTTTTACAGTCGGTGCCATGAGCATTCTCTGTGAGACCAGTATTAGTTTCCGATACACCACTGCAGGATCAATGTATTCCTTGGACCTTCACATTGACGATGAAACACAGAAATCGCATCGGAATTAATTACAAAAGGCGCAATGCCAGCTTAAGTACAAGAATAGAGACTCTTCCTACTGTCGGTGCTTTGAGCATTCCCTGTGAGACCAGTATTAGTTTCTGATACACCACTGCAGGTTCAATGTATTCCTTGGACCTTCACATTCACTATGAAACACAGAAATCGCATCGGAGTTAAATACGAAAGGCACAATGCTGCCTGAAGTACAAGAATAAAGACACTTCTTACTGTCGGTGCTTTGAGCATTCCCTGTGAGACCAGTATTAGTTTCCGATACACCACTGCAGGTTCAATGTATTCCTTGGACCTTCACATTGACTATGAAACACAGAAATCGCATCGCAGTTAAATACAAAAGGCACAATCCCGCCTTAAGTACAAGAATAAAGACTCTTCTTACTGTCGGTGCTTTGAGCATTCTCTGTGAGACCAGTTTTAGTGTCTGGTACACCACTGCAGGTTCAATGTATTCCTTGGACCTTCACATTGACGATGAAACACAGAAATCGCATCGGCATTAATTACAAAAGGCACAATGCCGTCATAAGTTCAAGAATAGAGCCTATCTTACAGTCGGTGCTTTGAGCATTCCCTGTGAGACCGGTATTAGCTTCCGATACACCACTGCAGGTTAAATGTATCCCTTGGACCTTCACATTGACGATGAAACACAGAAATCGCATCGGAATTAAATACAAAAGGCCAATGCCATCTTAAGTACAAGAATAGAGGCTCTTCTTAAAGTCGGTGCTATGAGCATTCCCTGTGAGACCAGTATTAGTTTCCGATACACCACTGCAGGTTCAATGTATTCCTTGGACCTACCCATTGACGATGAAACACAGAAACCGCATCGGAATTAAATACAAAAGGCAAAATGCCGCCCTAAGTACAAGAATAGAGACTCTTCTTACAGTCGGTGCTTTGAGCATTCCCTGTGAGACCAGTATTAGTTTCTGATACACCACTGCAGGTTCAATGTATTTCTAGGACCTTCACATTGACGATGAAACACTGAAATCGCATCGGAATTAATTACAAAAGGCACAATGCCGTCATAAGTACATGAATAGAGCCTATCTTACAGTCGGTGCTTTGAGCATTCCCTTTGAGACCGGTATTAGTTTCCGATACACCACTGCAAGTTAAATGTATCCCTTAGACCTTCACATTGACGATGAAACACAGAAATCGCATCGGAATTAAATACAAAAGGACAATGCCATCTTAAGTACAAGAATAGAGACTCTTCTTACAGTCGGTGCTTTGAGCATTTCCTGTGAGACAAGTATTAGTTTCCGATACACCATTTGCAGGCACAATGTATTCCTTGGACCTTCACATTGACGGTGAAACACAGAAATCACCATCGGAATTAAATTCAAAAGGCACAATGCCGCCTTAAGTACAAGATTAGAGACCCTTCTTACAGTCGGTGCTTTGAGCAATCCCTGTGAGACCAGTATTAGTTTCCGATACACCACTGCAGGTTAAATGTATCCCTTGGACCTTCACATTGACGATGAAACACAGAATTCGTATCGGAATTAAATTCAAAAGGCACAATGCCGCCTTAAGTACAAGAATAGAGACCATTCTTACAGTCGGCGCTTTGAGCATTCCCTGTGAGACAAGTATTAGTTTCCGATACAGCATTGCAGGCACAATGTATTCCGTGGACCTTCACATTGACGATGAAACACAGAAATCGCATCGGAATTAAATTCAAAAGGCACAATGCCGCCTAAAGTACAAGAATAGTGACCCTTCTTACAGTCGGTGCTTTGAGCATTCCCTGTGAGACCAGTATTAGTTTCTGATACACCACTGCAGGTTCAATGTAATTCTAGGACCTTCACATTGACGATAAAACACAGGAATCGCATCGGAATTAATTACAAAAGGCACAATGCCGTCATAAGTACAAGAATAGAGTCCCTTCTTACAGTCGGTGCTTAGAGCATTCCCTGTGAGACCAGTATTAGTTTCTGATACACCACTGCAGGTTCAATGTATTTCTAGGACCTTCACATTGACGATGAAACACAGAAATCGCATAGGAATTAATTACAAAAGGCACAATGCCGTCATAAGTACAAGAATAGAGCCTATCTTACAGTCGGTGCTTTGAGCATTCCCTGTGAGACCGGTATTAGTTTCCGATACACCACTGCAGGTTAAATGTATCCCTTGGACCTTCACATTGACGATGAAACACAGAAATCGCATCGGAATTAATTACAAAAGGCGCAATGCCAGCTTAAGTACAAGAATAGAGACTCTTCCTACTGTCGGTGCTTTGAGCATTCCCTGTGAGACCAGTATTAGTTTCTGATACACCACTGCAGGTTCAATGTATTCCTTGGACCTTAACATTCACTATGAAACACAGAAATCGCATCGGAGTTAAATACAAAAGGCACTATGCCGCCTTAAGTACAAGAATAAAGACACTTCTTACTGTCGGTGCTTTGAGCATTCCCTGTGAGACCAGTATTAGTTTCCGATACACCACTGCAGGTTCAATGTATTCCTTGGACCTTCACATTGACTATGAAACACAGAAATCGCATCGCAGTTAAATACAAAAGGCACAATCCCGCCTTAAGTACAAGAATAAAGACTCTTCTTACTGTCGGTGCTTAGAGCATTCTCTGTGAGACCAGTTTTAGTGTCTGGTACACCACTGCAGGTTCAATGTATTCCTTGGACCTTCACATTGACGATGAAACACAGAAATCGCATCGGAATTAATTACAAAAGGCACAATGCCGTCATAAGTACAAGAATAGAGCCTATTTACAGTCGGTGCTTTGAGCATTCCCTGTGAGACCGGTATTAAATTCCGATACACCACTGCAGGTTAAATGTATCCCTTGGACCTTCACATTGACGATGAAACACAGAAATCGCATCGGAATTAAATACAAAAGGCCAATGCCATCTTAAGTACAAGAATAGAGACTCTTCTTACAGTCGGTGCTATGAGCATTCCCTGTGAGACCAGTATTAGTTTACGATACACCACTGCAGGTTCAATGTATTCCTTGGACCTTCACATTGACGATGAAACACAGAAACCGCATCGGAATTAAATACAAAAGGCACAATGCCGCATTAAGTACAAGAATAGAGACTCTTCTTACAGTCGGTGCTTTGAGCATTCCCTGTGAGACCAGTATTAGTTTCTGATACACCACTGCAGGTTCAATGTATTTCTAGGACCTTCACATTGACTATGAAACACAGAAATCGCATCGGAATTAATTACAAAAGGCAAAGTGCCGTCATAAGTACAAGAATAGAGCCTATCTTACAGTCGGTGCTTTGAGCATTCCCTGTGAGACCGGTATTAGTTTTCGATACACCACTGCAGGTTAAATGTATCCCTTGGACCTTCACATTGACGATGAAACACAGAAATCGCATCGGAATTAAATACAAAAGGACAATGCCATCTTAAGTACAAGAATAGAGACTCTTCTTACAGTCGGTGCTTTGAGCATTTCCTGTGAGACAAGTATTAGTTTCCGATACACCATTGCAGGCACAATGTATTCCTTGGACCTTCACATTGACGATGAAACACAGAAATCGCATCGGAATTAAATTCAAAAGGCACAATGCCGCCTTAAGTACAAGAATAGAGACCCTTCTTACAGTCGGTGCTTTGAGCAATCCCTGTGAGACCAGTACTAGTTTCCGATACACCACTGCAGGTTAAATGTATCCCTTGGACCTTCACATTGACGATGAAACACAGAATTCGCATCGGAATTAAATTCAAAAGGCACAATGCCGCCTTAAGTACAAGAATAGAGACCATTCTTACAGTCGGTGCTTTGAGCATTCCCTGTGAGATAATTATTAGTTTCCGATACACCATTGCAGGCACAATGTATTCCTTGGACCTTCACATTGACGATAAAACACAGAAATCGCATCGGAATTAAGTTCAAAAGGCACAATGCCGCCTTAAGTACAAGAATAGAGACCCTTCTTACAATCGATGCTTTGAGCATTCCCTGTGAGACCAGTATTAGTTTCTGATACACCACTGCAGGTTCAATGTATTTCTAGGACCTTCACATTGACGATGAAACACAGAAATCGCATCGGAATTAAATTCAAAAGGCACAATGCCGCCTTAAGTACAAGAATAGAGACCCTTCTTACAGTCCGTGCTTTGAGCAATCCCTGTGAGACCAGTATTAGTTTCCGATACAACACTGCAGGTTAAATGTATCCCTTGGACCTTCACATTGACGATGAAACACAGAATTCGCATCGGAATTAAATTCAAAAGGCACAATGCCGCCTTAAGTACAAGAATAGAGACCATTCTTACAGTCGGTGCTTTCAGCATTCCCTGTGAGACATGTATTAGTTTCCTATACACCACTGAATGTTCAATGTATTCCTTGGACTTTCACATTGACGATGAAACACAGAAATCGCATCGGAATTAAGTACAAAAGGCACAATGCCACCTTATGTACAAGAATAGAGACTCGTCTTACAGTCGGTGTTTTGAGCATTCCCTGTGAGACCAGTATTAGTTTCCGATACACCACTGAAGGTTCAATGTATTCCTTGGACCTTCACATTGACGATGAAACACAGAAATCGCATCAGAATTAAATACAAAAGGCACAATGCCGCCTTAAGTACAAGAACAGAGACTCTTCTTACAGTCGGTGCTCTGAGCATTCCCTGTGAGACCAGTATTAGTTTCTGATACACCACTGCAGGTTCAATGTATTTCTAGGACCTTCACATTGACGATGAAACACAGAAATCGCATCGGAATTAAATACAAAAGGCACAATGCTGTCTTAAGTACAAGAATAGAGACTCTTTTTACAGTCGGTGCCATGAGAATACCCTGTGAGACCAGTTTTAGTTTCCGATACACCACTGCAGGATCAGTGTATTCCTTTGACCTTCACATTGACGATGAAACACATAAAACGCATCGGAGTTAAATACAAATGGCACAATGGTGCCTGAGGTACAAGAATAGAGACTCTTCTTACTGTCGGTGCTTTGAGCATTCCCTGTGAGACCAGTATTAGTTTCCGATGCACCACTGCAGGTTCAATGTATTCCTTGGACCTTCACATTGACGTTGAAACACAGAAATCGCATCGGAATTAAATACAAATGGCGCGATGCCACCTTAAGTACAAGAATAGAGACCCTTATTACAGTCGGTGCTTTGAGCATTCCCTGTGAGATCAGTTTTAGTTTCTGATACACCACTGCAGGTTCAATGTATTCCTTGGACCATCACATTGACTATGAAACACAGAAATCGCATCGGAGTTAAATACAAAAGGCACAATGCCGCCTTAAGTACAAGAATAAAGACTCTTCTTACTGTCGGTGCTTTGAGCATTCCCTGTGAGACCAGTATTAGTGTCTGGTACACCACTGCAGGTTCAATGTATTCCTTGGACCTTCACATTGACGATGAATCACAGAAATCGCATCGGAATTAATTTCAAAAGGCACAATGCCGTCATAAGTAGAAGAATAGAGCCTATCTTACAAACGGTGCTTTGAGCATTCCCTGTGAGACCGGTATTAGTTTCCGATACACCACTGCAGGTTCAATGTATTCCTTGGACCTACACATTGACGATGAGACACAGAAATCGCATCGGAATTAAATACAAAAGGCGCAATGCCGCCTTACGTACAAGAATAGAGACCCTTCTTACAGTCGGTGCTTTGAGCATTCCCTGTGAGACCAGTATTAGTTTCTGATACACCACTGCGGATTCGATGTATTCCTTGGACCTTCACATTCACTATGAAACACAGAAATCGCATCGGAGTTAAATACAAAAGGCACAATGCCGCCTTAAGTACAAGAATAAAGACACTTCTTACTGTCGGTGCTTTGAGCATTCCCTGTGAGACCAGTATTAGTTTCTGATACACCACTGCAGGTTCAATGTATTCCTTGGACCTTCACATTCACTATGAAACACAGAAATCGCATCGCAGTTAAATACAAAAGGCACAATCCCGCCTTAAGTACAAGAATAAAGACTCTTCTTACTGTCGGTGCTTTGAGCATTCTCTGTGAGGCCAGTTTTAGTGTCTGGTACACCACTGCAGGTTCAATGTATTCCTTGGACCTTCACATTGACGATGAAACACAGAAATCGCATCGGAATTAATTACAAAAGGCACAATGCCGTCATAGGTACAAGAATAGAGCCTATCTTACAGTCGGTGCTTTGAGCATTCACTGTGAGACCGGTATTAGTTTCCGATACACCACTGCAGGTTAAATGTATCCCTTGGACCTTCACATTGACGATGAAACACAGAAATCGCATCGGAATTAAATACAAAAGGCACAATCCCGCCTTAAGTACAAGAATAAAGACTCTTCTTACTGTCGGTGCTTTGAGCATTCTCTGTGAAGCGAGTTTTAGTGTCTGGTACACCACTGCAGGTTCAATGTATTCCTTGGACCTTCACATTGACGATGAAACACAGATATCGCATCGGAATTAATTACAAAAGGAACAATGCCGTCATAAGTACAAGAATAGAGCCTGTCTTACAGTCGGTGCTTTGAGCATTTCCTGTGAGACCGGTATTAGTTACCGATACACCACTGCAGGTTAAATGTATCCCTTGGACCTTCACATTGACGATGAAACACAGAAATCGCATCGGAATTAAATACAAAAGGCCAATGCCATCTTAAGTACAAGAATAGAGCCTCTTCTTACAGTCGGTGCTATGAGCATTCCCTGTGAGACCAGTATTAGTTTCCGATACACCACTGCAGGTTCAATGTACTCCTTGGACATTCACACTGACGATGAAACACAGAAATCGCATCGGAATTAAATACGAAAGGCGCAATGCCGCCGTAAGTACAAGAATAGAGACTCTTCTTACAGTCGGTGCTTTGAACATTTCCTGTGAGACAAGTATTAGTTTCCGATACACCATTGCAGGCACAATGTATTCCTTGGACCTTCACATTGACGATGAAACACAGAAATCGCATCGGAATTAAATTCAAAAGGAAAAAGCCGCCTTAAGTACAAGAATAGAGACCATTCTTACAATCGGTGCTTTGAGCATTCCCTGTGAGACCTGTATTAGTTTCCGATACGCCACTGAAGGTTCAATGTATTCCTTGGACCTTCACATTGACGATGAAACACAGAAATCGCATCGGAATTAAGTACAAAAGGCACAATGCCACCTTATGTACAAGAATAGAGACTCGTGTTACAGTCGGTGTTTTGAGCATTCCCTGTGAGACCAGTATTAGTTTCCGATACACCACTGAAGGTTCAATGTATTCCTTGGACCTTCACATTGACGATGAAACACAGAAATCGCATCGGAAATAAATACAAAAGGCACAATGCCGCCTTAAGTACAAGAATAGAGACTCTTCTCACAGTCGGTGCTTTGAGCATTCCCTGTGAGACCAGAATTAGTTTCTGATGTACCACTGCAGGTTCAATGTATTTCTATCACGTTCACATTGACGATGAAACACAGAAATCGCATCGGAATTAAATACAAAAGGCACAATGCTGTCTTAAGTACAAGAATAGAGAATCTTTTTACAGTCGGTGCCATGAGAACTCCCTGTGAGACCAGTATTAGTTTCCGATACACCACTGCAGGATCAATGTATTCCTTGGACCTTCACATTGACGATGAAATACAGAAATCGCATCGGAGTTAAATACAAAAGGCACAATGGTGCCTGAGGTACAAGAATAGAGACTCTTCTTACTGTCGGTGCTTTGAGCATTCCCTGTGAGACCAGTATTAGTTTCCGATACACCACTGCAGGATCAATGTATTCCTTGGACCTCCACATTGACGATGAAACACAGAAATCGCATCGGAATTAAGTACAAAAGGCACAATGCCACCTTATGTACAAGAATAGAAACTCGTCTTACAATCGGTGTTTTGAGCATTCCCTGTGAGACCAGTAATAGTTTCCGATACACCACTGCAGGTTCAATGTATTCCTTGGACCTTCACATTCACTATGAAACACAGAAATCGCATCGGAGTTAAATACAAAAGGCACAATGCCGTCATAAGTACAAGAATAGAGACCCTTCTCTCAGTCGGTGCTTTGAGCATTCCCTGTGAGTACAGTATTAGTTTCTGATACACCACGGCAGGCACAATGTATTCCTTGGACCTTCACATCGACGATGAAACACAGAAATCGTATCGGAATTAAATTCAAAAGGCACAATGCCGCCTTATGTACAAGAATAGAGACCCTTCTTACAGTCGGTGCTTTGAGCAATCCCTGTGAGACCAGTATTAGTTTCCGATACACCACTGCAGGTTAAATGTACCCTTGGACCTTCACATTGACGATGAAACACAGAAATCGCATCGGAATTAAATTCAAAAGGCACAATGCCGCAATAAGTACAAGAATAGAGACCATTCATACAGTCGGTGCTTTGAGCATTCCCTTCGAGACCTGTATTAGTTTCCGATACACCACTGAAGGATCAGTGTATTCCTTGGACCTTGACATTGACGATGAAACACAGAAATAGCATCGGAATTAAGTACAAAAGGCACAATGCCACCTTATGTACAAGAATAGGGACTCGTCTTACAGTCGGTGTTTTGAGCATTCCCTGTGAAACCAGTATTAGTTTCCGAAACACCACTGAACGTTCAATGTATTCCTTGGACCTTCACATTGACGATGAAACACAGAAATCGCATCGGAATTAAATACAAAAGGCGCAATGCCGCCTTAAGTACAAGAAGAGAGACTCTTCTTACAGTCGGTGCTTTGAGCATTCCCTGTGAGACCAGTATTAGTTTCTGATACACCACTGCAAGTTCAATGTATTTCTTTGACCTTCACATTGACGATGAAACACAGAAATCGCATCGGAATTAAATACAAAAGGCACAATGCTGTCTTAAGTACAAGAATAGAGACTCTTTTTACAGTCGGTGCCATGAGCATTCCCTGTGAGACCAGTATTAGTTTCCGATACAGCACTGCAGGATCAATGTATTCCTTGGACCTGCACATTGACGATGAAACACAGAAATCGTATCGGAGTTTAATACAAAAGGCACAACGCCGCCTTAAGTACAAGAATAGAGACTCTTCTTACTGTCGGTGCTATGAGCATTCCCTGTGAGACCAGTATTAGTTACCGATACACCACTGCCGGTTCATTGTATTCCTTGGACCTCCTCATTGACGATGAAACACAGAAATCGCATCGGAATTAAATACAAAAGGCGAAATGCCCCCTTAAGTACAAGAATAGAGACTCTTCTTACAGTCGGTGCTCTGAGCATTCCCTGTGAGACCAGTATTAGTTTCTGATACACCACTGCAGTTTCAATGTATTCCTTGGACCTTCACATTGACGATGAAACACATAAATCGCATCGGAATTAATTACAAAAGGAACAATGCCGTCATAAGTACAAGAATAGAGCCTATCTTACAGTCGGTGCTTTGAGCATTTCCTGTGAGACCGGTATTAGTTACCGATACACCACTGCAGGTTAAATGTATCCCTTGGACCTTCACATTGACGATGAAACACAGAAATCGCATCGGAATTAAATACAAAAGGCCAATGCCATCTTAAGTACAAGAATAGAGACTCTTCTTACAGTCGGTGCTATGAGCATTCCCTGTGAGACCAGTATTAGTTTCCGATACACCACTGCAGGTTCAATGTACTCCTTGGACATTCACACTGACGATGAAACACAGAAATCGCATCGGAATTAAATACGAAAGGCGCAATGCCGCCGTAAGTACAAGAATAGAGACTCTTCTTACAGTCGGTGCTTTGAACATTTCCTGTGAGACAAGTATTAGTTTCCGATACACCATTGCAGGCACAATGTATTCCTTGGACCTTCACATTGACGATGAAACACAGAAATCGCATCGGAAATAAATACAAAAGGCACAATGCCGCCTTAAGTACAAGAATAGAGACTCTTCTCACAGTCGGTGCTTTGAGCATTCCCTGTGAGACCAGCATTAGTTTCTGATACACCTCTGCAGGTTCAATGTATTTGTAGGACGTTCACATTGACGATGAAACACAGAAATCGCATCGGAATTAAATACAAAAGGCACAATGCTGTCTTAAGTACAAGAATAGAGAATCTTTTTACAGTCGGTGCCATGAGAATTCCCTGTGAGACCAGTATTAGTTTCCGATACACCACTGCAGGATCAATGTATTCCTTGGACCTTCACATTGACGATGAAATACAGAAATCGCATCGGAGTTAAATACAAAAGGCACAATTGTGCCTGAGGTACAAGAATAGAGACTCTTCTTACTGTCGGTGCTTTGAGCATTCCCTGTGAGACCAGTATTAGTTTCCGATACACCACTGCAGGATCAATGTATTCCTTGGACCTTCACATTGACGATGAAACACAGAAATCGCATCGGAATTAAGTACAAAAGGCACAATGCCACCTTATGTACAAGAATAGAAACTCGTCTTACAATCGGTGTTTTGAGCATTCCCTGTGAGACCAGTATTAGTTTCCGATACACCACTGCAGGTTCAATGTATTCCTTGGAACTTCACATTCACTATGAAACACAGAAATCGCATCGGAGTTAAATACAAAAGGCACAATGCCGTCATAAGTACAAGAATAGAGACCCTTCTTACAGTCGGTGCTTTGAGCATTCCCTGTGAGTACAGTATTAGTTTCTGATACACCACTGCTGGTTCAATGTATTCTTTGGACATTCACATTGACGATGAAACACAGAAATCGCATCGGAATTAAATACAAAAGGCACAATGCCGGCTTAAGTACAAGAATAGAGACTTTTCTTACAGTCGGTGCTTTGAGCATTCCCTGTGGGACAAGTATTAATTTCCGATACACCACGGCAGGCACAATGTATTCCTTGGACCTTCACATCGACGATGAAACACAGAAATCGTATCGGAATTAAATTCAAAAGGCACAATGCCGCCTTATGTACAAGAATAGAGACCCTTCTTACAGTCGGTGCTTTGAGCAAACCCTGTGAGACCAGTATTAGTTTCCGATACACCACTGCAGGTTAAATGTACCCTTGGACCTTCACATTGACGATGATACACAGAAATCGCATCGGAATTAAATTCAAAATGCACAATGCCGCATTAAGTACAAGAATAGAGACCATTCATACAGTCGGTGCTTTGAGCATTCCCTTCGAGACCTGTATTAGTTTCCGATACACCACTGAAGGATCAGTGTATTCCTTGGACCTTGACATTGACGATGAAACACAGAAATAGCATCGGAATTAAGTACAAAAGGCACAATGCCACCTTATGTACAAGAATAGGGATTCGTCTTACAGTTGGTGTTTTGAGCATTCCCTGTGACACCAGTATTAGTTTCCGATACACCACTGAACGTTCAATGTATTCCTTGGACCTTCACAATGACGATGAAACACAGAAATCGCATCGGAATTAAATACAAAAGGCGCAATGCCGCCTTAAGTACAAGAAGAGAGACTCTTCTTACAGTCGGTGCTTTGAGCATTCCCTGTGAGACCAGTATTAGTTTCTGATACACCACTGCAAGTTCAATGTATTTCTTGGACCTTCACATTGACGATGAAACACAGAAATCGCATCGGAATTAAATACAAAAGGCACAATGCTGTCTTAAGTACAAGAATAGAGACTCTTTTTACAGTCGGTGCCATGAGCATTCCCTGTGAGACCAGTATTAGTTTCCGATACAGCACTGCAGGATCAATGTATTCCTTGGAACTGCACATTGACGATGAAACACAGAAATCGCATCGGAGTTAAATACAAAAGGCACAATGCCGCCTTAAGTACAAGAATAAAGACACTTCTTACTGTCGGTGCTTTGAGCATTCCCTGTGAGACCAGTATTAGTTTCTGATACACCACTGCAGGTTCAACGTATTCCTTGGACCTTCACATTGACTATGAAACACAGAAATCGCATCGCAGTTAAATACAAAAGGCACAATCCCGCCTTAAGTACAAGAATAAAGACTCTTCTTACTGTCGGTGCTTAGAGCATTCTCTGTGAGACCAGTTTTAGTGTCTGGTACACCACTGCAGGTTCAATGTATTCCTTGGACCTTCACATTGACGATGAAACACAGAAATCGCATCGGAATTAATTACAAAAGGCACAATGCCGTCATAAGTACAAGAATAGAGCCTATCTTACAGTCGGTGCTTTGAGCATTCACTGTGAGACAGGTATTAGTTTCCGATACACCACTGCAGGTTAAATGTATCCCTTGGACCTTCACATTGACGATGAAACACAGAAATCGCATCGGAATTAAATACAAAAGGCACAATCCCGCCTTAAGTACAAGAATAAAGACTCTTCTTACTGTCGGTGCTTTGAGCATTCTCTGTGAGGCGAGTTTTAGTGTCTGGTACTCCACTGCAGGTTCAATGTATTCCTTGGACCTTCACATTGACGATGAAACACAGAAATCGCATCGGAATTAATTACAAAAGGAACAATGCCGTCATAAGTACAAGAATAGAACCTATCTTACAGTCGGTGCTTTGAGCATTTCCTGTGAGACCGGTATTAGTTACCGATACACCACTGCAGGTTAAATGTATCCCTTGGACCTTCACATTGACGATGAAACACAGAAATCGCATCGGAATTAAATACAAAAGGCCAATGCCATCTTAAGTACAAGAATAGAGACTCTTCTTACAGTCGGTGCTATGAGCATTCCCTGTGAGACCAGTATTAGTTTCCGATACACCACTGCAGGTTCAATGTACTCCTTGGACATTCACACTGACGATGAAACACAGAAATCGCATCGGAATTAAATACGAAAGGCGCAATGCCGCCGTAAGTACAAGAATAGAGACTCTTCTTACAGTCGGTGCTTTGAACATTTCCTGTGAGACATGTATTAGTTTCCGATACACCATTGCAGGCACAATGTATTCCTTGGACCTTCACATTGACGATGAAACACAGAAATCGCATCGGAATTAAATTCAAAAGGAAGAAGCCGCCTTAAGTACAAGAATAGAGACCATTCTTACAATCGGTGCTTTGAGCATTCCCTGTGAGACCTGTATTAGTTTCCGATTCACCACTGAAGGTTCAATGTATTCCTTGGACCTTCACATTGACGATGAAACACAGAAATCGCATCGGAATTAAGTAGAAAAGGCACAATGCCACCTTATGTACAAGAATAGAGACTCGTGTTACAGTCGGTGTTTTGAGCATTCCCTGTTAGACCAGTATTAGTTTCCGATACACCACTGAAGGTTCAATGTATTCCTTGGACCTTCACATTGACGATGAAACACAGAAATCGCATCGGAAATAAATACAAAAGGCACAATGCCGCCTTAAGTACAAGAATAGAGACTCTTCTCACAGTCGGTGCTTTGAGCATTCCCTGTGAGACCAGTATTAGTTTCCGATACACCACTGCAGGATCAATGTATTCCTTGGACCTCCACATTGACGATGAAACACAGAAATCGCATCGGAATTAAGTACAAAAGGCACAATGCCACCTTATGTACAAGAATAGAAACTCGTCTTACAATCGGTGATTTGAGCATTCCCTGTGAGACCAGTATTAGTTGCCGATACACCACTGCAGGTTCAATGTATTCCTTGGACCTTCCCATTCACTATGAAACACAGAAATCGCATCGGAGTTAAATACAAAAGGCACAATGCCGTCATAAGTACAAGAATAGAGACCCTTCTTTCAGTCGGTGCTTTGAGCATTCCCTGTGAGTACAGTATTAGTTTCTGATACACCACTGCTGGTTCAATGTATTCCTTGGACCTTCACATTGACGATAAAACACAAAAATCGCATCGGAATTAAATACAAAAGGCACAATGCCGTCTTAAGTACAAGAATAGAGACTCTTCTTACAGTCGGTGCTATGAGCATTTCCTGTGAGACCAGTATTAGTTTCCGATACACCACTGCAGGTTCAATGTATTCCTTGGACCTTCACATTGACAATGAAACACAGAAATCGCATCGGAATTAAATACAAAAGGCACAATGTCGGCTTAAGTACAAGAATAGAGACTCTTCTTACAGTCGGTGCTTTGAGCATTCCCTGTGAGACAAGTATTAATTTCCGATACACCACGGCAGGCACAATGTATTCCTTGGACCTTCACATCGACGATGAAACACAGAAATCGTATCGGAATTAAATTCAAAAGGCACAATGCCGCCTTATGTACAAGAATAGAGACCCTTCTTACAGTCGGTGCTTTGAGCAACCCCTGTGAGACCAGTATTAGTTTCCGATACACCACTGCAGGTTAAATGTACCCTTGGACCTTCACATTGACGATGAAACACAGAAATCGCATCGGAATAAAATTCAAAAGGCACAATGCCGCATTAAGTACAAGAATAGAGACCATTCATACAGTCGGTGCTTTGAGCATTCCCTTCGTGACCTGTATTAGTTTCCGATACACCACTGAAGGATCAGTGTATTCCTTGGACCTTGACTTTGACGATGAAACACAGAAATAGCATCGGAATTAAGTACAAAAGGCACAATGCCACCTTATGTACAAGAATAGGGACTCGTCTTACAGTCGGTGTTTTGAGCATTCCCTGTGAGACCAGTATTAGTTTCCGATACACCACTGAGCGTTCAATGTATTCCTTGGACCTTCACATTGACGATGAAACACAGAAATCGCATCGGAATTAAATACAAAAGGCGCAATGCCGCCTTAAGTACAAGAAGAGAGACTCTTCTTACAGTGGGTGCTTTGAGCTTTCCCTGTGAGACCAGTATTAGTTTCTGATACACCACTGCAAGTTCAATGTATTTCTTGGACCTTCACATTGACGATGAAACACAGAAATCGCATCGGAATTAAATACAAAAGGCACAATGCTGTCTTAAGTACAAGAATAGAGACTCTTTTTACAGTCGGTGCCATGAGCATTCCCTGTGAGACCAGTATTAGTTACCGATACAGCACTGCAGGATCAATGTATTCCTTGGACCTGCACATTGACGATGAAACACAGAAATCGTATCGGAGTTTAATACAAAAGGCACAACGCCGCCTTAAGTACAAGAATAGAGACTCTTCTTACTGTCGGTGCTTTGAGCATTCCCTGTGAGACCAGTATTAGTTTCCGATACACCACTGCCGGTTCATTGTATTCCTTGGACCTCCTCATTGACGATGAAACACAGAAATCGCATCGGAATTAAATACAAAAGGCGAAATGCCCCCTTAAGTACAAGAATAGAGACTCTTCTTACAGTCGGTGCTCTGAGCATTCCCTGTGAGACCAGTATTAGTTTCTGATACACCACTGCAGTTTCAATGTATTCCTTGGACCATCACATTGACGATGAAACACATAAATCGCCTCGGAATTAATTACAAAAGGAACAATGCCGTCATAAGTACAAGAATAGAGCCTATCTTACAGTCGGTGCTTTGAGCATTTCCTGTGAGACCGGTATTAGTTACCGATACACCACTGCAGGTTAAATGTATCCCTTGGACCTTCACATTGACGATGAAACACAGAAATCGCATCGGAATTAAATACAAAAGGCCAATGCCATCTTAAGTACAAGAATAGAGACTCTTCTTACAGTCGGTGCTATGAGCATTCCCTGTGAGACCAGTATTAGTTTCCGATACACCACTGCAGGTTCAATGTACTCCTTGGACATTCACACTGACGATGAAACACAGAAATCGCATCGGAATTAAATACGAAAGGCGCAATGCCGCCGTAAGTACAAGAATAGAGACTCTTCTTACAGTCGGTGCTTTGAACATTTCCTGTGAGACAAGTATTAGTTTCCGATACACCATTGCAGGCACAATGTATTCCTTGGACCTTCACATTGACGATGAAACACAGAAATCGCATCGGAATTAAATTCAAAAGGAAAAAGCCACCTTAAGTACAAGAATAGAGACCATTCTTACAGTCGGTGCTTTGAGCATTCCCTGTGAGACCTGTATTAGTTTCCGATACACCACTGAAGGTTCAATGTATTCCTTGGACCTTCACATTGACGATGAAGCACAGAAATCGCATCGGAATTAAGTACAAAAGGCACAATGCCACCTTATGTACAAGAATAGAGACTCGTGTTACAGTCGGTGTTTTGAGCATTCCCTGTGAGACCAGTATTAGTTTCCGATACACCACTGAAGGTTCAATGTATTCCTTGGACCTTCACATTGACGATGAAACACAGAAATCGCATCGGAAATAAATACAAAAGGCACAATGCCGCCTTAAGTACAAGAATAGAGACTCTTCTCACAGTCGGTGCTTTGAGCATTCCCTGTGAGACCAGTATTAGTTTCTGATACACCACTGCAGGTTCAATGTATTTGTAGGACGTTCACATTGACGATGAAACACAGAAATCGCATCGGAATTAAATACAAAAGGCACAATGCTGTCTTAAGTACAAGAATAGAGAATCTTTTTACAGTCGGTGCCATGAGAATTCCCTGTGAGACCAGTATTAGTTTCCGATACACCACTGCAGGATCAATGTATTCCTTGGACCTTCACATTGACGATGAAATACAGTAATCGCATCGGAGTTAAATACAAAAGGCACAATGGTGCCTGAGGTACAAGAATAGAGACTCTTCTTACTGTCGGTGCTTTGAGCATTCCCTGTGAGACCAGTATTAGTTTCCGATACACCACTGCAGGATCAATGTATTCCTTGGACCTTCACATTGACGATGAAACACAGAAATCGCATCGGAATTAAATACAAAAGGCACAATGCCGTCATAAGTACAAGAATAGAGACCCTTCTTACAGTCGGTGCTTTGAGCATTCCCTGTGAGTACAGTATTAGTTTCTGATACACCACTGCTGGTTCAATGTATTCCTTGGACCTTCACATTGACGATGAAACACAGAAATCGCATCGGAATTAAATACAAAAGGCACAATGCCGGCTTAAGTACAAGAATAGAGACTCTTCTTACAGTCGGTGCTTTGAGCATTCCCTGTGAGACAAGTATTAATTTCCGATACACCACGGCAGGCACAATGTATTCCTTGGACCTTCACATCGACGATGAAACACAGAAATCGTATCGGAATTAAATTCAAAAGGCACAATGCCGCCTTATGTACAAGAATAGAGACCCTTCTTACAGTCGGTGCTTTGAGCAATCCCTGTGAGACCAGTATTAGTTTCCGATACACCACTGCAGGTTAAATGTACCCTTGGACCTTCACATTGACGATGATACACAGAAATCGCATCGGAATTAAATTCAAAAGGCACAATGCCGCATTAAGTACAAGAATAGAGACCACTCATACAGTCGGTGCTTTGAGCATTCCCTTCGAGACCTGTATTAGTTTCCGATACACCACTGAAGGATCAGTGTATTCCTTGGACCTTGACATTGACGATGAAACACAGAAATAGCATCTGAATTAAGTACAAAAGGCACAATGCCACCTTATGTACAAGAATAGGAACTCGTCTTACAGTCGGTGTTTTGAGCATTCCCTGTGAGACCAGTATTAGTTTCCGATACACCACTGAACGTTCAATGTATTCCTTCGACCTTCACAATGACGATGAAACACAGAAATCGCATCGGAATTAAATACAAAAGGCGCAATGCCGCCTTAAGTACAAGAAGAGAGACTCTTCTTACAGTCGGTGCTTTGAGCATTCCCTGTGAGACCAGTATTAGTTTCTGATACACCACTGCAGTTTCAATGTATTCCTTGGAACTGCACATTGACGATGAAACACAGAAATCGCATCGGAGTTTAATACAAAAGGCACAACGCCGCCTTAAGTACAAGAATAGAGACTCTTCTTACTGTCGGTGCTTTGAGCATTCCCTGTAAGACCAGTATTAGTTTCCGATACACCACTGCCGGTTCATTGTATTCCTTGGACCTCCTCATTGACGATGAAACACAGAAATCGCATCGGAATTAAGTACAAATGGCACAATGCCGCCTTAAGTACAAGAATAGAAAATCTTCTTACAGTCGTTGCTTTGAGCATTCCCTGTGAGACCAGTATTAATTTCCGATACACCACTGCAGGTTCAATGTATTCCTTGGACCTTCACATTGACGATGAAACACAGAAATCGCATCGGAATTAAATTCAAAAGACACTATGCCGTCTTAAGTACAAGAATTGAGACTCCTCTTACAGTCGGTGCTTTGAGCATTCCCTGTGAGACCATTATTTGTTTCTGATACACCACTGCAGGTTCAATGTATTCCTTGGACCTTCACATTCACTATGAAACACAGAAATCGCATCGGAGTTTAATACAAAAGGCACAATCCCGCCTTAAGTACAAGAATAAAGACTCTTCTTACTGTCGGTGCTGTGAGCATTCTCTGTGAGACCAGTTTTAGTGTCTGGTACACCACTGCAGGTTCAATGTATTCCTTGGACCTTCACATTGACGATGAAACACAGAAATCGCATCGGAATTAATTACAAAAGGCACAATGCCGTCATAAGTACAAGAATAGAGCCTATCTAACAGTCGGTGCTTTGAGCATTCCCTGTGAGACCGGTATTAGTTTCCGATACACCACTGCAGGTTAAATGTATCCCTTGGACCTTCACATTGACGATGAAACACAGAAATCGCATCGGAATTAAATACAAAAGGCCAATGCCATCTTAAGTACAAGAATAGAGACTCTTCTAACAGTCGGTGCTATGAGCATTCCCTGTGAGACCAGTATTAATTTCCGATACAACACTGCAGGTTCAATGTATTCCTTGGACATTCGCATTGACGATGAAACACAGAAATCGCATCGGAATTAAATACGAAAGGCGCAATGCCGCCTTAAGTACAAGAATAGAGACTCTCCTTACAGTCGGTGCTTTGAGCATTTCCTGTGAGACAAGTATTAGTTTCCGATACACCATTGCAGGCACAATGTATTCCTTGGACCTTCACATTGATGATGAAACACAGAAATCGCATCGGAATTAAATTCAAAAGAAACAATGCCGCCAGAAGTACAGGAATAGAGACCCTTCTTACAGTCGGTGCTTTGAGCAATCCCTGTGAGACCAGTATTAGTTTCCGATACACCACTGCAGGTTAAATGTATCCCTTGGACCTTCACATTGACGATGAAACACAGAAATCGCATCGGAATTAAATTCAAAAGGCACAATGCCGCCTTAAGTACAAGAATAGAGACCATTTTTACAGTCGGTGCTTTGAGCATTCTCTGTGATACCTGTATTAGTTTCCGATACACCACTGAAGGTTCAATGTATTCCTTGGACCTTCACATTGACGATGAAACACAGAAATCGCATCGGAATTAAGTACAAAAGGCACAATGGCACCATATGTACAAGAATAGAGACTCGTCTTACAGTCAGTGTTTTGAGCATTCCCTGTGAGACCAGTATTAGTTTCCGATACACCACTGAATGTTCAATGTATTCCTTGGACCTTCACATTGACGATGAAACACAGAAATCGCATCGGAATTAAATACAAAAGGCACAATGCCGCCTTAAGTACAAGAATAGAGAATCTTCTTACAGTCGGTGCTTTGAGCATTCCCTGTGAGACCAGTATTAGTTTCTGATACACCACTGCAGGTTCAATGTATTTCTAGGACCTTCACATTGACGATGAAACACAGAAATCGCATCGGAATTAAATACAAAAGGCACAATGCTGTCTTAAGTACAAGAATAGAGACTCTTTTTACAGTCGGTGCCATGAGCATTCCCTGTGAGACCAGTATTAGTTTCCGATACAGCACTGCAGGATCAATGTATTCGTTGGACCTGCACATTGACGATGAAACACAGAAATCGCATCGGAGTTTAATACAAAAGGCACAATGCCGCCTTAAGTACAAGAATAGAGACTCTTCTTACAGTCGGTGCTTTGAGCATTCCCTGTGAGACCATTATTAGTTTCCGATACACCACTGCAGGTTCAATGTATTCCTTGGACCTTGACATTGACGATGAAACACAGAAATCGCATCGGTATTAATTACAAAAGGCACAATGCCGCCTTAAGTACAAGAATAGAGACTCTTCTTACAGTCGGTGCTTTGAGCATTCCCTGTAAGACCAGTATTAGCGTCCAATACACCACTGCAGGTTCAATGTATTCCTTGGACCTTCACATTGACGATGAAACACAGAAATCGCATCGGAATTAATTACAAAAGACGCAATGCCAGCTTAAGTACAAGAATAGAGACTCTTCCTACTGTCGGTGCTTTGAGCTTCCCTGTGAGACCAGTATTAGTTTCCGATACAACACTGCAGGTTCAATGTATTCCTTGGACATTCACATTGACGATGAAACACAGAAATCGCATCGGAATTAAATTCAAAGGGCACAATGCCGCCTTAAGTACAGGAATAGAGACCCTTCTTACAGTCGGTGCTTTGAGCAATCCCTGTGAGACCAGTATTAGCTTCCGATACACCACTGCAGGTTAAATGTATCCCTTGGACCTTCACATTGACGATGAAACACAGAATTCGCATAGGAATTAAATTCAAAAGGCACAATTCCGCCTTAAGTACAAGAATAGATACCATTCTTACAGTCGGCGCTTTGAGCATTCCCTGTAAGACCTGTATTAGTTTCCGATACACCACTGAAGGTTCAATGTATTCCTTGGACCTTCACATTGACGATGAAACACAGAAATCGCATCGGAATTAAGTACAAAAGGCACAATGCCACCTTATGTACAAGAATAGAGACTCGTCTAACAGTCGGTGTTTTGAGCATTCCCTGTGAGACCAGTATTAGTTTCCGATACACCACTGCAGGTTAAATGTATCCCTTGGACCTTCACATTGACGATGAAATACAGAAATCGCATCGGAAATAAATTCAAAAGGCACAATGCCGCCTTAAGTGCAAGAATAGGGACCATTCTTACCGTCGGTGCTTTGAGCATTCTCTGTGAGACCTGTATTAGTTTCCGATACACCACTGCAGGTTCAATGTTCTCCTTCGAACTTCACATTGACGATGAAACGCAGAAATCGCATCGGAAACAAATACAAAAGGCACAATGCCGCCTTAAGTACAAGAATAGAGACTCTTCTTACAGTCGGTGCTTTGAGCATTCCCTGTGAGACCAGTATTAGTTTGTGATACACCACTGCAGGTTCAATGTATTTCTTGGACCTTAACATTGACGATGAAACACAGAAATCGCATCGGAATTAAATACAAAAGGCACAATGCTGTCTTAAGTACAAGAATAGAGACTATTTTTACAGTCGGTGCCATGAGCATTCCCTGTGAGGCCAGTATTAGTTTCCGATACACCACTGCAGGATCAATGTATTCCTTGGACCTTCACATTGACGATGAAACACAGAAATCGCATCGGAATTAATTACAAAAGGCGCAATGCCAGCTTAAGTACAAGAATAGAGACTCTTCCTACTGTCGGTGTTTGAGCATTCCCTGTGAGACCAGTATTAGTTTCTGATACACCACTGCAGGTTCAATGTATTCCTTGGTCCTTCACATTCACTATGAAACACAGAAATCGCATCGGAGTTAAATACAAAAGGAACAATGCCGCCTTAAGTACAAGAATAAAGACACTTCTTACTGTCGGTGCTTTGAGCATTCTCTGTTAGACCAGTATTAGTTTCCGATACACCACTGCAGGTTCAATGTATTCCTTGGACCTTCACATTGACTATGAAACACAGAAATCGCATCGCAGTTAAATACAAAAGGCACAATCCCGCCTTAAGTACAAGAATAAAGACTCTTCTTACTGTCGGTGCTTTGAGCATTCTCTGTGAGACCAGTTTTAGTGTCTGATACACCACTGCAGGTTCAATGTATGCCTTGGACCTTCACATTGACGATGAAACACAGAAATCGCATCGGAATTAATTACAAAAGGCACAATGCCGTCATAAGTACAAGAATAGAGCCTATCTTACAGTCGGTGCTTTGAGCATTCCCTGTGAGACCGGTATTAGTTTCCGATACACCACTGCAGGTTAAATGTATCCCTTGGACCTTCACATTGACGATGAAACACAGAAATCGCATCGGAATTAAATACAAAAGGCCAATGCCATCTTAAGTACAAGAGTAGAGACTCTTCTTACAGTCGGTGCTATGAGCATTCCCTGTGAGACCAGTATTAGTTTCCGATACACCACTGCAGGTTCAATGTATTCCTTGGACCTTCACATTGACGATGAAACACAGAAATCGCATCGGAATTAAATACAAAAGGACAATGAAATCTTAAGTACAAGAATAGAGACTCTTCTTACAGTCGGTGCTTTGAGCATTTCCTGTGAGACAAGTATTAGTTTCCGATACACCATTGCAGGCACAATGTATTCCTAGGACCTTCACATTGACGATGAAACACAGAAATCGCATCGAAATTAAATTCAAAAGGCACAATGCCGCCTTAAGTACAAGAATAGAGACCCTTCTTACAGTCGGTGCTTTGAGCAATCCCTGTGAGACCAGTATTAGTTTCCGATACACCACTGCAGGTTAAATGTATCCCTTGGACCTTCACATTGACGATGAAAAACAGAATTCGCATCGGAATTAAATTCAAAAGGCACAATGCCGCCTTAAGTCCAAGAATAGAGACCATTCTTACAGTCGGTGCTTTGAGCATTCCCTGTGAGTCCTGTATTAGTTTCCGATACACCACTGAAGGTTTAATGTATTCCTTGGACCTTCACATTGACGATGAAACACAGAAATCGCATCGGAATTATGTACAAAAGGCACAATGCCACCTTATGTTCAAGAATAGAGACTCGTCTTACAGTCGGTGTTTTGAGCATTCCCTGTGAGACCAGTATTAGTTTCCGATACACCACTGAAGGTTCAATGTATTCCTTGGACCTTCACATTGACGATGAAACACAGAAATCGCATCGGAATTAAATACAAAAGGCACAATGCCGCCTTAAGTACAAGAACAGAGACTCTTCTTACAGTCGGTGCTTTGAGCATTCCCTGTGAGACCAGTATTAGTTTCTGATACACCACTGCAGGTTCAATGTATCCCTTGGACCTTCACATTGACGATGAAACACAGAAATGGCATCGGAATTAAATACAAAAGGCACAATGCTGTCTTAAGTACAAGAATAGAGACTCTTTTTACAGTCGGTGCCATGAGAATTCCCTGTGAGACCAGTTTTAGTTTCCGATACACCAATGCAGGATCAGTGTATTCCTTGGACCTTCACATTGACGATAAAACACAGAAATCGCATCGGAGTTAAATACAAAAGGCACAATGGTGCCTGAGGTACAAGAATAGAGACTCTTCTTACTGTCGGTGCTTTGAGCATTCCCTGTGAGACCAGTATTAGTTTCCGATGCACCACTGCAGGTTCAATGTATTCCTTACACCTTCACATTGACGTTGAAACACAGAAATCGCATCGGAATTAAATACAAAATGCGCAATGCCGCCTTACGTACAAGAATAGAGACCCTTCTTACAGTCGGTGCTTTGAGCATTCCCTGTGAGACCAGTATTAGTTTCTGATACACCACTGCAGATTCGATGTATTCCTTGGACCTTCACATTCACTATGAAACACAGAAATCGCATCAGAGTTAAATACAAAAGGCACAATGCCGCCTTATGTACAAGAATAAAGACACTTCTTACTGTCGGTGCTTTGAGCATTCCCTGTGAGACCAGTATTAGTTTCCGATACACCACTGCAGGTTCAATGTATTCCTTGCACCTTCACATTGACTATGAAACACAGAAATCGCATCGCAGTTAAATACAAAAGGCACAATGCCGCCTTAAGTACAAGAATAGAGACTCTTCTTACAGTCGGTGCTTTGAGCATTCCCTGTGAGACCAGTATTAGTTTCTGATACACCACTGCAGGTTCAATGTATTTCTAGGACCTTCACATTGACGATGAAACACAGAAATCGCATCGGAATTAATTACAAAAGGCACAATGCCGTCATAAGTACAAGAATAGAGCCTATCTTACAGTCGGTGCATTGAGCATTCCCTGCGAGACCGGTATTAGTTTCCGATACACCACTGCAGGTTAAATGTATCCCTTGGACCTTCACATTGACGATGAAACACAGAAATCGCATCAGAATTAAATACAAAAGGCCAATGCCATCTTAAGTACAAGAAATGGAGACTCTTCTTACAGTCGGTGCTTTGAGCATTTCCTGTGAGACAAGTATTAGTTTCCGAGACACCATTGCAGGCACAATGTATTCCTTGGACCTTCACATTGACGATGAAACACAGAAACCGGATCGGAATTAAATTCAAAAGGCACAATGCCGCCTTAAGTACAAGAATAGAGACCCTTCTTACAGTCGGTGCTTTGAGCAATCCCTGTGAGACCAGTATTAGTTTCCGATACACCACTGCAGGTTAAATGTATCCCTTGGACCTTCACATTGACGATGAAACACAGAATTCGCTACGGAATTAAATTCAAAAGGCACAATGCCGCCTTAAGTACAAGAATAGAGACCATTCTTACAGTCGGTGCTTTGAGCATTCCCTGTGAGACCTGTATTAGTTTCCGATACACCACTGAAGGTTCAATGTATTCCTTGGACCTTCACATTGACGATGAAACACAGAAATCGCATCGGAATTAAATACAAAAGGACAATGAAATCTTAAGTACAAGAATAGAGACTCTTCTTACAGTCGGTGCTTTGAGCATTTCCTGTGAGACAAGTATTAGTTTCCGATACACCATTGCAGGCACAATGTATTCCTAGGACCTTCACATTGACGATGAAACACAGAAATCGCATCGAAATTAAATTCAAAAGGCACAATGCCGCCTTAAGTACAAGAATAGAGACCCTTCTTACAGTCGGTGCTTTGAGCAATCCCTGTGAGACCAGTATTAGTTTCCGATACACCACTGCAGGTTAAATGTATCCCTTGGACCTTCACATTGACGATGAAAAACAGAATTCGCATCGGAATTAAATTCAAAAGGCACAATGCCGCCTTAAGTCCAAGAATAGAGACCATTCTTACAGTCGGTGCTTTGAGCATTCCCTGTGAGTCCTGTATTAGTTTCCGATACACCACTGAAGGTTTAATGTATTCCTTGGACCTTCACATTGACGATGAAACACAGAAATCGCATCGGAATTAAGTACAAAAGGCACAATGCCACCTTATGTTCAAGAATAGAGACTCGTCTTACAGTCGGTGTTTTGAGCATTCCCTGTGAGACCAGTATTAGTTTCCGATACACCACTGAAGGTTCAATGTATTCCTTGGACCTTCACATTGACGATGAAACACAGAAATCGCATCGGAATTAAATACAAAAGGCACAATGCCGCCTTAAGTACAAGAACAGAGACTCTTCTTACAGTCGGTGCTTTGAGCATTCCCTGTGAGACCAGTATTAGTTTCTGATACACCACTGCAGGTTCAATGTATCCCTTGGACCTTCACATTGACGATGAAACACAGAAATGGCATCGGAATTAAATACAAAAGGCACAATGCTGTCTTAAGTACAAGAATAGAGACTCTTTTTACAGTCGGTGCCATGAGAATTCCCTGTGAGACCAGTTTTAGTTTCCGATACACCAATGCAGGATCAGTGTATTCCTTGGACCTTCACATTGACGATAAAACACAGAAATCGCATCGGAGTTAAATACAAAAGGCACAATGGTGCCTGAGGTACAAGAATAGAGACTCTTCTTACTGTCGGTGCTTTGAGCATTCCCTGTGAGACCAGTATTAGTTTCCGATGCACCACTGCAGGTTCAATGTATTCCTTACACCTTCACATTGACGTTGAAACACAGAAATCGCATCGGAATTAAATACAAAATGCGCAATGCCGCCTTACGTACAAGAATAGAGACCCTTCTTACAGTCGGTGCTTTGAGCATTCCCTGTGAGACCAGTATTAGTTTCTGATACACCACTGCAGATTCGATGTATTCCTTGGACCTTCACATTCACTATGAAACACAGAAATCGCATCAGAGTTAAATACAAAAGGCACAATGCCGCCTTATGTACAAGAATAAAGACACTTCTTACTGTCGGTGCTTTGAGCATTCCCTGTGAGACCAGTATTAGTTTCCGATACACCACTGCAGGTTCAATGTATTCCTTGCACCTTCACATTGACTATGAAACACAGAAATCGCATCGCAGTTAAATACAAAAGGCACAATGCCGCCTTAAGTACAAGAATAGAGACTCTTCTTACAGTCGGTGCTTTGAGCATTCCCTGTGAGACCAGTATTAGTTTCTGATACACCACTGCAGGTTCAATGTATTTCTAGGACCTTCACATTGACGATGAAACACAGAAATCGCATCGGAATTAATTACAAAAGGCACAATGCCGTCATAAGTACAAGAATAGAGCCTATCTTACAGTCGGTGCATTGAGCATTCCCTGCGAGACCGGTATCAGTTTCCGATACACCACTGCAGGTTAAATGTATCCCTTGGACCTTCACATTGACGATGAAACACAGAAATCGCATCGGAATTAAATACAAAAGGCCAATGCCATCTTAAGTACAAGAAATGGAGACTCTTCTTACAGTCGGTGCTTTGAGCATTTCCTGTGAGACAAGTATTAGTTTCCGAGACACCATTGCAGGCACAATGTATTCCTTGGACCTTCACATTGACGAAGAAACACAGAAATCGGATCGGAATTAAATTCAAAAGGCACAATGCCGCCTTAAGTACAAGAATAGAGACCCTTCTTACAGTCGGTGCTTTGAGCAATCCCTGTGAGACCAGTATTAGTTTCCGATACACCACTGCAGGTTAAATGTATCCCTTGGACCTTCACATTGACGATGAAACACAGAATTCGCTACGGAATTAAATTCAAAAGGCACAATGCCGCCTTAAGTACAAGAATAGAGACCATTCTTACAGTCGGTGGTTTGAGCATTCCCTGTGAGACCTGTATTAGTTTCCGATACACCACTGAAGGTTCAATGTATTCCTTGGACCTTCACATTGACGATGAAACACAGAAATCGCATCGGAATTAAATACAAATGGCTCAATGCCACCTTAAGTACAAGAATAGAGACTCTTATTACAGTCGGTGCTTTGAGCATTCCCTGTGAGATCAGTTTTAGTTTCTGATACACCACTGCAGGTTCAATGTATTCCTTGGACCTTCACATTGACTATGAAACACAGAAATCGCATCGGAGTTAAATACAAAAGGCACAATGCCGCCTTAAGTACAAGAATAAAGACTCTTCTTACTGTCGGTGCTTTGAGCATTCCCTGTGAGACCAGTATTAGTGTCTGGTACACCACTGCAGGTTCAATGTATTCCTTGGACCTTCACATTGACGGTGAATCACAGAAATCGCATCGGAATTAATTACAAAAGGCACAATGCCGTCATAAGTACAAGAATAGAGCCTATCTTACAGTCGGTGCTTTGAGCATTCCCTGTGAGACCGGTATTACTTTCCGATACACCACTGCAGGTTCAATGTATTCCTTGGACCTACACATTGACGATGAGACACAGAAATCGCATCGGAATTAAATACAAAATGCGCAATGCCGCCTTACGTACAAGAATAGAGACCCTTCTTACAGTCGGTGCTTTGAGAATTCCCTGTGAGACCAGTATTAGTTTCCGATACACCACTGCAGATTCGATGTATTCCTTGGACCTTCACATTCACTATGAAACACAGAAATCGCATCGGAGTTAAATACAAAAGGCACAATGCCGCCTTAAGTACAAGAATAAAGACACTTCTTACTGTCGGTGCTTTGAGCATTCCCTGTGAGACCAGTATTAGTTTCCGATACACCACTGCAGGTTCAATGTATTCCTTGGACCTTCACATTGACTATGAAACACAGAAATCGCATCGCAGTTAAATACAAAAGGCACAATCCCGCCTTAAGTACAAGAATAAAGACTCTACTTACTGTCGGTGCTTTAAGCGTTCTCTGTGAGACCAGTTTTAGTGTCTGGTACACCACTGCAGGTTCAATGTATTCCTTGGACCTTCACATTAACGATGAAACACAGAAATCGCATCGGAATTAATTACAAAAGGCACAATGCCGTCATAAGTACAAGAATAGAGCCTATCTTACAGTCGGTACATTGAGCATTCTCTGTGAGGCCGGTATTAGTTTCCGATTCACCACTGCAGGTTAAATGTATCCCTTGGACCTTCACATTGACGATGAAACACAGAACTCGCATCGGAATTAAATACAAAAGCCCAATGCCATCTTAAGTACAAGAAATGGAGACTCTTCTTACAGTCGGTGCTTTGAGCATTTCCTGTGAGACAAGTATTAGTTTCCGATACACCATTGCAGGCACAATGTATTCCTTGGACCTTCACATTGACGATGAAACACAGAAATCGCATCGGAATTAAATTCAAAAGGCACAATGCCGCCTTAAGTACAAGAATAGAGACCATTCTTACAGTCGGTGCTTTGAGCATTCCCTGTGAGACCTGTATTAGTTTCCGATACACCACTGAAGGTTCAATGTATTCCTTGGACCTTCACATTGACGATGAAACACAGAAATCGCATCGGAATTAAGTACCAAAGGCACAATGCCACCTTATGTACAAGAATAGAGACTCGTCTTACAGTCGGTGTTTTGAGCATTCCCTGTGAGACCAGTATTAGTTTCCGATACACCACCGAAGGTTCAATGTATTCCTTGGACCTTCACATTGACGATGAAACACAGAAATCGCATCGGAATTAAATACAAAAGGCACAATGCCGCCTTAAGTACAAGATTAGAGACTCTTCTTACAGTCGGTGCTTTGAGCATTCCCTGTGAGACCAGTATTAGTTTCTGATACACCACTTCAGGTTCAATGTATTTCTAGGACCTTCACATTGACGATGAAACACAGAAATCGCATCGGAATTAAATACAAAAGGCACAATGCTGTCTTAAGTACAAGAATAGAGACTATTTTTACAGTCGGTGCCATGAGAATTCCCTGTGAGACCAGTATTAGGTTCCGATACACCACTGCAGGATCAGTGTATTCCTTGGACCTTCACATTGACGATGAAACACAGAAATCGCATCGGAATGAAATACAAAAGGCGCAATGCCGCCTTAAGTACAAGAATAGAGACCCTTCTTACAGTCGGTGCATTGAGCATTCCCTGTGAGTCCAGTATTATTTTCTGACACACCATTGCTGGTTCAATGTATTCCTTGGACCTTCACATTGACGATAAAACACAGAAATCGCATCGGAATTAAATACAAATGGCGCAATGCCACCTTAAGTACAAGAATAGAGACTCTTCTTACAGTCGGTGCTATGAGCATTTCATGTGAGACCAGTATTAGTTTCCGATACACCACTGCAGGTTCAATGTATTCCTTGGACCTTCACATTGACGATGAAACACAGAAATCGCATCGGAATTAAATATGAAAGGCGCAATGCCGCCTTAATTACAAGAATAGAGACTCTTCTTACAGTCGGTGCTTTGAGCATTCGCTGTGAGACCAGTATTAGTTTCCGATACACCACTGCAGGTTCAATCTATTCCTTGGACCTTCACATTGACGATGAAACACAGAAATCGCATCGGAATTAAATACAAAAGGCACAATGCCGGCTTAAGTACAAGAATAGAGACTCTTCTTACAGTCGGTGCTTTGAGCAGTCCCTGTGAGACAAGTATTAGTTTCCGATACACCACGGCAGGCTCAATGTATTCCTTGGACCTTCACATTGACGATGAAACACAGAAATCGCATCGGAATTAAATTCAAAAGGCGCAATGCCGCCTTAAGTACAAGAATAGAGACCCTTCTTACAGTCGGTGCTTTGAGCAATCCCTGTGAGACCAGTATTAGTTTCCGATACACCACTGCAGGTTAAATGTATCCCTTGGACCTTCACATTGACGTTGAAACAAAGAAATCGCATCGGAATTAAATACAAAAGGCGCAATGCCGCCTTAAGTACAAGAATAGAGACTCTTATTACAGTCGGTGCTTTGAGCATTCCCTGTGAGATCAGTTTTAGTTTCTGGTACACCACTGCAGGTTCAATGTATTCCTTGGACCTTCACATTGACGATGAAACACAGAAATCGCATCGGAATTAAATACAAAAGGCACAATGCCGCCTTAAGTACAAGAGTAGAGACTCTTCTTACAGTCGGTGCTTTGAACTTTCCCTGTGAGACAAGTATTAGTTTCCGATACACCACTGCAGGCACAATGTATTCCTTGGACCTTCACATTGACGATGAAACACAGAAATCGCATCGGAATTAAATTCAAAAGGCACAATGCCGCCTTAAGTACAAGAATAGAGACCCTTCTTACAGTCGGTGCTTTGAGCCATCCCTGTGAGACCAGTATTAGTTTCCGATACACCACTGCAGGTTAAATGTATCCCTTGGACCTTCACATTGACGATGAAACACAGAAATCGCATCGGAAATAAATTCAAAAGGCACAATTCCGACTTAAGTACAAGATTAGGGACCATTCTTACAGTCGGTGCTTTGAGCATTCTCTGTGAGACCTGTATTAGTTTCCGATACACCACTGCAGGTTCAATGCTCTCCTTCGACCTTCACATTGACGATGAAACTCAGAAATCGCATCGGAATTAAGTACAAAAGGCACAATGCCTCTTAATGTACTAGAATAGAGACTCGTCTTACAGTCGGTGTTTTGAGCATTCCCAGTGAGACCAGTATTAGTTTCCGATACACCACTGAAGGTTCAATGTATTCCTTGGACCTTCACATTGACGATGAAACACAGAAATCGCATCGGAATTAAATACAAAAGGCACAATTCCGCCTTAAGTACAAGAATAGAGACTCTTCTTACAGTCGGTGCTTTGAGCATTCCCTGTGAGACCAGTATTAGTTTGTGATACACCACTGCAGGTTCAATGTATTTCTTGGACCCTAACATTGACGATGAAACACAGAAATCGCATCGGAATTAAATACAAAAGACACAATGCTGTCTTAAGTACAAGAATAGAGACTCTTTTTACAATCGGTGCCATGAGCATTCCCTGTGAGACCAGTATGTGTTTCCGATACACCACTGCCGGTTCATTGTATTCCTTGGACCTTCTCATTGACGATGAAACACAGAAATCGCATCGGAATTAAATACAAAAGGCGAAATGCCACCTTAAGTACAAGAATAGAGACTCTTCTTACAGTCGGTGCTTTGAGCATTCCCTGTGAGACCAGTATTAGTTTCTGATACACCACTGCAGTTTCAGTGTATTCCTTGGACCTTCACATTGACGATGAAACACAGAAATCGCATCGGAATTAAATACAAACGGCACAATGCCGCCTTAAGAACAAGAATAAAAAATCTTCTTACAGTCGGTGTTTTGAGCATTCCCTGTGAGACCAGTATTAGTTTCCGATACACCACTGCAGGTTCAATGTATTCCTTGGACCTTCACATTGACGATGAAACACAGAAATCGCATCGGTATTAAATACAAAAGGCACAATGCCGCCTTAAGTACAAGAATAGAGACTCTTCTTACAGTCGGTGCTTTGAGCATTCCCTGTGAGTCCAGTTTTAGTTTCCGATACACCACTGCAGGTTCAATGTATTTCTTGGACCTTCACATTGACGATGAAACACAGAGATCGCATCGGAATTAATTACAAAATGCGCTATGCCACCATAAGTACAAGAGTAGAGACTCTTCCTACTGTCGGTGCTTTGAACATTCCCTGCGAGACCAGTATTAGTTTCTGATACACCACTGCAGGTTCAATGTATTCCTTGGACCTTCACATTAACTATGAAGCACAGAAATCGCATCGGAGTTAAATACGAAAGGCGCAATGCCGCCTTAAGTACAAGAATAGAGACTCTTCTTACAGTCGGTGCTTTGAGCATTCCCTGTGAGACCAAGATTGGTTTCCGATACACCACTGCAGGTTCAATGTATTCCTTGGACCTTCACATTGACGATGAAACACAGAAATCGCATCGGAATGAAATACAAAAGGCGCAATGCCGCCTTAAGTACAAGAATAGAGACTCTTCTTACAGTCGGTGCTTTGAGCATTCCCTGTGAGACCAGTATTAGTTTCTGATACACCACTGCAGGTTCAATGTATTCCTTGGACCTTCACATTGACGATGAAACACAGAAATCGCATCGGAGTTAAATACAAAAAGCACAATGGTGACTGAGGTACAAGAATAGAGACTCTTCTTACTGTCGGTGATTTGAGCATTCCCTGTGAGACCAGTATTAGTTTCCGATACACCACTGCCGGTTCAATGTATTCCTTGGACCTTCACATTGACGTTGAAACACAGAAATCGCATCGGAATTAAATACAAAAGGCGCAATGCCGCCTTAAGTACAAGAATAGAGACTCTAATTACAGTCGGTGATTTGAGCATTCCCTGTGAGACCAGTATTAGTTTCTGATACACCACTGCAGGTTCAATGTATTCCTTGGAACTTCACATTTACTATGAAACACAGAAATCGCATCGGTATTAAATACAAAAGGCACAATGCCGCCTTAAGTACAAGAATAGAGACTCTTCTTACAGTCGGTGCTTTGAGCATTCCCTGTGAGTCCAGTATTAGTTTCCGATACACCACTGCTGGTTCAATGTGTTCCTTGGACCTTCACATTGACGATGAAACACAGAGATCGCATCGGAATTAAATACAAAATGCGCTATGCCACCTTAAGTACAAGAGTACAGACTCTTCCTACTGTCGGTGTTTTGAGCATTCCCTGTGAGACCAGTATTAGTTTCTGATACACCACTGCAGGTTCAATGTATTCCTTGGACCTTCACATTGACTATGAAACACAGAAATCGCATCGGAGTTAAATACAAAAGGCGCAATGCCGCCTTAAGTACAAGAATAGAGACTCTTCTTACAGTCGGTGCTTTGAGCATTCCCTGTGAGACCAAGATTGGTTTCCGATACACCACTGCAGGTTCAATGTATTCCTTGGACCTTCACATTGACGATGAAACACAGAAATCGCATCGGAATGAAATACAAAAGGCGCAATGCCGCCTTAAGTACAAGAAAAGAGACTCTTCTCACAGTCGGTGCTTTGAGCAATCCCTGTGAGACCAGTATTAGTTTCTGATACACCACTGCAGGTTCAATGTATTCCTTGGACCTTCACATTGACGATGAAACACAGAAATCGCATCGGAGTTAAATACAAAAAGCACAATGATGACTGAGGTACAAGAATAGAGACTCTTCTTACTGTCGGTGCTTTGAGCATTCCCTGTGAGACCAGTATTAGTTTCCGATACACCACTGCAGGTTCAATGTATTCCTTGGACCTTCACATTGACGATGAAACACAGAAATCGCACCGGAATTAAATACAAAAGGCGCAATGCCGCCTTAAGTACAAGAATAGAGACTCTTATTACAGTCGGTGATATTAGCATTCCCTGTGAGACCAGTTTTAGTTTCTGGTACACCACTGCAGGTTCAATGTATTCCTTGGACCTTCACATTGACGATGAAACACAGAAATCGCATCAGAATTAAGTAGAAAAGGCACAATGCCACCTTATGTACAAGAATAGAGACTTGTCTTACAGTCGGTGTTTTGAGCATTCCCTGTGAGACCAGTATTAGTTTCCGATACACCACTGAACGTTCAATGTATTCCTTGGACCTTCACATTGACGTTGAAACACAGAAATCGCATCGGAATTAAATACAAAAGGCGCAATGCCGCCTTAAGTACAAGAATAGAGACTCTTATTACAGTCGGTGATATTAGCATTCCCTGTGAGACCAGTTTTAGTTTCTGGTACACCACTGCAGGTTCAATGTATTCCTTGGACCTACACATTGACGATGAAACACAGAAATCGCATCAGAATTAAGTACAAAAGGCACAATGCCACCTTATGTACAAGAATAGAGACTCGTCTTACAGTCGGTGTTTTGAGCATTCCCTGTGAGACCAGTATTAGTTTCCGATACACCACTGAACGTTCAATGTATTCCTTGGACCTTCACATTGACGATGAAACACAGAAATCGCATCGGAATTAAATACAAAAGGCGCAATGCCGCCTTACGTAAAAGAATAGAGACCCTTCTTACAGTCGGTGCTTTGAGCATTCCTTGTGAGACCAGAATTAGTTTCTGATACACCACTGAACGTTCAATGTATTCCTTGGACCTTCACATTGACGTTGAAACACAGAAATCGCATCGGAATTAAATACAAAAGACACAATGCCGCCTTAAGTACAAGAGTAGAGACTCTTCTTACAGTCGGTGCTTTGAGCATTCCCTGTGAGACAAGTATTAGTTTCCGATTCACCACTGCAGGCACAATGTATTCCTTGGATCTTCACATTGACGATGAAACACAGAAATCGCATCGGAATTAAATTCAAAAGGCACAATGCCGCCTTAAGTACAAGAATAGAGACCCTTCTTACAGTCGGTGCTTTGAGCAATCCCTTTGAGACCAGTATTAGTTTCCGATACACCACTGCAGGTTAAAAGTATCCCTTGGACCGTCACATTGACGATGAAACACAGAAATCGCATCGGAAATAAATTCAAAAGGCACAATGCTGCCTTAAGTACAAGAATAGGGACCATTCTTACAGTCGGTGCTTTGAGCATTCTCTGTGAGACCTGTATTAGTTTCCGATACACCACTGCTGGTTCAATGTTCTCCTTCGACTTTCACATTGACGATGAAACACAGAAATCGCATCGGAATTAAGTACAAAAGGCACAATGCCTCTTTATGTTCAAGAATAGAGACTCGTCTTACAGTCGGTGTTTTGAGCATTCCCAGTGAGACCAGTATTAGTTTCCGATACACCACAGAAGGTTCAATGTATTCCTTGGACCTTCACATTGACGATGAAACACAGAAATCGCATCGGAATTAAATACAAGAGGCAAAATGCCGCCTTAAGTACAAGAATAGAGACTCTTCTTACAGTCGGTGCCATGAGCATTCCCTTTGAGACCAGTATTAGTTTCCGATACACCACTGCAGGATCAATGTATTCCTTGGTCCTTCACATTGACGATGAAACTCAGAAATCGCATCGGAGTTAAATACAAAAGGCACAATGCCGCCTTAAGTACAAGAATAGAGACTCTTCTTACTGTCGGTGCTTTGAGCATTCCCTGTGAGACCAGTATGTGTTTCCGATACACCACTGCCGGTTCATTGTATTCCTTGGACCTTCTCATTGACGATGAAACACAGAAATCGCATCGGAATTAAATACAAAAGGCGAAATGCCACCTTAAGTACAAGAATAGAGACTCTTCTTACAGTCGGTGCTTTGAGCATTCCCTGTGAGACCAGTATTAGTTTCTGATACACCACTGCAGGTTCAATGTATTCCTTGGACCTTCACATTGACGATGAAACACAGAAATCGCATCGGAATTAAATACAAACGGCACAATGCCGCCTTAAGATCAAGAATAGAAAATCTTCTTACAGTCGGTGTTTTGAGCATTCCCTGTGAGACAAGTATTAGTTTCCGAAACACCACTGCAGGTTCAATGTATTCCTTGGACCTTCACATTGACGATGAAACACAGAAATCGCATCGGAATTAAATTAAGAAAAAAAACTATGCCGTCTTAAGTACAAGAATAGAGACTCTTCTTACAGTCGGTGCTTTGAGCATTCCCTGTGAGACCAGTATTAGTTTCCGATACACCACTGCAGGTTCAATGTATTCCTTGGACCTTGACATTGACAATGAAACACAGAAATCGCATCGGTATTAAATACAAAAGGCACGATGCCGCCTTAAGTACAAGAATAGTGACTCTTTTTACAATCGGTGCTTTGAGCATTCCCTGTGAGTCCAGTATTAGTTTCCGATACACCACTGCAGGTTCAATGTATTCCTTGGACCTTCACATTGACGATGAAACACAGAGATCGCATCGGAATTAATTACAAAATGCGCTATGCCACCTTAAGTACAAGAGTAGAGACTCTTCCTACTGTCGGTGCTTTGAGCATTCTCTGTGAGACCAGTATTATTTTCTGATACACCACTGCAGGTTCAATGTATTCCTTGGACCTTCACATTGACTATGAAACACAGAAATCGCATCGGAGTTAAATACAAAAGGCGCAATGCCGCCTTAAGTACAAGAATAGAGACCCTTCTTACAGTCGGTGCTTTGAGCAATCCCTGTGAGACCAGTATTAGTTTCTGATTCACCACTGCAGGTTAAATGTATCCCTTGGACCTTCACATTGACGATGAAACACAGAAATCGCATCGGAATTAAATTCAAAAGGCACAATGCCGCCTTAAGTACAAGAATAGAGACCATTCATACAGTCGGTGCTTTGAGCATTCCCTGTGAGACCTGTATTAGTTTCCGATACACCACTGAAGTTTCAATGTATTCCTTGGACCTTGACATTGACGATGAAACACAGAAATCGCATCGGAATTAAGTACAAAAGGCACAATGCCACCTTATGTACAAGAATTGAGACTCGTCTTACAGTCGGTATTTTGAGCATTCCCTGTGAGACCAGTGTTAGTATCCGATACACCACTGAACGTTCAATGTATTCCTTGGACCTTCACATTGACGATGAAACACAGAAGTCGCATCGGAGTTAAATACAAAAGGCGCAATGGTGCCTGAGGTACAAGAAAAGAGACTCTTCTTACTGTCGGTGCTTTGAGCATTACCTGTGAGACCAGTATTAGTGTCCGATACACCACTGCAGGTTCAATGTATTCCTTGGACCTTCACATTGACGTTGAAACACTGAAATTGGATCGGAATTAAATACAAAGGCGCAATGCCGCCTTAAGTACAAGAATAGAGACTCTTATTACAGTCGGTGCTTTGAGCATTGCCTGTGAGATCAGTTTTAGTTTCTGGTACACCACTGCAGGTTCAATGTATTCCTTGGACCTTCACATTGACGATGAAACACAGAAATCGCATCGGAATTAAATACAAAAGGCACAATGCCGCCTTAAGTACAAGAGAAGAGACTCTTCTTACAGTCGGTGCTTTGAGCATTCCTTGTGAGACAAGTATTAGTTTCCGATACACCACTGCAGGCACAATGTATTCCTTGGACCTTCACATTGACGATGGAACACAGAAATCGCATCGGAACTAAATTCAAAAGGCACAATGCCGCCTTAAGTACAAGAATAGAGACCCTTCTTACAGTCGGTGCTTTGAGCAATCCCTGTGAGACCAGTATTAGTTTCCGATACACCACTGCAGGTTAAATGTATTCCTTGGACCTTCACATTGACGATGAAACACAGAAATCGCATCGGAATTAAATACAAAAGACTCAATGCCGCCTTAAGTACAAGAATAGAGACTCTTCTTACAGTCGGTGCTTTGAGCATTCCCCGTGAGACAAGTATTAGTTTCCGATTCACCACTGCAGGTTAAATGTATCCCTTGGACCGTCACATTGACGATGAAACACAGAAATCGCATCGGAAATATATTGAAAAGGCACAATGCCGCCTTAAGTACAAGAATAGGGACCATTCTTACAGTCGGTGCTTTGAGCATTCTCTGTGAGGCCTGTATTAGTTTCCGATACACCACTGCAGGTTCAATGTTCTCCTTCGACCTTCACATTGACGATGAAACACAGAAATCGCATCGGAATTAAGTACAAAAGGCACAATGCCTCTTTATGTACAAGAATAGAGACTCGTCTTACAGTCGGTGTTTTGAGCATTCCCAGTGAGACCAGTATTAGTTTGTGATACACCACTGCAGGTTCAATGTATTTCTTGGACCTTAACATTGACGATGAAACACAGAAATCGCATCGGAATTAAATACAAAAGGCACAATGCTGTCTTAAGTACAAGAATAGAGACTCTTTTTACAGTCGGTGCCATGAGCATTCCCTGTGAGACCAGTATTAGTTTCCGATACACCACTGCAGGATCAATGTATTCCTTGGACCTTCACATTGACGATGAAACACAGAAATCGCATCGGAGTTAAATACAAAAAGCACAATGCCGCCTTAAGTACAAGAATAGAGACTCTTCTTACTGTCGGTGCTTCGAGCATTCCCTGTGAGACCAGTATGTGTTTCCGATACACCACTGCCGGTTCATTGTATTCCTTGGACCTTCTCATTGACGATGAAACACAGAAATCGCATCCGAATTAAATACAAAAGGCGAAATGCAACCTTAAGTACAAGAATAGAGACTCTTCTTACAGTCGGTGCTTTGAGCATTACCTGTGAGACCAGTATTAGTTTCCGATACACCACTGAACGTTCAATGTATTCCTTGGACCTTCACATTGACGATGAAACACAGAAATCGCATCAGAATTAAGTACAAAAGGCACAATGCCACCTTATGTACAAGAATAGAGACTCGTCTTACAGTCGGTGTTTTGAGCATTCCCTGTGGGACCAGTATTAGTTTCCGATACACCACTGAACGTTCAATGTATTCCTTGGACCTTCACATTGACGATGAAACACAGAAATCGCATCGGAATTAAATACAAAAGGCGCAATGCCGCCTTACGTAAAAGAATAGAGACCCTTCTTACAGTCGGTGCTTTGAGCATTCCTTGTGAGACCAGAATTAGTTTCTGATACACCACTGAACGTTCAATGTATTCCTTGGACCTTCACATTGACGTTGAAACACAGAAATCGCATCGGAATTAAATACAAAAGACACAATGCCGCCTTAAGTACAAGAGTAGAGACTCTTCTTACAGTCGGTGCTTTGAGCATTCCCTGTGAGACAAGTATTAGTTTCCGATTCACCACTGCAGGCACAATGTATTCCTTGGATCTTCACATTGACGATGAAACACAGAAATCGCATCGGAATTAAATTCAAAAGGCACAATGCCGCCTTAAGTACAAGAATAGAGACCCTTCTTACAGTCGGTGCTTTGAGCAATCCCTTTGAGACCAGTATTAGTTTCCGATACACCACTGCAGGTTAAAAGTATCCCTTGGACCGTCACATTGACGATGAAACACAGAAATCGCATCGGAAATAAATTCAAAAGGCACAATGCTGCCTTAAGTACAAGAATAGGGACCATTCTTACAGTCGGTGCTTTGAGCATTCTCTGTGAGACCTGTATTAGTTTCCGATACACCACTGCTGGTTCAATGTTCTCCTTCGACTTTCACATTGACGATGAAACACAGAAATCGCATCGGAATTAAGTACAAAAGGCACAATGCCTCTTTATGTTCAAGAATAGAGACTCGTCTTACAGTCGGTGTTTTGAGCATTCCCAGTGAGACCAGTATTAGTTTCCGATACACCACAGAAGGTTCAATGTATTCCTTGGACCTTCACATTGACGATGAAACACAGAAATCGCATCGGAATTAAATACAAGAGGCAAAATGCCGCCTTAAGTACAAGAATAGAGACTCTTCTTACAGTCGGTGCCATGAGCATTCCCTTTGAGACCAGTATTAGTTTCCGATACACCACTGCAGGATCAATGTATTCCTTGGTCCTTCACATTGACGATGAAACACAGAAATCGCATCGGAGTTAAATACAAAAGGCACAATGCCGCCTTAAGTACAAGAATAGAGACTCTTCTTACTGTCGGTGCTTTGAGCATTCCCTGTGAGACCAGTATGTGTTTCCGATACACCACTGCCGGTTCATTGTATTCCTTGGACCTTCTCATTGACGATGAAACACAGAAATCGCATCGGAATTAAATACAAAAGGCGAAATGCCACCTTAAGTACAAGAATAGAGACTCTTCTTACAGTCGGTGCTTTGAGCATTCCCTGTGAGACCAGTATTAGTTTCTGATACACCACTGCAGGTTCAATGTATTCCTTGGACCTTCACATTGACGATGAAACACAGAAATCGCATCGGAATTAAATACAAACGGCACAATGCCGCCTTAAGATCAAGAATAGAAAATCTTCTTACAGTCGGTGTTTTGAGCATTCCCTGTGAGACAAGTATTAGTTTCCGAAACACCACTGCAGGTTCAATGTATTCCTTGGACCTTCACATTGACGATGAAACACAGAAATCGCATCGGAATTAAATTAAGAAAAAAAACTATGCCGTCTTAAGTACAAGAATAGAGACTCTTCTTACAGTCGGTGCTTTGAGCATTCCCTGTGAGACCAGTATTAGTTTCCGATACACCACTGCAGGTTCAATGTATTCCTTGGACCTTGACATTGACAATGAAACACAGAAATCGCATCGGTATTAAATACAAAAGGCACGATGCCGCCTTAAGTACAAGAATAGTGACTCTTTTTACAATCGGTGCTTTGAGCATTCCCTGTGAGTCCAGTATTAGTTTCCGATACACCACTGCAGGTTCAATGTATTCCTTGGACCTTCACATTGACGATGAAACACAGAGATCGCATCGGAATTAATTACAAAATGCGCTATGCCACCTTAAGTACAAGAGTAGAGACTCTTCCTACTGTCGGTGCTTTGAGCATTCTCTGTGAGACCAGTATTATTTTCTGATACACCACTGCAGGTTCAATGTATTCCTTGGACCTTCACATTGACTATGAAACACAGAAATCGCATCGGAGTTAAATACAAAAGGCGCAATGCCGCCTTAAGTACAAGAATAGAGACCCTTCTTACAGTCGGTGCTTTGAGCAATCCCTGTGAGACCAGTATTAGTTTCTGATTCACCACTGCAGGTTAAATGTATCCCTTGGACCTTCACATTGACGATGAAACACAGAAATCGCATCGGAATTAAATTCAAAAGGCACAATGCCGCCTTAAGTACAAGAATAGAGACCATTCATACAGTCGGTGCTTTGAGCATTCCCTGTGAGACCTGTATTAGTTTCCGATACACCACTGAAGTTTCAATGTATTCCTTGGACCTTGACATTGACGATGAAACACAGAAATCGCATCGGAATTAAGTACAAAAGGCACAATGCCACCTTATGTACAAGAATTGAGACTCGTCTTACAGTCGGTATTTTGAGCATTCCCTGTGAGACCAGTGTTAGTATCCGATACACCACTGAACGTTCAATGTATTCCTTGGACCTTCACATTGACGATGAAACACAGAAGTCGCATCGGAGTTAAATACAAAAGGCGCAATGGTGCCTGAGGTACAAGAAAAGAGACTCTTCTTACTGTCGGTGCTTTGAGCATTACCTGTGAGACCAGTATTAGTGTCCGATACACCACTGCAGGTTCAATGTATTCCTTGGACCTTCACATTGACGTTGAAACACTGAAATTGGATCGGAATTAAATACAAAGGCGCAATGCCGCCTTAAGTACAAGAATAGAGACTCTTATTACAGTCGGTGCTTTGAGCATTGCCTGTGAGATCAGTTTTAGTTTCTGGTACACCACTGCAGGTTCAATGTATTCCTTGGACCTTCACATTGACGATGAAACACAGAAATCGCATCGGAATTAAATACAAAAGGCACAATGCCGCCTTAAGTACAAGAGAAGAGACTCTTCTTACAGTCGGTGCTTTGAGCATTCCTTGTGAGACAAGTATTAGTTTCCGATACACCACTGCAGGCACAATGTATTCCTTGGACCTTCACATTGACGATGGAACACAGAAATCGCATCGGAACTAAATTCAAAAGGCACAATGCCGCCTTAAGTACAAGAATAGAGACCCTTCTTACAGTCGGTGCTTTGAGCAATCCCTGTGAGACCAGTATTAGTTTCCGATACACCACTGCAGGTTAAATGTATTCCTTGGACCTTCACATTGACGATGAAACACAGAAATCGCATCGGAATTAAATACAAAAGACTCAATGCCGCCTTAAGTACAAGAATAGAGACTCTTCTTACAGTCGGTGCTTTGAGCATTCCCCGTGAGACAAGTATTAGTTTCCGATTCACCACTGCAGGTTAAATGTATCCCTTGGACCGTCACATTGACGATGAAACACAGAAATCGCATCGGAAATATATTGAAAAGGCACAATGCCGCCTTAAGTACAAGAATAGGGACCATTCTTACAGTCGGTGCTTTGAGCATTCTCTGTGAGGCCTGTATTAGTTTCCGATACACCACTGCAGGTTCAATGTTCTCCTTCGACCTTCACATTGACGATGAAACACAGAAATCGCATCGGAATTAAGTACAAAAGGCACAATGCCTCTTTATGTACAAGAATAGAGACTCGTCTTACAGTCGGTGTTTTGAGCATTCCCAGTGAGACCAGTATTAGTTTGTGATACACCACTGCAGGTTCAATGTATTTCTTGGACCTTAACATTGACGATGAAACACAGAAATCGCATCGGAATTAAATACAAAAGGCACAATGCTGTCTTAAGTACAAGAATAGAGACTCTTTTTACAGTCGGTGCCATGAGCATTCCCTGTGAGACCAGTATTAGTTTCCGATACACCACTGCAGGATCAATGTATTCCTTGGACCTTCACATTGACGATGAAACACAGAAATCGCATCGGAGTTAAATACAAAAAGCACAATGCCGCCTTAAGTACAAGAATAGAGACTCTTCTTACTGTCGGTGCTTCGAGCATTCCCTGTGAGACCAGTATGTGTTTCCGATACACCACTGCCGGTTCATTGTATTCCTTGGACCTTCTCATTGACGATGAAACACAGAAATCGCATCCGAATTAAATACAAAAGGCGAAATGCAACCTTAAGTACAAGAATAGAGACTCTTCTTACAGTCGGTGCTTTGAGCATTACCTGTGAGTCCAGTATTAGTTTCTGATACAGCACTGCAGGATCAATGTTTTCCTTGGACCTTCACATTGACGATGAAACACAGAAATCGCATCGGAATTCAATACAAACGGCACAATGCCGCCTTAAGATCAAGAATAGAAAATCTTCTTACAGTCGGTGCTTTGAGCATTCCCTGTGAGACCAGTATTAGTTTCCGAAACACCACTGCAGGTTCAATGTATTCCTTGGAACTTCACATTGACGATGAAACACAGAAATCGCATCGGAGTTAAATACAAAAGGCACAATGCCGCCTTAAGTACAGGAATAGAGACTCTTCTTACTGTCAGTGATTTGAGCATTCCCTGTGAGACCAGTATGTGTTTCCGATACACCACTGCCGGTTCATTGTATTCCTTGGACCTTCTCATTGACGATGAAACACAGAAATCGCATCGGAATTAAATACAAAAGGCAAAATGCCACCTTAAGTTCAAGAATAGAGACTCTTCTTACAGTCGGTGTTTGAGCATTCCCTGTGAGACCAGTATTAGTTTCTGATACACCACTGCAGGTTCAATGTATTCCCTGGACCTTCACATTCACGATGAAACACAGAAATCGCATCGGAATTAAATACAAACGGCTCAATGCCGCCTTAAGATCAAGAATAGAAAATCTTCTTACAGTCGGTGTTTTGAGCATTCCCTGTGAGACCAGTATTAGTTTCCGAAACACCACTGCAGGTTCAATGAATTCCTTGGACCTTCACATTGACGATGAAACACAGAAATCGCATCGGAATTAAATTAAAAAAAAAAACTATGCCGTCTTAAGTACAAGAATAGAGACTCTTCTTACAGTCGGTGCTTTGAGCATTCCCTGTGAGACCAGTATTAGTTTCCGATACACCACTGCAGGTTCAATGTATTCCTTGGACCTTGACATTGACAATGAAACACAGAAATCGCATCGGTATTAAATACAAAAGGCACAATGCCGCCTTAAGTACAAGAATAGAGACTCTTTTTACAGTCGGTGCTTTGAGCATTCCCTGTGAGTCCAGTATTAGTTTCCGATACACCACTGCAGGTTCAATGTATTCCTTGGACCTTCACATTGACGATGAAACACAGAGATCTCATCGGAATTAATTACAAAATGCGCTATGCCACCTTAAGTATAAAGAGTAGAGACTCTTCCTACTGTCGGTTCTTTGAGCATTCCCTGTGAGACCAGTATTAGTTTCTGATACACCACTGCAGGTTCAATGTATTCCTTGGACCTTCACATTGACTATGAAACACAGAAATCGCATCGGAGTTAAATACAAAAGGCGCAATGCCGCCTTAAGTACAAGAATAGAGACTGTTCTTACAGTCGGTGCTTTGAGCATTCCCTGTGAGACAGAGATTGGTTTCCGATACACCACTGCAGGTTCAATGTATTCCTTGGACCTTCACATTGACGACGAAACACAGAAATCGCATCGGAATGAAATACAAAAGGCGCAATGCCGCCTTAAGTACAAGAATAGAGACTCTTCTTACAGTCGGTGCTTTGAGCATTCCCTGTGAGACCAGTATTAGTTTCTGATACACCACTGCAGGTTCAATGTATTCCTTGGACCTTCACATTGACGATGAAACACAGAAATCGCATCGGAGTTAAATACAAAAAGCACAATGGTGACTGAGGTACAAGAATAGAGACTCTTCTTACTGTCGGTGCTTTGAGCATTCCCTGTGAGACCAGTATTAGTTTCCGATACACCACTGCAGGTTCAATGTATTCCTTGGACCTTCACATTGACGATGAAACACAGAAATCGGATCGGAATTAACTACAAAAGGCACAATGCCACCTTTTGAACAAGAATAGAGACTCGTCTTACAGTCGGTGTTTTGAGCATTCCCTGTGAGACCAGTATTAGTTTCCGATACACCACTGAACGTTCAATGTATTCCTTGGACCTTCACATTGACGATGAAATACAGAAATCGCATCGGAATAAAATACAAAAGGCACAATGCCGGCTTAAGTACAAGAATAGAGACTCTTCTTACAGTCGGTGTTTTGAGCAGTCCCTGTGAGACAAGTATTAGTTTCCGATACACCACTGCAGGTTAAATGTATCCCTTGGACCTTCACATTGACGATGAAACACAGAAATCGCATCGGAATTAAATTCAAAAGGCACAATGCCGCCTTAAGTACAAGAATAGAGACCATTCATACAGTCGGTGCTTTGAGCAATCCCTGTGAGACCGGTATTAGTTTCCGATACACCATTGCAGGTTAAATGTATTCCTTGGTCCTTCACATTGACGATGAAACACAGAAATCGCATCGGAATTAAATTCAAAAGGCACAATGCCGCCTTAAGTACAATAATAGAGACCCTTCTTACAGTCGGTGCTTTGAGCAATCCCTGTGAGACCAGTATTAGTTTCCGATACACCATTGCAGGTTAAATGTATTCCTTGGACCTTCACATTGACGATGAAACACAGAAATCGCATCGGAATTAAATACAAAAGACACACTGCCGCCTTAAGTATAAGAGTAGAGACTCTTCTCACAGTCGGTGCTTTGAGGATTCCCTGTGAGACCAGTATTAGTTTCCGATACACCACTGCAGGCACAATGTATTCCTTGGACCTTCACATTGACGATGAAACACAGAAATCGCATCGGAATTAAATTCAAAAGGCACAATGCCGCCTTAAGTACAATAATAGAGACCCTTCTTACAGTCGGTGCTTTGAGCAATCCCTGTGAGACCAGTATTAGTTTCCGATACACCATTGCAGGTTAAATGTATTCCTTGGACCTTCACATTGACGATGAAACACAGAAATCGCATCGGAATTAAATACAAAAGACACAATGCCGCCTTAAGTACAAGAGTAGAGACTCTTCTCACAGTCGGTGCTTTGAGGATTCCCTGTGAGACAAGTATTAGTTTCCGATTCACCACTGCAGGCACAATGTATTCCTTGGACCTTCACATTGACGATGAAACACAGATATCGCATCGGAATAAAATTCAAAAGGCACAATGCCGCCTTAAGTACAAGAATACGGACCCTTCTTACAGTCGGTGCTTTGAGCAATCCCTGTGAGACCAGTATTAGTTTCCGATACACCACTGCAGGTTAAATGTATCCCTTGGACCGTCACATTGACGATGAAACACAGAAATCGCATCGGAAATAAATTCAAAAGGCACAATGCCGCCTTAAGTACAAGAATAGGGACCATTCTTACAGTCGGTGCTTTGAGCTTTCTCTGTGAGGCCTGTATTAGTTTCCGATACACCACTGCAGGTTCAATGTTCTCCTTCGACCTTCACATTGACGATGAAACACAGAAATCGCATCGGAATTAAGTACAAAAGGCACAATGCCTCTTTATGTACAAGAATAGAGACTCGTCTTACAGTCGGTGTTTTGAGCATTCCCAGTGAGACCAGTATTAGTTTGTGATACACCACTGCAGGTTCAATGTATTTCTTGGACCTTAACATTGACGATGAAACACAGAAATCGCATCGGAATTAAATACAAAAGGCACAATGCTGTCTTAAGTACAAGAATAGAGACTCTTTTTACAGTCGGTGCCATGAGCATTCCCTATGAGACCAGTATTAGTTTCCGATACACCACTGCAGGATCAATGTATTCCTTGGACCTTCACATTGACGATGAAACACAGAAATCGCTTCGGAGTTAAATACAAAAGGCTCAATGCCGCCTTAAGTACAAGAATAGAGACTCTTCTTACTGTCGGTGCTTTGAGCATTCCCTGTGAGACCAGTATGTGTTTCCGATACACCACTGCCGGTTCATTGTATTCCTTGGACCTTCTCATTGACGATGAGACACAGAAATCGCATCGGAATTAAATACAAAAGGCGAAATGCCACCTTAAGTACAAGAATAGAGACTCTTCGTACAGTCGGTGCTTTGAGCATTCCCTGTGAGACCAGTTTTAGTTTCTGATACAGCACTGCAGGATCAATGTATTCCTTGGACCTTCACATTGACGATGAAACACAGAAATCGCATCGGAATTAAATACAAACGGCACAATGCCGCCTTAAGATCAAGAATAGAAAATCTTCTTACAGTCGGTGTTTTGAGCATTCCCTGTGAGACCAGTATTAGTTTCCGAAACACCACTGCAGGTTCAATGTATTCCTTGGAACTTCACATTGACGATGAAACACAGAAATCGCATCGGAGTTAAATACAAAAGGCACAATGCCGCCTTAAGTACAAGAATAGAGACTCTTTTTACTGTCGGTGATTTGAGCATTCATTGTGAGACCAGTATGTGTTTCCGATACACCACTGCCGGTTCATTGCATTCCTTGGACCTTCTCATTGACGATGAAACACAGAAATCGCATCGGAATTAAATACAAAAGCCGAAATGCCACCTTAAGTACAAGAATAGAGACTCTTCTTACAGTCGGTGCTTTGAGCATTCCCTGTGTGACCAGTATTAGTTTCTGATACACCACTGCAGGTTCAATGTATTCCCTGGACCTTCACATTGACGATGAAACACAGAAATCGCATCGGAATTAAATACAAACGGCACAATGCCGCCTTAAGATCAAGAATAGAAAATCTTCTTACAGTCGGTGTTTTGAGCATTCCCTGTGAGACCAGTATTAGTTTCCGAAACACCACTGCAGGTTCAATGTATTCCTTGGACCTTCACATTGACGATGAAACACAGAATTCGCATCGGAGGTAAATTAAAAAAAAAAAACTATGCCGTCTTAAGTACAAGAATAGAGACTCTTCTTACAGTCGGTGCTTTGAGCATTCCCTGTGAGACCAGTATTAGTTTCCGATACACCACTGCAGGTTCAATGTATTCCTTGGACCTTGACATTGACAATGAAACACAGAAATCGCATCGGTATTAAATACAAAAGGCACAATGCCGCCTTAAGTACAAGAATAGAGACTCTTTTTACAGTCGGTGCTTTGAGCATTCCCTGTGAGTCCAGTATTAGTTTCCGATACACCACTGCAGGTTCAATGTATTCCTTGGACCTTCACATTGACGATGAAACACAGAAATCGCATCGGAATTAAATTCAAAAGGCACAATGCCGCCTTAAGTACAAGAATAGAGACCATTCATACAGTCGGTGCTATGAGCATTCCCTGTGAGACCTGTATTAGTTTCCGATACACCACTGCAGGTGCAATGTATTCCTTGGACCTTCACATTGGCGATGAAACACAGAAATCGCATCGGAGTTAAATACAAAAAGCACAATTTTGACTTAGGTACAAGAATAGAGACTCTTCTTACTGTCGGTGATTTGAGCATTCCCTGTGAGACCAGTATTAGTTTCCGATACACCACTGCAGGCACAATGTATTCCTTGGACCTTCACATTGACGATGAAACACAGAAATCGCATCGGAATTAAATTCAAAAGGCACAATGCCGCCTTAAGTACAATAATAGAGACCCTTCTTACAGTCGGTGCTTTGAGCAATCCCTGTGAGACCAGTATAAGTTTCCGATACACCATTGCAGGTTAAATGTATTCCTTGGACCTTCACATTGACGATGAAACACAGAAATCGCATCAGAATTAAATACAAAAGACACAATGCCGCCTTAAGTACAAGAGTAGAGACTCTTCTCACAGTCGGTGCTTTGAGGATTCCCTGTGAGACAAGTATTAGTTTCCGATTCACCACTGCAGGCACAATGTATTCCTTTGACCTTCACATTGACGATGAAACACAGATATCGCATCGGAATAAAATTCAAAAGGCACAATGCCGCCTTAAGTACAAGAATACGGACCCTTCTTACAGTCGGTGCTTTGAGCAATCCCTGTGAGACCAGTATTAGTTTCCGATACACCACTGCAGGTTAAATGTATCCCTTGGACCGTCACATTGACGATGAAACACAGAAATCGCATCGGAAATAAATTCAAAAGGCACAATGCCGCCTTAAGTACAAGAATAGGGACCATTCTTACAGTCGGTGCTTTGAGCTTTCTCTGTGAGGCCTGTATTAGTTTCCGATACACCACTGCAGGTTCAATGTTCTCCTTCGACCTTCACATTGACGATGAAACACAGAAATCGCATCGGAGTTAAATACAAAAAGCACAATGGTGACTGAGGTACAAGAATAGAGACTCTTCTTACTGTCGGAGCTTTGAGCATTCCCTGTGAGACCAGTATTAGTTTCCGATACACCACTGCAGGCACAATGTATTCCTTGGACCTTCACATTGACGATGAAACACAGAAATCGCATCGGAATTAAATTCAAAAGGCACAATGCCGCCTTAAGTACAATAATAGAGACCCTTCTTACAGTCGGTGCTTTGAGCAATCCCTGTGAGACCAGTATTAGTTTCCGATACACCATTGCAGGTTAAATGTATTCCTTGGACCTTCACATTGACGATGAAACACAGAAATCGCATCGGAATTAAATACAAAAGACACACTGCCGCCTTAAGTATAAGAGTAGAGACTCTTCTCACAGTCGGTGCTTTGAGGATTCCCTGTGAGACCAGTATTAGTTTCCGATACACCACTGCAGGCACAATGTATTCCTTGGACCTTCACATTGACGATGAAACACAGAAATCGCATCGGAATTAAATTCAAAAGGCACAATGCCGCCTTAAGTACAATAATAGAGACCCTTCTTACAGTCGGTGCTTTGAGCAATCCCTGTGAGACCAGTATTAGTTTCCGATACACCATTGCAGGTTAAATGTATTCCTTGGACCTTCACATTGACGATGAAACACAGAAATCGCATCGGAATTAAATACAAAAGACACAATGCCGCCTTAAGTACAAGAGTAGAGACTCTTCTCACAGTCGGTGCTTTGAGGATTCCCTGTGAGACAAGTATTAGTTTCCGATTCACCACTGCAGGCACAATGTATTCCTTGGACCTTCACATTGACGATGAAACACAGATATCGCATCGGAATAAAATTCAAAAGGCACAATGCCGCCTTAAGTACAAGAATACGGACCCTTCTTACAGTCGGTGCTTTGAGCAATCCCTGTGAGACCAGTATTAGTTTCCGATACACCACTGCAGGTTAAATGTATCCCTTGGACCGTCACATTGACGATGAAACACAGAAATCGCATCGGAAATAAATTCAAAAGGCACAATGCCGCCTTAAGTACAAGAATAGGGACCATTCTTACAGTCGGTGCTTTGAGCTTTCTCTGTGAGGCCTGTATTAGTTTCCGATACACCACTGCAGGTTCAATGTTCTCCTTCGACCTTCACATTGACGATGAAACACAGAAATCGCATCGGAATTAAGTACAAAAGGCACAATGCCTCTTTATGTACAAGAATAGAGACTCGTCTTACAGTCGGTGTTTTGAGCATTCCCAGTGAGACCAGTATTAGTTTGTGATACACCACTGCAGGTTCAATGTATTTCTTGGACCTTAACATTGACGATGAAACACAGAAATCGCATCGGAATTAAATACAAAAGGCACAATGCTGTCTTAAGTACAAGAATAGAGACTCTTTTTACAGTCGGTGCCATGAGCATTCCCTGTGAGACCAGTATTAGTTTCCGATACACCACTGCAGGATCAATGTATTCCTTGGACCTTCACATTGACGATGAAACACAGAAATCGCTTCGGAGTTAAATACAAAAGGCTCAATGCCGCCTTAAGTACAAGAATAGAGACTCTTCTTACTGTCGGTGCTTTGAGCATTCCCTGTGAGACCAGTATGTGTTTCCGATACACCACTGCCGGTTCATTGTATTCCTTGGACCTTCTCATTGACGATGAGACACAGAAATCGCATCGGAATTAAATACAAAAGGCGAAATGCCACCTTAAGTACAAGAATAGAGACTCTTCTTACAGTCGGTGCTTTGAGCATTCCCTGTGAGACCAGTTTTAGTTTCTGATACAGCACTGCAGGATCAATGTATTCCTTGGACCTTCACATTGACGATGAAACACAGAAATCGCATCGGAATTAAATACAAACGGCACAATGCCGCCTTAAGATCAAGAATAGAAAATCTTCTTACAGTCGGTGTTTTGAGCATTCCCTGTGAGACCAGTATTAGTTTCCGAAACACCACTGCAGGTTCAATGTATTCCTTGGAACTTCACATTGACGATGAAACACAGAAATCGCATCGGAGTTAAATACAAAAGGCACAATGCCGCCTTAAGTACAAGAATAGAGACTCTTTTTACTGTCGGTGATTTGAGCATTCATTGTGAGACCAGTATGTGTTTCCGATACACCACTGCCGGTTCATTGCATTCCTTGGACCTTCTCATTGACGATGAAACACAGAAATCGCATCGGAATTAAATACAAAAGGCGAAATGCCACCTTAAGTACAAGAATAGAGACTCTTCTTACAGTCGGTGCTTTGAGCATTCCCTGTGAGACCAGTATTAGTTTCCGATACACCACTGCAGGTTCAATGTATTCCTTGGACCTTGACATTGACAATGAAACACAGAAATCGCATCGGTATTAAATACAAAAGGCACAATGCCGCCTTAAGTACAAGAATAGAGACTCTTTTTACAGTCGGTGCTTTGAGCATTCCCTGTGAGTCCAGTATTAGTTTCCGATACACCACTGCAGGTTCAATGTATTCCTTGGACCTTCACATTGACGATGAAACACAGAAATCGCATCGGAATTAAATTCAAAAGGCACAATGCCGCCTTAAGTACAAGAATAGAGACCATTCATACAGTCGGTGCTTTGAGCATTCCCTGTGAGACCTGTATTAGTTTCCGATACACCACTGCAGGTGCAATGTATTCCTTGGACCTTCACATTGGCGATGAAACACAGAAATCGCATCGGAGTTAAATACAAAAAGCACAATTTTGACTTAGGTACAAGAATAGAGACTCTTCTTACTGTCGGTGATTTGAGCATTCCCTGTGAGACCAGTATTAGTTTCCGATACACCACTGCAGGCACAATGTATTCCTTGGACCTTCACATTGACGATGAAACACAGAAATCGCATCGGAATTAAATTCAAAAGGCGCAATGCCGCCTTAAGTACAAGAATAGAGACCCTTCTTACAGTCGGTGCTTTGAGCAATCCCTGTGAGACCAGTATTAGTTTCCGATACACCACTGCAGGTTAGATGTATCCCTTGGATCTTCACATTGACGATGAAACACAGAAATCGCATCGGAATTAAATTCAAAAGGCACAATGCCGCCTTAAGTACAAGAATAGAGACCATTCATACAGTCGGTGCTTTGAGCATTCCCTGTGAGACCTGTATTAGTTTCCGATACACCACTGCAGGTTCAATGTATTCCTTGGACCTTCACATTGACGATGAAACACAGAAATTGCATCGGAGTTAAATACAAAAAGCACAATGGTGACTGAGGTACAAGAATAGAGACTCTTCTTACTGTCGGTGCTTTGAGCATTCCCTGTGAGACCAGTTTTAGTTTCCGATACACCACTGCATGCACAATGTATTCCTTGGACCTTCACATTGACGATGAAACACAGAAATCGCATCGGAATTAAATTCAAAAGGCGCAATGCCGCCTTAAGTACAAGAATAGAGACCCTTCTTACAGTCGGTGCTTTGAGCAATCCCTGTGAGACCAGTATTAGTTTCCGATACACCACTGCAGGTTAAATGTATCCCTTGGACCTTCACATTGACGATGAAACACAGAAATCGCATCGGAATTAAATTCAAAAGGCACAATACCGCCTTAAGTACAAGAATAGAGACCATTCATACAGTCGGTGCTTTGAGCATTCCCTGTGAGACCTGTATTAGTTTCCGATACACCACTGCAGGTTCAATGTATTCCTTGGACCTTCACATTGACGATGAAACACAGAAATCGCATCGGAATTAACTACAAAAGGCACAATGCCACCTTTTGTACAAGAATAGAGACTCGTCTTACAGTCGGTGTTTTGAGCATTCCCTGTGAGACCAGTATTAGTTTCCGATACACCACTTACCGTTCAATGTATCCCTTGGACCTTCACATTGACGATGAAACACAGAAATCGCATCGGAATTAAATTCAAAAGGCACAATGCCGCCTTAAGTACAAGAATAGAGACCATTCATACAGTCGGTGCTTTGAGCATTCCCTGTGAGACCTGTATTAGTTTCCGATACACCACTGCAGGTTCAATGTATTCCTTGGACCTTCACATTGACGATGAAACACAGAAATCGCATCGGAGTTAAATACAAAAAGCACAATGGTGACTGTGGTACAAGAATAGAGACTCTTCTTACTGTCGGTGCTCTGAGCATTCCCAGTGAGACCAGTATTAGTTTCCGATACACCACTGCAGGCACAATGTATTACTTGGACCTTCACATTGACGATGAATCACAGAAATCGCATCGGAATTAAATTCAAAAGGCGCAATGCCGCCTTAAGTACAAGAATAGAGACCCTTCTTACAGTCGGTGCTTTGAGCAATCCCTGTGAGACCAGTATTAGTTTCCGATACACCACTGCAGGTTAAATGTATCCCTTGGACCTTTACATTGACGATGAAACACAAAAATCGCATCGGAATTAAATTCAAAAGGCACAATGCCGCCTTAAGTACAAGAATAGAGACCATTCATACAGTCGGTGCTTTGAGCATTCCCTGTGAGACCTGTATTAGTTTCCGATACACCACTGCAGGTTCAATGTATTCCTTGGACCTTCACATTGACGATGAAACACAGAAATCGCATCGGAGTTAAATACAAAAAGCACAATGGTGACTGAGGTACAAGAATAGAGACTCTTCTTACTGTCGGTGCTTTGAGCATTCCCTGTGAGACCAGTATTAGTTTCCGATACACCACTGCAGGTCCAATGCATTCCTTGGAACTTCACATTGACGTTGAAACACAGCAATCGCATCGGAATTAAATACAAAAGGCGCAATGCCGCCTTAAGTACAAGAATAGAGACTGTTATTACAGTCGGTGATTTGAGCATTCCCTGTGAGACCAGTTTTAGTTTCTGGTACACCACTGCCGGTTCAATGTATTCCTTGGACCTTCACATTGACGATGAAACACAGAAATCGCATCGGAGTTAAATACAAAAAGCACAATGGTGACTGAGGTACAAGAATAGAGACTCTTCTTACTGTCGGTGCTTTGAGCATTCCCTGTGAGACCAGTATTAGTTTCCGATACACCACTGCAGGTCCAATGCATTCCTTGGAACTTCACATTGACGTTGAAACACAGCAATCGCATCGGAATTAAATACAAAAGGCGCAATGCCGCCTTACGTAAAAGAATAGAGACCCTTCTTACATTCGGTGCTTTGAGCATTCCTTGTGAGACCAGAATTAGTTTCTGATACACCACTGCTGGTTCAATGTATTCCTTGGACATTCTCATTGACGATGAAACACAGAAATCGCATCGGAATTAAATACAAAAGGCACAATGCCGTCTTAAGTACAAGAATAGAGACTCTTCTTACAGTCGGTGCTATGAGCATTCCCTGTGAGACCAGTATTAGTTTCCGATACACCACTGCAGGATCAATGTATTCCTTTGACCTTCACATTGACGATGAAACACATAAATCGCATCGGAGTTAAATAAAAAAGGCACAATGTGGTCTGAGGTACAAGAATAGCGACTCTTCTTACTGTCGGTGCTTTGAGCATTACCTGTGAGACCAGTATTAGTTTCCGATACACCACTGCAGGTTCAATGTATATCTTGGACCTTCACATTGACGTTGAAACACAGAAATCACATCGGAATTAAATACAAAAGGCGCAATGCCGCCTTGTGTACAAGAATAGAGACTCTTATTACAGTCGGTGCTTTGAGCATTCCCTGTGAGATCAGTGTTAGTTTCTGGTACACCACTGCATATTCAATGTATTCCTTGGACCTTCACATCGACGATGAAACACAGAAATCGCATCGGAATTAAATACAAAAGGCACAATGCCGCCTTAAGTACAAGAATAGAGACTCTTCTTACAGTCGGTGCTTTGAGCATTCCCTGTGAGACAAGTATTAGTTTCCGATACACCACTGCAGGTTAAATGTATCCCTTGGACCTTCACATTGACGATGAAACACAGAAATCGCATCGGAAATAAACTCAAAAGGCACAATGCCGCCTTAAGTACAAGAATAGGGACCATTCTTACAGTCGGTACTTTGAGCATTCACTGTGAGACCTGTATTAGTTTCCGATACACCACTGCAGGTTCAATGTACTCCTTCGACCTTCACATTGACGATGAAACACAGAAATCGCATCGGAATTAAGTACAAAAGGCACAATGCCTCTTTATGTACAAGAATAGAGACTCGTCTTACAGTCGGTGCTTTGAGCATTCCCAGTGAGACCAGTATTAGTTTCCGATACACCACTGAAGGTTCAATGTATTCCTTGGACCTTCACATTGACGATGAAACACAGAAATCGCATCGGAATTAAATACAAAAGGCACAATGCCGCCTTAAGTACAAGAATAGAGACTCTTCTTACAGTCGTTGCTTTGAGCATTCCCTGTGAGACTAGTATTAGTTTCTGATACACCACTGCAGGTTCAATGTATTTCTTGGACCTTCACATTGACGATGAAACACAGAAATCGCATCGGAATTAAATACAAAAGGCACAATGTTGTCTTAAGTACAAGAATAGAGACTCTTTTTACAGTCGGTGCCATGAGCAATCCCTGTGAGACCAGTATTAGTTTCCGATACACCACTGCAGGATCAATGTATTCCTTGGACCTTCCCATTGACGATGAAACGCAGAAATCGCATCGGAGTTAAATACAAAAGGCACAATGCCGCATTAAGTACAAGAATAGAGACTATTCTTACTGTCGGTGCTTTGAGCATTCCCTGTGAGACCAGTATGTGTTTCCGATACACCACTGCCGGTTCATTGTATTCCTTGGACCTTTTCATTGACGATGAAACACAGAAATAGCATCGGAATTAAATACAAAAGGCGAAATGCCACCTTAAGTACAAGAATATAGACTCTTCTTACAGTTGGTGCTTTGAGCATTCCCTGTGAGACCAGTATTAGTTTCTGATACACCACTGCAGGTTCCATGTATTCCTTGGACCTTCACATTGACGATGAAACACAGAAATCGCATCGGTATCAAATACAAACGGCACAATGCCGCCTTAAAATAGAGAATAGAAAATATTCTTTCCGTCGGTGTTTTGAGCATTCCCTGTGAGACCGGTATTAGTTTCCGATACACCACTGCAGGTTCAATGTATTCCTTGGACCTTCACATTGACGATGAAACACAGAAATCGCATCGGAATTAAATTAAAAAAAAAAACTATGCCGTCTTAAGTGCAAGAATAGAGACTCTTCTTACAGTCGGTGCTTTGAACATTTCCTGTGAGACCAGTATTAGTTTCCGATACACCACTGCAGGTTCAATGTATTCCTTGGACCTTGACATTGACAATGAAACACAGAAATCGCATCGGTATTAAATACAAAAGGCACAATGCCGCCTTAAGTACAAGAATAGAGACTCTTCTTACAGTCGGTGCTTTGAGCATTCCCTGTGAGACCAGTTTTAGTTTCTGGTACACCACTGCAGGTTCGATGTATTCCTTCGACCTTCACATTGACGATGAAACACAGAAATCGCATCGGAATTAAGTACAAAAGGCACAATGCCACCTTATGCACAAGAATAGTGACTAGTCTTACAGTCGGTGTTTTGAGCATTCCCTGTGAGACCAGTATTAGTTTCCGATACACCACTGAACGTTCAATGTATTCCTTGGACCTTCACATTGACGATGAAACACAGAAATCGCATCGGAATTAAATACAAGAGGCACAATGCCGCCTTAAGTACAAGAATAGAGACTCTTCTTACAGTCGGTGCTTTGAGCATTCCCTGTGAGACCAGTATTAGTTTCCGATACACCACTGCAGGTTCTATGTATTCCTTGGACCTTCACATTGACGAAGAAACACAGAAATCGCATCGGAATTAAATTAAAAAAAAACTATGCCGTCTTAAGTACAAGAATAGAGACTCTTCTTACAGTCGGTGCTTTGAGCATTCCCTGTGAGACCAGTATTAGTTTCCGATACACCACTGCAGGTTCAATGTATTCCTTGGACCTTGACATTGACGATGAAACACAGAAATCGCATCGGTATAAATACAAAAGGCACAATGCCGCCTTAAGTACAAGAATAGAGACTCTTCTTACAGTCGGTGTTTTGAGCATTCCCTGTGAGACCAGTATAAGTTTCCGATACACCACTGCAGATTCAATGTATTCCTTGGACCTTCACATTGACGATGAAACACAGAGATCGCATCGGAATTAAATACAAAAGGCGCTATGCCACCTTAAGTACAAGAGTTGAGACTCTTCCTACCGTCGGTGCTTTGAGCATTCCCTGTGAGACCAGTATTAGTCTCTGATAAACCACTGCAGGTTCAATGTATTCCTTGGACATCACATTGACTATGAAACACAGAAATCGCATCGGAGTTAAATACAAAAGGCACAATGGTGCCTGAGGGGCAAGAATAGAGACTCTTCTTACTGTCGGTGCTTTGAGCATTCCCTGTGAGACCGGTATTAGTTTGCGATACACCATTACAGGTTCAATGTATTCCTTGGACCTTCACATTGACGATGAGACACAGAAATCGCATCGGAATTAACTACAAAAGGCGCAATGCCGCCTTCAGTACAAGATTAGAGACTCTTCTTACAGTCGGTGCTTTGAGCATTCCCTGTGAGACCAGTATCAGTTTCCGATACACCACTGCAGGTTCAATGTATTCCTTGGACCTTCACATTGACGATGAAACACAGAAATCGCATCGGAATTAAATACAAATGGCGCAATGCCGCCTTAAGTACAAGAATAGAGACTCTTCTTACAGTCGGTGCTTTGAGCATTCCCTGTGAGACCAGTATTAGTTTCCGATACACCACTGCAGGTTCAATGTATTCCTTGGACCTTCCCATTGACGATGAAACACAGAAATCGCATCGGAATTAAATACAAAAGGCACAATGCCGGCTGAAGAACAAGAATAGAGACTCTTCTTACAGTCGGTGCTTTCAGCATTCCCTGTGAGACCAGAATTAGTTTCTGATACACCACTGCAGGTTCAATGTATTCCTTGGACCTTCACATTGGCTATGAAACACAGAAATCGCATCGGAATGAAATACAAAAGGCAAACTGCCGCGTAAGTACAAGAATAGAGACTCGTCTTACATTCGGTGTTTTGAGCGTTTCCTGTGAGACCAGTATTAGTTTCCGATACACCACTGAAGGTTCAATGTATTCCTTGGACCTTCACATTGACGATGAAACACAGAAATCGCATCGGAATTAAATTCAAAAGGCACAATGCCGCCTTAAGTACAAGAATAGAGACCCTTCTTACAGTCGGTGCTTTGAGCAATCCCTGTGAGACAAGTATTAGTTTCCGATACACCACTGCTGGTTAAATGTATCCCATGGACCTTCACATTGACGATGAAACACAGAAATCGCATCGGAATTAAATACAAAATGCACAATGCCGCCTTAAGTACAAGAATAGAGACCCTTCCTACAGTCGGTGCTTTGAGCATTAACTGTGAGACCAGTATTAGTTTCCGATACACCACTGTAGGTTCAATGTATTCCTTGGACATACACATTGACGACGAATCACTGAAATTACATCGGAATTAAATACAAAAGACTCAATGCCGCCTTAAGTACAAGAGGAGTGAGACTTATTAGAGTCTGTGTTTTTATCCTTTCCTGTGAGACCAGTAATAGTTTCCGATACACCACTGCAAGTTCAAAGTATTCCTTGGTCCTTCACATTGACGATGAAATACAGAAATCGAAACGGAATTAAATACAAAAGGCACAATGCCGCCTTAGGTACAAGAATACAGACTCTTCTTACAGTCGGTGCCGTGCGCATTCCCTGTGAGACCAGCATTATTTTCCGATACACCACTGCAGGTTTAATGTATTCCTTGGACATACACATTGAGGATGAAACACCGAAATTACATCGGAATTAAATACAAAAGGCACAATGCCGCCTTAAGTGCAAGAAGAGTGAGACTTCTTAGAGTCTGTGATTTGATCCTTTCCTGTGAGACCAGTTTTAGTTTCCGATACACCACTGCAGGTGCAATGATTCCTTTGACCTTCACATTGACGAAGAAACACAGAAATCGCATCGGAGTTAAATACAGAAGGCACAATGCCGTCTTAAGTACAAGAATAGAGACTCTTCTTACAGTCGGTGCCATGAGCATTCCCTGTGAGACCAGTATTAGTTTCCGATACACCACTGCAGGTTCAATGTATTCCTTGTTCCTTCACATTGACGATGAAACACAGAAATCGCATCGGAATTAAATTAAAAAAAAATTATGCCGTCTTAAGTACAAGAATAGAGACTCTTCTTACAGTCGGTGCTTTGAGCATTCCCTGTGAGACCAGTATTAGTTTCCGATACACCACTGCAGGTTCAATGTATTCCTTGGACCTTGACATTGACGATGAAACACAGAAATCGCATCGGTATTAAATACAAAAGGCCAATGCCGCCTTAAGTACAAGAATAGAGACTCTTCTTACAGTCGGTGTTTTGAGCATTCCCTGTGAGACCAGTATAAGTTTCCGATACACCACTGCAGATTCAATGTATTCCTTGGACCTTCACATTGACGATGAAACACAGAAATCGCATCGGAATTAAATACAAAAGGCACAATGCCGGTTTACGAACAAGAATAGAGACTCTTCTTACAGTCGGTGCTTTCTGCATTCCCTGTGAGACCAGTATTAGTTTCCGGTATACCTGAGCAGGTTCAATGTATTCCTAGGACTTTTACATTGACGATGAAACACAGAAATCGCATCGGAACTAAATACAAAAGGCACAATGTCGCCTTAAGTACAAGAATAGAGACTCTTTTTACAGTCGGTGCTTTGAGCATTCCCTGTGAGACCAGTATTAGTTTCTGATACACCACTGCAGGTTCAATGTATTCCTTGGACCTTCACATTGGCTATGAAACACAGAAATCGCATCGGAATGAAATACAAAAGGCAAACTGACGCGTAAGTACAAGAATAGAGACTCGTCTTACAGTCGGTGTTATGAGCATTTCCTGTGAGACCAGTACTAGTTTCCGATACACCACTGAAGGTTCAATGTATTCCTTGGACCTTCACATTGACGATGAAACACAGAAATCGCATCGGAATTAAATTCAAAAGGCACAATGCCGCCTTAAGTACAAGAATAGAGACCCTTCTTACAGTCGGTGCTTTGAGCATTAACTGTGAGACCAGTATTAGTTTCCGATACACCACTGTAGGTTCAATGTATTCCTTGGACATACACATTGACGACGAATCACTGAAATTACATCGGAATTAAATACAAAAGACTCAATGCCGCCTTAAGTACAAGAGGAGTGAGACTTACTAGAGTCTGTGTTTTTATCCTTTCCTGTGAGACCAGTAATAGTTTCCGATACACCACTGCAAGTTCAAAGTATTCCTTGGTCCTTCACATTGACGATGAAATACAGAAATCGAATCGGAATTAAATACAAAAGGCACAAATCCGCCTTAGGTACAAGAATATAGACTCTTCTTACAGTCGGTGCTTCGAGCATTCCCTGTGAGACCAGTATTAGTTTCCGATACATCATTGCAGGTTCAATGTATTCCTTGGATCTTCACATTGACGATGAAAAAGAGAAATCGCATCGGAATTAAATACAAAAGGCACAAAGTCGCCTACAGTACAAGAATAGAGACTCTTCGTACACTCGGTGCTTTGATAATTCCCTGTGAGACCAGTATTAGTTTCCGATACACCACTGCAGGTTCAATGTATTGACTGGACATACACATTGACGATGAAACACTGAAATTACATCGGAATTAAATACTAAACGCACAATGTTGCCTTAAGTACAAGAATAGAGACTCTTCTTACAGGCGGTGCTTTGAGCATTCCCTGTGAGACCAGTATTAGTTTCCTATACACCACAGCAGGTTCAATATATTCCTGGACGTACACATTGCCGATGAAAAACAGAAATTATATCGGAATTAAATACAAAAGGCACAATGCCGCCTTAAGTGCAAGAATAGAGACTCTTCTTACAGTCGGTGCTTTGAGCATTCCCTGTGAGATCAGTATTAGGTTCTGATAGACCACTGCATGTTCAATGTATTCCTAGGACCTTCACATTGGCGAAGAAACACAGAAATCGCATCGGAATTAAATACAAAAGGCAAAATGCCGCCTTAAGTACAAGAATACAGACTCTTCTTACAGTCGGTGCCTTGCGCATTCCCTGTGAGACCAGTATTATTTTCCGATACACCACTGCAGGTTTAATGTATTCCTTGGACATACACATTGACGATGAAACACCGAAATTACATCGGAATTAAATACAAAAGGCACAATGCCGCCTTAAGTGCAAGAAGTGTGAGACTTCTTAGAGTCTGTGATTTGATCCTTTCGTGTGAGACCAGTTTTAGTTTCCGATACACCACTGCAGGTGCAATGATTCCTTTGACCTTCACATTGACGATGAAACACAGAAATCGCATCGGAATTAAATACAAAATGCTCAATGCCGCCTTCAGTACAGGAATAGAAACTCTTCTTACAGTCGGTGCTTTGAGCATTCCGTGTGAGACCAGATATATTTTCCGATACACCACTGCAGGTTCAAACTATTCCTTGGACATACACATTGACGATGAAACACAGAAATCGCATCGGAATTAAATACATAATGCACAATGCCGCCTTAAGTACAGGAATAGAGACTCTTCTTACAGTTGGGGCTTTGAGCATTCCCTGTGAGACCAGTATTAGTTTCCAATACACCACTGCCGGTTCAGTGTATTCTTTGGACATATACATTGACGACGAAACACAGAAATCGCATCGGAATTAAATACAAAAGGCACAATGCCGCCTTAAGTACAAGAATAGAAACTCTTCTGACAGTCGGTGCTTTGAGCATTCCCTGTGAGCCCAGTTTTAGATTCCGATACACCACTGCAGGTCAAAGTATTCCTAGGACCTTCACATTGACGAAGAAACACAGAAATCGCATCGGAGTTCAATACAGAAGGCACAATGCCGTCTTAAGTACAAGAATAGAGACTCTTCTTACAGTCGGTGCCATGAGCATTCCCTGTGAGACCAGTATTAGTTTCTGATACACCACTGCAGGTTCCATGTATTCCTTGGACCTTCACATTGACGATGAAACACAGAAATCGAATCGGAATTAAATACAAAATGCACAATGCCGCAATAAGTACAAGAATAGAGACTCTACTTACAGTCATTGCTTTGAGCATTCCCTGTGTGACCAGTATTAGTTTCTGATACACCACTGGAGGTTCAATGTAGTCCTTGGACCTTCACATTGACGATGAAACACAGAAATCGCATCAGAGTTAAATACAAAAGGCACAATGCCTCCTTTAGCACAAGAATAGAGACTCTTCTTACTGTCGGTGCTTTGAGTATTCCCTGTGAGACCAGTATTAGTTTACGATACACCACTGCCGGTTCATTGTATTCCTTGGACCTTCACATTGACGATGAAACACAAAAATCGCATCGGAATTAAATACAAAAGTCACAATGCTGCCTTAAGTACAAGAATAGAAACTCTTCTTACTGTCGGTGTTTTGAGCATTCCCTGTGAGACACGTTTTTATTCCCGTTACACCACTGCCGGTTCATTGTATTATTTGGACCTTCCCATTGACGATGAAACACAGAAATCGCATCGGAAATAAATACAAAAGGCGCAATGCCGCCTTAAGTACAAGAATATAGACTCTTCTTACAGTCGGTGCTTTGAGCATTCCCTGTGAGACCAGTGTTAGTTTCCGATGCACCACTGCAGGTTCAATGTATTCCTTGGACCTTCACATTGACGAAGAATCACAGAAATCGCATCGGAATTAAATTCAAAAGGCACTATGCCATCTTAAGTACAAGAATAGAGACTCTTCCTACAGTCGGTGCTTTGAGCATTCCCTGTGAGACCAGTATTAGTTTCCGATTGACCACTGCAGTTTCAATGTATTCCTATGACCTACACATTGACGAAGAAACACAGATTTCGCATCGGAATTAAATACAAAAGGCAAAATGCCGCCTTAAGTACAACAATACAGACTCTTCTTACAGTCGGTGCCTTGCGCATTCCCTGTGAGACCAGTATTAGTTTCCGATACACCACTCCAAGTTTAATGTATTGCTTGGACATACACATTGACAATGAAACACCGAAATTACATCGGAATTAAATACAAAAGGCACAATGCCGCCTTAAGTACAAGAATACAGACTCTTCTTACAGTCGGTGCCTTGCGCATTCCCTGTGAGACCAGTATTATTTTCCGATACACCACTGCAGGTTTAATGTATTCCCTGGACATACACATTGACGATGAAACACCGAAATTACATCGGAATTAAATACAAAAGGCACAATGCCGCCTTAAGTGCAAGATGTGTGAGACTTCTTAGAGTCTGTGATTTGATCCTTTCGTGTGAGAGCAGTTTTAGTTTCCGATACACCACTGCAGGTGCAATGATTCCTTTGACCTTTACATTGACGATGAAACACAAAAATCGCATCGGAATTAAATTCAAAAGGCACAATGCCGCCTTAAGTACAAGAATAGAGACCATTCATACAGTCGGTGCTTTGAGCATTCCCTGTGAGACCTGTATTAGTTTCCGATACACCACTGCAGGTTAAATGTATTCCTTGGACCTTCACATTGACGATGAAACACAGAAATCGCATCGGAGTTAAATACAAAAAGCACAATGGTGACTGAGGTACAAGAATAGAGACTCTTCTTACTGTCGGTGCTTTGAGCATTCCCTGTGAGACCAGTATTAGTTTCCGATACACCACTGCAGGTTCAATGTATTCCTTGGAACTTCACATTGACGTTGAAACACAGCACTCGCATCGGAATTAAATACAAAAGGCGCAATGCCGCCTTAAGTACAAGAATAGAGACTGTTATTACAGTCGGTGATTTGAGCATTCCCTGTGAGACCAGTTTTAGTTTCTGGTACACCACTGCCGGTTCAATGTATTCCTTGGACCTTCACATTGACGATGAAACACAGAAATCGCATCGGAATTAAGTACAAAAGGCACAATGCCACCTTTTGTACAAGAAAAGAGACTCGTCTTACAGTCGGTGTTTTGAGCATTCCCTGTGAGACCAGTATTAGTTTCCGATACACCACTGAACGTTCAATGTATTCCTTGGACCTTCACATTGACGATGAAACACAGAAATCGCATCGGAATTAAATACAAAAGGCCAATGCCGCCTTACGTAAAAGAATAGAGATCCTTCTTACATTCGGTGCTTTGAGCATTCCTTGTGAGACCAGAATTAGTTTCTGATACACCACTGCTGGTTCAATGTATTCCTTGGACATTCTCATTGACGATGAAACACAGAAATCGCATCGGAATTAAATACAAAAGGCACAATGCCGTCTTAAGTACAAGAATAGAGACTCTTCTTACAGTCGGTGCTATGAGCATTCCCTGTGAGACCAGTATTAGTTTCCGATACACCACTGCAGGATCAATGTATTCCTTTGACCTTCACATTGACGATGAAACACATAAATCGCATCGGAGTTAAATAAAAAAGGCACAATGTGGCCTGAGGTACAAGAATAGCGACTCTTCTTACTGTCGGTGCTTTGAGCATTACCTGTGAGACCAGTATTAGTTTCCGATACACCACTGCAGGATCAATGTATTCCTTGGACCTTCCCATTGACGATGAAACGCAGAAATCGCATCGGAGTTAAATACAAAAGGCACAATGCCGCATTAAGTACAAGAATAGAGACTCTTCTTACTGTCGGTGCTTTGAGCATTCCCTGTGAGACCAGTATGTGTTTCCGATACACCACTGCCGGTTCATTGTATTCCTTGGACCTTTTCATTGACGATGAAACACAGAAATAGCATCGGAATTAAATACAAAAGGCGAAATGCCACCTTAAGTACAAGAATATAGACTCTTCTTACAGTTGGTGCTTTGAGCATTCCCTGTGAGACCAGTATTAGTTTCTGATACACCACTGCAGGTTCCATGTATTCCTTGGACCTTCACATTGACGATGAAACACAGAAATCGCATCGGTATCAAATACAAACGGCACAATGCCGCCTTAAAATAGAGAATAGAAAATATTCTTTCCGTCGGTGTTTTGAGCATTCCCTGTGAGACCGGTATTAGTTTCTGATACACCACTGCAGGTTCAATGTATTCCTTGGACCTTCACATTGACGATGAAACACAGAAATCGCATCGGAATTAAATTAAAAAAAAAAAACTATGCCGTCTTAAGTGCAAGAATAGAGACTCTTCTTACAGTCGGTGCTTTGAACATTTCCTGTGAGACCAGTATTAGTTTCCGATACACCACTGCAGGTTCAATGTATTCCTTGGACCTTGACATTGACAATGAAACACAGAAATCGCATCGGTATTAAATACAAAAGGCACAATGCCGCCTTAAGTACAAGAATAGAGACTCTTCTTACAGTCGGTGCTTTGAGCATTCCCTGTGAGACCAGTTTTAGTTTCTGGTACACCACTGCAGGTTCGATGTATTCCTTCGACCTTCACATTGACGATGAAACACAGAAATCGCATCGGAATTAAGTACAAAAGGCACAATGCCACCTTATGCACAAGAATAGAGACTAGTCTTACAGTCGGTGTTTTGAGCATTCCCTGTGAGACCAGTATTAGTTTCCGATACACCACTGAACGTTCAATGTATTCCTTGGACCTTCACATTGATGATGAAACACAGAAATCGCATCGGAATTAAATACAAAAGGCACAATGCCGCCTTAAGTACAAGAATAGAGACTCTTCTTACAGTCGGTGCTTTGAGCATTCCCTGTGAGACCAGTATTAGTTTCCGATACACCACTGCAGGTTCTATGTATTCCTTGGACCTTCACATTGACGAAGAAACACAGAAATCGCATCGGAATTAAATTTAAAAAAAACTATGCCGTCTTAAGTACAAGAATAGAGACTCTTCTTACAGTCGGTGTTTTGAGCATTCCCTGTGAGACCAGTATTAGTTTCCGATACACCACTGCAGGTTCAATGTATTCCTTGGACCTTGACATTGACGATGAAACACAGAAATCGCATCGGTATTAAATACAAAAGGCACAATGCCGCCTTAAGTACAAGAATAGAGACTCTTCTTACAGTCGGTGTTTTGAGCATTCCCTGTGAGACCAGTATAAGTTTCCGATACACCACTGCAGATTCAATGTATTCCTTGGACCTTCACATTGACGATGAAACACAGAGATCGCATCGGAATTAAATACAAAAGGCGCTATGCCACCTTAAGTACAAGAGTTGAGACTCTTCCTACCGTCGGTGCTTTGAGCATTCCCTGTGAGACCAGTATTAGTTTCTGATAAACCACTGCAGGTTCAATGTATTCCTTGGACATCACATTGACTATGAAACACAGAAATCGCATCGGAGTTAAATACAAAACGCACAATGGTGCCTGAGGGGCAAGAATAGAGACTCTTCTTACTGTCGGTGCTTTGAGCATTCCCTGTGAGACCGGTATTAGTTTGCGATACACCATTACAGGTTCAATGTATTCCTTGGACCTTCCCATTGACGATGAAACACAGAAATCGCATCGGAATTAAATACAAAAGGCACAATGCCGGCTGAAGAACAAGAATAGAGACTCTTCTTACAGTCGGTGCTTTCAGCATTCCCTGTGAGACCAGAATTAGTTTCTGATACACCACTGCAGGTTCAATGTATTCCTTGGACCTTCACATTGACGATGAAACACAGAAATCGCATCGGAATTAAATACAAAAGGCACAATGCCGGCTTACGAACAAGAATAGAGACTCTTCTTACAGTCGGTGCTTTCAGCATTCCCTGTGAGACCAGTATTAGTTTCCGGTATACCTGAGCAGGTTCAATGTATTCCTAGGACTTTTACATTGACGATGAAACACAGAAATCGCATCGGAACTAAATACAAAAGGCACAATGTCGCCTTAAGTACAAGAATAGAGACTCTTTTTACAGTCGGTGCTTTGAGCATTCCCTGTGAGACCAGTATTAGTTTCTGATACACCACTGCAGGTTCAATGTATTCCTTGGACCTTCACATTGGCTATGAAACACAGAAATCGCATCGGAATGAAATACAAAAGGCAAACTGACGCGTAAGTACAAGAATAGAGACTCGTCTTACAGTCGGTGTTATGAGCATTTCCTGTGAGACCAGTACTATTTTCCGATACACCACTGAAGGTTCAATGTATTCCTTGGACCTTCACATTGACGATGAAACACAGAAATCGCATCGGAATTAAATTCAAAAGGCACAATGCCGCCTTAAGTACAAGAATAGAGACCCTTCTTACAGTCGGTGCTTTGAGCAATCCCTGTGAGACAAGTATTAGTTTCCGATACACCACTGCCGGTTAAATGTATCCCATGGACCTTCACATTGACGATGAAACACAGAAATCGCATCGGAATTAAATACAAAATGCACAATGCCACCTTAGGTACAAGAATAGAGACCCTTCTTACGGTCGGTGCTTTGAGCATTCCCTGTGAGACCAGTATTAGTTTCCGATACACCACTGCAGGTACAATAGATTCCTTGGACCTTCACATTGGCGATGAAACACAGAAATCGCATCGGAATTAAATACAAAATGCGCAATGCCGCCTTAAGTACAAGAATAGAGACCCTTCTTACAGTCGGTGCTTTGAGCATTAACTGTGAGACCAGTATTAGTTTCCGATACACCACTGTAGGTTCAATGTATTCCTTGGACATACACATTGACGACGAATCACTGAAATTACATCGGAATTAAATACAAAAGACTCAATGCCGCCTTAAGTACAAGAGGAGTGAGACTTACTAGAGTCTGTGTTTTTATCCTTTCCTGTGAGACCAGTAATAGTTTCCGATACACCACTGCAAGTTCAAAGTATTCCTTGGTCCTTCACATTGACGATGAAATACAGAAATCGAATCGGAATTAAATACAAAAGGCACAAATCCGCCTTAGGTACAAGAATATAGACTCTTCTTACAGTCGGTGCTTCGAGCATTCCCTGTGAGACCAGTATTAGTTTCCGATACATCATTGCAGGTTCAATGTATTCCTTGGATCTTCACATTGACGATGAAAAAGAGAAATCGCATCGGAATTAAATACAAAAGGCACAAAGTCGCCTAAAGTACAAGAATAGAGACTCTTCGTACACTCGGTGCTTTGAGCATTCCCTGTGAGACCATTATTAGTTTCCGATACACCACTGCAGGTTCAATGTATTGACTGGACTTACACATTGACGATGAAACACTGAAATTACATCGGAATTAAATTCTAAACGCACAATGTTGCCTTAAGTACAAGAATAGAGACTCTTCTTACAGGCGGTGCTTTGAGCATTCCCTGTGAGACCAGTATTAGTTTCCTATACACCACAGCAGGTTCAATGTATTCCTGGACGTACACATTGCCGATGAAAAACAGAAATTATATCGGAATTAAATACAAAAGGCACAATGCCGCCTTAAGTGCAAGAATAGAGACTCTTCTTACAGTCGGTGCCTTGCGCATTCCCTGTGAGACCAGTATTATTTTCCGATACACCACTGCAGGTTTAATGTATTCCTTGGACATACACATTGACGATGAAACACCGAAATTACATCGGAATTAAATACAAAAGGCACAATGCCGCCTTAAGTGCAAGAAGTGTGAGACTTCTTAGAGTCTGTGATTTGATCCTTTCGTGTGAGACCAGTTTTAGTTTCCGATACACCACTGCAGGTGCAATGATTCCTTTGACCTTCACATTGACGATGAAACACAGAAATCGCATCGGAATTAAATACAAAATGCTCAATGCCGCCTTCAGTACAGGAATAGAAACTCTTCTTACAGTCGGTGCTTTGAGCATTCCGTGTGAGACCAGATATATTTTCCGATACACCACTGCAGGTTCAAACTATTCCTTGGACATACACATTGACGATGAAACACAGAAATCGCATCGGAATTAAATACATAATGCACAATGCCGCCTTAAGTACAGGAATAGAGACTCTTCTTACAGTTGGGGCTTTGAGCATTCCCTGTGAGACCAGTATTAGTTTCCGATACACCACTGCCGGTTCAGTGTATTCTTTGGACATATACATTGACGACGAAACACAGAAATCGCATCGGAATTAAATACAAAAGGCACAATGCCGCCTTAAGTACAAGAATAGAAACTCTTCTGACAGTCGGTGCTTTGAGCATTCCCTGTGAGCCCAGTTTTAGATTCCGATACACCACTGCAGGTCAAAGTATTCCTAGGACCTTCACATTGACGAAGAAACACAGATATCGCATCGGAGTTCAATACAGAAGGCACAATGCCGTCTTAAGTACAAGAATAGAGACTCTTCTTACAGTCGGTGCCATGAGCATTCCCTGTGAGACCAGTATTAGTTTCCGATACACCACTGCAGGTTCAATGTATTCCTTTGACCTTCACATTGACGATAAAACACAGAAATCGCATCGGAATTAAATACAAAAGGCCCAATGCCACCTCAAGTACAAGAATAGAGACTCTACTTACAGTCATTGCTTTGAGCATTCCCTGTGTGACCAGTATTAGTTTCTGATACACCACTGGAGGTTGAATGTAGTCCTTGGACCTTCACATTGACGATGAAACACAGAAATCGCATCAGAGTTAAATACAAAAGGCACAATGCCTCCTTAAGCACAAGAATAGAGACTCTTCTTACTGTCGGTGCTTTGAGTATTCCCTGTGAGACCAGTATTAGTTTACGATACACCACTGCCGGTTCATTGTATTCCTTGGACCTTCACATTGACGATGAAACACAGAAATCGCATCCGAATTAAATACAAAAGGCGCAATTCCACCTTAAGTACAAGAATAGAGACTCTTCTTACAGTCGGTGCTTTGAGCATTCCCTGTGAGACCAGTATTAGTTTCCGATACACCACTGCAGGTTCAATGTATTCCTTGGACCTTCACATTGACGATGAAACACAGAAATCGCATCGGAATTAAATACAAAAGTCACAATGCTGCCTTAAGTACAAGAATAGAAACTCTTCTTACTGTCGGTGTTTTGAGCATTCCCTGTGAGACACGTTTTAGTTTCCGATACACCACTGCCGGTTCATTGTATTCCTTGGACCTTCCCATTGACGATGAAACACAGAAATCGCATCGGAAATAAATACAAAAGGCGCAATGCCGCCTTAAGTACAAGAATATAGACTCTTCTTACAGTCGGTGCTTTGAGCATTCCCTGTGAGACCAGTGTTAGTTTCCGATACACCACTGCAGGTTCAATGTATTCCTTGGACCTTCACATTGACGAAGAATCACAGAAATCGCATCGGAATTAAATTCAAAAGGCACTATGCCATCTTAAGTACAAGAATAGAGACTCTTCCTACAGTCGGTGCTTTGAGCAATCCCTGTGAGACCAGTATTAGTTTCCGATTGACCACTGCAGTTTCAATGTATTCCTATGACCTACACATTGACGAAGAAACACAGATTTCGCATCGGAATTAAATACAAAAGGCAAAATGCCGCCTTAAGTACAACAATACAGACTCTTCTTACAGTCGGTGCCTTGCGCATTCCCTGTGAGACCAGTATTAGTTTCCGATACACCACTCCAAGTTTAATGTATTGCTTGGACATACACATTGACAATGAAACACCGAAATTACATCGGAATTAAATACAAAAGGCACAATGCCGCCTTAAGTACAAGAATACAGACTCTTCTTACAGTCGGTGCCTTGCGCATTCCCTGTGAGACCAGTATTATTTTCCGATACACCACTGCAGGTTTTATGTATTCCTTGGACATACACATTGACGATGAAACACCGAAATTACATCGGAATTAAATACAAAAGGCACAATGCCGCCTTAAGTGCAAGAAGTGTGAGACTTCTTAGAGTCTGTGACTTGATCCTTTCGTGTGAGAGCAGTTTTAGTTTCCGATACACCACTGCAGGTGCAATGATTCCTTTGACCTTCACATTGACGATGAAACACAGAAATCGCATCGGAATTAAATACAAAATGCTCAATGCCGCCTTCAGTACAGGAATAGAAACTCTTCTTACAGTCGGTGCTTTGAGCATTCCGTGTGAGACCACATATATTTTCCAATACACCACTGCAGGTTCAAACTATTCCTTGGACATACACATTGACGATGAAACACAGAAATCGCATCGGAATTAAATACATAATGCACAATGCCGCCTTAAGTACAGGAATAGAGACTCTTCTTACAGTTGGGGCTTTGAGCATTCCCTGTGAGACCAGTATTAGTTTCCGATACACCACTGCCGGTTCAGTGTATTCTTTGCACATATACATTGACGACGAAACACAGAAATCGCATCGGAATTAAATACAAAAGGCACAATGCCGCCTTAAGTACAAGAATAGAAACTCTTCTGACAGTCGGTGCTTTGAGCATTCCCTGTGAGCCCAGTTTTAGATTCCGATACACCACTGCAGGTCAAAGTATTCCTAGGACCTTCACATTGACGAAGAAACACAGAAATCTCATCGGAGTTAAATACAGAAGGCACAATGCCGTCCTAAGTACAAGAATAGAGACTCTTCTTACAGTCGGTGCCATGAGCATTCCCTGTGAGACCAGTATTAGTTTCCGATACACCACTGCAGGTTCAATGTATTCCTTGGACCTTCACATTGACGATGAAACACAGAAATCTCATCGGAATTAAATACAAAAGGCCCAATGCCGCCTCAAGTACAAGAATAGAGACTCTTCTTACAGTCATTGCTTTGAGCATTCCCTGTGTGACCAGTATTAGTTTCTGATACACCACTGGAGGTTCAATGTAGTCCTTGGACCGTCACATTGACGATGAAACACAGAAATCGCATCAGAGTTAAATACAAAAGGCACAATGCCTCCTTAAGTACAAGAATAGAGACTCTTCTTACTGTCGGTGCTTTGAGTATTCCCTGTGAGACCAGTATTAGTTTACGATACACCACTGCCGGTTCATTGTATTCCTTGGACCTTCACATTGACGATGAAACACAGAAATCGCATCCGAATTAAATACAAAAGGCGCAATTCCACCTTAAGTACAAGAATAGAGACTCTTCTTACAGTCGGTGCTTTGAGCATTCCCTGTGAGACCAGTATTAGTTTCTGATACACCACTGCAGGTTCAATGTATTCCTTGGACCTTCACATTGACGATGAAACACAGAAATCGCATCGGAATTAAATACAAAAGTCACAATGCTGCCTTAAGTACAAGAATAGAAACTCTTCTTACTGTCGGTGTTTTGAGCATTCCCTGTGAGACACGTTTTAGTTTCCGATACACCACTGCCGGTTCATTGTATTCCTTGAACCTTCCCATTGACGATGAAACACAGAAATCGCATCGGAAATAAATACAAAAGGCGCAATGCCGCCTTAAGTACAAGAATATAGACTCTTCTTACAGTCGGTGCTTTGAGCATTCCCTGTGAGACCAGTGTTAGTTTCCGATACACCACTGCAGGTTCAATGTATTCCTTGGACCTTCACATTGACGAAGAATCACAGAAATCGCATCGGAATTAAATTCAAAAGGCACTATGCCATCTTAAGTACAAGAATAGAGACTCTTCTTACAGTCGGTGCTTTGAGCATTCCCTGTGAGACCAGTATTAGTTTCCGATTGACCACTGCAGTTTCAATGTATTCCTATGACCTACACATTGACGAAGAAACACAGATTTCGCATCGGAATTAAATACAAAAGGCAAAATGCCGCCTTAAGTACAACAATAAAGACTCTTCTTACAGTCGGTGCCTTGCGCATTCCCTGTGAGACCAGTATTAGTTTCCGATACACCACTCCAAGTTTAATGTATTGCTTGGACATACACATTGACGATGAAACACCGAAATTACATCGGAATTAAATACAAAAGGTACAATGCCGCCTTAAGTGTAAGAAGGGTGTGACTTCTTAGAGTCTGTGATTTGATCCATTCGTGTGAGACCAGTTTTGGTTTCCGATACACCACTGCAGGTGCAATGTATTCCTTGGACCTTCACATTGACGATGAAACACAGAAATCGCATCGGAATTAAATACAAAAGGCACAATGCTCCTTAAGTACAGGAATAGAGACTCTTCTTACAGTCGGTGCTTTGAACATTCCCTGTGAGACCAGTATTAGTTTCCGATACACCACTGCAGGTTCAATGTATTCCTTGGACGTTCACATTGACGATGAAACACAGAAATCGCATTGGAATTAAATACAAAATGCACAATGCCGCCTTAAGTACAAGAATTGTGATTCTTCTTACAGTATTTGCTTTGAGCATTCCCTGTGAGACCAGTATTAGTTTCCGATACACCACTGCAGGTTCAATGTATTCCTTCGACCTTGACATTGATGATGAAACACAGAAATCGCATCTGAATTATATACAAAAGGCACAATGCCGCCTTAAGTACAAGAATAGAAACTCTTCTTACAGTCGGTGCTTTGAGCATTCCCTGTGAAACCAGTATTAGTTTCCGATACACCACTGATGGTTCAATGTATTCCTAGGACCTTCACATTGACGAAGAAACACAGTAATCGCATCGGAGTTAAAAACGAAAGGCACAACGCCGCCTTCGGTACAAGAATAGAGACTCTTCTTACATTCGGTGCTTTAAGCATTCCGTGTGACACCAGAAATATTTTCCGATACACCACTGCAGGTTCAAAGTATTCCTTGGACATACACATTGACGATGAAACACAGAAATCGCATCGGAATTAAATACAAAAGGCACAATGCGCCTTAAGTACAGGAATAGAGACTCTTCTTACAGTCGGTGCTTTGAACATTCCCTGTGAGACCAGTATTAGTTTCCGATACACCACTGCAGGTTCAATGTATTCCTTGGACGTTCACATTGACGATGAAACACAGAAATCGCATTGGAATTAAATACAAAATGCACAATGCCGCCTTAAGTACAAGAATTGTGACTCTTCTTACAGTATTTGCTTTGAGCATTCCCTGTAAGACCAGTATTAGTTTCCGATACACCACTGCAGGTTCAATGTATTCCTTCGACCTTGACATTGATGATGAAACACAGAAATCGCATCTGAATTAAATACAAAAGGCACAATGCCGCCTTAAGTACAAGAATAGAAACTCTTCTTACAGTCGGTGCTTTGAGCATTCCCTGTGAAACCAGTATTAGTTTCCGATACACCACTGATGGTTCAATGTATTCCTAGGACCTTCACATTGACGAAGAAACACAGTAATCGCATCGGAGTTAAATACGAAAGGCACAACGCTGCCTTCGGTACAAGAATAGAGACTCTTCTTACATTCGGTGCTTTAAGCATTCCGTGTGACACCAGAAATATTTTCCGATACACCACTGCAGGTTCAAAGTATTCCTTGGACATACACATTGACGATGAAACACAGAAATCGCATCGGAATTAAATACAAAAGGCACAATGCGCCTTAAGTACAGGAATAGAGACTCTTCTTACAGTCGGTGCTTTGAACATTCCCTGTGAGACCAGTATTAGTTTCCGATACACCACTGCAGGTTCAATGTATTCCTTGGACGTTCACATTGACGATGAAACACAGAAATCGCATTGGAATTAAATACAAAATGCACAATGCCGCCTTAAGTACAAGAATTGTGACTCTTCTTACAGTATTTGCTTTGAGCATTCCCTGTGAGACCAGTATTAGTTTCCGATACACCACTGCAGGTTCAATGTATTCCTTCGACCTTGACATTGATGATGAAACACAGAAATCGCATCTGAATTAAATACAAAAGGCACAATGCCGCCTTAAGTACAAGAATAGAAACTCTTCTTACAGTCGGTGCTTTGAGCATTCCCTGTGAAACCAGTATTAGTTTCCGATACACCACTGATGGTTCAATGTATTCCTAGGACCTTCACATTGACGAAGAAACACAGTAATCGCATCGGAGTTAAATACGAAAGGCACAACGCCGTCTTAAGTACAAGGATAGAGACTCTTCTTACTGTCGGTGCCATGAGCATTCCCTGTGAGACTAGTATTAGTTTCCGATACACAACTGAAGATTCAATGTATTCCTTGGACCTTGACATTGACGATGAAACACAGAAATCGCATCGGAATTCAATACAAAAGGCACAATGCCGCCTTAAGTACAAGAATAGAGACTCTTCTTACAGTCGGTGTTTTCAGCATTCCCTGTGAGACCAGTATTAGTTTCCGATACACCACTGCAGGTTCAATGTATTCCTTGCACAATCACATTGACGATGAAACGCAGAAATCGCATTGGAATTAATTACAAAAGGCGCATTGCCGCCTTAAGTACAAGAATAAGGACTCTTCTTACAGTCGGTGCTTTGAACATTCCCTGTGAGACCAGTATTAGTTTCCGATACACCACTGCAGGTTCAATGTATTCCTTGGACCTTCACATTGACGTTGAAACATAGAAATCGCATCGGAATTAAATACAAAAGACGCAATGCCGCCTTAAGTACAAGATAAGAGACTCTTCTTACAGTCGGTGCTTTGAGCATTCCCTGTGAGACCAGTTTTTGTTTCTGGTACACCACTGCTGGTTCAATGTATTCCTTGGACCTTCACATTGACGATGAATCACAGAAATCGCATCGGAATTAATTACAAAAGGCACAATGCCGTCATAAGTACAAGAATAGAGCCTATCTTACAGTCGGTGCTTTGAGCATTCCCTGTGAGACCGGGATTAGTTTCCGATACACCATTGCAGGTTTAATGTATTCCTTGGACCCTCACATTGACGATGAGACACAGATATCGCATCGGAATTAAATACAAAAGTCGCAATGCCGCCTTAAGTACAAGATAAGAGACTCTTCTTACAGTCGGTGCTTTGAGCATTCCCTGTGAGACAAGTATCAGTTTCCGATACACCACTGCAGGTTCAATGTATTCCTTGGACCTTCACATTGACGATGAAACACAGAAATCGCATCGGAATTAAAAACAAAAGGCGCAATGCCGCCTTAAGTACAAGAATAGAGACTCTTCTTACAGTCGGTGCTTTGAGCATTCCCTGTGAGACCAGTATTAGTTTCCGATACACCACTGCAGGTTCAATGTATTCCTTGGACCTTCACATTGGCGATGAAACACAGAAATCGCATCGGAATTAAATACAAAAGGCGCAATGCCGCCTTAAGTACAAGATAAGAGACTCTTCTTACAGTCGGTGTTTTGAGCATTCCCTGTGAGACCAGTGTTAGTTTCCGATACACCACTGCAGGTTCAATGTATTCCTTGGACTTTCACATTGACGAAGAAACACAGAAACCGCATCGGAATTAAATTCAAAAGGCACTATTCCATCTTAAGTACAAGAATAGAGACTCTTCTTACAGTCGGTGCTTTGAGCATTCCCTGTGAGACCAGAATTAGTTTCCGATTGACCACTGCAGTTTCAATGTATTCCTAGGACCTTCACATTGACGAAGAAGCACAGATTTCGCATCGGAATTAAGTACAAAAGGCAAAATGCCGCCTTAAGTACAACAATACAGACTCTTCTTACAGTCGGTGCTTTTAGCATACCCTGTGAGACCAGTATTAGTTTCTGATAGACCACTGCAGGTTTAATGTATTCCTTGGCCTCCATATTGACGATTAAATACAGAAATCGAATCGGAATTAAATACAAAAGGCACAATGTTGCCTTAAATACAAGAAAATAGACTCTTCTTACAATCGGTGATTTGAGCATTCCCGGTGAGACCAGTATTAGTTTCCGATACACCACTGCAGGTTCAATGTATTCCTTGGACATACACATTGACGATGAAACACCGAAATTACATCGGAATTAAATTCAAAAGGCACAATGCCGCCTTAAGTGCAAGAAGAGTGAGACTTCTTAGAGTCTGTGATTTGATCCTTTCGTGTGAGACCAATTTTAGTTTCCGATACACCACTGCAGGTGCAATGTATTCCTTGGACCTTCACATTGACGATGAAACAAAGAAATCGCATCGGAATTAAATACAAAATGCTCAATGCCGCCTTCGGTACAAGATTAGAGACTCTTCTTACATTCGGTGCTTTGAGCATTCCGTGTGAGACCAGAATTATTTTCCGATACACCACTACAGGTTCAAAGTATTCCTTGGACATACACATTGACGATGAAACACAGAAATCGCATCGGAATTAAATACAAAAGGCACAATGCGCCTTAAGTACAGGAATAGACACTCTTCTTACAGTCGGTGCTTTGAGCATTCCCTGTTAGACCAGTATTAGTTTCCGATACACCACTGCAGGTTCAATGTATTCCTTCGACCTTCACTTTGATGATGAAACACAGAAATCGCATCTGAATTAAATACAAAAGGCGCAATGCCGCCTTAAGTACAAGATTAGAGACTCTTCTTACAGTCTGTGGTTCGAACATTCCCTGTGAGACCAGTATTAGTTTCCGATACACCACTGCAGGTTCAATGTATTCCTTGGACCTTCAATATTGACGATGAAACACAGAAATCGCATCGGAATTAAATTGGAAAATCGCAATGCCGCCTTAAGCACAAGAATAGAGACTCTTCTTACAGTCGGTGCTTTGAGTATTCCCTGTGAGACCAGTATTACTTTCTGATACACCACTGCAGGTTCAATGTATACATTGGACCTTCACTTTGACGATGAAACACAGAAATCGCATCGGAATTAAGTACAAGAGGCACAATGCCGTCATCAGTACAAGAATAGAGACTCTTCTTACAGTCGGTGCTTTGAGCATTCCCTGTGAGACCAGTATTAGTTTCCGATACACCACTGCAGGTTCAATGTATTCCTTGACATTCACATTGACGATGAAACCCAGAAATCGCATCGGAATGAAATACAAAAGGCGCAATGCCACCTTAAGTACAAGAGTAGAGACTCTTCTGACAGTCGATGCCTTGAGCATTCCCTGTGAGACCAGTATTAGTTTCCGATACACCACTGCAGGTTCAATGTATTCCTTGGACCTTCGCATTGACGTTGAAACATAAAAATCGCATCGGAATTAAATACAAAAGACGCAATGCCGCCTTAAGTACAAGAGTAGAGACTCTTCTTACAGTCTGTGCTTTGAGCATTCCCTGTGAGACCAGTATTAGTTTCTGATACACCACTGCAGGTTCCATGCATTCCTTGGACCTTCACATTGACGTTGAAACACAGAAATCGCATCGGAATTAAATACAAAAGACGCAATGCCGCCTTAAGTACAAGAGTAGAGACTCTTCTTACAGTCTGTGCTTTGGGCATTCCCGTGAGACCAGTTTTAGTTTCTGGTATACCACTGCTGGTTCAATGTATTCCTTGGACCTTCACATTGACGATGAAACACAGAAATCGCATCGGAATTAATTACAAAAGGCACAATGCCGTCATAAGTACAAGAATAGAGCCTATCTTACAGTCGGTGCTTTGAGCATTCCCTGTGAGACACGTTTTAGTTTCCGATACACCACTGCCGGTTCATTGTATTCCTTGGACCTTCACATTGACGATGAAACACAGAAATCGCATCGGAAATAAATACAAAAGGCGCAATGCCGCCTTAAGTACAAGAATATAGACTCTTCTTACAGTCGGTGCTTTGAGCATTCCCTGTGAGACCAGTGTTAGTTTCCGATACACCACTGCAGGTTCAATGTATTCCTTGGACCTTCACATTGACGATAAAACACAGAAATCGCATCGGAATTAATTACAAAAGGCACAATGCCGTCATAAGTACAAGAATAGAGCCTATCCTACAGTCGGTGCTTTGAGCATTCCCTGTGAGACCGGGATTAGTTTCCGATACACCATTGCAGGTTCAATGTATTCCTTGGACCCTCACATTGACGATGAGACACAGAAATCGCATCGGAATTAAATACAAAAGGCAAAATGCCGCCTTAAGTACAACAATACAGACTCTTCTTACAGTCGGTGCCTTGCGCATTCCCTGTGAGACCAGTATTAGTTTCCGATACACCACTCCAAGTTTAATGTATTGCTTGGACATACACATTGACGATGAAACACCGAAATTATATCGGAATTAAATACAAAAGGCACAATGCCGCCTTAAGTGTAAGAAGAGTGTGACTTCTTAGAGTCTGTGATTTGATCCATTCGTGTGAGACCAGTTTTAGTTTCCGATACACCACTGCAGGTGCAATGTATTCCTTGGACCTTCACATTGACGATGAAACACAGAAATCGCATCGGAATTAAATACAAAATGCTCAATGCCGCCTTCGGTACAAGAATAGAGACTCTTCTTACATTCGGTGCTTTAAGCATTCCGTGTGACACCAGAAATATTTTCCGATACACCACTGCAGGTTCAAAGTATTCCTTGGACATACACATTGACGATGAAACACAGAAATCGCATCGGAATTAAATACAAAAGGCACAATGCGCCTTAAGTACAGGAATAGAGACTCTTCTTACAGTCGGTGCTTTGAGCATTCCCTGTGAGACCAGTATTAGATTCCGATACACCACTGCAGGTTCAATGTATTCCTTGGACGTTCACATTGACGATGAAACACAGAAATCGCATCGGAAATAAATACAAAAGGCGCAATGCCGCCTTAAGTACAAGAATATAGACTCTTCTTACAGTCGGTGCTTTGAGCATTCCCTGTGAGACCAGTGTTGGTTTCCGATACACCACTGCAGGTTCAATGTATTCCTTGGACCTTCACATTGACGAAGAAACACAGTAATCGCATCGGAGTTAAATACGAAAGGCACAACGCCGTCTTAAGTACAAGGATAGAGACTCTTCTTACTGTCGGTGCCATGAGCATTCCCTGTGAGACCAGTATTAGTTTCCGATACACAACTGAAGATTCAATGTATTCCTTGGACCTTGACATTGACGATGAAACACAGAAATCGCATCGGAATTCAATACAAAAGGCACAATGCCGCCTTAAGTACAAGAATAGAGACTCTTCTTACAGTCGGTGTTTTCAGCATTCCCTGTGAGACCAGTATTAGTTTCCGATACACCACTGCAGGTTCAATGTATTCCTTGCACATTCACATTGACGATGAAACGCAGAAATCGCATTGGAATTAATTACAAAAGGCGCAATGCCGCCTTAAGTACAAGAATAAGGACTCTTCTTACAGTCGGTGCTTTGAACATTCCCTGTGAGACCAGTATTAGTTTCTGATACACCACTGCAGGTTCAATGTATTCCTTGGACCTTTACATTGACGATGAAACACAGAAATCGCATCGGAGTTAAATACAGATTGCACAATGCCGCCTTAAGTACAAGAACAGAGACTCTTCTTACTGTCGGTGACTTGAGCATTCCCCATGAGACCAGTATTAGTTTCCGATACACCACTGCAGGTTCAATGTATTCCTTGGACCTTCACATTGACGTTGAAACATAGAAATCGCATCGGAATTAAATACAAAAGACGCAATGCCGCCTTATGTACAAGAGTAGAGACTCTTCTTACAGTCGGTGCTTTGAGCATTCCCTGTGAGCCCAGTATTAGTTTCTGATACACCACTGTAGGTTCCATGTATTCCTTGGACCTTCACATTGACGATGAAACACAGAAATCGAATCGGAATTAAATACAAAATGCACAATGCCGCCTTAAGTACAAGAATAGAGACCCTTCTTACAGTCGGTGGTTTGAGCATTCCCTGTGAGACCAGTATTAGTTTCCGATACACCACTGCAGGTTCAATGTATTCCTTCGACCTTGACATTGACCATGAAACACAGAAATCGCATCGGTAATAAATACAAAAGGCACAATGCCGCCTTAAGTACAAGAATAGAGACTCTTCTTACAGTCGGTGCTTTGAGCATTCCCTGTGAGACCAGTATTAGTTTCCGATACACCACTGCAGGTTCAATGTATTCCTTGGACCTTCACATTGACGATGAAACACAGAGATCGCATCGGAATTAATTACAAAAGGCGCTATGCCACCTTAAGTACAAGAGTAGAGACTCTTCCTCCTGTCGGTGCTTTGAGCATTCCCTGTGAGACCGGTATTAGTTTCTGATACACCACTGCAGGTTCAATGTATTCCTTGGACCTTTACATTGACGATGAAACACAGAAATCGCATCGGAGTTAAATACAGATTGCACAATGCCGCCTTAAGTACAAGAACAGAGACTCTTCTTACTGTCGGTGACTTGAGCATTCCCTATGAGACCAGTATTAGTTTCCGATACACCACTGCAGGTTCAATGTATTCCTTGGACCTTCACATTGACGTTGAAACATAGAAATCGCATCGGAATTAAATACAAAAGACGCAATGCCACCTTATGTACAAGAGTAGAGACTCTTCTTACAGTCGGTGCTTTGAGCATTCCCTGTGAGCCCAGTATTAGTTTCTGATACACCACTGTAGGTTCCATGTATTCCTTGGACCTTCACATTGACGATGAAACACAGAAATCGAATCGGAATTAAATACAAAATGCACAATGCCGCCTTAAGTACAAGAACAGAGACTCTTCTTACTGTCGGTGACTTGAGCATTCCCTATGAGACCAGTATTAGTTTCCGATACACCACTGCAGGTTCAATGTATTCCTTGGTCCTTCACATTGACGTTGAAACATAGAAATCGCATCGGAATTAAATACAAAAGACGCAATGCCGCCTTAAGTACAAGAGTAGAGACTCTTCTTACAGTCGGTGCTTTGAGCATTCCCTGTGAGCCCAGTATTAGTTTCTGATAGACCACTGTAGGTTCCATGTATTCCTTGGACCTTCACATTGACGATGAAACACAGAAATCGAATCGGAATTAAATACAAAATGCACAATGCCGCCTTAAGTACAAGAATAGAGACCCTTCTTACAGTCGGTGGTTTGAGCATTCCCTGTGAGACCAGTATTAGTTTCCGATACACCACTGCAGGTTCAATGTATTCCTTCGACCTTGACATTGACCATGAAACACAGAAATCGCATCGGTAATAAATACAAAAGGCACAATGCCGCCTTAAGTACAAGAATAGAGACTCTTCTTACAGTCGGTGCTTTGAGCATTCCCTGTGAGACCAGTATTAGTTTCCGATACACCACTGCAGGTTCAATGTATTCCTTGGACCTTCACATTGACGATGAAACACAGAGATCGCATCGGAATTAATTACAAAAGGCGCTATGCCACCTTAAGTACAAGAGTAGAGACTCTTCCTACTGTCGGTGCTTTGAGCATTCCCTGTGAGACCGGTATTAGTTTCTGATACACCACTGCAGGTTCAATGTATTCCTTGGACATCACATTGACTATGAAACACAGAAATCGCATCGGAGTTAAATACAAAAGGCACAATGGTGCCTGAGGTACAAGAATAGAGACTCTTGTTACTGTCGGTGCTTTGAGCATTCCCTGTGAGACCAGTATTAGTTTCCGATACACCACTGCAGGTTCAATGTAATCCTTGGACCTTCACATTGACGTTGAAACACAGAACTCGCATCGGAATTAAATACAAAAGGTGCAATGCCACCTTAAGTACAAGAATAGAGACTCTTATTACAGTCGGTGCTTTGAGCATTCCCTGTGAGACAAGTATCAGTTTCCGATACACCACTGCAGGTTCAATGTATTCCTTGGACCTTCACATTGACGATGAAACACAGAAATCGCATCGGAATTAAAAACAAAAGGCGCAATGCCGCCTTAAGTACAAGAATAGAGACTCTTCTTACAGTCGGTGCTTTGAGCATTCCCTGTGAGACCGGGATTAGTTTCCGATACACCACTGACCAGAAGAAGGGATCGGTTGGTAGGACATGTTCTGAGGCATCAAGGGATCACCAATTTAGTATTGGAGGGCAGCGTGGAGGGTAAAAATCGTAGAGGGAGACCAAGAGATGAATACACTAAGCAGATTCAGAAGGATGTAGGTTGCAGTAGGTACTGGGAGATGAAAAAGCTTGCACAGGATAGAGTAGCATGGAGAGCTGCATCAAACCAGTCTCAGGACTGAAGACCACAACAACAACAACAACACCACTGCAGGTTCAATGTATTCCTTGGACTTTCACATTGACGAAGAAACACAGAAACCGCATCGGAATTAAATTCAAAAGGCACTATTCCATCTTAAGTACAAGAATAGAGACTCTTCTTACAGTCGGTGCTTTGAGCATTCCCTGTGAGACCAGTATTAGTTTCCGATTGACCACTGCAGTTTCAATGTATTCCTAGGACCTTCACATTGACGAAGAAGCACAGATTTCGCATCGGAATTAAGTACAAAAGGCAAAATGCCGCCTTAAGTACAACAATACAGACTCTTCTTACAGTCGGTGCTTTTAGCATACCCTGTGAGACCAGTATTAGTTTCTGATAGACCACTGCAGGTTCAATGTATTCCTTGGCCTCCATATTGACGATTAAATACAGAAATCGAATCGGAATTAAATACAAAAGGCACAATGCCGCCTTAAATACAAGAAAATAGACTCTTCTTACAATCGGTGATTTGAGCATTCCCGGTGAGACCAGTATTAGTTTCCGATACACCACTGCAGGTTCAATGTATTCCTTGGACATACACATTGACGATGAAACACCGAAATTACATCGGAATTAAATACAAAAGGCACAATGCCGCCTTAAGTGCAAGAAGAGTGAGACTTCTTAGAGTCTGTGATTTGATCCTTTCGTGTGAGACCAATTTTAGTTTCCGATACACCACTGCAGGTGCAATGTATTCCTTGGACCTTCACATTGACGATGAAACAAAGAAATCGCATCGGAATTAAATACAAAATGCTCAATGCCGCCTTCGGTACAAGATTAGAGACTCTTCTTACATTCGGTGCTTTGAGCATTCCGTGTGAGACCAGAATTATTTTCCGATACACCACTACAGGTTCAAAGTATTCCTTGGACATACACATTGACCATGAAACACAGAAATCGCATCGGAATTAAATACAAAAGGCACAATGCGCCTTAAGTACAGGAATAGACACTCTTCTTACAGTCGGTGCTTTGAGCATTCCCTGTGAGACCAGTATTAGTTTCCGATACACCACTGCAGGTTCAATGTATTCCTTCGACCTTCACTTTGGTGATGAAACACAGAAATCGCATCTGAATTAAATACAAAAGGCGCAATGCCGCCTTAAGTACAAGATTAGAGACTCTTCTTACAGTCTGTGGTTCGAACATTCCCTGTGAGACCAGTATTAGTTTCCGATACACCACTGCAGGTTCAATGTATTCCTTGGACCTTCAATATTGACGATGAAACACAGAAATCGCATCGGAATTAAATTGAAAAATCGCAATGCCGCCTTAAGCACAAGAATAGAGACTCTTCTTACAGTCGGTGCTTTGAGTATTCCCTGTGAGACCAGTATTACTTTCTGATACACCACTGCGGGTTCAATGTATACATTGGACCTTTACATTGACGATGAAACACAGAAATCGCATCGGAATTAAGTACAAGAGGCACAATGCCGTCATCAGTACAAGAATAGAGACTCTTCTTACAGTCGGTGCTTTGAGCATTCCCTGTGAGACCAGTATTAGTTTCCGATACACCACTGCAGGTTCAATGTATTCCTTGACATTCACATTGACGATGAAACCCAGAAATCGCATCGGAATGAAATACAAAAGGCGCAATGCCACCTTAAGTACAAGAGTAGAGACACTTCTGACAGTCGATGCCTTGCGCATTCCCTGTGAGACCAGTATTAGTTTCCGATACACCACTCCAAGTTTAATGTATTGCTTGGACATACACATTGACGATGAAACACCGAAATTATATCGGAATTAAATACAAAAGGCACAATGCCGCCTTAAGTGTAAGAGGAGAGTGACTTCTTAGAGTCTGTGATTTGATCCATTCGTGTGAGACCAGTTTTAGTTTCCGATACACCACTGCAGGTGCAATGTATTCCTTGGACCTTCACATTGACGATGAAACACAGAAATCGCATCGGAATTAAATACAAAATGCTCAATGCCGCCTTCGGTACAAGAATAGAGACTCTTCTTACATTCGGTGCTTTAAGCATTCCGTGTGACACCAGAAATATTTTCCGATACACCACTGCAGGTTCAAAGTATTCCTTGGACATACACACTGACGATGAAACACAGAAATCGCATCGGAATTAAATACAAAAGGCACAATGCGCCTTAAGTACAGGAATAGAGACTCTTCTTACAGTCGGTGCTTTGAGCATTCCCTGTGAGACCAGTATTAGTTTCCGATACACCACTGCAGGTTCAATGTATTCCTTGGACGTTCACATTGACGATGAAACACAGAAATCGCATTGGAATTAAATACAAAATGCACAATGCCGCCTTAAGTACAAGAATTGTGACTCTTCTTACAGTATTTGCTTTGAGCATTCCCTGTGAGACCAGTATTAGTTTCCGATACACAACTGAAGATTCAATGTATTCCTTGGACCTTGACATTGACGATGAAACACAGAAATCGCATCGGAATTCAATACAAAAGGCACAATGCCGCCTTAAGTACAAGAATAGAGACTCTTCTTACAGTCGGTGTTTTCAGCATTCCCTGTGAGACCAGTATTAGTTTCCGATACACCACTGCAGGTTCAATGTATTCCTTGCACATTCACATTGACGATGAAACGCAGAAATCGCATTGGAATTAATTACAAAAGGCGCAATGCCGCCTTAAGTACAAGAATAAGGACTCTTCTTACAGTCGGTGCTTTGAACATTCCCTGTGAGACCAGTATTAGTTTCTGATACACCACTGCAGGTTCAATGTATTCCTTGGACCTTTACATTGACGATGAAACACAGAAATCGCATCGGAGTTAAATACAGATTGCACAATGCCGCCTTAAGTACAAGAACAGAGACTCTTCTTACTGTCGGTGACTTGAGCATTCCCTATGAGACCAGTATTAGTTTCCGATACACCACTGCAGGTTCAATGTATTCCTTGGACCTTCACATTGACGTTGAAACATAGAAATCGCATCGGAATTAAATACAAAAGACGCAATGCCGCCTTATGTACAAGAGTAGAGACTCTTCTTACAGTCGGTGCTTTGAGCATTCCCTGTGAGCCCAGTATTAGTTTCTGATACACCACTGTAGGTTCCATGTATTCCTTGGACCTTCACATTGACGATGAAACACAGAAATCGAATCGGAATTAAATACAAAATGCACAATGCCGCCTTAAGTACAAGAATAGAGACCCTTCTTACAGTCGGTGGTTTGAGCATTCCCTGTGAGACCAGTATTAGTTTCCGATACACCACTGCAGGTTCAATGTATTCCTTCGACCTTGACATTGACCATGAAACACAGAAATCGCATCGGTAATAAATACAAAAGGCACAATGCCGCCTTAAGTACAAGAATAGAGACTCTTCTTACAGTCGGTGCTTTGAGCATTCCCTGTGAGACCAGTATTAGTTTCCGATACACCACTGCAGGTTCAATGTATTCCTTGGACCTTCACATTGACGATGAAACACAGAGATCGCATCGGAATTAATTACAAAAGGCGCTATGCCACCTTAAGTACAAGAGTAGAGACTCTTCCTCCTGTCGGTGCTTTGAGCATTCCCTGTGAGACCGGTATTAGTTTCTGATACACCACTGCAGGTTCAATGTATTCCTTGGACATCACATTGACTATGAAACACAGAAATCGCATCGGAGTTAAATACAAAAGGCACAATGGTGCCTGAGGTACAAGAATAGAGACTCTTCTTACTGTCGGTGCTTTGAGCATTCCCTGTGAGACCAGTATTAGTTTCCGATACACCACTGCAGGTTCAATGTAATCCTTGGACCTTCACATTGACGTTGAAACACAGAAATCGCATCGGAATTAAATACAAAAGGTGCAATGCCACCTTAAGTACAAGAATAGAGACTCTTATTACAGTCGGTGCTTTGAGCATTCCCTGTGAGACCAGTTTTAGTTTCTGGTACACCACAGCTGGTTCAATGTATTCCTTGGACCTTCACATTGACGATGAAACACAGAAATCGCATCGGAATTAATTACAAAAGGCACAATGCCGTCATAAGTACAAGAATAGAGCCTATCTTACAGTCGGTGCTTTGAGCATTCCCTGTGAGACCGGGATTAGTTTCCGATACACCATTGCAGGTTCAATGTATTCCTTGGACCCTCACATTGACGATGAGATACAGAAATCGCATCGGAATTAAATACAAAAGGCGCAATGCCGCCTTAAGTACAAGATAAGAGACTCTTCTTACAGTCGGTGCTTTGAGCATTCCCTGTGAGACAAGTATCAGTTTCCGATACACCACTGCAGGTTCAATGTATTCCTTGGACCTTCACATTGACGATGAAACACAGAAATCGCATCGGAATTAAAAACAAAAGGCGCAATGCCGCCTTAAGTACAAGAATAGAGACTCTTCTTACAGTCGGTGCTTTGAGCATTCCCTGTGAGACCAGTATTAGTTTCCGATACACCACTGCGGGTTCAATGTATTCCTTGGACCTTCACATTGGCGATGAAACACAGAAATCGCATCGGAATTAAATACAAAAGGCGCAATGCCGCCTTAAGTACAAGATAAGAGACTCTTCTTACAGTCGGTGTTTTGAGCATTCCCTGTGAGACCAGTGTTAGTTTCCGATACACCACTGCAGGTTCAATGTATTCCTTGGACTTTCACATTGACGAAGAAACACAGAAACCGCATCGGAATTAAATTCAAAAGGCACTATTCCATCTTAAGTACAAGAATAGAGACTCTCCTTACAGTCGGTGCTTTGAGCATTCCCTGTGAGACCAGTATTAGTTTCCGATTGACCACTGCAGTTTCAATGTATTCCTAGGACCTTCACATTGACGAAGAAGCACAGATTTCGCATCGGAATTAAGTACAAAAGGCAAAATGCCGCCTTAAGTACAACAATACAGACTCTTCTTACAGTCGGTGCTTTTAGCATACCCTGTGAGACCAGTATTAGTTTCTGATAGACCACTGCAGGTTCAATGTATTCCTTGGCCTCCATATTGACGATTAAATACAGAAATCGAATCGGAATTAAATACAAAAGGCACAATGCCGCCTTAAATACAAGAAAATAGACTCTTCTTACAATCGGTGATTTGAGCATTCCCGGTGAGACCAGTATTAGTTTCCGATACACCACTGCAGGTTCAATGTATTCCTTGGACATACACATTGACGATGAAACACCGAAATTACATCGGAATTAAATACAAAAGGCACAATGCCGCCTTATGTGCAAGAAGAGTGAGACTTCTTAGAGTCTGTGATTTGATCCTTTCGTGTGAGACCAATTTTAGTTTCCGACACACCACTGCAGGTGCAATGTATTCCTTGGACCTTCACATTGACGATGAAACAAAGAAATCGCATCGGAATGAAATTCAAAATGCTCAATGCCGCCTTCGGTACAAGATTAGAGACTCTTCTTACATTCGGTGCTTTGAGCATTCCGTGTGAGACCAGAATTATTTTCCGATACACCACTACTGGTTCAAAGTATTCCTTGGACATACACATTGACGATGAAACCCAGAAATCGCATCGGAATTAAATACAAAAGGCACAATGCGCCTTAAGTACAGGAATAGACACTCTTCTTACAGTCGGTGCTTTGAGCATTCCCTGTGAGACCAGTATTAGTTTCCGATACACCACTGCAGGTTCAATGTATTTCTTCGACCTTCACTTTGATGATGAAACACAGAAATCGCATCTGAATTAAATACAAAAGGCGCAATGCCGCCTTAAGTACAAGATTAGAGACTCTTCTTACAGTCTGTGGTTCGAACATTCCCTGTGAGACCAGTATAAGTTTCCGATACACCACTGCAGGTTCAATGAATTCCTTGGACCTTCAATATTGACGATGAAACACAGAAATCGCATCGGAATTAAATTGAAAAATCGCAATGCCGCCTTAAGCACAAGAATAGAGACTCTTCTTACAGTCGGTGCTTTGAGTATTCCCTGTGAGACCAGTATTACTTCCTGATACACCACTGCAGGTTCAATGTATACATTGGACCTTCACATTGACGATGAAACACAGAAATCGCATCGGAATTAAGTACAAGAGGCACAATGCCGTCATCAGTACAAGAATAGAGACTCTTCTTACAGTCGGTGCTTTGAGCATTCCCTGTGAGACCAGTATTAGTTTCCGATACACCACTGCAGGTTCAATGTATTCCTTGACATTCACATTGACGATGAAACCCAGAAATCGCATCGGAATGAAATACAAAAGGCGCAATGCCACCTTAAGTACAAGAGTAGAGACTCTTCTGACAGTCGATGCCTTGAGCATTCCCTGTGAGACCAGTATTAGTTTCCGATACACCACTGCAGGTTCAATGGATTCCTTGGACCTTCGCATTGACGTTGAAACATAAAAATCGCATCGGAATTAAATACAAAAGACGCAATGCCGCCTTAAGTACAAGAGTAGAGACTCTTCTTACAGACTGTGCTTTGAGCATTCCCTGTGAGACCAGTATTAGTTTCTGATACACCACTGCAGGTTCCATGTATTCCTTGGACCTTCACATTGACGATGAAACACAGAAATCGAATCGGAATTAAATACAAGATGCACAATGCCGCAATAAGAACAAGAATAGAGACCCTTCTTACATTCGGTGCTTTGAGCATTCACTGTGAGACCAGTATTAGTTTCCGATACACCACTGCAGGTACAATATACTCCTTGGACCTTCACATTGGCGATGAAACACAGAAATCGCATCGGAATTAAATACAAAATGCACAATGCCGCCTTAAGTACAAGAATAGAGACTCTTCTTACAGGCGGTGTTTTGAGCATTCCCTGTGAGACCAGTATTAGTTTCCAATACACCACTGCAGGTTCAATGTATTCCTTGGACGTACACATTGCCGATGAAAAACAGAAATTATATCGGAATTAAATACAAAAGGCACAATGCCGCCTTAAGTGCAAGAATAGAGATTCTTCTTACAGTCAGTGCTTTGAGCATTCCCTGTGAGACCAATATTAGTTTCTGATAGACCACTGCAGGTTCAATGTATTCCTAGGGCCTTAACATTGGCGAAGAAACACAGAAATCGCATCGGAATTAAATACAAAAGGCAAAATGCCGCCTTAAGTACAAGAATACAGACTCTTCTTATAGTCGGTGCCTTGCGCATTCCCTGTGAGACCAGTATTATTTTCCGATACACCACTGCCGGTTCAGTGTATTCTTTGGACATATACATTGACGATGAAGCACAGAAATCGCATCGGAATTGAATACAAAAGGCACAATGCCGCCTTAAGTACAAGAATAGAGACTCTTCTTACAGTCGGTGCTTTGAGCATTCCCTGTGAGACCAGTATGAGTTTCCGATACACCACTGCAGGTTCAATGTATTCCTTCGACCTTCACATTGACGATGAAACACAGAAATCGCATCGGAATTAAATACAAAAGGCCCAATGCCGCCTCAAGTACAAGAATAGAGACTCTACTTACAGTCATTGCTTTGAGCATTCCCTGTGAGACCAGTATTTGTTTCCGATACACCACTGCAGGTTCAATGTATTCCTTGGACCTTCACATTGACGATGAAACACAGAAATCGCATCGGAATTAAATACAAAAGGCCCAATGCCGCCTCAATTACAAGAATAGAGACTCTACTTACAGTCATTGCTTTGAGCATTCCCTGTGAGACCAGTATTAGTTTCTGATACACCACTGCGGGTTCAATGTAATCCTTGGAACTTCACATTCACGATGAAACACAGAAATCGCATCAGAGTTAAATACAAAAGGCAAATTTCCGCCTTAAGTACAAGAATAGAGAATTTTCTTACTGTCGGTGCTTTGAGCATTCCCTGTGAGACCAGTATTAGTTTCCGATACACCACTGCCGGTTCATTGTATTCCTTGGACCATCACATTGACGATGAAACACAGAAATCGCATCCGAATTAAATACAAAAGGCGCAATGGCGCCTTAAGTACAAGAATAGAGACTCTTCTTACAGTCGGTGCTTTGAGCATTCACTGTGAGACCAGTATTAGTTTCTGATACACCACTGCAGGTTCAATGTATTCCTTGGACCTTCACATTGACGATGAAACACAGAAATCGCATCGGAATTAAATACAAAAGGCGCAATGCCGCCTTAAGTACAAGATAAGAGACTCTTCTTACAGTCGGTGTTTTGAGCATTCCCTGTGAGACCAGTGTTAGTTTCCGATACACCACTGCAGGTTCAATGTATTCCTTGGACTTTCACATTGGCGAAGAAACACAGAAACCGCATCGGAATTAAATTCAAAAGGCACTATTCCATCTTAAGTACAAGAATAGAGACTCTTCTTACAGTCGGTGCTTTGAGCATTCCCTGTGAGACCAGTATTAGTTTCCGATACACCACTGCAGGTTCAATGTATTCCTTGGACCTTCACATTGACGATGAAACACAGAGATCGCATCGGAATTAATTACAATAGGCGCTATGCCACCTTAAGTACAAGAGTAGAGACTCTTCCTACTGTTGGTGCTTTGAGCATTCCCTGTGAGACCAGTATTAGTTTCCGATACACCACTGCAGGTTCAATGTAATCCTTGGACCTTGACATTGACGTTGAAACACAGAAATCGCATCGGAATTAAATACAAAAGGTGCAATGCCGCCTTAAGTACAAGAATAGAGACTCTTATTACAGTCGGTGCTTTGAGCATTCCCTGTGAGACCGGTTTTAGTTTCTGGTACACCACTGCAGGTTCAATGTATTCCTTGGACCTTCATATTGACGATGAAACACAGAAATCGCATCGGAATTAAATACAAAAGGCACAATGCTGCCTTAAGTACAAGAATAGAAACTCTTCTTACAGTCGGTGTTTTGAGCATTCCCTGTGAGACCAGTTTTAGTTTCCGATACACCACTGCCGGTTCATTGTATTCCTTGGACCTTCACATTGACGATGAAACACAGAAATCGCATCGGGAATAAATACAAAAGGCGCAATGCCGCCTTAAGTACAAGAATAGAGACTCTTCTTACAGTCGGTGCTTCGAGAATTCCCTGTGAGACCAGTATTAGTTTCTGATACACCACTGCAAATTCAATGTATTCCTTGGACCTTCACATTGACGATGAATCACAGAAATCGCATCTGAATTAAATACAAAAGGCACATTGCCACCTTAGGTACAAAAATAGAAACTCTTCTTACAGTCGGTGTTTTGTGCATTCCCTATGAGACCAGTTTAGTTTCCGATACACCACTGCAGGTTCAATGTATTCCTTGGACCCTCACATTGACGATGAAACACAGAAATCGCATCGGAATTAAATTCAAAAGGCACTATGCCATCTTAAGTACAAGAATAGAGACTCTTCTTACAGTCGGTGCTTTGAGCATTCCCTGTGAGACCAGTATTAGTTTCCGATTGACCACTGCAGTTTCAATGTATTCCTAGGACCTTCACATTGACGAAGAAACACAGATTTCGCATCGGAATTAAATACAAAAGGCAAAATGCCGGCTTAAGTACAACAATACAGACTTTTCTTACAGTCGGTGCCTTGCGCATTCCCTGTGAGACCAGTATTAGTTTCCGATACACCACTACAGGTTCAATGTATTCCTTTTACATACACATTGACGATGAAACACCGAAATTACATCGGAATTAAATACAAAAGGCACAATGCCGCCTTAAGTGCAAGAAGAGTGGGACATATTAGAGTTTGTGATTTGATCCTTTCGTGTGAGACCAGTTTTAGTTTCAGATACACCACTGCAGGTGCAATGTATTGCTTGGACCTTCACATTGACGATGAAACAGAGAAATCGCATCGGAATTAAATACAAAATGCTCAATGCCGCCTTCGGTACAAGAATAGAGACTCTTCTTACATTCGGTGCTTAGAGCATTACGTGTGAGATCGGAATTATTTTCCGATACACCACTGCAGGTTCAAAGTATTCCTTGGACATACACATTGACGATGATACACAGATATTGCATCGGAATTAAATACAAAAGGCACAATGCGCCTTAAGTACAGGAATAAAGAGTCTTCTTACAGTCGGTGCTTTGAGCATTGCCTGTGAGACCAGTACTAGTTTCCTATACACCACTGCAGGTTCAATGTATTCCTTGGACGTTCACATGGACGATGAAACACAGAAATCGCATTGGAATTAAATATAAAAGGCACAATGCCGCCTTAAGCACAAGAATAGAGACTCTTCTTACAGTCGGTGCTTTGAACATTCCCTGTGAGACCAGTATTAGTTTCTGATACACCACTGCAGACTCAATGTATCCCTTGGACCTTTACATTGACGATGAAACACAGAAATCGCATCGGAGCTAAATACAGAGGGCACAATGCCGCCTTAAGTACAAGAATAGAGACTCTTCTTACTGTCGGTGACTTGAGCATTCCCTATGAGACCAGTTTAGTTTCCGATACACCACTGCAGGTTCAATGTATTCCTTGGACCTTCACATTGACGATGAAACACAGAAATCGTATCGGAATTAATTACAAAAGGCGCAATGCCGCCTTAAGTACACGATTAGAGACTCTTCTTACAGTCGGTGGTTCGAGCATTCCCTGTGAGACCAGTATTAGTTTCCGATACACCACTGCACGTTCAATGTATTCCTTGGACCTTCAATATTGACGATGAAACACAGAAATCGCATCGGAATTAAATTGAAAAGGAGCAATGCCGCCTTAAGCACAAGAATAGAGACTCGTCTTACAGTCGGTGCTTTGAGCATTCCCTGTGAGACCAGTACTACTTTCTGATACACCACTGCAGGTTCAATGTCTTCCTTGGACCTTCACATTGCCGATCAAACACAGAAATCGCATCGGAATTAAGTTCAAAAGGCACAATGCCGTCATCAGTACAAGAATAGAGACTCTTCTTACAGTCGGTGCTTTGAGCATTCCCTGTGAGACCAGTATTAGTTTCCGATACACCACTGCATTTTCAATGTATTCCTTTGACATTCACATTGACGATGAAACCCAGAAATCGCATCGGAATTAAATACAAAAGGCGCAATGCCGCCTTAAGTACAAGAATAGAGACTCTTCTTACAGTCGGTGCTTTGAGCATTCCCTGTGAGACCAGTATTAGTTTCTAATACACCACTGCAGGTTCCATGTATTCCTTGGACCTTCACATTGACGATGAGACACAGAAATCGCATCGGAATTAAAAACAAATGGCACAATGCCGCCTTAAGTACAAGAATAGTGACTCTTCTTACAGTCGGTGCCATGAGTATTCCCTGTGAGACTAGTATTAGTTTCCGATACATCACTGCAGGTTCAATGTATTCCTTGGACCTTCACATTGACGATGAAACACGGAAATCGCATCGGAATTAAATACAAAATGCGCAATGCCGCCTTAAGTACAAGAATAGAGACTCTTCTTACAGTCGGTGCTTTGAGCATTCCCTGTGAGGCCAGTATTAGTTTCCGATACACCACTCCAGGTTCAATGTATTCCTTGGACATTCACATTGACGATGAAACACAGAAATCGCATCGGAATGAAATACAAAAGGCAAACTGCCGCGTAAGTACAAGAATAGAGACTCTTCTTACAGTCGGTGCTTTCAGCATTCCCTGTGAGACCAGTATTAATTTCCGATACACCTCAGCAGGTTCAATGTATTCCTAGGACCTTCACATTGACGATGAAACACAGAAATAGCATCGGAATTAAATACAAAAGGCACAGTATCGCCTTAAGTACAAGAATAGAGACTCTTCTTACAGTCGGTGCTTTGAGCATCCCCTATCAGACCAGTATTAGTTTCCGATACACCACTTCAGGTTCAATGTATTCCTAGGACCTTCACATTGACGATGAAACACAGAAATCGCATCGGAATTAAATACAAAAGGCACAATGTCGCCTTAAGTACAGGAATGGAGACTCTTCAAACAGTCGGTACTTTGAGCATTCTCAGTGAGACCAGTGTTAGTTTCGGATACACCACTCCAGGTTCAATGTATTCCTTGGACATTCACATTGACGATGAAACACAGAAATCGCATCTGAATGAAATACAAAAGGCAAACTGCTGCGTAAGTACAAGAATAGAGACTCTTCTTACAGTCGGTGCTTTCAGCATTCCTTGTGGGACCAGTATTAGTTTCCGTTACACCTCAGCAGGTTCAATGTATTCCTAGGACCTTCACATTGACGATGAAACACAGAAATCGCATCGGAATTAAATACAAAAGGCACAATGTTGCCTTAAGTACAAGAATAGAGACTCTTCTTACAGTCGGTGCTTTGAGCATTCCCTGTGAGACCAGTATTAGTTTCCGATACACCACTTCAGGTTCAATGTATTCCTAGGACCTTCACATTGACGATGAATCACAGAAATCGCATCGGAATTAAATACAAAAGGCACAATGTCGCCTTAAGTACAAGAATAGAGACTCTTCTTACAGTCGGTGCTCTGAACATTCCCTGTGAGACCAGTATTAGTTTCCGATACACCACTACAGGTTCAATGTATTCCTTGGACCTTCACATTGACGATAAAACACAGAAATCGCATCGGAATGAAATACAAAAGGCAAACTGCCGCGTAAGTACAAGAATAGAGACCCTTCTTACAGTCGGTGCTTTCAGCATTCCCTGTGAGACCAGTATTAGTTTCCGATACACCTCAGCAGGTTCAATGTATTCCTAGGACCTTCACATTGACGATGAAACACATAAATCGCATCTGAATTAAATACAAAAGGCACAATCTCGCCTTAAGTACAAGAATAGAGACTCTTCTTACATTCGGTGCTTTGAGCATTCCCTGTGAGAACAGAATTAGTTTCCGATTCACCACTCCAGATTCAATGTATTCCTTGGACCTTCACATTGACGATGAAACACAGAAATCGCATCGGAATGAAATACAAAAGGCAAACTGCCGCGTGAGTACAAGAGTAGAGACTCTTCTTACAGTCGGTGCTTTTAGCATACCCTGTGAGACCAGTATTAGTTTCAGATACCCCTCAGCAGGTTCAATGTATTCCTAGGACCTTCACATTGACAATGAAACACAGAAATCGCATCGGAATTAAATACAAAAGGCGCAATGTTGCCTTAAGTACAAGAATAGAGACTCTTCTTACACTCGGTGGTTTGAGCATTCCCTGTGAGTCCAGTATTAGTTTCCGATACACAACTGCAGGTTCAATGTATTCCTTGGACCTTCACATTGACGATGAGACACAGAAATCGCATCGGAATTAAATAAAAAAGGCACAATGCCTCATTAAGTACAAGAATAGAGACTCTTCTTACAGTCGGTGCTTTCAGTATTCCCTGTGAGACCAGTATTAGTTTTCGATACACCACTCCAGGTTCAATGTATTCCTTGGACATAACATTGACGATGAAACACAGAAATCGCATCGGAATGAAATACAAAACGCAAACTGCCGCGTAAGTACAAGAATAGAGACTCTTCTTACAGTCGGTGCTTTCAGCATTCCCTGTGAGACCAGTATTAGTTTCCGATTCACCTCAGCAGGTTCAATGTATTCCTAGGACCTTCACATTGACGATGAAACACAGAAATCGCATCGGAATTAAATACAAATGCGCAGTGCCGCCTTAAGTTCAAGAATAGAGACTCTTCTTACAGTCGGTGCTTTGAGCATTCCCTGTGAGACCAGTATTAGTTTCCGATACACCTCAGCAGGTTCAATGTATACCTAGGACCTTCACATTGACGATGAAACTCAGAAATCGCATCGGAATTAAATACAAAAGGCACAATGCCGTCTTAAGTACAAGAATAGAGACTCTTCTTACAGTCGGTGCTTTGAGCATTCCCTGTGGGACCAGTATTAGTTTCCGATACAGCACTGCAGGTTCAATGTATTCCTAGGACCTTCACATTGACGATGAAACACAGTAATCGCATCGGAATTAAATACAAAAGGCACAATGTCGCCTTAAGTACAAGAATAGAGACTCTTCTTACAGTCGGTGCTTTGAGCATTCCCTGTGAGACCAGTATTAGTTTCCGATACACCACTCCAGTTTCAATGTATTCCTAGGACCTTCACATTGACGATGAAACACAGAAATCGCATCTGAATTAAATACAAAAGGCACAATGTCGCCTTGAGCACAAGAATAGAGACTCTTCTTACAGTCGGTGCTTTGAGCACTCCCTGTGATACCAGTATTTATTTCCGATACACCACTCCAGGTTCAATGTATTCCTTGTACCTTCACATTGACGATGAAACACAGAAATCGCATCGGAATGAAATACACAAGGCAAACTGCCGCGTAAGTACAAGAATTGAGATTCTTCTTACAGTCGGTTCTTTCAGCATACCCTGTGAGACCAGTATTAGTTTCCGATACACCTCAATAGGTTCAATGTATTCCTAGGACCTTCACATTGACGATGAAAGACAGTAATCGCATCGGAGTTAAATACATAAGGCGCAATGCCGCATTAAGTACAAGAATAGAGACTCTTCTTACAGTCGGTGCTTTGAGCATTCCCTGTGAGACCAGAATTAGTTTCCAATACACCACTCCAGGTTCAATGAATTCCTTGGACATTCACATTGACGATGAAACACAGAAATCGCATCGGAATGAAATACAAAAGGCAAACTGCCGCGTAAGTACAAGAGTAGAGACTCTTCTTACAGTCGGTGCTTTTAGCATACCCTGTGAGACCAGTATTAGTTTCCGATACACCTCAGCAGGTTCAATGTATTCCTAGGACCTTCACATTGACGATGAAACACAGAAATCGCGTCGGAATTAAATACAAAAGGCGCAATGTTGCCTTAAGTACAAGAATAGAGACTCTTCTTACACTCGGTGGTTTGAGCATTCCCTGTGAGTCCAGTATTAGTTTCCGATACACAACTGCAGGTTCAATGTATTCCTTGGACCTTCACATTGACGATGAGACACAGAAATCGCATCGGAATTAAATAAAAAAGGCACAATGCCTCATTAAGTACAAGAATAGAGACTCTTCTTACAGTCGGTGCTTTCAGCATTCCCTGTGAGGCCAGTATTAGTTTCCGATACACCTCAGCAGGTTCAATGTATTCCTAGGACCTTCACATTGACGATGAAACACAGAATTCGCATCGGAAATAAATACAAATTGCGCAATGCCGCCTTAAGTACAAGAATAGAGACTTTTCTCACAGTCGGTGGTTTGAGCAATCCCTGTGAGACCAGTATTAGTTTCCGATACACCACTCCAGGTTCAATGTATTCCTAGGACATTCACATTGACGATGAAACACAGAAATCGCATCTGAATTAAATACAAAAGTCACAATGTCGCCTTAAGTACAAGAATAGAGACTCTTCTTACAGTCGGTGCTTTGAGCATTCCCTGTGATACCAGTATTTATTTCTGATACACCACTCCAGGTTCAATGTATTCCTTGTGCCTTCACATTGACGATGAAACACAGAAATCGCATCGGAATGAAATACGCAAGGCAAACTGCCGCGTAAGTACAAGAATTGAGATTCGTCTTACAGTCGGTTCTTTCAACATACCCTGTGAGACCAGTATTAGTTTCCGATACGCCTCAGCAGGTTCAATGTATTCCTAGGACCTTCACATTGGCGATGAAACACTGAAATCGCATCGGAATTAAATACAAAATTCACAATGTTGCCTTAAGTACAAGAATAGAGACTCTTCTTACACTAGGTGCTTTGAGCATTCCCTGTGAGACCAGTATTAGTTTCCGATACACCTCAATAGGTTCAATGTATTCCTAGGACCTTCACATTGACGATGAAATACAGTAATCGCATCGGAATTAAATACATAAGGCGCAATGCCGCCTTAAGTATAAGAATAGAGACTCTTCTTACAGTCGGGGCTTTGAGCATTCCCTGTGAGACCAGAATTAGTTTCCAATACACCACTCCAGGTTCAATGAATTCCTTGGACATTCACATTGACGATGAAACACAGAAATCGCATCAGAATGAAATACAAAAGGCAAACTGCTGCGTAAGTACAATAATAGAGACTCTTTCTACAGTCGGTGCTTTCAGCATTCCTGTGAGACCAGTATTAGTTTCCGATACACCTCAGCAGGTTCAATGTATACCTAGGACCTTCACATTGACGATGAAACTCAGAAATCGCATCGGAATTAAATACAAAAATCACAATGCCGTCTTAAGTACAAGAATAGAGACTCTTCTTACAGTCGGTGCTTTGAGCATTCCCTGTGGGACCAGTATTAGTTTCCGATACAGCACTGCAGGTTCAATGTATTCCTAGGACCTTCACATTGACGATGAAACACAGTAATCGCATCGGAATTAAATACAAAAGGCACAATGTCGCCTTAAGTACAAGAATAGAGACTCTTCTTACAGTCGGTGCTTTGAGCATTCCCTGTGAGACCAGTATTAGTTTCCGATACACCACTGCAGGTTCAATGTATTCCTTGGACCTTCACATTGATGTTGAAACACAGAAATCGCCTCGGAATTAAATACAAAAGGCGCAATGCCGCCTTAAGTACAGAAATAGAGACTCTTCTTAGAGGCGGTGCTTTGGGCATTCCCTGTGAGACCAGTATTAGTTTCTGATACACCACTGCAGCTTGAATGTATTCCTTGAACCTTCACATTGACGATGAAACACAGAAATCGCATCGGAATTAATTACAAAAGGCTGAATGCCTTCATAAGTAGAAGAATAGAGACTCTTCTTACAGTCATTGCTTTGAGCATTCCCTGTGAGACCAGTATAAGTTTCCGATACACCACTGCAGCTTCAATGTATTTCTTGGACCTTCACATTGACGATGAAACACAGAAATCGCATCGGAAATAAATACAAAAGGCACAATGCCGCCTTAAGTACAAGAATAGAGACCCCTCTTACAGTCGGTGCTTTGAGCATTCCCTGTGAGACCAGTATTAGTTTCCGATACACCACTGCAGGCACAATGTATTCCTTGGACCTTAACATTGACGATGAAACACAGATATCGCATCGGAATGAAATACAAAATGCCACTGGCGCGTAAGTACAAGAATAGGGACTCTTCTTACAGTTGGTGCTTTCAGCATTCCCTGTGAGACCAGTATTAGCTTCCGATACACCTCTGCAGGTTCAATGTATTCCTAGGACAGTAACATTGACGATGAAACACAGAAATCGCATCGGTATTAAATACAAAAGGCACAATGTCGCCTTAATTACAAGAATAGAGACTCTTCTTACAGTCGGTGCTTTGAGCACTCCCTGTGAGACCAGTATTAGTTTTCGATACACCACTCCAGGTTCAATGTATTCCTTGGACATAACATTGACGATGAAACACAGAAATCGCATCGGAATGAAATACAAAACGCAAACTGCCGCGTAAGTACAAGAATAGGGACTCTTCTTACAGTCGGTGCTTTCAGCATTCCCTGTGAGACCAGTATTAGTTTCCGATTCACCTCAGCAGGTTCAATGTATTCCTAGGACCTTCACATTGAAGATGAAACACAGTAATCGCATCGGAATTAAATACAAAAGGCACAATGTCGCCTTAAGTACAAGAATAGAGACCCCTCTTACAGTCGGTGCTTTGAGCATTCCCTGTGAGACCAGTATTAGTTTCCGATACACCTCAGCAGGTTCAATGTATTCCTAGGCCCTTCACATTGACGATGACAGACAGAGATCGCATCGGAATTAAATACAAATGCGCAGTGCCGCCTTAAGTACAAGAATAGAGACTCTTCTTACAGTCGGTGCTTTGAGCATTCCCTGTGGGACCAGTATTAGTTTCCGATACAGCACTGCAGGTTCAATGTATTCCTAGGACCTTCACATTGACGATGAAACACAGTAATCGCATCGGAATTAAATACAAAAGGCACAATGTCGCCTTAAGTACAAGAATAGAGACCCCTCTTACAGTCGGTGCTTTGAGCATTCCCTGTGAGACCAGTATTAGTTTCCGATACACCACTGCAGGCACAATGTATTCCTTGGACCTTAACATTGACGATGAATCACACATATCGCATCGGAATGAAATACAAAATGCCACTGCCGCGTAAGTACAAGAATAGATACTCTTCTTACAGTCGGTGCTTTCAGCATTCCCTGTGAGACCAGTATTAGCTTCCGATACACCTCTGCAGGTTCAATGTATTCCTAGGACAGTAACATTGACGATGAAACACAGAAATCGCATCGGTATTAAATACAAAAGGCACAATGTCGCCTTAAGTACAAGAATAGAGACTCTTCTTACAGTCGGTGCTTTGAGCACTCCCTGTGAGACCAGTATTAGTTTTCGATACACCACTCCAGGTTCAATGTATTCCTTGGACATAACATTGACGATGAAACACAGAAATCGCATCGGAATGAAATACAAAACGCAAACTGCCGCGTAAGTACAAGAATAGAGACTCTTCTTACAGTCGGTGCTTTCAGCATTCCCTGTGAGACCAGTATTAGTTTCCGATTCACCTCAGCAGGTTCAATGTATTCCTAGGACCTTCACATTGACGATGAAACACAGAAATCGCATCGGAATTAAATACAAATGCGCAGTGCCGCCTTAAGTTCAAGAATAGAGACTCTTCTTACAGTCGGTGCTTTGAGCATTCCCTGTGAGACCAGTATTAGTTTCCGATACACCTCAGCAGGTTCAATGTATACCTAGGACCTTCACATTGACGATGAAACTCAGAAATCGCATCGGAATTAAATACAAAAGGCACAATGCCGTCTTAAGTACAAGAATAGAGACTCTTCTTACAGTCGGTGCTTTGAGCATTCCCTGTGGGACCAGTATTAGTTTCCGATACAGCACTGCAGGTTCAATGTATTCCTAGGACCTTCACATTGACGATGAAACACAGTAATCGCATCGGAATTAAATACAAAAGGCACAATGTCGCCTTAAGTACAAGAATAGAGACTCTTCTTACAGTCGGTGCTTTGAGCATTCCCTGTGAGACCAGTATTAGTTTCCGATACACCACTCCAGTTTCAATGTATTCCTAGGACCTTCACATTGACGATGAAACACAGAAATCGCATCTGAATTAAATACAAAAGGCACAATGTCGCCTTAAGCACAAGAATAGAGACTCTTCTTACAGTCGGTGCTTTGAGCACTCCCTGTGATACCAGTATTTATTTCCGATACACCACTCCAGGTTCAATGTATTCCTTGTACCTTCACATTGACGATGAAACACAGAAATCGCATCGGAATGAAATACACAAGGCAAACTGCCGCGTAAGTACAAGAATTGAGATTCTTCTTACAGTCGGTTCTTTCAGCATACCCTGTGAGACCAGTATTAGTTTCCGATACACCGCAATAGGTTCAATGTATTCCTAGGACCTTCACATTGACGATGAAAGACAGTAATCGCATCGGAGTTAAATACATAAGGCGCAATGCCGCATTAAGTACAAGAATAGAGACTCTTCTTACAGTCGGTGCTTTGAGCATTCCCTGTGAGACCAGAATTAGTTTCCAATACACCACTCCAGGTTCAATGAATTCCTTGGACATTCACATTGACGATGAAACACAGAAATCGCATCGGAATGAAATACAAAAGGCAAACTGCTGCGTAAGTACAATAATAGAGACTCTTCCTACAGTCGGTGCTTTCAGCATTCCTGTGAGACCAGTATTAGTTTCCGATACACCTCAGCAGGTTCAATGTATACCTAGGACATTCACATTGACGATGAAACTCAGAAATCGCATCGGAATTAAATACAAAAGGCACAAAGCCGTCTTAAGTACAAGAATAGAGACTCTTCTTACAGTCGGTGCTTTGAGCATTCCCTGTGGGACCAGTATTAGTTTCCGATACAGCACTGCAGGTTCAATGTATTCCTAGGACCTTCACATTGACGATGAAACACAGTAATCGCATCGGAATTAAATACAAAAGGCACAATGTCGCCTTAAGTACAAGAATAGAGACTCTTCTTACAGTCGGTGCTTTGAGCATTCCCTGTGAGACCAGTATTAGTTTCCGATACACCACTGCAGGTTCAATGTATTCCTTGGACCTTCACATTGATGTTGAAACACAGAAATCGCCTCGGAATTAAATACAAAAGGCGCAATGCCGCCTTAAGTACAGAAATAGAGACTCTTCTTAGAGTCGGTGCTTTGGGCATTCCCTGTGAGACCAGTATTAGTTTCTGATACACCACTGCAGCTTGAATGTATTCCTTGCACCTTCACATTGACGATGAAACACAGAAATCGCATCGGAATTAATTACAGAAGGCAGAATGCCTCCATAAGTACAAGAATACAGACTCTTCTTACAGTCGTTGCTTTGAGCATTCCCTGTGAGACCAGTATTAGTTTCCGATACACCACTGCAGCTTCAATGTATTTCTTGGACCTTCACATTGACGATGAAACACAGAAAACGCATCGGAAATAAATACAAAAGGCACAATGCCGCCTGAAGTACAAGAATAGAGACCCCTCTTACAGTCGGTGCTTTGAGCATTCCCTGTGAGACCAGTAATAGTTTCCGATACACCACTGCAGGCACAATGTATTCCTTGGACATTAACATTGACGATGAAACACAGTTATCGCATCGGAATGAAATACAAAATGCCACTGGCGCGTAAGTACAAGAATGGAGACTCTTCTTACAGTCGGTGCTTTCAGCATTCCCTGTGAGACCAGTATTAGCTTCCGATACACCTCTGCAGGTTCAATGTATTCCTAGGACAGTAACATTGACGATGAAACACAGAAATCGCATCGGTATTAAATACAAAAGGCACAATGTCGCCTTAAGTACAAGAATAGAGACTCTTCTTACAGTCGGTGCTTTGAGCACTCCCTGTGAGACCAGTATTAGTTTTCGATACACCACTCCAGGTTCAATGTATTCCTTGGACATAACATTGACGATGAAACACAGAAATCGCATCGGAATGAAATACAAAACGCAAACTGCCGCGTAAGTACAAGAATAGAGACTCTTCTTACAGTCGGTGCTTTCAGCATTCCCTGTGAGACCAGTATTAGTTTCCGATTCACCTCAGCAGGTTCAATGTATTCCTAGTACCTTCACATTGACGATGAAACACAGAAATCGCATCGGAATTAAATACAAAAGGCACAATGTCGCCTTAAGTACAAGAATAGAGACTCTTCTTACAGTCGGTGCTTTAAGCATTCCCTGTGAGACCAGTATTAGTTTCCGATACACCACTGCAGGTTCCATATATTCCTTGGACCTTCACATTGACTATGAAACACAGAAATCGCAACGGAATGAAATACAAAAGGCAAACTGCAGCGTAAGTACAAGAATAGAAACTCTTCTTAGAGTCGGTGCTTTCAGCATTCCCTGTGAGACCAGTATTAGTTTCCGATACACCACTGCAGGTTCAATGTATTCCTTGGACCTTCACATTGATGTTGAAACACAGAAATCGCCTCGGAATTAAATACAAAAGGCGCAATGCCGCCTTAAGTACAGAAATAGAGACTCTTCTTAGAAACGGTGCTTTGGGCATTCCCTGTGAGACCAGTATTAGTTTCTGATACACCACTGCAGGTTGAAAGTATTCCTTGGACCTTCACATTGACGATGAAACACAGAAATCGCATCGGAATTAATTACAAAAGGCAGAATGCCTTCATAAGTACAAGAATAGAGACTCTTCTTACAGTCGTTGCTTTGAGCATTCCCTGTGAGACCAGTATTAGTTTCCGATACACCACTGCAGCTTCAATGTATTCCTTGGACCTTCACATTGACGATGAAACACAGAAATCGCATCGGTATTAAATACAAAAGGCACAATGCCGCCTTAAGTACAAGAATAGAGACCCCTCTTACAGTCGGTGCTTTGAGCATTCCCTGTGAGACCAGTATTAGTTTCCGATACACCACTGCAGGCACAATGTATTCCTTGGACCTTAACATTGACGATGAAACACACATATCGCATCGGAATGAAATACAAAATGCCACTGCCGCGTAAGTACAAGAATAGAGACTCTTCTTACAGTCGGTGCTTTCAGCATTCCCTGTGAGACCAGTATTAGCTTCCGATACACCTCTGGAGGTTCAATGTATTCCTAGGACAGTAACATTGACGATGAAACACAGAAATCGCATCGGTATTAAATACAAAAGGCACAATGTCGCCTTAAGTACAAGAATAGAGACTCTTCTTACAGTCGGTGCTTTGAGCACTCCCTGTGAGACCAGTATTAGTTTTCGATACACCACTCCAGGTTCAATGTATTCCTTGGACATAACATTGACGATGAAACACAGAAATCGCATCGGAATGAAATACAAAACGCAAACTGCCGCGTAAGTACAAGAATAGAGACTCTTCTTACAGTCGGTGCTTTCAGCATTCCCTGTGAGACGAGTATTAGTTTCCGATTCACCTCAGCAGGTTCAATGTATTCCTAGGACCTTCACATTGACGATGAAACACAGAAATCGCATCGGAATTAAATACAAATGCGCAGTGCCGCCTTAAGTACAAGAATAGAGACTCTTCTTACAGTCGGTGCTTTGAGCATTCCCTGTGAGACCAGTATTAGTTTCCGATACACCTCAGCAGGTTCAATGTATACCTACGACCTTCACATTGACGATGAAACTCAGAAATCGCATCGGAATTAAATACAGAAGGCACAATGCCGTCTTAAGTACAAGAACAGAGACTCTTCTTACAGTCGGTGCTTTGAGCATTCCCTGTGGGACCAGTATTAGTTTCCGATACAGCACTGCAGGTTCAATGTATTCCTAGGACCTTCACATTGACGATGAAACACAGTAATCGCATCGGAATTAAATACAAAAGGCACAATGTCGCCTTAAGTACAAGAATAGAGACTCTTCTTACAGTCGGTGCTTTGAGCATTCCCTGTGAGACCAGTATTAGTTTCCGATACACCACTCCAGTTTCAATGTATTCCTAGGACCTTCACATTGACGATGAAACACAGAAATCGCATCTGAATTAAATACAAAAGGCAATATGTCGCCTTAAGCACAAGAATAGAGACTCTTCTTACAGTCGGTGCTTTGAGCATTCCCTGTGAGACCAGTATTAATTTCCGATACACCACTCCAGGTTCAATGTATTCCTTGGACATTCACATTGACGATGAAACACAGAAATCGCATCGGAATGAAATACAAAAGGCAAACTGCCGCGTAAGTACACGAATAGAGACTCTTCTAACAGTCGGTGCTTTCAGCATTCCCTGTGAGACCAGTATTAGTTTCCGATACACATCAGCAGGTTCTATGTATTCCTAGGACCTTCACATTGACGATGAAACACAGAAATCGCATCGGAATTAAATACAAAAGGCACAATGTCGCCTTAAGTACAAGAATAGAGACTCTTCTTACAGTCGGTCCTTTGAGCATTCCCTGTGAGACCACAATTAGTTTCCGATACACCACTCCAGGTTCCATGTATTCCTTGGACCTTCACATTGACGATGAATCACAGAAATCGCATCGGAATGAAATACAAAAGGCAAACTGCCGCGTAAGTACAAGAATAGAGACTCTTCTTACAGTCGGTTCTTTCAGCATACCCTGTGAGACCAGTATCAGTTTCCGATACACCTCAGCAGGTTCAATGTATTCCTAGGACCTTCACATTGACGATGAAACACAGAAATCGCATAGGAATTAAATACAAAAGGCACAATGTTGCCTTAAATACAAGAATAGAGACTCTTCTTACAGTCGGTGCTTTGAGCATTCCCTGTGAGACCAGTATTAGTTTGCGATACGCCTCAATAGGTTCAATGCATTCCAAGGACCTTCACATTGACGATGAAAGACAGAAATCGCATCGGAATTATTTACATAAGGCGCAATGCCGCCTTAAGTACAAGAATAGAGACCCTTCTTACAGTCGGTGCTTTGGGCATTCCCTGTGAGGCCAGTATTAGTTTCTGATACACCATTGCAGATTCAATGTATTCCTTGGACCTTCACATTGACGATGAAACACAGAAATCGCATCGGAATTAAATACAAAAGGCACAATGCCGTCATAAGTACAAGAATAGAGACTCTTCTTACAGTCGGTGCTTTGAGCATTTCCTGTGAGACCAGTATTAGTTTCCGATACACCACTGCAGCTTCAATGTATTCCTTGGACCTTCACGTTGACAATGAAACACAGAAATCGCATCGGAAATAAATACAAAAGGCACAATTCAACCTTAAGTACAAGAATAGAGCCTCTTCTTACAGTCGGTGCTTTGAGCATTCCCTGTGAGACCAGTATTAGTTTCCGATACTCCTCAGCAGGTTCAATGTGTTCTTAGGACCTTCATATTGACGATGAAACACAGAAATCGCATCGGAATTAAATACAAAAGGCACAATGTCGCCTTAAGTACAAGAATAGAGACTATTCTTACTGTCAGTGCTTTGAGCATTTAGTGTGAGACCAGTATTAGTTTCCGATACACCACTGCAGGTTCAATGTATTCGTAGGACCTTCATATTGACGATGAAACACAGAAATCGCATCGGAATTAAATACAAATGCGCAGTGCCGCCTTAAGTACAAGAATAGAGACTCTTCTTACGGTCGGTGCTTTGACCACTCCCTGTGAGACCAGTATTAGTTTTCGATACACCACTCCAGGTTCAATGTATTCCTTGGACATAACATTGACGATGAAACACAGAAATCGCATCGGAATGAAATACAAAACGCAAACTGCCGCGTAAGTACAAGAATAGAGACTCTTCTTACAGTCGGTGCTTTCAGCATTCCCTGTGAGACCAGTATTAGTTTCCGATTCACCTCAGCAGGTTCAATATATTCCTAGGACCTTCACATTGACGATGAAACACAGAAATCGCATCGGAATTAAATACACATGCGCAGTGCCGCCTTAAGTACAAGAATAGAGACTCTTCTTACAGTCGGTGCTTTGAGCATTCCCTGTGAGACCAGTATTAGTTTCCGATACACCTCAGCAGGTTCAATGTATACCTAGGACCTTCACATTGACGATGAAACTCAGAAATCGCATCGGAATTAAATACAAAAGCCACAATGCCGTCTTAAGTACAAGAATAGAGACTCTTCTTACAGTCGGTGATTTGAGCGTTCCCTGTGGGACCAGTATTAGTTTCCGATACAGCACTGCAGGTTCAATGTATTCCTAGGACCTTCACATTGACGATGAAGTACAGTAATCGCATCGGAATTAAATACAAAAGGCACAATGTCGCCTTAAGTACAAGAATAGAGACTCTTCTTACAGTCGGTGCTTTGAGCATTCCCTGTGAGACCAGTATTAGTTTCTGATACACCACTCCAGTTTCAATGTATTCCTAGGACCTTCACATTGACGATGAAACACAGAAATCGCGTCTGAATTAAATACAAAAGGCCCAATGTCGCCTTAAGCACAAGAATAGAGACTCTTCTTACAGTCGGTGCTTTGAGCATTCCCTGTGAGACCAGTATTAATTTCCGATACACCACTCCAGGTTCAATGTATTCCTTGGACATTCACATTGACGATGAAACACAGAAATCGCATCGGAATGAAATACAAAAGGAAAACTGCCGCGTAAGTACACGAATAGAGACTCTTCTAACAGTCGGTGCTTTCAGCATTCCCTGTGAGACCAGTATTAGTTTCCGATACACATCAGCAGGTTCAATGTATTCCTAGGACCTTCACATTGACGCTGAAACACAGAAATCGCATCGGAATTAAATACAAAAGGCACAATGTCGCCTTAAGTACAAGAATAGAGACTCTTCTTACAGTCGGTCCTTTGAGCATTCCCTGTGAGACCACAATTAGTTTCCGATACACCACTCCAGGTTCCATGTATTCCTTGGACCTTCACATTGACGATGAAACACAGAAATCGCATCGGAATGAAATACAAAAGGCAAACTGCCGCGTAAGTACAAGAATAGAGACTCCTCTTACAGTCGGTTCTTTCAGCATACCCTGTGAGACCAGTATCAGTTTCCGATATACCTCAGCAGGTTCAATGTATTCCTAGGACCTTCACATTGACGATGAAACACAGAAATCGCATAGGAATTAAATACAAAAGGCACAATGTTGCCTTAAGTACAAGAATAGGGACTCTTCTTACACTCGGTGCTTTGAGCATTCCCTGTGAGACCAGTATTAGTTTGCGATACACCTCAATAGGTTCAATGTATTCCTAGGACCTTCACATTGACGATGAAGGACAGAAATCGAATCGGAATTATTTACATAAGGCGCAATGCCGCCTTAAGTACAAGAATAGAGACCCTTCTTACAGTCGGTGCTTTGAGCAATTCCTGTGAGACCAGTATTAGTTTCTGATACACCATTGCAGGTTCAATGTATTCCTTGGACCTTCACATTGACGATGAAACACAGAAATCGCATCGGAATTAAATACAAAAGGCAGAATGCCGTCATAAGTACAAGAATAGAGACTCTTCTTACAGTCGGTGCGTTGAGCATTCCCTGTGAGACCAGTATTAGTTTCCGATACACCACTGCAGCTTCAATGTATTCCTTGGACCTTCACGTTGACAATGAAACACAGAAATCGCATCAGAAGTAAATACAAAAGGCACAATTCAACCTTAAGTACAAGAATAGAGCCTCTTCTTACAGTCGGTGCTTTGAGTATTCCCTGTGAGACCAGTATAAGTTTCCGATACACCACTGCAGGCACAATGTATTCCTTGGTCCTTCACATTGACGATGAAACACAGATATCGCATCGGAATGAAATACAAAAGGCCACTGCCGCGTAAGTACAAGAATAGAGACTCTTCTTACAGTCGGTGCTTTCAGCATTCCCTGTGAGACCAGCATTAGTTTCCGATACTCCTCAGCAGGTTCAATGTGTTCTTAGGACCTTCATATTGACGATGAAACACAGAAATCGCATCGGAATTAAATACAAATGGCACAATGTCGCCTTAAGTACAAGAATAGAGACTCTTCTCACTGTCAGTGCTTTGAGCATTTAGTGTGAGACCAGTATTAGTTTCCGATACACCACTGCAGGTTCAATGTATTCGTAGGACCTTCATATTGACGATGAAACACAGAAATCGCATCGGAATTAAATACAAAAGGCACAATGTCGCCTTAAGTACAAGAATAGAGACTCTTCTTACAGTCGGTGCTTTGAGCATTCCCTGTGAGACCAGTATTAGTTTTCGATACACCACTCCAGGTTCAATGTATTCCTTGGACATTCACATTGACGATGAAACACAGAAATCGCATCGGAATGAAATACAAAAACCAAACTGCCGCGTAAGTACAAGAATAGAGAGTCTTCTTACAGTCGGTGCTTTCAGCATTCCCTGTGAGACCAGTAATAGTATCCGATTCACCTCAGCAGGTTCAATGTATTCCTAGGACCTTCACATTGACGATGAAAGACAGATATCGCATCGGAATTAAATACAAATGCGCAATGCCGAATTAAGTACAAGAATAGAGACTCTTCTTACAGTCGGTGCTTGGAACATTCCCTGTGAGACCAGTATTAGTTTTCGTTACACCACCCCAGGTTCAATGTATTCCTTGGACATTCACATTGACGATGAAACACAGAAATCGCATCGGAATGAAATACAAAAGGCAAACTGCCGCGTAAGTACAAGAATAGAGACTCTTCTTACAGTCGGTGCTTTCAGGTTTCCCTGTGAGTCTAGTATTAGTTTCCGATACACCTCAGCAGGTTCAATGTATTCCTAGGACCTTCACATTGACGATGAAACACAGAAATAGCATCGGAATTAAATACAAAACGCACAATGTCGCCTTAAGTACAAGAATTGAGACTCTTCTTACAGTCGCTGCTTTGAGCATTCCCTGTGAGACCAGAATTAGTTTCCGATATACCACTACAGGTTCAATGTATTCCTTTGACTTTCACATTGACAATGAAACACAGAAATCGCAACGGAATGAAATACAAAAGGCAAAGTGCCACGTAAGTACAAGAATAGAGACTCTTCTTACAGTCGGTGTTTTCAGCATTCCCTGTGAGACCAGTATTAGTTTCCGATAAACCTCAGCAGGTTCAATGTATTCCTAGGACCTTCAAATTGACGATGAAACACAGAAATCGCATCGGAATTAAATACAAAAAGCACAATGTCGCCTTAGGTACAAGAATTGAGACTCTTCTTACAGTCGGTGCTTTGAGCATTCCCTGTGAGGCCAGAATTAGTTTCCGATATAGCACTCCAGGTTCAATGTATTCCTTTCACTTTCACATTGACGATGAAACACAGAAATCGCAACGGAATTAAATACAAAAGGCACAATGTCGCCTTAAGTACAAGAATAGTGACTCTTCTTACAGTCGGTGCTTTGAGCATTCCCTGTGAGACCAGTATTAGCTTCCGATACACCACTGCAGCTTCAATGTATTCCTTGGACCTTCATATTGACGATGAAACACAGAAATCACTTCGGAAAGAAATACAAAAGGCAAACTGCCGCATAAGTACAAGAATAGAGACTCTTCTTACAGTCGGTGCTTTCAGCATTCCCTGTGAGACCAGAATTATTTTCCGATACACCACTCGAGGTTCAATGTATTCCTTGGACCTTCAATTTGACGATGAAACATAGAATTCGCATAGGAATGAAATACAAAAGGCAAACTGCCGCATAACTACAAGAATAGTGACTCTTCTTACAGTCGGTGCTTTGAGCATTCCCTGTGAGACCAGTATTAGTTTCCGATACACCACTGCAGGTTCAATGTATTCCTTGGACCTTCATATTGACGATGAAACACAGAAATCACATCGGAATGAAATACAAAAAGCAAACTGCCGCATAAGTACAAGAATAGAGACTCTTCTTACAGACGGTGCTTTCAGCATTCCCTGTGAGACCAGTAATAGTTTCCGTTACACCTCAGCAGGTTCAATGTATTCCTAGGACCTTCACATTGACGATGAAACACAGAAATCGCATCGGAATTAAATACAAAAGGCGCAATGCCGCCTTAAGTACAAGAATAAAGACTCTTCTTACAATCGGTGCTTTCAGCATTCCCTGTGAGACCGGTATTAGTTTCTGATACACCACTGCAGGTTCAATGTATTCCTCGGACCTTCACATTGACGATGAAACACAGAAATCGCATCGGAATTAAATACAAAAGGCAGAATGCCGTCATAAGTACAAGAATAGAGACTCTTCTTACAGTCGGTGCTTTGAGCATTCCCTGTGAGACCAGTATTAGTTTCCGATACACCACTGCAGCTTCAATGTATTCCTTGGACCTTCACGTTGACAATGAAACACAGAAATCGCATCGGAAATAAATACAAAAGGCACATTTCAACCTTAAGTACAAGAATAGAGCCTCTTCTTACAGTCGGTGCTTTGAGCATTCCCTGTGAGACCAGTATTAGTTTCCGATACACCACTGCTGGCACAATATATTCCTTGGTCCTTCACATTGACGATGAAACACAGATATCGCATCGGAATGAAATACAAAAGGCCACTGCCGCGTAAGTACAAGAATAGAGACTCTTCTTACAGTCGGTGCTTTCAGCATTCCCTGTGAGACCAGTATTAGTTTCCGATACTCCTCAGCAGGTTCAATGTGTTCTTAGGACCATCATATTGACGATGAAACACAGAAATCGCATCGGAATTAAGTACAAAAGGCACAATGTTGCCTTAAGTACAAGAATAGAGACTCTTCTTACTGTCAGTGCTTTGAGCATTTAGTGTGAGACCAGTATTAGTTTCCGATACACCACTGCAGGTTCAATGTATTCGTAGGACCTTCATATTGACGATGAAACACAGAAATCGCATCGGAATTAAATACAAAAGGCACAATGTCGCCTTAAGTACAAGAATAGAGACTCTTCTTACAGTCGGTGCTTTGAGCATTCCCTGTGAGACCAGTATTAGTTTTCGATACACCACTCCAGGTTCAATGTATTCCTTGGACATTCACATTGACGATGAAACACAGAAATCGCATCGGAATGAAATACAAAAGCCAAACTGCCGCGTAAGTACAAGAATAGAGACTCTTCTTACAGTCGGTGCTTTCAGCATTCCCTGTGAGACCAGTAATAGTATCCGATTCACCTCAGCAGGTTCAATGTATTCCTAGGACCTTCACATTGACGATGAAACACAGAAATCGCATCGGAATTAAATACAAAAGGCACAATGTCGCCTTAAGTACAAGAATAGAGACTCTTCTTACAGTCGGTGCTTTGAGCATTCCATGTGAGACCAGTATTAGTTTCCGATATACCACTGCATGCTCAATGTATTCCCTGGACCTTCACATTGACGATGAAACACAGAAATCGCATCGGAATGAAATACAAAAAGCAAACTGCCGCGTAAGTACAAGTATAGAGACTCTTCTTAGAGTCGGTGCTTCCAGCATTATCTGTGAGACCAGTTTCCGATACACCTCAGCAGGTTCAATGTATTCCTAGGACCTTCACATTGACGATGAATGACAGAAATCGCATCGGAATTAAATACAAATGCGCAATGCCGAATTAAGTACAAGAATAGAGGCTCTTCTTACAGTCGGTGCTTTCAGCATTCCCTGTGAGACCAGTATTAGTTTCCGAAACACCACTGCAGGTTCAATGAATTCCTAGGACCTTCATATTGACGATGAAACACAGAAATCGCATCGGAATTAAATACAAAAAGCACAATGTCGCCTTAAGTACAAGAATAGAGACTCTTCTTACAGTCGGTGCTTTGAACATTCCCTGTGAGACCAGTATTAGTTTTCGATACACCACTCCAGGTTCAATGTATTCCTTGGACATTCACATTGACGATGAAACACAGAAATCGCATCGGAATGAAATACAAAAGGCAAACTGCCGCGTAAGTACAAGAATAGAGACTCTTCTTACAGTCGGTGCTTTCAGGTTTCCCTGTGAGTCTAGTATTAAATTCCGATACACCTCAGCAGGTTCAATGTATTCCTAGGACCTTCACATTGACGATGAAACACAGAAATCGCATCGGAATTAAATACAAAAAGCACAATGTCGCCTTAAGTACAAGAATTGAGTCTCTTCTTACAGTCGGTGCTTTGAGCATTCCCTGTGAGACCAGAATTAGTTTCCGATATACCACTACAGGTTCAATGTATTCCTTTGACTTTCACATTGACGATGAAACGCAGAAATCGCAACGGAATGAAATACAAAAGGCAAACTGCCACGTAAGTACAAGAATAGAGACTTTTCTTACAGTCGGTGTTTTCAGCATTCCCTGTGAGACCAGTATTAGTTTCCGATACACCTCAGCAGGATCAATGTATTCCTAGGACCTTCACATTGACGATGAAACACAGAAATCGCATCGGAATTAAATACAAAAAGCACAATGTCGCCTTAAGTACAAGAATTGAGACTCTTCTTACAGTCGGTGCTTTGAGCATTCCCTGTGAGACCAGAATTAGTTTCCGATATACCACTCCAGGTTCAATGTATTCCTTTCACTTTCACATTGACGATGAAACACAGAAATCGCATCGGAATGAAATACAAAGGTCAAACTGCCGCGTAAGTACAAGAATAGAGAATCTTCTTACAGTCGGTGTTTTCAGCATTCCCTGTGAGACCAGTATTAGTTTCCGATACACCTCAGCAGGTTCAATGTATTCCTAGGACCTTCACATTGACGATGAAACACAGAAATCGCAACGGAATTAAATACAAAAGGCACAATGTCGCCTTAAGTACAAGAATAGTGACTCTTCTTACAGTCGGTGCTTTGAGCATTCCCTGTGAGACCAGTATTAGCTTCCGATACACCACTGCAGGTTCAATGTATTCCTTGGACCTTCATATTGACGATGAAACACAGAAATCACATCGGAAAGAAATACAAAAGGCAATCTGCCGCATAAGTACAAGAATAGAGACTCTTCTTACAGTCGGTGCTTTCAGCATTCCCTGTGAGACCAGTAATAGTTTCCGATACACCTCAGCAGGTTCAATGTATTCATAGGACCTTCACATTGACGATGAAACACAGAAATCGCATCGGAATTAAATACAAAAGGCGCAATGCCGCCTTAAGTACAAGAATAGAGACTCTTCTTACGGTCGGTGATTTGAGCATCCCCTGTGATACCAGTATTAGTTTCCGATACACCACTGCAGGTTTATTGTATTCCTTGGACCTTCACATTGACGATGAACACAGAAATCGCTTCGGAATTAAATACAAAAGGCACAAAGCCGCCTTAAGTACAAGATTATAAACTTTTCTTACAGTCGGTGCTTTGAACATTCCCTGTGAGACTAGTATTAGTTTCCGATACACCACTGCAGGTTCAGTGTATTCCTTGGACCTTCACATTGACGATGAAACACAGTAATCGCATCGAAATTAAATACAAAAGGCACAATGCCACCATAAGTACAAGAATAGAGACTCTTCTTACAGTCGGTGCTTTGAGCATTCCCTGTGAGACCAGTGTTAGTTTCCGATACACCACTGCAGGTTCAATGTATTCCTTGGACATACACATTGACGATGAAACACTGGAATTACATCGAAATTAAATACAAAAGACTCAATGCCGCCTTAAGTACAAGAAGAGTGAGACTTCTTAGAGTCTGTGTTTTTATCCTTTCCTGTGAGACCAGTATTAGTTTCCGATACAACACCGCAAGTTCAATGTATTCCTTGGACATACACATTGACGATGGAACACTGATATTACATCGGAATTAAATACAAAAGGCACAATGCCGCCTTCATTTCAAGAATAGAGACGCTTCTTACAGTCGGTGCTTTGAGCATTCCCTGTGAGACCAGAATTACTTTCTGATACACCACTCGAGGTTCAATGTATTCCATGGACCTTCAATTTGACGATGAAACATAGAAGTCGCATCGGAATGAAATACAAAAGGCAAACTGCCGCGTAACTACAAGAATAGAGACTCGCCTTACAGTCGGTGTTTTGAGCATTCCCTGTGAGACCAGTATTAGTTTCCGATACACCACTGCAGGTGCAATGTATTCCTCGGACCTTCACATTGACGATGAAACACAGAAATCGCATCGGAATTAAATACAAAAGGCACAAAGCCGCCTTAAGTACAAGATTATAAACTTTTCTTACAGTCGGTGCTTTGAGCATTCCCTGTGAGACTAGTATTAGTTTCCGATACACCACTGCAGGTTCAGTGTATTCCTTGGACCTTCACATTGACGATGAAACACAGTAATCGCATCGAAATGAAATACAAAAGGCACAATGCCACCATAAGTACAAGAATAGAGACTCTTCTTACAGTCGGTGCTTTGAGCATTCCCTGTGAGACCAGAATTATTTTCCGATACACCACTCGATGTTCAATGTATTCCTTGGACCTTCAATTTGACGATGAAACATAGAATTCGCATAGGAATGAAATACAAAAGGCAAAGTGCCGCATAACTACAAGAATAGTGACTCTTCTTACAGTCGGTGCTTTGAGCATTCCCTGTGAGACCAGTATTAGTTTCCGATACACCACTGCAGGTTCAATGTATTCCTTGGACCTTCATATTGACGATGAAACACAGAAATCACATCGGAATGAAATACAAAAGGCAAACTGCCGCATAAGTACAAGAATAGAGACTCTTCTTACAGACGGTGCTTTCAGCATTCCCTGTGAGACCAGTAATAGTTTCCGATACACCTAAGCAGGTTCAATTTATTACTAGGACCATTACATTGACGATGAAACACAGAAATCGCATCGGAATTAAATGCAAAAGGCACAATGCCGCCATAAGTACAAGAATAGAGACTCCTCTTACGGTCGGTGCTTTGAGCATTCCCTGTGAGACCAGTATTAGTTTCCGATACACCACTGCAGGTTCAATGTATTCCTCGGACGTTCACATTGACGATGAAACACAGAAATCGCATCGGAATTAAATACAAAAGGCACAATGCCGCCTTAAATACAAGAATAGAGACTCTTCTTACAGTCGGTATTTTGAGTAATCCCTGTGAGACCAGTATTAGTTTCCGATACACCACTGCAGGTTCAAAGTATTCCTTGGACATACACATTGACGATGAGACACTGAAATTACATTGGAATTAAATACAAAAGACACAATGCCGCCTTAAGTACAAGAGGAGTGAGACTTCTTAGAGTCTGTGTTTTTATCCTTTCCTCTGAGACCAGTATTAGTTTCCGATACACCACTGCAAGTTCAATGTATTCCTTGGTCCTTCACATTGACGATGAAATACAGAAATCGAATCGGAATTAAATACAAAAGGCACAATGCCGCCATAGGTACAAGAATATAGACTCATCTTACAGTCGGTGCTTTGAGCATTCCCTGTGAAACCAGTATTAGTTTCCGATACACCACTGCAGGTTCAATGTATTCCTTGGATCTTCACAATGACGATGAAAAAGAGAAATCGCATCGGTAGTCAATACAAAAGGCACAATGCCGCCTCAAGTACAAGAATAGTGACTCTTCGTACAGTCGGTGCTTTGAGCATTCCCTGTGAGACCAGTATTAGTTTCCGATACACCACTGCAGGTTCAATGAATTGACTGGGCATACGCATTTACGATGAAACACTGAAATTACATCGGAATTAAATACAAAAGGCACAATGCCGCCTTAAGTACAAGAATAGAGACTCATCTTACAGTCGGTGCTTTGAGCATTCCCTGTGAGACCAGCATTAGTTTCCAATACACCACTGCAGGTTCAATGTATTTTTTGGACATACACATTGCCGATGAAAAACAGAAATTATATCGGAATTACATACAAAATGGCACAATGCCGCCTTAAGTGCAAGAATAGAGACTCTTCTTACAGTCGGTGCTTTGAGAATTCCCTGTGAGACCAGTATTAGTTTCTTATAGACCACAGCAGGTTCAATGTATTCCTAGTACCTTCACATTGACGAAGAAACACAGAAATCGCTTCGGAATTAAATACAAAAGGGGAAATGCCGCCTTAAGTACAAGAATACAGACTCTTCTTACAGTCGGGGCTTTGCGAATTCCTTGTGAGACCAGTATTAGTTTCCGATACACCAGTGCAGGTTTATTGTATTCCTTGGACCTTCACATTGACGATGAACACAGAAATCGCATCGGAATTAAATACAAAAGGCACAAAGCCGCCTTAAGTACAAGATTATAAACTTTTCTTACAGTCGGTGCTTTGAGCATTCCCTGTGAGACTAGTATTAGTTTCCGATACACCACTCCAGGTTCAGTGTATTCCTTGGACCTTCACATTGACGATGAAACACAGTAATCGCATCGAAATTAAATACAAAAGGCACAATACCACCATAAGTACAGGAATAGAGACTCTTCTTACAGTCGGTGCTTTGAGCATTCCCTGTGAGACCAGTGTTAGTTTCCGATACACCACTGCAGGTTCAATGTGTTCCTTGGACATACACATTGACGATGAAACACTGGAATTACATCGAAATTAAATACAAAAGACTCAATGCCGCCTTAAGTACAAGAAGTGTGAGACTTCTTAGAGTCTGTGTTTTTATCCTTTCCTGTGAGACCAGTATTAGTTTCCGATACACCACTGCAGGTTCAATGTATTCCTTGGACATACACATTGACGATGGAACACTGAAATTACATCGGAATTAAATACAAAGGGCACAATGCCGCCTTGATTTCAAGAATAGAGACTCTTCTTACAGTCGGTGCTTTGAGCATTCCCTGTGAGACCAGAATTATTTTCCGATACACCACTCGAGGTTCAATGTATTCCATGGACCTTCAATTTGACGATGAAACATAGAATGCGCATCGGAATGAAATACAAAAGGCAAACTGCCGCGTAACTACAAGAATAGAGACTCGCCGTACAGTCGGTGTTTTGAGCATTCCCTGTGAGACCAGTATTAGTTTCCGATACACCACTGCAGGTGCAATGTATTCCTTGGACCTTCACATTGACGATGAAACACAGAAATCGCATCGGAATTAAATACAAAAGGGAAAATGCCGCCTTATGTACAAGAATACAGACTCTTCTTACAGTCGGGGCTTTGCGAATTCCTTGTGAGACCAGTATTAGTTTCCGATACACCACTGCAGGCATATTGTATTCCTCGGACCTTCACATTGACGATGAACACAGAATTCGCATCGGAATTAAATACAAAATGCACAAAGCCGCCTTAAGTACAAGATTATTAACTTTTCTTACAGTCGGTGCTTTGAGCATTCCCTGTGAGACTAGTATTAGTTTCCGATACACCACTGCAGTTTCAGTGCATTCCTTGAACCTTCACATTGACGATGAAACACAGTAATCGCATCGAAATTAAATACAAAAGGCACAATGCCACCATAAGTACAAGAATAGAGACTCTTCTTACAGTCGGTGCTTTGAGCATTCCCTGTGAGAACAGTGTTAGTTTCCGATACACCACTGCAGGTTCAATGTATTCCTTGGACATACACATTGACGATGAAACACTGGAATTACATCGAAATTAAATACAAAAGACTCAATGCCGCCTTAAGTACAAGAAGAGTGAGACTTCTTAGAGTCTGTGTTTTTATCCTTTCCTGTGAGACCAGTATTAGTTTCCGATACACCACTGCAGGTTCAATGTATTCCTTGGATCTTCACAATGACGATGAAAAAGAGAAATCGCATCGGAATTAAATACAAAAGGCACAATGCCGCTTCAAGTATAAGAATAGTGACTCTTCGTACAGTCGGTGCTTTGAGTATTCCCTGTGAGACCAGTATTAGCTTCTGATAGACCACTGCATGTTCAATGTATTCCTAGTACCTTCACATTGACGAAGAAACACAGAAATCGCATCGGATTTAAGTACAAAAGGCACAATGCCGCCATATGTACAAGAAAAGAGACTCTTCTTACGGTCGGTGCTTTGAGCATTCCCTGTGAGGCCAGTATTAGTTTCCGATACACCACTGCAGGTTCAATGAATTGACTGGACATACGCATTTACGGTGAAACACTGAAATTACATCGCAATTAAATACAAATGTCACAATGCCGCCTTAAGTACAAGAATACAGACTCATCTTACAGTCGGTGCTTTGAGCATTCCCTGTGAGACCAGTATTAGTTTCCAATACACCATTGCAGGTTCAATGTATTTTTTGGACATACACATTGCCGATGAAAAACAGAAATTATATCGGAATTAAATACAAAAGGGAAAATGCCGCCTTAAGTACAAGAATACAGACTCTTCTTACAGTCGGGGCTTTGCGCATTCCTTGTGAGACCAGTATTAGTTTCCGATACACCACTGCAGGTTTATTGTATTCCTTGGACCTTCACATTGACGATGAACACAGAAATCGCATCGGAATTAAATACAAAAGGCACAAAGCCACCTTAAGTACAAGATTATAAACTTTTCTTACATTCGGTGCTTTGAGCATTCCCTGTGAGACTAGTATTAGTTTCCGATACACCACTGCAGGTTCAGTGTATTCCTTGGACCTTCACATTGACGATGAAACACAGAAATCGCATCGGAATTAAATACAAAAGGCACAATGCCACCATAAGTACAAGAATAGAGACTCTTCTTACAGTCGGTGCTTTGAGCATTCCCTGTGAGACCAGTGTTAGTTTGCGATACACCGCTGCAGGTTCAATGTATACCTTGGATGTTCACATTGACGATGAAACACAGAAATTGCATCGGAATTAAATACAAAAGGCACAATGTCGCCTCAAGTACAAGAATAGTGACTCTTCGTACAGTCGGTGCCTTGAGCATTCCCTGTGAGACCAGTATTAGTTTCCGATACACCAGTGCCGGTTCAATGTATTGCCTGGACATACACATTGACGATGAAACACTGAATTTACATCGGAATTAAATACAAAAGGCACAATGCCGCCTTAAATACAAGAATAACGACTCTTCTTTCAGTCGGTGCCTTGCGCATTCCCTGTGAGACCAGTATAAGTTTCCGATACACCACTGCAGGTTTAATGTATTCCTTGGACCTTCTCATTGACGATGAAACACAGAAATCGCATCGGAATTAAAAAACAAAGGGCACAAAGCCGCCTCAAGTACAAGATTAGAAACTTTTCTTACAGTTGGTGCTTTGAGCATTCCCTGTGTGAACAGTATTAGTTTCCGATACACCACTGCAGGTTCAGTGTATTTCTTGGACCTTCACATTGACGATGAAACACAGAAATCGCATCGGAATTAAATACAAAAGGCACAATGCCACCATAAGTACAAGAATAGAGACTCTTCTTACAGTCGGTGCTTTCAGCATTCCGGGTGAGACCAGAATTAGTTTCCGATACTCCACTGCAGGTTCAATGTATTCCTAGGACCTTCACATTGACGAAGAAACATAGAAATCGCATCGGAATTAAATAGAAAAGGCAAAAAGCCGCCTTAAGTACAGCAATACAGACTCTTCTTTCAGTCGGTGCTTTGCGCATTCCCTGTGAGACCAGTATTAGTTTCCGATACACCACTGCAGGTTCAATGTATTCCTTGGACCTTTACATTGACGATGACACACAGAAATCGCATCAGAATTGAATACAAAAGGCACAAAGCCGCCGTAAGTACAAGATTAGAAAATTTTCTTCAATCGGTGCTTTGAGCATTCCCTGTGAGACCAGTATTAGTTTCCGATACACCACTGCAGGTTCAGTGTATTCCTAGGACCTTCACATTGACGATGAAACACAGAAATCGCATCGGAATTAAATACAAAATGCACAATGCCACCATAACTACAAGAATAGGGACTGTTCTTACTGTCGGTGCTTTGAACATTCCCTGTGAGACCAGTATTAGTTTCCGATACATCACTGCAGGTTCAATGTATTCCTTGGACATACATATTGACGATGAAACACCGAAATTAAATCGGAATTAAATATAAAAGGCACAATGCCGCCTTAAGTGCAAGAAGGAATAGAGACTCTTCTTACAGTCGGTGCTTTGAGCATTCCCTGTGAGACCAGTATCAGTTCCCGATACACCACTGCAGGATCAGTATATTCTTTGGACATACACATTGACGATGAAACACTGAAATTACATCGGAATTAAATACAAAACGAACAATTCCGCCATAAGTGCAAGAAGAGTGAGGCTTCTTAGAGTGTGTGCTTTGATCCTTTCCTGTGAGACCGGTATTAGTTTCCGATACACCACTGCAGGTTCAATGTATTCCTTGGTCCTTCTTAGAGTCTGTGCTTTGATCCTTTCCTGTGTGACCAGTATTAGTTTCCGATACACCACTGCAGGTTCGATGTATTCCTTGGACCTTCAAATTGACGATAAAACACAGAAATCGCATCGGAATTAAAAACAAAAGGCACAGCGCCGCCTTAAGTACAAGAATAGAGACTCTTCTTACAGTCGGTGCTTTGAGCATTCATTGTGAAACCAGTATTAGTTTCCGATACACCACTGCATGTTCAATGCATTCCTTGGCTCTTCAAATTGACGATGAAATACAGAAATCGAATCGGAATTAAATACAAAAGGCACAATGCCGCCTTAAGTACAAGAATATAGACTTTTCTTACAGTCGGTGATTTGAGCATTCCCTGTGAGACCAGTATTAGTTTCTGATACACCACTGCAGGTTCAATGTATTTCTTTGATCTTCACATTGACGATGAAACAGGGAAATCGCATCGGAATTAAATACAAAATGCACAATGCCGACTTAAGTACAAGAATAGAGACTCTTCTTACAGTCTGTGCTTTGATCCTTTCCTGTGACACCACTTTTAGTTTCCGATACAGCACTGCAGGTTCAGTGTATTCCTCGGACTTACACATTGACGATGAAACACTGAAATCGCATCGGAATTAAATACAAAAGGCACAATACCGCCATAAGTGCAAGAAGAGTGACACATCTGGGAGTCTGTGCTTTGATCCTTTCCTGTGAGACCAGTATTAGTTTCCGATACACCACTGCAGGTTCAATGTATTCCTTGGACCTTCCCATTGACGATGAAACACAGAAATCGCATTGGAATTAAATACAAAAGGCACAATGCCGCCTTAAATACAGGAATAGAGACTCTTCTTACAGTCGGTGCTTTGAGCATTCCCTGTGAGACCAGTATTAGTTCCCGATACACCACTGCAGGATCAGTGTATTCTTTGGACATACACATTGACGATGAAACACTGAAATTACATCGGAATTAAATACAAAACGAACAATTCCGCCATAAGTGCAAGAAGAGTGAGGCTTCTTAGAGTGTGTGCTTTGATCCTTTCCTGTGAGACCGGTATTAGTTTCCGATACACCACTGCAGGTTCAATGTATTCCTTGGCCCTTCACATTGACGATGAAACACTGAAATCGGATCGGAATTAAATACAAAAGGCACAATGCCACCTTAAGTTCAAGAATAGAGACTCTTCTTACAGTCGGTGCTTTGAGGATTCCCTGTGAGACCAGTATTAGTTTCCGATACACCACTGCAGGTTCAATGTATTCCTTGGACATACACATTGACGATGGAACACTGAAATTACATCGGAAATAAATACAAAAGGCACAATGCCGCCTTAAGTGCAAGAAGAGTGAGACTTCTTGGAGTCTGTGCTATGATCCTTTCCTGTGAGACCAGTATTAGATTCCGATACACCACTGCAGGTTCAATGTATTCCTTGGACCTTTACATTGACGATGAAACACAGAAATCGCATCGGAATTAAATACAAAATGCTCAATGCCGCCTTCAGTACAAGAATAGAGACTCTTCTTACAGTCGGTGCTTTGAGCAATCCGTGTGAGAGCAGAATTAATTTCCGATACACCACTGCAGGTTCAATGTATTCCTTGGACACACACATTGACGATGGAACACTGAAATTACATCGAAATTAAATACAAAAGGAACAATGCCGCAAGTGCAAGAAGAGTAACACTTCTTGGAGTCTGTGCTTTGATCCTTTCCTGTGTGACCAGTATTAGTTTCCGACACACCACTGCAGGTTCGATGTATTCCTTGGATCATCACAGTGACGATGAAACAGGGAAATCGCATCGGAATAAAATACAAAATGCACTATACCGCCATAAGTACAAGAATAGAGGCTCTTCTTACAGTCTGTGCTTTGAGCATTCCCTGTGGACCAGTATTAGTTTCCGATACACCACTTCAGGTTCAATGTATTCCTTGGACCTTCACATTGACGATGAAACACAGAAATCGCATCGTAATTAAATACAAAAGGCACAATGAAGCCTTCAGTATAAGAATTGAGATTCAGCTTACAGTCGGTGCTTTGAGCATTCCCTGTGAGACCAGTATTAGTTTCCGATACACCACAGCAGGTTCAATGTATTCCTTGGACATACACATTGACGATGAAACACCGAAATTAAATCGGAATTAAATATAAAAGGCACAATGCCGCCTTAAGTGCAAGAAGAGTGAGACTTCTTAGAGTCTGTGCTTTGATCCTTTCCTGTGTGACCAGTATTAGTTTCCGATACACCACTGCAGGTTCGATGTATTCCTTGGACCTTCAAATTGACGATAAAACACAGAAATCGCATCGGAATTAAAAACAAAAGGCACAGCGCCGCCTTAAGTACAAGAATAGAGACTCTTCTTACAGTCGGTGCTTTGAGCATTCCCTGTGAGACCAGTATTATTTTCCGATACACCACTGCAGGTTCAATGTATTCCTTGGACCTTCAAATTGACGATAAAACACCGAAATAGCATCGGAATTAAGTACAATAGGCACAGTGCCGCCTTCAGTACAAGAATAGAGACTCTTCTTACAGTCGGTGCTTTGAGCATTCCGTGTGGACCAGAATAAGTTTCCGATACACCACTGGAGGTTCAATGCATTCCTTGGACATACACATTGACGATGAAACACAGAAATCGCATCGGAATTAAATACAAAAGGCACAATGCCGCCTTAAGTACAGGAATAGAGACACTTCTTACAGTCGGTGCTTTGAGCATTCCCTGTGAGACCAGTATTAGTTTCCGATACACCATTGCAGGTTCAGTGTATTCCTCGGACCTTCACATTCACGATGAAACACAGAAATCGCATCGGAATTAAATACAAAAGGCACAATGCCACCATAAGTACAAGAATAGAGACTGTTCTTACAGTCGGTGCTTTCAGCATTCCCTTTGAGACGAGTATTAGTTTCCGACACAACACAGCAGGTTCAATGTATTGCTTGGACATACACATTGACGATGGAACACAGAAACTACATCGGAATTAAATACAAAAGACTCAATGCCGCCTTATGTACAAGAAGAATGAGACTTCTTATAGTCTGTGCTTTTATCCTTTCCTGTGAGACAAGAATTAGTTTCCGATACACCACTGCAGGTTCAGTGTATTCCTTGGCCCTTCATATTGACGATGAATTACAGAAATCGATTCGGAATTAAATACAAAAGGCACAATGCCGCCTTAAGTACAAGAATAGAGACTCTTCTTTCAGTCGGTGCTTTGAGCATTCCCTGTGAGACCAGTATTAGTTTCCGATACAATACTGCAGGTTCAATGTATTCCTTGGATCTTCACATTGACGATGAAACAGGGAAATCGCATCGGAATTAAATATAAAAGGCACAATGCCGCCACAAGTACAAGAATAGTGACTCTTCGTACAGTCGGTGCTTAGAGCATTCCCTGTGAGACCAGTATTAGTTTCCGATACACCACTGCAGGTTCAATGTATTAACTGGACATACACATCGACGATGAAACACTGAAATCGCATCGGACTTAAATACAAAATGTACAATGCCACCTTAAGTACAAGAACAGAGGCTCTTCTTACAGTCGGTGCTTTGAGCATACCCTGTGAGACCAGTATTAGTTTCCGATACACCATTGCAGGTTCAATGTATTCCTTGGACCATCACATTGACGATGAAACACAGAAATCGCATCGGAATTAAATACATAAGGCACAATGCCGCCTTAAGTGCAAGAAGAGTGATACTTCTTAGAGTCTGTGCTTTGATCCTTTCCTGTGAGACCAGTATTAGTTTCCGATACAGCACTGCAGGTTCAATGTATTCCTCGGACTTACCTATTGACGATGAAACACTGTAATCGCATCGGAATTAAATACAACAGGCACAATGCCGCCTTAAGTGCAAGAAGAGTGACAATTCTTGGAGTCTGTGCCTTGATACTTTCCTGTGAGACCAGTATTAGTTTCCGATACACCACTGCAGGTTCAATGTATTCCTTGGTCCCTCGAATTGACGAATAAACACAGAAATCGCATCGGAATTAAATACAAAAGGCACAATGCCTCCTTAAGTACAAGAATAGAGACTCTTCTTACAGTCGGTGCTTTGAGCATTCCCTGTGACACCAGTATTAGTTTCCGTTACACCACTGCCGGTTCAATGTATTCCCTGGACATACACATTGACGATGCAACACTGAAATTACATCGGAATTAAATACAAAAGGTACAATGCCGCCATGAGTGCAAGAAAAGAGACTCTTCTTACAGTCGGTGATTTGAGCATTCCCTGCGAGACGAGTATTTGTTTCCGATACACCACTGCAGGTTCAATGTATTCCTTGGACCTTCACATTGACGATGAAACACAGAAATCGCATCGGAATTAAATACAAAAGGCACAAAGCCTCTTTAAGTACATGATTAGATACTTTCCTTACAGTGGGTGCTTTGAGTATTCCCTGTGAGACCAGTATTAGTTTCCGATACACCATTGCAGGTTCAGTGTATTCCTCGGACCTTCACATTGACGATGAAACATTGAAATCGCATCGGGATTAAATACAAAAGGCACAATGCCACCATAAGTAGAAGAATAGAGACTGTTCTTACAGTCGGTGCTTTGAGCATTCCCTGTGAGACCAGTATTAGATTCCGATACACCAATGCAGGTTCAATGTATTCCTTGGATCTTCACATTGACGATGAAACAGGGAAATCGCATCGGAATTAAATACAAAAGGCACAATGCCGCCACAAGTACAAGAATACTGACTCTTCGTACAGTCGGTGCTTTGAGCATTCCCTGTGAGACCAGTATTAGTTTCCGATACACCACTGCAGGTTCAATGTATTAACTGGACATACACATCGACGATGAAACACTGAAATCGCATCGGAATTAAATACAAATTGTACAATGCCACCTTCAGTACAAGAAAAGAGACTCTTCTTACAGTCGGTGCTTTGAGCATACCCTGTGAGACCAGTATTAGTTTCCGATACAACATTGCAGGTTCAATGTATTCCTTGGATCATCACATTGACGATGAAACACAGAAATCGCATCGGAATTAAATACATAAGGCACAATGCCGACTTAAGTACAAGAATAGAGACTCTTCTTACAGTCGGTGCTTTGAGCATTCCCTGTGAGACGAGTATTAGTTTCCGATACACCACTGCAGGTTCAATGTATTCCTTGGACATACACATTGGCGATGGAACACTGAATTTACATCGGAATTAAATTCAAAAGGCACAATTCCGCCTTAAGTGCAAGAAGAGTGAGACATCTTAGAGTGTGTGCTTTGATCCTTTCCTGTGAGACCAGTGTTAGTTTCCGATACACCACTGCAGGTTCAGTGTATTCCTTGGCTCTTCATATTGACGATGAAATACAGAAATTAATCGGAATTAAAAACATAAGGCACAATGCCGCCTAAAGTACAAGAATATAGACTCTTCTTACTGTCAGTGATTTGAGCATTCTGTGTGAGACCAGTATTAGTTTCTGATACACGACTGCAGGTTCAATGTATTCCTTGGAGCTTCACATTGACGATGAAACAGGGAAATCGCATCGGAATTAAATACAAAAGGTACAATGCCGCCACATGTACAAGAAAAGCGATTCTTCGTACAGTCGGTGCCTTGAGCATTCCCTGTGAGGCCAGTATTAGTTTCCGATACACCACTCCAGGTTCAATGTATTAACTGGACATACACATTGACGATGAAACACTGAACTCGCACCGGAATTAAATACAAAATGCACAATGCCGCCTTAAGTACAAGAATAGAGACTCTTCTTACAGTCGGTGCTATGAGCATACCCTGTGAGACCAGTATTAGTTTCCGATTCACCACTGCAGGTTCAATGAATTCCTTGGACCATCACATTGACGATGAAACACAGAAATCGCATCGGAATTAAATACAAAAGGCACAATGCCGACTTAAGTACATGAATAGAAACTCTTCTAACAGTCGGTGCTTTGAGCATTCCGTGTGAGACCAGTATTAGTTTCCGAAACACCACTGCAGTTTCAATGTATTCCTTTGACATACACATTGACGGTGGAACACTCAAATTACATCGGAATTAAATACAAAAGGCACAATGCCGCCTTAAGTGCAAGAAGAGTGAGACTTCTTAGAGTCTGTGCTTTGATCCTTTCCTGTGAGACCAGTATTAGTTTCCGATACAGCATTGCAGGTTCAATGTATTCCTCGGACTTACACATTGACGATGAAACATGACATCGCATCGGAATTAAATACATAAGGCACAATGACGCCTTAAGAACAAGAATTGAGATTCTGCTTACAGTCGGTGCTTTGAGCATTCCCTGTGAGACCAGTATTTGTTTCCGATACACCACAGCAGTTTCAATGTATTCCTTGGACATACACATTGACGATGAAACACCGAAATTACATCGGAATTAAATATAAAAGGCACAGTGCCGCCTTAAGTGCAAGAAGAGTGAGATTTCTTATAGTCTGTGCTTTGACTCTTTCCTGTGAGACCAGTATTAGTTTCCGATACCCCACTGTAGGTTCAATGTATTCCTTGGACCTTCACATTGACGATAAAACACAGAAATAGCATCGGAATTAAATACAAAAGGCACAGTGACGCCTTAAGTACAAGAATAGAGACTCTTCTTACAGTAGGTGATTTGAGCATTCCCTGTGAGACCAGTATTAGTTTCCGACACCCCACTGCAGGTTCAGTGTATTCTTTGGACATACACATTGACAATGAAACACTGAAACTACATCGGAATTAAATACAAAACGAACAATTCCGCCGTAAGAGCAAGAAGAGTGAGACTTCTTAGAGTCTGTGCTTTGATCCTTTCCTGTGAGACCAGTATTAGTTTCCGATACACCACTGCAGGTTCAATGTATTCCTTGGACCTTCACATTGACGACGAAACACAGAAATCGCATCGGAATTAAATACAAAAGGCATAAAGCCGCCTTCAGTACAAGATTAGAAACTTTTCTTACAGTGCGTGCTTTGAGTATTCCCTGTGAGACCAGTATTAGTTTCCGATACACCACTGCAGGTTCAGTGTATTCCTCGGACCTCCACATTGACGATGAAACACAGAAATCGAATCGGAATTAAATACAAAAGGCACAATGCCACCATAAGTACAAGAATAGAGACTGTTCTTACAGTGCGTGCTTTGAGCATTCCCTTTGAGACCAGTATTAGTTTCCGATACACCACTGCAGGTTCAATGTATTCCTTGGACATGCAGATTGACGATGAAACACTGAAATTACATCGGAATTAAATACATAAGACTCAATGCCGCCTTAAATACAAGAAGAATGAGACTTCTTAGAGTCTGTGCTTTTATCCGTTCCTGTGAGACCAGTATTACTTTCCGATACACCACCGCAGGTTCAATGTATTCCTTGGCCCTTCATATTGACGATGAAATACAGAAATCGCATCGGAATTAAATACAAATGGCACAATGACGCCTAAGTACAAGAATAGAAATTCTGCTCACAGTCGGTGCTTTGAGCATTCCCTGTGAGACCAGTGTTTGTTTCCGATACACCACTGCAGGTTCAATGTATTCCTTGGAACTTCACATGGACGATGAAACACAGAAATCGCATCGGAATTAAATACAAAAGGCACAAAGCCGCCTTAAGTACAAGATTACAAACTTTTCTTACAGTGGGTGCTTTGAGCATTGCCTGTGAGACCAGTATTAGTTTCCGATACAGCACTGCAGGTTCAGTGTATTCCTCGGACATTCACATTGACGATGAAACACAGAAATCACATCGGAATAAAATACAAAAGGCACAATGCTACCATAAGTAAAAGAATAGAGACTGTTCTTACAGTCGATGCTTTGAGCATTCCCTGTGAGACCAGTGTTAGTTTCCGATACACCACTACAGGTTCAATGTATTCCTTGGACATACATATTGATGATGAAACACTGAAATTCAATCGGAATTAAATACAAAAGACTCAATGCCGCCCTAAATGCAAGAAGAGTGAGACTTCTTAGAGTCTGTGCTTTGATCCTTTCCTGTGAGACCAGTATTACTTTCCGATACAGCACTGAAGGTTCAATGTATTCCTCGGACTTACACATTGACGATGAAACACTGAAATCGCATCATAATTAAATACAAAAGGCACAATGCCGCCTTAAGTGCAAGAAGATGGACTCTTCTTGGAGTCTGTGCTTGGATCCATTCCTGTGAGACCAGTATTAGTTTTCGAAACACCACTGCAGGTTCAATGTATTTCTTGGACCTTCACATTGACGATGAAACACAGAAATCGCATCGGAATAAAATACAAAAGGCACTATGCCACCTTAAGTACAAGAATAGAGAGTCTTCTTACAGTCGGTGCTTTGAGCATTCCCTGTGGACCAGTATTAGTTTCCGATACACCACTGCAGGTTCAATGTATTATTTGGACCTTTACATTGACGATGAAACACAGAAATCGCATCGCAATTAAATACAAATGGCACAATGACGCCTTAAGTACAAGAATTGAGATTCTGCTTACAGTCGGTGCTTTGAGCATTCCCTGTGAGACCAGTATTAGTTTCCGATACACCACAGCAGGTTCAGTGTATTCCTTGGACATACACATTGACGATGAAACACCGAAATTACATCGGAATTAAATGTAAAAGGCACATTGCCGCCTTAAGTGCAAGAAGAGTGAGACTTCTTAAAGTCTGTGCTTTGATCTTTTCCTGTGAGACGCGAATTAGTTTCCGATACATCACTGCAGGTTCAATGTATTCCTTGGACATACACATTGACGATGAAACACCTAAATTACATCGGAATTACATATAAAAGGCATAATGAAGCCTTAAGTGCAAGAAGAGTGAGACTTCTTAGAGTCTGTGCTTTTATCTTTTCCTGTGAGACCAGTATTAGTTTCCGATACACCACAGCATGTTCTATGTTTCCTTGGACCTTTACATTGCCGATAAAACACAGAAATAGCATCGGAATTAAATACAAAAGGCACAGTGACGCCTTAAGTACAAGAATAGAGACTCTTCTTACAGTAGGTGATTTGAGCATTCCCTGTGGGACCAGTATTAGTTTCCGATACCCCACTGCAGGTTCAGTGTATTCTTTGGACATACACATTGACAATGAAACACTGAAATTACATCGGAATTAAATACAAAACGAACAATTCCGCCGTAAGAGCAAGAAGAGTGAGACTTCTTAGAGTCTGTGCTTTGATCCTTTCCTGTGAGACCAGTATTAGTTTCCGATACACCACTGCAGTTTCAATGTATTCCTTGGACCTTCACATTGACGACGAAACACAGAAATCGCATCGGAATTAAATACAAAAGGCATAAAGCCGCCTTCAGTACAAGATTAGAAACTTTTCTTACAGTGCGTGCTTTGAGCATTCCCTGTGAGACCAGTATTAGTTTCCGATACACCATTGCAGGTTCAGTGTATTCCTCGGACCTCCACATTGACGATGAAACACAGAAATCGAATCGGAATTAAATACAAAAGGCACAATGCCTCCATAAGTACAAGAATAGAGACTGTTCTTACAGTCGGTGCATTGAGCATTTCCTTTGAGACCAGTATTAGTTTCCGAAACACCACTGCAGGTTCAATGTATTCCTTGGTCCTTCACATTGACGATGAAACACAGAAATCGCATGGGAATAAAATACAATTGGCACTATGCCACCTTAAGTACAAGAATAGAGAGTCTTCTTACAGTAGGTGCTTTGAGCATTCCCTGTGGACCAGTATTAGTTTCCGATACACCACTGCAGGTTCAATGTATTCCTTGGACCTTCACATTGACGATGAAACACAGAAATCGCATCGCAATTAAATACAAATGGCACAATGACGCCTGAAGTACAAGAATTGAGATTCTGCTTACAGTCGGTGCTTTGAGCATTCCCTGTGAGACCAGTATTAGTTTCCGATACACCACAGCAGGTTCAGTGTATTCCTTGGACATACACATTGACGATGAAACACCGAAATTACATCGGAATTAAATGTAAAAGGCACATTGCCGCCTTAAGTGCAAGAAGAGTGAGACTTCTTAGAGTCTGTGCTTTGATCTTTTCCTGTGAGACGAGTATTAGTTTCCGATACATCACTGCAGGTTCAATGTATTCCTTGGACCTTCACATTGACGATAAAACACAGAAATAGCATCGGAAGTAAATACAAAAGGCACAGTGATGCTTAAGGACAAAAATAGAGACTCTCTATACAGTCGGTGCTTGGGGCATTCCGTGTGAGACCAGTATTAATTTCCGAAACACCACTGCAGGTTCAATGTATTCCTTGGACATACACATTGACGATGAAACACAGAAATCTCATCGGAATTAAATACAAAAGGCACAATGCCGCCTTAAGTACAAGAATAGAGATTCTGCTTACCGCCGGTGCTTTGAGCATTCCCTGTGAGACCAGTATTAGGTTCCGATACATCACAGCAGGTTCAATGTATTCCTTGGACATACACAATGACGATGAAACACCTAAATTACATCGGAATTAAATATAAAAGGCATAATGAAGCCTTAAGTGCAAGAAGAGTGAGACTTCTTAGAGTCTGTGCTTTGATCTTTTCCTGTGAGACCAGTATTAGTTTCCGATACACCACAGCATGTTCTATGTATTCCTTGGACCTTTACATTGCCGATAAAACACAGAAATAGCATCGGAATTAAATACAAAAGGCACAGTGCCGCCTTAAGTACAAGAATAGAGACTCTTCCTACAGTCGGTGCTTTGAGCATTCCGAGTGAGACAAGTATTAATTTCCGATACACCACTGCAGGTTCAGTGTATTCTTTGGACCTTCACATTGACGATGAAGCACAGAAATCGCATCGGAATTAAAACCTAAAGGCACAATGCCGCCTTAAGTACAAGAATAGCACTTCTGCTTACAGTCGGTTTTTGAGCATTCCCTGTGAGACCAGTATTAGTTTCCGATACACCACAGCAGGTTCAATGTATTCCTTGGACATACACATTGACGAAGAAGCACAGAAACCGTATCGGAATTAAATACAAAATGCACAATGCCGCCTTAAGTAAAAGAATAGAGACTCTTCCTACAGTCTGTGCTTTGAGCATACCCTGTGAGACCAGTATTAGTTTTCGATACACCACTGCAGGTTCAATGTATTCCCTGGACATACACATTGACGATGAAACACTGAAATTACATCGTAATTAAAGACAAAAGGTACAATGCCGCCTTATGTACAAGAATAGAGACTCTTCTTACAGTCGGTGCTTTGAGAATTCCCTGTAAGATCAGTATTAGTTTCCGATACCACTGCAGGTTCAATGTATTCCTTGGACATACACATTGACAATAAAACACTGAAATTAAATCCGTCTTAAGTGCAAGAAGAGTGAAACTTCTTAAAATCTGTGCTTTGATCCTTTCCTGTGAGACCAGTATTAGTTACCGATACACAACTACAGGATCAATGTATTCCTTGGACCTTCACATTGACGATGAAACACCGAAGTCGCATCGGAATTAAATACAAAAGGCACAATGCCGACTTAAGTAAATTAATAGAGACTCTTCTTACAGTCGGTGATTTGAGCATTCCCTGTGAGACCAGTATTAGTTTCCGATACACCACTGCAGGTACAATGTAGTCCTTGGACATACACATTGACGATGAAACACTGAAATTACATCTGAATTAAATACAAAAGGCACAATGCCGCCTTAAGTGCAAGAAGAGTGAGTCTTCTTAGAGTCTGTGCTTTGATCCTTTCCTGTGAGACCGGTATTACATTCCGATACACCACGTCAGGTTCAATGTATTCCTTGGACCTTCACATTGACGAAGAAGCACAGAAACCGTATCGGAATTAAATACAAAATGCACAATGCCGCCTTAGGTAAAAGAATAGAGACTCTTCTTATAGTCGGTGCTTTGAGCATACCCTATGAGACCAGGATTAGTTTTCGATACACCACTGCAGGTTCAATGTATTTCCAGGACATACACATTGACGATGAAACACTGAAATTACATTGTAATTAAAGACAAAAGCACAATGCCGCCTTAAGTACAAGACTAGAGACTCTTCTTACAGTCGGTGCTTTGAGCATTCCGAGTGAGACAAGTATTAATTTCCGATACACCACTGCAGGTTCAGTGTATTCCTTGGACCTTCACATTGACGATGAAACACAGAAATGGCATCGGAATTAAATAAAAAATGTACAATATCGCCTTAACTACAAGGATAGAGACTCTTCTTACAGTCGGTGCTTTGAGCGTTCCCTGAGAGACCAGTATTAGTTTCCGATACACCACTGCAGGCTCAATGCATTCCTTGGACCTTCACGTTAACGATGAAACACAGAAATAGCATTGGAATTAAATACAAAAGGCACAATGGCCCTCTAAGTGCAAGAAGAGTGAGTCATCTTAGAGTCTGTTCTTTGATCCTTTCCTTCAGGTTCAATGTATTCTTTGGATCTTCACATTGACGATGAAGCACAGAAATCGCATCGGAATTAAATACAAAAGTTTCAATGCCGCCTTAAGTACAAGAATGGAGACTCTTCTTACAGTCGGTGCTTTGAGCATACCCTGTGAGACCAGTATTAGTTTTCGATACACCACTGCAGGTTCAATGCATTCCCTGGACATACACATTGACGATGAAACACTGAAATTACATCGTAATTAGAGGCAAAAGATACAATGCCACCTTAAGTACAAGAATAAAGACTCTTCTTACAGTCGGTGCTTTGGGCATTTAGTGTGAGACCAGTATTAATTTCCGATACACCACTGCAGGTTCAATGTATTCCTTGGACCTTCACATTGACGATGAAACACAGAAATCGCTTCGGAATTAAATACAAAAAGCACAATGCCGCCTTAAGTACAAGAATAGAGACTCTTCTTAAAGTCGGTGCTTTGAGCATTCCGTGTGAGACCAATATTATTTTCCGATACACCACTGCAGGTTCAATGTATTCCTTGGACATACACATTGACAATGAAACACTGAAATTAAATCCGCCTTAAGTGCAAGAAGAGTGAGTCTTCTTAGAGTCTGTGCTTTGATCCTTTCCTGTGAGAACAGTATTAGTTTCCGATACTCCACAGCAGGTTCAATGTATTCCTTGAACATACACATTGACGATGAAACACAGAAATCGCATCGGAATGAAATACAAAAGGCACAATGCCGCCTTAAGTACAAGAATAGAGACTCTTCTTGAAGTCGGTGTTTTGAGCATTCCGTGTGAGACCAGTATTAGTTTCCGATACACAACTGCAGATTCAATGTATTCCTTGGACATACACATTGACAATGAAACACTGAAATTACATCGGAAGTATATACAAAAGGAACAATGCCGCCTTAAGTGCAAGATATGTGAGACTTCTTAGAGTCTGTGCTTTCATCCTTTCCTGTGAGACCAGTATTAGTTTCCGATACATCACTGCTGGTTCAATGTGTTCCTTGGACCTTCACATTGACGATGAAACACAGATATCGCATTGTAATTCAATACAAAAGGCTCAATGCCACCCTAAGTACAAGAATAGAGACTCTTCTTACAGTCGGTGTTTGAGCATTCCCTGTGGGACCAGTATTAGTTTCCGATACACCACTGCAGGTTCAATGTATTCCTTGGACTTACACGTTGACGATGAAACACTGAAATAACATCGGAATTAAATACAAAAGCACAATGCCGCCTTAAGTGCAAGAGTAGAGACTCTTCTTACAGTGGGTGTTTGAGCATTCCCTGCGGGACCAGTATTAGTTTCCGATACACCACTGCACGTTCAATTTATTCCTTGGACATACACATTGACGATGAAACACTGAAATTATATCGTAATTAAATACAAAAGGTACAATGCCGCCTTAAGTGCAAGAAGAGAGAGACTTATTAGAGTCTGTGCATTTATCCTTTCCTGCGCGACCAGTATCATTTTCCGATACCCCACTGCAGGTTCAATGTATTCCTTGGACCTTCACATTGACGATGAAACACAGAGACCGCATCGGAATTAAATACAAATGGCACAATGCCGCCTTAAGTACAAGAATAGAGACTCTTCTTACAGTCGGTGCTTTGAGCATTCACTGTGAGACCAGTATTAGTTTCCGCTACACCACTGCAGGTTCAATGTATTCTTTGGACCTCCACATTGACGATGTAACACAGAAATCGCATCGGAATTCAATACAAAAGGCACAAAGCCGCCTTAAGTACAAGAATAGAGACTCTTCTTGCAGTCGGTTCTTTGAGCATTCCCTTTGAGGCCAGTATTAGTTTCCGTTACACCATAGCAGGTTCAGTGTATTCCTTGGACCTTCACATTGACGATGTAACACAGGAATCGCATCGGAATTAAATACAAACGGCACAATGCCGCCTTAAGTACAAGAATAGAGACTCTTCTTACAGTCGGTGCTTTGAGCATTCCCCGTGGGACCAGTATTACCTTGCGATACACCACTGGAGGTTCAATGTATTCCTTGGACAAACACATTGACGATGAAACACTGAAATTACACCGGAATTAAACACAAAACGCACAATGCCGCCTTAAGTGCAAGAAGAGTGAGACTTCTTAGAGTCTGTGCTTTGATCCATTCCTGTGAGACCAGTATTAGATTACGATACGCCACTGCAGGTTCAATGTATTCCTTGGACATACACATTGACGATGAATCACAGAAATCGCATCGGAATGAAATACAAAAGGCACAATGCCGCCTTAAGTACAAGAATAGAGACTTTTCTTACAGTCGGTGTTTGAGCATTCCGCCCCCAGGGGCTCAGCATTCGTTTGCTGGGTACGGGCTTGGCGACCCCGGGGTTCCTGAGCTGGGGACTGGTAAGCGCCGCCAGTCCCCTGTCACCGTAACCTCTAAGCATACTTCAACGACCACCGTGCGGCGCGGCGGTGGAATGTTGTGTGTCTCAGGGAATGGGGATCTTGGCTTGACCGCCCGGATCGCGAGGATGGAATCAACCTCTATAAAAAAACCCTCAATCTCAAGGTGTGCTGCGCGCTGATGAGATGCATGGCTGTTGAGGTGGAACAGTCGATAGCGGGCAACCTCTGGGGAACCTGCCGCACCTCAGTTGTATAAGGCTTACCTAGGCACGCGGGGCTCTGTCTAGGTGGACTTCTAGTTCCCTAGCTGCTCGTGGGACCGAGATGGATCCTTCGAAATTCTCTTTTCTTCCTCCCAGCGGAAAGGGTGGGCCGCTGGAAGGTTCTAACACCCAGTCTCTTAAGAGGGCCCGTGCAGTCAGTCCCCCTGACTCCGGCGCTTCTTTGAAAAGTCCAGTCTTAGGTAACAGAATGCATTCCGGTAATCCGAATGTGTTTCTCATTGTGAAACGGAAGGAGGGTAGTTTCGACAAGGTTTCGCCCTTCTATATACACAAGGGTTTGGAGGGAATCTGTGGCTCCTTAAAATCGGTGAAGCGCTTGCGTAATGGGACCTTGCTAGTGGAAACTTCCACTTCCCAGCAAGCAACTAACCTCCAATCTGCTAAATGCCTTGGAGAGTATGCCATAGACACCGAACTGCACAGCACCTTGAACTATAGCAAAGGTGTTGTGACATGCCGGGATCTAGCTGATATTCCCAAGGAAGAACTGCTACGTGAGTGGTCTCCGGAAGGTATCGTTGATGTCCAACACATCATGAAGAGGGTTGATGGCGCTCTTGTCAAATACGACTCCTTTATTCTGACCTTCAGTAGCACAACACTTCCTGAACATATTAAAGCTGGCTTCCTTCGCCTTAGTGTGAGGCCTTATTTCCCGGCCCCAATGCGCTGTTTCAAATGCCAGCGTTTTGGGCATACCACCTTAGGCTGTAAAGGCGAAGCGACTTGTGGAAACTGTGGTCAGGCTGCTCATGAAGGAATTGGTTGCTCGTCTCCGGCTAAATGTATTAATTGCTCTGGGAACCACCCTGTTTGGAGTAGGGACTGCCGCATATTTTTAGAGGAACGCAAGGTCCAGGAAATGAAAACAACCAAGCATATCCCCTATGGTGAGGCCAAGAAGATTTATAAGTCGATGCAACCTCCCACATTTGCTACATCTTTTGCATCCCTGGTACAGAAGCCTACTCCAAAAGTCGATGCGTCAACGCAGACTGAGGTGGTGAGTGTTGGCATTAACACCTGTAGCTGTCAGTGCACTTGCAACGCAGCCAGTGTTCCAGAGCCAGTAGTCCCTACTCGAACGGCAGACAAAAGTACATTGGCGGATTTGGTCCAGCCCCCCGCGCCTCCAACGGCTGCGGTTGTCCCCAAGCCCAGTGCGCCAATTACCACTCCCACGTCCGCTCCCCCAAAGTCCACCAAGCCGCAGAAAGCTACTGTGCAGCAGCAACAGCGGGTCAAATCCCGTGGTAAACCATCTGACCATGCGGATGTTGTTTTACGCGAGGCTTCATCTGACTCTTCCCCAGAGTTGATGGAGTACGATGTATGTGTGGGGCAATCGTCTCGTCCCACGCCTGCCCCTCCACCTGCTGTGGTCTCCCCACCCCGTCGGAGAGACAGGATGAAGGTGCTACCCCCAACATAGATGGCTCCCATACTCCAGTGGAACTTGCAAGGGTTCAGGACGCATGTGGAGGAACTTCGTCTACTTTCTCAGGGTCGACCATTGTGTCTCTGTCTCCAGGAGACGTATTTCCATCCCTCATACTCCCCTGAGATACGAGGCTATACACTCCACAAAAAGGACGACTTACGTGGAGAGAGAGCTAGAGGAGGCGTAGGTATTTTCGTCAGGACGGACTACCATTCCTCGCCTCTCTCACTGTGTCCGTGCACGTGCGTCATCCATTGACTGTCTGTTCACTTTACTTGCCCCCACATGATGCTCTTGATGAAGCGGCCCTCACCGACCTTCTTACACAGCTCCCCCAGCCATTCATTATTTGTGGTGATTTTAATGCCCACAATGTGCTTTGGGGCTCTGCAATTACCTGTCCCAGGGGTAGAGCAATTGAGAGGCTTCTCCTGTCATCCTGTGCCTACTTGCTCAATGGAGGACAGAGTACTCATTTCTGCACGGCGACTGGGTCGTTCTCTGCCATTGATCTCTCGCTTTGCTCTTCAGCTCTTGCCGCTAGTGCTCACTGGGAAGTGGTCGCTGACTTGCACGGCAGTGATCACTTCCCAATCTGGATTCACCTGCCAGATGGCGTGGGCCCCGGAAGGAGACCACCACGATGGGTAATCAGTGGAGCTGACTGGACACTTTATGGCCAGTTGGCCCAATTCGAACACTGTGTGAATGTTGAGGTGTGGGTGGATCATATTACCAAAACGGTCCACCATGCCGCTGCGGCATCCATTCCACAGTCCACAGGCCACCGCAAACGGCCACCTGTGCCTTGGTGGAGTGACGAATGCCGCTCTGCAATCAGGACCAGGCGTGCGGCTCTGCGGCGGTTCAAGTGTCGGCCGACTGCTGACAATCTTGCAGCCTTTCGGGTGGCGAGGGCGAGATGTCGCCGCATTATTTGTGAGAGCAAGAAGAGGTCTTGGCAAAAGTTTCTGAACACCATTAATCGATCCACCAAAAGTTCCATTGTGTGGGAGACCATTAGGAGAATTTCTGGCAGAGGAGGGAGGTGCCCCATAGCTGCTGTAATGAATATCGGCACTCTCCACACAGATCCGCGAGACATTGCCCAGACTATGGCAGCATATTTTGCGACAGTTACTGCCACAACCAGTCAGGATCCAGGTTTCCAGCGCCATAGAGCGGTTGCTGAGAGGTGTAGTCTGAACTTCCAGCCCACCTCTCATGAAGTTTACAACTGCCCTTTTTCTATGTGGGAGCTGGATTCTGCATTGTCTGGAGCTCGTGACACTTCCCCTGGTCACGACAGGATCCATTGCAGTATGCTATGGCACCTCATGATGCGCAACAAAGAAATCCTCCTCGCACTTTTTAATGCCATTTGGGCGTCAGGTCACTTTCCTGACGCGTGGCGTGAGGCAGTTTTAATCCCTTATTTAAAACCTGGGAAAGACCGCTCGAGCCCAAGTAGCTACCGTAGTATTGCCCTCACTAGTTGCGTAGGGAAGACCTTGGAGCGGATGGTCAACCGCCGCCTTGTCTGGATGTTAGAATCCCGGCAACTACTTAGTCGCTTTCAGTGTGGGTTCAGGAGGTTTCGTTCCACCTTCGATAACCTTGCCCTCCTGGAAGCGGCTATCCAACAAGCTTTCCTACGCCGTCATCACCTTATAGGTGTATTTTTCGACATCGAGAAGGCCTACGATACCACTTGGCGGCGTCTCATCCTGGAGCAGCTTCACGAATGGGGTTTTCGTGGTTGTCTTCCTCTTTTTATTCAGTCTTTCCTCTCGCCACGATATTTTAGATACCGAATTGGTGACGTCCTGTCTGATCGTTTTGAGCAGGAGAATGGTGTCCCTCAGGGTAGCGTTTTAAGTGTGACTCTGTTTGCCATCGCTATTAATAGCATTACGTCCATGGTGAAAAGTCCTGTCCAGTGTTCTTTGTTTGTGGATGATTTCTCTTTGTTCTGCTCTTCTTCAAGCCTTGCAACGACAACTCGTCAGTTGCAACTTACGATTAGGCGTTTGGATGACTGGGCGCTGAAGAGTGGATTTAAGTTTTCCACCGAGAAGTCTGTATGTGTTCTTTTTAACCGTTCTCGTTCGATTTTAACCTTTCCTGAGTTGCGCTTGAGGGACACTATTCTTTCTTTTAAAGGCACGGTGAGATTTCTGGGTCTCATTTTTGACTCGAGGCTCACGTGGTTACCTCATCTTAAAGACCTGAAACGGCGGTCGCTTCAGGCTTTGAGCATTTTACAATGTCTTAGCCACAGTACGTGGGGAGCTGACAGGACTTGTCTGCTCCAGTTTTACAGGGCGTTTGTGCGATCTCGGCTCGATTATGGGTGCACGGTGTATGGGTCTGCGAGGCCTTCGTACTTAAAGATTTTGGACGTTGTCCACCATGAAGGGCTGCGGTTGGCCACTGGGGCATTCCGAACTAGCCCCATACCAAGCCTCTGTGCAGAGGCTGGTGAACCGCCACTTCATATGCGACGACGGCTACTTACGGTACGCCAGGCGTATAAAACTTTGTCCACACCATACACACCTGCATACCATACCATTGCTCAGCCTCCTCTGGCACGGTTATTTCATAACCGGCAACGTGCGACGCAGCCCTATGGGATTCGCGCACAGGATTGCCTCGCTGCAATGTCTGTGGCTGGTCTTCGTGTTTTACGTCGCGGTTGGAGCAGATCTCCACCTTGGCTCCTCCGGCGTCCCAAATTTATTTTAGATTTGACTCGTTTTAAGAAAGATGGCACACCAGATTTTACGTTCCAATCTCTGTTTTTTAGCATTTTAGACCTGCATCACGGTTTCACTGTCGTTTATACTGATGGCTCGAAACAGGAGACTTCCGTAGGCTGTTCTGTGGTGTTCCCTGATCGTGTCACCCGGATTCGCCTCCCTGCTGAATATACCGTTTTCGCAGCGGAGCTCCACGCGATCCTGAAGGCACTGGAGCAGATGCATCGTGTTCGGGGCGATCGATTTCTTCTCTGCTCCGATTCTCTTAGTGCCTTACAATCGCTGCAGAGCCTATACCCGACTGAGGAGATGGTCCAGTTGATACATGACCAACTGTACTTGCTCCAACAGCGGGGTAAAGAGGTATCCTTCTGCTGGGTGCCTGGTCATGTCGGCATATGGGGCAATGTACAGGCTGACCGGGCTGCCAAGGCGGCCTGCAGAGAGCATGATGTGGTCCAGTGTCCTATCCCCTTGCAGTCAGTCATCGCTGCACTCCACAGGAAGTGCATGGAGTTGTGGGAGGACGAATGGCTGGCGGTGTCGGCCAATAAACTGCGGTCGGTAAAGTCAACCACTCGGCCGTGGCGTTCCTCCTGCCGGTTGCTCAGGCGGGAAGAGGTGGCCCTCACACGTCTGCGGATTGGGCACTGTCCTGTGACGCATAGCTATTTATTACGGCGGGAGGATCCTCCCTTTTGTGACGCTTGTGGTGTGCACATCTCTGTCCGGCACATTTTAACAGACTGCATTTTATACCGTGATGCAAGGGCAGAAGCACAAGTTGATGGGGCTCTGCCTTGTGTTTTAGCTGACGATGAGACGTGTGTGTCTAGGGTTTTTAAGTTCTGTGATGTATCTGGACTCTGGCCTAAGCTTTTAGGCTGGAGGTTTTAGTGTGTTGCAGAGTGGCTGACTCCTCCCCTTTTTTCCTTGCGGTCAGCCAGCCCCTTCCATGTGCTACATTGTTTTAGCTCCCTCTACCATTTTCTTCCTGTGTTGTCCATGTTTTACTGCTGACGCCCTGCTTCATCCCACGCTTCGGTGTGGGTGAGCACATTTTTTCAATGATTGTTCCCCGTGTTTTATGTTCCATTTTATGTCAATGTTCTGAGGGTTTTTTTTTTTTTTTTTTTTTTTTTTTTTTTTTTTTTTTTTTTCTCCTCTCTCTCTCTCTCCTTGACACCCGTCTCACTGTGATACTGCACGGGCGCTGAAGACCTTGCTGTCGTGCGCCCCCAAAACCCCTCTACTACTACTACTACTTTGAGCATTCCCTGTGAGACCAGTATTAGTTTCCGATACACCACGGCAGGTTCAATGTATTCCTTGGACCTTCACATTGGCGATGAAACACAGAAACGCATCTGTATTAAATACATAAGGCACAATGCCGCCTTAAGTACAAGAATAGAGACTCTTCTTACAGTCGGTGCTTTGAGCATTCCCTGTGAGACCAGTATTAGTTTCCGATACACCACTGCAGGTACAATGTATTCCTTGGACATACACATTGACGATGAAACACTGAAATTACATCGGAATTAAATACAACAGGAACAATGCCGCCTTAAGTGCAAGATATGTGAGACATCTTAGAGTCTGTGCTTTGATCCATTCCTGTGAGACCAGTATTAGTTTCCGATACATCATTGCAGGTTCAATGTGTTCCTTGGACCTTCACATTGACGATGAAACACAGAAATCGCATTGGAATTAAATACAAAAGGCACAATGCCGCCCTAAGTACAAGAATAGAGGCTCTTCTTACAGTCGGTGTTTTGAGCATTCCCTGTGAGACCAGTATTAGTTTCCGATGCACCACTGCAGGTTCAATGTATTCCTTGGACATACAAGTTGACGATGAAGCACTGAAATAACATCGGAATTAAATACAAAAGGCACAATGCCGCCTCAAGTGCAAGAGTAGAGACTCTTCTTACAGTCGGTGTTTTGAGCGTTCCCTGTGAGACCAGTATTAGTTTCCGATAGTCCACTGCAGGTACAATGTATTCCTTGGACATACACATTGACGATGAAACACTGAAATTACATCGGAATTAAATACAAAGGGCACAATGCCTACTTAAGTGCAAGAAGAGTGAGTCTTCTTAGAGTCTGTGCTTTGATTCTATCCTGTAAGGCCAGTATTAGTTTCCGATACAACACTGCAGATTCAATGTATTCCTTGGACCTTCAGATTGACGATGAAACACAGAAATCGCATCCTAATTAAATACAAAAGTCACAATTAAGCCTTAAGTACAAGAATAGAGACTCCTCTTACAGTCGGGGCTTTGAGCATTAAGTGTGAGTCCAGTATTAGTTTCCGATATACCACTGCCAGTTCAATGTATTCCTTCAACATACACATTGACGACGAAACACTGAAATTACATGGGAATTAAATACAAAAGGAACAATTCCGCCTTAAGTGCAGGAAGAGTGAAACTTCTTGAAATCTGTGCTTTGATCCTTTCCTGTGAGACCAGTATTAGTTCCCGATACACCACTACAGGTTCATTGTATTCTTTGGACCTTTACATTGATGATGTAACACAGAAATCGCATCGGAATTAAATACAAAAGGCACAATGCTGCCCTAAGTGCAAGAATAGAGACTCTTCTTACAGTCGGTTCTTTGAGCATTCCCTTTGAGACCAGTATTAGTTTCCGATACACCATAGCAGGTTCAGTGTATTCCTTGGACCTTCACATTGACGATGAAACACAGAAATCGCATCGGAATTAAATACAAACGGCACAATGCCGCCTTAAGTACAAGAATAGAGACCCTTCTTACAGTCGGTGCTTTGAACATTCCCCGTGAGACCAGTATTAGCTTGCGATACACCACTGCAGGTTCAATGTATTCCTTGGACTTACACATTGACGATGAAACACTGAAATTACATCGGAATTAAATACAAAAGTCACAATGCCGACTTAAGTGCAAGACGAGTGAGTCTTCTTAGAGTCTGTGCTTTGATTCTTTCCTGTGAGACCAGTATTAGTTTCCGATACACCACTGCAGACTCAATGTATTCCTTGGACCTTCACACTGACGAAGAAACACAGAAATCGCATCGGAATTAAATACAAATGTCACAATTAAGCCTTAAGTACAAGAATAGAGACTCTTCTTACAGTCGGGGCTTTGAGCATTCCGTGTGAGACCAGTATTAGTTTCCGATATACCACTGCCAGATCAATGTATTCCTTGAACATACACATTGACGACGAAACACTGAAATTACATGGGAATTAAATACAATAGGCACAATGCTGCCTTAAGTGCAAGAATAGAGACTCCTCTTACAGTCGGTGCTTTGAGCATTCTCTGTGAGACTAGTATTTGTTTCCGATACACCACTGCACGTTCAATGTATTCCTTGGACCTTCACATTGACGATGAAACACAGAAATCGCATCGGAAGAAAATACAAAAGGCACAATGCAGCCTTAAGTACAAGAATACAGAATCTTCTTACAGTCGGTGATTTGAGCATTCCCTGTGAGACCAGTATTAGAGTCCAATACACCACTGCAGGTTCAATGTATTCCTTGGACATACACATTGACGATGAAACACTGAAATTACATTGGAATTAAATACAAAATGTACTATGCCGGCTTAAGTGCAAGAAGAGTGAGACTTCTTAGAGTCTGTGCTTTTATCCTTTCCTGTGCGACCAGTATTAGTTTCCGATACGCCACTGCAGGTTCAATGTATTCCTTGGACCTTCACATTGTCGATGAAACACAGATATCGCATCGGAATTAAATACAAATGGCACAATGCCGCATTTAGTACAAGAATACAGACTCCTCTTACAGTCGGTGCTTTGAGCATTTCCTGTGACACCAGTATTAGTTTCCGATACACCACTGCAGGTTCAATGTTTCCCTTGGACATACACATTGACGATGAAACACTGAAATTACATCGGAATTAAATACAAAACGCGCAATGCCGCCTTAAGTGCAAGAAGAGTGAGACTTCTTAGAGTCTGTGCTTTGATCCATTCCTGTGAGTCCAGTATTTGCATCCGATACGCCACTGCAGGTTCAATGTATTCCTTGGACATACGCATTGACGATGAAACACAGAAATCGCATATGAATTAAATACAAAGGGCACAATGCCGCCTTAAGTACAAGAATAGAGAGTCTTCTTACAGTCGGTGTTTGAGCATTCTCTGTGAGGCCAGTATTAGTTTCCGATACACCACAGCAGGTTCAATGTATTCCTTGGACCTTCAGATTGACGATGAAACACAGAAATGCATCGGTATTAAATACAAAAGGCACAATGCCGCCTTAAGTGCAAGAATAAAGTCTCTTCTTACAGTCGGTGCTTTGAGCATTCCCTGTGATACCAGTATTAGTTTCCGATACACCACTGTAGGTTCAATGTACTCCTTCTACATACACATTGACGATGTAACACCGAAATTACATAGGAATTTTATACAAAAGGCACAATGCCGCCTTAAGTGCAAGAAGAGTGGGACTTCTTAGAGTCTGTGCTTTGATCCTTTCCTGTGAGACCAGTATTAGTTTCCGATACACCACTGCAGGATTAATGTATTCCTTGGACCTTCACATTGACGATGAAACACAGAAATCACATCGGAGTTAAATACAAAAGGCACAATGCCGCCTTAAGTACAAGAATAGAGACTCTTCTTACAGTCGTTGCTTTGAGCATTCCCTTTGAGACCAGTATTAGTTTCCGATACTCCACTGCAGGTTCAATGTATTCCTTGGACACACACATTGACGATGAAACACAGATATCGCATCGGAATTAAATACAAAAGGCCCAATGCCGCCTTACGTACAAGAATAGAGACTCTTCTTACAGTCGGTGCTTTGAGCAGTCCCTATGAGACCAGTATTAGTTTCTGATACACCACTGCAGGTTCAATGTATTCCTCAGAAATACACATTGACGATGAAACACTGAAATTACATCGGAATTAAATACAAAAGGCACAATGCCGCCATAAGTGCAAGAATAGAGACTCTTCTTACAGTTGGTGCTTTGAGCATTCCACTGCAGGTTCAATGTATTCCTTGGACATACACATTGACGAGTAAACACAGATATCGCATCGGAATTAAATACAAAATGCACAATGCCGCCTTAAGTACAAGAATAGAGACTCTTCTTACAGTCGGTGCTTTGAGCATTCCCTGTGACACCAGTATTAGTTTCCGATACACCACTGCGGGTTCAATGTATTCCTTTGACATACACCTTGAAGATGAAACACAGAAATCGCATCGGAATTAAATACAAAAGGCACAATGCTGACTTAAGTACAAGAATAGAGACTCTTCTTACAGTCGTACAGTCGGTGTTTTGAGCATTCCCTGTGAGACCATGAAATAAGTACAAGTATAGCTACTCTTCTTACAGTCGGTGCTTTGAGCATTCCCTGTGAGACCAGTATTAGTTTTCGACACACCACTTCAGGTTCACTGTATTCCTTGGACATACACATTGACGATGAAACACTGAAATTACATCGGAATTAAATACAAAAGGCACAATGCCGCCGTAAGTACAAGAATAGAGACTCTTCATACGGTCGGTACTTAGGCATTCCGTGTGAGACCAGTATTAATTTCCGATACACCACTGCAGGTTCAATGTATTCCTTGGACATACACCTTGACGATGAAGCACAGAAATCGCATCGGAATTAAATACAAAAGTCACAATGCCGCCTTAAGTACAAGAATAGAGACTCTTCTTACAGTCGGTGCTTTGAGCATTCCGTGTGAGACCAGTATTAATTTCCGATACACCACTGCAGGTTCAATGTATTGCTTGGACATACACCTTGACGATGAAGCACAGAAATCGCATCGGAATTAAATACAAACGGCACAATGCCGCCTTATGTACAAGAATAATGACCCTTCTTACAGTCGGTGCTTTGAACATTCCCCGTGAGACCAGAATTAGCTCGCGATACACCACTGCAGGTTCAATGTATTCCTTGGACATACACATTGACGATGAAACATTGAAATTACATCGGAATTAATACAAAACGCACAATGCCGCCTTAAGTGCAAGAAGAATGAAACTTCTTGGAGTCTGTGCTTTGATCCATTCCTGTGAGACCAGTATTAGCTTCCGATACGCCACTGCACGTTCAATGTATTCCATGGACATACACATTGACGACGAAACACAGAAATCGCATCGGAATGAAATACAAAAGGCACAATGCCGCCTTCAGTACAAGGATAGAGACTCTTCTCACAGTCGGTGTTTGAGCATTCCCTGTGAGACCAGTATTAGTTTCCGATACACCACTGCAGGTACAATGTATTCCTTGGACTTACACATTGACGATGAAACACTGAAATTACTTCGGAAATAAATACAAAAGGCAAATGCCGACTTAAGTGCAAGACGAGTGAGTCTTTTTAGAGTCTGTGCTTTGATTCTTTCCTGTGAGACCAGTATTAGTTTCCGATACACCACTGCAGATTCAATGTATTCCTTGGACCTTCACACTGACGATGAAACACAGAAATCGCATCGGAATTAAACACAAATGTCACAATTAAGCCTTAAGTACAAGAATAGAGACTCTTCTTACAGTCGGGGCTTTGAGCATTCCGTGTGAGACCAGTATTAGTTTCCGATATACCACTGCCAGATCAATGTATTCCTTGAACATACACATTGACGATGAAACACTGAAATTACATGGGAATTAAATACAATAGGCACAATGCTGCCTTAAGTGCAAGAATAGAGACTCCTCTTACTGTCGGTGCTTTGAGCATTCTCTGTGAGACCAGTATTTGTTTCCGATACACCACTGCACGTTCAATGTATTCCTTGGACCTTCACATTGACGATGAAACACAGAAATCGCATCGGAAGAAAATCCAAAAGGCACAATGCAGCCTTAAGTACAAGAATACAGACTCTTCTTACAGTCGGTGATTTGAGCATTCCCTGTGAGACCAGTATTAGAGTCCGATACACCACTGCAGGTTCAATGCATTCCTTGGACCTTCACATTGACGATGAAACACCGAAATCGCATCGGAATTAAATACAAAATTCACAATGCCGCCTTAAGTGCAAGAAGAGTGAGACTTCTTAGAGTCTGTGATTTGATCCTTTCCTGTGAGACCAGTATTAGTTTCCGATACAGCACTGCAGGTTCAATGTTTTCCACGGACTTTCAAATTGACGATGAAAAACTGAAATCGCATCGGAATTAAATACAAAAGGCACAATGCCGCCTTAAGTGCAAGAAGAGTGACACTTCTTGGTGTCTGTGATTTGATCCTTTCCTGTGAGACCAGTATTAGTTTCCGATACACCACTGCAGGTTCAATGTATTCCTTCTTGGACCTTCACATTGTCGATGAAACACAGAAATCGCATCGGAATAAAATACAAAAGGCACTATGCCGCCTTAAGTACAAGAATAGAGGCTCTTCTTACAGTCGGTGATTTGAGCATTCCCTGTGAGACCAGTATTTGATACCGATACACCACTGCAGGTTCAATGTATTCCTTGGACCTTCACATTGACGATGAAACACCGAAATCGCATCGGAATTAAATACAAAAGGCACAATGCCGCCATAAGTACAAGAATAGAGACTCTGCTTACAGTCGGTGCTTTGAGCATTCCCTGTGAGACCAGTATTAGTTTCCAATACTCCACAGCAGGTTCATTGTATTATTTGGACATACACATTGATGATCAAACACCGAAATTACATCGGAATTAAATACAAAAGGCACAATGCCTCCTAAAATGCAAGAAGAGTGAGACTTCTTAGAGTCTGTGCATTGATCCTTTCCTGTGAGACCAGTATTAGTTTCCGATACACCACTGCAGGTTCAATGTATTCCTTGGACAGACACATTGATGATGAAACACAGAAATAGCATCGGAATTTAATACAAAAGGCACAATGCCGCCTTAAGTGCAAGAAGAGTGAGTCTTCTTAGAGTCTGTGCTTTGATCCTTTCCTGTGAGAACAGTATTAGTTTCCGATACTCCACTGCAGGTTCAATGTATTCCTTGGACATACATATTGACGATGAAACACAGAAATAGCATCGGAATTAAATACAAAAGATACAATGCCGCCTTAAGTGCAAGAAGAGTGAGTCTTCTTAGAGTCTGTGCTTTGATCCTTTCCTGTGAGAACAGTATTAGTTTCCAATACTCCACTGCAGGTTCAATGTATTCCTTGGACATACACATTGACGATGAAGCACAGAAATCGCATCGGAATTAAATACAAAAGGCACAATGCCGCCTTAAGTACAAGATTAGAGGCTCTTCTTGAAGTCGGTGCTTTGAGCATTCCGTGTGAGACCAGTATTAGTTTCCCATACACCACTGCAGGTTCAATGTATTCCTTGGACATACACATTGACGATGAAACACTGAAATCGCATCGGAATTAAATACAAACGGCACAATGCCGCCTTAAGTTTAAGAATAGAGACTCTTCTTACAGTCGGTGCTTTGAGTATTCCCCGTGAGACCAGTATTAGCTTGCGATACACCACTGCAGGTTCAATGTATCAGTTGGACATACCTATTGACGATGAAACACTGAAATTACATCGGAATTAAATACAAAACGCACAATGCCGCCTTAAGTACATGAATAGAGACTCTTCTTACAGTCGGTGTTTGAGCATTCTCTGTGAGGCCAGTATTAGTTTCCGATACACCACAGCAGGTTTAATGTATTCCTTGGACCTTCAGATTGACGATGAAACACAGAAATGCATCGGTATTAAATACAATAGGCACAATGCCGCCTTAAGTGCAAGAATAAAGTCTCATCTTACAGTCGGTGCTTTGAGCATTCCCTGTGATACCAGTATTAGTTTCCGATACACCACTGTAGGTTCAATGTACCCCTTCTACATACACATTGACGATGCAACACCGAAATTACATCGGAATTTTATACAAAAGGCACAATGCCGCCTTAAGTGCAAGAAAAGTGTGACTTCTTAGAGTCTGTGCTTTGATCCTTTCCTGTGAGACCAGTATTAGTTTCCGATACACCACTGCAGGATTAATGTATTCCTTGGACCTTCAAATTGACGATGAAACACAGAAATCACATCGCAGTTAAATAGAAAAGGCACAATGCCGCCTTAAGTACAAGAATAGAGACACTTCTAACAGTCGGTGCTTTGAGCATTCCCTTTGAGACCAGTATTAGTTTCCGATACTCCACTGCAGGTTCAATGTATTCCTTGGACGTACACATTGACGATGAAACACAGATATCGCATCGGAATTAAATACAAAAGGCACAATGCCGCCTTACGTACAAGAATAGAGACTCTTCTTACAGTCGGTGCTTTGAGCATTCCCTGTGACACCAGTATTAGTTTCCGATACACCACTGCAGGTTCAATGTATTCCTTGGACATACACCTTGAAGATGAAACACAGAAATCGCATCGGAATTAAATACAAAAGGCACAATGCTGACTTAAGTACAAGAATAGAGACTCTTCTTACAGTCTTACAGTCGGTGTTTTGAGCATTCCCTGTGAGACCATGAAATAAGTACAAGTATAGCTACTCTTCTTACAGTCGGTGCTTTGAGCATTCCCTGTGAGACCAGTATTAGTTTTCGACACACCACTCCAGGTTCAATGTATTCCTTGGACATACACATTGACGATGAAACACTGAAATTACATCGGAATTAAATACAAAAGGCACAATGCCGCCGTAAGTACAAGAATAGAGACTCTTAATACGGTCGGTGCTTTGAGAATTCCCTGTGAGACCAGTATTAGTTTCCGATACACTACTGCAGGTTCAATGTATTCCTTGGACCTTCACATTGACGATGAAACACAGAAATCGCATCGGAATTAAATACAAAAGGCACATTGCCGCCTTAAGTACAAGAACAGGGACCCATCTTAAAGTCGGTGCTTAGGCATTCCGTGTGAGACCAGTATTAATTTCCGATACACCACTGCAGGTTCAATGTATTCCTTGGACATACACCTTGACGATGAAGCACAGAAATCGCATCGGAATTAAATACAAAAGTCACAATGCCGCCTTAAGTACAAGAGTAGAGATTCTTCTTACAGTCGGTGCTTTGAGCATTCCCTGTGAGATCAGTATTAGTTTCCGATACCACTGCAGGTTCAATGTATTCCTTGGACATATACATTGACAATGAAACACTGAAATTAATACCGCCCTAAGTGCAAGAAGAGTGAAACTTCTTAAAATCTGTGCTTTGATCCTTTCCTGTGAGACCAGTATTAGTTTTCGATACACCACTGCAGGTACAATGTATTCCTTGGACATACACATTGACGATGAAACACTGAAATTGCATGGGAATTAAATACAATAGGCACAATGCCGCCTTACGTGCAAGAATAGAGACTCCTCTTAAAGTCGGTGCATTGAGCATTCCCTGTGAGACCAGTATTTGTTTCCGATACACCACTGAACGTTCAATGTATTCCTTGGACCTTCACATTGACGATGAAACACAGAAATCGCATCGGAATATAATACAAAAGGCACAATGCAGCCTTAAGTACAAGAATACAGACTCTTCTTACAGTCGGTGATTTGAGCATTCTCTGTGAGACCAGTATTAGAGTCCGATACACCACTGCAGGTTCAATGTATTCCTTGGACCTTCACATTGACGATGAAACACAGAAATCGCATCAGAATTAAACACAAAATTCACAATGCCGCCTTAAGTACAAGAATAGAGACACTTCTTACAGTCGGTGCTTAGAGCATTCCCTGTGAGACCAGTTTTAGTTTCCGATACACAACTGCAGGTTCCGTGTATTCCTTGGACCATCACATTGACGATGAAACACTGAAATTGCATGGGAATTAAATACAAAAGGCTCAATGCCGCCTTAAGTACAAGAATAGAGACTCTTCTTACAGTCGGTGCTTTGAGCATTCCCTGTGAGACCAGTATCAGCTTGTTATACACCACTGCAAGTTCAATGTGTTCCTTGGACCTTCATAATGACGATGAAACACAGAAATCGCATCGGAATTAAATACAAAAATCACGATGCCGACTTAAGTACTAGAATAGAGACTCTTCTCACAGTCGGTGCTATGAGCATTCCCTGTGAGATCAGTATTAGTTTCCGATACACCACTGCAGGTTCAATGTATTTCTTGGACGTACATATTGACGATGGAAAACTGAAATTACATCGGAATTAAATACAAAAGGCACAATGCCGCCTTAAGTACAAGAATAGAGACTCTTCTTACAGTCGGTGCTTTGGACATACCCTGTGAGACCAGTATTAGTTTCCGATACACCACTGCAAGTTCAATGTATTCCTTGGACCATCACATTGACGATGAAACACAGAAATCGCATCGGAATTAAATACAAAAATCACAATGCCGACTTAAGTACTAGAATAGAGACTCTTCTTACAGTCGGTGCTATGAGCATTCCCTGTGAGACCACTATTAGTTTCCGATACAGCACTGCAGGTACAATGTATTCCTTAGGACATACACGTTGACGATGAAACACTGAAATTACATCGAAATTAAATACAAAAGGCACAATGCCGTCCTAAGTGCAAGAAGAGTGAGTCTTCTTAGAGTCTGTGCTTTGATCCTTTCCTGTGAGACCAGTTTTAGTTTCCGATACACCAATGCAGATTCAATGAATCCCTTGGATCTTCACATTGACGATGAAACACAGAAATCGCATCGGAATTAAATACAAAAGTCGCATTTAAGCCTTAAGTACAACAATAGAGACTCTTCTTACAGTCGGGGCATTGAACATTCCGTGTGAGACCAGTATTAGTTTCCGATATACCACTGCCAGTTCAATGTTTCCTTGAACATACACATTGACGATGAAACACTGAAATTACATGGGAATTAAATACAATAGGCAGAATGCTGCCTTACGTGCAAGAATAGAGACTCCTCATACAGTCGGTGCTTTAAACATTCCTGTGAGACTAGTATTTGGTTCCGATACACCACTGAACGTTCAATGTATTCCTTGGACCTTCACATTGACGATGAAACACAGAAATCTCATCGGAATGAAATACAAAAGGCACAATGCAGCCTTAAGTACAAGAATACAGACTCTTCTTACAGTCGGTGATTTGAGCATTCCCTGTGAGACCAGTATTAAAGTCCGATACACCACCGCAGGTTCAATGTTTTCCTTGGACATACACATTGACGATGAAACACTGATATTACATCGGAATTAAATACAAAAGGCACAATGCCGCCTTAAGTGCAAGAGTAGAGTCTCTTCTTACAGTCGGTGCTTTGAGCATTCCCTGCGAGACCAGTATTAGTTTCCGATACACCACTGCAGCTTCAATGTATTCCTTGGACATACACATTAACGATGTAACACAGAAATTACATCGTAAATAAATACAAAAGGGACAATGCCGCCTTAAGTGCAAGAAGAGTGAGTCTTCATAGAGTCTGTGCTTTTATCCTCTCCGGTGCGACCAGTATTAGTTGCCGATACGCCACTGCAGGTTCAACGTATTCTTGGACCTTCACATTGTCGATGAAACACAGAAATCGCATCGGAATTAAATAGAAATGGCACAATGCCGCCTTAAGTACAAGTATAGAGACACTTCTTACAGTCGGTGCTTAGAGCATTCCCTGTGGGACCAGTTTTAGTTTCCGATACACAACTGCAGGTTCCGTGTATTCCTTGGACCATCACATTGACGATGAAACACAGAAATGGCATCGGAATTAAATACAAAATGTACAATGCCGCCATGACTACAAGATTAGACCCTCTTCTTACAGTCTGTGCTTTGAGCATTCCCTGAGAGACCAGTATTAGTCTCCGATACACCACTGCAAGTTCAATGTATTCCTTGGACCATCACATTGACGATGAAACACAGAAATCGCATCGGAATTAAATAGAAAAATCACAATGCCGACTTCAGTACTAGAATAGAGACTCTTCTTACAGTCGGTGCTATGAGCATTCCCTGTGAGACCAGTATTAGTTTCCGATTCACCACTGCAGGTTCAATGTATTTCTTGGACGTACACATTGACGATGGAAAACTGAAATTACACCGGAATTAAATACAAAAGGCAAAATGCCGCCTTAAGTACAAGAATAGAGACACTTCTTACAGTCGGTGCTTTGGACATACCCTGTGAGACCAGTATTAGTTTCCGATACACCATTGCAAGTTCAATGTATTCCTTGGACCATCACATTGACGATGAAACACAGAAATCGCATCGGAATTAAATACAAAAGTCGTAATTAAGCCTTAAGTACAACAATAGAGACTCTTCTTACAGTCGGGGCATTGAGCATTCCGTGTGAGACCAGTATTAGTTTCCGATATACCACTGCCAGTTCAATGTTTCCTTGAACATACACATTGACGATGAAACACTGAAATTACATGGGAATAAAATACAAAAGGCACAATGCAGCCTTAAGTACAAGAATACAGACTCTTCTTACAGTCGGTGATTTGAGCATTCCCTGTGAGACCAGTATTAGAGTCCGATACACCACTGCAGGTTCAATGTTTTCCTTGGACATACACATTGACGATGAAACACTGATATTACATCGGAATTAAATACAAAAGGCAAAATGCCGCCTTAAGTGCAAGAGTAGAGTCTCTTCTTACAGTCGGTGCTGTGAGCATTCCCTGCGGGACCAGTATAAGTTTCCGATACACCACTGCAGCTCCAATGTATTCCTTGGACATACACATTTACGATGTAACACAGAAATTACATCGTAAATAAATACAAAAGGGACAATGCCGCCTTAAGTGCAAGAAGAGTGAGTCTTCATAGAGTCTGTGCTACTATCCTTTCCGGTGCGACCAGTATTAGTTGCCGATACGCCACTGCAGGTTCAATGTATTCCTTGGACCTTCACATTGTCGATGGAACACAGAAATCGCATCGGAATTAAATACAAATGGCACAATGCCGCCTTAAGTACAAGAATAGAGACTTTTCTTACAGTCGGTGTTTTGAGCATTCCCTGTAACACCAGTATTAGTTTCCGATACACCACTGCAAGTTCAATGTATTCCTTGGACCATCACATGGACGATGAAACACAGAATTGCATCGGAACTATATACAAAAATCACAATGCCGACTTAAGTACTAGAATAGATACTCTTCTAACAGTCGGTGCTATGAGCATTCCCTGTGAGACCAGTATTAGTTTCCGATACACCACTGCAGGTTCAATGTATTTCTTGGACGTACACTGTGACGATGGAAAACTGAAATTACATCGGAATTAAATACAAAAGGCACAATGCCGCCTTAAGTGCAAGAAGAGTGAGACTTCTTAGAGTCTGTGCTTTGATCCTTTCCTGTGAGACCAGTATTAGTTTCCGATACAGCACTGCAGGTTCAATGTATTCCACTGACTTTCAAATTGACGATGAAACACTGAAATCGCATCGGAATTAAATACAAAAGGCACAATACCGCCTTAAGTGCAAGAAGAGTGACACTTCTTACAGTCGGTGCTTTGAGCATTACCTGTGAGACCAGTATTAGTTTCCTATACACCACTGCAGGTTCAATGTATTCCATGGAAATTAACATTGACGATGAGACACAGAAATCGGATCGGAATTAAATACAAAAGACACAATGCCCCCTTAAGCACAAGAATAGAGACTCTTTTTACAGTCGGTGCTTTGAGCATTCCCTGTGAGACCAGTATTAGTTTCCGATACACCACTGCAGGTTCAATGTATTCCTTGGATATACACGTTGACGATGAAACACTGAAATTACATCAGAATTAAATACAAAAGGCACAATGCCGCCTTAAGTGCAAGAGTAGAGACTCTTCTTACTGTCGGTGCTTTGAGCATTCCCTGCGGGACCAGTGTTAGTTTCCGATACACCACTGCAGGTTCAGTGTATTCCTTGGACCTTCACATTGACGATGAAACACAGAAATCGCAACGGAATTAAATACAAAAGACACAATGCGGCCTTAAGTATAAGAATAGAGACTCTTCTTACAGTCGGTTCTTTAAGCATTCCCGTTGAGACCAGTATTAATTTCCGATACACCATAGCAGGATCAGTGTAATCCTTGCACCTACACGTTGACGATGAAACACAGAAATCGCATCGGAATTAAATACAAACGGCACAATGCCGCCTTAAGTTTAAGAATAGAGACTCTTCTTACAGTCGGTGCTTTGAGTATTCCCCGTGAGACCAGTATTAGCTTGCGATACACAACTGCAGGTTCAAAGTATTCCTTGGACATACACATTGACGATGAAACACTGAAATTACATCGGAATTAAATACAAAACGCACAATGCCGCCTTAAGTGCAGGAAGAGTGAGACTTCTTAGAGTCTGTGCTTTGATCCATTTCTGTGAGACCAGTATTAGCTTCCGATACGCCACTGCAGGTTCAATGTATTCCTTGGACATACACGTTGACGATGAAACACAGAAATCGCATCGAAATTAAATACAAAGGGCACAATGCCGCCTTTAGTACAAGAATAGAGACTCTTCTTACAGTCGGTGCTTTGAGCATTCCCTTTGAGGCCAGTATTAGTTTCCGATACTCCACTGCAAGTTCAATGTATTCCTTGGACATACACATTGACGATGAAACACAGATATCGCATCGGAATTAAATACAAATGGCACAATGCCGCCTTACGGACAAGAATAGAGACTCTTCTTACAGTCGGTGCTTTGAGCAGTCCACTGCAGGTTCAATGTATTCCTTGGACATACACATTGACGATGTAACACAGAAATCGCATCGGAATTAAATACAAAAGTCACAATGCCGCATTAAGTACAAGAATAGAGACTCTTCTTGAAGTCGGTGCCTTGAGCATTCCCTGTGAGACCAGTATTAGTTTCCGATACATCACAGCAGGTTCAATGTATTCCTTGGACATACACATTGACGATCAAACACTTCAATTACATCGGAATTAAATACAAAAGGCACAAAGCCGCTTTAAGTGCGAAAAGAGTGAGACTTCTTAGAGTCTGTGCTTTGATCCTTTCCTGTGAGAACCGTATTAGTTTCCTATACACCACTGCAGGTTTAATGTATTCCTTGGACATAAACATTGACGATGAAACACAGAAATCGCATCGGAATTAAATACAAAAGTCACAATGCCGCATTAGGTACAAGAAAGAGACTCTTCTTGAAGTCGGTGCTTTGAGAATTCCGTGTGAGATCAGTATTAGTTTCCCATACACCACTGCAGGTTCAATGTATTCCTTGGACATACACATTGACGATGAAACACAGAAATCGCATCGGAATTAAATACAAAAGGCACAATGCCCCCTTAAGTACAAGAATAGATACTCTCCTTACAGGCTTACAGTCGGTGTTTTGAGCATGCCCTGTGAGACCATGAAATTAGTACAAGTAAGGAGACTCTTCTTACAGTCGGTACTTTAAGCATTCCCTGTGAGACCAGTATTAGTTTCCGACACAACACTACAGGTTCAATGTATTCCTTGGACATACACATTGACGGTGCAACACTGAAAATACATCGGAATTAAATACAAAAGGGACAATGCCGCCTTAAGTGCAAGATGTGTCAGACTTCTTAGAGTCCGTGCTTTAATCCTTTTCTGTGATACCAGTATTAGTTTCCGATACATCACTGCAGGTTCAATGTGTTCCTTGGACCTTCACATTGACGATAATACACAGAAATCGCATTGGAATTAAATACAAAAGGCACAATGCCGCCTTAAGTACAAGAATAGAGACCCTTCTTACAGTCGGTGCGTTGAGCATACCCTGTGAGACCAGTATTAGTTTCCGATACACCACTTCAGGTTCAATGTATTCCTTGGACCTTCACATTGACGATGAAACACAGAAATCGCAACGGAATGAAATACAAAAGACACAATGCGGCTTTAAGTATAAGAATAGAGACTCTTCTTACAGTCGGTTCTTTGAGCATTCCCTATGAGACCAGTATTAGTTTCCGATACACCATAGCAGGTTCAGTGTATTCCTTGGACCTTCACATTGACGATGAAACACAGAAATCGCATCGGAATTAAATTCAAAAGGCACAATGCCGCCTTAAGTACAAGAATAGAGACTCTTCTTACAGTCGGTGTTTGAGCATTCCCTGTGAGACCAGTATTAGGTTCCGTAAAACCACAGCAGGTTCAATGTATTCCTTGGACCTTTACATTAACGATGAAACACAGAAACGCATCGGAATTAAATACAAAAGGCACAATGCCGCCTTCAGTGCATGAATAAAGTCTCTTCTTTCAGTCGGTGCTTTGAGCATTCCCTGTGAGACCAGTATTAGTTTCCGTTGCACCACTGCAGGTTCAATGTATTCCTTAGACTTACACATTGACGATGAAACACTGAAATTACATCGGAATTAAATACAAAATTCACAATGTCGCCTTAAGTACAAGAAAAGTGAGACTTCTATGAGTCTGTGCTTTGATCCTTTCCTGTGAGACCCGTATTAGTTTCCGAATCACCACTGCAGGTTCAATGTATTCCTTGGACCTTCACATTGACGATGAAACACAGAGGTCACATCGGAATTAAATACAAAAGGCACAATGCCGCCTTAAGTACAAGAATAGAGACTCTTTTTACAGTCGGTGATTTGAGCATTCCCTGTGAGACCAGTATTAGTTTCCGATACACCACTGCAGGTTCAATGTATTCCTTAGACATACACATTGACGATGAAACACTGAAATTACATCGGATTAAATACAAAAGGCACAATGCCGCCATAAGTGCATGAATACAGACTCTTCTTACAGCCGGTGACTTGAGCATTCCCTGTGAGGCCAGTATTAGTTTCCGATGCACCACTGCAGGTACAATGTATTCCTTGGACCTTCAAATTGACGATGAAACACAGAAATCGCATCTGAATTAAATACAAAATGCTCAATGCCACCTTAAGTACAAGAATAGAGACTCTCCTTACAGTCGGAGCTTTGAGCATTCCCTTTGAGACCAGTATTGGTTTCCGATGCACCACTGCAGGTTCAATTTATTCCTTGGACATACAAATTGACAATGAAACACAGAAATCGCATCGGAATTAAACACAAAAGGCACAATACCGCCATAAGTGCCAGAATAGAGACCCTTCTTACAGTCGGTGCTTTGGGCATTCCCTGTGTGACCAGTATTAGTTTCTGATACACCACTGCAGGTTCAATGTATTCCTTAGACATACACATTGACAATGAAACACTGAAATTACATCGCAATTAAATACAAAAGTCACAATGCCGCCATAAGTGCAAGAACATAGACCCTTCTTACAGTCGGTGCTTTGAGCATTCCCTGCGAGACCAGTACTAGTTTCCGATACACAACTGCAGGTACAATGTATTCCTTGGACCTTCACATTGACGATGGAACACAGAAATGGCATCGGAATTAAATACAAATGGCACAATGCCGCCTTAAGTACAAGAATAGAGAGTCTTCTTACAGTCGGTACTTTGAGCATTCCCTGTGAGACCAGTATTAGTTTCCCATACACCACTGCAGAGTCTATGTATTCCTTGGACCGTCACATTGACGATGAAACACAGAAATCGCATCGGAATTAAATACAAAAGACACAATGCCGCCTTAAGTACAAGAATAGAGACTCTTCTTACAGTCGGTGCTTTGAGCATTCCCTGTGAGACCAGTATTAGCTTCCGATACACCACTGCAGATTCCATGTATTCCTAGGACATACACATTGACGATGAAACACTGAAATTACATCGGAATTAAATACAAAAGGCACAATGCCGCCTTAAGTGCAAGAAGAATGAGACTTCTTAGAGTCTGTGCTTTGGTCCTTCCTGTGAGACCAGTAATTGTATCCGATACACCACTGCAGGTGCAATGTATTCCTTGGACCTTCACATTGACGATGAAACACAGAAATCACATTGGAATTAAATACAAAACTCACAATGCCGCCTTTAGTACAAGAATAGAGACTCTTCTTACAGTCGGTGCTTTGAGCATTCCCTGTGAGTCCAGTATTAGTTTCCGATACACCACTCCAGGTTCAATGTATTCCTTGGACATACTCATTGACGATGAAACTCTGAAATTACATCGGAATTAAATACAAAAGGGACAATGCCGCCTTAACGGCAATGTGAGTGAGACTTCTTAGAGTCTGTGCTTTGATCCTTTCCTGTGAGACCAGTATTAGTTTCCGATACACCACTGCAGGTTCAATGTATTCCTTGGACCTTCCCATTGACGATGAAACACAGTAATCGAATCGGAACTAAATAGAAAAGGCACAATGCCGGAATAAGTACAAGAATAGAGACTCTCCTTACAGTCGGTGCTTTGAACTTTCCGTGTAAGACCAGTATCAGTTTGCGATACACCACTGCAGGTTCAATGTATTCCTTGGACATACACATTGACGATGAAACACAGATATTGCATCGGAATTTAATAAAAAAGGCACAATGCCGATTTTAGTACAAGAATAGAGACCCTTCTTACATTCGGTGTTTGAGCATTCACTGTGAGACCAGTATTAGTTTCTGATACACCACTGCAGGTTCAATGTATTCCTTGGACCTTCACATTCACGATGAAAAACAGAATTCGCAACGGTATTAAATACTAAAGGCATAATGCCGCCTTCAGTACAAGAATAGAGACTCTTCTTACAGTCGGTGCTTTGAGCATTTCCTGTGAAACCAGTATTAGTTTCCGATACACCACTGCAGGTTCAATGTATTGCTTGGACATACACATTGACGATGAAATACAGAAATCGCATCGGAATTAAATACAAAAGGCACAATTCCGCCTTACGTAAAAGAATAGAGACTCTTCTTACAGTCGGTGCTTTGAGCATTCCCTGTGAGACCAGTATTAGTTTCCGATACACCACTCCAGGTTCAATGTATTCCTTGGACATACTCATTGACGATGAAACTCTGAAATTACATCGGAATTAAATACAAAAGCAAGAATGCCGCCTTAACGGCAAGATGCGTGAGACTTCTTAGAGTCTGTGCTTCGATCTTTTCCTGTGAGACCAGTATAAGTTTCCGATACACCACTGCAGGTTCAATGTATTCATTAGACATACACATTGACGATGAAACACTGAAATTACATCGGAATTAAATACAAATGGCACAATGCCGCCATATGTGCAAGAATAGAGACTCCTCTTACAGTCGGTGCTTTGAGCATTCCCTGTGACACCAGTATTAGTTTCCGATACACCACTGCAGGTTCAATGTATTCCTTGGACATACACATTGACGATGAAACACAGAAATCGCATCGGAATGAAATACAAAAGGCACAATGCCGCCTTACGTACAAGAATAGAGACTCTTCTTATAGTCGGTGCTTTGAGCATTTCCTGTGAGACAAGTATTAGTTTCCGATAGACCACTCCAGGATCAATGTATTCCATGGACATACTCAATGACGATGAAACACTGAAATTAAATCGGAATTAAATACAGAAGGAACAATGGCGCCTTAACTGCAAGATGAGTGAGACTTCTTAGAGTCTGTGCTTTGATCCTTTTCTGTGATCCCAGTTTTAGTTTCCGATTCACCACTGCAGGTTCAATGTATTCCTTCGACCTTCACATTGACTATCAAACACAGATATCGCATCGGAATTAAATACAAAAGGCACAATGCCGCCTTAAGTACAAGATTAGAGACTCATCTTACAGTCGGTGATTTGAGCATTCACTGTGAGACCAGTATTAGATTCCGATACACCACTGCAGGTTCAATATATTCATTGGACCTTCACATTGACGATGAAAAACAGATATCGCATCGGAATTAAATACAAAGGCACAATGCCGCCTTAAGTACACGAATAGAGACTCTTCTTACAGTCGGTGCTATGAGCATTCCCTGTGAGACCAGTATTAGTTTCCTATACACCACTGCAGGTTCAATGTATTCCTTCGACATACACATTGAAGACGAAACACCGAAATTACATCGGAATTAAATACAAAAGGCACAATGCCGCCTTAAGTGCAAGAAGAGTGAGACTTCTTAGAGTCTGTGCTTTGATCCTTTCCTGTGAGACCAGTATTAGTTTACGGTACACCACTGCAGGTTTAATGTATTCCTTGGACCTTCACATTGACGATGAAACTCAGAAGTCACATCGGAAATAAATACAAAAGGCACAATGCCGCCGTAAGTACAAGAATAGAGACTCTTCTTACAGTCGGTGCTTTGAGCATTCCCTGTGAGACCAGTATTAGTTTCTGATATACCACTGCAGGTTCAATGTATTCCTTGGACATACGCATTGACGATGAAACACAGAAATCGCATTTGAATTAAATACAAAAGGCACAATGCCGCCTTACGTACAAGAATAGAGACTCTTCTTACAGTCGGTGCTTTGAGCATTCCCTGTGAGGCCAGTATTAGTTTCCGATACACCACTGCAGGTACAATGTATTCCTTGGACCTTCAAATTCACGATGAAACACAGAAATCGCATCGGAATTAAATACAAAATGCACAATGCCGCCTTAAGTACAAGAATAGAGACCCTTCTTACAGTCGGTGCTTTGAGCATTCCCTGTGAGACCAGTATTGGTTTCCGATACACCACAGCAGATACAATGTATTGCTTGGAACTTCCCATTGATGATGAAACACAGAAATCGCATCGGAATTAAATACAAAAGGCACAATGCCGCTTTAAGTACAAGAATTGAGACTCTTCCTACAGTCGATGCATTGAGCATTCCCTGTGAGACCAGTATTAGTTTCCGACAAACCACTGCAGGTTCAATGTATTCCTTGGACCTTTGCATTAACGAAGAAACACAGAAATCGCAGTGGAACTAAATACAAAAGGCACAATGCCGCAATAAGTACAAGAATAGAGACCCTTCTTACAGTCTGTGCTTTGAGCATTCCCTGTGAGACCAGTATTAGTTTCCGATACACCACTGCAGGTTCAATGTATTCCTTGGACCTTCACATTGACGATGAAACACAGAAATCGCAACGGAATGAAATACAAACGACACAATGCGGCTTTAAGTATAAGAATAGAGACTCTTCTTACAGTCGGTTCTTTGAGCATTCCCTATGAGACCAGTAGTAGCTTCCGATACACCATAGCCGGTTCAGTGTAATCCTTGGACCTTCACATTGACGATGAAACACAGAAATCGCATCGGAATTAAATACAAAAGGCACAATGCCGCCTTAAGTACAGGAATGGAGACTCTTCTTACAGTCGGTGTTTGAGCATTCCCTGTGAGACCAGTATTAGTTTCCGTAAAACCACAGCAGGTTCAATGTATTCCTTGGACCTTCACATTGACGATGAAACACAGAAACGCATCGGAATTAAATGCAAAAGGCACAATGCCGCCTTCAGTGCAAGAATAAAGTCTCTTCTTACAGTCGGTGCTTTGAGCATTCCCTTTGAGACCAGTATTAGTTTCCGTTGCACCACTGCAGCTTCAATGTATTCCTTAGACTTACACATTGACGATGAAATACTGAAATTACATCGGAATTAAATACAAAATTCACAATGTCGCCTTAAGTCCAAGAAAAGTGAGAGTTCTTTGAGTCTGTGCTTTGATCTTTTCCTGTGAGACCAGTATTAGTTTCCGAATCACCACTGCAGGTTCAATGTATTCCTTGGACCTTCACATTGACGATGAAACACAGAAATCGCATCGGAATTAAATACAAAAGGCACAATGCCGCCTTAAGTACAAGAATAGAGACTCTTCTTACAGTCGGTGTTTGAGCATTCCCTGTGAGACCAGTATTAGTTTCCGTAAAACCACAGCAGGTTCAATGTATTCCTTGGACCTTCACATTGACGATGAAACACAGAAACGCATCGGAATTAAATGCAAAAGGCACAACGCCGCCTTCAGTGCAAGAATAAAGTCTCTTCTTACAGTCGGTGCTTTGAGCATTCCCTTTGAGACCAGTATTAGTTTCCGTTGCACCACTGCAGCTTCAATGTATTCCTTAGACATACACATTGACAATGAAACACTGAAATTACATCGCAATTAAATACAAAAGTCACAATGCCGCCATAAGTGCAAGAACATAGACCCTTCTTACAGTCGGTGCTTTGAGCATTCCCTGCGAGACCAGTACTAGTTTCCGATACACAACTGCAGGTACAATGTATTCCTTGGACCTTCACATTGACGATGGAACACAGAAATGGCATCGGAATTAAATACAAATGTCACAATGCCGCCTTAAGTACAAGGATAGAGAGTCTTCTTACAGTCGGTGCTTTGAGCATTCCCTGTGAGACCAGTATTAGCTTCCGATACACCACTGCAGATTCCATGCATTCCTAGGACATACACATTGACGATGAAACACTGAAATTACATCGGAATTAAATACAAAAGGCACAATGCCGCCTTAAGTGCAAGAAGAATGAGACTTCTTAGAGTCTGTGCTTTGGTCCTTCCTGTGAGACCAGTAATTGTATCCGATACACCACTGCAGGTGCAATGTATTCCTTGGACCTTCACATTGACGATGAAACACAGAAATCACCATGGAATTAAATACAAAAGGCACAATGCCGCCATAAGTGCATGAATACAGACTCTTCTTACAGCCGGTGCTTTGAGCATTCCCTGTGAGGCCAGTATTAGTTTCCGATGCACCACTGCAGGTACAATGTATTCCTTGGACCTTCAAATTGACGATGAAACACAGAAATCGCATCTGAATTAAATACAAAATGCTCAATGCCACCTTAAGTACAAGAATAGAGACTCTCCTTACAGTCGGAGCTTTGAGCGTTCCCTTTGAGACCAGTATTGGTTTCCGATGCACCACTGCAGGTTCAATTTATTCCTTGGACATACAAATTGACAATGAAACACAGAAATCGCATCGGAATTAAACACAAAAGGCACAATACCGCAATAAGTGCCAGAATAGAGACCCTTCTTACAGTCGGTGCTTTGAGCATTCCCTGTGAGATCAGTATTGGTTTCCGATACACTACAGCAGGTGCAATGTATTCCTTGGAACTTCCCATTGATGATGAAACACAGAAATCGCATCGGAATTAAATACAAAAGGCACAATGCCACCATAAGTGCAAGAATAGAGGCTCCTCTTACAGTCGGTGCTTTGAGCATTCCCTGTGAGACCAGTATTAGTTTCCGATACACCACTGCAGGTACAATGTATTCCTTGTACCTCCACATTGACGATGAAACACAGAAATCGCATCGGAATTAAATGCAAAAGGCACAATGCCGCCTTAAGTACAAGGATAGAGACTCTTCTTACAGTCGGTGCTTTGAGCATTCCCTGTGAGACCAGTATTAGTTTCCGATACACAACTGCAGGTTCAGTGTATTCCTTGGACATACACATTAACGATGAAACACAGAAGTCGCATCGGAATTAAATACAAAAGGCACAACGCCGCCTTACGTACAAGAATAGAGACTCTTCTTACAGTCGGTGCTTTGAGCATTCCCTGTGTGACCAGTATTAGTTTCTGATACACCACTGCAGGTTCAATGTATTCCTTAGACATACACATTGACAATGAAACACTGAAATTACATCGCAATTAAATACAAAAGTCACAATGCCGCCATAAGTGCAAGAACATAGACCCTTCTTACAGTCGGTGCTTTGAGCATTCCCTGCGAGACCAGTACTAGTTTCCGATACACAACTGCAGGTACAATGTATTCCTTGGACCTTCACATTGACGATGGAACACAGAAATGGCATCGGAATTAAATACAAATAGCACAATGCCGCCTTAAGTACAAGAATAGAGAGTCTTCTTACAGTCGGTACTTTGAGCATTCCCTGTGAGTCCAGTATTAGTTTCCCATACACCACTGCAGAGTCTATGTATTCCTTGGACCGTCACATTGACGATGAAACACAGAAATCGCATTGGAATTAAATACAAAAGACACAATGCCGCCTTAAGTACAAGAATAGAGACTCTTCTTACAGTCGGTGCTTTGAGCATTCCCTGTGAGACCAGTATTAGCTTCCGATACACCACTGCAGATTCCATGTATTCCTAGGACATACACATTGACGATGAAACACTGAAATTACATCGGAATTAAATACAAAAGGCACAATGCCGCCTTAAGTGCAAGAAGAATGAGACTTCTTAGAGTCTGTGCTTTGGTCCTTCCTGTGAGACCAGTAATTGTATCCGATACACCACTGCAGGTGCAATGTATTCCTAGGACCTTCACATTGACGATGAAACACAGAAATCACAATGGAATTAAATACAAAACTCACAATGCCGCCTTTAGTACAAGAATAGAGACTCTTCTTACAGTCGGTGCTTTGAGCATTCCCTGTGAGACCAGTATTAGTTTCCGATACACCACTCCAGGTTCAATGTATTCCTTGGACATACTCATTGACGATGAAACTCTGAAATTACATCGGAATTAAATACAAAAGGGACAATGCCGCCTTAACGGCAAGATGAGTGAGACTTCTTAGAGTCTGTGCTTTGATCCTTTCCTGTGAGACCAGTATTAGTTTCCGATACACCACTGCAGGTTCAATGTATTCCTTGGACCTTCGCATTGACGATGAAACACAGTAATCGAATCGGAACTAAATGGAAAAGGCACAATGCCGTAATAAGTACAAGAATAGAGACTCTCCTTACAGTCGGTGCTTTGAACTTTCCGTGTAAGACCAGTATCAGTTTGCGATACACCACTGCAGGTTCAATGTATTCCTTGGACATACACATTGACGATGAAACACAGATATTGCATCGGAATTTAATAAAAAAGGCACAATGCCGATTTTAGTACAAGAATAGAGACCCTTCTTACATTCGGTGTTTGAGCATTCACTGTGAGACCAGTGTTAGTTTCTGATACACCACTGCAGGTTCAATGTATTCCTTGGACCTTCACATTCACGATGAAAAACAGAATTCGCAACGGTATTAAATACTAAAGGCATAATGCCGCCTTCAGTACAAGAATAGAGACTCTTCTTACAGTCGGTGCTTTGAGCATTTCCTGTGAAACCAGTATTAGTTTCCGATACACCACTGCAGGTTCAATGTATTGCTTGGACATACACATTGACGATGAAATACAGAAATCGCATCGGAATTAAATACAAAAGGCACAATTCCGCCTTACGTAAAAGAATAGAGACTCTTCTTACAGTCGGTGCTTTGAGCATTCCCTGTGAGACCAGTATTAGTTTCCGATACACCACTCCAGGTTCAATGTATTCCTTGGACATACTCATTGACGATGAAACTCTGAAATTACATCGGAATTAAATACAAAAGCAAGAATGCCGCCTTAACGGCAAGATGCGTGAGACTTCTTAGAGTCTTTGCTTTGATCTTTTCCTGTGAGACCAGTATAAGTTTCCGATACACCACTGCAGGTTCAATGTATTCATTAGACATACACATTGACGATGAAACACTAAAATTACATCGGAATTAAATACAAATGGCACAATGCCGCCATATGTGCAAGAATAGAGACTCCTCTTACAGTCGGTGCTTTGAGCATTCCCTGTGAGACCAGTATTAGTTTCCGATACACCACTGCAGGTACAATGTATTCCTTGTACCTTCACATCGACGATGAAACACAGAAATCGCATTGGAATTAAATACAAAAGGCACAATCCTGCCTTAAGTACAAGAATAGAGACTCATCTTACAGTCGGTGCTTTGAGCATTCCCTGTGAGACCAGAATTAGTTTCTGATACACCACTGCAGGTTCAATGTATTCCTTGGACATACACATTGACGATGAAACAGAGAAATCGCATCGGAATGAAATACAAAAGGCACAATGCCGCCTTACGTACAAGAAGAGAGACTCTTCTTATAGTCGGTGCTTTGGGCATTTCCTGTGAGACAAGTATTAGTTTCCGATAGACCACTCCAGGATCAATGTATTCCATGGACATACTCAATGACGATGAAACACTGAAATTACATCGGAATTAAATACAGAAGGAACAATGGCGCCTTAACTGCAAGATGAGTGAGACTTCTTAGAGTCTGTGCTTTGATCCTTTTCTGTGAGACCAGTTTTAGTTTCCGATTCACCACTGCAGGTTCAATGTATTCCTTCGACCTTCACATTGACTATCAAACACAGATATCGCATCGGAATTAAATACAAAAGGCACAATGCCGCCTTAAGTACAAGATTAGAGACTCATCTTACAGTCGGTGATTTGAGCATTCACTGTGAGACCAGTATTAGATACCGATACACCACTGCAGGTTCAATATATTCCTTGGACCTTCACATTGACGATGAAAAACAGATATCGCATCGGAATTAAATACAAAGGCACAATGCCGCCTTAAGTACACGAATAGAGACTCTTCTTACAGTCGGTGCTATGAGCATTCCCTGTGAGACCAGTATTAGTTTCCTATACACCACTGCAGGTTCAATGTATTCCTTCGACATACACATTGAAGACGAAACACCGAAATTACATCGGAATTAAATACAAAAGGCACAATGCCGCCTTAAGTGCAAGAAGAGTGAGACTTCTTAGAGTCTGTGCTTTGATCCTTTCCTGTGAGACCAGTATTAGTTTACGGTACACCACTGCAGGTTTAATGTATTCCTTGGACCTTCACATTGACGATGAAACTCAGAAGTCACATCGGAAATAAATACAAAAGGCACAATGCCGCCGTAAGTACAAGAATAGAGACTCTTCTTACAGTCGGTGCTTTGAGCATTCCCTGTGAGACCAGTATTAGTTTCTGATATACCACTGCAGGTTCAATGTATTCCTTGGACATACGCATTGACGATGAAACACAGAAATCGCATTTGAATTAAATACAAAAGGCACAATGCCGCCTTACGTACAAGAATAGAGACTCTTCTTACAGTCGGTGCTTTGAGCATTCCCTGTGAGACCAGTATTAGTTTCCGATACACCACTGCAGGTTCAATGTAATCCTTAGACATACACATTGACGATGAAACACTGAAATTACATCGGAATTAAATACAAAATGCACAATGCCGCCATAAGTGCATGAATAGAGACTCTTCTTACAGTCGGTGCTTTGAGCATTCCCTGTGAGGCCAGTATTAGTTTCCGATACACCACTGCAGGTACAATGTATTCCTTGGACCTTCAAATTCACGATGAAACACAGAAATCGCATCGGAATTAAATACAAAATGCACAGTGCCGCCTTAAGTACAAGAATAGAGACCCTTCTTACAGTCGGTGCTTTGAGCATTCCCTGTGAGACCAGTATTGGTTTCCGATACATCACAGCAGATACAATGTATTGCTTGGAACTTCCCATTGACGATGAAACACAGAAATCGCATCGGAATTAAATACAAAAGGCACAATGCCGCTTTAAGTACAAGAATTGAGACTCCTCCTACAGTCGATGCTTTGAGCATTCCCTGTGAGACCAGTATCAGTTTCCGATAAACCACTGCAGGTTCAATTTATTCCTTGGACCTTTGCATTAACGAAGAAACACAGAAATCGCAGTGGAACTAAATACAAAAGGCACAATGCCGCAATAAGTACAAGAATAGAGACCCTTCTTACAGTCTGTGCTTTGAGCATTCCCTGTGAGACCAGTATTAGTTTCCGATACACCACTGCAGGTTCAATGTATTCCTTGGACCTTCACATTGACGATGAAACACAGAAATCGCAACGGAATGAAATACAAAAACAACACTGCGGCTTTAAGTATAAGAATAGAGACTCTTCTTACAGTCGGTTCTTTGAGCATTCCCTATGAGACCAGTAGTAGCTTCCGATACACCATAGCCGGTTCAGTGTAATCCTTGGACCTTCACATTGACGATGAAACACAGAAATCGCATCGGAATTAAATACAAAAGGCACAATGCCGCCTTAAGTACAAGAATAGAGACTCTTCTTACAGTCGGTGTTTGAGCATTCCCTGTGAGACCAGTATTAGTTTCCGTAAAACCACAGCAGGTTCAATGTATTCCTTGGACCTTCACATTGACGATGAAACACAGAAACGCATCGGAATTAAATGCAAAAGGCACAATGCCGCCTTCAGTGCAAGAATAAAGTCTCTTCTTACAGTCGGTGCTTTGAGCATTCCCTTTGAGACCAGTATTAGTTTCCGTTGCACCACTGCAGCTTCAATGTATTCCTCAGACTTACACATTGACGATGAAATACTGAAATTACATCGGAATTAAATACAAAATTCACAATGTCGCCTTAAGTACAAGAAAAGTGAGACTTCTTTGAGTCTGTGCTTTGATCTTTTCCTGTGAGACCAGTATTAGTTTCCGAATCACCACTGCAGGTTCAATGTATTCCTTGGACCTTCACATTGACGATGAAACACAGAAATCGCATCGGAATTAAATACAAAAGGCACAATGCCGCCTTAAGTACAAGAATAGAGACTCTTCTTACAGTCGGTGTTTGAGCATTTCCTGTGAGACCAGTATTAGTTTCCGTAAAACCACAGCAGGTTCAATGTATTCCTTGGACCTTCACATTGACGATGAAACACAGAAACGCATCGGAATTAAATGCAAAAGGCACAATGCCGCCTTCAGTGCAAGAATAAAGTCTCTTCTTACAGTCGGTGCTTTGAGCATTCCCTTTGAGACCAGTATTAGTTTCCGTTGCACCACTGCAGCTTCAATGTATTCCTTAGACATACACATTGACAATGAAACACTGAAATTACATCGCAATTAAATACAAAAGTCACAATGCCGCCATAAGTGCAAGAACATAGACCCTTCTTACAGTCGGTGCTTTGAGCATTCCCTGCGAGACCAGTACTAGTTCCCGATACACAACTGCAGGTACAATGTATTCCTTGGACCTTCACATTGACGATGGAACACAGAAATGGCATCGGAATTAAATACAAATGGCACAATGCCGCCTTAAGTACAAGAATAGAGAGTCTTCTTACATTCGGTGCTTTGAGCATTCCCTGTGAGACCAGTATTAGCTTCCGATACACCACTGCAGATTCCATGCATTCCTAGGACATACACATTGACGATGAAACACTGAAATTACATCGGAATTAAATACAAAAGGCAAAATGCCGCCTTAAGTGCAAGAAGAATGGGACTTCTTAGAGTCTGTGCTTTGGTCCTTCCTGTGAGACCAGTAATTGTATCCGATACACCACTGCAGGTGCAATGTATTCCTTGGACCTTCACATTGACGATGAAACACAGAAATCACATTGGAATTAAATACAAAACTCACAATGCCGCCTTTAGTACAAGAATAGAGACTCTTCTTACAGTCGGTGCTTTGAGCATCCCCTGTGAGACCAGTATTAGTTTCCGATACACCACTCCAGGTTCAATGTATTCCTTGGACATACTCATTGACGATGAAACTCTGAAATTACTTCGGAATTAAATACAAAAGGGACAATGCCGCCTTAACGGCAAGATGAGTGAGACTTCTTAGAGTCTGTGCTTTGATCCTTTCCTGTGAGACCAGTATTAGTTTCCGATACACCACTGCAGGTTCAATGTATTCCTTGGACCTTCGCATTGACGATGAAACACAGTAATCGAATCGGAACTAAATAGAAAAGGCACAATGCCGCAATAAGTACAAGAATAGAGACTCTCCTTACAGTCGGTGCTTTGAACTTTCCGTGTAAGACTAGTATCAGTTTGCGATACACCACTGCAGGTTCAATGTATTCCTTGGACATACACATTGACGATGAAACACAGATATTGCATCGGAATTTAATAAAAAAGGCACAATGCCGATTTTAGTACAAGAATAGAGACCCTTCTTACATTCGGTGTTTGAGCATTCACTGTGAGACCAGTATTAGTTTCTGATACACCACTGCAGGTTCAATGTATTCCTTGGACCTTCACATTCACGATGAAAAACAGAATTCGCAACGGTATTAAATACTAAAGGCATAATGCCGCCTTCAGTACAAGAATAGAGACTCTTCTTACAGTCGGTGCTTTGAGCATTTCCTGTGAAACCAGTATTAGTTTCCGATACACCACTGCAGGTTCAATGTATTGCTTGGACATACACATTGACGATGAAATACAGAAATCGCATCGGAATTAAATACAAAAGGCACAATTCCGCCTTACGTAAAAGAATAGAGACTCTTCTTACAGTCGGTGCTTTGAGCATTCCCTGTGAGACCAGTATTAGTTTCCGATACACCACTCCAGGTTCAATGTATTCCTTGGACATACTCATTGACGATGAAACTCTGAAATTACATCGGAATTAAATACAAAAGCAAGAATGCTGCCTTAACGGCAAGATGCGTGAGACTTCTTAGAGTCTGTACTTTGATCTTTTCCTGTGAGACCAGTATAAGTTTCCGATACACCACTGCAGGTTCAATGTATTCATTAGACATACACATTGACGATGAAACACTGAAATTACATCGGAAGTAAATAAAAATGGCACAATGCCGCCATATGTGCAAGAATAGAGACTCCTCTTACAGTCGGTGCTTTGAGCATTCCCTGTGAGACCAGTATTAGTTTCCGATACACCACTGCAGGTACAATGTATTCCTTGTACCTTCACATCGACGATGAAACACAGAAATCGCATTGGAATTAAATATAAAAGGCACAATCCTGCCTTAAGTACAAGAATAGAGACTCTTCTTACAGTCGGTGCTTTGAGCATTCCCTGTGAGACCAGAATTAGTTTCTGATACACCACTGCAGGTTCAATGTATTCCTTGGACATACACATTGACGATGAAACACAGAAATCGCATCGGAATTAAATACAAAAGGCACAATGCCGCCTTACGTACAAGAATAGAGACTCTTCTTATAGTCGGTGCTTTGAGCATTTCCTGTGAGACAAGTATTAGTTTCCGATAGACCACTCCAGGATCAATGTATTCCATGGACATACTCAATGACGATGAAACACTGAAATTACATCGGAATTAAATACAGAAGGAACAATGGCGCCTTAACTGCAAGATGAGTGAGACTTCTTAGAGTCTGTGCTTTGATCCTTTTCTGTGATCCCAGTTTTAGTTTCCGATTCACCACTGCAGGTTCAATGTATTCCTTCGACCTTCACATTGACTATCAAACACAGATATCGCATCGGAATTAAATACAAAAGGCACAATGCCGCCTTAAGTACAAGATTAGAGACTCATCTTACAGTCGGTGATTTGAGCATTCACTGTGAGACCAGTATTAGATTCCGATACACCACTGCAGGTTCAATATATTCCTTGGACCTTCACGTTGACGATGAAATACAGATATCGCATCGGAATTAAATACAAAGGCACAATGCCGCCTTAAGTACACGAATAGAGACTCTTCTTACAGTCGGTGCTATGAGCATTCCCTGTGAGACCAGTATTAGTTTCCTATACACCACTGCAGGTTCAATGTATTCCTTCGACATACACATTGAAGACGAAACACCGAAATTACATCGGAATTAAATACAAAAGGCACAATGCCGCCTTAAGTGCAAGAAGAGTGAGACTTCTTAGAGTCTGTGCTTTGATCCTTTCCTGTGAGACCAGTATTAGTTTACGGTACACCACTGCAGGTTTAATGTATTCCTTGGACCTTCACATTGACGATGAAACTCAGAAGTCACATCGGAAATAAATACAAAAGGCACAATGCCGCCGTAAGTACAAGAATAGAGACTCTTCTTACAGTCGGTGCTTTGAGCATTCCCTGTGAGACCAGTATTAGTTTCTGATATACCACTGCAGGTTCAATGTATTCCTTGGACATACGCATTGACGATGAAACACAGTAATCGCATTTGAATTAAATACAAAAGGCACAATGCCGCCTTACGTACAAGAATAGAGACTCTTCTTAGAGTCGGTGCTTTGAGCATTCCCTGTGAGACCAGTATTAGTTTCCGATACACCACTGCAGGTTCAATGTATTCCTTAGACATACACATTGACGATGAAACACTGAAATTACATCGGAATTAAATACAAAATGCACAATGCCGCCATAAGTGCATGAATAGAGACTCTTCTTACAGTCGGTGCTTTGAGCATTCCCTGTGAGGCCAGTATTAGTTTCCGATACACCACTGCAGGTACAATGTATTCCTTGGACCTTCAAATTCACGATGAAACACAGAAATCGCATCGGAATTAAATACAAAATGCACAATGCCGCAATAAGTACAAGAATAGAGACCCTTCTTACAGTCGGTACTTTGAGCATTCCCTGTGAGACCAGTATTGGTTTCCGATACACCACAGCAGATACAATGTATTGCTTGGAACTTCCCATTGACGATGAAACACAGAAATCGCATCGGAATTAAATACAAAAGGCACAATGCCGCTTTAAGTACAAGAATTGAGACTCTTCCTACAGTCGATGCTTTGAGCATTCCCTGTGAGACCAATATTAGTTTCCGATAAACCACTGCAGGTTCAATGTATTCCTTGGACCTTTGCATTAACGAAGAAACACAGAAATCGCAGTGGAACTAAATACAAAAGGCACAATGCCGCAATAAGTACAAGAATAGAGACCCTTCTTACAGTCTGTGCTTTGAGCATTCCCTGTGAGACCAGTATTAGTTTCCGATACACCACTGCAGGTTCAATGTATTCCTTGGACCTTCACATTGACGATGAAACACAGAAATCGCAACGGAATGAAATACAAAAGACACAATGCGGCTTTAAGTATAAGAATAGAGACTCTTCTTACAGTCGGTTCTTTGAGCATTCCCTATGAGACCAGTAGTAGCTTCCGATACACCATAGCCGGTTCAGTGTAATCCTTGGACCTTCACATTGACGATGAAACACAGAAATCGCATCGGAATTAAATACAAAAGGCACAATGCCGCCTTAAGTACAAGAATAGAGACTCTTCTTACAGTCGGTGTTTGAGCATTCCCTGTGAGACCAGTATTAGTTTCCGTAAAACCACAGCAGGTTCAATGTATTCCTTGGACCTTCACATTGACGATGAAACACAGAAACGCATCGGAATTAAATGCAAAAGGCACAATGCCGCCTTCAGTTCAAGAATAAAGTCTCTTCTTACAGTCGGTGCTTTGAGCATTCCCTTTGAGACCAGTATTAGTTTCCGTTGCACCACTGCAGCTTCAATGTATTCCTTAGACTTACACATTGACGATGAAATACTGAAATTACATCGGAATTAAATACAAAATTCACAATGTCGCCTTAAGTACAAGAAAAGTGAGACTTCTTTGAGTCTGTGCTTTGATCTTTTCCTGTGAGACCAGTATTAGTTTCCGAATCACCACTGCAGGTTCAATGTATTCCTTGGACCTTAACATTGACGATGAAACACAGAAGTCACATCGGAATTAAATACAAAAGGCACAATGCCGCCTTAAGTACAAGAATAGAGACTCTTTTTACAGTCGGGAATTTGAGCATTCCCTGTGAGACCAGTATTAGTTTCCGATACACCACTGCAGCTTCAATGTATTCCTTAGACATACACATTGACGATGAAACACTGAAATTACATCGGAATTAAATACAAAAGGCACAATGCCGCCTTAAGTACAAGAATAGAGACTCTCCTTACAGTCGGAGCTTTGAACATTCCCTTTGAGACCAGTATTGGTTTCCGATGCACCACTGCAGGTACAATGTATTCCTTGTACCTTCACAACGAGGATGAAACACAGAAATAGCATTGGAATTAAATACAAAAGGCACAATCCTGCCTTAAGTACAAGAATAGAGAGTCCTCTTACAGTCGGTACTTTGAGCATTCCCTGTGAGACCAGTATTAGTTTCCCATACACCACTGCAGAGTCTATGTATTCCTTGGACCTTCACATTGACGATGAAACACAGAAATCGCATCGGAATTAAATACAAAAGACACAATGCCGCCTTAAGTACAAGAATAGAGACTCTTCTTACAGTCGGTGCTTTGAGCATTCCCTGTGAGACCAGTATTAGCTTCCGATACACCACTGCAGATTCCATGTATTCCTAGGACATACACATTGACGATGAAACACTGAAATTACATCGGAATTAAATACAAAAGGCACAATGCCGCCTTAAGTGCACGAAGAATGAGACTTCTTAGAGTCTGTGCTTTGATCCTTCCTGTGAGACCAGTAATTGTATCCGATACACCACTGCAGGTGCAATGCATTCCTTGGACCTTCACATTGACGATGAAACACAGAAATCACATTGGAATTAAATACAAAAGGCACAATGCCACCTTAAGTACAAGAATAGAGACTCTTCCTACAGTCGGTGCTTTGAGCTTTCCCTGTAAGACCAGTATTAGTTTCCGATACACCACTGCAGATTCAATGTATTCCTTGGACATACAAATTGACGATGAAACTCAGATATTGCATCGGAATTTAATAAAAAAGGTACAATGCCGATATTAGTGCAAGATTAGAGACTCTTCTTACAGTCGGTGTTTGAGCATTCACTGTGAGACCAGTATTAGTTTCTGATACACCACTGCAGGTGCAATGTATTCCTTGGACCTTCACATTCACGATGAAACACAGAATTCGCATCGGTATTAAATACTAAAGGCATAATGCCGCCTTCAGTACAAGAATAGAGACTCTTCTTACAGTCGGTGCTTTGAGCATTCCCTGTGAGACCAGTATTAGTTTCCGATACACCACTCCAGGTTCAATGTATTAATTGGACATACTCATTGACGATGAAACTCTGAAATTACATCGGAATTAAATACAAAAGGTACAATGCCGCCTTAACGGCAACATGAGTGAGACTTCTTAGAGTCTGTGCTTTGATCCTTTCCTGTGAGACCAGTATTAGTTTCCGATACACCACTGCAGGTTCAATGTATCCCTTGGGCCTTCGCATTGACGATGAAACACAGTAATCGAATCGGAACTAAATAGAAAAGGCACAATGCCGCAATAAGTACAAGAATAGAGACTCTTCTTACAGTCGGTGCTTTGAGCATTCCCTGTGAGACTAGTATTGGATTCCGATACACCACAGCAGGTACAATGTATTCCTTGGAACTTCCCATTGACGATGAAACACAGAAATCGCATCGGAATTAAATGCAAAAGGCACAATTCCGCCTTAACTACAAGGATAGAGACTCTTCTTACAGTCGGTCCTTTGAGCATTCCCTGTGAGACCAGTATTAGTTTCCGATACACCACTGCAGGTTCAGTGTATTCCTTGGACATACACATTGACTATGAAACACAGAAATCGCATCGGAATTAAATACAAAAGGCACAATGCCGCCTTACGTACAAGAATAGAGACTCTTCTTACAGTCGGTGCTTTGAGCATTCCCTGTGAGACCAGTATTAGTTTCCCATACACCACTGCCGAGTCTATGTTTTTCTTGGACCTTCACATTGACGATGAAACACAGAAATCGCATCGGAATTAAATACAAAAGACACAATGCCGCCTCAAGTACAAGAATAGAGAGTCTTCTTACATCGGTGCTTTGAGCATTCCCTGTGAGACCAGTATTAGCTTCCGATACACCACTGCAGATTCCATGTATTCCTAGGACATACACATTGACGATGAAACACTGAAATTACATCGGAATTAAATACAAAAGGCACAATGCCGCCTTAAGTGCAAGAAGAATGAGACTTCTTAGAGTCTGTGCTTTGATCCATCCTGTGAGACCAGTAATTGTTTCCGATACACCATTGCAGGTGCAATGTATTCCTTGGACCTTCACATTGACGATGAAACACAGAATTCGCATCGGAATTAAATACAAAAGGCACAATGCTGCCTTAAGTACAAGAATAGAGACTCTTCTTACAGTCGGTGCTTTGAGCATTCCCTGTGAGACCAGAATTAGTTTCTGATACACCACTGCAGGTTCAATGTATTCCTTGGACATACACATTGACGATGAAACACAGAAATCGCATCGGAATTAAATACAAAAGGCACAATGCCACCTTACGTACAAGAATAGAGACTCTTCTTATAGTCAGTGCTTTGAGCATATCCTGTGAGACCAGTATTAGTTTCCGATAGACCAATCCAGGTTCAATGTATTCCTTGGACATACTCAATGAGGATGAAACTCTGAAATTACATCGGAATTAAATACAAAAGAACAATGGCGCCTTAACTGCAAGATGAGTGAGACTTCTTAGAGTCTGTGCTTTGATTCTTTCCTGTGAGACCAGTTTTAGTTTCCGATTCACCACTGCAGGTTCAATGTATTCCTTCGACTTTCACATTGACTATCAAACACAGAAATCGCATCGGAATTAAATACAAAAGGCACAATGCCGCCGTAAGTACAAGATTAGAGACTCATCTTACAGTCGGTGATTTGAGCATTCACTGTGAGACCAGTATTAGTTTCCGATACACCACTGCAGGTTCAATATATTCCTTGGACCTTCACATTGACGATGAAATACAGATATCGCATCGGAATTAAATACAAAAGGCACAATGCCGCCTTAAATACACGAATAGAGACTCTTCTTACAGTCTGTGCTATGAGCATTCCCTGTGAGACCAGTATTAGTTTCCGATACCCCACTGCAGGTTCAATGTATTCCTTCGACATACACATTGAAGACGAAACACCGAAATTAAATCGGAATTAAATACAAAAGGCACAATGCCGCCTTAAGTGCAAGAAGAGTGAGTCTTCTTAGAGTCTGTGCTTTGATCCTTTCCTGTGAGACCAGTATTAGTTTCCGGTACACCACTGCAGGTTCAATGTATTCCTTGGACCTTCACATTGACGATGAAACACAGAAGTCACATCGGAAATAAATACAAAAGGCACAATGCCGCCTTAAGTACAAGAATAGAGCCTCTTCTTACAGTCGTTGCTTTGAGCATTCCCTGTGAGACCAGTATTAGTTTCTGATATACCACTGCAGGTTCAATGTATTCCTTGGACATACGCATTGACGATAAAACACAGAAATCGCATTTGAATTAAATACAAAAGGCACAATGCCGCCTTACGTACAAGAATAGAGACTCTTCTTACAGTCGGTGCTTTGAGCATTCCCTGTGGGACCAGTATTAGTTTCCGATACACCACTGCAGGTTCAATGTATTCCTTAGACATACACATTGACGATGAAACACTGAAATTACATCGGAATTAAATACAAAATGCACAATGCCGCCATAAGTGCATGAATAGAGACTCTTCTTACAGTCGGTGCTTTGAGCATTCCCTGTGAGGCCAGTATTAGTTTCCGATACACCACTGCAGGTACAATGTATTCCTTGGACCTTCAAATTCACGATGAAACACAGAAATCGCATCGGAATTAAATACAAAATGCACAATGCCGCCTTAAGTACAAGAATAGAGACTCTTCTTACAGTCGGTGCTTTGAGCATTCCCTTTGAGACCAGTATTGGTTTCCGATACACCACTGCAGGTTCAATGTATTCCTTGGACATACACATTGACAATGAAACACAGAAATCGCATCGGAATTAAACACAAAAGGCACAATACCGCCATAAGTGCCAGAATAGAGACTCTCTACCAGTCGGTGCTTTGAGCATTCCCTTTGAGACCAGTATTGGTTTCCGATACACCACAGCTGATACAATGTATTGCTTGGAACTTCCCATTGACGATGAAACACAGAAATCGCATCGGAATTAAATACAAAAGGCACAATGCCGCTTTAAGTACAAGAATTGAGACTCTTCCTACAGTCGATGTTTTGAGCATTCCCTGTGAGACCAGTATTAGTTTCCGATACACCACTGCAGGTTCAATGTATTCCTTGGACCTTCGCATTAACGAAGAAACACAGAAATCGCAGTGGAACTAAATACAAAAGGCACAATGCCGCAATAAGTACAAGAATAGAGACTCTTCTTACAGTCGGTGCTTTGAGCATTCCCTGTGAGACCAGTATTAGTTTCCGATACACCACTGCAGGTTCAATGTATTCCTTGGACATACACATTGACGATGAAACACTGAAATTACATTGGAATTAAATACAAAAGGCACAATGCCACCATAAGTGCAAGAATAGAGACTCCTCTTACAGTCGGTGCTTTGAGCATTCCCTGTGAGACCAGTATTAGTCTCCGATACACCACTGCAGGTACAATGTATTCCTTGTACCTTCACATTGAAGATGAAACACAGAAATCGCATCGGAATTAAATGGAAAAAGCACAATGCCGCCTTAAGTACAAGGATAGAGACTCTTCTTACAGTCGGTGCTTTGAGCATTCCCTGTGAGACCAGTATTTGTGTCCGATACACCACTGCAGGTTCAGTGTTTTCCTTGGACATACACATTGACGATGAAACACAGAAATCGCATCGGAATTAAATACAAAAGGCACAATGCCGCCTTACGTACAAGAATAGAGACTCTTCTTACAGTCGGTGCTTTGAGCATTCCCTGTGAGACCAGTATTAGTTTCTGATACACCACTGCAGGTTCAATGTATTCCTTAGACATACACACTGACAATGAAACACTGAAATTACATCGGAATTAAATACAAAAGTTACAATGCCGCCATAAGTGCAGAAACATAGACTCTTCTTAAAGTCGGTGCTTTGAGCATTCCCTGCCAGACCAGTACTAGTTTCCGATACACAACTGCAGGTACAATGTATTCCTTGCACCTTCACATTGACGATGGAACACAGAAATGGCATAGGAATTAAATACAAATGGCACAATGCCGCCTTAAGTACAAGAATAGAGAGTCTTCTTACAGTCGGTGGTTTGAGCATTCCCTGTGAGACCAGTATTAGTTTCCGATACACCACTGCAGATTCCATGTATTCCTAGGACATACACGTTGACGATGAAACACTGAAATTACATCGGAATTAAATACAACAGGCACAATGCCGCCTTAAATACAAGAAGAATGAGACTTCTTAGAGTCTGTGCTTTGATCTTTCCTGTGAGACCAGTAATTGTTTCCGATACACCACTGCAGGTTCAATGTATTCCTTCGACCTTCACATTGACTATCAAACACAGAAATCGCATCGGAATTAAATACAAAAGGCACAGTGCCGCCTTAAGTACAAGATTAGAGACTCTTCTTACAGTCGGTGATTTGAGCATTCCCTGTGAGACCAGTATTAGTTTCCGATAGACCACTGCAGGTTCAATATATTCCTTGGACCTTCACATTGGCGATGAAATACAGATATCGCATCGCAATTAAATACAAAAGGCACAATGCCGCCTTAAGTGCAAGAAGAATGAGACTACTTAGAGTCTGTGCTTTGATCCTTCCTGTGAGACCAGTAATTGTTTCCGATACACCACTGCAGGTGCCATGTATTCCTTGGACCTTCACATTCACGATGAAACACAGAAATCGCAATGGAATTAAATACAAAAGGCATAATGCCGCCTTAAGTACAAGAATAGAGACTCTTCTTACAGTCGGTGCTTTGAGCATTCCCTGTGAGACCAGAATTAGTTTCTGATACACCACTGCAGGTTCAATGTATTCCTTGGACATACACATTGACGATGAAACACAGAAATCGCATCGGAATTAAATACAAAAGGCACAATGCCACCTTACGTACAAGAATAGAGACTCTTCTTATAGTCGGTGCTTTGAGCATTTCCTGTGAGACCAGTATTAGTTTCCGATAGACCAATCCAGGTTCAATGTATTCCTTGGACATACTCAATGAGGATGAAACACTGAAATTACATCGGAATTAAATACAAAAGAACAATGGCGCCTTAACTGCAAGATGAGTGAGACTTCTTAGAGTCTGTGCTTTGATTCTTTCCTGTGAGACCAGTTTTAGTTTCCGATTCACCACTGCAGGTTCAATGTATTCCTTCGACTTTCACATTGACTATCAAACACAGAAATCGCATCGGAATTAAATACAAAAGGCACAATGCCGCCGTAAGTACAAGATTAGAGACTCATCTTACAGTCGGTGATTTGAGCATTCACTGTGAGACCAGTATTAGTTTCCGATACACCACTGCAGGTTCAATATATTCCTTGGACCTTCACATTGACGATGAAATACAGATATCGCATCGGAATTAAATACAAAAGGCACAATGCCGCCTTAAATACACGAATAGAGACTCTTCTTACAGTCTGTGCTATGAGCATTCCCTGTGAGACCAGTATTAGTTTCCGATACCCCACTGCAGGTTCAATGTATTCCTTCGACATACACATTGAAGACGAAACACCGAAATTAAATCGGAATTAAATACAAAAGGCACAATGCCGCCTTAAGTGCAAGAAGAGTGAGTCTTCTTAGAGTCTGTGCTTTGATCCTTTCCTGTGAGACCAGTATTAGTTTCCGGTACACCACTGCAGGTTCAATGTATTCCTTGGACCTTCACATTGACGATGAAACACAGAAGTCACATCGGAAATAAATACAAAAGGCACAATGCCGCCTTAAGTACAAGAATAGAGCCTCTTCTTACAGTCGGTGCTTTGAGCATTCCCTGTGAGACCAGTATTAGTTTCTGATATACCACTGCAGGTTCAATGTATTCCTTGGACATACGCATTGACGATAAAACACAGAAATCGCATTTGAATTAAATACAAAAGGCACAATGCCGCCTTACGTACAAGAATAGAGACTCTTCTTACAGTCGGTGCTTTGAGCATTCCCTGTGGGACCAGTATTAGTTTCCGATACACCACTGCAGGTTCAATGTATTCCTTAGACATACACATTGACGATGAAACACTGAAATTACATCGGAATTAAATACAAAATGCACAATGCCGCCATAAGTGCATGAATAGAGACTCTTCTTACAGTCGGTGCTTTGAGCATTCCCTGTGAGGCCAGTATTAGTTTCCGATACACCACTGCAGGTACAATGTATTCCTTGGACCTTCAAATTCACGATGAAACACAGAAATCGCATCGGAATTAAATACAAAATGCACAATGCCGCCTTAAGTACAAGAATAGAGACTCTTCTTACAGTCGGTGCTTTGAGCATTCCCTTTGAGACCAGTATTGGTTTCCGATACACCACTGCAGGTTCAATGTATTCCTTGGACATACACATTGACAATGAAACACAGAAATCGCATCGGAATTAAACACAAAAGGCACAATACCGCCATAAGTGCCAGAATAGAGACTCTCTACCAGTCGGTGCTTTGAGCATTCCCTTTGAGACCAGTATTGGTTTCCGATACACCACAGCTGATACAATGTATTGCTTGGAACTTCCCATTGACGATGAAACACAGAAATCGCATCGGAATTAAATACAAAAGGCACAATGCCGCTTTAAGTACAAGAATTGAGACTCTTCCTACAGTCGATGTTTTGAGCATTCCCTGTGAGACCAGTATTAGTTTCCGATACACCACTGCAGGTTCAATGTATTCCTTGGACCTTCGCATTAACGAAGAAACACAGAAATCGCAGTGGAACTAAATACAAAAGGCACAATGCCGCAATAAGTACAAGAATAGAGACTCTTCTTACAGTCGGTGCTTTGAGCATTCCCTGTGAGACCAGTATTTGTTTCCGATACACCACTGCAGGTTCAATGTATTCCTTGGACATACACATTGACGATGAAACACTGAAATTACATTGGAATTAAATACAAAGGGCACAATGCCACCATAAGTGCAAGAAAAGAGACTCCTCTTACAGTCGGTGCTTTGAGCATTCCCTGTGAGACCAGTATTAGTCTCCGATACACCACTGCAGGTACAATGTATTCCTTGTACCTTCACATGCAAGATGAAACACAGAAATCGCATCGGAATTAAATGGAAAAAGCACAATGCCGCCTTAAGTACAAGGATAGAGACTCTTCGTACAGTCGGTGCTTTGAGCATTCCCTGTGAGACCAGTATTTGTGTCCGATACACCACTGCAGGTTCAGTGTTTTCCTTGGACATACACATTGACGATGAAACACAGAAATCGCATCGGAATTAAATACAAAAGGCACAATGCCGCCTTACGTACAAGAATAGAGACTCTTCTTACAGTCGGTGCTTTGAGCATTCCCTGTGAGACCAGTATTAGTTTCTGATACACCACTGCAGGTTCAATGTATTCCTTAGACATACACACTGACAATGAAACACTGAAATTACATCGGAATTAAATACAAAAGTTACAATGCCGCCATAAGTGCAGAAACATAGACTCTTCTTAAAGTCGGTGCTTTGAGCATTCCCTGCCAGACCAGTACTAGTTTCCGATACACAACTGCAGGTACAATGTATTCCTTGCACCTTCACATTGACGATGGAACACAGAAATGGCATAGGAATTAAATACAAATGGCACAATGCCGCCTTAAGTACAAGAATAGAGAGTCTTCTTACAGTCGGTGGTTTGAGCATTCCCTGTGAGACCAGTATTAGTTTCCGATACACCACTGCAGATTCCATGTATTCCTAGGACATACACGTTGACGATGAAACACTGAAATTACATCGGAATTAAATACAACAGGCACAATGCCGCCTTAAGTACAAGAAGAATGAGACTTCTTAGAGTCTGTGCTTTGATCTTTCCTGTGAGACCAGTAATTGTTTCCGATACACCACTGCAGGTTCAATGTATTCCTTCGACCTTCACATTGACTATCAAACACAGAAATCGCATCGGAATTAAATACAAAAGGCACAGTGCCGCCTTAAGTACAAGATTAGAGACTCTTCTTACAGTCGGTGATTTGAGCATTCCCTGTGAGACCAGTATTAGTTTCCGATAGACCACTGCAGGTTCAATATATTCCTTGGACCTTCACATTGGCGATGAAATACAGATATCGCATCGGAATTAAATACAAAAGGCACAATGCCGCCTTAAGTGCAAGAAGAATGAGACTACTTAGAGTCTGTGCTTTGATCCTTCCTGTGAGACCAGTAATTGTTTCCGATACACCACTGCAGGTGCCATGTATTCCTTGGACCTTCACATTCACGATGAAACACAGAAATCGCAATGGAATTAAATACAAAAGGCATAATGCCGCCTTAAGTACAAGAATAGAGACTCTTCTTCCAGTCGGTGCTTTGAGCTTTCCCTGTGAGACCAGTATTAGTTTCCGATACACCACTGCAGGTTCAATGTATTCCATGGACATACACATTGACGATGAAACACAGATATTGCATCGGAATTTAATAAAAAAGGCACAATGCCGATTTTAGTACAAGAATAGAGACTCTTCTTACAGTCGATGCTTTGAGCATTCACTGTCAGACCAGTATTAGTATCTGATACACCACTGCAGGTTCAATGTATTCCTTGGACCTTCATATTCACGATGAAACACAGAATTCGCATCGGAATGAAATACTAAAGGCATAATACCGCCTTCAGTACAAGAATAGAGACTCTTCTTACAGTCGGTGCTTTGAGCATTTCCTGTGAGACCAGTATTAGTTTCCGATACACCACTGCAGGTTCAATGTATTGCTTGGACATACACATTGACGATGAAACACAGATATCGCATCGGAAATAAATACAAAATTCACAATGCCGCCTTACGTACAAGAATAGAGACTCTTCTTACAGTCGGTGCTTTGAGCATTCCCTGTGAGACCAGTATTAGTTTCCGATACACCACTCCAGGTTCAATGTATACCTTGGACATACTCATTGACGATGAAACACTGAAATTACATCGGAATTAAATACAAAAATAACAATGCCGCCTTAACGGCAAGATGAGTGAGACTTCTTAGAGTCTGTGCTTTGATCCATTCCTGTGAGACCAGTATTAGTTTCCGATACACCACTGCAGGTTCAATGTATTCCTTGTACCTTCGCACTGACGATGAAACACAGAAATCGAATCGGACCTAAATACAAAGGGCACAATGCCGCAATAAGTACAAGAATAGAGACTCTTCTTACAGTCGGTGCTTTGAGCATTCCCTGTGTGACCAGAATTAGTTTCCGATACACCACTGCAGGTTAAATGTATTCCTTAGACATACACATTGACGATGAAACACTGAAATTACATCGGAATTAAATACAAATGGCACAATGCTGCCATAAGTGCAAGAATAGAGACTCCTCTTACAGTCGGTGCTTTGAGCATTCCCTTTGAGACCAATATTAGTTTCCGATACACCTCTGCAGGTACAATGTATTCCTTGTACCTTCACATTGACGATGAAACACAGAAATCGCATCGGAATTAAATACAAAAGGCACAATGCCGCCTTACGTACAAGAATAGATACTCTTCTTACAGTCGGTTCGTTGAGCATTCCCTGTGAGACCAGTATGAGTTTCCGATACACCACTCCAGGTTCAATGTATTTCTTGGACATACTCATTGACGATGAAACTCTGAAATTACATCGGAATTAAATACAAAAGCAACAATGCCGCCTTAACGGCAAGATGCATGAGACTTCTTAGAGTCTGTGCTTTGATCCTTTCCTGTGAGACCAGTATTAGTTTCCGATACACCACTGCAGGTTCAATGTATTCCTTGGACCTTCGCATTGACGATGAACCACAGTAATCGAATCGGAACTAAATACAAAAGGCACAATGCCGCAATAAGTACAAGAATAGAGACTCTTCTTACAGTCGGTACTTTGAGCATTCGCTGTGTGACCAGTATTAGTTTCCGATAGACCACTGCAGGTTCAATGTATTCTTTAGACATACACATTGACGATGAAACACTGAAATTACATCGGAATTAAATACAAATGGCACAATGCCGCCATATGTGCAAGAATAGAGATTCCTCTTACAGTCGGTGGTTTGAGCATTCCCTGTGAGACCAGTATTAGTTTCCGATACACCACTGCAGGTACAATATATTCCTTGTACCTTCACATTGACGATGAAACACAGAAATCGCATCGGAATTAAATACAAAAGGAACAATGCCGCCTTACGTACAAGAATAGAGACTCTTCTTACAGTCGGTGCTTTGTGCATTCCCTGTGAGACCAGTATTAGTGTCCGATACACCACTGCAGGTTCAGTGTTTTCCTTGGACATACACATTGACGATGAAACACAGAAATCGCATCGGAATTAAATACAAAAGGCACAATGCCGCCTTACGTACAAGAATAGAGACTCTTCTTACAGTCGGTGCTTTGAGCATTCCCTGTGAGACCAGTATTAGTTTCTGATACACCACTGCAGGTTCAATGTATTCCTTAGACATACACATTGACAATGAAACACTAATATTACATCGGAATTAAATACAAAAGTTACAATGCCGCCATAAGTGCAAGTACATAGACCCTTCTTACAGTCGGAGCTTTGAGCATTCCCTGCCAGACCAGTACTAGTTTCCGATACACAACTGCAGGTACAATGTATTCCTTGGACCTTCACATTGACGATGGAACACAGAAATGGCAATGGAATTAAATACAAAAGGCACAATGTCGATTGAAGTACAAGAATAGAGACTCTTCTTACAGTCGGTGCTTTGAGCATTCCCTGTGAGACCAGTATTAGTTTCCGATACACCACTGCAGATTCCATGTATTCCTAGGACATACACGTTGACGATGAAACACTGAAATTACATCGGAATTAAATACAACAGGCACAATGCCGCCTTAAGTACAAGAAGAATGAGACTTCTTAGAGTCTGTGCTTTGATCTTTCCTGTGAGACCAGTAATTGTTTCCGATACACCACTGCAGGTGCCATGTATTCCTTGGACCTTCACATTCACGATGAAACACAGAAATCGCAATGGAATTAAATACAAAAGGCATAATGCCGCCTTAAGTACAAGAATAGAGACTCTTCTTCCAGTCGGTGCTTTGAGCTTTCCCTGTGAGACCAGTATTAGTATCCGATACACCACTGCAGGTTCAATGTATTCCATGGACATACACATTGACGATGAAACACAGATATTGCATCGGAATTTAATAAAAAAGGCACAATGCCGATTTTAGTACAAGAATAGAGACTCTTCTTACAGTCGATGCTTTGAGCATTCACTGTCAGACCAGTATTAGTATCTGATACACCACTGCAGGTTCAATGTATTCCTTGGACCTTCATATTCACGATGAAACACAGAATTCGCATCGGAATGAAATACTAAAGGCATAATACCGCCTTCAGTACAAGAATAGAGACTCTTCTTACAGTTGGTGCTTTGAGCATTTCCTGTGAGACCAGTATTAGTTTCCGATACACCACTGCAGGTTCAATGTATTGCTTGGACATACACATTGACGATGAAACACAGATATCGCATCGGAAATAAATACAAAAGGCACAATGCCGCCTTACGTACAAGAATAGAGACTCTTCTTACAGTCGGTGCTTTGAGCATTCCCTGTGAGACCAGTATTAGTTTCCGATACACCACTCCAGGTTCAATGTATACCTTGGACATACTCATTGACGATGAAACACTGAAATTACATCGGAATTAAATACAAAAGGAACAATGCCGCCTTAACGGCAAGATGAGTGAGACTTCTTAGAGTCTGTGCTTTGATCCATTCCTGTGAGACCAGTATTAGTTTCCGATACACCACTGCAGGTTCAATGTATTCCTTGTACCTTCGCACTGACGATGAAACACAGAAATCGAATCGGACCTAAATACAAAGGGCACAATGCCGCAATAAGTACAAGAATAGAGACTCTTCTTACAGTCGGTGCTTTGAGCATTCCCTGTGTGACCAGAATTAGTTTCCGATACACCACTGCAGGTTCAATGTATTCCTTAGACATACACATTGACGATGAAACACTGAAATTACATCGGAATTAAATACAAATGGCACAATGCTGCCATAAGTGCAAGAATAGAGACTCCTCTTACAGTCGGTGCTTTGAGCATTCCCTTTGAGACCAATATTAGTTTCCGATACACCTCTGCAGGTACAATGTATTCCTTGTACCTTCACATTGACGATGAAACACAGAAATCGCATCGGAATTAAATACAAAAGTCACAATGCCGCCTTAAGTACAAGAATAGAGACTCTTCTTACAGTCGGTGCTTTGAGCATTCCCTGTGAGACCAGTATTAGTTTCCGATACACGACTCCAGGTTCAATGTATTCCTTGGACATACTCGTGACGATGAAACACTGAAGTTACATCGGAATTAAATACAAAAGGAACAATGCCGCCTTAACTGCAAGATGAGTGAGACTTCTTACAGTCTGTGTTGTGATCCTTTCCCGTGAGACCAGTATTAGTTTCCGATACACCACTGCAGGTTCAATGTATTCCTTGGACCTTCGCATTGACGATGAAACACAGAAATCGCATCGGAACTAAATACAAAATGCACAATGCCAACTTAAGTACAAGATTAGAGACTCTTCTTACAGTCGGTGCTATGAGCATTTCCTGTGAAACCAGTATTAGTTTCCGATACACCACTGCAGGTTCAATGTATTGCTTGGACATACACATTGACGATGAAACACAGAAATCGCATCGGAATTAAATACAAAAGGCACAATGCCGCATTACGTACATGAATGGAGACTCTTCTTACAGTCGGTGATTTGAGCATTCCCTGTGAGACCAGTATTTGTTTCCGATACACGACTCCAGGTTCAATGAATTCCTTGGACATACTCGTGACGATGAAACACTGAAGTTACATCGGAATTAAATACAAAAGGAACAATGCCGCCTTAACTGCAAGATGAGTGAGACTTCTTAGAGTCTGTGTTGTGATCCTTTCCTGTGAGACCAGTATTAGTTTCCGATACACCACTGCAGGTTCAATGTATTCCTTGGACCTTCGCATTGACGATGAAACACAGAAATCGCATCGGAACTAAATACAAAATGCACAATGCCAACTTAAGTACAAGATTAGAGACTCTTCTTACAGTCGGTGCTTTGAGCATTTCCTGTGAAACCAGTATTAGTTTCCGATACACCACTGCAGGTTCAATGTATTGCTTGGACATACACATTGACGATGAAACACAGAAATCGCATCGGAATTAAATACAAAAGGCACAATGCCGCCTTACGTACAAGAATAGATACTCTTCTTACAGTCGGTTCGTTGAGCATTCCCTGTGAGACCAGTATGAGTTTCCGATACACCACTCCAGGTTCAATGTATTTCTTGGACATACTCATTGACGATGAAACTCTGAAATTACATCGGAATTAAATACAAAAGCAACAATGCCGCCTTAACGGCAAGATGCGTGAGACTTCTTAGAGTCTGTGCTTTGATCCTTTCCTGTGAGACCAGTATTAGTTTCCGATACACCACTGCAGGTTCAATGTATTCCTTGGACCTTCGCATTGACGATGAAACACAGTAATCGAATCGGAACTAAATACAAAAGGCACAATGCCGCAATAAGTACAAGAATAGAGACTCTTCTTACAGTCGGTACTTTGAGCATTCCCTGTGTGACCAGTATTAGTTTCCGATAGACCACTGCAGGTTCAATGTATTCTTTAGACATACACATTGACGATGAAACACTGAAATTACATCGGAATTAAATACAAATGGCACAATGCCGCCATATGTGCAAGAATAGAGATTCCTCTTACAGTCGGTGGTTTGAGCATTCCCTGTGAGACCAGTATTAGTTTCCGATACACCACTGCAGGTACAATATATTCCTTGTACCTTCACATTGACGATGAAACACAGAAATCGCATCGGAATTAAATACAAAAGGAACAATGCCGCCTTACGTACAAGAATAGAGACTCTTCTTACAGTCGGTGCTTTGTGCATTCCCTGTGAGACCAGTATTAGTGTCCGATACACCACTGCAGGTTCAGTGTTTTCCTTGGACATACACATTGACGATGAAACACAGAAATCGCATCGGAATTAAATACAAAAGGCACAATGCCGCCTTACGTACAAGAATAGAGACTCTTCTTACAGTCGGTGCTTTGAGCATTCTCTGTGAGACCAGTATTAGTTTCTGATACACCACTGCAGGTTCAATGTATTCCTTAGACATACACATTGACAATGAAACACTGAAATTACATCGGAATTAAATACAAAAGTTACAATGCCGCCATAAGTGCAAGTACATAGACTCTTCTTACAGTCGGTGCTTTGAGCATTCCCTGCCAGACCAGTACTACTTTCCGATACACAACTGCAGGTACAATGTATTCCTTGGACCTTCACATTGACGATGGAACACAGAAATGGCATCGGAATTAAATACAAAAGGCACAATGTCGATTGAAGTACAAGAATAGAGACTCTGCTTACAGTCGGTGCTTTGAGCATTCCCTGTGAGACCAGTATTAGTTTCCGTTGCACCACTGCAGGTTCAATGTATTCCTTAGGCTTACACATTGACGATGAAACACTGAAATTACATCGGAATTAAATACAAAAGGCACAATGACGCCTTAAGTACAAGAAAAGTGAGCCTTCTTTGAGTCTGTGCTTTGATCCTTTCCTGTGAGACCAGTATTAGTTTCCGATTCACCACTGCAGGTTCAATGTATTCCTGCGACCATCACATTAACTATCAAACACAGAAATCGCATCGGAATGAAATACAAAAGGCACAATGCCGCCTTAAGTACAAGTATAGAGACTCTTCTTACAGTCGATGCTTTTAGCATACACTGTGAGACCAGTATTAGTATCTGATACACCACTGCAGGTTCACTGTATTCCTTGGACCTTCACATTCACGATGAAACACAGAATTCGCATCGGAATGAAATACTAAAGGCATAATTCCGCCTTCAGTACAAGAATAGAGGCTCTTCTTACAGTCGGTGCTTTGAGCATTTCTTGTGAGACCAGTATTAGTTTCCGATACACCACTGCAGGTTCAATGTATTGCTTGGACATACACATTGACGATGAAACACAGATATCGCATCGGAAATAAATACAAAAGGCACAATGCCGCCTTACGTACAAGAATAGAGACTCTTCTTACAGTCGGTGCTTTGAGCATTCCCTGTGAGACCAGTATGAGTTTCCGATACACCACTCCAGGTTCAATGTATTCCTTGGACATACTCATTGACGATGAAACACTGAAATTACATCGGAATTAAATACAAAAGGAACAATGCCGCCTTAACGGCAAGTAGAGTGAGACTTCTTAGAGTCTGTGCTTTGATCCTTTCCTGTGAGACCAGTATTAGTTTCCGATACACCACTGCAGGTTCAATGTATTCCTTGGACCTTCGCATTGACGATGAAACACAGAAATCGAATCGGACCTAAATACAAAAGGCACAATGCCGCAATAAGTACAAGAATAGAGACTCTTCTTACAGTCGGTGCTTTGAGCATTCCCTGTGTGACCAGAATTAGTTTCCGATACACCACTGCAGGTTCAATGTATTCCTTAGACATACACACTGACGATGAAACACTGAAATTACATCGGAATTAAATACAAATGGCACAATGCCGCCATAAGTGCAAGAATAGGGACTCCTCTTACAGTCGGTGCTTTGAGCGTTCCCTGTGAGACCAGTATTAGTTTCCGATACACCTCTGCAGGTACAATGTATTTCTTGTACCTTCACATTGACGATGAAACACAGAAATCGCATCGGAATTAAATACAAAAGGCACAATGCCGCCTTAAGTACAAGAATAGAGACTCTTCTTACAGTCGGTGCTTTGAGCATTCCCTGTGTGACCAGTATTAGTTTCTGATACACCACTGCAGGTTCAATGTATTGCTTGGACATACACATTGACGATGAAACACAGAAATCGCATCGGAATTAAATACAAAAGGCACAATGCCGCCTTACGTACAAGAATAGAGACTCTTCTTATAGTCGGTGCTTTGAGCATTTCCTGTGAGACCAGTATTAGTTTCCGATAGACCACTCCAGGTTCAATGTATTCCTTGGACATAGTCAATGACGATGATACACTGAAATTACATCGGAATTAAATACAAAAGGAACAATGGCGCCTTAACTGCAAGATGATGAGACTTCTTAGAGTCTGTGCTATGATTCTTTCCTGTGAGACCAGTATTAGTTTCCGATACACCACTGCAGGTTCAATATATTCCTTGGACCTTCAGATTGACGATGAAATACAGATATCGCATCGGAATTAAATACAAAGGGCACAATGCCGCCTTAAGTACACGAATAGAGACTCTTCTTACAGTCGGTGCTATGACCATTCCCTGTGAGACCAGTATTAGTTTGCGTTACACCACTGCAGGTTCAATGTATTCCTTCGACATACACATTGAAGATGAAACACCGAAATTACATCGGAATTGAATACAAAAGGCACAATGCCGCCTTAAGTGCGACAAGAGTGAGACTTCTTAGAGTCTGTGCTTTGATCCTTTCCTGTGAGACCAGTATTAGTTTCCGGTACACCACTGCAGGTTCAATGTATTCCTTGGACCTTCACATTGACGATGAAACACAGAAGTCACATCGGAAATAAATACAAAAGGCACAATGCCGCCTTAAGTACAAGAATAGAGACTCTTCTTACAGTCGGTGCTTTGAGCATTCCCTGTGAGACCAGTATTAGTTTCTGATATACCACTGCAGGTTCAATGTATTCCTTGGACATACGCATTGACGATGAAACACAGAAATCGCATCGGAATTAAATACAAAATGCACAATGCCGCCATAAGTGCATGAATAGAGACTCTTCTTACAGTCGGTGCTTTGAGCATTTCCTGTGAGACCAGTATTGGTTTCCGATACACCACAGCAGATACAATGTATTGCTTGGAACTTCCCATTGACGATGAAACACAGAAATCGCATCGGAATTAAATACAAAAGGCACAATGCCGCTTTAAGTACAAGAATTGAGACTCTTCCTACAGTCGACGCTTTGAGCATTCCCTGTGAGACCAGTATTAGTTTCCGATACACCACTGCAGGTTCAAAGTATTCCTTGGACCTTCGCATTAACGAAGAAACACAGAAATCACAGTAGAACTAAATACAAAAGGCACAATGCCGCAATAAGTACAAGAATAGAGACACTTCTTACAGTCGGTGCTTTGAGCATTCCCTGTGAGACCAGTATTAGTTTCCGAAACACCACTGCAGGTTCAATGTATTCCTTAGATATACACATTGACGATGAAACACTGAAATTACTTTGGAATTAAATACAAAAGGCACAGTGCCACCATAAGTGCAAGAATAGAGACTCCTATTACAGTCGGTGCTTTGAGCATTCCCTGTGAGACCAGTATTAGTTTCCGATACACCACTGCAGGTACAATGTATTCCTTGTACCTTCACATTAAAGATGAAACACAGAAATCGCATCGGAATTAAATGGAAAAGGCACAATTCCGCCTTAAGTACAAGGATAGAGACTCTTCCTACAGTCGGTGCTTTGAGCATTCCCTGTGAGACCAGTATTAGTGTCCGATACACCACTGCAGGTTCAGTGTTTTCCTTGGACATACACATTGAAGATGAAACACAGAAATCGCGTAGGAATTAAATACAAAAGGCACAATGCCGCCTTACGTACAAGAATAGAGACTCTTCTTACAGTCGGTGCTTTGAGCATTCCCTGTGAGACCAGTTTTAGTTTCTGATACACCACTGCAGGTCCAATGTATTCCTTTGACATACACATTGACAATGAAACACTGAAATTACATCGGAATTAAATACAAAAGTTACAATGCCGCCATAAGTGCAGGTACATAGACTCATCTTACAGTCGGTGCTTTGAGCATTCCCTGCCAGACCAGTACTAGTTTCCGATACACAACTGCAGGGTCAATGTATCCCTTGGACCTTCACATTCACTATGAAACACAGAAATCGTATTGGAATTAAATACAAATGGCACAATGCCGCCTTAAGTACAAGAATAGAGAGTCTTCTTACAGTCGGTGATTTGAGCATTCCCTGTGAGGCCAGTATTAGTTTCCGATACACCACTGCAGGGTCTATGTGTTCCTTGGACCTTCACATTGACGATGAAACACAGAAATCGCATCGGAATTAAATACAAAAGGCACAATGCCGGTTTAAGTACAAGAATAGAGACTCTTCATACAGTCGGTGCTATGAGCATTCCCTGTGAGAGCAGTATTAGCTTCCGATACACCACTGCAGATCCCATGTATTCCTAGGACATACACATTGACGATGAAACACTGAAATTACATCGGAATTAAATACAACAGGCACAATGCCGCCTTAAGTGCAAGAAGAATGAGACTTCTTAGAGTCTGTGCTTTGATCTTTCCTGTGAGACCAGTAATTGTTTCCGATACACCACTGCAGGTGCCATGTATTCCTTGGACCTTCAAATTCACTATGAAACACAGAAATCGTATTGGAATTAAATACAAAAGGCACAATGCCGCCTTAAGTACAAGAATAGAGACTCTTCTTACAGTTGGTGATTTGAGCTTTCCCTGTGAGACCAGTATCAGTTTCCGATACACCACTGCAGGTTCAATGTATTCCATGGACATACACATTGACGATGAAACACAGATATTGCATCGGAATTTAATAAAAACGGCACAATGCCGATTTTAGTACAAGAATAGAGACCCTTCTTACAGTCGGTGCTTTGAGCATTCCCTGTGAGACCAGTATTAGTTTCCGTTGCACCACTGCAGGTTCAATGTATTCCTTAGGCTTACACATTGACGATGAAACACTGAAATTACATCGGAATTAAATACAAATGGCACAATGCCGCCTTGAGTACAAGAAAAGAGAGACTTCTTTGAGTCTGTGCTTTGATCCTTTCCTGTGAGACCAGTATTAGTTTCCGATTCACCACTGCAGGTTCAATGTATTCCTTCGACCTTCACATTGACTATCAAACACAGAAATCGCATCGGAATTAAATACAAAAGGCACAATGCCGCTTTAAGTACAAGAGTAGAGACTCTTCTTACAGTCGGTGATTTGAGCATTCCCTGTGAGACCAGTATTAGTTTCCGATAGACCACTGCTTGTTCAATATATTCCTTGGACCTTCACATTGACGATGAAATACAGATATCGCATCGGAATTAAATACAAGAGGCACAATGCCGCCTTAAGTACAAGAATAGAGACTCTTCTTACAGTCGGTGCTTTGAGCATTCCCTGTGAGACCAGTAATAGTTTCCGATACACCACGGCAAGTTCAATGTATTCCTTCGACATACACATTGAAGACGAAACACCAAAATTACATCGGAATTAAATACAAAAGGCACAATGCCGCCTTAAGTGCAAGAAGAATGAGACTTCTTAGAGTCTGTGCTTTGATCTTTCCTGTGAGACCAGTAATTGTTTCCGATACAACACTGCAGGTGCCATGTATTCCTTGGACCTTCACATTCACTATGAAACACAGAAATCGCATTGGAATTAAATACAAAAGGCACAATGCCGCCTTAAGTACAAGAATAGATATTCTTCTTCAAGTCGGTTATTTGAGCTTTCCCTGTGAGACCAGTATTAGTTTCCGATACACCACTGCAGGTTCAATGTATTCCATGGACATACACATTGACGATGAAACACAGATATTGCATCGGAATTTATTAAAAAAGGCACAATGCCGATTTTAGTACAAGTATAGAGACTCTTCTTACAGTCGATGCTTTGAGCATACACTGTGAGACCAGTATTAGTATCTGATACACCACTGCAGGTTCAATGTATTCCTTGGACCTTCACATTCACGATGAAACACAGAATTCGCATCGGAATGAAATACTAAAGGCATAATGCCCCCTTCAGTACAAGAATAGAGACTCTTCTTACAGTCGGTGCTTTGAGCATTTCCTGTGAGACCAGTATTAGTTACCGATACACCACTGCAGGTTCAACGTATTGCTTGGACATACACATTGACGATGAAACACAGATATCGCATCGGAAATAAATACAAAAGGCACAATGCCGCCTTACGTACAAGAATAGAGACTCTTCTTACAATCGATGCTTTGAGCATTCCCCTTCGAGACCAGTATTAGTTTCCGATACACCACTGCAGGTTCAATGTATTCCTTGGACCTTCGCATTGACGATGAAACACAGAAATCGAATCGGACCTAAATACAAAAGGCACAATGCCGCAATAAGTACAAGAATAGAGACTCTCCTTACAGTCGGTGCTTTGAGCATTCCTTGTGTGACCAGAATTAGTTTCCGATACACCACTGCAGGTTCAATGTATTCCTTAGACATACACATTGACGATGAAACACTGAAATTACATCGGAATTAAATACAAATGGCACAATGCCGCCATAAGTGCAAGAATAGAGACTCCTCTTACAGTCGGTGCTTTGAGCACTCCCTGTGAGACCAGTATTAGTTTCCGATACACCTCTGCAGGTACAATGTAATCCTTGTACCTTCACATTGACGATGAAACACAGAAATCGCATCGGAATTAAATACAAAAGGCACAATGCCGCCTTAAGTACAAGAATAGAGAATCTTCTTACAGTCGGTGCTTTGAGCATTCCCTGTGAGACCAGTATGAGTTTCTGATACACCACTGCAGGTTCATTGTATTGCTTGGACATACACATTGACGATTAAACACAGAAATCGCATCGGAATTAAATACAAAAGGCACAATGCCGCCTTACGTACAAGAATGGAGACTCTTCTTACAGTCGGTGCTTTGAGCATTCCCTGTGAGACCAGTATTAGTTTCCGATACACCACTCCAGGTTCAATGTATTCCTTGGACATACTCATTGACGATGAAACACTGAAATTACATCGGAATTAAATACAAAAGGAACAATGCCGCCTTAACTGCAAGATGAGTGAGACTTCTTAGAGTCTGTGTTGTGATCCTTTCCTGTGAGACCAGTATTAGTTTCCGATACACCACTGCAGGTTCAATGTATTCCTTGGACCTTCGCATTGACGTCGATTCACAGAAATCGCATCGGAACTAAATACAAAATGCACAATGCCAACTTAAGTACAAGATTAGAGACTCTTCTTACAGTCGGTGCTTTGAGCTTTACCTGTGAGACCAGTATTAGTTTCCCATACACCACTGCAGGTTCAATGAATTCCTTAGACATACATATTGACGATGAAACATTAAAATTACATCGGAATTAAATACAAAACGCACAATTCCGCCATAAGTGCAAGAATAGAGACTCTTCTTTCAGTCGGTGCTTTGAGCTTTCCCTGTGAGACCAGTATTATTTTCCGGTACACCACTCCAGGTTCAATGTATTCCTTGGACATACTCGTTGACGATGAAACACTGAAATTCCATCGGAATTGAATACAAAAGGAACAATGCCGCCTTAACGGCAAGATGAGTAAGACTTCTTAGAGTCTGTGCTTTGATCCTTTCCTGTGAGACCAGTTTTAGTTTCCGATATACCACTGCAGGATCATTGTATTCCTTGGACCTTCGCATTGACGATGAAACACAGAAAACGAATCGGAACTAAATACAAAAGGCACAATGCCGCAATAAGTACAAGAATAGAGACTCTCCTTACAGTCGGTGCTTTGAGCATTCCCTGTGAGACCAATATTAGTTTCCGATACACTACTGCAGCTTCAATGTATTCCTTAGACATACACATTGACGATGAAACACAGAAATCGCATCGGAATTAAACACAAAAGGCACAATACCGCCATAAGTGCCAGAATAGAGACCCTTCTTACAGTCGGTGCTTTGAGCGTTCCCTGTGAGACCAGTATTTATTCCGATACACCACAGCAGGTACAATGTATTCCTTGGAACTTCCCATTGACGATGAAACACAGAAATTGCATCGGAATTAAATACAAAAGGCACAATGCCGCCTTAAGTACAAGAATTGAGACTCTTCCTACAGTCGATGCTTTGAGCATTCCCTGTGAGACCAGTATTAGTTTCCGATTCACCACTGCAGGTTCAATGTATTCCTTGGACCTTCGCATTGACGACGAAACACAGATATCGCAGTGGAACTAAATACAAAGGGCACAATGCCGCAATAAGTACAAGAATAGAGACTCTTCTTACAGTCGGTGTTTTGAGCATTCCCTGTGAGACCAGTATCAGTTTCCGATACACCACTGTAGTTTCAATGTATACCTTAGACAAACACATTGACGATGAAATACTGAAATTACATTGGAATTAAATACAAAAGGCACAATGCCACCATAAGTGCAAGAATAAAGACTCCTCTTACAGTATGTGCTTTGAGCATTCCCTGTGAGACCAGTATTAGTTTCCGATACACCACTGCAGGTACAATGTATTCCTTGTACCTTCACATTGACGATGAAACACAGAAATCACATCGGAATTAAATGCAAAAGGCACAATACCGCCTTAAGTACAAGGATAGAGACTCTTCTTACAGTTGGCGCTTTGAGCATTCCCTGTGAGACCAGTATTAGTTTCCGTTACACCACTGCAGGTTCAGTGTATTCCTTGGACACACACATTGACGATAAAACACAGAAATCGAATCGGAATTAAATACAAAAGGCACAATGCCGCCTTACGTACAAGAATAGAGAGTCTTCTTACAGTCGGTACTTTGAGCATTCCCTGTGAGACCAGTATTAGTTTCCCATACACCACTGCAGAGTCTATGTATTCCTTGGACCTTCACATTGACGTTGAAACACAGAATTCGCATCGGAATTAAATACAAAAGGCACAATGCCGCCTTAAGTACAAGAATAGAGACTCTTCTTACAGTCGGTGCTTTGAGCATTCCCTGTGAGACCAGTATTAGCTTCCGAAACACCACTGCAGATTCCATGTACGCCTATGACATACACATTGACGATGAAACACTGAAAATACATCGGAATTAAATACAAAAGGCACAATGCCGCCTTAAGTACAAGAATATAGACTCTTCTAACAGTCGGTGCTTTGAGCTTTCCCTGTGAGACCAGTATTAGTTTCCGATACACCACTGCAGGTTCAATGTATTCCATGGACATACACATTGACGATGAAACACAGATATTGCATCGGAATTTAATAAAAAAGTCACAATGCCGATTTTAGTTCAAGAATAGAGACTCTTCTTACAGTCGGTGCTTTGAGCATTCACTGTGAGACCAGTATCAGGTTATGATACACCACTGCAGGTTCAATGTATTCCTTGGACCTTTACATTCACGATGAAACACAGAATTCGCATCGGAATTAAATACTAAAGGCATAATGCCGCCTTCAGTACAACAATAGAGACTCTTCTTACAGTCGGTGCTTTGAGCATTTCCTGTGATACCAGTATTAGTTTCCGATACACCACTGCAGGTTCAATGTATTGCTTGGACATACACATTGACGATGAAACACAGAAATCGCATCGGAATTAAATACTAAAGGCACAATGCCGCCTTACGTACAAGAATAGAGACTCTTCTTACAGTCGGTGCTTTGAGCATTCCCTGTTAGACCAGTATTAGCTTCCGATACACCACTGCAGATTCCATGTATTCCTAGGACATACACATTGACGATGAAACACTGAAATTACATCGGAATTAAATACAAAAGGCACAATGCCGCCTTAAGTGCAAGAAGAATGAGACTTGTTAAAGTCTGTGCTTTGATCTATCCTGTGAGACCAGTAATGGTTTCCGATACACCACTGCAGGTGCAATGAAATCTTTGGACCTTCGCATTGACGATGAAACACCGAAATCGAATCGGAACTAAATGCAAAAGGCACAATGCCGCAATAAGTACAAGAATAGAGACTCTTCTTACAGTCGGTGCTTTGAGCATTCCCTGTGTGACCAGTATTAGTTTCCGATACACCACTGCAGGTTCAATGTATTCCTTAGACATACACATTGACGATGAAACACTGAAATTACATCGGAATTAAATATACATGGCACAATGCCGCCATAAGTGCAAGAATAGAGACACCTCTTACAGTCGGTGCTTTGAGCATTCCCTGTGAGACCAGTATTAGTTTCCGATACACCAATGCAGGTACAATGTATTCCTTGTACCTTCACATTGACGATGAAACACAGAAATCGCATCGGAATTAAATACAAAAGGCACAATCCCGCCTTAAGTACAAGAATAGAGACTTGTCTTACAGTCGGTGCTTTGAGCATTCCCTGAGAGACCAGTATTAGTTTCTGATACACCACTGCAGGTTCAATGTATACCTTGGACCTTCACATTCACGATGAAACACAGATTTCGCATCGGAATTAAATACTAAAGGCATAATGCCGCCTTCAGTACAAGAATAGAGACTCTTCTTACAGTCGGTGCTTTGAGCATTTCCTGTGAGACCAGTATTAGTTTCCGATACACCACTGCAGGTTCAATGTATTGCTTGGACATACACATTGACGATGAAACACAGAAATCGCATCGGAATTAATTACAAAAGGCACAATGCCGCCTTACGTACAAGAATAGAAACTCTTCTTACAGGCGGTGCATTGAACACTCCCTGTGAGACCAGTATTAGTTTCCGATACACCACTCCAGGTTCAATGTATACCTTGGACATACTCATTGACGATGAAACACTGAAATTACATCGGAAATAAATACAAAAGGAACAATGCCGCCTTAACGGCAAGATGAGTGAGACTTCTTAGAGTCTGTGCTTTGATCCTTTCCTGTGAGACCAGTATTAGTTTCCGGTACACCACTGCAGGTTTAATGTATTCCTTGGACCTTCGCATTGACGATGAAACACAGAAATCGAATTGGAACTAAATACAAAAGGCACAATGCCGCAATAAGTACAAGAATAGAGACTCTTCTTACAGTCGGTGCTTTGAGCATTCCCTGTGTTACCAGTATTAGTTTCCGATACACCACTGCAGGTTCAATGTATTTCTTAGACATACACATTGACGATGAAACACTGAAATTACATCTGAATTAAATATAAATGGCACAATGCCGCCATAAGTGCAAGAATAGAGACGCCTCTTACAGTCGGTGCTTTGAGCATTCCCTGTGATACTAGTGTTAGTTTCTGATACACCACTGCAGGTTCAATGTATTCCTCGAACATACACATTGTCGATGAAACACAGAAATCGCATCGGAAATAAATACAAAAGGCACAATGCCGCCTTACGTAAAAGAATAGAGACTCTTCTTACAGTCGGTGCTTCGAGCATTCCCTGTGAGACCAGTATTAGTTTCCGATACACCACTCCAAGTTCAATGCATTCCTCGGACATACTCAAAGACGATAAAACACTGAAATTACATCGGAATTAAATACAAAAGGAACAATGCCGACTTAACTGCAAGATGAGTGAGACTTCTTAGAGTCTGTGCTTTGATCCTTTCCTGTGAGACCAGTATTAGATTCCGATACACCACTGCAGGTTTAATGTATTCCTTGGACCTTCGCATTGACGATGAAACACAGAAATCGCATCGGAACTAAATACAAAATGCACAATGCCGCAATAAATACAAGAATAGAGACTCTTCTTACAGTCGGTGCATTGAGAATTCCCTGTGAGACCAGTATTAGTTTCCGATACACCACTGCAGGTTCAATGAATTCTTTAGACATACACATTGACGATGAAACACTGAAATTACATCGGAATTAAATACAAAAGGAACAATGCCGCCATAAGTGCAAGAATAGAGACTCTTCTTACAGTCGGTGCTTTGAGCTTTCCCTGTGAGACCAGTATTAGTTTCCGGTACACCACTGCAGGTTCAATGTATTCCTTGGACATACTCAATGACGATGAAACACTGAAATTACATCGGAATTAAATACAAAAGGAACAATGCCGCCTTAACGGCAAGATGAGTAAGACTTCTTAGAGTCAGTGCTTTGATCCTTTCCTGTGAGACCAGTATTAGTTTCCGATACACCACTGCAGGTTCAATGTATTCCTTGGACCTTCGCATTGACGATGAAACACAGAAATCGAATCGGAACTAAATACAAAAGGCACAATGCCGCCTTAAGTACAAGGATAGAGACTCTTCTTACAGTTGGCGCTTTGAGCATTCCCTGTGAGACCAGTATTAGTTTCCGTTACACCACTGCAGGTTCAGTGTATTCCTTGGACACACACATTGACGATAAAACACAGAAATCGAATCGGAATTAAATACAAAAGGCACAATGCCGCCTTACGTACAAGAATAGAGAGTCTTCTTACAGTCGGTACTTTGAGCATTCCCTGTGAGACCAGTATTAGTTTCCCATACACCACTGGAGAGTCTATGTATTCCTTGGACCATCACATTGACGTTGAAACACAGAATTCGCATCGGAATTAAGTACAAAAGGCACAATGCCGCCTTAAATACAAGAATAGAGACTCTTCTTACAGTCGGTGCTTTGAGCATTCCCTGTGAGACCAGTATTAGCTTCCGATACACCACTGCAGATTCCATGTGCGCCTATGACATACACATTGACGATGAAACACTGAAAATACATCGGAATTAAATACAAAAGGCACAATGCCGCCTTAAGTGCAAGAAGAATGAGACTTCTTAGAGTCTGTGCTTTGATCTTTCCTGTGAGACCAGTAATTGTTTCCGATACACCACTGCAGGTGCAATGTATTCCTTGGACCTTCACATTGACGATTAAACACAGAAATCGCATTGGAATTAAATACAAAAGGCACAATGCCGCCTTAAGTACAAGAATATAGACTCTTCTTACAGTCGGTGCTTTGAGCTTTCCCTGTGAGACCAGTATTAGTTTCCGATACACCACTGCAGGTTTAGTGTATTCCTTGGACATACACATTGACGATGAAACACAGATATTGCATCGGAATTTAATAAAAAACTCACAATGCCGATTTTTGTTCAAGAATAGAGACTCTTCTTACAGTCGGTGATTTGAGCATTCACTGTGAGACCAGTATCAGGTTATGATACACCACTGCAGGTTCAATGTATTCCTTGGACCTTCACATTCACGATGAAACACAGAATTCGCATCGGAATTAAATACTAAAGGCATAATGCCGCCTTCAGTACAACAATAGAGACTCTTCTTACAGTCGGTGCTTTGAGCATTTCCTGTGAGACCAGTATTAGTTTCCGATACACCACTGCAGGTTCAATGTATTGCTTGGACATACACATTGACGATGAAACACAGAAATCGCATCGGAATTAAATACTAAAGGCACAATGCCGCCTTACGTACAAGAATAGAGACTCTTCTTACAGTCGGTGCTTTGAGCATTCCCTGTTAGACCAGTATTAGCTTCCGATACACCACTGCAGATTCCATGTATTCCTAGGACATACACATTGATGATGAAACACTGAAATTACATCGGAATTAAATACAAAAGGCACAATGCCGCCTTAAGTGCAAGAAGAATGAGACTTGTTAGAGTCTGTGCTTTGATCTTTCCTGTGAGACCAGTAATGGTTTCCGATACACCACTGCAGGTGCAATGAAATCCTTGGACCTTCGCATTGACGATGAAACACAGAAATCGAATCGGAACTAAATGCAAAAGGCACAATGCCGCAATAAGTACAAGAATAGAGACTCTTCTTACAGTCGGTGCTTTGAGCATTCCCTGTGTGACCAGTATTAGTTTCCGATACACCACTGCAGGTTCAATGTATTCCTTAGACATACACATTGACGATGAAACACTGAAATTACATCGGAATTAAATATACATGGCACAATGGTTCAAATGGCTCTGAGCACTATGGGACTCAACTGCTGAGGTCATTAGTCCCCTAGAACTTAGAACTAGTTAAACCTAACTAACCTAAGGACATCACAAACATCCATGCCCGAGGCAGGATTCGAACCTGCGACCGTGGCGGTCTTGCGGTTCCAGACTGCAGCGCCTTTAACCGCACGGCCACTTAGGCCGGCATGGCACAATGCCGCCATAAGTGCAAGAATAGAGACACCTCTTACAGTCGGTGCTTTGAGCATTCCCTGTGTGACCAGTATTAGTTTCCGATACACCAATGCAGGTACAATGTATTCCTTGGACATACACATTGACGATGAAACACAGAAATCGCATCGGAACTAAATACAAAAAGCACAATGCCGCAATAAGTACAAGAATCGACACTCTTCTTACAGTCGGTGCTTTGAGCATTCCCTGTGAGACCAGTATTAGTTTCCGATACACCACTGAAGGTTCAATGAATTCTTTAGACATACACATTGACGATGAAACACTGAAATTACATCGGAATTAAATACAAAAGGCACAATGCCGCCATAAGTGCAAGAATAGAGACTCTTCGTACAGTCGGTGCTTTGAGCTTTCCCTGTGAGACCAGTATTAGTTTCCGGTACACCACTGCAGGTTCAATGTATTCCTTGGACATACTCATTGACGATGAAACACTGAAATTACATCGGAATTAAATACAAAAGGAACAATGCCGCCTTAACGGCAAGATGAGTAAGACTTCTTAGAGTCTTTGCTTTGATCCTTTCCTGTGAGACCAGTATTAGTTTCCGATACACCACTGCAGGTTCAATGTATTCCTTGGACCTTCGCATTGACGATGATACACAGAAATCGAATCGGAACTAAATACAAAAGGCACAATGCCGCAATAAGTACAAGAATAGAGACTCTTCTTACAGTCGGTGCTGTGAGCATTCCCTGTGAGTCCAGTATTAGTTTCCGATACCCCACTGCAGGTTCAATGTATTCCATAGACATACACATTGACGATGAAACACTGAAATTACATCGGAATTAAATACAAAAGGCACAATGCCGCCTTAAGTGCAAGAAGAATGAGACTTGTTAGAGTCTGTGCTTTGATCTTTCCTGTGAGACCAGTAATGGTTTCCGATACACCACTGCAGGTGCAATGAAATCCTTGGACCTTCGCATTGACGATGAAACACAGAAATCGAATCGGAACTAAATGCAAAAGGCACAATGCCGCAATAAGTACAAGAATAGAGACTCTTCTTACAGTCGGTGCTTTGAGCATTCCCTGTGTGACCAGTATTAGTTTCCGATACACCACTGCAGGTTCAATGTATTCCTTAGACATACACATTGACGATGAAACACTGAAATTACATCGGAATTAAATATACATGGCACAATGCCGCCATAAGTGCAAGAATAGAGACACCTCTTACAGTCGGTGCTTTGAGCATTCCCTGTGTGACCAGTATTAGTTTCCGATACACCAATGCAGGTACAATGTATTCCTTGGACATACACATTGACGATGAAACACAGAAATCGCATCGGAACTAAATACAAAAGGCACAATGCCGCAATAAGTACAAGAATAGAGACTCTTCTTACAGTCGGTGCTTTGAGCATTCCCTGTGAGTCCAGTATTAGTTTCCGATACCCCACTGCAAGTTCAATGTATTCCATAGACATACACATTGACGATGAAACACTGAAATTACATCGGAATTAAATACAAATGGCACAATGCCGCCATAGGTGCAAGAATAGAGGCTCCTCTTGCAGTCGGTGCTTTGAGCATTCCCTGTGAGACCAGTATTAGTTTCCGATACACCACTGCAGGTACAATGTATTCCTTGTACCTTCACATTGACGATGAAACACAGAAATCGCATCGGAATTAAATACAAAAGGCACAATGCCGCCTTAAGTACAAGAATAGAGACTCTTCCTACAGTCGGTGTTTTGAGCATTCCCTGTTAGACCAGTATTAGCTTCTGATACACCACTGCAGGTTCAATGTATTCCTTGGACATACACATTGACGATAAAACACAGAAATCGCATCGGATTTAAATACAAAAGGCACAATGCCGCCTTTCGTACAAGAATAGAGACTCTTCTTACAGTCGGTGCTTTGAGCATTCCCTGTGAGACCAGTATTAGCTTCCGATACGCCACTGCAGATTCCATGTATTCCTAGGACATACGCATTGACGATGAAACACTGAAATTACATCGGAATTAAATACAAAAGGCACAATGCCGCCTTATGGGCAAGAAGAATGAGACTTCTTAGAGTCTGTGCTTTGATCTTTCCTGTGAGACCAGTATTAGTTTCCGATACACCACTGCAGGTTCAATGTATTCCTTGGACATACACATTGACGATGAAACACAGATATTGCATCGGAATGTAATAAAAAATGCACAATGCCGATTTTTGTACAAGAATAGAGACTCTTCTTACAGTCGGTGCTTTGAGCATTCACTGTGAGACCAGGATTAGTTTCTGATACACCTCTGCAGGTTCAATGTATTCCTTGGACCTTCACATTCACAATGAAACACAGAATTCGCATCGGAATTAAATACTAAAGGCATAATGCCGCCTTCAGTACAAGAATAGAGACTCTTCTTACAGTCGGAGTTTTGAGCATTTCCTGTGAGACCAGTATTAGTTTCCGATACACCACTGCAGGTTCAATGTATTGCTTGGACATACACATTGCGATGAAACACAGAAATCGCATCGGAATTAATTACAAAAGGCACAATGCCGCCTTACGTACAAGAATAGAAACTCTTCTTACAGGCGGTGCATTGAACATTCCCTGTGAGACCAGTATTAGTTTCCGATACACCACTCCAGGTTCAATGTATACCTTGGACATACTCATTGACGATGAAACACTGAAATTACTTCGGAAATAAATACAAAAGGAACAATGCCGCCTTAACGGCAAGATGAGTGAGACTTCTTAGAGTCTGTGCTTTGATCCTTTCCTGTGAGACCAGTATTAGTTTCCGGTACACCACTGCTGGTTTAATGTATTCCTTGGACCTTCGCATTGACGATGAAACACAGAAATCGAATCGGAACTAAATACAAAAGGCACAATGCCGCAATAAGTACAAGAATAGAGACTCTTCTTACAGTCGGTGCTTTGAGCATTCCCTGTGTTACCAGTATTAGTTTCCGATACACCACTGCAGGTTCAATGTATTTCTTAGACATACACATTGACGGTGAAACACTGAAATTACATCGGAATTAAATATAAATGGCACAATGCCGCCATAAGTGCAAGAATAGAGACTCCTCTTACAGTCGGTGCTTTGAGCATTCCCTGTGATACTAGTATTAGTTTCTGATACACCACTGCAGGTTCAATGTATTCCTTGAACATACACATTGACGATGAAACACAGAAATCGCATCGGAAATAAATACAAAAGGCACAATGCCGCCTTAAGTGCAAGAATAGAGACTCTTCTTACAGTCGGTGCTTTGAGCTTTCCCTTTGAGACCAGTATTAGTTTCCGGTACACCACTGCAGGTTCAATGTATTCCTTGGACATACTCAATGACGATGAAACACTGAAATTACATCGGAATTAAATACAAAAGGAACAATGCCGCCTTAACGGCAAGATGAGTAAGACTTCTTAGAGTCAGTGCTTTGATTCTTTCCTGTGAGACCAGTATTAGTTTCCGATACACCACTGCAGGTTCAATGTATTCCTTGGACCTTCGCATTGACGATGAAACACAGAAATCGAATCGGAACTAAATACAAAAGGCACAATGCCGCAATAAGTACAAGAATAGAGACTCTTCTTACAGTCGGTGCTTTGAGCATTCCCTGTGAGAGCAGTATTAGTTTACGATACACCACTGCAGGTTCAATATATTCCTTAGACATACACATTGACGATGAAACACTGAAATTACATCGGAATTAAATACAAATGGCACAATGCCGCCATAGGTGCAAGAATAGAGACTCCTCTTGCAGTCGGTGCTTTGAGCATTCCCTGTGAGACCAGTATTAGTTTCCGATACACCACTGCAGGTACAATGTATTCCTTGTACCTTCACATTGACAATGAAACACAGAAATCGCATCGGAATTAAATACAAAAGGCACAATGCCGCCTTAAGTACAAGAATTGAGACTCTTCCTACAGTCGGTGTTATGAGCATTCCCTGTGAGACCAGTATTGGTTTCTGATACACCACTGCAGGTTCAATATATTCCTTGGACATACACATTGACGATGAAACACAGAAATCGCATCGGAATTAAATACAAAAGGCACAATGCCGCCTTAAGTACAAGAATAGAGACTCTTCCTACAGTCGGTGTTTTGAGCATTCCCTGTTAGACCAGTATTAGCTTCTGATACACCACTGCAGGTTCAATGTATTCCTTGGACATACACATTGACGATGAAACACAGAAATTGCATCGGAATTAAATACAAAAGGCACAATGCCGCCTTTCGTACAAGAATAGAGACTCTTCTTACAGTCGGTGCTTTGAGCATTCCCTGTGAGACCAGTATTAGCTTCCGATACACCACTGCAGATTCCATGTATTCCTAGGACATACGCATTGACGATGAAACACTGAAATTACATCGGAATTAAATACAAAAGGCACAATGCCGCCTTATGGGCAAGAAGAATGAGACTTCTTAGAGTCTGTGCTTTGATCTTTCCTGTGAGACCAGTATTAGTTTCCGATACACCACTGCAGGTTCAAGGTATTCCTTGGACATACACATTGACGATGAAACACAGATATTGCATGGGAATTTAATAAAAAATGCACAATGCCGATTTTAGTACAAGAATAGAGACTCTTCTTACAGTCGGTGCTTTAAGCATTCACTGTGAGACCAGTATTAGTTTCCGATACACCACTCCAGGTTCAATGTATACCTTGGACATACTCATTGACGATGAAACACTGAAATTACATCGGAAATAAATACAAAAGGAACAATGCCGCCTTAACGGCAAGATGAGTGAGACTTCTTAGAGTCTGTGCTTTGATCCTTTCCTGTGAGACCAGTATTAGTTTCCGGTACACCACTGCAGGTTTAATGTATTCCTTGGACCTTCGCATTGACGATGAAACACAGAAATCGAATCGGAACTAAATACAAAAGGCACAATGCCGCAATAAGTACAAGAATAGAGACTCTTCTTACAGTCGGTGCTTTGAGCATTCCCTGTGTTACCAGTATTAGTTTCCGATACACCACTGCAGGTTCAATGTATTTCTTAGACATACACATTGACGATGAAACACTGAAATTACATCGGAATTAAATATAAATGGCACAATGCCGCCATAAGTGCAAGAATAGAGACGCCTCTTACAGTCGGTGCTTTGAGCATTCCCTGTGATACTAGTATTAGTTTCTGATACACCACTGCAGGTTCAATGTATTCCTTGAACATACACATTGACGATGAAACACAGAAATCGCATCGGAAATAAATACAAAAGGCACAATGCCGCCTTACGTACAAGAATAGAGACTCTTCTTACAGTCGGTGCTTCGAGCATTCCCTGTGAGACCAGTATTAGTTTCCGATACACCACTCCAAGTTCAATGCATTCGTCGGACATACTCAAAGACGATGAAACACTGATATTACATCGGAATTAAATACAAAAGGAACAATGCCGCCTTAACTGCAAGATGAGTGAGACTTCTTAGAGTCTGTGCTTTGATCCTTTCCTGTGAGACCAGTATTAGATTCCGATACACCACTGCAGGTTTAATGTATTCCTTGGACCTTCGCATTGACGATGAAACACAGAAATCGCATCGGAACTAAATACAAAATGCACAATGCCGCAATAAATACAAGAATAGAGACTCTTCTTACAGTCGGTGCATTGAGCATTCCCTGTGAGACCAGTATTAGTTTCCGATACACCACTGCAGGTTCAATGAAATCTTTAGACATACACATTGACGATGAAACACTAAAATTACATCGGAATTAAATACAAAAGGCACAATGCCGCCATAAGTGCAAGAATAGAGACTCTTCTTACAGTCGGTGCTTTGAGCTTTCCCTGTGAGACCAGTATTAGTTTCCGGTACACCACTGCAGGTTCAATGTATTCCTTGGACATACTCAATGACGATGAAACACTGAAATTACATCGGAATTAAATACAAAAGGAACAATGCCGCCTTAACGGCAAGATGAGTAAGACTTCTTAGAGTCAGTGCTTTGATCCTTTCCTGTGAGACCAGTATTAGTTTCCGATACACCACTGCAGGTTCAATGTATTCCTTGGACCTTCGCATTGACGATGAAACACAGAAATCGAATCGGAACTAAATACAAAAGGCACAATGCCGCAATAAGTACAAGAATAGAGACTCTTCTTACAGTCGGTGCTTTGAGCATTCCCTGTGAGAGCAGTATTACTTTCCGATACACCACTGCAGGTTCAATGTATTCCTTAGACATACACATTGACGATGAAACACTGAAATTACATCGGAATTAAATACAAATGGCACAATGCCGCCATAGGTGCAAGAATAGAGACTCCTCTTGCAGTCGGTGCTTTGAGCATTCCCTGTGAGACCAGTATTAGTTTCCGATACACCACTGCAGGTACAATGTATTCCTTGTACCTTCACATTGACGATGAAACACAGAAATCGTATCGGAATTAAATACAAAAGGCACAATGCCGTCTTAAGTACAAGAATTGAGACTCTTCCTACAGTCGGTGTTATGAGCATTCCCTGTGAGACCAGTATTAGTTTCTGATACACCACTGCAGGTTCAATGTATTCCTTGGACATACACATCGACGATGAAACACAGAAATCGCATCGGAATTAAATACAAAAGGCACAATGCCGCCTTAAGTACAAGAATAGAGACTCTTCCTACAGTCGGTGTTTTGAGCATTCCCTGTTAGACCAGTATTAGCTTCTGATACACCACTGCAGGTTCAATGTATTCCTTGGACATACACATTGACGATGAAACACAGAAATTACATCGGAATTAAATACAAAAGGCACAATGCCGCCTTACGGGCAAGAAGAATGAGACTTCTTAGAGTCTGTGCTTTGATCTTTCCTGTGAGACCAGTATTAGTTTCCGATACACCACTGCAGGTTCAATGTATTCCTTGGACATACACATTGACGATGAAACACAGATATTGCATCGGACTTTAATAAAAAATGCACAATGCCGATTTTAGTACAAGAATAGAGACTCTTCTTACAGTCGGTGCTTTAAGCATTCACTGTGAGACCAGGATTAGTTTCTGATACACCACTGCAGGTTCAATGTATTCCTTGGACCTTCACATTCACGATGAAACACAGAATTCCCATCGGAATTAAATACTAAAGGCATAATGCCGCCTTCAGTACAAGAATAGAGATTCTTCTTACAGTCGGTGCTTTGAGCATTTCCTGTGAGACCAGTATTAGTTTCCGATACACCACTGCAGGTTAAATGTATTGCTTGGACATACACATTGACGATGAAACACAGAAATCGCATCGGAATTAATTACAAAAGGCACAATGCCGCCTTACGTACAAGAATAGAAACTCTTCTTACAGTCGGTGCATTGAACATTCCCTGTGAGACCAGTATTAGTTTCCGATACACCTCTCCAGGTTCAATGTATACCTTGGACATACTCATTGACGATGAAACACTGAAATTACATCGGAAATAAATACAAAAGGAACAATGCCGCCTTAACGGCAAGATGAGTGAGACTTCTTAGAGTCTGTGCATTGATCCTTTCCTGTGAGACCAGTATTAGTTTCCGGTACACCACTGCAGGTTTAATGTATTCCTTGGACCTTCGCTTTGACGATGAAACACAGAAATCGAATCGGAACTAAATACAAAAGGCACAATGCCGCAATAAGTACAAGAATAGAGACTCTTCTTACAGTCGGTGCTTTGAGCATTCCCTGTGTGACCAGTATTAGTTTCCGATACACCACTGCAGGTTCAATGTATTTCTTAGACATACACATTGACGATGAAACACTGAAATTACATCGGAATTAAATATAAATGGCACAATGCCGCCATAAGTGCAAGAATAGAGACTCCTCTTACAGTCGGTGCTTTGAGCATTCCCTGTGATACTAGTATTAGTTTCTGATACACCACTGCAGGTTCAATGTATTCGTTGAACATACACATTGACGATGAAACACAGAAATCGCATCGGAAATAAATACAAAAGGCACAATGCCGCCTTACGTATAAGAATAGAGACTCTTCTTACAGTCGGTGCTTCGAGCAATCCCTGTGAGACCAGTATTAGTTTCCGATACACCACTCCAAGTTCAATGCATTCCTCGGACATACTCAAAGACGATGAAACACTGAAATTACATCGGAATTAAATACAAAAGGAACAATGCCGCCCTAACTGCAAGATGAGTGAGACTTCTTAGAGTCTGTGCTTTGATCCTTTCCTGTGAGACCAGTATTAGATTCCGATACACCACTGCAGGTTCAATGTATTCCTTAGACCTTCGCATTGACGATGAAACACAGAAATCACATCGGAACTAAATACAAAATGCACAATGCCGCAATAAATACAAGAATAGAGACTCTTCTTACAGTCGGTGCATTGAGCATTCCCTGTGAGACCAGTATTAGTTTCTGATACACCACTGCAGGTTCAATGAATTCTTTAGACATACACATTGACGATGAAACACTGAAATTACATCGGAATTAAATACAAAAGGCACAATGCCGCCATAAGTGCAAGAATAGAGACTCTTCTTAGAGTCGGTGCTTTGAGCTTTCCCTGTGAGACCAGTATTAGTGTCCGATACACCACTGCAGGTTCAATGTATTCCTTGGACATACTCAATGACGATGAAACACTGAAATTACATCGGAATTAAATACAAAAGGAACAATGCCGCCTTAACGGCAAGATGAGTAAGACTTCTTAGAGTCAGTGCTTTGATCCTTTCCTGTGAGACCAGTATTAGTTTCCGATACACCACTGCAGGTTCAATGTATTCCTTGGACCTTCGCATTGACGATGAAACACAGAAATCGAATCGGAACTAAATACAAAAGGCACAATGCCGCAATAAGTACAAGAATAGAGACTCTTCTTACAGTCGGTGCTTTGAGCATTCCCTGTGAGACCAGTATTAGTTTCCGATACACCACTGCAGGTTCTATGTATTCCTTAGACATACACATTGACGATGAAACACTGAAATTACATCGGAATTAAATACAAATGGCACAATGCCGCCATAGGTGCAAGAATAGAGACTCCTCTTGCAGTCGGTGCTTTGAGCATTCCCTGTGAGACCAGTATTAGTTTCCGATACACCACTGCAGGTACAATGTATTCCATGTACCTTCACATTGACGATGAAACACAGAAATCGCATCGGAATTAAATACAAAAGGCACAATGCCGCCTTAAGTACAAGAATTGAGACTCTTCCTACAGTCGGTGTTTTGAGCATTCCCTGTGAGACCAGTATTAGTTTCTGATACACCACTGCAGGTTCAATGTATTCCTTGGACATACACATTGACGATGAAACACAGAAATCGCATCGGAATTAAATACAAAAGGCACAATGCCGCCTTTCGTACACGAATAGAGACTCTTGTTACAGTCATTGCTCTGAGCATTCCCTGTGAGACCAGTATTAGTTTCCCATACACCACTGCAGGGTCTATGTATTCCTTGGACCTTCACATTGACGATGAAACACAGAAATCGCATCGGAATTAAATACAAAAGGCACAATGCCGCCTTAAGTACAAGAATAGAGACTCTTCTTACAGTCGGTGCTTTGAGCATTCCCTGTGAGACCAGTATTAGCTTCCGATACACCACTGCAGATTCCATGTATTCCTAGGACATACACATTGACGAGGAAACACTGAATTTACATCGGAATAAAATACAAAAGGCACAATGCCGCCTTAAGGGCAAGAAGCATGAGACTTCTTAGAGTCTGTGCTTTGATCTTTCCTGTGAGACCAGTAATTGTTTCCGATACACCACTGCAGGTGCAATGTATTCCTTGGACCCTCACATTGACGATGAAACACAGAAATCGCATTGGAATTAAATACAAAAGGCACAATGCCGCCTTAATTACAAGAATAGAGACTCTTCTTACAGTCGCTGCTTTGAGCTTTCCCTGTGAGACCAGTATTAGTTTTCGATACACCACTGCAGGTTCAATGTATTCCTTGGACATACACATTGACAATGAAACACAGATATTGCATCGGGATTTAATATAAAATGCACAATGCCGATTTTAGTACAAGAATAGAGACTCTTCTTACAGTCGGTGCTTTGAGCATTCACTGTGAGACCAGGATTAGTTTCTGATACACCACTGCAGGTTCAATGTATTCCTTGGACCTTCACATTCACGATGAAACACAGAATTAGCATCGGAATTAAATACTAATGGCATAATGCCTCCTTCAGTACAAGAATAGAGACTCTTCTTACAGTCGGTGTTTTGAGCATTCCCTGTGAGACCAGTATTAGTTTCCGATACACCACTCCAGGTTCAATGTATACCTTGGACATACTCATTGACGATGAAACACTGAAATTACATCGGAATTAAATACAAAAGGAACAATGCCGCCTTAACGGCAAGATGAGTGAGACGTCTTAGAGTCTGTACTTTGATCCTTTCCTGTGAGACCAGTATTAGTTTCTGATACACCACTGCATGTTCAATGTATTCCTTGGACATAAACATTTACGATGAAACACAGAAATCGCATCGGAATTAAATACAAAAGGCACAATGCCGCCTCACGTACAAGAATAGAGACTCTTCTTACAGTCGGTGCTTTCAGCATTCCCTGTGAGAGCAGTATTAGTTTCCGATACACCAGTGCAGGTACAATGTATTCCTTGTACCTTCACATTGACGATGAAACACAGAAATCGCATCGGAATTTAATACAAAAGGCACAATGCCGCCTTAAGTACAAGAATAGAGACTCTTCTTACAGTCGGTGCTTTGAGCATTCCCTGTGAGACCAGTTTTAGTTTCTGATACACCACTGCAGGTTCAATGTATTCCTTGGACATACACATCGACGATGAAACACAGAAATCGCATCGGAATTAAATACAAAAGGCACAATGCCGCCTTAAGTACAAGAATAGAGACTCTTCCTACAGTCGGTGTTTTGAGCATTCCCTGTTAGACCAGTATTAGCTTCTGATACACCACTGCAGGTTCAATGTATTCCTTGGACATACACATTGACGATGAAACACAGAAATTACATCGGAATTAAATACAAAAGGCACAATGCCGCCTTACGGGCAAGAAGAATGAGACTTCTTAGAGTCTGTGCTTTGATCTTTCCTGTGAGACCAGTATTAGTTTCCGATACACCACTGCAGGTTCAATGTATTCCTTGGACATACACATTGACGATGAAACACAGATATTGCATCGGACTTTAATAAAAAATGCACAATGCCGATTTTAGTACAAGAATAGAGACTCTTCTTACAGTCGGTGCTTTAAGCATTCACTGTGAGACCAGGATTAGTTTCTGATACACCACTGCAGGTTCAATGTATTCCTTGGACCTTCACATTCACGATGAAACACAGAATTCCCATCGGAATTAAATACTAAAGGCATAATGCCGCCTTCAGTACAAGAATAGAGATTCTTCTTACAGTCGGTGCTTTGAGCATTTCCTGTGAGACCAGTATTAGTTTCCGATACACCACTGCAGGTTCAATGTATTGCTTGGACATACACATTGACGATGAAACACAGAAATCGCATCGGAATTAATTACAAAAGGCACAATGCCGCCTTACGTACAAGAATAGAAACTCTTCTTACAGTCGGTGCATTGAACATTCCCTGTGAGACCAGTATTAGTTTCCGATACACCTCTCCAGGTTCAATGTATACCTTGGACATACTCATTGACGATGAAACACTGAAATTACATCGGAAATAAATACAAAAGGAACAATGCCGCCTTAACGGCAACATGAGTGAGACTTCTTAGAGTCTGTGCTTTGATCCTTTCCTGTGAGACCAGTATTAGTTTCCGGTACACCACTGCAGGTTTAATGTATTCCTTGGACCTTCGCTTTGACGATGAAACACAGAAATCGAATCGGAACTAAATACAAAAGGCACAATGCCGCAATAAGTGCAAGAATAGAGACTCTTCTTACAGTCGGTGCTTTGAGCATTCCCTGTGTGACCAGTATTAGTTTCCGATACACCACTGCAGGTTCAATGTATTTCTTAGACATACACATTGACGATGAAACACTGAAATTACATCGGAATTAAATATAAATGGCACAATGCCGCCATAAGTGCAAGAATAGAGACTCCTCTTACAGTCGGTGCTTTGAGCATTCCCTGTGATACTAGTATTAGTTTCTGATACACCACTGCAGGTTCAATGTATTCGTTGAACATACACATTGACGATGAAACACAGAAATCGCATCGGAAATAAATACAAAAGGCACAATGCCGCCTTACGTATAAGAATAGAGACTCTTCTTACAGTCGGTGCTTCGAGCAATCCCTGTGAGACCAGTATTAGTTTCCGATACACCACTCCAAGTTCAATGCATTCCTCGGACATACTCAAAGACGATGAAACACTGAAATTACATCGGAATTAAATACAAAAGGAACAATGCCGCCTTAACTGCAAGATGAGTGAGACTTCTTAGAGTCTGTGCTTTGATCCTTTCCTGTGAGACCAGTATTAGATTCCGATACACCACTGCAGGTTCAATGTATTCCTTAGACCTTCGCATTGACGATGAAACACAGAAATCACATCGGAACTAAATACAAAATGCACAATGCCGCAATAAATACAAGAATAGAGACTCTTCTTACAGTCGGTGCTTTGAGCATTCCCTGTGAGACCAGTATTAGTTTCTGATACACCACTGCAGGTTCAATGAATTCTTTAGACATACACATTGACGATGAAACACTGAAATTACATCGGAATTAAATACAAAAGGCACAATGCCGCCATAAGTGCAAGAATAGAGACTCTTCTTAGAGTCGGTGCTTTGAGCTTTCCCTGTGAGACCAGTATTAGTGTCCGATACACCACTGCAGGTTCAATGTATTCCTTGGACATACTCAATGACGATGAAACACTGAAATTACATCGGAATTAAATACAAAAGGAACAATGCCGCCTTAACGGCAAGATGAGTAAGACTTCTTAGAGTCAGTGCTTTGATCCTTTCCTGTGAGACCAGTATTAGTTTCCGATACACCACTGCAGGTTCAATGTATTCCTTGGACCTTCGCATTGACGATGAAACACAGAAATCGAATCGGAACTAAATACAAAAGGCACAATGCCGCAATAAGTACAAGAATAGAGACTCTTCTTACAGTCGGTGCTTTGAGCATTCCCTGTGAGACCAGTATTAGTTTCCGATACACCACTGCAGGTTCTATGTATTCCTTAGACATACACATTGACGATGAAACACTGAAATTACATCGGAATTAAATACAAATGGCACAATGCCGCCATAGGTGCAAGAATAGAGACTCCTCTTGCAGTCGGTGCTTTGAGCATTCCCTGTGAGACCAGTATTAGTTTCCGATACACCACTGCAGGTACAATGTATTCCATGTACCTTCACATTGACGATGAAACACAGAAATCGCATCGGAATTAAATACAAAAGGCACAATGCCGCCTTAAGTACAAGAATTGAGACTCTTCCTACAGTCGGTGTTTTGAGCATTCCCTGTGAGACCAGTATTAGTTTCTGATACACCACTGCAGGTTCAATGTATTCCTTGGACATACACATTGACGATGAAACACAGTAATCGCATCGGAATAAAATACAAAAGGCACAATGCCGCCTTAAGGGCAAGAAGCATGAGACTTCTTAGAGTCTGTGCTTTGATCTTTCCTGTGAGACCAGTAATTGTTTCCGATACACCACTGCAGGTGCAATGTATTCCTTGGACCCTCACATTGACGATGAAACACAGAAATCGCATTGGAATTAAATACAAAAGGCACAATGCCGCCTTAATTACAAGAATAGAGACTCTTCTTACAGTCGCTGCTTTGAGCTTTCCCTGTGAGACCAGTATTAGTTTTCGATACACCACTGCAGGTTCAATGTATTCCTTGGACATACACATTGACAATGAAACACAGATATTGCATCGGAATTTAATATAAAATGCACAATGCCGATTTTAGTACAAGAATAGAGACTCTTCTTACAGTCGGTGCTTTGAGCATTCACTGTGAGACCAGGATTAGTTTCTGATACACCACTGCAGGTTCAATGTATTCCTTGGACCTTCACATTCACGATGAAACACAGAATTAGCATAGGAATTAAATACTAATGGCATAATGCCTCCTTCAGTACAAGAATAGAGACTCTTCTTACAGTCGGAGTTTTGAGCATTCCCTGTGAGACCAGTATTAGTTTCCGATACACCACTCCAGGTTCAATGTATACCTTGGACATACTCATTGACGATGAAACACTGAAATTACATCGGAATTAAATACAAAAGGAACAATGCCGCCTTAACGGCAAGATGAGTGAGACGTCTTAGAGTCTGTGCTTTGATCCTTTCCTGTGAGACCAGTATTAGTTTCTGATACACCACTGCATGTTCAATGTATTCCTTGGACATAAACATTTACGATGAAACACAGAAATCGCATCGGAATTAAATACAAAAGGCACAATGCCGCCTCACGTACAAGAATAGAGACTCTTCTTACAGTCGGTGCTTTCAGCATTCCCTGTGAGAGCAGTATTAGTTTCCGATACACCAGTGCAGGTACAATGTATTCCTTGTACCTTCACATTGACGATGAAACACAGAAATCGCATCGGAATTTAATACAAAAGGCACAATGCCGCCTTAAGTACAAGAATAGAGACTCTTCTTACAGTCGGTGCTTTGAGCATTCCCTGTGAGACCAGTATTAGTTTCTGATACACCACTGCAGGTTCAATGTATTCCTTGGACATACTCATTGACGATGAAACACTGAAATTACATCGGAATTGAATACAAATGGCACAATGCCGCCATAAGTGCAAGAATAGAGACTCCTCTTACAGTCGGTGCTTTGAGCATTCCCTGTGAGACCAGTATTAGTTTCCGATACACCTCTGCAGGTAGAATGTATTCCTTGTACCTTCACATTGACGATGAAACACAGAAATCGCATCGGAATTAAATACAAAAGGCACAATGCCGCCTTAAGTACAAGAATTGGGACTCCTCCTACAGTCGATGCTTTGAGCAATCCCTGTGAGACCAGTATTAGTTTCCGATACACCACTGCAGGTTCAATGGATTCCTTGGACATACGCATTGACGATGAAACACAGAAATCGCCTCGGAATTAAATACAAAAGGCACAATGCCGCCTTTCGTACACGAATAGAGACTCTTCTTACAGTCATTGCTCTGAGCATTCGCTGTGAGGCCAGTATTAGTTTCCCATACACCACTGCAGTGTCTATGTATTCCTTGGACCTTCACATTGACGATGAAACACAGAAATCGCATCGGAATTAAATACAAAAGGCACAATGCCGCCTTAAGTACAAGAATAGAGACTCTTCTTACAGTCGGTGCTTTGAGCATTCCCTGTGAGACCAGTATTAGCTTCCGATACACCACTGCAGATTCCATGTATTCCTAGGACATACACATTGACGAGGAAACACTGAATTTACATCGGAATAAAATACAAAAGGCACAATGCCGCCTTAAGGGCAAGAAGAATGAGACTTCTTAGAGTCTGTGCTTTGATCTTTCCAGTGAGACCAGTAATTGTTTCCGATACACCACTGCAGGTGCAATGTATTCCTTGGACCTTCACATTGACGATGAAACACAGAAATCGCATTGGAATTAAATACAAAAGGCACAATGCCGCCTCACGTACAAGAATAGAGACTCTTCTTACAGTCGGTGCTTTCAGCATTCCCTGTGAGAGCAGTATTAGTTTCCGATACACCACTGCAGGTACAATGTATTCCTTGTACCTTCACATTGACGATGAAACACAGAAATCGCATCGGAATTTAATACAAAAGGCACAATGCCGCCTTAAGTACAAGAATAGAGACTCTTCTTACAGTCGGTGCTTTGAGCATTCCCTGTGAGACCAGTATTAGTTTCCGATACACCACTGCAGGTTCAATGTATTCCTTAGACATACACATTGACGATGAAACACTGAAATTACATCGGAATTAAATACAAATGGCACAATGCCGCCATAGGTGCAAGAATAGAGATTCCTCTTGCAGTCGGTGCTTTGAGCATTCCCTGTGAGACCAGTATTAGTTTCCGATACACCACTGCAGGTACAATGTATTCCTCGTACCTTCACATTGACGATGAAACACAGAAATCGCATCGGAATTTAATACAAAAGGCACAATGCCGCCTTAAGTACAAGAATTGAGACTCTTCCTACAGTCGGTGTTTTGAGCATTCCCTGTGAGACCAGTATTAGTTTCTGATACACCACTGCAGGTTCAATGTATTCCTTGGACATACACATTGACGATGAAACACAGAAATCGCATCGGAATTAAATACAAAAGGCACAATGCCGCCTTTCGTACACGAATAGAGACTCCTCTTACAGTCATTGCTCTGAGCATTCCCTGTGAGACCAGTATTAGTTTCCCATACACCACTGCAGGGTCTATGTATTCCTGGGACCTTCACATTGACGATGAAACACAGAAATCGCATCGGAATTAAATACAAAAGGGACAATGCCGCATTAAGTACAAGAATAGAGACTCTTCTTACAGTCGGTGCTTTGAGCATTCCCTGTGAGACCAGTATTAGCTTCCGATACACCACTGCAGATCCCATGTATTCCTAGGACATACACATTGACGAGGAAACACTGAATTTACATCGGAATAAAATACAAAAGGCACAATGCCGCCTTAAGGGCAAGAAGAATGAGACTTCTTAGAGTCTGTGCTTTGATTTTTTCTGTGAGACCAGTAATTGTTTCCGATACACCACTGCAGGTGCAATGTATTCCTTGGACCTTCACATTGACGATGAAACACAGAAATCGCATTGGAATTAAATACAAAAGGCACAATGCCGCCTTAATTACAAGAATAGAGACTCTTCTTACAGTCGCTGCTTTGAGCTTTCCCTGTGAGACCAGTATTAGTTTTCGATACACCACTGCAGGTTCAATGTATTCCTTGGACATACACATTGACAATGAAACACAGATATTGCATCGGAATTTAATAAAAAATGCACAATGCCGATTTTAGTACAAGAATAGAGACTCTTCTTACAGTCGGTGCTTTGAGCATTCACTGTGAGACCAGGATTAGTTTCTGATACACCACTGCAGGTTCAATGTATTCCTTGTACATACACATTGACGATGAAACACAGAAATCGCATCGGAATTAAATACAAAAGGCACAATGCCGCCTTTCGTACACGAATAGAGACTCTTCTTACAGTCATTGCTCTGAGCATTCCCTGTGAGACCAGTATTAGTTTCCCATACACCACTGCAGGGTCTATGTATTCCTTGGACCTTCACATTGACGATGAAACACAGAAATCGCATCGGAATTAAATACAAAAGGCACAATGCCGCCTTAAGTACAAGAATAGAGACTCTTCTTACAGTCGGTGCTTTGAGCATTCCCTGTGAGACCAGTATTAGCTTCCGATACACCACTGCAAATTCCATGTATTCCTAGGACATACACATTGACGAGGAAACACTGAATTTACATCGGAATAAAATACAAAAGGCACAATGCCGCCTTAAGGGCAAGAAGAATGAGACTTCTTAGAGTCTGTGCTTTGATCTTTCCTGTGAGACCAGTAATTGTTTCCGATACACCACTGCAGGTGCAATGTATTCCTTGGACCTTCACATTGACGATGAAACACAGAAATCGCATTGGAATTAAATACAAAAGGCACAATGCCGCCTTAATTACAAGAATAGAGACTCTTCTTACAGTCGCTGCTTTGAGCTTTCCCTGTGAGACCAGTATTAGTTTTCGATACACCACTGCAGGTTCAATGTATTCCTTGTACCTTCACATTGACGATGAAACACAGAAATCGCATCGGAATTAAATACAAAAGGCACAATGCCGCCTCACGTACAAGAATAGAGACTCTTCCTACAGTCGGTGCTTTCAGCATTCCCTGTGAGAGCAGTATTAGTTTCCGATACACCACTGCAGGTACAATGTATTCCTTGTACCTTCACATTGACGATGAAACACAGAAATCGCATCGGAATTTAATACAAAAGGCACAATGCCGCCTTAAGTACAAGAATAGAGACTCTTCTTACAGTCGGTGCTTTGAGCATTCCCTGTGAGACCAGTATTAGTTTCCGATACACCACTGCAGGTTCAATGTATTCCTTAGACATACACATTGACGATGAAACACTGAAATTACATCGGAATTAAATACAAATGGCACAATGCCGCCATAGGTGCAAGAATAGAGACTCCTCTTGCAGTCGGTGAATTGAGCATTCCCTGTGAGACCAGTATTAGTTTCCGATACACCACTGCAGGTACAATGTATTCCTTGTACCTTCACATTGACGATGAAACACAGAAATCGCATCGGAATTAAATACAAAAGGCACAATGCCGCCTTAAGTACAAGAATTGAGACTCTTCCTACAGTCGGTGTTTTGAGCATTCCCTGTGAGACCAGTATTAGTTTCTGATACACCACTGCAGGTTCAATGTATTCCTTGGACATACACATTGACGATGAAACACAGAAATCGCATCGGAATTAAATACAAAAGGCACAATGCCGCCTTTCGTACACGAATAGAGACTCTTCTTACAGTCATTGCTCTGAGCATTCCCTGTGAGACCAGTATTAGTTTCCCATACACCACTGCAGGGTCTATGTATTCCTTGGACCTTCACATTGACGATGAAACACAGAAATCGCATCGGAATTAAATACAAAAGGCACAATGCCGCATTAAGTACAAGAATAGAGACTCTTCTTACAGTCGGTGCTTTGAGCATTCCCTGTGAGATCAGTATTAGCTTCCGATACACCACTGCAGATTCCATGTATTCCTAGGACATACACATTGACGAGGAAACACTGAATTTACATCGGAATAAAATACAAAAGGCACAATGCCGCCTTATGGGCAAGAAGAATGAGACTTCTTAGAGTCTGTGCTTTGATTTTTCCTGTGAGACCAGTAATTGTTTCCGATACACCACTGCAGGTGCAATGTATTCCTTGGACCTTCACATTGACGATGAAACACAGAAATCGCATTGGAATTAAATACAAAAGGCACAATGCCGCCTTAATTACAAGATTAGAGACTCTTCTTACAGTCGCTGCTTTGAGCTTTCCCTGTGAGACCAGTATTAGTTTTCGATACACCACTGCAGGTACAATGTATTCCTTGGACATACACATTGACAATGAAACACAGATATTGCATCGGAATTTAATAAAAAATGCACAATGCCGATTTTAGTACAAGAATAGAGACTCTTCTTACAGTCGGTGCTTTGAGCATTCACTGTGAGACCAGGATTAGTTTCTGATACACCACTGCAGGTTCAATGTATTCCTTGGACCTTCACATTCACGATGAAACACAGAATTAGCATCGGAATTAATTACTAATGGCATAATGCCTCCTTCAGTACAAGAATAGAGACTCTTCTTACAGTCGTTGTTTTGAGCATTCCCTGTGAGACCAGTATTAGTTTCCGATACACCACTCCAGGTTCAATGTATACCTTGGACATACTCATTGACGATGAAACACTGAAATTACATCGGAATTAAATACAAAAGGAACAATGCCGCCTTAACGGTAAGATGAGTGAGACGTCTTAGAGTCTGTGCTTTGATCCTTTCCTGTGAGACCAGTATTAGTTTCTGATACACCACTGCATGTTCAATGTATTCCTTGGACACAAGCATTTACGATGAAACACAGAAATCGCATCGGAATTAAACACAAAAGGCACAATGCCGCCTCACGTACAAGAATAGAGACTCTTCTTACAGTCGGTGCTTTCAGCATTCCCTGTGAGACCAGTATTAGTTTCCGATACACCACTGCAGGTACAATGTATTCCTTGTACCTTCACATTGACGATGAAACACAGAAATCGCATCATACTTTAATACAAAAGGCACAATGCCGCCTTATGTACTAGAATAGAGACTCTTCTTACAGTCGGTGCTTTGAGCATTCCCTGTGAGACCAGTATTAGTTTCTGATACACCACTGCATGTTCAATGTATTCCTTGGACATACACATTGACGATGAAACACAGAAATCGCATCGGAATTAAATACAAAAGGCACAATGCCGCCTTAAGTACAAGAATTGGGACTCCTCCTACAGTCGATGCTTTGAGCATTCCCTGTGAGACCAGTATTAGTTTCCGATACACCACTGCAGGTTCAATGGATTCCTTGGACATACGCATTGACGATGAAACACAGAAATCGCCTCGGAATTAATACAAAAGGCACAATGCCGCCTTACGTACAAGAATAGACACTCTTCTTACAGTCGGTCCTTTGAGCATTCGCTGTGAGACCAGTATTAGTTTCCGATACACCACTCCAGGTTCAATGTATTCCTTGGACATACTCATTGACGATGAAACACTGAAATTACATCGGTATTAAATACAAAAGGAACAATGCCGCCTTACCTGCAAGATGAGTGAGACTTTTTAGAGTCTGTGCTTTGATTCTTTCCTGTGAGACCAGTATTAGTTTCCGATACACCACTGCAGGTTCAATGTATTCCTTGGACCTTCGCATTGACGAAGAAACACAGAAATCGCATCGGAACTAAATATAAAAGCCACAATGCCGCAATAAGCACAAGAATAGAGACTCTTCTTACAGTCGCTGCTTTGAGCATTCCCTGTGAGACCAGTATTAGTTTCCGATACACCACTGCAGGTTCAATGTATTCCTTAGACATACACATTGACGATGAATCACTGAAATTACATTGGAATTAAATACAAAAGGCACAATGCCACCATAAGTGCAAGAATAGAGACTCCTCTTACAGTCGGTGCTTTGAGCATTCCCTGTGAGACCAGTATTAGTTTCCGATACACCACTGCAGGTACAATGTATTCCTTGTACCTTCACATTGACGATGAAACACAGAAATCGCTTCGGAATTAAATGCAAAAGGCACAATGCCACCTTAAGTACAAGAATAGAGACTCTTCTTACAGTCGGTGCTTTGAGCATTCCCTGTGAGACCAGTATTAGTTTCCGATACACCACTGCAGGTTCAGTGTATTCCTTGGACATACACATTGACGATGAAACACAGAAATCGCATCGGAATTAAATACAAAATGCACAATGCCGCCTTACGTACTACAATAGAGACTTTTCTTACTGTCGGTGCTTTGAGCATTCCCTGTGAGACCAGTATTAGTTTCTGATACACCACTGCAGGTTCAATGTATTCCTTAGACATACACATTGACAATGAAACACTGAAATTACATCGGTATTAAATACAAAAGGAACAATGCCGCCTTAAGTGCAAGAAGAATGAGACTTCTTAGAGTCTGTGCTTTGATCCTTTCCTGTGAGACCAGTATTAGTTTCCGATACACCACTGCAGGTGCAATGTATTCCTTGGACCTTCACATTGAAGATGAAACAGAGAAATCGCATTGGAATTAAATACAAAAGGCACAATGCCGCAATAAGTACAAGAATAGAGACTCTTACAGTCGGTGCTTTGAGCATTCCCTGTGAGACCAGTATTAGTTTCCGATACACCACTCCAGGTTCAATGTATTCCTTGGACATACACATTGACGATGAAACACAGAAAACGCATCGGAATTAAATTCAAGAGGCACAATGCCGCCTTACGTACAAGAATAGATACTCTTCTTACAGTCGGTGCTTTGAGCATTCCCTGTGAGACCAGTATTAGTTTCCGATACACCATCCAGGTTCAATGTATTCCTTGGACATACTCATTGACGATGAAACACTGAAATTACATCGGAATTAAATTCAAAAGGAACAATGCCGCCTTAACGGCAAGATGAGTGAGACTTCTTAGAGTCTGTGCTTTGATCCTTTCCTGTGAGACCAGTATTAGCTTCCGATACACCACTGCAGATTCAATGTATTCCTTGGACCTTCGCATTGACGATTAAATACAGATATCGAATCGGAACTAAATACAAAAGGCACAACTCCGCAATAAGTACAAGAATAGAGACTCTTCTTACAGTCGGTGCTTTGAGCATTCCCTGTGTGACCAGTATTAGTTTCCGATACACCACTGCAGGTGCAATGTATTCCTTAGACATACACATTGACGATGAAACACTGAAATTACATCGGAATTAAATACAAATGGCACAATGCCGCCATAAGTGCAAGAATAGAGAGTCCTCTTACAGTCGGTGCTTTGAGCATTCCCTGTGAGACCAATATTAGTTTCCGATACACCACTGCAGGTACAAAGTATTCCTTGTAAATTCACATTGACGATGAAACACAGAAATCGCATCGGAATTAAATACAAAAGGCACAATGCCGCCTTAAGTACAAGAATAGAGCCTCTTCTTACAGTCGGTGCTTTGAGCATTCCCTGTGAGACCAGTATTAGTTTCCGATACACCACTCCAGGTTCAATGTATTCCTTGGACATACTCAATGACGATGAAACACTGAAATTACATCGGAATTAAATACAAAAGTAACAATGCCACCTTATCTACAAGATGAGTGAGACTTCTTAGATTCTGTGCTTTGATCCCATCCTGTGAGACCAGTATTAGTTTCCGATACACCACTGCAGGTTCAATGTATTCCTTGGACCTTCGCATTGACGATGAAACACAGAAATCGCATCGGAACTAAATACAAAATGCACAATGCCGCAATAAGTACAAGAATAGAGACTCTTCTTACAGTCGCTGCTTTGAGCATTCCATGTGAGACCAGTATTAGTTTCCGATACACCACTGCAGGTTCAATGAATACCTTAGACATACACATTGACGATGAAACACTGAAATTACATCGGAATTAAATACAAAAGGCACAATGCCGCCATAAGTGCAAGAATAGAGACTCTTCTTACAGTCGGTGCTTTGAGCATTCCCTGTGAGACCAGTATTAGTTTCCGGTACACCACTCCAGGTTCAATGTATTCCTTATACATACTCATTGACGATGAAACACTGAAATTACATCGGAATTAAATACAAACGGAACAATGCCGCCTTAACGGCAAGATGAGTAAGACTTCTTAGAGTCTGTGGTTTGATCCCTTCCTGTGAGACCAGTATTAGTTTCCGATACACCACTGCAGGTTCAATGTATTCCTTGGACCTTCGCATTGACGATGAAACACAGAAATCGAATCGGAACTAAATACAAAAGGCAAAATGCCGCAATAAGTACAAGAATAGAGACTCTTCTTACAGTCGGTGCTTTGAGCATTCCCTGTGAGACCAGTATTAGTTACCGATACACCACTCCAGGTTCAATGTATTCCTTAGACATACACATTGTCGATGAAACACTGAAATTACATTGGAATTAAATACAAAAGGCACAATGCCACCGTAAGTGCAAGAATAGAGTATCCTCTTACAGTCGGTGCTTTGAGCATTCCCTGTGAGACCAGTATTAGTTTCCGATGCACCACTGCAGGTACAATGTATTCTTTGTACCTTCACATTGACGATGAAACACAGAAATCGCATCGGAATTAAATGCAAAAGGCACAATGCCGCCTTAAGTACAAGGATAGAGACTCTTCTTACAGTCGGTGCTTTGAGCATTCCCTGTGAGACCAGTATTAGTTTCCGATACAACACTGCAGGTTCAGTGTATTCCTTGGACATACACATTGACGATGAAACACAGAAATCGCATCGGAATTAAATACAAAAGGCACAATTCCGCCTTACGTAAAGAATAGGGACTCTTCTTACAGTCGGTGCTTTGAGCATTCCCTGTGAGACCAGTATTAGTTTCTGATACACCACTGCAGGTTCAATGTATGTCTTAGACATACACATTGACAATGAAACACTGAAATTACATCGGAATTAAATACAAAAGTTACAATGCCGCCACAAGTGCAAAAACATAGACTCTTCTTACAGTCGGTGATTTGAGCATTCCCTGCGAGACCAGTACAAGTTTCCGATACACAACTGCAGGGACAATGTATTTCTTGGACGTTCACATTTACGATGAAACACAGAAATCGCATCGGGATTAAATACTAAAGACACAATGCCGCCTTAAGTACAAGGAAAGAGACTCTTCTTACAGTCGGTGCTTTGAGCACTCCCTGTGAGACCAGTATTAGCTTCCGATACACCACTGCAGATTCCATGTATTCCTAGGACATACACATTGACGATGAAACACTGAAATTACATCGGAATTAAGTACAAAAGGCACAATGCCGCCTTAAGTGCAAGAACAATGAGACTTCTTAGAGTCTGTGCTTTATTCATTCCTGTGAGACCAGTAATTGTTTCCGATACACCACTGCAGGTGCAATGTATTCCTTGGACCTTCACATTGACGATGAAACACAGAAATCACATTGGAATTAAATACAAAAGGCACAATGCCGCCTTAAGTACAAGAATAGAGACTCTTCTTACAGTCGGTGCTTTGAGCTTTCCCCGTGAGACTAGTATTAGTTTCCGACACACCACTGCAGGTTCAATGTATTCCTTGGACATACACATTGACGATGAAACACAGATATTGCATCGGAATTTAATAAAAAAGGCACAATGCCGATTTTAGTACAAGAATAGAGACTCTTCTTACAGTCGGTGCTTTGAGCATTCACTGTGAGACCAGTATTAGTTTCTGATACACCACTGCAGGTTCAATCTATTCTTTGGACCTTCACATTCACGATGAACCACAAAATTCGCATCGGAATTAAATACTAAAGGCATAATGCCGCCTTCAGTACAAGAATAGAGACTCTTCTTACAGTCGGTGCTCTGAGCATTTCCTGTGAGACCAGCATTAGTTTCCGATACACCACTGGAGGTTCAATGTATTGCTTGGACATACACATTGACTATGAAACTCAGAAATCGCATCGGAGTTAAATACAAAAGGCGAAATGCCGCCTTACGTACAAGAATTGAGACTCTTCTTACAGTCGGTGCTTTGAGCATTCCCTGTGAGACCAGTATTAGTTTCTGATACACCACTCCAGGTTCAATGTATTGCTTGGACATACTCATTGACGATTAAACTCTGAAATTACATCGGAATTAAATACAAAAGGAACAATGCCGCCTTAACGGCAAGATGAGTGAGACTTCTTAGAGTCTGTGGTTTGATCCTTTCCTGTGAGACCAGTATTAGTTTCCGATACACCACTGCAGGATCAATGTATTCCTTGGACCTTCGCATTGACGATGAAACAAAGAAATCGAATCGGAACTAAATACAAAAGGCACAATACCGAAATAAATACAAGAATAGAGACTCTTTTTACAGTCGGCGCTTTGAGCATTCCCTGTGTGACCAGTATTAGTTTCCGATACACCACTGCAGGTTCAATGTATTCCTTAGACATACACATTGACGATGAAACACTGAAATTACATCGGAATTAAATACAAATGGCACAATGCCGCCATAAGTGCAGGAATAGAGACTCCTCTTACAGTAGGTGCTTTGAGCATTCCCTGTGAAACCAGTATTAGTTTCCGATACACCACTGCAGGTAAAATGTATTCCTTGTACCTTCACATTGACGATGAAACACAGAAATGGCATCGGAATTAAATACAAAAGGCACAATGCCGCCTAAAGTACAAGAATTGAGACTCTTCTTACAGTCGGTGCTTTGAGCATTCCCTGTGTGACCAGTATTAGTTTCCGATACACCACACCAGGTTCAATGCATTCCTTGGACATATTCAATGACGATGAAACACTGAAATTACATCGAATTAAATACAAAAGGAACAATGCCGCCTTAACTGCAAGATGAGTGAGACTTCTTAGAGTCTGTGCTTTGATCCTTTCCTGTGAGACCAGTATTAGTTTCCGATAAGACACTGCAGGTTCAATGTATTCCTTGGACCTTCGCATTGACGATGAAACACAGAAATCGCATCGGAACTAAAAACAAAATGCACAATGCCGCAATAAGTACAAGAATAGAGACTCTTGTTACAGTCGGTGCTTTGAGCATTCCCCGTGAGTCCAGTATTAGCTTGCGATACACCACTGCAGGTTCAATGTATTCCTTGCACGTACACATTGACGATGAAAAACTGAAATTACATCGGAATTAAATACAAAACGCACAAAGCCGCCTTAAGTACAAGAAAAGTGAGACTTCTTTGAGTCTGTGCTTTGATCCTTTCCTCTGAGACCAGTATCAGCTTCCATACGCCACTGCAGGTTCAATGTATTCCCTGGACATACACATTGACGATGAAACACAGAAATCGCATCGGAATGAAATACAACAGGCACAATGCCGCCTTAAATACAAGAATAGAGACTCTTCTTACAGTCTGTGTTTGGGCATTCCCTGTGAGACCAGTATTAGTTTCCGTAACACCACAGCAGGTTCAGTGTATTCCTTGGACCTTCACATTGACGATGAAACACAGAAACCCATCGGAATTAAATACAAAAGGCACAATGCCGTCTTCAGTGCAAGAATAAAGTCTCTTCTTACAGTCGGTGCTTTGAGCATTCCCTGTGAGACCAGTATTAGTTTCCGTTGCACCACTGCAGGTTCAATGTATTCCTTAGACTTACACATTGACGATGAAACACTGAAATTACATCGGAATTAAATACAAAGGCACAAAGCCGCCTTAAGTACAAGAAAAATGAGACTTCTTTGAGTCTGTGCTTTGATCCTTTCCTGTGAGACCAGTATTAGTTTCCGATTCACCACTGCAGGTTCAATGTATTCCTTCGACCTTCACATTGACTATCAAACACAGAAATCGCATCGGAATTAAATACAAAAGGCACAATGCCGCCTTAAGTACAAGAATTGAGACCCATCTTACAGTCGGTGATTTGAGCATTCCCTGTGTGACCAGTATTAGTTTCCGATAGACCACTGCAGGGTCAATATATTTCTTGGACCTTCACATTGACGATGAAATACAGATATCGCATCGGAATTAAATACAAAAGGCACAATGCCGCCTTAAGTACAAGAATAGAGACTCTTCTTTCATTCGGTGCTTTGAGCATTCCCTGTGAGACCAGTATTAGTTTCCGATACACCACTGCAGGTTCAATGTATTCCTTCGACATACACATTGAAGACGAAACACCGAAATTATATCGGAATTAAATACAAAAGGCACAATGCCGCCTTAAGTGCAAGAAGAGTGAGACTTCTTAGAGTCTGTGCTTTGATCCATTCCTGTGAGACCAGTATTAGTTTCCAATACACCACTGCAGGTTCAATGGATTCCTTGTACATACGCATTGACGATGAAACACAGAAATCGCCTCGGAATTAATACAAAAGGCACAATGCCGCCTTACGTACAAGAATAGAGACTCTTCTTACAGTCGGTCCTTTGAGCATTCGCTGTGAGACCAGTATTAGTTTCCGATACACCACTCCAGGTTCAATGTATTCCTTGGACATACTCATTGACGATGAAACACTGAAATTACATCGGTATTAAATACAAAAGGAACAATGCCGCCTTACCTGCAAGATGAGTGAGACTTTTTAGAATCTGTGCTTTGATTCTTTCCTGTGAGACCAGTATTAGTTTCCGATACACCACTGCAGGTTCAATGTATTCCTTGGACCTTCGCATTGACGAAGAAACGCGGAAATCGCATCGGAACTAAATATAAAAGGCACAATGCCGCAATAAGCACAAGAATAGAGACTCTTCTTACAGTCGGTGCTTTGAGCATTCCCTGTGAGATCAGTATTAGTTTCCGATACACCACTGCAGATTCAATGTATTCCGTAGACATACACATTGACGATGAATCACTGAAATTACAATGGAATTAAATACAAAAGGCACAATGCCACCATAAGTGCAAGAATAGAGACTCCTCTTACAGTCGGTGCTTTGAGCATTCCCTGTGAGACCAGTATTAGTTTCCGATACACCACTGCAGGTACAATGTATTCCTTGTACCTTCACATTGACGATGAAACACAGAAATCGCTTCGGAATTAAATGCAAAAGGCACAATGCCGCCTTAAGTACAAGAATAGAGACTCTTCTTACAGTCGGTGCTTTGAGCATTCCCTGTGAGACCAGTATTAGTTTCCGATACACCACTGCAGGTTCAGTGTATTCCTTGGACATACACATTGACGATGAAACACAGAAATCGCATCGGAATTAAATACAAAATGCACAATGCCGCCTTACGTACTACAATAGAGACTTTTCTTACTGTCGGTGCTTTGAGCATTCCCTGTGAGACCAGTATTAGATTCTGATACACCACTGCAGGTTCAATGTATTCCTTAGACATACACATTGACAATGAAACACTGAAATTACATCGGTATTAAATACAAAAGGAACAATGCCGCCTTAAGTGCAAGAAGAATGAGACTTCTTAGAGTCTGTGCTTTGATCCTTTCCTGTGAGACCAGTATTAGTTTCCGATACACCACTGCAGGTGCAATGTATTCCTTGGACCTTCACATTGAAGATGAAACAGAGAAATCGCATTGGAATTAAATACAAAAGGCACAATGCCGCATTAAGTACAAGAATAGAGACTCTTCTTACAGTCGGTGCTTTGAGCATTCCCTGTGAGACCAGTATTAGTTTCCGATACACCACTCCAGGTTCAATGTATTCCTTGGACATACACATTGACGATGAAACACATAAATCGCATCGGAATTAAATACAAGAGGCACAATGCCGCCTTACGTAAAAGAATAGAGACTCTTCTTACAGTCGGTGCTTTGAGCATTCCCTGTGAGACCAGTATTAGTTTCCGATACACCATCCAGGTTCAATGTATTCCTTGGACATACTCTTTGACGATGAAACACTGAAATTACATCGGAATTAAATTCAAAAGGAACAATGCCGCCTTAACGGCAAGATGAGTGAGACTTCTTAGAGTCTGTGCTTTGATCCTTTCCTGTGAGACCAGTATTAGCTTCCGATACACCACTGCAGGTTCAATGTATTCCTTGGACCTTCGCATTGACGATTAAATACAGAAATCGAATCGGAACTAAATACAAAAGGCACAACGCCGCAATAAGTACAAGAATAGGGACTCTTCTTACAGTCGGTGCTTTGAGCATTCCCTGTGTGACCAGTATTAGTTTCCGATACACCACTGCAGGTTCAATGTATTCCTTAGACATACACATTGACGATGAAACACTGAAATTACATCGGAATTAAATACAAATGGCACAATGCCGCCATAAGTGCAAGAATAGAGAGTCCTCTTACAGTCGGTGCTTTGAGCATTCCCTCTGAGACCAGTATTAGTTTCCGATACACCACTGCAGGTACAAAGTATTCCTTGTACATTCACATTGACGATGAAACACAGAAATCGCATCGGAATTAAATACAAAAGGCACAATGCCGCCTTAAGTACAAGAATAGAGACTCTTCTTACAGTCGGTGCTTTGAGCATTCCCTGTGAGACCAGTATTAGTTTCCGATACACCACTCCAGGTTCAATGTATTCCTTGGACCTACTCAATGACGATGAAACACTGAAATTACATCGGAATTAAATACAAAAGTTACAATGCCGCCTTATCTACAAGATGAGTCAGACTTCTTAGATTCTGTGCTTTGATCCCATCCTGTGAGACCAGTATTAGTTTCCGATACACCACTGCCGGTTCAATGTATTCCTTGGACCTTCGCATTGACGATGAAACACAGAAATCGCATCGGGACTAAATACAAAATGCACAATGCCGCAATAAGTACAAGAATAGAGACTCTTCTTACAGTCGCTGCTTTGAGCATTCCATGTGTGACCAGTATTAGTTTCCGATACACCACTGCAGGTTCAATGAATACCTTAGACATACACATTGACGATGAAACACTGAAATTACATCGGAATTAAATACAAAAGGCACAATGCCGCCATAAGTGCAAGAATAGAGACTCTTCTTACAGTCGGTGCTTTGAGCTTTCCCTGTGAGACAAGTATTAGTTTCCGGTACACCACTCCAGGTTCAATGTATTCCTTGGACATACTCATTGACGATGAAACACTGAAATTACATCGGAATTAAATACAAACGGAACAATGCCGCCTTAACGGCAAGATGAGTAAGACTTCTTAGAGTCTGTGCTTTGATCCCTTCCTGTGAGACCAGTATTAGTTTCCGATACACCACTGCAGGTTCAATGTATTCCTTGGACCTTCGCATTGACGATGAAACACAGAAATCGAATCGGAACCAAATACAAAACGCACAATGCCGCAATAAGTACAAGAATAGAGACTCTTCTTGCATTCGGTGCTTTGAGCATTCCCTGTGAGACCAGTATTAGTTACCGATACACCACTCCAGGTTCAATGTATTCCTTAGACGTACACATTGACGATGAAACACTGAAATTACATTGGAATTAAACACAAAAGGCACAATGCCACCGTCAGTGCAAGAATAGAGTATCCTCTTACAGTCGGTGCTTTGAGCATTCCCTGTGAGACCAGTATTAGTTTCCGATACACCACTGCAGGTACAATGTATTCCTTGTACCTTCACATTGACGATGAAACACAGAAATCGCATCGGAATTAAATGCAAAAGGCACAATGCCGCCTTAAGTACAAGGATAGAGACTCTTCTTACAGTCGGTGCTTTGAGCATTCCCTGTGAGACCAGTAATAGTTTCCGATACACCACTGCAGGTTCAGTGTATTCCTTGGACATACACATTGACGATGAAACACAGAAATCGCATCGGAATTAAATACAAAAGGCACAATTCCGCCTTACGTACAAGAATAGGGACTCTTCCTACAGTCGGTGCTTTGAGCATTCCCTGTGAGACCCGTATTAGTTTCTGATACACCACTGCAGGTTCAATGTATTTCTTAGACATACACATTGACAATGAAACACTGAAATTACATCGGAATTAAATACAAAAGTTACAATGCCGCCATAAGTGCAAGAACATAGACTCTTCTTACAGTCGGTGATTTGAGCATTCCCTGCGAGACCAGTACAAGTTTCCGATACACAACTGCAGGGACAATGTATTTCTTGGACCTTCACATTGACGATGGAACACAGATATGGCATCGGAATTAAATACAAAAGACACAATGCCGCCTTAAGTACAAGAATAGAGACTCTTCTTACAGTCGGTGCTTTGAGCTTTCCCTGTGAGACTAGTATTAGTTTCCGACACACCACAGCAGGTTCAATGTATTCCTTGGACATACACATTGACTATGAAACACAGATATTGCATCGGAATTTAATAAAAAAGGCACAATGCCGATTTTAGTACAAGAATAGAGACTCTTCTTACAGTCGGTGCTTTGAGCATTCACTGTGAGACCAGTATTAGTTTCTGATACACCACTGCAGGTTCAATCTATTCCTTGGACCTTCACATTCACGATGAAACACAGAATTCGCATTGGAATTAAATACTCAAGGCATAATGCCGCCTTCAGTTCAAGAATAGAGACTCTTCTTACAGTCGGTGCTCTGAGCATTTCCTGTGAGACCAGTATTAGTTTCCGATACACCACTGGAGGTTCAATGTATTGCTTGGACATACACATTGACAATGAAACAAAGAAATCGCATCGGAGTTAAATACAAAAGGCGAAATGCCGCCTTACGTACAAGAATTGAGACTCTTCTTACAGTCGGTGCTTTGAGCATTCCCTGTGAGACCAGTATTAGTTTCTGATACACCACTCCAGGTTCAATGTATTGCTTGGACATACTCATTGACGATGAAACTCTGAAATTACATCGGAATTAAATACAAAAGGAACAATGCCGCCTTAACGGCAAGATGAGTGAGTCTTCTTAGAGTCTGTGCTTTGATCCTTTCCTGTGAGACCAGTATTAGTTTCCGATACACCACTGCAGGTTCAATGTATTCCTTGGACCTTCGCATTGACGATGAAACAAAGAAATCGAATCGGAACTAAATACAAAAGGCACAATACCGCAATAAATACAAGAATAGAGACTCTTTTTACAGTCGGTGCTTTGAGCATTCCCTGTGTGACCAGTATTAGTTTCCGATACACCACTGCAGGTTCAATGTATTCCTTAGACATACACATTGACGATGAAACACTGAAATTACATCGGAATTAAATACAAAAGGCACAATGCCGCCATAAGTGCAAGAATAGAGACTCCTCTTACAGTAGGTGCTTTGAGCATTCCCTGTGAAACCAGTATTAGTTTCCGATACACCACTGCAGGTACAATGTATTCCTTGTACCTTCACATTGACGATGAAACACAGAAATCGCATCGGAATTAAATACAAAAGGCACAATGCCGCCTTAAGTACAAGAATAGAGACTCTTCTTACAGTCGGTGCTTTGAGCATTCCCTGTGTGACCAGTATTAGTTTCCGATACACCACACCAGGTTCAATGTATTCCTTGGACATATTCAATGACGATGAAACACTGAAATTACATCGAATTAAATGCGAAAGGAACAATGAGGCCTTAACTGCAAGATGAGTGAGACTTCTTAGAGTCTGTGCTTTGATACTTTCCTGTGAGACCAGTATTAGCTTCCGATACAACACTGCAGGTTCAATGAATTCCTTGGACCTTCGCATTGACGATGAAACACAGAAATCGCATCGGAACTAAATACAAAATGCACAATGCCGCAATAAGTACAAGAATAGAGACTCTTCTTACAGTCGGTGCTTTGAGCATTCCCCGTGAGTCCAGTATTAGCTTGCGATACACCACTGCAGGTTCAATGTATTCCTTGCACGTACACATTGACGATGAAAAACTGAAATTACATCGGAATTTAATACAAAACGCACAAAGCCGCCTTAAGTACAAGATAAGTGAGACTTCTTAGAGTCTGTGCTTTGATACTTTCCTGTGAGACCAGTATTAGCTTCCGATACAACACTGCAGGTTCAATGTATTCCCTGGACATACACATTGACGATGAAACACAGAAATCGCATCGGAATGAAATACAAAAGGCACAATGCCGCCTTAAATACAAGAATAGAGACTCTTCTTACAGTCTGTGTTTGAGCATTCCCTGTGAGACCAGTATTAGTTTCCGTAACACCACAGCAGGTTCAGTGTATACCTTGGACCTTCACATTGACGATGAAACACAGAAACCCATCGGAATTAAATACAAAAGGCACAATGCCGGCTTCAGTGCAAGAATAAAGTCTCTTCTTACAGTCGGTGCTTTGAGCATTCCCTGTGAGACCAGTATTAGTTTCCGTTGCACCACAGCAAGTTCAATGTATTCCTTAGACTTACACATTGACGATGAAACACTGAAATTACATCGGAATTAAATACAAAGGCACAAAGCCGCCTTAAGTACAAGAAAAGTGAGACTTCTTTGAGTCTGTGCTTTGATCCTTTCCTGTGAGACCAGTATTAGTTTTCGATTCACCACTGCAGGTTCAATGTATTCCTTCGACCTTCACATTGACTATCAAACACAGAAATCGCCTCGGAATTAAATACAAAAGGCACAATGTCGAATTAAGTACAAGAATAGAGACTCATCTTACAGTCGGTGATTTGAGCATTCCCTGTGTGACCAGTATTAGTTTCCGATAAACCACTGCAGGTTCAATATATTTCTTGGACCTTCACATTAACGATGAAATACAGATATCGCATCGGAATTAAATACAAAAGGCACAATGCCGCCTTAAGTACAAGAATAGAGACTCTTCTTTCATTCGGTGCTTTGAGCATTCCCTGTGAGACCAGTATTAGTTTCCGATACACCACTGCAGGTTCAATGTATTCCTTCGACATAGACATTGAAGACGAAACACCGAAATTATATCGGAATTAAATACAAAAGGCACAATGCCGCCTTAAGTGCAAGAAGAGTGAGACTTCTTAGAGTCTGTGCTTTGATCCATTCCTGTTAGACCAGTATTAGTTTCCGGTACACCACTGCAGGTTCAATGTATTCCTTGGACCTTCACATTGACGATGAAACACAGAAGTCACATCGGAGATAAATACAAAAGGCACAATGCCGCCTTAAGTACAAGAATAGAGACTCTTCTTACAGTCGGTGCTTTGAGCATTCCCTGTGAGACCAGTATTAGTTTCCGATGCACCACTGCAGGTTTAGTGTATTCCTTAAACATACACATTGACGATGAAACACTGAAATTACATCGGAATTAAATACAAAAGGCACAATGCCGCCATAAGTGCATGAATAGACACTCTTCTTACAGTCGGTGCTTTGAGCATTCCCTGTGAGACCAGTATTGGTTTCCGATACACCACTGCAGGTACAATGTATTCCTTGTACCTTCACATTGACGATGAAACACAGAAATCGCATCGGAATTAAATACAAAAGGCACAATGCCGCCTTAAGTACAAGAATAGAGACTCTTCTTACAGTCGGTGCTTTGAGCATTCCCTGTGTGACCAGTATTAGTTTCCGATACACCACACCAGGTTCAATGTATTCCTTGTACCTTCACATTGACGATGAAACACAGAAATCGCATCGGAATTAAATACAAAAGGCACAATGCCGCCTTAAGTACAAGAATAGAGACTCTTCTTACAGTCGGTGCTTTGAGCATTCCCTGTGTGACCAGTATTAGTTTCCGATACACCACACCAGGTTCAATGTATTCCTTGGACATATACAATGACGATGAAACACTGAAATTACATCGAATTAAATGCAAAAGGAACAATGCCGCCTTAACTGCAAGATGAGTGAGACTTCTTATAGTCTGTGCTTTGATACTTTCCTGTGAGACCAGTATCAGCTTCCATACGCCACTGCAGGTTCAATGTATTCCCTGGACATACACATTGACGATGAAACACAGAAATCGCATCGGAATGAAATACAAAAGGCACAATGCCGCCTTAAATACAAGAATAGAGACTCTTCTTGCAGTCTGTGTTTGAGCATTCCCTGTGAGACCAGTATTAGTTTCCGTAACACCACAGCAGGTTCAGTGTATTCCTTGGACCTTCACATTGACGATGAAACACAGAAACCCATCGGAATTAAATACAAGAGGCACAATGCCGCCTTCAGTGCAAGAATAAAGTCTCTTCTTACAGTCGGTGCTTTGAGCATTCCCTGTGAGACCAGTATTAGTTTCCGATACACCACTGCAGGTTATGTGTATTCCTTAGACATACACATTGACGATGAAACACTGAAATTACATCGGAATTAAATACAAAAGGCACAATGCCGCCATAAGTGCATGAATAGACACTCTTCTTACAGTCGGTGATTTGAGCATTCCCTGTGAGGCCAGTATTAGTTTCCGATACGCCACTGCAGGTACAATGTATTCCTTGGACCTTCAAATTGACGATGAAACACAGAAATCGCATCGGAATTAAATACAAAATGCACAATGCCGCCTTAAGTACAAGAATAGAGACTCTTCGTACAGTCGGTGCTTTGAGCATTCCCTTTGAGACCAGTATTGGTTTCCGATACACCACTGCATGTCCAATGTATTCCTTGGACATACACATTAACAATGAAACACAGAAATCGCATCGGAATTAAACACAAAAGGCACAATACCGCCATAAGTGCCAGAATAGAGACCCTTCTTACAGTCGGTGCTTTGAGCATTCCCTGTGAGACCAGTATTGGTTTCCGATACACCACAGCAGGTTCAATGTATTCCTTGGACCTTCGCATTGCCGATGAAACACTGAAATTACATTGGAATTAAATACAAAAGGCACAATTCCACCATAAGTGCAAGAATAGAGACTCCTCTTACAGTCGATGCTTTGAGCATTCCCTGTGAGACCAGTATTAGTTTCCGATACACCACTGCAGGTACAATGTATTCCTTGTACCTTCACATTGACGATCAAACACAGATATCGCACCGGAATTAAATGCAAAAGGCACAATGCCGCCTTAAGTACAAGAATAGATACTCTTCTTACAGTCGGTGCTTTGAGCATTCCCTGTGAGACCAGTATTAGTTTCCGATACACCACTGCAGGTTCAGTAAATTCCTTGGACATACACATTGACGATGAAACCCAGGAATCGCATCGGAAGTAGATACAAAAGGCACAATGCCGCCTTACGTACAAGAATAGAGACTCTTCTTACAGTCGGTGCTTTGAGCATTCCCTGTGAGACCAGTATTAGTTTCTGATACACCACTGCAGGTTCAATGTATTCCTTAGACATACACATTGACAATGAAACACAGAAATTACATCGGAATTAAATACAAAAGCCACAATGCCGCCATAAGTGCACGAACATAGACTCTTCTTACAGTCGGTGCTTTGAGCATTCCCTGCCAGACCAGTACTAGTTTCCGATACACAACTGCAGGTACAATGTATTACTTGGACCTTCACATTGACGATGAAACACAGAAATCGCATCGGAATTAAATACAAAAGGCACAATGCCGGTTTAAGTACAAGAATAGAGTCTCTTCTTACAGTCGGTGCTTTGAGCATTCCCTGTGAGACCAGTATTAGTTTCCGATAAACCACTGCAGGTTCAATGTATTCCTTGGACGTACGCATTGACGATGAAACACAGAAATCGCATCGGAATTGAATACAAAAGGCACAATGCCGCCTTACGTACAAGAATAGAGACTCTTCTTACAGTCGGGGCTTTGAGCATTCCCTGTGAGACCAGTATTAGTTTCCGATACACCACTGCGGAATCCATGTATTCCTAGCACATACACATTGACAATGAAACACTGAAATTACATCGGAATTAAATGCAAAATGCACAATGCCGCCTTAAGAGCAAGAAGAATGAGACTTCTTAGAGTCTGTGCTTTGATCTTTCCTGTAAGACCAGTAATTGTTTCCGATACACCACTGCAGGTGCAATGTATTCCTTGAACCTTCACATTGCCGATGAAACACAGAAATCGCATTGGAATTGAATACAAAAGGCACAATGCCGCCTTACGTACAAGAATAGAGACTCTTCTTACAGTCGGTGCTTTGAGCATTCCCTGTGAGACCAGTATTAGTTTCCGATACACCACTGCAGGTTCAATGTATTCCTTAGACATATACATTGACGATGGATCACTGAAATTACATAGGAATTAAATACAAAAGGCACAATGCCGCCTTAAGTACAAGAATGGAGACTCTTCTCACAGTCGGTGCTTTGAGCTTTCCCTGTGAGACCAGTATTAGTTTCCGATACACCACTCCATGTTCAATGTATTCCATGAACATACACATTGACGATGAAACACAGATATTGCATCGGAATTTAATAAAAAAGGCACAATGCCGAATTTAGTACAAGAATAGAGACTCTTCTTACAGTCGGTGCTTTGAGCATTCCCTGTGAGACCAGTATTAGTTTCTGTTGCACCACTGCAGGTTCAATGTATTCCTTAGACTTACACATTGACGATGAAACACTGAAATTACATCGGAATTAAATACAAAAGGCACAATGCCGCCTTAAGTACAAGAAAAGTGAGACTTCTTTGAGTCTGTGCTTTGATCCTTTTCTGTGAGACCAGTATTAGTTTCCGGTACACCACTGCAGGTTCAATGTATTCCTTGGACCGTCACATTGACGATGAAACACAGAAGTCGCAGCGGAATTAAATACAAAAGGCACAATGCCGCCTTACGTACAAGAATAGAGACTCTTCTTACAGTCGGTGCTTTGAGCATTCCCTGTGAGACCAGTATTATTTTCCGATACACCACTGCAGGTTCAATGTATTCCTTAGACATATACATTGACGATGGATCACTGAAATTACATAGGAATTAAATACAAAAGGCACAGTGCCGCCATAAGTGCATGAATAGAGACTCTTCTTACAGTCGGTGATTTGAGCATTCCCTGTGAGACCAGTATTAGTTTCCGATACAAAACTGCAGATTCCATGTATTCCTAGCACATACACATTGACGATGAAACACTGAAATGACATCGGAATTAAATACAAAAGGCACAATGCCGCCTTAAGTGCGAGAAGAATGAGACTTCTTAGAGTCTGTGCTTTGATCTTTCCTGTGAGACTAGTAATTGTTTCCAATACACCACTGCAGGTGCAATGTATTCCTTGGACCTTCACATTGACGATGAAACACAGAAATCGCATTGGAATTAAATACAAAAAGCACAATGCCGCCTTAAGTATAAGAATAGAGACTCTTCTTACAGTCGGTGCTTTGAGCTTTCCCTGTGAGACCAGTATTAGTTTCCGATACACCACTGCAGGTTCAATGTATTCCATGGACAGACACATTGACTATGAAACACAGATATTGCATCGGAGTTTAATAAAAAAGGCACAATGCCGATTTTAGTACAATAATAGAGACTCTTCTTACAGTCGGTGCTTTGAGCATTCACTGTGAGACCAGTATTAGTTTCTGATACACCACTGCAGGTTCAATGTATTCCTTGGACCTTCACATTCACGGTGAAACACAGATTTCGCATCGGAATTAAATACTAAAGGTATAATGCCGCCTTCAGTACAAGAATAGAGACTCTTCTTACAGTCGGTGCTTTGAGCATTTCCTGTGAGACCAGTATTAGTTTCCGATACACCACTGCAGGTTCAATGTATTGCTTGGACATACACATTGACGATGAATCACAGAAATTGCATCGGAATTAAATACAAAAGGCGCAATGCCGCCTTACGTACAAGAATAGAGACTCTTCTTACAGTCGGTGCTTTGAGTATTCCCTGTGAGACCAGTATTAGTTTCTGATACACCACTGCAGGTTCAATGTATTCCTTCGAGATACACATTGACGATGAAACACAGAAATCGCATCGGAATTAAATACAAAAGGCACAATGCCGCCTTACGTACAAGAATAGAGACTCTTCTTACAGTCGGTGCTTTGAGCATTCCCTGTGAGACCAGTATTAGTTTCCGATACACCACTCCAGGTTCAATGTATTCCTTGGACATACTCAATGATGATGAAACACTGAAATTGCATCGGAATTAAATACAAAAGGAACAATGCCGCCTTAACTGCAAGATGAGTGAGACTTCTTAGAGTCTGTGCTTTGATCCTTTCCTGTGAGACCAGTATTAGTTTCCGATACACCACAGCAGGTTCAATGTATTTCTTGGACCTTCGCATTGACGATGAAACACAGAAATCGAATCGGAACTAAATATAAAAGGCACAATGCCGCAATAAGTACAAGAATAGAGGCTCTTCTTAGAGTCGGTGCTTTGAGCATTCCCTGTGTGACCAGTATTAGTTTCCGATACACAACTGCAGGTTCAATGTATTCCTTAGACATACACATTGACGATGAAACAAGGAAATTACATCTGAATTAAATACAAATGGCACAATGCCCCAATAAGTGCAAGAATAGAGTCTCCTCTTACAGTCGGTGCTTCGAGCATTCCCTGTGAGACCAGTATTAGTTTCCGATACACCACTGCAGGTACAATGTATTCCTTGTACCTTCACATTGACGATGAAACACAGAAATAGCATCGGAATTAAATACAAAAGGCACAATGCCGCCTTAAGTACAAGAATAGAGACTCTTCTTACAGTCGGTGCTTTGAGTATTCCCTGTGAGACCAGTATTAGTTTCTGATACACCACTGCAGGTTCAATGTATTCCTTCGAGATACACATTGACGATGAAACACAGAAATCGCATCGGAATTAAATACAAAAGGCACAATGCCGCCTTACGTACAAGAATAGAGACTCTTCTTACAGTCGGTGCTTTGAGCATTCCCTGTGAGACCAGTATTAGTTTCCGATACACCACTCCAGGTTCAATGTATTCCTTGGACATACTCAATGATGATGAAACACTGAAATTGCATCGGAATTAAATACAAAAGGAACAATGCCGCCTTAACTGCAAGATGAGTGACACTTCTTAGAGTCTGTGCTTTGATCCTTTCCTGTGAGACCAGTATTAGTTTCCAATACACCACTGCAGGTTCCATGTTTTCCTTGGACCTTCGCATTGACGATGAAACACAGAAATCGCATCGGAACTAAATACAAAATGCACAATGCCGCCTTACGTACAAGAATAGGGACTCTTCTTACAGTCGGTGCTTTGAGCATTCCCTGTGAGACGAGTATTAGTTTCCGATACACCACTGCAGGTTCAATGAATTCCTTAGACATACATATTGACGATGAAACACTGAAATTACATCGGAATTAAATACAAATGGCACAATGCCGCCATAAGTGCAAGAATAGAGACTCTTCTTTCAGTTGGTGCTTTGAGCTTTCCCTGTGAGACCAGTGTTAGTTTCCGGTACACCACTCCAGGTTCAATGTATTTCTTGGACATACTCATTGCCGATGAAACACTGAAATTACATCGGAATTAAATACAAAGGGAACAATGCCGCCTTAACGGCAAGATGAGTAAGACTTCTTAGAGTCTGTGCTTTGATCCTTTCCTGTGAGACCAGTATTAGTTTCCGATACACCACTGCAGGTTCAATGTATTCCTTGGACCTACGCATTGACGATGAGACACAGAAATCGAATCGGAGCTAAATACAAAAGGCACAATGCCGCAGTAAGTACGAGAATAGAGACTTTTCTTACAGTCGGTGCTTTGAGCATTCCCTGTGAGACCAATATTAGTTTCCGATACACGACTGCAGCTTCAATGTATTCCTTAGACATACACATTGACGATGAAACACAGAAATCGCATCAGAATTAAACACAAAAGGCACAATTCCGCCATAAGTGCCAGAATAGAGACCCTTCTTACAGTCGGTGCTTTGAGCATTCCCTGTGAGACCAGTACTAGTTTCCGATACACCACTGCAGGTTCAATGTATTGCTTGGACATACACATTGACAATGAAACACCATAATCGCATCGGAATTAAATACAAAAGGCACAATGCCGCCTTACGTACAAGAATAGAGACTCTTCTTACAGTCGGTGCCTTGAGCATTCCCTGTGAGACCAGTATTAGTTTCCGATACACCACTCCAGGTTCAATGTATTCCTTGGACATACCCATTGACGATGAAACACTGAAATTTCATCGGAATTTAATACAAAAGGAACAATGCCGCCTTAACGGCAAGATGTGTGAGACTTCTTAGAGTCTGTGCTTTGATCCTTTCCTGTGAGACCAGTATTAGTTTCCGATACACCACTCCAGGTTCAATGTATTCCTTGGACATACACATTGCCGATGAAACACTGAAATTACATCGGAATTAAATACAAATGGCACAATGCCGCCATAAGTGCAAGAATAGAAACTCCTCTTACAGTCGGTGCTTTGAGCATTCCCTATGAGACCAGTGTTAGTTTCCGATACACCACTGCAGGTACAATGTATTCCTTGTACCTTCACATTGACGATGAAACACAGAAATCGCATCGGAATTAAATACAAAAGGCACAATGGCGCCTTAAGTACAAGAATAGAGACTCTTCTTACAGTCGGTGCTTTGAGCATTCCCTGTGAGACCAGTATTAGTTTCCGATACACCACAGCAAGTACAATGTATTTCTTGGAACTTCCCATTGACGATGAAACACAGAAATCGCATCGGAATTAAATACAAAAGGCACAATGCCGCCTTAAGTACAAGAATAGAGACTCTTCCTATAGTCGATGCTTTGAGCATTCCCTGTGAGACCAGTATTAGTTTCCGATACACCACTGCAGGTTCAATGTATTCCTTGGACCTTCGCATTGACGAAGAAACACAGATATCGCAGTGGAACTAAATACAAAAGGCACAATGCCGCAATAAGTACAAGAATAGAGACTCTTCTTACAGTCGCTGCTTGGAGCATTCCCTGTGAGACCAGTATTAGTTTCCGATACACCACTGCAGGTACAATGTATTCCTTGTACCTTCACATTGACGATGAAACACAGAAATCGCATCGGAATTAAATACAAAAGGCACAATGCCGCCTTAAGTACAAGAATAGAGACTCTTCTTACAGTCGGTGCTTTGAGCATTCCCTGTGAGACCAGTATTAGTTTCCGATACACCACAGCAAGTACAATGTATTTCTTGGAACTTCCCATTGACGATGAAACGCAGAAATCGCATCGGAATTAAATACAAAAGGCACAATGCCGCCTTAAGTACAAGAATAGAGACTCTTCCTATAGTCGATGCTTTGAGCATTCCCTGTGAGACCAGTATTAGTTTCCGATACACCACTGCAGGTTCAATGTATTCCTTGGACCTTCGCATTGACGAAGAAACACAGATATCGCAGTGGAACTAAATACAAAAGGCACAATGCCACAATAAGTGCAAGAATAGAGACTCCTCTTACAGTCGGTGCTTTGAGCATTCCCTGTGAGACCAGTATTAGTTTGCGATACACCACTGCAGGTACAATGTATTCCTTGTACCTTCACATTGACGATGAAACACAGAAATCGCATCGGAATTAAATGCAAAAGGCACAATGCCGCCTTAAGTACAAGGATAGAGACTCTTCTTACAGTCGGTGCTTTGAGCATTCCCTGTGAGACCAGTATTAGTTTCCGATACACCACTGCAGGTTCAGTGAATTCCTTGGACATACACATTGACGATAAAACACAGAAATCTCATCGGAATTAAATACAAAAGTAGAATGCCGCCTTACGTACAAGAATAGAGAGTCTTCTTACAGTCGGTACTTTGAGCAGCCCCTGTGAGATCAGTATTAGTTTCCCATACACCCCTGCAGGGTCTATGTATTCCTTGGACCTTCACATTGACGATGAAACACAGAAATCGCATCGGAATTAAATACAAAAGGCACAATGCCACCTTAAGTACAAGAATAGAGACTCTTCTTACAGTCGGTGCTTTGAGCATTCCCTGTGAGACCAGTATTAGCTTCCGATGCACCACTGCAGGTTCCATGTATTCCTAGGATATACACATTGACGATTAAACACTGAAATTACATCGGAATTAAATACAAAAGGCACAATGCCGCCTTAAGTGCAAGAAGAACTAGACTTCTTAGAGTCTGTGCTTTGATCTTTCCTGTGAGACCAGTAATTGTTTTCGATACACCACTGCAGGTTCAATGTATTCCTTGGACATACTCATTGACGATGAAACACCGAAATTACATCGGAATTAAATACAAAAGGAACAATGCCGCCTTAACGGCAAGATGAGTGAGACTTCTTGGAGTCTGTGCTTTCATCCTTTCCTGTGAGACCAGTATTAGTTTCCGATACACCACTGCAGGTTCAATGTATTTCTTGGACCTTCGCATTGACGATGAAACACAGAAACCGAATCGGAACTAAATACAAAAGGCACAATGCCGCAATAAGTACAAGAGTAGAGACTCTTCTTACAGTCAGTGCATTGAGCATTCCCTGTGAGACCAGTATTAGTTTTCGATACACCACTGCAGGTTCAATGTGTTCCTTAGACATACACATTGACGATGAAACACTGAAATTACATCGGAATTAAATACAAATGGCACAATGCCGCCATAAGTGCAAGAATAGAGACTCCTCTTACAGTCGGTGCTTTGAGCATTCCCTGTAAGACCAGTATTAGTTTCCGATACACCACTGCAGGTACAATGTATTCCTTGTACCTCCACATTGACGATGAAACACAGAAATCGCATCGGAATTCAATACAAAAGGCACAATGCCGCCTTAAGTACAAGAATAGAGACTCTTCTCACAGTCGGTGCTTTGAGCATTCCCTGTGAGACCAGTATTAGTTTCTGATACACCACTGCAGGTTCAATGTATTCCTTGGACATACACATTGACGATGAAACACAGAAATCGCATCGGAATTAAATACAAATGGCACAATGTCGCCTTACGTACAAGAATAGAGACGCTTCTTACAGTCGGTGCTTTGAGCATTCCCTGTGAGACCAGTATTAGTTTCCGCTACACCACTCCAGGTTCAATGTATTCCTTGGACACACTCAATGACGATGAAACACTGAAATTGCATCGGAATTAAATGCAAAAGGAACAATGCCGCCTTAACTGCAAGATGAGTGAGACTTCTTAGAGTCTGTCCTTTGGTCCTTTCCTGTGAGACCAGTATTAGTTTCCGATACACCACTGCAGGTTCAATGTATTCCTTGGACCTTCGCATTGACGATGAAACACAGAAATCGCATCGGAACTAAATACAAAATGCACAATGCCGCTTTACGTACAAGAATAGAGACTCTTCTTACAGTCGGTGCTTTGAGCATTCCCTGTGAGACCAGTATTAGTTTCCGATACACCACGGCAGGTTCAATGAATTCCTTAGACATACATATTGACGATGAAACACTGAAATTACATTGGATTTAAATACTAAAGGCACAATGCCGCCATACGTGCAAGAATAGAGACTCTTCTTTCAGTCGGTGCTTTGAGCTTTCCCTGTGAGACCAGTGTTAGTTTCCGGTACACCACTCCAGGTTCAATGTATTCCTTGGACATACTCATTGACGATGAAACACTGAAATTACATCGGAATTAAATACAAAAGGAACAATGCCGCCTTAGCGGCAAGATGAGTAAGACTTCTTAGAGTCTGTGCTTTGATCCTTTCCTGTGAGACCAGTATTAGTTTCCGATACACCACTGCAGGTTCAATGTATTCCTTGGACCTACGCATTGACGATGAAACACAGAAATCGAATCGGAACTAAATACAAAAGGCACAATGCCGCAATAAGTACAAGAAGAGAGACTCTTCTTACAGTCGCTGCTTTGAGCATTCCCTGTGAGACCAATATTAGTTTCCGATACACCACTGCAGCTTCAATGTATTCCTTAGACATACAAATTGACGATGAAACACAGAAATCGCATCGGAATTAAACACAAAAGGCACAATACCGCCATAAGTGCCAGAATAGAGACCCTTCATACAGTCGGTGCTTTGAGCATCCCCTGTGAGACCAGTATTAGTTTCCGATACACCACAGCAGGTACAATGTATTTCTTGGAACTTCCCATTGACGATGAAACACAGAAATCGCATCGGAATTAAATACAAAAGGCACAATGCCGCCTTCAGTACAAGAATTGAGACTCTTCCTACAGTCGATGCTTTGAGCATTCCCTGTGTGACCAGTATTAGTTTCCGATACCCCACTGCAGGTTCAATGTATTCCTTAGTCATGCGCATGACGATGAAACACTGAAATTACATTGGAATTAAATACAAAAGGCACAATGCCACCATAAGTGCAAGAATAGATACTCCTCTTACAGTCGGTGCTTTGAGCATTCCCTGTGAGACCAGTATTAGTTTCCGAACCACCATTGCATGTACAATGTGTTCCTTGTACCTTCACATTGACGATGAAACACAGAAATCGCATCGGAATTAAATGCAAAAGGCACAATGCCGCCTTAAGTACAAGGATAGAGACTCTTCCTACAGTCGGTGCTTTGAGCATTCCCTGTGGGACCAGTATTAGTTTCCGTTACACCACTGCAGGTTCAGTGTATTCCTTGGACCCACACATTGACGATAAAACACAGAAATCGCATAGGAATTAAATACCTAAGCACAATGCCGCCTTACGTACAAGAATAGAGACTCTTCTTACAGTCGGTGCTTTGAGCATTCCCTCTGAGACCAGTATTAGTTTCCGATACACCACGGCAGGTTCAATGAATTCCTTAGACATACATATTGACGATGAAACACTGAAATTACATTGGATTTAAATACTAAAGGCACAATGCCGCCATATGTGCAAGAATAGAGACTCTTCTTTCAGTCGGTGCTTTGAGCTTTCCCTGTGAGACCAGTGTTAGTTTCCGGTACACCACCCCAGGTTCAATGTATTCCTTGGACATACTCATTGACGATGAAACACTGAAATTACATCGGAATTAAATACAAAAGGAACAATGCCGCCTTAACGGCAAGATGAGTAAGACTTCTTAGAGTCTGTGCTTTGATCCTTTCCTGTGAGACCAGTATTAGTTTCCGATACACCACTGCAGGTTCAATGTATTCCTTGGACCTACGCATTGACGATGAAACACAGAAATCGAATCGGAGCTAAATACAAAAGGCACAATGCCGCAATAAGTACAAGAAGAGAGACTCTTCTTACAGTCGCTGCTTTGAGCATTCCCTGTGAGACCAATATTAGTTCCCGATACACCACTGCAGCTTCAATGTATTCCTTAGACATACAAATTGACGATGAAACACAGAAATCGCATCGGAATTAAACACAAAAGGCACAATACCGCCATAAGTGCCAGAATAGAGACCCTTCATACAGTCGGTGCTTTGAGCATCCCCTGTGAGACCAGTATTAGTTTCCGATACACCACAGCAGGTACAATGTATTTCTTGGAACTTCCCATTGACGATGAAACACAGAAATCGCATCGGAATTAAATACAAAAGGCACAATGCCGCCTTAAGTACAAGAATTGAGACTCTTCCTACAGTCGATGCTTTGAGCATTCCCTGTGTGACCAGTATTAGTTTCCGATACCCCACTGCAGGTTCAATGTATTCCTTAGTCATGCGCATGACGATGAAACACTGAAATTACATTGGAATTAAATACAAAAGGCACAATGCCACCATAAGTGCAAGAATAGATACTCCTCTTACAGTCGGTGCTTTGAGCATTCCCTGTGAGACCAGTATTAGTTTCCGAACCACCATTGCAAGTACAATGTGTTCCTTGTACCTTCACATTGACGATGAAACACAGAAATCGCATCGGAATTAAATGCAAAAGGCACAATGCCGCCTTAAGTACAAGGATAGAGACTCTTCCTACAGTCGGTGCTTTGAGCATTCCCTGTGGGACCAGTATTAGTTTCCGATACACCACTGCAGGTTCAGTGTATTCCTTGGACCCACACATTGACGATAAAACACAGAAATCGCATAGGAATTAAATACCTAAGCACAATGCCGCCTTACGTACAAGAATAGAGACTCTTCTTACAGTCGGTGCTTTGAGCATTCCCTCTGAGACCAGTATTAGCTTCCGATACACCACTGCAGATTCCATGTATTCCTAGGACATACACATTGACGATGATACACTGAAATTACATCGGAATTAAATACAAAAGGCACAATGCCGCCTTAAGTGCAAGGAGAATGAGACTTCTTAGAGTCTGTGCTTTGATCTTTCCTGTGAGACCAGTAATTGTTTCCGATACACCACTGCAGGTTCAATGTATTCCTTGGACATACACATTGACGATGAAACACAGATATTACATCGGAATTTAATAGGAAAGGCACAATGCCGATTTTAGTACAAGAATAGAGACTCTTCTTACAGTCGGTGCTTTGAGCATTCACTGTGAGACCAGTATTAGATTCTGATACACCACAGCAGGTTCAATGTATTCCTTGGACCTTCACATTCACGATGAAACACAGAATTCGCATCGGAATTAAATACTAAAGGCATAATGCCGCCTTCAGTACAAGAATAGAGACTCCTCTTATAGTCGGTGCCTAGAGCATTTCCTGTGAGACCAGTATTAGTTTCCGATACACCACTGCAGGTTCAATGTATTACTTGGACATACACATTAACGATGAAACACAGAAATCGCATCGGAATTAAATACAAAAGGCACAATGCCGCCTTACGTACAAGAATTGAGACACTTCTTACAGTCGGTGCTTTGAGCATTCCCTGTGAGACCAGTTTTAGTTTCCGATACACCACTCCAGGTTCAATGTATTCCTTGGACATACTCATTGACGATGAAACACTGACGTTACATCGGAATTAAATACAAAAGGAACAATGTAGCCTTAACGGCAAGATGAGTGAGACTTCTTAGAGTCTGCTTTGATTCTTTCCTGTGAGACCAGTATTAGTTTCCGATACACCACTGCAGGTTCAATGTATTCCTTGGACCTTCGCATTGACGATGAAACGCAGAAATCGAATCGCAACTAAATACAAAAGGCACAATGCCGGAATAAGTACAAGAATTGAGACTCTTCTTACAGTCGGTGCTTTGAGCATTCCCTGTGTGACCAGTATTAGTTTCCGATACACCACTGCAGGTTCAATGTATTCCTTAGACATACACACTGACGATGAAACACTGGAACTACATCGTAATTAAATACACAAGGCACAATGCCGCCATAAGTGCAAGAATAGAGACTCTTCTTACAGTCGGTACTTTGAGCTTTCCCTGTGAGACCAGTATTAGTTTCCGATACACCACTCCAGGTTCAATGTATTCCTTGGACATACTCATTGACGATAAAACACTGAAATTACATCGGAATTAAATACAAAAGGAACAATGCCGCCTTAACTGCAAGATGAGTGAGACTTCTTAGAGTCTGTGCTTTGATCCTTTCCTGTGAGGCCAGTATTAGTTTCCGATACACCACTGCAGGTTCAATGTATTTCTTGGACCTTCGCATTGACGATGAAACACAGAGATCGAATCTCAACTTAATACAAAAGGCACAATGCCGCAATAAGTACAAGAATAGAGACTTTTCTTAAAGTCGGTGCTTTTAGCATTCCATGTGAGACCTGTATTAGTTTCCGATACACCACTGCAGGTTCAATGTATTTCATAGACATACATATTGGCGATGAAACATTGAAATTACATCGGAATTAAATGCAAATGGCACAATGCCGCCATAAGTGCAAGAATAGAGACTCTTCTTACAGTCGGTGCTTTGAGCTTTCCCTGTGAGACAAGTATTAGTTTCCGATACACCACTGCAGGTTCAATGTATTCCTTAGATATACACATTGACGATGTAACACTGAAATTACTTTGGAATTAAATACAAAAGGCACAATGCCACCATAAGTGCAAGAATAGAGACTCCTCTTACAGTCGGTGCTTTGAGCATTCCCTGTGAGACCAGTATTAGTTTCCGATACACCACTGCAAGTACAATGTATTCCTTGTACCTTCACATTAAAGATGAAACACAGAAATCGCATCGGAATTAAATACAAAAGGCACAATGCCACCTTAAGTACAAGAATAGAGACTCTTCTTACAGTCGGTGCTTTGAGCATTCCCTGTGAGACCAGTATTAGTTTCCGATACACCACCGCAGGATCAATGCATTCCTTGGACATACATATTGACGATGAAACACAGAAATCGCATCGGAATGAAATACAAAAGGCACTATGCCCCCTTACGTACAAGAATAGAGTCTCTTCTTACAGTCGGTGCTTTGATCATTCCCTGTGAGACCAGTATTAGTTTCCGATACACCACTCCAGGTTCAATGTATTCCATGGACATACTCACTGACGATGAAACACTGAAATTACATCGGAATTAAATACAAAAGGAACAATGCCGATATAACTGCAAGGTGAGTGAGACTTCTTAGAGTCTGTGCTTGCATCCTTTCCTGTGAGACCAGTATTAGTTTCCGATACACCACTGCAGGTTCAATGTATTCCTTGGACCTTCGCATTAACGATGAAACACAGAAATCATATCGGAATGAAATAGAAAAGGCACAATGCCACCTTAAGTACAAGAATAGAGACTCTTCTTACAGTCGGTGTTTGAGCATTCCCTGTGAGACCAGTATTAGTTTCCGATACACCACTGCAGGTTCAATGTATTCCTTGGATATACACATTGACGATGAACCATAGAAATCACATCGGAATTAAATACAAAAGGCACAATGCCGCCATACGTACAAGAAGAGAGACACTTCTTACAGTCGGTGCTTTGAATATTACCTGTGAGACCAGTATTAGTTTCCGATACATTACTCCTGGTTCAATGTATTCCTTGGACATCCTCATTGACGATGGAACACTGAAATTACATCGGAAATAAATACAAAAGGAACAATGCCGCCTTAACTGCAAGATGAGTGAGACTTCTTAGAGTCTGTGCTTTCATCCTTTACTGTGAGACCAGTATTAGTTTCCGATACACCACTGCAGGTTCAATGTATTCCTTGGTCCTTCGCATTGACGATGAAACACAGAAATCGCATCGGAACTAAATACAAAAGCACAATGCCGCAATAAGTACAAGAATAGAGACTCTCCTTACAGTTGGTGCTTTGAGCATTCCCTTTGGGACCAGTATTAGTTTCCGATAAACTACTGCAGGTTCAATGTATTCCTTGGACATACACATTGACGATGAAACATAGAAATCGCATAGGAAATAAATCATAAGGCACAATGCAGCCTTAAGTACAAGAATAGAGACTCTTCTTACAGTCGGTGCTTTGAGCATTCCCTGTGAGACCAGTTTTAGTTTCCGATACACCACTGCAGGTTCAATGTATTCCTTAGACATACACATTGACGAAGAAACACTGAAATTACACTGGAATTAAATACAAAAGGCACAATGCCAACATAAGTGCAAGAATAGAGACTCCTCTTACAGTCGGTGCTTTGAGCATTCCCTGTGAGACCAGTATTAGTTTCCGATACACCACTGCCGGAACAATGTATTCCATGTACCTTCACATTGACGATGAAACACAGAAATGGCATCGGAATTAAATATAAAAAGCACTATGGCGCTTCAGTACAAGAATAGAGACTCTTCTTACATTCGGTGCTTTGAGCATTTCCTGTGAGACCAGTAATAGTTTCCGATACACCACTGCAGGTTCAATGTATTGCTTGGACATACACATTGACGATGAAACACAGAAATCGCATCCGAATTAAATACAAAAGGCACAATGCCGCCTTACGTACAAGAATAGAGACTTTTCTTACAGTCGGTGCTTTGAGCATTCCCTGTGAGACCAGTATTAGTTTCCGATACACCACTGCAGGTTCAATGTATTCCTTAGACATACACATTGACGATGAAACACTGAAATTACATCGAAATTCAATACAAAAGGCGCAATGCCGCCATAAGTGCAAGAATGGAGACTCTTCTTACAGTCGGTGCTTTGAGGATTCCCTGCGAGACCAGTATTAGATTCCGATACACCACTGCAGGTACAATGTATTCCTTGGACCGTCACATTGACGATGAAACACAGAAATGGCATCGGAATTAATTACAAATGGCACAATGCCGCCTTAAGTACAAGAATAGAGAGTCTTCCTACAGTCGATGCTTTGAGCATTCCCTGTGAGACCAGTATTAGTTTCCGATACACCACTGCAGGTTCAATGTATTCCTTAGCCATACACATTGACGATGAAACATAGAAATTGCATAGGAATTTAATTAAAATGCACAATGACGCCTTAACTACAAGAATAGAGACTCTTCTTACAGACGGTGCTTTGAGCATTCCCTGTGAGACCAGTATTAGTTTCCGATACACCACTGCCGGTTCAATGTATTGCTTGGACATACACTTTGACGATGAAACACAGAAATCGCATCGGAATTAAATACAAAAGGCACAATGCCGCCTTACGTACAAGAATAGAGACTCTTCTTTCAGTCGGTGCTTTGAGCATTCCCTGTGAGACCGGTATTAGTTTCCGATACACCACTCCAGGTTCAATGTATTCCTTGGACATACTCATTGACGATGAAACACTGAAATTACATCGGAATTAAATACAAAAGGAACAATGCCGCATTAACAGCAAGTTGAGTGAGACTTCTTAGAGTCAGTGCTTTGATCCTTTTACTGTGAGGCCAGTATGAGTTTCCGATACACCACTGCAGGTTCAATGTGTTCCTTAGACATACACATTGACGATGCAACACAGAAATGAAATCGGAATTAAATACAAAAGGCACAATGCCGACTTAAGTACAAGAATAGAGACTGTTCATACAGTCGGTGCTTTGAGCATTCCCTGTGAGACCAGTATTAGTTTCCGATACACCACTGCAGGTTCAGTGTATTCCTTGGACCTTCACATTGACGATGAAACACCAAAAACGCATCGGAATTAAATACAAATGGCACAATGCCGCCTTATGTACAAGAAATGAGACGCTTCTTACAGTCGGTGCTTTGAGCATTCCCTGTGAGACCAGTATTAGTTTCCGATACACCACTGCAGGTCCAATGTATTCCTTGGACATACACATTGACGATGAAACACAGAAATTACATGGCAAATAAATACAAAAGGCACAATGCCGCCTTAAGTGCAAGAAGCGTGAGACTTCTTAGACTGTGTGCTTTGATGCTTTCCTGTGAGACCAGTATTAGTTTCCGATACACCACTGCAGGTTCAATGTGTTCCTTGCACCTTCACATTGACGAAGAAACACAGATATCGCATCGGAATTAAATACAAACGGCACAATGCCGCCTTAAGTACAAGAATAGAGACTCTTCTTACAGTCGGTGTTTGAACATTCCCTGTGGGACCAGTATTAGTTACAGATACACCACTGCAGGTTCAATGTATTCCTTGGACATACACATTGACGATGAACCACAGAAATCACATCGGAATGAAATACAAAAGGCAGAATGCCGCCTTACGTACAAGAAGAGAGACTCTTCTTACAGTTGGTGCTTTGAGCATTCCCTTTGGGACCAGTATTAGTTTCCGATACACCACCGCAGGTTCAATGTATTCCGTGGACATACTCATTGACGATGACACACTGAAATTACATCGCTATTAAATACAAAAGGAACAATGCCGCCTTAACTGCAAGATGAGTGAGACTTCTTAGAGTCTGTGCTTTGATCCTCTCCTGTGAGACCAGTATTAGTTTCCGATACACCACTGCAGGTTCAATGTATTCCATGAACTTTCGCATTGACGAAGAACCACAGATATCGCATCGGAACTAAATACAAAAGGCACAATGCCGCAATAAGTACAAGAATAATGACTCTTCTTACAGTCGGTGCTTTGAGCATTCCCTGTGAGACCAGTATTAGTTTCCGATACACCATTGCAGGTTCAATGTATTACTTAGACATACACATTGACGAAGAAACACTGAAATTACACTGGAATTAAATACAAAAAGCAAAATGCCATCATAAGTGCAAGAATAGAGACTCCTCGTACAGTCGGTGCTTTGAGCATTCCCTGTGAGACCAGTATTAGGTTCCGATACACCACTGCAGGTACAATGTATTCCATGTACCTTCACATTGACGATGAAACACAGATATCGCATCGGAATTAAATACAAAAGGCACAATGCCGCTTCAGTATAAGAATAGAGACTCTTATTATAGTCGGTGCTTTGCGCATTTCCTGTGAGACCAGTATTAGTTTCCGATACACCACTGCAGGTTCAATGTATTGCTTGGACATACACATTGACGATGAAACACAGAAAACGCATCCGAATTAAATACAAAAGGCACAATGCCGCCTTACGTACAAGAATAGAGACTTTTCTTACAGTCGGTGCTTTGAGCATTCCCTGTGAGACCAGTATTAGTTTCCGATACACCACTGCAGGTTCAATGTATTCCTTAGACATACACATTGACGATGAAACACTGAAATTACATCGAAATTAAATACAAAAGGCACAATGCCGCCATAAGTGCAAGAATGGAGACTCTTCTTACAGTCGGTGCTTTGAGCATTCCCTGTGAGACCGGTATTAGTTTCCGATACACCACTCCAGGTTCAATGTATTCCTTGGACATACTCATTGACGATGAAGCACTGAAATTACATCGGAACTAAATACAAAAGGAACAATGCCGCATTAACTGCAAGATGAGTGAGACTTCTTAGAGTCTGTGCTTTGATCCTTTCCTGTGAGACCAGAATTGGTTTCCGATACACCACTGCAGGTTCAAAGTATTCCTAAGACATACACATTGGCGATGCAACACAGAAATCAAATCGGAATTAAATACAAAAGGCACAATGCCGACTGAAGTACAAGAATAGAGACTGTTTTTACAGTCGGTGCTTTGAGCATTCCCTGTGAGACCAGTATTAGTTTCCGATACACCACTGCAGCTTCAGTGTATTCCTTAGACCTTCACATTGACGATGAAACACCAAAAACGAATTGGAATTAAATACAAATGGCGAAATGCCGCCTTATGTACAGGAATAGAGACTCTTCTTACAGTCGGTGCTTTGAGCATTCCCTGTGAGACCAGTATTAGTTTCCGATACACCACTGCAGGTCCAATGTATTCCTTGGACATACACATTGACGATGAAACACAGAAATTACATCAGCATTTAATACAAAAGGCACAATGCCCCCTTAAGTGCAAGAAGCGTGAGACTTCTTAGACTGTGTGCTTCGATCCTTACTTGTGAGACCAGTATTAGTTTCCGATACACCACTACAGCTTCAGTGCATTCCTTGGACCTTCACATTGACGATGAAACACCAAAAACGAATCGGAATTAAATACAAAAGGCGAAATGCCGCCTTATGTACAGGAATAGAGACTCTTCTTACAGTCGGTGCTTTGAGCATTCCCTGTGAGACCGGTATTAGTTTCCGATACACCACTCCAGTTTCAATGTATTCCTTGGACATACTCATTGACGATGAAACACTGAAATTACATCGGAAATAAATACAAAAGGAACAATGCCGCCTTAACTGCAAGATGTGTAAGGCTTCTTAGAGTCTGTGCTTTGATCCTTTCCTGTGAGACCAGTATTAGTTTCCGATACACCACTGCAGGTTCAATGTATTCCTTGGACCTTCGCATTGACGATGAAACACAGAAATCGCATCGGAACTAAATACAAAAGCACAATGTCGCAATAAGTACAAGAATAGAGACTCTTCTTACAGTTGGTGCCTTGAGCATTCCTTTTGGGACCAGTATTATTTTCCGATACACCACTGCAGGTTCAATGTACTCCCTGGACATACTCATTGACGATGACACACTAAAATTACATCGCTATTAAATACAAAAGGAACAATGCCGCATTAACCGCAAGATGAGTGAGACTTCTTAGAGTCTGTGCTTTGATCCTCTCCTGTGAGACCAGTATTTGTTTCCGATACACCACTGCAGGTTCAATGTATTCCTTGGACTTTCGCATTGACGAAGAAACACAGAAATCGCATCGGAACTAAATACACAAGGCACAATGTCGCAATACGTACAAGAATAGAGGCTCTTCTTACAGTCGGTGCTTTGAGCATTCCCTGTGAGACCGGTTTTAGTTTCCGATACACCACTGCAGGTACAATGTATTCCATGTACCTTCACATTGACGATGAAACACAGAAATCGCATCGGAATTAAATACAAAAGGCACAAAGCCGCTTCAGTACAAGAATAGAGACTCTTATTACAGTCGGTGCTTTGAGCATTTCCTGTGAGACCAGTATTAGTTTCTGATACACCACTGCAGGTTCAATGTATTGCTTGGACATACACATTGACGACGACACACAGAAACCGCATCCGAATTAAATACAAAAGGCACATGGCAGCCTTACGTACAAGAATAGAGACTTTTCTTACAGTCGGTGCTTTGAGCATTCCCTGTGGGAGCAGTATTAGCTTCCGATACACCACTGCAGGTTCAATGTATTCCTTGGACCTTCACATTGACGATGAAAAACTGAAATCGCATTGGAATTAAATACAAAAGGCACAATGCCGCCTTAAGTACAAGAATAGTGACTCTTTTTACAGTCGGTGATTTGAGCATTCCCTGTGAGACCAGTATTAGTTTCCGATACACCACTGCAGGTTCAATGTATTCCTTAGAGATACACATTGACGATGAAACACAGAAATTGCATCGGAATTTAATACAAATGGCACAATGACGCCATAACTACAAGAATAGAGACTCTTCTTACAGTCGGTGCTTTGAGCATTCCCTGTGAGACCAGTATTAGTTTCCGATACACCACTGCAGGTTCAATGTAGTGCTTGGACATACACATTGACGATGAAACACAAAAATCGCATCGTAACTAAATACAAAAGGCACAATGCCGCAAAAAGTTCAAGAATAGAGATTCTTCTTACAGTCGGTGTTTTGAGCAATCCCTGTGAGACCAGTATTAGTTTCCGATACACCACTGCAGGTTCAATGTATTCCTTAGATATACACATTGACGATGAAACACTGTAATTACATCGAAATTAAATACAAAAGGCACAATGCCGCCATAAGTGCAAGAATGGAGACTCTTCTTACAGTCGGTGCTTTAAGCATTCCCTGCGAGACCAGTATTAGATTCCGATACACCACTGCAGGTATAGTGTATTCCTTGGACCTTCACATTGACGATGAAACACAGAAATGGCATCGGAATTAAATACAAATGGCACAATGCCGCCTCAGGTACAAGAATAGATAGTCTTCTTACAGTCGGAGCTTTGAGCATTCCCTGTGAGACCAGTATTAGCTTCCGATACACCACTGCAGGTTCAATGTATTCCTTGGACCTTCACATTGACGATGAAAAACTGAAATCGCATTGGAATTAAATACAAAATGCACAATGCAGCCTTAAGTACAAGAATAGAGACTCTTTTTACAGTCGGTGATTTGAGCATTCCCTGTGAGACCAGTATTTGTTTCCGATACACCACTGCAGGTTCAATGTATTCCTTAGACATACACATTGACGATGAAACACAGAAATTGCATCGGAAATTTATACAAATGGCACAATGACGCCATAACTACAAGAATAGAGACTCTTCTTACAGTCAGTGCTTTGAGCATTCCCTGTGAGACCAGTATTAGTTTCCGATACACCACTGTAGGTTCAATGTATTGCTTGGTCATACACATTGACGATGAAAAACAGAAATCGCATTGGAATTAAATACAAAAGGCACAATGCCGCCTTACGTACAAGAATAGAGACTCTTCTTACAGTCGGTGCTTTGAGCATTAACTGTGAGACCGGTATTAGTTTCCGATACACCACTCCAGGTTCAATGTATACCTTGGACATACTCATTGACGATGAAACACTGAAATTACATCGGAATTAAATACAAAGGGAACAATGCCGCATTAGCTGCAAGATGAATGAGACTTCTTAGAGTCTGTGCTTTGATCCTTTCCTGTGAGACCAGAATTAGTTTCCGATACACCACTGCAGGTACAATGTATTCCGTAGACATTCACATTGACGATGCAACACAGAAATCAAATCGGATGTAAATACAGAAGGCACAATGCCGACTTAAGTACAAGAATAGAGACTGTTCTTACAGTCGGTGCTTTGAGCATTCCCTGTGAGACCAGTATTAGTTTCCGATACACCACTGCAGGTTCAGTGTATTCCTTGGACCTTCACATTGACGGTGAAACACCAAAATCGCATCGCAATTAAATACAAATGACACAATGCCGCCTTATGTACAGGAATAGAGACTCTTCTTACAGTCGGTGCTTCGAGCATTCCCTGTGAGACCAGTATTAATTTCCGATACATCATTGCAGGTTCATTGTATTCCTTGGATTTCACATTGACGATGGAACACAGAAATCGCATCGGATTTAAATACAAAAGGCACAATTCCGCCTTCAGTACAAGAATAGATTCACTTCTTACAGTCGGTGCTTTGAGCATTCCCTGTGAGACCAGTATTAGTTTCCGATACACCACTGCAGGTTCAATGTATTCCTCGGAGAGACACATTGACGATGAAATACTGAAATCACATCGGAATTAAATACAAAAGGAACAATGCCGCCATAAGTGCAAGAAGCGTGAGACTTCTTAGAGTCTGTGATTTGATCCTTTCCTGTGCGACCTGTATTAGTTTTCGATACGCCACTGCAGGTTCAATGTATTACTTGGACCTTCAAATTGACGATGATACACAGAAATCGCATCGGAATTAAATACAAAAGGCACAATGCCGCCTCAAGTACAAGAATAGAGACTCTTCTTACAGTCGGTGCTTTGAGCATTCCCTGTGAGACCAGTATTAGTTTCCGCTACACCTCTGCAGGTTCAATGTATTCCTTGGACCTTCACATTGACGATGAATCGCAGAAATCGTATCGGAATTAAATACAAAAGGCACAATGCCGCCTTAAGTACAAGAATAGAGACTCTTCTTACAGTCGGTGCTTTGAGCATTTCCTGTGAGACCAGTATTAGCTTCCGATACACCACTGCAGGTTCAATGTATTCCCTGGACCTTCACATTGACGATGAAACACAGAAATCGGATCGGAATTAAATACAAAACGCAAAATGCCGCCTTAAGTACAAGAATAGAGACCCTTCTTACAGTCGGTGCTTTGAGCATTCCCTGTGAGACCAGTATTAGCTTCCGATACACCACTGCAGGTTCAATGTATTCCTTGGACATACACATTGACGATGAAACACTGAAATTACATCGGAATTAAATACAAAAGGCACAATGCCGCCTTAAGTGCAAGTAGTGCGAGACTTCTAAGAGTCTGTGCTTTGATCCTTTCCTGTGGGACCTGTATTAGTTGCCGATACACCACTGTAGGTTCAATGTGTTCCTTGCACCTTCACATTGACGAAGAAACACAGAAATCGCATCGGAATTAAATACAAAATGCACAATGCCGCCTTAAGTACAAGAATAGAGACTCTTCTTACGGTCGGTGCTTTGAGCATTGCCTGTGAGACCTGTATTAGTTTCCTATACACCACTGCAGGTACAATGTATTCCTTGGACCTTAACATTGACGATGAAATGCAGAAATCGCATCGGAATACAATACAAAAGGCACAATGCCGCCTTAAGTACAAGAATAGAGACTGTTCTTACAGTCGGTGCTTTGAGCTTTCCCTGTGAGACCAGTATTAGTTTCCGATACACCACTGGAGGTTCAATGGAATCCTTGGACATTCACATTGACGATGAAACACTGAAATTACATCGGAATTAAATACAAAAGGCACAATTCCGCCTTCAGTACAAGAATAGATTCTCTTCTTACAGTCGGTGATTTGAGCATTCCCTGTGAGACCAGTATTAGTTTCCGATACACCACTGCAGGTTCAATTTATTCCTTGGACCTTCAAATTGACCATGAAAGACAGAAATGGCATCAGAATTAAATACAAAAGCCACAATGCCGCCTGAAGTACAAGAATAGAGACTTTTCTTACAGTCGGTGCTTTGAGCATTCCCTGTGAGACCAGTATTAGTTTCCGATACACCACTGCAGGTTCAATGTATTCCTCGGAGATACACATTGACGATGAAACACTGAAATCACATCGGAATTAAATACAAAAGGCACAATGCCGCCATAAGTGCAAGAAGCGTGAGACTTCTTAGAGTCTGTGTTTTGATCCTTTCCTGTGCGACCTGTATTAGTTTTCGATACGCCACTGCAGGTTCAATGTATTACTTGGACCTTCAAATTCACGATGATACACAGAAATCGCATCGGAATTAAATACAAAAGGCACAATGCCGCCTTAAGTACAAGAATAGAGACTCTTCTTACGGTCGGTGCTTTGAGCATTCCCTGTGAGACCAGTATTAGTTTCCGCTACACCTCTGCAGGTTCAATGTATTCCTTGGACCTTCACATTGACGATGAATCGCAGAAATCGTATCGGAATTAAATACAAAAGGCACAATGCCGCCTTAAGTACAAGAATAGAGACTCTTCTTACAGTCGGTGCTTTGAGCATTCCCTGTGAGACCAGTATTAGCTTCCGATACACCACTGCAGGTTTAATGTATTCCTTGGACCTTCACATTGACGATGAAACACAGAAATCGGATCGGAATTAAATACAAAACGCAAAATGCCGCCTTAAGTACAAGAATAGAGACTCTTCTTTCAGTCGGTGCTTTGAGCATTCCCTGTGAGACCTGTATTAGCTTCCGATACACCACTGCAGGTTCAATGTATTCCTTGGACCTTCACATTGACGATGATACACAGAAATCGCATCGGAATCAAATACAAAAGGCACAATGCCGCCTTAAGTACAAGAATAGAGACTCTTCTTACAGTCGGTGCTTCGAGCATTCCCTGTGAGACCAGTATTAATTTCCGATACATCATTGCAGGTTCATTGTATTCCTTGGATTTCACATTGACGAAGGAACACAGAAATCGCATCGGAATTAAATACAAAAGGCACAATGCCGCCTTATGTACAAGAATAGAGACTCTCCTTAAGTCGGTGCTTTGAGCATTCCCTGTGAGACCATTATTAGCTTCCGATACACCACTGCAGGTTCAATGTATTCCTTGGACATACACATTGACGATGAAACACTGAAATTACATCGGAATTAAATACAAAAGGCACAATGCCGCCTTAAGTGCAAGTAGTGTGAGACTTCTAAGAGTCTGTGCTTTGATCCTTTCCTGTGGGACCTGTATTAGTTTCCGATACACCACTGTAGGTTCAATGTGTTCCTTGCACCTTCACATTGACGAAGAAACACAGAAATCGCATCGGAATTAAATACAAAATGCAAAATGCCGCCTTAAGTACAAGAATAGAGACTCTTCTTACAGTCGGTGCTTTGAGCATATCTGTGAGACCTGTATTAGTTTCCTATACACCACTGCAGGTACAATGTATTCCTTGGACCTTCACATTGACGATGAAACACTGAAATCACATCGGAATTAAATACAAAAGGCACAATGCCGCCATAAGTGCAAGAAGCGTGAGACTTCTCAGAGTCTGTGTTTTGATCCTTTCCTGTGCGACCTGTATTAGTTTTCGATACGCCACTGCAGGTTCAATGTATTACTTGGACCTTCAAATTGACGATGATACACAGAAATCGCATCGGAATTAAATACAAAAGGCACAATGCCGCCTTAAGTACAAGAATAGAGACTCTTCTTACAGTCGGTGCTTTGAGCATTCCCTGTGAGACCAGTATTAGTTTCCGCTACACCTCTGCAGGTTCAATGTATTCCTTGGACCTTCACAATGACGTTGAATCGCAGAAATCGTATCGGAATTAAATACAAAAGGCACAATGCCGCCTTAAGTACAAGAATAGAGACCCTTCTTACAGTCGGTGCTTTAAGCATTCCCTGTGAGACCAGTATTAGCTTCCGATACACCACTGCAGGTTCAATGTATTCCTTGGACCTTCACATTGACGATGAAACACAGAAATCGGATCGGAATTAAATACAAAACGCAAAATGCCGCCTTAAGTACAAGAATAGAGACTCTTCTTACAGTCGGTGCTTTGAGCATTCCCTGTGAGACCAGTATTAGCTTCCGATACACCACTGCAGGTTCAATGTATTCCTTGGACCTTCACATTGACGATGATACACAGAGATCGCATCAGAATCAAATACAAAAGGCACAATGCCGCCTTAAGTACAAGAATAGAGACTCTTCTTACAGTCGGTGCTTCGAGCATTCCCTGTGAGACCAGTATTAATTTCCGATACATCATTGCAGGTTCATTGTATTCCTTGGATTTCACATTGACGATGGAACACAGAAATCGCATCGGAATTAAATACAAAAGGCACAATGCCGCCTTATGTAAAAGAATAGAGACTCTTCTTAAGTCGGTGCTTTGAGCATTCCCTGTGAGACCAGTATTAGCTTCCGATACACCACTGCAGGTTCAATGTATTCCTTGGACATACACATTGACGATGAAACACTGAAATTACATCGGAATTAAATACAAAAGGCACAATGCCGCCTTAAGTGCAAGTAGTGTGAGACTTCTAAGAGTCTGTGCTTTGATCCTTTCCTGTGGGACCTGTATTAGTTTCCGATACACCACTGTAGGTTCAATGTGTTCCTTGCACCTTCACATTGACGGAGAAACACAGAAATCGCATCGGAATTAAATACAAAATGCACAATGCCGCCTTAAGTACAAGAATAGAGTTTCTTCTTACAGTCGGTGCTTTGAGCATTGCCTGTGAGACCTGTATTAGTTTCCTATACACCACTGCAGGTACAATGTATTCCTTGGACCTTCACATTGACGATGAAATGCAGGATTCGCATCGGAATTTAATACAAAAGGCACAATGCCGCCTTAAGTACAAGAATAGAGACTGTTCTTACAGTCGGTGCTTTGAGCTTTCCCTGTGAGACCAGTATTAGTTTCCGATACACAACTGGATGTTCAATGGAATCCTTGGACATTCACATTGACGATGAAACACTGAAATAACATCGGAATTAAATACAAAAGGCACAATTCCGCCTTCAGTACAAGAAAAAAATTCTCTTCTTACAGTCGGTGCTTTGAGCATTCCCTGTGAGACCAGTAATAGTATCCGATACACCACTGCATGTTCAATCTATTCCTTGGACATACACATTGACGATGAAACACTGAAATTACATCGGAATTAAATACAAAAGGAACAATGCCGCCTTAAGTACAAGAATAGAGTTTCTTCTTACCGTCGGTGCTTTGAGCATTCCCTGTGAGACCAGTATTAGTTTCCGATACACCACTGCAGGTTCAATGTATTTCTTGGACCTTCACATTGACGATGAAACACAGAAATCGCATCGGAATTAAAACCAAATCGCGCAATGCCGCCTTACGTACAAGAATACAGACTCTACTTACAGTCGGTGCTTTGAGCATTCTCTGTGAGACCAGTAATAGTATCCGATACACCACTGCAGGTTCAATCTATTCCTTGGACATACACATTGACGATGAAACACTGAAATTACAATGGAATTAAATACAAAAGGAACATTGCCGCCTTAAGTACAAGAATAGAGACTCTTCTTACCGTCGGTGCTTTTAGCATTCCCTGTGAGACCAGTATTAGTTTCCAATACGTTAGTGCAGGTTCAGTGTATTGCTTGGACCTTCGCATTGACGATGAAACACAGAAATCGCATCGGAATTAAATACAAAAGGCACAATGCCGCCATAAGTACAAGAATAGAGACCCTTCTTACAGTCGGTGCTTTGAGCAATCCCTGTGAGACCAGTATTAGTTTCCGATACACCACTGCAATTTCAGTGTATTCCTTGGACCTTCACATTGAGGATGAAGCACATAAATCGCATCGGAATGAAATACAAAAATAACAATGCCGCCTTAAGTACAAGAATAGAGACTCTTCTTACAGTCGGTGCTTCGAGCATTCCCTGTGACACCAGTATTAATTTCCGATACATCATTGCAGGTTCATTGTATTCCTTGGATTTCACATTGACGATGGAACACAGAAATCGCATCGGAATTAAATACAAAAGGCACAATGCCGCCTTAAGTACAAGAATAGAGACTCTTCTTAAGTCGGTGCTTTGAGCATTCCCTGTGAGACCAGTATTAGCTTCCGATACACCACTGCAGGTTCAGTGTATTCCTTGGACATACACACTGACGATGAAACACTGAAATTACCTCGGAATTAAATACAAAAGGCACAATGCGGCCTTAAGTGCAAGTAGTGTGAGACTTCTAAGAGTCTGTGCTTTGATCCTTTCCTGTGGGACCTGTATTAGTTTCCGATACACCACTGTAGGTTCAATGTGTTCCTTGCACCTTCACATTGACAAAGAAACACAGAAATCGCATCGGAATTAAATACAAAAGGCACAATGCCGCCTTAAGTACAAGAATAGAGACTGTTCTTACAGTCGGTGCTTTGAGCTTTCCCTGTGAGACCAGTATTAGTTTCCGATACACCACTGGAGGTTCAATGGAATCCTTGGACATTCACATTGACGATGAAACACTGACATTACATCGGAATTAAATACAAAAGGCACAATTCCGCCTTCAGTACAAGAATAGATTCTCTTCTTACAGTCGTTGATTTGAGCATTCCCTGTGAGACCAGTATTAGTTTCCGATACACCACTGCATGTTCAATGTATTCCTTGGACCTTCAAATTGACCATGAAAGACAGATATGGCATCGGAATTAAACACAAAAGCCACAATGCCACCTGAAGTACAAGAATAGAGACTTTTCTTACAGTCGGTGCTTTGAGCATTCCCTGTGAGACGAGTATTAGTTTCCGATACACCACTGCATTTTCAATGTATTCCTCGGACATACACATTGACGATGAAACACTGAAATCACATCGGAATTAAATACAAGAGGCACAATGCCGCCATAAGTGCAAGAAGCGTGAGACTTCTTAGAGTCTGTGCTTTGATACTTTCCTGTGCGACCTGTATTAGTTTTCGATACGCCACTGCAGGTTCAATGTATTACTTGGACCTTCAAATTGACGATGATACACAGAAATCGCATCGGAATTAAATACAAAAGGCACAATGCCGCCTTAAGTACAAGAAAAGAGACTCTTCTTACAGTTGGTGTTTTGAGCATTCCCTGTGAGACCAGTATCAGTATCCGATACACCACTGCAGGTTCAATGTATTCCTTGGACCTTCACATTGACGATGAAACACAGAAATCGCATCGGAATCAAATACAAAAGGCACAATGCCGCCTTAAGTACAAGAATAGAGACTCTTCTTACAGTCGATGCTTTGAGCATTCCCTGTGAGACCAGTATTAGTTTCCGCTACACCTCTGCAGGTTCAATGTATTCCTTGGACCTTCACATTGACGATGAATAGCAGAAATCGCATCGGAATTAAATACAAAAGGCACAATGCCGCCTTAAGTACAAGAATATAGACTCTTCTTACAGTCGGTGCTTTGAGCATTCCCTGTGAGACCAGTATTAGTTTCCGATACACCACTGCAGGTTCAATGTATTCCTTGGACCTTCACATTGACGATGAAACACAGAAATCGGATCGGAATTAAATACAATACGCAAAATGCTGCCTTAAGTACAAGAATAGAGACTCTTTTTACAGTCGGTACTTTGAGCATTCCCTGTGAGACCAGTATTAGCTTCCGATACACCACTGCAGGTTCAATGTATTCCTTGGACCTTCACATTGACGATGATAGACAGAAATCGCATCGGAATCAAATACAAAAGGCACAATGCCGCCTTAAGTACAAGTATAGAGACTCTTCATACAGTCGGTGCTTCGAGCATTCCCTGTGAGACCAGTATTAATTTCCGATACATCATTGCAGGTTCATTGTATTCCTTGGATTTCACATTGACGATGGAACACAGAAATCGCATCGGAATTAAATACAAAAGGCACAATTCCGCCTTCAGTACAAGAATAGATTCTCTTCTTACAGTCGGTGCTTTGAGCATTCCCTGTGAGACCAGTATTAGTTTCCGATACACCACTGCAGGTTGAATGTATTCCTTGGACCTTCAAATTGACCATGAGACACAGAAATGGCATCGGAATTAAATACAAAAGCCACAATGCCGCCTTAAGTACAAGAATAGAGACTCTTCTTACAGTCGGTGCTTTGAGCATTCCCTGTGAGACCAGTAATAGTATCCGATACACCACTGCAGGTTCAATCTATTCCTTGGACATACACATTGACGATGAAACACTGAAATTACATCGGAATTAAATACAAAAGGAACAATGCCGCCTTAAGTACAAGAATAGAGACTCTTCTTACCGTCGGTGCTTTGAGCATTCCCTGTGAGACCAGTATTAGTTCCCGATACACCACTGCAGGTTCAATGTATTTCTTGGACCTTCACATTGACGATGAAACACAGAAATCGCATCGGAATTAAATCCAAAACGCGCAATGCCGCCTTACGTACAAGAATACAGACTCTACTTACAGTCGGTGCTTTGAGCACTCCCTGTGAGACCAATATTAATTTCCGATACACCACTGCAGGTTCAATGTTCTCCTTGGACCTTCACATTGACGATGAAACACAGAAATCGCATCGGAATCAAATTCAAAATGCACAATGCCGCCTTAACTACAAGATTAGAGACTTTACTTACAGTCGGTGCTTTGAGCATTCCCTGTGAGACCAGTAATAGTATCCGATACACCACTGCAGGTTCATTCTATTCCTTGGACATACACATTGACGATGAAACACTGAAATTACAATGGAATTAAATACAAAAGGAACAATGCCGCCTTAAGTACAAGAATAGAGACTCTTCTTACAGTCGGTGCTATGAGCATTCCCTGTGAGACCAGTATTAGTTTCCGATACACGACTGCAGGTTCAGTTTATTCCTTGGCCTTCACATTGACGATGAAACACAGAAATGGCATCGGAATTAAATACAAAAGGCACAATGCCGCCTTAAGTACAAGAATAGAGACTCTTCTTACAGTCGGTGCTTTGAGCATTCCCTGTGAGACCAGTATTAGTTTCCGATACACCACAGGAGGTTCAATGAATTCCATGGACATTCGCATTGACGATGAAACACTGAAATTACATCGGAATTAAATACAAAAGGCACAATGCCGCCTTAAGTACAAGAATAGAGACTCTACTTACAGTCGGTGCTTTGAGCATTCCCTGTGAGACCAGTATTAGTTTCCGATACACCACTGCAGGTTCAATGTATTCCTTGGACCTTCACATTGACAATGAAACACAGAAATCGCATCGGAATTAAATACAAAAGGAACAATGCCGCCTTAAGTACAAGAATAGAGACTCTTCTTACAGTCGGTGCTTTGAGCATTCCCTGTGAGACCAGTTTTAGTTTCGGCTACACCTCTGCAGGTTCAGTTTATTCCTTGGACCTTCACATTGACGATGAAACACAGAAATGGCATCGGAATTAAATACAAAAGGCACAATGCCGCCTTAAGTACAAGAGTAGAGACTCTTCTTACAGTCGGTGCTATGAGCATTCCCTGTGAGACCAGTATTAGTTTCCGATACACGACTGCAGGTTCAGTTTATTCCTTGGACCTTCACATTGACGATGAAACACAGAAATGGCATCGGAATTAAATACAAAAGGCACAATGCCGCCTTAAGTACAAGAATAGAGACTCTTCTTACAGTCGGTGCTTTGAGCATTCCCTGTGAGACCAGTATTAGTTTCCGATACACCACTGCAGGTTCAATGTATTTCTTTGGACCTTCAAATTGACGATGATACACAGAAATCGCATCGGAATTAAATACAAATGGCACAATGCCGCCTTAAGTACAAGAATAGAGACTCTTCTTACAGTCGGTGCTTTGAGCATTCCCTGTGAGACCAGTATTAGTTTCCGATACACCACTGCAGGTTCAATGTATTCCTTGGACCTTCACATTGACGATGAAACACAGAAATCGCATCGGAATTAAATACAAAAGGCACAATGCCGCCTTAAGTACAAGAATAAAGACTCTTCTTACAGTCGGTGCTTTGAGTATTCCCTGTGAGACCAGTATTAGTTTCCGCTACACCTCTGCATGTTCAGTTTATTCCTTGGACCTTCACATTGACGATGAAACACAGAAATGGCATCGGAATTAAATACAAAAGGCACAATGCCGCCTTAAGTACAAGAATAGTGACTCTGCTTACAGTCGGTGCTTTGAGCATTCCCTGTGAGGCCAGTAATATTTTCCGCTACACCTCTGCAGGTTTTGTTTATTCATTGGACCTTTACATTGACGATGAAACACAGAAATGGCATCGGAATTAAATACAAAACGCACAATGACGCCTTAAGTACAAGAATAGAGACTCTTCTTACAGTCGGTGCATTGAGCATTCCCTGTGAGACCAGTATTAGTTTCCGATACACCACTGCAGGTTCAATGTATTCCTTGGAAATTTACATTGACGATGAAACACAGAAATTGCATCGGAATCAAATACTAAAGACACAATGCCGCCTTAAGTACAAGAATAGAGACTCTTCTTACAGTCGGTGCTTTGAGCATTCCCTGTGAGACCAGTATTAGTTTCCGATACACCACTGCAGGTTCAATGTATTCCTTGGATTTTCAAATTGACCATGAAACACAGAAATGGCATCGGAATTAAATACAAAAGCCACAATGCCGCCATAAGTGCAAGAAGACTGAGACTTCTTAGAGTCTGTGTTTTGATCCTTTCCTGTGCGACCTGTATTAGTTTTCGATACGCCACTGCAGGTTCAATGTATTACTTGGACCTTCAAATTGACAATGATACACAGAAATCGCATCGGAATTAAATACAAAAGGCACAATGCCGCCTTAAGTACAAGAAAAGAGACGCTTCTTACAGTTGGTGCTTTGAGCATTCCCTGTGAGACCAGTATCAGTATCCGATACACCACTGCAGGTTCAATGTATTCCTTGGACCTTCACATTGACGATGAAACACAGAAATCGCATCGGATTCAAATACAAAAAGCACAATGCCGCCTTAAGTACAAGAATAGAGACTCTTCTTACAGTCGGTGCTTTGAGCATTCCCTGTGGGACCAGTATTAGTTTCCGCTACACCTCTGCAGGTTCAATGTATTCCTTGGACCTTCACATTGACGATGAATCGCAGAAATCGCATCGGAATTAAATACAAAAGGCACAATGCCGCCTTAAGTACAAGAATAGAGACTCTTCTTACAGTCGGTGCTTTGAGCATTCCCTGTGAGACCAGTATTAGTTTCCGATACACCACTGCAGGTTCAATGTATTCCTTGGACCTTCACATTGACGATGAAACACAGAAATCGCATCGGAATTAAATACAAAACGCAAAATGCCGCCTTAAGTACAAGAGTAGAGACTCTTCTTACAGTCGGTGCTTTGAGCATTCCCTGTGAGACCAGTATTAGCTTCCGATACACCACTGCAGGTTCAATGTATTCCTTGGACCTTCACATTGACGATGATACACAGAAATCGCATCGGAATCAATTACAAAAGGCACAATGCCGCCTTAAGTACAAGAATAGACACTCTTCTTACAGTCGGTGCTTTGAGCATTTTCTGTGAGACCAGTATTAGTTTCCGATACACCACTGCAGTTTCAATGTATTCCTTGGACCTTCACATTGACGATGAAACACAGAAATGGCATCGCAATTAAATCCAAAACGCACAATGCCGCCTTAAGTAAAAGAATAGAGACTCTTCTTACAGTCGGTGCTTTGAGCATTCCCTGTGAGACCAGTATTAGTTTCCGATACACCACTGCAGGTTCAATGTATTCCTTGGACCTTCAAATTGACGATGATACACAGAAATCGCATCGGAATCAAATACAAAAGGCACAATGCCGCCTTATGTACAAGAATAGAGACTCTTCTTACAGTCTGTGATTTGATCCTTTCTTGTGAAACCAGTATTAGTTTTCGATACACCACTGCAGGTTCAATGTATTCCTTGGACCTTCACATTGACGATGAAACACAGAAATCGCATCGGAATCAAATACAAAAGGCACAATGCCGTTTTAAGTACAAGAATAGAGACTCTTCTTACAGTCGGTGCTTTCAGCATTCCCTGTGAGACCAGTATTAGTTTCCGATACACCTCTGCAGGTTCAGATTATTCCTTGGACCTTCACATTGACGATGAAACACAGAAATGGCATCGGAATTAAATACAAAAGGTACAATATCGCCTTAAGTACAAGAATAGAGACTCTTCTTACAGTCGGTGCTTTGAACATTCCCTGTGGGACCAGTATTAGTTTCCGATACACCACTGGTGGTTCAATGCATTCCTTGGACCTTCACATTGACGATGAAACACAGAAATCGCATCGGAATTAAATACGAAACGCACAATGCCGCCTTAAGTACTAGAATAGAGACTCTTCTTACAGTCGGTGCATTGAGCATTCTCTGTGAGACCAATATTATTTTCCGATACACCACGGCAGGTTCAATGTATTCCTTGGACCTTCAAATTGACGATGATACACAGAAGCCGCATCGGAATCAAATACAAAAGGCACAATGCCGCCTTAAGTACAAGAATATAGACTCTTCTTACAGTCGGTGCTTTGAGCATTCCCTGTGAGACCAGTATTAGTTTCCGATACACCACTGCAGGTTCAATGTATTCCTTGGACCTTCACATTGACGATGAAACACAGAAATCGCATCCGAATTAAATACAAAACGCACAATGCCGCCTTAAGTACTAGAATAGAGACTCTTCTTACAGTCGGTGCTTTAAGAATTCTCTGTGAGACCAGTATTAGTTTCCGATACACCACTGCAGGTTCAATGTATTCCTTGGACCTTCAAATTGACGATGATACACAGAAGTCGCATCGGAATCAAATGCAAAAGGCACAATGCCGCCTTAAGTACAAGAATAGAGACTCTTCTTACAGTCGGTGCTTTGAGCATTCCCTGTGAGACCAGTATTAATTTCCGATACACCACAGGAGGTTCAATGAATTCCTTGGACATTCACATTGACGATGAAACACTGAAATTACATCGGAATTAAATACAACAGGAACAATGCCGCCTTAAGTACAAGAATAGAGACTCTTCTTACAGTCGGTGCTTTGAGCTTTCCCTGTGAGACCAGTATTAGTCTCCGATACACCACTGGAGGTTCAATGGAATCCTTGGACATTCACATTGACGATGAAACACTGAAATTACATCGGAATTAAATACAAAAGGCACAATTCCGCCTTCAGTACAAGAATAGATTCTCTTCTTACAGTCGGTGAGTTGAGCATTCCCTGTGAGACCAGTATTAGTTTCCGATACACCACTGCATGTTCAATGTATTCCTTGGACCTTCAAATTGACCATGAAAGACAGAAATGGCATCGGAATTAAATACAAAAGCCACAATGCCGCCTGAAGTACAAGAATAGAGACTTTTCTTACAGTCGGTGCTTTGAGCATTCCCTGTGAGACCAGTATTAGTTTCCGTTACACCACTGCAGGTTCAACGTATTCCTCGGACATACACATTGACGATGAAACACTGAAATCACATCGGAATTAAATACAAAAGGCACAATGCCGCCATAAGTGCAAGAAGCGTGAGAATTCTTAGAGTCTGTGTTTTGATCCTTTCCTGTGCGACCTGTATTAGTTTTCGATACGCCACTGCAGGTTCAATGTATTACTTGGACCTTCAAATTGACGATGATACACAGAAGTCGCATCGGAATCAAATACAAAAGGCACAATGCCGCCTTAAGTACAAGAATAGAGACTCTTCTTACAGTCGGTGCTTTGAGCATTCCCTGTGAGACCAGTATTAGTTTCCGCTACACCTCTGCAGGTTCAATGTATTCCTTGGACCTTCACATTGACGATGAATAGCAGAAATCGCATCGGAATTAAATACAAAAGGCACAGTGCCGCCTTAAGTACAAGAATAGAGACTCTTCTTACAGTCGGTGCTTTGGGCATTCCCTGTGAGACCAGTATTAGTTTCCGATACACCACTGCAGGTTCAATGTATTCCTTGGACCTTCACATTGACGATGAAACACAGAAATCGGATCGGAATTAAACACAAAACGCAAAATGCCGCCTTAAGTACAAGAATAGAGACTCTTCTTACAGTCGGTGCTTTTAGCATTCCCTGTGAGACCAGTATTAGCTTCCGATACACCACTGCAGGTTCAATGTATTCCTTGGACCTTCACATTGACGATGATACACAGAAATCGCATCGGAATCAAATACAAAAGGCACAATGCCGCCTTAAGTACAACAATAGAGACTCTTCTTACAGTCAGTGCTTTGAGCATTCCCTGTGAGACCAGTATTAATTTCCGATACATCATTGCAGGTTCATTGTATTGCTTGGATTTCACATTGACGATGGAACATAGAAATCGCATCGGAATTAAATACAAAAGGCACAATTCCGCCTTCAGTACAAGAATAGATTCCCTTCTTACAGTCGGTGATTTGAGCATTCCCTGTGAGACCAGTATTAGTTTCCGATACACCACTGCAGGTTCAATGTATTCCTTGGACCTTCAAATTGACCATGAGACACAGAAATGGCATCGGAATTAAATACAAAAGGCACAATGCCGTATTAAGTACAACAATAGAGACTCTTCTTACCGTCGGTGCTTTGAGCATTCCCTGTGAGACCAGTATTAGTTTCCGATACACCACTGCAGGTTCAATGTATTTCTTGGACCTTCACATTGACGATGAAACACAGAAATCGCATCGGAATTAAATCCAAAACGCGCAATGCCGCCTTACGTACAAGAATACAGACTCTACTTACAGTCGGTGCTTTGAGCATTCCCTGTGAGACCAGTAATAGTATCCGATACACCACTGCAGGTTCATTCTATTCCTTGGACATACACATTGACGATGAAACACTGAAATTACAATGGAATTAAATACAAAAGGAACAATGCCGCCTTAAGTACAAGAATAGAGACTCTTCTTACCGTCGGTGCTTTGAGCATTCCCTGTGAGACCAGTATTAGTTTCCGATACACCACAGGAGGTTCAATGAATTCGTTGGACGTTCACATTGACGATGAAACACTGAAATTACATCGGAATTAAATACAAAAGGCACAATGCCGCCTTAGGTACAAGAGTAGAGACTCTTCTTACAGTCGGTGCTTTGAGCATTCCTTGTGAGACCAGTATTAGTTTCCGTTACACCACTGCAGGTTCAATGTATTAGTCGGACATACACATTGACGATGAAACACTGAAATCACATCGGAATTAAATACAAAAGGCACAATGCCGCCATAAGTGCAAGAAGCGTGAGACTTCTTAGAGTCTGTGTTTTGATCCTTTCCTGTTCGACCTGTATTAGTTTTCGATACGCCACTGCAGGTTCAATGTATTACTTGGACCTTCAAATTGACGATGATACACAGAAATCGCATCGGAATTAAATACAAAAGGCACAATGCCGCCTTAAGTACAAGAATAGAGACTCTTCTTACAGTCGGTGCTTTGAGCATTCCCTGTGATACCAGTATTAGTTTCCGATACACCACTGCAGGTTCAATGTATTCCTTGGACCTTCACATTGACAATGAAACACAGAAATCGCATCGGAATTAAATACAAAAGGCACAATGCCGCCTTAAGTACAAGAAAAGAGACGCTTCTTACAGTTGGTGCTTTGAGCACTCCCTGTGAGACCAGTATCAGTATCCGATACACCACTGCAGGTTCAATGTATTCCTTGGACCTTCACATTGACGATGAAACACAGAAATCGCATCGGATTCAAGTACAAAAGGCACAATGCCGCCTTAAGTACAAGAATAGAGACTCTTCTTACAGTCGGTGCTTTGAGCATTCCCTGTGAGACCAGTATTAGTTTCCGCTACACCTCTGCAGGTTCAATGTATTCCTTGGACCTTCACATTGACGATGAATCGCAGAAATCGCATCGGAATTAAATACAAAAGGCACAATGCCGCCTTAAGTACAAGAATAGAGACTCTTCTTACAGTCGGTGCTTTGAGCAGTCCCTGTGAGACCAGTATTAGTTTCCGATACACCACTGCAGGTTCAATGTATTCCTTGGACCTTCAAATTGACGATGATACACAGAAATCGCATCGGAATTAAATACGAAACGCACAATGCCGCCTTAAGTACTAGAATGGAGACTCTTCTTACAGTCGGTGCATTGAGCATTCTCTGTGAGACCAGTATTATTTTCCGATACACCACTGCAGGTTCAATGTATTCCTTGGACCTTCAAATTGACGATGATACACAGAAGTCGTATCGGAATCAAATACAAAAGGCACAATGCCGCCTTAAGTACAAGAATAGAGACTCTTCTTACAGTCTGTGCTTTGAGCATTCCCAGTGAGACCAGTATTAGTTTCCGCTACACCTCTGCAGGTTTTGTTTATTCATTGGACCTTTACATTGACGATATAACACAGAAATGGCATCGGAATTAAATACAAAACGCACAATGCCGCCTTAAGTACAAGAATAGAGACTCTTCTTACAGTCGGTGCATTGAGCATTCCCTGTGAGACCAGTATTAGTTTCCGATACACCACTGCAGGTTCAATGTATTCCTTGGACCTTTACATTGACGATGAAACACAGAAATCGCATCGGAATCAAATACTAAAGACACAATGCCGCCTTAAGTACAAGAATAGAGACTCTTCTTACAGTCGGTGCTTTGAGCATTCCCTGTGAGACCAGCATTAGTTTCCGATACACCACTGCAGGTTCAATGTATTCCTTGGACCTTCAAATTGACCATGAAACACAGAAATGGCATCGGAATTAAATACAAAAGCCACAATGCCGCCTGAAGTACAAGAATAGAGACCTTTCTTACAGTCGGTGCTTTGAGCATTCCCTGTGAGACCAGTATTAGTTTCCGATACACCACTGCAGGTTCAATGTATTCCTCGGACACACACATTGGCGACGAAACACTGAAATCACATCGGAATTAAATACAAAAGGCACAATGCCGCCATAAGTGCAAGAAGACTGAGACTTCTTAGAGTCTGTGTTTTGATCCTTTCCTGTGCGACCTGTATTAGTTTTCGATACGCCACTGCAGGTTCAATGTATTACTTGGACCTTCAAATTGACGATGATACACAGAAATCGCATTGGAATTAAATACAAAAGGCACAATGCCGCCTTAAGTACAAGAATAGAGACTCTTCTTACAGTCGGTGCTTTGAGCATTCCCTGTGAGACCAGTATTAGTTTCCGATACACCACTGCAGGTTCAATGTATTCCTTGGACCTTCACATTGACGATGAAACACAGAAATCGCATCGGATTCAATTACAAAAGGCACAATGCCGCCTTAAGTACAAGAATAGAGACTCTTCTTACAGTCGGTGCTTTGAGCATTCCCTGTGAGACCAGTATTAGTTTCCGATACACCACTGCAGGTTCAATGTATTCCTTGGACCTTCAAATTGACGATGATACACAGAAATCGCATCGGAATTAAATACGAAACGCACAATGCCGCCTTAAGTACTAGAATAGAGACTCTTCTTACAGTCGGTGCATTGAGCATTCTCTGTGAGACCAGTATTATTTTCCGATACACCACTGCAGGTTCAATGTATTCCTTGGACCTTCAAATTGACGATGATACACAGAAGTCGTATCGGAATCAAATACAAAAGGCACAATGCCGCCTTAAGTACAAGAATAGAGACTCTTCTTACAGTCTGTGCTTTGAGCATTCCCAGTGAGACCAGTATTAGTTTCCGCTACACCTCTGCAGGTTTTGTTTATTCATTGGACCTTTACATTGACGATATAACACAGAAATGGCATCGGAATTAAATACAAAACGCACAATGCCGCCTTAAGTACAAGAATAGAGACTCTTCTTACAGTCGGTGCATTGAGCATTCCCTGTGAGACCAGTATTAGTTTCCGATACACCACTGCAGGTTCAATGTATTCCTTGGACCTTTACATTGACGATGAAACACAGAAATCGCATCGGAATCAAATACTAAAGACACAATGCCGCCTTAAGTACAAGAATAGAGACTCTTCTTACAGTCGGTGCTTTGAGCATTCCCTGTGAGACCAGCATTAGTTTCCGATACACCACTGCAGGTTCAATGTATTCCTTGGACCTTCAAATTGACCATGAAACACAGAAATGGCATCGGAATTAAATACAAAAGCCACAATGCCGCCTGAAGTACAAGAATAGAGACCTTTCTTACAGTCGGTGCTTTGAGCATTCCCTGTGAGACCAGTATTAGTTTCCGATACACCACTGCAGGTTCAATGTATTCCTCGGACACACACATTGGCGACGAAACACTGAAATCACATCGGAATTAAATACAAAAGGCACAATGCCGCCATAAGTGCAAGAAGACTGAGACTTCTTAGAGTCTGTGTTTTGATCCTTTCCTGTGCGACCTGTATTAGTTTTCGATACGCCACTGCAGGTTCAATGTATTACTTGGACCTTCAAATTGACGATGATACACAGAAATCGCATCGGAATTAAATACAAAAGGCACAATGCCGCCTTAAGTACAAGAATAGAGACTCTTCTTACAGTCGGTGCTTTGAGCATTCCCTGTGAGACCAGTATTAGTTTCCGATACACCACTGCAGGTTCAATGTATTCCTTGGACCTTCACATTGACGATGAAACACAGAAATCGCATCGGATTCAATTACAAAAGGCACAATGCCGCCTTAAGTACAAGAATAGAGACTCTTCTTACAGTCGGTGCTTTGAGCATTCCCTGTGAGACCAGTATTAGTTTCCGATACACCACTGCAGGTTCAATGTATTCCTTGGACCTTCACATTGACGATGAAACACAGAAATCGCATCGGAATCAAATACAAAAGGCACAATGCCGCCTTATGTACAAGAATAGAGACTCTTCTTACAGTCTGTGATTTGATCCTTTCTTGTGAGACCAGTATTAGTTTTCGATACACCACTGCAGGTTCAATGTATTCCTTGGACCTTAACATTGACGATGAAACACAGAAATCGCATCGGAATCAAATACAAAAGGCACAATGCCGCCTTAAGTACAAGAATAGAGACTTTTCTTACAGTCGGTGTTTTCAGCATTCCCTGTGAGACCAGTATTAGTTTCCGCTACACCTCTGCAGGTTCAGATTATTCCTTGGACCTTCACATTGACGATGAAACACAGAAATGGCATCGGAATTAAATACAAAAGGTACAATATCGCCTTAAGTACAAGAATAGAGACTCTTCTTACAGTCGGTGCTTTGAGCATTCCCTGTGAGACCAGTATTAGTTTCCGATACACCACTGCTGGTTCAATGTATTCCTTGGACCTTCACATTGACGATGAAACACAGAAATCGCATCGGAATTAAATACGAAACGCACAATGCCGCCTTAAGTACTAGAATAGAGACTCTTCTTACAGTCGGTGCATTGAGCATTCTCTCTGAGACCAGTATTATTTTCCGACACACCACTGCAGGTTCAATGTATTCCTTGGACCTTTACATTGACGATGAAACACAGAAATCGCATCGGAATCAAATACAAAAGACACAATGCCGCCTTAAGTACAAGAATAGAGACTCTTCTTACAGTCGGTGCTTTGAGCATTCCCTGTGAGACCAGTATTAGTTTCCGATACACCACTGGGGGTTCAATGAATTCCTTGGACATTCACATTGACGAAGAAACACTGAAATTACATTGGAATTAAATACAAAAGGCACAATGCCGCCTTAAGTACAAGAATAGAGACTCTTCTTACAGTCGGTGCTTTGAGCATTCCCTGTGAGACCAGTATTAGTTTCTGCTACACCTCTGCAGGTTTTGTTTATTCCTTGGACCTTTACATTGACGATGAAACACAGAAATGGCATCGGAATTAAATACAAAACGCACAATGCCGCCTTAAGTACAAGAATAGAGACTCTTCTTACAGTCGGTGCATTGAGCATTCCCTGTGAGACCAGTATTAGTTTCCGACACACCACTGCAGGTTCAATGTATTCCTTGGACCTTTACATTGACGATGAAACACAGAAATCGCATCGGAATCAAATACAAAAGACACAATGCCGCCTTAAGTACAAGAATAGAGACTCTTCTTACAGTCGGTGCTTTGAGCATTCCCTGTGAGACCAGTATTAATTTCCGATACACCACTGCAGGTTCAATGTATTCCTTTGACCTTCAAATTGACCATGAAACACAGAAATGGCATCGGAATTAAATACAAATGCCACAATGCCGCCTGAAGTACAAGAATAGAGACTTTTCTTACAGTCGGTGCTTTGAGCATTCCCTGTGAGACCAGTATTAGTTTCCGATACACCACTGCAGGTTCAATGTATTCCTCGGACATACACATTGACGATGAAACACTGAAATCACATCGGAATTAAATACAAAAGGCACAATGCCGCCATAAGTGCAAGAAGACTGAGACTTCTTAGAGTCTGTGTTTTGATCCTTTCCTGTGCGACCTGTATTAGTTTTCGATACGCCACTGCAGGTTCAATGTATTACTGGGACCTTCAAATTGACGATGATACACAGAAATCGCATCGGAATTAAATACAAAAGGCACAATGCCGCCTTAAGTACAAGAAAAGAGACGCTTCTTACAGTTGGTGCATTGAGCATTCCCGGTGAGAACAGTATCAGTATCCGATACACCACTGCAGGTACAATGTATTCCTTGGACCTTCACATTGACGATAAAACACAGAAATTGCATCGGAATCAAATACAAGAGGCACAATGCCGCCTTAAGTACAAGAATAGAGACTCTTCTTACAGTCGGTGCTTTGAGCATTCCCTGTGAGACCAGTATTAGTTTCCGCTACACCTCTGCAGGTTCAATGTATTCCTTGGATCTTCACATTGACGATGAATCGCAGATATCGCATCGGAATTAAATACAAAAGGCACAATGCCGCCTTAAGTACAAGAATAGAGACTCTTCTTACAGTCGGTGCTTTGAGCATTCCCTGTGAGACCAGTATTAGTTTCCGATACACCACTGCAGGTTCAATGTTTTCCTTGGACCTTCACGTTGACGATGAAACACAGAAATCGCATCGGAATCAAATACAAAAGGCACAATGCCGCCTTAAGTACAAGAATAGAGACTCTTCTTACAGTCGGTGCTTTCAGCATTCCCTGTGAGACCAGTATTAGTTTCCGCTACACCTCTGCAGGTGCAGATTATACCTTGTACCTTCACATTGACGATGAAACGCAGAAATGGCACTGGAATTAAATACAAAAGGTACAATGCCGCCTTAAGTACAAGAATAGAGACTCTTCTTACAGTCGGTGCTTTGAGCATTCCCGGTGAGACCAGTATTAGTTTCCGATACACCACTGCAGGTTCAATGTATTCCTTGGACCTTCACATTGACGATGAAACACAGAAATCGCATCGGAATTAAATACAAAACGCACAATGCCGCCTTAAGTACTCGAATAGAGACTCTTCTTACAGTCGGTGCTTTGAGCATTCTCTGTGAGACAAGTATTAATTTCCGATACACCACTGCAGGTTCAATGTATTCCTTGGACCTTCAAATTGTCGATGATACACAGAAGTCGCATTGGAATCAAATACAAATGGCACAATGCCGCCTTAAGTACAAGAATAGAGACTTTTCTTACAGTCGGTGCTTTGAGCATTCCCTGTGAGACCAGTATTAGTTTCCGATACACCACAGGAGGTTCAATGAATTCCTTGGACATTCACATTGGCGATGAAACACTGAAATTACATCGGAATTAAATACAACAGGCACAATGCCGCCTTAAGAACAAGAATAGAGACTCTTCTTACAGTCGGTGCTTTGAGCATTCCCTGTGAGACCAGTATTAGTTTCCGATAGACCACTGCAGGTTCAATGTATTCCTTGGACCTTCACATTGACGATGAAACACAGAAATCGGATCGGAATTAAATACAAAACGCAAAATGCCGCCTTAAGTACAAGAATAGAGACTCTTCTTACAGTCGGTGCTTTGAGCATTCCCTGTGAGACCAGTATTAGCTTCCGATACACCACTGTAGGTTCAATGTATTCCTTGGACCTTCACATTGACGATGATACACAGAAATCGCATCGGAATCAAATACAAAAGGCACAATGCCGCCTTAAGTACAAGAATAGAGACTCTTCTTACAGTCGATGCTTCGGGCATTCCCTGTGAGACCAGTATTAATTTCCGATACATCATTGCAGGTTCATTGTATTCCTTGGATTTCACATTGACGATGGAACACAGAAATCGCATCGGAATTAAATACAAAAGGCACAATTCCGCCTTCAGTACAAGAATAGATTCTCTTCTTACAGTCGGTGCTTTGAGCATTCCCTGTGAGACCAGTATTAGTTTCCGATACACCACTGCAGGTTCAATGTATTCCTTGGACCTTCAAATTGACCAATAGACACAGAAATGGCATCGGAATTAAATACAAAAGCCACAATGCCGCCTTAAGTACAAGAATAGAGACTCTTCTTACAGTCGGTGCTTTGAGCATTCCCTGTGAGACCAGTAATAGTATCCGATACACCACTGCAGGTTCAATCTATTCCTTGGACATACACATTGACGATGAAACACTGAAATTACATCGGAATGAAATACAAAAGGAACAATGCCGCCTTAAGTACAAGAATAGAGACTCTTCTTACCGTCGGTGCTTTGAGCATTCCCTGTGAGACCAGTATTAGTTTCCGATACACCACTGCAGGTTCAATGTATTTCTTGGACCTTCACATTGACGATGAAACACAGAAATCGCATCGGAATTAAATCCAAAACGCGCAATGCCGCCTTACGTACAAGAATACAGCCTCTACTTACAGTCGGTGCTTTGAGCATTCCCTGTGAGACCAATATTAATTTCCGATACACCACTGCAGGTTCAATGTTCTCCTTGACCTTCACATTGACGATGAAACACAGAAATCGCATCGGAATCAAATCCAAAATGCACAATGCCGCCTTAACTACAAGAATGGAGACTTTTCTTACAGTCGGTGCTTTGAGCATTCCCTTTGAGACCAGTAATAGTATCCGATACACCACTGCAGGTTCATTCTATTCCTTGGACATACACATTGACGATGAAACACTGAAATTACAATGGAATTAAATACAAAAGGAACAATGCCGCCTTAAGTACAAGAATAGAGACTCTTCTTACCGTCGGTGCTTTGAGCATTCCCTGTGAGACCAGTATTAGTTTCCGATACACCACAGGAGGTTCAATGAATTCCTTGGACATTCACATTGACGATGAAACACTGAAATTACATCGGAATTAAATACAAAAGGCACAATGCCGCCTTAAGTACAAGAATAGAGACTCTACTTACAGTCGGTGCTTTGAGCATTCCCTGTGAGATCAGTATTAGTTTCCGATACACCACTGCAGGTTCAATGTATTCCTTGGACCTTCACATTGACAATGAAACACAGAAATCGCATCGGAATTAAATACAAAAGGAACAATGCCGCATAAGTACAAGAATAGAGACACTTCTTACCGTCGGTGCTTTGAGCATTCCCTGTGAGATCACCATTAGTTTCCGATACACCACTGGGGGTTCAATGAATTCCTTGGACATTCACATTGACGAAGAAACACTGAAATTACATCGGAATTAAATACAAAAGGCACAATGCCGCCATAAGTACAAGAATAGAGACTCTTCTTACAGTCGGTTCTTTGAGCATTCCCTGTGAGACCAGTTTTAGTTTCGGCTACACCTCTGCAGGTTCAGTTTATTCCTTGGACCTTCACATTGACGATGAAACACAGAAATGGCATCGGAATTAAATACAAAAGGCACAATGCCACCTTAAGTACAAGAGTAGAGGCTCTTCTTACAGTCGGTGCTTTGAGCATTCCCTGTGAGACCAGTATTAGTTGCCGATACACTACTGCAGGTTCAGTTTATTCCTTGGACCTTCACATTGACGATGAAACACAGAAATGGCATCGGAATTAAATACAAAAGGCACAATGCCGCCTTAAGTACAAGAACAGAGACTCTTCTTACAGTCGGTGCTTTGTGCATTCCCTGTGAGACCAGTATTAGTTTCCGATACACCACTGCAGGTTCAATGTATTCCTTGGACCTTCACATTGACGATGAAACACAGAAATCGCATCGGAATTAAATACAAAAGGCACAATGCCGCCTTAAGTACAAGAATAAAGACTCTTCTTACAGTCGGTGCTTTGAGCATTCCCTGTGAGACCAGTATTAGTTTCCGCTACACCTCTGCAGGTTCAGTTTATCCCTTGGACCTTCACATTGACGATGAAACACAGAAATGGCATCGGAATTAAATACAAAATGCACAATGCCGCCTTAAGTACAAGAATAGAGACTCTGCTTACAGTCGGTGCTTTGAGCATTCCCTGTGAGACCAGTAATAGTTTCCGCTACACCTCTGCAGGTTCAGTTTATTCCTTGGACCTTCACATTGACGATGTAACACAGAAATGGAATCAGAATTAAATACAAAAGCACAATACCGCCTTAAGTACAAGAATAGGGACTCTCCTTACAGTCCGTGCTTTAAGCATTCCCTGTGAGTTAAGTATTAGTTTCCGCTACACTTCTGCAGATTCAGTTTATTCCCTGGACCTTCACATTGACGATGAAACACAGAAATGGCATCGGAATTAAATACAAAAGGCACAATGCCGCCTTAAGTACAAGAATGGAGACTCTTCTTACAGTCGGTGCTTTGAGCACTCCCTGTGAGACCAGTATTAGTTTCCGATACACCACTGCAGGTTCAATGTATTCCTTGGACCTTCACATTGACGATGAAACACAGAAATCGCATCGGATTCAAATACAAAACGCACAATGCCGCCTTAAGTACAGGAATAGAGACTCTTCTTACAGTCGGTGCTTTGAGCATTCCCTGTGAGACCAGTATTAGTTTCCGCTACACCACTGCAGGTTCAATGTATTCCTTCGACCTTCACATTGACGATGAATCGCAGAAATCGCATCAGAATTAAATACAAAAGGCACAATGCCGCCTTAAGTACAAGAATAGAGACTCTTCTTACAGTCGGTGCTTTGAGCATTCCCTGTGAGACCAGTATTAGTTTCCGATACACCACTGCAGGTTCAATGTATTCCTTGGACCTTCACATTGACGATGAAACAAAGAAATCGCATCGGAATTAAATACAAAACACAAAATGCCGCCTTAAGTACAAGAATAGAGACTCTTCTTACAGTCGGTGCTTTGAGCATTCCCTGTGAGACCAGTATTAGCTTCCGATACACCACTGCAGGTTCAATGTATTCCTTGGACCTTCACATTGACGATGATACACAGAAATCACATCGGAATCAAATACAAAAGGCACAATGCCGCCTTAAGTACAAGAATAGAGACTCTTCTTACAGTCGGTGCTTTGAGCATTCCCTGTGAGACCAGTATTAGTTTCCGATACACCACTGCAGTTTCAATGTATTCCTTGGACCTTCACATTGACGATGAAACACAGAAATCGCATCGGAATTAAATACAAAAGGCCCAATGCCGCCTTAAGTACAAAAATAAAGACTCTTCTTACAGTCGGTGCTTTGAGCATTCCCTGTGAGACCAGTATTAGTTTCCGCTACACCTCTGCAGGTTCAGTTTATCCATTGGACCTTCACATTGACGATGAAACACAGAAATGGCATCGGAATTAAATACAAAAGGCACAATGCCGCCTTAAGTACAAGAATAGAGACTCTGCTTACAGTCGGTGCTTTGAGCATTCCCTGTGAGACCAGTAATAGTTTCCGCTACACCTCTGCAGGTTCAGTTTATTCCTTGGACCTTCACATTGACGATGTAACACAGAAATGGAATCAGAATTAAATACAAAAGCACAATACCGCCTTAAGTACAAGAATAGGGACTCTCCTTACAGTCCGTGCTTTAAGCATTCCCTGTGAGTTAAGTATTAGTTTCCGCTACACTTCTGCAGATTCAGTTTATTCCCTGGACCTTCACATTGACGATGAAACACAGAAATGGCATCGGAATTAAATACAAAAGGCACAATGCCGCCTTAAGTACAAGAATAGAGACTCTTCTTACAGTCGGTGCTTTGAGCACTCCCTGTGAGACCAGTATTAGTTTCCGATACACCACTGCAGGTTCAATGTATTCCTTGGACCTTCACATTGACGATGAAACACAGAAATCGCATCGGATTCAAATACAAAAGGCACAATGCCGCCTTAAGTACAGGAATAGAGACTCTTCTTACAGTCGGTGCTTTGAGCATTCCCTGTGAGACCAGTATTAGTTTCCGCTACACCACTGCAGGTTCAATGTATTCCTTGGACCTTCACATTGACGATGAATCGCAGAAATCGCATCAGAATAAAATCCAAAAGCACAATGCCGCCTTAAGTACAAGAATAGAGACTCTTCTTACAGTCGGTGCTTTGAGCATTCCCTGTGAGACCAGTATTAGTTACCGATACACCACTGCAGGTTCAATGTATTCCTTGGACCTTCACATTGACGATGAAACACAGAAATCGCATCGGAATTAAATACAAAACACAAAATGCCGCCTTAAGTACAAGAATAGAGACTCTTCTTACAGTCGGTGCTTTGAGCATTCCCTGTGAGACCAGTATTAGCTTCCGATACACCACTGCAGGTTCAATGTATTCCTTGGACCTTCACATTGACGATGATACACAGAAATCACATCGGAATCAAATACAAAAGGCACAATGCCGCCTTAAGTACAAGAATAGAGACTCTTCTTACAGTCGGTGCTTTGAGCATTCCCTGTGAGACCAGTATTAGTTTCCGATACACCACTGCAGTTTCAATGTATTCCTTGGACCTTCACATTGACGATGAAACACAGAAATCGCATCGGAATTAAATACAAAACGCACAATGCCGCCTTAAGTAAAAGAATAGAGACTCTTCTTACAGTCGGTGCTTTGAGCATTCCCTGTGAGACCAGTATTAGTTTCCGATACACCACTGCAGGCTCAATGTATTCCTTGGACCTTCAAACTGACGATGATACACAGAAATCGCATCGGAATCAAATACAAAAGGCACAATGCCGCCTTAAGTACAAGAATAGAGACTTTTCTTACGGTCGGTGCTTTGAGCATTCCCTGTGAGACCAGTATTAGTTTCCGATACACCACAGGAGGTTCAATGAATTCCTTGGACATTCACATTGACGATGGAACACAGAAATCGCATCGGAATTAAATACAAAAGGCACAATTCCGCCTTCAGTACAAGAATAGATTCTCTTCTTACAGGCGGTGCTTTGAGCATTCCCTGTGAGACCAGTATTAGTTTCCGATACACCACTGCAGGTTCAATGTATTCCTTGGACCTTCAAATTGACCATGAGACACAGAAATGGCATCGGAATTAAATACAAAAGCCACAATGCCGCCTTAAGTACAAGAATAGAGACTCTTCTTACAGTCGGTGCTTTGAGCATTCCCTGTGAGACCAGTAATAGTATCCGATACACCACTGCAGGTTCAATCTATTCCTTGGACATACACATTGACGATGAAACACTGAAATTACATCGGAATTAAATACAAAAGGAACAATGCCGCCTTAAGTACAAGAATAGAGACTCTTCTTACCGTCGGTGCTTTGAGCATTCTCTGTGAGACCAGTATTAGTTTCCGATACACCACTGCAGGTTCAATGTATTTCTTGGACCTACACATTGACGATGAAACACAGAAATCGCATCGGAATTAAATCCAAAACGCGCAATGCCGCCTTACGTACAAGAATACAGACACTACTTGCAGTCGGTGTTTTGAGCATTCCCTGTGAGACCAATATTAATTTCCGATACACCACTGCAGGTTCAATGTGCTCCTTGGACCTTCACATTGACGATGAAACACAGAAATCGCATCGGAATCAAATCCAAAATGCACAATGCTGCCTTAACTACAAGAATAGAGACTTTTCTTACAGTCGGTGCTTTGAGCATTCCCTGTGAGACCAGTAATAGTATCCGATACACAACTGCAGGTTCATTCTATTCCTTGGACAAACACATTGACGATGAAACACTGAAATTACAATGGAATTAAATACAAAAGGAACAATGCCGCCTTAAGTACAAGAATACAGACTCTTCTTACCGTCGGTGCTTTGAGCATTCCCTGTGAGACCAGTATTAGTTTCTGATACACCACAGGAGGTTCAATGAATTCCTTGGACATTCACATTGACGATGAAACACTGAAATTACATCGGAATTAAATACAAAAGGCACAATGCCGCCTTAAGTACAAGAATAGAGACTCTACTTACAGTCGGTGCTTTAAGCATTCCCTGTGAGACCACTATTAGTTTCCGATACACCACTGCAGGTTCAATGTATTCCTTGGACCTTCACATTGACAATGAAACACAGAAATCGCATCGGAATTAAATACAAAAGGAACAATGCCGCATAAGTACAAGAATAGAAACACTTCTTACCGTCGGTGCTTTGAGCATTCCCTGTGAGATCACTATTAGTTTCCGATACACCACTGGGGGTTCAATGAATTCCTTGGACATTCACATTGACGAAGAAACACTGAAATTACATCGGAATTAAATACAAAAGGCACAATGCCGCCATAAGTACAAGAATAGAGACTCTTCTTACAGTCATTTCTTTGAGCATTCCCTGTGAGACCAGTTTTAGTTTCGGCTACACATCTGCAGGTTCAGTTTATTCCTTGGACCTTCACATTGACGATGAAACAGAGAAATGGCATCGGAATTAAATACAAAAGGCACAATGCCGCCTTAAGTACAAGAGTAGAGACTCTTCTTACAGTCGGTGCTTTGAGCATTCCCAGTGAGACCAGTATTAGTTTCCGATACACTACTGCAGGTTCAGTTTATTCCTTGGACCTTCACATTGACGATGAAACACAGAAATGGCATCGGAATTAAATACAAAAGGCACAATGCCGCCTTAAGTACAAGAATAGAGACTCTTCTTACAGTCGGTGCTTTGTGCATTCCCTGTGAGACCAGTATTAGTTTCCGATACACCACTGCAGGTTCAATGTATTTCTTTGGACCTTCATATTGACGATGATACACAGAAATCGCATCGGAATTAAATACAAAAGGCACAATGCCGCCTTAAGTACAAGAATAGAGACTCTTCTTACAGTCGGTGCTTTGAGCATTCCCTGTGAGACCAGTATTAGTTTCCGATACACAACTGCAGGTTCAATGTATTCCTTGGACCTTCACATTGACGATGAAACACAGAAATCGCATCGGTTCAAATACAAAAGGCACAATGCCGCCTTAAGTACAAGAATAGAGACTCTTCTTACAGTCGGTGCTTTGAGCATTCCCTGTGAGGCCAGTATTAGTTTCCGCTATACCTCTGCAGGTTCAATGTATTCCTTGGACCTTCACATTGACGATGAATCGCAGAAATCATATCGGAATTAAATACAAAAGGCACAATGCCGCCTTAAGTACAAGAATAGAGACTCTTCTTACAGTCGGTGCTTTGAGCATTCCCTGTGAGACCAGTATTAGTTTCCGATACACCACTGCAGGTTCAATGTATTCCTTGGACCTTCACATTGACGATGAAACACAGAAATCGCATCGGAATTAAATACAAAACGCAAAATGCCGCCTTAAGTACAAGAATAGAGACTCTTCTTACAGTCGGTGCTTTGAGCATTCCCTGTGAGACCAGTATTAGCTTCCGATACACCACTGCAGGTTCAATGTATTCCTTGGACATTCACATTGACGATGATACACAGAAATCGCATCGGAATCTAATACAAAAGGCACAATGCCGCCTTAGGTACAAGAATAGAGACTCTTCTTACAGTCGGTGCTTTGAGCATTCCCTGTGAGACCAGTATTAGTTTCCGATACACCACTGCAGTTTCAATGTATTCCTTGGACCTTCACATTGACGATGAAACACAGAAATCGCATCGGAATTAAATACAAAACGCACAATGCCGCCTTAAGTAAAAGAATAGAGACTCTTCTTACAGTCGGTGCTTTGAGCATTCCCTGTGAGACCAGTATTAGTTTCCGATACACCACTGCGGGTTCAATGTATTCCTTGGACCTTCTAATTGACGATGATACACAGAAATCGCATCGGAATCAAATACAAAAGGCACAATGCCGCCTTATGTACAAGAATAGAGACTCTTCTTACAGTTTGTGATTTGATCCATTCTTGTGAGACCAGTATTAGTTTTCGATACACCACTGCAGGTTCAATGTATTCCTTGGACCTTCACATTGACGATGAAACACAGAAATCGCATCGGAATCAAATACAAAAGGCACAATGCCGCCTTAAGTACAAGAATAGAGACTCTTCTTACAGTCGGTGCTTTCAGCATTCCCTGTGAGACCAGTATTAGTTTCCGCTACACCTCTGCAGGTTCAGATTATTCCTTGGACCTTCACATTGACGATGAAACACAGATATGGCATCGGAATTAAATACAAAAGGTACAATATCGCCTTAAGTACAAGAATAGAGACTCTTCTTACAGTCGGTGTTTTGAGCATTCCCTGTGGGACCAGTATTAGTTTCCGATACACCACTGCTGGTTCAATGTATTCCTTGGACCTTCACATTGACCATGAAACACAGAAATCGAATCGGAATTAAATACGAAACGCACAATGCCGCCTTAAGTACTAGAATAGAGACTCTTCTTACAGTCGGTGCATTGAGCATTCTCTGTGAGACCAGTATTATTTTCCGATACACCACTGCAGGTTCAATGTATTCCTTGGACCTTCAAATTGACGATGATACACAGAAGTCGCATCGGAATCAAATACAAAAGGCACAATGCCACCTTAAGTACAAGAATAGAGACTTTTCTTACAGTCGGTGCTTTAAGCATTCCCTGTGAGGCCAGTATTAGTTTCCGATACACCACTGCAGGTTCAATGTATTCCTTGGACCTTCACATTGACGATGAAACACAGAAATCGCATCGGAATTAAATACAAAACGCACAATGCCGCCTTAAGTACTAGAACAGAGACTCTTCTTACAGTCGGTGCTTTAAGAATTCTCTGTGAGACCAGTATTAGTTTCCGATACACCACTGCAGGTGCAATGTATTCCTTGGACCTTCAAATTGACGATGATACACAGAAGTCGCATCGGAATCAAATGCAAAAGGCACAATGCCGCCTTAAGTACAAGAATAGAGACTCTTCTTACAGTCGGTGCTTTGAGCATTCCCTGTGAGACCAGTATTAATTTCCGATACACCACAGGAGGTTCAATGAATTCCTTGGACATTCACAGTGACGATGAAACACTGAAATTACATCGGAATTAAATACAACAGGAACAATGCCGCCTTAAGTACAAGAATAGAGACTCTTCTTACAGTCGGTGCTTTGAGCATTCCCTGTGAGACCTGTAATAGTATCCGATACACCACTGCAGGTTCAATCTATTCCTTGGACATACACATTGACGATGAAACACTGAAATTACATCGGAATTAAATACAAAAGGAACAATGCCGCCTTAAGTACAAGAATAGAGACTCTTCTTACCGTCGGTGCTTTGAGCATTCCCTGTGAGACCAGTATTAGTTTCCGATACACCACTGGGGGTTCAATGAATTCCTTGGACATTCACATTGACGAAGAAACACTGAAATTACATCGGAATTAAATACAAAAGGCACAATGCCGCCTTAAGTACAAGGATAGAGACTCTTCTTACAGTCGGTGCTTTGAGCATTCCCTGTGAGACCAGTATTAGTTTCTGCTACACCTCTGCATGTTTTGTTTATTCCTTGGACCTTTACATTGACGATGAAACACAGAAATGGCATCGGAATTAAATACAAAACGCACAATGCCGCCTTAAGTACAAGAATAGAGACTTCTTACAGTCGGTGCATTGAGCATTCCCTGTGAGACCAGTATTAGTTTCCGATACACCACTGCAGGTTCAATGTATTCCTTGGACCTTTACATTGACGATGAAACACAGAAATCGCATCGGAATCAAATACAAAAGACACAATGCCGCCTTAAGTACAAGAACAGAGACTCTTCTTACAGTCGGTGCTTTGAGCATTCGCTGTGAGACCAGTATTAATTTCCGATACACCACTGCAGGTTCAATGTATTCCTTTGACCTTCAAATTGACCATGAAACACAGAAATGGCATCGAAATTAAATACAAATGCCACAATGCCGCCTGAAGTACAAGAATAGAGACTTTTCTTACAGTCGGTGCTTTGAGCATTCCCTGTGAGACCAGTATTAGCTTCCGATACACCACTGCAGGTTCAATGTATTTCTTTGGACCTTCAAATTGACGATGATACACAGAAATCGCATCGGAATTAAATACAAAAGGCACAATGCCGCCTTAAGTACAAGAATAGAGACTCTTCTTAGAGTCGGTGCTTTGAGCATTCCCTGTGAGACCAGTATTAGTTTCCGATACACCACTGCAGGTTCAATGTATTCCTTGGATCTTCACATTGACGATGAAACACAGAAATCGCATCGGAATTAAATACAAAAGGCACAATGCCGCATTAAGTACAAGAATAGAGGCTCTTCTTACAGTCGGTGCTTTGAGCATTCCCTGTGAGACCAGTATTAGCTTCCGATACACCACTGCAGGTTCAATGTATTCCTTGGACCTTCACATTGACGATGAAACACAGAAATGGCATCGGAATTAAATACAAAAGGCACAATGCCGCCTTAAGTACAAGGATAGAGACTCTGCTTACAGTCGATGCTTTGAGCATTCCCTGTGAGACCAGTATTAGTTTCCGCTACACCTCTTCAGGTTCAGTTTATTCCTTGGACCTTCAGATTGACAATGTAACACAGAAATGGCATCGGAATTAAATACAAAAGGCACAATGCCGCCTTAAGTACGAGAATAGAGACTGTTCTTACAGTCGGTGCTTTGAGCATTCCCTGTGAGATAAGTATTAGTTTCCGCTACACCTCTGCAGGTTCAGTTTATTCCTTGGACCTTCACATTGACGATGAAACACAGAAATGGCATCGGAATTAAATACAAAAGGCACAATGCCGCCTTAAGTACAAGAATAGAGACTCTTCTTACAGTCGGTGCTTTGAGCATTCCCTGTGAGAAAAAGTATTAGTAACAGATACACCTCTGCAGGTTCAGTTTATACCTTGGACTTTCACATTGACGATGAAACACAGAAATGGCATCGGAATTAAATACAAAAGGCACAATGCCGCCTTAAGTACAAGAATAGAGACTCTTCTTACAGTCGGTGCTTTGAGCATTCCCTGTGAGACCAGTATTAATTTCCGATACGCCACTGCACGTTCAATGTATCCCTTGGACGTTCAAATTGACGATGATACACAGAAACCGCATCGGAATTAAATACAAAAGGCACAATGCCGCCTTTAGTACAAGAATAGAGACACTTCTTACAGTCGGTGTTTTGAGCATTCCCTGTGAGACCAGTAATAGTTTCCGATACACCACTGCAGGTTCAATGTATTCCGTGGAACTTCACATTGACGATGAAACACAGAAATCGCTTCGGAATTAAATACAAAAGGCACAATGCCGCCTTAAGTACAAGAATAGAGACTCTTCTTACAGTCGGTGCTTTGAGCATTCACTGTGAGACCAGTCATAGTTTCCGTTACACTTCTGCAGGTTCAGTTTATTCCTTGGACCTTCAAATTGACGATGATACACAGAAATCGCATCGGAATCAAATACAAAACGCACAATGCCGCCTTAAGTACAAGAATAGAGACTCTTCTTACAGTCTGTGTTTTGATCCTTTCCTGTGAGACCAGTATTAGTTTTCGATACACCACTGCAGGTTCAATGTATTCCTTGGACCTTCACATTGACGATGATACACAGAAATCGCATCGGAATCAAATACAAAAGGCACAATGCCGCCTTAAGTACAAGAATAGAGACTCTTCTTACAGTCGGTGCTTTGAGCATTCCCTGTGAAACCAGTAATAGTTTCCGATACACCTCTGCAGGTTCAGTTTATTCCTTGTACCTTCACATTGACGATGAAACACAGAAATGGCATCGGAATTAAATACAAAATGCCCAATGCCGCCTTAAGTACAAGAATAGAGACTCTGCTTACAGTCGGTGCTTTGAGCATTCCCTGTGAGACCAGTATTAGTTTCCGCTACACCTCTGCAGGTTCCGTTTATTCCTTGGACCTTCACATTGACGATGAAACGCAGAAATCGCATCGGAATTAAATACAAAAGGCACAATGCTGCCTTAAGTACATGAATAGAGACTCTTCTTACAGTCGGTGCTTTGAGCATTCCTTGTGAGACCAGTATTAGTTTCCGATACGCCACTGGAGGTTCAATGTATCCCTTGGACCTTCAAATTGACGATGGTACACAGAAATCGCATCGGAATTAAATAAAAAAGGCACAATGCTGCCTTAAGTACAAGAATAGAGACTCTTCTTACAGTCGGTGCTTTGAGCATTCACTGTGAGACCAGTCATAGTTTCCGCTATACCTCTGCAGGTTCAGTTTATTCCTTGGACCTTCACATTGACGATGAAACACAGAAATGGCACGGAATTAAATACAAAAGGCAAAATGCCGCCTTAAGTACAAGAATTGAGACTCTTCTTACAGTCGGTGCTTTGAGCATTGCCTGTGAGACCAGTATTAGTTTCCGATACACCACTGCAGGTTCAATGTATTCCACGGACATACACATTGACGATGAAACACTGAAATCACATCGGAATTAAATACAAAAGGCACAATGCCGCCATAACTGCAAGAAGAGTGAGACTTCTTAGAGTCTGTGTTTTGATCCTTTCCTGAGCGACCTGTATTAGTTTTCGATACGCTACTGCAGGTTCAATGTATTCCTTGGTCCTTCAAATTGACGATGATACACAGAAATCACATCGGAATTAAATACAAAAGGCACAATGCCGCCTTATGTATCAGAATAGAGACTCTTCTTACAGTCGGTGCTTTGAGCATTCCCTGTGAGACCAGTATTAGCTTCCGATACACCACTGCAGGTTCAATGTATTTCTTTGGACCTTCAAATTGTCGATGATACACAGAAATCGCATCGGAATTAAATACAAAAGGCACAATGCCGCCTTAAGTACAAGAAAAGCGACTCTTCTTACAGTCGGTGCTTTGAGCATTCCCTGTGAGACCAGTATTAGCTTCCGATACACCACTGCAGGTTCAATGTATTCCTTGGACCTTCACATTGATGATGTAACACAGAAATGGCATCGGAAAGAAAAATACAAAAGGCACAATGCCGCCTTAAGTACAACGATAGAGACTCTGCTTACAGTCGGTGCTTTGAGCATTCACTGTGAGACCAGTATTAGTTTCCGCTACACCTCTTCAGGTTCAGTTTATTCCTTGGACCTTCAGGTTGACAATGTAACACAGAAATGGCATCGGAATTAAATACAAAATTCACAATGCCGCCTTAAGTACAAGAATAGAGACTCTTCTTACAGTCGGTGCTTTGAGCATTCCCTGTGAGATAAGTATTAGTTTCCGCTACACCTCTGCAGGTTCAGTTTATTCCTTGGACCTTCACATTGACGATGACACACACAAATGGCATCGGAATTAAATACAAAAGGCACAATGCCGCCTTAAGTACAAGAATGGAGACTCTTGTTACAGTCGTTGCTTTGAGCATTAACTGTGAGACCAGTATTAGTTTCCGCTACACCTCTGCAGGTTTAGTTTATTCCTTGGACCTTTACATTGACGATGAAACACAGAAATGGAATCGGAATTAAATACAAAAGGCACAATGCCACCTTAAGTACAAGAATAGAGACTCTTCTTACAGTCGGTGCATTGAGCATTCCCTGTGAGACCAGTATTAGTTACAGATACACCTCTGCAGGTTCAGTTTATTCCTTGGACTTTCACATTGAAGATGAAACACAGAAATGGCATCGGAATTAAATACAAAAGGCACAATGCCGCCTTAAGTACAAGAATAGAGACTCTTCTTACAGTCGGTGCTTTGAGCATTCCCTGTGAGGCCAGTAATAGTTTCCGATACACCACTGCAAGTTCAATGTATTCCGTGGAACTTCACATTGACGATGAAACACAGAAATCGCATCGGAATTAACTACAAAAGTCACAATGCCGCCTTAAGTTCAAGAATAGAGACTCTTCTTACAGTCGGTGCTTTGAGCATTCACTGTGAGACCAGTCATAGTTTCCGTTACACTTCTGCAGGTCCAGTTTATTCCTTGGACCTTCACATTGACGATGAAACACAGAAATGGCATCGGAATTAAATACAAAAGGCACAATGCCGGCTTAAGTACAAGAATAGAGACTCTTCTTATAGTCGGTGCTTTGAGCATTGCCTGTGAGACCAGTATTAGTTTCCGATACACCACTGCAGGTTCAATGTATTCCTCGGACATACACATTGACGATGAAACACTGAAATCACATCGGAATTAAATACAAAAGGCACAATGCCGCCATAACTGCAAGAAGAGTGAGACTTCTTAGAGTCTGTGTTTTGAGCCTTTCCTGTGCGACTTGTATAAGTTTTAGATACGCCACTGCAGGTTCAATGTATTTCTTGGTCCTTCAAATTGACGATGATACACAGAAATCACATCGGAATTAAATAAAAAAGGCACAATGCCGCCTTAAGTACAAGAAAAGAGACTCTTCTTACAGTCGGTGCTTTGACCATTCCCTGTGAGACCAGTATTAGTTTCCGATACACCACTGCAGATTCAAAGTATTCCTTGGACCTTCACATTGACGATGAAACACAGAAATCGCATCGGAATCAAATACAAAAGGCACAATGCCGCCTTAAGTACAAGAATAGAGACTCTTCTTACAGTCGGTGCTTTGAGCATTCCCTGTGAGACCAGTATTAGTTTCCGCTACACCTCTGCAGGTTCAATGTATTCCTTGGACCTTCACATTGACGATGAAACGCTGAAATCGCATCGGAATTAAATACAAAAGGCACAATGACGCCTTAAGTACAAGAATAGAGACTCTTCTTACAGTCGGTGCATTGAGCATTCCCTGTGAGACCAGTATTAGTTTCCGATACACCACTGCAAGTTCAATGTATTCCTTGGACCTTCACATTGACGATGAAACACAGAAATCGCATCGGAATTAAATACAAAACGCACAATGCCGCCGTAAGTACAAGAATAGAGCCTCTTCTTACAGTCAGTGCTTTGAGCACTCCATGTGAGACCAGTATTAGTTTCCGATACACCACTGCAGGTTCAATGTATTCCTTGGACCTTCACATTGACGATGATACACAGAAATCGCATCGGAATCAAATACAAAAGGCACAATGCCGCCTTAAGTACAAGGATATAGACTCTTCTTACAGTCGTTGCTTTGTGCATTCCCTGGGAGACCAGTATTAGTTTCCGATACACCACTGCAGGTTCAATGTATTCCTTGGACCTTCACATTGACGATGAAACACAGAAATCGCATCGGAATTAAATACAAAACGCACAATGCCGCCTTAAGTACCAGAATAGAGACTCTTCTTACAGTAGGTGCTTTGAGCATTCCCTGTGAGACCAGTATTAGTTTCCGATACACCACTGCAGGTTCAATGTATTCCTTGGACCTTCAAATTGACGATGATACACAGAAATCGCATCGGAATCAAATACAAAAGGCACAATGCCGCCTTAAGTACAAGAATAGAGACTCTTCTTTCAGTCTGTGTTTTGATCCTTTCCTGTGAGACCAGTATTAGTTTTCTATACACCACTGCAGGTTCAATGTATTCCTTGGACCTTCACATTGACGATGATACACAGAAATCGCATCGGAATCAAATACGAAAGGCACAATGCCGCCTTAAGTACAAGAATAGAGACTCTTCTTACAGTCGGTGCTTTCAGCATTCCCTGTGAGACCAGTATTAGTTTCCGATACACCTCTGCAGGTTCAGTTTATTCCTTGTACCTTCACATTGACGATGAAACACAGAAATGGCATCGGAATTAAATACAAAATGCCCAATGCCGCCTTAAGTACAAGAATAGAGACTCTGCTTACAGTCGGTGCTTTGAGCATTCCCTGTGAGACCAGTATTAGTTTCCGCTACACCTCTGCAGGTTCAGTTTATTCCTTGGACCTTCAAATTGACGATGATACACAGAAATCGCATCGGAATCAAATACAAAAGGCACAATGCCGCCTTAAGTACAAGAATAGAGACTCTTCTAACAGTCGGTGCTTTGAGCATTCCCTGTGAGACCAGTATTAGTTTCCGCTACACCTCTGCAGGTTCAATGTTATCCTTGGACCTTCACATTGACGATGAAACGCAGATATCGCATCGGAATTAAATACAAAAGGCACAATGCTGCCTTAAGTACAGGAATAGAGACTCTTCTTACAGCCGGTGCTTTTGAGCATTCCCTGTGAGACCAGTATTAGTTTCCGATACGCCACTGCAGGTTCAATGTATCCCATGGACCTTCAAATTGACGATGATACACAGAAATCGCATCGGAATTAAATAAAAAAGGCACAATGCTGCCTTAAGTACAAGAATAGAGACTCTTCTTACAGTCGGTGCTTTGAGCATTCACTGTGAGACCAGTCATAGTTTCCGCTATATCTCTGCAGGTTCAGTTTATTCCTTGGACCTTCACATTGACGATGAAACACAGAAATGGCACGGAATTAAATACAAAATGCACAATGCCGCCTTAAGTACAAGAATAGAGATTCTTCTTGCAGTCGGTGCTTTGAGCATTGCCTGTGAGACCAGTATTAGTTTCCGATACACCACTGCAGGTTCAATGTATTCCGCGGACATACACATTGACGATGAAATACTGAAATCACATCGGAATTAAATACAAAAGGCACAATGCCGCCATAACTGCAAGAAGAGTGAGACTTCTTAGAGTCTGTGTTTTGATCCTTTCCTGTGCGACCCGTATTAGTTTTCGGTACGCCACTGCAGGTTCAATGTATTCCTTGGTCCTTCAAATTGACGATGATACACAGAAATCACATCGGAATTAAATACAAAAGGCACAATGCCGCCTTAAGTACAAGAAAATAGACTCTTCTTACAGTCGGTGCTTTTAGCATTCCCTGTGAGACCAGTATCAGTTTCCGATACACCACTGCAGGTTCAATATATTCCTTGGACCTTCACATTGACGATGAAACACAGAAATCGCATCGGAAACAAATACAAAAGGCACAATGGCGCCTTAAGTACAAGAATAGAGACTCATCTTACAGTCGGTGCTTTGAGCATTCCCTGTGAGACCAGTATTAGTTTTCGATACACCACTGCAGGTTCAATGTATTCCTTGGACCTTCACATTGACGATGATACACAGAAATCGCATCGGAATTAAATACAAAAGGCACAATGCCGCCCTAAGTACAAGAATAGAGACTCTTCTTACAGTCGGTGCTTTGAGCATTCACTGTGAGACAAGTATTAGTTTCCGCTACACCTCTGCAGATTCAGTTTATTCCTTGGACCTTCACATTGACGATGAAACACAGAAATGGCATCGGAATTAAATACAAAAGGCACAATGCCGCCTTAAGTACAAGAATAGAGACTCTTCTCACAGTCGGTGCTTTGAGCATTCCCTGTGAGACCAGTAATAGTATCCGATACACCACTGCAATCTATTCCTTGGACATACACATTGACGATGAAACACTGAAATTACATCGGAATTAAATACAAAAGGAACAATGCCTCCTTAAGTACAAGAATAGAGACTCGTCTTACCGTCGGTGCTTTGAGCATTCCCTGTGAGACCAGTATTAGTTTCCGATACACCACTGCAGGTTCAATGTATTTCTTGGACCTTAACATTGACGATGAAACACAGAAATCGCATCGGAATTAAATACAAATCGCACAATGCCGCCTTAAGTACAAGAATAGACACTCTTCTTACAGTCGGTGCTTTGAACATTCCCTGTGAGACCAGTATTAGTTTCTGCTAAACCTCTGCAGGTTCAATGTTATCCATGGACCTTCACATTGACGATGAAACGCAGAAATCGCATCGGAATTAAATACAAAAGGCACAATGCCGCCTTAAGTACAAGAATAGAGACTCTTCTTACAGTCGGTGCTTTGAGCATTCCCTGTGAGACCAGTATTAGTTTCCGATACACCACTGCAGGTTCAATGTATTCCTTGGACCTTCACATTGACGATGAATCACAGAAATCGCATCAGAATTAAATACAAAAGGCACAATGCCGCCTTAAGTTTCAGAATAGAGACTCTTCTTACAGTAGAAGCTTTGAGCATTCCCTGTGATACCAGTATTACTTTCCGATACACCACTGCAGGTTCAATGTATTCCTTGGACCTTCAAATTGACGATGATACACAGAAATCGCATCGGAATCAAATACAAAATGCACAATGCCGCCTTAAGTACAAGAATAGAGACTCTTCTTACAGTCTGTGTTTTGATCCTTTGCTGTGAGACCAGTATTAGTTTTCGATACACCACTGCAGGTTCAATGTTTTCCTTGGACCTTCACATTGACGATGATACACAGAAATCGCATCGGAATCAAATACAAAAGGCACAATGCCGCCTTAAGTACAAGAATAGAGACTCTTCTTACAGTCGGTGCTTTGAGCATTCCCTGTGAGACCAGTATTAGTTTCCGCTACACCTCTGCAGGTTCAGTTTACTCCTTGTACCTTCACATTGACGATGAAACACAGAAATGGCATCGGTATTAAATACAAATGGCACAATGCCGCCATAAGTACAAGAATAGAGACTCTTCTTACAGTCGGTGCTTTGAGCATTCCCTGTGAGACCAGTATTAGTTTGCGATACACCACTGCAGGTTCAATGTATTCCTTGGACCTTCACATTGACGATGAAACACGGAAATGGCATCGGAATTAAATACAAAACGCACAATGCCGCCTTAAGTACTAGAATAGAGACTCTTCTTACAGCCGGTGCTTTGAGCATTCCCTGTGAGACCAGTATTAGTTTCCGCTACACCTCTGCAGGTTCAATGTTATCCTTGGACCTTCACATTGACGATGAAACGCAGAAATCGCATCGGAACTAAATACAAAAGTAACAATGCCGCCTTAAGTACAAGAATAGAGACTCTTTTTACAGTCGGTGCTTTGAACATTCCCTGTGAGACCAGTATTAGTTTCCGATACGACACTGCAGGTTCAATGTAATCCTTGGACCTTCAAATTGACGATGATACACAGAAATCGCATCGGAAGTAAATACAAAATGCACAATGCCGCCCTAAGTACAAGAATAGAGACTCTTCTTACAGTCGGTGCTTTGAGCATTTACTGTGGGACCAGTACTAGTTTCCGCTACACCTCTGCAGATTCAGTTTATTCCTTGGACCTTCACATTGACGATGAAACACAGAAATGGCATCGGAATTAAATACAAAAGGCACAATGCCGCCTTAAGTACAAGAATAGAGACTCTTCTTACAGTCGGTGCTTTGAGCATTCCCTGTGAGACCAGTAATAGTATCCGATACACCACTGCAGGTTCAATCTATTCCTTGGACATACACATTGACGATGAAACACTGAAATTACATCGGAATTAAATACAAAAGGAACAATGCCTCCTTAAGTACAAGAATAGAGACTCGTCTTACCGTCGGTGCTTTGAGCATTCCCTGTGAGACCAGTATTAGTTTCCGATACACCACTGCAGGTTCAATGTATTTCTTGGACCTTCACATTGACGATGAAACACAGAAATCGCATCGGAATTAAATACAAAACGCACAATGCCGCCTTAAGTACAAGAATAGACACTCTTCTTACAGTCGGTGCTTTGAGCATTCCCTGTGAGACCAGTATTAGTTTCTGCTAAACCTCTGCAGGTTCAATGTTGTCCTTGGAACTTCACATTGACGATGAAACGCAGAAATCGCATCGGAATTAAATACAAAAGGCACAATGCCGCCTTAAGTACAAGAATAGAGACTCTTCTTACAGTCGGTGCTTTGAGCATTCCCTGTGAGGCCAGTATTAGTTTCCGATACGACACTGCAAGTTCAATGTATTCCTTGGACCTTCAAATTGACGATGACACACAGAAATCGCATCGGAATTAAATACAAAAGGCACAACGCCGCCTTAAGTACAAGAATAGAGGCTCTTCTTACAGTGGGTGCTTTGAGCATTCCCTGTTAGACCAGTATTAGTTTCCGATACACCACTGCAGTTTCAATGTATTCCTTAGGCCTTCACATTGACGATGAAACACAGAAATCGCATCGGAATTAAATACAAAAGGCACAATGCCGCCTTAAGTACAAGAACAGAGACTCTTCTTACAGTCGGTGCTTGGAGCATTCACTGTGATACCAGTATTAGTTTCCGCTACACATCTGCAGGTTCAGTTTATTACTTGGACCTTCACATTGACGATGAAACACAGAAATGGCATTGGAAATAAATACAAAAGGCACAATGCCGCCATAAGTACAAGAATAGATACTCTTCTTACAGTCGGTGCTTTGAGCATTCCCTGTGAGACCAGTATTAGTTTCCGATACACCACTGCAGGTTCAATGTATTCCTTGGACCTTCACATTGACGACGAAACACAGAAATCGCATCGGAATTAAATCCAAAACGCACAATGCCGCCTTAAGTACAAGAATAGAGACTCTTCTTACAGTCGGTGCTTTGACCATTCCCTGTGAGACCAGTATTAGTTTCCGATACACCACTGCAGGATCAATGTATTCCTTGGACCTTCACATTGACGATGAAACACAGAAATCGCATCGGAATTAAATCCAAAACGCACAACGCCGCCTTAAGTACAAGAATACAGACTCTACTTACAGTCGGTGCTTTGAGAATTCCCTGTGAGACCAGTATTAGTTTCCGATACACCTCTGCAGGTTCAATGTATTCCTTGGACCTTCACATTGACGATGAAACACAGAAATCGCATCGGAATCAAATACAAAAGGCACAATGCGGCCTTAAGTACAAGAATAGAGACTCTTCTTACAGTCGGTGCTTTGAGCATTCCCTGTGAGACCAGTAATAGTATCCGATACACCACTGCAGGTTCAATCTATTCCTTGGACATACACATTAACGATGAAACACTGAAATTATATCGGAATTAAATACAAAAGGAACAATGCCGCCTTAAGTACAAGAATAGAGACTCGTCTTACCGTCGGTGCTTTGAGCATTCCCTGTGAGACCAGTATTAGTTTCCGATACACCACTGCAGGTTCAATGTATTTCTTGGACCTTCACAGTGAAGATGAAACACAGAAATCGCATCGGAATTAAATACAAAACGCACAATGCCGCCTTAAGTACAAGAATAGAGACTCTTCTTACAGTCGGTGCTTTGAGCATTCCCTGTGTGACCAGTATTAGTTTCCGATACGACACTGCAGGTTCAATGTATTCCTTGGACCATCAAATTGACGATGATACACAGAAATCGCATCGGAATTAAATACAAAAGGCACAACGCTGCCTTAAGTACAAGAATAGAGACTCTTCTTACAGTCGGTGCTTTGAGCATTCCCTGTGAGACCAGTATTAGTTTCCGATACACCACTGCAGGTTCAATGTATTCCTTGGACCTTCACATTGACGATGAAACACAGAAATCGCATCGGAATTAAATACAAAAGGCACAATGCCGCCTTAAGTACAAGAATAGAGACTCTTCTTACAGTCGGTGCTTTGAGAATTCACTGTGATACCAGTATTAGTTTCCGCTACACCTCTGCAGGTTCAGTTTATTCCTTGGACCTTCATATTGACGATGAAACACAGAAATGGCGTCGGAATTAAATACAAAAGGCACAATGCCGCCATAAGTACAAGAATAGATACTCTTCTTACAGTCGGTGCTTTGAGCATTCCCTGTGAGACCAGTATTAGTTTCCGATACACCACTGCAGGTTCAATGTATTCCTTGGACCTTCACATTGACGACGAAACACAGAAATCGCATCGGAATTAAATCCAAAACGCACAATGCCGCCTTAAGTACAAGAATACAGACTCTACTTACAGTCGGTGCTTTGAGCATTCCCTGTGAGACCAGTATTAGTTTCCGATACACCACTGCAGGTACAATGTATTCCTTGGAACTTCACATTGACGATGAAACACAGAAATCGCATCGGAATCAAATACAAAAGGCACAACGAAGCCTTAAGTACAAGAATAGAGACTCTTCTTACAGTCGGTGCTTTGAGCATTCGCAGTGAGACCAGTATTAGTTTCCGATACACCACTGCATGTTCAATGTATTCCTTGGACCTTCAAGTTGGCGATGATGCACAGAAATGGCATCGGAATTAAATACAAAAGGCACAATGCCGGCTTAAGTGCAAGAATAGAGACTCTTCTTACAGTCGGTGCATTGAGCATTCCCTGTGAGACCAGTATTAGTTTCCGATACACCACTGCAGGTTCAATGTATTCCATGGACCTTCAAATTGACGATGAAACACAGAAATCGCATCGGAATCAAATACAAAAGGCACAATACCGCCTTAAGTACAAGAGTAGATACTCTTCTAACAGTCGGTGCTTTGAGCATTCCCTGTGAGACCAGTAACAGTATCCGATACACCACTGCAGGTTCAATCTATTCCTTGGACATACACATTGACGATGAAACACTGAAATTACATCGGAATTAAATACAAAAGGCACAATGCCGCCTTAAGTACAAGAATAGAGACTCTTCTTACAGTCGGTGCTTTGAGCATTCCCTGTGAGACCAGTATTAGTTTCCGCTACACCTCAGCAGGTTCAGTTTATTCCTTGGACCTTCACATTGATGATGAAACACAGAAATGGCATCGGAATTAAATACAAAAGGCACAATGCCGCCTTAAGTACAAGAATAGAGACTCTTCTTACAGTCGGTGATTTGAGCATTTCCTGTGAGACCAGTATTAGTTTCCGATACACCACTCCAGGTTCAATGTATTCCTTGGACCTTCACATTGACGATGAAACACATAAATGGCATCGGAATTAAATCCAAAACGCACAATGCCGCCTTAAGGAGAAGAATAGAGACTCTTCTTACAGTCGGTGCTTTGAGCATTCCCTGTGAGACCAGTATTAGTTTCCGATACACCACTGAGGTTCAATGAATTCCTTGGACATTCACTTTGACGATGAAAAACTGAAATTACATCGGAATTAAATACAAAAGGCACAATGCCGCCTTAAGTACAAGAATAGAGACTCTTCTTACCGTCGGTGCTTTGAGCATTCCTTGTGGGACTAGTATTAGTTTCCACTACACCTCTGCAGGTTCAGTTTATTCCTTGGACCTACACATTGACGATGAAATACAGAAATGGCATCGCAATTAAATCCAAAACGCACAATGCCGCCTTAAGTACAAGAATAGAGACTCTTCTTACAGTCGGTGCTTTGAGCATTCCCTGTGAGACCAGTAATACTTTCCGCTACACCTCTGCAGGTTCGGTTTATTCCTTGGACCTTCACATTGACGATGAAACACAGAAATGGCATCGGAATTAAATACAAAAGGCACAATGCCGCCTTAAGTACAAGAATAGAGACTCTTCTTACAGTCGGTACTTTGAGAATTCACTGTGATACCAGTATTAGTTTCCGCTACACCTCTGCAGGTTCAGTTTATTCCTTGGACCTTTACATTGACGATGAAACACAGAAATGGCATCGGAATTAAATACAAAAGGCACAATGCCGCCATAAGTACAAGAATAGATACTCTTCTTACAGTCGGTGCTTTGAGCATTCCCTGTGAGACCAGTATTAGTTTCCGATACACCACTGCAGGTTCAATGTATTCCTTGGACCTTCACATTGACGATGATGCACAGAAGTGGCATCGGGATTAAATACAAAAGGCACAATGCCGCCTTAAGTGCAAGAATAGAGACATTTCTTACAGTCGGTGCTTTGAGCATTCCCTGTGAGACCAGTATTAGTTTCCGATACACCACTGCAGGTTCAATGTATTCCATGGACCTTTAAATTGACGATGAAACACAGAAATCGCATCGGAAACAAATACAAAAGGCACAATACCGCCCTAAGTACAAGAGTAGATACTCTTCTTACAGTCGGTGCTTTGAGCATTCCCTGTGAGACCAGTAATAGTATCCGATACACCACTGCAGGTTCAATCTATTCCTTGGACATACACATTGACGATGAAACACTGAAATTACATCGGAATTAAATACAAAAGGCACAATGCCGCCTTAAGTACAAGAATAGAGACTCTTCTTACAGTCGGTGCTTTGAGCATTCCCTGTGAGACCAGTATTAGTTTCCGCTACACCTCTGCAGGTTCAGTTTATTCCTTGGACCTTCACATTGACGATGAAACACAGAAATGGCATCGGAATTAAATACAAAAGGCACAATGCCGCCTTAAGTACAAGAATAGAGACTCTTCTTACAGTCGGTGCTTTGAGCTTTTCCTGTGAGACCAGTATTAGTTTCCGATACACCACTACAGGTTCAATGTATTCCTTGGACCTTCACATTGACGATGAAACACAGAAATGGCATCGGAATTAAATCCAAAACGCACAATGCCGCCTTAAGTACAACAATAGAGACTCTTCTTACAGTCGGTGCTTTGAGCATTCCCTGTGAGACCAGTATTAGTTTCCGATACACCACTGGAGGTTCAATGAATTCCTTGGACATTCACATTGACGATGAAAAACTGAAATTGCATCGGAATTAAATACAAAAGGCACAATGCCGCCTTAAGTACAAGAATACAGACTCTACTTACAGTCGGTGCTTTGAGCATTCCCTGTGAGACCAGTATTAGTTTCCGATACACCACTGCAGGTTCAATGTATTCCTTGGACCTTCACATTGACGATGAAACACAGAAATCGCATCGGAATTAAATACAAAAGGCACAATGCCGCCTTAAGTACAAGAATAGAGACTCTTCTTACAGTCGGTGCTTTGAGCATTCACTGTGATACCAGTATTAGTTTCCGCTACACCTCTGCAGGTTCAGTTTATTCCTTGGACCTTCACATTGACGATGAAACAAAGAAATGGCATCGAAATTAAATACAAAAGGCACAATGCCGCCATAAGTACAAGAATAGATACTCTTCTTACAGTCGGTGCTTTGAGCATTCCCTGTGAGACCAGTATTAGTTTCCGATACACCACTGCAGGTTCAATGTATTCCTTGGACCTTCACATTGACGACGAAACACAGAAATCGCATCGGAATTAAATCCAAAACGCACAATGCCGCCTTAAGTACAAGAATACAGACTCTACTTACAGTCGGTGATTTGAGCATTCCCTGTGAGACCAGTATTAGTTTCCGATACACCACTGCAGGTACAATGTATTCCTTGGAACTTCACATTGACGATGAAACACAGAAATCGCATCGGAATCAAATACAAAAGGCACAACGAAGCCTTAAGTACAAGAATAGAGACTCTTCTTACAGTCGGTGCTTTGAGCATTCGCAGTGAGACCTGTATTAGTTTCCGATACACCACTGCAAGTTCAATGTATTCCTTGGACCTTCACATTGGCGATGATGCACAGAAATGGCATCGGAATTTAATACAAAAGGCACAATGCCGCCTTAAGTGCAAGAATAGAGACTCTTCTTACAGTCGGTGCTTTGAGCATTCACTGTGATACCAGTATTAGTTTCCGCTACACCTCTGCAGGTTCAGTTTATTCCTTGGACCTTCACATTGACGATGAAACACAGAAATGGCATCGAAATTAAATACAAAAGGCACAATGCCGCCATAAGTACAAGAATAGATACTCTTCTTACAGTCGGTGCTTTGAGCATTCCCTGTGAGACCAGTATTAGTTTCCGATACACCACTGCAGGTTCAATGTATTCCTTGGACCTTCACATTGACGACGAAACACAGAAATCGCATCGGAATTAAATCCAAAACGCACAATGCCGCCTTAAGTACAAGAATAGAGACTCTTCTTACAGTCGGTGCTTTGAGCATTTCCTGTGAGACCAGTATTAGTTTCCGATACACCACTGCAGGTTCAATGTATTCCTTGGACCTTCACATTGACGATGAAACACATAAATGGCATCGGAATTAAATCCAAAACGCACAATGCCGCCTTAAGAACAAGAATAGAGACTCTTCTTACAGTCGGTGCTTTAAGCATACCCTGTGAGACCAGTATTAGTTTCCGATACACCACTGGAGGTTCAATGAATTCCTTGGACATTCACATTGACGATGAAAAACTGAAATTACATCGGAATTAAATACAAAAGGCACAATGCCGCCTTAAGTACAAGAATAGAGACTCTTCTTACCGTCGGTGCTTTGAGCATTCCTTGTGAGACTAGTATTAGTTTCCACTACACCTCTGCAGGTTCAGTTTATTCCTTGGACCTACACATTGACGATGAAACACAGAAATGGCATCGCAATTAAATCCAAAACGCACAATGCCGCCTTAAGTACAAGAATAGAGACTCTTCTTACAGTCGGTGCTTTGAGCATTCCCTGTGAGACCAGTATTAGTTTCCGCTACACCTCTGCAGGTTCGGTTTATTCCTTGGACCTTCACATTGACGATGAAACACAGAAATGGCATCGGAATTAAATACAAAAGGCACAATGCCGCCTTAAGTACAAGAATAGAGACTCTTCTTACAGTCGGTACTTTGAGCATTCACTGTGATACCATTACTAGTTTCCGCTACACCTCTGCAGGTTCAGTTTATTCCTTGGACCTTTACATTGACGATGAAACACAGAAATGGCATCGGAATTAAATACAAAAGGCACAATGCCGCCATAAGTACAAGAATAGATACTCTCCTTACAGTCGGTGCTTTGAGCATTCCCTGTGAGACCAGTATTAGTTTCCGATACACCACTGCAGGTTCAATGTATTCCTTGGACCTTCACATTGACGATGATGCACAGAAATGGCATCGGGATTAAATACAAAAGGCACAATGCCGCCTTAAGTGCAAGAATAGAGACATTTCTTACAGTCGGTGCTTTGAGCATTCCCTGTGAGACCAGTATTAGTTTCCGATACACCACTGCAGGTTCAATGTATTCCATGGACCTTCAAATTGACGATGAAACACAGAAATCGTATCGGAATCAAATACAAAAGGCACAATACCGCCCTAAGTACAAGAGTAGATACTCTTCTTACAGTCGGTGCTTTGAGCATTCCCTGTGAGACCAGTAATAGTATCCGATACACCACTGCAGGTTCAATCTATTCCTTGGACATACACATTGACGATGAAACACTGAAATTACATCGGAATTAAATACAAAAGGCACAATGCCGCCTTAAGTACAAGAATAGAGACTCTTCTTACAGTCGGTGCTTTGAGCATTCCCTGTGAGACCAGTATTAGTTTCCGCTACACCTCTGCAGGTTCAGTTTATTCCTTGGACCTTCACATTGACGATGAAACACAGAAATGGCATCGGAATTAAATACAAAAGGCACAATGCCGGCTTAAGTACAAGAATAGAGACACTTCTTACAGTCGGTGCTTTGAGCATTTCCTGTGAGACCAGTATTAGTTTCCGATACACCACTTCAGGTTCAATGTATTCCTTGGACCTTCACATTGACGATGAAACACAGAAATGGCATCGGAATTAAATCCAAAACGCACAATGCCGCCTTAAGTACAACAATAGAGACTCTTCTTACAGTCGGTGCTTTGAGCATTCCCTGTGAGACCAGTATTAGTTTCCGATACACCACTTCAGGTTCAATGTATTCCTTGGACCTTCACATTGACGTTGAAACACAGAAATCGCATCGGAATTAAATACAAAACGCACAATGCCGCCTTAAGTACAAGAATAGAGACTCTTCTTACCATCGGTGCTTTGAGCATTCACTGTGATACCTGTATTAGTTTCCGCTACACCTCTGCAGGTTCAGTTTATTCCTTGGACCTTCACATTGACGATGAAACACAGAAATGGCATCGGAGTTAAATACAAAAGGCACAATGCCGCCATAAGTACAAGAATAGAGACTCTTCTTACAGTCGGTGCTTTGAGCATTCCCAGTGAGACCAGTATTAGTTTCCGATACTCCACTGCAGGTTCAATGTATTCCTTGGACCTTCACATTGACGATGATGCACAGAAATGGCATCGGAATTAAATACAAAAGGCACAATGCCGCCTTAAGTGCAAGAATAGAGACTCTTCTTACAGTCGGTGCTTTGAGCATTCCCTGTGAGACCAGTATTAGTTTCCGATACACCACTGCAGGGTCAATGTATTCCATGTACCTTCAAATTGACGATGAAACACAGAAATCGCATCGGAATCAAATACAAAAGTCACAATACCGCCTTAAGTACAAGAGTAGATACTCTTCTTACAGTCGGTGCTTTGAGCATTCCCTGTGAGACCTGTAATAGTATCCGATACACCACTGCAGGTTAAATCTATTCCTTGGACATACACATTGACGATGAAACACTGAAATTACATCGGAATTAAATACAAAAGGCACAATGCCGCCTTAAGTACAAGAATAGAGACTCTTCTTACAATCGGTGCTTTGAGCATTCCCTGTGAGACCAGTATTAGGTTCCGCTACACCTCTGCAGGTTCAGTTTATTCCTTGGACCTTCACATTGACGATGAAACACAGAAATGGCATCGGAATTAAATACAAAAGGCACAATGCCGCCTTAAGTACAAGAATAGGGACTCTTCTTACAGTCGGTGCTTTGAGCATTCCCTGTGAGACCAGTATTAGTTTCCGATACACCACTGCAGGATCAATGTATTCCTTGGACCTTCACATTGACGATGAAACACAGAAATCGCATCGGAATTAAATCGAAAACGCACAATGCCGCCTTAAGTACAAGAATAGAGACTCTTCTTACAGTCGGTGCTTTGAGCATTCCCTGTGAGACCAGTATTAGTTTCTGCTAAACCTCTGCAGATTCAATGTTATCCTTGGACCTTCACATTGACGATGAAACGCAGAAATCGCATCAGAATTAAATACAAAAGGCACAATGCCGCCTTAAGTACAAGAATAGAGACTCTTCTTACAGTCGGTGCTTTGAGCATTCCCTGTGAGACCAGTATTAGTTTCCGATACGACACTGCAGGTTCAATGTATTCCTTGGACCTTGAAATTGACGATGATACACAGAAATCGCATCGGAATTAAATACAAAAGGCACAACGCCGCCTTAAGTACAAGAATAGAGACTCTTCGTACAGTCGGTGTTTTGAGCATTCCCTGTGAGACCAGTATTAGTTTCCGATACACCACTGCAGGTTCAATGTATTCCTTGGACATTCACATTGACGATGAAAAACTGAAATTGCATCGGAATTAAATACAAAAGGCACAATGCCGCCTTAAGTACAAGAATACAGACTCTACTTACAGTCGGTGCTTTGAGCATTCCCTGTGAGACCAGTATTAGTTTCCGATACACCACTGCAGGTTCAATGTATTCCTTGGACCTTCACATTGACGATGAAACACAGAAATCGCATCGGAATTACATACAAAAGGCACAATGCCGCCTTAAGTACAAGAATAGAGACTCTTCTTACAGTCGGTGCTTTGAGCATTCACTGTGATACCAGTATTAGTTTCCGCTACACCTCTGCAGGTTCAGTTCATTCCTTGGACCTTCACATTGACGATGAAACACAGAAATGGCATCGGAATTAAATACAAAAGGCACAATGCCGCCATAAGTACAAGAATAGATACTCTTCTTACAGTCGGTGCTTTGAGCATTCCCTGTGAGACCAGTATTAGTTTCCGATACACCACTGCAGGTTCAATGTATTCCTTGGACCTTCACATTGACGACGAAACACAGAAATCGCATCGGAATTAAATCCAAAACGCACAATGCCGCCTTAAGTACAAGAATACAGACTCTACTTACAGTCGGTGATTTGAGCATTCCCTGTGAGACCAGTATTAGTTTCCGATACACCACTGCAGGTACAATGTATTCCTTGGAACTTCACATTGACGATGAAACACAGAAATCGCATCGGAATCAAATACAAAAGGCACAACGAAGCCTTAAGTACAAGAATAGAGACTCTTCTTACAGTCGGTGCTTTGAGCATTCGCAGTGAGACCAGTATTAGTTTCCGATACACCACTGCAGGTTCAATGTATTCCTTGGACCTTCACATTGGCGATGATGCACAGAAATGGCATCGGAATTAAATACAAAAGGCACAATGCCGCCTTAAGTGCAAGAATAGAGACTCTTCTTACAGTCGGTGCTTTGAGCATTCCCTGTGAGACCAGTATTAGTTTCCGATACACCACTGCAGGTTCAATGTATTCCATGGACCTTCAAATTGACGATGAAACACAGAAATCGCATCGGAATCAAATACAAAAGGCACAATACCGCCTTAAGTACAAGAGTAGATACTCTTCTTACAGTCGGTGCTTTGAGCATTCCCTGTGAGACCAGTAACAGTATCCGATACACCACTGCAGGTTCAATCTATTCCTTGGACATACACATTGACGATGAAACACTGAAATTACATCGGAATTAAATACAAAAGGCACAATGCCGCCTTAAGTACAGGAATAGAGACTCTTCTTACAGTCGGTGTTTTGAGCATTCCCTGTGAGACCAGTATTAGTTTCCGCTACACCTCAGCAGGTTCAGTTTATTCCTTGGACCTTCACATTGATGATGAAACACAGAAATGGCATCGGAATTAAATACAAAAGGCACAATGCCGCCTTAAGAACAAGAATAGAGACTCTTCTTACAGTCGGTGCTTTGAGCATTTCCTGTGAGACCAGTATTAGTTTCCGATACACCACTGCAGGTTCAATGTATTCCTTGGACCTTCACATTGACGATGAAACACATAAATGGCATCGGAATTAAATCCAAAACGCACAATGCCGCCTTAAGAACAAGAATAGAGACTCTTCTTACAGTCGGTGCTTTAAGCTTACCCTGTGAGACCAGTATTAGTTTCCGATACACCACTGGAGGTTTAATGAATTCCTTGGACATTCACATTGACGATGAAAAACTGAAATTACATCGGAATTAAATACAAAAGGCACAATGCCGCCTTAAGTACAAGAATAGAGACTCTTCTTACCGTCGGTGCTTTGAGCATTCCTTGTGAGACTAGTATTAGTTTCCACTACACCTCTGCAGGTTCAGTTTATTCCTTGGACCTACACATTGACGATGAAACACAGAAATGGCATCGCAATTAAATCCAAAACGCACAATGCCGCCTTAAGTACAAGAATAGAGACTCTTCTTACAGTCGGTGCTTTGAGCATTCCCTGTGAGACCAGTATTAGTTTCCGCTACACCTCTGCAGGTTCGGTTTATTCCTTGGACCTTCACATTGACGATGAAACACAGAAATGGCATCGGAATTAAATACAAAATGCACAATGCCGCCTTAAGTACAAGAATAGAGACTCTTCTTACAGTCGGTACTTTGAGCATTCACTGTGATACCAGTATTATTTTCCGCTACACCTCTGCAGGTTCAGTTTATTCCTTGGACCTTTACATTGACGATGAAACACAGAAATGGCATCGGAATTAAATACAAAAGGCACAATTCCGCCATAAGTACAAGAATAGATACTCTTCTTACAGTCGGTGCTTTGAGCATTCCCTGTGAGACCAGTATTAGTTTCCGATACACCACTGCAGGTTCAATGTATTCCTTGGACCTTCACATTGACGATGATGCACAGAAATGGCATCGGGATTAAATACAAAAGGCACAATGCCGCCTTAAGTGCAAGAATAGAGACATTTCTTACAGTCGGTGCTTTGAGCATTCCCTGTGAGACCAGTATTAGTTTCCGATACACCACTGCAGGTTCAATGTATTCCATGGACCTTCAAATTGACGATGAAACACAGAAATCGCATCGGAATCAAATACAAAAGGCACAATACCGCCCTAAGTACAAGAGTAGATACTCTTCTTACAGTCGGTGCTTTGAGCATTCCCTGTGAGACCAGTAATAGTATCCGATACACCACTGCAGGTTCAATCTATTCCTTGGACATACACATTGACGATGAAACACTGAAATTACATCGGAATTAAATACAAAAGGCACAATGCCGCCTTAAGTACAAGAATAGAGACTCTTCTTACGGTCGGTGCTTTGAGCATTCCCTGTGAGACCAGTATTAGTTTCCGCTACACCTCTGCAGGTTCAGTTTATTCCTTGGACGTTCACATTGACGATGAAACACAGAAATGGCATCGGAATTAAATACAAAAGGCACAATGCCGCCATAAGTACAAGAATAGAGACTCTTCTTACAGTCGGTGCTTTGAGCATTTCCTGTGAGACCAGTATTAGTTTCCGATACACCACTTCAGGTTCAATGTATTCCTTGGACCTTCACATTGACGATGAAACACAGAAATGGCATCGGAATTAAATCCAAAACACACAATGCCGCCTTAAGTACAACAATAGAGACTCTTCTTACAGTCGGTGCTTTGAGCATTCCCTGTGAGACCAGTATTAGTTTCCGATACACCACTGGAGGTTCAATGAATTCCTTGGACATTCAAATTGACGATGAAAAACTGAAATTGCATCGGAATTAAATACAAAAGGCACAATGCCGCCTTAAGTACAAGAATACAGACTCTACTTACAGTCGGTGCTTTGAGCATTCCCTGTGAGACCAGTATTAGTTTCCGATACACCACTGCAGGTTCAATGTATTCCGTGGACCTTCACATTGACGATGAAACACAGAAATCGCATCGGGATCAAATACAAAAGGCACAATGCGGCCTTAAGTACAAGAATAGAGACTCTTCTTACAGTCGGTGCTTTGAGCATTCCCTGTGAGACCAGTAATAGTATCCGATACACCACTGCAGGTTCAATCTATTCCTTGGACATTCACATTGACGATGAAACACTGAAATTACATCGGAATTAAATACAAAAGGAACAATGCCGCCTTAAGTACAAGAATAGAGACTCGTCTTACCGTCGGTGCTTTGAGCATTCCCTGTGAGACCAGTATTAGTTTCCGATACACCACTGCAGGTTCAATGTATTTCTTGGACCTTCACATTGACGATGAAACACAGAAATCGCATCGGAATTAAATACAAAACGCACAATGCCGCCTTAAGTACAAGAATAGAGACTCTTCTTACCGTCGGTGCTTTGAGCATTCACTGTGATACCTGTATTATTTTTCCGCTACACCTCTGCAGGTTCAGTTTATTCCTTGGACCTTCACATTGACGATGAAACACAGAAATGGCATCGGAATTAAATACAAAAGGCACAATGCCGCCATAAGTACAAGAATAGAGACTCTTCTTACAGTCGGTGCTTTGAGCATTCCCAGTGAGACCAGTATTAGTTTCCGATACTCCACTGCAGGTTCAATGTATTCCTTGGACCTTCACATTGACGATGATGCACAGAAATGGCATCGGAATTAAATACAAAAGGCACAATGCCGCCTTAAGTGCAAGAATAGAGACTCTTCTTACAGTCGGTGCTTTGAGCATTCCCTGTGAGACCAGTATTAGTTTCCGATACACCACTGCAGGGTCAATGTATTCCATGGACCTTCAAATTGACGATGAAACACAGAAATCGCATCGGAATCAAATACAAAAGTCACAATACCGCCTTAAGTACAAGAGTAGATACTCTTCTTACAGTCGGTGCTTTGAGCATTCCCTGTGAGACCTGTAATAGTATCCGATACACCACTGCAGGTTAAATCTATTCCTTGGACATACACATTGACGATGAAACACTGAAATTACATCGGAATTAAATACAAAAGGCACAATGCCGCCTTAAGTACAAGAATAGAGACTCTTCTTACAATCGGTGCTTTGAGCATTCCCTGTGAGACCAGTATTAGGTTCCGCTACACCTCTGCAGGTTCAGTTTATTCCTTGGACCTTCACATTGACGATGAAACACAGAAATGGCATCGGAATTAAATACAAAAGGCACAATGCCGCCTTAAGTACAAGAAAAGAGACTCTTCATACAGTCGGTGCTTTGAGCATTTCCTGTGAGACCAGTATTAGTTTCCGATACACCACTGCAGGTTCAATGTATTCCTTGGACCGTCACATTGACGATGAAACACAGAAATGGCATCGGAATTAAATCGAAAACGCACAATGCCGCCTTAAGTACAAGAATAGGGACTCTTCTTACAGTCGGTGCTTTGAGCATTCCCTGTGAGAACAGTATTAGTTTCCGATACACCACTGCAGGATCAATGTATTCCTTGGACCTTCACATTGACGATGAAACACAGAAATCGCATCGGAATTAAATCGAAAACGCACAATGCCGCCTTAAGTACAAGAATAGAGACTCTTCTTACAGTCGGTGCTTTGAGCATTCCCTGTGAGACCAGTATTAGTTTCTGCTAAACCTCTGCAGATTCAATGTTATCCTTGGACCTTCACATTGACGATGAAACGCAGAAATCGCATCAGAATTAAATACAAAAGGCACAATGCCGCCTTAAGTACAAGAATAGAGACTCTTCTTACAGTCTGTGCTTTGAGCATTCCCTGTGAGACCAGTATTAGTTTCCGATACGACACTGCAGGTTCAATGTATTCCTTGGACCTTGAAATTGACGATGATACACAGAAATCGCATCGGAATTAAATACAAAAGGCACAACGCCGCCTTAAGTACAAGAATAGAGACTCTTCGTACAGTCGGTGCTTTGAGCATTCCCTGTGAGACCAGTATTAGTTTCCGATACACCACTGCAGGTTCAATGTAATCCTTGGACCTTCACATTGACGATGAAACACAGAAATCGCATCGGAATTAAATACAAAAGGCACATTGCCGCCTTAAGTACAAGAATAGAGACTCTTCTTACAGTCGGTGCTTTGAGCATTCACTGTGATACCAGTATTAGTTTCCGCTACACCTCTGCAGGTTCAGTTTATTCCTTGGACCTTCACATTGACGATGAAACACAGAAATGGCATCGGAATTAAATACAAAAGGCACAATGCCGCCATAAGTACAAGAATAGATACTCTTCTTACAGTCGGTGTTTTGAGCATTCCCTGTGAGACCAGTATTAGTTTCCGATACACCACTGCAGGTTCAATATATTCCTTGGACCTTCACATTGACGACGAAACACAGAAATCGCATCGGAAATAAATCCAAAACGCACAATGCCGCCTTAAGTACAAGAATAGAGACTCTTCTTACAGTCGGTGCTTTGAGCATTTCCTGTGAGACCAGTATTAGTTTCCGCTACACCTCTGCAGGTTCAATGTTATCCTTGGACCTTCACATTGACGATGAAACGCAGAAATCGCATCGGAACTAAATACAAAAGGAGCAATGCCGCCTTAAGTACAAGAGTAGATACTCTTTTTACAGTCGGTGCTTTGAGCATTCCCTGTGAGACCAGTAATAGTATCCGATACACCACTGCAGGTTCAATCTATTCCTTGGACATACACATTGACGATGAATTACTGAAATTACATCGGAATTAAATACAAAAGGCACAATGCCGCCTTAAGTACAAGAATAGAGACTCTTCTTACAGTCGGTGCTTTGAGCATTCCCTGTGAGACCAGTATTAGTTTCCGATACACCTCTGCAGGTTCAGATTATTCCTTGGACCTTCACATTGACGATGAAACACAGAAATGGCATCGGAATTAAATACAAAAGGCACAATGCCGCCTTAAGTACAAGAATAGAGACTCTTCTTACAGTCGGTGCTTTGAGCATTTCCTGTGAGACCAGTATTAGTTTCCGATACACCACTTCAGGTTCAATGTATTCCTTGGACCTTCACATTGACGATGAAACACAGAAATGGCATCGGAATTAAATCCAAAACGCACAATGCCGCCTTAAGTATAACAATAGAGACTCTTCTTACAGTCGGTGCTTTGAGCATTCCCTGTGAGACCAGTATTAGTTTCCGATACACCACTGGAGGTTCAATGAATTCCTTGGACATTCACATTGACGATGAAAAACTGAAATTACATCGGAATTAAATACAAAAGGCACAATGCCGCCTTAAGTACATGAATAGAGACTCTTCTTACCGTCGGTGCTTTGAGCATTCACTGTGATACCAGTATTAGTTTCCGCTACACCTCTGCAGGTTCAGTTTATTCCTTGGACATTCACATTGACGATGAAACACAGAAATGGCATCGGAATTAAATACAAAAGGCACAATGCCGCCATAAGTACAAGAATAGATACTCTTCTTACAGTCGGTGCTTTGAGCATTCCCTGTGAGACCAGTATTAATTTCCGATACACCACTGCAGGTTCAATGTATTCCTTGGACCTTCACATTGACGACGAAACTCAGAAATCGCATCGGAATTAAATCCAAAACGCACAATGCCGCCTTAAGTACAAGAATACAGACTCTACTTACAGTCGGTGCTTTGAGCATTCCCTGTGAGACCAGTATTAGTTTCCGAAACACCACTGCAGGTACAATGTATTCCTTGGACCTTCACATTGACGATGAAACACAGAAATCGCATCGGAATCAAATACAAAAGGCACAATGCCGCCTTAAGTACAAGAATAGAGACTCTTCTTACAGTCGGTGCTTTGAGCATTCCCAGTGAGTCCAGTATTAGTTTCCGATACACCACTGCAGGTTCAATGTATTCCTTGGACCTTCACATTGACGATGAGGCACAGAAATGGCATCGGAATTAAATACAAAAAGCACAATGCCGCCTTAAGTGCAAGAATAGAGACTCTTCTTACAGTCGGTGCTTTGAGCATTCCCTGTGAGACCAGTATTAGTTTCCGATACACCACTGCAGGTTCAATTTATTCCATGGACCTTCAAATTGACGATGAAACACAGAAATCGAATCGGAATCAAATACAAAAGTCACAATACCGCTTTAAGTACAAGAGTAGATACTCTTCTTACTGTCGGTGCTTTGAGCATTCCCTCTGAGACCAGTAATAGTATCCGATACACCACTGCAGGTTCAATCTATTCCTTGAACATACACATTGACGATGAAACACGGAAATTACATCGGAATTAAATACAAAAGGCACAATGCCGCCTTAAGTACAAGAATAGAGACTCTTCTTACAGTCGGAGCTTTGAGCATTCCCTGTGAGACCAGTATTAGTTTCCGCTACACCTCTGCAGGTTCAGTTTATTCCTTGGACCTTCACATTGACGATGAAACACAGAAATGGCATCGGAATTAAATACAAAAGGCACAATGCCGCCTTAAGTACGAGAATAGAGACTCTTCATACAGTCGGTGCTTTGAGCATTTCCTGTGAGACCAGTATTAGTTTCCGATACGACACTGCAGGTTCAATGTATTCCTTGGACCTTGAAATTGTCGATGATACACAGAAATCGCATCGGAATTAAATACAAAAGGCACAACGCCGCCTTAAGTACAAGAATAGAGACTCTTCGTACAGTCGGTGCTTTGAGCATTCCCTGTGAGACCAGTATTAGTTTCCGATACACCACTGCATGTTCAATGTATTCCTTGGACCTTCACATTGACGATGAAACACAGAAATCGCATCGGAATTAAATACAAAAGGCACAATGCCGCCTTAAGTACAAGAATAGAGACTCTTCTTACAGTCGGTGCTTTGAGCATTCACTGTGATACCAGTATTAGTTTCCGCTACACCTCTGCAGGTTCAGTTTATTCCTTGGACCTTCACATTGACGATGAAACACAGAAATGGCATCGGAATTAAATACAAAAGGCACAATGCCGCCATAAGTACAAGAATAGATACTCTTCTTACAGTCGGTGTTTTGAGCATTCCCTGTGAGACCAGTATTAGTTTCCGATACACCACTGCAGGTTCAGTGTATTCCTTGTACCTTCACATTGACGACGAAACACAGAAATCGCATCGGAATTAAATCCAAAACGCACAATGCCGCCCTAAGTACAAGAATAGAGACTCTTCTTACAGTCGGTGCTTTGAGCATTCACTGTGAGACCAGTAATAGTTTCCGCTACACCTCTGCAGGTTCAGTTTATTCCTAGGACCTTCACATTGACGATGAAACACAGAAATGGCATCGGAATTAAATACAAAAGGCACAATGCCGTCTTAAGTACAAGAATAGAGACTCTTCTTACAGTCCGTGCTTTGAGCATTTCTTGTGAGACCAGTATTAGTTTCCGATACACCACTGCAGGATAAATGTATTCCTTGGACCTTCACATTGACGATGAAACACAGTAATCGCATCGGAATTAAATCCAAAACGCACAATGCCGCCTTAAGTACAAGAGTACAGACTCTACTTACAGTCGGTGCTTTGAGCATTCCCTGTGAGACCAGTATTAGTTTCCGCTACACCACTGCAGGTTCAATATATTCCTTGGACCTTCACATTGACGATGAAACACAGAAATCGCATCGGAATCAAATACAAAGGGCACAATGCGGCCTTAAGTACAAGAATAGAGACTCTTCTTACAGTCGGTGCTTTGAGCATTCCCTGTGAGACCAGTAATAGTATCCGATACACCACTGCAGGTTCAATCTATTCCTTGGACATACACATTGACGATGAAACACTGAAATTACATGGGAATTAAATACAAAAGGAACAATGCCGCCTTAAGTACAAGAATAAAGACTCGTCTTACCGTCGGTGCTTTGAGCATTCCCTGTGAGACCAGTATTAGTTTCCGATACGCCACTGCAGGTTCAATGTATTACTTGGACCTTCACATTGACGGTGAAACACAGAAATCGCATCGGAATTAAATACAAAACGCACAATGCCGCCTTAAGTACAAGAATAGAGACTCTTCTTACAGTCGGTGCTTTGAGCATTCCCTGTGAGACCAGTATTAGTTTCCGATACGACACTGCAGGTTCAATGTATTCCTTGGACTTTCAAATTGACGATGATACACAGAAATCGCATCGGAGTTAAATACAAAAGGCACAACGCCACCTTAAGTACAAGAATAGAGACTCTTCTTACAGTCGGTGCTTTGAGCATTCCCTGTGAGACCAGTATTAATTTCCGATACACCACTGCAGGTTCAATGTATTCCTTGGTCCTTCACATTGACGATGAAACACAGAAATTACATCGGAATTAAATACAAAAGGCACAATGCCGCCTTAAGTACAAGAATAGAGACTCTTCTTACAGTCGGTGCTTTGAGCATTCACTGTGATACCAGTATTAGTTTCCGCTACACCTCTGCAGGTTCAGTTTGTTCCTTGGACCTTCACATTGACGATGAAACACAGAAATGGCATCGGAATTAAATACAAAAGGCACAACGCCGCCATAAGTACAAGAATAGATACTCTTCTTACAGTCGGTGCTTTGAGCATTCCCTGTTAGACCAGTATTAGTTTAAGATACACCACTGCAGGTTCAATGTAATCCTTGGACCTTCACATTGACGATGATGCACAGAAATGGCATCGGAATTAAACACAAAAGGCACAATGCCGCCTTAAGTGCAAGAATAGATACTCTTCTTACAGTCGGTGCTTTGAGCATTCCCTGTGAGACCAGTAATAGTATCCGATACACCACTGCAGGTTCAATCTATTCCTTGGACATACACATTGACGATGAAACACTGAAATTACATCGGAATTAAATACAAAGGGCACAATGCCGCCTTAAGTACAAGAATAGAGACTCTTCTTACAGTCGGTGCTTTGAGCATTCCCTGTGAGACCAGTATTAGTTTCCGATACACCACTGGAGGTACAATGAATTCCTTGGACATTCACATTGACGATGAAAAACTGAAATTACATCGGAATTAAATACAAAAGGCACAATGCCGCCTTAAGTACAAGAATAGAGACTCTTCTTACCGTCGGTGCTTTGAGCATTCCTTGTGAGACTAGTATTAGTTTCCACTACACCTCTGCAGGTTCAGTTTATTCCTTGGACCTACACATTGACGTTGAAACACAGAAATGGCATCGGAATTAAATCCAAAACGCACAATGCCGCCTTACGTACAAGAATGGAGACTCTTCTTACAGTCGGTGCTTTGAGCATTCCCTGTGAGACCAGTATTAGTTTCCGCTACACCTCTGCAGGTTCAGTTTATGCCTTGGACCTTCACATTGACGATGAAACACAGAAATGGCATCGGAATTAAATACAAAAGGCACAATGCCGCCTTAAGTACAAGAATAGAGACTCTTCTTACAGTCGGTGCTTTGAGCACTCCCTGTGAGACCAGTATTAGTTTCCGATACACCACTGCAGGTTCAATGTATTCCATGGACCTTCAAATTGACGATGAAACACAGAAATCGCATCGGAATCAAATACAAAAGGCACAATGCCGCCTTAAGTACAAGAATAAAGACTCTTCTTACAGTCGGTGCTTTGAGCATTCCCAGTGAGACCAGTATTAGTTTCTGATACACCACTGCAGGTTCAATGTATTCCTTGGACCTTCACATTGACGATGATGCACAGAAATGGCATCGGAATTAAATACAAAAGGCACAATGCCGCCTTAAGTGCAAGAATAGAGACTCTTCTTACAGTCGGTGCTTTGAGCATTCCCTGTGAGACCAGTATTAGTTTCCGATACACCACTGCAGGTTCAATGTATTCCATGGACCTTCAAATTGACGATGAAACACAGACATCGCATCGGAATCAAATACAAAAGGCACAATACCGCCTTAAGTACAAGAGTAGATAATCTTCTTACAGTCGGTGCTATGAGCATTCCCTGTGAGACCAGTAATAGTATCCGATACACCACTGCAGGTTCAATCTATTCCTTGGACATACACATTGACGATGAAACACTGAAATTACATCGGAATTAAATACAAAGGGCACAATGCCGCCTTAAGTACAAGAATAGAGACTCTTCTTACAGTCGGTGCTTTGAGCATTCCCTGTGAGACCAGTATTAGTTTCCGATACACCACTGGAGGTACAATGAATTCCTTGGACATTCACATTGACGATGAAAAACTGAAATTACATCGGAATTAAATACAAAAGGCACAATGCCGCCTTAAGTACAAGAATAGAGACTCTTCTTACCGTCGGTGCTTTGAGCATTCCTTGTGAGACTAGTATTAGTTTCCACTACACCTCTGCAGGTTCAGTTTATTCCTTGGACCTACACATTGACGTTGAAACACAGAAATGGCATCGGAATTAAATCCAAAACGCACAATGCCGCCTTACGTACAAGAATGGAGACTCTTCTTACAGTCGGTGCTTTGAGCATTCCCTGTGAGACCAGTATTAGTTTCCGCTACACCTCTGCAGGTTCAGTTTATGCCTTGGACCTTCACATTGACGATGAAACACAGAAATGGCATTGGAATTAAATACAAAAGGCACAATGCCGCCTTAAGTACAAGAATAGAGACTCTTCTTACAGTCGGTGCTTTGAGCACTCCCTGTGAGACCAGTATTAGTTTCCGATACACCACTGCAGGTTCAATGTATTCCATGGACCTTCAAAATGACGATGAAACACAGAAATCGCATCGGAATCAAATACAAAAGGCACAATGCCGCCTTAAGTACAAGAATAAAGACTCTTCTTACAGTCGGTGTTTGAGCATTCCCAGTGAGACCAGTATTAGTTTCTGATACACCACTGCAGGTTCAATGTATTCCTTGGACCTTCACATTGACGATGATGCACAGAAATGGCATCGGAATTAAATACAAAAGGCACAATGCCGCCTTAAGTGCAAGAATAGAGACTCTTCTTACAGTCGGTGCTTTGAGCATTCCCTGTGAGACCAGTATTAGTTTCCGATACACCACTGCAGGTTCAATGTATTCCATGGACCTACAAATTGACGATGAAACACAGACATCGCATCGGAATCAAATACAAAAGGCACAATACCGCCTTAAGTACAAGAGTAGATACTCTTCTTACAGTCGGTGCTCTGAGCATTCCCTGTGAGACCAGTAATAGTATCCGATACACCACTGCAGGTTCAATCTATTGCTTGGACATACACATTGACGATGAAACACTGAAAATACATCGGAATTAAATACAAAAGGCACAATGCCGCCTTAAGTACAAGAATAGAGACTCTTCTTACAGTCGGTGCTTTGAGCCTTCCATGTGATACCAGTATTAGTTTCCGCTACACCCCTGCAGGTTCAGTTTATTCCTTGGACCTTCACATTGACGATGAAACACAGAAATGGCAATGCCGCCTTAAGTACAAGAATAGAGACTCTTCTTACAGTCGGTGCTTTGAGCATTTCCTGTGAGACCAGTATTAGTTTCCGATACACCACTGCAGGTTCAATGTATTCCTTGGACCTTCACATTGACGATGAAATACAGAAATGGCATAGGAATTAAATCCAAAACGCACAATGCCGCCTTAAGTACAAGAATAGAGACTCTTCTTACAGTCGGTGCTTTGAGCATTCCCTGTGAGACCAGTATTAGTTTCCGATACACCACTGGAGGTTCAATGATTTCCTTGGACATTCACATTGACGACGAAAAACTGAAATTACATCGGAATTAAATACAAAATGCACAATGCCGCCTTAAGTACAAGAATAGAGACTCTTCTTACCGTCGGTGCTTTGAGCACTCCTTGTGAGACTAGTATTAGTTTCCGATACACCACTGCAGGTTCAATGTATTCCATGGACCTTCAAATTGACGATGAAACACAGAAATCGCATCGGAATCAAATACAAAAGGTACAATACCGCCTTAAGTACAAGAGTAGATACTCTTCTTACAGTCGGTGCTTTGAGCATTCCCTGTGAGACCAGTAATTGTATCCGATACACCACTGCAGTTTCAATGTATTCCTTGGAACTTCACATTGACGATGAAACACAGAAATCGCATCGGAATTAAATACAATAGGCACAATGTCGCCTGGAGTACAACAATAGAGGCTCTTCTTACAGTCGGTGCTTTGAGCATTCCCTGTGAGACCAGTATTAGTTTCCGATACACCACTGCAGGTTCAAAGTATTCCTTGGACACACACATTGACGATGAAATACTGAAATTACATCGGAATTAAATACAAAAGGCACAATGCCGTTTTAAGTGCTAGAAGAGTGAGACTTCCAAGAGTCTGTGTCTTGATCCTTTCCTGAGAGACCAGTATTAGTTTCCGATACACCACTGCAGGTTCAATGTATTCCTTGGACTTTCACATTGACGATGAAACACAGAAATCGCATCGGAATTAAATACAATGGGCACAATGCCGCCTTAATTACAAGAATAGAGCCTTTTCTTACAGTCGGTGCTTTGAGCATTCCCTGTGAGACCAGTAATAGTTTCCGATACACCACTGCAGATTCAATGTATTCCTTGAACGTCCACTTTCACGATGAAACACAGAAATTGCAACGGTATTAAATACAAAAGGCACAATGCCGCCTTAAGTACAAGAATAGAGACACTTCTTACAGTCGGTGTTTTGAGCATTCCCTCTGAGAGCAGTATTAGTTTCCGATACACCACTGCAGGTTCAAAGTATTCCTTGGACCTTCACATTGAGTATGAGACACAGAAATCGCATCGGAATTTAATACAATAGGCACAAGGCCGCCTTAAGTACAAGAATAGAGACTCTTCTTTCAGTCGGTGCTTTGAGCATTCCCTGTGAGACCAGTATTACTTTCTGATACACCACTGCCGGTTCAATGTATTCCTTTGACATACACAATGACGATGAAACACTGAAATTACATCGGAATTAAATACAAAAGACACAATGCCGCCTTAATGCAAGAAGAGTGAGACTTCCTAGAGTCTTTGCCTTGATCCTTTCCTGAGAGACCAGTTTTAGTTTCCGATTCACCACTGCAGGTTCAATGTGTTCCTTGGACATACACAGTGACGATGAAACACTGAAATTACATGGGAATTAAATACAAAAGGCAGAATGCCGCCTTAGTGCAAGAAGATTGAGACTTCTTAGAGTCCATTCATTGATCCTTTCCTGTGAGACCAGTATTAGTTTCCGATACACCACTGCAGGTTCAATGTATGCCTTGGACTTTCAAATTGACGATGAAACACAGAAATCGCTTCGGAATTAAATACAAAAATCACAATGCCAGGTTAATTACAAGAATAGAGACTCTTCTTACAGTCGGTGCTTTGAGCATTCCCTGTGAGACCAGTATTAGTTTCCGATACACCAATGCAGGTTCAATGCATTCCTTGGACCTTCACATTGACGATGAAACACAGAAATCGCATCGGAATTAAATACAAAAGGCACAATGCCACCTTAATTACAAGAATAGAGACTCTTCTTACAGTCGGTGCTTTGAGCATTCCCTGTGAGAGCAGTATTAGTTTCCGATACACCACTGCAGGTTCAAAGTATTCCTTGGAACTTCACACTGACTATGAAACACAGAAATCGCATCAGAAATAAATACAAAAGGCACAATGCCGCCTTAAGTACAAGAATAGAGACTCTTCTTACAGTCGGTGCTTTGAGCATTCCCTGTGAGACCAGTATTAGTTTCCGACACACCACTGCAGGTTCAATGTATTCCATGGACCTTCACATTGCCGAAGAAACACAGAAATCGCATCGGAATCAAATACAAAAGGCACAATGCCGCCTTAAGTACAACAATAGAGGCTCTTCTTACAGTCGGTGCTTTGAGCATTCCCTTTTAGACCAGTATTAGTTTCCGATACATCACTGCAGGTTCAATGTGTTCCTTGGATATACACAATGACGATGAATCACTGAAATTACATGGGAATTAAATACAAAAGACAGAATGCCGCCGTAATGCAAGAAGATTGAGACTTCTTAGAGTCCATCTTTTGATCCTTTCCTGTTAGACCAGTATTAGCTTCCGATACACCACTGCAGGTTCAATGTATTCCTTGGACTTTCACATTGACGATGAAACACAGAAATCGCTTCGGAATTAAATACAAAAGGCACAATGCCGCCTTAGTTACAAGAATAGAGACTCTTCTAACAGTCGGTGCTTTGAGCATTCCCTCTGAGAGCAGTATTAGTTTTCGATACATCACTGCAGGTTCAAGGTTTTCCTTGGACCTTCACATTGACTATGAGACACAGAAATCGCATCGGAATTAAATACAAAAGGCACAAGGCCGCCTTAAGTACTAGAATAGAGACTCTTCTTCCAGTCGGTGCTTTCAGCAATCCCTGTGAGACCAGTATTAGTTTCCGATACACCACTGCAGGTTCAAAGTATTGCTTGGAGCTCAACATTGACTATGAAATACAGAAATCGCATCGGATTTAAATGCAAAAGGCACAATGCCGCGTTAAGTACAAGAATAGAGACTCCTCTTACAGTCGGTGCTTAGAGCATTCCCAGTGAGACTAGTATGAGTTTCCGATACACCACTGCAGGTTCAATGTATTCCTTGGACCTTCACATTGACGATGAAACACAGAAATCGCATCGGAATCAAATACAAAAGGCACAATGCCGCCTTAAGTACAACAATAGAGGCTCTTCTTACAGTCGGTGCTTTGAGCATTCCCTGTGAGACCAGTATTAGTTTCCGATACACCACTGCAGGTTCAATGTATTCCTTGGACTTTCAAATTGACGATGAAACACAGAAAACGCTTTGGAATTAAATACAAACGGCACAATGCCGCCTTAATTACAAGAATAGAGACTCTTCTAACTGTCGGTGCTTCGAGCATTCCCTGTGAGAGCAGTATAAGTTTCCGATACACCATTGCAGGTTCAATGCATTCCTTGGACCTTCACATTGACGATGAAACACAGAAATCGCATCCGAATTAAATACAAAAGGCACAATGCCACCTTAATTACTAGAATAGAGACTCTTCTTACAGTCGGTGCTTTGAGCATTCCCTGTGAGACCAGTATTAGTTTCCGATACACCATTGCAGGTTCAATGCATTCCTTGGACCTTCACATTGACGATGAAACACAGAAATCGCATCGGAATTAAATACAAAAGGCACAATGCCACCTTAATTTCAAGAATAGAGACTCTTCTTACAGTCGGTGCTTTGAGCATTCCCTGTGAAACCAGTAATAGTTTCCGATACACCACTGCAGGTTCAATGTATTCCTTGGACGTCTACATTCACGATGAAACACAGAAATTGCATCGGTATTAAATATAAAAGGCACAATGCCGCCTTAAGTACAAGAATAGAGACACTTCTTACAGTCGGTGCTTTGAGCATTCCCTGTGAGACCAGTATTAGTTTCCGATACACCACTGCAGGTTCAATGTATTCCATGGACCTTCACATTGCCGATGAAACACAGAAATCGCATCGGAATTAAATACAAAAGGCACAATGCCGCCTTGAGTACAAGAATAGAGACTCTTCTTACAGTCGGTGCTTTGAGCATTCCCTGTAAGACCAGTATTAGTTTCCGATACACCACTGCAGGTTCAATGTGTTCCTTGGATATACACAATGACGATGAAACACTAAAATTACATGGGAATTAAATACAAAAGTCAGAATGCCGCCTTAATGCAAGAAGATTAAGACTTCTTAGAGTCCATCCTTTGATCCATTCCTGAGAGACCAGCATTAGTTTCCGATACTCCACTGCAGGTTCAATGTATTCCTTCGACTTTCACATGGACGATGAAACACAGAAATCGCTTCGGAATTAAATACAAAAGGCACAATGCCGCCTTAATTGCAAGAATAGAGACTCTTCTAACTGTCGGTGCTTTGAACATTCCCTGTGAGACCAGTATTAGTTTCCGATACACCACTGCAGGTTCCATGTATTCCTTGGATTTTCACATTGACGATAAAACACAGAAATCGCATCGTAATTACATACAAAAGGCACAATGCCGCCTTAAGTACAAGAATAGAGTCTGTTCTTACAGTGGTGCTTTGAGCATTCCCTCTGAGAGCAGTATAAGTTTCCGATACAACACTGTAGGTTCAAGGTTTTCCTTGGACCTTCACATTGACTATGAGACACAGAAATCGCATCGGAATTAAATACAAAAGGCACAAGGCCGCCTTAAGTACAAGAATAGAGACTCTTCTTACAGTCGGTGCTTTGAGCATTCCCAGTGAGACCAGTATTACTTTCTGATACACCACTGCCGGTTCAATGTATTCCCTTGAGATACACAATGACGATGAAACACTGAAATTACATCGGAATTAAATACAAAAGACACAATGCCGCCTTAATGCAAGAAGAGTGAGACTTCTTAGAGTCCATTCTTTGATACTTTCCTGTGAGTCCAGTATTAGTTTCCGATACACCACTGCAGGTTCAAAGTATTCCTTGGACCCTCACATTGACGATAAAAAACAGAAATTGCATCGGAATTAAATACAAAAGGCACAATGCCGCCTTATGTACAAGAATAGAGACTGTTCTTACTGTCGGTGCTTTGAGCATTCATTGTGAAACCAGTATTAGTTTCCGATACACCACTGCATGTTCAATGCATTCCTTGGACCTTCACATTGACGATGAAACACAGAAATCGCATCGGAATTAAATACAAAAGGCACAATGCCACCTTAATTACAAAAATAGAGACTCTTCTTACAGTCGGTGCATTGAGCATTCCCAGTGAGGCCAGTATTAGTGTCCGATACACCACTGCAGTTTCAATGTATTCCTTGGACTTTCACATTGACGATGAAACACAGAAATCGCACCGGAATTAAATACAAAGGGCACAATGCCGTCTTAATTACAAGAATAGAGACTCTTCTTACAGTCGGTGTTTACAGCATTCCCTGTGAGACCAGTATTAGTTTCCGATACACCACTGCAGGTTCAATGTATTCCTTGGACCTTCACATTGACGATGAAACACAGAAATCGCATCGGAATTAAATACAAAAGGCACAATGCCGCCTTAAGTACAACAATAGAGGCTCTTCTTACCGTCGGTGCTTTGAGCATTCCCTGTGAGACCAGTATTAGTTTCCGATACACCACTGCAGGTTCAAAGTATTCCTTGGACATACACTTTGACGATGAAATACTGAAATTACATCGGAATTAAATACAAAAGGCACAATGCCGCTTTAAGTGCTAGAAGAGTGAGACTTCCTAAAGTCTGTGCCTTGATCCTTTCCTGAGAGACCAGTATTAGTTTCCGATACACCACTGCAGGTTCAATGTGTTCCTTGGACATAGACAATGACGATGAAACACTGAAATTACATGGGAATTAAATACAAAAGGCAGAATGCCGCCTTAATGCAAGAAGATTGAGACTTCTTAGAGTCCATTCTATGATCCTTTCCTGTGAGACCAGTATTAGTTTCCGATACACCACTGCAGGTTCCATGTATTTCTTGGACCTTCACATTGACGATGAAACACAGAAATTGCATCGTAATTACATACAAAAGGCACAATGCCGCCTTGAGTACAAGAATAGAGACTCTTCTTACAGTCGGTGCTTTGAGCATTCCCTCTGAGAGCAGTATTAGTTTCCGATACACCACTGCAGGATCAAGGTTTTCCTTGGACCTTGACATTGACTATGAGACACAGAAATCGAATCGGAATTAAATACAAAAGGCACAAGGCCGCCTAAAGTACAAGAATAGAGATTCTTCTTACAGTCGGTGCTTTGAGCATTCCCTGTGAGACCTGTGTTACTTTCTGATACACCACTGCAGGTTCAATGTATTCCTTTGACATACACAATGACGATGAAACACTGAAACTACATCGGAATTAAATCCAAAAGACACAATGCCGCCTTATTGCAAGAAGAGTGAGACTTCTTAGAGTCCATTCTTTGATACTTTACTGTGAGTCCAGTATTAGTTTCCGATACACCACTGCAGGTTCAAAGTATTCCTTGGACCCTCACATTGACGATAAAAAACAGAAATTGCATCGGAGTTAAATACAAAAGGCACAATGCCGCCTAAAGTACATGAATAGAGACTCTTCTTACTGTCGGTGCTTTGAGCATTCATTGTGAAACCAGTATTAGTTTCCGATACAGCACTGCAGGTTGAATGCATTCCTTGGACCTTCACATTGACGATGAAACACAGAAATCGCATCGTAATTACATACAAAAGGCACAATGCCGCCTTAAGTACAAGAATAGAGACACTTCTTACAGTCGGTGCTTTGAGCATTCGCTCTGAGAGCAGTATTGGTTTCCGATACACCATTGCCGGTTCAAAGTATGCCTTGGACCTTCACATTGACTATGAAACACAGAAATCGCATCAGAAATAAATACAAAAGGCACAATGCCGCGTTAAGTACAAGAATAGAGACTCTTCTTACAGTCGGTGCTTTGAACATTCCCTGTGAGACCAGTATTAGTATCCGATACACCACTGCAGATTCAATGTGTTCTTTGGATATACACAATGACGATGAAACACTGAAATTACATGGGAGTTAAATTCAAAAGACAGAATGCCGCCTTAATGCAAGAAGATTGAGACTTCTTAGAGTCCATCCTTTGATCCTTTCCTGTGAGACCAGTATTAGTTTCCAATACACCACTGCAGGTTCAATGTATTCCTTGGAATTTCACATGGACGATGAAACACAGAAATCGCTTCGGAATTAAATACAAAAACCACAATGCCGCCTTCATTACAAGAACAGAGACTCCTCTAACAGTCGGTGCTTTGAGCATTCCCTGTGAGACCAGTATTAGTTTCCGATACACCACTGCAGGTTCCATGTATTCCTTGTACCTTCACATTGACGATAAAACACATAAATCGCATCGTAATTACATACAAAATGCACAATGCCGACTTAAGTACAAGAATAGAGACTCTTCTTACAGTGGTGCTTTGAGCATTCCCTCTGAGAGCAGTATTAGTTTCCGATACACCACTGCAGGTTCAAGGTTTTCCTTGGACCTTCACATTGACTATGAGATACAGAAATCGCATCGGAATTAAATGCAAAAGGCACAATGCCGCCTTAAGTACAAGAATAGAGACTCTTCTTACAGTCGGTGTTTAGAGCATTCCCTGTGAGACCAGTATTAGTTTTCGATACACCACTGCAGGTTCAAAGTATTCCTTGGACCCTCACATTGACGATAAAAAACAGAAATTGCATCGGAGTTAAATACAAAAGGCACAATGCCGCCTTCAGTACATGAATAGAGACTCTTCTTACTGTCGGTGCTTTGAGCATTCATTGTGAAACCAGTATTAGTTTCCGATACAGCACTGCAGGTTGAATGCATTCCTTGGACCTTCATATTGACGATGAAACACAGAAATCGCATCGTAATTACATACAAAAGGCACAATGCCGCCTTAAGTACAAGAATAGAGACACTTCTTACAGTCGGTGCTTTGAGCATTCGCTCTGAGAGCAGTATTGGTTTCCGATACACCATTGCCGGTTCAAAGTATTCCTTGGACCTTCACATTGACTATGAAACACAGAAATCGCATCAGAAATAAATACAAAATGCACAATGCCGCCTTAAGTACAAGAATAGAGACTCTTCTTACAGTCGGTGCTTTGAGCATTCCCTGTGAGACCAGTATCAGTTTCCGATACACCACTGTAGGTTTAATGTATTCCTTGGACATACACATTCACGATGAAATACTGAAATTACATCGGAAATAAATACAAAAGGCACAATGCCGCCTTAAGTGCTAGAAGAGTGAGACTTCTTAGAGTCTGTGCCTTAATCCTTTCCTGTGAGACCTGTATTAGTTTCCGATACACCACTGCAGGTTCAATGTATTCCTTGGACCTTCACATTGACGATGAAACACAGAAATCGCATCGGAATTAAATGTAAAAGGCACAAAGCCGCATTAAGTACAAGAATAGAGACTCTTCTTACAGTCGGTGTTTTGAGCATTCCCTGTGAGACCAGTATTAGTTTCCGATACACCACTGCAGGTTCAATGTATTCCCTGCACCTACACATTGACGATGAAACACAGAAATCGCACCGGAAGTAAATACAAAAGGCAAAATGCCGCCTTAAGTACAAGAATAGAGACTCTTCTTACAGTTGATGCTTTGAGCATTCCCTGTGAGACCATTATTAGTTACCGATACACCACTGCAGGTTCAATGTATTCCTTGGACATACACATTGACGATGCAGTACTGAAATTACATCGGAATTAAATACAAAGGGCACAATGCCGCCTTAAGTGCTAGAAGAGTGAGACTTCCTAGAGTCTGTGCCTTGATCCTTTCCTGTGAGACCAGTATTATTTTTCGATACACCACTGCAGGTTCCATGTATTCCTTGGACATTCACATCGACGATGAAACACAGAAATCTCATCAGAACTAAATACCAAAGGCACAATGCCGCCTTAATTACAAGATTACTGACTCGTCTTACAGTCGGTGAGTTGTGCATTCCCTGTGAGACCAGTGTTAGTTTCCGATACACCACTGCAGGTTCAATATATTCCTTGGACCTTCACATTGACGATGAAACACAGAAATCGCATCGGAATTAAATACAAATGGCACAATGCCGCCTTAAGTACAAGAATAGAGGCTCTTCTTACAGTCGGTGCTTTGAGCATTCCCTGTGAGACCAGTATTAGTTTCCGATACACCACTGCAGGTTCAATGTATTCCTTGGACCTTCACGTTGATGATGAAACACAGAAATCGCATTGGAATTAAATACTAAAGGCACAATGCCACCTTAAGTACAAGAATAGAGACTCTTCTTGCAGTCGGTGCTTTGAGCATTCCCTGTGAGACCAGTATTAGTGTCCGATACACCATTGCAGGTTGAAAGTATTCCTTGGACCCTCACATTGACTATGAAACACAGAAATCGCATCGGAATTAAATACAAAAGGCACAATGCCGCCTTAAGTACAACAATAGAGACACTTCTTACAGTCGGTGCTTTAAGCATTCCCTCTGAGAGCAGTATTAGTTTCCATACACCACTGCAGGTTCAAAGTATTCTTAGGACTTTCACATTGACTATGAAACACAGAAATCGCATCGGAATTAAATACAAAAGGCACAATGCCGCCTTAAGTACAAGAATAGAGACACTTCTTACAGTCGGTGCATTGAGCATACCCTCTGAGAGCAGTATTAGTTTCCGAACACCACTGCAGGTTCAAAGTATTCCTAGGACCTTCACATTGACTATGAGACACAGAAATCGCATCGGAATTAAATACAAAAGGCACAAGGCCGCCTTAAGTACAAGAAAAGAGACTCGTCTTACAGTCGGTGCTTTCAGCAATCCCTGTGAGACCAGTATTAGTTTCCGATACACCACTGCAGGTTAAAAGAATTGCTTGGAGCTTCACATTGGCTATGAAACACAGAAATCCCATCGGAATTAAATACAAAAGGCACAATGCCGCCTTAAGTACAGGAATACAGACTCTTCTTACAGTCGGTGCTTTGAGCATTCCCTGTGAGACCAGTATTAGATTCCGATACACCACTGTAGGTTCAATGTATTCCTTGGACATACACATTCGCGATGAAATACTGAAATTACATCGGAATTAAATACAAAATGGCACAATGCCGGCTAAAGTGCTAGAAGAGTGAGACTTCTTAGAGTCTGTGCCTTGATCCTTTCCTGTGAGACCAGTATTGGTTTCCAATACACCACTGCAGGTTCAATGTTTTCCTTGGACCTTCACATTGACGATGAAACACAGAAATTGCATCGGAATTAAATGCAAAAGGCACAAAGCCGCATTAAGTACAAGAATAGAGACTCTTCTTACAGTCGGTGTTTTGAGCATTCCCTGTGAGATCAGTATTAGTTTCCGATACACCACTGCAGGTTCAATGTATTCCCTGGACCTTCACATTGACGATGAAACACAGAAATCGCATCGGAATTAATTACAAAATGCACAATGCCGACTTAAGTACAAGAATAGAGACTGTTATTACAGTCGATGCTTAGAGCTTTCCCTAAGAGACCATTATTAGTTTCCGATACACCACTGCAGGTTCAATGTATTCCTTGGACATACACATTGACGATGCAATACTAAAATTACATCGGAATTAAATACAAAGGGCACAATGCCGCCTTAAGTGCTAGAAGAGTGAGACTTCTTAGAGTCTGTGCCTTGATCCTTTCCTGTGAGACCAGTATTAGTTTTCGATACACCACTGCAGGTTCAATGTATTCCTTCGACATTCACATAGACGATGAAACACAGACGTCGCATCGGAACTAAATACCAAAGGCACAATGCCGCCTTAAAACAAGAAACCTGACTCTTCTTATAGTCGGTGCTTTGAGCATTCCCTGTGAGACCAGTGTTAGTTTCCGGTACACCACTGCAAGTTCAATGTATTCCTTGGAGCTTCACATTGACGTTGAATCACAGAAATCGCAACGGAATTAAATACAAAAGGCACGATGCCGCCTTCAGTACAAAAATAGAGACTCTTCTTACAGTCGGTGCTATGAGCATTCCCTGTGAGACCAGTATTAGTTTCCTATACACCACTGCAGGTTCAATGTATTTCCTGGACCTTCACATTGATGATGAAACACAGAAATCGCATCGGAATTAAATACAAAAGGCACAATGCCACCTTAAGTACAAGAATAGAGACTCTTCTTGCAGTCGGTGATTTGAGCAATCCCTGTGAGACAAGTATTAGTGTCGGATACACCACTGCAGGTTCAAAGTATTCCTTGGACCTTCACATTGACTATGAAACACAGAAATCGCATCGGATTTAAATACAAAAGGCACTATGCCGCCTTAATTGCAAGAAGAGTGAGATTTCTTAGAGTCTGTGCTTTGATCCTTTTCTGTGAGCCCAGTATTAGTTTCCGATACACCACTGCAGGTTCAATGTATTTCTAGGACCGTCACATTGACGATGAAAGACAGCAATCGCACTGGAATTAAATACAAAAGGCACAATGCCGCCTTAAGTACAAGAATACAGACTCTTCTTACAGTCGGATCTTTGAGCATTCTCTGTGAAACCTGTATTATTTTCCGATACACCACTGCAGGTTCAATGTATTCCTCGGACCTTCATATTGACGATGAAACACAGAAATCGCATCGGAATTAAATTCAATAGGCACAATGCAACCTTAAGTACAAGAATTGAGACTCTTCTTACAGTCGATCCTATGGGCATTCCCTTTGAGACCAGTATTATTTTCCGAAACACCACTGCTGGTTCAATGTATTCCTTCGACATTCACATTGACGATGAAACACAGAAGTCGGATCGGAATTAAATACCAAAGGCACAATGCCGCCTTAATTACAAGAATACTGACTCTCCTTGCAGTCGGTGCTTTGAGCATTCCCTGTGAGACCAGTGTTAGTTTCCGATACACCACTGCAAAATCAATGTATTCCTTGGACCTTCACATTGACGATGAATCACAGAAATCGCATCGGAATTAAATACAAAAGGCACAATGCCGCATTAAGTACAAGAATAGAGACTCTTCTTACAGTCTGTGCTATGAGCTTTCCCTGTGAGACCAGTATTGGTTCCCGATACACAGCTGCACGTTCAATTTATTCCTTGGACATTCACATTGACGATCAAACACTGAAATGACATAGGAATTAAATACAAAAGGCACAATGCCGCCTTAATTGCAAGAAGAGTGAGAGCTCTTAGAGTCTGTGATTTGATCCTTTCCTGTGAGACCAGTATTAGTTTCCGATACACCACTGCACGTTCAATGTATTCCTTGGACCATCACATTGAATATGAAAGACAGAAATCGTATCGGAATTTAACTCAAAAGGCACTAAGCCGCCTTAAATACAAGAATACAGACTCTTCTTACAGTTGGTGCTTTGAGCATTCCCTGTGAGACCTGTATTAGTTTCCGATACACCACTGGAGGTCCAATGTACTCCTTGGACCTTCACATTGACGATGAAACACAGAAATCGCATCGGAATTAAATACAAACGGCACAATGCCGCCTTAAGTACAACAATAGAGGCTCTTGTTACAGTCGGTGCTTTGAGCATTCCCTGTGAGACCAGTATTATTTTCCGATACACCACTGCAGGTTCAATGTATTCCTTGGACATACACATTGACGATGAAATACTGAAATTACTTCGGAATTAAATACAAAAGGCACAATGCCGCTTTAAGTGATAGAAGAGTGAGACTTCCTAAAGTCTGTGCCTTGATCTTTTCCTGAGAGACCAGTATTAGTTTCCGATACACCACTGCAGGTACAATGTGTTCCTCGGACATACACAATGACGATGAAACACTGAAATTACATGGGAATTAAATACAAAAGGCAGATTGCCGCCTTAATGCAAGAAGATTGAGACTTCTTGGAGTCCATTCTATGATCCTTTCCTGTGAGACCAGTATTAGTTTCCGATACACCACTGCAGGTTCAATGTATTCTTTGGACCGTCACATTGACGATGAAACACAGAAATCGCATCGTAATTACATACAAAAGGCACAATGCCGCCTTAAGTACAAGAATAGAGACTCTTCTTACAGTCGGTGCTTTGAGCATTCCCTCTGAGAGCTGTATTAGTTTCCGATACACCACTGCAGGTTCAAGGATTTCCTTGGACCTTCACATTGACTATGAGACACAGAAATCGCATCGGAATTAAATACAAAAGGCACAAGGCCGCCTTAAGTACAAGAATAGAGACTCCTCCTACAGTCGGTGCTTTGAGCATTCCCTGTGAGACCAGTGTTACTTTCTGATACACCACTGCAGGTACAATGTATTCCTTTGACATACACAATGAGATGAAACACTGAAATTACATCGGAATTAAATATAAAAGACACAATGCCGCCTTAATGCAAGAAGAGTGAGACTTCTTAGAGTCCATTCTTTGATACTTTCCTGTGAGTCCAGTATTAGTTTCCGATACAATACTCCATGTTCAAAGTATTATATGGACCCTCACATTGACGATAAAAAACAGAAATTGCATCGGAATTAAATACAAACGGCACAATGCCGCCATAAGTACATGAATAGCGACTCTTCTTACTGTCGGTGCTTTGAGCATTCATTGTGAAACCAGTATTAGTTTCCGATACACCACTGCAGGTACAATGCATTCCTTGGACCTTCACATTGACGATGAAACACAGAAATCGCATCGTAATTACATACAAAAGGCACAATGCCGCCTTAAGTACAAGAATAGAGACTCTTCTTACAGTCGGTGCTTTGAGCATTCCCTCTGAGAGCAATATTAGTTTCCGATACACCACTGCAGGTTCAATGTTTTCCTTGGACCTTCACATTGACTATGAGTCACAGAAATCGCATCGGAATTAAATACAAAGGGCACAATGCCGCCTTAATTACAAGAATAGAGCCTCTTCTTACAGTCGCTGCTTTCAGCATTCCCTGTGAAACCAGTAATAATTTCCGATACACTACTGCAGGTTCAATATATTCCTTGGACGTCTACATTCACGATGAAACACAGAAATTGCATCGGTATTGAATACAAAAAGCACAATGCTGCCTTAAGTACAAGAATAGAGACACTTCTTACTGTCGGTGCTTTGAGCATTCCCTCTGAGAGCAGTATTAGTTTCCGATACATCATTGCAGGTTCAAAGTATTCCTTGGACCTTCACATTGACTATGAAACACAGAAATCGCATCAGAAATAAATACAAAAGGCACAATGCCGCCTTAAGTACAAGAATAGAGACTCTTCTTACATTCGGTGCTTTGAGCATTCCCTGTGAGACCGGTATTAGTTTCCGATACACCACTGCAGGTTCAATGTATTCCATGGACCTTCACATTGCCGATGAAACACAGAAATCGCATCGGAATTAAATACAAAAGGCACAATGGCGCCTTAAGTACAACAATAGAGACTTTTCTTACTGTCGGTGCCTTGAGCATTCCCTGTGAGACCAGTATTAGTTTCCCATACACCACTGCAGGTTCAATGTGTTCCTTGGATATACACAATGACGATGAAACACTGTAATTACATGGGAATTAAATACAAAAGACTGAATGCCGCCTTAATGCAAGAAGATTGAGACTTCTTAGAGTCCATCCTTCGATCCTTTCCTGTGAGACCAGTATTAGTTTCCGATACACCACTGCAGGTTCAATGTATTCCCTGCACCGACACATTGTCGATGAAACACAGAAATCGCATCGGAATTAAATACAAAAGGCAAACTGCCGCCATAAGTACAAGAATAGAGACTCTTCTTAAAGTCGATGCTTTGAGCATTCCCTGTGAGACCATTATTAGTTTCCGATACACCACTGCAGGTTCAATGTATTCCTTGGACATATACATTGACGATGCAGTACTGAAATTACATCGGAATAAAATACAAAGGGCACAATGCCGCCTTAAGTGCTAGAAGAGTGAGACTTCTTAGAGTCTGTGCCTTGATCCTTTCCTGTGAGACCAGTATTATTTTTCGATACACCACTGCAGGTTCAATGTATTCCTTGGACATTCACATCGACGATGAAACACAGAAATCGTATCGGAACTAAATACCAAAGGCACAATGCCGCCTTAATTACAAGATTACTGACTCATCTTACAGTCGGTGCTTTGTGCATTCCCTGTGAGACCAGTGTTACTTTCCGATACACCACTGCAGGATCAATGCATTCCTTGGACCTTCACATTGACGATGAAACACAGAAATCGCATCGGAATTAAATACAAAAGGCACTATGCCGCCCTAAGTACAAGAATAGAGACTCTTCTTACAGTCGGTGCTTTGAGCATTCCCTGTGAGACCAGTATTAGTGTCCGATACACCATTGCAGGTTGAAAGTATTCCTTGGACCTTCACATTGACTATGAAACACAGAAATCGCATCGGAATTAAATACAAAAGGCACAATGCCGCCTTAAGTACAAGAATAGAGACACTTCTTACAGTCGGTGCATTGAGCATTCCCTCTGACAGCAGTATTAGTTTCCGTACACCACTGCACGTTCAAAGTATTCCTAGGACTTTCACATTGACTATGAAACACAGAAATCGCATCGGAATTAAATACAAAAGGCACAATGCCGCCTTAAGTACAAGAATAGAGACACTTCTTACAGTCGGTGCATTGAGCATTCCCTCTGAGAGCAGTATTAGTTTCCGTACACCACTGCAGGTTCAAAGTATTCCTAGGACCTTCACATTAACTATGAGTCACAGAAATCGCATCGGAATTAAATACAAGAGCCACAAGGCCGCCTTAAGTTCAAGAAAAGAGACTCGTCTTACAGTCGGTGATTTCAGCAATCCCTGTGAGACCAGTATTAGATTCCGATACACCACTGCAGGTTCAAAGAATTACTTGGAGCTTCACATTGACTATGAACAACCGAAATCACATCGGAATTAAATGCAAAAGGCACAATGCCACCTTAAGTACAGGAATAGAGACTCTTCTTACAGTCGGTGTTTTGAGAATTCCCTGTGAGACCAGTATTAGTTTCCGATACACCACTGCAGGTTCAATGTATTACTTGGACCTTCACATTGGCGATGAAACACAGAAATCCCATCGGAATTAAATACAAAAGGCACAATGCCGCCTTAAGTACAGGAATAGAGACTCTTCATACAGTCGGTGCTTTGAGCATTCCTTGTGAGACCAGTATTAGATTCCGATACACCACTGTAGGTTCAATGTATTCCTTGGACATACACATTCACGATGAAATACTGAAATTACATCGGAATTAAATACTAAAGGCACAATGCCACCTTAAGTACAAGAATAGAGACTCTTCTGGCAGTCGGTGATTTGAGCAATGCCTGTGAGACCAGTATTAGTGTCGGATACACCACTGCAGGTTCAAAGTATTCCTTGGACCTTCACATTGACTATGAAACACAGAAATCGCATCGGAATTAAATACAAAAGGCACTATGCCGAATTAATTACAAGAATAGAGACTCTTCTTACAGTCGGTGCTTTGAGCATTCATGTGTGACCAGTATTAGTTTCCGACACTCCACTGCAGGTTCAATGTATTCCTTGGACCTTCACATTGACGATGAAACACAGAAATTGCATCGAAACTAATTACCAAACGCACAATGCCGCCTTAATTACAAGAATACTGACTCTTCTTACAGTCGGTTCTTTGTGCATTCCCTGTGCGACCAGTATCAGTTTCCGATACACCACTGCAGGTTCAAAGTGTTCCTTGGACCTTCACATTGACTATGAAACTCAGAGATCGCATCGGAATTAAATGCAAAAGGCACAAAGCCGCCTTAAGTACAAGAATAGAGACTCTTCTTACAGTCGGTGCTTTGAGCATTCCCTGTGAGACCAGTATTAGTTTCCGATACACCACTGCAGGTTCAATGTATTCCTTGGACCTTCACATTGATGATGAAACACAGAAATCGCATCGGAATTAAATACAAAAGGCACAATGCCACCTTAAGTACAAGAATAGAGACTCTTCTTGCAGTCGGTGATTTGAGCAATGCCTGTGAGACCAGTATTAGTGTCGGATACACCACTGCAGGTTCAAAGTATTCCTTGGACCTTCACATTGACTATGAAACACAGAAATCGCATCGGAATTAAATACAAAAGGCACTATGCCGCCTTAATTGCAAGAAGAGTGAGATTTCTTAGAGTCTGTGCTTTGATCCTTTCCTGTGAGCCCAGTATTAGTTTCCGATACACCACTGCACGTTCAATGTATTTCTAGGACCGTCACATTCACGATGAAAGACAGAAATCGCACTGGAATTAAATACAAAAGGCACAATGCCGCCTGAAGTACAAGAATCCAGACTCTTCTTACAGTCGGTGCTTTGAGCATTCCCTGTGAGACCAGTGTTAGTTTCCGATACACCACTGCAAGTTCAATGTATTCCTTGGACCTTCACATTGACGATGAATCACAGAAATCGCATCGGAATTAAATTCAAAAGGCACAATGCAACCTTAAATACAAGAATTGAGACTCTTCTTACAGTCGATGCTATGAGCATTCCCTGTGAGACCAGTATTAGTTTCCGATACACCACTGCAGGTTCAATGTATTCCTTCGACATTCACATTGACGATGAAACACAGAAATCGCATCGGAACTAAATACCAAAGGCACAATGCCGCCTTCATTACAAGAATACTGACTCTTCTTACAGTCGGTGCTTTGAGCATTCCCTGTGAGACCAGTGTTAGTTTCCGATACACCACTGCAAGTTCAATGTATTCCTTGGACCTTCACATTGACGATGAATCACAGAAATCGCATTGGAATTAAATACAAAAGGCACAATGCCGCCTTAAGTATAAGAATAGAGACTCTTCTTACAGTCTTTGCTATGAGCTTTCCCTGTGAGACCAGTATTAGTTTCCAAAACACAGCTGCACGTTCAATGTATTCCTTGGACATTCACATTGACGATCAAACACTGAAATTACATAGGAAATATATACAAAAGGCACAATGCCGCCTTAATTGCAAGAAGAGTGAGAGTTCTTAGAGTCTGTGCTTTGATCCTTTCCTGTGAGACCGGTATTAGTTTCCGATACACCACTGCACGTTCAATGTATTGCTTGGACCAACACATTGACGATGAATCACAGAAATCGCATCGGAATTAAATACAAAAGGCACAATGGCGCCTTAAGTACAAGAAGAGAGACTCTTCTTACAGTCGGTGCTTGGAGCATTCCCTGTGGGACCAGTATTAGATTCCGATACACAGCTGCAGGTTCAGTGTATTCCTTGGACATTCACATTGACGATCAAACACTGAAATTACATTGGAATTAAATACAAAGGGCACAATGCCGCCTTAATTGCAAGAAGAGTGAGACTTCTTACAATCTGTGCTTTGATCCTTTCTTGTGAGACCAGTATTAGTTTCCGATACACCACTGCACGTTCAATGTATTCCTTGGACGGGCACATTGAATATGAAAGACAGATATCGTATCGGAAATAAACTCAAAAGGCACTAAGCCGCCTTAAGTACAAGAATACAGACTCTTCTTACAGTCGATGCTTTGAGCATTCCCTGTGAGACCTGTATTTGTTTCCGATACACCACTGCAGGTTCAATGTATGCCTTGGACCTTCACGTTGACGATGAAGCACAGAAATCGCATCGGAATTAAATATAAAAGGCACAATGCCGCCTTAAGTACAAGAATAGAGACTCTTCTTACAGTCGGTGCTATGAGCTTTCCCTGTGAGACCAGTATTAGTTTACGATACACCACTGCAGGTTCAATGTATTCCTTGGACCTTCAAATTGACGATGAAACACTGAAATCGCATCGGAATTAAATACAAAAGGGACAATGCCGCCTTAAGTGCAAGAAGAGTGAGACTTCTTAGAGTCTGTGCTTTGATCCTTTCCTGTCAGACCAGTATTAGTTTCTGATACACCACTGCAGGTTCAATGTATTCCTTGGACCTTCACATTGACGATGAATCACAGAAATCGCATCGGAATTAAATACAAAAAGCACAATGGAGCCTTATGTACAAGAATAGAGACTCTTCTTACAGACGTTGCTTGGAGCATTCCCTGTGAGACCAGTATTAGTTTCCGATACACCACTGCAAATTCAATGTATTCCTTGGAGCTTGACATTGACGATGAAACACAGAAATCGCATCGGCATTAAATACAAAAGGCACAAAACCGCATTAAGTGAGGGAGTGGAGACTCTTCTTACAGTCGTTGCTTTGAGCATTCCCTGTGAGACCAGTATTAGTTTCCGATACACAGCTGCGGGTTCAATGTATCCCTTGGACATTCACATTGATGATCAAACACTGAAATTACATTGGAATTAAATACAAAAGGCACAATACCGCTTTTTTGCAAGAAAAGTGAGACTTCTTAGAGTCAGTGTTTTGATCCTTTCATGTGAGACCAGTATTAGTTTCAGATACACCACTGCAGGTTCAATGTAATCCTTGGACCTTCACATTGACTATGAAACACAGAAATCGCATCGGAATTAAATACGAGAGGCACAATGCCGCCTTAGGTACAAGAACACAGACTCTTCTTACAGTCTGTGCTTTGAGAATTCCCTGTGAGGCCAGTATTAGTTTCCGATACACCACTGCAGGTTCAATGTATTCCTTGGACCTTCACATTTGCGAAGAAACACAGATATCGCATCGGAATTAAATACAAAAGGCACAATGCCGCCTTAAGTACAAGAATAGAGACTGTTCTTACAGATGGTGCTTTGAGCATTCCCTGTGAAACCAGTATTAGTTTCCGATACACCACTGCAGGTTCAATGTATTCCTTGGACCTTCACATTGACGATGAAACACAGAAATCGCATCGGAATTAAATACAAAGGGCACAATGCCGCCTTAAGTACAAGAATAGAGACTCTTCCTACAGTCGGTGCTTTGAGCATTCCCTGTGTGACCAGTATTACTTTCTGATACACCACTGCAGGTTCAATGTATTCCTTGGACATACACAATGACGATGAAACACTGAAATTACATCGGAATTAAATACAAAAGACACAATGCCGCCTTAATGCAAGAAGAGTGAGACTTCATAGAGTCCATTCTTTGATCCTTTCCTGTGAGTCCAGTATTAGTTTTCCCATACACCACTGCAGGTTCAATGTATTCCTTGGACCCTCACATTGACGATAAAAAACAGAAATTGCATCCGAATTAAACACAAAAGGCACAATGCCGCCTTAAATACAAGAATAGAGAATCTTCTTGCAGTCGGTGTTTTGAACATTCCCTGTGAGACCAGTATTAGTTTCCGATACACCACTGCAGGTTCAATGTATTCATTGGACCTTCACATTGACGATGAAACACAGACATCGCATCGGATTTAAATACAAAAGGCACAATGCCGCCTTAAGTACAAGAATAGAGGCTCTTCTTACAGTCGGTGCTTTGAGCATTCCCTATGAGACCAGTATTAGTTTCCGATACACCAATGCAGGTTCAATGTATTTCTTGGACATACACATTGACGATGTAATACTGAAATTACATCGGAATTAAATACAAAAGGCACAATGCCGCTTTAAGTGCTAGAAGAGTGAGACTTCTTAGAGTCTGTGACTTGATCCTTTCCTGTGAGACCAGAATTAGTTTCCGATACACCACTGCAGGTTCAATGTATTCCTTGGACCTTCACATTGACGATGAAACACAGAAATCGCATCGGAATTAAATACAAAAGGCACAATGACGCCTTAATTACAAGAATAGAGACTCTTCTTTTAGTCGGTGCTTTGAGCATTGCCTCTGAGAGCAATATTAGTTTCCGATACACCACTGCAGGTTCAAGATATTCCTTGGACCTTCACATTGACTATGAAACACAGAAATCGCATCGGAATTAAATACAAAAGGCATAAGGCCGCCTTAAGTACAAGAATAGAGACTCTCCTTACAGTCGGTGCTTTGAGCATTCCCTGTGAGACCAGTATTAGTTTCCGATACACCACAGCAGGTTCATAGTATTCCTTGGACCTTCACATTGACTATGAAACACAGACATCGCATCGGAATTAAATAGAAAAGGCACAATGCCGCCTTAAGAACAAGAATTGAGACACTTCTTACAGTCGGAGCTTTGAGCATTCCCTCTGAGAGCAGTATTAGTTTCCGATACACCACTGCAAGTTCAATGTATTCCTTGGACCTTCACATTGACTATGAAACACAGAAATCGCATCGGAATTAAATACAAATGGCACAATGCCGCCTTAAGTGCAAGAATAGAGACTCTTCTTATAGTTGGTGCTTTGAGCACTCCCTGTGAGACCAGTATTAGTTTCCGATACACAACTGCAGGTTCAATGTATTCCTTGGACCTTCACATTGACGATGAAACACAGAAATCGCATCGGAATTAAATACAAAAGGCACAATGCCGCCTTCAGTGCAAGAATAGAGACACTTCTTATAGTCGGTGGTTTGAGCATTCCCTGTGAGACCAGTATTAGTTTCCGATACACCACTGCAGGTTCAATGTATTCCCTGGACATACACAAAGACGATGAAACACTGAAATTACATCGGAATTAAATACAAAAGACACAATGCCGCCTTAATGCAAGAAGAGTGAGACTTCTTAGAGTCCATTCTTTGATCCTTTCCTGTGAGACCAGTATTAGTTTCCGATACACCACTGCATGTTCAATGTATTCCTTGGACCTTCAAATTGACGATGACACAAAGAAATCGCATCGGAATTAAATACAAAAGGCACAATGCCGCCTTAATTACAAGAATAGAGACTATTCTTACAGTCGGTGCTTTGAGCATTCCCTGTGAGACCAGTATTAGTTTCCGATACACCACCGCATCTTCCATGTATTCCTTAGACATTCACATTGACGATGAAACACAGAAATCGCATCGGAATTAAATTCAAAAGGCACAATGCCGCCTTAAGTACAAGAATAGAGACACTTCTTACAGTCGGTGATTTGAGCATTCCCTCTGAGAGCACTATTAGTTTCCGATACACCACTGCTGGTTCAAGGTATTCCTTGGACCTTCACTTTGACTATGAAACACAGAAATCGCATCGGAATTAAATACAAAAGTCACAAGGCCGCCTTAAGTACAAGAATACAGACACTTCTTACAGTCGGTGACTTGAGCATTCCCTCTGAGAGCACTATTAGTTTCCGATACACCACTGCTGGTTCAAGGTATTCCTTGGACCTTCACATTGACTATGAAACACAGAAATCGCATCGGAATTAAATACAAAAGTCACAAGGCCGCCTTAAGTACAAGAATAGAGACTCTTCTTACAGTCAGTGCTTTGAGCATTCCCTGTGAGACTAGTATTAGTTTCCGATACACCACTGCAGGTTCAAAGTATTCCTTGGACCTTCACATTGACTATGAAACACAGAAATCGCATCGGAATTAAATACAAAAGGCATAATGCCGCCTTAAGTACAAGAATAGAGACTCTTCTTACAGTCGGTGCATTGAGCATTCCCTGTGAGACCAGTATTAGTTACCGATACACCACTGCAGGTTCAATGTATTCCTTGGACCTTAACATTGACGATGAAACACAGAAATCGCATCGGAATTAAATACAAAAGGCACAATGCCGCCTTAATTACAAGAATAGAGACTCTTCTTACAGTCGGTGCTTTGAGCATTCCCTGTGAGACCAGTATTAGTTTCCGATACACCACTGCAGGTTCAATGTATTCCTTGGACCTTCACATTGACGATGAAACACAGAAATCGCATCGGAATTAAATACAAAAGGCACAATGCCGCCTTACTTCCAAGAAAAGTGAGACTTCTTAGAGTCTGCGCCTTGATCCTCTCCTGTGAGACCACTATTAATTTCCGTTACACCACTGCAGGTTCAATGTATTCCTTGGACCTTCACATTGACGATGAAACATATAAATCGCATCGGAATTAAAAACAAAATGCACAATGTCGCTTTAATTACAAGAATAGAGACTCGTCTTACAGTCGGTGCTTGGAGTATTCCCTGTGAGACCAGTAATAGTTTCCGATACACCACTGCTGGTTGAATGTATTCCTTGGACGTTCACATTCACGATGAAACATAGAAATCGCATCGGAATTAAATACAAAAGGCACAATGCCGCCTTAAGTACAGGAATAGAGACACTTCTTACAGTCGGTGCTTGGAGCATTGCCTCTGAGGGCAGTATTAGTTTCCGATACACCACTGCAGGTCCAAGGTATTCCTTGGACCTTCACATTGACTATGAAACACAGAAATCGCATCGGAATTAAATACAAAAGGCACAAGGAAGACTTAAGTACAAGTATAGAGACTCTTCTTACAGTCGGTGCCATGAGCATTCCCTGTGAGACCAGTATTAGTTTCCGATACACCACTGCAGGTTCAAACTATTCCTTGGACCTTCACATTGACTATGAAACACAGAAATCGCATCGGAATTAAATACAAAAGGCACAATGCCGCCTTAAGTACAAGAATAGAGACACTTCTTACAGTCGGTGCTTTGAGCATTCCCTCTGAGAGCAGTATTAGTTTCCGATACACCATTGCAGGTTCAAAGTATTCCTTGGACCTTCTTATTGTCTATGAAACACAGAAATCGCATCGGAATTAAATACAAAAGGCACAATGCCGCCTTAAGTACAAGAATAGAGACTCTTCTTACAGTCGGTGTTTTGAGCATTTCCTGTGAGACCAGTATTAGTTTCCGATACACCACTGCAGGTTAAATGTATTCCTAGGACCTTCACATTGACGATGAAATGCAGAAATCGCATCGGAATTAAATAGAAAAGGCACAATGCCGCCTTAATTACAAGAATAGAGACTCTTCTTACAGTCGGTGCTTTGAGCATTCCCTGTGAGACCAGTAATAGTTTCCGATACACCACTGCAGGTTCAATGTATTCCTTGGACCTTCACATTGACGATGAAACACAGAAATCTCATCGGAATTAAATACAAAAGGCACAATGCCGCCTTAAGTACAAGAAAAGATACTCTTCTTACAGTCGGTGCTTTGAGCATTCTCTGTCAGACCAGTATTAGTTTCCGATACACCTATGCAGGTTCGAAGTATTCCTTGGACCTTCACATTGACTATGAAACACAGAAATCGCATCGGAATTAAATGCAAAAGGCACAAAGCCGCCTTAAGTACAAGAATAGAGGCTCTTCTTACAGTCGGTGTTTTGAGCATTTCCTGTGAGACCAGTATTAGTTTCCGATACACCACTGCAGGTTCAATGTATTCCTTGGACCTTCACATTGACGATGAAACACAGAAATCTCATCGGAATTTAATACAAAAAGGCACAATGTCGCCTTAAGTACAAGAATAGATACTCTTCTTACAGTCGGTGCTATGAGCAATCCCTGTGAGACCAGTATTAGTTTCCGATACACCACAGCAGGTTCATAGTATTCCTTGGACCTTCACATTGACTATGAAACACAGAAATCGCATCGGAATTAAATAGAAAAGGCACAATGCCGCCTTAAGAACAAGAATTGAGACACTTCTTACAGTCGGAGCTTTGAGCATTCCCTCTGAGAGCAGTATTAGTTTCCGATACACCACTGCAAGTTCAATGTATTCCTTGGACCTTCACATTGACTATGAAACACAGAAATCGCATCGGAATTAAATACAAAAGGCACAATGCCGCCTTCAGTGCCAGAATAGAGACACTTCTTATAGTCGGTGGTTTGAGCATTCCCTGTGAGTCCAGTATTAGTTTCCGATTCACCACTGCAGGTTCAATGTATTCGCTGGACATACACAAAGACGATGAAACACTGAAATTACATCGGAATTAAATACAAAAGACACAATGCCGCCTTAATGCAAGAACAGTGAGACTTCTTAGAGTCCATTCTTTGATCCTTTCCTGTGAGACCAGTATTAGTTTCCGATACACCACTGCATGTTCAATGTATTCCTTGGACCTTCAAATTGACGATGACACAAAGAAATCGCATCGGAATTAAATACAAAATGCACAATGCCGCCTTAATTACAAGAATAGAGACTATTCTTACAGTCGGTGTTTTGAGCATTCCCTGTGAGACCAGTATTAGTTTCCGATACACCACCGCAGGTTCCATGTATTCCTTAGACATTCACATTGACGATGAAACACAGAAATCGCATCGGAATTAAATACAAAAGGCACAATGCCGCCTTAAGTACAAGAATAGAGACACTTCTCACAGTCGGTGATTTGAGCATTCCCTCTGAGAGCACTATTGGTTTCCGATACACCACTGCTGGTTCAAGGTATTCCTTGGACCTTCAAATTGACTATGAAACACAAAAATCGCATCGGAATTAAATACAAAAGTCACAAGGCCGCCTTAAGTACAAGAATAGAGACTCTTCTTACAGTCACTGCTTTGAGCATTCCCTGTGAGACCAGTATTAGTTTCCGATACACCACTGCAGGTTCAAAGTATTCCTTGGACCTTCACATTGACTATGAAACACAGAAATCGCATCGGAATTAAATACAAAAGGCACAATGCCGCCATAAGTACAAGAATAGAGACTGTTCTTACAGTCGGTGCATTGAGCATTCCCTGTGAGACCAGTATTAGTTACCGATACACCACTGCAATTTCAATGTATTCCTTGGACCTTAACATTGACGATGAAACACAGAAATCGCATCGGAATTAAATACAAAAGGCACAACGCCGCCTTAATTACAAGAATAGAGACTCTTCTTACAGTCGGTGCTTTGAGCATTCCCTGTGAGACCAGTATTAGTTTCCGATACACCACTGCAGGTTCAATGTATTCCTTGGACCTTCACATTGACGATGAAACACAGAAATCGCATCGTAATTAAATACAAAAGGCACAATGCCGCCTTAATTCCAAGAAGAGTGAGACTTCTTAGAGTCTGTGCCTTGATCCTTTCCTGTGAGACCAGTATTAGTTTCCGATACACCACTGAAGGTTCAATGTATTCCTTGGACATCCACATTGACGATGAAACATAGAAATCGCATCGGAATTAAATACAAAATGCACAATGCCGCTTTAATTACAAGATTAGAGACACGTCTTACAGTCGGTGCTTGGAGTATTCCCTGTGAGACCAGTAATAATTTCCGATACACCACTGCTGGTTGAATGTATTCCTTGGACGTTCACATTCACGATGAAACATAGAAATCGCATCGGAATTAAATACAAAAGGCACAATGCCGCCTTAAGTACAAGAATAGAGACACTTCTTACAGTCGGTGCTTTGAGCATTACCTCTGAGGGCAGTATTAGTTTCCGATACACCACTGCAGGTTCAAGGTATTCCTTGGACCTTCACATTGACTATGAAACACAGAAATCGCATCGGAATTAAATACAAAAGGCACAAGGAAGACTTAAGTACAAGAATAGATACTCTTCTTACAGTCGGTGCTTTGAGCATTCTCTGTCAGACCAGTATTAGTTTCCGATACACCTATGCAGGTTCGAAGTATTCCTTGGACCTTCACGTTGACTATGAAACACAGAAATCGCATCGGAATTAAAAGCAAAAGGCACAAAGCCGCCTTAAGTACAAGAATAGAGACTCTTCTTACAGTCGGTGTTTTGAGCATTTCCTGTGAGACAAGTATTAGTTTCCGATACACCACTGCAGGTTCAATGTATTCCTTGGACCTTCACATTGTCGATGAAACACAGAAATCGCATCGTAACCAAATACATAAGGCACAATGCCGCCTTAATTACAAGCATAGAGACTCTTCTTACAGTTGGTGTTTTGAGCATTCCCTGTGAGACCAGTAATAGTTTCCGATACACCACTGCAGGTTCAATGTATTCCTTGGACCTTCACATTCACGATGAAACACAGAAATCGCATCGGGATTAAATACAAAAGGCACAATGCCGCCTTAAGTACAAGAATTGGGACACTTCTTTCAGTCGGTGCTTTGAGCATTGCCTCTGAGAGCAGTATTAGTTTCCGATACACCACTGCAGGTTCAAGATATTCCTTGGACCTTCACATTGACTATGAAACACAGAAATCGCATCGGAATTAAATACAAAAGGCATAACGCCGCCTTAAGTACAAGAATAGAGACTCTCCTTACAGTCGGTGCTTTGAGCATTCCCTGTGAGACCAGTATTAGTTTCCGATACACCACAGCAGGTTCATAGTATTCCTTGGACCTTCACATTGACTATGAAACACAGAAATCGCATCGGAATTAAATAGAAAAGGCACAATGCCGCCTTAGGGACAAGAAATGAGACACTTCTTACAGTCGGAGCTTTGAGCATTCCCTCTGAGAGCATTGTTAGTTTCCGATACACCATTGCAGGTTCAAAGTATTCCTTGGACCTTCACATTGTCTATGAAACACAGAAATCGCATCGGAATTAAATACAAAAGGCACAATGCCGCCTTAAGTACAAGAATAGAGACTCTCTTTACAGTCGGTGCTTTGAGCATTCCCTGTGAGACCAGTATTAGTTTCCGATACACCACAGCAGGTTCATAGTATTCCTTGGACCTTCACATTGACTATGAAACACAGAAATCGCATCGGAATTAAATATAAAAGGCACAATGCCGCCTTAAGAACAAGAAATGAGACACTTCTTACAGTCGGAGCGTTGAGCATTCCCTCTGAGAGCAGTATTAGTTTCCGATACACCACTGCAGGTTCAATGTATTCCTTGGACCTTCACATTGACGATGAAACACAGAAATCGCATCGGAATTAAATATAAAAGGCGCAATGCCGCCTTCAGTACAAGAATAGAGACACTTCTTATAGTCGGTGATTTGAGCATTCCCTGTGAGACCAGTATTAGTTTCCGATACACCACTGCAGGTTCAATGTATTCCCTGGACATACACAAAGACGATGAAACACTGAAATTACATCGGAATTAAATACAAAAGACACAATGCCACCTTAATGCAAGAAGAGTGAGACTTCTTAGAGTCCATACTTCGATCCTTTCCTGTGAGACCAGTATTAGTTTCCGATACACCACTGCATGTTCAATGTATTCCTTGGACCTTCAAATTGACGATGACACAAAGAAATCGCATCGGAATTAAATAGAAAAGGCACAATGACGCCTTAATTACAAGAATAGAGACTCTTTTTACAGTCGGTGCTTTGAGCATTCCCTGTGAGACCAGTATTAGTTTCCGATACACCACCGCAGGTTCCATGTATTCCTTAGACCTTCACATTGACGATGAAACACAGAAATCGCATCGGAATAAAATGCAAAAGGCACAATGCCGCCTTAAGTACAAGAATAGAGACACTTCTTACAGTCGGTGATTTGAGCATTCCCTCTGAGAGCACTATTAGTTTCCGATACACCACTGCAGGTTCAAGGTATTCCTTGGACCTTCACATTGACTATGAAACACAGAAATCGCATCGGAATTAAATACAAAAGTCACAAGGCCGCCTTAAGTACAAGAATAGAGACTCTTCTTACAGTCAGTGCTTTGACCATTCCCTGTGAGACTAGTATTAGTTGCCGATACACCACTGCAGGTTCAAAGTATTCCTTGGACCTTCACATTGACTATGAAACACAGAAATCGCATCGGAATTAAATACAAAAGGCTCAATGCCGCCTTAAGTACAAGAATAGAGACTCTTCTTACAGTCGGTGCATTGAGCATTCCCTGTGAGACCAGTATTAGTTACCGATACACCACTGCCGGTTCAATGTATTCCTTGGACCTTCACATTGACGAAGAAACACAGAAATCGCATCGGAATTAAATACAAAAGGCACAATGTCGCCTTAATTACAAGAATAGAGACTCTTCTTACAGTCGGTGCTTTGAGCATTCCCTGTGAGACCAGTATTAGTTTCCGATACACCACTGCAGGTTCAATGTATTCCTTGGACCTTCACATTGACGATGAAACACAGAAATCGCATCGGAATTAAATACAAAAGGCACAATGCCGCCTTAATTCCAAGAAGAGTGAGACTTCTTAGAGTCTGTGCCTTGATCCATTCCTGTGAGACCAGTATTAGTTTCCGATACACCACTGCAGGTTCAATGTATTCCTTGGACCTTCACATTGACGATGAAACATAGTAATCGCATCGGAATTAAATACAAAATGCACAATGCCGCATTAATTACAAGAATAGAGACTCGTCTTACAGTCGGTGCTTGGAGTATTCCCTGTGAGACCAGTAATAGTTTCCGATACACCACTGCTGGTTGAATGTATTCCTTGGACGTTCACATTCACGATGAAACATAGAAATCGCATCGGAATTAAATACAAAAGGCACAATGCCGCCTTAAGTACAAGAATAGAGACACTTCTTACAGTCGGTGCTTTGAGCATTGCCTCTGAGGGCAGTATTAGTTTCCGATACACCACTGCAGGTTCAAGGTATTCCTTGGACCATCACATTGACTATGAAACACAGAAATCGCATCGGAATTGAATACAAAAGGCACAAGGATGACTTAAGTACAAGTATAGAGACTCTTCTTACAGTCGGTGCCATGAGCATTCCCTGTGAGACCAGTATTAGTTTCCGATACACCACAGCAGGTTCAAACTATTCCTTGGACCTTCACATTGACTATGAAACACAGAAATCGCATCGGAATTAAATACAAATGGCACAATGCCGCCTGAAGTACAAGAATAGAGACACTTCTTACAGTCGGTGCTTTGAGCATTCCCTCTGAGAGCAGTATTAGTTTCCGATACACCATTGCAGGTTCAATGTATTCCTTGGACCTTCACATTGTCTATGAAACACAGAAATCGCATCGGAATTAAATACAAAAGGCACAATGCCGCCTTAAGTACAAGAATAGAGACTCTTCATACAGTCGGTGCTGTGAGCATTCCCTGTGAGACCAGTATTAGTGTCCGATACACCACTGCAGTTTCAATGTATTAATTGGACCTTCACATTGACGAAGAATCACAGAAATCGCATCGGAATTAAATACAAAAGGCACAATGCCGCCTTAAGTACAAGAGTAGAGACTCTTCTTACAGTCGGTGATAGAGCATTCCCTGTGAGACCAGTATTAGTTTCCGATACTCCACTGCAGGTTCAATGTATTCCCTGGACATACACATTGACGATGAAACTCTGAAATTACATCGGAATTAAATACAAAAGACACAATGCCGCCTTAATGCAAGAAGAGTGCGACTTCTTAGGGTCCATTCTTTGATCCTTTCCTGTGAGACCAGTATTAGTTTCTGATACACCACTGCATGTTCAATATAATCCTTGGACCCTCAAATTGACGATGAAACAAGGAAATCGCATCGGAATTAAATACAAAAGGCACAATGCCGCCTTAAGAACAAGTATAGAGACTCTTCTTACAGTCGGTGCTTTGAGCATTCCCTGTGAGACCAGTATTAGTTTCCGATACGCAACTGCAGGTTCAATGTCTTCCTTGGACCTTCACATTGACGAAGAAACACAGAAATCGCATCAGAATTAAATACAAAGAGCACAATGCCGCCGTAATTACAAGAATAGAGACTCTTCTTACAGTCGGTGTTTTGAGCATTCCCTGTGAGACCATTATTAGTTTCAGATATACCACTGCAGGTTCAATGTATTCCTTGGACCTTTACATTGACGATGAAAAACAGAAATCGCATCGGAATTTAATACAAAAGGCACAATGCCGCCTTAAGTACAAGATTAGAGGCTCTTCTTACAGTCGGTGCTTTGAGCATTCTCTGTGAGACCAGTCTTAGTTTCCGATACACCACTGCAGGTTCAATGTATTCCTTGGACCTTTACATTGACGATGAAAAACAGAAATCGCATCGGAATTTAATACAAAAGGCACAATGCCGCCTTAAGTACAAGAATAGAGACTCTTCATACAGTCGGTGCTGTGAGCATTCCCTGTGAGACCAGTATTAGTGTCCGATACACCACTGCAGTTTCAATGTATTAATTGGACCTTCACATTGACGAAGAATCACAGAAATCGCATCGGAATTAAATACAAAAGGCACAATGCCGCCTTAAGTACAAGAGTAGAGATTCTTCTTACAGTCGGTGATAGAGCATTCCCTGTGAGACCAGTATTAGTTTCCGATACTCCACTGCAGGTTCAATGTATTCCCTGGACATACACATTGACGATGAAACTCTGAAATTACATCGGAATTAAATACAAAAGACACAATGCCGCCTTAATGCAAGAAGAGTGCGACTTCTTAGAGTCCATTCTTTGATCCTTTCCTGTGAGACCAGTATTAGTTTCCGATACACCACTGCAGGTTCAATGCATTCCTCGGACCTTCATATTGACGATGAAACACAGAAATCGCATCGGAATTATATACAAAAGGCACAATGCCCCCTTAATTACAAGAATAGAGACTCTTCTTGCAGTCGGTGCTTTGAGCATTCCCTGTGAGACCAGTATTAGTTTCCGATACACCACTGCGGGTTGAAAGTATTCCTTGGAACTTCACATTGACGATGAAACACAGAAATCGCATCGGAATTAAATCCAAAAGGCACAATGCCGCCTTAAGTACAAGAATAGAGACACTTCTTACAGTCGGTGCTATGAGCATTCCTTCTGAGACCAGTATTAGTTTCCGATACACCACTGCAGGTTCAAAGTATTCCTTGGACCTTCACATTGACTATGAAACACAGAAATCGCATCGGAGTTAAATACAAAAGGCACAATGCCGCCTTAAGTACAAGAATAGAGACTCTTCTTACATTCGGTGCTTTGAGCATTCGCTGTGAGGCCAGTATTAGTTTCCGATACACCACTGCAAGCTCAATGTATTTCTTGGACATACACAATGACGATGAAACACAGAAATCGCATCGGAATTAAATACAAAAGGCACAATGCCGCCTTAATTACAAGAATAGAGACTCTTCTTACAGTCGGCGCTTTGAGCATTCCCTGTGAGACCAGTATTAGTTTCCGATACACCACTGCAGGTTCAATGTATTGCTTGGAGCTTCACATTGACGATAATGCACAGAAATCGCATCGGAATTAAATACAAAATGCACAATGCCGAGTTCGGTACAAGAATAGAGATTCTTCTTACAGTCGGTGCTTTGAGCGTTCCCTGTGAGACCAGAATTAGTTTCCGATACACCACTGCAGGTTCAATGTATTCCTTGTCATACACATAGGCGATGAAACACTGAAATTACATCGGAATTTAATACAAAAGGTACAATGCCGCCTTAAGTGCAAGACTACAGACTCTTCTTACAGTCGGTGCTTTGAGCATTCCCTGTGAGACCAGTATTAGTTTCCGATACACAACTGCAGGTTCAGTGTATTCCTTGGACCTTCATATTGACAATGAAACACAGATATCGCATCGGAATTAAATACAAAAGGAACAATGCCGCCTTAAGTACAAGAATAGAGATTCTTGTTACAGTCGGTGTTTTGAGCATACCCTGTGAGACCAGTATTTGTTTGCGATACACCACTGCAGGTTCAATGAAATCCTTGGACCTTCACATTGACGATGAAACACAGAAATCGCATCGGAATAAAATACAAAAGGCACAATGCCGACTTAAGTACAAGAATAGAGACTCTTCTTACTGTCGGTGCTTTGCGCGTTCTCTGTGAGACCAGTATTAGTTTCCGATACACCATTGCACGTTCAATTTATTGCTTGGAGCTTCACATTGACGATAAAACACAGACATCGCATCGGAATTAAATACAAAAGGCACAATGTCGCCTTAAGTACAGGAGTAAAGACCCTTCTTACAGTCGGTGCTTTGAATATTCCCTGTGAGACCAGTATTAATTTCCGATACATCACTGCAGGTTCAATGTATTCCTTGTCATACACATTGACAATGAAACACTGAAATTACATCGGAATTAAATACAAATGGCACAAGGTCGCCTTAAGTACAAGAGTAGAGACTCTTCTTACAGTCGGTGATTTGAGCATTCCCTGTGAGACCAGTATTAGTTTCCGATACACCACTGCAGGTTCAAAGTATTCCTTGGACCTTCACATTGACTATGAAACACAGAAATCGCATCGGAATTAAATACAAAAGGGACAATGCCGGCTTAAGTATGAGAATAGAGACTCTTCTTACAGTTGGTGCTTTGAGCATTGTGCATTGAGCATTCCCAGTGAGACCAGTATTATTTTCCGATACACCACTGCAGGTTCAAGGTATTCCTTGGACCATCACATTGACTATGAAACACAGAAATCGCATCGGAATTGAATACAAAAGGCACAAGGATGACTTAAGTACAAGTATAGAGACTCTTCTTACAGTCGGTGCCATGAGCATTCCCTGTGAGACCAGTATTAGTTTCCGATACACCACAGCAGGTTCAAACTATTCCTTGGACCTTCACATTGACTATGAAACACAGAAATCGCATCGGAATTAAATACAAATGGCACAATGCCGCCTGAAGTACAAGAATAGAGACACTTCTTACAGTCGGTGCTTTGAGCATTCCCTCTGAGAGCAGTATTAGTTTCCGATACACCATTGCAGGTTCAATGTATTCCTTGGACCTTCACATTGTCTATGAAACACAGAAATCGCATCGGAATTAAATACAAAAGGCACAATGCCGCCTTAAGTACAAGAATACAGACTCTTCATACAGTCGGTGCTGTGAGCATTCCCTGTGAGACCAGTATTAGTGTCCGATACACCACTGCAGTTTCAATGTATTAATTGGACCTTCACATTGACGAAGAATCACAGAAATCGCATCGGAATTAAATACAAAAGGCACAATGCCGCCTTAAGTACAAGAGTAGAGACTCTTCTTACAGTCGGTGATAGAGCATTCCCTGTGAGACCAGTATTAGTTTCCGATACTCCACTGCAGGTTCAATGTATTCCCTGGACATACAAATTGACGATGAAACTCTGAAATTACATCGGAATTAAATACAAAAGACACAATGCCGCCTTAATGCAAGAAGAGTGCGACTTCTTAGAGTCCATTCTTTGATCCTTTCCTGTGAGACCAGTATTAGTTTCTGATACACCACTGCATGTTCAATATAATCCTTGGACCCTCAAATTGACGATGAAACAAGGAAATCGCATCGGAATTAAATACAAAAGGCACAATGCCGCCTTAAGAACAAGTATAGAGACTCTTCTTACAGTCGGTGCTTTGAGCATTCCCTGTGAGACCAGTATTAGTTTCCGATACGCAACTGCAGGTTCAATGTCTTCCTTGGACCTTCACATTGACGAAGAAACACAGAAATCGCATCAGAATTAAATACAAAGAGCACAATGCCGCCGTAATTACAAGAATAGAGACTCTTCTTACAGTCGGTGTTTTGAGCATTCCCTGTGAGACCAGTATTAGTTTCAGATACACCACTGCAGGTTCAATGTATTCCTTGGACCTTTACATTGACGATGAAAAACAGAAATCGCATCGGAATTTAATACAAAAGGCACAATGCCGCCTTAAGTACAAGATTAGAGGCTCTTCTTACAGTCGGTGCTTTGAGCATTCTCTGTGAGACCAGTCTTCGTTTCCGATACACCACTGCAGGTTCAATGTATTCCTTGGACCTTTACATTGACGATGAAAAACAGAAATCGCATCGGAATTTAATACAAAAGGCACAATGCCGCCTTAAGTACAAGAATAGAGACTCTTCATACAGTCGGTGCTGTGAGCATTCCCAGTGAGACCAGTATTAGTGTCCGATACACCACTGCAGTTTCAATGTATTAATTGGACCTTCACATTGACGAAGAATCACAGAAATCGCATCGGAATTAAATACAAAAGGCACAATGCCGCCTTAAGTACAAGAGTAGAGACTCTTCTTACAGTCGGTGATAGAGCATTCCCTGTGAGACCAGTATTAGTTTCCGATACTCCACTGCAGGTTCAATGTATTCCCTGGACATACACATTGACGATGAAACTCTGAAATTACATCGGAATTAAATACAAAAGACACAATGCCGCCTTAATGCAAGAAGAGTGCGACTTCTTAGAGTCCATTCTTTGATCCTTTCCTGTGAGACCAGTATTAGTTTCCGATACACCACTGCAGGTTCAATGCATTCCTCGGACCTTCATATTGACGATGAAACACAGAAATCGCATCGGAATTATATACAAAAGGCACAATGCCCCCTTAATTACAAGAATAGAGACTCTTCTTGCAGTCGGTGCTTTGAGCATTCCCTGTGAGACCAGTATTAGTTTCCGATACACCACTGCGGGTTGAAAGTATTCCTTGGAACTTCACATTGACGATGAAACACAGAAATCGCATCGGAATTAAATCCAAAAGGCACAATGCCGCCTTAAGTACAAGAATAGAGACACTTCTTACAGTCGGTGCTATGAGCATTCCTTCTGAGACCAGTATTAGTTTCCGATACACCACTGCAGGTTCAAAGTATTCCTTGGACCTTCACATTGACTATGAAACACAGAAATCGCATCGGAGTTAAATACAAAAGGCACAATGCCGCCTTAAGTACAAGAATAGAGACTCTTCTTACATTCGGTGCTTTGAGCATTCGCTGTGAGGCCAGTATTAGTTTCCGATACACCACTGCAAGCTCAATGTATTTCTTGGACATACACAATGACGATGAAACACAGAAATCGCATCGGAATTAAATACAAAAGGCACAATGCCGCCTTAATTACAAGAATAGAGACTCTTCTTACAGTCGGCGCTTTGAGCATTCCCTGTGAGACCAGTATTAGTTTCCGATACACCACTGCAGGTTCAATGTATTGCTTGGAGCTTCACATTGACGATAATGCACAGAAATCGCATCGGAATTAAATACAAAAAGCACAATGCCGAGTTCGGTACAAGAATAGAGATTCTTCTTACAGTCGGTGCTTTGAGCGTTCCCTGTGAGACCAGAATTAGTTTCCGATACACCACTGCAGGTTCAATGTATTCCTTGTCATACACATAGGCGATGAAACACTGAAATTACATCGGAATTAAATACAAAAGGAACAATGCCGCCTTAAGTACAAGAATAGAGATTCTTGTTACAGTCGGTGTTTTGAGCATACCCTGTGAGACCAGTATTTGTTTGCGATACACCACTGCAGGTTCAATGAAATCCTTGGACCTTCACATTGACGATGAAACACAGAAATCGCATCGGAATAAAATACAAAAGGCACAATGCCGACTTAAGTACAAGAATAGAGACTCTTCTTACTGTCGGTGCTTTGCGCGTTCTCTGTGAGACCAGTATTAGTTTCCGATACACCATTGCACGTTCAATTTATTGCTTGGAGCTTCACATTGACGATAAAACACAGACATCGCATCGGAATTAAATACAAAAGGCACAATGTCGCCTTAAGTACAGGAGTAAAGACCCTTCTTACAGTCGGTGCTTTGAATATTCCCTGTGAGACCAGTATTAATTTCCGATACATCACTGCAGGTTCAATGTATTCCTTGTCATACACATTGACAATGAAACACTGAAATTACATCGGAATTAAATACAAATGGCACAAGGTCGCCTTAAGTACAAGAGTAGAGACTCTTCTTACAGTCGGTGATTTGAGCATTCCCTGTGAGACCAGTATTAGTTTCCGATACACCACTGCAGGTTCAAAGTATTCCTTGGACCTTCACATTGACTATGAAACACAGAAATCGCATCGGAATTAAATACAAAAGGGACAATGCCGGCTTAAGTATGAGAATAGAGACTCTTCTTACAGTTGGTGCTTTGAGCATTGTGCATTGAGCATTCCCAGTGAGACCAGTATTATTTTCCGATACACCACTGCAGGTTCAAGGTATTCCTTGGACCATCACATTGACTATGAAACACAGAAATCGCATCGGAATTGAATACAAAAGGCACAAGGATGACTTAAGTACAAGTATAGAGACTCTTCTTACAGTCGGTGCCATGAGCATTCCCTGTGAGACCAGTATTAGTTTCCGATACACCACAGCAGGTTCAAACTATTCCTTGGACCTTCACATTGACTATGAAACACAGAAATCGCATCGGAATTAAATACAAATGGCACAATGCCGCCTGAAGTACAAGAATAGAGACACTTCTTACAGTCGGTGCTTTGAGCATTCCCTCTGAGAGCAGTATTAGTTTCCGATACACCATTGCAGGTTCAATGTATTCCTTGGACCTTCACATTGTCTATGAAACACAGAAATCGCATCGGAATTAAATACAAAAGGCACAATGCCGCCTTAAGTACAAGAATAGAGACTCTTCATACAGTCGGTGCTGTGAGCATTCCCTGTGAGACCAGTATTAGTGTCCGATACACCACTGCAGTTTCAATGTATTAATTGGACCTTCACATTGACGAAGAATCACAGAAATCGCATCGGAATTAAATACAAAAGGCACAATGCCGCCTTAAGTACAAGAGTAGAGACTCTTCTTACAGTCGGTGATAGAGCATTCCCTGTGAGACCAGTATTAGTTTCCGATACTCCACTGCAGGTTCAATGTATTCCCTGGACATACAAATTGACGATGAAACTCTGAAATTACATCGGAATTAAATACAAAAGACACAATGCCGCCTTAATGCAAGAAGAGTGCGACTTCTTAGAGTCCATTCTTTGATCCTTTCCTGTGAGACCAGTATTAGTTTCTGATACACCACTGCATGTTCAATATAATCCTTGGACCCTCAAATTGACGATGAAACAAGGAAATCGCATCGGAATTAAATACAAAAGGCACAATGCCGCCTTAAGAACAAGTATAGAGACTCTTCTTACAGTCGGTGCTTTGAGCATTCCCTGTGAGACCAGTATTAGTTTCCGATACGCAACTGCAGGTTCAATGTCTTCCTTGGACCTTCACATTGACGAAGAAACACAGAAATCGCATCAGAATTAAATACAAAGAGCACAATGCCGCCGTAATTACAAGAATAGAGACTCTTCTTACAGTCGGTGTTTTGAGCATTCCCTGTGAGACCAGTATTAGTTTCAGATACACCACTGCAGGTTCAATGTATTCCTTGGACCTTTACATTGACGATGAAAAACAGAAATCGCATCGGAATTTAATACAAAAGGCACAATGCCGCCTTAAGTACAAGATTAGAGGCTCTTCTTACAGTCGGTGCTTTGAGCATTCTCTGTGAGACCAGTCTTAGTTTCCGATACACCACTGCAGGTTCAATGTATTCCTTGGACCTTTACATTGACGATGAAAAACAGAAATCGCATCGGAATTTAATACAAAAGGCACAATGCCGCCTTAAGTACAAGAATAGAGACTCTTCATACAGTCGGTGCTGTGAGCATTCCCTGTGAGACCAGTATTAGTGTCCGATACACCACTGCAGTTTCAATGTATTAATTGGACCTTCACATTGACGAAGAATCACAGAAATCGCATCGGAATTAAATACAAAAGGCACAATGCCGCCTTAAGTACAAGAGTAGAGACTCTTCTTACAGTCGGTGATAGAGCATTCCCTGTGAGACCAGTATTAGTTTCCGATACTCCACTGCAGGTTCAATGTATTCCCTGGACATACACATTGACGATGAAACTCTGAAATTACATCGGAATTAAATACAAAAGACACAATGCCGCCTTAATGCAAGAAGAGTGCGACTTCTTAGAGTCCATTCTTTGATCCTTTCCTGTGAGACCAGTATTAGTTTCCGATACACCACTGCAGGTTCAATGCATTCCTCGGACCTTCATATTGACGATGAAACACAGAAATCGCATCGGAATTATATACAAAAGGCACAATGCCCCCTTAATTACAAGAATAGAGACTCTTCTTGCAGTCGGTGCTTTGAGCATTCCCTGTGAGACCAGTATTAGTTTCCGATACACCACTGCGGGTTGAAAGTATTCCTTGGAACTTCACATTGACGATGAAACACAGAAATCGCATCGGAATTAAATCCAAAAGGCACAATGCCGCCTTAAGTACAAGAATAGAGACACTTCTTACAGTCGGTGCTATGAGCATTCCTTCTGAGACCAGTATTAGTTTCCGATACACCACTGCAGGTTCAAAGTATTCCTTGGACCTTCACATTGACTATGAAACACAGAAATCGCATCGGAGTTAAATACAAAAGGCACAATGCCGCCTTAAGTACAAGAATAGAGACTCTTCTTACATTCGGTGCTTTGAGCATTCGCTGTGAGGCCAGTATTAGTTTCCGATACACCACTGCAAGCTCAATGTATTTCTTGGACATACACAATGACGATGAAACACAGAAATCGCATCGGAATTAAATACAAAAGGCACAATGCCGCCTTAATTACAAGAATAGAGACTCTTCTTACAGTCGGCGCTTTGAGCATTCCCTGTGAGACCAGTATTAGTTTCCGATACACCACTGCAGGTTCAATGTATTGCTTGGAGCTTCACATTGACGATAATGCACAGAAATCGCATCGGAATTAAATACAAAAAGCACAATGCCGAGTTCGGTACAAGAATAGAGATTCTTCTTACAGTCGGTGCTTTGAGCGTTCCCTGTGAGACCAGAATTAGTTTCCGATACACCACTGCAGGTTCAATGTATTCCTTGTCATACACATTGGCGATGAAACACTGAAATTACATCGGAATTTAATACAAAAGGTACAATGCCGCCTTAAGTGCAAGACTACAGACTCTTCTTACAGTCGGTGCTTTGAGCATTCCCTGTGAGACCAGTATTAGTTTCCGATACACAACTGCAGGTTCAGTGTATTCCTTGGACCTTCATATTGACAATGAAACACAGATATCGCATCGGAATTAAATACAAAAGGCACAATGCCGCCTTAAGTACAAGAATAGAGATTCTTGTTACAGTCGGTGTTTTGAGCATACCCTGTGAGACCAGTATTTGTTTCCGATACACCACTGCAGGTTCAATGAAATCCTTGGACCTTCACATTGACGATGAAACACAGAAATCGCATCGGAATAAAATACAAAAGGCACAATGCCGACTTAAGTACAAGAATAGAGACTCTTCTTACTGTCGGTGCTTTGCGCGTTCTCTGTGAGACCAGTATTAGTTTCCGATACACCATTGCACGTTCAATTTATTGCTTGGAGCTTCACATTGACGATAAAACACAGACATCGCATCGGATGTAAATACAAAAGGCACAATGTCGCCTTAAGTACAGGAGTAAAGACCCTTCTTACAGTCGGTGCTTTGAATATTCCCTGTGAGACCAGTATTAATTTCCGATACATCACTGCAGGTTCAATGTATTCCTTGTCATACACATTGACAATGAAACACTGAAATTACATCGGAATTAAATACAAATGGCACAAGGTCGCCTTAAGTACAAGAGTAGAGACTCTTCTTACAGTCGGTGATTTGAGCATTCCCTGTGAGACCAGTATTAGTTTCCGATACACCACTGCAGGTTCAAAGTATTCCTTGGACCTTCACATTGACTATGAAACACAGAAATCGCATCGGAATTAAATACAAAAGGGACAATGCCGGCTTAAGTATGAGAATAGAGACTCTTCTTACAGTTGGTGCTTTGAGCATTGTGCTTTGAGCATTCCCAGTGAGACCAGTATTATTTTCCGATACACCGCTGCAGGTTCAATGTATTCCTTTGACATACACAATGACGACGAAACACTGAAATTACAACGGAATTAAATACAAAAGACACAATGCCGCCTTAATGCAAGAAGAGTGAGACTTCTTAGAGTCCATTTTTCGATCCTTTCCTGTGAGACCAGTATTAGTTTCCGATACACCACTGCAGGTTCAAAGTATTCCGTGCACCTACACATTGACTATGAAACACAGAAATCGCATCGGAATTAAATACAATAGGCACAATGCCGCCTTAAGTACATGAATAGAGACACTTCTTACCGTCGATCCTTTGAGCATTCCCTCTGAGAGCAGTATTAGTTTCCGATACACCACTGCAGGTTCAAAGTATTCCTTGGACCTTCACATTGACGATGAAGCACATAAATCGCTTCGGAATTGAATACAAGAAGCACAATGCCGCGTAAAGTACAAGAATAGAGACTCTTCTTACAGTCGGTGCTTTGAGCATTCCCTGTGAGAAGAGTATTAGTTTCCGATACACCACTGCAGGTTCAATGTATTCCTTGGACATACACATTGACGATGAAACACTCAAATTACATCGACATTAAATACAAAAGGCACAATGCCGCCTTAGGTGCCAGAAGAGTGAGACTTCTTAGTGTTTGTGCTTTGATCGTTTCCTGTGAGACCAGTATTAGTTTCCGATACACCACTGCAGGTTCAATGTATTTCTTGGATCTTCACATTGACGATGAAACACAGAAATCGCATCGGAATTAAATACAAGAAGCACAATGCCGCGTAAAGTACATGTACAGAGACTCTTCCACAGTCTGTGCCTTGAACACTCCCTGTGTGACCAGTATTAGTTTCCGATGCACCACTGCAGGCTCAATGTATTCCTTGGACCTAAACATTGATGATGAAACACTGAAATTACATCGGAATTAAATACAAAAGACACAATGCCGCCTTAATGCAAGAAGAGTGAGACTTCTTAGAGTCCATTCTTTGATCCTTTCCTGTGAGACCAGTAATAGTTTCCGATACACCACTGCATGTTCAATGTATTCCTTGGACCTTCAAATTGACTTTGACACAAAGAAATCGCATCGGAATTAAATACAAAAGGCACAATGCCGCCTTAATTACAAGAATAGAGACTCTTCTTACAGTCGGTGCTTTGAGCATTCCCTGTGAGACCAGTATTAGTTTCCGATACACTACTGCAGGTTCAATGTATTCCTTGGACCTTCACATTGACGATGAAACACAGAAATCGCATCGTAATTAAATACAAAAGCACAATGCCGCCTTAATTCCAAGAAGAGTGAGACTTCTTAGAGTCTGTGCCTTGATCCTTTCCTGTGAGACCAGTATTAGTTTCCGATACACCACTGCAGGTTCAATGTATTCCTTGGACCTTCACATTGACGATGAAACATAGAAATCGCATCGGAATTAAATACAAAATGCACAATGCCGCTTTAATTACAAGAATAGAGACACGTCTTACAGTCGGTGCTTGGAGTATTCCCTGTGAGACCAGTAATAGTTTCCGATACACCACTGCTGGTTGAATGTATTCCTTGGACGTTCACATTCACGATGAAACATAGAAATCGCATCGGAATTAAATACAAAAGGCACAATGCCGCCTTAAGTACAAGAATAGAGACACTTCTTACAGTCGGTGCTTTGAGCATTACCTCTGAGGGCAGTATTAGTTTCCGATACACCACTTCAGGTTCAAGGTATTCCTTGGACCTTCACATTGACGATGAAACACAGAAATCGCATCGTAACCAAATACAAAAGGCACAATGCCGCCTTAATTACAAGCATAGAGACTCTTCTTACAGTTGGTGTTTTGAGCATTCCCTGTGAGACCAGTAATAGTTTCCGATACACCACTGCAGGTTCAATGTATTCCTTGGACCTTCACATTCACGATGAAACACAGAAATCGCATCGGGATTAAATACAAAAGGCACAATGCCGCCTTAAGTACAAGAATAGAGACACTTCTTTCAGTCGGTGCTTTGAGCATTGCCTCTGAGAGCAGTATTAGTTTCCGATACACCACTGCAGGTTCAAGATATTCCTTGGACCTTCACATTGACTATGAAACACGGAAATCGCATCGGAATTAAATACAAAAGGCATAAGGCCGCCTTAAGTACAAGAATAGAGACTCTCCTTACAGTCGGTGCTTTGAGCATTCCCTGTGAGACCAGTATTAGTTTCCGATACACCACAGCAGGTTCATAGTATTCCTTGGACCTTCACATTGACTATGAAACACAGAAATCGCATCGGAATTAAATAGAAAAGGCACAATGCCGCCTTAAGTACAAGAATAGAGACTCTCTTTACAGTCGGTGCTTTGAGCATTCCCTGTGAGACCAGTATTAGTTTCCGATACACCAAAGCAGGTTCATAGTATTCCTTGGACCTTCACATTGACTATGAAACACAGAAATCGCATCGGAATTAAATATAAAAGGCACAATGCCGCCTTAAGAACAAGAATTGAGACACTTCTTACAGTCGGAGCTTTGAGCATTCCCTCTGAGAGCAGTATTAGTTTCCGATACACCACTGCAGGTTCAATGTATTCCTTGGACCTTCACATTGACGATGAAACACAGAAATCGCATCGGAATTAAATACAAAAGGCGCAATGCCGCCTTCAGTACAAGAATAGAGACACTTCTTATAGTCGGTGATTTGAGCATTCCCTGTGAGACCAGTATTAGTTTCCGATACACCACTGCAGGTTCAATGTATTCCCTGGACAAACATAAAGACGATGAAACACTGAAATTACATCGGAATTAAATACAAAAGACACAATGCCACCTTAATGCAAGAAGAGTGAGACTTCTTAGAGTCCATTCTTCGATCCTTTCCTGTGAGACCAGTATTAGTTTCCGATACACCACTGCATGTTCAATGTATTCCTTGGACCTTCAAATTGACGATGACACAAAGAAATCGCATCGGAATTAAATAGAAAAGGCACAATGGCGCCTTAATTACAAGAATAGAGACTCTTTTTACAGTCGGTGATTTGAGCATTCCCTCTGAGAGCACTATTAGTTTCCGATACACCACTGCAGGTTCAAGGTATTCCTTGGACCTTCACATTGACTATGAGACACAGAAATCGCATCGGAATTAAATACAAAAGTCACCAGGCCGCCTTAAGTACAAGAATAGAGACTCTTCTTACAGTCAGTGCTTTGACCATTCCCTGTGAGACTAGTATTAGTTGCCGATACACCACTGCAGGTTCAAAGTATTCCTTGGACCTTCACATTGACTATGAAACACAGAAATCGCATCGGAATTAAATACAAAAGGCTCAATGCCGCCTTAAGTACAAGAATAGAGACTCTTCTTACAGTCGATGCATTGAGCATTCCCTGTGAGACCAGTATTAGTTACCGATACACCACTGCCGGTTCAATGTATTCCTTGGACCTTCACATTGACGAAGAAACACAGAAATCGCATCGGAATTAAATACAAAAGGCACAATGCCGCCTTAATTACAAGAATAGAGACTCTTCTTACAGTCGGTGCTTTGAGCATTCCCTGTGAGACCAGTATTAGTTTCCGATACACCACTGCAGGTTCAATGTATTCCTTGGACCTTCACATTGACGATGAAACACAGAAATCGCATCGGAATTAAATACAAAAGGCACAATGCCGCCTTAATTCCAAGAAGAGTGAGACTTCTTAGAGTCTGTGCCTTGATCCATTCCTGTGAGACCAGTATTAGTTTCCGATACACCACTGCAGGTTCAATGTATTCCTTGGACCTTCACATTGACGATGAAACATAGAAATCGCATCGGAATTAAATACAAAATGCACAATGCCGCTTTAATTACAAGAATAGAGACTCGTCTTACAGTCGGTGCTTGGAGTATTCCCTGTGAGACCAGTAATAGTTTCCGATACACCACTGCTGGTTGAATCTATTCCTTGGACGTTCACATTCACGATGAAACATAGAAATCGCATCGGAATTAAATACAAAAGGCACAATGCCGCCTTAAGTACAAGAATAGAGACACTTCTTACAGTCGGTGCTTTGAGCATTGCCTCTGAGGGCAGTATTAGTTTCCGATACACCACTGCAGGTTCAAGGTATTCCTTGGACCATCACATTGACTATGAAACACAGAAATCGCATCGGAATTGAATACAAAAGGCACAAGGATGACTTAAGTACAAGTATAGAGACTCTTCTTACAGTCGGTGATAGAGCATTCCCTGTGAGACCAGTATTAGTTTCCGATACTCCACTGCAGGTTCAATGTATTCCCTGGACATACACATTGACGATGAAACACTGAAATTACATCGGAATTAAATACAAAAGACACAATGCCGCCTTAATGCAAGAAGAGTGCGACTTCTTAGAGTCCATTCTTTGATCCTTTCCTGTGAGACCAGTATTAGTTTCTGATACACCACTGCATGTTCAATATAATCCTTGGACCCTCAAATTGACGATGAAACAAGGAAATCGCATCGGAATTAAATACAAAAGGCACAATGCCGCCTTAAGAACAAGTATAGAGACTCTTCTTACAGTCGGTGCTTTGAGCATTCCCTGTGAGACCAGTATTAGTTTCCGATACACCACTGCGGGTTGAAAGTATTCCTTGGACCTTCACATTGACGATGAAACACAGAAATCGCATCGGAATGAAATACAAAAGGCACAATGCCGCCTTAAGTACAAGAATAGAGACACTTCTTACAGTCGGTGCTATGAGCATTCCTTCTGAGACCAGTATTAGTTTCCGATACACCACTGCAGGTTCAAAGTATTCCTTGGACCTTCACATTGACTATGAAACACAGAAATCGCATCGGAGTTAAATACAAAAGGCACAATGCCGCCTTAAGTACAAGAATAGAGACTCTTCTTACATTCGGTGCTTTGAGCATTCGCTGTGAGACCAGTATTAGTTTCCGATACACCACTGCAAGCTCAATGTATTTCTTGGACATACACAATGACGATGAAACACAGAAATCGCATCGGAATTAAATACAAATAGCACAATGCCGCCTTAATTACAAGAATAGAGACTCTTCTTACAGTCGGCGCTTTGAGCATTCCCTGTGAGACCAGTATTAGTTTCCGATACACCACTGCAGGTTCAATGTATTGCTTGGAGCTTCACATTGGCGATAATGCACAGAAATCGCATCGGAATTAAATACAGAAAGCACAATGCCGAGTTCGGTACAAGAATAGAGATTCTTCTTACAGTCGGTGCTTTGAGCGTTCCCTGTGAGACCAGAATTAGTTTCCGATACACCACTGCAGGTTCAATGTATTCCTTGTCATACACATTGGCGATGAAACACTGAAATTACATTGGAATTTAATACAAAAGGTACAATGCCGCCTTAAGTGCAAGACTACAGACTCTTCTTACAGTCGGTGCTTTGAGCATTCCCTGTGAGACCAGTATTAGTTTCCGATACACAACTGCAGGTTCAGTGTATTCCTTGGACCTTCATATTGACAATGGAACACAGAAATCGCATCGGAATTAAATACAAAAGGCACAATGCCGCCTTAAGTACAAGAATAGAGATTCTTGTTACAGTCGGTGTTTTGAGCATACCCTGTGAGACCAGTATTTGTTTCCGATACACCACTGCAGGTTCAATGAAATCCTTGGACCTTCACATTGACGATGAAACACAGAAATCGCATCGGAATAAAATACAAAAGGCACAATGCCGACTTAAGTACAAGAATAGAGACTCTTCTTACTGTCGGTGCTTTGCGCGTTCTCTGTGAGACCAGTATTAGTTTCCGATACACCATTGCACGTTCAATTTATTGCTTGGAGCTTCACATTGACGATAAAACACAGACATCGCATCGGAATTAAATACAAATGGCACAATGTCGCCTTAAGTACAGGAGTAGAGACCCTTCTTACAGTCGGTGCTTTGAATATTCCCTGTGAGACCAGTATTAATTTCCGATACATCACTGCAGGTTCAATGTATTCCTTGTCATACAAATTGACAATGAAACACTGAAATTACATCGGAATTAAATACAAAAGGCACAATGCCACCTTACGTACAAGAATAGAGACTCTTCTTACAGTCGGTGCTTTGAGCATTCCCTGTGAGACCAGTAATAGTTTCCGATTCACCACTGCAGGTTCAATGTATTCCTTGGACCTTCACATTCACGATGAAACACAGAAATCGCATCGGAATTAAATACAAAAGGCACAATGCCGCCTTAAGTACAAGAATAGAGACACTTCTTACAGGCGGTGCTTTGAGCATTCCTTCTGAGAGCAGTATTAGTTTCCGATACACCACTGCAGGTACAAAGTATTCCTTGGACCTTCACATTGACGATGAAACACAGAAATCGCATCGGAATTAAATACAAATGGCACAAGGTCGCCTTAAGTACAAGAGTAGAGACTCTTCTTACAGTCGGTGATTTGAGCATTCCCTGTGAGACCAGTATTAGTTTCCGATACACCACTGCAGGTTCAAAGTATTCCTTGGACCTTCACATTGACTATGAAACACAGAAATCGCATCGGAATTAAATACAAAAGGGACAATGCCTGCTTAAGTATGAGAATAGAGACTCTTCTTACAGTTGGTGCTTTGAGCATTGTGCTTTGAGCATTCCCAGTGAGACCAGTATTATTTTCCGATACACCACAGCAGGTTCATTGTATTCCTTTGACCTTCACATTGACGATGAAACACAGAAATCGCATCGGAATTAAATACAAGAGGCACAATGCCGCCTTAAGTACAATAATAGAGACTCTTCTTACAGTCGGTGCTTTGAGCATTCCCTGTGAGACCAGTATTAGTTTCCGATACACCGCTGCAGGTTCAATGTATTCCTTTGACATACACAATGACGACGAAACACTGAAATTACATCGGAATTAAATACAAAAGACACAATGCCGCCTTAATGCAAGAAGAGTGAGACTTCTTAGAGTCCATTTTTCGATCCTTTCCTGTGAGACCAGTATTAGTTTCCGATACACCACAGCAGGTTCAAAGTATTCCGTGCACCTACACATTGACTATGAAACACAGAAATCGCATCGGAATTAAATACAAAAGCCACAATGCCGCCTTAAGTACATGAATAGAGACACTTCTTACCGTCGATCCTTTGAGCATTCCCTCTGAGAGCAGTATTAGTTTCCGATACACCACTGCAGGTTCAAAGTATTCCTTGGACCTTCACATTGACGATGAAGCACAGAAATCGCTTCGGAATTGAATACAAGAAGCACAATGCCGCGTAAAGTACAAGAATAGAGACTCTTCTTACAGTCGGTGCTTTGAGCATTCCCTGTGAGAAGAGTATTAGTTTCCGATACACCACTGCAGGTTCAATGTATTCCTTGGACATACACATTGACGATGAAACACTCAAATTACATCGACATTAAATACAAAAGGCACAATGCCGCCTTAGGTGCCAGAAGAGTGAGACTTCTTAGTGTTTGTGCTTTGATCGTTTCCTGTGAGACCAGTATTAGTTTCCGATACACCACTGCAGGTTCAATGTATTTCTTGGATCTTCACATTGACGATGAAACACAGAAATCGCATCGGAATTAAACACAAGAAGCACAATGCCGCGTAAAGTACATGTACAGAGACTCTTCCACAGTCTGTGCCTTGAACACTCCCTGTGTGAAAAGTATTAGTTTCCGATACACCACTACATGTTCAATGTATTCCTTGGAGATACACATTGGCGATGAAATACTGAAATTACATCGGAATTAATACAAAAGGCACAATGCCGCCTTAATGACAAGAATAGAGACTCTTCTTACAGTCGGTGCTTGAGCATTCCCTGTGAGACCAGTAACAGTTTCCGATACACGACTGCAGGTTCAATGTATTCCTTGGACCTTCACATTGACGATGAAACACAGAATTCGCATCGGAATTAAATACAAAAGGCACAATGCCGCCTTAAGTACAAGAATAGAGACAGTTCCCTCAGTCGGTGCTTTGAGCATTGCCTCTGAGACCAGTATTAGTTTCCGATACACCACTGCAGGTTCAAAGTATTCCTTGGACCTTCACACTGACTATGAAACACAGAAATCGCATCGGAATTAAATACAAAAGGCAAAATGCCGCCTTAAGTACAAGAATAGAGACTCTTCTTACAGTTGGAGCTTTGAGCATTTCCTCTGAGAGCAGTATTAGTTTCCGATACACCACTGCAGGTTCAAAGTATTCCATGGACCTTCACATTGACTATGAAACACAGAAATCCCATCGGAATTAAATACAAAAGGCACAATGCCGCCTTAAGTACAAGAATAGAGACTCTTCATACAGTCGGTGCTTTGAGCATTCCCTGTGAGACCAGTATTAGTTTCCGAACCACAACTGCAGGTTCAGTGTATTCCTTGGAACTTAATATTGCCAATGAAACACAGAAATCGCATCGGAATTAAATACAAAAACACAATGCCGCCTTAAGTACAAGAATAGAGATTCTTGTTACAGTCGGTGCTATGAGCATTCCCTGTGAGACCATTATTTGTTTGCCATACACCACTGCAGGTTCAATGTATTCCTTGGGCCTTCACATTGACGATGAAACACAGATATCGCATCGGAATAAAATACAAAAGGCACAATGCCGACTTAAGTACAAGAATAGGGGCTCTTCTTACTGTCGGTGCTTTGAGCATTCCCTGTGAGACCAGTATTAGTTTCCGATACACCACTGCAGTTTCAATGTATTCCTTGTCATACAGATTGATGATGAAACACTGAAATTACATCGGAATTAAATACAAAAGGCACAATGCCGCTTTTAGTGCAAGATGAGTGAGACTTCTTAGAATCGGTATTTGATCCTTTAATGTGAGACCAGCATTAGTTTCCGATACACGACTGCAGGTTCAAAGTATTTCTTGAACCTTCACATTGACTATGAAACACAGAAATCGCATCGGAATTAAATACAAAGCTCACAATGCCGGCTTAAGTACAAGAATACAGACTCTTCTTACAGATAGTTCTTTGAGCATTCCCTGTGAGACCAGTATTAGTTTCTGATACGCCGCTGCCGGTTCAATGTATTCCTTGGACATACACATTGGCGATGAAATACTGAAATTACATCGGAATTAAATACAAAAGGCACAATGCCGCCTTAAGTGCTAGAGGAGTGAGACTTCTTAGTGTCTGTGCCTTGATCCTTTCCTGTGAGACCAGTATTAGTTTCCGATACACCACTACAGGTTCAATCTATTCCTTGGACCTTCACATTGACGATGAAACACAGAAATCGCATCGGAACTAAATACAAAAGGCACAATGCCGCCTTAATTACAAGAATAGAGACTCTTCTTACAGTCGGTGCTTGAGCATTCCCTGTGAGACCAGTAGTAGTTTCCGATACACCACTGCAGGTTCAATGTATTCCTTGGACCTTCACAATGACGATGAAACACAGAAATCGCATCGGAATTAAATACAAGAAGCACAATGCCGCGTAAAGTACAAGATCAGTGACTCTTCTACAGTCTGTGCCTTGAACATTCTCTGCGAGACCAGTATTAGTTTCCGATAAACCACTGCAGGTTCAATGTACTCCTTGGACATACACATTAACGATGAAACACTCAAATTACATCGAAATTAAATACAAAAGGCACAATGCCGCCTTAAGTGCAAGATGAGAGAGACTTCTTAGAGTCTGTGCTTTGATCCTTGGCTGTGAGACCAGTATTAGTTTACGATACACCACTGCAGGTTCAATGTATTCCTTGGACCTCCACATTGACGATGAAGCACAGATATCGCTTCGGAATTGAATACAAGAAGCACAATGCCGCGTAAAGTACAAGATCAGAGACTGTTCTACAGTCTGTGCCTTGAACACTCCCTGTGAGACCAGTATTAGTTTCCGATACACCACTGCAGGTTCAATGTATTCCTTGGACATACACATTGACAATGAAACACTCAAATTACATCGACATTAAATACAAAAGGCACAATGCCGCCTTAGGTGCCAGAAGAGTGAGACTTCTTAGTGTTTGTGCTTTGATCGTTTCCTGTGAGACCAGTATTAGTTTCCGATACACCACTGCAGGTTCAATGTATTTCTTGGACCTTCACATTGACGATGAAACACAGAAATCGCATCGGAATTAAATACAAGAAGCACAATGCCGCGTAAAGTACATGTACAGAGACTCTTCCACAGTCTGTGCCTTGAACACTCCCTGTGTGACCAGTATTAGTTTCCGATACACCACTGCAGGCTCAATGTATTCCTTGGACCTAAACATTGATGATGAAACACTGAAATTACATCGGAATTAAATACAAAAGGCACAATGCCGCCTTAAGTACAAGAATAGAGACTCTTCTTACAGTCGGTGCTTTGAGCATTCCCTGTGAGACCTGTATTAGTTTCCGATACACCACTGTAGGTTCAATGTATTCCTTGGACATACACATTGACGATGAAATACTGAAATTACATCGGAATTAAATACAAAAGGCACAATGCCGCCTTAAGTGCTAGAAGAGTGAGACTTCTTAGAGTCTGTGCCTTGATCCTTTCCTGTGAGACCAGTATTAGTTTCCGATACTCCACTGCAGGTTCAATGTATTCCTTGGACATACACAGTGACGATGAAATACTGAGATTACATCGGAATTAATACAAAAGGCACAATGCCGCCTTAATGAGAAGAATAGAGACTCTTCTTACAGTCGGTGCTTGAGCATTCCCTGTGAGACCAGTAATAGTTTCCGATACACGACTGCAGGTTCAATGTATTCCTTGGACCTTCACATTGACGATGAAACACAGAAATCGCATCGGAATTAAATACAAAAGGCACAATGCCGCATTAAGTACAAGAATAGAGACTCTTCTTACAGTCGGTGCTCTGAGCATTCCCTGTGAGACCAGTATTAGTATCCGATACACCACTGCAGGTTCAATGTATTCCTTGGACATACACAGTGACGATGAAATACTGAGATTACATCGGAATTAATACAAAAGGCACAATGCCGCCTTAATGAGAAGAATAGAGACTCTTCTTACAGTCGGTGCTTGAGCATTCCCTGTGAGACCAGTAATAGTTTCCGATACACGACTGCAGGTTCAATGTATTCCTTGGACGTTCACATTGACGATGAAATACAGAAATCGCATCGGAATTAAATACAAAAGGCACAATGCCGCCTTAAGTACAAGAATAGAGACACATCCCTCAGTCGGTGCTTTGAGCATTGCCTCTGAGACCAGTATTAGTTTCCGATACACCACTGCAGGTTCAAAGTATTCCTTGGACCTTCACACTGACTATGAAACACAGAAATCGCATCGGAATTAAATACAAAAGGCACAATGCCGCCTTAAGTACAAGAATAGAGACTCTTCTTACAGTTGGAGCTTTGAGCATTTCCTCTGAGAGCAGTATTAGTTTCCGATACACCACTGCAGGTTCAAAGTATTCCTTGGACCTTCACATTGACTATGAAACACAGAAACCCCATCGGAATTAAATACAAAAGGCACAATGCCGCCCTAAGTACAAGAATAGAGACTCTTCATACAGTCGGTGCTTTGAGCATTCCCTGTGAGACCAGTATTAGTTTCCGATCCACAACAGCAGGTTCAGTGTATTCCTTGGACCTTAATATTGCCAATGAAACACAGAAATCGCATCGGAATTAAATACAAAAACACAATGCCGCCTTAAGTACAAGAATAGAGATTCTTGTTACAGTCGGTGCTTTGAGCATTCCCTGTGAGACCATTATTCGTTTCCGATACACCACTGCAGGTTCAATGTATTCCTTGGGCTTCACATTGACGATGAGACACAGATATCGCATCGGAATAAAATACAAAAGGCACAATGCCGACTTAAGTACAAGAATAGGGGCTCTTCTTACTGTCGGTGCTTTGAGCATTCCCTGTGAGACCAGTATTAGTTTCCGATACACCACTGCAGTTTCAATGTATTCCTTGTCATACACATTGATGATGAAACACTGAAATTACATCGGAATTAAATACAAAAATCACAATGCCGCTTTTAGTGCAAGATGAGTGAGACTTCTTAGAATCGGTACTTTGATCCTTTAATGTGAGACCAGTATTAGTTTCCGATACACGTCTGCAGGTTCAAACTATTCCTTGAACCTTCACATTGACGATGAAACACAGAAATCGCATCGGAACTAAATACAAAAGGCACAATGCCGCCTTAATTACAAGAATAGAGACTCTTCTTACAGTCGGTGCTTGAGGATTCCCTGTGAGACCAGTAATACTTTCCGATACACCACTGCAGGTTCAATGTATTCCTTGGACCTTCACAATGACGATGAAACACAGAAATCGCATCGGAATTAAATACAAAAGGCACAATTTCGCCTTAAGTACAAGAATAGAGACATTTCTCACAGTCGGAGATTTGAGCATTCCCTCTGAGAGCAGTATTAGTTTCCGATACACCACTGCAGGTTCAATGTATTGCTTGGAGCTTCAAATTGACGATGAAACACAGAAATCGCATCGGAATTAAATACAAAAGACAGAATGACGCCTTAATGCAAGAAGAGTAAGACTTCTTAGAGTCCATTCTTTGATCCTTTCCTGTGAGACCAGTATTAGTTCCGATACACCACTGCAGGTTCAATGTAATCCTTGGACATTCACATTGACGATGAAACACTGAAATTACATCGCAATTAAATACAAAAGGCTCAATGTCATCTTAAGCGCAAAAGGAGTGAGACTTCTTAGAGTTTGTGCTTTGATCCTTTCCTATGAGACAACTATTAGTTGCCGATACACCACTGCACGTTCAAGGTATTCCTTGGACCTTCACATTGACTATGAAACACAGAAATCGCATCGGAATTAAATACAAAAGGCACAAGGCAGCCTTAAGTACAAGAATAGAGACACTTCTCTCAGTCGGTGCTTTGAGCATTGCCTCTGAGACCATTATTAGTTTCCGGTACACCATTGCAGTTTCAAAGTATTCCTTGGACCTTCACACTGACTATGAAACGCAGAAATCGCATCGGAATTAAATACAAAAGGCACAATGCCGCCTTAAGTACAAGAATAGAGACTCTTCTTACAGTCGGAGCTTTGAGCATTCCCTCTGAGAGCAGTATTAGTTTCCGATACACCACTGCAAGGTCCAAAGTATTCCTTGGTCCTTCACATTGACTATGAAACACAGAATGCGCATCGGAATTAAATTCAAAAGCACAATGCCGCCTTATGTACAAGAATAGAGACTCTTCTTACAGTCGGTGCTTTGAGCATTCCCTGTGAGACCAGTATTAGTTTCCGATACACCACTGCAGGTTCAATGCATTCCCTGGACATACACAATGACGATGAAACACTGAAATTACATCGGAATTAAATACAAAAGACACAATGCCGCCTTAATGCAAGAAGAGTGAGACTTCTTAGAGTCCATTCTTTGATCCTTTCCTGTGAGACCAGTATTAGATTCTGATTCACCACTGCATGTTCAATATATTACTTGGACCTTCACATTGACGATGAAACACAGAAATCGCATCGGAATTAAATACAAAAGGCACATTGCCGCCTTAATTACAAGAATAGAGACTCTTCTTACATCCGGTGCTTTGAGCATTCCCTGTGAGACCAGTAATAGTTTCCGATACACCAATGCAGATTCAATGTATTCCTTGGACCTTCACACTGACGATGAAACACAGAAATCGCACCGGAATTAAATAGAAAAGGCAAAATGCCGCCTTAAGTACAAGAATAGAGACACTTCTTACAGTCGGTGCTTTGAGCATTGCCTCTGAGAGCAGTATTAGTTTCCGATACACCACTGCAGGTTCATGGTATTCCTTGGACCTTCACATTGACTATCAAACACAGAAATCACATCGGATTTAAATACAAAAGGCACAATGCCGCCTTAAGTACGAGAATAGAGACTCTGCTTACAGTCGGTGCTTTGAGCACTCCCTGTGAGACCAGTATTAGTTTTCGATACACCACTGCAGGTTCAATGTATTCCTTGGACATACACATTGACGATGAAACACTGAAATTACATCGTAATTAAATACAAAACGCACAGTGCCGCCTTAAGTGCAAGAATAGAGACTCTTCTTACAGTCGGTGATTTTAGCATTCCCTGTGAGACCAGTATTAGTTTCCGATACACAACTGCAGGGTCTGTGTATTCCTTGGACCTTCATATTGACAATGAAACACAGAAATCGCATCGGAATTAAATTCAAAAACACAATGCCGCCTTAAGTACAAGAACAGCGATTTTTGTTACAGTCGGTGCTTTGAGCATTCCCTGTGAGACCAGTATTTGTTTCCGATACACCACTGCAGGTTCAATGTTTTGCTTGGACCTTCACATTGACGATGAAACCCAGAAATCGCATCGGAATTAAATACAAAAGGCACAATGCCGCCTTAAGTACAAGAATAGAGACTCTTCTTACAGTCGGTGCTTTAAGCATTCCCTGTGAGACCAGTATCAGTTTCCGATACACCACTGCAGGTTCAAAGTATTCCTTGGACCTTCACATTGACTATGAAACACTGAAATTACATCGGAATTAAATACATAAGGCACAATGCCACCTTAAGTGCAAAAGGAGTGCGACTTCTTAGAGTCTGTGCTTTGATCCTTTCCTATGAGACCAGTAATAGTTTCCGATACACCACTGCAGGTTCAGTGTATTCCGTTTACATACACATTGACGATGAAACACTGAAATTACATCGGAGATAAATACAAAAGGCACAATGCCACCTTAAGTGCATAAGGAGTGAGAATTCTTAGAGTCTGTGCTTTGATCCTTTCCTATGAGACCAGTATTACTTTTCGATACACCACTGCAGGTTCAAGGTATTCCTTGGACCTTCACATTGACTATGAAACACAGAAATCGCATCGGAATTAAATACAAAAGGCACAAGGCCGCCTTAAGTACAAGAATAGAGACTCTTCTTACATTCGGTGCTCTGAGCATTCCCTGTGAGACCAGTATTAGTTTCCGAAACACCACTGCAGGTTCAAAGTATTCCTTGGACCTTCACAGTGACTATGAAACACAGAAATCGCATCGGAATTAAATACAAAGGCACAATGTCGCCATAAGTACAAGAATAGAGACTCTTCTTACAGTCGGTGCTTTGAGCATTCCCTGTGAGACCAGTATTAGTTTCCGATACACCACTGCAGGTTCAATGTATTCCCTGGACATACACAATGACGATGAAACACTGCAATTACATCGGAATTAAATACAAAAGACACAATGCCACCTTAATGCAAGAAGAGTGAGATTTCTTAGAGTCCATTCTTTGATCCTTTCCTGTGAGACCAGTATTAGTTTCCGATTCACCACTGCATGTTCAATATATTACTTGGACCTTCACATTGACGATGATACACAGAAATCGCATCGGAATTAGATACAAAAGGCACATTGCCGCCTTAATTACAAGAATAGAGACTCTTCTTACAGTCGGTGCTTTGAGCATTGCCTCTGAGAGCAGTATTAGTTTCCGATACACCACTGCAGGTTCAAGGTATTCCTTGGACCTTCACATTGACTATGAAACACAGAAATCGCATCGGATTTAAATACAAAATGCACAATGCCGCCTTAAGTACAAGAATAGAGACTCTGCTTACAGTTGGTGCTTTGAGCACTCCCTGTGAGACCAGTATTAGTTTTCGATACACCACTGCAGGTTCAATGTATCCTTTGGACATACACATTGTCGATAGAAACACTGAAATTACATCGTAATTAAATACAAAACGCACAATGCCGCCTTAAGTGCAAGAATAGAGACTCTTCTTACAGTCGGTGATTTTAGCATTCCCTGTGAGACCAGTATTAGTTTCCGATACACAACTGCAGGGTCTGTGTATTCCTTGGACCTACATATTGACAATGAAACACAGAAATCGCATCGGAATTAAATTCAAAAACACAATGCCGCCTTAAGTACAAGAACAGCGATTTTTGTTACAGTCGGTGCTTTGAGCATTCCCTGTGAGACCAGTATTTGTTTCCGATACACCACTGCAGGTTCAATGTATTGCTTGGAGCTTCACAGTGACTATGGAACACAGAAATCGCATCGGAATTAAATACAAAAGGCACAATGCCGGCTTAAGTACAAGAATACAGACTCTTCTTCCAGTCGGTGCTTTGAGCATTCCCCGTGAGACCAGTATTAGTTTCCGATACACCACTGCAGGTTCAATGTATTCCTTGGGCATACACAATGACGATGAAACACTGAAATTACATCGGATTTAAATACAAAAGGCAGAATGCCGCCTTAATGAAAGAAGAGTAAGACTTCTTAGAGTCCATTCTTTGATCCTTTCCTGTGAGACCAGTATTAGTTTCGGATCACCACTGCAGGTTCAATGTATTCCTTGGACCTTCACATTGAAGATGAAACACAGAAATCGCATCGGAATTGAATACAAAAGGCACAATGCCGCCTTAATTACAAGAATAGAGACTCTTCTTACAGTCGGTGCTTTGAGCATTCCCTGTGAGACCAGTATTAGTTTCCGATACACCACTGCAGGTTCAATGTGTTCCTTGGACCTTCACATTGAAGATGAAACACAGAAATAGCATCGGAATAAATACAAATGGCACAATGCCGCCATAATTACAAGAATAGAGACTCTTCTTACAGTCGGTGATTTGAGCATTCCCTGTGAGGCCAGTATTAGTTTCCGATACACCACTGCAGGTTCAAAGTATCCCTTGGACCTTCACATTGACGATGAAACCCAGAAATCGCATCGGAATTAAATACAAAAGGCACAATGCCGCCTTAAGTACAAGAATAGAGACTCTTCTTACAGTCGGTGCTTTAAGCATTCCCTGTGAGACCAGTATCAGTTTCCGATACACCACTGCAGGTTCAAAGTATTCCTTGGACCTTCACATTGACTATGAAACACTGAAATTACATCGGACTTAAATACATTAGGCACAATGCCACCTTAAGTGCAAAAGGAGAGCGACTTCTTAGAGTCTGTGCTTTGATCCTTTCCTATGAGATCAGTATTAGTTTCCGATACACCACTGCAGGTTCAGTGTATTCCGTTTACATACACATTGACGATGAAACACTGAAATTACATCGGAATTAAATACAAAAGGCACAATGCCACCTTAAGTGGAAAAGGAGTGAGAATTCTTAGAGTCTGTGCTTTGATCCTTTCCTATGAGACCAGTATTACTTTCCGATACACCACTGCAGGTTCAAGGTATTCCTTGGACCTTCACATTGACTATGAAACACAGAAATCGCATCGGAATTAAATACAAAAGGCACAAGGCCGCCTTAAGTACAAGAATAGAGACTCTTCTTACATTCGGTGCTTTGAGCATTCCCTGTGAGACCAGTATTAGTTTCCAATACACCACTGCAGGTTCAAAGTATTCCTTGGACCTTCACAGTGACTATGAAACACAGAAATCGCATCGGAATTAAATACAAAGGCACAATGCCGCCATAAGTACAAGAATAGAGACTATTCTTACATTCGGTGCTTTGAGCATTCCCTGTGAGACCAGTATTAGTTTCCGATACACCACTGCAGGTTCAATGTATCCCTTGGACCTTCACATTGACGATGAAACCCAGAAATCGCATCGGAATTAAATACAAAAGGCACAATGCCGCCTTAAGTACAAGAATAGAGACTCTTCTTACAGTCGGTGCTTTAAGCATTCCCTGTGAGACCAGTATTAGTTTCCGATACACCACTGCTGGTTCAAAGTATTCCTTGGACCTTCACATTGACTATGAAACACTGAAATTACATCGGAATTAAATACATAAGTCACAATGCCACCTTAAGTGCAAAAGGAGTGCGACTTCTTAGAGTCTGTGCTTTGATCCTTTCCTATGAGACCAGTATTAGTTTCCGATACACCACTGCAGGTTCAATGTATTCCTTTTACATACACATTGACGATGAAACACTGAAATTACATCGGAATTAAATAAAAAAGTCACAATGCCACCTTAAGTGCAAAAGGAGTGAGAATTTTTGGAGTCTGTGCTTTGATCCTTTCCTATGAGACCAGTATTACTTTCCGATACACCACTGCAGGTTCAATGTATTCCTTGGACATTCACATTGACGATGAAACACTGAAATTACATCGCAATTAAATATAAAAGGCACAATGCCATCTTAAGTGCAAAAGGAGTGAGACTTCTTAGAGTCTGTGCTTAGATCCTTCCCTATGAGACCAGTATTAGTTGCCGATACACCACTGCAGGTTCAAGGAATTCCTTGGACCTTCACATTGACTATGTAACACAGAAATCGCATCGGAATTAAATACAAAAGGCACAAGGCCGCCTTAAGTACAAGAATAGAGACTCTTCTTACATTCGGTGCCTTGAGCATTCCCTGTGAAACCAGTATTAGTTTTCGATACACCACTGCAGGTTCAAAGTATTCCTTGGACCTTCACAGTGACTATGAAACACAGAAATCGCATCGGATTTAAATGCAAAGGGCACAATGCCACCTTAAGTACAAGAATAGAGACACTTCTTACAGTCGGTGCTTTGAGCATTCCCTGTGACACCAGTATCAGTTTCCGATACACCACTGCAGGTTCAATGTATTCCTTGGACATACACATTGATGATGAAACACTGAAATTACATCGTAATTAAATACAAAACGCACAATGCTCCATAATGCAAGAAGAGTGAGACTTCTTAGAGTCCATTCTTTGATCCTTTCCTGTGAGACCAGTATTAGTTTCCGATTCACCACTGCATGTTCAATATATTCCTTGGACCTTCACATTGACAATGAAACACAGAAATCGCATCGGAATTAAATACAAAAGGCACAATGCCGCCTTAATTACAAGAATAGAGACTCTTCTTACAGTCGGTGCTTTGAGCATTCCCTGTGAGACCAGTAATAGTTTCCGATACACCACTGCAGATTCAATGTATTCCTTGGACCTTCACAGTGACGATGAAACACAGAAATCGCATCGGAATTAAATAGAAAATGCAAAATGCCGCCTTGAGTACAAAAATTAAGACACTTCTTACAGTCGGTGCTTTGAGCATTGCCTCTGAGAGCAGTATTAGTTTCCGATACACCACTGCAGGTTCAAGGTATTCCTTGGACCTTCACATTGACTATGAAACACAGAAATCGCATCGGATTTAAATACAAAAGGCACAATGCCGCCTTAAGCACAAGAATAGAGACTCTTCTTACAGTCGGTGCTTTGAGCACTCCCTTTGAGTCCAGTATTAGTTTTCGATACACCACTGCAGGTTCAATGTATTCCTTGGACCTTCACATTGACGATGAAACACAGAAATCGCATCGGAATTAAATACAAAACGCACAATGCCGCCTTAAGTGCAAGAATAGAGACTCTTCTTACAGTCGGTGATTTTAGCATTCCCTGTGAGACCAGTATTAGTTTCCGATACACAACTGCAGGCTCAGCGTATTCCTTGATCCTTCATATTGGCAATGAAGCACAGAAATCGCATCGGAATTAAATTGAAAAACACAAAGCCGCCTTAAGTACAAGAATAGAGATTCTTGTTACAGTCGGTGCTTTGAGCATTCCCTGTGAGACCAGTATTTGTTTCCGATACACCACTGCAGGTTCAATGTATTCCTTGGACCTTCACATTGACGATGAAACACAGAAATCGCATCGGAATAAAATACAAAATGCACAATGCCGACTTAAGTACAAGAATAGAGACTCTTCTTACTGTCGGTGCTTTAAGCTTTCCCTGTAAGACCAGTATTAGTCTCCGATTCACCACTGCAGGTTCAATGTATTGCTTGAAGCTTCAAATTGACGATGAAACACAGAAATCGCATTGGAATTAAATACAAAAGGCACAATGCTGCCTTAAGTTTAAGAATAGAGATTCTTCTTACAATTGGTGCTTTGAGCATTCCCTGTGAGACCAGTATTAGTTTCCGATACGCCACTGCAGGTTCAATGTATTCCTTGGTACATCAAGTTGACGATGAAACACAGAAATCGCATCATAATTAAATACAAAATGCACAATGCCGGCTTAAGTACAAGAATACAGACTCATCTTACAGTCGGTGTTTTGAGCATTCCCTGTGAGACCAGTATTAGTTTCCGATACACCACTGCAGGTTCAATGTATTCCTTGGGCATACACATTGACGATGAAACACTGAAATTTCATCGGAATTAAATACAAAAGACAGAATGCCGCCTTAATGCAAGAAGAGTAAGACTTCTTAGAGTCCATTCTTTGATCCTTTCCTGTGAGACCAGTATTTGTTTCGGATCACCACTGCAGGTTCAATGTATTCCTTGGACCTTCACATTGAAGATGAAACACAGAAATCGCATCGGAATTAAATACAAAAGGCACAATGCCGCTTAATTACAAGAATAGACACTCTTCTTACAGTCGGTGCTTTGAGCATTCCCTGTGAGACCAGTATTAGTTTCCGATACACCACTGCAGGTTCAATGTATTCCTTGGACCTTCACATTGAAGATTAACACAGAAATAGCATCGGAATTAAATACGAAAGGCACAATGCCGCCATAATTACAAGAATAGAGACTCTTCTTACAGACGGTGCTTTGAGCATTCCCTGTGAGACCAGTATTAGTTTCCGATACACCACTGCAGGTTCAATGTATCCCTTGGACCTTCACATTGACGATGAAACCCAGAAATCGCATTGGAATTAAATACAGAAGGCACAATGCCGCCTTAAGTACAAGAATAGAGACTCTTCTTACAGTCGGTGCTTTAAGCATTTCCTGTGAGACCAGTATTAGTTTCCGATACACCACTGCAGGTTCAAAGTATTCCTTGGACCTTCACATTGACTATGAAACACTGAAATTACATCGGAATTTAATACATAAGGCACAATGCCACCTTAAGTGCAAAAGGAGTGCGACTTCTTAGAGTCTGTGCTTTGATCCTTTCCTATGAGACCAGTATTAGTTTCCGATACACCACTGCAGGTTCAATGCATTCCTTTTGCATACACATTGACGATGAAACACTGAAATTACATCGGAATTAAATACAAAGGGCACAATGCCACCTTAAGTGCAAAAGGAGTGAGTCTTCTTAGAGTCTGTGCTTTGATCCTTTCCTATGAGACCAGTATTACTTTCCGATACACCACTGCAGGTTCAATGTATTCCTTGGACATTCACATTGACGATGAAACACTGAAATTACATCGCAATTAAATACAAAAGGCACAATGCCATCTTAAGTGCAAATGTAGTGAGACTTCTTAGAGTCTGTGCTTTGATCCTTTCCTATGAGACCAGTATTAGTTGCCGATACACCACTGCAGGTTCAAGGTATTCCTTGGACCTTCACATTGACTATGAAACACAGAAATCGCATCGGAATTAAATACAAAATGCACTAGGCCGCCTTAAGTACAAGAATACAGACTCTTCTTACATTCGGTGCTTTGAGCATTCCCTGTGAGACCAGTATTAGTCTTCGATACACCACTGCAGGTTCAAAGTATTCCTTGGACCTTCACAGTGACTATGAAACACAGAAATCGCATCGGAATTAAATACAAAGGGCACAATGCCGCCTTAAGTACAAGAATAGAGACACTTCTTACAGTCGGTGCTTTGAGCATTCCCTCTGAGAGCAGTATTAGTTTCCGGTACACCACTGCAGGTTCAAAGTATTCCTTGGACCTTCACATTGACTATGAAACACAGAAGTCGCATCGGAATTAAATACAAATGCACAATGCCGGCTTATGTACAAGAATAGAGTCTCTTCTTACAGTTCGTGCTTTTAGCATTCCCTGTGAGACCAGTATTAGTTTCCGATACACCACTGCAGGTTCAATGTATTCCTTTGACTTTCACATTGACGATGAAACACAGAAATCTCATCGGAATTAAATACAAAAGGCACAATGCCGCCTTAAGTACAAGAATAGAAACTCTTCTTACAGTCGGTGCTTCGAGCATTCCCTGTGAGACCAGTATTAGTTTCCAATACACCGCTTCAGGTTCAATGTATTCCTTGGACATACACAATGACGATGAAACACTGAAATTACATCGGAATTAAATACAAAAGACAGAATGCCGCCTTAATGCAAGAAGAGTAAGACTTCTTGGAGTCCATTCTTTGATTCTTTCCTGTGAGACCAGTATTAGTTTCCGATACTCCACTGCAGGTTCAATGTACTCCTTGGACCTTCACATTGAAGATGAAACACAGAAATAGCATCGGAATTAAATACAAAAGGCACAATGCCGCCATAATTACAAGAATAGAGACTCTTCTTACAGACGGTGCTTTGAGCATTCCCTGTGAGACCAGTATTAGTTTCCGATACACCACTGCAGGTTCAATGTATCCCTTGGACCTTCACATTGACGATGAAACCCAGAAATCGCATCGGAATTAAATACAAAAGGCACAATGCCGCCTTAAGTTCAAGAATAGCGACTCTTCTTACAGTCGGTGCTTTAAGCATTCCCTGTGAGACCAGTATTAGCTTCCGATACACCACTGCAGGTTCAAAGTATTGATTGGACCTTCATATTGACTATGAAACACTGAAATTACATCGGAATTAAATACATAAGGCACAATGCCACCTTAAGTGCAAAAGGAGTGCGACTTCTTAGATTCTGTGCTTTGATCCTTTCCTATGAGACCAGTATTAGTTTCCGATACACCACTGCAGGTTCAATGTATTACTTTTACATATACATTGACGATGAAACATTGAAATTACATAGGAAGTAAATACTAAAGGCACAATGCCACCTTAAGTGCAAAAGGAGTGAGATCTCTTAGAGTCTGTGCTTTGATCCTTTCCTATGAGACCAGTATTAGTTGCCGATACACCACTGCAGGTTCAAGGTATTCCTTGGACCTTCACATTGACTATGAAACACAGAAATCGCATCGGAATTAAATACAAAAGGCACAATGCCGCCATAAGTACAAGAATAGAGACTCTTCTTACAGTCGGTGCTTTGAGCATTCCCTGTGAGACCAGTATTAGTTTCCGATACACCACTGCAGGTTCAATGTATTCCTTGGACATACACATTGACGATGAAATACTGAAATTACATCGGAATTAAATACAAAAGGCACAATGCCGCCTTAAGTGCTAGAGGATTGAGGCTTCTTAGTGTCTGTGCCTTGATCCTTTCCTGTGAGACCAGTATTAGTTTCCGATACACCACTGCATGTTCAATCTATTCCTTGGACCTTCACATTGACGATGAAACATAGAATTCGCATCGGAACTAAATACAAAAGGCACAATGCCGCCTTAATTAAGGAGAATAGAGACTTCTTTTACAGTCGGTGCTTGAGCATTCCCTGTGAGACCAGTAATAGTTGCCGATACACCACAGCAGGTTCAATGTATTCCTTGGACCCTTACATTGACGATGAAACACAGAAATCGCATCGGAATTAAATACAAAAGGCACAATGCCGCCTTAAGTACAAGAATAGAGAAATTTCTCTCAGTCGGTGCTTTGAGCATTGCCTCTGAGAGCAATATTAGTTTCCGATACACCACTGCAGGTTCAAAGTATTCATTGGACCTTCACATTGACTATGAAACACAGAAATCGCATCGGAATTAAATACAAAAGGCACAAGGCCGCCATAAGTACAAGAATAGAGTCTCTTCTTACATTCGGTGGTTTGAGCATTCCCTGTGAGACCAGTATTAGTTTCCGATACACCACTGCAGGTACAAAGTATTCCTTGGATATTCACAATGACTATGAAACACAGAAATCGCATCGGAATTAGATGCAAAAGGCACAAAGCCGCCTTAAGTACAAGAATAGAGACACTTCTCTCAGTCGGTGCTTTGAGCATTGCCTCTGAGACCAGTATTAGTTTCCGATACACCACTGCAGGTTCAAAGTATTCCTTGGACCTTCACACTGACTATGAAACACAGAAATCGCATCGGAATTAAATACAAAAGGCACAATGCCGGCTTAAGTACAAGAATAGAGACTCTTCTTACAGTCGGTGCGTTGAGTATGCCCTGTGAGACCAGGATTAGTTTCCGACACACCACTGCCGGTTCAATGTATTCCATGGACATACACAATGACGATGAAACACTGAAATTACATCGGAATTAAATACAAAAGACACAATGCTGCCTTAATGCAAGAAGAGTGAGACTTCTTAGAGTCCATTCTTTGATCCTTTCCTGTGAGACTAGTATTAGTTTCCGATTGCCCACTGCATGTTCAATATATTCCTTGGACCTTCACATTGACGATGAAACACAGTAATCGCATCGGAATTAAATACAAAAGGCACAATGCCCCCTTATTTACAAGAATAGAGACTCTTCTTACAGTCGGTGCTTTGAGCATTCCCTGTGAGACCAGTAATAGTTTCCGATACACCACTGCAGATTAAATATAATCCTTGGGCCTTCACAGTTACGATGAAATACAGAAATCGCATCCGAATTAAATAAAAAAGGCAAAATGCCGCCTTACGTACAAGAATTGAGACACTTCTTACAGTCGGTGCTTTGAGCATTGCCTCTGAGAGCAGTATTAGTTTCCGATACACCACTGCAGGTTCAAGGTGTTCCTTGGACCTTCACATTGACTATGAAACACAGAAATCGCATCGGATTTAAATACAAAAGGCACAATGCCGAATTAAGTACAAGAATAGAGACTCTTCTTACAGTCGGTGCTTTGAGCATTCCCTGTGTGACCAGTATTAGTTTCCGATACACCACTGCAGGTTCAATGTATTGCTTGGAGCTTAAAATTGACGATGAAACACAGATATCGCATCGTAATTAAATACAAAAGGCACAATGCCACCTTAAGTAAAGGAGTAGAGACCCTTCTCACAGTTGGTGCTTTGTGCGTTCCCTGTGAGGCCAGTATTAATTTCCGATTCACCACTGCAGTTTCAATGTATTCCTTGTCATACACATTGACGATGAAACACTGAAATTACATCGGAATTAAATACAAAAGGCACAATGCCGCCTTAAGTGCAAAAATAGAGACTCTTCTTACAGTCGGTGCTTTGAGCATTCCCTGTGAGACCAGTATTAGTTTCCGATACACAACTGAAGTTTTAGTGTATTCTTTGGACCTTCACATTGACGATGAAACACAGAAATCGCATCGGAATTAAATACAAAAGGCACAATGCTGCCTTAAGTTTAAGAATAGAGATTCTTCTTACAGTTGGTGCTTTGAGCATTCCCTGTGAGACCAGTATTAGTTTCCGATACACCACTGCAGGTTCAATGTATTCCTTGGTACTTCAAGTTGACGATGAAACACAGAAATCGCTTCGGAATTAAATACAAAAGGCACAATGCCGGCTTAAGTACAAGAGTACAGACTCTTCATACAGTCGGTGCTTTGAGCATTCCCTGTGAGACCAGTATTAGTTTCCGATACACCACTGCAGGTTCAATGTATTCCTTGGGCATGCACAATGGCGATGAAACACTGAATTTACATCGGAATTAAATACAAAAGACAGAATGCCACCTTAATGCAAGAAGAGTAAGACTTCTTAGAGTCCATTCTTTGATCCTTTCCTGTGAGACCAGTATTAGTTTCGGATCACCACTGCAGGTTCAATGTCTTCCATGGACCTTCACATTGAAGATGAAACACAGAAATCGCATCGGAATTAATTACAAATGGCTCAATGCCGCCTTAATTACAAGAATAGAGACTCGTCTTACAGTTCGTGCTTTGAGCATTCCCTGTGAGACCAGTATTAGTTTCCGATACACCGCTGCAGGGTCAATGTATTCCTTTGACTTTCACATTGACGATGAAACACAGAAATAGCATCGGAATTAAATACAAAAGGCACAATGCCGCCATAATTACAAGAATAGAGTCTCTTCTTACAGACGGTGCTTTGAGCATTCCCTGTGAGACCAGTATTAGTTTCCGATACACCACTGCAAGTTCAAAGTATTCCTTGGACCTTCACATAGACTATGAAACACTGAAATTACATCGGAATTAAATACATAAGGCACAATGCCACCTTAAGTGCAAAAGGAGTGCGACTTCTTAGAGTCTGTGCTTTGATCCTTTCATATGAGAACAGTATTAGTTTCCGATGCACCACTGCAGGTTCAATGTATTCCTTTTACATACACATTGACGATGAAACACTGAAATTACATCGGAATTAAATACAAAAGTCACAATGCCACCTTAAGTGCAAAAGGAGTGAGACTTCTTAGAGTCTGTGCTTTGATCCTTTCCTATGAGACCAGTATTACTTTCCGATACACCACTGTAGGTTCATTGTATTCCTTGGACATTCACATTGATGACGAAACACTGAAATTACATCGCAAGTAAATACAAAAGGCACAATGCCATCTTAAGTGCAAAAGGATTGAGACTTCTTAGAGTCTGTGCTTTGATCCTTTCCTATGAGACCAGTATTAGTTGCCGATACACCACTGCAGATTCAAGGTGTTCCTTGGACCTTCACATGGACTATGAAACACAGAAATCGCATCGGAATTAAATACAAAAGGGACAAGGCCGCCTTAAGTACAAGAATAGAGACACTTCTTACAGTCGATGCTTTGAGCATTCCCTCTGAAAGCAGTATTAGTTTCCGATACACCACTGCAGGTTCAAAGTATTCCGTGGACCTCCACAGTGACTATGAAACACAGAAATCGCATTGGAATTAAATACAAAGGCACAATGCCGCCTTAAGTACAAGAATAGAGACTCTTGTTACATTCGGTGCTTTGAGCATTCCCTGTGAGACCACTATTAGTCTCCGATACACCACTGCAGGTTCAAAGTATTCGTTGGACCTTCACAGTGACTATGAAACACAGAAATCGCATCGGAATTAAATACAAAGGGCACAATGCCGCCTTAAGTACAAGAATAGAGACACTTCTTACAGTCGGTGCTTTGAGCATTCCCTCTGTGAGCAGTATTAGTTTCCGATACACCACTGCAGGTTCAAAGTATTCCTTGGACCTTTACATTGACTATGAAACACAGAAATCGCATCGGAATTAAATACAAAAGGCACAATGCCGGCTTATGTACAAGAATAGAGACTCTTCTTACAGATCGTGCTTTGAGCATTCCCTGTGAGACCAGTATTAGTTTCCGATACACCGCTGCAGGTTCAATGTATTCCTTTGACTTTCACATTGACGATGAAACACAGAAATCGCATCGGAATTAAATACAAAAGGCACAATGCCGCCTTAAGTACAAGAATAGAGACTCTTCTTACAGTCGGTGCTTTGAGCATTCCCTGTGAGACCGGTATTAGTTTCCGACACACCGCTGCAGGTTCAATGTATTCCTTGGACATACACAATGACGATGAAACACTGAAATTACATCGGAATTAAATACAAAAGACACAATGCCGCCATAATGCAAGAAGAGTGAGACTTCTTAGAGTCCTTTCTTTGATCCTTTCCTGTGAGACCAGTTTTAGTTTCCGATACACCACTGCAGATTCAATGTATTCCTTGGACCTTCACATTGACGATGAAACCCAGAAATCGCATCGGAATTAAATATAAAAGGCACAATGCCGCCTTAATTACAAGAATAGAGACTCTTCTTACAGTTGGTGCTTTGAGCATTCCCTGTGAGACCAGTATTACTTTCCGATACACCACTGCAGGTTCAATGTATTCCTTGGACTTTCACATTGATGATGAAGCTCAGAAAACGAATCGGAATTAAATACAAGAAGCACAATGCCGCGTAAAGTACATGATCAGAGACTCTTCTACAGTCTGTGCCATGAACACTCCCTGTGAGACCAGTATTAGTTTCTGATACACCACTGCAGGGTCAATGTATTCCTTGGACATACACATTGACGATGAAACACTGAAATTACATCGAAATTAAATACAAAAGGCATAATGCCGCCTTAAGTGCAAGAGCAATGAGACTTCTTAGAGTCTGTGCTTTGATCCTATCCTGTGAGACCAGTATTAGTTTTCGATTCACCACTGTAGGTTCAATGTATTCCTTGGACATACACATTGACGATGAAACACTGATATTACATCGGAATTAAATACAAAAGGCACAATGCCGCCTTAAGCGCAAGAAGAGAGAGACTTCTTAGCATCTTTTCTTTGATCATTTAATGTGAGACCGGTATTAGTTTCCGATACACCACTGCAGGTTAAATGTATTCCTTGGAACTTCAAGTTGACGATGAAACACAGAAATCACATAGGAATTAAATACAAAAGGCAACAATGCCGCCTTAAGTACAAGAATAGAGAATCTTCTTACAGTCGGTGCTTTGAGCATTCACTGTGAGACCAGTATTAGTTTCCGATACACCACTGCAGGTTCAAAGTATTCCATGGATCTTCACATTGACGATGAAACACAGAAACTACATCAGAATTAAAAAAAAAACAGAATGCCGCCTTAATGCAAGAAGAGTGAGACTTCTTAGGGTCCATTTTTTGATCCTTTCCTGTGAGACCAGTATTAGTTTCCGATACACCACCGCAGGTTCAATGTCTTCCTTGGACCTTCAAATTGAAGATGAAACACATAAATCGCATCGGAATTAAATACAAAAGGCACAATTCCGCCTGAAGTACAAGAATAGAGACACTTCTTACAGTCGGTGCTTTGAGCATTCCCTCTGAGAGCAGTATTAGTTTCCGATACACCACTGCTGGTTCAAGGTATTCCTTGGACCTTCACATTGACTATGAAACACAGAAATCGCATCGGAATTAAATGCAAAAGGCACAATGCCGCCTTAAGTACAAGAATAGAGACTCCTCTTACAGTCGGTGTTCTGAGCATTCCCTGTGACACCAGTATTAGTTTCCGATACACCACTGCAGGTTCAATGTATTCCTTGGACCTTCACATTGACGATGAAACACGGAAATCGCATCGGAATTAAATACAAAAGGCACAAGGCCGCCGTAAGTACAAGAATAGAGACTCTTCTTAGAGTCGGTGCTTTGAGCATTCCCTGTGAGACCAGTATTAGTTTCCGATAACCCACTGCAGGTTCAAAGTATTCCTTGGACATACACAATGACGATGCAAACACTGAAATTACATCGAATTTAAATACAAAAGACACAATGCCGCCTTAATGCAAGAAGTGTGAGACTTCTAAGAATCCATTCTTTGATCCTTTACTGTGAGACCAGTATTAGTTTCCGATTCACCACTGTGGGTTCAATGTATTCCTTGGACATACACGTTGACGATGAAACACAGAAATTACATCGGAATTCAATACAAAAGGCACATTGCCGCCTTAAGTGCAAGAAGAGTGAGACTTCTTAGAGTCTGTGCTTTGGTCCTTTCCTGTGAGACGAGTATTAGTTTCCGATTCACCACTGCAGGCTCAATGTATTCCTTGGACATACTCATTGACGATGAAACACAGAACTTACATCGGAATTAAATACAAAAGGCACAATTCTGTCTTAAGTACAAGAATAGTGACTCTTCTTACAGTCTGTGATTAAGCATTCCCTGTGAGACAAGTATTAGATACCGAAGCACCAATGCAGGATTAATGTATCCCTTGGACCCACACATTGACGATGAAACACAGAAATTTCATTGGAATTAAATACAAAAGGCACGATGCCGCCTTAAGTGCAAGAAGAGTGAGACTTCTTAGAGTCTGTGCTTTGATCCTTTCCTGTGAAACCAGTATTAGTTTCCGATACACCACTGCCGGTTCAATGTATTCCTTGCATACACACATTGACAATGAAACACTGAAATTACATCGTAATTAAATACAAAAGGCACAATGCCGCCTTAAGTGCAAGAAGAGTGAGACTTCTTAGAGGCTGTTCTTTGATCCTTTCCTGTGAGCCCAGTATTAGTTTCCGATACACCACTGCAGGTTCAATGTATTCCTTGGAGCTTCACATTGACGATGAAACACAGAAATCGCATCGGAATTAAATATAAGAAGCACAATTCCGCGTAAAGTACAAGATCAGAGACTCTTCTACAGTCGGTGCCTTGAACACTCCCTGTGAGACCAGTATTAGTTTCCGATACACCACTGCAGGTTCAATGTATTCCTTGATCATACACATTTACGATGAAACACACAAATTACATCGGAATTAAATACAAAAGGCACAATGCCGCCTTAAGTGCTAGAAGAGTGAGACTTCTTAGTGTCTGTGCTTTGATCCTTTCCTGTGAGACCAGTATTAGTTTCCGATTCACCACTGCAGGCACAATGTATTCCTTGGACCTAGTCATTGACGATGAAACACAGAACTTACATCGGAAATAAATACAAAAGGCACAATTCCGTCTTAAGTACAAGAATAGTGACTCTTCTACATTCTGTCCCTTGAACACACCCTGTGTTACCAGTATTAGTTTCCGATGCACCACTGGAGGTTCAATGTATTCCTTGGACCTAAACATTGACGACGAAGCACAGAAATTACATCGGAATTAAATACAAAAAGCACAATGCCGTATTTAGTGCAACATGAGTGAGACTTCTTAGTATCTGTGCTTTGATCCTTTAATGTGAGACCCGGATTAGTTTCCGATACACCACTGCAGGTTGAATGTATTCCTTGGACCTTCACATTGACGATGAAACACAGAAATCGCATCGGAATTAAATACAAAAGGCACAATGCCGCCGTAAGTACAAGAATAGAGTCTCTTCTTACAGTCGGTGCTTTGAGCATTCCCTGTGGGACCAGTATTAGTTTCCGATACACCACTGCAGGTTCAATGTATTCCTTGGACCTCCACATTGACGATGAAACACAGAAATCACATCGGAATTAAATGCATGAAGCACAATGCCGCATAAAGTACAAGATCAAAGACTCTTCAACAGTCTGTGCCTTGAACACTCTCTGTGAGACCAGTATTAGTTTCCGATACACCACTGCAGACTCAATGTATTCCTTGGACATACACAATGACGATGAAACACTGAAATTGCATCGGAATTGAATACAAAAGAATCATTGCCGGCTTAAGTACAAGAATAGAGACTCTTCTTACAGTTAGTGCTTTGAGCATTCCTTGTGAGACCAGTATTAGTTTCCGATACACCACTGCAGGTTCCAATAATTCCTTGCACTTTCACATTGACTATGACACACAGAAATCGCATCGGAATTAAATACAAAAGACACAACGCTGCCTTAAGTACAAGAATAGAGACACTTCTTACAAGCGGTGCTTTGAGCATTCCCTCCGAGAGCAGTATTAGTTTCCGATACACCACTGCAGGTTTTAATAATTCCTTGCACCTTCACATTGACTATGACACACAGAAATCGCATCGGAATTAAATACAAAAGACACAACGCTGCCTTAAGTACAAGAATAGAGACACTTCTTACAAGCGGTGCTTTGAGCATTCCCTCCGAGAGCAGTATTAGTTTCCGATACACCACTGCAGGTTCAAGGTATTCCTTGGACCTTTACATTGACTATGAAACAGAGATATCGCATCGGAATTAAATACCAAAGACACAATGCCGCCATAAGTACAAGAATAGAGACACTTCGTACAAGCGGTGCTTTGAGCATTCCCTCCGAGATCAGTATTAGTTTCCGATACACCACTGCAGGTTCAATGTATTCCTTGGACATACACATTGACGTTGAAACACTGAAATTACATCGAAATTAAATACAAATGGCACGATGCCGCCTTAAGTGCAAGAAGAGTGGGACTTCTTAGAGTCCATTCTTTGATCCTTACCTGCAAGACCAGTATTAGCTTCCGATACACCACTGCAGGTTCAAAGTATTCCTTGGACCTTCACAGTAACTATGAAACACAGAAATCGCATCGGAATTAAATTCAAAAGGCACAATGCCGGCTTAAGTACAAGAATAGAGACTCTTCTTACAGTTAGTGCTTTAAACATTCCTTGTGAGACCAGTATTAGTTTCCGATACACCACTGCAGGTTCAATGTATTCCTTGGACCTTCACATTGACGATGAAACACAGAAATCGCATCGGAATTAAATACAAAAGGCACAAAGAAGCCTTTAGTGCAAGATGAGTGAGACTTCTTACAGTCGGTGATTTGAGCTTTCCCTGTGAGACCAGTATTAGATTCCGATACACCACTGCAGACTCAATGTATTCCTTGGACCTACACATTGACGATGAAACACTGAAATTACATCGGAATTAAATACAAACGGCACAATGCCGCTTTAAGAGCAAGAAGAGTGAGACTTCTTAGAGGCTGTGATTTGATCCTTTAATGTGAGACCAGTATTAGTTTCCGATACACCACTGCAGGTGGAATGTATTCCTTGGACCTTCACATTGACGATGAAACACAGAAATCGCATCGGAATTAAATACAAATAGCACAATGCCGCCGTAAGTACAAGAATAGAGCCTCTTCTTCCAGTCGGTGCTTTGAGGATTCCCTGTGAGACCAGTATTAGTTTCCGATACACCACTGCAGGTTCAATGTATTGCTTGGACCTTCACATTGACGATGAAACACAGAAATCACATCGGAATTAAATACATGAAGCACAATGCCGCGTAAAGTACAAGATCAGAGACTCTTCAACAGTCTGTGCCTTGAACACTCTCTGTGAGACCAGTATTAGTTTCCGATACACCACTGCAGGCTCAATGTATTCCTTGGACCTACACATTGACGATGAAACACAGAAATTACATCGGAATTAAATACAAATGGCACAAAACCGCCTTAAGTACAAGAATAGTGACTCTTCTTACAGTCTGTGATTTGAGCATTCCCTGTGAGACCAGTTATAGATACCGATGCATCAATGCAGGATTAATGTCTTACTTGGTCCAACACATTGACGATGAAACACAGAGATTGTATTGGATTTAAATACAAAAGGCAAAATGCCGCCGTAAGTAAACAAATAGTGACTTTTCTTACCGTCTGTGCAATGAGCATTCCGTGTGTGAGCAGTATTAGTTTCCCCTAAACCACTGCAGGTTCAATGTATTCCTTGGACCTTCAGATTGACTATGAAGCACAGAAATCGCATCGGAATTAAATACAAAAGGCACAATGCCGCCTTCAGTACAAGAATAAAGACTCTTCTTACAGTTAGTGCTTTGAGCATTACTTGTGACACCAGTATTAGTTTCCCATACACCACTGCAGGTTCAATGTATTCCTTGGACCTTCACATTCACGATGAAACACAGAAATCGCATCGGAATTAAATACAAGAAGCACAATGCCGCTTAAAGTAGAAGATTACAGATTCTTCTACAGTCTGTGCCTTGAACACTCCCTGTGAGACCAGTATTAGTTTCCGATACACCACTGCAGGTTCAATGTACTCCTTGGACATTCACATTGACGATTAAACACAGATATCGCATCGGAATTAAATACAAAAGGCACAATGCCGCCTTAAGTACAGGTATAGAGACTCTTCTTACAGTTGGTGCCTTGAGCATTCCCTGTGAGACCAGTATTAGTTCCCGATACACCACTGCAGGTTCAAAGTATTCCTTGGACCTTCACATTGACTATGAAACACAGAACTCGCATGGGAATTAAATACAAAAGGTACAATGCCGGCTTAAGTACAAGAATAGAGACTCTTCTTACAGTTAGTGCTTTGAGTATTCCTTGTGAGACCAGTATTAGTTTTCGATACACCACTGCAGGTCCAATATATTCCTTGGACCTTCACATTGACGATGAAACACAGAAATCGCATCGGAATTAAATACAAGAAGCACAATGCCGCGTAAAGTACAAGATCAGAGACTCATCTACAGTCTGTGCCTGGAACACTCCCTGTGAGACCAGTATTAGTTTCCGATACAACACTGCAGACTCAATGTATTCCTTGGACCTACACATTGACGATGAAACACTGAAATTACATCGGAATTAAATACAAACGGCACTATGCCGCATTAAGAGCAAGAATAGTGAGACTTCTTAGAGGCTGTGATTTGATCCTTTAATGTGAGACCAGTATTAGTTTCCGGTACACCACTGCAGGTTCAATGTATTAATTGGACCTTCACGTTGACGATGTAACACAGAGATTGCATCGTAATTAAATACAAAAGCAATAATGCCGCCTTATGTACAAGAAGAGAGACTCTTCTAAGAGTCTATACTTTGACCGTTTTCTGTGAGACCACTACTAGAATCCGATGCACAACTGTAGGTTTAATGCATAACTCGGACCTTCACATTGACGCTGAAACAAAGAAATTGCATCGGAATTAAATACAAAAGGCACACTGCCGCCTTAAGTACAAGAATAGAGACTCTTCTTACAGTCGGTTCTTTGAGCATTCCCTGTGAGACCAGTATTAGTTTCCGATACACCACTGCTGGTTCGACGTATTCCTTGGACATACACATTGACGATGAAACATTGAAATTACATCGGAATTAAATACAAAAGGAACAATGCCGCCTCAAGTACAAGAATAGAGTCTATTCTTACAGTCGGTGCCTTGAGCATTCCCTGTGAGACCAGTATTAGTTTCCGATACACCACTGCAGGTTCAATGTATTCCTTGGACCTTCACATTGACGATGAAACAAAGAAATCGCATCGGAATTATACACAAAAGGCACAATGTCGCCTTAAGTTCAAGAATAGAGACTCTTCTTATCGTCGGTGCTATGAGCATTCCCTGTGAGACCAGTATTAGTTTGAGATACACCACTGCAGGTTCAAAGTGTTCCTTGGACCTTCACATTGATGATGAAACACAGAAATCACATCGGAATTAAATACATAAGGCACAATGCCGCCTTAAGTAAAAGAATAAAGACTCTTCTTACAGTCGGTACTTTGAGGATTAACTGTGAGACCAGTATTAGTTTCCGATACACCACTGCAGGTTCAATGTATTCCTTGGACCTTCACATTGACGAAGAAATACAGTAATTTCATCGGAATTAAATACAAAAGGCACAATGCCGCCTTAATTGGAAGAATAGAGACTCTTCTTACAGTCGGTGCTTTGAGCATTCCCTGTGAGACCAGTATTAGTTTGTGATAGACCACTGCGGGTCAATCTATCCTTTGGATTTTCACATTGACGAAGTAACACAGAAATCGCTTCGGAGTAAATTACAAAAGGCAAAATGCCGCCTTAAATACAAGAATAGAATCTCTTCTCCCAGTCGGTGCTTTGAGCATTCCCTGTGAGACCAGTATTAGATTCCGATACACCACTACAAGTTCAATGTATTCCTTGGACCTTCACATTGACGATGAAACACAGAAATTGCATCGGAATTAAATACAAAAGCACAATGCCGCCGTAAGTACAAGAATTGTGACTCTTCTTACGGTCGGTTCTTTAAGCATTACTGTGAGACCAGTATTAGTTTCCGATACACCACTGCAGGTTCAATGTATTCCCTGGACCTTCACATTGACGATGCAACACAGAAATCGCATCTCAATTAAATACAAAAGACACAATGCCGCCCTAAGTACAAGAATAGAGACTCTTCTTACAGTCATTGCTTTGAGCATTCCCTGTGAGACGAGTATTTGTTCCCGATACACCACTGCAGGTTCAATGTATTCCTTGGACACACACATTGACGATGAAACACTGAAATTACATTGGAATTAAATACAAAAGGCACAATACCGCCTTAAGTGCAAGAAGAGTGAGACTTCTTAGAGTCTGTGCTTAGAACCTTTAATGTGAGACCAGTATTAGTTTCCGATACACCACTGCAGGTTCAATGTATTCCGTGGACCTTTACATTAACGATGAGACACACAAATCGCATCGGAATTAAATACAAAAGGAACAATGCCTCCTTAGGTACAAGAATAGAGGCTCTTGTTACAGTCGTTGCTTTGAGCATTCCCTATGTGACCAGTATTAGTTTCCGATAGACCACTGCATGTTCAATGTATTCCTGGAACCTTCACATTGACGATGAAACACAGAAATGACATCGGAATTAACTACAAAAATCACAAAACCCCCTTAAGAACAAGAATAGTGACCCTCCTTACAGTCTGTGATTTGAGCATTCCCTGTGAGACCAGTATTAGTTTCCGATTCACCACTGCAGGTTCAAAGTATTCCTTGGACCTTCACATTGACGATGAAACACAGGAATCGCATCGGAATTGAATACAAAAGGCACAATGCCGCCTTAAGTACCGGAATAGAGACTGTTCTTACAGTTGGTGCTTTGAGCATTCCCTGTGAGACCAGTATTAGTTTCCGATACACCACTGCTGGTTCGACGAATTCCTTGGACATACACATTGACGATGAAACACTGAAATTACATCGGAATTAAATACAAAAGGAACAATGCCGCCTCAAGTACAAGAATAGAGTCTATTCTTACAGTCGGTGCCTTGAGAATTCCCTGTGAGACCAGTATTAGTTTCCGATACACGACTGCAGGTTCAATGTATTCCTTGGACCTTCACATTATCGATGAGACACAGAAGTTACATCGGAATTATATACAAAAGGCACAATGCCGCCTTAAGTACACGAATAGAGACTCTTCTTACAGTCGGTGCTTTGAGAATTCCCTGTGAGACCCGTATTAGACTCCGATACACCACTGCTGGTTCAATGTATTCCTTGGACATTCACATTGTCGATGAAACTCTGAAATTACATCGGAATTAAATACAAAAGGCATAATGCCGCCTTAAGTGCAAAAAGAGGGAGACTTTATAGTCTGTGATTTGATCCTTTCCTGTGAGACCATTATTAGCTTCCGATACATCACTGCAGGTTCAATGTATTCCTTGGACCTTCACATTGGCGGTGAAACACAGATATCGCATCGGAATTAAATACAAAATGCACAATGTCGCCTTAAGTGCAAGAATAGAGACTCTTCTTACCGTCGGTGCTTTGAGCATTCCCCGTGAGACCAGTATTAGTTTCTGATAGACCAATGCCGGTTCAATCTATTCCTAGGACTTTCACATTGACGAAAAAACACAGAAATCGCATCGGAGTTAAATACAAAAGGCCAAATGCCGCCTTAAATACAAGAAGACAGACTCTTCTTACAGTCGGTGCTTTGAGCATTTCCTGTGAGACCAGTATTAGTTTCCGATACACCACTGCAGGTTCAATGTATTCTTTGGACCTTCACATTGACGATGAAACACAGAAATCGCATCGGAATTAAACACAAAAGGCACAATGTCGCCTTAAGTTCAAGAATAGAGACTCTTCTTACCGTCGGTGCTTTGAGCATTCCCTGTGAGACCAGTATTAGTTTCAGATACACCACTGCAGGTTCAAAGTATTCCTTGGACCTTCACATTGATGATGAAACACAGAAAACACATCGGAATTAAATACAAAAGGCACAATGCCGCCTTAAGTAAAAGAATAAAGACTCTTCTTACAGTCGGTGCTTTGAATATTCCCTTTGAGACCAGTATTAGTTTCCGATACACCACTGCAGGATCAATGTATTCCTTGGACCTTCACATTGACGATGAAATACAGTAATTACATCGGAATTAAATACAAAAGGCACAATGCCGCCTTAATTGCAAGAATAGAGACTCTTCTTACAGTCGGTGCTTTGAGCATTCCCTGTGAGACCAGTATTAGTTTCCGATACACCACTGCAGGTTCAATGTATTCCTTGGTCCTTCACATTGACGATGAAACACAGAAATCGCATCGGATTTAAATACAAAAGGCACAATGCCGCCTTAAGTACAAGAATAGAGACTCCTCTTACAGTCGCTGCTTTGAGCATTCCCTGTGAGACCAGTATTAGTTTCTGATACACCACTGCAGGTTCAATGTACTTCTTGGACCTTCACATTGTAGATGAAACACAGAAATTGCTTCGGAATTAAATACAAAAGGCACAATGCCGCCTCAAGTTCGAAAATAGAGACTCATTTTACAGTCGGTGCTTTGAGCATTCCCTGTGAGCTCAATATTAATTTCCGATACACCACTGCCGGTTCAATGTATTTCTTGGACCTTCACATTGACGATGAAACACAGAAGTCGCATCGGAATTAAATTCAAAAGGCACAATGCCGTCTTAAGTACAAGAATGGAGACTCTTCTTACAGTCGGTGCTTTGAGCATTCCCTGTGAGACCAGTATTAGTTTCCGATACACCACTGCCGGTTCAATGTATTCCTTGGACATACACATTGACGATGAAAGACTGTAATTGCATCCGAATTAAATACAAAAGGCACAATGCTGACTTAAGTTCATGGATAGAGAATCATCTTACAGTCGGTGCTTTGAGAAATCACTGTGAGACCAGTATTAGTTTACGATATACCACTGCGGGTTCATTGTATTCCCTGCACCTTCACATTGACGATGAAACACTGAAATTACATCGGAATTAAATACAAAGGGCACAATGCCGCCTTAAGTGCAAGAAGAGTGAGACTTCTTTGTCTGTGCTTTTGATCTTTTCCTGTGAGACCAGTATTAGCTTCCGATACACCACTGCAGGTTCAATGTATTCCTTGGACCTTCACATTGGCGATGAAACATAGGAAACGCATCGGAATTAAATACTAAAGGCACAATGTCGCCTTAAGTACAAGAATAGGGACTCTTCTTACAGTCGGTGCTTTGAGCATTCCCTGTGAGACCAGTATTAGTTTCCTATACACCACTGCAGGTTCAATGTATTCCTTGGACATACACATTGACGATGAAACACAGAAATCGCATCGGAATTAAATACAAAATGCACAATGTCGCCTTAAGTACTAGAAAAGAGACTCTTCTTACAGTCGGTGCGTTGAGTATTCCCTGTGAGCCCAGTATTAGTTTCCGATACACCACTGCAGGTTCAATGTATTCCTTGGTCCTTCACATTGACGATGAAACACAGAAATTACATCGGAATTAAATACAAAAGGCACGATGCCGCCTTAAGTGCATGAATAGAGACTTTTCTTACAGTCGGTGCTTTGAGCATTCCCTGTGAGACCAGTATTAGTTTCTGATAGACCACTGCCGGTTCAATCTATTCCTAGGACTTTCATATTGACGAAGAAACACAGAAATCGCATCGGAATGAAATACAAAAAGCACAATGTCGCCATAAGTACAAGAATAGGGACTCTTCTTACAGTCGGTGCTTTGAGCATTTCCTGTGAGACCAGTATTAGTTTCCCGTACACCACTGCAGGTTCAATGTATTCCTTGGACATACACATTGACGATGAAACACTGAAATTACATCGGAATTAAATACAAAAGGCACAATGCCGCCCTAAGTACAAGAATAGAGACTCTTCTTACAGTCGGTGCTTTGAGCATTCCCTGTGAGACCAGTATTAGTTTCCGATACACCACTGCAAGTTCAATGTATTCCTTGAACCTTCACATTGACGATGAAACACAGTTTTTACATCGGAATTAAATACAAAAGGCACAAAGCCGCCTTAATTGCAAGAATAGAGACTCTTCTTACAGTTGGTGCTTTGAGCATTCCCTCTGGGGCCAGTATTAGTTTCTGATAGACCACTGCCGGTTCAATTTATTCTTAGGATTTTCACATTGACGAAGTGACACAGAAATCGCATCGGAGTTAATTACAAAAGGCAAAATGCCGCCTTAAATATAAGAATAGAGACTCTTCTTACAGTCGGTGCTTTGAGCATTCCCTGTGATCCCAGTATTAGTTTCTGATACACCACTGCTAGTATAATGTATTCCTTGGACATACACATTGACGATGAAACACTGTAATTGCATCGGAATTAAATACAAAAGGCACAATGCTGACTTAAGTATATGAATAGAGAATCATCTTACAGTCGGTGCTTTGAGATATCCCTGTGAGACCAGTATTAGTTTCTGATACACCACTGCGGGTTTATTGTATTCCCTGGACCTTCACATTGACGATGAAACACAGAAATCCCATCGGAAATAAATACAAAAGGCACAATGTCGCCTTAACAACAAGAAAAGAGACTCTTCTTACAGTCGGTGCGTTGAGCATTCCCTGTGAGCCCAGTATTAGTTTCCGATACACCACTGCAGGTTCAATGTATTCCTTGGTCCTTCACATTGTCGATAAAACACAGAAATTACATCGGAATTAAATACAAAAGGCACGATGCCGCCTTAAGTGCATGAATAGAGACTTTTCTTACAGTCGGTGCTTTGAGCATTCCCTGTGAGACCAGTATTAGTTTCTGATAGACCACTGCCGGTTCAATCAATTCCTTGGACATACATATTGACGATGAAACACTGAAATTACATCCGAATTAAATACAAAAGGCACAATGCCACTTTCAGTGCAAGAGGAGTGAGACTTCTTAGAGTCTGTGCTTTGATCCTTTCCTGTGAGACCAGTATTAGTTTCCGAAACACTACTGCAGGTTCAATGTAATACTTGGACCTTAGCATTGATGATGAAACACAGAAATTACATCGGAATTAAATTCAAAAGCCACAATTCCGCCTTAAGTACAAGAATAGAGACTCTTCTTGCAGTCGGTGCATTGAGCATTCCCTGTGAGACCAGTATTAGTTTACAATACACCACTGCAGGTTCAATGTATTCCTTGGACCTTCACATTGACGATAAAACACAGAAATCGCATCGCAATTACACACAAAAAGCACAACGCCGCCTTAAGTACAAGATTAGAGACTCTTCTTACAGTGGGTGCTTTGAGCATTTCCTGTGAGACCAGTATTAGTTTCCGATACACCATTGCACGTTCAATGTATTCTTTGGACCTTCCATTGACGATGAAACACAGACATCGCATCGGAATTAAATTCAAAACGTACAATGCCGCCTTAAAAACAAGAATACAGTCTCTTCTTACAGTCGGTGCTTTGAGCATTCCCTGTGAGACCAGTATTAGTTTCCGATACACCACTGCAGGTTCAATGTATTCCCTGGACCATCACATTGACGATGAAACACAGAAATCGCATCTCAATTAAATACAAAAGACACAATGCCGCCCTAAGTACAAGAATAGAGACTCTTCTTACAGTCGGTGCTTTGAGCATTCCCTGTGAGACCAGTATTAGTTTCCGATACACCACTGCAGGTTCAATGTATTCCTTGGACATACACATTGACGATGAAACACTGAAATTACATCGGAATTAAATACAAAAGGCACTATGCCGCCTTAAGTGCAGGACGAGTGTGACTTCTTAGAGTCTGTGCTTTGATCCTTCCCTGTGAGACCAGTATTAGTTTCCGATACACCACTGCAGGTTCAATGTATTCCTTGGACCTTCACATTGACGATGAAACACAGAAATCGCATCAGAATTAAATACAAATGGCACAATGCCGCCTTAAGTACAAGAATAGAGACTCTTCTTACAGTCGGTGCTTTGAGCATTCCCTGTGAGACCAGTGTTAGTTTCCGATACACCACTGCAGGTTCAACGTACTCCTTGGACCTTCACATTGTAGATGAGACACAGAAATTGCATCATAATTAAATACAAAAGGCACAATGCCGCCTCAAGTTCGAGAATAGAGATTCATTTTACAGTCGGTGCTTTGAGCATTCCCTGTGAGCTCATTATTAATTTCCGATACACCACTGCAGGTTCAATGTATTTCTTGGACCTTCACATTGACGATGAAAAACAGAAGTCGCATCGGAATTAAATACAAAAGGCACAATGCCGTCTTAAGTACAAGAATGGAGACTCTTCTTACAGTCGGGGCTCTGAGCATTCCCTGTGAGACCAGTATTAGTTTCCGATACACCACTGCCGGTTCAATGTATTCCTTGGACATACACATTGACGATGAAACACTGTAATTGCATCGGAATTAAACACAAAAGGCACAATGCTGACTTAAGTAAGTGAATAGAGAATCGTCTTACAGTCGGTGCTTTGAGAAATCCCTGTGAGACCAGTATTAGTTTCCGATACACCACTGCGGGTTCATTGTATTCCCTGGACCTTTACATTGACGATGAAGCACTGAAATCGCATCGGAATGAAATACAAAAATGGCAATGTCACCTTATGTACAAGAATACAGACTCTTCTTACAGTCGGTGTTTTGAGCATTCTCTGTGAGATCAGTTTAAGTTTCCGATACACCACTGCAGGTTCAATGTATTCCTTGGACCTTCACATTGACGATGAAACACAGAAATCGCATACGAATTAAATACAAAAGGCACAATGCCGCCTTAAATACAAGAATAGAGACTCTTCTTACAGTCGGTGCTTTGAGCATTAACTGTGAGATCAGTATTAGTTTTACGATACACCACTGCAGGTTCAATGTATTCCTTGGACCATCACATTGACGATGAAACACAGAAATCGCGTCGGAATTGAATACAAAAGGCACAATGCCGCCTTAAGTACAAGAATAGAGGCTCTTCTTACAGTCGGTGCTTTTAGCATTCCCTTTGAGACCAGTATTAGTTTCCTGTGGTGTCACCGCCAGACACCACACTTGCTAGGTGGTAGCTTAAATCGGCCGCGGTCCATTTAGTACATGTCGGACCTGCGTGTCGCCACTGTGTAATCGCAGACCTAGCGCCACCACCAAGGCAGGTCTCGTGATACGAGAGAGCACTCGCCCCAGTTGTACGAGAACCTAGCTACCGACCAGATGTACGAAGCCTTTCTCTCTCATTAGCCGAGAGACAGAATAGCCATCAGCTAAGTTAATGGCTACGAACTAGCAAGGCGCCATTAGCCATACAGTGATTGTACTTAAAGTCTCCTGTGTATCGTCAAGATCGATGTACCTCAATCAATGAGTAAAGTTAAGTATTAAACCTGCTCCGTACTTTTCTTCCTAACATTAATTACGTATCCTGTTCCAGTACTTCACGCCCGTCTGCGTTAGTCTAGCTTGCCTTTTCAGCCATCTCAACTTCACGGTGTCGGCCCAGCTACCGACACAACATTGGCGACGAGGGAAAAGAGTTCTTTCTGATTGCTTACATTTAATTGTGTCATGGCTTCGCCACATTCTCCAGATGTACTGTCCGAATTTTATCGCTTGCAGAATCAGCAGACGCAGGCGTTACTGGATGCCCTTGGACAGCTCGTCCAGGGTCAACGTACCATTCAAACAGATGCGGCCGCCGCCGCTTCTTCGCTACCGCTGCCACTACACGCTGTTGCACCTCCCTTTCGACCATACGTGGCAGCCGATGAGACCTGGCACGAGTGGTCTCGCCAGTGCAACTTTCATCTAGCAGCCGACAGAATTCAAGGTAAAGAGCGGCAGCCGTTTTTGCTTTCTTGTGTCGGTGTGTCCACATACCGTGTGATTGTGAAATTGTTTCCCCGACGCGATGTAGCAACTCTGTCCTACGAGGAAATTTTGTCTGCATTAGATGCCTATTTCAAAGAAACAGTTAATGTGGTTGCAAAACGGTATACGTTCTTTCGTACAAAACGTACGGCCGGTCAAACTAATAGGGAGTGGGTAGCAACATTGCAAGGACTTACTAGGGACTGTGCCTTTGAATGTGACTGTGGTCTTTCTTATTCAGATACAATGGTGTGTGATGCAATTGCACAGAACGTTTCTGATGTTCGCATACGGGAGCAAATTTTGAAACTAGTTAATCACTCCCTTCAACAAGTGATAGACATATTGGATAGACAGGACACACTTGACTGTGCTCAGGAATCTTTTGAAACTTCGCCAGCCGTGTGTAACATTAACCGGCCCGCTGGACGCGCTGCGCGGCCCGGTAACCGGGCCTCGCGCACGTCCGCACAGCTGCCGCCGCGCGCTAAGCCACGTGTGTCGCGCCAGCCCACAAATGTAGTGAAATCGTGCCCGCGGTGTGCTACTAGACATTCGCGTGAACATTGCCCGTCACGCCAAGCTATTTGCTTTTTCTGCGATAAGAAAGGACATGTTCAAAGTGTTTGCCAGAAAAAGCTCAGATCGGACAATCACATTCATTCCTGGCCCTTTGCTTCGCGCCGGAATCGAACCAAGGACACTCAGGCTCGTGGACCTTCGCCTATGGACATTCATGTCGTTAATTCCGCTTCGTTCAGTGACACTTTCTCTAACAGTAACTGTGTTCGTCCCACAAAAACTGTGCGTCGACGTCGCCGGAAATCACGTCAATTAGCAAGTGATTCTGTATCAGTGTCTGTTCCCATTGCACAAAACAGTCGCTCTTGTCGTCAGCAGGACAATAAACTTTTTGTGGACTTAGACTTTGAAGGCAAAGTGATACCATTCCAGCTCGATACCGGAGCTGCAGTTTCATTGCTCAATCATGACACGTACAAACAACTGGGCAAACCTCCGTTGCGTTCCGCAAATGTTAAGCTAACTACATATTCCGGACAGACAATTCCTGTGTTAGGACAGTGCAGCCTTCTTGCAACATACAAGGGACAAACAAAACTTGTCATTTTACGTTCTTCGTTCTTCTTCTGCTGTGAACTTGTTTGGTCTAGATTTGTTTCAGTTGTTTAACATGTCTATTGTAAATCAGGTCCTATCAGTGAATCAGACTGTGCCTACAGACAGTGTTTCTCGGCTGTGTGACAAATTTGCAGACATTTTTGCACCGGGCTTAGGTTGCGCTAAAAACTATGAAGCACATTTAGAACTGAAGGTAAACGCGCAACCGAAATTTTTCAGGGCGCGCAATGTCCCCACGCATTGCGTGATGAGGTCGCAAGAACGTTACACGATCTCGAATGACAGGGTGTAATTGAACGTGTGCAAGCTTCTCTCTGGGCCTCACCCTTAGTAATTTTGCCAAAACCTTCCGGAAAATTGAGACTTTGCGTGGACTTCAAGGCCACAGTGAATCCACAGCTAGTGACTGCTACTTTTCCTTTGCCCCGCCCGGAAGATCTTTTTGCTAAACTGTGCCCGGGAAAATATTTTTCAAAGTTGGACCTAGCCGATGCGTACTTGCAAATACCGGTGGACGACGAATCCCAGCGCGTATTGGTGGTTAACACGCATCTTGGATTGTACCGCTTCAAAAGACTGCCATTCGGGTGTGCATCCGCCCCTGCCTTGTTTCAGCAATATTTACAAACTATTTGTGCGTCGGTCCCTACTGCAGCAAACTATCTGGACGATATAGTGATCTCCGGACAGACAGAAGAAGATCATCTTGCGAACTTACGAACATTATTTCAGGTCTTGCGGCAAAATGGTCTACGCTTGAGGAAGGACAAATGTGTGTTTTTTGCTCGTGACTTACCTTACCTGGGACATGTCATTAATGCCCAAGGCATACATCCGAGTCCAGAGCACCTCCGTGCCATACAAGAATTGCCTTCCCCTCACAATGTGAAACAGCTACAGAGTGTGTTGGGTAAAATTAATTATTACAATAAATTTGTGCGCAATGCCTCTTCCATTTCAGCTCCGCTTCATCGCTTACGCCGTAAAGGTGTTCCGTTCGTCTGGACGACGGAATGTGAACGCGCCTTTCGCCAGTTGAAATCGGCGTTGCTTTCTAATACTTGCCTTACGCCATTCGATCCCCAGAAACCCCTTTTGTTGATGGTAGATGCATCGGATTTCGGGATCGGTGCTGTGCTTGCGCACAAAGTTGGCTCCCATGATCGCCCTATTGCCTTTGCGTCCAAATTGCTCTCGTCTGCGCAAAGAAATTATTCACAGATAGAGAAAGAAGCTTTGGCTCTCGTGTTTCGTGTTACTAAGTTCCATGATTTCTTGTATGGTCGTCACTTTACCATCATCACAGACCACAAACCTTTGACATCGCTTTTTCATCCGACCAAGCCTGTACCTCCACGTACAGCGCAGAAATTCATTCGCTGGTCTGTTTTCCTCTCGCAGTACCGCTACGATATCTTGTATCGGTCCACTGCTAAGCACGGAAACGCCGATGCGTTGTCCCGTTTGCCTGTTGCTGAGGATAAAGCATTCGATTCTTCCGAACTTGCTTGCATGTTCATTGATTCGGAAACCGATGAAGTGGTCGAATCGTTTCCGATTGATTTTCGTCGTGTCGCTACAGCCACAGCTGCTGACCCTGTCCTTGCTACTGTTTTACGTTTTGTTGCTACGCAATGGCCTTTGTCAAAGTCTCGGATCGAGGATCCGTTGGTTCGCCGATTTTTTGCTCACAAGGAGAGACGTTTTGTTCGACGTGGTGTTTTGTTGTTGCGTTCTGATAATGATCAGTCCAGAGTCGTGGTCCCACGTTCGTTACAGTCCTCTGTTTTACGGCTTCTTCACCAAGGACATTGGGGTATAGTGCGAACGAAACAACTTGCTCGTCAGCACTGTACTTGGTTCGGAATCGATGCTGCGATTACGAATATGTGTTCTTCGTGCCCGGCGTGTGCCGAACAACAGTCCGCACCGCCGCGGAAAGTCTTTGCGTGGCCAAAAGCCACTTCCCCTTGGCAACGCTTGCACATTGATTTTGCTGGTCCATTCTGGAATGCTCGATGGTTGGTTCTGGTCGACGCCTTCAGTAATTTTTCTTTTGTTGTCCGGATGTCTTCCACGACGTCCTCCGCCACCATCCAAGCGTTGTCTGCTATTTTTTGCATTGAAGGTCTGCCGCAGACTATTGTTTCCGACAATGGCCCACAATTCATGTCCGCAGAATTTCAGTCATTCTGCCAGGCCAATGGTATTCAACATCTGACATCCGCGCCGTTTTCGCCTCAGTCCAACGGTGCCGCTGAACGATTGGTCCGGACTTTCAAGTCACAGATGTTGAAATTGAAAGAGTCGCATTCTCGGGAGGACGCATTGTTGCTCTTTTTGTCTTCGTATCGCTCTCAGCCCCGAGATGGTCGCTCGCCGGCTGAGTTGCTCCACGGTCGTCCTCATCGCACCTTGATGTCTTTGCTGCATCCGCCGCATCAGGTTCCTGTGCAGCGGCAGACTCCTGCTTTTGCTCCAGGCGACGTTGTATTTTATCGCAACTATCGAGGTTCACGGCGTTGGCTCGCAGGGCGCATTCTTCGCTGCCTCGGCCGCGCGATGTATTTGGTTTTGGGGGCCTCTGGTGAGGTGCGTCGGCATCTCAATCAGCTGCGCCTCTGTCGTCGCTCGGGTTCTGCCGCTCCCCGTCTGCTTTCAGCGACGGTGCCGTCCGATCAGCGCCCTGGGGACCCATCTACTGGCTCGCCTCATCCCCAGGTGTTACCGACGATGCCTTCCATTTTGCCCCATGGCGACGCGCCGCCGCCGCCGCATCAGCAGCAGCCGCCGCCGCCGCCGCTTGTTCTCCCGCCGGCGCCGCCCGCATTCGACGCTTCGTTGCAGCCGCCAAGCGCCTCCCAGGGTCACGCGCCGCCGATCGCTTCCCGTGACCAGCTGTCCTCCGCCATGGAACTCCCGCCCGCTCCGGACCACATGACGTCATCGCGCGTCGGCTACCCCGACGCAATGGAGGTTGATCCTTCGGTCCCTCCTGTCTCTTTACGGGCGCATACACCGCATGTTGACGTGCACCCTGGACTAGTTTTTCAGGCGTTTCCTAGCTCCCCTCGGACCGAATGGCCGGGTGCGGGTGGCACAGCCTCGCCTGTTGTTAGGCTCCCCACCTCATCGCATACGTCAACATGTGGTCCTCCCCACGGCGGGCGGAAGCCTTATCACACGACCGTTCGCCGATTTGCGGGGGAGGAATGTGGTGTCACCGCCAGACACCACACTTGCTAGGTGGTAGCTTAAATCGGCCGCGGTCCATTTAGTACATGTCGGACCCGCGTGTCGCCACTGTGTAATCGCAGACCTAGCGCCACCACCAAGGCAGGTCTCGTGATACGAGAGAGCACTCGCCCCAGTTGTACGAGAACCTAGCTACCGACCAGATGTACGAAGCCTTTCTCTCTCATTAGCCGAGAGACAGAATAGCCATCAGCTAAGTTAATGGCTACGAACTAGCAAGGCGCCATTAGCCATACAGTGATTGTACTTAAAGTCTCCTGTGTATCGTCAAGATCGATGTACCTCAATCAATGAGTAAAGTTAAGTATTAAACCTGCTCCGTACTTTTCTTCCTAACACTAATTACGTATCCTGTTCCAGTACTTCACGCCCGTCTGCGTTAGTCTAGCTTGCCTTTTCAGCCATCTCAACTTCACGGTGTCGGCCCAGCTACCGACACATTTCCGATACACCACTTCAGGTTCAATGTATTCCTTGGACATACACATTGACGATGAAACACTGAAATTACATCGGAATTAAATGCAAAAGGCACAATGCCGCTTTAAGTGCAAGAAGAGTTAGACTTCTTAGAGTCTGTGCTTTGATCCATTCCTGTGAGACCAGTATTAGTTTCCGATACACCACTGCAGGTTCAATGTAATCCTTGGACCTTCACATTGACAATGAGACACAGAAATCGATTCGGAATTAAATACAAAACGCAAATTGTCGCCGTAAGTACAAGAATAGAGACTCTTTTTACAGTCGGTGATTTGAGGATTCCCTGTGAGACCAGTATTAGTTTCCGATACACCACTGCAGGTTCAACGTATTCCTTGGACCTTCACATTGACGATGAAAGACAGAAATCTCATCGGAATTAAATATAAAAGGCACAATGCCGCCTTAAGTACAAGAATAGAGACACTTCTTACAGTCGGTGCTTTGAGCATTCCCTGTGAGACCAGTATTAATTTCCAATACACCACTGCAGGTTCAATGTATTCCTTGGACATACACATTGACGATGAAACACTGAGATTACATCGGATTTAAATACAATAGGCACAATGCCACCTGAAGTACAAGAATAGAGACTCTTCTTACAGTCGGTGCTTTGAGCATTCCCTGTGCGACCAGTATTAGTTTCCAATACACCACTGCAGGTTCAATGTATTACTTGGACCTTCACATTGACGATGAAACACAGAAATCGCATCGGAATTAAATACAAAAGGCACAATGCCGCCTTAGGTACAAGAATAGAGACTCTTCTTACAGTCGGTGCGTTGAGCATACCCTGTGAGACCAGTATTAGTTTCCGATACACCACTGCGGTTTAAATGTATTGCTTGGACCTTCACATTGACGATGAAACACAGAAATCACATCGGAATTAAATACAAAAGGCACAATGTCGCCTTTAGTGCAAGACGAGTGTGACTTCTTATAGTCTGTGCTTTGATCTTTCCCTGTGAGGCCAGTATTAGTTTCCGATACACCACTGCAGGTTCAATGTACTCCTTGGACCTTCACATTGACGATGAAACACAGAAATCGCATCGGAATTAAATACAAAAGTCATAATGCCGCCTTAAGTACAAGAATAGAGACTCTTCTTACAGTCGGTGCTTTGAGCATTCCCTGTGAGACCAGTATTAGTTTCCGATACACCACTGCAGGTTCAGTGTACTCCTTGGACCTTCACATTGTAGATGAAACACAGAAATTGCATCGGAATGAAATACAAAAGGCACAATGCCGCCTCAAGTTCGAGAATAGAGACTCATTTTACAGTCGGTGCTTTGAGCATTCCCTGTGGGCTCAATATTAATTTCCGATACACCACTGCAGGTTCAATGTATTTCTTGGATCTTCACATTGACGATGAAACACAGAAGTCGCATCGGAATTAAATACAAAAGGCACAAAGCCGTCTTAAGTAAAAGAATGGAGACTCTTCCTACAGTCGGTGCTTTGAGCATTCCCTGTGAGACCACTATTAGTTTCCGATACACCACTGCCGGTTCAATGTATTCCTTGGACATACAAATTGACGATGAAACACTGTAATTGCATCGGAATTAAATACAAAAGGCACAATGCTGACTTAAGTACATGAATAGAGAATCATCTTACAGTCGGTGCTTTGAGAAATCCCTGTCAGGCCAGTATTAGTTTCCGATACACCACTGCGGATTCATTGTATTCCGTGGACCTTTACATTGACGATGAAACACTGAAAATACATCGGAAATAAATACAAAAGGCACAATGCCGCCGTAAGTACAAGAATTGAGACCCTTCTTACGGTCGGTGCTTCAAGCAATCCCTGTGTGACCAGTATTATTTTCCGATACACCACTGCGGGTTCAATGTATTCCATGGACCTTCACATTGACGATGAAACACAGAAATCGCAACGGAATTAAATACAAAAGGCACAATGTCGCCTTAAGTTCAAGAATAGGGACTCTTCTTACAGTCGGTGCTTTGAGCATTCCCTGTGAGACCAGTATTAGTTTCCGATACACTACTGCAGGTTCAAAGTATTCCTTGCACTTTCACATTGACGATGAAACACAGAAATCGCATCGGAATTAAATACAAAAGGCACAATGTCGCCTTAGGTACAAGAGTAGAGACTCTTCTTACAGTCAATGCTTTGAGCATTCCCTGTGAGACCAGTATTAGTTTCCGATACACCACTGCAGGTTCAATGTATTCCTTGGACATACACATTGACGATGAAACACTGAAATTACATTGGAATTAAATACAAAATGCACAATGCCGCCTTAAGTACAAGAATAGAGACTCTTCTTACAGTCGGTGCTTTGAGCATTCCCTGTGAGACCAGTATTAGTTTCTGATACACCACTGCAGGTTCAATGTATTCCTTGGACCTTCACATTGACGATGAAACACAGTAATTACATCGGAATTAAATACAAAAGGCACAATGCCGCCTTAATTGCAAGAATAGAGACTCTTCATACAGTCGGTGCTTTGAGCATTCCCTGTGAGACCAGTATTAGTTCCTAATAGACCACTGCCGGTTCAATCTATTCTTAGGCATTTCACATTGACGAAGTAACACAAAAATCGCATCGGAGTTAATTACAAAGGGCAAACAGCCGCCTTAAATATAAGAATAGAGACTCTTCTTAGAGTCAGTGCTTTGAGCATTCCCTGTGAGACCAGTATTAGTTTCCGATACACCACTGCAGGTTCAGTTTATTCCTTGGACCTTCACATTGACGATGAAACACAGGAATTGCATCGGAATAAAATACAAAAGGCCAATGCCGCCGTAAGTACAAGAACTGAGACTCTTCTTACGGTCGGTGCTTTGAGCATTCCCTGTGAGACCAGTATTAGTTTCCGATACACCACTGCAGGTTCAATGTATTCCCTGGACCTTCACATTGACGATGAAACACAGAAATCGCAACGGAATTAAATACAAAAGACACAATGCCGCCCTAAGTACAAGAATAGAGACTCTTCTTACAGTCGGTGCTTTGAGCATTCCCTGTGAGACCAGTATTAGTTTCCGATACACCACTGCAGGTTCAATGTATTTCTTGGATCTTCACATTGAAGATGAAACACAGAAGTCGCATCGGAATTAAATACAAAAGGCACAATGCCGTCTTAAGTACAAGAATGGAGACTCCTCCTACAGTCGGTGCTTTGAGCATTCCCTGTGAGACCAGTATTAGTTTTCGATACACCACTGCAGGTTCAATGTACTCCTTGGACCTTCACATTGTAGATGAAACACAGAAATCGCATCGGAATTAAACACGAAAGGCCCAATGCCGCCTCAAGTTCGTGAATAGAGACTCATTTTACAGTCGGTGCCTTGAGCATTCCCTGTGAGCTCAATATTAATTTCCGATAGACCACTGCAGGTTCAATGTATTTCTTGGACCTTCACATTGACGATGAAACACAGAAGTCGCATCGGAATTAAATACAAAAGGCACAATGCCGTCTTAAGTACAAGAATGGAGACTCTTCTTACAGTCGGTGCTTTGAGCATTCCCTGTGAGACCAGTATTAGTTTATGATACACCACTGCCGGTTCAATGTATTCCTTGGTCCTTCACATTGACGATTAAACACAGAAATTACATCGGAATTAAATACAAAAGGCAAAATGCCGCCTTAAATACAAGAATACAGACTCTTCTTACAGTCTGTGCTTTGAGCAATTCCCGTAAGACCAGTATTAGTTTCCGATACTCCAATTAATGTTAAATGTTTTCCTTTGACCTTCACATTGACGATGAAACACAGAAATTGCATCGGAATAAAATAAAAAAGGCACAATGCCTCCTAAGTACAAGAATGGAGTCTCTTCTTACGGTCTGTGTTTTAAGCATTCCCTATGAGACCAGTATTACTTTCCAATACACCACTGCAGGTTCAATGTATTCCTTGGACATACACATTGACGATGAAACACTGAAATTACATCGGAATTAAATACAAAAGGCACAATGCCACTTTCAGTGCAAGAAGAGTGAGACTTCTTAGAGTCTGTGCTTTGATCCTTTCCTGTGAGACCAGTATTAGTTTCCGAAACACTACTGCAGGTTCAATGTAATCCTTGGACCTTTGCATTTATGATGAAACACAGAAATTACATCGGAATTAAGTTCAAAAGGCACAATACCGCCTTAAATACAAGAACAGAGACTCTTCTTGCAGTCGGTGCTTTGAGCATTCCCTGTGAGACCAGTATTAGTTTACGATACACCACTGCATGTTCAATGTATTCCTTGGACCCTCACATTGACGATGAAAGACAGAAATCGCTACGGAATTAAATACGAATGTCACAATGCCGCCTTAAGTACAAGAATAGAGACTCTTCTTACAGTCGGTGCATTGAGCATTCCCTGTGAGACCAGTATTAGTTTCCGATACACCACTGCAGGTTCAATGTATTCCTTGGACCTTCACATTGACGATAAAACACAGGAATCGCATCGCAATTACATACAAAAAGCACAATGCCGCCTTAAGTACAAGAATAGAGACTCTACTCCCAGTCGGTGCTTTGAGCATTTCCTGTGAGACCAGTATTAGTTTCCGATACACCATTGCACGTTCAATGTATTCTTTGAACCTTCACATTGACGATGAAACACAGAGATCGCATCGGAATTAAATACAAAAGGCACAATGCCGCCTTAAGTACAAGAATAGACTCTTCTTACAGTCGGTGCTTTGAGCATTACCTGTGAGACCAGTATTACTTTTACGATACACCACTGCAGGTTCAGGGTATTCCTTGGACCATCACATTGACGATGAAACACAGAAATCCCGTCGGAATTGAATACAAAAGGCACAATGCCGCCTTAAGTACAAGAATAGAGGCTCTTCTTAGAGTCGGTGCTTTGAGGATTCCCTGTGAGACCAGAATTAGTTTCCAATACACCACTGCAGATTCAATGTATTCCTTGGACATACACATTGACGATGAAACACTGAGATTACATCGGATATAAATACAAAAGGCACAATGCCACCTGAAGTACAAGAATAGAGACACATCTTACAGTCGGTGCTTTGAGGATTCCCTGTGAGACCAGTATTAGTTTCCAATACACCACTGCAGGTTCAATGTTTTCCTTGGACATACACATTGACGATGAAACACTGAGATTACATCGGATATAAATACAAAAGGCACAATGCCACCTGAAGTACAAGAATAGAGACTCTTCTTACAGTCGGTGCTTTGAGCATTCCCTGTGCGACTAGTATTAGTTTCCAATACACCACTGCAGGTTCAATGTATTACTTGGACATACACACTGACGATGAAACACTGAAATTACATCGGAATTAAATAAAAAATTAACCATGCCGCCTTAAGTGCAAGAAGAGTGAGACTTCTTAGAGTCTGTGCTTTGATCCTTTCCTGTGAAACCAGTATTAGTTTCCGATATACTACTGCTGGTTCAATGTATTCCTTTGACCTTCACATTGACGATGAAACACAGAAATGGCATCGGAATTTTATACAAAGGGCACAATGCCGCCTTAAGTACAACAATAGAGACTCTTCTTACAGTCGGTGCTTTGACCATTCCCTGTGAGACCAGTATTAGTTTCCGATACACCACTGCAGGTTCAATGTATTCCTTAGACCTTCACATTGACTATGACACACAGAAATCGCATTGGAATTAAATACAAAAGGTACAATACCGCCTTAGGTACAAGAATGTAGACTCTTCTTACAGTCGGTGATTTGAGAATTCCCTGTTAGATCAGTATTAGTTTCCGATACAACACTGCAGGTTCAATGTATTCCTTGGACATACACATGGACGATGAAACACTGAAATTACATCGGAATTAAATACAAAAGGCACAATGCCGCCTAAAGTGCAAGAAGAGAGAGACTTCTTAGAGTCTGTGCTTTTATCCTTTCCTGTGAGACCAGTATTAGTTTCCGATACACCACTGCTGGTTCAATGTTCTCCTCGGAACTTCACATTGACGATGACACACAGAAATCACATCGGAATTAAATGCAAAAGGCACAATGCCGCCTTAAGTACAAGAATAGAGACTCTTCTTACATTCGTTTCTTTGAGCATTCCCTGTGAGTCCTGTATAAGTTTCCGATACACCACTGCAGGTTCAATGTATTCCTTGGACCTTCTCATTGACGATGAAACACAGAAATCTCATCTGAATTAAATATAAAAGGCACAATGCCGCCTTAATTACAAGAATAGAAACACTTCTTACAGTCCGTGCTATGAGCATTCCCTGTGAGACCAGTATTAGTTTCCAATACACCACTGCAGGTTCAATGTATTCCTTGGACATAAACATTGACGATGAAACACTGAAATTACATCGGAATTAAATACAAAAAGCACAATACCGCCTGAAGTACAAGAATAGAGACTCTTCTTACAGTCGGTGCTTTGAGCATTCCCTGTGCGACCAGAATTAGTTTCCGATACACCACTGCAGGTTCAATGTATTACTTGGACTTTCACATCGACGATGAAACACAGAAATCGCATCGGAATTAAATACAAAAGGCACAATGCCGATTTAAGTACAAGAATAGAGACTCTTCTTACAGTCGGTGCTTTGAGCATTCCCTGTTAGACCTGTATTAGTTTCCGACACACCACTGCAGGTTCAATGTATTCCTTGGACATACATATTGAAAATGAATCACAGAAATTAAATCGGAGTTAAATACAAAAGGCACAATGCCGCCTTAAGTACATGAATAGAGACTCTTCTTACAGTCGGTGTTTGAGCATTTCCTGTGAGACCAGTATTAGTTTCCGATAGATCACTGCACGTTCAATGTATTCCTTGGACCTTCACATTGACGATAAAACAAATAAATCGCATCGCAATTAAATACAAAAGGCACAATGCCGCCTTAAGTACAAGAATGTAGACTCTTCTTACAGTCGGTGATTTGAGCATTGCCTGTGAGACCAGTATAAGTTTCCGATACACCACTGCAGGTTCAATGTATTCCTTGGAAATACACATTGACGATGAATCACATAAATTACATCGGAATTAAATACAAAAGGCACAATGCCGCCTTAAGTGCAAGAATAGAGACTCTTCTTACAGTCGGTGCTTTGAGCATTCCCTGTGCGACCAGTATTAGTTTCCGATATCCCACTGCAGGTTCAATGTATTACTTGGACCTTCACATTGACGATGAAACACAGAAATCGCATCGGAATTAAATACAAAAGGCACAATGCCGCCTTAAGTACAAGAATTGAAACACTTCTTACAGTGCGTGCTATGAGCATTCCCTGTGAGAGCAGTATTAGTTTCCAATACACCACTGCAGGTTCAATGTATTCCCTGGTCACACACATTGACGATGAAACACTGGGATTACATCGGAATTAAATACAAATGGCCCAATGCCGCCTGAAGTACAAGAATAGAGACCCTTCGTACAGTCGGTGCTTTGAGCATTCCCTGTGCGACCAGTATTAGTTTCCGATATCCCACTGCAGGTTCAATGTATTACTTGGACCTTCACATTGACGATGAAACACGGAAATCGCATCGGAATTAAATACAAAAGGCACAATGCCGTCTTAAGTACAAGAATAGAGACTCTTCTTACAGTCGATGCTTTGAGCGTTCCCTGTGAGGCCAGTATCAGTTTCCGATACACCACTGCAGGTTCAATGTATTCCTTGGACCTTCACATTGACGATAAAACAAAGAAATCGCATTGCAATTACATACAAAAGGCACAATGCCGCCTTAAGTACAAGAATAGAGACTCTTCTTACAGGTGGAGCTTTGAGCATTCCCTGTGAGCCAGTATTAGTTTCCGATAGACCACTGCAGGTTCAATGTATTCCTTGGACCTTGACATTGGCGATGAAACACAGATATCGTATCGGAATTAAATACAAAAGGCACAATGCCGCCTTAAGTACAAGAATAGAGACTCTTCTTACAGTCGGTGCATTCAGCATTCCCTGTGAGACACGTATTAGTTTCCGATACACCAATGCAGGTTCAATGTATTCCTTGGACATACACATTGACAATGAAACACTGAAATTACATCGGAATTAAATACAAAACACAATGCCGCCTTAAGTGCAAGAAAAGTGAGACTTGTTAGAGTCTGTGCTTTGATCCTTTCCTGTGAGACCAGTATTAGTTCCCGATACACTACTGCAGGTTGAAGGTAATTCTTGGACCTCAGCATTGATAATGAAACACAGAAATTACATTGGAATTAAATTCAAAAGGCACTATGCCGCCTTAAGTACAATAATAGAGACTCTTCTTACAGTCGGTGTTTGAGCATTTCCTGTGAGACCAGTATTAGTTTCCGATAGATCACTGCACGTTCAATGTATTCCTTGGACCTTCACATTGACGATGAAACACAGAAATCGCATCGGAATTTAATACAAAAGGCACAATGTCGCCTTAGGTACAAGAATAGAGACTCTTCTTACAGTCGGTGCTTTGAGCATTCCCTGTGAGCTCAATATTAATTTCCGATTGACCACTGCAGGTTCAATGTATTTCTTGGACCTTCATATTGACGATGAAACACAGAAGTCGCATCGGAATTAAATACAAAAGGCACAATGCCGTCTTAAGTACAAGAATGGAGACTCTTCTTACAGTCGGTGCTTTGAGCATTCCCTGTGAGACCAGCATTAGTTTATGATACACCACTGCCGGTTCAATGTATTCCTTGGTCCTTCACATTGACGATTAAACACAGAAATTACATCGGAATTAAATACAAAAGGCAAAATGCCGCCTTAAATACAAGAATACAGACTCTTCTTACAGTCTGTGCTCTGAGCAATTCCCGTGAGACCAGTATTAGTTTCCGATACTCCAATTAAGGTTAAATGTTTTCCTTTGACCTTCACATTGACGATGAAACACAGAAATTGCATCGGAATTAAATAAAAAAGGCACAATGCCTCCTAAGTACAAGAATGGAGTCTCTTCTTACGGTCGGTGCTTTAAGCATTCCCTATGAGACCAGTATTACTTTCCAATACACCACTGCAGGTTCAATGTATTCCTTGGACATACACATTGACGATGAAACACTGAAATTACATCGGAATTAAATACAAAAGGCACAATGCCACTTTCAGTGCAAGAAGAGTGAGACTTCTTAGAGTCTGTGCTTTGATCCTTTCCTGTGAGACCAGTATTAGTTTCCGAAACGCTACTGCAGGTTCAATGTAATCCTTGGACCTTTGCATTTATGATGAAACACAGAAATTACATCGGAATTAAATTCAAAAGGCACAATACCGCCTTAAGTACAAGAACAGAGACTCTTCTTGCAGTCGGTGCTTTGAGCATTCCCTGTGAGACCAGTATTAGTTTACGATACACCACTGCAGGTTCAATGTATTCCTTGGACCTTCACATTTTCGATGAAATACTGAAATTACATCGGAATTAAATACAAAAGGCACAATGCCGCTTTAAGTGCAAGAAGAGTGAGACTTCTTCGAGTCTGTGCTTTGATCCTTTCCTGTGGGACCAGTATTAGTTTCCGATACACCACTGCAGTTTCAATGTATTCCTTGGACCTTCACATTGACGATGAAAGACAGAAATCGCTACGGAATTAAATACAAATGTCACAATGCCGCCTTAAGTACAAGAATAGAGACTCTTCTTACAGTCGGTGCATTGAGCATTCCCTGTGAGACCAGTATTAGTTTCCGATACACCACTGCAGGTTCAATGTATTCCTTGGACCTTCACATTGACGATAAAACACAGGAATCGCATCGCAATTACATACAAAAAGCACAATGCCGCCTTAAGTACAAGAATAGAGACTCTACTCCCAGTCGGTGCTTTGAGCATTTCCTGTGAGACCAGTATTATTTTCCGATACACCATTGCACGTTCAATGTATTCTTTGAACCTTCACATTGACGATGAAACACAGAGATCGCATCGGAATTAAATACAAAAGGCACAATGCCGCCTTAAGTACAAGAATAGAGACTCTTCTTACAGTCGGTGCTTTGAGCATTACCTGTGAGACCAGTATTAGTTTTACGATACACCACTGCAGGTTCAATGTATTCCTTTGACCATCACATTGACGATGAAACACAGAAATCCCGTCGGAATTGAATACAAAAGGCACAATGCCGCCTTAAGTACAAGAATAGAGGCTCTTCTTACAGTCGGTGCTTTGAGCATTCCCTGTGAGACCAGTATTAGTTTCCGATACACCACTTCAGGTTCAATGTGTTCCTTGGACATACACATTGACGATGAAACACTGAAATTACATCGGAATTAAATGCAAAAGGCACAATGCCGCTATAAGTGCAAGAAGAGTTAGACTTCTTAGAGTCTGTGCTTTGATCCTTTCCTGTGAGATCAGTATTAGTTTCCGATACACCACTGCAGGTTCAATGTATTCCTTGGACCTTCACATTGACGATGAAACACAGAAATCTCATCGGAATTATATATAAAAGGCACAATGCCGCCTTAAGTACAAGAATAGAGACACTTCTTACAGTCGGTGCTTTGAGGATTCCCTGTGAGACCAGAATTAGTTTCCAATACACCACTGCAGATTCAATGTATTCCTTGGACATACACATTGACGATGAAACACTGAGATTACATCGGATATAAATACAAAAGGCACAATGCCACCTGAAGTACAAGAATAGAGACACATCTTACAGTCGGTGCTTTGAGGATTCCCTGTGAGACCAGTATTAGTTTCCAATACACCACTGCAGGTTCAATGTTTTCCTTGGACATACACATTGACGATGAAACACTGAGATTACATCGGATATAAATACAAAAGGCACAATGCCACCTGAAGTACAAGAATAGAGACTCTTCTTACAGTCGGTGCTTTGACCATTCCCTGTGAGACCAGTATTAGTTTCCGATACACCACTGCAGGTTCAATGTATTCCTTAGACCTTCACATTGACTATGACACACAGAAATCGCATTGGAATTAAATACAAAAGGTACAATACCGCCTTAGGTACAAGAATGTAGACTCTTCTTACAGTCGGTGATTTGAGAATTCCCTGTTAGATCAGTATTAGTTTCCGATACAACACTGCAGGTTCAATGTATTCCTTGGACATACACATGGACGATGAAACACTGAAATTACATCGGAATTAAATACAAAAGGCACAATGCCGCCTAAAGTGCAAGAAGAGAGAGACTTCTTAGAGTCTGTGCTTTTATCCTTTCCTGTGAGACCAGTATTAGTTTCCGATACACCACTGCTGGTTCAATGTTCTCCTCGGATCTTCACATTGACGATGACACACAGAAATCACATCGGAATTAAATGCAAAAGGCACAATGCCGCCTTAAGTACAAGAATAGAGACTCTTCTTACATTCGTTTCTTTGAGCATTCCCTGTGAGTCCTGTATTAGTTTCCGATACACCACTGCAGGTTCAATGTATTCCTTGGACCTTCTCATTGACGATGAAACACTGAAATTACATCGGAATTAAATACAAAAAGCACAATACCGCCTGAAGTACAAGAATAGAGACTCTTCTTACAGTCGGTGCTTTGAGCATTCCCTGTGCGACCAGAATTAGTTTCCGATACACCACTGCAGGTTCAATGTATTACTTGGACTTTCACATCGACGATGAAACACAGAAATCACATCGGAATTAAATACAAAAGGCACAATGCCGATTTAAGTACAAGAATAGAGACTCTTCTTACAGTCGGTGCTTTGAGCATTCCCTGTTAGACCTGTATTAGTTTCCGACACACCACTACAGGTTCAATGTATTCCTTGGACATACATATTGAAAATGAATCACAGAAATTAAATCGGAGTTAAATACAAAAGGCACAATGCCGCCTTATGTACAAGAATGTAGACTCTTCTTACAGTCGGTGCTTTGAGCATTCCCTGTGATACCAGTATTAGTTTGCGATACAACACTGCAGGTTCAATGTATTCCTTGGACGTAAACATTGACGATGAAACACTGCGAACACATCGGAATTAAATATAAAAGGCACAATGCCGCCTTAAGTACAAGAATAGAGACACTTCTTACAGTCGGTGCTTTGAGCATCCCCTGTGAGAGCAGAATGAGTTTCCAATACACCACTGCCGGTTCAATGTATTCCTTGGACGTAAACATTGACGATGAAACAATGAAATTACATGGGAATTAAATACAAAAGGCACAATGCCGCCTTAAGTACATGAATAGAGACTCTTCTTACAGTCGGTGTTTGAGCATTTCCTGTGAGACCAGTATTAGTTTCCGATCGATCACTGCACGTTCAATGTATTCCTTGGACCTTCACATTGACGATAAAACAAATAAATCGCATCGCAATTAAATACAAAAGGCACAATGCCGCCTTAAGTACAAGAATGTAGACTCTTCTTACAGTCGGTGATTTGAGCATTGCCTGTGAGACCAGTATAAGTTTCCGATACACCACTGCAGGTTCAATGTATTCCTTGGAAATACACATTGACGATGAATCACATAAATTACATCGGAATTAAATACAAAAGGCACAATGCCGCCTTAAGTGCAAGAATAGAGACTCTTCTTACAGTCGGTGCTTTGAGCATTCCCTGTGCGACCAGTATTAGTTTCCGATATCCCACTGCAGGTTCAATGTATTACTTGGACCTTCACATTGTCGATGAAACACAGAAATCGCATCGGAATTAAATACAAAATGCACAATGCCGCCTTAAGTACAAGAATAGAAACACTTCTTACAGTCCGTGCTATGAGCATTCCCTGTGAGAGCAGTATTAGTTTCCAATACACCACTGCAAGTTCAATGTATTCCCTGGTCACACACATTGACGATGAAACACTGGGATTACATCGGAATTAAATACAAATGGCCCAATGCCGCCTGAAGTACAAGAATAGAGACCCTTCGTACAGTCGGTGCTTTGAGCATTCCCTGTGCGACCAGTATTAGTTTCCGATATCCCACTGCAGGTTCAATGTATTACTTGGACCTTCACATTGACGATGAAACACGGAAATCGCATCGGAATTACATACAAAAGGCACAATGCCGCCTTAAGTACAAGAATAGAGACTCTTCTTACAGGTGGTGCTTTGAGCATTCCCTGTGAGCCAGTATTAGTTTCCGATAGACCACTGCAGGTTCAATGTATTCCTTGGACCTTGACATTGGCGATGAAACACAGATATCGCATCGGAATTAAATACAAAAGGCACAATGCCGAGTTAAGTACAAGAATAGAGACTCTTCTTACAGTCGGTGCTTTGAGCATTCCCTGTGAGACACGTATTAGTTTCCGATACACCAATGCAGGTTCAATGTATTCCTTGGACATACACATTGACGATGAAACACTGAAATTACATCGGAATTAAATACAAAAGGCACAATGCCGCCTTAAGTACAAGAATAGAGACTCTTCTTACAGGTGGTGCTTTGAGCATTCCCTGTGAGCCAGTATTAGTTTCCGATAGACCACTGCAGGTTCAATGTATTCCTTGGACCTTGACATTGGCGATGAAACACAGATATCGCATCGGAATTAAATACAAAAGGCACAATGCCGCCTTAAGTACAAGAATAGAGACTCTTCTTACAGTCGGTGCTTTCAGCATTCCCTGTGAGACACGTATTAGTTTCCGATACACCAATGCAGGTTCAATGTATTCCTTGGACATACACATTGACGATGAAACACTGAAATTACATCGGAATTAAATACAAAACACAATGCCGCCTTAAGTGCAAGAAGAGTGAGACTTGTTAGAGTCTGTGCTTTGATCCTTTCCTGTGAGACCAGTATTAGTTCCCGATACACTACTGCAGGTTGAAGGTAATCCTTGGACCTCAGCATTGATAATGAAACACAGAAATTACATTGGAATTAAATTCAAAAGGCACAATGCCGCCTTAAGTACAAAAATAGAGACTCTTCTTACAGTCGGTGTTTGAGCATTTCCTGTGAGACCAGTATTAGTTTCCGATAGATCACTGCACGTTCAATGTATTCCTTGGACCTTCACATTGACGATAAAACAAATAAATCGCATCGCAATTAAATACAAAAGGCACAATGTCGCCTTAAGTACAAGAATGTAGACTCTTCTTACAGTCGGTGATTTGAGCATTGCCTGTGAGACCAGTATAAGTTTCCGATACACCACTGCAGGTTCAATGTATTCCTTGGAAATACACACTGACGATGAATCACATAAATTACATCGGAATTAAATACAAAAGGCACAATGCCGCCTTAAGTGCAAGAATAGAGACTCTTCTTACAGTCGGTGCTTTCAGCATTCCCTGTGCGACCAGTATTAGTTTCCGATGTCCCACTGCAGGTTCAATGTATTACTTGGACCTTCACATTGACGATGAAACACAGAAATCGCATCGGAATTAAATACAAAAGGCACAATGCCGCCTTAAGTACAAGAATAGAAACACTTCTTACAGTCCGTGCTATGAGCATTCCCTGTGAGAGCAGTATTAGTTTCCAATACACCACTGCAGGTTCAATGTATTCCCTGGTCACACACATTGACGATGAAACACTGGGATTACATCGGAATTAAATACAAATGGCCCAATGCCGCCTGAAGTACAAGAATAGAGACCCTTCGTACAGTCGGTGCTCTGAGCATTCCCTGTGCGACCAGTATTAGTTTCCGATATCCCACTGCAGGTTCAATGTATTACTTGGACCTTCACATTGACGATGAAACACAGAAATCGCATCGGAATTAAATACAAAAGGCACAATGCCGTCTTAAGTACAAGAATAGAGACTCTTCTTACAGTCGATGCTTTGAGCGTTCCCTGTGATGCCAGTATCAGTTTCGATACACCACTGCAGGTTCAATGTATTCCTTGGACCTTCACATTGACGATAAAACAAAGAAATCGCATCGCAATTACATACAAAAGGCACAATGCCGCCTTAAGTACAAGAATAGAGACTCTTCTTACAGGTGGTGCTTTGAGCATTCCCTGTGAGCCAGTATTAGTTTCCGATAGACCACTGCAGGTTCAATGTATTCCTTGGACCTTGACATTGGCGATGAAACACAGATATCGCATCGGAATTAAATACAAAAGGCACAATGCCGCCTTAAGTACAAGAATAGAGACTCTTCTTACAGTCGGTGCTTTGAGCATTCCCTGTGAGACACGTATTAGTTTCCGATACACCAATGCAGGTTCAATGTATTCCTTGGACATACACATTGACGATGAAACACTGAAATTACATCGGAATTAAATACAAAAGGCACAATGCCGCCTTAAGTGCAAGAAGAGTGAGACTTGTTAGAGTCTGTGCTTCGATCCTTTAATGTGAGACCAGTATTAGTTCCCGATACACTACTGCAGGTTGAAGGTAATCCTTGGACCTTAGCATTGATAATGAAACACAGAAATTACATTGGAACTAAATTCAAAAGGCACAATGCCGCCTTAAGTACAAGAATAGAGACTCTTCTTACAGTCGGTGCTTTGAGCATTCCCTGTGAGACCAGTATTAGTTTCCGATACACCACTGCAGGTTCAATGTATTCCTTGGATCTTCTCATTGACGATGAAACACAGAAATCTCATCTGAATTAAATATAAAAGGCACAATGCCGCCTTAAGTACAAGAATAGAAACACTTCTTACAGTCGGTGCTATGAGCATTCCCTGTGAGACCAGTATTAGTTTCCAATACACCACTGCAGGTTCAATGTATTCCTTGGTCACACACATAGACGATGAAACACTGGGATTACATCGGAATTAAATACAAATGGCCCAATGCCGCCTGAAGTACATGAATAGAGACCCTTCATACAGTCGGTGCTTTGAGCATTCCCTGTGCGACCAGTATTAGTTTCCGATATCCCACTGCAGGTTCAATGTATTACTTGGACCTTCACATTGACAATGAAACACAGAAATAGCATCGCAATTACATACAAAAGGCACAATGCGCCTTAAGTACAAGAATAGAGGCTCTTCTTACAGTCGGTGCTTTCAGCATTCCCTGTGAGCCAGTATTAGTTTCCGATAGACCACTGCAGGTTCAATGTATTCCTTGGACCTTCACATTGACGATGAAACACAGATATCGCATCGGAATTAAATACAAAAGGCACACTGCCGCCTTAAGTACAAGAATAGAGACTCTTCTTACAGTCAGTGCTTTGAGCATTCCCTGTGAGAACAGTATTAGTTTCCGATACACCACTGCAGGTTCAATGTATTCCTTGGTCACACACATTGACGATGAAACACTGGGATTACATCGGAATTAAATACAAATGGCCCAATGCCGCCTGAAGTACATGAATAGAGACCCTTCATACAGTCGGTGCTTTGAGCATTCCCTGTGCGACCAGTATTAGTTTTCGATATCCCACTGCAGGTTCAATGTATTACTTGGACCTTCACATTGACAATGAAACACAGAAATAGCATCGGAATTAATTACAAAATGCACAATGCCGTCTTAAGTACAAGAATAGAGACTCTTCTTACAGTCGATGCTTTGAGCATTCCCTGTGAGACCAGTATCAGTTTCCGATACACCTCTGCAGGTTCAATGTATTCCTTGTACCTTCACATTGACGATAAAAAAAAGAAATCGCATCGCAATTACATACGAAAGGCACAATGCCGCCTTAAGTACAAGAATAGAGGCTCTTCTTACAGTCGGTGCTTTGAGCATTCCCTGTGAGCCAGTATTAGTTTCCGATAGACCACTGCAGGGTCAATGTATTCCTTGGACCTTCACATTGACGATGAAACACAGATATCGCAACGGAATTAAATACAAAAGGCACACTGCCGCCTTAAGTACAAGAATAGAGACTCTTCTTACAGTCAGTGCTTTGAGCATTCCCTGTGAGACACGTATTAGTTTCCAATACACCACTGCAGGTTCAATGTATTACTTGGACATACACACTGACGATGAAACACTGAAATTACATCGGAATTAAATAAAAAATTAACCATGCCGCCTTAAGTGCAAGAAGAGTGAGACTTCTTAGAGTCTGTGCTTTGATCCTTTCCTGTGAAACCAGTATTCGTTTCCGATATACTACTGCTGGTTCAATGTATTCCTTTGACCTTCACATTGACGATGAAACACAGAAATGGCATCGGAATTTTATACAAAGGGCACAATGCCGCCTTAAGTACAACAATAGAGACTCTTCTTACAGTCGGTGCTTTGACCATTCCCTGTGAGACCAGTATTAGTTTCCGATACACCACTGCAAGTTCAATGTATTACTTGGACCTTCACATTGACAATGAAACACAGAAATAGCATCGCAATTACATACAAAAGGCACAATGCCGCCTTAAGTACAAGAATAGAGGCTCTTCTTACAGTCGGTGCTTTGAGCATTCCCTGTGAGCCAGTATTAGTTTCCGATAGACCACTGCAGGTTCAATGTATTCCTTGGACCTTCACATTGACGATGAAACACAGATATCGCATCGGAATTAAATACAAAAGGCACACTGCCGCCTTAAGTACAAGAATAGAGACTCGTCTTACAGTCAGTGCTTTGAGCATTCCCTGTGAGAACAGTATTAGTTTCCGATACACCAATGCAGGTTCAATGTATTCCTTGGACATACACATTGACGATGAATCACATAAATTACATCGGAATTAAATACAGAAGGCACAATGCCGCCTTAAGTGCAAGAATAGAGACTCTTCTTACAGTCGGTGCTTTGAGCATTCCCTGTGCGACCAGTATTAGTTTCCGATATCCCACTGCAGGTTCAATGTATTACTTGGACCTTCACATTGACGATGAAACACAGAAATCCCATCGGAATTAAATACAAAAGGCACAATGCCGCCTTAAGTACAAGAATAGAAACACTTCTTACAGTCCGTGCTATGAGCATTCCCTGTGAGAGCAGTATTAGTTTCCAATACACCACTGCAGGTTCAATGTATTCCCTGGTCACACACATTGACGATGAAACACTGGGATTACATCGGAATTAAATACAAATGGCCCAATGCCGCCTGAAGTACAAGAATAGAGACCCTTCGTACAGTCGGTGCTTTGAGCATTCCCTGTGCGACCAGTATTAGTTTCCGATATCCCACTGCAGGTTCAATGTATTACTTGGACCTTCACATTGACGATTAAACACGGAAATCGCATCGGAATTAAATACAAAAGGCACAATGCCGTCTTAAGTACAAGAATAGAGACTCTTCTTACAGTCGATGCTTTGAGCGTTCCCTGTGAGACCAGTATCAGTTTCCGATACACCACTGCAGGTTCAATGTATTCCTTGGACCTTCACATTGACGATAAAACAAAGAAATCGCATCGCAATTACATACAAAAGGCACAATGCCGCCTTAAGTACAAGAATAGAGACTCTTCTTACAGGTGGTGCTTTGAGCATTCCCTGTGAGCCAGTATTAGTTTCCGATAGACCACTGCAGGTTCAATGTATTCCTTGGACCTTGACATTGGCGATGAAACACAGATATCGCATCGGAATTAAATACAAAAGGCACAATGCCGCCTTAAGTACAAGAATAGAGACTCTTCTTACAGTCGGTGCTTTGAGCATTCCCTGTGTGACACGTATTAGTTTCCGATACACCAATGCAGGTTCAATGTATTCCTTGGACATACACATTGACGATGAAACACTGAAATTACGTCGGAATTAAATACAAAACACAATGCCGCCTTAAGTGCAAGAAGAGTGAGACTTGTTAGAGTCTGTGCTTTGATCTTTTCCTGTGAGACCAGTATTAGTTCCCGATACACTACTGCAGGTTGAAGGTAATCCTTGGACCTCAGCATTGATAATGAAACACAGAAATTACATTGGAATTAAATTCAAAAGGCACAATGCCGCCTTAAGTACAAGAATAGAGACTCTTCTTACAGTCGGTGTTTGAGCATTTCCAGTGAGACCAGTATTAGTTTCCGATAGATCACTGCACGTTCAATGTATTCCTTGGACCTTCACATTGACGATAAAACAAATAAATCGCATCGCAATTAAATACAAAAGGCACAATGCCGCCTTAAGTACAAGAATGTAGACTCTTCTTACAGTCGGTGATTTGAGCAATGCCTGTGAGACCAGTATAAGTTTCCGATACACCACTGCAGGTTCAATGTATTCCTTGGAAATACACACTGACGATGAATCACATAAATTACATCGTAATTAAATACAAAAGGCACAATGCCGCCTTAAGTGCAAGAATAGAGACTCTTCTTACAGTCGGTGCTTTCAGCATTCCCTGCGCGACCAGTATTAGTTTCCGATATCCCACTGCAGGTTCAATGTATTACTTGGACCTTCACATTGACGATGAAACACAGAAATCGCATCGGAATTAAATACAAAAGGCACAATGCCGCCTTAAGTACAAGAATAGAAACACTTCTTACAGTCCGTGCTATGAGCATTCCCTGTGAGACCAGTATTAGTTTCCAATACACCACTGCAGGTTCAATGTATTCCCTGGTCACACACATTGACGATGAAACACTGGGATTACATCGGAATTAAATACAAATGGCCCAATGCCGCCTGAAGTACAAGAATAGAGACCCTTCGTACAGTCGGTGCTCTGAGCATTCCCTGTGCGACCAGTATTAGTTTCCGATATCCCACTGCAGGTTCAATGTATTACTTGGACCTTCACATTGACGATGAAACACAGAAATCGCATCGGAATTAAATACAAAAGGCACAATGCCGTCTTAAGTACAAGAATAGAGACTCTTCTTACAGTCGATGCTTTGAGCGTTCCCTGTGAGGCCAGTATCAGTTTCGATACACCACTGCAGGTTCAATGTATTCCTTGGACTCTCACATTGACGATAAAACAAAGAAATCGCATCGCAATTACATACAAAAGGCACAATGCCGCCTTAAGTACAAGAATAGAGACTCTTCTTACAGGTGGTGCTTTGAGCATTCCCTGTGAGACAGTATTAGTTTCCGATAGACAACTGCAGGTTCAATGTATTCCTTGGACCTTGACATTGGCGATGAAACACAGATATCGCATCGGAATTAAATACAAAAGGCACAATGCCGCCTTAAGTACAAGAATAGAGACTCTACTTACAGTGGGTGCTTTGAGCATTCCCTGTGAGACACGTATTAGTTTCCGATACACCAATGCAGGTTCAATGTATTCCTTGGACATACACATTGACGATGAAACACTGAAATTACATCGGAATTAAATACAAAAGGCACAACGCCGATTTAAGTGCAAGAAGAGTGAGACTTGTTAGAGTCTGTGCTTTGATCCTTTCCTGTGAGACCAGTATTAGTTCCCGATACACTACTGCAGGTTGAAGGAAATCCTTGGACCTTAGCATTGATAATGAAACACAGAAATTACATTGGAATTAAATTCAAAAGGCACAATGCCGCCTTAAGTACAAGAATAGAGACTCTTTTTACAGTCGGTGCTTTGAGCATTCCCTGTGAGACCAGTATTAGTTTCCGATACACCACTGCAGGTTCAATGTATTCCTTGGATCATCTCATTGACGATGAAACACAGAAATCTCATCTGAATTAAATATAAAAGGCACAATGCCGCCTTAAGTACAAGAATAGAAACACTTCTTACAGTCGGTGCTATGAGCATTCCCTGTGAGACCAGTATTAGTTTCCAATACACCACTGCAGGTTCAATGTATTCCTTGGTCACACACATTGACGATGAAACACTGGGATTACATCGGAAGTAAATACAAATGGCCCAATGCCGCCTGAAGTACATGAATAGAGACCCTTCATACTGTCGGTGCTTTGAGCATTCCCTGTGCGACCAGTATTAGTTTCCGATATCCCACTGCAGGTTCAATGTATTACTTGGACCTTCACATTGACAATGAAACACAGAAATAGCATCGGAATTAATTACAAAATGCACAATGCCGTCTTAAGTACAAGAATAGAGACTCTTCTTACAGTCGATGCTTTGAGCATTCCCTGTGAGACCAGTATCAGTTTCCGATACACCTCTGCAGGTTCAATGTATTCCTTGTACCTTCACATTGACGATAAAAAAAAGAAATCGCATCGCAATTACATACAAAAGGCACAATGCCGCCTTAAGTACAAGAATAGAGGCTCTTCTTACAGTCGGTGCTTTGAGCATTCCCTGTGAGCCAGTATTAGTTTCCGATAGACCACTGCAGGTTCAATGTATTCCTTGGACCTTCACATTGACGATGAAACACAGATATCGCAACGGAATTAAATACAAAAGGCACACTGCCGCCTTAAGTACAAGAATAGAGACTCTTCTTACAGTCAGTGCTTTGAGCATTCCCTGTGAGAACAGTATTAGTTTCCGATACACCAATGCAGGTTCAATGTATTCCTTGGACATACACATTGACGATGAAACACTGAAATTACATCAGAATTAAATACAAAAGGCACAATGCCGCCTTAAGTGCTAGAAGAGTGAGACTTGTTAGAGTCTGTGCTTTGATCCTTTCCTGTGAGACCAGTATTAGTCTCCGATACACCACTGCAGGTTCAATGTATTCCTTGGACCTTCAAATTGAAGATAAAACACAGAAATCGAATCGGAATTAAATATAAAAGGCACAATGCGGCCTTCAATACAAGAATAGAGACTCTTCTTACACTCGGTGCTTTGAGCATTCCCTGTGTGACCAGTATTAGTTTCCGATACACCACTGCAGGTTCAGTGTATTTCTTGGACATACGCATTGACGATGAAACACTGAAATTACATCGGAATTAAATACAAAAAGCACAATACCGCCTGAAGTACAAGAATAGAGACTCTTCTTACAGTCGGTGCTTTGAGCATTCCCTGTGAGAGCAGAATGAGTTTCCAATACACCACTGCCGGTTCAATGTATTCCTTGGTCGTAAACATTGACGATGAAACAATGAAATTACATGGGAATTAAATACAAAAGGCACAATGCCGCCTTAAGTTCATGAATAGAGACTCTTCTTACAGTCGGATATTGAGCATTTCCTGTGAGACCAGTATTAGTTTCCGATAGATCACTGCACGTTCAATGTATTCCTTGGACCTTTACATTGACGATAAAACAAATAAATCGCATCGCAATTAAATACATAAGGCACAATGCCACCTTAAGTACAAGAATGTAGACTCTTCTTACAGTCGGTGATTTGAGCATTGCCTGTGAGACCAGTATAAGTTTCCGATACACCACTGCAGGTTCAATGTATTCCTTGGAAATACACATTGACGATGAATCACATAAATTACATCGGAATTAAATACAAAAGGCACAATGCCGCCTTAAATGCAAGAATAGAGACTCTTCTTACAGTCGGTGCTTTGAGCATTCCCTGTGCGACCAGTATTAGTTTCCGATATCCCACTACAGGTTCAATGTATTACTTGGACCTTCACATTGACGATGAAACACAGAAATCGCATCGGAATTAAATACAAAAGTCACAATGCCGCCTTAAGTACAAGAATAGAAACACTTCTTACAGTCCGTGCTATGAGCATTCCCTGTGAGACCAGTATTAGTTTCCAATACACCACTGCAGGTTCAATGTATTCCCTGGTCACACACATTGACGATGAAACACTGGGATTACATCGCAATTAAATACAAATGGCCCAATGCCGCCTGAAGTACAAGAATAGAGACCCTTCGTACAGTCGGTGATTTGAGCATTACCTGTGCGACCAGTATTAGTTTCCGATATCCCACTGCAGGTTCAATGTATTACTTGGACCTTCACATTGACGATGAAACACAGAAATCGCATCGGAATTAAATACAAAAGGCACAATGCCGTCTTAAGTACAAGAATAGAGACTCTTCTTACAGTCGATGCTTTGAGCGTTCCCTGTGAGGCCAGTATCAGTTTCCGATACACCACTGCAGGTTCAATGTATTCCTTGGACCTTCACATTGACGATAAAACAAAGAAATCGCATCGCAATTACATACAAAAGGCACAATGCCGCCTTAAGTACAAGAATAGAGACTCTTCTTACAGGTGGTGCTTTGAGCATTCCCTGTGAGCCAGTATTAGTTTCCGATACACCAATGAAGGTTCAATGTATTCCTTGGACATACACATTGACGATGAAACACTGAAATTACATCGGAATTAAATACAAAAGGCACAATGCCACCTTAAGTGCAAGAAGAGTGAGACTTGTTAGAGACTGTGCTTTGATCCTTTCCTGTGAGACCAGTATTAGTTCCCGATACACTACTGCAGGTTGAAGGTAATCCTTGGACCTTAGCATTGATAATGAAACACAGTAATTACATTGGAATTAAATTCAAAAGGCACAATGCCGCCTTAAGTACAAGAATAGAGACTCTTCTTACAGTCGGTGCTTTGAGCATTCCCTGTGAGACCAGTATTAGTATCCGATACACCACTGCAGGTTCAATGTATTCCTTGGACCTTCTCATTGACGATGAAACACAGAAATCTCATCTGAATTAAATATAAAAGGCACAATGCCGCCTTACGTACAAGAATAGAAACACTTCTTACAGCCGGAACTATGAGCATTCCCTGTGAGACCAGTATTAGTTTCCAATACACCACTGCAGGTTCAATGTATTCCTTGGTCACACACATTGACGATGAAACACTGGGATTACATCGGAATTAAATACAAATGGCCCAATGCCGCCTGAAGTACATGAATAGAGACCCTTCATACAGTCGGTGCTTTGAGCATTCCCTGTGCGACCAGTATTAGTTTCCGATATCCCACTGCAGGTTCAATGTATTACTTGGACCTTCACATTGACAATGAATTGCAGAAATAGCATCGGAATTAATTACAAAATGCACAATGCCGTCTTAAGTACAAGAATAGAGACTCTTCTTACAGTCGATGCTTTGAGCATTCCCTGTGAGACCAGTATCAGTTTCCGATACACCACTGCAGGTTCAATGTATTCCTTGTACCTTCACATTGACGATAAAACAAAGAAATCGCATCGCAATTACATACAAAAGGCACAATGGCGCTTTAAGTACAAGAATAGAGGCTCTTCTTACGGTCGGTGCTTTGAGCATTCCCTGTGAGCCAGTATTAGTTTCCGATAGACCACTGCAGGTTCAATGTATTCCTTGGACCTTCACATTGACGATGAAACACAGATATCGCATCGGAATTAAATACAAAAGGCACACTGCCGCCTTAAGTACAAGAATAGAGACTCTTCTTACAGTCAGTGCTTTGAGCATTCCCTGTGAGAACAGTATTAGTTTCCGATACACCAATGCAGGTTCAATGTATTCCTTGGACATACACATTGACGATGAAACACTGAAATTACATCGGAATTAAATACAAAAGGCACAATGCCGCCTTAAGTGCAAGAAGAGTGAGACTTGTTAGAGTCTGTGCTTTGATCCTCTCCTGTGAGACCAGTATTAGTCTCCGATACACCACTGCAAATTCAATGTATTCCTTGGACCTTCAAATTGAAGATAAAACACAGAAAATCGAATCGGAATTAAATATAAAAGGCACAATGCGGCCTTCAATACATGAATAGAGACTCTTCTTACACTCGGTGTTTTGAGCATTCCCTGTGTGACCAGTATTAGTTTCCGATACACCACTGCAGGTTCAGTGTATTTCTTGGACATACACATTGACGATGAAACACTGAAATTACATCGGAATTAAATACAAAAGGCACAATGCCGCATTCAGTGCAAGAAGAGTGAGACTTCTTAGAGTCTGTGCTTTGATCTTTTCCTGTGAGACCAGTATTAGTTCCCGATACACTACTGCAGGTTCAAGGTAATCCTTGGACCTTAGCATTGATGATGAAACACAGAAATTACATTGGAATTAAATTCAAAAGGCACAATGCCGCCTTAAGTACAAGAATAGAGACTCTTCTTACAGTCGGTGCTTTGAGCATTCCCTGTGAGGCCAGTATTAGTTTCCGATACACCACTGCAGGTTCAATATATTCCTTGGACATACACATTGACGATGAAACACATAAATTACATCGGAATTACATACAAAAGGCACAATGCCGCCTCAAGTACATGAATAGAGAATCTTCTTACTGTCGGTGCTTTTAGCATTCCCTGTGAGACCAGTATTAGTTTCCGATACACCACTGCATTTTCAATGTATTCCTTGGACCTTCACATTGACGATGAAACACAGATATCGCATCGGAATTAAATACAAAAGGCACACTGCCGCCTTAAGTACAAGAATAGAGACTCTTCTTACAGTCAGTGCTTTGAGCATTCCCTGTGAGAACAGTATTAGTTTCCGATACACCAATGCAGGTTCAATGTATTCCTTGGACATACACATTGACGATGAAACACTGAGATTACATCGTAATTAAATACAAAAAGCACAATGCCGCCTGAAGTACAAGAATAGAGACTCTTCTTACAGTCGGTGCTTTGAGCATTCCCTGAGGGACCAGTATTAGCTTCCGATACACCTCTGCAGGTTCAATGTATTACTTGGACCTTCACATTGACGAAGAAACACAGAAATCGCATCGGAATTAAATACAAAAGGCACAATGCCGCCTTAAGTACAAGAATAGAGACTCTTCTTACAGTCGGTGCTTTGAGCATTCCCTGTGAGAGCAGTATTAGTTTCCGATACAGCACTGCAGGTTCAATGTATTCCTTGGACGTAAACATTGACGATGAAACACTGAGAACACATCGGTATTAAATATAAAAGGCCCAATGCCGCCTTAAGTACAAGAATAGGGACACTTCTTACAGTTGGTGTTTTGAGCATTCCCGGTGAGACCAGTATTAGTTTCCAATACACAACTGCAGGTTCAATGTGTTCCTTGGACGTAAACATTGACGAAGAAACACTGAGAACACATCGGAATTAAATATAAAAGGCACAATGCCGCCTTAAGTACAAGAATAGAGACAATTCTTGCAGTCGGTGCTTTGAGCATTCCCTGTGAGACCAGTATTAGTTTCCTATACCCCACTGGAGGTTCAATGTATTCCTTGGACCTTCACATTGACGATGAAACACAGAAATCTCATCGGAATTAAATATAAAAGGCACAATGCCGCCTTAAGTGCAAGAAGAGTGAGACTTGTTAGAGTCTGTGCTTTGATCCTTTCCTGTGAGACCAGTATTAGTTCCCGATACACTACTGCAGGTTGAAGGTAATCCTTTGACCTTAGCATTGATTATGAAACACAGAAATAACATTGGAATTAAATTCAAAAGGCACAATGCCGCCTTAAGTACAAGAATAGAGACTCTTCTTACAGTCGGTGCTTTGAGCATTCCCTGTGAGACCAGTATTAGATTCCGATACACCACTGCAGGTTCAATGTATTCCTTGGACCTTCTCATTGACGATGAAACACAGAAATCTCATCTGAATTAAATATAAAAGGCACAATGCCGCCTTAAGTACAAGAATAGAAACACTTCTTACAGTCGGTGCTATGAGCATTCCCTGTGAGACCAGTGTTAGTTTCCAATACACCACTGCAGGTTCAATGTATTCCTTGGTCACACACATTGACGATGAAACACTGGGATTACATCGGAATTAAATACAAATGGCCCAATGCCGCCTGAAGTACATGAATAGAGACCCTTCATACAGTCGGTGCTTTAAGCATTCCCTGTGCGACCAGTATTAGTTTCCGATATCCCACTGCAGGTTCAATGTATTACTTGGACCTTCACATTGAGAATGAAACACAGAAATAGCATCGGAATTAATTACAAAATGCACAATGCCGTCTTAAGTACAAGAATAGAGACTCTTCTTACAGTCGATGCTTTGAGCATTCCCTGTGAGACCAGTATCAGTTTCCGATACACCACTGCAGGTTCAATGTATTCCTTGTACCTTCACATTGACGATAAAACAAAGAAATCGCATCGCAATTACATACAAAAGGCACAATGCCGCCTTAAGTACAAGAATACAGGCTCTTCTTACAGTCGGTGCTTTGAGCATTCCCTGTGAGCCAGTATTAGTTTCCGATAGACCACTGCAGGTTCAATGTTTTCCTTGGACCTTCACATTGACGATGAAACACAGATATCGCATCGGAATTAAATACAAAAGGCACACTGCCGCCCTAAGTACAAGAATAGAGATTCTTCCAACAGTCAGTGCTTTGAGCATTCCCTGTGAGAACAGTATTAGTTTCCGATACACCAATGCAGGTTCAATGTATTCCTTGGACATACACATTGACGATGAAACACTGAAACTACATCGGAATTAAATACAAAAGGCACAATGCCGCCTTAAGTGCAAGAAGAGTGAGACTTGTTAGAGTCTGTGCTTTGATCCTTTCCTGTGAGACCAGTATTAGTCTCCGATACACCACTGCAGGTTCAATGTATTCCTTGGACCTTCAAATTGAAGATAAAACACAGAAATCGAATCGGAATTAAATATAAAGGCACAATGCGGCCTTCAATACAAGAATAGAGACTCTTCTTACACTCGGTGCTTTGAGCATTCCCTGTGTGACCAGTATTAGTTTCCGATACACCACTGCAGGTTCAGTGTATTTCTTGGACATACACATTGACGATGAAACACTGAAATTACATCGGAATTAAATACAAAAGGCACCATGCCGCATTCAGTGCAAGAAGAGTGAGACTTCTTAGAGTCTGTGCTTTGATCTTTTCCTGTGAGACCAGTATTAGTTCCCGATACACTACTGCAGGTTCAAGGTAATCCTTGGACCTTAGCATTGATGATGAAACACAGAAATTACATTGGAATTAAATTCAAAAGGCACAATGCCGCCTTAAGTACAAGAATAGAGACTCTTCTTACAGTCGGTGCTTTGAGCATTCCCTGTGAGGCCAGTATTAGTTTCCGATACACCACTGCAGGTTCAATGGATTCCTTGGACATACACATTGACGATGAAACACATAAATTACATCGGAATTAAATACAAAAGGCACAATGCCGCCTCAAGTACATGAATAGAGAATCTTCTTACTGTCGGTGATTTGAGCATTCCCTGTGAGACCAGTATTAGTTTCCGATACACCACTGCATTTTCAATGTATTCCTTGGACCTTCACATTGACGATGAAACACAGATATCGCATCGGAATTAAATACAAAAGGCACAGTGCGCCTTAAGTACAAGAATAGAGACTCTTCTTACAGTCAGTGCTTTGAGCATTCCCTGTGAGAACAGTATTAGTTTCCGATACACCAATGCAGGTTCAATGTATTCCTTGGACATACACATTGACGATGAAACACTGAGATTACATCGTAATTAAATACAAAAGGCACAATGCCGCCTGAAGTACAAGAATAGAGACTCTTCTTACAGTCGGTGCTTTGAGCATTCCCTGAGCGACCAGTATTAGCTTCCGATACACCTCTGCAGGTTCAATGTATTACTTAAACCTTCACATTGACGAAGTAACACAGAAATCGCATCGGAATTAAATACAAAAGGCCCAATGCCGCCTTAAGTACAAGAATAGAGACTCTCCTTACAGTCGGTGCTTTGAGCATTCCCTGTGAGACCAGTATTAGTTTCCGATACAGCACTGCAGGTTCAATGTATTCCTTGGACGTAAACATTGACGATGAAACACTGAGAACACATCGGTATTAAATATAAAAGGCCCAATGCCGCCTTAAGTACAAGAACAGGGACACTTCTTACAGTTGGTGTTTTGAGCATTCCCTGTGAGACCAGTATTAGTTTCCAATACACAACTGCAGGTTCAATGTGTTCCTTGGACGTAAACATTGACGATGAAACACTGAAATTACATGGTAATTAAATACAAAAGGAACAATGCCACTTTAAGTAAAAGAATAGAGACTGTTCTTACAGTCGGTGTTTGAGCATTCCCTGTGAGACCAGTATTAGTTTCCAATACACCACTGCACGTTCAATGTATTCCTTGGACCTTCACATTGACGATAAAACAAAGAAATCGCATCGGAATTAAATACAAAAGGCACAATGCCGCCTTAAGTACAAGAATAGAGACTCTTCTTAAAGTCGGTGATTTGAGCATTCCCTGTGAGACCAGTATTAGTTTCCGATACAGCACTGCAGGTTTAATGTATTCCTTGGACGTAAACATTGACGATGAAACACTGAGAACACATCGGAATTAAATATAAAAGGCACAATGCCGCCTTAAGTACGAGAATAGAGACAATTCTTGCAGTCGGTGCTTTGAGCATTCCCTGTGAGACCAGTATTAGTTTCCTATACCCCACTGGAGGTTCAATGTATTCCTTGGACCTTCACATTGACGATGAAACACAGAAATCTCATCGGAATTAAATATAGAAGGCACAATGCCGCCTTAAGTACAAGATTAGAGACACTTCTTACTGTCGGTGCTTTGTGCATTCTCTGTGAGACCAGTATTAGTTTCCGAAACAGCACTACAGGTTCAATGTATTCTTTGGACATAAAAATTGACGATGAAACACTGCAATTATCTCGGAATTAAATACAAAATGCTCAATGCCGCCTTAAGTGCAACAAGAGGGAGACTTCTTAGAATCTGTGCTTTGTTCCTTTCCTGTGAGACCAGTATTAGTTTCCGATACACTACGGCAGGCTCAAGGTAATCCTTGGACCTTAGCATTGATGATGAAACACAGAAATTACATCGGAATTAAATTCAAAAGACACAATGCCACCGTAAGTACAAGAATAGAGACTCTTCTTACAGTCGGTGTATTGAGAATTCCCTGTGCGACCAGTATTAGTTTCCGATACACCACTGCAGGTTCAATGTAATTGTTGGACCTTCACATTGACGATGGAACACAGAAATCGCATCGGAATTAAATACAAAAGGCAGAATGCCGCCTTAAGTACAAGCATAGAGATTCTTCTTATAGTCGGTGCTTTGAGCATTCCCTGTGAGACCAGTAGTAGTTTCCGATACACCACTGCAGGTTCAATGTATTTCTTGGACATACACATTGGCGATGAAACACTGAAATTACATCGGAATTAAATAAAAAAGGCACCATGCCTCCTTAAGTGCAAGAAGAGTGAGACTTCTTAGAGTATGTCCTTTGATCCTTTTCTGTGAGACCAGTATTAGTTTCCGATACACCACTGCAGGTTCAATGTATTCCTTGGACCTTCACATTGACGATGAAACACAGAAATCGCATCGGAATTAAATACAAAAATCACAATGTCACCTTATGTACAAGAATACAGACTCTTCTTACAGTCGGTGCTTTGAGCATTCCCTGTGAGACCAGTATTAGTTTCCGAAACAGCACTACAGGTTCAATGTATTCTTTGGACATAAAAATTGACGATGAAACACTGCAATTATCTCGGAATTAAATACAAAAGGCTCAATGCCGCCTTAAGTGCAACAAAAGGGAGACTTCTTAGAATCTGTGCTTTGATCCTTTCCTGTGAGACCAGTATTAGTTTCCGATACACTACTGCAGGTTCAATGTTTTCCTTGGACCATCACATTTACGATGAAACACAGAAATCGCAACGGAATTAAATTCAAAAGTCACAATGACGCCTTAAGTACAAGAATAGAGATTCTTCTTACAGTCGTTGCATTGAGAATTCCCTGTAAGACCAGTATTAGTTTCCGATACACCACTGCAGGTTCAATGTACTCCTCGGACCTTCACATTGACGATGAAACACAGAAATCGCAACGGAATTAAATTCAAAAGTCACAATGCCGCCTTAAGTACAAGAATAGAGACTCTTCTAACAGTCGGTGTATTGAGAATTCCCTGTAAGACCAGTATTTGTTTCCGATACACCACTGCAGGTTCAATGTAATCCTTGGACCTTCACATTGACGATAAAACACAGAAATCGTATCGCAATTACATACAAAAAGCACAATGCCGCCTTAAGTACATGAATAGAGACTCTTCTTACAGTCGGTGCTTTGAGCATTTCCTGTGAGACCAGTATTAGTTTCAGATACACCACTGCACGTTCAATGAATTCTTTGGACCTTCACATTGACGATGAAACACAGAAATTGCATCGGAATTAAATACAAAAGGCACAATGCCGCCTTAAGTACAAGAATAGAGACTCTTCTTACAGACGTTGTTTGAGCATTCCCTGTGAGACCAGTATTATATTTCCGATACACCACTGCATGTTGAATGTATTCCTTCGACCATAACATTGAAGATGATACACAGAAATCGCATCGGAATTAAATACAAAAGGCCCAATGCCGTCTTAAGTACAAGAATAGAGACTCTTCTTACAGTCGGTGCTTTGAGCATTCCCTGTGAGACCAGTATTAGTTTCCAATACACCACTGCAGGTTAATGTATTCCTTGGACATACACATTGACGATGAAACACTGAAATTACATCGGAATTAAATGCAAAAGACACAATGCCACTTTAAATGCAAGAAGAGTGAGACTTCTTAGAGTCTGTGCTTTGATTCTTTCCTGTGAGACCAGTGTTAGTTTCCGATACACCACTGCAGGTTCAATGTATTCCATGGACATACACATTGACGATGAAACACATAAATTACATCGGATTTAAATACAAAAGGCACAATGCTCCCTTAAGTACAAGAATAGAGACTCTTCTTACAGTCGGAGCTTTGAGCATTCCCTGTGAGACCAGTATTAGTTCCCGATACACCACTGCAGGTTCAATGTATTCCTTGGACATACACATTGACGATGAAATACTGAGATTACATAGGAATTAAATACAAAAGGCACAATGCCGCCTGAAGTACAAGAATAGAGACCCTTCATACAGTCGGTGCTTTGAGCATTCCCTGTGCGACCAGTATTAGTTTCCGTTACACCACTGCAGGTTCAGTGTAATTGTTGGACCTTCACATTGACGATGAAACACAGAAATCGCATCGGAATTAAATACAAAAGGCAGAATGCCGCCTTAAGTACAAGCATAGAGATTCTTCTTACAGTCGGTGCTTTGAGCATTCCCTGTGAGACCAGTAGTAGTTTCCGATACACCACTGCAGGTTCAATGTATTTCTTGGACATACACATTGGCGATGAAACACTGAAATGACATCGGAATTAAATAAAAAAGGCACCATGCCTCCTTAAGTGCAAGAAGAGTGAGACTTCTTAGAGTCTGTGCTTTGATCCTTTCCTGTGAGACCAGTATTAGTTTGAGATACACCACTGCAGGTTCAATGTATTCCTTTGACTTTCACATTGACGATGAAACACAGAAATCGCATTGGAATTTAATACAAAAGGCACAATGCCGCCTTAAGCACAAGAATAGAGACTCTTCTTACAGTCGGTGCTTTGAGCATTCCCTGTGTAACCAGTATTAGTTTCCATACACCACTGCAGGTTGAATGTATTCCGTGGACCTTCACATTGACGATGAAACACAGAAATCGCATCGGAATTAAATACAAATATTATAATGCCGCCTTAAGTACAAGAATAGAGACTCTTCTTACAGTCTGTGATTTGATCCTTTCCTGTGAGACCAGTATTAGTTTCCGATACACCACTGCAGGTGCAATTTATTCCTTTGACCTTTACATTGACGATGAAACACAGAAATCGCATCGGAATTAAATACAAATATTATAATGCCGCCTTAAGTACAAGAATAGAGACTCTTCTTACAGTCTGTGATTTGATCCTTTCCTGTGAGACCAGTATTAGTTTCCGATACACCACTGCAGGTTCAATGTATTCCTTTGACCTTCACATGGACGATGAAACACAGAAATCGCATCGGAATTAAATACAAAAGGCACAATGCCGCCTTAAGTACAAGAATAGAGACTCTTCTTAGAGTCTGTGCTTTGATCCTTTTCTGTGAGACCAGTATTAGTTTCCGATACACCACTGCAGGTTCAATGTATTCCTTGGACCCTCACATTGACGATGAAACACAGAAATCGCATCAAAATTAAATACAAAAATCACAATGTCACCTTATGTACGAGAATACAGACTCTTCTTACAGTCGGTGTTTTGAGCATTCCCTGTGAGACCAGTATTAGTTTCCGATACACCACTGCAGGTTCTATGTACTCCTCGGACCTTCACATTGACGATGAAACACAGAAATCGCAACGGAATTAAATACAAAAGTCGCAATGCCGCCTTAAGTACAAGAATAGAGACTCTTCTTACAGTCGGTGCATTGAGAATTCCCTGTGAGACCAGTATTAGTTTCCGATACACCACTGCAGGTTCAATGTAATCCTTGGACCTTCACATTGACGATAAAACACAGAAATCGTTTCGCAATTACATACAAAAAGCACAATGCCGCATTATGTACAAGAATAGAGACTCTTCTTACAGCCGGTGCTTTGACCATTCCCTGTGAGACCAGTATTAGTTTCCGATACACCACTGCAGGTTCAATGTATTCCTTGGACCATCACATTGACGATGAAACACAGATATCGCATCGGAATTAAATACAAAAGGCACAATGCCACCTTAAGTACAAGAACCGAGACTCTTCTTAGAGTCGGTGCTTTGAGCATTCCCTGTGAGACCAGTATTTGTTTCCGAAACAGCACTACAGGTTCAATTGTATATTTTGGACATAAAAATTGACGATAAAACACTGCATTTATCTCGGAATTAAAATCAAAAGGCTCAATGCCGCCTTAAGTGCAACAAGAGTGAAACTTCTTAGAATCTGTGCTTTGATCCTTTCCTGTGAGACCAGTATTAGTTTCCGATACACTACTGCAGGTTCAATGTTTTCCTTGGACCATCACATTTACGATGGAACACAGAAATCGCATCGGAATTACATACAAAAGGCACAATGCCGCCTTAAGTACAAGAATAGAGACTCTCCTTACAGTCGGTGCTTTGAGCATTCCCTGTGAGACCAGTATTAGTTTCCGATACCCCACTTCTGGTTCAATGTATTCCTTGTACATACACATTGACGATGAAACACTGAAATTACGTCGGAATTAAATACAAAAGGCACAATGGCGCCTTAAGTACAAGAATAGGGACTCTTCTTACAGTCGGTGCTTTGAGCATTCCCTATGAGACCAGTATTAGTTTCCGATACACCACTGCAGGTTCAATGTATTCTTTGGACGTAAACATTGACGTTGAAACACACAAATCGTATCGGAATTAAATACAAAAGTCACAATGCCGCCTTAAGTTCAAGAATGGAGACTCTTCTTACAGTCAGTGCATTGAGCATTCCCTGTGAGACCAGTATTTGTTTCCGATACACCACTGCCGGTTCAATTTATTACTTGGACTTTCACATTGACCATAATACACAGAAATCGCATCGCAATTACACACAAAAAGCACAATGCCGCCTTAAGTACAAGAATAGAGACCCTCCTTACAGTCGGTGCTTTGAGCATTTCCTGTGAGACCAGTATTAGTTTCCGATACACCACTGCACGTTCAATGAATTCTTTGGACCTTCACATTGACGATGAAACACAGAAATTGCATCGGAATTAAATACAAAACTCACAATGCCGCCTTAAGTACAAGAATAGAGACTCTTCTTACAGTCGTTGCTTTGAGCATTCCCTGTGAGACCAGTATTATATTTCCGATACACCACAGCAGGTTCAATGTATTCCTTCGACCATAACATTTAAGATGAAACACAGAAATCGCATCGGAATTAAATACAAAAGGCACAATGCCGCCTTAAGTACAAGAATAGAGACTCTTCTTACAGTCGGTGCTTTGAGCATTCCCTGTGCGACGAGTAATAGTTTCCAATACACCACTGCAGGTTAATGTATTCCTTGGACATACACATTGACGATGAAACACTGAATTTACATCGGAATTAAATGCAAAAGACACAATGCCGCTTTAAATGCAAGAAGAGTAAGACATCTTAGAGTCTGTGCTTTAATCCTTTCCTGTGACACCAGCATTAGTTTCCGATACACCACTGCACGTTCAATGTATTCCATGGACATACACATTGACGATGAAACACATAAATTACATCGGATTTAAATACAAAAGGTACAATGCCGCCTTAGGTACAAGAATAGAGACTCTTCTTACAGTCGGAGCTTTGAGCATTCCCTGTGATACCAGTATTAGTTTCCGATACACCACTGCAGGTTCAGTGTATTCCTTGGACCTTCACATTGACGATTAAACACAGAAATCTCATCGGAATTAAATAAAAAAGGCACAATGCCGCCTTAAGTACAAGAATAGAGACACTTCTTACAGTCGGTGCATTGAGCATTCCCTGTGAGACCAGTATTAGTTTCCAATACACCACTGCAGGTTCAATGTATTCCTTGGACATACACATTGACGATGAAACACTGAGATTACATCGGAATTAAATACAAAAGGCACAATGCCGCCTGAAGTACAAGAATAGAGACCCTTCTTACAGCCGGTGCTTTGAGCATTCCCTGTGCGACCAGTATTAGTTTCCGATACACCACTGCAGGTTCTATGTAATAATTGGACCTTCACATTGACGATGAAACACAGAAATCGCATCGGAATTAAATACAAAGGCACAATGCCGCCTTAAGTACAAGCATAGAGATTCTTCTTACAGTCGGTGCTTTGAGCATTCCCTGTGAGACCAGTATTAGTTTCCGATACAGCCACTGCAGGTTCAATGTATTTCTTGGACATACACATTGGCGATGAAACACTGAAATTACATCGGAATTAAATAAAAAAGGCACCATGCCTCCTTAAGTGCAAGAAGAGTGAGACTTCTTAGAGTCTATGCTTTGAGCCTTTCCTGTGAGACCAGTATTAGTTTCCGATACACCACTGCAGGTTCAATGTATTCCTTTGACCTTCACATTGACGATGAAACACAGAAATCGCAACGGAATTAAATACAAAAGTCGCAATGCCGCCTTAAGTACAAGAATAGAGACTCTTCTTACAGTCGGTGCATTGAGAATTCCCTGTGAGACCAGTATTAGTTTCCGATACACCACTGCAGGTTCAATGTAATCCTTGGACCTTCACATTGACGATAAAACACAGAAATCGTTTCGCAATTACATACAAAAAGCACAATGCCGCATTATGTACAAGAATAGAGACTCTTCTTACAGCCGGTGCTTTGACCATTCCCTGTGAGACCAGTATTAGTTTCTGATACACCACTGCAGGTTCAATGTATTCCTTGGACCATCACATTGACGATGAAACACAGATATCGCATCGGAATTAAATACAAAAGGCACAATGCCACCTTAAGTACAAGAATAGAGACTCTTCTTACAGTCGGTGATTTGAGCATTCCCTGTGAGACCAGTATTAGTTTCCGAAACAGCACTACAGGTTCAATTGTATATTTTGGACATAAAAATTGACGATAAAACACTGCATTTATCTCGGAATTAAAATCAAAAGGCTCAATGCCGCCTTAAGTGCAACAAGAGTGAAACTTCTTAGAATCTGTGCTTTGATCCTTTCCTGTGAGACCAGTATTAGTCTCCGATACACTACTGCAGGTTCAATGTTTTCCTTGGACCATCACATTTACGATGGAACACAGAAATCGCATCGGAATTACATACAAAAGGCACAATGCCGCCTTAAGTACAAGAATAGAGACTCTCCTTACAGTCGGTGCTTTGAGCATTCCCTGTGAGACCAGTATTAGTTTCCGATACCCCACTTCTGGTTCAATGTATTCCTTGTACATACACATTGACGATGAAACACTGAAATTACGTCGGAATTAAATACAAAAGGCACAATGGCGCCTTAAGTACAAGAATAGGGACTCTTCTTACAGTCGGTGCTTTGAGCATTCCCTATGAGACCAGTATTAGTTTCCGATACACCACTGCAGGTTCAATGTATTCCTTGGACGTAAACATTGACGTTGAAACACACAAATCGTATCGGAATTAAATACAAAAGTCACAATGCCGCCTTAAGTACAAGAATGGAGACTCTTCTTACAGTCAGTGCATTGAGCATTCCCTGTGAGACCAGTATTTGTTTCCGATACACCACTGCCGGTTCAATTTATTACTTGGACTTTCACATTGACCATAATACACAGAAATCGCATCGCAATTACACACAAAAAGCACAATGCCGCCTTAAGTACAAGAATAGAGACCCTCCTTACAGTCGGTGCTTTGAGCATTTCCTGTGAGACCAGTATTAGTTTCCGATACACCACTGCACGTTCAATGAATTCTTTGGACCTTCACATTGACGATGAAACACAGAAATTGCATCGGAATTAAATACAAAACTCACAATGCCGCCTTAAGTACAAGAATAGAGACTCTTCTTACAGTCGTTGCTTTGAGCATTCCCTGTGAGACCAGTATTATATTTCCGATACACCACAGCAGGTTCAATGTATTCCTTCGACCATAACATTTAAGATGAAACACAGAAATCGCATCGGAATTAAATACAAAAGGCACAATGCCGCCTTAAGTACAAGAATAGAGACTCTTCTTACAGTCGGTGCTTTGAGCATTCCCTGTGCGACGAGTAATAGTTTCCAATACACCACTGCAGGTTAATGTATTCCTTGGACATACACATTGACGATGAAACACTGAATTTACATCGGAATTAAATGCAAAAGACACAATGCCGCTTTAAATGCAAGAAGAGTAAGACATCTTAGAGTCTGTGCTTTGATCCTTTCCTGTGAGACCAGCATTAGTTTCCGATACACCACTGCACGTTCAATGTATTCCATGGACATACACATTGACGATGAAACACATAAATTACATCGGATTTAAATACAAAAGGTACAATGCCGCCTTAGGTACAAGAATAGAGACTCTTCTTACAGTCGGAGCTTTGAGCATTCCCTGTGATACCAGTATTAGTTTCCGATACACCACTGCAGGTTCAGTGTATTCCTTGGACCTTCACATTGACGATTAAACACAGAAATCTCATCGGAATTAAATAAAAAAGGCACAATGCCGCCTTAAGTACAAGAATAGAGACACTTCTTACAGTCGGTGCATTGAGCATTCCCTGTGAGACCAGTATTAGTTTCCAATACACCACTGCAGGTTCAATGTATTCCTTGGACATACACATTGACGATGAAACACTGAGATTACATCGGAATTAAATACAAAAGGCACAATGCCGCCTGAAGTACAAGAATAGAGACCCTTCTTACAGCCGGTGCTTTGAGCATTCCCTGTGCGACCAGTATTAGTTTCCGATACACCACTGCAGGTTCTATGTAATAATTGGACCTTCACATTGACGATGCAACACAGAAATCGCATCGGAATTAAATACAAAGGCACAATGCCGCCTTAAGTACAAGCATAGAGATTCTTCTTACAGTCGGTGCTTTGAGCATTCCCTGTGAGACCAGTATTAGTTTCCGATACAGCCACTGCAGGTTCAATGTATTTCTTGGACATACATATTGGCGATGAAACACTGAAATTACATCGGAATTAAATAAAAAAGGCACCATGCCTCCTTAAGTGCAAGAAGAGTGAGACTTCTTAGAGTCTGTGCTTTGAGCCTTTCCTGTGTGACCAGTATTAGTTTCCAATACACCACTGCAGGTTCAATGTATTCCTTTGACCTTCACATTGACGATGAAACACAGAAATCGCATCGGAATTTGATACAAAAGGCACAATGCCGCCTTAAGTACAAGAATAGAGACTCTTCTTACATTCGGTGCTTTGAGCATTCCCTGTGTGACCAGTATTAGCTTCCATACACCACTGCAGGTTCAATGTATTCCGTGGACCTTCACATTGACGATGAAACACAGAAATCGCATCGGAATTAAATACAAAAAACACAATGCCGCCTTAAGTACAAGAATTGAGACTCTTCTTACAGTCTGTGCTTTGATCCTTTCCTGTGAGACCAGCATTAGTTTCCGATACAATACTGCAGGTTCAATGTATTCCTTTGACCTTTACATTGACGATGAAACACAGAAATCGCATCGGAATTAAATACAAAAATTATAATGCCGCCTTAAGTACAAGAATAGAGACTCTTCTTACAGTCTGTGATTTGATCCTTTCCTGTGACACCAGTATTAGTTTCCGATACACCACTGCAGGTTCAATGTATTCCTTTGACCTTCACATTGACGATGAAACACAGAAATCGCATCGGAATTAAATACAAGAGGCACAATGCCGCCTTAGGTACAAGAATAAAGACTCATCTTACAGTCGGTGATTTGATCCTCTCCTGTGAGACCAGTATTAGTTTCCGAAACACCACTGCAAGTTCAATGTATTCCTTGGACGTAAACATTGACGATGAAACACACAAATTGTATCGGAATTAAATACAAATGGCACAATGCCGCCTTAAGTACAAGAATAGAGACTCTTCTTACAGTCTGTCCTTTGATCCTTTTCTGTGAGACCAGTATTAGTTTCCGATACACCACTGCAGGTTCAATGTATGCCTTGGACCTTCACATTGACGATGAAACACAGAAATCGCACCGGAATTAAATACAAAAATCACAATGTCACCTTATGTACATGAATACAGACTCTTCTTACAGTCGGTGTTTTGAGCATTCCCTTAGAGACCAGTTTTAGATTCCGAAACACCACTGCCGGTTCAGTGTTTTCCTCGGACGTTCACATTGACGATGAAACACAGAAATCACATCGGAATTAAATACAAACGGCACAATGCCGCCATAAGTACAAGAATAGAGACTCTTCTTATAGTCGGTGCTTTGAGCATTCCCTGTGAGACCAGTATTAGTTTCCGATACACCACTGCAGGTTCAATGTACTCTTTGGACCTTCACATTGACGATGAAACACAGAAATCGCAACGGAATTAAATACAAATGTCACAATGCCGCCTTAAGTACAAGAATAGAGACTCTTCTTACAGTCGGTGCACTGAGAATTCCCTGTAAGACCAGTATTAGTTTCCGATACACCACTGCAGGTTCAATGTAATCCTTGGACCTTCACATTGACGATGAAACACAGATATCGCATCGGAATTAAATACAAAAGGCTCAATGCCGCCTTAAGTGCAACAACAGTGAGACTTCTTTGAAACTGTGCTTTGATCCTTTCCTGTGAGACCAGTATTAGTTTCCTATACACTACTGCAGGTTCAATGTTTTCCTTGGACCATCACATTTACGATGAAATACAGAAATCGCATCGGAATTACATACAAAAGGCACAATGCCGCCTTAAGTACAAGAATAGAGACTCTTCTTACAGTCGGTGCTTTGAGCATTCCCTGTGAGACCAGTATTAGTTTCCGATACACCACTGAAAGTTCAATGTATTCCTTGGACCTTTACATTGATGATAAAACACAGAAATCGCATCAGAATTAAATACAAATGGCACAACGCCGCCTTAAGTACAAGAATAGACACACTTCTTACTGTCGATGCTTGGAGCATTCCCTGTGAGACCAGTATTAGTTTCCGATGTACCACTGCAGGTTCAATGTATTCCTTGGACATACACATTGACGATGAATCACTGAAATTACATCGGAATTAAATACAAAAGCCACAATGCCGCCTTGAGTGCAAGAAGAGTGAGACTTCTTAGAGTCTGTGCTTTGATCCTTTCCTGTGAGACCAGTATTTGTTTCCGATACACCACTGCAGGTTCAATGTATTACTTTCACCTTCACATTGACGATGAAACACGGAAATCGAATCGGAATTAAATACAAAAGGAACAATGCCGTCTTAGGTACAAGAATAGAGACTCTTCTTACAGTCGGTGCTTTGATACTTTCCTGTGAGACCAGTATTCGTTTCCGATACATCACTGCAGGTTCAATGTATTCCTTGGACGTAAACAGTGACGAAGGAACACACAAATCGCATCGGAATTAAATACAAAAGGCACAATGCCGCCTTAAGAACACGAATAGAGACTCTTCTTTCAGTCTGTGCTTTGATCCTTTCCTGTGAGACCAGTATTAGTTTCCGATACACTACTGCAGGTTCAATGTTTTCCTTGGACCATCACGTTTACGATGAAACACAGAAATCGCATCGGAATTACATACAAAAGGCACAATGCCGCCTTAAGTACAAGAACAGAGACTCTTCTTACAGTCGGTGCTTTTAGCATTCCCTGTGAGACCAGTATTAGTTTCCGATACACCACTGCAGGTTCAATGTATTCCTTGGACCTTCACATTGACGATGAAACACAGAAATCGCAACGGAATTAAATACAAAAGTCACAATGCCGCCTTAAGTACGAGAATAGAGACTCTTCTTACAGTCAGTGCATTGAGCATTCCCTGTGAGACCAGTATTAGTTTCCGATACACCACTGCCGGTTCAATTTATTACTTGGACTTTCACATTGACCATAAAACACAGAAATCGCATCGCAATTACATAAAAAAAGCACAATGCCGCCTTAAGTACAAGAATAGAGACTCTTCTTACAGTCGGTGCTTTGAGCATTTCCTGTGAGACCAGTATTAGTTTCCGATACACCACTGCACGTTCAATGAATTCTTTGGACCTTCACATTGACAATGAAACACAGAAATTGCATCGGAATTAAATACAAAAGCACAATGCCGCCTTAAGTACAAGAATAGAGACTCTTCATACAGTCGTCGCTTTGAGCATTCCCTGTGAGCCCAGTTTTAAATTTCGGATACACCACTGCAGGTGCAATGTATTCCTTCGACCATAACATTGAAGATGAAACACAGAAATCGCATCGGAATTAAATACAAAAGGCACAATGCCGCCTTAAGTACAAGAATAGAGACTCTTCTTACAGTCGGTGCTTTGAGCATTCCCTGTGAGACCAGTATTAGTTTCCAATACACCACTGCAGGTTCAATGTATTCCTTGGACATACACATTGACGATGAAACACAGAAATTACATCGGAATTAAATGCAAAAGGCACAATGCCGCTTTAAATGCAAGATGAGTGAGACTTCGTAGAGTCTGTGCTTTGATCCTTTCCTGTGAGACTAGTATTAGTTCCGATACACCACTGCAGTTTCAAAGTATTCCTTGGACATACGCATTGACGATGAAACACATAAATTACATCGGAATTAAATTCAAAAGGCACAATGCCGCCTTAAGTACAAGAATAGAGACTCTTCTTACAGTCGGAGCTTTGAGCATTCCCTGTGAGACCAGTATTAGTTTCCGATACACCACTGCAGGTTCAATGTATTCCTTGGATCTTCACATTGACGATTAAACACAGAAATGTGATCGGAATTAAATATAAAAGGCACAATGCCGCCTTAAGTACAAGAATAGAGACACTTCTTACAGTCGGTGCTTTGAGCATTCCCTGTGAGACCAGTATTAGTTTCCAATACACCTCTGCAGGTTCAATGTATTCCTTGGACATACACATTGACGATGAAACACTGAGATTACATCAGAATTAAATACAAAAGGCCAATGCCGCCTGAAGTACAAGAATAGAGACTCTTCTTACAGTCGGTGCTATGAGCATTCCCTGAGCGACCAGTATTAGTTTCCCATACACCACTGCAGGTTCAATGTAATTGTTGGACCTTCACATTGACGATGAAACACAGAAATCGCATCGGAATTAAATACAAAAGGCACAATGCCGCCTTAAGTACAAGCATAGAGATTCTTCTCACAGTCGGTGCGTTGAGCATTCCCTGTGAGACCAGTATTAGATTCCGACACTCCACTGCAGGTTCAATGTATTTCTGGGACATACACATTGACGATGAAACACTGAAATAACATCGGAATTAAATAAAAAAGGCACCAAGCCTCCTTAAGTGCAAGAAGAGTGAGACTTCTTAGAGTCTGTGCATTGATCCTTTCCTGTGAGACCAGTATTAGTTTCCGATACACCACTGCAGGGTCAATGTATTCCTTTGACCTTCACATTGACGATGAAACATAGAAATCGCATCGGAATTTAATACAAAAGGCACAATGCCGCCTTAAGTACAAGAATAGAGACTCTTCTTTCTGTTGTGCTATGAGCATTCCCTGTGTGACCAGTATTAGTTTCCGATACACCACTGCAGGTTCAATGTATTCCATGGACCTTCACATTGACGATGAAGCACAGAAATCGCATCGGAATTAAATACAAAAAACACAATGCCGCCTTAAGTACAAGAATTGAGACTCTTCTTACAGTCTGTGCTTTGATCCTTTCCTGTGAGACCAGTATTAGTTTCCGATACACCACTGCAGGTTCAATGTATTCCTTTGACCTTCACATTGACGATGAACCACAGAAATCGCATCGGAATTAAATACAAAAATTATATTGCCGCCTTAGGTACAAGAATAGAGACTCTTCTTACAGTCGGTGCTTTGATCCTTTCCTCTGAGACCAGTATTAGTTTCCGATACACCACTGTAGGTTCAATGTATTCCTTGGACGTAAACATTGACGATGAAACACACAAATCGTATCCGAATTAAATACAAAAGGCACAATGCCGCCTTAAGTACAAGAATAGAGACTCTCCTTACAGTCGGTGTTTTGATCCTTTCCTGTGAGACCAGTATTAGTTTCCGATACACTACTGCAGGTTCAATGTATTCCTTGGACCTTCAAAGTCACGATGAAACACAGAAATCGCATCGGAATTAAATACAAAAGGCACAATGCAGCCATAAGTACAGGAATAGAGACACTTCTTACAGTCTGTGCTTTGATCCTTTCCTGTTAGACCAGTATTAGTTTCCGATTCACCACTGCAGGTTCAATGTATTTCTTGGACATACACATTGTCAATGAAACACTGAAATTATATCGGAATTAAATACAAAAGGCACAATGCCGCTATAAGTGCAAGAGGAATGAGGCTTCTTAGAGTCTGGGCTTTGATCCTTTCCTGTGAGACCAGTATTAGTTTCCGATACACCACTGAAAGTTCAATGTATTCCTTGGACCTTTACATTGATGATAAAACACAGAAATCGCGTCAGAATTAAATACAAATGGCACAACGCCGCCTTAAGTACAAGAATAGACACACTTCTTACTGTCGATGCTTGGAGCATTCCCTGTGAGACCAGTATTAGTTTCCGATGTACCACTGCAGGTTCAATGTATTCCTTGGACATACACATTGACGATGAATCACTGAAATTACATCGGAATTAGATACAAAAGCCAGAATGCCGCCTTAAGTGCAAGAAGAGTGAGACTTCTTAGAGTCTGTGCTTTGATCCTTTCCTGTGAGACCAGTATCTGTTTCCGATACACCACTGCAGGTTCAATGTATTACTTTCACCTTCACATTGACGATGAAACACGGAAATCGAATCGGAATTAAATACAAAAGGAACAATGCCGCCTTAGGTACAAGAATAGAGACTCTTCTTACAGTCGGTGCTTTGATACTTTCCTGTGAGACCAGTATTCGTTTCCGATACACCACTGCAGGTTCAATGTATTCTTCGGACGTTAACAGTGACGAAGGAACACACAAATCGCATCGGAATTAAATACAAAAGGCACAATGCCGCCTTAAGAACACGAATAGAGACTCTTCTTTCAGTCGGTGCTTTGATCCTTTCCTGTGAGACCAGTATTAGTTTCCGATACACTACTGCAGGTTCAATGTTTTCCTTGGACCATTACGTTTACGATGAAACACAGAAATCGCATTGGAATTACATACAAAAGGCACAATGCCGCCTTAAGTACAAGAACAGAGACTCTTCTTACAGTCGGTGCTTTTAGCGTTCCCTGTGAGACCAGTATTAGTTTCCGATACACCACTGCAGGTTCAATGTATTCCTTGGACCTTCACATTGACGATGAAACACAGAAATCCCAACGGAATTAAATACAAAAGTCACAATGCCGCCTTAAGTACAAGAATAGAGACTCTTCTTACAGTCAGTGCATTGAGCATTCCCTGTGAGACCAGTATTAGTTTCCGATACACCACTGCCGGTTCAATTTATTACTTGGACTTTCACATTGACCATAAAACACAGAAATCGCATCGCAATTACATAAAAAAACCACAATACCGCCTTAAGTACAAGAATAGAGTCTCTTCTTACACTCGGTGCTATGAGCATTCCCTGTGCGACCAGTATTAGTTTCCCATACACCACTGCAGGTTCAATGTAATTGTTGGACCTTCACATTGACGATGAAACACAGAAATCGCATCGGAATTAAATACAAAAGGCACAATGCCGCCTTAAGTACAAGAATAGAGACCCTTCTTACAGTCTGTGCTTTGATCGTTTCCTGTGAGACCTGTATTAGTTTCCGATACACCACTGCAGGTTCAATGTATTCCTTGGACATACACATTGTCGATGAAACACTGAAATTATATCGGAATTAAATACAAAAGGCACAATGCCGCCTTAAGTGCAAGATGAATGAGGCTTCTTAGAGTCTGGGCTTTGCTCCTTTCCTGTGAGACCAGTAGTAGTTACCGATACACCACTGCAGGTTCATTGTATTACTTTGACCTTCACATTGACGATGACACACAGAAATCACATCGGAATTAAATGCAAAAGGCACAATGCCGCCTTAAGTACAAGAATAGTGATTCTTCTTACAGTCGGTGCTTTGAGCATTCCCTGTGAGACCAGTATTAGTTTCCGATTCACCACTGCAGGTTCAATGTATTCCTTGGACCATCACATTGACGATGAAAGACAGAAATCGCATTGGAATTAAATACAAAACGCACAATGCCGAATTAAGTACAAGAATAGAGACTCATCTTACAGTCGGTGTTTTGAGCATACACTGTGAGACCAGTATTAGTTTCCGATACACCACTGCAGGTTGAATGCATTCCTTGGACCTTCACATTGACGATGAAACACAGAAATCGCATAGAAATTAAATACAAATGCCACAATGCCGCCTTAAGTACAAGATTAGAGATTCTTCTTACAGTCGGTGCTTTGAGCACTCCCTGTGAGACCAGTATTAGTTTCCGATACACCACTGCAGGTTCAATGTATTCCTTTGACCTTCACGTTGACGATGAAACACAGAAGTCGCATCGGAATTTAATACAAAAGGCACAATGCCGCCTTACGTACAAGTATAGAGACTCTTCCTACAGTCGGTTATTTGAGCATTCCCCGTGACCAGTATTACTTTCCGATACACCACTGCAGGTTCAATGTATTCCTTTTACATACACATTGACGATGAAACACTGAAATTACATCAGAATTACATACAAAAGGCACAATGCCGCCTTAAGTACAAGAATTGAGACTCTTCTTACAGTCTGTGCTTTGATCCTTTCCTGTAAGATGAGTATTAGTTTCCGATACACCACTGCAGGTTCAATGTATTCCATTGACCCTCACATTGACGATGAATCACAGAAATCGCATCGGAATTAAATACAACAGGCACAATGCCGCCTTAAGTACAAGAATAGAGACCCTTCTTACAGTCTGTGCTTTGATCCTTTCCTGTGAGACCAGTATTAGTTTCCGATACACCACTGCAGGTGCAATGCATTCCTTGGACCTTCACATTCACGATGAAACACAGAAATCGCATCGGAATTAAATACAAAAGGCACAATGCCGCCTTAAGTACAAGAATAGAGACACTTCTTACAGTCTGTGCTTTGTTCCTTTCCTTTGAGACCAGTATTAGTTTCCGATACACCACTGCAGGTTCAATGTATTCCTTGGACATACATATTGTCAATGAAACACTGAAATTACATCGGAATTAAATACAAAAGCCACAATGCCGCCTTAAGTGCATGAAGAGTGAGACTTCTTAGTGTCTGTGCTTTGATCCTTTCCTGTGAGACCAGTATTAGTTACCGATACACCACTGCAGGTTCAATGTATTCCTTTGACGTTCACATTGACGATGAAACACAGAAATCGCAACGGAATTAAATACAAAATGCACAATACCGCCTTAAGTACAAGAATAGAGATTCTTCTTACAGTCTGTGCTTTGATCCTTTCCTGTGAGACCAGTATTGGTTTCCGATACACCACAGCAGGTTCAATGTATTCCATTGACTCTCACATTGACGATGAAATACAGAAATCGCATCGGAATTAAATACAAAATGCACAGTGCAACCTTAAGTACAAGAATAGACACTCTTCTTACAGTCTGTGCTTTGATACTTTCCTGTGAGACCAGTATTATTTTCCGATACACCACTGCAGGTTCAATGTATTCCTTTGACCTCCACATTCACGATGAAACACAGAAATCGCATCGGAATTAAATACAAATGGCACAATGCCGATTTAAGTACAAGAATTGAGACACTTCTTACAGTCGATGCTTTGAGCATTCCCTGTGAGACAAGTATTAGTTTTCGATACACCACTGCAGGTTCAATGTATTCCTTTGACCTTCACATTGACGATGACACACAGATATCGCATCGGAATTAAATACAAAAGGCAAAATTCCACCTTAGGTACAAGAATGTAGACTCTTCATACAGTCGGTGCTTTGAGAATTCCCTGTTAGACCAGTATTAGTTTCCGATACAACACTGCAGGTTCAATGAATTCCTTGGACCTTCACATTGACGATGAAACACAGAAATCTCTTCAGATTTAAATACATAAGGCACAATGCCGCCTTAAGTACAAGAATTGAGACTCTTCTTACAGTCTGTGCTTTGATCCTTTCCTGTGAGACCAGTATTAGTTTCCGATACACCACTGCAGGTTCAATGTATTCCTTTGACCTTCACATTGACGATGAAACACAGAAATCGCAACGGAATTAAATACAAAGGGCACAATGCCGCCTTAAGTACAAGAATAGAGACTCTTCTTACAGTCTGTGTTTTGATCCTTTCCTGTGAAACCAGTATTATTTTCCGATACACCACTGCAGGACAATGTATTCCATTGACCCTCACATTGACGATGAAACTCAGAAATCGCATCGGAATTAAATACAGAAGGCACAATGCAACCTTAAGTACAAGAATAGAGACTCTTCTTACAGTCTGTGCTTTGATCCTTTCCTGTGAGACCAGTATTAGTTACCGATAGACCACTGCAGGTTCAATGTATTCCCTGGACATACACATTGTCGATGAAACACTGAAATTACATCGGAATTAAATACAAAAGGCACAATGCCGCCTTAAGTGCAAGAGGAATGAGGCTTCTTAGGGTCTGGGCTTTGATCCTTACCTGTGAGACCAGTATTATTTTCCGATACACCACTGCAGGTTCAATGTATTCCTTGGACCTTCAAAGTCACGATGAAACACAGAAATCGCATCGGAATTAAATACAAAAGGCACAATGCAGCCATAAGTACAGGAATAGAGACACTTCTTACAGTCTGTGCTTTGATCCTTTCCTGTTAGACCAGTATTAGTTTCCGATTCACCACTGCAGGTTCAATGTATTTCTTGGACATACACATTGTCAATGAAACACTGAAATTATATCGGAATTAAATACAAAAGGCACAATGCCGCTATAAGTGCAAGAGGAATGAGGCTTCTTAGAGTCTGGGCTTTGATCCTTTCCTGTGAGACCAGTATTAGTTTCCGATACACCACTGAAAGTTCAATGTATTCCTTGGACCTTTACATTGATGATAAAACACAGAAATCGCGTCAGAATTAAATACAAATGGCACAACGCCGCCTTAAGTACAAGAATAGACACACTTCTTACTGTCGATGCTTGGAGCATTCCCTGTGAGACCAGTATTAGTTTCCGATGTACCACTGCAGGTTCAATGTATTCCTTGGACATACACATTGACGATGAATCACTGAAATTACATCGGAATTAGATACAAAAACCAGAATGCTGCCTTAAGTGCAAGAAGAGTGAGACTTCTTAGAGTCTGTGCTTTGATCCTTTCCTGTGAGACCAGTATCTGTTTCCGATACACCACTGCAGGTTCAATGTATTACTTTCACCTTCACATTGACGATGAAACACGGAAATCGAATCGGAATTAAATACAAAAGGAACAATGCCGCCTTAGGTACAAGAATAGAGACTCTTCTTACAGTCGGTGCTTTGATACTTTCCTGTGAGACCAGTATTCGTTTCCGATACACCACTGCATGTTCAATGTATTCCTCGGACGTTAACAGTGACGAAGGAACACACAAATCGCATCGGAATTAAATACAAAAGGCACAATGCCGCCTTAAGAACACGAATAGAGACTCTTCTTTCAGTCGGTGCTTTGATCCTTTCCTGTGAGACCAGTATTAGTTTCCGATACACTACTGCAGGTTCAATGTTTTCCTTGGACCATTACGTTTACGATGAAACACAGAAATCGCATCGGAATTACATACAAAAGGCACAATGCCGCCTTAAGTACAAGAACAGAGACTCTTCTTACAGTCGGTGCTTTTAGCATTCCCTGTGAGACCAGTATTAGTTTCCGATACACCACTGCAGGTTCAATGAATTCCTTGGACCTTCACATTGACGATGAAACACAGAAATCCCAACGGAATTAAATACAAAAGTCACAATGCCGCCTTAAGTACAAGAATAGAGACTCTTCTTACAGTCAGTGCATTGAGCATTCCCTGTGAGACCAGTATTAGTTTCCGATACACCACTGCCGGTTCAATTTATTACTTGGACTTTCACATTGACCATAAAACACAGAAATCCCATCGCAATTACATAAAAAAAGCACAATGCCGCCTTAAGTACAAGAATAGAGACTCTTCTTACACTCGGTGCTATGAGCATTCCCTGTGCGACCAGTATTAGTTTCCCATACACCACTGCAGGTTCAATGTAATTGTTGGACCTTCACATTGACGATGAAACACAGAAATCGCATCGGAATTAAATACAAAAGGCACAATGCCGCCTTAAGTACAAGAATAGAGACTCTTCTTACAGTCTGTGCTTTGATCGTTTCCTGTGAGACCTGTATTAGTTTCCGATACACCACTGCAGGTTCAATGTATTCCTTGGACATACACATTGTCGATGAAACACTGAAATTATATCGGAATTAAATACAAAAGGCACAATGCCGCCTTAAGTGCAAGAAGAATGAGGCTTCTTAGAGTCTGGGCTTTGCTCCTTTCCTGTGAGACCAGTATTAGTTACCGATACACCACTGCAGGTTCATTGTATTACTTTGACCTTCACATTGACGATGACACACAGAAATCACATCGGAATTAAATGCAAAAGGCACAATGCCGCCTTAAGTACAAGAATAGAGATTCTTCTTACAGTCGGTGCTTTGAGCATTCCCTGTGAGACCAGTATTAGTTTCCGATTCACCACTGCAGGTTCAATGTATTCCTTGGACCATCACATTGTCAATGAAACACTGAAATTACATCGGAATTAAATACAAAAGCCACAATGCCGCCTTAAGTGCATGAAGAGTGAGACTTCTTAGTGTCTGTGCTTTGATCCTTTCCTGTGAGACCAGTATTAGTTTCCGATACACCACTGCAGGTTCAATGTATTCCTTTGACGTTCACATTGACGATGAAACACAGAAATCGCAACGGAATTAAATACAAAAGGCACAATACCGCCTTAAGTACAAGAATAGAGATTCTTCTTACAGTCTGTGCTTTGATCCTTTCCTGTGAGACCAGTATTGGTTTCCGATACACCACAGCAGGTTCAATGTATTCCATTGACCCTCACATTGACGATGAAATACAGAAATCGCATCGGAATTAAATACAAAATGCACAGTGCAACCTTAAGTACAAGAATAGACACTCTTCTTACAGTCTGTGCTTTGATACTTTCCTGTGAGACCAGTATTATTTTCCGATACACCACTGCAGGTTCAATGTATTCCTTTGACCTCCACATTCACGATGAAACACAGAAATCGCATCGGAATTAAATACAAATGGCACAATGCCGATTTAAGTACAAGAATTGAGACACTTCTTACAGTCGATGCTTTGAGCATTCCCTGTGAGACAAGTATTAGTTTTCGATACACCACTGCAGGTTCAATGTATTCCTTTGACCTTCACATTGACGACGACACACAGATATCGCATCGGAATTAAATACAAAAGGCAAAATGCCACCTTAGGTACAAGAACGTAGACTCTTCATACAGTCGGTGCTTTGAGAATTCCCTGTTAGACCAGTATTAGTTTCCGATACAACACTGCAGGTTCAATGAATTCCTTGGACCTTCACATTGACGATGAAACACAGAAATCTCTTCACAATTAAATACATAAGGCACAATGCCGCCCTAAGTACAAGAATAGAGACTCTTCTTACAGTCTGTGCTTTGATCCTTTCCTGTGAGACCAGTATTAGTTTCCGATACACCACTGCAGGTTCAATGTATTCCTTTGACCTTCACATTGACGATGAAACACAGAAATCGCAACGGAATTAAATACAAAGGGCACAATGCCGCCTTAAGTACAAGAATAGAGACTCTTCTTACAGTCTGTGCTTTGATCCTTTCCTGTGAAACCAGTATTATTTTCCGATACACCACTGCAGGACAATGTATTCCATTGACCCTCACATTGACGATGAAACTCAGAAATCGCATCGGAATTAAATACAGAAGGCACAATGCAACCTTAAGTACAAGAATAGGGACTCTTCTTACAGTCTGTGCTTTGATCCTTTCCTGTGAGACCAGTATTAGTTACCGATAGACCACTGCAGGTTCAATGTATTCCCTGGACATACACATTGTCGATGAAACACTGAAATTACATCGGAATTAAATACAAAAGGCACAATGCCGCCTTAAGTGCAAGAGGAATGAGGCTTCTTAGGGTCTGGGCTTTGATCCTTACCTGTGAGACCAGTATTATTTTCCGATACACCACTGCAGATTCAATGTATTACTTGGACCATCACATTGACGATGAAACACAGAAATCGCATCGGAATTAAATACAAGTGGAACAATGCCGCCTTAAGTACAAGAATAGAGACACTTCTTACAGTCGATGCTTTTAGCATTCCCTGTGAGACCAGTATTAGTTTCCGATGTACCACTGCAGGTTCAATGTATTCCTTGGACATACACATTGACGATGAAACACTGAAATTACATCGGAATTCAATACCAAAGCCACAATGCCGCCTTAAGTGCAAGAACAGTAAGACTTCTTAGAGTCTGTGCTTTGATCCCTTCCTGTGAGACCAGTATTAGTTTCCTATACACCACTGCAGGTTCAATATATTCCTTGGACCTTCACATTGACGATGAAACACAGAAATCGCATCGGAATTAAATACATAAGGCACAATGCCGCCTTAAGTACAAGAATAGAGACTCTTCTTACAGTCGGTGCTTTGAGCATTCCCTGTGAGACCAGTATTAGTTTCCGATACACCACTGCAGGTTCAATGTATTCCTTCGACAATCACATTGACGATGAAACACAGAAATCACATCGGAATTAAATACAAAAGGCACAATGAAGCCTTAAGTACAAGAATAGAGACTCTTCTTACAGTCTGTGCTTTGATCCTTTCCTGTGAGACCAGTATTAGTTTCCGATACACCATTGCAGGTTCAATGTGTTCCTTTGACTTTCACATTGACGATGAAACACAGAAATCGCAACGGAATTAAATACAAAGGGCACAATGCCGCCTTAAGGACAAGAATAGAGACTCTTCTTACAATCTGTGCTTTGATCCTTTCCTGTGAGACCAGTATTAGTTTCCGATGCACCACTGCAGGTCAATGTATTCCATTGACCCTCACATTGACGATGAAACACAGAAATCGCACCGGAATTAAATACAAAAGGCACAACGCAACCTTAAGTACAAGAATAGAGACTCTTCTTACTGTCTGTGCTTTGATCCTTTCCTGTGAGACCAGTATTAGTTACCGATAGACCACTGCAGGTTCAATGTATTCCCTGGACATACACATTGTCGATGAAACACTGAAATTACATCGGAATTAAATACAAAAGGCACAATGCCGACTTAAGTGCAAGAGGAATGAGGCTTCTTAGAGTCTGGGCTTTGATCCTTACCTGTGAGACCAGTATTATTTTCCGATACACCACTGCAGGTTCAAAGTATTACTTGGACCATCACATTGACGATGAAACACAGAAATCGCATCGGAATTAAATACAAGTGGCACAATGCCGCCTTAAGTACAAGAATAGAGACACTTCTTACAGTCGATGCTTTGAGCATTCCCTGTGAGACCAGTATTAGTTTCCGATACACCACTGCAGGTTCAATGTATTCCTTTGACCTTCACATTGACGATGAAACACATAAATCGCATCGGAATTAAATACAAAAGGCATAATGCCGCCATAAGTACAAGAATAGAGACTCTTCTTACACTCTGTGCTTTGATCCTTTCCTGTGATACCAGTATTAGTTTCCGATACCCCACTGCAGGTTCAATGTATTCCATTGACCCTCACATTGACGATGAAACACAGAAATCGCATCGGAATTAAACACAAAAGGCACAATGCAACCTTAAGTACAAGAATAGAGACTCTTCTTACAGTCTGTGCTTTGATCCTTTCCTGTGAGACCAGTATTAGTTTCCGATACACCACTGCAGGTTCAATGTATTCCTTGGACATACACATTGTCAATGAAACACTGAAATTACATCGGAATTAAATACAGAAGTCACAATGCCGCCTTAAGTGCAAGAGGAATGAGGCTTCTTTGAGTCCGGGCTATGATCCTTCCCTGTGAGACCAGTATTATTTTCCGATACACCACTGCAGGTTCAATGTATTCCTTGGACCTTCACATTGACGATGAAACACAGAAATCGCATCGGAATTAAATACAAATGGCACAATGCCGCTTTAAGTACAAGAATAGAGACATTTCTTACAGTCGATGCTTTGAGCATTCCCTGTGAGACCAGTATTAGATTCCGATACACCACTGCCGGTTCTATGTATTCCTTTGACCTTCACATTGACGATGACACACAGAGATCGCATCGGAATTAAATACAAAAGTCACAATGCCGCCTTAGGTACAAGAATTTAGACTCTTCATACAGCCGCTGCTTTGAGAATTCCCTGTTAGACCAGTATTAGTTTCCGATACAACACTGCAGGTTCAATGTATTCCCTGGACATACACATTGACGATGAAACACTGAAATTACATCGGAATTAAATACAAGAGCCACAATGCCGCCTTAAGTGCAAGAAGAGTGAGACTTCTTAGGGTCTGTACTTTGATCCTTTCCTGTGAGACCAGTATTAGTTTCCGATACACCACTGCAGGTTCAATGAATTCCTTGGACCTTCACATTGACGATGAAACACAGAAATCGCATCGGAATTAAATACAAAAGGCACAATGCCGCCTAAAGTACAAGAATAGAGACTCTTCTTACATTCGGTGCTTCTGGGCATTCCCTGTGAGACCAGTATTAGTTTCCGATACACCACTGCAGACTCAATGTATTCCTTCGACATTCACATGGACGATGAAACACAGAAAGCGCATCGGAATTAAATACAAAAGGCACAATGAAGCCTTAAGTACAAGAATAGAGACACTTCTTACAGTCTGTGCTTTGATCCTTTCCTGTGAGACCAGTATTAGTTTCCGATACACCACTGCAGATTCAATGTATTCCTTTGACCTTCACATTGACGATGAAACACAGAAATCGCATCGGAATTAAATACAAAAGGCACAATGCCGCCTTAAGTACAAGAATAGAGACTCTTCTTACAGTCTGTGCTTTGATCCTTTCCTGTGATACCAGTATTAGTTTCCGATACACCACTGCAAGTTCAATGTATTCCATTGACCCTCACATTGACGATGAAACACAGAAATAGCATCGGAGTTAAATACAAAAGGCACAATGCAACCTTAAGTACAAGAATACAGACTCTTCTTACAGTCAGTGCCTTGATCCTTTCCTGTGAGACCAGTATTAGTTTCCGATACACCACTGCAGGTTCAATGTATTCCTTGGTCATACACATTGTCGATGAAATACTGAAATTACATCGGAATTAAATACAAAAGGCACAATGCCGCCTTAAGTTCAAGAGGAATGTGGCTTCTTAGAGTCTGGGCTTTGATCCTTTCCTGTGAGACCAGTATTATTTTCCGATACACCACTGCAGGTTCAATGTATTCCTTGGAACTTCACATTGACGATGAAACACAGAAATCGCATAGGAATTAAATACAAAAGGCACAATGCTGCCATAGGTACAAGAATAGAGACTCTCCTTACAGTCGGTGCTTTAAGCAATCCCTGTGAGACCAGTATTAGTTACCGATACACCTCTGCAGGTTCAATGTATTCCTTGGACATACACATTGACTATGAAACATTGTATTTACAATGTAATTAAATACAAAAGGCACAATGCCGCCTTAAGTGCAAGAAGAGAGAGACTTCTTAGAGTCTGTGCTTTGATCCTTTCCTGTGAGACCAGTATTATTTTCCGATACACCACTGCTGGTTCAATGTATTCCTTGGATCTTCACATTGACGATGAAACACAGATATCACATGGGAATTGAATGCAAAAGGCACAATGCCGGCTTAAGTACAAGAATAGAGATTCTTATTACAGTCGGAGCTTTGAGCATTCCCTGTGAGACCAGTATTAGTTTCCGATACAGCACTGCAGGTTCAATGTATTCCATTGACCCTCACATTGACGATGAAACACAGAAATCGCATCGGAATTAAATACAAAAGGCACAGTGCAACCTTAAGTACAAGAATAGACACTCTTCTTACAGTCTGTGCTTTGATACTTTCCTGTGAGACCAGTATTATTTTCCGATACACCACTGCAGGTTCAATGTATTCCTTTGACCTTCACATTGACGATGAAACACAGAAATCGCATCGGAATTAGATACAAAAGGCAAAATGCCACCTTAGGTACGAGAATGTAGACTCTTCATACAGTCGGTGCTTTGAGAATTCCCTGTTAGACCAGTATTAGTTTCCGATACAACACTGCAGGTTCAATGTATTCCTTGGACCTTCACATTCACGATGAAACACAGAAACCGCATCGGAATTAAATACAAAAGGCACAATGCCGCCTTCAGTACAAGAATAGAGACAATTCCTACAGTCTGTGCTTTGATCCTTTCCTGTGAGACCAGTATTAGTTTCCGATGTACCACTGCAGGTTCAATGTATTCCTTGGACATACACATTGACGATGAAACACTGAAATTACATCGGAATTTAATACCAAAGCCAAAATGCCGCCTTAAGTGCAAGAAGAGTAAGACTTCTTAGAGTCTGTGCTTTGATCATTTAGTGTGAGACCAGTATTAGTTTCCGATACACCACTACAGGTTCAATGTGTTCCTTGGACATCCACATTGACGATGAATCACAGAAATCGCTTCGGAATTAAATACATAAGGCACAATGCCGCCTTAAGTACAAGAATAGAGACTCTTCTTACAGTCTGTGCTTTGATCCTTTCCTGTGGGCCCAGTATTAGTTTCCGATACACCACTGCAGGTTCAATGTATTCCTTTGACCTTCACATTGACGATGAAACACAGAAATCGCAACGGAATTAAATACAAAGAGCACAATGCCGCCTTAAGTACAAGAATAGAGACTCTTCTTACAGTCTGTGCTTTGATCCTTTAATGTGAAACCAGTATTATTTTCCGATACACCACTGCAGGACAATGTATTCCATTGACCCTCACATTGACGATGAAAAACAGAAATCGCATCGGAATTAAATACAAAAGGCACAATGCAACGTTAAGTACAAGAATAGAGACTCTTCTTACAGTCTGTGCTTTGATCCTTTCCTGTGAGACCAGTATTAGTTACCGATAGACCACTGCAGGTTCAATGTATTCCTTGGACATACACATTGTCGATGAAACACTGAAATTACATCGGAATTAAATACAAAAGGCACAATGCCGCCTTAAGTGCGAGAGGAATGAGGCTTCTTAGAGTCTGGGCTTTGATCCTTACCTGTGAGACCAGTATTATTTTCCGATACACCACTGCAGGTTCAATGTATTACTTGGACCATCACATTGACGATGAAACACAGAAATCGCATCGGAATTAAATACAAGTGGAACAATGCCGCCTTAAGTACAAGAATAGAGACACTTCTTACAGTCGATGCTTTGAGCATTCCCTGTGAGACCAGTATTAGTTTCCGATGTACCACTGCAGGTACAATGTATTCCTTGGCCATACACATTGACGATGAAACACTGAAATTTCATCGGAATTCAATACCAAAGCCACAATGCCGCCTTAAGTGCAAGAACAGTAAGACTTCTTAGAGTCTGTGCTTTGATCCTTTCCTGTGAGACCAGTATTAGTTTCCGATACACCACTGCAGGTTCAATGTATTCCTTGGACCTTCACATTGACGATGAAACACAGAAATCGCATCCGAATTAAATACATAAGGCACAATGCCGCCTTAAGTACAAGAATAGAGACTCTTCTTACAGTCGGTGCTTTGAGCATCCCCTGTGAGACCAGTATTAGTTTCCGATACACCACTGCAGGTTCAATGTATTCCTTCGACAATCACATTGACGATGAAACACAGAAATCACATCGGAATTAAATACAAAAGGCACAATGAAGCCTTAAGTACAAGAATAGAGACTCTTCTTACAGTCTGTACTTGGATCCTTTCCTGTGAGACCAGTATTAGTTTCCGATACACCATTGCAGGTTCAATGTATCGGAATTAAATACAAAAGGCACAATGCAACCTTAAGTACAAGAATAGAGACTCTTCTTACAGTCTGTGCTTTGATCCTTTCCTGTGAGACCAGTATTAGTTTCCGATACACCACTGCAGGTTCAATGTATTCCTTGGACATACACATTGTCAATGAAACACTGAAATTACATCGGAATTAAATACAGAAGGCACAATGCCGCCTTAAGTGCAAGAGGAATGAGGCTTCTTTGAGTCTGGGCTTTGATCCTTCCCTGTGAGACCAGTATTATTTTCCGATACAACACTGCAGGTTCAATGTATTCCTTGGACTTTCACATTGACGATGAAACACAGAAACCGCATCGGAATTAAATACAAAAGGCACAATGCCGCCTAAAGTACAAGAATAGAGACTCTTCTTACATTCGGTGCTTCTGGGCATTCCCTGTGAGACCAGTATTAGTTTCCGATACACCACTGCAGGCTCAATGTATTCCTTCGACATTCACATGGACGATGAAACACAGAAAGCGCATCGGAATTAAATACAAAAGGCACAATGAAGCCTTAAGTACAAGAATAGAGACACTTCTTACAGACTGTGCTTTGATCCTTTCCTGTGAGACCAGTATTAGTTTCCGATACACCACTGCAGATTCAATGTATTCCTTTGACCTTCACATTGACGATGAAACACAGAAATTGCATCGGAATTAAATACAAAAGGCACAATGCCGCCTTAAGTACAAGAATAGAGACTCTTCTTACAGTCTGTGCTTTGATCCTTTCCTGTGAGACCAGTATTAGTTTCCGATACACCACTGCAGGTTCAATGTATTCCATGGTCATACACATTGTCGATGAAATACTGAAATTACATCGGAATTAAATACAAAAGGCACAATGCCGCCTTAAGTTCAAGAGGAATGTGGCTTCTTAGAGTCTGGGCTTTGATCCGTTCCTGTGAGACCAGTATTATTTTCCGATACACCACTGCAGGTTCAATGTATTCCTTGGAACTTCACATTGACGATGAAACACAGAAATCGCATAGGAATTAAATACAAAAGGCACAATGCTGCCATAGGTACAAGAATAGAGACTCTCCTTACAGTCGGCGCTTTAAGCAATCCCTGTGAGACAACTATTAGTTTCCGCTACACCTCTGCAGGTTCAATGTATTCCTTGGACATACACATTGACTATGAAACATTGTATTTACATCGTAATTAAATACAAAAGGCACAATGCCGCCTTAAGTGCAAGAAGAGAGAGACTTCTTAGAGTCTGTGTTTTGATCCTTTCCTGTGAGACCAGTATTATTTTCCGATACACCACTGCTGGTTCAATGTATTCCTTGGATCTTCACATTGACGATGAAACACAGAAATCACATGGGAATTAAATGCAAAAGGCACAATGCCGGCTTAAGTACAAGAATAGAGATTCTTATTACAGTCGGAGCTTTGAGCATTCCCTGTGAGACCAGTATTAGTTTCCGATACACCACTGCAGGTACAATGTATTCCTTGGACCATCACATTCACGATGAAAGACAGAAATCGCTTTCGAATTAAATACAAAACGCACAATGCCGCCTTATGTACAAGAATAGAGACTCTTCTTACAGTCGGTGTTATGAGCATACCCTGTGAAACCAGTATTAGTTTCCGATACAGCACCGCAGGTTCAATGTATTCCTTGGACGTAAACATTGACGATGAAACACCGATATTACATCGGAATTAAATACAAAAGGCACAATGCCGCCTTAAGTACAAGAATAGAGATTGTTCTTACAGTCGGTGTCTTGAGCATTGCCTGTGAGACCAGTGTTAGATTCCGATACACCAATGCAGGTTCAATGTATTCCTTGGAGCTTCACATTGACGATGAAACACAGAAATCGCATAGGAATTAAATACAAAAGGCACAATGCTGTCATAGGTACAAGAATAGAGACTCTCCTTACAGTCGGTGCTTTAAGCAATCCCTGTGAGACCAGTATTAGTTTCCGATACACCTCTGCAGGTTTAATGTATTCCTTGGACATACACATTGACTATGAAACATTGTATTTACATCGGAATTAAATACAAAAGGCACAATGCCGCCTTAAGTGCAAGAAGAGTGAGAATTCTTAGAGTCTTTGCTTTGATCCTTTCCTGTGAGCCCAGTATTAGTTTCCGATACACCACTGCAGGTTCAATGTATCCCTTGGACCTTCACATTGACGATGTAACACAGAAATCGCATCGGAATGAAATACAAAAGGCACAATGCCGCCATAGGTACAAGAATAGAGATTCTTCTCACAGTCGGTGCTTTGAGCATTCCCTGTGAGACCAGTATTAGTTTCCGATACACCACTGCAGGTTCGAAGTATTCCTTGGACCTTCACATTGACGATGAATCACAGAAATCGCATCGGAATTAAATACAAAACGCACAATGCCGCCTTAAGTACAAGAATCGAGATTCTTCTTACAGTCGGTGCTTTGAGCATTCCCTGTGAGACCAGTATTTGTTTCCGATACACCACTGCAGGTTCAATGTATTCCTTGGACCTTCACATTGACGATGAAACACAGAAATCCCATCGGAATTAAATGCAAAAGGCACAATGCCGCCTTAAGTACAATAATAGAGATTGTTCTTACAGTCGGTGCTTTGAGCATTCCCTGTGAGACCAGTATTAGTTTCCGATATAGCACTGCATGTTCAATGTATTCCTTGGACGTAAACATTGACGATGAAACACTCAAATTACATTGGATTTAAATACAAAAGGCACAATGCAGACTTAAGTACAAGAATAGAGACTCTTCTTACAGTCGGTGCTTTGAGCATTCCCTGTGACACCAGTATTAGTTTCCAATACACCTCTGCACGTTCAACGTATTCCTTGGACATTCACATTGACGATGAAAAACTGAAACTACATCGGAATTACATACAAAAATCACAATGCCGCCTTAGGTGCAAGAAGAGTGAGACCTCTTAGAGTCTGTGCTTTGATCCTTTCCTATGAGACCAGTATTAGTTTCCGATACACCACTGCAGGTCAATGTATTCCTTGCACCTTCACATTGACGATGAAACACAGAAATGACATCGGAATTAAATTCAAAATGCACAATTCCGCCTTAAATACAAGAATAGAGACTCTTCTTTCAGTACGTGCTTTGAGCATTCCCTGTGCGACCAGTATTAGTCTCCGATAGACCACTACAGGTTCAATGTATTCCTTCGACCTTCACATGGACGATGAAACATTGAAATTACAGCGGAATGAAATACAAAAGGCACAATGCTGCCTTAAGTACAAGAAGACTGAGACTTCTTAGAGTCTGTGCTTTGATCCTTTACTGTGAGCCCAGTATTAGTTTGCGATACACCGCTGTAAGTTCAATGTATTCCTTGGACCTTCTCATTGACGATGAAACACAGAAATCGCATCGGAATTAAATACAAAAGGCACAATGCCGCTATAAGTACAAGAATAGAGACTCATCTCACAGTCGGTGTTTTGAGCATTCCCTGTGAGACCAGTATTAGTTTCCGATACACCACTGCCAGTTCGAAGTATTCCTTGGACCTTCACGTTGACGATGAAACACAGAAATCACATCGGAATTAAATACAAAACGCACAATGCCGCCTTAAGTACAAGAATGGAGATTCTTCTTACAGTTGGTGATTTGAGCATTCCCTGTGAGACCAGTATTAGTTTCCGATACACCACCGCAGGTTCAATGTATTCCTTGGACCTTCACATTGACGATTAACACAGACATAGCAATGGAATAAAGTACAAAAGGCACAATGCCGCCTTAAGTAAAAGAGTAGAGACTCTTCTTACAGTCTGAGCCTTGAACACTCCCTGTGAGACCAGTATAAGTTTCCGATACACCACTGCAGGCTCAATGTATTCCTTGGACGTTCACATTGACGATGAAACACAGATATAGCATCGGAATTAAATAGAAAGGGCACAATGCCACCTTAAGTACAAGCATGGAGACTCTTCTTACAGTCGGTGCTTTGAGAATTCCCTGTGAGACCAGTATTAGTATCCGATACACCACTGCAGCTTCCATGTTTTTCTCTGACTTACACATTGACGATGAAACACTGAAATTACATCGTAATTAAATACAAAAGGCACAATGCCACCTTAAGTGCAAAAAGAGTGAGACTTCTTAGACTCTGTGCTTTGATCCTTTCCTGTGAGAACAGTATTAGTTTCCGTACACCACTGCAGGTTCAATGTATTCCTTGGACAGTCACATTCACGATGAAACACTGACATTACATCGGAATTAAATACAAAAGCCACAAAGCCGCCTTAAATGCAAGAAGAGTGACACTTCTTTCAGTCTGTGCTTTGAACCTTTCCTATGAGACCAGTATTAGTTTCCGATACACCACTGCAGGTTCAATGTAATCCTTTTACTTACACATTGACGATGAAACACTGATATTACGTCGGAATTAAATGCAGAAGGCACAATGCCGCCTTATGTGCAATTAGAGTGAGACTTCATAGAGTCTGTGCTATGATCCTTTCCTGTGAGACCAGCTTTAGTTTCCGATACACCACTGCAGCCTCAAGGTATTCCTTGGACCTTCACATGGACGATGAAACATTGAAATTACGTCGGAATTAAATACAAAAGGCACAATGCCGCCTTATGTACAAGAATAGAGACTCTTCTTACAGTCGGTTCTTTGATCCTTTCCTGTGAGACCAGTATTATATTCTGATACACCGCTGCAGGTTCAATGTATTCCTTGGACATTCACATTGACGATGAAACACTGATATTACATCGGAATTAAATACAAAAGGCACAATGCCGCCTTAAATGCAAGAAGAGTGACACTTCTTTCAGTCTGTGCTTTGAACCTTTCCTATGAGACCAGTATTAGCTTCCGATACACCACTGCAGGTTCAATGAATTCCTTTTACATACACATTGACGATTAAACACTGAAATTTCATCGGAATTAAATACAAAAGGCACAAGGCCGCCTTAAGTGCGAGAAGAGTGAGACTTCTTAGAGTCTGTGCTTTGATCTTTTCCTAAGAGACCAGTATTAGTTTCCGATACACCTCTGCAGGTTCATTGTATTCCTTTTACTTACACATTGACGATGAAACACTGAAATTACAGCAAAATTAATTACAAAATGCACAATGCCGCCATAAGTGCAAGAGGCGTGAGACTTCTTAGAGTCTGTGCTTTGATCCTTTCCTGTGAGACCAGTGTTAGTTTCCGATACACCACTGCAGGTTCAATGTATTCCTTGGACCTTCACATTGACGATGAAACACAGAAATCACATCGGAATTAAATACAAAAGGCACAATGCCGCCTTAAGTGCAATTAGGGTTAGACTTCTTAGAGTCTGTGCTTTGATCCTTTCCTGTGAGACCAGTATTAGTTTCCGATACACCACTGCAGGTTCAATGTATTCCTTGGACCTTCACATTGACGATGAAACACGGAAATTACATCGGAATTACATACAAATAGCACAATGCCGCCTTAAGTGCAAGAAGCGACAGACGTCTTACAGTCTGTGCTTTGATCCTTTCCTATGAGACCAGTATTAGCCTCCGATACACCACTGCAGGTTCAATGTAATCCTTTTACATACACATTGACGATGAAACACTGATATTACGTCGGAATTAAATACAAATGGCACAATGCCGCCTTAAATGCAAGAAGAGTGAGACTTCTTAAAGTCTGTGCTTTGATCCTTTCCTATGAGACCAGTATTAGTTTCCGATACACCACTGCAGGTTCAATGTATTCCTTTTACATACACAGTGACGATGCAACACTGAAATTACATCGGAATTAAATACAAAAGGCGCAATGCCGCCTTAAGTGCAATTAGAGTGAAACTTCTTAGAGTCTGTTCTTTGATCCTTTCCTCTGAGACCAGTATTAGTTTCCGATTCATCCCTGCAGGTTCAATGTATTCCTTGGACCTTCACATTGACGATGAAACACAGAAATCCCATTGGAATTAAATACAAAAGGCACAATTCTGCCTTAAGTGCAGAGAGTGAGACTTCTTAGAGTCTGTGCTTTGATCCTTTCCTGTGAGACCAGTATTAGTTTCCGATACACCACTGCAGGATCAATGTATTCCTTGGACATTCACATTGACAATGAAACACTGAAATTACATCGGAATAACATACAAAAGGCACAATGCCGCCTTAAGTGCAAGAAGAGTGAGACTTCTTAGAGTATGTGCTTTGATCCTTTCCTGTGAGACCAGTTTTAGTTTCCGATACACCACTGCAGACTCAAGGTATTCCTTGGATATTCACATGGACGATAAAACATTGAAATTACGTCGGAATTAATTACAAAAGGCACAATGCCGCCTTAAGTACAAGAATTGAGACTCTTCTTACAGTCGGTTCTTTGATCCTTACCTGTGAGACCAGTATTATTTTCTGATACACCGCTGCAGGTTCAATGTATTCCTTGGACATTAACATTGACGATGAAACACGGAAATTACATCGGAATAACATACAAAATGCACAATGCCGCCTTAAGTGCAAGAAGCGTCAGACTTCTTAGAGTCTGTGCTTTGATCCTTTCCTATGAGACCAGTATAAGCCTCCGATACACCACTGCAGGTTTCATGTATTCCTTGGACATTCACATTGACGATGAAACACTGAAATTACATCGGAATTACATACTAAAGGCACAATGCCGCCTTAAGTGCAAGACGAGTGAGACTTCTTAGTGTCTGTGCTTTGATCCTTTCCTATGAGACCACTATTAGTTTCCGATACTCCAATGCAGGTTCAATGTATTCCTTTTACATACACATTGGCGATGAGACACTGGTATTACATCGGAATTATATACAAAATGCACAATGCCGCCATAAGTGCAAGAAGCAAAAGACTTCTTAAAGTCTGTGCTTTGATCCTTTCCTGTGAGACAAGTATGAGTTGCCAATTCACCACTGCAGGGTCAATGTATTCCTTGGACCTTCACATTGACGTTGAAACACAGAAAACGCATCGGAATTAAATAGAAAAGGCACAATTCCGCCTTAAGTACAAGAATAGACACTTTTCTTACAGTCGGTGCATTGATCTATTCCTGTGAGACCAGTATTAGTCTCCGATACACCACTGCAGGTTCAATGTATTCCTTGGATATACACATTGACGATGAAACACTGAAATTACATTGGAATTACATACTAAAGGCACAATGTCGCCTTAGGTGCAAGAAGAGTGAGACTTCTTAGAGTCTGTGCTTCGATCCTTTCCTATGAGACCAGCATTAGTTACCGATACTCGACTGCAGGTTCAATGTATTCCTTTTACATACACATTGATGATGAAACACTGAAATTACATTGGAATTAATTACAAAATGCACAATGCCGCCTTAAGTGCAAGACGAGTGAGACTTCTTAGAGTCTGTGCTTTGATCCTTTCCAATGAGACCAGTATTAGTTTCCGATACACCACTGCAGGTTCATTGTATGCCTTTTACATACACATTGATAATGAAACACAGAAATTACATTGGAATTAATTACAAAATGCACAATGCCGCCATAAGTGCAAGAAGCGTGAGACTTTTTAGAGTCTGTGCTTTGATCCTTTCCTATGAGACCAGTATTAGTTTCCGATACACCACTGCAGGGTTAATGTAATCCATTTACATACACATTGACGATGAAACACTGATATTACGTCATAATTAAATACAAAAGGCACAATGCCGCCTTAAGTGCAATTAGAGTGAGACTTCTTAGAGTCTGTGCTTTGATCCTTTCCAATGAGACCAGTAATAGTTTCCGCTACACCTCTGCAGGTTCAATGTATTCCTTGGACCTGCCCATTGACGATGAAACGCAGAAATCGCATCGGAATTAAATAAAAAAGGCACAATGCCGCCCTAAGTACAAGAATAGAGATTCTTTTTACAGTCGGTGCTTTAAACATTCCCTGTGAGAACAGTATTAGTTTCCGATACACCACTGCAGGTTCAATGTATTCCTTGGATCTTCAAATTGACGATGATACACAGAAATCGGATAGGAATGAAATACAAAAGGCACAATGTCGCCTTAAGTACAACAATAGAGACTCTTCTTACAGTCGGTGCTTTGAGCATTCCCTGTGAGACCAGTATTAGTTTCCGATACACCACTGCAGGTTCAATGTATTCCTTGGCCCTTCACATTGACGATGAAACACAGAAATCGCATCGGAATTAAATACAAAAGGCACAATGCCGCCTTAAGTACAAGAATAGAGACTCTTCTTACAGTCGGTGCTTTGAGCATTCCCTGTGAGACCAGTATTAGTTTCCGCTACACCTCTGCAAGTTCAGTTTATTCCTTGGACCTTCACATTGACGATGAAACACAGAAATGGCATCTGAATTAAATACAAAAGGCACAATGCCGCCTTAAGTACAAGAATAGAGACTCTTCTTACAGTCGGTGCTTTGAGCATTCCCTGTGAGACCAGTATTATTTTCCGATACACCACTGCAGGTTCAATGTATTCCTTGGACCTTCACATTGACGATGAATCAAAGAAATCGCATCGGAATTAAATCCAAAACGCACAATGCCGGCATAAGTACAATAATACAGACTCTACTTACAGTCGGTGCTTTGAGCATTCCCTGTGAGACCAGTATTAGTTTCCGATACACCACTGCAGGTTCAATGTATTCCTTGGACCTTCACATTGACGATGAAATACAGAAATCGCATCGGAATCAAATACAAAAGGCACAATGCCGCCTAAAGTACAAGAATAGAGACACTTCTTACAGTCGGTGCTTTGAGCATTCCCTGTGAGATCAGTAATAGTATCCGATACACCACTGCAGGTTCAATATATTCCTTGGACATACACATTGACGATGAAACACTGAAATTACATAGGAATTAAATACAAAAGGAACAATGCCGCCTTAAGTACATGAATAGAGACTCTTCTTACCGTCGGTGCTTTGAGCATTCCCTGTAAGACCATTATTAGTTTCCGATACACCACGTAAGGTTCAATTAATTCCTTGGACATTCACAATGACGATGAAACACTGAAATTACATCGGAATTAAATACAAAAGGTACAATGCCGCCTTAAGTACAAGAATAGAGACTCTTCTTACCGTCGGTGCTTTGAGCATTCCCTGTGAGACCAGTATTAGTTTCCGCTACACCTCTGCACGTTCAGTTTATTCCTTGGACCTACACATTGACGATGAAACACATAAATGGCATGGGAATTAAATACAAAAGGCACAATGCGCCTTAAGTACAAGAATAGAGACTCTTCTTACAGTCGGTGCTTTAAGCATTCCCTGTGAGACCAGTATTAGTTTCCGCTACACCTCTGCAGGTTCAGTTTATTCCTTGGACCTTCACGTTGACGATGAAACACGGAAATCGCTTCGGAATTAAATACAAAAGGCACAATGCCGCCTTAAGTACAAGAATTGAGACTCTTCTTACAGTCGGTGCTTTGAGCATTCCCTGTGAGACCAGTATTAGTTTCCGCTACACCTCTGCAGTTTTAATTTATTCCTTGGACCTTCACATTGACGATGAAACGCAGAAATCGCATAGGAATTAAATACAAAAGGCACAATGCGGCCTTAAGTACAAGAATAGAGACTCTTCTTACAGTCGGTGCTTTAAACATTCCATGTGAGACCAGTATTAGTTTCCGATACAACACTGCAGGTTCAATGTATTCCTTAGACCTTCACATTGACGATGAAATACAGAAATCGCATCGGAATCAAATACAAAATGCACAATGCCGCCTTAAGTACAAGAATAGAGACTCCTATTACAGTCGGTGCTTTGAGCATTCCCTGTGAGACCAGTAATAGTATCCGATACACCACTGCAGGTTCAATGTATTCCTTGGACCTTCACATTGACGATGAAACACAGAAATCGCATCGGAATTAAATACAAAAGGCACAATGCCGCCTTAAGTACAAGAATAGAGACTCTTCTTACAGTCGGTGCTTTGAGCATTCCCTGTGAGACGAGTATTAGTTTCCGATACACCACTGCAGGTTCAATGTATTCCTTGGACCTTAACATTGACGATGAAACACAGAAATGGCGTCGGAATTAAATCCAAAACGCACAATGCCGCCTTAAGTACAAGAATAGAGACTCTTCTTACCGTCGGTGCTTTGAGCATTCCCTGTGAGACCAGTATTAGTTTCCGCTACACCTCTGCGGGTTCAGTTTATTCCTTGGACGTTCACATTGACGATGAAACACAGAAATCGCATCGGAATTAAATACAAAAGGCACAATGCCGCCTTAAGTACAAGAATAGAGACTCTTCTTACAGTCGGTGGTTAGAGCATTCCCTGTGAGACCAGTAATAGTATCCGATACACCACTGCAGGATCATTCTATTCCTTGGACATACACATTGACGATGAAACACAGAAATTACATCGGAATTAAGTACAAAAGGAACAATGCCGCCTTAAGTACAAGAATAGAGACTCTTCTTATCGTCGGAGCTTGGAGCATTCCCTGTGAGACCAGTATTGGTTTCCGATACACCACTGGAGGTTCAATGAATTCCTTGGACATTCACATTGACGATGAAACACTGAAATTACATCGGAATTAAATACAAACGGCACAATGCCGCCTTAAGTACATGAATATGGACTCTTCTTATAGTCGGTGCTTTGAGCATTCCCTGTGAGACCAGTAATAGTATTCGATACACCACTGCAGGTTCAATCTATTCCTTGGACATACACATTGACAATGAAACACAGAAATTACATCGGAATTAAATACAAAAGGAACAATGCCGCCTTAAGTACAAGAATAGAGACTCTTCTTACCGTCGGTGTTTTGAGCATTCCCTGTGAGACCAGTAATAGTATCCGATACACCACTGCTGGTTCAATGTATTCCTTGGACCTTCACATTGACGATGAAACATAGAAATCGCATCGGAATTAAATACAAAAGGCACAATGCCGCCTTAAGTACAAGAATAGAGACTCTGCTTACAGTCGGAGCTTTGAGCATTCCCTGTGAGACCAGTAATAGTAACCGATACACCACTGCAGGTTCAATGTATTCCTTGGACTTTCACATTGACGATGAAACACAGAAATGGCATCGGAATCAAATACAAAAGGCACAATGCCGCCTTAAGTACAAGAATAGAGACTCTTCTTACAGTCGGTGCTTTGAGCATTCCCTGTGAGACCAGTAATAGTATCCGATACACCACTGCAGGTTCAATCTATTCCTTGGACATACACATTGACGATGAAACACAGAAATTACATCGCAATTAAATACAAAAGGAACAATGGCGCCTTAAGTACAAGAATAGAGACTCTTCTTACAGTCGGTGCTTTGAGCATTCCCTGTGAGACCAGTATTAGTTTCCGCTACACCTCTGCAAGTTCAGATTTCTCCTTGGACCATCACATTGACGATGAAACACAGAAATGGCATCGGAATTAAATACAAAAGGCACAATGCCGCCTTAAGTACAAGAATAGAGACTCTTCTTACAGTCGGTGCTTTGAGCATTCCCTGTGAGACCAGCAATAGTATCCGATACACCACTGCAGGTTCATTCTATTCCTTGGACATACCCATTGACGATGAAACACAGAAATTACATCGGAATTAAATACAAAAGGAACAATGCCGCCTTTAGTACAAGAATAGAGACTCTTCTTACCGTCGGTGCTTTGAGCATTCCCTGTGAGACCAGTATTAGTTTCCGATACACCACTGGAGGTTTAATGAATTCCTTGGACATTCACATTGACCATGAAACACTGAAATTACATCGGAATTAAATACAAAAGGCACAATCCCGACTTAAGTACAAGCATAGAGTCTCTTCTTACCGTCGGTGCTTTGAGCATTCCCTGTGAGACCAGTATTAGTTTCCGCTACACCTCTCCAGTTTCAGTTTATTCCTTTGACCTTCACATTGACGATGAAACACAGAAATAGCATCGGAATTAAATACAAAAGACACAATGCCGCCTTAAGTACAAGAATAGAGACTCTTCTTACAGTCGGTGCTTTGAGAATTCCCTGTGAGACCAGTATTAGTTTCCGATACACCATTGCAAATTCAATATATTCCTTAGACATACACCTTGACGATGAAACACTGAAATTACGTCGGAATGAAATACAAAAGGCACAATGCCGCCATTAGTACATGTATAGAGACTCTTCTTACAGTCGGTGCTTTGAGCATTCCCTGTGAGGCCAGTATAAGTTTCCGATACACCACTGCAGGTACAATGTATTCCTTGGACCTTCAAATTGACGATGAAACACAGAAATCGCATCGTAATTAATTACAAAATTCACAATGCCGCCTTAGATACAAGAATAGAGACTCTTCTTACAGTCATTGCTTTGAGCATTCCCTCTGAGGCCAGTATTGTTTTCCGATACACCACTGCAGGTTCAATGTATTCCTTGGACATACACATTGACAATGAAACACAGAAATCGCATCGGAATTAAACACAAAAGGCACAATGCCGCCATAAGTGCCAGAATAGAGACCCTTCTTACAGACTGTGCTTTGAGCATTCCCTGTGAGACCAGTATTAGTTTCCGATACACCACAGCAGGTACAATGTATTCCTTGGAACTTCCAATTGACGATGAAACACAGAAATCGCATCGGAATTAAATACAAAATTCACAATGCCGCCTTAAGTACATGAATTGAGACTCTTCCTACCGTCGATGCTTTGATCATTTCCTGTGAGACCAGTATTAGTTTCCGATACACCACTGCAGGTTCAATGGATTCCTTGGACATACACATTTACGATGAAACACAGAAATCGCCTCGGAATTAATACAAAAGGCACAATGACGCCTTACATACAAGAATAGAGCCTCTTCTTACACTCGGTGCTTTGAGCATTCGCTGTGAGACCAGTATTAGTTTCCGATACACCACTCCAGGTTCAATGTATTCCTTGGACATACTCATTAACGATGAAACACTGATATTACATCGGTATTAAATACAAAAGGGACAATGCCGCCTTAACTGCAAGATGAGTGAGACTTCTTAGAGTCTGTGCTTTGATCCTTTCGTGTGAGACCTGTATTAGTTTCCGAAATACCGCTGCAGGTTCATTGTATTCCTTGGACCTTCGCATTGACGAAGAAACACAGAAATCGCAGTGGAACTAAATTCGAAAGGCACAATGCCGCCTTACGTACAAGAATAGAGACTCCTCTTACAGTCGGTGCTTTGAGCATTCCCTGTGAGACCAGTATTAGTTTCTGATACACCACTGCAGGTTCAATGTATTCCTTAGACATACACATTGACAATGAAACACTGAAATTACATCGGAATTAAATACAAAAGTCACAATGCTGCCATAAGTGCTAGAACATAGACTTTTCTTACAGTCGGTGCTTTGAGCATTCCCTGCGAGACCAGTACTAGTTTCCGATACACAACTGCAGCTACAATGTATTCCTTGGACATTCACATTGCCGATGGAACACAGAAATGGCATCGGAATTAAATACAAATAGCACAATGCCGCCTTAAGTACAAGAATAGAGAGTCTTCTTAGTCGGTACTTTGAGCATTCCCTGTGAGAACAGTATTAGTTTCCTATACACCACTGCAGGGTCTATGTATTCCATGGACCTTCACATTGAAGATGAAACACAGAAATCGCATCGGCATTAAATGCAAAAGGCACAATGCCGCCTTAAGTACAAGAATAGAGACTCTTCTTACAGTCGGTGCATTGAGCATTCCCTGTGAGACCAGTATTAGTTTCCGATACACCATTGCCGGTTCAATGAATTCTTTGGACCTTCACATTGACGATGTAACACAGAATTCGCATCGGAATTAAATACAAAATGCACAATGCCGCCTTAAGTACAAGAATAGAGACTCTTCTTACAGTCGGTTCTTTGAGCATTCACTTTGAGACCAGTATTAATTTCCGATACACCATAGCAGGTTCAGTGAATTCCTTGGACCTTCACAATGACGATGAAACACAGAAATCGCATCGGAATTAAATACAAACGGCACAATGCCGCCTTAGGTACAAGAATAGAGACTCTTCTTACAGTCGGTGCTTCGAGCATTCCCCGTGAGACCAGTATTAGCTAGCGATACACCACTGCAGGTCCAATGTATTCCATGGACATACACAATTACGATGAAACACTGAAATTACATCGGAATTAAATACAAAACGCACAATGCCGCCATAAGTGCAAGAAGAGTGGGACTTCTTAGAGTCTGTGCTTTGATCCATTCCTGTGAGACCAGTATTAGCTTCCGATACGCCACTGCAGGTTCAATGTAAACCTTGGACATACACATTGACGATGAAACACAGAAATCGCATCGGAATTAAATAGAAAAGGCACAATGCCGCCTTAAGTACAAGAATAGAGACTCCACTTAAAGTCGGTGCTTTGAGCATTCCGTGTGAGACCAGTATTAGTTTCCGATACACCACTGCAGGTTCAATGTATTCCTTGGACATACACAATGACAATGAAACACTGAAATTACATCGGAATTAAATACAAAAGGAACAATTCCGCCTTAAGTGCAAGAAGAGTGAAACTTCTTAAAATCTGTGCTTTGATCCTTTCCTGTGAGACCAGTATTAGTTTCCGATACACCACTACAGGTTCAATGTATTCCTTGGACCTTCACATTGACGATGAAACACCGAAACAAAATCGGAATAAAATACAAAAGAAACAATGCAGCCTTAAGGACAAGAATGCAGACTCATATTACAGGCTGTGTTTTGAGCATTCCCTGTGAGACCAGTATTAGTTTCCGATACACCACTGCAGGTTCAATGTATTCCTTGGACATACCCAATGACAATGAGACACTGAAATTACATCGGAATTAAATACAAAAGGAACAATTCCGCCTTAAGTGCAAGAAGAGTGAAACTTCTTAAAATCTGTGCTTTGATCCTTTCGTGTTAGACCAGTATTAGTTTCCGATACACCACTGCAGGTTCAATGTATTCCTTGTACCTTCACATAGACGATTAAACACCGGAATCGCATCGGAATTAAATACAAAAGGCACAATGCCGCCTTAAGTACAAGAATAGAGACTCTTCTTATAGTCGGTGCATTGAGCATTCCCTGTGAGACAAGTATTAGTTTCCGATACACCATTGCCGGTTCAATGAATTCTTTGGACCTTCACATTGACGATGTAACACAGAATTCGCATCGGAATTAAATGCAAAATGCACAATGCCACCTTAAGTACGAGATTACATACCCTTCTTACAGTCGGTTCTTTGAGCATTCCCTTTGAGACCAGTATTAGTTTCCGATACACCATAGCAGGTTCAGTGAATCCCTTTGACCTTCACATTGACTATGAAACACAGAAATCACATCGGAATTAAATACAAACGGCACAATGCCGCCTTAAGTACAAGAATAGAGACTCTTCTTACAGTCGGTGCTTTGAGCATTCCCCGTGAGACCAGTATTAGCTTGCGATACACCACTGCAGGTCCAATGTATTCCATGGACATACACATTGACGATGAAACACTGAAATTACATCGGAATTAAATACAAAACGCACAATGCCGCCTTAAGTGCAAGAAGAGTGGGACTTCTTAGAGTCTGTGCTTTGATCCATTCCTGTGAGACGAGTATTAGCTTCCGGTACGCCACTGCAGGTTCAATGTATTCCTTGGACATACACATTGACGATGAAACACAGAAATCGTATCGGAATTAAATACAAAAGGCACAATGCCGCCTTATGTACAGGAATAGAGACTCTTCTTACAGTCGTTGTTTGAGCATTCCCTGTGAGACCAGTGTTAGTTCCCGACACACCACTCCAGGTTCAATGTATTCCTTGGACTTACACATTGACGATGAAACACTGAAATTAAATCGGAATGAAATACAAAAGGGACAATGCCGCCTTGAGTGCAAGATGTGTGAGACTTCTTAGAGTCCGTGCTTTGATCCTTCCCTGTGAGACCAGTATTAGTTTCCGATACATCACTGCAGGTTCAATGTGTTCCTTGGAGCTTCACATTGACGATGAAACATAGAAGTCACATGGGAAATAAATACAAAAGGCACAATGCCGCCTTAAGTACAAGAATAGAGACTATTCTTACAGTCGGTGATTTGAGCATTCCCTGTGAGACCAGTATTAGTTTCCGATATACCACTGCAGGTTCAATGTATTCCTTGGACATACGCATTGACGATGAAACACAGAAATCGCATCGGAATTAAATACAAAGGGCACAATGCCGCCTTACGTACAAGAATAGAGACTCTTCTTACAGTCGGTGCTTTGAGCATTCCCTGTGAGACCAGTATTAGTTTCCGATACACCACTGCAGGTTCAATGTATTCCTTAGACATACACCTTGACGATGAAACACTGAAATTAGATCGGAATCATATACAAAAGGCACAATGCCGCCATAAGTGCATGAATAGAGACTCTTCTTACAGTCGGTGCTTTGAGCATTACCTGTGAGGCCAGTATTAGTTTCCGATACACCACTGCAGGTACAATGTATTCCTTGGACCTTCAAATTGACGATGAAACACAGAAATCGCATCGGAATTACATACAACAGGCACAATGCCGCCTTAAATACATGAATTGAGACTCTTCCTACCGTCGATGCTTTGATCATTCCCTGTGAGACCAGTATTTGTTTCCGATACACCACTGCAGGTTCAATGGATTCCATGGACATACACATTTACGATGAATCACAGAAATCGCCTCGGAATTAATACAAAAGGCACAATGCCGCCTTACATACAAGAATAGAGCCTCTTCTTACACTCGGTGCTTTGAGCATTCGCTGTGAGACCAGTATTAGTTTTCGATACAACACTCCAGGTTCAATGTATTCCTTGGACATACTCATTGACGATGAAACACTGATATTACATCGGTATTAAATACAAAAGGGACAATGCCGCCTTAACTGCAAGATGAGTGAGACTTCTTAGAGTCAGTGCTTTGATCCTTTCCTGTGAGACCTGTATTAGTTTCAGATACACCACTGCAGGTTCATTGTATTCCTTGGACCTTCGCATTGACGAAGAAACACAGAAATCGCAGTGGAACTAAATTCAAAAGGCACAATGCCGCCTGACGTACAAGAATAGAGACTCCTCTTACAGTCGGTGCTTTGAGCATTCCCTGTGAGACCAGTATTAGTTTCTGATACACCACTGCAGGTTCAATGTATTCCTTAGACATACACATTGACAATGAAACACTGAAGTTACATCGGAATTAAATACAAAAGTCAAAATGCCGCCATAAGTGCAAGAACATAGACTCTTCTTACAGTCGGTGCTTTGAGCATTCCCTGCGAGACCAGTACTAGTTTCAGATACACCACTGCAGGTTCAATGTTATCCTTGGACCTTCACAATGACGATGAAGCACCGAAATCGCATCGGAATTAAATACAAAAGGCGCAATGCCGCCTTAAGTACAAGAATAGAGACTCTTCTTACAGTCGGTGTTTGAGCAATCCCTGTGAGACCAGTATTAGTTTCCGATATACCACTGCAGGTTCAATGTATTCCTTGGACATACACCTTGACGATTAAACACAGAAATCGAATCGGAATTAAATACAAAAGGCACAATGCCCCCTTAAGTACAAGAATAGAGACTCTTCTTACAGTCTTACAGTCGGTGTTTTGAGCATTCCCTGTGACACCATGAAATTAGTACAAGTATGGAGACTCTTCTGACAGTCGGTGCTTTGAGCATTCCCTGTGAGACCAGTATTAGTTTCCGACACACCACTCCAGGTTCAATGTATTCCTTGGACATACACATTGACGATGAAACACTGAAATTAAATCGGAATGAAATACAAAAGGGACAATGTCGCCTTGAGTGCAAGATGTGTGAGACTTCATAGAGTCCGTGCTTCGATCCTTTCCTGTGAGACCAGTATTAGTTTCCGATACATCACTGCAGGTTCAATGTGTTCCTTGGACCTTCACATTGACGATGAAACATAGAAGTCACATGGGAATTAAATACAAAACGCACAATGCCGCCTTAAGTACTAGAATAGAGACTCTTCTTACAGTCGGTGCTTTGAGCATTCCCTGTGAGACCCGTATTAGTTTCCGATATACCACTGCAGGTTCAATGTATTCCTTCGACATACGCATTGCCGATAAAACACAGAAATCGCATCGGAATTAAATACAAAAGAAAAAATGCCGCCTTACATACAAGAATAGAGACTCTTCTTACAGTCGGTGCTTTGAGCATTCCCTGTGAGACCAGTATTAGTTTCCGATACACCACTGCAGGTTCAATGTATTCCTTAGACATACACCTTGACGATGAAGCACTGAAATTACATCGGAATGAAATACAAAAGGCACAATGCCGCCATATGTGCATGAATAGAGACTCTTCTTACAGTCTGTGCTTTGAGCATTCCCTGTGAGGCCAGTATTTGTTTCCGATACACCACTGCAGGCACTATGTATTCCCTGGATCTTCAAATTGACGATGAAACACAGAAATCGCATCGGAATTAAATACAAAATGCACAATGCCGCCTTAAGTACAAGAATAGAGACTCTTCTAACAGTCGGTGCTTTGAGCATTCCCTTTGAGACCAGTATTGTTTTCCGATACACCACTGCAGGTTCAATGTATTCCTTGGACATACACATTGACAATGAAACACAGAAATTGCATCGGAATTAAACACAAAAGGCGCAATGCCGCCATAAGTGCCAGAATAGAGACCCTTCTTACAGTCGGTGCTTTGAGCATTCCCTGTGAGACCAGTATTAGTTTCCGATACACCACAGCTGGTACAATGTATTCCTTGGAACTTCCAATTGACGATGAAACACAGAAATCGCATCGGAATTAAATACAAAAGGCACAATGCCGCCTTACGTACAAGAATAGAGACTCTTCTAACAGTCGGTGTTTTGAGCATTCCCTGTGAGAAAAGTATTAGTTTCCGATACACAACTCCAGGTTCAATGTATTCCTTGGACATACTCATTGACGATGAAACACTGAAATTACATCGGAATTACATACAAAAGGAACAATGCCGCCTTAACGGCAAGATGAGTGAGACTTCTTAGAGTCTGTGCTTTGATCCCTTCCTGTGAGACCAGTTTTAGTTTCCGATACACCACTGCAGGTTCAATGTATTACTTGGACCTTCGCATTGACGATGAAACACAGATATCGAATCGGAACTAAATACAAAAGGCACAATGCCGCAATAAGTACAAGAATAGAGATTCTTCTTACAGTCGGTGCTTTGAACATTCCCTGTGAGACCAATATTAGTTTCCGATATACCACTGCAGGTTCAATGTATTCCTTAGACATATACATTGACGGTGAAACAATAAAATTACATCGGAATTAAATACAAATGGAACAATGCCTCCATAAGTGCAAGAATAGAGACTCCTCTTACAGTCGGTGCTTTGAGCATTCCCTGTGAGACCAGTATTAGTTTCCGATACACCTCTGCAGGTACAATGTTTTCCTTCTACCTTCACATTGACGATGAAACACAGAAATCGCATCGGAATTAAATACAAAAGGCACAATGCCGCCTTAAGTAGAAGAATAGAGACTCTTCTTACAGTCGGTGCTTTGAGCATTCCCTGTGAGACCAGTATTAGTTTCAGATACACCACTGCAGGTTCAATGTATTCCTTGGACATACACATTGACGATGAAACACAGATATCGCATCGGAATTAAATACAAAAGGCACAATGCTGCCTTACGCTCGAGAATAGAGACTCTTCTTACAGTCGGTGCTTTGAGCTTTCCCTGTGAGACCAGTTATAGTTTCCGATACACCACTCCAGGTCAATGTATTCCTTGGACATACTCATTGACGATGAAACACTGAAATTACATCGGAATTAAATACAAAAGGAACAATGCCGCCTTAACGGCAAGATGAGTAAAACTTCTTAGAGTCTGTGCTTTGATCGTTTCCTGTGAGACCAGTATTAGTTTCCGATACACCACTGCAGGTTCAATGTATTCCTTTGACCTTCGCATTGACGATGAAACACAGATAACGCATCGGAATTAAATACAAAAGGCACAATGCCGCCTTAAGTACAAGAATAGAGACTCTTCTTACAGTCGGTGCTTTGAGCATTCCCTGTGAAACCAGTATTAGTTTCCGTTATACCACTGCAGTTTCAATGTGTTCCTTGGACATACGCATTGACGTTGAAACACAGAAATCGCATCGGAATTAAACACAAAAGGCACAAGGCCGCCTTACGTACAGGAATAGAGACTCTTCTTACAGTCGGTTCTTTCAGCATTCCCTGTGAGACTAGTATTAGTTTCCCATACACCACTGCAGGTTCAATGTATTCCTTAGACATACACATTGACGATGAAACACTGAAATTACATCGGTATTAAATACAAAAGGAACAATGCCGCCTTAACTGCTAGATGAGTGAGACTTCTTAGAGTCTGTGCTTTGATCCTTTCCTGTGAGACCAATATTAGTTTCCGATACACCACGGCGGGTACAATGTATTCCTTGGAACTTCATATTGACGATGAAACACAGAAATCGCATCGGAATTAAATACAAAATGAACAATGCCGCCTTAAGTACAAGAATTGAGACTCTTCCTACAGTCAATGCTTTGAGCATTCCCTGTGAGACCAGTATTAGTTTCCGATACACCACTGCAGGTTCAATGTATTCCTTAGACTTACACATTGACGATGAAACACTGAAATTACAATGGAATTAAATACAAAAGGAACAATGCCACCATCAGTGCAAGAATAGAGACTCCTCTTACAGTCGGTGCTTTGAGCATTCCCTGTGAGACCAGTATTAGTTTCCGATACACCACTGCAGGTACAATGTATTCCTTGTACCTTCACATTGACGATGAAACACAGAAATCACATCGGAATTAAATGCAAAAGGCACAATGCCGCCTTAAGTACAAGAATAGAGACTCTTCTTACAGCCGGTGATTTGAGCATTCCCTGTGAGACCAGTATTAGTTTCCGATACACCACTGCAGGTTCAGTGTATTCCTTGGACATACACATTGACGATGAAACACAGAAATCGCATCGGAATTAAATACAAAATGCACAATGCCGCCTTAAGTACAAGAATAGAGACTTTTCTTACAGTCGGTGCTTTGAGCATTCCCTGTGAGACCTGTAGTAGTTTCTGATACACCACTGCTGGTTCAATGTATTCCTTAGACATACACATTGACAACGAAACACTGATATTACATCGGTATTAAATACAACAGGAACAATGCCGCCTTAAGTGCAAGAAGAATGAGACTTCTTAGAGTCTGTGCTTCGATCCTTTCCTGTGAGACCAGTATTAGTTTCCGATACACCACTGCAGGTGCAATGTATTCCTTGGACCTTCTCATTGACGATGAAACACAGAAATCGCATTGGAATTAAATACAAAAGGCACAATGCCGCCTTAAGTAGAAGAATAGAGACTCTTCTTGCAGTCGGTGCTTTGAGCTTTCCCTGTGAGACCAGTATTAGTTTCCGATACACCACTGCAGGTTCAATGTATTCCTTGGACATACACATTGACGATGAAACACAGATATTGCATCGGAATTTAATAAAAAAGGCACAATGCCGCCATAAGTACAAGAATAGAGACTCTTCTTACAGTCGGTACTTTGAGCATTCCCTGTGAGACCAGTATTAGTTTCCGATATACCACTCCAGGTTCAATGTATTCCTTGGACCTTGACATTGACGATGAAACACAGAATTCGCATCGGAATTAAATACTAAAGGCATAATGCCGCCTTCAGTACAAGAATAGAGACTCTTCTTACAGTCGGTGCTTTGAGCATTTCGTGTGACACCACTATTAGTTTCCGATACACCACTGCAGGTTCAATGTATTGCTTGGACATACACATTGACGATGAAACAAAATATCGCATCGGAATTAAATACAAAAGGTACAATGCCGCCTTACGTACAAGAATTGAGACTCAAATAACAGTCGGTGCTTTTAGCATTCCCTGTGAGACCAGTATTAGTTTCCGATACACCAATCGAGGTTCAATGTATTCCTTAGACATACTCATTGACGATGAAACACTGAATTTACATCGGAATTAAATACAAGAGGAACAATGCCGCCTTAACGTCAAGATGAGTGAGACTTCTTAGAGTCTGTGCTTTGATCCTTTCCTGTGAGACCAATATTAGTTTCCGATACACCACTGCAGGTACAATGTATTCCTTGGATCTTCGCATTGACGATGAAACACAGAGATCGAATCGGAACTAAATACAAAAGGAACAATGCCGCAATAAGTACAAGAATGGAGACTCTTCTTATAGTCGGTGCTTTGAGCAATCCCTGTGAGACCAGTATTAGATTCCGATACACCACTGCAGGTTCAATGTATTCTTTAGACATACACATTGACGATGAAACACTGAAATTACATCGGAATTAAATACAAATGGCACAATGCCGCCATAAGTGCAAGAATAGAGACTCCTCTTACAGTCGGTGCTTTGAGCATTCCCTGTGAGACCAGTATTAGTTTCCGATACACCACTGCTGGTACAATGTATTCCTTGTACCTTCACATTGACGATGAAACACAGAAATCGCATCGCAATTAAATACAAAAGGCACAATGCCGCCCTAAGTACAAGAATAGAGACTCTTCTTACGGTCGGTGCTTTGAGCATTCCCTGTGAGACCAGTATTAGTTTCCGATACACCACTCCAGGTTCAATGTATTCCTTGGACATACTCAATGACGATGAAACACTGAAATTACATAGGAATTAAATACAAAAGGAACAATGCCGCCTTAACTGCAACATGAGTGAGACTTCTTTGAGTCTATGCTTTGATCCTTTCCTGTGAGACCAGTATTAGTTTCCGATACATTACTGCAGGTTTTATGTATTCCTAGGACCTTCGCATTGACGATGAAACACAGAAATCGCATCGGAGCTAAATACAAAATGCACAATACCGTAATAAGTACAAGAATAGAGACTCTTCTTACAGTCGGTGCTTTGAGCATTCCCTGTGAGACCAGTATTAGTTTCCGATTCACCACTGCAGATTCAATGAATTCCTTAGACATACACATTGACGATGAAACACTGAAATTACATCGGAATTAAATACAAAAGGCAGAATGCCGCCATTAGAGCAAGAATAGAGACTCTTCTTACAGTCGGTGCTTTGAGCTTTCCCTGTGAGACCAGTATTAGTTTCCGATACACCACTCCAGGTTCAATGTATTCCTTGGACATACTCATTGACGATGAAACACTGAAATTACATCGGAATTAAATACAAAAGGAACTATGCCTTCTTAACGGCAAAATGAGTAAGACTTCTTAGAGTCTGTGGTTTGATCCTTTCCTGTGAGACCAGTATTAGTTTCCGATACACCACTGCAGGTTCAATGTATTCCTTGGACCTTCGCATTGACGATGAAACACAGAAATCGAGTCGTAACTACATACAAAAGGCACAATGCCGCAATAAGTACAAGAATAGAGACTCTTCTTACAGTCGGTGCTTTGAGCATTCCCTGTCAGACCAGTATTAGATTCCGATACACCACTGCAGGTTCAATGTAGTGCTTAGACATACACATTGACGATGAAACACTGAAATTACATCGGAATTAAATACAAATGGCACAATGCCGCCATAAGTGCAAGAATAGAGACTCCTCGTACAGTCGGTGCTTTGAGAATTCCCTGTGAGACCAGTATTAGTTTCCGATACACCACCGCAGGTACAATGTATTCCTTGTACCTTCACATTGACGATGAAACACAGAAATCGCATCGGAATTAAATACAAAAGGCACAATGCCCCCTTAAGTACAAGAATAGAGACTCTTCTTACAGTCGGTGGTTTGAGCATTCCCTGTGACACCAGAATTAGTTTCCGATACACCACTCCAGGTTCAATGTAATCCTTGGACATACTCATTGACAATGAAACACAGAAATCGCATCGGAATTAAATACAAAAGGCACAATGCCGCTTTTCGTACAAGAATAGAGACTCTTCTTACAGTCGGTGCTTTGAGCATTCCCTGTGAGACCAGTATTAGTTTCCGATACACCACTCCAGGTTCAATGTACCCCTTGGACATACTCATTGACGATGAAACACTGAAATTACATAGGAATTAAATACAAAAGGAACAATGCCGCCTTAACTGCAAGATGAGTGAGACTTCTTAGAGTCTGTGCTTTGATCCTCTCCTGTGAGACCAGTATTAGTTTCCGATACACCACTGCAGGTTCAATGTATTCCTTGGACCTTCGCATTGACGATGAAACACAGAAATCGCATCGGAATTAAATACAAAAGGCACAATGCCGCCTTAAGTACAACAATAGAGACTCTTCTTACAGTCGGTGCTTTGAGCACTCCCTGTGAGACCAGTATTAGTTTCCGATATACCACTGCAGGTTCAATGTATTCCTTGGACATACGCATTGACGATGAAACACAGAAATCGCATCGGAATTAAATACAAAATGCACAATGCCGCCTTACGTACAAGAATAGAGACTCTTCTTACAGTCGGTGCTTTGAGCATTCCCTGTGAGGCCAGTATTAGTTTCCGATACACCACTGCAGGTGCAATGTATTCCTTGGACCTTCCAAATGACGATTAAACACAAAAATCGCATCGGAATTAAATACAAAATGCACAATAACGCCTTAAGAACAAGAAAAGAGACTCTTCTCACAGTCGGTGCTTTGAGCATTCCCTGTGAGACCAGTATTAGTTTCCGATACACCACTGCAGGTTCTATGTATTCCTTAGACATACACATTGACGATGAAACACTGAAATTACATCGGAATTAAATACAAATGGCACAATGCCGCCATAAGTGCAAGACCATAGACTCTTATTACAGTCAGTGCTGTGAGCATTCCCTGCGAGACCAGTACTAGTTTCCGATGCACCACTGCAGGTACATTGTATTCCTTGGACCTTCACAATGACGATGGAACACAGAAATGGCATCGGAATTAAATACAAATGGCACAATGCCGCCTTAAGTACAAGAATAGAGACTGTTCTTACAGTCGGTGCTTTGAGCATTCCCTGTTAGACCAGTATTAGCTTCCGATACACCACTGCAGATTCCATGTATTCCTAGGAGATACACATTGACGATGAAACACTGAAATTACATCGGTATTAAATACAAAAGGAACAACGCCGTCTTAAGTGCAAGAAGAAAGAGACTTCTTAGAGTCTGTGCTTTGATCCTTTCCTGTGAGACCAGTATTAGTTTCCGATACACCACTGCCGGTGCAATGTATTCCTTGGACCTTCACATTGACGATGAAAAACAGATATTGCATCGGAATTTAATAAAAAAGGCACAATGGCGCCATAAGTACAAGAATAGAGACTCTTCTTGCAGTCGGTGCTTTGAGCATTCCCTGTGAGACCAGTATTAGCTTCCGATACACCACTCCAGGTTCAATGTATTCCTTGGACATACTCATTGACGATGGAACACTGAAATTACATCGGAATTAAATACAAAAGGAACAATGCCGCCTTAACGGCAAGATGAGTGAGACTTCTTAGAGTCTGTGCTTTGATCCTTTCCTGTGAGACCATTATTAGTTTCCGATTCACCACTGCAGGTTCAATGTATTCCTTGGACCTTCGCATTGACGATGAAACACAGAGATCGAATCGGAACTAAATACAAAAGGCACAATGCCGCTATAAGTACAAGAATAGAGACTCTTCTTACAGTCGGTGCTTCGAGCAATCCCTGTGAGACCAGTATTAGATTCCGATACACCACTGCAGGTTCAATGTATTCCTTAGACATACACATTGACGATGAAACACTGAAATTACATCGCAATTAAATACAAATGGCACAATGCCGCCATAAGTGCAAGAATAGGGACTCCTCTTACAGTCGGTGGTTTGAGCATTCCCTTTGAGGCCAGTATTAGTTTCCGATACACCACTGCAGGTTCAATGTATTCCTTGGACATACGCATTGACGATGAAACACAGAAATCGTATCGGAATTAAATACAAAAGGCACAATGCCGCCTTACGTACAAAAATAGAGACTCTTCTTACAGTCGGTGCCTTGAGCATTCCCTGTGAGGCCAGTATTAGTTTCCGATACACCACTGCAGGTACAATGTATTCCTTGGACCTTCACATTGACGATGAAACACAGAAATCGCATCGCAATTAAATACAAAAGGCACAATGCCGCCCTAAGTACAAGAATAGAGACTCTTCTTACGGTCGGTGCTTTGAGCATTCCCTGTGAGACCAGTATTAGTTTCCGATACACCACTCCAGGTTCAATGTATTCCTTGGACATACTCAATGACGATGAAACACTGAAATTACATCGGAATTAAATACAAAAGGCACAATGACGCCTTACGTACAAAAATAGAGACTCTTCTTACAGTCGGTGCTTTGAGCATTCCCTGTGAGACCAGTATTAGTTTCTGGTACACCACTGCAGGTTCAATGTATTCCTTAGACATACACATTGATGATGGAACACTGAAATTACATCGGAATTAGATACAAAAGGCACAATGCCGCCATACGTGCATGAATAGAGACTCTTCTTACAGTCGGTGCTTTGAGCATTTCCTGTGAGGCCAGTATTAGTTTCCGATACACCAGTGCAGGTACAATGTATTACTTGGACCTTCAAATTGACGAGGAAACACAAAAATCGCATCGGAATTAAATTCAAAATGCACAATGCCGCCTTAAGTACAAGAATAGAGACTCTTCTTAAAGTCGGTCCTTTGAGCATTCCTTGTGAGACCAGTATTAGTTTCCGATACGCCACTGCAGGTTCTATGTATTCTTTAGACATACACATTGACGATGAAACACTGAAATTACATCGGAATTAAATACAAAAGGAACAATGCCGCCATTAGTGCAAGAATAGAGACTCCTCTTACAGTCGGTGCTTTGAGCATTCCCTGTGAGACCAGTATTAGTTTCCGATACACTACTGCAGGTACAATGTATTCCGTGTACCTTCACATTGACGATGAAACACAGAAATCGCATCGGAATTAAATACAAAAGGCACAATGCTGCTTTAAGTACAAGAATAGAGACTCTTCTTACAGTCGGTTCTTTGAGCATTCCCTGTGAGACCAGTATTAGTTTCTGATACACCACTGCAGGTTCAATGTATTCCTTGGACATACACATTGACGATGAACCACAGAAATCGCATCGGAATTAAATACAAAAGGCACAATGCCGCTTTTCGTACAAGAATAGAGACTCTTCTTACAGTCGGTGCTTTGAGCATTCCCTGTGAGACCAGTATTAGTTTCCGATACACCACTCCAAGTTCAATGTATTCCTTGGACATACTCATTAACGATGAAACACTGAAATTACATCGGAATTAAATACAAAAGGAACAATGCCGCCTTAACTGCAAGAAGGGTGAAACTTCTTAGAGTCTGTGCTTTGATCCTTTCCTGTGAGACCAGTATTAGTTTCCGATACACCACTGCAGGTTCAATGTATTCCTTGGACCTTCACATTGACGATGAAACACAGAAATCGCATCGGAATTAAATACAAAAGGCACAATGCCGCCTTAAGTACAAGAATAGAGACTCTTCTTACAGTCGGTGCTTTGAGCATTCCCTGTGAGACCAGTATTAGTTTCCGATATACCACTGCAGGTTCAAAGTATTTCTTGGACATACGCATTGACGATGAAACACAGAAATCGCATCGGAATTAAATACAAAATGCACAATGCCGCCTTAAGTACAAGAATAGAGACTTTTCTTACAGTCGGTGCTTTGAGCATTCCCTGTGAGACCAGTAGTAGTTTCTGATACACCACTGCTGGTTCAATGTATTCCTTAGACATACACATTGACAACGAAACACTGATATTACATCGGTATTAAATACAACAGGAACAATGCCGCCTTAAGTGCAAGAAGAATGAGACTTCTTAGAGTCTGTGCTTTGATCCTTTCCTGTGAGACCAGTATTAGTTTCCGATACACCACTGCAGGTGCAATGTATTCCTTGGACCTTCTCATTGACGATGAAACACAGAAATCGCACTGGAGTTAAATACAAAAGGCACAATGCCGCCTTAAGTAGAAGAATAGAGACTCTTCTTGCAGTCGGTGCTTTGAGCTTTCCCTGTGAGCCCAGTATTAGTTTCCGATACACCACTGCAGGTTCAATGTATTCCTTGGACCTTGACATTGACGATGAAACACAGAATTCGCATCGGAATTAAATACTAAAGGCATAATGCCGCCTTCAGTACAAGAATAGAGACTCTTCTTACAGTCGGTCCTTTGAGCATTTCGCGTGAGACCAATATTAGTTTCCGATACACCACTGCAGGTTCAATGTATTGCTTGGACATACACATTGACGATGAAACACAGAAATCGCAACGGAATTAAATACAAAAGGTACAATGCCGCCTTACGTACAAGAATTGAGACTCAAATAACAGTCGGTGCTTTTAGCATTCCCTGTGAGACCAGTATTAGTTTCCGATACACCAATCGAGGTTCAATGTATTCCTTAGACATACTCATTGACGATGAAACACTGAATTTACATCGGAATTAAATACAAAAGGAACAATGTAGCCTTAACGGCAAGATGAGTGAGACTTCTTAGAGTCTGTGCTTTGTTCCTTTCCTGTGAGACCATTATTAGTTCCGATACACCACTGCAGGATCAATGTATTCCTTGGATCTTCGCATTGACGATGAAACACAGAGATCGAATCGGAACTAAATACAAAAGGCACAATGCCGCAATAAGTACAAGAATGGAGACTCTTCTTACAGTCGGTGCTTTGAGCAATCCCTGTGAGACCAGTATTAGATTCCGATACACCACTGCAGGTTCAATGTATTCTTTAGACATACACATTGACGATGAAACACTGAAATTACATCGGAATTAAATACAAATGGCACAATGCCGCCATAAGTGCAAGAATAGAGACTCCTCTTACAGTCGGTGCTTTGAGCATTCGATGTGAGACCAGTATTAGTTTCCGATACACCACTGCTGGTACAATGTATTCCTTGTACCTTCACATTGACGATGAAACACAGAAATCGCATCGCAATTAAATAGAAAAGGCACAATGCCGCCCTAAGTACAAGAATAGAGACTCTTCTTACGGTCGGTGCTTTGAGCATTCCCTGTGAGACCAGTATTTGTTTCCGATACACCACTCCTGGTTCAATGTACTCCTTGGACATACTCATTGACGATGAAACACTGAAATTACATAGGAATTAAATACAAATGGAACAATGCCGCCTTAACTGCAAGATGAGTGAGACTTCTTAGAGTCTGTGCTTTGATCCTCTCCTTTGAGACCAGTATTAGTTTCCGATACACCACTGCAGGTTCAATGTATTCCTTGGACCTTCGCATTGACGATGTAACACAGAAATCGCATCGGAATTAAATACAAAAGGCACAGTCCCGCCTTAAGTACAACAATAGAGACTCTTCTTACAGTCGGTGCTTTGTGCACTCCCTGTGAGACCAGTATTAGTTTCCGATATACCACTGCAGGTTCAATGTATTCCTTGGACATACGCATTGACGATGAAACACAGAAATCGCATCGGAATTAAATACAAAATGCACAATGCCGCCTTACGTACAAGAATAGAGACTCTTCTTACAGTCGGTGCTTTGAGCATTCCCTGTGAGGCCAGTATTAGTTTCCGATACACCACTGCAGGTACAATGAATTCCTTGGACTTTCAAATTGACGATGAAACACAAAAATCGCATCGGAATTAAATACAAAATGCGCAATGACGCCTTAAGAACAAGTAAAGAGACTCATCTTACAGTCGGTGCTTTGAGCATTCCCTGTGAGACCAGTATTAGTTTCCGATACACCACTGCAGGTTCTATGTATTCCTTAGACATACACATTGACGATGAAACACTGAAATTACATCGGAATTAAATACAAATGGCACAATGCCGCCATAAGTGCAAGACCATAGACTCTTATTACAGTCAGTGCTTTGAGCATTCCCTGCGAGACCAGTATTAGTTTCCGATACACCACTGCAGGTACAATGTATTCCTTGTACCTTCACATTGACGATGAAACACAGAAATCGCATCGGAATTAAATACAAAAGGCACAATGCCGCTTTAAGTTCAAGAATAGAGACTCTTCTTACAGTCGGTGCTTTGAGTATTTCCTGTGAGACCAGTATTAGTTTCCGATACACCACTGCAGGTTCAATGTATTGCTTGGACATACACATTGACGATGAAACACAGAAATCGCATCGGAATTAAATACAAGAGGCACAATGCCGCCTTACGTACAAGAATAGAGACTCATCTTACAGTCGGTGCTTTTAGCATTCCCTGTGAGACCAGTATTAGTTTCCGATACACCACTCCCGGTTCAATGTATTCCTTGGACATACTCATTGTCGATGGAACACTGAAATTACATCGGAATTAAATACAAAAGGAACAATGCCGCCTTAACGGCAAGATGAGTGAGACTTCTTAGAGTCTGTGCTTTGATCCTCTCCTGTGAGACCATTATTAGTTTCCGATACACCACTGCAGGTACAATGTATTCCTTGTACCTTCACATTGACGATGAAACACAGAAATCGAGTCGGGACTAAATACAAAAGGCACAATGCCGCAATAAGTACAAGAATAGAGACTCTTCTTACAGTCGGTGCTTTGAGCATTCCCTGTCAGACCAGTATTAGTTTCCGATACACCACTGCAGGTTCAATGTAGTGCTTAGACATACACATTGACGATGAAACACTGAAATTACATCGGAATTAAATACAAATGGCACAATGCCGCCATTAGAGCAAGAATAGAGACTCTTCTTACAGTCGGTGCTTTGAGCTTTCCCTGTGAGACCAGTATTAGTTTCCGATACACTATTCATGGTTCAATGTATTCCTTGGACATACTCATTGACGATGAAACACTGAAATTACTTCGGAATTAAATACAAAAGGAACTATGCCTTCTTAACGGCAAGATGAGTAAGACTTCTTAGAGTCTGTGATTTGATCCTTTCCTGTGAGACCAGTATTAGTTTCCGACACACCACTGCAGGTTCAATGTATTCCTTGGACATTCGCATTGACGATGAAACACAGAAATCGAGTCGGGACTAAATACAAAAGGCACAATGCCGCAATAAGTACAAGAATAGAGACTCTTCTTACAGTCGGTGCTTTGAGCATTCCCTGTCAGACCAGTATTAGTTTCCGATACACCACTGCAGGTTCAATGTAGTGCTTAGACATACACATTGACGATGAAACACTGAAATTACATCGGAATTAAATACAAATGGCACAATGCCGCCATAAGTGCAAGAATAGAGACTCCTCGTACAGTCGGTGCTTTGAGAATTCCCTGTGAGACCAGTATTAGTTTCCGATATACCACAACAGGTACAATGTATTCCTTGTACCTTCACATTGACGATGAAACACAGAAATCGCATCGGAATTAAATACAAAAGGCACAATGTCCCCTTAAGTACAAGAATAGAGACTCTTCTTACAGTCGGTGCTTTGAGCATTCCCTGTGACACCAGAATTAGTTTCCGATACACCACTCCAGGTTCAATGTATTCCTTGGACATACTCATTGACAATGAAACACAGAAATCGCATCGGAATTAAATACAAAAGGCACAATGCCGCTTTAAGTTCAAGAATAGAGACTCTTCTTACAGTCGGTGCTTCGAGCAATCCCTGTGAGACCAGTATTACATTCCGATACACCACTGCAGGTTCAATGTATTCCTTAGACATACACATTGACGATGAAACACTGAAATTACATCGGAATTAAATACAAATGGCACAATGCCGCCATAAGTGCAAGAATAGAGACTCCTCTTACAGTCGGTGGTTTGAGCATTCCCTGTGCGACCAGTATTAGTTTCCGATATACCACTGCAGGTTCAATGTATTCCTTGGACATACGCATTGACGATGAAACACAGAAATCGTATCGGAATTAAATACAAAAGGCACAATGCCGCCTTACGTACAAAAATAGAGACTCTTCTTACAGTCGGTGCTTTGAGCATTCCCTGTGAGACCAGTATTAGTTTACGGTACACCACTGCAGGTTCAATGTATTCCTTAGGCATACACATTGATGATGAAAGACTGAAATTACATCGGAATTAAATACAAAAGGCACAATGCCGCCATACGTGCATGAATTGAGACTCTTCTTACAGTCGGTGCTTTGAGCATGCCCTGTGAGGCCAGTATTAGTTTCCGATACACCACTGCAGGTACAATGTATTCCTTGGACCTTCAAATTGACGAGGAAACACAAAAATCGGATCGGAATTAAATACAAAATGCACAATGCCGCCTTGAGTACAAGAATAGTGACTCTTCTTACAGTCGGTGCTTTGAGCATTCCTTGTGAGACCAGTATTAGTTTCCGATACACCACTGCAGGTTCTATGTATTCTTTAGACATACACATTGACGATGAAACACTGAAATTACATCGGAATTAAGTACATAAGGAACAATGCCGCCATTAATGCAAGAATAGAGACTCCTCTTACAGTCGGTGCTTTGAGCATTCCCTGTGTGACCAGTATTAGTTTCCGATACACCACTGCAGGTACAATGTATTCCTTGTACCTTCACATTGACGATGAAACACAGAAATCGCATCGGAATTAAATACAAATGACACAATGCCGCTTTAAGTACAAGAATAGAGACTCTTCTTACAGTCGGTTCTTTGAGCATTCCCTGTGAGACCAGTATTAGTTTCTGATACACCACTGCAGGTTCAATGTATTCCTTGGACATACACATTGACGATGAAACACAGAAATCGCATCGGAATTAAATACAAAAGGCACAATGCCGCTTTTCGTACAAGAATAGAGACTCTTCTTACAGTCGGTGCTCTGAGCATTCCCTGTGAGACCAGTATTGGTTTCCGATACACCACTCCAAGTTCAATGTATTCCTTGGACATACTCATTAACGATGAAACACTGAAATTACATCGGAATTAAATACAAAAGGAACAATGCCGCCTTAACTGCAAGATGAGTGAGACTTCTTAGAGTCTGTGCTTTGATCCTTTCCTGTGAGACCAGTATTAGTTTCCGATACACCACTGCAGGTTCAATGTATTCCTTGGACCTTCACATTGACGATGAAACACAGAAATCGCATCGGAATTAAATACAAAAGGCACAATGCCGCCTTAAGTACAGGAATAGAGACTCTTCTTACAGTCGGTGCTTTGAGCATTCCCTGTGAGACCAGTATTAGTTTCCGATATACCACTGCAGGTTCAATGTATTTCTTGGACATACGCATTGACGATGAAACACAGAAATCGCATCGGAATTAAATACAAAAGGCACAATGCCGCCTTACGTACAAGAATAGAGACTTTTTACATTCGGTGCTTTGAGCATTCCCTTTGAGACCGGTATTAGTTTCCGATACACCACTGCAGGTTCAATGTATTCCTTAGACATACACTTTGACGATGAAACACTGATATTACATCGGAATTAAATACAAAAGGCACAATGCCGCCATAAGTGCATGAATAGTGACTCTTCCTACAGTCGATGCTTTGAGCATTCCCTGTGAGACCAGTATTAGCTTCCGATACACCACTGCAGGTTCAATGGATTCGTTGGACATACGCATTGACGATGCAACACAGAAATCGATTCGGAATTAATACAAAAGGGACAATGCCTCCTTACGTACAAGAATAATGACTCTTCTTACAGACGGTGCTTTGAGCATTCCCTGTGAGACCAGTATTAGTTTCCGATACACCACTGCAGGTACAATGTATTCCTTGCACCTTCACATTGACGATGAAACACAGAAATCGCATCGGAATTAAATGCAAAAGGCACAATGCCGCCTTAAGTACAAGAATAGAGACTCTTCTTACAGTCGGTGCTTTGAGCATTGCCTAAGAGACCAGTATTAGTTTCCGATACACCACTGCAGGTTCAGTGTATTCTTTGGACATACACATTGACGATGAAACACAGAAATCGCATCGGAATGAAATTCAAAATGCACAATGCCGCCTTACGTACAAGAATAGAGACTTTTCTTACAGTCGGTGCTTTGAGCATTCCCTGTGAGACCAGTATTAGTTTCTGATGCACCACTGCAGGTTCAATGTATTCCTTAGACATACACATTCGCAATGAAACACTGAAATTACATCGGAATTAAATACAAAAGTCACAATGCCGCCTTAAGTGCAAGAACATAGACTCTTCTTACAGTCGGTGCTTTGAGCATTCCCTGCGAGACCAGTACTAGTTTCCGATACACCACTGCAGGTACAATGTATTCCTTGGACCTTCACATTGACGATGGAACACAGAAATGGCATCGGAATTAGATACAAATGGCACAATGCCGCCTTAAGTACAAGAATAGAGACTCTTCTTACAGTCGGTGCTTTGAGCATTCCCTGTGAATCCAGTATTAGCTTTCGATACACCACTGCAGATTCCATGTATTCCTAGGACATACACATTGACGATGAAACACTGAAATTACATCGGAATTTAATACAAAAGGAACAATGCAGCCTTAAGTGCAAGAAGAATGAGACTTCTTAGAGTCTGTGCATTGATCCTTTCCTTTGAGACTAGTATTAGTTTCCGATACACCACTGCAGGTGCAATGTATTCCTTGGACCATCACATTGATGATGAAACACAGAAATCGCATTGGAATTAAATACAAAAGGCATAATGCCGCCTTAAGTACAAGAATAGTGACTCTTCTTACAGTCGGTGCTTTGAGCTTACCCTGTGAGACCAGTACTAGATTCCGATACACCACTGAAGGTTCAATGTATTCCTTAGACATACACATTGACGATGAATGTCTGAAATTACATCGGAATTAAATACAAAAGGCACAATGCCGCCATACGTGCATGAATAGAGACTCTTCTTACAGCCGGTGCTTTGAGCATTCCCTGTGAGACCAGTATTAGTTTCCGATACACCACTCCAGGTTCAATGTATTCCTTGGACATACTCATTGACGATGAAACACTGAAATTACATCGGAATTAAATACAAAAGGATCAATGCCGCCTTAACTGCAAGATGAGTGAGACTTCTTAGAGTCTGTGCTTTGATCTTTTCCTGTGAGACCAGTATTAGTTTCCGATACACCACTGCAGGTTCAATGTATTCCTTGGACCTTCGCATTGACGGTGAAACACAGAAATCGCATCGGAATTAAATACAAAATGCACAATGCCGCCTTAAGTACAGGAATAGAGACTCTTCTTACAGTCGGTGCTTTGAGCATTCCCTGTGAGACCAGTATTAGTTTCCGATACACCACTGCTGGTTCAATGTATTCCTTGGAACTTCACATTGACGATGAAACACAGAAATCGCATCGGAATTAAATACAAAAGGCACAATGCCGCTTTAAGTACAAGAGTAGAGACTCTTCTTACAGTCGGTGCTTTGAGCAATCCCTGTGAGACCGGTATTAGTTTCCGATACACCACTGCAGGTGCAATGTAATCCTTAGACATACACATTGACAATGAAACACAGAAATCGCATCGGAATTAAACACAAAAGGCACAATGCCGCCATAAGTGCCAGAATAGAGACCCTTCTTACAGTCGGTGCTTTGAGCATTCCCTGTGAGACCATTATTAGATTCCGATACACCTCAGCAGGTACAATGTATTCCTTGGAACTTCACATTGACGATGAAACACAGAAATCGCATCGGAATTAAATACAAAAGGCACAATGCCGCTTTAAGTACAAGAATAGAGACTCTTCTTACAGTCGGTGCTTTGAGCATTCTCTCTGAGACCAGTATTGGTTTCCGATACACCACTGCAGGTTCAATGTATTCCTTGGAACATCACATTGACGATGAAACACAGAAATCGCATCGGAATTAAATACAAAAGGCACAATGCCGCCTTAAGTACAAGAATTGAGACTCTTCCTACAGTCGATGCTTTGAGCATTCCCTGTGAGACCAGTATTAGCTTCCGATACACCACTGCAGGTTCAATGGATTCCTTGGACATACGCATTGACGATGAAACACAGAAATCGCCTCGGAATTAATACAAAAGGGACAATGCCGCCTTACGTACAAGAATAAAGACTCTTCTTACAGACGGTGCTTTGAGCATTCCCTGTGAGACCAGTATTAGTTTCCGATACACCACTGCAGGATCAATGTATTCCTTAGACATACACATTGACGAAGAAACACTGAAATTACATTGGAATTAAATACAAAAGGCACAATGCCACCATAAGTGCAAGAATAGAGACTCCTCTTACAGTCGGTGCTTTGAGCATTCCCTGTGAGACCAGTATTAGTTTCCGATACACCACTGCTGGTACAATGTATTCCTTGTACCTTCACATTGACGATGAAACACAGAAATGGCATCGGAATTAGATACAAATGGCACAATGCCGCCTTATGTACAAGAATAGAGACTCTTCTTACAGTCGGTGTTTTGAGCTTTCCCTGTGAGACCAGTACTAGTTTCCGACACACCACTGCAGCTACAATGTATTCCTTAGACATACACATTGACGATGAATCACTGAAATTACATCGGAATTAAATACAAAAGGCACAATGATGCCATACGTGCATGAATAGAGACTCTTCTTACAGCCGGTGCTTTGAGCTTTCCCTGTGAGACCAGTATTAATTACCGATACACCACTCCAGGTTCAATGTATTCCTTGGACATACTCATTGACGATGAAACACTGAAATTACATCGGAATTAAATACAAAAGGAACAATGCCGCCTTAACTGCAAGATGAGTGAGACTTCTTAGAGTCTGTGCTTTGATCCTTTCCTGTGAGACCAGTATTAGTTTCCGATACACCACTGCAGGTTCAATGTGTTCCTTGGACCTTCGCATTGACGGTGAAACACAGAAATCGCATCGGAATTAAATACAAAAGGCACAATGCCGCCTTAAGTACAGGAATAGAGACTCTTCTTACAGTCGGTGCTTTGAGCATTCCCTGTGAGACCAGTATTAGTTTCCGATATACCACTGCAGGATCAATGTATTCCTTGGACATAAGCATTGACGATGAAACACAGAAATCGCATCGGAATTAAATAAAAAAGGCACAATGCCGCCCTACGTACAAGAATAGAGACTCTTCTTACATTCGGTGCTTTGAGGATTCCCTGTGAGACCGGTATTAGTTTCCGATACACCACTGCAGGTTCAATGTATTCCTTAGACATACACACTGACAATGAAACACAGAAATCGAATCGGAATTAAACTCAAAAGGCACAATGCCGCCATAAGTGCCAGAATAGTGACCCCTCATACAGTCGGTGCTTTGAGCATTCCCTGTGAGACCAGTATTAGTTTCCGATACACCTCAGCAGGTACAATGTATTCCTTGGAACTTCACATTGACGATGAAACACAGAAATCGCATCGGACTTAAATACAAAAGGCACAATGCCGCCTTAAGTACAAGAATTGAGAATCTTCCTACAGTCGATGCTTTGGGCATTCCCTGTGAGACCAGTATTAGTTTCTGATACACCACTGCAGGTTCAATGGATTCCTTGGACATACGCATTGACGATGAATCACAGAAATCGCCTCGGAATTAATACAAAAGGCACAATGCCGCAATAAGCACAAGAATAGAGACTCTTCTTACAGTCGGTGCTTTGAGCATTTCCTGTGAGACCAGTATTAGTTTCCGATACACCATTGCAGGTTCAATGTATTCCTTAGACACACACATTGACGATGAAACACTGAAATTACATTGGAATTAAATACAAAAGGCACAATGCCACCATAAGTGCAAGTATAGAGACTCCTCTTACAGTCGGTGCTTTGAGCATTCCCTGTGAGATCAGTATTAGTTTCCGATACACCACTGCAGGTACAATGTATACCTTGTACCTTCACATTGACGATGAAACACAGAAATCGCATCGGAATTAAATGCAAAAGGCATAATGCCGCCTTAAGTACAAGAATAGAGACTCTTCTTACAGTCGGTGCTTTGAGCATTGCCTGTGAGACCAGTAAATAGTATCCGATACACCACTGCAGGTTCAATGTATTCCTTGGACCTTCACATTGACGATGAAACACAGAAATCGCATCGGAATCAAATACAAAAGGCACAATGCCGCCTTAAGTACAAGAATAGAGACTCTTCTTACAGTCGGTTCTTTGAGCTTTCCCTGTGAGACCAGTATTAGTTTCCGATACACCACTGCAGGTTCAATGTATTCCTTGGACCTTCACATTGACGATGAAACACAGAATTCGCATCGGAATTAAATACTAAAGGCCTAATGCCGCCTTCAGTACAAGAATATAGACTCTTCTTACAGTCGGTGCTTTGAGCATTCCCTGTGAGACCAGTATTAGTTTCCGATACACCACACCAGGTTCAATGTATTCCTTGGACATACTCATTGATGATGGAACACTGAAATTACATCGGAATTAAATTCAAAAGGAACAATGCCGCCTTAACGGCAAGATAAGTGGGGCTTCTTAGAGACTGTGCTTTGATCCTTTCCTGTGAGACCAGTATTAGTTTCCGATACACCATTGCAGGTTCAATGTATTCCTTGGACCATCGCATTGACGATGAAACACAGAGATCGAATCGGAACTAAATACAAAAGGCACAATGCCGCAATAAGTACAAGAATAGAGACTCTACTTACAGTCGGTGCTTTGAGCATTCCCTGTGAGACCAGTATTTGTTTCCGATACACCACTCAAGGTTCAATGTATTCCTTAGACATACATATTGACGATGAAACACTGATATTACATCGGAATTAAATACAAATGGCACAATGCCGCCATAACTGCAAGAATAGAGACTCCTCTTACAGTCGGTGCTTTGAGCATTCCCTGTGAGACCAATATTAGTTTCCGATACACCACTGCAGGTACAATGTATTCCTTGTACCTTCACATTGACGATGAAACACAGAATTTGCATCGGAATTAAATACTAAAGGCATAATGCCGCCTTCAGTACAAGAATAGAGTCTCTTCTTACAGTCGGTGCTTTGAGCATTTCCTGTGAGACCAGTATTATTTTCCGATACACAACTGCAGGTTCAATGTAATGCTTGGACATACACATTGACGATGAAACACAGAAATCGCATCGGAATTAAATACAAAAAACACAATGCCGCCTTACGTACAAGAATGGAGACTCTTCTTACAGTCGGTGCTTTGAGCATTCCCTGTGAGACCAGTATTAGTTTCCGATACACCACTCCAGGTTCAATGTATTCCTTGGACATACTCAATGACGATGAAACACTGAAATTACATCGGAATTAAATACAAAAGGAACAGTGCCGCCTTAACTGCAAGATGAGTGAGACTTCTTAGAGTCTGTGCTTTGATCCTTTCCTGTGAGACCTGTATTAGTTTCCGATACACCACTGCAGGTTCAATGTATTCCTTGGACCTTCGCATTGACGATGAAACACATAAATCACATCGGAACTAAATACAAAATGCACAATACCGCAATAGGTACAAGAGTAGAGACTCTTCTTACAGTCGGTGCCTTGAGCATTCCCTGTGAGACCAGTATTAGTTTCCGATACACCACTGCAGGTTCAATGTATTGCTTGGACATACTCATTGACGATGAAACACTGAAATTACATCGGAATTAAATACAAAAGGAACAATGCCGCCTTAACTGCAAGATGAGTGAGACTTCTTAGAGTCTGTGCTTTGATCCTTTCCTGTGGGACCAGTATTAGTTTCCGATACACCACTCCAGGTTCAATGTATTCCTCTGACATACTCATTGACGATGAAACACTGAAATTACATCGGAATTAAATACAAAAGGAACACTGCCGCCTTAACGGCAAGATGAGTAAGACTTCTTAAGGTCTGTGCTTTGATCCTTTCCTGTGAGACCAGGATTAGTTTCCGATACACCACTGCAGGTTCAATGTATTCCTTGGACCTTCGCATTGACAATGAAACACAGAAATCGAATCGGAACTAAATACAAAAGGCACAATGCCGCAATAAGTACAAGAATAGAGACTCTTCTTACAGCCGGTGCTTTTAGCGTTCCCTGTGAGACCTGTATTAGTTTCCGATACACCACTGCAGGTTCAATGTATTCCTTAGACATACTCATTGACGATGAAACACTGAAATTACATCGTAATTAAATACAAAAGGAACAATGCCGCCTTAACTGCAAGATGAGTGAGACTTCTTAGAGTCTGTGCTTTGATCCTTTCCTGTGAGACAAGTATTAGTTTCCGATGCACCACAGCAGGTTCAATGTATTCCTTGGACCTTCGCATTGACGATGAAACACAGAAATCGCATCGGAATTAAATACAAAAGGCACAATGCCGCCTTAAGTACAGGAATAGAGACTCTTCTTACAGTCGGTGCTTTCAGCATTCCCTGTGAGACCAGTATTAGTTTCCGATATACCACTGCAGGTTCAATGTATTCCTTGGACATACGCATTGACGATGAAACACAGAAATCGCATCGGAATTAAATACAAAAGGCACAATGCCGCCCTACGTACAAGAATAGAGACTCTTCTTACATTCGGTGATTTGAGCATTCCCTGTGAGACCGGTATTAGTTTCCGATACACCACTGCAGGTTCAATGTATTCCTTAGACATACACATTGACAATGAAACACAGAAATCGCATCGGAATTAAACACAAAAGGCACAATGCCGCCATAAGTGCCAAAATAGAGACCCTTCTTACAGTCGGTGCTTTGAGCATTCCCTGTGAGACCAGTATTAGTTTCCGATACACCTCAGCAGGTACAATGTATTCCTTGGAACTTCACATTGACGATGAAACACAGAAATCGCATCGGAATTAAATACAAAAGGCACAATGCCGCCCTACGTACAAGAATAGAGACTCTTCTTACATTCGGTGCTTTGAGCATTCCCTGTGAGACCGGTATTAGTTTCCGATACACCACTGCAGGTTCAATGTATTCCTTAGACATACACATTGACAATGAAACACAGAAATCGCATCGGAATTAAACACAAAAGGCACAATGCCGCCATAAGTGCCGGAATAGAGACTCTTCTTACAGTCGGTGCTTTGAGCATTTCCTGTGAGACCAGTATTAGTTTCCGATACACCACTGCAGGTTCAATGTATTCCTTAGACATACATATTGACGATGAAACACTGAAATTACATGGAATTAAATACAAAAGGCACAATGCCACCATAAGTGCAAGTATAGAGACTCCTCTTACAGTCGGTGCTATGAGCATTCCCTGTGAGATCAGTATTAGTTTCCGATACACCACTGCAGGTACAATGTATTCCTTGTACCTTCACATTGACAATGAAACACAGAAATCGCATCGGAATTAAATGCAAAAGGCACAATGCCGCCTTAAGTACAAGAATAGAGACTCTTCTTACAGTCGGTGCTTTGAGCATTGCCTGTGAGACCAGTAATAGTATCCGATACACCACTGCAGGTTCAATGTATTCCTTGGGCCTTCACATTGACGATGAAACACAGAATTCGCATCGGAATTAAATACTAAAGGCATAATGCCGCCTTCAGTACAAGAATAGAGTCTCTTCTTACAGTCGGTGCTTTGAGCATTTCCTGTGAGACCAGTATTAGTTTCCGATACACCACTGAAGGTTCAATGTATTGCTTGGACATACACACTGACGATGAAACATAGAAATCGCATCGGAATTAAATACAAAAGGCACAATGCCGCCTTACGTACAAGAATAGAGACTCATCTTACAGTCAGTGCTTTGAGCATTCCCTGTGAGACCAGTATTAGTTTCCGATACACCACACCAGGTTCAATGTATACCTTGGACATACTCATTGACGATGGAACACTGAAATTACATCGGAATTAAATTCAAAATTAGCAATGCCGCCTTAACGGCAAGATAAGTGAGGCTTCTTAGAGTCTGTGCTTTGATCCTTTCCTGTGAGACCAGTATTAGTTTCCGATACACCATTGCAGGTTCAATGTATTCCTTGGACCATCGCATTGACGATGAAACACAGAGATCGAATCGGAACTAAATACAAAAGGCACAATGCCGCAATAAGGACAAGAATAGAGACTCTTCTTACAGTCGGTGCTTTGAGCATTCCCTGTGAGACCAGTATTAGTTTCCGATACACCACTGCAGGTTCAATGTATTCCTTAGACATACACATTGACGATGAAACACTGATATTACATCGGAATGAAATACAAATGGCAGAATGCCGCCATAAGTGCAAGAATAGAGACTCCTCTTACAGTCGGTGTTTTGAGCATTCCCTGTGAGACCAGTATTAGTTTCCGATACACCACTCCAGGTACAATGTATTCCTTGCACCTTCACATTGACGATGAAACACAGAATTTGCATCGGAATTAAATACTAAAGGCATAATGCCGCCTTCAGCACAAGAATAGAGTCTCTTTTTACAGTCGGTGCTTTGAGCATTTCCTGTGAGACCAGTATTAGTTTCCGATACACCACTGCAGGTTCAATGTATTGCTTGGACATACACACTGACGATGAAACATAGAAATCGCATCGGAATTAAATACAAAAGGCACAATGCCGCCTTACGTACAAGAATAGAGACTCTTCTTACAGTCGGTGCTTTGAGCATTCCCTGTGAGGCCAGTATTAGTTTCCGATACACCACTGCAGGTACAATGAATTCCTTGGACTTTCAAATTGACGATGAAACACAAAAATCGCATCGGAATTAAATACAAAATGCGCAATGACGCCTTAAGAACAAGTAAAGAGACTCATCTTACAGTCGGTGCTTTGAGCATTCCCTGTGAGACCAGTATTAGTTTCCGATACACCACTGCAGGTTCTATGTATTCCTTAGACATGCACATTGACGATGAAACACTGAAATTACATCGGAATTAAATACAAATGGCACAATGCCGCCATAAGTGCAAGACCATAGACTCTTATTACAGTCAGTGCTTTGAGCATTCCCTGCGAGACCAGTATTAGTTTCCGATACACCACTGCAGGTACAATGTATTCCTTGTACCTTCACATTGACGATGAAACACAGAAATCGCATCGGAATTAAATACAAAAGGCACAATGCCGCTTTAAGTTCAAGAATAGAGACTCTTCTTACAGTCGGTGCTTTGAGTATTTCCTGTGAGACCAGTATTAGTTTCCGATACACCACTGCAGGTTCAATGTATTGCTTGGACATACACATTGACGATGAAACACAGAAATCGCATCGGAATTAAATACAAGAGGCACAATGCCGCCTTACGTACAAGAATAGAGACTCATCTTACAGTCGGTGCTTTTAGCATTCCCTGTGAGACCAGTATTAGTTTCCGATACACCACTCCCGGTTCAATGTATTCCTTGGACATACTCATTGTCGATGGAACACTGAAATTACATCGGAATTAAATACAAAAGGAACAATGCCGCCTTAACGGCAAGATGAGTGAGACTTCTTAGAGTCTGTGCTTTGATCCTCTCCTGTGAGACCATTATTAGTTTCCGATACACCACTGCAGGTTCAATGTATTCCTTGGACCTTCGCATTGACGATGAAACACAGAGATCGATTCGGAACTAAATACAAAAGGCACAATGCCGCTATAAGTACAAGAATAGAGACTCTTCTTACAGTCGGTGCTTCGAGCAATCCCTGTGAGACCAGTATTAGATTCCGATACACCACTGCAGGTTCAATGTATTCCTTAGACATACACATTGACGATGAAACACTGAAATTACATCGGAATTAAATACAAATGGCACAATGCCGCCATAAGTGCAAGAATAGAGACTCCTCTTACAGTCGGTGGTTTGAGCATTCCCTGTGCGACCAGTATTAGTTTCCGATATACCACTGCAGGTTCAATGTATTCCTTGGACATACGCATTGACGATGAAACACAGAAATCGTATCGGAATTAAATACAAAAGGCACAATGCCGCCTTACGTACAAAAATAGAGACTCTTCTTACAGTCGGTGCTTTGAGCATTCCCTGTGAGACCAGTATTAGTTTACGGTACACCACTGCAGGTTCAATGTATTCCTTAGACATACACATTGATGATGAAAGACTGAAATTACATCGGAATTAAATACAAAAGGCACAATGCCGCCATACGTGCATGAATAGAGACTCTTCTTACAGTCGGTGCTTTGAGCATTCCCTGTGAGGCCAGTATTAGTTTCCGATACACCACTGCAGGTACAATGTATTCCTTGGACCTTCAAATTGACGAGGAAACACAAAAATCGGATCGGAATTAAATACAAAATGCACAATGCCGCCTTGAGTACAAGAATAGTGACTCTTCTTACAGTCGGTGCTTTGAGCATTCCTTGTGAGACCAGTATTAGTTTCCGATACACCACTGCAGGTTCTATGTATTCCTTAGACATACACTTTGACGATGAAACACTGATATTACATCGGAATTAAATACAAAAGGCACAATGCCGCCATAAGTGCATGAATAGTGACTCCTTCTTACAGTCGGTGCTTTGAGCTTTCCCTATGAGGCCAGTATTAGTTTCCGATACACCACTGCACGGACAATGTATTCCTTGGACCTTCAAATTGACGATGAAACACAGAAATCGCATCGGTATTAAATAAAAAATGCCTAATGCCGCCTTAAGTACAAGAATAGAGACTCTAATTAGAGTCGGGGCTTTGAGCATTCTCTTTGAGACCAGTATTGGTTTCCGATACACCACTGCAGGTTCAATGTATTCCTTGGAACATCACATTGACGATGAAACACAGAAATCGCATCGGAAATAAATACAAAAGGCACAATGCCGCCTTAAGTACAAGAATTGAGACTCTTCCTACAGTCGATGCTTTGAGCATTCCCTGTGAGACCAGTATTAGCTTCCGATACACCACTGCAGGTTCAATGGATTCGTTGGACATACGCATTGACGATGCAACACAGAAATCGATTCGGAATTAATACAAAAGGGACAATGCCTCCTTACGTACAAGAATAAAGACTCTTCTTACAGACGGTGCTTTGAGCATTCCCTGTGAGACCAGTATTAGTTTCCGATACACCACTGCAGGTACAATGTATTCCTTGCACCTTCACATTGACGATGAAACACAGAAATCGCATCGGAATTAAATGCAAAAGGCACAATGCCGCCTTAAGTACAAGAATAGAAACTCTTCTTACAGTCGGTGCTTTGAGCATTGCCTAAGAGACCAGTATTAGTTTCCGATACACCACTGCAGGTTCAGTGTATTCTTTGGACATACACATTGACGATGAAACACAGAAATCGCATCGGAATGAAATTCAAAATGCACAATGCCGCCTTACGTACAAGAATAGAGACTTTTCTTACAGTCGGTGCTTTGAGCATTCCCTGTGAGACCAGTATTAGTTTCTGATGCACCACTGCAGGTTCAATGTATTCCTTAGACATACACATTCACAATGAAACACTGAAATTACATCGGAATTAAATACAAAAGTCACAATGCCGCCATAAGTGCAAGAACATAGACTCTTCTTACAGTCGGTGCTTTGAGCATTCCCTGCGAGACCAGTACTAGTTTCCGATACACCACTGCAGGTACAATGTATTCCTTGGACCTTCACATTGACGATGGAACACAGAAATGGCATCGGAATTAGATACAAATGGCACAATGCCGCCTTAAGTACAAGAATAGAGACTCTTCTTACAGTCGGTGCTTTGAGCATTCCCTGTGAATCCAGTATTAGCTTCCGATACACCACTGCAGATTCCATGTATTCCTAGGACATACACATTGACGATGAAACACTGAAATTACATCGGAATTTAATACAAAAGGAACAATGCAGCCTTAAGTGCAAGAAGAATGAGACTTCTTAGAGTCTGTGCATTGATCCTTTCCTGTGAGACTAGTATTAGTTTCCGATACACCACTGCAGGTGCAATGTATTCCTTGGACCATCACATTGATGATGAAACACAGAAATCGCATTGGAATTAAATACAAAAGGCATAATGCCGCCTTAAGTACAAGAATAGTGACTCTTCTTACAGTCGGTGCTTTGAGCTTAACCTGTGAGACCAGTACTAGATTCCGATACACCACTGCAGGTTCAATGTATTCCTTAGACATACACATTGACGATGAATCACTGAAATTACATCGGAATTAAATACAAAAGGCACAATGCCGCCATACGTGCATGAATAGAGACTCTTCTTACAGCCGGTGCTTTGAGCATTCCCTGTGAGACCAGTATTAGTTTCCGATACACCACTCCAGGTTCAATGTATTCCTTGGACATACTCATTGACGATGAAACACTGAAATTACATCGGAATTAAATACAAAAGGATCAATGCCGCCTTAACTGCAAGATGAGTGAGACTTCTTAGAGTCTGTGCTTTGATCTTTTCCTGTGAGACCAGTATTAGTTTCCGATACACCACTGCAGGTTCAATGTATTCCTTGGACCTTCGCATTGACGGTGAAACACAGAAATCGCATCGGAATTAAATACAAAATGCACAATGCCGCCTTAAGTACAGGAATAGAGACTCTTCTTACAGTCGGTGCTTTGAGCATTCCCTGTGAGACCAGTATTAGTTTCCGATACACCACTGCTGGTTCAATGTATTCCTTGGAACTTCACATTGACGATGAAACACAGAAATCGCATCGGAATTAAATACAAAAGGCACAATGCCGCTTTAAGTACAAGAATAGAGACTCTTCTTACAGTCGGTGCTTTGAGCAATCCCTGTGAGACCGGTATTAGTTTCCGATACACCACTGCAGGTGCAATGTAATCCTTAGACATACACATTGACAATGAAACACAGAAATCGCATCGGAATTAAACACAAAAGGCACAATGCCGCCATAAGTGCCAGAATAGAGACCCTTCTTACAGTCGGTGATTTGAGCATTCCCTGTGAGACCATTATTAGATTCCGATACACCTCAGCAGGTACAATGTATTCCTTGGAACTTCACATTGACGATGAAACACAGAAATCGCATCGGAATTAAATACAAAAGGCACAATGCCGCTTTAAGTACAAGAATAGAGACTCTTCTTACAGTCGGTGCTTTGAGCATTCTCTTTGAGACCAGTATTGGTTTCCGATACACCACTGCAGGTTCAATGTATTCCTTGGAACATCACATTGACGATGAAACACAGAAATCGCATCGGAATTAAATACAAAAGGCACAATGCCGCCTTAAGTACAAGAATTGAGACTCTTCCTACAGTCGATGCTTTGAGCATTCCCTGTGAGACCAGTATTAGCTTCCGATACACCACTGCAGGTTCAATGGATTCCTTGGACATACGCATTGACGATGAAACACAGAAATCGCCTCGGAAATAATACAAAAGGGACAATGCCGCCTTACGTATAAGAATAAAGACTCTTCTTACAGACGGTGCTTTGAGCATTCCCTGTGAGACCAGTATTAGTTTCCGATACACCACTGCAGGATCAATGTATTCCTTAGACATACACATTGACGAAGAAACACTGAAATTACATTGGAATTAAATACAAAAGGCACAATGCCACCATAAGTGCAAGAATAGAGACTCCTCTTACAGTCGGTGCTTTGAGCATTCCCTGTGAGACCAGTATTAGTTTCCGATACACCACTGCTGGTACAATGTATTCCTTGTACCTTCACATTGACGATGAAACACAGAAATCGCATCGGAATTAAATGCAAAAGGCACAATGCCGCCATAAGTACAAGAATAGAGACTCTTCTTACAGTCGGTGTTTTGAGCATTGTCTAAGAGACCAGTATTAGTTTCCGATACACCACTGCAGGTTCAGTGTATTCCTTGGAAATACACATTGACGATGAAACACAGAAATCGCATCGGAATGAAATACAAAATGCACAATGCCGCCTTACATACAAGAATAGAGACTTTTCTTACAGTCGGTGCTTTGAGCATTCCCTGTGAGACCAGTATTAGTTTCTGATGCACCACTGCAGGTTCAATGTATTCCTTAGACATACACATTGACAATGAAACACTGAAATTACATCGGAATTAAATACAAAAGTCACAATGCCGCCATAAGTGCAAGAACATAGACTCTTCTTACAGTCGGTGCTTTGAGCATTCCCTACGAGACCAGTACTAGTTTCCGATACACCACTGCAGGTACAATGTATTCCTTGGACCTTCACATTGACGATGGAACACAGAAATGGCATCGGAATTAGATACAAATGGCACAATGCCGCCTTATGTACAAGAATAGAGACTCTTCTTACAGTCGGTGCTTTGAGCATTCTCTGTGAAACCAGTATTAGCTTCCGATACACCACTGCAGATTCCATGTATTCCTAGGACATACACATTGACGATGAAACACTGAAATTACATCGGAATTTAATACAAAAGGAACAATGCCGCCGTAAGTGCAGGAAGAATGAGACTTCTTAGAGTCTGTGATTTGATCCTTTCCTGTGAGACCAGTATTAGTTTCCGATACACCACTGCAGGTGCAATGTATTCCTTGGACCTTCACATTGATGATGAAACACAGAAATCGCACTGGAATTAAATACAAAAGGCATAATGCCGCCTTAAGTACAAGAATAGTGACTCTTCTTACAGTCGGTGTTTTGAGCTTTCCCTGTGAGACCAGTACTAGTTTCCGACACACCACTGCAGGTTCAATGTATTCCTTAGACATACACATTGACGATGAATCACTGAAATTACATCGGAATTAAATACAAAAGGCACAATGATGCCATACGTGCATGAATAGAGACTCTTCTTACAGCCGGTGCTTTGAGCTTTCCCTGTGAGACCAGTATTAATTACCGATACACCACTCCAGGTTCAATGTATTCCTTGGACATACTCATTGACGATGAAACACTGAAATTACATCGGAATTAAATACAAAAGGAACAATGCCGCCTTAACTGCAAGATGAGTGAGACTTCTTAGAGTCTGTGCTTTGATTCTTTCCTGTGAGACCAGTATTAGTTTCCGATACACCACTGCAGGTTCAATGTGTTCCTTGGACCTTCGCATTGACGGTGAAACACAGAAATCGCATCGGAATTAAATACAAAAGGCACAATGCCGCCTTAAGTACAGGAATAGAGACTCTTCTTACAGTCGGTGCTTTGAGCATTCCCTGTGAGACCAGTATTAGTTTCCGATATACCACTGCAGGATCAATGTATTCCTTGGACATAAGCATTGACGATGAAACACAGAAATCGCATCGGAATTAAATAAAAAAGGCACAATGCCGCCCTACGTACAAGAATAGAGACTCTTCTTACATTCGGTGCTTTGAGGATTCCCTGTGAGACCGGTATTAGTTTCCGATACACCACTGCAGGTTCAATGTATTCCTTAGACATAAACATTGACAATGAAACACAGAAATCGAATCGGAATTAAACTCAAAAGGCACAATGCCGCCATAAGTGCCAGAATAGTGACCCTTCATACAGTCGGTGCTTTGAGCATTCCCTGTGAGACCAGTATTAGTTTCCGATACACCTCAGCAGGTACAATGTATTCCTTGGAACTTCACATTGACGATGAAACACAGAAATCGCATCGGACTTAAATACAAAAGGCACAATGCCGCCTTAAGTACAAGAATTGAGAATCTTCCTACAGTCGATGCTTTGGGCATTCCCTGTGAGACCAGTATTAGTTTCTGATACACCACTGCAGGTTCAATGGATTCCTTGGACATACGCATTGACGATGAATCACAGAAATCGCCTCGGAATTAATTCAAAAGGCACAATGCCGCAATAAGCACAAGAATAGAGACTCTTCTTACAGTCGGTGCTTTGAGCATTTCCTGTGAGACCAGTATTAGTTTCCGATACACCATTGCAGGTTCAATGTATTCCTTAGACATACACATTGACGATGAAACACTGAAATTACATTGGAATTAAATACAAAAGGCACAATGCCACCATAAGTGCATGTATAGAGACTCCTCTTACAGTCGGTGCTTTGAGCATTCCCTGTGAGATCAGTATTAGTTTCCGATACACCACTGCAGGTACAATGTATTCCTTGTACCTTCACATTGACGATGAAACACAGAAATCGCATCGGAATTAAATGCAAAAGGCATAATGCCGCCTTAAGTACAAGAATAGAGACTCTTCTTACAGTCGGTGCTTTGAGCATTGCCTGTGAGACCAGTAAATAGTATCCGATACACCACTGCAGGTTCAATGTATTCCTTGGACCTTCACATTGACGATGAAACACAGAAATCGCATCGGAATCAAATACAAAAGGCACAATGCCGCCTTAAGTACAAGAATAGAGACTCTTCTTACAGTCGGTTCTTTGAGCTTTCCCTGTGAGACCAGTATTAGTTTCCGAAACACCACTGCAGGTTCAATGTATTCCTTGGACCTTCACATTGACGATGAAACACAGAATTCGCATCGGAATTAAATACTAAAGGCCTAATGCCGCCTTCAGTACAAGAATATAGACTCTTCTTACAGTCGGTGCTTTGAGCATTCCCTGTGAGACCAGTATTAGTTTCCGATACACCACACCAGGTTCAATGTATTCCTTGGACATACTCATTGATGATGGAACACTGAAATTACATCGGAATTAAATTCAAAAGGAACAATGCCGCCTTAACGGCAAGATAAGTGAGGCTTCTTAGAGACTGTGCTTTGATCCTTTCCTGTGAGACCAGTATTAGTTTCCGATACACCATTGCAGGTTCAATGTATTCCTTGGACCATCGCATTGACGATGAAACACAGAGATCGAATCGGAACTAAATACAAAAGGCACAATGCCGCAATAAGTACAAGAATAGAGACTCTTCTTACAGTCGGTGCTTTGAGCATTCCCTGTGAGACCAGTATTTGTTTCCGATACACCACTCAAGGTTCAATGTATTCCTTAGACATACATATTGACGATGAAACACTGATATTACATCGGAATTAAATACAAATGGCACAATGCCGCCATAACTGCAAGAATAGAGACTCCTCTTACAGTCGGTGCTTTGAGCATTCCCTGTGAGACCAATATTAGTTTCCGATACACCACTGCAGGTACAATGTATTCCTTGTACCTTCACATTGACGATGAAACACAGAATTTGCATCGGAATTAAATACTAAAGGCATAATGCCGCCTTCAGTACAAGAATAGAGTCTCTTCTTACAGTCGGTGCTTTGAGCATTTCCTGTGAGACCAGTATTATTTTCCGATACACAACTGCAGGTTCAATGTAATGCTTGGACATACACATTGACGATGAAACACAGAAATCGCATCGGAATTAAATACAAAAGGCACAATGCCGCCTTAAGTACAAGAATAGAGACTCTTCTTACAGACGGTGCTTTGAGCATTCCCTGTGAGACCAGTATTAGTTTCTGATACACCACTGCTGGTTCAATGTATTCCTTGGACATACGCATTGACGATGACACACATAAATCGCATCTGAATTAAATACAAAAAACACAATGCCGCCTTACGTACAAGAATGGAAACTCTTTTTACAGTCGGTGCTTTGAGCATTCCCTGTGAGACCAGTATTAGTTTCCGATACACCACTCCAGGTTCAATGTATTCCTTGGACATACTCAATGACGATGAAACACTGAAATTACATCGGAATTAAATACAAAAGGAACAGTGCCGCCTTAACTGCAAGATGAGTGAGACTTCTTAGAGTCTGTGCTTTGATCCTTTCCTGTGAGACCTGTATTAGTTTCCGATACACCACTGCAGGTTCAATGTATTCCTTGGACCTTCGCATTGACGATGAAACACATAAATCACATCGGAACTAAATACAAAATGCACAATACCGCAATAGGTACAAGAGTAGAGACTCTTCTTACAGTCGGTGCCTTGAGCATTCCCTGTGAGACCAGTATTAGTTTCCGATACACCACTGCAGGTTCAATGTATTGCTTGGACATACTCATTGACGATGAAACACTGAAATTACATCGGAATTAAATACAAAAGGAACAATGCCGCCTTAACTGCAAGATGAGTGAGACTTCTTAGAGTCTGTGCTTTGATCCTTTCCTGTGGGACCAGTATTAGTTTCCGATACACCACTCCAGGTTCAATGTATTCCTCTGACATACTCATTGACGATGAAACACTGAAATTACATCGGAATTAAATACAAAAGGAACAATGCCGCCTTAACGGCAAGATGAGTAAGACTTCTTAAGGTCTGTGCTTTGATCCTTTCCTGTGAGACCAGGATTAGTTTCCGATACACCACTGCAGGTTCAATGTATTCCTTGGACCTTCGCATTGACAATGAAACACAGAAATCGAATCGGAACTAAATACAAAAGGCACAATGCCGCAATAAGTACAAGAATAGAGACTCTTCTTACAGCCGGTGCTTTTAGCGTTCCCTGTGAGACCTGTATTAGTTTCCGATACACCACTGCAGGTTCAATGTATTCCTTAGACATACTCATTGACGATGAAACACTGAAATTACATCGTAATTAAATACAAAAGGAACAATGCCGCCTTAACTGCAAGATGAGTGAGACTTCTTAGAGTCTGTGCTTTGATCCTTTCCTGTGAGACAAGTATTAGTTTCCGATACACCACAGCAGGTTCAATGTATTCCTTGGACCTTCGCATTGACGATGAAACACAGAAATCGCATCGGAATTAAATACAAAAGGCACAATGCCGCCTTAAGTACAGGAATAGAGACTCTTCTTACAGTCGGTGCTTTCAGCATTCCCTGTGAGACCAGTATTAGTTTCCGATATACCACTGCAGGTTCAATGTATTCCTTGGACATACGCATTGACGATGAAACACAGAAATCGCATCGGAATTAAATACAAAAGGCACAATGCCGCCCTACGTACAAGAATAGAGACTCTTCTTACATTCGGTGATTTGAGCATTCCCTGTGAGACCGGTATTAGTTTCCGATACACCACTGCACGTTCAATGTATTCCTTAGACATACACATTGACAATGAAAAACAGAAATCGCATCGGAATTAAACACAAAAGGCACAATGCCGCCATAAGTGCCAGAATAGAGACCCTTCTTACAGTCGGTGCTTTGAGCATTCCCTGTGAGACCAGTATTAGTTTCCGATACACCTCAGCAGGTACAATGTATTCCTTGGAACTTCACATTGACGATGAAACACAGAAATCGCATCGGAATTAAATACAAAAGGCACAATGCCGCCCTACGTACAAGAATAGAGACTCTTCTTACATTCGGTGCTTTGAGCATTCCCTGTGAGACCGGTATTAGTTTCCGATACACCACTGCAGGTTCAATGTATTCCTTAGACATACACATTGACAATGAAACACAGAAATCGCATCGGAATTAAACACAAAAGGCACAATGCCGCCATAAGTGCCGGAATAGAGACTCTTCTTACAGTCGGTGCTTTGAGCATTTCCTGTGAGACCAGTATTAGTTTCCGATACACCACTGCAGGTTCAATGTATTCCTTAGACATACATATTGACGATGAAACACTGAAATTACATGGAATTAAATACAAAAGGCACAATGCCACCATAAGTGCAAGTATAGAGACTCCTCTTACAGTCGGTGCTATGAGCATTCCCTGTGAGATCAGTATTAGTTTCCGATACACCACTGCAGGTACAATGTATTCCTTGTACCTTCACATATACAATGAAACACAGAAATCGCATCGGAATTAAATGCAAAAGGCACAATGCCGCCTTAAGTACAAGAATAGAGACTCTTCTTACAGTCGGTGCTTTGAGCATTGCCTGTGAGACCAGTAATAGTATCCGATACACCACTGCAGGTTCAATGTATTCCTTGGACCTTCACATTGACGATGAAACACAGAATTCGCATCGGAATTAAATACTAAAGGCATAATGCCGCCTTCAGTACAAGAATAGAGTCTCTTCTTACAGTCGGTGCTTTGAGCATTTCCTGTGAGACCAGTATTAGTTTCCGATACACCACTGCAGGTTCAATGTATTGCTTGGACATACACACTGACGATGAAACATAGAAATCGCATCGGAATTAAATACAAAAGGCACAATGCCCCCTTACGTACAAGAATAGAGACTCATCTTACAGTCAGTGCTTTGAGCATTCCCAGTGAGACCAGTATTAGTTTCCGATCCACCACACCAGGTTCAATGTATACCTTGGACATACTCATTGACGATGGAACACTGAAATTACATCGGAATTAAATTCAAAATTAGCAATGCCGCCTTAACGGCAAGATAAGTGAGGCTTCTTAGAGTCTGTGCTTTGATCCTTTCCTGTGAGACCAGTATTAGTTTCCGATACACCATTGCAGGTTCAATGTATTCCTTGGACCATCTCATTGACGATGAAACACAGAGATCGAATCGGAACTAAATACAAAAGGCACAATGCCGCAATAAGTACAAGAATAGAGACTCTTCTTACAGTCGGTGCTTTGAGCATTCCCTGTGAGACCAGTATTAGTTTCCGATACACCACTGCAGGTTCAATGTATTCCTTCGACATACACATTGACGATGAAACACTGATATTACATCGGAATGAAATACAAATGGCAGAATGCCGCCATAAGTGCAAGAATAGAGACTCCTCTTACAGTCGGTGCTTTGAGCATTCCCTGTGAGACCAGTATTAGTTTCCGATACACCACTCCAGGTACAATGTATTCCTTGCACCTTCACATTGACGATGAAACACAGAATTTGCATCGGAATTAAATACTAAAGGCATAATGCCGCCATACAGCACAAGAATAGAGTCTCTTTTTACAGTCGGTGCTTTGAGCATTTCCTGTGAGACCAGTATTAGTTTCCGATACACCACTGCAGGTTCAATGTATTGCTTGGACATACACACTGACGATGAAACATAGAAATCGCATCGGAATTAAATACAAAAGGCACAATGCCGCCTTACGTACAAGAATAGAGACTCATCTTACAGTCAGTGCTTTGAGCATTCCCTGTGAGACCAGTATTAGTTTCCGATACACCACACCAGGTTCAATGTATTCCTTGGACATACTCATTGACGATGGAACACTGAAATTACATCGGAATTAAATTCAAAATTAGCAATGCCGCCTTAACGGCAAGATAAGTGAGGCTTCTTAGAGTCTGTGCTTTGATCCTTTCCTGTGAGACCAGTATTAGTTTCCGATACACCATTGCAGGTTCAATGTATTCCTTGGACCTTCGCATTGACAATGAAACATAGAAATCGAATCGGAACTAAATACAAAAGGCACAATGCCGCAATAAGTACAAGAATAGAGACTCTTTTTACAGTCGGTGCTTTGAGCATTCCCTGTGAGACCAGTATTAGTTTCTGATACACCACTGCAGGTTCAATGTATTCCTTGGACATACACATTGACGATGAAACACAGAAATCGCATCGGAATTAAATACAAAAGACACAATGACGCCTTTCGTACAAGAATAGAGACTCTTCATACAGTCGGTGCTTTGAGCATTCCCTGTGAGACCAGTATTAGTTTCCGATACACCACTCCAGGTTCAATGTATTCCTTGGACATACTCATCGACGATGAAACACTGAAATTTCATGGGAATTAAATACAAAAGGAACAATGCCGCCTTAACTGCAAGATGAGTGAGACTTCTTAGAGTCTGTGCTTTGATCCTTTCCTGTGAGACCAGTATTAGTTTCCGATACACTACTGCAGGTTCAATGTATTCCTTGGACCTTCGCATTGACGATGAAACACAGAAATCGCATCAGAATTAAATACAAAAGGCACAATGCCGCCTTAAGTACAGGAATAGAGACTCTTCTTGCAGTCGGTGCTTTGAGCATTCCCTGTGAGACCAGTATTAGTTTCCGATATACCACTGCAGGTTCAATGTATTCCTTGGACATACCCATTGACGATGAAACACAGAAATCGCATCGGAATTAAATACAAAAGGCACAATGCCGCCCTACGTACAAGAATAGAGACTCTTCTTACATTCGGTGCTTTGAGCATTCCCTGTGAGACCGGTATTAGTTTCCGATACACCACTGCAGGTTCAATGTATTCCTTAGACATACACATTGACAATAAAACATAGATATCGCATTGGAATTAAACTCAAAAGGCAAAATGCCGCCATAAGTGCCAGAATAGAGACCCTTCTTACAGTCGGTGCTTTGAGCATTCCCTGTGAGACCAGTCTTAGTTTCCGATACACATCAGCAGGTTCAATGTATTCCTTGGAACTTCACATTGACGATGAAACACAGAAATCGCATCGGAATTAAATACAAAAGGCACAATGCCGCCTTAAGTACAAGAATTGAGACTCTTCCTACAGTCGATGCTTTGAGCATTCCCTGTGAGACCAGTATTAGTTTCCGATACACCACTGCAGGTTCAATGGATTCCTTGGACATACGCATTGACGATGAAACACAGAAATCGCCTCGGAATTAATACAAAATGCACAATGCCGCAATAAGCACAAGAATAGGGACTCTTCTTACAGTCGGTGCTTTGAGCATTTCCTGTGAGACCAGTATTAGTTTCCGATACACCACTGCAGGGACAATGTATTCCTTAGACATACACATTGACGATGAAACACAGAAATTACATTGGAATTAAATACAAAAGGCACAATGCCGCCTTAAGTACAAGAATAGAGACTCATCTTACAGTCGGTGCTTTGAGCATTCCCTGTGAGACCAGTATTAGTTTCCGATACACCACACCAGGTACAATGTATTCCTTGGACATACTCATTGACGATGGAACACTGAAATTACATCGGAATTAAATTTAAAAGGAACAATGCCGCCTTAACGGCAAGATAAGTGAGGCTTCTTAGAGTCTGTGCTTTGATCCTTTCCTGTGAGACCAGTATTAGTTTCCGATACACCATTGCAGGTTCAATGTATTCCTTGGACCATCGCATTGACGATGAAACACAGAGATCGAATCGGAACTAAATACAAAAAGCACAATGCCGCAATAAGTACAAGAATAAAGACTCTTCTTACAGTCGGTGCTTTGAGTACTCGCTGTGAGACCAGTATTAGTTTCCGATACACCACTGCAGGTTTAATGTATTCCTTAGACATACACATTGTCGATGAAACACTGATATAACATCGGAATAAAATTCAAATGGCACAATGCCCCCATAAGTGCAAGAATAGAGATTCCTCTTACAGTCGGTGCTTTGAGCATTCCCTGTGAGACCAATATTAGTTTCCGATACACCACTGCAGGTACAATATATTCCTTGTACCTTCACATTGACGATGAAACACAGAATTTGCATCGGAATTAAATACTAAAGGCATTATGCCGCCTTCAGTACAAGAATAGAGACTCTTCTTACAGTCGGTGCTTTGAGCATTCCCTGTGAGACCAGTATTAGTTTCTGATACACCACTGCTGGTTCAATGTATTCCTTGGACATACGCATTGACGATGACACACATAAATCGCATCTGAATTAAATACAAAAGGCACAAGGCCGCATTACGTACAAGAAAAGAGACTCTTCTTACAGTCGCTGCTTTGAGCATTCCCTGTGAGACCAGTATTAGTTTCCGATTCACCACTCCAGGTTCAATGTATTCCTTGAACATACTCAATGACGATGAAACACTGAAATTACATCGGAATTAAATACAAAAGGAACAGTGCCGCCTTAACTGCAAGATGAGTGAGACTTCTTAGAGTCTGTGCTTTGATCCTTTCCTGTGAGACCTGTATTAGTTTCCGATACACCACTGCAGGTTCAATGTATTCCTTGGACCTTCGCATTGACGATGAAACACAGAAATCACATCCGAACTAAATACAAAATGCACAATACCGCAATAAGTACAAGAGTAGAGACTCTTCTTACAGTTGCTGCCTTGAGCATTCCCTGTGAGACCAGTATTAGTTTCCAATACACCACTGCAGGTTCAATGAATTCCTTAGACATACACATTGACGATGAAACACTGAAATTACATCGGAATTAAATACAAAAGTCACAATGCCGCCATAAGTGCAAGAATAGAGACTCTTCTTACAGTCGGTGCTTCGAGCTTTCCCTGTGAGACCAGTATTAGTCTCCGATACACCACTCCAGGTTCAATGTATTCCTTGGACCTTCGCATTGACAATGAAACACAGAAATCGAATCGGAACTAAATACAAAAGGCACAATGCCGCAATAAGTACAAGAATAGAGACTCTTCTTACAGCCGGTGCTTTGAGCATTCCCTGTGAGACCAGTATTAGTTTCTGATACACCACTGCAGGTTCAATGTATTCCTTAGACATACACATTGGCGATGAAACATTGAAATTACATCGGAATTAAATACAAATGGCACAATGCCGTCATAAGTCCAAGAATAGAGGCTCCTCTTACAGTCGGTGCTCTGAGCATTCCCTGTGAGACCAGTATTAGTTTCCGATACACAACTGCAGGTACAATGTATTCCTTGTACCTTCACATTGACGATGAAACACAGAAATTGCATCGGAATTAAATACAAAAGGCACAATGCCGCCTTAAGTACAAGAATAGAGACTTTTCTTACAGTCGGTGCTTTGAGCATTCCCTGTGAGACCAGTATTAGTTTCTGATACACCACTGCAGGTTCAATGTATTCCTTGGACATACACATTGACGATGAAACACAGAAATCGCATCGGAATTAAATACAAAAGGCACAATGCCGCCTTTCGTACAAGAATAGAAACTCTTCTTACAGTCGGTGCTTTGAGCATTCCCTGTGAGACCAGTATTAGTTTCCGATACACCACTCCAGGTTCAATGTATTGCTTGGACATACGCATTGACGATGAAGCACTGAAATTACATCGGAATTAAATGCAAAAGGAACAATGCCGCCTTAACTGCAAGATAAGTGAGACTTCTTAGATTCTGTTCTGTGATCCTTTCCTGTGAGACCTGTATTAGTTTCCGATACACCACTGCAGATTCACTGTTTTCCTTGGACCTTCGCATTGACGATGAAACACAGAAATCACATCGGAACTAAATACAAAATGCACAATACCGCAATAAGTGCAAGAATAGAGACACTTCTTACAGTCGGTGCTTTGAGGTTTCCCTGTGAGACCAGTAATAGTTTCTGATACACCACTCCAGGTTCAATGTATTCCTTGGACATACTCATTGACGATGAAACACTGAAATTACATCGGAATTAAATACAAAAGGAACAATGCCGCCTTAACTGCAAGATGAGTGAGACTTCTTACAGTCTGTGCTTTGATCCTTTCCTGTGAGACCAGTATTAGTTTCCGATACACCACTGCAGGTTCAATGTATTCCTTGGACCTTCGCATTGACGATGAAACACAGAAATCGCATCGGAATTAAATACAAAAGTCACAATGCCGCCTTAAGTACAGGAATAGAGACTCTTGTTACAGTCGGTGCTTTGAGCATTCCCTGTGAGACCAGTATTATTTTCCGATATACCACTGCAGGTTCAATGTATTCCTTAGATATACACATTGACAATGAAACACAGAAATCGCATCGGAACTAAACTCAAAAGGCACAATGCCGCCATAAGTGCCAGAATAGAGACCCTTCTTACAGTCGGTGCTTTGAGCATTCCCTGTGAGACCAGTATTAGTTTCCGATACACCACTGCAGGTACAATGTATTCCTTGTACCTTCACATTGACGATGAAACACAGAAATCGCATCGGAATTAAATACAAAAGGCACAATGCCGCCTTAAGTACAAGAATAGAGACTCTTCTTACAGTCGGTGCTTTGAGCATTCCCTGTGAGACCAGTATTAGTTTCTGATACTCCACTGCAGGTTCATTGTATTCCTAGGACATACACATTGACGATGAAACACAGAAATCGCATCGGAATTAAATACAAAAGGTACAATGCCGCCTTTCGTACAAGAATAGAGACTCTTCTTACAGTCGGTGCTTTGAGCATTCCCTGTGAGACCAGTAATAGTTTCCGATACACCACACCAGGTTCAATGTATACCTTGGACATACTCATTGACGATGGAACACTGAAATTACATCGGAATTAAATTCAAAATTAGCAATGCCGCCTTAACGGCAAGATAAGTGAGGCTTCTTAGAGTCTGTGCTTTGATCCTTTCCTGTGAGACCAGTATTAGTTTCCGATACACCATTGCAGGTTCAATGTATTCCTTGGACCATCGCATTGACGATGAAACACAGAGATCGAATCGGAACTAAATACAAAAGGCACAATGCCGCAATAAGTACAAGAATAGAGACTCTTCTTACAGTCGGTGCTTTGAGCATTCCCTGTGAGACCAGTATTAGTTTCCGATACACCACTGCAGGTTCAATGTATTCCTTAGACATACACATTGACGATGAAACACTGATATTACATCGGAATGAAATACAAATGGCAGAATGCCGCCATAAGTGCAAGAATAGAGACTCCTCTTACAGTCGGTGCTTTGAGCATTCCCTGTGAGACCAGTATTAGTTTCCGATACACCACTCCAGGTACAATGTATTCCTTGCACCTTCACATTGACGATGAAACACAGAATTTGCATCGGAATTAAATACTAAAGGCATAATGCCGCCTTCAGCACAAGAATAGAGTCTCTTTTTACAGTCGGTGCTTTGAGCATTTCCTGTGAGACCAGTATTAGTTTCCGATACACCACTGCAGGTTCAATGTATTGCTTGGACATACACACTGACGATGAAACATAGAAATCGCATCGGAATTAAATACAAAAGGCACAATGCCGCCTTACGTACAGGAATAGAGACTCATCTTACAGTCAGTGCTTTGAGCATTCCCTGTGAGACCAGTATTAGTTTCCGATACACCACACCAGGTTCAATGTATTCCTTGGACATACTCATTGACGATGGAACACTGAAATTACATCGGAATTAAATTCAAAATTAGCAATGCCGCCTTAACGGCAAGATAAGTGAGGCTTCTTAGAGTCTGTGCTTTGATCCTTTCCTGTGAGACCAGTATTAGTTTCCGATACACCATTGCAGGTTCAATGTATTCCTTGGACCTTCGCATTGACAATGAAACACAGAAATCGAATCGGAACTAAATACAAAAGGCACAATGCCGCAATAAGTACAAGAATAGAGACTCTTTTTACAGTCGGTACTTTGAGCATTCCCTGTGAGACCAGTATTAGATTCCGATACACCTCAGCAGGTACAATGTATTCCTTGGAACTTCACATTGACGATGAAACACAGAAATCGCATCGGAATTAAATACAAAAGGCACAATGCCGCTTTAAGTACAAGAATAGAGACTCTTCTTACAGTCGGTGCTTTGAGCATTCCCTGTGAGACCAGTATTAGTTTCTGATACACCACTGCAGGTTCAATGTATTCCTTGGACATACACATTGACGATGAAACACAGAAATCGCATCGGAATTAAATACAAAAGACACAATGACGCCTTTCGTACAAGAATAGAGACTCTTCATACAGTCGGTGCTTTGAGCATTCCCTGTGAGACCAGTATTAGTTTCCGATACACCACTCCAGGTTCAATGTATTCCTTGGACATACTCATCGACGATGAAACACTGAAATTTCATGGGAATTAAATACAAAAGGAACAATGCCGCCTTAACTGCAAGATGAGTGAGACTTCTTAGAGTCTGTGCTTTGATCCTTTCCTGTGAGACCAGTATTAGTTTCCGATACACTACTGCAGGTTCAATGTATTCCTTGGACCTTCGCATTGACGATGAAACACAGAAATCGCATCAGAATTAAATACAAAAGGCACAATGCCGCCTTAAGTACAGGAATAGAGACTCTTCTTGCAGTCGGTGCTTTGAGCATTCCCTGTGAGACCAGTATTAGTTTCCGATATACCACTGCAGGTTCAATGTATTCCTTGGACATACCCATTGACGATGAAACACAGAAATCGCATCGGAATTAAATACAAAAGGCACAATGCCGCCCTACGTACAAGAATAGAGACTCTTCTTACATTCGGTGCTTTGAGCATTCCCTGTGAGACCGGAATTAGTTTCCGATACACCACTGCAGGTTCAATGTATTCCTTAGACATACACATTGACAATAAAACATAGATATCGCATTGGAATTAAACTCAAAAGGCAAAATGCCGCCATAAGTGCCAGAATAGAGACCCTTCTTACAGTCGGTGCTTTGAGCATTCCCTGTGAGACCAGTCTTAGTTTCCGATACACATCAGCAGGTTCAATGTATTCCTTGGAACTTCACATTGACGATGAAACACAGAAATCGCATCGGAATTAAATACAAAAGGCACAATGCCGCCTTAAGTACAAGAATTGAGACTCTTCCTACAGTCGATGCTTTGAGCATTCCCTGTGAGACCAGTATTAGTTTCCGATACACCACTGCAGGTTCAATGGATTCCTTGGACATACGCATTGACGATGAAACACAGAAATCGCCTCGGAATTAATACAAAATGCACAATGCCGCAATAAGCACAAGAATAGGGACTCTTCTTACAGTCGGTGCTTTGAGCATTTCCTGTGAGACCAGTATTAGTTTCCGATACACCACTGCAGGGACAATGTATTCCTTAGACATACACATTGACCATGAAACACAGAAATTACATTGGAATTAAATACAAAAGGCACAATGCCGCCTTAAGTACAAGAATAGAGACTCATCTTACAGTCGGTGCTTTGAGCATTCCCTGTGAGACCAGTATTAGTTTCCGATACACCACACCAGGTACAATGTATTCCTTGGACATACTCATTGACGATGGAACACTGAAATTACATCGGAATAAAATTCAAAAGGAACAATGCCGCCTTAACGGCAAGATAAGTGAGGCTTCTTAGAGTCTGTGCTTTGATCCTTTCCTGTGAGACCAGTATTAGTTTCCGATACACCATTGCAGGTTCAATGTATTCCTTGGACCATCGCATTGACGATGAAACACAGAGATCGAATCGGAACTAAATACAAAAAGCACAATGCCGCAATAAGTACAAGAATAAAGACTCTTCTTACAGTCGGTGCTTTGAGTACTCGCTGTGAGACCAGTATTAGTTTCCGATACACCACTGCAGGTTTAATGTATTCCTTAGACATACACATTGTCGATGAAACACTGATATAACATCGGAATTAAATTCAAATGGCACAATGCCCCCATAAGTGCAAGAATAGAGACTCCTCTTACAGTCGGTGCTTTGAGCATTCCCTGTGAGACCAATATTAGTTTCCGATACACCACTGCAGGTACAATATATTCCTTGTACCTTCACATTGACGATGAAACACAGAATTTGCATCGGAATTAAATACTAAAGGCATTATGCCGCCTTCAGTACAAGAATAGAGACTCTTCTTACCGTCGGTGCTTTGAGCATTCCCTGTGAGACCAGTATTAGTTTCTGATACACCACTGCTGGTTCAATGTATTCCTTGGACATACGCATTGACGATGACACACATAAATCGCATCTGAATTAAGTACAAAAGGCACAAGGCCGCATTACGTACAAGAAAAGAGACTCTTCTTACAGTCGCTGCTTTGAGCATTCCCTGTGAGACCAGTATTAGTTTCCGATTCACCACTCCAGGTTCAATGTATTCCTTGAACATACTCAATGACGATGAAACACTGAAATTACATCGGAATTAAATACAAAAGGAACAGTGCCGCCTTAACTGCAAGATGAGTGAGACTTCTTAGAGTCTGTGCTTTGATCCTTTCCTGTGAGACCTGTATTAGTTTCCGATACACCACTGCAGGTTCAATGTATTCCTTGGACCTTCGCATTGACGATGAAACACAGAAATCACATCCGAACTAAATACAAAATGCACAATACCGCAATAAGTACAAGAGTAGAGACTCTTCTTACAGTTGCTGCCTTGAGCATTCCCTGTGAGACCAGTATTAGTTTCCAATACACCACTGCAGGTTCAATGAATTCCTTAGACATACACATTGACGATGAAACACTGAAATTACATCGGAATTAAATACAAAAGTCACAATGCCGCCATAAGTGCAAGAATAGAGACTCTTCTTACAGTCGGTGCTTCGAGCTTTCCCTGTGAGACCAGTATTAGTCTCCGATACACCACTACAGGTTCAATGTATTCCTTGGACATACTCATTGACGATAAAACACTGAAATTACATCGGAATTAAATACAAAAGGAACAATGCCGCCTTAACGGCAAGATGAGTAAGACTTCTTAAGGTCTGTGCTTTGATCCTTTCCTGTGAGACCAGTATTAGTTTCCGATACACCACTGCAGGTTCAATGTATTCCTTGGACCTTCGCATTGACAATGAAACACAGAAATCGAATCGGAACTAAATACAAAAGGCACAATGCCGCAATAAGTACAAGAATAGAGACTCTTCTTACAGCCGGTGCTTTGAGCATTCCCTGTGAGACCAGTATTAGTTTCTGATACACCACTGCAGGTTCAATGTATTCCTTAGACATACACATTGGCGATGAAACATTGAAATTACATCGGAATTAAATACAAATGGCACAATGCCGTCATAAGTCCAAGAATAGAGGCTCCTCTTACAGTCGGTGCTCTGAGCATTCCCTGTGAGACCAGTATTAGTTTCCGATACACAACTGCAGGTACAATGTATTCCTTGTACCTTCACATTGACGATGAAACACAGATATTGCATCGGAATTAAATACAAAAGGCACAATGCCGCCTTAAGTACAAGAATAGAGACTTTTCTTACAGTCGGTGCTTTGAGCATTCCCTGTGAGACCAGTATTAGTTTCTGATACACCACTGCAGGTTCAATGTATTCCTTGGACATACACATTGACGATGAAACACAGAAATCGCATCGGAATTAAATACAAAAGGCACAATGCCGCCTTTCGTACAAGAATAGAGACTCTTCTTACAGTCGGTGCTTTGAGCATTCCCTGTGAGACCAGTATTAGTTTCCGATACACCACTCCAGGTTCAATGTATTGCTTGGACATACGCATTGACGATGAAGCAATGAAATTACATCGGAATTAAATGCAAAAGGAACAATGCCGCCTTAACTGCAAGATAAGTGAGACTTCTTAGATTCTGTTCTGTGATCCTTTCCTGTGAGACCTGTATTAGTTTCCGATACACCACTGCAGATTCACTGTTTTCCTTGGACCTTCGCATTGACGATGAAACACAGAAATCACATCGGAACTAAATACAAAATGCACAATACCGCAATAAGTGCAAGAATAGAGACACTTCTTACAGTCGGTGCTTTGAGCTTTCCCTGTGAGACCAGTAATAGTTTCTGATACACCACTCCAGGTTCAATGTATTCCTTGGACATACTCATTGACGATGAAACACTGAAATTACATCGGAATTAAATACAAAAGGAACAATGCCGCCTTAACTGCAAGATGAGTGAGACTTCTTACAGTCTGTGCTTTGATCCTTTCCTGTGAGACCAGTATTAGTTTCCGATACACCACTGCAGGTTCAATGTATTCCTTGGACCTTCACATTGACGATGAAACACAGAAATCGCATCGGAATTAAATACAAAAGTCACAATGCCGCCTTAAGTACAGGAATAGAGACTCTTGTTACAGTCGGTGCTTTGAGCATTCCCTGTGAGACCAGTATTATTTTCCGATATACCACTGCAGGTTCAATGTATTCCTTAGATATACACATTGACAATGAAACACAGAAATCGCATCGGAACTAAACTCAAAAGGCACAATGCCGCCATAAGTGCCAGAATAGAGACCCTTCTTACAGTCGGTGCTTTGAGCATTCCCTGTGAGACCAGTATTAGTTTCCGATACACCACTGCAGGTACAATGTATTCCTTGTACCTTCACATTGACGATGAAACACAGAAATCGCATCGGAATTAAATACAAAAGGCACAATGCCGCCTTAAGTACAAGAATAGAGACTCTTCTTACAGTCGGTGCTTTGAGCATTCCCTGTGAGACCAGTATTAGTTTCTGATACTCCACTGCAGGTTCATTGTATTCCTAGGACATACACATTGACGATGAAACACAGAAATCGCATCGGAATTAAATACAAAAGGCACAATGCCGCCTTTCGTACAAGAATAGAGACTCTTCTTACAGTCGGTGCTTTGAGCATTCCCTGTGAGACCAGTAATAGTTTCCGATACACCACTCCAGGTTCAATGTATTCCTTGGACATACTCATTGACGATGAAACACTGAAATTACATCGGAATTAAATACAAAAGGAAAAATGCCGCCTTAACTGCAAGATGAGAGAGACTTCTTAGAGTCTGTGATTTGATCCTTTCCTGTGAGACCTGTATTAGTTTCCGATACACCACTGCAGGTTCAATGTATTCCTTGGACCTTCGCATTGACGATGAAACACAGCAATCACATCGGAACTAAATACAAAATGCAAAATACCGCAATAAGTACAAGAGTAGAGACTCTTCTAACAGTCGGTGCCTTGAGCATTCCCTGTGAGACCAGTATTAGTTTCCGATACACCACTGCAGGTTCAATGAATTCCTTAGACATACACATTGACGATGAAATACTGAAATTACATCCTAATTAAATACAAAAGGCACAATGCCGCCATAAGTGCAAGAATAGAGACTCTTCTTACAGTCGGTGCTTTGAGATTTCCCTGTGAGACCAGTATTAGTTTCCGATACACCACTCCAGGTTCAATGTATTCCTTGGACATACTCATTTACGATGAAACACTGAAATTACGTCGGAATTAAATACAAAAGGAACAATGCCGCCTTAACGGCAAGATGAGTAAGACTTCTTAAGGTCTGTGCTTTGATCCTTTCCTGTGAGACCAGTATTAGTTTCCGATACACCACTGCAGGTTCAATGTATTCCTTGGACCTTCGCAATGACAATGAAACACAGAAATCGAATCGGTACTAAATACAAAAGGCACAATGCCGCAATAAGTACAAGAATAGAGACTCTTCTTACAGTCGGTGCTTTGAGCATTCCCCGTGAGACCAGTATTAGTTTCCGATACACCACTGCAGGTTCAATGTATTCCTTAGACATACACATTGGCGATGAAACATTGAAATTACATCAGAATTAAATACAAATGGCACAATGCCGCCATAAGTGCAAGAATAGAGACTCCTCTTACAGTCGGTGCTTTGAGCATTCCCTGTGAGACCAGTATTAGTTTCCGCTACATTACTGCAGGTACAATGTATTCCTTGTACCTTCACATTGACGATGAAACACAGAAATAGCATCGGAATTAAATACAAAAGGCACAATGCCGCCTTAAGTACAAGAATAGGGACTCTTCTAACAGTCGGTGCTTTGAGCATTCCCTGTGAAACCAGTATTAGTTTCTGATACACCACTGCAGGTTCAATGTATTCCTTGGATATACACATTGACGATGAAACACATAAATCGCATCGGAATTAAATACAAAAGGCACAATGCCGCCTTTCGTACAAGAATAGAGCCTCTTCTTACAGTCGGTGCTTTGAGCATTCCCTGTGAGACCAGAATTAGTTTCCGATATACCACTGCAGGTTCAATGTATTCCTTGGACATACGCATTGACGATATATTACAGAAATCGCATCGGAATTAAATACAAAAGGCACAATGCCGCCCTACGTACAAGAATAGAGACTCTTCTTACATTCGGTGCTTTGAGCATTCCCTGTGAGACCGGTATTAGTTTCCGATACACCACTGCAGGTTCAATGTATTCCTTAGACATACACATTGACAATGAAACACAGAAATCGCATCGGAATTAAACTCGAAAGGCACAATGCCGCCATAAGTGCCAGAATAGCGACCCTTCTTACAGTCGGTGCTTTGAGCATTCCCTGTGAGACCAGTATTAGTTTCCGATACACCACTGCAGGTACAATGTATTCCTTGTACCTTCACATTGACGATGAAACACAGAAATCGCATCGGAACTAAATACAAAAGGCACAATGTCGCCTTAAGTACAAGAATAGAGACTCTTCTTACAGTAGGTGCTTTGAGCATTCCCTGTGAGACCAGTATTAGTTTCTGATACACCACTGCAGGTTCAATGTATTCCTTGGACATACACATTGACGATGAAACACAGAAATCGCATCGGAATTAAATACAAAAGGCACAATGCCGCCTTACGCACAAGAATAGAGACTCTTCTTACAGTCGGTGCTTTGAGTATTCCCTGTGAGGCCAGTATTAGTTTCCGATACACCACTCCAGGTTCAATGTATTCCTTGGACATACTCATTGACGATGAAACACTGAAATTACATCGGAATTAAATACAAAAGGAACAATGCCGCCTTAACTGCAAGATGAGTGAGACTTCTTAGAGTCTGTGCTTTGATCCTTTCCTGTGAGACCTGTATTAGTTTCCGATACACCACTGCAGGTTCAATGTATTCCTTGGACCTTCGCATTGACGATGAAACACAGAAATCACATCGGAACTAAATACAAAATGCAGAATACCGCGATAAGTACAAGAGTAGAGACACTTCTAACAGTCGGTGCCGTGAGCATTCCCTGTGAGACCAGTATTAGTTTCCGATACACCACTGCAGGTTCAACGAATGCCTTAGACGTACACATTGACGATGAAACACTGAAATTGCATCGGAATTAAATACAAAAGGCACAATGCCGCCATAAGTGCAAGAATAGAGACTCTTCTTACAGTCGGTGCTTTGAGCTTTCCCTGTGAGACCAGTATTAGTTTCCGATACACCACTCCAGGTTCAATGTATTCCTTGGACATACTCATTGACGATGAAACACTGAAATTACATCGGAATTAAATACAAAAGGAACAATGCCGCCTTAACGGCAAGATGAGTAAGACTTCTTAAGGTCTGTGCTTTGATCCTATCCTGTGAGACCAGTATTAGTTTCCGATACACCCCTGCAGGTTCAATGTATTCCTTGGACCTTCGCATTGACAATGAAACACAGAAATCGAATCGGAACTAAATACAAAAGGCACAATGCCGCAATTAGTACAAGAATAGAGACTCTTCTTCCAGTCGGTGCTTTGAGCATTCCCCGTGAGACCAGTATTAGTATCCGATACACCACTGCAGGTTCAATGTATTCCTTAGACATACACATTGGCGATGAAACATTGAAATTACATCAGAATTAAATACAAATGGCACAATGCCGCCATAAGTGCAAGAATAGAGACTCCTCTTACAGTCGGTGCTTTGAGCATTCCCTGTGAGACCAGTATTAGTTTCCGATACATTACTGCAGGTACAATGTATTCCTTGTACCTTCACATTGACGATGAAACACAGAAATCGCATCGGAATTAAATACAAAAGGCACAATGCCGCCTTAAGTACAAGAATAGAGACTCTTCTTACAGTCGGTGCTTTGAGCATTCCCTGTGATACCAGTATTAGTTTCTGATACACCACTGCAGGTTCAATGTATTCCTTGGACATACACATTGACGATGAAACACAGAAATCGCATCGGAATTAAATACAAAAGGCACAATGCCGCCTTTCGTAAAAGAATAGAGACTCTTCTTACAGTCGGTGCTTTGAGCATTCCCTGTGAGACCAGTATTAGTTTCCGATACACCACTCCAGGTTCAATGTATTCCTTGGACATACACATTGACGATGAAACACTGAAATTACATCGGAATTAAATACAAAAGGCACAATGCCGCCGTAAGTGCAAGAATAGAGTCTCTTCTTACAGTCGGTGCTTTGAGCGTTCCCTGTGAGACCAGTATTAGTTTCCGATACACCACTACAGGTTCAATGTATTCCTTGGACATACTCATTGACGATGAAACACTGAAATTACATCGGAATTAAATACAAAAGGAACAATGCCGCCTTAACGGCAAGATGAGTAAGACTTCTTAAGTTCTGTGCTTTGATCCTTTCCTGTGAGACCAGTATTAGTTTCCGATACACCACTGCAGGTACAATGTATTCCTTGTACCTTCACATTGACGATGAAACACAGAAATCGCATCGGAATTAAATACAAAAGGCACAATGCCGCCTTAAGTACAAGAATAGAGACAGTCGGTGCTTTGAGCATTCCCTGTGAGACCAGTATTAGTTTCTGATACACCACTGCAGGTTCAATGTATTCCTTGGACATACACATTGACGATGAAACACAGAAATCGCATCGGAATTAAATACAAAAGGCACAATGCCGCCTTTCGTACAAGAATAGAGACTCTTCTTACAGTCGGTGCTTTGAGCATTCCCTGTGAGACCAGTATTAGTTTCCGATACACCACTCCAGGTTCAATGTATTCCTTGGACATACTCATTGACGATGAAACACTGAAATTACATCGGAATTAAATACAAAAGGAACAATGCCGCCTTAACAGCAAGATAAGTGAGACTTCTTAGAGTGTTCTTTGATCCTTTCCTGTGAGACCTGTATTAGTTTCCGATACACCACTGCAGGTTCAATGTATTCCTTGGACCTTCGCATTGACGATGGAACACAGAAATCACATCGGAACTAAATACAAAATGCACAATACCGCAATAAGTACAAGAGCAGAGACTCTTCTTACAGTCGGTGCCTTGAGCATTCCCTGTGAGACCAGTATTAGTTTCCGATACACCACTGCAGGTTCAATGAATTCCTTAGATATACACATTGACGATGAAATACTGAAATTACATCGGAATTAAATACAAAAGGCACAATGCCGCCATAAGTGCAAGAATAGAGACTCTTCTTACAGTCGGTGCTTTGAGCTTTCCCTGTGAGACCAGTAATAGTTTCCGATACACCACTCCAGGTTCAATGTATTCCTTGGACATACTCATTGACGATGAAACACTGAAATTACATCGGAATTAAATACAAAAGGAACAATGCCGCCTTAACGGCAAGATGAGTAAGACTTCTTAAGGTCTGCGCTTTGATCATTTCCTGTGAGACCAGTATTAGTTTCCGATACACCACTGCAGGTTCAATGTATTCCTTCGACCTTCGCATTGACAATGAAACACAGAAATCGAATCGGAACTAAATACAAAAGGCACAATGCCGCAATAAGTACAAGAATAGAGACTCTTCTTACAGTCGGTGCTTTGAGCATTCCCTGTGAGACCAGTATTAGTTTCCGATACACCACTGCAGGTTCAATGTATTCCTTAGACATACACATTGGCGATGAAACATTGAAATGACATCGGAATTAAATACAAGTGGCACAATGCCGCCATAAGTGCAAGAATAGAGACTCCTCTTACAGTCGGTGCTTTGAGCATTCCCTGTGAGACCAGTAATAGTTTCCGATACACCACTGCAGGTACAATGTATTCCTTGTACCTTCACATTGACGATGAAACACAGAAATCGCATCGGAATTAAATACAAAAGGCACAATGCCGCTTTAAGTACAAGAATAGAGACTCTTCTTACAGTCGGTGCTTTGAGCATTCCCTGTGAGACCAGTATTAGTTTCTGATACACCACTGCAGGTTCAATGTATTCCTTGGACATACACATTGACGATGAAACACAGAAATCGCATCGGAATTAAATACAAAAGGCACAATGCCGCCTTTCGTACAAGAATAGAGACTCTTCTTACAGTCGGTGCTTTGAGCATTCCCTGTGAGACCAGTATTAGTTTCCGATACACCACTCCAGGTTCAATGTATTCCTTGGACATACTCATTGACGATGAAACACTGAAATTACATCGGAATTAAATACGAAAGGAACAATGCCGCCTTAACTGCAAGATGAGTGGGACTTCTTAGAGTCTGTGCTTTGATCCTTTCCTGTGAGACCAGTATTAGTTTCCGATACACCACTGCAGGTTCAATGTATTCCTTGGACCTTCGCATTGACGATGAAACACAGAAATAGCATCGGAATTAAATACAAAAGGCACAATGCCGCCTTAAGTACAGGAATAGAGACTCTTCTTACATTCGGTGCTTTGAGCATTCCCTGTGAGACCGGTATTAGTTTCCGATACACCACTGCAGGTTCAATGTATTCCTTAGACATACACATTGACAATGAAACACAGAAATCGCATCGGAATTAAACTCAAAAGGCACAATGCCGCCATAAGTGCCAGAATAGAGACCCTTCCTACAGTCGGTGCTTTGAGCATTCCCTGTGAGACCAGTATTAGTTTCCGATACACCACTGCAGGTACAATGTATTCCTTGGACATACACATTGATGATGAAACACAGAAATCGCATCGGAATTAAATACAAAAGGCACAATGCCGCCTTTCGTACAAGAATAGAGACTCTTCTTACAGTCGGTGCTTGGAGCATTCCCTGTGAGACCAGTATTAGTTTCCGATACACCACTCCAGGTTCAATGTATTCCTTGTACATACTCATTGACAATGAAACACTGAAATTACATCGGAATTAAATACAAAAGGAACAATGCCGCCTTAACTGCAAGATGAGTGAGACTTCTTAGAGTCTGTGCTTTGATCCTTTCCTGTGAGACCTGTAATAGTTTCCGATACACCACTGCAGGTTCAATGTATTCCTTGGACCTTCGCATTGACGATGAAACACAGAAATCACATCGGAACTAAATACAAAATGCACAATACCGCAATAAGTACAAGAGTAGAGACTCTTCTTACAGTCGGTGCCTTGAGCAATCCCCGTGATACCAGTATTAGTTTCCGATACACCACTGCAGGTTCAATGAATTCCTTAGACATACACATTGACGATGAAACACTGAAATTACATCGGAATTAAATACAAAAGGCACAATGCCGCCATAAGTGCAAGAATAGAGACTCTTCTTACAGTCGGTGCTTTGAGCTTTCCCTGTGAGACCAGTAATAGTTTCCGATACACCACTCCAGGTTCAATGTATTCCTTGGACATACTCATTGACGATGAAACACTGAAATTACATCGGAATTAAATACAAAAGGAACAATGCCGCCTTAACGGCAAGATGAGTAAGACTTCTTAAGGTCTGTGTTTTGATCATTTCCTGTGAGACCAGTATTAGTTTCCGATACACCACTGCAGGTTCAATGTATTAGTTTGGACCTTCGCATTGGCAATGAGACACAGAAATCGAATCGGAACTAAATACAAAAGGCACAATGCCGCAATAAGTACAAGAATAGAGACTCTTCTTAGAGTCGGTGCTTTGAGCATTCCCTGTGAGACCACTATTAGTTTCCGATACACCACTGCAGGTTCAATGTATTCCTTAGACATACACATTGGCGATGAAACATTGAAATTACATCGGAATTAAATACAAATGGCACAATGACGCCATAAGTGCAAGAATAGAGACTCCTCTTACAGTCGGTGCTTTGAGCATTCCCTGTGAGACCAGTAATAGTTTCCGATACACCACTGCAGGTACAATGTATTCCTTGTACCTTTACATTGACGATGAAACACAGAAATCGCATCGGAACTAAATACAAAAGGCACAATGCGGCTTTAAGTACAAGAATAGAGACTCTTCTTACAGTCGGTGCTTTGAGCATTCCCTGTGAGACCAGTATTAGTTTCTGATACACCACTGCAGGTTCAATGTATTCCTTGGACATACACATTGACGATGAAACACCGAAATCGCATCGGAATTAAATACAAAAGGCAAAAGCCGCCTTTCGTACAAGAATGGAGACTCTTCTTACAGTCGGTGCTTTGAGCATTCCCTGTGAGACCAGTATTAGTTTCCGATACACCACTCCAGGTTCAATGTATTCCTTGGACATACTCATTGACGATGAAACACTGAAATTACATCGGAATTAAATACAAAAGGAACAATGCCGCCTTAACTGCAAGATGAGTGAGACTTCTTAGAGTCTGTGCTTTGATCCTTTCCTGTGAGACCAGTATTAGTTTCCGATACACCACTGCAGGTTCAATGTATTCCTTGGACCTTCGCATTGACGATGAAACACAGAAATCGCATCGGAATTAAATACAAAAGGCACAATGCCGCCTTAAGTACAGGAATAGAGACTCTTCTTACAGTCGGCGCTTTGAGCATTCAGTGTGAGACCAGTATTAGTTTCCGATATACCACTGCAGGTTCAATGTATTCCTTGGACATACGCATTGACGATGAAACACAGAAATCGCATCGGAATCAAATACAAAAGGCACAATGCCGCCCTACGTACAAGAATAGAGACTCTTCTTACAGTCGGTGCTTTGAGCATTCCCTGTGAGACCAGTATTAGTTTCTGATACACCACTGCAGGTTCAATGTATTCCTTGGACATACACACTGTCGATGAAACACAGAAATCGCATCGGAATTAAATACAAAAGGCACAATGCCGCCTTTCGTACAAGAATAGAGACTCTTCTTACAGTCGGTGCTTTGAGCATTCCCTGTGAGACCAGTATTAGTTTCCGATATACCACTGCAGGTTCAATGTATTCCTTGGACATACGCATTGACGATGAAACACAGAAATAGCATCATAATTAAATACAAAAGGCACAATGCCGCCCTACGTACAAGAATAGAGACTCTTCTTCCATTCGGTGCTTTGAGCATTCCCTCTGAGACCGGTATTAGTTTCCGATACACCACAGCAGGTTCAATGTATTCCTTAGACATACACATTGACAATGAAACACAGAAATCGCATCGGAAATAAACTCGAAAGGCACAATGCCGCCATAAGTGCCAGAATAGCGACCCTTCTTACAGTCGGTGCTTTGATCCTTTCCTGTGAGACCAGTATTAGTTTCCGATACACCACTGCAGGTTCAATGTATTCCTTGGACCTTCGCATTGATAATGAAACACAGAAATCGAATCGGAACTAAATACAAAAGGCACAATGCCGCAATAAGTACAAGAATAGAGACTCTTCCTACAGTCGGTGCTTTGAGCATTCCCCGTGAGACCAGTATTAGTTTCCGATACACCACTGCAGGTTCAATGTATTCCTTAGACATACACATTGGCGATGAAACATTGAAATTACATCGGAATTAAATACAAATGGCACAATGCTGCCATAAGTGCAAAAATAGAGACTCCTCTTACAGTCGGTGCTTTGAGCATTCCCTGTGAGACCAGTATTAGTTTCCGATACATTACTGCAGGTACAATGTATTCCTTGTACCTTCACATTGACGATGAAACACAGAAATCGCATCGGAATTAAATACAAAAGGCACAATGCCGCCTTAAGTACAAGAATAGAGACTCTTCTTACAGTCGGTGCTTTGAGCATTCCCTGTGAGACCAGTATTAGTTTCCGATATACCACTGCAGGTTCAATGTATTCCTTGGACATACGCATTGACGATGAAACACAGAAATAGCATCGGAATTAAATACAAAAGGCACAATGCCGCCCTACGTACAAGAATAGAGACTCTTCTTACATTCGGTGCTTTGAGCATTCCCTGTGAGACCGGTATTAGTTTCCGATACACCACTGCAGGTTCAATGTATTCCTTAGACATACACATTGGCGATGAAACATTGAAATTACATCGGAATTAAATACAAATGGCACAATGCTGCCATAAGTGCAAAAATAGAGACTCCTCTTACAGTCGGTGCTTTGAGCATTCCCTGTGAGACCAGTATTAGTTTCCGATACATTACTGCAGGTACAATGTATTCCTTGTACCTTCACATTGACGATGAAACACAGAAATCGCATCGGAATTAAATACAAAAGGCACAATGCCGCCTTAAGTACAAGAATAGAGACTCTTCTTACAGTCGGTGCTTTGAGCATTCCCTGTGAGACCAGTATTAGTTTCTGATACACCACTGCAGGTTCAATGTATTCCTTGGACATACACACTGACGATGAAACACAGAAATCGCATCGGAATTAAATACAAAAGGCACAATGCCGCCTTTCGTACAAGAATAGAGACTCTTCTTACAGTCGGTGCTTTGAGCATTCCCTGTGAGACCAGTATTAGTTTCCGATATACCACTGCAGGTTCAATGTATTCCTTGGACATACGCATTGACGATGAAACACAGAAATAGCATCGGAATTAAATACAAAAGGCACAATGCCGCCCTACGTACAAGAATAGAGACTCTTCTTACATTCGGTGCTTTGAGCATTCCCTGTGAGACCGGTATTAGTTTCCGATACACCACTGCAGGTTCAATGTATTCCTTAGACATACACATTGGCGATGAAACATTGAAATTACATCGGAATTAAATACAAATGGAACAATGCTGCCATAAGTGCAAAAATAGAGACTCCTCTTACAGTCGGTGCTTTGAGCATTCCCTGTGAGACCAGTATTAGTTTCCGATACATTACTGCAGGTACAATGTATTCCTTGTACCTTCACATTGACGATGAAACACAGAAATCGCATCGGAATTAAATACAAAAGGCACAATGCCGCCTTAAGTACAAGAATAGAGACTCTTCTTACAGTCGGTGCTTTGAGCATTCCCTGTGAGACCAGTATTAGTTTCTGATACACCACTGCAGGTTCAATGTATTCCTTGGACATACACACTGACGATGAAACACAGAAATCGCATCGGAATTAAATACAAAAGGCACAATGCCGCCTTTCGTACAAGAATAGAGACTCTTCTTACAGTCGGTGCTTTGAGCATTCCCTGTGAGACCAGTATTAGTTTCCGATATACCACTGCAGGTTCAATGTATTCCTTGGACATACGCATTGACGATGAAACACAGAAATAGCATCGGAATTAAATACAAAAGGCACAATGCCGCCCTACGTACAAGAATAGAGACTCTTCTTACATTCGGTGCTTTGAGCATTCCCTGTGAGACCGGTATTAGTTTCCGATACACCACTGCAGGTACAATGTATTCCTTGGACATACACATTGATGATGAAACACAGAAATCGCATCGGAATTAAATACAAAAGGCACAATGCCGCCTTTCGTACAAGAATAGAGACTCTTCTTACAGTCGGTGCTTGGAGCATTCCCTGTGAGACCAGTATTAGTTTCCGATACACCACTCCAGGTTCAATGTATTCCTTGGACATACTCATTGACAATGAAACACTGAAATTACATCGGAATTAAATACAAAAGGAACAATGCCGCCTTAACTGCAAGATGAGTGAGACTTCTTAGAGTCTGTGCTTTGATCCTTTCCTGTGAGACCTGTATTAGTTTCCGATACACCACTGCAGGTTCAATGTATTCCTTGGACCTTCGCATTGACGATGAAACACAGAAATCACATCGGAACTAAATACAAAATGCACAATACCGCAATAAGTACAAGAGTAGAGACTCTTCTTACAGTCGGTGCCTTGAGCAATCCCTGTGATACCAGTATTAGTTTCCGATACACCACTGCAGGTTCAATGAATTCCTTAGACATACACATTGACGATGAAACACTGAAATTACATCGGAATTAAATACAAAAGGCACAATGCCGCCATAAGTGCAAGAATAGAGACTCTTCTTACAGTCGGTGCTTTGAGCTTTCCCTGTGAGACCAGTAATAGTTTCCGATACACCACTCCAGGTTCAATGTATTCCTTGGACATACTCATTTACGGTGAAACACTGAAATTACATCGGAATTAAATACAAAAGGAACAATGCCGCCTTAACGGCAAGATGAGTAAGACTTCTTAAGGTCTGTGTTTTGATCATTTCCTGTGAGACCAGTATTAGTTTCCGATACACCACTGCAGGTTCAATGTATTCCTTGGACCTTCGCATTGACAATGAAACACAGAAATCGAATCGGAACTAAATACAAAAGGCACAATGCCGCAATAAGTACAAGAATAGAGACTCTTCTTAGAGTCGGTGCTTTGAGCATTCCCTGTGAGACCACTATTAGTTTCCGATACACCACTGCAGGTTCAATGTATTCCTTAGACATACACATTGGCGATGAAACATTGAAATTACATCGGAATTAAATACAAATGGCACAATGACGCCATAAGTGCAAGAATAGAGACTCCTCTTACAGTCGGTGCTTTGAGCATTCCCTGTGAGACCAGTAATAGTTTCCGATACACCACTGCAGGTACAATGTATTCCTTGTACCTTTACATTGACGATGAAACACAGAAATCGCATCGGAACTAAATACAAAAGGCACAATGCGGCTTTAAGTACAAGAATAGAGACTCTTCTTACAGTCGGTGCTTTGAGCATTCCCTGTGAGACCAGTATTAGTTTCTGATACACCACTGCAGGTTCAATGTATTCCTTGGACATACACATTGACGATGAAACACCGAAATCGCATCGGAATTAAATACAAAAGGCACAAAGCCGCCTTTCGTACAAGAATGGAGACTCTTCTTACAGTCGGTGCTTTGAGCATTCCCTGTGAGACCAGTATTAGTTTCCGATACACCACTCCAGGTTCAATGTATTCCTTGGACATACTCATTGACGATGAAACACTGAAATTACATCGGAATTAAATACAAAAGGAACAATGCCGCCTTAACTGCAAGATGAGTGAGACTTCTTAGAGTCTGTGCTTTGATCCTTTCCTGTGAGACCAGTATTAGTTTCCGATACACCACTGCAGGTTCAATGTATTCCTTGGACCTTCGCATTGACGATGAAACACAGAAATCGCATCGGAATTAAATACAAAAGGCACAATGCCGCCTTAAGTACAGGAATAGAGACTCTTCTTACAGTCGGCGCTTTGAGCATTCAGTGTGAGACCAGTATTAGTTTCCGATATACCACTGCAGGTTCAATGTATTCCTTGGACATACGCATTGACGATGAAACACAGAAATCGCATCGGAATCAAATACAAAAGGCACAATGCCGCCCTACGTACAAGAATAGAGACTCTTCTTACAGTCGGTGCTTTGAGCATTCCCTGTGAGACCAGTATTAGTTTCTGATACACCACTGCAGGTTCAATGTATTCCTTGGACATACACACTGTCGATGAAACACAGAAATCGCATCGGAATTAAATACAAAAGGCACAATGCCGCCTTTCGTACAAGAATAGAGACTCTTCTTACAGTCGGTGCTTTGAGCATTCCCTGTGAGACCAGTATTAGTTTCCGATATACCACTGCAGGTTCAATGTATTCCTTGGACATACGCATTGACGATGAAACACAGAAATAGCATCATAATTAAATACAAAAGGCACAATGCCGCCCTACGTACAAGAATAGAGACTCTTCTTCCATTCGGTGCTTTGAGCATTCCCTCTGAGACCGGTATTAGTTTCCGATACACCACAGCAGGTTCAATGTATTCCTTAGACATACACATTGACAATGAAACACAGAAATCGCATCGGAAATAAACTCGAAAGGCACAATGCCGCCATAAGTGCCAGAATAGCGACCCTTCTTACAGTCGGTGCTTTGATCCTTTCCTGTGAGACCAGTATTAGTTTCCGATACACCACTGCAGGTTCAATGTATTCCTTGGACCTTCGCATTGATAATGAAACACAGAAATCGAATCGGAACTAAATACAAAAGGCACAATGCCGCAATAAGTACAAGAATAGAGACTCTTCCTACAGTCGGTGCTTTGAGCATTCCCCGTGAGACCAGTATTAGTTTCCGATACACCACTGCAGGTTCAATGTATTCCTTAGACATACACATTGGCGATGAAACATTGAAATTACATCGGAATTAAATACAAATGGCACAATGCTGCCATAAGTGCAAAAATAGAGACTCCTCTTACAGTCGGTGCTTTGAGCATTCCCTGTGAGACCAGTATTAGTTTCCGATACATTACTGCAGGTACAATGTATTCCTTGTACCTTCACATTGACGATGAAACACAGAAATCGCATCGGAATTAAATACAAAAGGCACAATGCCGCCTTAAGTACAAGAATAGAGACTCTTCTTACAGTCGGTGCTTTGAGCATTCCCTGTGAGACCAGTATTAGTTTCCGATATACCACTGCAGGTTTAATGTATTCCTTGGACATACGCATTGACGATGAAACACAGAAATAGCATCGGAATTAAATACAAAAGGCACAATGCCGCCCTACGTACAAGAATAGAGACTCTTCTTACATTCGGTGCTTTGAGCATTCCCTGTGAGACCGGTATTAGTTTCCGATACACCACTGCAGGTTCAATGTATTCCTTAGACATACACATTGGCGATGAAACATTGAAATTACATCGGAATTAAATACAAATGGCACAATGCTGCCATAAGTGCAAAAATAGAGACTCCTCTTACAGTCGGTGCTTTGAGCATTCCCTGTGAGACCAGTATTAGTTTCCGATACATTACTGCAGGTACAATGTATTCCTTGTACCTTCACATTGACGATGAAACACAGAAATCGCATCGGAATTAAATACAAAAGGCACAATGCCGCCTTAAGTACAAGAATAGAGACTCTTCTTACAGTCGGTGCTTTGAGCATTCCCTGTGAGACCAGTATTAGTTTCTGATACACCACTGCAGGTTCAATGTATTCCTTGGACATACACACTGACGATGAAACACAGAAATCGCATCGGAATTAAATACAAAAGGCACAATGCCGCCTTTCGTACAAGAATAGAGACTCTTCTTACAGTCGGTGCTTTGAGCATTCCCTGTGAGACCAGTATTAGTTTCCGATATACCACTGCAGGTTCAATGTATTCCTTGGACATACGCATTGACGATGAAACACAGAAATAGCATCGGAATTAAATACAAAAGGCACAATGCCGCCCTACGTACAAGAATAGAGACTCTTCTTACATTCGGTGCTTTGAGCATTCCCTGTGAGACCGGTATTAGTTTCCGATACACCACTGCAGGTTCAATGTATTCCTTAGACATACACATTGGCGATGAAACATTGAAATTACATCGGAATTAAATACAAATGGAACAATGCTGCCATAAGTGCAAAAATAGAGACTCCTCTTACAGTCGGTGCTTTGAGCATTCCCTGTGAGACCAGTATTAGTTTCCGATACATTACTGCAGGTACAATGTATTCCTTGTACCTTCACATTGACGATGAAACACAGAAATCGCATCGGAATTAAATACAAAAGGCACAATGCCGCCTTAAGTACAAGAATAGAGACTCTTCTTACAGTCGGTGCTTTGAGCATTCCCTGTGAGACCAGTATTAGTTTCTGATACACCACTGCAGGTTCAATGTATTCCTTGGACATACACACTGACGATGAAACACAGAAATCGCATCGGAATTAAATACAAAAGGCACAATGCCGCCTTTCGTACAAGAATAGGGACTCTTCTTACAGTCGGTGCTTTGAGCATTCCCTGTGAGACCAGTATTAGTTTCCGATATACCACTGCAGGTTCAATGTATTCCTTGGACATACTCATTGACAATGAAACACTGAAATTACATCGGAATTAAATACAAAAGGAACAATGCCGCCTTAACTGCAAGATGAGTGAGACTTCTTAGAGTCTGTGCTTTGATCCTTTCCTGTGAGACCTGTATTAGTTTCCGATACACCACTGCAGGTTCAATGTATTCCTTGGACCTTCGCATTGACGATGAAACACAGAAATCACATCGGAACTAAATACAAAATGCACAATACCGCAATAAGTACAAGAGTAGAGACTCTTCTTACAGTCGGTGCCTTGAGCAATCCCTGTGATACCAGTATTAGTTTCCGATACACCACTGCAGGTTCAATGAATTCCTTAGACATACACATTGACGATGAAACACTGAAATTACATCGGAATTAAATACAAAAGGCACAATGCCGCCATAAGTGCAAGAATAGAGACTCTTCTTACAGTCGGTGCTTTGAGCTTTCCCTGTGAGACCAGTAATAGTTTCCGATACACCACTCCAGGTTCAATGTATTCCTTGGACATACTCATTTACGATGAAACACTGAAATTACATCGGAATTAAATACAAAAGGAACAATGCCGCCTTAACGGCAAGATGAGTAAGACTTCTTAAGGTCTGTGTTTTGATCATTTCCTGTGAGACCAGTATTAGTTTCCGATACACCACTGCAGGTTCAATGTATTCCTTGGACCTTCGCATTGACAATGAAACACAGAAATCGAATCGGAACTAAATACAAAAGGCACAATGCCGCAATAAGTACAAGAATAGAGACTCTTCTTAGAGTCGGTGCTTTGAGCATTCCCTGTGAGACCACTATTAGTTTCCGATACACCACTGCAGGTTCAATGTATTCCTTAGACATACACATTGGCGATGAAACATTGAAATTACATCGGAATTAAATACAAATGGCACAATGACGCCATAAGTGCAAGAATAGAGACTCCTCTTACAGTCGGTGCTTTGAGCATTCCCTGTGAGACCAGTAATAGTTTCCGATACACCACTGCAGGTACAATGTATTCCTTGTACCTTTACATTGACGATGAAACACAGAAATCGCATCGGAACTAAATACAAAAGGCACAATGCGGCTTTAAGTACAAGAATAGAGACTCTTCTTACAGTCGGTGCTTTGAGCATTCCCTGTGAGACCAGTATTAGTTTCTGATACACCACTGCAGGTTCAATGTATTCCTTGGACATACACATTGACGATGAAACACCGAAATCGCATCGGAATTAAATACAAAAGGCACAAAGCCGCCTTTCGTACAAGAATGGAGACTCTTCTTACAGTCGGTGCTTTGAGCATTCCCTGTGAGACCAGTATTAGTTTCCGATACACCACTCCAGGTTCAATGTATTCCTTGGACATACTCATTGACGATGAAACACTGAAATTACATCGGAATTAAATACAAAAGGAACAATGCCGCCTTAACTGCAAGATGAGTGAGACTTCTTAGAGTCTGTGCTTTGATCCTTTCCTGTGAGACCAGTATTAGTTTCCGATACACCACTGCAGGTTCAATGTATTCCTTGGACCTTCGCATTGACGATGAAACACAGAAATCGCATCGGAATTAAATACAAAAGGCACAATGCCGCCTTAAGTACAGGAATAGAGACTCTTCTTACAGTCGGCGCTTTGAGCATTCAGTGTGAGACCAGTATTAGTTTCCGATATACCACTGCAGGTTCAATGTATTCCTTGGACATACGCATTGACGATGAAACACAGAAATCGCATCGGAATCAAATACAAAAGGCACAATGCCGCCCTACGTACAAGAATAGAGACTCTTCTTACAGTCGGTGCTTTGAGCATTCCCTGTGAGACCAGTATTAGTTTCTGATACACCACTGCAGGTTCAATGTATTCCTTGGACATACACACTGTCGATGAAACACAGAAATCGCATCGGAATTAAATACAAAAGGCACAATGCCGCCTTTCGTACAAGAATAGAGACTCTTCTTACAGTCGGTGCTTTGAGCATTCCCTGTGAGACCAGTATTAGTTTCCGATATACCACTGCAGGTTCAATGTATTCCTTGGACATACGCATTGACGATGAAACACAGAAATAGCATCATAATTAAATACAAAAGGCACAATGCCGCCCTACGTACAAGAATAGAGACTCTTCTTCCATTCGGTGCTTTGAGCATTCCCTCTGAGACCGGTATTAGTTTCCGATACACCACAGCAGGTTCAATGTATTCCTTAGACATACACATTGACAATGAAACACAGAAATCGCATCGGAAATAAACTCGAAAGGCACAATGCCGCCATAAGTGCCAGAATAGCGAACCTTCTTACAGTCGGTGCTTTGATCCTTTCCTGTGAGACCAGTATTAGTTTCCGATACACCACTGCAGGTTCAATGTATTCCTTGGACCTTCGCATTGACAATGAAACACAGAAATCGAATCGGAACTAAATACAAAAGGCACAATGCCGCAATAAGTACAAGAATAGAGACTCTTCCTACAGTCGGTGCTTTGAGCATTCCCCGTGAGACCAGTATTAGTTTCCGATACACCACTGCAGGTTCAATGTATTCCTTAGACATACACATTGGCGATGAAACATTGAAATTACATCGGAATTAAATACAAATGGCACAATGCTGCCATAAGTGCAAAAATAGAGACTCCTCTTACAGTCGGTGCTTTGAGCATTCCCTGTGAGACGAGTATTAGTTTCCGATACATTACTGCAGGTACAATGTATTCCTTGTACCTTCACATTGACGATGAAACACAGAAATCGCATCGGAATTAAATACAAAAGGCACAATGCCGCCTTAAGTACAAGAATAGAGACTCTTCTTACAGTCGGTGCTTTGAGCATTCCCTGTGAGACCAGTATTAGTTTCTGATACACCACTGCAGGTTCAATGTATTCCTTGGACATACACACTGACGATGAAACACAGAAATCGCATCGGAATTAAATACAAAAGGCACAATGCCGCCTTTCGTACAAGAATAGAGACTCTTCTTACAGTCGGTGCTTTGAGCATTCCCTGTGAGACCAGTATTAGTTTCCGATATACCACTGCAGGTTCAATGTATTCCTTGGACATACGCATTGACGATGAAACACAGAAATAGCATCGGAATTAAATACAAAAGGCACAATGCCGCCCTACGTACAAGAATAGAGACTCTTCTTACATTCGGTGCTTTGAGCATTCCCTGTGAGACCGGTATTAGTTTCCGATACACCACTGCAGGTTCAATGTATTCCTTAGACATACACATTGACAATGAAACACAGAAATCGCATCGGAATTAAACTCGAAAGGCACAATGCCGCCATAAGTGCCAGAATAGCGACCCTTCTTACAGTCGGTGCTTGGAGCATTCCCTGTGAGACCAGTATTAGTTTCCGATACACCACTGCAGGTACAATGTATTCCTTGTACCTTCACATTGACGATGAAACACAGAAATCGCATCGGAATTAAATACAAAAGGCACAATGTCGCCTTAAGTACAAGAATAGAGACTCTTCTTACAGTCGGTGCTTTGAGCATTCCCTGTGAGACCAGTATTAGTTTCTGATACACCACTGCAGGTTCAATGTATTCCTTGGACATACACATTGACGATGAAACACAGAAATCGCATCGGAATTAAATACAAAAGGCACAATGCCGCCTTTCGTACAAGAATAGAGACTCTTCTTACAGTCGGTGCTTTGAGCATTCCCTGTGAGACCAGTATTAGTTTCCGATACACCACTCCAGGTTCAATGTATTCCTTGGACATACTCATTGACGATGAAACACTGTAATTACATCGGAATTAAATACAAAAGGAACAATGCCGCCTTAACTGCAAGATGAGTGAGACTTCTTAGAGTCTGTGCTTTGATCCTTTCCTGTGAGACCTGTATTAGTTTCCGATACACCACTGCAGGTTCAATGTATTCCTTGGACCTTCGCATTGACGATGAAACACAGAAATCACATCGGAACTAAATACAAAATGCACAATACCGCAATAAGTACAAGAGTAGAGACTCTTCTAACAGGCGGTGCCGTGAGCATTCCCTGTGAGACCAGTATTAGTTTCCGATACATCACTGCAGGTGCAATGAATTCCTTAGACATACACATTGACGATGAAACACTGAAATTACATCGGAATTAAATACAAAAGTCACAATGCCGCCATAAGTGCAAGAATAGAGACTCTTCTTACAGTCGGTGCTTTGAGCTTTCCCTGTGAGACCAGTATTAGTTTCCGACACACCACTCCAGGTTCAATGTATTCCTTGGACATACTCATTGACGATGAAACACTGAAAATACATCGCAATTAAATACAAAAGGAACAATGCCACCTTAACGGCAAGATGAGTAAGACTTCTTAAGGTCTGTGCTTTGATCCTTTCCTGTGAGACCAGTATTAGTTTCCGATACACCACTGCAGGTTCAATGTATTCCTTGGACCTTCGCATTGACAATGAAACACAGAAATCGAATCGGAACTAAATACAAAAGGCACAATGCCGCAATAAGTACAAGAATAGAGACTCTTCTTACAGTCGGTGCTTTGAGCATTCCCCGTGAGACCAGTATTAGTTTCCGATACACCACTGCAGGTTCAATGTATTCCTTGGACATACTCATTGACGATGAAACACTGAAATTGCATCGGCATTAAATACAAATGGAACAATGCCGCCTTAACGGCAAGATGAGTAAGACTTCCTAAGTTCTGTGCTTTGATCCTTTCCTGTGAGACCAGTATTAGTTTCCGATACACCACTGCAGGTTCAATGTATTCCTTGGACCTTCGCATTGACAATGAAACACAGAAATCGAATCGGAACTAAATACAAAAGGCACAATGCCGCAATAAGTACAAGAATAGAGACTCTTCTTACAGTCGGTGCTTTGAGCATTCCCTGTGAGACCAGTATTAGTTTCCGATACACCACTGCAGCTTCAATGTATTCCTTGGACCTTCAGATTGACGATGAAACACAGAAATCGCATCGGAATTAAATACAAAAGGCACAATGCCGCCTTAAGTACAAGAATAGAGACTCTTCTTACAGTCGGTGCTTTGAGCATTCCCTGTGAGACCAGTATTAGTTTCTGATACACCACTGCAGGTTCAATGTATTCCTTGGACATACACACTGACGATGAAACACAGAAATCGCATCGGAATTAAATACAAAAGGCACAATGCCGCCTTTCGTACAAGAGTAGAGACTCTTCTTACAGTCGGTGCTTTGAGCATTCCCTGTGAGACCAGTATTAGTTTCCGATATACCACTGCAGGTTCAATGTATTCCTTGGACATACGCATTGACGATGAAACACAGAAATAGCATCATAATTAAATACAAAAGGCACAATGCCGCCCTACGTACAAGAATAGAGACTCTTCTTACATTCGGTGCTTTGAGCATTCCCTGTGAGACCGGTATTAGTTTCCGATACACCACTGCAGGTTCAATGTATTCCTTAGACATACACATTGACAATGAAACACAGAAATCGCATCGGAATTAAACTCGAAAGGCACAATGCCGCCATAAGTGCCAGAATAGCGACCCTTCTTACAGTCGGTGCTTTGAGCATTCCCTGTGAGACCAGTATTAGTTTCCGATACACCACTGCAGGTACAATGTATTCCTTGTACCTTCACATTGACGATGAATCACAGAAATCGCATCGGAATTAAATACAAAAGGCACAATGTCGCCTTAAGTACAAGAATAGAGACTCTTCTTACAGTCGGTGCTTTGAGCATTCCCTGTGAGACCAGTATTAGTTTCTGATACACCACTGCAGGTTCAATGTATTCCTTGGACATACACATTGACGATGAAACACAGAAATCGCATCGGAATTAAATACAAAAGGCACAATGCCGCCTTTCGTACAAGAATAGAGACTCTTCTTACAGTCGGTGCTTTGAGCATTCCCTGTGAGACCAGTATTAGTTTCCGATACACCACTCCAGGTTCAATGTATTCCTTGGACATACCCATTGACGATGAAACACTGTAATTACATCGGAATTAAATACAAAAGGAACAATGCCGCCTTAACTGCAAGATGAGTGAGACTTCTTAGAGTCTGTGCTTTGATCCTTTCCTGTGAGACCTGTATTAGTTTCCGATACACCACTGCAGGTTCAATGTATACCTTGGACCTTCGCATTGACGATGAAACACAGAAATCACATCGGAACTAAATACAAAATGCACAATACCGCAATAAGTACAAGAGTAGAGACTCTTCTAACAGTCGGTGCCGTGAGCATTCCCTGTGAGACCAGTATTAGTTTCCGATACATCACTGCAGGTTCAATGAATTCCTGAGACATACACATTGACGATGAAACACTGAAATTACATCGGAATTAAATACAAAAGTCACAATGCCGCCATAAGTGCAAGAATAGAGACTCTTCTTACAGTCGGTGCTTTGAGCATTCCCTGTGAGACCAGTATTAGTTTCTGATACACCACTGCAGGTTCAATGTATTCCTTGGACATACACATTCACGATGAAACACAGAAATCGCATCGGAATTAAATACAAAAGGCACAATGCCGCCATTCGTACAAGAATAGAGACTCTTCTTACAGTCAGTGCTTTGAGCATTCCCTGTGAGACCAGTATTAGTTTCCGATACACCACTCCAGGTTCAATGTATTCCTTGGACATACTCATTGACGATGAAACACTGAAATTACATCGGAATTTAATACAAAAGGAACAATGCCGCCTTAACTGCAAGATGGGTGAGACTTCTTAGAGTCTGTGCTTTGATCCTTTCCTGTGAGACCAGTATTAGTTTCCGATACACCACTGCAGGTTCAATGTATTCCTTGGACCTTCGCATTGACGATGAAACACAGAAATCGCATCGGAATTAAATACAAAAGGCACAATGCCGCCTTAAGTACAGGAATAGAGACTCTTCTTACAGTCGGTGCTTTGAGCATTCAGTGTGAGACCAGTATTAGTTTCCGATATACCACTGCAGGTTCAATGTATTCCTTGGACATACGCATTGACGATGAAACACAGAAATCGCATCGGAATCAAATTCAAAAGGCACAATGCCGCCCTACGTACAAGAATAGAGACTCTTCTTACATTCGGTGCATTGAGCATTCCCTGTGAGACCGGTATTAGTTTCCGATACACCACTGCAGGTTCAATGTATTCCTTAGACATACACATTGACAATGAAACACAGAAATCGCATCGGAATTAAACTCAAAAGGCACAATGCTGCCATAAGTGCCAGAATAGAGACTCTTCTTACAGTCGGTGCTTTGAGCATTCCCTGTGAGACCAGTATTAATTTCCGATACACCACTGCAGGTACAATGTATTCCTTGGACATACACATTGACGATGAAACACAGAAATCGCATCGGAATTAAATAAAAAAGGCACAATGCCGCCTTTCGTACAAGAATAGAGACTCTTCTTACAGTCGGTGCTTTGAGAGTTCCCTGTGAGACCAGTATTAGTTTCCGATACACCACTCCAGGTTCAATGTATTCCTTGGACATACTCATTGACGATGAAACACTGAAATTACATCGGAATTAAATACAAAAGGAACAATGCCGCCTTTCGTACAAGAATAGAGACTCTTCTTACAGTCGGTGCTTTGAGCATTCCCTGTGAGACCAGTATTAGTTTCCGATATACCACTGCAGGTTCAATGTATTGTTGGACATACGCATTGACGATAAAACACAGAAATAGCATCATAATTAAATACAAATGGCACAATGCTGCCATAAGTGCAAAAATAGAGACTCCTCTTACAGTCGGTGCTTTGAGCATTCCCTGTGAGACCAGTATTAGTTTCCGATACATTACTGCAGGTACAATGTATTCCTTGTCCCTTCACATTGACGATGAAACACAGAAATCGCATCGGAATTAAATACAAAAGGCACAATGCCGCCTTAAGTACAAGAATAGAGACTCTTCTTACAGTCGGTGCTTTGAGCATTCCCTGTGAGACCAGTATTAGTTTCTGATACACCACTGCAGGTTCAATGTATTCCTTGGACATACACACTGACGATGAAACACAGAAATCGCATCGGAATTAAATACAAAAGGCAAAATGCCGCCTTTCGTACAAGAATAGAGACTCTTCTTACAGTCGGTGCTTTGAGCATTCCCTGTGAGACCAGTATTAGTTTCCGATATACCACTGCAGGTTCAGTGTATTCCTTGGACATACGCATTGACGATAAAACACAGAAATAGCATCATAATTAAATACAAAAGGCACAATGCCTCCCTACGTACAAGAATAGAGACTCTTCTTACATTCGGTGCTTTGAGCATTCCCTGTGAGACCGGTATTAGTTTCCGATACACCACTGCAGGTTCAATGTATTCCTTAGACATACACATTGACAATGAAACACAGAAATCGCATCGGAATTAAACTCGAAAGGCACAATGCCGCCATAAGTGCCAGAATAGCGACCCTTCTTACAGTCGGTGCTTTGATCCTTTCCTGTGAGACCAGTATTAGTTTCCGATACCCCACTGCAGGTTCAATGTATTCCTTGGACCTTCGCATTGACAATGAAACACAGAAATCGAATCGGAACTAAATACAAAAGGCACAATGCCGCAATAAGTACAAGAATAGAGACTCTTCTTACAGTCGGTGCTTTGAGCATTCCCCGTGAGACCAGTATTAGTTTCCGATACACCACTGCAGGTTCAATGTATTCCTTAGACATACACATTGGCGATGAAACATTGAAATTACATCGGAATTAAATACAAATGGCACAATGCTGCCATAAGTGCAAAAATAGAGACTCCTCTTACAGTCGGTGCTTTGAGCATTCCCTGTGAGACCAGTATTAGTTTCCGATACATTACTGCAGGTACAATGTATTCCTTGTACCTTCACATTGACGATGAAACACAGAAATCGCATCGGAATTAAATACAAAAGGCACAATGCCGCCTTAAGTACAAGAATAGAGACTCTTCTTACAGTCGGTGCTTTGAGCATTCCCTGTGAGACCAGTATTAGGTTCTGATACACCACTGCAGGTTCAATGTATTCCTTGGACATACACACTGACGATGAAACACAGAAATCGCATCGGAATTAAATACAAAAGGCACAATGCCGCCTTTCGTACAAGAATAGAGACTCTTCTTACAGTCGGTGCTTTGAGCATTCCCTGTGAGACCAGTATTAGTTTCCGATATACCACTGCAGGTTCAATGTATTCCTTGGACATACGCATTGACGATGAAACACAGAAATAGCATCGGAATTAACTACAAAAGGCACAATGCCGCCCTACGTACAAGAATAGAGACTCTTCTTACATTCGGTGCTTTGAGCATTCCCTGTGAGACTGGTATTAGTTTCCGATACACCACTGCAGGTTCAATGTGTTCCTTAGACATACACATTGACAATGAAACACAGAAATCGCAACGGAATTAAACTCGAAAGGCACAATGCCGCCATAAGTGCCAGAATAGCGACCCTTCTTACAGTCGGTGCTTTGAGCATTCCCTGTGAGACCAGTACTAGTTTCCGATACACCACTGCAGGTACAATGTATTCCTTGTACCTTCACATTGACGATGAAACACAGAAATGGCATCGGAATTAAATACAAAAGGCACAATGTCGCCTTAAGTACAAGAATAGAGACTCTTCTTACAGTCGGTGTTTTGAGCATTCCCTGTGAGACCAGTATTAGTTTCTGATACACCACTGCAGGTTCAATGTATTCCTTGGTCATACACATTGACGATGAAACACAGAAATCGCATCGGAATTAAATACAAAAGGCACAATGCCGCCTTTCGTACAAGAATAGAGACTCTTCTTACAGTCGGTGCTTTGAGCATTCCCTGTGAGACCAGTATTAGTTTGCGATACACCACTCCAGGTTCAATGTATTCCTTGGACATACTCATTGACGATGAAACACTGAAATTACATCGGAATTAAATACAAAAGGAACAATGCCCCCTTAACTGCAAGATGAGTGAGACTTCTTAGCGTCTGTGCTTTGATCCTTTCCTGTGAGACCAGTATTAGTTTCCGATACACCACTGCAGGTTCAATGTATTCCTTGGACCTTCGCATTGACGATGATACACAGAAATCGCATCGGAATTAAATACAAAAGGCACAATGCCGCCTTAAGTACAGGAATAGAGACTCTTCTTACAGTCGGTGCTTTGAGCATTCCCTGTGAGACCAGTATTAGTTTCCGATATACCACTGCAGGTTCAATGTATTCCTTGGACATACGCATTGACGATGAAACACAGAAATCGCATCGGAATTAAATACAAAAGGCACAATGCCGCCCTACGTACAAGAAAAGAGACTCTTCTTACATTCGGTGCTTTGAGCATTCCCTGTGAGACCGGTATTAGTTTCCGATACACCACTGCAGGTTCAATGTATTCCTTAGACATACACATTGACAATGAAACACAGAAATCGCATCGGAATTAAACTCAAAAGGCACAATGCCGCCATAAATGCCAGAATAGAGACCCTTCTTACAGTCGGTGCTTTGAGCATTCCCTGTGAGGCCAGTATTAGTTTCCGATACACCTCAGCATGTACAATGTATTCCTTGGAACTCCACATTGACGATGAAACACAGAAATCGCCTCGGAATTAATACAAAAGGCACAATGCCGCAATAAGCACAAGAATAGAGACACTTCTTACAGTCGGTGCTTTGAGCATTTCCTGTGAGACCAGTATTAGTTTCCGATACACCACTGCAGGTTCAATGTATTCCTTGTACCTTCACATTGACGATGAAACACAGAAATCGCATCGGAATTAAATGCAAAAGGCACAATGCCGCCTTAAGTACAAGAATAGAGACTCTTCTTACAGTCGTTGCTTTGAGCATTCCCCGTGAGACCAGTATTAGTTTCCGATACACCACTGCAGGTTCAATGTATTCCTTGGACATACTCATTGACGATGAAACACTGAAATTACATCGGCATTAAATACAAAAGGAACAATGCCGCCTTAACGGCAAGATGAGTAAGACTTCCTAAGTTCTGTGCTTTGATCCTTTCCTGTGAGACCAGTATTAGTTTCCGATACACCACTGCAGGTTCAATGTATTCCTTGGACCTTCGCATTGACAATGAAACACAGAAATCGAATCGGAACTAAATACAAAAGGCACAATGCCGCAATAAGTACAAGAATAGAGACTCTTCTTACAGTCGGTGCTTTGAGCATTCTCTGTGAGACCAGTATTCGTTTCCGATACACCACTGCAGGTTCAATGTATTCCTTAGGCATACACATTGGCGATGATACATTGAAATTACATCGGAATTAAATACAAATGGCACAATGCCGCCATAAGTGCAAGAATAGAGACTCCTCTTACAGTCGGTGCTTTGAGCATTCCCTGTGAGACCAGTATTAGTTTCCGATACACCACTGCAGCTTCAATGTATTCCTTGGACCTTCAGATTGACGATGAAACATAGAAATCGTATCAGAATTAAATACAAAAAGCACAATGCCGCCTTCGTACAAGAATATAGACTCTTCTTACAGTCGGTGCTTTGAGCATTCCCTGTGAGACCAGTATTAGTTTCCGATACACCACTCCAGGTTCAATGTATTCCTTGGACATACTCATTGACGATGAAACACTGAAATTACATCGGAATTAAATACAAAAGGAACAATGCCCCCTTAACTGCAAGATGAGTGAGACTTCTTAGCGTCTGTGCTTTGATCCTTTCCTGTGAGACCAGTATTAGTTTCCGATACACCACTGCAGGTTCAATGTATTCCTTGGACCTTCGCATTGACGATGAAACACAGAAATCGCATCGGAATTAAATGCAAAAGGCACAATGCCGCCTTAAGTACAGGAATAGAGACTCTTCTTACAGTCGGTACTTTGAGCATTCCCTGTGAGACCAGTGTTAGTTTCCGATATACCACTGCAGGTTCAATGTATTCCTTGGACATACGCATTGACGATGAAACACAGAAATCGCATCGGAATTAAATACAAAAGGCACAATGCCGCCCTACGTACAAGAAAAGAGTCTCTTCTTACATTCGGTGCTTTGAGCATTCCCTGTGAGACCGGTATTAGTTTCCGATACACCACTGCAGGGTCAATGTATTCCTTAGACATACACATTGACAATGAAACACAGAAATCGCATCGGAATTAAACTCAAAAGGCACAATGCCGCCATAAATGCCAGAATAGAGACCCTTCTTACAGTCGGTGCTTTGAGCATTCCCTGTGAGACCAGTATTAGTTTCCGATACACCTCAGCATGTACAATGTATTCCTTGGAACTCCACATTGACGATGAAACACAGATATCGCATCGGAATTAAATACAAAAGGCACAATGCCGCCTTAAGTACAAGAATTGAGACTCTTCCTACAGTGGATGCTTTGAGCATTCCCTGTGAGACCAGTATTAGTTTCCGATACACCACTGCTGGTTCAATGGATTCCTTGGACATACGCATTGACGATGAAACACAGAAATCGCCTCGGAATTAATACAAAAGGCACAATGCCGCAATAAGCACAAGAATAGAGACACTTCTTACAGTCGGTGCTTTGAGCATTTCCTGTGAGACCAGTATTAGTTTCCGTTACACCACTGCAGGTTCAATGTATTCCTTAGACATACACATTGACGATGAAACACTGAAATTACATTGGAATTAAATATAAAAGGCACAATGCCACCATAAGTGCAAGTATAGAGACTCCTCTTACAGTCGGTGCTTTGAGCATTCCCTGTGAGATCAGTATTGGTTTCAGATACACCACTGCAGGTACAATGTATTCCTTGTACCTTCACATTGACGATGAAACACAGAAATCGCATCGGAATTAAATGCAAAAGGCACAATGCCGCCTTAAGTACAAGAATAGAGACTCTTCTTACAGTCGGTGCTTTGAGCATTGCCTGTGAGACCAGTATTAGTTTCCGATACACCACTGCAGGTTCAATGTATTGCTTGGACATACACACTGACGATGAAACATAGAAATCGCATCGGAATTAAATACAAAAGGCACAATGCCGCCTTACGTACAAGAATAGGGACTAATCTTACAGTCGGTGCTTTGAGCATTCCCTGTGAGACCAGTATTAGTTTCCGATACACCACACCAGGTTCAATGTATTCCTTGGACATACTCATTGACGATGGAACACTGAAATTACATCGGAATTAAATTCAAAAGGAACAATGCCGCCTTAACGGCAAGATAAGTGAGGGTTCTTAGAGTCTATGCTTTGATCCTTTCCTGTATGACCAGTATTAGTTTCCAATACACCATTGCAGGTACAATGTATTCCTTGGACCATCGCATTGACTATGAAACACAGAGATCGAATCGGAACTATATACAAAAGGCACAATGCCGCAATAAGTACAAGAATAGAGACTCTTCTTACAGTCGGTGCTTTGAGCATTCCCTGTGAGACCAGTATTAGTTTCCGATACATCACTGCAGGTTCAATGTATTCCTTAGACATACACATTAACGATGAAACGCTGATATTACATCGGAATTAAATACAAATGGCACAATGCCGCCATAAGTGCAAGAATAGAGACTCCTATTACAGTCGGTGCTTTGAGCATTCCCTGTGAGACCAATATTAGTTTCCGATACACCACTGCAGGTACAATGTATTCCTTGTACCTTCACATTGACGATGAAACACAGAATTTGCATCGGAATTAAATACTAAAGGCATAATGCCGCCTTCAGTACAGGAATAGAGTCTCTTCTTACAGTCGGTGCTTTGAGCATTTCCTGTGAGACCAGTATTAGTTTCCGATACACGACTGCATGTTCAATGTATTGTTTGGACATACACATTGACGATGAAACACAGAAATTGCATCGGAATTAAATACAAAAGGCACAATGCCGCCTTACATACAGGAATAGAGACTCTTCTTACAGTCGGTGCTTTGAGCATTCCTTGTGAGACCAGTATTAGTTTCTGATACACCACTGCTGGTTCAATGTATTCCTTGGATAGACGCAATGACGATGAAACACTGAAATTACATCGGAATTATATACAAAAGGAACAGTGCCGCCTTAACCGCAAGATGAGTGGGACTTCTTAGAGTCTGTGCTTTGATCCTTTCCTGTGAGACCTGTATTAGTTTCCGATACAACACTGCAGGTTCAATGTATTCCTTGGACATTCGCATTGACGATGAAACACAGAAATCACATCGGAACTAAATACAAAATGCACAATACCGCAATAAGTACAAGAGTAGGGACTCTTCTTACAGTCGGTGCCTTGAGCATTCCCTGTGAGACCAGTATTAGTTTCCGATACACCACTGCAGGTTCAATGAATTCCTTAGACATACACATTGACGATGAAACACTGAAATTACATCGGAATTAAATACAAAAGGCACAATGCCGCCATAAGTGCAAGAATAGAGACTCTACTTGCAGTCGGTGCTTTGAGCTTTCCCTGTGAGACCAGTATTAGTTTCCGATACACCACTCCAGGTTCAATGTATTCCTTGGACATACTCATTGATGATGAAACACTGAAATTACATCGGAAATAAATACAAAAGGAACAATGCCGCCTTAACGACAAGATGAGTACGACTTCTTAAGGTCTGTGCTTTGATCCTTTCCTGTGAGACCAGTATTAGTTTCCGATACACCACTGCAGGTTCGATGTATTCCTTGGACCTTCGCATTGGCAATGAAACACAGAAATCGAATCGGAACTAAATACAAAAGGCACAATGCCGCAATAAGTACAAGAATAGAGACTCTTCTTACAGTCGGTGCTTTGAGCATTCCCTGTGAGACCAGTTTAGTTTCCGATACACCACTGCAGGTACAATGTATTCCTTGTACCTTCACATTGACGATGAAACACAGAAATCGCATCGGAATTAAATACAAAAGGCACAATGCCGCCTTAAGTACAAGAATAGAGACTCTTCTTACAGTCGGTGCTTTGAGCATTCCCTGTGAGACCAGTATTAGTTTCTGATACACCACTGCAGGTTCAATGTATTCCTTGGACATACACATTGACGATGATACACAGAAATCGCATCGGAATTAAATGCAAAAGGCACAATGCCGCCTTTCGTACAAGAATAGAGACTCTTCTTACAGTCGGTGCTTTGAGCATTCCCTGTGAGACCAGTATTAGTTTCCGATACACCACTCCAAGTTCAATGTATTCCTTGGACATACTCATTGACGATGAAACACTGAAATTACATCGGAATTAAATACAAAAGGAACAATGCCGCCTTAACTGCAAGATGAGTGAGACTTCTTAGAGTCTGTGCTTTGATCCTTTCCTGTGAGACCAGTATTAGTTTCCGATACACCACTGCAGGTTCAATCTATTCCTTGGACCTTCGCATTGACGGTGAAACACAGAAATCGCATCGGAATTAAATACAAAAGGCACAATGAAGCCCTACGTAGAAGAATAGAGACTCTTCTTACATTCGGTGCTTTGAACATTCCCTGTGAGACCGGTATTAGTCTCCGATACACCACTGCAGGTTCAATGTATTCGTTAGACATACACATTGACAATGAAACACAGAAATCGCATCGAAATTAAACTCAAAAGGCACAATGCCGCCATAAGTGCCAGAATAGAGACCCTTCTTACAGTCGGTGTTTTGAGCAATTCCTGTGAGACCAGTATTAGCTTCTGATACACCTCAGCAGGTACAATGTATACCTTGGAACTTCACATTGACGATGAAACACAGAAATCGCATCGGAATTAAATACAAAAGGCACAATGCCGCCTTAAGTACAAGAATTGAGACTCTTCCTACAGTCGATGCTTTGAGCATTCCCTGTGAGACCAGTATTAGTTTCCGATACACCACTGCAGGTTCAATGGATTCCTTGGACATACGCATTGACGATGAAACACAGAAATCGCCTCGGAATTAATACAAAAGGCACAATGCCGCAATAAGCACAAGAATAGAGACTCTTCTTACAGTCGGTGCTTTGAGCATTTCCTGTGAGACCAGTATTTGTTTCCGATACACCACTGAATGTTCAATGTATTCCTTAGACATACACATTGACGATGAAACACTGAAATTACATTGGAATTAAATACAAAAGGCACAATGCCACCATAAGTGCAAGTATAGAGACTCCTCTTACAGTCGGTGCTTTGAGCATTCCCTGTGAGATCAGTATTAGTTTCCGATATACCACTGCAGGTACAATGTATTCCTTGTACCTTCACATCGACGATGAAACACAGAAATCGCATCGGAATTAAATGCAAAAGGCACAATGCCGCCTTAAGTACAAGAATAGAGACTCTTCTTACAGTCGGTGCTTTGAGCATTTCCTGTGAGACCAGTATTAGTTTCCGATATACCACTGCAGGTTCAATGTATTCCTTGGACATACTCATTGACGATGGAACACTGAAATTACATCGGAATTAAATACAAAAGGAACAATGCCGCCTTAACGGCAAGATGAGTAAGACTTCTTAAGGTCTGTGCTTTGATCCTTTCCTGTGAGACCAGTATTAGTTTCCGATACACCACTGCAGGTTCAATGTATTCCTTGGACCTTCGCATTGACAATGAAACACAGAAATCGAATCGGAAATAAATACAAAAGGCACAATGCCGCAATAAGTACAAGAATAGAGACTCTTCTTACAGTCGGTGCTTTGAGCATTGCCTGTGAGACCAGTAATAGTTTCCGATACACCACACCAGGTTCAATGTATTCCTTGGACATACTCATTGACGATGGAACACTGAAATTACATCGGAATAAAATTCAAAAGGAACAACGCCGCCTTAACGGCAAGATAAGTGAGGCTTCTTGGAGTCTGTGCTTTGATCCTTTCCGGTGAGACCAGTACTAGTTTCCGATACACCATTGCAGGTTCAATGTTTTCCTTGGACCATCGCATTGACGATGAAACACAGAGATCGAATCGGAACTAAATACAAAAGGCACAATGCCGCAATAAGTACAAGAATAGAGACACTTTTTACAGTCGGTAGTTTGAGCATTCCCTGTGCGACCAGTATTAGTTTACGATACAGCACTGCAGGTTCAATGTATTCCTTAGACATACACATAGACGATGAAACACTGATATTACATCGGAATTAAATTCAAATGGCACAATGCCGCCATAAGTGCAAGAATGGAGACTCCTCTTACAGTCGGTGCTTTGAGCATTTCCTGTGAGACCAGTATTAGTTTCCGATACACCACTCCAGGTTCAATGTATTCCTTGGACATACTCATTGACGATGAAACACTGAAATTACATCGGAATTAAATACAAAAGGAACAATGCCGCCTTAACGGCAAGATGAGTAAGACTTCTTAAGGTCTGTGCTTTGATCCTTTCCTGTGAGACCAGTATTAGTTTCCGATACACCACTGCAGGTTCAATGTATTCCTTGGACCTTCGCATTGACAATGAAACACAGAGATCGAATCGGAAATAAATACAAGAGGCACAATGCCGCAATAAGTACAAGAATAGAGACTCTTCTTACAGTCGGTGCTTTGAGCATTCCCTGTGAGACCAGTATTAGATTCCGATACTCCTCAGCAGGTACAATGTATTCCTTGTAACTTCACATTGATGATGAAACACAGAAATCGCATCGGAATTAAATACAAAAGGCACAATGCCGCTTTAATAACAAGAATAGAGACTCTTCTTACAGTCGGTGCTTTGAGCATTCCCTGTGAGACCAGTATTAGTTTCTGATACACCACTGCAGGTTCAATGTATTCCTTGGACATACACATTGACGATGAAACACAGAAATCGCATCGGAATTAAATACAAAAGGCACAATGCCGCCTTTCGTACAAGAATAGAGACTCTTCTTACAGTCGGTGCTTTGAGCATTCCCTGTGAGACCGGTATTAGTTACCGATACACCACTGCAGGTTCAATGTATTCCTTAGACATACACATTGACAATGAAACACAGAAATCGCATCGGAATTAAATGCAAAAGGCACAATGCCGCCATAAGTGCCAGAATTGAGACCCTTCTTTCAGTCGGTGCTTTGAGCATTCCCTGTGAGACCAGTATTAGTTTCCGATACACTTCAGCATGTACAATGTATTCCTTGGAACTTCACATTGACGATGAAACACAGAAATCGCATCGGAATTAAATACAAAAGGCACAATGCCGCCTTAAGTACAAGAATTGAGACTCTTCCTACAGTCGATGCTTTGAGCATTCCCTGTGAGACCAGTATTTGTTTCCGATACACCACTGCAGGTTCAATGGATTCCTTGGACATACGCATTGACGACGAAACACAGAAATCGCCTCGGAATTAATACAAAAGGCACAATGCCGCAATAAGCACAAGAATAGAGACTCTTCTTACAGTCGGTGCTTTGAGCATTTCCTGTGAGACCAGTATTAGTTTCCGATACACCACTGCAGGTTCAATGTATTACTTAGACACACACATTGACGATGAAACACTGAAATTACATTGGAATTAAATACAAAAGGCACAATGCCACCTTAAGTACAAGAATAGAGACTCTTCTTACAGTCGGTTCTTTGAGCTTTCCCTGTGAGACCAGTATTAGTTTCCGATACACCACTGCAGGTTCAATGTATTCCTTCGACCTTCACATTGACGATGAAACACAGAATTCGCATCGGAATTAAATTCTAAAGGTTTAATGCCGCCTTCAGTACAAGAATAGAGTCTCTTCTTACAGTCGGTGCTTTGAGCAATTCCTGTGAGACCAGTATTAGTTTCCGATACACCACTGCAGGTTCAATGTATTCCTTGGACCTTCACATTGACGATGAAACACAGAATTCGCATCGGAATTAAATACTAAAGGCATAATGCCGATTTCAGTACAAGAATAGTGTCTCTTCTTACAGTCGGTGCTTTGTGCATATCCTGTGAGACCAGTATTAGTTTCCGATACACCACTGCAGGTTCAATGTATTCCTTGGACCTTCACATTGACGATGAAACACAGAGATCGAATCGGAACTAAATACAAAAGGCACAATGCCGCAATAAGTACAAGAATATAGACTCTTCTTACAGTCGGTGCTTTGAGCATTCCCTGTGAGGCCAGTATTAGTTTCTGATGCACCACTGCAGGTTCAATGTATTCCTTAGACATACACATTGACGATGAAACACTGATATTACATCGGAATTAAATACAAATGGCGCCATGCCGCCATAAGTGCAAGAATAGAGACTCCTTTTACAGTCGGTGCTTTGAGCATTCCCTGTGAGACCAGTATTAGTTTCCGATACACCACTACAGGTACAATGTATTCCTTGTACCTTCACATTGACGATGAAACACAGGAATCGCATCGGAATTAAACTCAAAAGGCACAATGCCGCCTTAAATACAAGAATAGAGACTTTTCTTACAGTCGTTGCTTTGAGCATTCCCTGTGAGACCAGTATTAGTGTCCGATACACCACTGCAGGTTCAATGTATTCCTTAGACATACACATTGGCGATGAAACATTGAAATTACATCGGAATTAAATACAAATGGCACAATGCCGCCATAAGTGCAAGAATAGAGACTCCTCTTACGGTCGGTGCTTTGTGCATTCCCTGTGAGACCAGTATTAGTTTCCGATACACCACTGCAGGTACAATGTATTCCTTGTACCTTCACATTGACGATGAAACACAAAAATCGCATCGGAAGTAAATACAAAAGGCACAATGCCGCCTTAAGTACAAGAATAGAGACTCTTCTTACAGTCGGTGCTTTGAGCATTCCCTGTGAGACCAGTATTAGTTTCTGATACACCACTGCAGGTTCAATGTATTCCTTGGACACACACATTGACGATGAAACACAGAAATCGCATCGGAATTAAATACAAAAGGCACAATGCCGCCATAAGTGCAAGAATAGAGACTCCTATTACAGTCGGTGCTTTGAGCATTCCCTGTGAGACCAGTATTAGTTTCCGATACATCACTGCCGGTTCAATGTATTCCTTAGACATACACATTAACGATGAAACGCTGATATTACATCGGAATTAAATACAAATGGCACAATGCCGCCATAAGTGCAAGAATAGAGACTCCTATTACAGTCGGTGCTTTGAGCATTCCCTGTGAGACCAATATTAGTTTCCGATACACCACTGCAGGTACAATGTATTCCTTGTACCTTCACATTGACGATGAAACACAGAATTTGCATCGGAATTAAATACTAAAGGCATAATGCCGCCTTCAGTACAGGAATAGAGTCTCTTCTTACAGTCGGTGCTTTGAGCATTTCCTGTGAGACCAGTATTAGTTTCCGATACACGACTGCATGTTCAATGTATTGTTTGGACATACACATTGACGATGAAACACAGAAATTGCATCGGAATTAAATACAAAAGGCACAATGCCGCCTTACATACAGGAATAGAGACTCTTCTTACAGTCGGTGCTTTGAGCATTCCCTGTGAGACCAGTATTAGTTTCTGATACACCACTGCTGGTTCAATGTATTGCTTGGATAGACGCAATGACGATGAAACACTGAAATTACATCGGAATTATATACAAAAGGAACAGTGCCGCCTTAACCGCAAGATGAGTGGGACTTCTTAGAGTCTGTGCTTTGATCCTTTCCTGTGAGACCTGTATTAGTTTCCGATACAACACTGCAGGTTCAATGTATTCCTTGGACATTCGCAATTGACGATGAAACACAGAAATCACATCGGAACTAAATACAAAATGCACAATACCGCAATAAGTACAAGAGTAGGGACTCTTCTTACAGTCGGTGCCTTGAGCATTCCCTGTGAGACCAGTATTAGTTTCCGATACACCACTGCAGGTTCAATGAATTCCTTAGACATACACATTGACGATGAAACACTGAAATTACATCGGAATTAAATACAAAAGGCACAATGCCGCCATAAGTGCAAGAATAGAGACTCTACTTGCAGTCGGTGCTTTGAGCTTTCCCTGTGAGACCAGTATTAGTTTCCGATACACCACTCCAGGTTCAATGTATTCCTTGGACATACTCATTGATGATGAAACACTGAAATTACATCGGAAATAAATACAAAAGGAACAATGCCGCCTTAACGACAAGATGAGTACGACTTCTTAAGGTCTGTGCTTTGATCCTTTCCTGTGAGACCAGTATTAGTTTCCGATACACCACTGCAGGTTCGATGTATTCCTTGGACCTTCGCATTGGCAATGAAACACAGAAATCGAATCGGAACTAAATACAAAAGGCACAATGCCGCAATAAGTACAAGAATAGAGACTCTTCTTACAGTCGGTGCTTTGAGCATTCCCTGTGAGACCAGTTTAGTTTCCGATACACCACTGCAGGTACAATGTATTCCTTGTACCTTCACATTGACGATGAAACACAGAAATCGCATCGGAATTAAATACAAAAGGCACAATGCCGCCTTAAGTACAAGAATAGAGACTCTTCTTACAGTCGGTGCTTTGAGCATTCCCTGTGAGACCAGTATTAGTTTCTGATACACCACTGCAGGTTCAATGTATTCCTTGGACATACACATTGACGATGATACACAGAAATCGCATCGGAATTAAATGCAAAAGGCACAATGCCGCCTTTCGTACAAGAATAGAGACTCTTCTTACAGTCGGTGCTTTGAGCATTCCCTGTGAGACCAGTATTAGTTTCCGATACACCACTCCAAGTTCAATGTATTCCTTGGACATACTCATTGACGATGAAACACTGAAATTACATCGGAATTAAATACAAAAGGAACAATGCCGCCTTAACTGCAAGATGAGTGAGACTTCTTAGAGTCTGTGCTTTGATCCTTTCCTGTGAGACCAGTATTAGTTTCCGATACACCACTGCAGGTTCAATCTATTCCTTGGACCTTCGCATTGACGGTGAAACACAGAAATCGCATCGGAATTAAATACAAAAGGCACAATGAAGCCCTACGTACAAGAATAGAGACTCTTCTTACATTCGGTGCTTTGAACATTCCCTGTGAGACCGGTATTAGTCTCCGATACACCACTGCAGGTTCAATGTATTCGTTAGACATACACATTGACAATGAAACACAGAAATCGCATCGGAATTAAACTCAAAAGGCACAATGCCGCCATAAGTGCCAGAATAGAGACCCTTCTTACAGTCGGTGTTTTGAGCAATTCCTGTGAGACCAGTATTAGCTTCTGATACACCTCAGCAGGTACAATGTATACCTTGGAACTTCACATTGACGATGAAACACAGAAATCGCATCGGAATTAAATACAAAAGGCACAATGCCGCCTTAAGTACAAGAATTGAGACTCTTCCTACAGTCGATGCTTTGAGCATTCCCTGTGAGACCAGTATTAGTTTCCGATACACCACTGCAGGTTCAATGGATTCCTTGGACATACGCATTGACGATGAAACACAGAAATCGCCTCGGAATTAATACAAAAGGCACAATGCCGCCTTAAGTACAAGAATAGAGACTCTTCTTACAGTCGGTGCTTTGAGCATTTCCTGTGAGACCAGTATTAGTTTCCGATATACCACTGCAGGTTCAATGTATTCCTTGGACATACTCATTGACGATGGAACACTGAAATTACATCGGAATTAAATACAAAAGGAACAATGCCGCCTTAACGGCAAGATGAGTAAGACTTCTTAAGGTCTGTGCTTTGATCCTTTCCTGTGAGACCAGTATTAGTTTCCGATACACCACTGCAGGTTCAATGTATTCCTTGGACCTTCGCATTGACAATGAAACACAGAAATCGAATCGGAAATAAATACAAAAGGCACAATGCCGCAATAAGTACAAGAATAGAGACTCTTCTTACAGTCGGTGCTTTGAGCATTGCCTGTGAGACCAGTAATAGTTTCCGATACACCACACCAGGTTCAATGTATTCCTTGGACATACTCATTGACGATGGAACACTGAAATTACATCGGAATAAAATTCAAAAGGAACAACGCCGCCTTAACGGCAAGATAAGTGAGGCTTCTTGGAGTCTGTGCTTTGATCCTTTCCGGTGAGACCAGTACTAGTTTCCGATACACCATTGCAGGTTCAATGTTTTCCTTGGACCATCGCATTGACGATGAAACACAGAGATCGAATCGGAACTAAATACAAAAGGCACAATGCCGCAATAAGTACAAGAATAGAGACACTTTTTACAGTCGGTAGTTTGAGCATTCCCTGTGAGACCAGTATTAGTTTCCGATACAGCACTGCAGGTTCAATGTATTCCTTAGACATACACATTGACGATGAAACACTGATATTACATCGGAATTAAATACAAATGGCACAATGCCGCCATAAGTGCAAGAATGGAGACTCCTCTTACAGTCGGTGCTTTGAGCATTTCCTGTGAGACCAGTATTAGTTTCCGATACACCACTCCAGGTTCAATGTATTCCTTGGACATACTCATTGACGATGAAACACTGAAATTACATCGGAATTAAATACAAAAGGAACAATGCCGCCTTAACGGCAAGATGAGTAAGACTTCTTAAGGTCTGTGCTTTGATCCTTTCCTGTGAGACCAGTATTAGTTTCCGATACACCACTGCAGGTTCAATGTATTCCTTGGACCTTCGCATTGACAATGAAACACAGAGATCGAATCGGAAATAAATACAAGAGGCACAATGCCGCAATAAGTACAAGAATAGAGACTCTTCTTACAGTCGGTGCTTTGAGCATTCCCTGTGAGACCAGTATTAGATTCCGATACACCTCAGCAGGTACAATGTATTCCTTGTAACTTCACATTGATGATGAAACACAGAAATCGCATCGGAATTAAATACAAAAGGCACAATGCCGCTTTAATAACAAGAATAGAGACTCTTCTTACAGTCGGTGCTTTGAGCATTCCCTGTGAGACCAGTATTAGTTTCTGATACACCACTGCAGGTTCAATGTATTCCTTGGACATACACATTGACGATGAAACACAGAAATCGCATCGGAATTAAATACAAAAGGCACAATGCCGCCTTTCGTACAAGAATAGAGACTCTTCTTACAGTCGGTGCTTTGAGCATTCCCTGTGAGACCAGTATTAGTTTCCGATACACCACTCCAGGTTCAATGTATTCCTTGGACATACTCATTGACGATGAAACACTGAAATTACATCGGAATTAAATACAAAAGGAACAATGCCGCCTTAACTGCAAGATGAGTGAGACTTCTTAGAGTCTGTGCTTTGATCCTTTCCTGTGAGACCAGTATTAGTTTCCGATACACCACTGCAGGTTCAATGTATTCCTTGGACCTTCGCATTGACGATGAAACACAGAAATCGCATCGGAATTAAATACAAAAGGCACAATGCTGCCTTAAGTACGGGAATAGAGACTCTTCTTACAGTCGGTGCTTTGAGCATTCCCTGTGAGAACAGTATTAGTTTCCGATATACCACTGCAGGTTCAATGTATTCCTTGGACATACGCATTGACGATGAAACACAGAAATCGCATCGGAATTAAATACAAAAGGCACTATGTCGTTTTAAGTACAAGAATAGAGACTCTTCTTACATTCGGTGCTTTGAGCATTCCCTGTGAGACCGGTATTAGTTACCGATACACCACTGCAGGTTCAATGTATTCCTTAGACATACACATTGACAATGAAACACAGAAATCGCATCGGAATTAAATGCAAAAGGCACAATGCCGCCATAAGTGCCAGAATTGAGACCCTTCTTTCAGTCGGTGCTTTGAGCATTCCCTGTGAGACCAGTATTAGTTTCCGATACACTTCAGCATGTACAATGTATTCCTTGGAACTTCACATTGACGATGAAACACAGAAATCGCATCGGAATTAAATACAAAAGGCACAATGCCGCCTTAAGTACAAGAATTGAGACTCTTCCTACAGTCGATGCTTTGAGCATTCCCTGTGAGACCAGTATTTGTTTCCGATACACCACTGCAGGTTCAATGGATTCCTTGGACATACGCATTGACGACGAAACACAGAAATCGCCTCGGAATTAATACAAAAGGCACAATGCCGCAATAAGCACAAGAATAGAGACTCTTCTTACAGTCGGTGCTTTGAGCATTTCCTGTGAGACCAGTATTAGTTTCCGATACACCACTGCAGGTTTAATGTATTACTTAGACACACACATTGACGATGAAACACTGAAATTACATTGGAATTAAATACAAAAGGCACAATGCCACCTTAAGTACAAGAATAGAGACTCTTCTTACAGTCGGTTCTTTGAGCTTTCCCTGTGAGACCAGTATTAGTTTCCGATACACCACTGCAGGTTCAATGTATTCCTTCGACCTTCACATTGACGATGAAACACAGAATTCGCATCGGAATTAAATTCTAAAGGCATAATGCCGCCTTCAGTACAAGAATAGAGTCTCTTCTTACAGTCGGTGCTTTGAGCAATTCCTGTGAGACCAGTATTAGTTTCCGATACACCACTGCAGGTTCAATGTATTCCTTGGACCTTCACATTGACGATGAAACACAGAATTCGCATCGGAATTAAATACTAAAGGCATAATGCCGATTTCAGTACAAGAATAGTGTCTCTTCTTACAGTCGGTGCTTTGAGCATATCCTGTGAGACCAGTATTAGTTTCCGATACACCACTGCAGGTTCAATGTATTCCTTGGACCTTCACATTGACGATGAAACACAGAGATCGAATCGGAACTAAATACAAAAGGCACAATGCCGCAATAAGTACAAGAATATAGACTCTTCTTACAGTCGGTGCTTTGAGCATTCCCTGTGAGGCCAGTATTAGTTTCTGATGCACCACTGCAGGTTCAATGTATTCCTTAGACATACACATTGACGATGAAACACTGATATTACATCGGAATTAAATACAAATGGCGCCATGCCGCCATAAGTGCAAGAATAGAGACTCCTTTTACAGTCGGTGCTTTGAGCATTCCCTGTGAGACCAGTATTAGTTTCCGATACACCACTACAGGTACAATGTATTCCTTGTACCTTCACATTGACGATGAAACACAGGAATCGCATCGGAATTAAATACAAAAGGCACAATGCCGCCTTAAATACAAGAATAGAGACTTTTCTTACAGTCGTTGCTTTGAGCATTCCCTGTGAGACCAGTATTAGTGTCCGATACACCACTGCAGGTTCAATGTATTCCTTAGACATACACATTGGCGATGAAACATTGAAATTACATCGGAATTAAATACAAATGGCACAATGCCGCCATAAGTGCAAGAATAGAGACTCCTCTTACAGTCGGTGCTTTGTGCATTCCCTGTGAGACCAGTATTAGTTTCCGATGCACCACTGCAGGTACAATGTATTCCTTGTACCTTCACATTGACGATGAAACACAGAAATCGCATCGGAAGTAAATACAAAAGGCACAATGCCGCCTTAAGTACAAGAATAGAGACTCTTCTTACAGTCGGTGCTTTGAGCATTCCCTGTGAGACCAGTATTAGTTTCTGATACACCACTGCAGGTTCAATGTATTCCTTGGACATACACATTGACGATGAAACACAGAAATCGCATCGGAATTAAATACAAAAGGCACAATGCCGCCTTACGTACAAGAATAGAGGCTCTTCTTACAGTCGGTGCTTTGAACATTCCCTGTGAGACCAGTATTAGTTTCCGATGCACCACTCCCGGTTCAATGTATTCCTTAGACCTTTACATTGACGATGGAACACAGATATGGCATCGGAATTAGATACAAATGGCACAATGCCGCCTTAAGTACAAGAATGTGGACTCTTCTTACAGTCAGTGCTTTGAGCATTCCCTGTGAGACCAGTATTAGTTTCCGATACACCACTGCAGGTTCCATGTGTTCCTAGGACATACACATTGACGATGAAACACTGAAATTACATCGGAATTAAATACAAAAGGAACAATGCCGCCTGAAGTGCAAAAGAATGAGACTTCTTAGAGTCTGTGCTTTGATCCTTTCCTGCGAGACCAGTATTAGTTTCCGATACACCACTGCAGGTTCAATGTATTCCTTGTACCTTCACATTGACGATGAAACACAGGAATCGCATCGGAATTAAATACAAAAGGCACAATGCCGCCTTAAGTACAAGAATAGAGACTCTTCTTACAGTCGGTGCTTTGAGCATTCCCTGTGAGACCAGTATTACTTACTGACCCACCACTGCAAGTTCAATGTATTCCTTGGACATACACATTGACGATGAAACACTGAAATTACATCGGAATTAAATACAAAAGGCACAATGCCGCCATAAGTGCAAGAATAGAGACTCTTCTTACAGTCGGTGGTTTGAGCTTTCCCTGTGAAACCAGTATTAGTTTCCGATACACCACACCAGGTTCAATGTATTCCGTGGACATACTCATTGACGATGAAACACTGAAATTACATCGGAATTTAATACAAAAGGAACAATGCCGCCTTAACGGCAAGATGAGTAAGACTTCTTAGAGTCTGTGCTTTGATCCTTCCTGTGAGACCAGTATTAGTTTCCGATACACCACTGCAGGTTCAATGTATTCCTTGGACCTTCGCATTGACGATGAAACACAGAAATCGAATCGGAACTAAATACAAAAGGCACAATGCCGCAATAAGTACAAGAATAGAGCCTCTTCTTGCAGTCGCTGCTTTGAGCATTCCCTGTGAGACCAGCATTAGTGTCCGATACACCACTGCAGGTTCAATGTATTCCTTAGACATACACATTGACGATGGAACACTGAAATTACATCGGAATTAAATACAAATGGCACAATGCCGCCATAAGTGCAAGAATAGAGACTCCTCTTACAGTCGGTGCTTTGAGCATTCCCTGTGAGACCAGTATTGGTTTCTGATACACCACTGAAGGGTCAATGTTTTCCTTGGACATACACATTGACGATGAAACACAGAAATCGCATCGGAATTAATTACAAAAGGCACAATGCCGCGTTACGTACAAGAATCGAGACTCTTCTTACAGTCGGTGCTTTGAGCATTCCCTGTGAGACAAGTATTAGTTTCCGATACACCACTCCAGGTTCAATGTATTCCTTGGTCATACTCATTGACGATGAAACACTGAAATTACATCGGAATTAAATACAAAAGGAACAATACCGCCTTAACTGCAAGATGAGTGAGACTTCTTTGAGTCTGTGATTTGATCCTTTCCTGTGAGACCAGTATTAGTTTCCGATACACCACTGCAAGTTCAATGTATGCCATGGACCTTCGCATTGACGATGAAACACAGAAATCGCATCGGAACTAAATACAAAATGCATAATGCCGCAATAAGTACAAGAATAGAGGCTCTTCTTACAGTCGGTGCTTTGAGCATTCCCTGTGAGACCAGTATTAGTTTCCGATACACCACTGCAGGTTCAATGAATTCCTTAGACATACACATTGACGATGAAACACTGAAATGACATCGGAATTATATACAAAAGGCACAATGCCGCCATAAGTGCAAGAATAGAGACTCTTCTTACAGTCGGTGCTTTAACCTTTCCCAGTGAGAACAGTATTAGTTTCCGATACACCACTGCAGGTTCAATGTATTCCTTGGACATACGCATTGACGATGAAACACAGAAATAGCATCGGAATTAAATACAAAAGGCACAATGCCGCCTTACGTACAAGAATAGAGACTCTTCTTACAGTCGGTGCTTTGAGCATTCCCTGTGAGACAAGTATTAGTTTCCGATACACCACTCCAGGTTCAATGTATTTCTTGGACATACTCAATGACGATGAAACACTGAAATTACATCGGAATTAAATACAAAAGGAACTATGCCGCCTTAACTGCAAGATGAGTGAAACTTCTTAGAGTCTGTGCTTTGATCCTTTCCTGTGAGACCGGTATTAGTTTCCGATACACCACTGCAGGTTCAATGTATTCCTTGGACCTTCGCATTGACGATGAAACACTGAAATCACGTCGGAACTAAATACAAAATGCACAATGCCGCAATAAGTACAAGAATAGAGACTCTCCTTACAGTCGGTGCTTTGAGCATTCCCTGTGAGACCAGTATTAGTTTCCGATACACCACTGAAGGTTCAATGAATTCTTTAGACATACACATTGACGATGTAACATTGATATTACGTCGGAATTAAATACAAAAGGCACAATGCCGCCATAAGTGCAAGAATAGAGACTCTTCTTACAGTCGGTGCTTTGAGCTTTCCCTGTGAGACCAGTATTAGTTTCCGATACACCACTCCTGGTTCAATGTATTCCTTGGACATACTCATTGACGATGAAACACTGAAATTACATCGGAATTTAATACAAAAGGAACAATGCCGCCTTAACGGCAAGATGAGTAAGACTTCTTAGAGTCTGTGCTTTGATCCTTTCCTGTGAGACCACTATTAGTTTCCGATACACCACTGCAGGTTCAATGTATTCCTTGGACCTTCGCATTGACGATGAAACACAGAAATCGAATCGGAACTAAATACAAAAGGCACAATGCCGCCTTAAGTACAAGAATAGAGACTCTTCTTACAGTCGGTGATTTGAGCATTCCCTGTGAGACCAGTATTAGTTTCTGATACACCACTGCAGGTTCAATGTATTCCTTGGACATACACATTGACGATGAAACACAGAAATCGCATCGGAATTAAATACAAAAGTCACAATGCCGCCTTACGTACAAGAATAGAGACTTTTCTTACAGTCGGTGCTTTGAGCATTCCCTGTGAGACCAGTATTAGTTTCCGATACACCACTTGTGATGTTACAAAATAGAAGTGATGTTGCTATTCAATGGAAAGTTGGAAATTGAGATTTAACTATCTATTTTATCAATCACAATTGGCGTAAGATTCATGGATTGACCATTGTCATTAAATATTGCATTATGAGATGTGAATAGTTTTTACTTGCGGTTTCGCGTGGCTTGAGGCAGTCACAACTAGCGTGCTATTGATTAAGAAGTTGCGTTATCGTCTTTCTAATTACTTCATGATCGTAGATACGATCATACCCGGTTGTGAAGTTATTGTTATGACAAAAAATATTTCCTAAGGGACCAGAAAGTTCTTAAGGGCGCAAAAACAACTGTAACATCACACAAAAGAGAAATTCAATATTAAAGCTGATGCAAGAAGACGATAAAACAGTTTTCTTTTTATCAATGTAACACGCGCATTGGACTGCTTATCTTGGAGTCTGTAATATTAGCAAAATGCATAATTAAAATGAAAATAATACTGAGGAGATAATAGAAATGAGCACTGCTAAATGATTCAGTATTCCCAGAACAAATATTTATTATAACTAAAACATATATCGTACCTTAAGCTTAATACTACAATGACGGTAGATTTTTATGTCCATATCATGTCCATTGAGCGCTCTTTTATGTAGCCATTGTCCTCTTGAGTCGCTCGTGCTTCGTCACGGTAAGTTACAACAGTTCTTCTTCCTACACTTCACTCAAAATTTAGACGGAACACGTTTTTATTTAATTAGTAAAAATAATTAGATCAGACCGCCACAAATCTGCGTCCGTCTTACTCGAGAAAAACAGTAAAAGTCTTTTTAGCGCTCAAGGCTTCATTTGTTCTCCAGCAAACAAAATAGTGAAGGATCGCATATCCATCCGTACTTTTCTGTTTATATTGCCGCCCAAAGACGACGAATTACATTATCTAGAAAATTCCACCGTCGCCATGCGACGCCTTATTATATATTAATCATTCTTTATAAACAAGTATTTTCTTCTGGCTGAATTTGCTGTTTTAGTTAAGCCAAAAATAGCGAATATCACATTGCCTCCCATGAGGAGAGAGGGAATGCCGAAGGATTACCTCGATCCTCATGTCCTCATGAGATATTCGTGATTTTTGGTGTGACATTTACATAACGTTACTGGCGTACAAAGTACATAAATTGAAATCACATTTATAAACATATATCCGATATTTATCATTTTTCAAAATAAAGTTTTTCATTCTTTGTTCATCAGTCACTTCATTCCATAATACCAAGATTAACATTTATGTGCACATTTAAGTTTGGTCCATATTTGCTTATAACAATAAGTGAACGTTCATTTCGCACTTCAGGGGATAGAATTCAGGAATAACTTTCTCTTGAGCTTAACAACAAATACATGAGTACAGTGAGTACTTATTTTCACTAAACTAGAGTGGACAATGTTCGAGCATCTGTTGACTCATTGTAGTTCAATTACAGTTTAATAACGTAGCACTACACTTCATGATGCTTTCACTTTCTGTGTTAGCTGTCTACGGCGTTCATCATGCAGTACATCTGTCCTTTCCGCTGTGGTGCCAGGAATTTATGCGGCTTCCCGGGTTTTTATTTACAATATGAAACAGAAGAAGTGGAAAATTATTAGTATAACTTATAACCTATTGGATACATTTGTTAAGGATCGGGACTGGTCTGGAGTTTAGGGTCTTCCTATAGTGCACATTCATTTTCTTTGTCCATCAAGAGACAGGTTTATAATTCATTTTAGCAGTGTTCAGGAGTGCCGGTATTAATGGCTTTAAGGTCTCAGTAATCTAACAATTTACTTCTCACTCATCTTAACTTCAACTCAAGAAAATCGCTTAATTTACATATGAAAATGTAGTCACACAAGTGTACAAATGTCTTTCCTCCAGTATGTACGATTGAAGTCATGGCGGTTAGCAGTTTAAAGTTTGGATTGTTTCGTCACCCACACGTCAGCCACTCACAGCGGCTGCACAGTGTTGCGTGAGCTCCAATACTTAGTATCCGTTCGCGCTCAGGCTGTAACAGAGCTGCTCGTCGTCGATTGCTCCCTTTTTTTTTTTGTGAACTTCGTATCACACGAGTGCATCGCTACAAACATCTCGCGCGCGTTTTCCACCGGAGGAGCCGGACACTGAAGCTGCCTCCATACTTCTCTGTCAACTGCCTCCCATGAGGCTCACAGGTAAGTGACGAAGAATGTTTTAGCTGTCGCTGCACTTAGAACAACACTGAACTTTGCGTTGCACCTGTTGTCGTAGCCTTGACTTCCTTTTTTACACTTGCAGTACAACACTACCACTAGTATACAGTGAACAGTTATTTTTATTATGCACGTCGCACTTTAGTGTGCATCTTCACACAGCATTCGTGCTTAGTTCCTTCGCCGATAGAGTTCATTTACAAAACAATCAATTTTGCACGTTTCCTCCACTGGTATAGAAAGACTTATATTCTACTATTTACAAAATATCACTTACGAGCTAATATTTACAATTAATGGTCACTCCTTTTGTTAAGTCCAGTGAACAACTGCTTTATGAATGGACTCTTTATATCTCAAGATTTGCTTTCACTAGTGAACCTAAAAATATTCTTTCAAACTTTCTTTTAAGGGCTCATCTCCTCATTATGAAAACTACAGGTTTCGCAACACTCGTTGCATTTATTCTTTAGTGCACCCAAGATCATTTTCTACTGCCACGCAGCATATCTACTACTTAACGAGTACACATTTAACGCTGAATCTTTTTTTTTGTGCTTGCCAAATCTTTTTTTTTATATTTGAGGGCAGACTGGATAACAATAGGTCTCCCTCTTCGCTTCATGTACTCAGCAATCGTTCTCTGTTAAAAAAAAAATAGGGTAACGCGTGTCTACTATTTTTCGCATGAATGGAATTACCGACAGTTCACTGGGTTTACACAACCGGTCCATAACAAACATTACCAAAGCTAGCGAAGTTCATCACGCTACGTGTCTCATTTCTCATAAGCACTGCTTTGCCCCGAAGCACATGTGCCTTTTACAAGTCGACCCTTGGTGTGGGTTAATGAACCAAGATCAAAAGGAACGGGCACAAGGAAAATGGATTTCATAAGAGGAGTGTCTTAGGAGACATTTTTGCAATAAAATCTTCATGTAAATCAAATTATCATAATAAACATAGGCACATATATAAATTTCAACCTCTTTCATTACAGCATGCTTTGCTACTTTTACGTCTTACTCTGGTTATAGTCAGTATTATGTTTAAATATCACTGCATTGCTTGTTCTTTAGATTAGCCTTCAATTAGGGTATTGAATGGTCGCTAGATTACACTACAAATTTCTGAAGATCTTTACTTGGACTTATTTATGATACAGGGGGCTTGCTGTGTGGTTATTTAGTACCTTTATTCTACTGAAATCAATTCGTCAGCTAACATTCCTCATATACTCTTTACATTGGGCACAGATCGCAGGGAAATAGTTTACTTTCATAGCAATTAATGGCCTCGTGGAGTACTTACGCTACATTATTGATGCTTCATGGTTTGCCTCTATTTGTATTGTATTTCACCTAACTTAGTTTACTACAGCTTATTGTCTCCTTGCGTGAACACATGTGGGTTACCACTTGTTTTTCCATTTAACAGCACGCTTTAACTGACCTTTAAGCTATTTCTTCTACTCCTGTCCACTGTCTGGACTGTTTGACCATGTACCTTTTTTTTTTTTTTTTTTTTTTTTTTTTTAAGCAGGTAATTTGGGCTTTTACAACAGAACTTCAAGTACTTACATTACTAAAAATAAATCTATAAATCTTCTTGTACCGTGAGAGAAGTGCTTATTTACGCATCCTTCTCCATTTCTCACCTTTACATATTTATTTAGCTCCGGGCAATCACCTCGCAAGCACTTTTTTTCTTATTACTAACTTAAAATTAAATTGAAATTATTGGTGCAACCCCTATTTCCTACTTCAGCTTGTTGAAGAAATATCAGTTCAATGTCCATCACTACAAACAATTTTTCCATACATAGCATTTAATACTTAAAGTTTACATGTAGTAGCCGTTACCATGTAATCAGTGCGCTGTTCAACACAATACTTATTATTAACAGTTCACACAAGGAAATTTCCAGTAAGCAAGAGGCAGGAAACCGAAACAGATTCTATCTGCAGTGGAAGCTGCGTCTGTAAACTAACTCTCTGTTTCAATAGACCAATCGCTCCCGATATGGAGCACCCCTGAATCGGCAATGATAAAACTTTTGAAACAGAAGACACCTGTCTGAAGAGACATGGTGACATGACATTGATGTTTGTTCCTGTATCAACAACGGCTGTGACAGGAATGTTAGTAATAGAAATCTTAATCGAAGCCTGGACCTGTTCATCATAAATGTCGTTAATGTCTTGAGCTTTGTCAGGTGCAAGGTCATCTCGTAAGTCGGTCTCATGGTCGTACCGTATCGCATTAACATACTCAGAATCAGAGGATTCCTTAGTGCCCCCACTCAAAATTCGCAGCGACCTCTTTGAGGCTGAGAGGCGCTGCCTCTAATTTTCCGCAGGATGTTTAACCTGTTTGTTATTCATGGCCTTAAGTGTTTGTTCCGTTTCATATTGGTGCTGGTTATGTGGTACAAATGCCGGTGTAGAGGGGTAAAATCCACTGGGTGCATTCACTTGTGAATAAAATACTTGAGACGGCTGCTGTCGCCCGATCTTTTGGTTGCCGGCAAAACCATTTCCTTGTGAAGGAAAGTTCGCATTTGGTGCCATTTGAAAATTGTTCCGCGGTCCTCTATTCTGTGAAAAGTTGTTCTAATGTGCTGGGTGGCCTCCGCCTGGCCCATGCCACTTACTATATTTCGACCTATAACTTTGATTGTACACTGGCCCATTTGAAAAATTACCAATCGTTTGTGGAGAATTTCCATACTGCTCAGGCGCAGAATTAAAGGGTGGGTTTCCGTACTGATGTTGTACCTCGTGGTTGTAAATTGGGTGGTATCTCTGCTGATTACTGTAATTGGTTTTCTGCTTCCCTTTAAAGTTATTGCCGTTTGCGTTTTGATAACCGCTGGCAGGTTGGTAACAGCGGTCGCAGTAGCTCGCTCTCTCCTTGGGCGCATTGTTGTCCGCGTGCGATGCATTCTGCTGGCTGCCAGGGAAGAATTTGCCGCTGCCAACCTTGGAGCGCACATCCTCGCTAATTAAATCTAAGGAATCCAGCGCAGAAAGGAATGCATTCGTGTCTTCTTCGGACACATTTACTAGTTTCTCTCTAATAGACACAGGGAGTTTGCTTTTGAGAATCATAATTACGTCCTTGGAAGAAATCGGAGAATCCCAGAATTTAATTTTTGCTAGATACTTCTCAAAGTATCGCCGGAGACTTCCATGCTTCTCATTGAAAATTTCCGCACCATACACCTCCTTCCTTAATCTTTGCTGTACCCCATTACTCCAAAATTTTGCCAAGAACATTTTCTCAAACTCTTCATAATTCCTACACGTGTCTACCATTTCCGTTCCCCATAATGCTGCATCACCAGAAATAAAGCCAGTGACGAACTGAATACGCTGTCTGTCTGTCCAGCTCCTGGGAAATATGCCGGAAAAATTCTTTAGGAACACGATGGGGTGTATTTCTCGCTTCTGCGGATGAAAAACAGGAAAAGTGCGATGCTTAATCACACTTTCCTCTTGCATTAAACTCACAATTGTGGGCGGATCATTTATTTTCCCTACTCGGGACTCAACATGACTGTCGTTTTGCATGTAATCAGGCGGTGAACGATAAGGAGTTGACTGACATTCGTCACCGTCTAAAGAGTTGTTCCCTATAGTTTGCGTATGTGTGTGCGGAATTTCTACCCAGTTTCTCAGCATTCTGACTTCGTCCACTACTTGCTGCTTCCACTCGGGAAGATCCCGTGTAAGTGTCCTCCGAATCTGTCCCAATTCAGAAACTACTGTGTCTCCCGACTTACCAGGAGCAGCTAAGATTTCATAAGTTACATCCTTGACAGTCTCCCTAAGCTCCTCCCTGACCTTCTTTTCGATAAAAATATCTTTACCCTTTATCCATTCACTGTAGTGTTCCGACAATGCCTCCGCGTGTGCTTTCACGGCGCTCTTAACCTGTTCCTCGATATTGATTGAGTCTATCTGCCTCGACAGATCCTCTACTACACCTTCAATGTCAGATACTGCATTTCTAACTGAGTTTATTTCTTTGGTAGCTGCCTGAATTTTTGTGTTTAATGATCCAGATACTTCAGCTACTTCACTTTTCACCTGTTTCTGCATTTTCTGAATTTGATCACTGATCATAGTTTGCACCTCACCCAAATGGGTATTTAATTCAGCCGTAATTTCTTTATGCAGATCTGTTTTGATTGTGCCTAGCTCTGTTTTTAATGATTCGCTTACAGCATCTAGTCGGGCGTTAACAATCTCATTTTGTGTTTTTATAGTCTCATTTTGTGTTTTTATATTCTCATTTACTGCGTCAAACTGTTGTTTCAGCATTTCCATTAACGCACCGAGGTCATTTGTAGCTGCAGCGGGACGAGTTTGGACTTCAGGGTCACTTTCCCCTGTTACAGACATGGTTAGTTCAGTTTCCACACGGGAACCTACCATTCGCGATCGTAAAGGGTATGGAATACTATTAACGTCTTCACTCCAGTCTCCTGTTGTCACCTGTCTCTGTTTACTATCTGCCATTTTCGTCAGTAAATCAGGTGCTACGCAAGGCTTTCGTCGTTTGTCAGTGACGTGGTGAGTCCGCTAAGAGCACCGCTCTCGCGTGAGCAACAAATGAAACTCTATCTGGCGAGAAGACAAGATGGAACCTAACCGTTTCAGACAAATGAATGAAGATGCTCTTCACTGCTAATTGCGCACACTATCCACCATGTTGAAAATGCAATACAGGTATACTAACAATGGGGAGAAATAATTTCTATTATCAGACTACGAAGAATTTTACTTTGAAAGATAAAATAAAGCAGATTTTCTATAGCGGGAAGGAGATAGAAAGGATGTGGATCGACTTGGAAAAGCAACGTTGCTACTGAAGCACTACACTGCGTATGCAAAATTCTGACTTATTATTTGATGGCTTGGTTACCGCTATGTTGTCTCAGCAAATTCGCATCTCTTTTCTTTTCCTTTCTCTCGATAATTAAACTGCGTTATCGACCAGCGTATTTTCTGGCATTCTCACAGAGAGATGATGTGTACATGAAACGACAGAACATATATTAACACAAGCACATACAAATTTTCCAAGAATTTGAACTAATTTTTGGTCAAGTCCCTGTTCGGGCGCCAAGTGTGATGTTATAAAATAGAAGTGATGTTGCTATTCAATGGAAAGTTGGAAATTGAGATTTAACTAACTGTTTTATCAATTACAATTGGCGTAAGAATCATGGATTGACCATTGTCATAAAATATTGCATTATGAGATGTGAATAGTTTTACTTGCGGTTTCGTGTGGCTTGAGGCAGTCACAACTAGCGTGCTATTGATTAAGAAGTTGCGTTATCGTCTTTCTAATTACTTAATGATCGTAGATACGATCATACCCGGTTGTGAAGTTATTGTTATGACAAAAAAAATTTCCTAAGGGACCAGAAAGATCTTAAGGGCGCAAAAACAACTGTAACATCACACAAAAGAGAAATTCAATATTGAAGCTGATGCAAGAAGACGATAAAACAGTTTTCTTTTTATCAATGTAACACGCACATTGGACTGCTGATCTTGGAGTCTGTAATATTAGCAAATTGCATAATTAAAATGAAAATAATACAGAGGAGATAATAGAAATGAGCACTGCTAAATGATTCAGTATTCCCAGAACAAATATTTATTATAACTAAAACATATATCGTACCTTAAGCTTAATACTACAATGACGGTAGATTTTTATGTCCATATCATGTCCATTGAGCGCTCTTTTATGTAGCCATTGTCCTCTTGAGTCGCTCGTGCTTCGTCACGGTAAGTTACAACAGTTCTTCTTCCTACACTTCACTCAAAACTTAGACGGAACACGTTACAAAAGGAACAATACCGCCTTCACTGCAAGATGAGTGAGACTTCTTTGAGTCTGTGCTTTGATCCTTTCCTGTGAGACCAGTATTAGTTTCCGATAAACCACTGCAGGTTCAATGTATTCCATGGACCTTCGCATTGACGATGAAACACAGATATCGCATCGGAACTAAATACAAAATGCACATTGCCGCAATAAGTACATGAATAGAGACTCTTCTTACAGTCGGTGCTTTGAGCATTCCCTGTGAGACCAGTATTAGTTTCCGATACACCACTGCAGGTTCAATGAATTCCTTAGACATACATATTGACGATGAAACACTGAAATTACATCGGAATTAAATATAAAAGGCACAATGCCGCCATAAGTGCAAGAATAGAGACTCTTCTTACAGTCGGTGCTTTGAGCTTTCCCAGTGAGACCAGAATTAGGTTCCGATACACCACTGCAGGTTCAATGTATTCCTTAGACATACACATTGCCGAAGAAACACTGAAATTACATCGGAATTAAATACAAATGGCACAATGCCGCCATAAGTGCAAGAATAGAGACTCCTCTTACAGTCGATGCTTTGAGCATTCCCTGTGAGACCAGTATTAGTTTCCGATACACCACTGCAGGTACAATGTATTCCTTGTACCTTCACATTGACGATGAAACACAGAAATCACATCGGAATTAAATACAAAAGGCACAATGCCGCCTTAAGTACAAGAATAGAGAGTCTTCTTACAGTCGGTGCTTTGAGCATTCACTGTGAGGCCAGTATTAGTTTCCGATACGCCACTCCAGGTTCCATGTATTCCTTGGACATACTCATTGACGATGAAACACTGAAATTACATCGGAATTAAATACAAAAGGAACAATACCGCCTTAACTGCAAGATGAGTGAGACTTCTTTGAGTCTGTGCTTTGATCCTTTCCTGTGAGACCAGTATTAGTTTCCGATACACCACTGCATGTTCAATGTATTCCATGGACCTTCGCATTGACGATGAAACACAGAAATCGCATCGGAACTAAATACAAAATGCACAATGCCGCAATAAGTACAAGAATAGAGACTCTTCTTACAGTCGGTGGTTTGAGCATTCCCTGTGAGACCAGTATTAGTTTCCGATACACCACTGCAGGTTTAATGAATTCCTTAGACATACACATTGACGATGAAACACTGAAATTACATCGGAAGTAAATACAAAAGGCACAATGCCGCCATAAGTGCAAGAATAGAGACTCTCCTTACAGTCGGTGCTTTGAGCTTTCCCAGTGACACCAGTATTAGTTTCCGATACACCACTGCAGGTTCAATGTATTCCTTTGACATACACATTGCCGAAGAAACACTGAAATTACATTGGAATTAAATACAAAAGTCACAATGCCGCCATAAGTGCAAAAATAGAGACACTTCTTACAGTCGGTGCTTTGAGCATTCCCTGTGAGACCAGTATTAGTTTCCGATACACCACTGCAGGTACAATGTATTCCTTGGACCTTCACATAGACGATGAAACACAGAAATCGCATTGGAATTAAATGCAAAAGGCACAATGCCGCCTTAAGTACAAGAATAGAGACTCTTCTTACAGTCGGTGCTTTGAGCATTCCCTGTGAGACCAGTATTAGTTTCCGATATACCACCGCAGGTTCAATGCATTCCTTGGACATACACATTGACGATGAAACACAGAACTCGCATCGGAATTAAATACAAAAGGCACAATGCCGCCTTTCGTACAAGAATAGAGACTCTTCTTACAGTCGGTGCTTTGAGCATTCCCTGTGAGACCAGTATTAGTTTCCGATACACCACTCCAGGTTCAATGTTTTCCCTGGACATACTCATTGACGGTGAAACACTGAAATTACAACGGAATTAAATAGAAAAGGAACAATGCCGATATAACTGCAAGGTGAGTGAGACTTCTTGGAGTCTGTGCTTTGATCCTTTGTACTGTGAGACCAGTATTAGTTTCCGATACACCATTGCAGGTTCAATGTATTCCTTGGACCTTCGCATTGACGATGAAACATAGAAATCGAATCGGAACTAAATACAAAAGGCACAATGCCGCAATAAGTACAAGAATAGAGACTCTTCTTACAGTCGGTGCTTTGAGCATTCCCTGTGAGACCTGTATTAGTTTCCGATACACCACTGCAGGTTCAAAGTATTCCTTAGACATACACATTGACGATGAAACACTGAAATTACATCGGAATTAAATACAAATGGCACAATGCCGCCATAAGTGCAAGAATAGAGACTCCTCTTACAGTCGGTGCTTTGAGCATTCCCTCTGAGACCAGTATTAGTTTCCGATACACCACTGCAGGTACAATGTTATCCTTAGACATACACATTGTCGATGAAACACAGAACTCGCATCGGAATTAAATACAAAAGGCACAATGCCACCTTTCGTACAAGAATAGAGACACTTCTTACAGTCGGTGCTTTGAGCATTCCCTGTGAGACCAGTATTAGTTTCCGATACACCACTCCAGGTTTAAAAGTTTTCCCTGGACATACTCATTGACGATGGAACACTGAAATTACATCGGAATTAAATACAAAAGGAACAATGCCGATATAACTGCAAGGTGAGTGAGACTTCTTAGAGTCTGTGCTTTGATCCTTTCCTGTGAGACCAGTATTAGTTTCCGATACACCACTGCAGGTTCAATGTATTCTTTGGACCTTCGCATTGACGATGAAACACAGAAATCATATCGGAATGAAATACAAAATGCACAATGCAGCCTTAAGTACAAGAATAAAGACTCTTCTTACAGTCGGTGCTTTGAGCATTCCCTGTGAGACCAGTATTAGTTTCCGATACACCACTGCAGATTCAATGTATTTCTTGGACATACACATTGACGATGAAACACAGAAATCACATCAGAATTAAATACAAAAGGCACAATGCCGCCTTACGTACAAGAGGAGAGACTCTTCTTACGGTCGGTGCTTTGAGCATTACCTGTGAGACCAGTATTAGTTTCCGATACACCACTCCAGGTTCAATGTATTCGTTGGACATACTCATTGTCGATGAAACACTGAAATTACATCGGAATTAAATACAAATGGCACAATGTCGCCATAGGTGCAAGAATAGAGACTCCTCTTACAGTCGTTGCTTTGAGCATTCCCTGTGAGACCAGTATTAGTTTCCGATACACCACAGCAGGTACAGTGTATTCCTTGTACCTTCACATCGACGATGAAACACAGAAATCGCATCGGAATTAAATACAAAAGGCACAATGCCGCCTTAAGTACAAGAATAGAGACTCTTCTAACAGTCGGTGCTTTGAGCATTCCCTGTGAGACCAGTATTAGTTTCTGATACACCACTGCAGGTTCAATGTATTCCTTGGACATACACATTGACGATGAAACACAGATATCGCATCGGAATTAAATACAAAAAGTATAATGCCGCCTTACGTACAAGAATAGAGGCTCTTCTTACAGTCGGTGCTTTGAGCATTACCTGTGAGACCAGTATTAGTTTCCGATACACCACTCAAGGTTCAATGTATTCCTTGGACATACTCATTGACGATGAAACACTGAAATTACATCGGAATTAAATACAAAAGGAACAATGCCGCCTTAACTGCAAGATGAGTGAGACTTCTTAGAGTCTGTGCTTTGATCCTTTCTACTGTGAGACCAGTATTAGTTTCCGATACACCACTGCAGGTTCAATGTATTCCTTGGAATTTCGCATTGACGATGAAACACAGAAATCGAATCGGAACTAAATACAAAAGGCACAATGCCGCAATAAGTACAAGAATAGAGACTCTTCTTACAGTCGGTGCTTTGAGCATTCCCTGTGAGACATGTATTAGTTTCCGATACACCACAGCAGGTTCAATGTATTCCTTAGACATACACATTGACGATGAAACACTGAAATTACATCGGAATTAAATACAAATGGCACATTGCCACCATAAGTGCAAGAATAGAGACTCCTCTGACAGTCGGTGCTTTCAGCATTCCCTCTGAGACCAGTATTAGTTTCCGATACACCACTGCAGGTACAATGTATTCCTTAGACATACACATTGCCGAAGAAACACTGAAATTACATTGGAATTAAATACAAAAGTCACAATGCCGCCATAAGTGCAAGAATAGAGACTCTTCTTACAGTCGGTGCTTTGAGCATTCCCTGTTAGACCAGTATTAGTTTCCGATACACCACCGCAGGTTCAATGCATTCCTTGGACACACACATTGTCGATGAAACACAGAACTCGCATCGGAATTAAATACACAAGGCACAATGCCACCTTTCGTACAAGAATAGAGACTCTTCTTACAGTCGGTGCTTTGAGCATTCCCTGTGAGACCAGTATTAGTTTCCGATACACCACTCCAGGTTCAATGTTTTCCCTGGACATACTCATTGACGATGAAACACTGAAATTACATCGGAATTAAATACAAAAGGAACTATGCCGATATAACTGCAAGGTGAGTGAGACTTCTTAGAGTCTGTGCTTTGATCCTTTCCTGTGAGACCAGTATTAGTTTCCGATACACCACTGCAGGTTTAATGAATTCCTTAGACATACACATTGACGATGAAACACTGAAATTACATCGGAAGTAAATACAAAAGGCACAATGCCGCCATAAGTGCAAGAATAGAGACTCTCCTTACAGTCGGTGCTTTGAGCTTTCCCAGTGACACCAGTATTAGTTTCCGATACACCACTGCAGGTTCAATGTATTCCTTTGACATACACATTGCCGAAGAAACACTGAAATTACATTGGAATTAAATACAAAAGTCACAATGCCGCCATAAGTGCAAGAATAGAGACACTTCTTACAGTCGGTGCTTTGAGCATTCCCTGTGAGACCAGTATTAGTTTCCGATACACCACTGCAGGTACAATGTATTCCTTGGACCTTCACATAGACGATGAAACACAGAAATCGCATTGGAATTAAATGCAAAAGGCACAATGCCGCCTTAAGTACAAGAATAGAGACTCTTCTTACAGTCGGAGCTTTGAGCATTCCCTGTGAGACCAGTACTAGTTTCCGATATACCACCGCAGGTTCAATGCATTCCTTGGACATACACATTGACGATGAAACACAGAACTCGCATCGGAATTAAATACAAAAGGCACAATGCCGCCTTTCGTACAAGAATAGAGACTCTTCTTACAGTCGGTGCTTTGAGCATTCCCTGTGAGACCAGTATTAGTTTCCGATACACCACTCCAGGTTCAATGTTTTCCCTGGACATACTCATTGACGGTGAAACACTGAAATTACATCGGAATTAAATACAAAAGGAACAATGCCGATATAACTGCAAGGTGAGTGAGACTTCTTGGAGTCTGTGCTTTGATCCTTTGTACTGTGAGACCAGTATTAGTTTCCGATACACCATTGCAGGTTCAATGTATTCCTTGGACCTTCGCATTGACGATGAAACATAGAAATCGAATCGGAACTAAATACAAAAGGCACAATGCCGCAATAAGTACAAGAATAGAGACTCTTCTTACAGTCGGTGCTTTGAGCATTCCCTGTGAGACCTGTATTAGTTTCCGATACACCACTGCAGGTTCAAAGTATTCCTTAGACATACACATTGACGATGAAACACTGAAATTACATCGGAAGTAAATACAAAAGGCACAATGCCGCCATAAGTGCAAGAATAGAGACTCTCCTTACAGTCGGTGCTTTGAGCTTTCCCAGTGACACCAGTATTAGTTTCCGATACACCACTGCAGGTTCAATGTATTCCTTTGACATACACATTGCCGAAGAAACACTGAAATTACATTGGAATTAAATACAAAAGTCACAATGCCGCCATAAGTGCAAGAATAGAGACACTTCTTACAGTCGGTGCTTTGAGCATTCCCTGTGAGACCAGTATTAGTTTCCGATACACCACTGCAGGTACAATGTATTCCTTGGACCTTCACATAGACGATGAAACACAGAAATCGCATTGGAATTAAATGCAAAAGGCACAATGCCGCCTTAAGTACAAGAATAGAGACTCTTCTTACAGTCGGTGCTTTGAGCATTCCCTGTGAGACCAGTACTAGTTTCCGATATACCACCGCAGGTTCAATGCATTCCTTGGACATACACATTGACGATGAAACACAGAACTCGCATCGGAATTAAATACAAAAGGCACAATGCCGCCTTTCGTACAAGAATAGAGACTCTTCTTACAGTCGGTGCTTTGAGCATTCCCTGTGAGACCAGTATTAGTTTCCGATACACCACTCCAGGTTCAATGTTTTCCCTGGACATACTCATTGACGGTGAAACACTGAAATTACATCGGAATTAAATACAAAAGGAACAATGCCGATATAACTGCAAGGTGAGTGAGACTTCTTGGAGTCTGTGCTTTGATCCTTTGTACTGTGAGACCAGTATTAGTTTCCGATACACCATTGCAGGTTCAATGTATTCCTTGGACCTTCGCATTGACGATGAAACATAGAAATCGAATCGGAACTAAATACAAAAGGCACAATGCCGCAATAAGTACAAGAATAGAGACTCTTCTTACAGTCGGTGCTTTGAGCATTCCCTGTGAGACCTGTATTAGTTTCCGATACACCACTGCAGGTTCAAAGTATTCCTTAGACATACACATTGACGATGAAACACTGAAATTACATCGGAATTAAATACAAATGGCACAATGCCGCCATAAGTGCAAGAATAGAGACTCCTCTTACAGTCGGTGCTTTGAGCATTCCCTCTGAGACCAGTATTAGTTTCCGATACACCACTGCAGGTACAATGTTATCCTTAGACATACACATTGTCGATGAAACACAGAACTCGCATCGGAATTAAATACAAAAGGCACAATGCCACCTTTCGTACAAGAATAGAGACACTTCTTACAGTCGGTGCTTTGAGCATTCCCTGTGAGACCAGTATTAGTTTCCGATACACCACTCCAGGTTTAAAAGTTTTCCCTGGACATACTCATTGACGATGGAACACTGAAATTACATCGGAATTAAATACAAACGGAACATTGCCGATATAACTGCAAGGTGAGTGAGACTTCTTAGAGTCTGTGCTTTGATCCTTTCCTGTGAGACCAGTATTAGTTTCCGATACACCACTGCAGGTTCAATGTATTCTTTGGACCTTCGCATTGACGATGTAACACAGAAATCATATCGGAATGAAATACAAAATGCACAATGCAGCCTTAAGTACAAGAATAAAGACTCTTCTTACAGTCGGTGCTTTGAGCATTCCCTGTGAGACCAGTATTAGTTTCCGATACACCACTGCAGATTCAATGTATTTCTTGGACATACACATTGACGATGAAACACAGAAATCACATCAGAATTAAATACAAAAGGCACAATGCCGCCTTACGTACAAGAGGAGAGACTCTTCTTACGGTCGGTGCTTTGAGCATTACCTGTGAGACCAGTATTAGTTTCCGATACACCACTCCAGGTTCAATGTATTCGTTGGACATACTCATTGTCGATGAAACACTGAAATTACATCGGAATTAAATACAAATGGCACAATGTCGCCATAGGTGCAAGAATAGAGACTCCTCTTACAGTCGGTGCTTTGAGCATTCCCTGTGAGACCAGTATTAGTTTCCGATACACCACAGCAGGTACAGTGTATTCCTTGTACCTTCACATCGACGATGAAACACAGAAATCGCATCGGAATTAAATACAAAAGGCACAATGCCGCCTTAAGTACAAGAATAGAGACTCTTCTAACAGTCGGTGCTTTGAGCATTCCCTGTGAGACCAGTATTAGTTTCTGATACACCACTGCAGGTTCAATGTATTCCTTGGACATACACATTGACGATGAAACACAGATATCGCATCGGAATTAAATACAAAAAGTATAATGCCGCCTTACGTACAAGAATAGAGGCTCTTCTTACAGTCGGTGCTTTGAGCATTACCTGTGAGACCAGTATTAGTTTCCGATACACCACTCAAGGTTCAATGTATTCCTTGGACATACTCATTGACGATGAAACACTGAAATTACATCGGAATTAAATACAAAAGGAACAATGCCGCCTTAACTGCAAGATGAGTGAGACTTCTTAGAGTCTGTGCTTTGATCCTTTCTACTGTGAGACCAGTATTAGTTTCCGATACACCACTGCAGGTTCAATGTATTCCTTGGAATTTCGCATTGACGATGAAACACAGAAATCGAATCGGAACTAAATACAAAAGGCACAATGCCGCAATAAGTACAAGAATAGAGACTCTTCTTACAGTCGGTGCTTTGAGCATTCCCTGTGAGACATGTATTAGTTTCCGATACACCACAGCAGGTTCAATGTATTCCTTAGACATACACATTGACGATGAAACACTGAAATTACATCGGAATTAAATACAAATGGCACATTGCCACCATAAGTGCAAGAATAGAGACTCCTCTGACAGTCGGTGCTTTCAGCATTCCCTCTGAGACCAGTATTAGTTTCCGATACACCACTGCAGGTACAATGTATTCCTTAGACATACACATTGCCGAAGAAACACTGAAATTACATTGGAATTAAATACAAAAGTCACAATGCCGCCATAAGTGCAAGAATAGAGACTCTTCTTACAGTCGGTGCTTTGAGCATTCCCTGTTAGACCAGTATTAGTTTCCGATACACCACCGCAGGTTCAATGCATTCCTTGGACACACACATTGTCGATGAAACACAGAACTCGCATCGGAATTAAATACACAAGGCACAATGCCACCTTTCGTACAAGAATAGAGACTCTTCTTACAGTCGGTGCTTTGAGCATTCCCTGTGAGACCAGTATTAGTTTCCGATACACCACTCCAGGTTCAATGTTTTCCCTGGACATACTCATTGACGATGAAACACTGAAATTACATCGGAATTAAATACAAAAGGAACTATGCCGATATAACTGCAAGGTGAGTGAGACTTCTTAGAGTCTGTGCTTTGATCCTTTCCTGTGAGACCAGTATTAGTTTCCGATACACCACTGCAGGTTTAATGAATTCCTTAGACATACACATTGACGATGAAACACTGAAATTACATCGGAAGTAAATACAAAAGGCACAATGCCGCCATAAGTGCAAGAATAGAGACTCTCCTTACAGTCGGTGCTTTGAGCTTTCCCAGTGACACCAGTATTAGTTTCCGATACACCACTGCAGGTTCAATGTATTCCTTTGACATACACATTGCCGAAGAAACACTGAAATTACATTGGAATTAAATACAAAAGTCACAATGCCGCCATAAGTGCAAGAATAGAGACACTTCTTACAGTCGGTGCTTTGAGCATTCCCTGTGAGACCAGTATTAGTTTCCGATACACCACTGCAGGTACAATGTATTCCTTGGACCTTCACATAGACGATGAAACACAGAAATCGCATTGGAATTAAATGCAAAAGGCACAATGCCGCCTTAAGTACAAGAATAGAGACTCTTCTTACAGTCGGTGCTTTGAGCATTCCCTGTGAGACCAGTACTAGTTTCCGATATACCACCGCAGGTTCAATGCATTCCTTGGACATACACATTGACGATGAAACACAGAACTCGCATCGGAATTAAATACAAAAGGCACAATGCCGCCTTTCGTACAAGAATAGAGACTCTTCTTACAGTCGGTGCTTTGAGCATTCCCTGTGAGATCAGTATTAGTTTCCGATACACCACTCCAGGTTCAATGTTTTCCCTGGACATACTCATTGACGGTGAAACACTGAAATTACATCGGAATTAAATACAAAAGGAACAATGCCGATATAACTGCAAGGTGAGTGAGACTTCTTGGAGTCTGTGCTTTGATCCTTTGTACTGTGAGACCAGTATTAGTTTCCGATACACCATTGCAGGTTCAATGTATTCCTTGGACCTTCGCATTGACGATGAAACATAGAAATCGAATCGGAACTAAATACAAAAGGCACAATGCCGCAATAAGTACAAGAATAGAGACTCTTCTTACAGTCGGTGCTTTGAGCATTCCCTGTGAGACCTGTATTAGTTTCCGATACACCACTGCAGGTTCAAAGTATTCCTTAGACATACACATTGACGATGAAACACTGAAATTACATCGGAATTAAATACAAATGGCACAATGCCGCCATAAGTGCAAGAATAGAGACTCCTCTTACAGTCGGTGCTTTGAGCATTCCCTCTGAGACCAGTATTAGCTTCCGATACACCACTGCAGGTACAATGTTATCCTTAGACATACACATTGTCGATGAAACACAGAACTCGCATCGGAATTAAATACAAAAGGCACAATGCCACCTTTCGTACAAGAATAGAGACACTTCTTACAGTCGGTGCTTTGAGCATTCCCTGTGAGACCAGTATTAGTATCCGATACACCACTCCAGGTTTAAAAGTTTTCCCTGGACATACTCATTGACGATGGAACACTGAAATTACATCGGAATTAAATACAAAAGGAACAATGCCGATATAACTGCAAGGTGAGTGAGACTTCTTAGAGTCTGTGCTTTGATCCTTTCCTGTGAGACCAGTATTAGTTTCCGATACACCACTGCAGGTTCAATGTATTCTTTGGACCTTCGCATTGACGATGAAACACAGAAATCATATCGGAATGAAATACAAAATGCACAATGCAGCCTTAAGTACAAGAATAGAGACTCTTCTTACAGTCGGTGCTTTGAGCATTCCCTGTGAGACCAGTATTAGTTTCCGATACACCACTGCAGATTCAATGTATTTCTTGGACATACACATTGACGATGAAACACAGAAATCACATCAGAATTAAATACAAAAGGCACAATGCCGCCTTACGTACAAGAGGAGAGACTCTTCTTACGGTCGGTGCTTTGAGCATTACCTGTGAGACCAGTATTAGTTTCCGATACACCACTCCAGGTTCAATGTATTCGTTGGACATACTCATTGTCGATGAAACACTGAAATTACATCGGAATTAAATACAAATGGCACAATGTCGCCATAGGTGCAAGAATAGAGACTCCTCTTACAGTCGGTGCTTTGAGCATTCCCTGTGAGACCAGTATTAGTTTCCGATACACCACAGCAGGTACAGTGTATTCCTTGTACCTTCACATCGACGATGAAACACAGAAATCGCATCGGAATTAAATACAAAAGGCACAATGCCGCCTTAAGTACAAGAATAGAGACTCTTCTAACAGTCGGTGCTTTGAGCATTCCCTGTGAGACCAGTATTAGTTTCTGATACACCACTGCAGGTTCAATGTATTCCTTGGACATACACATTGACGATGAAACACAGATATCGCATCGGAATTAAATACAAAAGGTATAATGCCGCCTTACGTACAAGAATAGAGGCTCTTCTTACAGTCGGTGCTTTGAGCATTACCTGTGAGACCAGTATTAGTTTCCGATACACCACTCAAGGTTCAATGTATTCCTTGGACATACTCATTGACGATGAAACACTGAAATTACATCGGAATTAAATACAAAAGGAACAATGCCGCCTTAACTGCAAGATGAGTGAGACTTCTTAGAGTCTGTGCTTTGATCCTTTCTACTGTGAGACCAGTATTAGTTTCCGATACACCACTGCAGGTTCAATGTATTCCTTGGAATTTCGCATTGACGATGAAACACAGAAATCGAATCGGAACTAAATACAAAAGGCACAATGCCGCAATAAGTACAAGAATAGAGACTCTTCTTACAGTCGGTGCTTTGAGCATTCCCTGTGAGACATGTATTAGTTTCCGATACACCACAGCAGGTTCAATGTATTCCTTAGACATACACATTGACGATGAAACACTGAAATTACATCGGAATTAAATACAAATGGCACATTGCCACCATAAGTGCAAGAATAGAGACTCCTCTGACAGTCGGTGCTTTCAGCATTCCCTCTGAGACCAGTATTAGTTTCCGATACACCACTGCAGGTACAATGTATTCCTTAGACATACACATTGCCGAAGAAACACTGAAATTACATTGGAATTAAATACAAAAGTCACAATGCCGCCATAAGTGCAAGAATAGAGACTCTTCTTACAGTCGGTGCTTTGAGCATTCCCTGTTAGACCAGTATTAGTTTCCGATACACCACCGCAGGTTCAATGCATTCCTTGGACACACACATTGTCGATGAAACACAGAACTCGCATCGGAATTAAATACACAAGGCACAATGCCACCTTTCGTACAAGAATAGAGACTCTTCTTACAGTCGGTGCTTTGAGCATTCCCTGTGAGACCAGTATTAGTTTCCGATACACCACTCCAGGTTCAATGTTTTCCCTGGACATACTCATTGACGATGAAACACTGAAATTACATCGGAATTAAATACAAAAGGAACTATGCCGATATAACTGCAAGGTGAGTGAGACTTCTTAGAGTCTGTGCTTTGATCCTTTCCTGTGAGACCAGTATTAGTTTCCGATACACCACTGCAGGTTCAATGTATTCTTTGGACCTTCGCATTGACGATGAAAACAGATATCATATCGGAATGAAATACAAAAGGCACAATGCAGCCTTAAGTACAAGAATAGAGACTCTTCTTACAGTCGGTGTTTGAGCATTCCCTGTGAGACCAGTATTGGTTTCCGATACACCACTGCAGATTCAATGTATTCCTTGGACATATACATTGACGATGAAACACAGAAATCACATCGGAATTAAAAACAAAAGGCACAATGCCGCCTTACGTACAAGAGGAGAGACTCTTCCTACGGTCGGTGCTTTGAGCAGTACCTGTGAGACCAGTGTTAGTTTCCGATACGCCACTCCAGTTTCAATGTATTCCTTGGACATACTCATTGACGATGAAACACTGAAATTACATTGGAATTAAATACAAAAGAAACAATGCCGCCTTAACTGCAAGATGAGTGAGACTTCTTAGAGTCTGTGCTTTGATCCTTTCTACTGTGACACCAGTATTAGTTTCCGATACACCACTGCAGGTTCCATGTATTCCTTGGACCTTCGCATTGACGATGAAACACGAAATCGAATCGGAGCTAAATACAAAATGCACAATGCCGCAATAAGTACAAGAATAGAGACTCTTCTTACAGTCGGTGCTTTGAGCATTCCCTCTGAGACCAGTATTAGTTTCCGATACACCACTGCAGGTTCAATGTATTCCTTAGACATACACATTGACGATGATACACTGAAATTACATCGGAATTAAATACAAATGGCACAATGCCGCCATAAGTGCAAGAATAGAGACCCCTCTTACAGTCGGTGCTTTTTGCATTCCCTGTGAGACCAGTCTTAGTTTCCGATACTCCACTGCAGGTACAATGTATTCCTTGTACCATCACATTGACTATGAAACACAGAAATCGCATCGGAATTAAATACAAAAGGCACAATGCCGCCTTAAGTACAAGAATAGAGACTCTTCTTACAGTCGGTGCTTTGACCATCCCCTGTGAGACCATTATTAGTTTCTGATACACCACTGCAGGTTCAATGTATTCCTTGGACATACACATTGACGATGAAACACTGAAATTACATCGGAATTAAATACAAAAGGAACAATACCGCCTTAACTGCAAGATGAGTGAGACTTCTTTGAGTCTGTGCTTTGATCCTTTCCTGTGAGACCAGTATTAGTTTCCGATACACCACTGCAGGTTCAATGTATTCCTTGGAACTTCGCATTGACGATGAAACACAGAAATCGCATCGGAACTAAATACAAAATGCACAATGCCGCAATAAGTACAAGAACAGAGACTCGTCTTACAGTCGGTGCTTTGAGCATTCCCTGTGCGACCAGTATTAGTTTCCGATACACCACTGTAGGTTCAATGAATTCCTTAGACATACACATTGACGATGAAACACTGAAATTACATCGGAATTAAATACAAAAGGCATAATGCCGCCATAAGTGCAAGAATAGAGACTCTTCTTACAGTCGGTGATTTGAGCTTTCCCAGTGAGACCAGTATTAGTTTCCGATACACCACTGCAGGTTCAATGTATTCCTTAGACATGCACATTGCCGAAGAAACACAGAAATCACATCGGAATTACATACAAAAGGCACAATGCCGCCTTACGTCTTACGTACAAGAATAGAGACTCTTCTTACGGTCCGTGCTTTGAGCATAACCTGTGAGACCAGTATTAGTTTCCGATACACCACTCCAGGTTCAATGTATTCCTTGGACATACTCTTTGACGATGAAACACTGAAATTACATCGGAATTAAATACAAATGGCACAATGTCGCCAAGGGTGCAAAAATAGAGACTCCTCTTACAGTCGGTGCTTTGAGCATTCCCTGTGAGATCAGTATTAGTTTCCGATACATCACAGCAGGTACAATGTATTCCTTGTACCTTCACATTGATGATGAAACACAGAAATCGCATCGGAATTAATTACGAAAGGCACAATACCGCCTTAAGTACAAGATTAGAGACTCTTCTAACAGTCGGTGCTTTGAGCATTCCCTGTGAGACCAGTATTAGTTTCTGATACACCACTGCAGGTTCAATGTATTCCTTGGACATACACATTGACGATGAAACACAGATATCGCATCGGAATTAAATACAAAAGGCACAATGCCGCCTTACGTACAAGAATAGAGACTCTTCTTACAGTCGGTGCTTTGAGCATTACCTGTGAGACCAGTATTAGTTTCCGATACACCACTCAAGGTTCAATGTATTCCTTGGACATACTCATTGACGATGAAACACTGATATTACATCGGAATTAAATACAAACGGAACGATACTGCCTTAACAGCAAGATGAGTGAGACTTCTCTGAATCTGTGCTTTGCTCCTTTCCTGTGAGACCAGTATTAGTTTCCGATACACCAATGCAGGTTCAATGTATACCACGGACCTTCGCATTGACGATGAAACACAGAAATCGCATCGGAACAGAATTCAAAATGCACAATGCCGCAATAAGTACAAGAATAGAGACTCTTCTTACAGTCCGAGCTTTGAGCATTCCCTGTGAGACCAGTATTAGTTTCCGATACACCACTGCAGGTTCAATGAATTCCTTAGACATACACATTGACGATGAAACACTGAAATTACATCGGAACTAAATACAAAAGGCACAATGCCGCCTTAAGTACAAGAATAGAGACTCTTCTTACAGTCGGTGCTTTGAGCATTCCCTGTGAGACCAGTATTAGTTTCCGATACACCACCGCAGGTTCAATGCATTCCTTGGACATACACATTGACGATGAAACACAGAACTCGCATCGGAAATAAATACAAAAGGCACAATGCCGCCTTTCGTACAAGAATAGAGACTCTTCTTACAGTCGGTGCTTTGAGCATTCCCTGTGAGACCAGTATTAGTTTCCGATACACCACTCCAGGTTCAATGTTTTCCCTGGACATACTCATTGACGATGAAACACTGAAATTACATCAGAATTAAATACAAAAGGAACAATGCCGATATAACTGCAAGGTGAGTGAGACTTCTTAGAGTCTGTGCTTTGATCCTTTCCTGTGAGACCAGTGTTAGTTTCCGATACACCACTGCAGGTTCAATGTATTCCTTGTACCTTCGCATTGACGATGAAACCCAGAAATCATATCGGAATGAAATACAAAAGGCACAATGCCGCCTTAAGTACAAGAATAGAGACTCTTCTTACAGTCGGTGTTTGAGCATTCCCTGTGAGACCAGTATTAGTTTCCGATTCACCACTGCACATTCAATGTATTCCTTGGACATACACATTGACGATGAAACACAGAAATCACATCGGAATTAAATACAAAAGGCACAATGCCGCCTTACGTACAAGAATAGAGACTCTTCTTACGGTCGGTGCTTTGAGCATTACCTGTGAGACCAGTATTAGTTTCCGATACGCCACACCAGGTTCAATGTATTCCTTGGACATACTCATTGACGATGAAACACTGAAATTTCATCGGAGTTAAATACAAAAGGAACAATGCCGCCTTAACTGCAAGATGAGTGAGACTTCATAGAGTCTGTGCTTTGATCCTTTCCTGTGAGACCAGTATTAGTTTCCGATACACCACTGCAGGTTCAATGTATTCCTTGGACCTTCGCATTGACGATGAAACACAGAAATCGCATCGGAACTAAATACAAAAGCACAATGCCGCAATAAGTACAAGAATAGGGACTCTTCTTACAGTTGGTGCTTTGAGCATTCCCTTTGGGACCAGTATTAGTTTCCGATATTCCACTGCAGGTTCAATGTATTCCGTAGACATACACATTGACGATGAAACACTGATATTACATCGGATTAAATACATAAGGCAAAATGCCGCCATACGTGCGAGAATAGAGAATCTTCTTCCAGTCGGTGCTTTGACCATTCCCTGTGAGACCAGTATTAGTTTCCGATACACCACTCCAGGTTCAATGTATTCCTTGGACACACTCATTGACGATGAAACACTGAAATTACATCGGAATTAAATACAAAAGGCACAATGTCGCCAAGGGTGCAAAAATAGAGACTCCTCTTACAGTCGGTGCTTTGAGCATTCCCTGTGAGATCAGTCTTAGTTTCCGATACACCACAGCAGGTACAATGTATTCCTTGTACCTTCACATCGACGATGAAACACAGAAATCGCATCGGAATTAAATACAAAAGGCACAATACCGCCTTAAGTACAAGATTAGAGACTCTTCTTACAGTCGGTGCTTTGAGCATTCCCTGTGAGACCAGTATTAGTTTCCGATACACCACTGCAGGTTCAATGAATTCCTTAGACATACACATTGACGATGAAACACTGAAATTACATCGGAATTAAATACAAAAGGCACAATGCCGCCTTAAGTACAAGAATAGAGACTCTTCTTACAGCCGGTGCTTTGAGCATTCCCTGTGAGACCAGTACTAGTTTCCGATACACCACCGCAGGTTCAATGCATTCCTTGGACATACACATTGACGATGAAACACAGAACTCGCATCGGAATTAAATACAAAAGGCACAATGCCGCCTTTCGTACAAGAATAGAGACTCTTCTTACTGTCGGTGCTTTGAGCATTCCCTGTGAGACCAGTATTAGTTTCCGATACACCACTCCAGGTTCAATGTTTTCCCTGGACATACTCATTGACGATGAAACACTGAAATTACATCGGAATTAAAAACAGAAGGAACAATGCCGATATAACTGCAAGGAGAGTGAGACTTCTTAGAGTCTGTGCTTTGATCCATTCCTGTGAGACCAGTGTTAGTTTCCGATACACCACTGCAGGTTCAATGTATTCCTTGGACCTTCGCATTGACGATGAAACACAGAAATCGCATCGGAACTAAATACAAAAGCACAATGCCGAATAAGTACAAGAATAGGGACTCCTCTTACAGTTGGTGCTTTGAGCATTCCCTTTGGGACCAGTATTAGTTTCCGATATTCCACTGCAGGTTCAATGTATTCCTTGGACCTTCACATTGACGATGAAACACACACATCGCATCGGAATTAAATACAAAAGGCACAATGCCGCTTTAAGTACAAGAATAGAGACCCTTCCTACAGTCGGTGCTTTGAGCATTCCCTGTGAGACCAGTATTAGTTTCCGATACACCACTGCAGGTTCAATGGATTCCTTGGACATACACATTGACGATGAAACACAGAAATCGAATCGGAATTAAATACAAAACGCACAATGCCGCATTACGTAAAAGAATAGAGACTCTTCTTACAGTCGGTGCTTTGAGCTTTCCCTGTGAGACCAGTATTAGTTTCCGATACACCACTCCAAGTTCAATGTATTCCTTGGACATAGTCATTGACGATGAAACACTGAAATTACATCGCTATTAAATACAAAAGCAACAATGCCGCCTTAACTGAAAGATGAGTGAGACATCTTAGAGTCTGTGATTTGATCCTCTCCTGTGAGACCAGTATTAGATTCCGATACACCACTGCAGGTTCAATGTATTCCTTGGACCTTCACATTGACGATGACACACAGAAATCGCATCGGAATTAAATACAAAAGGCACAATGCCGACATAAGTGCAAGAATAGAGACTCTTCTTACAGTCGGTGCTTTCAGCTTTCCCACTGAGACCAGTATTAATTTCCGATACACCACTGCAGGTTCAATGTATTCCTTAGACATACACATTGTCGAAGAAACACTGAAATTACATCGGAATTAAATACAAAAATCACAATGCCGCCATAAGTGCCAGAATAGGGACTCTTCTTACAGTCGGTGCTTTGAGCATTCCCTGTGAGATCAGTATTAGTTTCCGATACACCACTGCAGGTACAATGTATTCCTTGGACCTTCACATTGACGATGACACACAGAAATCGCATCGGAATTAAATACAAAAGGCACAATGCCGCCTTAAGTACAAGAATAGAGACTCTTCTTACAGTCGGTGCTTTGAGCATTCCCTGTGAGACCAGTATTAGTTTCCGATACACCACCGCAGGTTCAATGCATTCCTTGGACATACACATTGACGATGAAACACAGAACTCGCATCGGAATTAAATACAAAAGGCACAATGCCGCCTTTCGACAAGAATAGAGACTCTTCTTACAGTCGGTGCTTTGAGCATTCCCTGTGAGACCAGTATTAGTTTCCGATACACCACTCCAGGTTCAATGTTTTCCCTGGACATACTCATTGACGATGAAACACTGAAATTACATCGGAATTAAATACAAAAGGAACAATGCCGATATAACTGCAAGGTGAGTGAGACTTCTTAGAGTCTGTGCTTTGATCCTTTCCTGTGAGTCCAGTGTTAGTTTCCGATACACCACTGCAGGTTCAATGTATTCCTTGGACCTTCGCATTGACGATGAAACCCGGAAATCATATCGCAATGAAATACAAAAGGCACAATGCCGCCTTAAGTACAAGAATAGAGACTCTTCTTACAATCGGTGTTTGAGCAATCCCTGTGAGACCAGTATTAGTTTCCGATACACCACTGCACATTCAATGTATTCCTTGGACATACACATTCACGATGAAACACAGAAATCACATCGGAATTATATACAAAAGGCACAATGCCGCCTTACGTACAAGAATAGAGACTCTTCTTACGGTCGGTGCTTTGAGCATTACCTGTGAGACCAGTATTAGTTTCCGATACACCACACCAGGTTCAATGTATTCCTTGGACATACTCATTGACGATGAAACACTGAAATTACATCGGAATTAAATACAAAAGGAACAATGCCACCTTAACTGCAAGATGAGTGAGACTTCATAGAGTCTGTGCTTTGATCCTTTTCTGTGAGACCAGTATTAGTTTCCGATACACCACTGCAGGTTCAATGTATTCCTTGGACCTTCGCATTGAGGATGAAACACAGAAATCGCATCGGAACTAAATACAAAAGCACAATGCCGCAATAAGTACAAGAATAGGGACTCTTCTTACAGTTGGTGCTTTGAGCATTCCCTTTGGGACCAGTATTAGTTTCCGATATTCCACTGCAGGTTCAATGTATTCCGTAGACATACACATTGACGATGAAACACTGATATTACATCGGAATTAAATACATAAGGCAAAATGCCGCCATACGTGCGAGAATAGAGAATCTTCTTCCAGTCGGTGCTTTGACCATTCCCTGTGAGACCAGTATTAGTTTCCGATACACCACTCCAGGTTCAATGTATTCCTTGGACACACTCATTGACGATGAAACATTGAAATTACATCAGAATTAAATACAAAAGGCACAATGTCGCCAAGGGTGCAAAAATAGAGACTCCTCTTACAGTCGGTGCTTTGAGCATTCCCTGTGAGATCAGTATTAGTTTCCGATACACCACAGCAGGTACAATGTATTCCTTGTACCTTCACATTGACGATGAAACACAGAAATCGCATCGGAATTAAATACAAAAGGCACAATCCCGCCTTAAGTACAAGATTAGAGACTCTTCTTACAGTCGTTGCTTTGAGCATTCCCTGTGAGACCAGTATTAGTTTCCGATACACCACTGCAGGTTCAATGAATTCCTACGACATACACATTGACGATGACACACAGAAATCGCATCGGAATTAAATACAAAAGGCACAATGCCGACATAAGTGCAAGAATAGAGACTCTTCTTACAGTCGGTGCTTTCAGCTTTCCCACTGAGACCAGTATTAATTTCCGATACACCACTGCAGGTTCAATGTATTCCTTAGACATACACATTGTCGAAGAAACACTGAAATTACATCGGAATTAAATACAAAAATCACAATGCCGCCATAAGTGCCAGAATAGGGACTCTTCTTACAGTCGGTGCTTTGAGCATTCCCTGTGAGATCAGTATTAGTTTCCGATACACCACTGCAAGTACAATGTATTCCTTGGACCTTCACATTGACGATGACACACAGAAATCGCATCGGAATTAAATACAAAAGGCACAATGCCGCCTTAAGTACAAGAATAGAGACTCTTCTTACAGTCGGTGCTTTGAGCATTCCCTGTGAGACCAGTATTAGTTTCCGATACACCACCGCAGGTTCAATGCATTCCTTGGACATACACATTGACGATGAAACACAGAACTCGCATCGGAATTAAATACAAAAGGCACAATGCCGCCTTTCGACAAGAATAGAGACTCTTCTTACAGTCGGTGCTTTGAGCATTCCCTGTGAGACCAGTATTAGTTTCCGATACACCACTCCAGGTTCAATGTTTTCCCTGGACATACTCATTGACGATGAAACACTGAAATTACATCGGAATTAAATACAAAAGGAACAATGCCAATATAACTGCAAGGTGAGTGAGACTTCTTAGAGTCTGTGCTTTGATCCTTTCCTGTGAGTCCAGTGTTAGTTTCCGATACACCACTGCAGGTTCAATGTATTCCTTGGACCTTCGCATTGACGATGAAACCCGGAAATCATATCGCAATGAAATACAAAAGGCACAATGCCGCCTTAAGTACAAGAATAGAGACTCTTCTTACAATCGGTGTTTGAGCAATCCCTGTGAGACCAGTATTAGTTTCCGATACACCACTGCACATTCAATGTATTCCTTGGACATACACATTCACGATGAAACACAGAAATCACATCGGAATTATATACAAAAGGCACAATGCCGCCTTACGTACAAGAATAGAGACTCTTCTTACGGTCGGTGCTTTGAGCACTACCTGTGAGACCAGTATTAGTTTCCGATACACCACACCAGGTTCAATGTATTCCTTGGACATACTCATTGACGATGAAACACTGAAATTACATCGGAATTAAATACAAAAGGAACAATGCCACCTTAACTGCAAGATGAGTGAGACTTCATAGAGTCTGTGCTTTGATCCTTTTCTGTGAGACCAGTATTAGTTTCCGATACACCACTGCAGGTTCAATGTATTCCTTGGACCTTCGCATTGACGATGAAACTCAGAAATCGCATCGGAACTAAATACAAAAGCACAATGCCGCAATAAGTACAAGAATAGGGACTCTTCTTACAGTTGGTGCTTTGAGCATTCCCTTTGGGACCAGTATTAGTTTCCGATATTCCACTGCAGGTTCAATGTATTCCGTAGACATACACATTGACGATGAAACACTGATATTACATCGGAATTAAATACATAAGGCAAAATGCCGCCATACGTGCGAGAATAGAGAATCTTCTTCCAGTCGGTGCTTTGACCATTCCCTGTGAGACCAGTATTAGTTTCCGATACACCACTCCAGGTTCAATGTATTCCTTGGACACACTCATTGACGATGAAACATTGAAATTACATCAGAATTAAATACAAAAGGCACAATGTCGCCAAGGGTGCAAAAATAGAGACTCCTCTTACAGTCGGTGCTTTGAGCATTCCCTGTGAGATCAGTATTAGTTTCCGATACACCACAGCAGGTACAATGTATTCCTTGTACCTTCACATTGACGATGAAACACAGAAATCGCATCGGAATTAAATACAAAAGGCACAATCCCGCCTTAAGTACAAGATTAGAGACTCTTCTTACAGTCGTTGCTTTGAGCATTCCCTGTGAGACCAGTATTAGTTTCCGATACACCACTGCAGGTTCAATGAATTCCTACGACATACACATTGACGATGAAACACTGAAATTACATCGGAATTAAATACAAAAGGCACAATGCCGCCTTAAGTACAAGAATAGAGACTCTTCTTACAGCCGGTGCTTTGAGCATTCCCTGTGAGACCAGTATTAGTTTCCGATACACCACCGCAGGTTCAATGCATTCCTTGGACATACACATTGACGATGAAACACAGAACTCGCATCGGAATTAAATACAAAAGGCACAATGCCGCCTTTCGTACAAGAATAGAGACTCTTCCTACTGTCGGTGCTTTGAGCATTCCCTGTGAGACCAGTATTAGTTTCCGATACACCACTCCAGGTTCAATGTTTTCCCTGGACATACTCATTGACGATGAAACACTGATATTACATCGGAATTAAATACAAAAGGCAAAATGCCGCCATACGTGCGAGAATAGAGAATCTTCTTCCAGTCGGTGCTTTGACCACTCCCTGTGAGACCAGTATTAGTTTCCGATACACCACAGCAGGTACAATGTATTCCTTGGACCTTCACATTGACGATGAAACACACACATCGCATCGGAATTAAATACAAAAGGCACAATGCCGCTTTAAGTACAAGAATAGAGACCCTTCCTACAGTCGGTGCTTTGAGCATTCCCTGTGAGACCAGTATTAGTTTCCGATACACCACTGCAGGTTCAATGTATTCCTTGGACATACACATTGACGATGAAACACAGAAATCGCATCGGAATTAAATACAAAACGCACAATGCCGCATTACGTACAAGAATAGAGACTCTTCTTACAGTCGGTGCTTTGAGCATTCCCTGTGAGACCAGTATTAGTTTCCGATACACCACTCCAAGTTCAATGTATTCCTTGGACATAGTCATTGACGATGAAACACTGAAATTACATCGCTATTAAATACAAAAGGAACAATGCCGCCTTAACTGGAAGATGAGTGAGACATCTTAGAGTCTGTGATTTGATCCTCTCCTGTGAGACCAGTATTAGTTTCCGATACACCACTGCAGGTTCAATGTATTCCTTGGACCTTCGCATTGACGATGAAACACAGAAATCGCATCGGAACTAAATACAAAAGGCACAATGCCGCAATAAGTACAAGAATAGAGACTCTTCTTACAGTCGGTGCTTTGAGCATTCCCTGCGAGACCAGTATTAGATTCCGATACACCACTGCAGGTACAATGTATTCCTTGGACCTTCTCATTGTCGATGAAACACAGAAATCGCATCGGAATTAAATACAAAAGGCACAATGCCGCTTCAGTACATGAATAGAGACTCTTCTTACAGTCGGTGTTTTGAGCATTTCCTGTGTTCCAGTATTAGTTTCCGATGCACCACTGCAGGTTCAATGTATTCCTTGGACCTTCGCATTGACGATGAAACACAGAAATCGCATCGGAACTAAATACAAAAGGCACAATGCCACAATAAGTACAAGAATAGAGACTCCTCTTACAGTCGGTGCTTTGAGCATTCCCTGTGAGACCAGTATTAGTTTCCGATACACCACTGCAAGTTCAATGAATTCCTTAGACATACACATTGACGATGAAACACTGAAATTACATCGGAATTAAATACAAAAGGCACAATGCCGACATAAGTGCAAGAATAGAGACTCTTCTTACAGTCGGTGCTTTCAGCTTTCCCACTGAGACCAGTATTAATTTCCGATACACCACTGCAGGTTCAATGTATTCCTTAGATATACACATTGTCGAAGAAACACTGAAATTACATCGGAATTAAATACAAAAATCACAATGCCGCCATAAGTGCCAGAATAGGGACTCTTCTTACAGTCGGTGCTTTGAGCATTCCCTGTGAGATCAGTATTAGTTTCCGATACACCACTGCAGGTACAATGTATTCCTTGGACCTTCACACTGATGATGACACACAGAAATCGCATCGGAATTAAATACAAAAGGCACAATGCCGCCTTAAGTACAAGAATAGAGACTCTTCTTACAGTCGGTGCTTTGAGCATTCCCTGTGAGACCAGTATTAGTTTCCGATACAACACCGCAGGTTCAATGCATTCCTTGGACATACACATTGACGATGAAACACAGAACTCGCATCGGAATTAAGTACAAAAGGCACAATGCCGCCTTTCGTACAAGAATAGAGACTCTTCTTACAGTCGGTGCTTTGAGCATTCCCTGTGAGACCAGTATTAGTTTCCGATACACCACTCCAGGATCAATGTTTTCCCTGGACATACTCATTGACGATGAAACACTGAAATTACATCGGAATTAAATATAAAAGGAACAATGCCGATATAACTGCAAGGTGAGTGAGACTTCTTAGAGTCTGTGCTTTGATCCTTTCCTGTGAGACCAGTGTTAGTTTCCGATACACCACTGCAGGTTCAATGTATTCCTTGGACCTTCTAATTGACGATGAAACCCGGAAATCATATCGGAATGAAATACAAAAGGCACAATGCCGCCTTAAGTACAAGAATAGAGACTCTTCTTACAATCGGTGTTTGAGCAATCCCTGTGAGACCAGTATTAGTTTCCGATACACCACTGCACATTCAATGTATTCCTTGGACATACACATTCACGATGAAACACAGAAATCACATCGGAATTATATACAAAAGGCACAATGCCGCCTTACGTACAAGAATAGAGACTCTTCTTACGGTCGGTGCTTTGAGCATTACCTGTGAGACCAGTATTAGTTTCCGATACACCACACCAGGTTCAATGTATTCCTTGGACATACTCGTTGACGATGAAACACTGAAATTACATCGGAATTAAATACAAAAGGAACAATGCCACCTTAACTGCAAGATGAGTGAGACTTCATAGAGTCTGTGTTTTGACCCTTTTCTGTGAGACCAGTATTAGTTTCCGATACACCACTGCAGGTTCAATGTATTCCTTGGACCTTCGCATTGACGATGAAACACAGAAATCGCATCGGAACTAAATACAAAAGCACAATGCCGCAATAAGTACAAGAATAGGGACTCTTCTTACAGTTGGTGCTTTGAGCATTCCTTTTGGGACCAGTATTAGTTTCCGATACACCACTGCAGGTTCAATGTATTCCTTAGACATACACATTGACGATGAAACACTGATATTACATCGGAATTAAATACAAAAGGCAAAATGCCGCCATACGTGCAAGAATAGAGAGTCTTTTTCAGTCGGTGCTTTGAGCATTCCCTGTGAGACCAGTATTAGTTTCCGATAGACCACAGCAGGTACAATGTATTCCTTGGACCTTCACACTGACGATGAAACACACACATCGCATCGGAATTAAATACAAAAGGCACAATGCCGCCTTAACTACAAGAATAGAGACGCTTCCTACAGTCTGTGCTTTGAGCATTTCCTGTGAGACCAGTATTAGTTTCCGATACACCACTGCAGGTTCAATGTATTCCTTGGACCTTCATATTGACGATGAAACACAGAAATCGCATCGGAACTAAATACGAAAGGCACAATGCCGCAATAAGTACAAGAATAGAGACTCCTTTTACTGTCGGTGATCTGAGCATTCCCTGCGAGATTAGTATTAGTTTCCGATACACCACTGCAGGTTCAATGTATTCCTTAGACATACACATTGACGATGAAACACAGAAATTGCTTCGGAATTTAATACAAATGGCACAAAGCCGCCTTAAGTACAAGAATAGAGACTCTTCTTACAGTCGGTGCTTTGAGCATTCCCTGTGAGACCGGTATTACATTCCGATACACCACTCCAGGTTCAATGTATTCCTTGGACATACTCATTGACGATGTAACACTGAAATTACATCGGAATTAAATACAAAAGGAACAATGCCGCATTAACTGCAAGATGAGTGAGACTTCTTAGAGTCTGTGCTTTGATCCTTTCCAGTGAGACCTGTATTAGTTTCCGATACACCACTGCAGGTTAAATGTATTTCTTAGACATACACATTGACGATGCAACACTGAAATTACTTCGGAATTAAATACAAAAGGCACAATGCCGCAATAAGTGCAAGAATAGAGACTCTTCTTCCAGTCGGTGCTTTGAGCATTCCCTGCGAGACCAGTATTAGTTTCCGATACACCACTGCAGGTACAATGTAGTCCTTGGACCCTCACATTGTCGAAGAAACACAGAAATGGCATCGGAATTAAATACAAATGGCACAATGTCGCCTTAAGTACAAGAATAGAGAGTCTTCTTACAGTCGGTGTTTTGAGCATTCCCTGTGAGACCAGTATTAGTTTCCGATACACCACTGCAGGTCCAATGTATTCCTTGGACATACGCATGGACGATGAAACACAGAAATTACATCAGCATTAAATACAAAAGGCACAATGCCGCCTTAAGTGCAAGAAGCGTGAGACTTCTTAGACTCTGTGCTTTGATCCTTTCCTGTGAGACCAGTATTAGTTTCCGATACACCACTGCAGGTCAATGTGTTCCTTGCACCTTCACATTGACGAAGAAACACAGTAATCGCATCGGAATTAAATACAAACGGCACAATGCCGCCTTAAGTACATGAAAAGATACTGTTCTTACAGTCGGTGCTTTGAGCATTCCCTGTGAGACCAGTATTAGTTTCCGATACACCACTGCAGGTTCAATGTATTCCTTGGACCTGCACATTGCAAATGAAACGCAGAAATCGCATTGGAATTAAATACAAAAGTCACAATGCCGCCTAAGGACAAGTATAGAGACTCTCCTTACAGTCGGTGCTTTGAGCATTCCCTGTGAGACCAGTATTAGTTTCCGATACACCACTGGAGGTTGAATGTATTCCTTTGACATTCACATTGACGATAAAACACTGAAATTAAATCGGAATTAAACACAAAAAGGACAATGCCGCCTTAAGTACAAGAATAGAGACTCTTCATATAGTCGGTGTTTTGAGGAATCCCTGTGAGACCAGTATTAGTTTCCGATACACCAGTGCAGGTTCATTGTTTTCCTAGGACCTTCACATTGACGATGAAACACAGAAATCGCATCGGAATTAAATACAAGAAGCACAATGCCGCCATAAGTACAAGAATAGAGACCCTTCTTACAGTCGGGGCTTTGATCATTCCTTGTGAGACCAGTATTAGTTTCCGATACACCACTGCAATTTCAGTGTATTCCTTGGACCTTCACATTGACGATTAAACAAAGAAATCGCATCGGAATTAAATACAAAAGCCGCAATGCCGCCTTAAGTACAAATTTAGAGACTCTTCTTACAGTCGGTGCTTTGAGCATTCCCTGTGAGATCAGTATTAGTTTCCGATACACCACTGCAGGTACAATGTATTCCTTGGACCTTCACATTGACGATGACACACAGAAATCGCATCGGAATTAAATACAAAAGGCACAATGCCGCCTTAAGTACAAGAATAGAGACTCTTCTTACAGTCGGTGCTTTGAGCATTCCCTGTGAGACCAGTATTAGTTTCCGATACACCACCGCAGGTTCAATGCATTCCTTGGACATACACATTGACGATGAAACACAGAACTCGCATCGGAATTAAATACAAAAGGCACAATGCCGCCTTTCGTACAAGAATAGAGACTCTTCTTACAGTCGGTGCTTTGAGCATTCCCTGTGAGACCAGTATTAGTTTCCGATACACCACTGCAGGTTCAATGTATTCCTTAGACATACACATTGACGATGAAACACTGATATTACATCGGAATTAAATACAAAAGGCAAAATACCGCCATACGTGCAAGAATAGAGAATCTTTTTCAGTCGGTGCTTTGAGCATGCCCTGTGAGACCAGTATTAGTTTCCGATAGACCACAGCAGGTACAATGTATTCCTTGGACCTTCACACTGACGATGAAACACACACATCGCATCGGAATTAAATACAAAAGGCACAATGCCGCCTTAACTACAAGAATAGAGACCCTTCCTACAGTCTGTGCTTTGAGCTATTCCTGTGAGACCAGTATTAGTTTCCGATACACCATTGCAATTTCAGTGTATTCCTTGGACCTTCACATTGACGATTAAACAAAGAAATCGCATCCGAATTAAATACAAAAGCCGCAATGCCGCCTTAAGTACAAATATAGAGACTCTTCTTACAGTCGGTGCTTTGAGCATTCCCTGTGAGACCAGTATTAGTTTCCAATACATTAGTGCAGGTTCAGTGTATTCCTTGGACCTTCGCATTGACGATGAAACACAGAAATCGCATCGGAACTAAATACAAAAGCACAATGCCGCAATAAGTACAAGAATAGGGACTCTTCTTACAGTTGGTGCTTTGAGCATTCCCTTTGGGACCAGTATTAGTTTCCGATACACCACTGCAGGTTCAATGTATTCCTTAGACATACACATTGACGATGAAACACTGATATTACATCGGAATTAAATTCAAAAGGCAAAATGCCGCCATACGTGCAAGAATAGAGAATCTTTTACAGTCGGTGCTTTGAGCATTCCCTGTGAGACCAGTATTAGTTTCCGATAGACCACAGCAGGTACAATGTATTCCTTGGACCTTCACACTGACGATGAAACACACACATCGCTTCGGAATTAAATACAAAAGGCACAATGCTGCCTTAACTACAAGAATAGAGACCCTTCCTACAGTCTGTGCTTTGAGCATTCCCTGTGAGACCGGTATTACTTTCCGATACACCACTCCAGGGTCAATGTATTCCTTGAACATACTCATTGACGATGTAACACTGAAATTACATCGGAATTAAATACAAAAGGAACAATGCCGCATTAACTGCAAGATGAGTGAGACTTCTTAGAGTCTGTGCTTTGATCCTTTCCTGTGAGACCAGTATTAGTTTCCGATACACCACTGCAGGTTAAATGTATTTCTTAGACATACACATTGACGATGCAACACTGAAATTACTTCGGAATTAAATACAAAAGGCACAATGCCGCCATAAGTGCAAGAATAGAGACTCTTCTTCCAGTCGGTGCTTTGAGCATTCCCTGCGAGACCAGTATTAGTTTCCGATACACCACTGCAGGTACAATGTAGTCCTTGGACCCTCACATTGTCGAAGAAACACAGAAATGGCATCGGAATTAAATACAAATGGCACAATTTCGCCTTAAGTACAAGAATAGAGAGTCTTCTTACAGTCGGTGTTTTGAGCATTCCCTGTGAGACCAGTTTTAGTTTCCCATACACCACTGCAGGTTCAATGTATTCCTTGGACCTTCACATTGAAGATGAAGTACAGAAATGGCATCGGAATTTAATACAAATGGCACAATGCCGCCTTAAGTACAAGAATAGAGACACTTCTTACAGTCGGTGCTTTGAGCATTCCTGTGAGACCAGTATTAGCTTCCAATCCACCATTGCAGATTGCATGTATTCCTTGGACATACGCATTGACGATGAAATACTGAAATTACATCGGAATTCAATACAAAAGGCACAATGCCGACTTAAGTACAAGTATAGAGACTCTTCTTACAGTCGGTGCTTTGAGCATTCCCTGTGAGACCAGTATTAGTTTCCGATACACCACTGCAGGTCCAATGTATTCCTTGGACATACGCATTGACGATGAAACACAGAAATTACATCAGCATTAAATACAAAAGGCACAATGCCGGCTTAAGTGCAAGAAGCGTGAGACTTCTTAGACTCTGTGTTTTGATCCTTTCCTGTGAGACCAGTATTAGTTTCCGATACACCACTGCAGGTTCAATGTGTTCCTTGCACCTTCACATTGACGAAGAAACACAGTAATGGCATCGGAATTAAATACAAACGGCACAATGCCGCCTTAAGTACATGAAAAGATACTGTTCTTATAGTCGGTGCTTTGAGCATTCCCTGTGAGACCAGTATTAGTTTCCGATACACCACTGCAGGTTCAATGTATTCCTTGGACCTGCACATTGAAAATGAAACGCAGAAATCGCATTGGAATTAAATACAAAAGTCACAATGCCGCCTAAGGACAAGTATAGAGACTCTTCTTACAGTCGGTGCTTTGAGCATTCCCTGTGAGACCAGTATTAGTTTCCGATACACCACTGGAGGTTGAATGTATTCCTTTGGCATTCACATTGACGATAAAACACTGAAATTAAATCGGAATTAAACACAAAAGGGACAATGCCGCCTTAAGTACAAGAATAGAGACTCTTCATATAGTCGGTGCTTTGAGGAATCCCTGTGAGACCAGTATTAGTTTCCGATACACCAGTGCAGGTTCAATGTTTTCCTTGGACCTTCACATTGACGATGAAACACAGAAATCGCATCGGAATTAAATACAAGAAGCACAATGCCGCCATAAGTACAAGAATAGAGACCCTTCTTACAGTCGGGGCTTTGAGCATTCCTTGTGAGACCAGTATTAGTTTCCGATACACCACTGCAATTTCAGTGTATTCCTTGGACCTTCACATTGAGGATGAAGCACATAAATCGCATCGGAATGAAATACAATAGGAACAATGCCGCCTTAAGTACAAGAATAGAGACTTTTCTTACAGTCGGTGCTAGGTGCATTCCCTGTGAGACCAGTATTAGATTCCGATACACCATTGCAGGTTCAATGTATTCCTTGGAGATCACATTGACGATGAAACACAGAATACGCATCGGAATTAAATACAAAACGCACAATGCCGCCATAAGTACAGGAATAGAGACTCTTCTTACAGTCGGTGCTTTGAGCATTCCCTGTGAGACCAGTATTACTTTCCGACACACCACTGCCGGTTCAATGTATTCCTTGGACCTTGTAATTGACGATGATACACAGAAATCGCATTGGAAGCAAATACAAAAGGCACAATGCCGCCTTAAGTACAAGAATAGAGACTCTTCTTACAGTCGGTGCTTTGAGCATTCCCTGTGAGACAAGTATTAGTTTCCGATACGCCACTGTAGGCTCAATGTATTCCTTGAACCCTAAAATTTGACGATGATACACAGAAATCGCATCGGAATTAAATACAAAGGGCACAATGCCGCCTTAAGTACAAGAATAGACACTCTTCTTACAGTCGGTGCTTTGAGCATTCCCTGTGAGACCAGTATTAGTTTCAGATACACCACTGCAGGTTCAATGTATTTCTTGGACCTTCACATTGACGATGAAACACAGAAATGGCATCGGAATTAAATACAAAAGACACAATGCCGCCTTAAGTACAAGAATAGAGACTCTTCTTACAGTCGGTGCTTTGAGCATTCCCCGTGAGACCAGTATTAGTTTCCGCTACACCTCCGCAGGTTCAGTTTATTCCTTGGACCTTCACATTGACGATGAAACACAGAAATGGCATCGGAATTAAATACAAAACGCACAATGCCGCCATAAGTACAGGAATAGAGACTCCTCTCACAGTCGGTGCTTTGAGCATTCCCTGTGAGACCAGTATTAGTTTCCGATACACCACTGCAGGTTCAATGAATTCCTTGTACTTTCACATTGACGATGAAACACAGAATTCGCATCGGAATTAAATCCAAAACGCTCAATGCCGCCTTATGTACAAGAATACAGACTCAACTTACAGTCGGTGCTTTGAGCATTCCCTGCGAGACCAGTATTAGTTTCCGATACACCACTGCAGGTTCAATGTATTCTTTGGACCTTCACATTGACGATGAAACACAGAAATCGCATCGGAATCAAATACAAAAGGCACAATGCCGCCTTCAGTACAAGAATAGAGACTCTTCTTACAGTCGGTGCTTTGAGCATTCCCTGTGAGACCAGAAATAGTATCCGATACACCACTGCAGGTTCAGTCTATTCCTTGGACATACACATTGACGATGAAACACTGAAATTACATCGGAATTAAATACAAAAGGGACAATGCCGCCTTAAGTACAAGAATAGAGACTCTTCTTACCGTCGGATCTTTGAGCATTCCCTGTGAGACCAGTATTAGCTTCCGATACACCACTGGAGGTTCAATGAATTCCTTGGACATTCACATTAACGATGAAACACTGAAATTACATCGGAATTAAATACAAAATTCACAATGCCGCCTTAAGTACAAGGATATAGAGACTGTTCTTACCGTCGGTGCTTTGAGCATTCCCTGTGAGACCAGTATTAGTTTCCGCTACACCTCTGCAGGTTCAGTTTATTCCTTGGACCTTCACATTGACGATGAAACACAGAAATGCCATCGGAATTAAATACAAAAGGCACAATGCCGCATTAAGTACAAGAATAGAGACTCTTCTTACAGTCGGTGCTTTGAGCATTCCCTGTGAGACCAGTATTAGTTTCCGCTACACCTCCGCAGGTTCAGTTTATTCCTTGGACCTTCACATTGATGATGAAACACAGAAATGGCATCGGAATTAAATACAAAAGGCAAAATGCCGCCTTAAGTACAAGAATAGAGACTCCTCTCACAGTCGGTGCCTTGAGCATTCCCTGTGAGAGCAGTATTAGTTTCCGATACACCACTGCAGGTTCAATGTATTCCTTGGACCTTCACATTGACGATGAAACACACAAATCGCATCGGAATTAAACCCAAAACGCTCAATGCCGCTTTATGTACAAGAATACAGACTCTACTTACAGTCGGTGCTTTGAGCATCCCCTGTGAGACCAGTATTAGTTTCCGATACACCACTGCAGGTTCAATGTATTCCTTGGACCTTCACATTGACGATGAAACACAGAAATCGCATCGGAAGCAAATACAAAAGGCACAATGCAGCCTTAGGTACAAGAATAGAGACTCTTCTTACAGTCGGTGCTTTGAGCATTCCCTGTGAGACCAGTAATAGTATCCGATACACCACTCCAGGTTCAATCTATTCCTTGGACATACACATTGACGATGAAACACTGAAATTACATCGGAATTAAATACAAAAGGGACAATGCCGCCTTAAGTACAAGAATAGAGACTCTTCTTACCGTCGGTGCTTTGAGCATTCCCTGTGAGACTAGAATTAGTTTCCGATACACCACTGGAGGTTCAATGAATTCCTTGGACATTCACATTGACGATGAAACACTGAAATTACATCGGAATTAAATACAAAATTCACAATGCCGCCTTAAGTACAAGTATAGAGACTGTTCTTACCGTCGGTGCTTTGAGCATTCCCTGTGACACCAGTATTAGTTTCCGCTACACCTCTGAAGGTTCCGTTTATTCCTTGGACCTTCACATTGACGATGAAACACAGAAATGGCATCGGAATTAAATACAAAAGGCACAATGCCGCCTTAAGTACAAGAATAGAGACTCTTCTTACAGTCGGTGCTTTGAGCATTCCCTGTGAGACCAGTATTAGTTTCCGTTACACCTCTGCAGGTTCAGTTTATTCCTTGGACCTTCACATTGACGATGAAACACAGAAATGGCATCGGAATTAAATACAAAATGCACAATGCCGCCTTAAGTACAAGAATAGAGACTCTTCTTACAGTCGGTGCTTTGAGCATTGCCTGTGAGACCCGTATTAGTTTCCGATACACCACTGCGGGTTCAATGTGTTCCTTGGAACTTCACATTGACGATGAAACATAGAAATCGCATCGGAATTAAATACAAAAGGCGCAATGCCGCCTTAAGTACAAGAATAGAGACTCTTCTTACAGTCGGTGCTTTGAGCATTCCCTGTGAGACCAGTATTAGATTCCGCTACACCACTGCAGGTTCAGTTTATTCCTTGGAACTGCACATTGACGATGAAACACAGAAATGGCATCGGAATTAAATACAAAAGGCACAATGCCGCCTTAAGTACAAGAATAGAGACTCCTCTTACAGTCGGTGCTTTGAGCATTCCCTGTGAGACCAGTATTAGTTTCCGCTACACCTCTGCATGTTCAGTTTATTCCTTGGACCTTCACATTGACGATGAAACACAGAAATGGCATCGGAATTAAATACAAAATGCACAATGCCGCCTTAAGTACAAGAATAGAGACTTTTCTTACAGTCGGAGCTTTGAGCATTCCCTGTGAGACCAGTAGTAGTTTCCGATACACCACTGCAGGTTCAATGTATTCCTTGGAACTTCACATTGACGATGAAACACAAAAATCGCATCGGAATTAAATACAAAAGGCACAATGCCGCCTTAAGTACAAGAATAGAGACTCTTCTTACAGTCGGTGCTTTGAGCATTCCCTGTGAGACCAGTATTAGTTTCCGCTACACCTCTGCAGGTACAGTTTATTCCTTGGACCTTCACATTGACGATGAAACACAGAAATGGCATCGGAGTTAAATACAAAAGGCACAATGCGCCTTAAATACAAGAATAGGGTTTCTTCTTACAGTCGGTGCTATGAGCATTCCCTCTGAGACCAGTATTAGTTTCCGCTACACCTCTGCAGGTTCAGTTTATTCCTTTGACCTTCACATTGACGATGAATCACAGAAATGGCATCGGAATTAAACACAAAAGGCACAACGCCGCCTTAAGTACAAGAATAGAAACACTTCTTACAGTCGGTGCTTTGAGCATTCCCTGTGAGACCAGTATTAGTTTCTGATACACCACTGCAGGTTCAATGTATTCCTCGGACATACACATTGACGATGAAATACTGATATCACATCGGAATTAAATACAAAAGGCACAATGCCGCCATAAGTGCAAGAAGAGTGAGACTTCTTAGAGTCTGTGTTTTGATCCTTTCCTGTGCGACCCTTATTAGTTTTCGATACGCCACTGCAGGTTCAATGTATTCCTTGGACCTTCACATTGACGATGAAACACAGAAATCGCATCGGAATCAAATACAAAAGGCACAATGCCGCCTTAAGTACAAGAATAGAGACTCTTCTTACAGTCGGTGATTTGATAATTTCCTGTGAGACCAGTATTAGTTTCCGATACACCACTGCAGGTTCAATGTATTCCTTGGACCTTCACATTGACGATGAAACACAGAAATCGCATCGGAATTAAATACAAAACGTACAATGCAGCCATAAGTACAGGAATAGAGACTCTTCTTACAGTCGGTGCTTTGAGCATTCCCTGTGAGACCAGTATTAGTTTCCGACACACCACTGCCGGTTCAATGTATTCCTTGGACCTTGAATTTGACGATGATACACAGAAATCGCATCGGAAGCAAATACAAAAGGCACAATGCCGCCTTAAGTACAAGAAAAGAGACTCTTCTTACAGTCGGTGCTTTGAGCATTCCCTGTGAGACCTGGATTAGTTTCCGATACACCACTGCAGGTTCAATGGTTTCCTTGGACCTTCACATTGACAATGAAACACAGAAATCGCATCGGAATTAAATCCAAAACGCTCAATGCCGCCTTATGTACAAGAATACAGACTCTACTTACAGTCGGTGCTTTGAGCATTCCCTGTGAGACCAGTATTAGTTTCCGATACACCACTGCAGGTTCAATGTATTCCTTGGACCTTCACATTGACGATGAAACACAGAAATCGCATCGGAATCAAATACAAAAGGCACAATGCCGCCTTAAGTACAAGAATAGAGACTCTTCTTACAGTCGGTGCTTTGAGCATTCCCTGTGAGACCAGTAATAGTATCCGATACACCACTGCAGGTTCAATCTATTCCTTGGATATACACATTGACGATGAAACACTGAAATTACATCGGAATTATATACAAAAGCGACAATGCCGCCTTAAGTACAAGAATAGAGACTCTTCTTACCGTCGGTGCTTTGAGCATTCCCTGTGAGACCAGTATTAGTTTCCGGTACGCCACTGGAGGTTCAATGAATTCCTTGGACATTCACATTGAAGATGAAACACTGAAATTACATCGGAATTAAATACAAAATTCACAATGCCGCCTTAAGTACAAGAATAGAGACTGTTCTTACCGTCGGTGCTTTGAGCATTCCCTGTGAGACCAGTATTAGTTTCCGCTACACCTCTGCAGGTTCAGTTTATTCCTTGGACCTTCACATTGACGAAGAAACACAGAAATGCATCGGAATTAAATACAAAAGGCACAATGCCGCCTTAAGTACAAGAATAGAGACTCTTCTTACAGTCGGTGATTTGAGCATTCCCTGTGAGACCAGTATTAGTTTCCGCTACACCTCTGCGGGTTCAGTTTATTCCTTGGACCTTCACATTGACGATGAAACACAGAAATGCATCGGAATTAAATACAAAAGGCACAATGCCGCCTTAAGTACAAGAATAGAGACTCTTCTTACAGTCGGTGATTTGAGCATTCCCTGTGAGACCAGTATTAGTTTCCGCTACACCTCTGCAGGTTCAGTTTATTCCTTGGACCTTCACATTGACGATGAAACACAGAAATGGCATCGGAATTAAATACAAAAGGCACAATGCCGCCTTAAGTACAAGAATAGAGACTCTTCCTACAGTCGGTGCTTTGAGCATTCCCTGTGAGACCAGTATTAGTTTCCGATACACCACTCCAGGTTCAATGTATTCCTTGGACATACACATTGACGATGAAACACTGAAATTACATCGGAATTAAATACAAAAGGGACAATGCAGCCTTAAGTGCAAGCTATGTGAGACTTCTTAGAGTCTGTGCTTTGATCCTTTCCTGCGAGACCAGTATTAGATTCCGATACACTACTGCAGGTTCAATGTATTCCTTGGACATACACGTAGACGAAGAAACACTGAAATTACATCGGAATAATATATGAAAGGCACAATGCCGCCTTAAGTGCTAGAGTAGAGACTCTTCTTACAGTCGGTGCTTTGAGCATTCCCTGTGAGACCAGTATTAGTTTCCGATACACCAGAGCAGGTTCATTGTATTCCTTGGACATACACATTGACGATGAAACACCGAAATTACATCGGAATTAAATATAAAAGGCACAATGACTCCTTAAATACAAGAAGAGTGAGACTTCTTATAGTCTGTCTTTTGATCTATTCCTGTGAGACCAGTATTAGTCTCCGATACACCACTGCAGGTTCAATGTATTCCTTGGACATACACATTGACGATGAAACACAGAAATAGCATCGGAATTAAATACAAAAGGCACAATGGCGCCCTAAGTGCAAGAAGAGTGAGTCTTCTTAGAGTCTGTTCTTTGATCCTTTCCTGCGAGACCAGTATTAGATTCCGGTACACCGCTTCAGGTTCAATGTATTCCTTGGACCTTCAGATTGACGATGAAGCACAGAAATCGCATCGTAATTAAATACAAAAGTTACAATGCCGCCTTAAGTACTAGAATAGAGACTCTTCTTACAGTCGGTGCTTTGAGCAGTCCCTGTGAGACAGTATTAGTTTCCGATACACCACGGCAGGTTCAATGTATTCCTTGGACTTACACATTGACGATCAAACACCGAAATTACATCGGAATTAAATACAAAAGGCACAAATCCGCATCATGTGCATGAAGCGTGAGACGTCTTAGAGTCTGTGCTTTGATCCTTTCCTGTAAGAACAGTATTAGTTTCCGATACTCCACAGCAGGTTCAACGTATTCCTTGGAGATACACATAGACGATGAAACACAGAAATCGCATCGGAATTAAATACAAAAGGCACAATGCCGCCTTAAGTACAAGAATAGGGACTCTTCTTGAAGTCGGTGCTTTGAGCATTCCGTGTGAGACCAGTATTAGATTCCGATACACCACTGCACGTTCAATGTATTCCTTGGACATACACATTGACGATGAAACACAGAAATCGCATCGGAATTAAATGCAAATGGCACAATGCCGCCTTAAGTACAAGAATAGAGACTCTTCTTACAGTCGGTGCTTTGAGCATTCCCTGTGAGACCAGTATAAGTTTTCGATACACCACTGCAGGTTCAATGTATTCTTTGGACCTTCACATTGACGATGTAACACAGAAATCGCATCCGAATTCAATACAAAATACACAATGCCGCCTTAAGTACAAGAATAGAGACTCTTCTTACAGTCGGTTCTTTGAGCATTCCCTTTGAGACCAGTATTAGTTTCCGATACACCATAGCAGGTTCAATGTATTCCTTGGACCTTCACATTGACGATGAAACACAGAAATCGCATCGGAATGAAATACAAAAGGCACAATGCCGCCTTAAGTACAAGAATATAGACTCTTCTTACAGTCGGTGTTTGAGCATTCCCTGCGAGACCATTATTAGTTTCCGATACGCCACTGCAGGTTCAATGTATTCCTTGGACCCTCACATTGACGATGAAACACAGAAATCGCATCGGAATTAAATACAAACTCCATAATGCCGCCTTAAGTACAGGAATAGGGACTCTTCTTGCAGTCGGTGCTATGAGCATTCCCCGTGAGACCAGTATTAGCTTGCGATACACCTCTGGAGGTTCAATGTATTCCTTGGACATACACATTGACGATGAAACACTGAAATTACATCGGAATTAAATACAAAAAGCACAAGGCCGCCTTAAGTGCAAGAAGAGTGAGACTTCTTAGAGTCTGTGCTTTGAATCTTTCCTGTGAGACCAGTATTTGTTTCCGATACACCACTGCAGATTCAATGTATTCCTTGGAAATTCACATTGACGATGAGATATAGAAATCGGATCGGAATTAAATACATAAGGCACAATGCCGCCTTAAGCACAAGAGTAGAGACTCTTCTTACACTCGGTGCTTTGAGCATTCCCTGTGAGACCAGTATTAGTTTCCCATACACCACTGCAGGTTCAATGTATTCATTGGACATAGACATTGACGATGAAACACAGAAATCGCATCGGAATTAAATACAAAAGGCACAATGCCGCCATAAGTACAAGAATAGAGACTCTTCTTAGGGTTGGTGCTTTGAGCACTCCGTGTGAGACCAGTATTAGTTTCCGATACACCACCGTAGGTTCAATGTATTCATTGGACATACACAATGACAATGGAACACTGAAATTACATCTGAATTAAATACAAATGGAGAGTGAAACTTCTTAAAATCTGTGCTTTGATCCTTTCCTGTGAGACCGGTATTAGTTTCCGATACCCCACTGCAGATTCAATGTATTCCACGGACTTTCAAATAGACGATGAAACACTGAAATATCATCGGAATTAAATACAAAAGGCACAAGCCGCCTTAAGTGCAAGAAGCGTGACACTTCTTGGAGTCTGTGCTTTGATCCTTTCCTGTGAGACCAGTATTAGTTTCCGATACACCACTGCAGGTTCAATGTGTTCCTTGGACCTTCACATTGACGATGAAACACAGAAATCGCATTGGAATTAAATACAAAAGGCACAATGCTGCCCTAAGTACAAGAATAGAGACTCTTCTTGGAGACGGTGCTTTGAGCGATCCGTGTGATACCAGTATTAGTTTCCCATACACCACTGCAGGTTCAATGTATTCCTTGGACATACACATTGACGATGAAACACAGAAAGCCCATCGGAATTAAGTACAAAAGGCACAATGCTCCGTAAGTACAAGAATAGAGACTCTTCTTGAAGTCGCTGCTTTGAGCCTTCCGTGTGAGACCAGTATTAGTTTCCCATACACCACTTCAGGCTCAATGTATTCCTTGGACCTTCACATTGACGATGAAGCACAGAAATCGCATCGGAATTAAATACAAAAGTTACAATGCCGCCTTAAGTACAAGAATATAGACACTTCTTACAGTCGGTGCTTTGAGCATTCCCTGTGACGCCAGTATTAGTTCCCGATACACCACTGCAGGTTCAATGTATTCCTTGGAAATGCACATTGACGATGAAACACAGAAATCGCATCGGAATTAAATACAAAAGGCACAATGCCGCCATAAGTACAAGAATAGAGACTCTTCTTAAGGTTGGTGCTTTGTGCATTCCGTGTGAGACCAGTATTAGTTTCCGATACACCACTGCAGGTTCAATGAATTCGTTGGACATACACAATGACAATGAATCACTGAAATTACATCGGAATTAAATACAAAAGAACAATGCCGCCTTAAGTGCAAGATATTTGAGACTTCTTAGAGTCTGTGCTTTGATCCTTTCCTCTGAGACCAGTATTGGTTTCCGATACATCACTGCAGGTTCAATGTGTTCCTTGGACCTTCACATTGACGATGAAACACAGAAATGGCATTGGAATTAAATACAAAAGGCACAATGCCGCCCTAAGTACAAGAATAGAGACTCTTCTTACAGTCGGTGTTTTGAGCATTCCCATTGAGACCAGTATTAGTTTCCCATACACCACTGCAGGTTCAATGTATTCCCTGGACATACACATTGACGATGAAACACAGAAATCGCATCGGAATTAAGTACAAAAGGCACAATGCCTCCTTAAGTACAAGAAAAGAGACTCTTCTTAAGGTCGGTGCTTTGAGCATTCCGTGTGAGACCACTATTAGTTTCCGATACACCACTGCAGGTTCAATGTATTCCTTGGACATACACAATGACAATGAAACACTGAAATTACATCTAAATTAAATACAAATGGAACATTTCCGCCTTAAGTGCTAGAAGAGTGAAACTTCTTAAAATCTGTGCTTTGATCCTTTCCTGTGAGACCAGTATTAGTTTCCGATACACCACTCCAGGTTCAATGTATTCCTTGGACATACACATTGACGATGAAACACTGAAATTACATCGGAATTAAATACAAAAGAGACAATGCCGCCTTATGTGCAAGCTATGTGAGACTTCTTAGAGTCTGTGCTTTGATCCTTTCCTGTGAGACCGGTATTAGCTTCCAATACATCACTGCAGGTTCAATGTGTTCCTTGGACCGTCACATTGACGATGAAACACAGAAATGGCATTGGAATTAAATACAAAATTCACAATGCCGCCCTAAATACAAGAATAGAGACTCTTCTTACAGTCGGTGTTTTGAGCATTCCCTGTGAGACCAGTATTAGTTTCCGATACACCACTGCAGGTTCAATGTATTCCTTGGACATACACGTTGTCGATGAAACACTGAAATTACATCGGAATTAAATATAAAAGGCACAATGCCGCCTTAAGTGCAAGAGTAGAGACTCTTCTTACAGTCGGTGCTATGAGCATTCCCTGTGAGACCATTATTAGTTTCCGATACACCACAGCAGGTTCATTGTATTCCTTGGACATACACATTGACGATGAAACACCGAAATTACATGGGAATTAAATACAAAAGGCACAATGACTCCTTAAATGCAAGACGAGTGAGACTTCTTATAGTCTGTGCTTTGATCAATTCCTGTGAGACCAGTATTAGTTTCCGATACACCACTGCAGGTTCAATGTATTCCTTGGACATACACATTGACGATGAAACACAGAAATAGCATCGGAACTAAATACAAAAGGCACAATGGCGCCCTAAGTGCAAGAAGAGTGAGTCTTCTTAGAGTCTGTTCTTTGATCCTTTCCTGCGAGACCAGTATTAGATTCCGGTACACCACTTCAGGTTCAATGTATTCCTTGGACCTTCAGATTGACGATGAAGCACAGAAATCGCATCGGAATTAAATACAAAAGTTACAATGCCGCCTTAAGTACAAGAATAGAGATTCTTCTTACAGTCGGTGCTTTGAGCATTACCTGTGAGACCAGTATTAGCGTCCGATACACCACTGCAGGTTCAATGTATTCCTTGGAAATTCACATTGACGATGAGACACAGAAATCGGATCGGAATTAAGTACATAAGGCACAATGCCGCCTTAAGCACAAGAATAGAGACTCTTCTTACAGTCGGTGCTTTGAGCATTCCCTGTGAGACCAGTATTAGTTTCCGATACACCACAGCAGGTTCAATGTATTCCTTGGACATACACATTGACGATCAAACACCGAATTACATCGGAATTAAATACAAAAGGCACAAAGTCGCATCAAGAGCAAGAAGCGTGAGACTTCTTAGAGTCTGTGCTTTGATCCTTTCCTGTAAGAACAGTATTAGTTTCCGATACTCCACAGCAGTTTCAATGTATTCCTTGGACATACACATTGACGATGAAACACTGAAATCGCATCGGAATTAAATACAAAAGGCACAATGCCGCCTTAAGTACAAGAAAAGAGACTCTTCTTGAAGTCGGTGCTTTGAGCATTCCGTGTGAGACCAGTATTAGATTCCGATACACCACTGCACGTTCAATGTATTCCTTGGACATACACATTTACGATGAAACACTGAAATTACATCGTAATTAAATACAAAAGGTATAATGCCGTCTTAAGTGCAAGAAGAGTGAGATTTCTTAGAGTCTGTGCTTTTATCCTTTACTGAGCGACCAGTATCAGTTTCCGATACGCCACTGCAGGTTCAATGTATTCCTTGGACCTTCACATTGACGATGAAACACAGATATCGCATCGGTATTAAATACAAATGGCACAATGCCGCCTTAAGTACAAGAATAGAGACTCTTCTTACAGTCGGCGCTTTGAGCATTCCCTGTGAGACCAGTATAAGTTTCCGATACACCACTGCAGGTTCAATGTATTCTTTGGACCTTCACATTGACGATGTAACACAGACATCGCATCCGAATTCAATACAAAAGGCACAATGCCGCCCTAAGTACAAGAATAGAGACTCTTCTTACAGTCGGTGCTTTAAACATTCCCTGTGAGACCAGTATTAGTTCCCGATACACCATAGCAGGTTCAATGTATTCCTTGGACCTTCACATTGACGATGAAACACAGAAATCGCATCGGAATGAAATACAAAAGGCACAATGCCCCCTTAAGTACAAGAATAGAGACTTTTCTTACAGTCGGTGTTTGAGCATTCCCTGCGAGTCCAATATTAGTTTCCGATACGCCACTGCAGGTTCAATGTATTCCTTGGACCTTCACATTGTCGATGAAACAGAGAAATCGCATCGGAATTAAATACAAACGGCGCAATGCCGCCTTAAGTACAGGAATTGGGACTCTTCTTGCAGTCGGTGATTTGAGCATTGCCCGTGAGACCAGTATTAGCTTGCGATACACCACTGGAGGTTCAATGTATTCCTTCGACATACACATTGACGATGAAACACTGAAATTACATGGGAATTAAATACAAAAGGAACAATTCCGCCTTAAGTGCAAGAAGAGTAAAACTTCTTAAAATCTGTACTTTGATCCTTTCCTGTGAGACCAGTATTAGTTTCCGATACACCACTACGGTTCAATGTGTTCTTTGGACTTTCACATTGACGATGTAACACAGAAATCGCATCGGAATTAAATACAAGAGGCAGAATGCTGCCTTAAGTACAAGAATAGAGACTCTTCTTACAGTCCGTTCTTTGAGCATTCCATTTGAGGCCAGTATTAGTTTCCGATACACCATGGCAGGTTCAGTGTATTCCTTGGACCTTCACATTGACGATGAAACACAGAAATCGCATCGGAATTAAATACAAACGGCACAATGCCGCCTTAAGTACAAGAATAGAGACTCTTCTTACAGTCGGTGTTTTGAGCATTCCCCGTGAGACCAGTATTAGCTTGTGATACACCACTGCAGGTTCAATGTACTCCTTGGACATACACATTGACGATGAAACACTGAAATTACATCGGATTTAAATACAAAACGCACAATGCCGCCTTAAGTGCAAGAAGAGTGAGACTTCTTACAGTCTGTGCTTTGATCCATTCCTGTGAGACCAGTATTAGCTTCCAATACGCTACTGCAGGTTCAATGTATTCCTTGGACATACACATTGACGATGAAACACAGAAATCGCATCGGAATGAAATACAAAAGGCACAATGCCGCCTTAAGTACAAGAATAGAGACTCTTCTTTCAGTCGGGGCTTTGAGCATTCCGTTTGAGACCAGTATTAGTTTCCGATATACCACTGCCAGTTCAATGTATTCCTTGAACATACACATTGACGATGAAACACTGAAATTTCATGGGAATTAAATACATTAGGCACAATGCTGCCTTAAGTGCAAGAATAGAGGCTCCTCTTACAGTCGGTGCTTTGAGCATTCTCTGTGAGACCAGTATTTGTTTCCGATACACCACTGCACGTTCAATGTATTCCTTGGACCTTCACATTGACGATGAAACACAGAAATCGCATCGGAATGAAATACAAAAGGCACAATGCAGCCTTAAGTACAAGAATACAGACTCTTCTTACAGTCGGTGATTTGAACATTCCCTGTGAGACCAGTATTAGAGTCCGATACACCACTGCAGGTTCAATGTATTCCTTGGAAATACACATTGACGATGAAACACTGAAATTACATCGGAATTAAATACAAAAGGCACAATGCCGCCTTAAGTGCAAGAGTAGAGACTCCTCTTACAGTCGGTGCTTTGAGCATACCCTGCGGGACCAGTATTAGTTTCCGATACACCACTGCAGATTCAATGTATTCCTTGGACATACACATTGACGATGAAACACAGAAATTACATCAAAAATAAGTACAAAAAGTACAATGCCGCCTTAAGTGCAACAAGAGTGAGAATCCTTAGAGTCTGTGCCTTCATCCTTTCCTGTGCGACCACTATTAGTTTCCGATACGCCACTGCAGGTTCAATGTATTCCTTGGACCTTCACATTGTCGATGAAACACAGAAATGGCATCGGAATTAAATACAAATGGCACAATGCCGCCTTAAGTACAAGAGTAGAGACTCTTCTTACAGTCGGTGCTTTGAGCATTCCCTGTGACACCAGCATTAGTTTCTGATACACTACTGCAGGTTCAATGTATTCCTTGGACCTTCACATTGACGATGAAATACAGAGATCGCATCGGAATTAAACACAAAATTCACAATGCCGCCTTAAGTACAAGAATAGAGACTCTTCTTACAGTCGGTGCTTAGATCATTCCCTGTGAGACCATTATTAGTTTCCGATACACCACTGCAGGTTCCGTGTATTCCTTGGTTCATCACATTGACGATGAAACACAGAAATGGCATCGGAATTAAATAAAAAATGTACAATGCCGCCTTAAGTACAAGAATAGAGACTCTTCTTACAGTCGGTGCTTAGATCATTCCCTGTGAGACCATTATTAGTTTCCGATACACCACTGCAGGTTCCGTGTATTCCTTGGTTCATCACATTGACGATGAAACACAGAAATGGCATCGGAATTAAATAAAAAATATACAATGCCGCCTGAACTACAATAATAGAGACTCTTCTTACAGTAGGTGCTTTGAGCATTCCCTGAGTGACCAGTATTAGTTTCCGATACAACACTGCAGGTTCAATGTATTCCTTGGACATACACATTAACGATGAAACACAGAAATTACATCGTAATTAAATACAAAAGGTACAAAGCCGCCTTAAGTGCAAGAAGAGTGTGACTTCTTAGAGTCTGTGCTTTGATCCTTTCCTGTGAGACCAGTATTACTTTCCGATACAGCACTGCAGGTTCAATGTATTCCACGGACTTTCAAATTGACGATGAAAAATTGAAATCGCATCGGAATTAAATACAAAAGGCACAATGTCGCCTTAAGTGCTAGAAGAGTGACACTTCTTGGAGTCTGTGCTTTGATCCTATCCTGTGAGACCAGTATTAGTTTCCGATACACCACTGCAGGTTCAGTGTATTCCTTGGACCTTCACATTGACGATGAAACACAGTAATCGCATCGGAATAAAATACAAAAGGCACTATGCCGCCTTAAGTACAAGAATAGAGACTCTGCTTACAGTCGGTGCTTTGAGCATTCCCTGTGAGACCAGTATTAGTTTCCGATACACCACAGCAGGTTCATTGTATTATTTGGACACACACATTGACGATGAAACACCGAAATTACATCGGAATTAAATACAAAAGGCACAATGCCTCCTTAAATGCTAGAAGACTGAGACATCTTAGAGTCTGTGCTCTGATCCTTTCCTGTGAGACCAGTATTAGTTTCCGATACACCACTGCAGGTTCAATGTATTCCTTGGACATACACATTGACGATGAAACACAGAAATAGAATCGGAATTAAATACAAAAGGCACAATGCCGCCTTAAGTACAAAATTAGAGACTCTTCTTGAAGTCGGTGCTTTGAGCATTCCGTGTGAGACCAGTATAAGTTTCCCATACACCACTGCAGGTTCAATGTATTCCTGGGACATACACATTGACGATGAAACACAGATATCGCATCGGCATAAAATACAAAAGGCACTATGCCGCCTTAAGTACAAGAATAGAGACTCTGCTTACAGTCGGTGCTTTGAGCATTCCCTGTGAGACCAGTATAAGTTTCTGACACACCACTCCAGGTTCAATGTATTCCTTGGACATACAGATTGACGATGAAACACTGAAATTACATCGGAATTAAATACAAAAGGAACAATGACGCCTTAAGTGCAAGAAGAGTGAGACTTCTTAGAGTCTGTCCTTTGATCCTTTCCTGTGAGACCAATATTAGTTTCCGATACAGCACTGCAGGTTCAATGTATTCCACGGACTTTCAAATTGACGATGAAAAACTGAAATCGCATCGGAATTAAATACAAAAGGCACAGTGCCACCCTAAGTAGAAGAATAGAGACTCGTCTTACAGTCGGTGTTTTGAGCATTCCCTGTGAGACCAGTATTAGTTTCTGACACACCACTCCAGGTTCAATGTAGTCCTTGGACATACACATTGACGATGAAACACTGAAATTACATCGGAATTAAAGACAAAAAGCACAATGCCGCCTTAAGTACAAGAATAGAGACTCTTCTTATAGTCGGTGCTTTGAGCATTCCCCGTGAGACCAGTATCAGCTTGCGATACACCACTGCAGGTTCAATGTATTCCTTGGACATACACATTGACGATGAAACACTGAAATTACATCGGAATTAAAGATAAAAAGCACAATGCCGCCATAAGTGCAAGAATGGAGACTCTTCTTACAGTCGGTGCTTTTAGCATTCCACTGCAGGTTAAATGTATTCCTTGGACATACACATTGACGACAAAACACAGAAATCGCATCGGAATTAAATACAAAAGGCACAATGCCGCCTTAAGTACAAGAATAGAGACTCTTCTTGCAGTCGGTGTTTTGAGCATTCCCTGTGACATCAGTATTAGTTTCCGATACACCACTGCAGGTTCAAAGTATTCCTTGGACATACGTCTTAACGATGAAACACAGAAATCGCATCGGAATTAAATACAAAAGGCACAATGCCGACTTAAGTACAAGAATAGAGACCTTTCTTACAGTCTTAAAGTCGGTGTTTTGAGCATTCCCCGTGGGACCATCAAATAAGTACAAGTATAGCTACTCTTCTTACAGTCGGTGCTTTGAGCATTCCCTGTGAGACCAGTATAAGTTTCCGACACACCACTCCAGGTTCAATGTATTCCTTGGACATACACATTGTCGATGAAACACTGAAATTACATCGGAATTAAATACAAAAGGCACAATGCCGCCGTAAGTACAAGAATAGAGACTCTTCATACAGTCGGTGCTTTGAACATTCATTGTGAGACCAGTATTAGTTTCCGATACACCACTGCAGGTTCAATGTGCTCCTTGGACCTTCACATTGACGATGAAACACAGAAATCGCATCGGAATTAAATACAAAAGGCACTATGCCCCCTTAAGTACAAGTATAGAGACTCTTCTTACAGTCGGTGCTTTGAGCACTCCCTGTGAGATCAGTGTTAGTTTCCGATACCACTGCAGGTTCAATGTATTCCTTGGACATACACGTTGACGATAAAACACTGAAATTACATCGGAATTAAGTACAAAAGGCACAACGCCGCCCTAAGTGCAAGAAGAGTGAGACTTCTTAGAGTGTGTGCTTTGATCCTATCCTGTGAGACCACTTTCAGTTTCCGATACACCACTGCAGATTCAATGTATTCCTTGGACATACACATTGACGATGAAACACAGAAATTACATCGTAAATAAATACAAAAGGTACAATGCCGCCTTAAGTGCAAGAAGAGTGAGTCTTCTTAGAGTCTGTGCTTTTATCCTTTCCTGTGCGACCAGTATTAGTTGCCGATACGCCACTGCCGGTTCAATGTATTCTTTGGACCTTCACATTGTCGATGAAACACAGAAATCGCATCGGAATTAAATACAAATGGCACAATGCCGCCCTAAGTAGTAGAATAGAGACTCTTCTTACAGTCGGTGTTTTGAGCATTTCCAGTGAGACCAGTATTAGTTTCCGATACACCACTGCAGGTTCAATGTATTCCTTGGACATACACGTTGACGATGAAACACTGAAATTACATCGGAATTAAATACAAAAGGCACAATGCCGCCTTAAGTGCAAGAATAGACACCCTTCTTACAGTCGGTGTTTGAGCATTACCTGCAAGACCAGTATTAGTTTCCGATACACCACTGCACGTTCAATGTATTCCTTGGACATACTCATTGACGATGAAACACTGAAATTACATCGTAATTAAATACAATAGGTACAATACCGCCTTAACTGCAAGAAGAGTGAGACTTCTTAGAGTCTGTGATTTTATCGTTTCCTGTGCGACCAGTATCAGTTTCCGATACGCCACTGCAGGTTCAATGTATTCGTTGGACCTTCACATTGACGATGAAACTCAGAAATCGCATCGGAATTAAATACAAATGGCACAATGCCGCCTTAAGCACAAGAATAGAGACTCTTCTTACAGTCGGTGCTTTGAGCATTCCCTGTGAGATCAGTATTAGTTTCCGATACACCACTGCAGGTTCAATGTATTCTTTGGACCTTCACATTGACGATGTAACACAGAAATCTCATTGCAATTAAATACAAAAGGCACAATGCCGCCTTAAGTACAAGAATAGAGACTCTTCTAACAGTCGGTTCTTTGTGCATTCCCCGTGAGACCAGTATTAGCTTGCGATACACCATTGCAGGTTCAATGTATTCCTTGGACATACACATTGACGATGAAACACTGAAATTAAATTGAATTACATACAAAACGCACAATGCCCCCTTAAGTGCAAGAAGAGTGAGACTTCTTAGAGTCTGTGCTTTGATCCATTCCTTTGAGACCAGTATTAGCTTCCGATACGCCACTGCAGGTTTAGTGTATTCCTTGGACCTTCACATTGACGATGAAACACAGAAGTCACATCTGAATTAAATACAAAAGGCACAATGCCGCCTTAAGTACAAGAATAGAGACTCTTCATACAGTCGGTGCATTGAGCACTCCCTTTGAGACCAGTATTAGTTTCCGATACACCACTGCAGGTTCAATGTATTCCTTGGACATACACATTGACGATGAAACACAGATATCGCATCGGAATTAAATACAAAAATCACAATGCCTCCTTACGTACAAGAATAGAGACTCTTCATACGGTCGGTGCTTTGAGCATTCATTGTGAGACCAGTATTAGTTTCCGATACACCTCTGCAGGTTCAATGAATTCCTTGGACCTTCACATTGACGATGAAACAAAGAAATCGCATCGGAATTAAATACAAAAGGCACAATGCCCCCTTAAGTACAAGAATAGAGACTCTTCTTAAAGTCGGTGCTTAGGCATTCCGTGTGAGACCGGTATTAATTTCCGATACACCACTGCAGCTTCAATGTAATCCTTGGACATACACATTGACGATGAAGCACAGAAATCGCATCGGAATTAAATACAAAAGGCACAATGCCGCCTTAAGTACAAGAATAGAGACTCTTCTTACAGTCGGTGCTTTGAGCACTCCCTGTGAGATCAGTGTTAGTTTCCGATACCACTGCAGGTTCAATGTATTCCTTGGACATACACATTGACAATGAAACACTGAAATTAATTCCGCCCTAAGTGCAAGAAGAGTGAAACTTCTTAAAATCTGTGCTTTGATCCTTTCCTGTGAGACCAGTATTAGTTTCCGATACACCACTGCAGGTACAATGTATTCCTTGGACACACACGTTGACGATGAAACACTGAAATTACATCGGAATTAAATACAAGAGGCACAATGCCGCCCTAAGTGCAAGAAGAGTGAGTCTTCTTAGATTCTGTGCTTTGATCCTTTCCTGTGAGACCAGTTTTAGTTTCCGATACACCACTGCAGATTCAATGTATTCCTTGGACATACACATTGACGATGAAACACAGAAATTACATCGTAAATAAATACAAAAGGTACAATGCCGCCTTAAGTGCAAGAAGAGTGAGTCTTCTTAGGATTTGTGCTTTTATCCTTTCCTGTGCGACCAGTATTAGTTGCCGATACGCCACTGCAGGTTCAATGTATTCCCTGGACCTTCACATTGTCGATGAAACACAGAAGTCGCATCGGAATTAAATACAAAAGGCACAATGCCGCCTTAAGTACAAGAATAGAGATTCTTCTTACAGTCGGTGCTTTGAGCATTCCCTGTGAGACCATTATTAGCTTGTGATACACCACTGCAGGTTCAATGTGTTCCTTGGACCTTCATAATGATGATGAAACACAGAAATCGCATCGGAATTAAATACAAAAGGCACAATGCCACCATAAGTACAAGAATAGATTCTCACCTTACAGTCGGTGCTTTGAGCATTACCTGCGAGACGAGTATTAGTTTCCGATACACCACTGCAGGTTCAATGTATACCTTAGACACACACATTGACGAAGAAACACTGAAATTAAATCGGAATTAGATACAAAAGGCTAAATGCCGCCTTAAGTGCAAGAAGAGTGAGACGTCTCTAAGTCTGTGATATGATCATTTGCTGTGAGACCAGTATGTTTCCGATACACCACTGCAGGTTCAATGTATTCTTTGGACCATCACATTGACAGTGAAACACAGAAATCGCATTGGAATTAAATACAAAAGGCACAATGCCGCCTTAAGTACAAGAATAGAGACTCTTCTTACAGTCGGTGCTTTGGACATACTCCATGAGACCAGTATTCGATTCCGATACACCACTGCAAGTTCAATGTATTCCTTGGACCATCACATTGACGATGAAACACAGAAATCGGATTGGAATTAAATACAAAAATCACAATGCCGACTTAAGTACAAGAATAGAGACTCTTCTTACAGTCGGTGCTATGACCATTCCCTGTGAGACCAGTATTAGTTTCCGATACACCACTGCAGGTTCAATGTATTTCTTGGACATACACATTGACGATGGAAAACTGAAATTACATCAGAATTAAATACAAAAGGCACAATGCCGCCTTAAGAGCAAGAAGAGTGAGACTTCTTAGAGTCTGTGCTTTGATCCTTTCCTGTGAGACCAGTATTAGTTTCCGATACAGCACTGCAGGTTCAATGTATTCCACGGACTTTCAATTGACGATGAAACACTGAAATCGCATCGGAATTAAATACGAAAGGCACAATTCCGCCTTCAGTGGAAGAAGAGTGACCCTTCTTACAGTCGGTTCTTTGAGCATTCCCTGTGAGACCAGTATTAGTTTCCGATACACCACTGCAGGTTCAATGTATTCCATGGAAATTCACATTGGCGATGAGACACAGAAATCGGATCGGAATTAAATACAAAAGGCACAATGCCGCCTTAAGCACAATAATGGAGACTCTTCTTACAGTCGGTGCTTTGAGCATTCCCTGTGAGACCAGTATTACTTTCCGATACACCACAGCAGGTTCAAGGTATTCCTTGGACATACACATTGACGATCAAACACTGAAATTACATCGGAATTAAATAATAAAGGCACAAAGCGGCCTTAAGTGCAAGAAGAGTGAGACCTCTTAGAGTCTGTGCTTTGAACCTTTCCTGTGAGAACAGTATTAGTTTCCGATACACCACTACAGGTTCAACGTATTCCTTGGACATACACATTGACGATGAAACACCAAAATCGCAACGGAATGAAATACAAAAGACACAATGCAGCCTTAAGTACAAGAATGCAGACTCATCTTACTGGCTGTGCTTTGAGCATTCCCTGGGAGACCAGTATTAGTTTCCGATACACCACTGCAGGTTCAATGTATTCCTTGGGCATACTCATTGACGATGAAACACAGAAATCGCATCGGAATTAAATACAAAAAGCACAATGTCGCCTTAAGTACAAGAGTAGAGACTCTTCTTACAGTCGGTGTTTTGAGCATTCCCTGTGAGACCAGTATTAGTTTCCGATACACCACTGCAGGTTCGATGTATTCCTTGGACATACACATTGACGATGAAACACTGAAATTACATCGTAATTAAATACAAAAGGTACAATGCCGCCTTAAGTGCAAGAAGAGTGAGACTTCTTAGAGTCTGTCCTTTTATCCATTCCTGTGCGTCCAGTATCAGTTTCCGATACGCCACTGCAGGTTCAATGTATTCCATCGACCTTCACATAGACGATGAAACACAGGAATCGCATCGGAATTAAATACAAATGGCACAATGCCGCCTTACGTACAGGAATAGAGACTCTTGCTACAGTCGGTGCTTTGAGCATTCCCTGTGAGACCAGTATTAGTTTCCGATACACCATTGCCGGTTCAATGAATTCTTTGGACCTTCACATTGACGATGTAACACAAAATTCCAATCGGAATTAAATACAAAAGGCACAATGTCACCTTAAGTACAAGAATAGAGACTCTTCTGACAGTCGGTTCTTTGAGCATTCCCTTTGAGACCAGTATTAGTTTCCGTTACACCATAGCAGGTTCAGTGTATTCCTTGGACCTTCACATTGACGATGAAACACAGAAATCGCATCGGAATTAAATACAAACGGCACAATGCCGCCTTAAGTACAAGAATAGAGACTCTTCTTACTGTCGGTGCTTTGAGCATTCCCCGTGAGACCAGTATTTGCTTGCGATACACCACTGCAGGTCCAATGTATTCCTTGGACATATACATTGACGATGAAACACTGAAATTACATCGGAATTAAATACAAAACGCACAATGCCGCCTTAAGTGCAAGAAGAGTGGGACTTCTTAGAGTCTGTGCTTTGATCCATTCCTGTTAGACCAGTATTAGCTTCCGATACGCCACTGCAGGTTCAATGTATTCCTTGGACATACACATTGACGATGAAACACAGAAATCGCATCGGAATTAAATACAAAAGGCACAATGCCGCCTTATGTACAGGAATAGAGACTCTTCTTACAGTCGTTGTTTGAGCATTCCCTGTGAGACCAGTATTAGTTTCCGATACACCACAGCAAGTTCAATATACTCCTTGGACCTTCACATTGACGATGAAACACAGTAACGCATCGGTATTAAATACAAAATGCACAATGCCGCCTTAAGTGCAAGAAAAAAGTCTCTTCTTACAGTCGGTGCTTTGAGCATTTCCTGTGAGACCAGAATCAGTTTCCGTTACTCCACAGCAGCTTCAATATATTCCCTAGACTTACACATTTACGATGAAACACTGAAAGTACATCGGAATTAAATACAAAAGGCTCAATGCCGCCTTAAGTACGAGAAAAGTGAGTCTTCTTTGAGACTGTGCTTTGATCCTTTCCTGTGAGACCAGTATTAGTTTCCGATACACCACTGCAGGTTCAATGTATTCCTTGGACATTCACATTGACGATGAAACACCGAAATCGCATCGGAATTAAATACAAAAGGCGCAATGCCGCCTTAAGTACAAGAATAGAGACTCTTCTTACAGTCGGTGTTTGAGCATTCCCTGTGAGACCAGTATTAGTTTCCGACACACCACTCCAGGTTCAATGTATTCCTTGGACATACACATTGACGATGAAACACTGAAATTAAATCGGAATGAAATACAAAAGGGACACTGCCGCCTTAAGTGCAAGATGTGTGAGACTTCTTAGAGTCCGTGCTTTGATCCTTTCCTGTGAGACCAGTATTAGTTTCCGATACATCACTGCAGGTTCAATGTGTTCCTTGGACCTTCACATTGACGATGAAACATAGAAGTCACATGGGAATTAAATACAAAAGGCACAATGCCGCCTTAAGTACAAGAATAGAGACTCTTCTTACAGTCGGTGCTTTGAGCATTCCCTGTGAGACCAGTATTAGTTTCCGATATACCACTGCAGGTTCAATGTACTCCTTGGACCTTCACATTGACGATGAAACACAGTAACGCATCGGTATTAAATACAAAAGGCACAATGCCGCCTTAAGTGCAAGAAAAAAGTCTCTTCTTACAGTCGGTGCTTTGAGCACTTCCTGTGAGACCAGTATCAGTTTCCGTTACTCCACTGCAGCTCCAATATATTCCTTAGACTTACTCCTTGACGATGAAACACTGAAATTACATCGGAATGAAATACAAAAGGCACAATGCCGCCATAAGTGCATGATTAAAGACTCTTCTTACAGTCGGTGCTTTGAGCATTCCCTGTGAGGCCAGTATTAGTTTCCGATACACCACTGCAGGTACAATGTATTCCTTGGACATTCAAATTGACGATGAAACACAGAAATCGCATCGGAATTAAATACAAAATGCACAATGCCGCCTTACGTACAAGAATAGAGACTCTTCTTTCAGTCGGTGCTTTGAGCATTCCCTTTGAGACCAGTATTGTTTTCCGATACACCACTGCAGGTTCAATGTATTCCTTGGACATACACATTGACAATGAAACACAGAAATGGCATCGGAATTAAACACAAAAGGCACAATGCCGCTATAAGTGCCATAATAGAGACCCTTCTTACAGTCGGTGCTTTGAGCATTCCCTGTGAGACCAGTATTAGTTTCCGATACACCACAGCAGGTACAATGTATTTCTTGGAACTTCCAATTGACGATGAAACAAAGAAATCGCATCGGAATTAAATACAAAAGGCACAATGCCGCCTTACGTACAAGAATAGAGACTCTCCTTATAGTCGGTGCTTTGAGCATTCCCTGTCAGACCAGTATTAGTTTCCGATACACCACTGCAGGTTCAATGTATTCCTTAGACATACACATTGACCATGAAACACTGAAATTACATCGAAATTAAATACAAAAGGCACAATGCCGCCATAAGTGCAAGAATAGAGACTCTTTTTACAGTCGGTGCTTTGAGCATTCCACTGCAAGTTCAATGTATTCCTTGGACATACACATTGACGATGAAACACAAAAATCGCATCGGAATTAAATACAAAAGGCACAATGCCGCCTTAAGTGCAAGAATAGAGACTCTTCTTACAGTCGGTGTTTTGAGCATTCCCTGTGACACCAGTATTAGTTTCCGATACACCACTGCAGGTTCAATGTATTCCTTGGACATACACCTTGACGATGAAACACAGAAATCGCAACGGACTTAAATACAAAAGGCACAGTGCCGACTTAAGTACAAGAATAGAGACTTTTCTTACAGTCTTACAGTCGGTGTTTTGAGCATTCCCTGTGAGACCATGAAATAAGTACAAGTATAGCTACTCTTCTTACAGTCGGTGCTTTGAGCATTCCCTGTGAGACCAGTATTAGTTTCTGACACACAACTCCAGGTTCAATGTATTCCTTGGACATACACATTGACGATGAAACACTGAAATTACATCGGAATTAAATACAAAAGGCACAATGCCGCCGTAAGTACAAGAATAGAGACTCTTCATACGGTCGGTGTTTTGAGCATTCATTGTGAGACCAGTATTAATTTCCGATACACCACTGCAGGTTCAATGTATTCCTTAGACCTTCACATTGACGATGAAACACAGAAATCGCATCGGAATTAAATACAAAAGGCACAATGCCCCCTTAAGTACAAGAATAGAGACTCTTCTTAAGGTCGGTGCTTAGGCATTCCGTGTGAGACTAGTATTAATTTCCGATACACCACTGCAGGTTCAATGTATTCCTTGGACATACACATTGACGATGAAGCACAGAAATTGCATTGGAATTAAATACAAAAGGCACAATGCCGCCTCAAGTACAAGAATAGAGACTCTTCTTACAGTCGGTGCTTTGAGCTCTCCCTGTGAGATCAGTGTTAGTTTCCGATACCACTGCAGGTTCAATGTATTCCTTGGACATACACATTGACAATGAAACACTGAAATTAATTCCGCCCTAAGTGCAAGAAGTGTGAAACTTCTTAAAATCTGTGCTTTGATCCTTTCCTGTGAGACCAGTATTAGTTTCCGATACACCACTGCAGGTACAATGTATTCCTTGGACATACACGTTGACGATGAAACACTGAAATTACATCGGAATTAAATACAAAAGGCACAATGCCGCCCTAAGAGCAAGAAGAGTGAGTCTTCTTAGAGTCTGTGCTTTGATCCTTTCCTGTGAGACCAGTTTTAGTTTCCGATACACCACTGCAGATTCAATGTATTCCTTGGACATATACATTGACGATGAAACACAGAAATTACATCGTAAATAAATACAAAAGGTACAATGCCGCCTTAAGAGCAAGAAGAGTAAGTCTTCTTAGAGTCTGTGCTTTCATCCTTTCCTGTGCGACCAGTATTAGTTGCCGATACGCCACTGCAGGTTCAATGTATTCCTCGGACATTCACATTGTCGATGAAACATAGAAATCGCATCGGAATTAAATACAAATGGCGCAATGCCGCCTTAAGTACAAGAATAGAGACTTTTCTTACAGTCGGTGCATTGAGCATTCCCTGTGACACCAGTATTACTTTCCGATATACCACTGCAGGTTCAATGTATTCCTTGGGCCTTCACATTGACGATGAAACACAGAAATCGCATCGGAATTAAACACAAAAAGCACAATGCCGCCTTAAGTACAAGAATAGAGACTCTTCTTACAGTCGTTGTTAGAGCATTCCCTGTGAGACAATTATTAGTTTCCGATACACCACTGCAGCTTCCGTGTACTCCTTTGACCATCACATTGACGATGAAACACAGAAATGGCATCGGAATTAAATACAAAATGTACAATGCCTCCATAACTACAAGAATAGAGACTCTTCTTACAGTCGGTGCTTTGAGCATTCCCTGAGAGACCAGTATTAGTTTCCGATACACCATTGCAGGTTCAATGTATTCCTTGGACCTTCACGTTGACGATGAAACACAGAATCGCATTGGAATTAAATACAAAAGGCACAATGCCGCCGTAAGTACAAGAATAGAGACTCTTCATACAGTCGGTGCTTTGAGCATTCCCTGTGAGACCAGTATTAGTTTCCGATACACCACTCCAGGTTCAATGTATTCCTTGGACATACTCATTGACGATGAAACACTGATATTACATCGGTATTAAATACAAAAGGGACAATGCCGCCTTAACTGCAAGATGAGTGAGACTTCTTAGAGTCTGTGCTCTGATCCTTTCGTGTGAGACCTGTATTAGTTTCCGAAATACCACTGCAGGTTCATTGTATTCCTTGGACCTTCGCATTGATGAAGAAACACAGAAATCGCAGTGGAACTAAATTCGAAAGGCACAATGCCGCCTTACGTACAAGAATAGAGACTCCTCTTACAGTCGGTGCTTTGAGCATTCCCTGTGAGACCAGTATTAGTTTCTGATACACCACTGCAGGTTCAATGTATTCCTTAGACATACACATTGACAATGAAACACTGAAATTACATCGGAATTAAATACAAAAGTCACAATGCTGCCATAAGTGCTAGAACATTTACTCTTCTTACAGTCGGTGCTTTGAGCATTCCCTGCGAGACCAGTACTAGTTTCCGATACACAACTGCAGGTACAATGTATTCCTTGGACATTCACATTGTCGATGGAACACAGAAATGGCATCGGAATTAAATACAAATAGCACAATGCCGCCTTAAGTACAAGAATAGAGAGTCTTCTTAGTCGGTACTTTGAGCATTCCCTGTGAGAACAGTATTAGTTTCCTATACACCACTGCAGGGTCTATTTATTCCATGGACATTCACATTGACGATGAAACACAGAAATAGCATCGGCATTAAATACAAAAGGCACAATGCCGCCTTAAGTACAAGAATAGAGACTCTTCTTACAGTCGGTGCATTGAGCATTCCCTGTGAGACCAGTATTAGTTTCCGATACACCATTGCCGGTTCAATGAATTTTTTGGACCTTCACATTGACGATGTAACACAGAATTCGCATCGACATTAAATACAAAATGCACAATGCCACCTTAAGTACAAGAATAGAGACTCTTCTTACAGTCGGTTCTTTGAGCATTCCCTTTGAGACCAGTATTAGTTTCCGATACACCATAGCAGGTTCAGTGAATTCCTTGGACCTTCACAATGACGATGAAACACAGAAATCGCATCGGAATTAAATACAAACGGCACAATGCCGCCTTAAGTACAAGAATAGAGACTCTTCTTACAGTCGGTGCTTCGAGCATTCCCCGTGAGACCAGTATTAGCTTGTGATACACCACTGCAGGTCCAATGTATTCCGTGGACATACACATTGACGATGAAACACTGAAATTACATCGGAATTAAATACAAAACGCACAATGCCGCCATAAGTGCAAGAAGAGTGGGACTTCTTAGAGTCTGTGCTTTGATCCATTCCTGTGAGTCCAGTATTCGCTTCCGATACGCCACTGCAGGTTCAATGTATTCCTTGGACATACACATTGACGATGAAACACAGAAATCGCATCGGAATTAAATAGAAAAGGCACAATGCCGCCTTAAGTACAAGAATAGAGACTCCTCTTAAAGTCGGTGCTTTGAGCATTCCGTGTGAGACCAGTATTAGTTTCCGATACACCACTGCAGGTTCAATGTATTCCTTGGACATACACAATGACAATGAAACACTGAAATTACATCGGAATTAAATACAAAAGGAACAATTCCGCCATAAGTGAAAGACGAGTGAAACTTCTTAAAATCTGTGCTTTGATCCTTTCCTGTGAGACCAGTATTAGTTTCCGATACACCACTGCAGGTTCAATGTATTCCTTGGACATACACAATGACAATGAAACACTGAAATTACATCGGAAATAAATACAAAAGGAACAATTCCGCCTTAAGTGCAAGAAGAGTGAAACTTCTAAAAATGTGTGCTTTGATCCTTTCCTGTGAGACCAGTATTAGTTCCGATACACCACTGCAGGTTCAATGAATTCCTTGGACCTTCACATAGACGATGAAACACCGGAATCGCATCGGAATTAAATACAAAAGGCACAATGCCGCCTTAAGTACAAGAATAGAGACTCTTCTTATAGTCGGTGCATTGAGCATTCCCTGTGAGACAAGTATTAGTTTCCGATACACCATTGCCGGTTCAATGAATTCTTTGGACCTTCACATTGACGATGTAACACAGAATTCGCATCGGAATTAAATACAAAATGCACAATGCCACCTGAAGTACAAGAATAGAGACTCTTCTTACAGTCGGTTCTTTGAGCATTCCCTTTGAGACCAGTATTAGTTTCCGATACACCATAGCAGGTTCAGTGAATTCCTTGGAACTTCACATTGACTATGAAACACAGAAATCGCATCGGAATTAAATACAAAAGGCACAATGCCGCCTTATGTACAGGAATAGAGACTCTTCTTACAGTCGTTGTTTGAGCATTCCCTGTGAGACCAGTATTAGTTTCCGATACACCACAGCAAGTTCAATGTATTCCTTGGTCCTTCACATTGACGATGAAACACCGAAATCGCATCGGAATTAAATACAAAAGGCGCAATGCCGCCTTAAGTACAAGAATAGAGACTCTTCTTACAGTCGGTGTTTGAGCAATCCCTGTGAGACCAGTATTAGTTTCCGATATACCACTGCAGGTTCAATGGAATCCATGGACATACACATTTACGATGAAACACAGAAATCGCCTCGGAATTAATACAAAAGGCACAATGCCGCCTTACATACAAGAATAGAGCCTCTTCTTACACTCGGTGCTTTGAGCATTCGCTGTGAGACCAGTATTAGTTTCCGATACACCACTCCAGGTTCAATGTATTCCTTGGACATACTCATTGACGATGAAACACTGATATTACATCGGTATTAAATACAAAAGGGACAATGCCGCCTTAACTGCAAGATGAGTGAGACTTCTTAGAGTCTGTGCTTTGATCCTTTCCTGTGAGACCTGTATTAGTTTCCGATACACCACTGCAGGTTCATTGTATATCTTGGACCTTCGCATTGACGAAGAAACACAGAAATCGCAGTGGAACTAAATTCAAAAGGCACAATGCCGCCTTACGTACAAGAATAGAGACTCCTCTTACAGTCGGTGCTTTGGGCATTCCCTGTGAGACCAGTATTAGTTTCTGATACACCACTGCAGGTTCAATGTATTCCTTAGACATACACATTGACAATGAAACACTGAATTTACATCGGAATTAAATACAAAAGTCACAATGCCGCCATAAGTGCAAGAACATAGACTCTTCTTACAGTCGGTGCTTTGAGCATTCCCTGCGAGACCACTACTAGTTTCCGATACACCACTGCAGGTTCAGTGTATTCTTTGGACCTTCACATTGACGATGAAGCACCGAAATCGCATCGGAATTAAATACAAAAGGCGCAATGCCACCATAAGTGCCAGAATAGAGACCCTTCTTACAGTCGGTGCTTTGAGCATTCCCTGTGAGACCAGTATTAGTTTCCGATACACCACAGCAGGTACAATGTATTCCTTGGAACTTCCAATTGACGATGAAACACAGAAATCGCATCGGAATTAAATACAAAAGGCACAATGCCGCCTTACGTACAAGAATAGAGACTCTTCTTACAGTCGGTGTTTGAGCAATCCCTGTGAGACCAGTATTAGTTTCCGATACACCACTGCAGGTCCAATGTATTCCTTAGACATACACATTGACGATGAAACCCTGAAATTACATCGGAATGAAATACAAAAGGCACAATGCCGCCATAAGTGCATGAATAGAGACTCTTCTTACAGTCGGTGCTTTGAGCATTCCCTGTGAGGCCAGTATTAGTTTCCGATACACCACTGCAGGTACAATGTATTCCTTGGACCTTCAAATTGACGATGAAACACAGAAATCGCATCGGAATTAAATACAAAATGCACAATGCCGCCTTAAGTACAAGAACAGAGACTCTTCTAACAGTCGGTGCTTTGAGCATCCCCTTTGAGACCAGTATTGTTTTCCGATACACCACTGCAGGTTCAATGTATTCCTTGGACATAGACATTGACAATGAAACACAGAAATCGCATCGGAATTAAACACAAAAGGCACAATGCCGCCATAAGTGCCAGAATAGAGACCCTTCTTACAGTCGGTGCTTTGAGCATTCCCTGTGAGACCAGTATTAGTTTCCGATACACCACAGCAGGTACAATGTATTCCTTGGAACTTCCAATTGACGATGAAACACAGAAATCGCATCGGAATTAAATAGAAAAGGCACAATGCCGCCTTACGTACAAGAATAGAGACCCTTCTATCAGTCGGTGTTTTGAGCATTCCCTGTGAGAAAAGGATTAGTTTCGGATACACCACTCCAGGTTCAATGTATTCCTTGGACATACTCATTGACGATGAAACACTGAAATTACAGCGGAATTAAATACAAAAGGGACAATGCCGCCTTAACGGCAAGATGAGTGAGACTTCTTAGAGTCTGTGCTTTGATCCCTTCCTGTGAGACCAGTTTTAGTTTCCGATACTCCACTGCAGGTTCAATGTATTACTTGGACCTTCGCATTGACGATGAAACACAGATATCGAATCGGAACTAAATACAAAAGGCACAATGCCGCAATAAGTACAAGAATAGAGATTCTTCTTACAGTCGGTGCTTTGAACATTCCCTGTGAGACCAGTTTAAGTTTCTGATACACCACTGCAGGTTCAATGTATTCCTTGGACATACACATTGACGATGAAACACAGATATCGCATCGGAATTAAATACAAAAGGACAATGATGCCTTACGTACGAGAATAGACACTCTTCTTACGGTCGGTGCTTTGAGCTTTCCCTGTGACACCAGTTTTAGTTTCCGATACACCACTCCAGGTCAATGTATTCCTTGGACATACTCATTGACGATGAAATACTGAAATTACATCGGAATTAAATACAAAAGGACCAATGCCGCCTTAACGGCAAGATGAGTAAGACTTCTTAGAGTCTGTGTTTTGATCCTTTCCTGTGAGACCAGTATTAGTTTCCGATACACCACTGCAGGTTCAATGTATTCCTTTGACCTTCGCATTGACGATGAAACACAGATATCGCATCGGAATTAAGTACAAAAGGCACAATGCCGCCTTAAGTACAAGAAAAGAGACTCTTCTTACAGTCGGTGCTTTGAGCATTCCCTGTGAAAACAGTATTACTTTCCGATATACCACTGCAGGTTCAATGTATTCCTTGGACATACACATTGACAATGAAGCACAGAAATCGCATCGGAATTAAACACAAAAGGCACAATGCCGCCATAAGTGCCAGAATAGAGACGCTTCTTACAGTCGGTGCTTTGAGCATTCCCTGTGAGACCAGTATTAGTTTCCGATACACCACAGCAGGTACAATGTATTCCTTGGTACTTCACGTTGACGATCAAACACAGAAATCGCATCGGAATTAAATACAAAAGGCACAATGCCGCCTTAAGTACAAGAATTGAGACTCTTCCTACAGTCGATGCTTTGAGCATTCCCTCTGAGACCAGTATTAGTTTCCGATACACAACTGCAGGTTGAATGGATTCCTTGGACATACGCATTGACGATGAAACACAGAAATCACCTCGGAATTAATACAAAAGGCTTAATGCTGCCTTACGTACAAGAATAGAGACTCTTCTTACAGTCTGTGCTTTGAGCATTCGCTGTGAGACCAATATTAGTTTCCGATACACCACTCCAGGTTAAATGTATTCCTTGGACATACTCATTGACGATGAAACACTGAAATTACATCGGTATTAAATACAAAAGGAACAATGCCGCCTTAACTGCTAGATGAGTGAGACTTCTTAGAGTCTGTGCTTTGATCCTTTCCTGTGAGACCAGTATTAGTTTCCGATACACCACAGCGGGTACAATGTATTCCTTGGAACTTCACAATGACGATGAAACACAGAAATCGCATCGGAATTAAATACAAAAGGCACAATGCCGCCTTAAGTACAAGAATTGAGACTCTTCCTACAGTCGATGCTTTGAGCATTCCCTGTGAGACCAGTATTAGCTTCCGATACACCACTGCAGGTTCAATGGATTCCTTGGACATACGCATTGACGATGAGACACAGAAATCACCTCGGAATTAATACAAAAGGCACAAAGCCGCCTTACGAACAAGAATAGAGACTCTTCTTACAGTCGGGGCTTTGAGCATTACCTGTGAGACCAGTACTAGTTTACGATACACAACTGCAGGTACAATGTATTCCTTGGACCTTCACATTGACGATGGAACACAGAAATGGCATCGGAATTAAATACAAAAGGCACAATGCCGCCATAAGTGCAAGAACAGAGACTCCTCTTACAGTCGGTGCTTTGAGCTTTCCCTGTGAGACCAGTATTGGTTTCCGATACACCACTCCAGGTTCAATGTATTCCTTGGACATACTCATTGACGATGAAACACTGAAATTACATCGGAATTAAATACAAAAGGAACAATGCCGCCTTAACGGCCAGATGAGTAAGACTTCTTAGGGGCTGTGCTTTGATCCTTTCCTGTGAGGCCAGTATTATTTTCCGATACACCACTGCAGGTTCAATGTGTTCCTTGGACCGTCGCATTGACGATGAAACACAGAAATCGAATCGGAACTAAATACAAAAGGCACAATGCCGCAATAAGTACAAGAATAGAGACTCTTCTTACAGTCGGTGCTTTAAGCACTGCATGTGAGACCAGTATTATTTTCCGATACTCCACTGCAGGTTCAATGTGTTCCTTGGACCTTCGCATTGACGAAGAAACATAGAAATCACATCGGAACTAAATACAAAAGGCACAATGCCGCAATAAGCACAAGACTAGAGACTCTTCTTACAGTCGTTGCTTTGAGCATTCCCTGTGAGACCAGTATTAGCTTCCGATACACCACAGCAGGTTCAATGTATTCCTTAGACATACACATTGACGATGAAACACTGAAATTACAATGGAATTTAATAAAAAAGGCACAATGCCGCCATAAGTACAAGAATAGAGACTCCTCTTACAGTCGGTTCTTTGAGCATTCCCTGTGAGACCAGTATTAGTTTCCGATACACCACTGCAGGTACAATGTATTCCTTGTAACTTCACATTGACGATGAAACGCAGAAATCGCATCGGAATTAAATGCAAAAGGCACAATGCCGCCTTAAGTACAAGAATAGAGACTCTTCTTACAGCCGGTGCTTTGAGCATTCCCTGTGAGACCAGTATTAGTTTCCGATACACCACTGCAGGTTCAGTGTATTCCTTGGACATACACATTGACGATGAAACACAGAAATCGCATCGGAATTAAATACAAAATGCACAATGCCGCCTTAAGTACAAGAATAGAGACTTTTCTTACAGTCGGTGATTTGAGCATTCCCTGTGAGACCAGTAGTAGTTTCTGATACACCACTGCTGGTTCAATGTATTCCTTAGACATACACATTGACGATGAAACACAGAAATCGCATCGGAATTAAATACAAAAGGTACAATGCCGCCTTACGTACAAGAATTGAGACTCAAATAACGGTCGGTGCTTTTAGCATTCCCTGTGAGACCAGTATTAGTTTCCGATACACAAATCGAGGTTCAATGTATTCCTTAGTCATACTCATTGACGATGAAACACTGAATTTACATCGGAATTAAATACAAAAGGAACAATGCCGCCTTAACGGCAAGATGAGTGAGACTTCTTAGAGTCTGTGCTTTGATCCTTTCCTGTGAGACCATTATTAGTTTCCGATACACCACTGCAGGTTCAATGTATTCCTTGGATCTTCGCATTGACGATGAAACACAGAGATCGAATCGGAACTAAATACAAAAGGCACAATGCCGCAATAAGTACAAGAATGGAGACTCTTCTTACAGTCGGTGCTTTGAGCAATCCCTGTGAGTCCAGTATTAGATTCCGATACACCACTGCAGGTTCAATGTATTCTTTAGACATACACATTGACGATGAAACACTGATATTACATCGGAATTAAATACAAATCGCACAATGCCGTTATAAGTGCGAGAATAGAGACTCCGCTTACAGTCGGTGCTTTGAGCATTCCCTGTGAGACCAGTATTAGTTTCCGATACACCAATCGAGGTTCAATGTATTCCTTAGTCATACTCATTGACGACGAAACACTGAATTTTCATCGGAATTAAATACAAAAGGAACAATGCCGCCTTAACGGCAAGATGAGTGAGACTTCTTAGAGGCTGTGCTTTGATCCTTTCCTGTGAGACCAGTATTAGTTTCCGATACACCACTGCAGGTTCAATGTATTCCTTGGATCTTCGCATTGACGATGAAACACAGAGATCGAATCGGAACTAAATACAAAAGGCACAATGCCGCAATAAGTACAAGAATGGAGACTCTTCTTACAGTAGGTGCTTTGAGCAATCCCTGTGAGACCAGTATTAGATTCCGATACACCACTGCAGATACAATGAATTCCTTAGACATACACATTGACGATGAAACACTGAAATTACATCGGAATTAAATACAAAATGCACAATGCCGCCATAAGAGCAAGAATGGAGACTCTTCTTACAGTCGGTGCTTTGAGCTTTCCCTGTGAGACCAGTATTAGTTTCCGATACACCACTCCAGGTTCAATGTATTCCTTGGACATACTCATTGACGATGAAACACTGAAATTACTTCGGAATTAAATACAAAAGGAACTATGCCGCCTTAACGGCAAGATGAGTAAGACTTCTTATAGTCTGTGCTTTGATCCTTTCCTGTGAGATAAGTATTAGTTTCCGATACACCACTGCAGGTTCAAAGTATTCCTTGGACCTTCGCATTGACGATGAAACACAGAAATCGAGGCGGAACTAAATACAAAAGGCACAATGCCGCAATAAGTACAAGAATAGAGACTCTTCTTACAGTCGGTGCTTTGAGCATTCCCTGTCAGACCAGTATTAGTTTCCGATACACCACTGCAGGTTCAATGTAGTGCTTAGACATACACATTGACGATGAAACACTGAAATTACATCGGAATTAAATACAAATGGCACAATGCCGCCATAAGTGCAAGAATAGAGACTCCTCGTACGGTCGGTGCTTTGAGCTTTCCCTGTGAGACCAGTATTAGTTTCCGAACACCACTCCAGGTTCAATGTATTCCTTGGACATACTCATTGACAATGAAACACAGAAATCGCATCGGAATTAAATACAAAAGGCACAATGCCGCCTTTCGTACAAGAATAGAGACTCTTCTTACAGTCGGTGCTTTGAGCATTCCCTGTGAGACCAGTATTAGTTTCCGATACACCACTCCAGGTTCAATGTAGTCCTTGGACATACTCATTGACGATGAAACACTGTAATTACATAGGAATTAAATACAAAAGGAACAATGCCGCCTTAACTGCAAGATGAGTGAGACTTCTTAGAGTCGGTGCTTTGATCCTCTCCTGTGAGACCAGTATTAGTTTCCGATACACCACTGCAGGTTCAATGTATTTCTTGGACCTTCGCATTGACGATGAAACACAGAAATCGCATCGCAATTAAATACAAAAGGCACAATGCCCCCTTAAGTACAAGAATAAAGACTCTTCTTACAGTCGGTGCTTTGAGCATTCCCTGTGAGACCAGAATTAGTTTTCGATACACCACTCCAGGTTCAATTTATTCCTTGGACATACTCATTGACAATGAAACACAGAAATCGCATCGGAATTAAATACAAAAGGCACAATGCCGCCTTTCGTACAAGAATAGAGACTCTTCTTACAGTCGGTGCTTTGAGCATTCCCTGTGAGACCAGTATTAGTTTCCGATACACCACTCCAGGTTCAATGTACTCCTTGGACATACTCATTGACGATGAGACACTGAAATTACATAGGAATTAAATACAAAAGGAACTATGCCGCCTTAACTGCAATATGAGTGAGACTTCTTAGAGTCAGTGCTTTGATCCTCTCCTGTGAGACCAGTATTAGTTTCCGATACACCACTGCAGGTTCGATGTATTCCTTGGACCTTCGCATTGACGATGAAACACAGAAATCGCATCGGAATTAAATACAAAAGGCACAATGCCGCCTTAAGTACAACAATAGCGACTCTTCTTACAGTCGGTGCTTTGAGCACTCCCTGTGAGACCAGTATTAGTTTCCGATATACCACTGCAGGTTCAATGTATTCCTTGGACATACGCATTGACGATGAAACACAGAAATCGCATCGGAATTAAATACAAAATGCACAATGCCGCCTTACGTACAAGAATAGAGACTCTTCTTACAGTCGGTGCTTTGAGCATTCCCTGTGAGGTCAGTATTAGTTTCCGATACACCACTGCAGGTTCTATGTATTCCTTAGACATACACATTGACGATGAAACACTGAAATTACATCGGAATTAAATACAAATGGCACAATGCCGCCATAAGTGCAAGACCATAGACTCTTATTACAGTCAGTGCTTTGAGCATTCCCTGCGAGACCAGTACTAGTTTCCGATACACCACTGCAGGTACAATGTATTCCTTGGACCTTCATATTGACGATGGAACACAGAAATGGCATCGGAATTAAATACAAATGGCACAATGCCGCCTTAAGTACAAGAATAGAGACTCTTCTTACAGTCGGTGCTTTGAGCATTCCCTGTGAGGTCAGTATTAGTTTCCGATACACCACTGCAGGTTCTATGTATTCCTTAGACATACACATTGACGATGAAACACAGAAATCGCATCGGAATTAAATACAAATGGCACAATGCCGCCATAAGTGCAAGACCATAGACTCTTATTACAGTCAGTGCTTTGAGCATTCCCTGCGAGACCAGTACTTGTTTCCGATACACCACTGCGGGTGCAATGTATTCCTTGGACCTTCACATTGACGATGAAACACAGAAATCGCATTGGAATTAAATACAAAAGGCACAATGCCGCCTTAAGTACAAGAATAGAGACTCTTCTTACAGTCGGTGCTTTGAGTATTTCCTGTGAGACCAGTATTAGTTTCCGATACACCACTGCAGGTTCAATGTATTGCTTGGACATACACATTGACGATGAAACACAGAAATCGCATCGGAATTAAATACAAAAGGCACAATGCCGCCTTTCGTACAAGAATGGAGACTCATCTTACAGTCGGTGCTTTTAGCATTCCCTGTCAGACCAGTATTAGTTTCCGATACACCACACCAGGTTCAATGTATTCCTTGGACATACTCATTGACGATGGAACACTGAAATTACATCGGAATTATATACAAAAAAACAATGCCGCCTTAACGGCAAGATGAGTGAGACTTCTTAGAGTCTGTGCTTTGATCCTTTCCTGTGAGATTATTATTAGTTTCCGATACACCACTGCAGGTTCAATGTATTCCTTGGACCTTCGCATTGACGATGAAACACAGAGATCGAATCGGAACTAAATACAAAAGGCACAATGCCGCTATAAGTACAAGAATAGAGACTCTTCTTACAGTCGGTGCTTCGAGCAATCCCTGTGAGACCAGTATTAGATTCCGATACACCACTGCAGGTTCAATGTATTCCTTAGACATACACATTGACGATGGAACACTGAAATTACATCGGAATTAAATACAAATGGCACAATGCCGCCATAAGTGCAAGAATAGAGACTCCTCTTACAGTTGGTGGTTTGAGCATTCCCTGTGCGACCAGTATTAGTTTCCGATACACCACTGCTGGTAAAATGTATTCCTTGTACCTTCACATTGACGATGAAACACAGAAATCGCATCGCAATTAAATACAAAAGGCACAATGCCGCCCTAAGTACAAGAATAGAGACTCTTCTTACAGTCGGTGCTTTGAGCATTCCCTGCGAGACCAGTATTAGTTTCCGATACACCACTGCAGTATCAAAGTATTCCTTAGACATACACATTGACGATGAAACACAGAAATCGCATCGGAATTAAATACAAAAGGCACAATGCCGCCTTAAGTACAAGAATAGAGACTCCTCTTACAGTCGGTGCTTTGAGCTCTCCCTGTGAGACCAGTATTAGTTTCCGATATACCACTGCAGGTTCAATGTATTCCTTGGACATACGCATTGACGATGAAACACAGAAATCGTATCGGAATTAAATACAAAAGGCACAATGCCGCCTTACGTACAAAAATAGAGACTCTTCTTACAGTCGGTGCTTTGAGCATTCCCTGTGAGACCAGTATTAGTTTCCGGTACACCACTGCAGGTTCAATGTATTCCATAGACATACACATTGATGATGAAACACTGAAATTACATCGGAATTAAATACAAAAGGCACAATGCCGCCATACGTGCATGAATCGAGACTCTTCTTACAGTCGGTGCTTTGAGCATTCCCTGTGAGGCCAGTATTAGCTTCCGATACACCACTGCAGGTACAATGTATTCCTTGGTCCTTCAAATTGACGAGGAAACACAAAAATCGAATCTGAATTAAACACAAAATGCACAATGCCGCCTTAAGTACAAGAATAGAGACTCTTCTTACAGTCGGTGCCTTGAGCATTCCTTGTGAGACCAGTATTAGTTTCCGATACACCACTGCAGGTTCTATGTATTCTTTAGACATACACATTGACGATGAAACACTGAAATTACATCGGAATTAAATACAAAAGGAACAATGCCGCCATTAGTGCAATAATAGAGACTCCTCTTACAGTCGGTGCTTTGAGCATTCCCTGTGAGACCAGTATTAGTTTCCGATACACCAATTAAAGTTCAATGTATTCCTTGGACATACTCATTAACGATGAAACACTGAAATTACATCGGAATTAAATACAAAAGGAACAATGCCGCCTTAACTGCAAGATGAGTGAGACTTTTTAGAGTCTGTGCTTTGATCCTTTCCTGTGAGACCAGTATTAGTTTCCGATACACCACTGCAGGTTCAATGTATTCCTTGGACCTTCACATTTACGATGAAACACAGAAATCGCATCGGAATTAAATACAAAAGGCACAATGCCGCCTTAAGTACAAGAATAGTGACTCTTCTTACAGTCGGTGCTTTGAGCATTCCCTGTGAGACCAGTATTAGTTTCCGATATACCACTGCAGGTTCAATGTATTTCTTGGACATACGCTTTGACGATGAAACACAGAAATCGCATCGGAATTAAATACAAAAGGCACAATGCCGCCTTAAGTACAAGAATAGAGACTCTTCTTACAGACGGTGCTTTGAGCATTCCGTGTGAGACCAGTATTAGTTTCCGATACACCACTGCAGGATCAATGTATTCCTTAGACATACACACTGACGAAGAAACACTGAAATTACATTGGAATTAAATACAAAAGGCACAATGCCACCATAAGTGCAAGAATAGAGACTCCTCTTACAGTCGGTGTTTTGAGCATTCCCTGTGAGACCAGTATTAGTTTCCGATACACCACTGCAGGTACAATGTATTCCTTGTACCTTCACATTGACGATGAAACACTGAAATCGCATCGGAATAAAATGCAAAAGGCACAATGCCGCCTTAAGTACCAGAATAGAGACTCTTCTTACAGTAGGTGCTTTGAGCATTGCCTAAGAGACCAGTATTAGTTTCCGATACACCACTGCAGGTTCAGTGTATTCCTTGGACATACATATTGACGATGAAACACAGAAATCGCATCGGAATGAAATACCAAATGCACAATGCCGCCTTACGTACAAGAATAGAGACTTTTCTTACAGTCGGTGCTTTGAGCATTCCCTGTGAGACCAGTATTAGTTTCTGATGCACCACTGCAGGTTCAATGTATTCCTTAGACATACACATTGACGATGAAACACTGAAATTACATCGGAATTTAATACAAAAGAACAATGCCGCCTTAAGTGCAAGAAGAATGAGACTTCTTAGAGTCTGTGCTTTGATCCTTTCCTGTGAGACCAGTATTAGTTTCCGATACACCACAGCAGGTTCTATGTATTCCTTGGACCTTCGCATTGATGGTGAAACACAGAAATCGCATCGGAATTAAATACAAAAGGCACAATGCCGCTTTAAGTACAAGAATAGAGACTCTTCTTACAGTCGGTGCTTTGAGCATTCTCTTTGAGACCAGTATTGGTTTCCGATACACCACTGCAGGTTCAATGTATTCCTTGGAACATCACATTGATGATGAAACACAGAAATCGCATCGGAATTAAATACAAAAGGCACAATGCCGCCTTAAGTACAAGAATTGAGACTCTTCCTACAGTCGATGCTTTGAGCATTTCCTGTGAGACCAGTATTAGCTTCCGATACACCACTGCAGGTTCAATGGATTCCGTGGACATACGCATTGACGATGAGACACAGAAATCGCCTCAGAATTAATACAAAAGGGACAATGCCGCCTTACGTACAAAAATAAAGACTCTCCTTACAGACGGTGCTTTGAGCATTCCCTGTGAGACCAGTATTAGTTTCCGATACACCACTGCAGGATCAATGTATTCCTTATACATACACATTGACGAAGAAACACTGAAATTACATTGGAATGAAATACAAAAGGCACAATGCCACCATAAGTGCAAGAATAGAGACTCCTCTTACTGTCGGTGCTTTGAGCATTCCCTGTGAGACCAGTATTAGTTTCCGATACACCACTGCTGGTACAATGTATTCCTTGTACCTTCACATTGACGAAGAAACACAGAAATCGCATCGGAATTAAATGCAAAAGGCACAATGCCGCCTTAAGTACAAGAATAGAGACTCTTCTTACAGTCGGTGCTTTGAGTATTGCCTAAGAGACCAGTATTAGTTTCCGATACACCACTGCAGGTTCAGTGTATTCCTTGGACATACACATTGACGATGAAACACAGAAATCGCATCGGAATGAAATACAAAATGCACAATGCCGCCTTACGTACAAGAATAGAGACTTTTCTTACAGTCGGTGCTTTGAGCATTCCCTGTGAGACCAGTATTAGTTTCTGAAGCACCACTGCAGGTTCAATGTATTCCTTAGACATACACATTGAAAATGAAACACTGAAATTACATCGGAATTAAATACAAAAGTCACAATGCCGCCATAAGTGCAAGAACATAGACTCTTCTTACAGTCGGTGCTTTGAGCATTCCCTGCGAGACCAGTACTAGTTTCCGATACACCACTGCAGGTACAATGTATTCCTTGGACCTTCACATTGACGATGGAACACAAAAATGGCATCGGGATTATACAAATGGCACAATGCCGCCTTAAGTACAAGAATAGAGACTCTTCTTACAGTCGGTGCTTTGAGCATTCCCTGTGAAACCAGTATTAGCTTCCGATACACCACTGCAGATTCCATGTATTCCTAGGACATACACATTGACGATGAAACACTGAAATTACATCGGAATTTAATACAAAAGGAACAATGCCGCCGTAAGTGCAAGAAGAATGAGACTTCTTAGAGTCTGTGCTTTGATCATTTCCTGTGAGACCAGTATTAGTTTCCGATACACCACTGCAGGTGTAATGTATTCCTTGGACCTTCACATTGATGATGAAACACAGATATCGCATTGGAATTAAATACAAAAGGCATAATGCCGCCTTAAGTACAAGAATAGTGACTCTTCTTACAGTCGGTGTTTTGAGCTTTCCCTGTGAGACCAGTACTAGTTTCCGACACACCACTGCAGGTTCAATGTATTCCTTACACATACACATTGACGATGAATCACTGAAATTACATCGGAATTAAATACAAAAGGCACAATGCCGCCATACGTGCATGAATAGAGACTCTTCTTACAGCCGGTGCTTTGAGCTTTCCCTGTGAGACCAGTATTAGTTTCCGATACACCACTCCAGGTTCAATGTATTCCTTGGACATACTCATTGACGATGAAACACTGAAATTACATCGGAATTAAATACAAAAGGAACAATGCCGCCTTAACTGCAAGATGAGTGAGACATCTTAGAGTCAGTGATTTGATCCTTTCCTGTGAGACCAGTATTAGTTTCCGATACACCACTGCAGGTTCAATGTATTCCTTGGACCTTCGCATTGACGGTGAAACACAGAAATCGCATCGGAATTAAATACAAAAGGCACAATGCCGCCTTAAGTACAGGAATTGAGACTCTTCTTACAGTCGGTGCTTTGAGCATTCCCTGTGAGACCAGTATTAGTTTCCGATATACCACTGCAGGTTCGATGTATTCCTTGGAACTTCACATTGACGATGAAACACAGAAATCGCATCGGAATTAAATACAAAAGGCACAATGCCGCTTTAAGTACAAGAATAGAGACTCTTCTTACAGTCGGTGCTTTGAGCAATCCCTGTGAGACCGGTATTAGTTTCCGATACACCACTGCAGGTGCAATGTATTCCTTAGACATACACAATGACAATGAAACACAGAAATCGCATCGGAATTAAACACAAAAGGCACAATGCCGCCATAAGTGCCAGAATAGAGACCCTTCTTACAGTCGGTGCTTTGAGCATTCCCTGTGAGACCAGTATTAGATTCCGATACACCTCAGCAATAACAATGTATTCCTTGGAACTTCACATTGACGATGAAACACAGAAATCGCATCGGAATTAAATACAAAAGGCACAATGCCGCCTTTCGTACAAGAATAGAGACTCTTCTTACAGTCGGTGCTTTGAGCATTCCCTGTGAGACCAGTATTAGTTTCCGATACACCACTCCAGGTTCAATGTATTCCTTGGACATACTCATTGACGATGAAACACTGAAATTACATCGGAATTAAATACAAAAGGAACAATGCCGCCTTAACTGCAAGATGAGGGAGACTTCTTAGAGTCTGTGCTTTGATCCTTTCCTGTGAGCCCAGTATTAGTTTCCGATACACCACTGCAGGTTCAATGTATTCCTTAGACATACACATTGTCAACGAAACACAGAAATCGAATCGGAATTAAACTCAAAAGGCACAATGCCGCCATAAGTGCCAGAATAGTGACCCTTCTTACAGTCGGTGCTTTGAGCATTCCCTGTGAGACCAGTATTAGTTTCCGATACACCTCAGCAGGTACAATGTATTCCTTGGAACTTCACATTGACGATGAAACACAGAAATCGCATCGGAATTAAATACAAAAGGCACAATGCCGCCTTAAGTACAAGAATTGAGACTCTTCCTACAGTCGATGCTTTGAGCATTCCCTGTGAGACCAGTATTAGTTTCCGATACACCACTGCAGGTTCAATGGATTCCTTGGACATACGCATTGACGATGAACCACAGAAATCGCCTCGGAATTAATACAAAAGGCACAATGCCGCAATAAGCACAAGAATAGAGACTCTTCTTACAGTCGGTGCTTTGAGCATTTCCTGTGAGACCAGTATTAGTTTCCGATACACCACTGCAGGTTCAATGTATTCCTTAGACATACACATTGACGATGAAATACTGAAATTACATTGGAATTAAATACAAAAGGCACAATGCCACCATAAGTGCAAGTATTGAGACTCCTCTTACAGTCGGTGCTTTGAGCATTCCCTGTGAGATCAGTATTAGGTTCCGATACACCACTGCAGGTACAATGTATTCCTTGTACCTTCACATTGACGATGAAACACAGAAATCGCATCGGAATTAAATGCAAAAGGCACAATGCCGCCTTAAGTACAAGAATAGAGACTCTTCTTACAGTCGGTGCTTTGAGCATTGCCTGTGAGACCAGTAATAGTATCCGATACACCACTGCAGGTTCAATGTATTCCTTGGACCTTCACATTGACGATGAAACACAGAAATCGCATCGGAATCAAATACAAAAGGCACAATGCCGCCTTAAGTACAAGAATAGAGACTCTTCTCACAGTCGGTTCTTTGAGCTTTCCCTGTGAGACCAGTATTAGTTTCCGATACACCACTGCTGGTTCAATGTATTCCTTGGACCTTCACATTGACGATGAAACACAGAATTCGCATCGGAATTAAATACTAAAGGCCTAATGCCGCCTTACGTACAAGAATAGAGACTCATCTTACAGTCGGTGCTTTGAGGATTCCCTGTGAGACCAGTATTAGTTTCCGATACACCACACCAGGTTCAATGTATTCCTTGGACATACTCATTGACGATGGAACACTGAAATTACATCGGAATTAAATTCAAAAGAAACAATGCCGCCTTAACGGCAAGATAAGTGAGGCTTCTTAGAGACTGTGCTTTGATCCTTTCCTGTGAGACCAGTATTAGTTTCCGATACACCATTGCAGGTTCAATGTATTCCTTGGACCATAGCATTGACGATGAAACACAGAGATCGAATCGGAACTAAATACAAAAGGCACAATGCCGCAATAAGTACAAGAATAGAGACTCTTCTTACAGCCGGTGCTTTGAGCATTCCCTGTGAGACCAGTATTAGTTTCCGACACACCACTGCAGGTTCAATGTATTCCTCAGACATACACATTGGCGATGAAACATTGAAATTACACCGGAATTAAATACAAATGGCACAATGCCGCCATAAGTGCAAGAATAGAGACTCCTCTTACAGTCGGTGCTTTGAGCATTCCCTGTGAGACCAGTATTAGTTTCCGATACACCACTGAAGGTACAATGTATTCCTTGTACCTTCACATTCACGATGAAACACAGAAATCGCATCGGAATTAAATACAAAAGGCACAATGCCGCCTTTCGTACAAGAATAGAGACCCTTCTTACAGTCGGTGCTTTGAGCATTCCCTGTAAGACCAGTATTAGTTTCCGATACACCTCAGCAGGTACAATGTATTCCTTGGAACTTCACATTGACGATGAAACACAGAAATCGCATCGGAATTAAATACAAAAGGCACAATGCCGCCTTAAGTACAAGAATTGAGACTCTTCCTACAGTCGATGCTTTGAGCATTCCCTGTGAGACCAGTATTAGTTTCCGATACACCACTGCAGGTTCAATGGATTCCTTGGACATACGCATTGACGATGAAACACAGAATTCGCATCGGAACTAAATACTAAAGGCATAATGCCGCCTTCAGTACAAGAATAGAGTCTCTTCTTACAGTCGGTGCTTTGAGCATTTCCTGTGAGACCAGTATTAGTTTCCGATACACCACTGCAAGTTCAATGTATTGCTTGGACATACACACTGACGATGAAACATAGAAATCGCATCGGAATTAAATACAAAAGGCACAATGCCGCCTTACGTACAAGAATAGAGACTCATCTTACAGTCGGTGCTTTGAGCATTCCCTGTGAGACCAGTATTAGTTTCCGATACACCACTGCAGGTTCAATGTATAGCTTGGACATACTCATTGACGATGAAACACTGAAATTACATCGGAATTAAATACAAAAGGAACAATGCCGCCTTAACTGCAAGACGAGTGAGACTTCTTAGAGTCTGTGCTTTGATCCTTTCCTGTGGGACCAGTATTAGTTTCCGATACACCACTCCAGGTTCAATGTATTCCTTGGACATACTCATTGACGATGAAACACTGAAATTACATCGGAATGAAATACAAAAGGAACAATTCCGCCTTAACGGCAAGATGAGTAAGACTTCTTTAGGTCTGTGCTTTGATCCTTTCCTGTGAGACCAGTATTAGTTTCCGATACACCACTGCAGGTTCAATGTATTCCTTGGACCTTCGCATTGACAATGAAACACAGAAATCGAATCGGAACTAAATACAAAAGGCACAATGCCGCAATAAGTACAAGAATAGAGACTCTTCTTACAGTCGGTGCTTTGAGCATTCCCTGTGAGACCAGTATTAGATTCCGATACACCTCAGCAGGTACAATGTATTCCTTGTAACTTCACATTGACGATGAAACACAGAAATCGCCTCGGAATTAATACAAAAGGCACAATTCCGCAATAAGCACAAGAATAGAGACTCTTCTTACAGTCGGTGCTTTGAGCATTTCCTGTGAGACCAGTATTAGTTTCCGATACACCACTGCAGGTTCAATGTATTCCTTAGACATACACATTGACGATGAAACACTGAAATTACATTGGAATTAAATACAAAAGGCACAATGCCACCATAAGTGCAAGTATAGAGACTCCTCTTACAGTCGGTGCTTTGAGCATTCCCTGTGAGACCAGTATTAGTAGCCGATACACCATTGCAGGTTCAATGTATTCCTTGGACCATCGCATTGACGATGAAACACAGAGATCGAATCGGAACTAAATACAAAAGGCACAATGCCGCAATAAGTACAAGAATAGAGACTCTTCTTACAGCCGGTGCTTTGAGCATTCCCGGTGAGACCAGTATTAGTTTCCGATACACCACTGCAGGTTCAATGTATTCCTTAGACATACACATTGGCGATGAAACATTGAAATTACATCGGAATTAAATACAAATGGCACAATGCCGCCATAAGTGCAAGAATAGGGACTCCTCTTACTGTCGGTGCTTTGAGCATTCCCTGTGAGACCAGTATTTGTTTCCGATACACCACTGCAGGTACAATGTATTCCTTGTACCTTCACATTGACGATGAAACACAGAAATCGCATCGGAATTAAATACAAAAGGCACAATGCCGCCTTTCGTACAAGAATAGAGACCCTTCTTACAGTCGGTGCTTTGAGCATTCCCTGTAAGACCAGTATTAGTTTCCGATACACCCCAGCAGGTACAATGTATTCCTTGGAACTTCACATTGACGATGAAACACAGAAATCGCATCGGAATTAAATACAAAAGGCACAATGCCGCCTTAAGTACAAGAATTGAGACTCTTCCTACAGTCGATGCTTTGAGCATTCCCTGTGAGACCAGTATTAGTTTCCGATACACCACTGCAGGTTCAATGGATTCCTTGGACTTACGCATTGACGATGAAACACAGAAATCGCCTCGGAATTAATACAAAAGGCACTATGCCGCAATAATCACAAGAATAGAGACTCTTCTTACAGTCGGTGCTTTGAGCTTTTCCTGTGAGACCAGTATTAGTTTCCGATACACCACTGCAGGTTCAATGTATTCCTTAGACATACACATTGACGATGAAACAATGAAATTACATTGGAATTAAATACAAAAGGCACAATGCCACCATAAGTGCAAGTATAGAGACTCCTCTTACTGTCGGTGATTTGAGCATTCCCTGTGAGATCAGTATTAGTTTCCGATACACCTCTGCAGGTACAATGTATTCCTTGTACCTTCACATTGACGATGAAACACAGAAATCGCATCGGAATTAAATGCAAAAGGCACAATGCCGCCTTAAGTACAAGATTAGAGACTCTTCTTACAGTCGGTGCTTTGAGCATTGCCTGTGAGACCAGTAATAGTATCCGATACACCACTGCAGGTTCAATGTATTCCTTGGACCTTCACATTGACGATGAAACACAGAAATCGCATCGGAATCAAATACAAAAGGCACAATGCCGCCTTACGTACAAGAATAGGGACTCATCTTACAGTCGGTGCTTTGAGCATTCCCTGTGAGACCAGTATTAGTTTCCGATACTTCACTGCAGGTTCAATGTATAGCTTGGACATACTCATTGACGATGAAACACTGAAATTACATCGGAATTAAATAGAAAAGGAACAATGCCTCCTTAACTGCAAGACGAGTGAGACTTCTTAGAGTCTGTGCTTTGATCCTTTCCTGTTGGACCAGTATTAGTTTCCGATACACCACTCCAGGTTCAATGTATTCCTTGGACATACTCATTGACGATGAAACACTGAAATTACATCGGAATTAAATACAAAAGGAACAATTCCGCCTTAACGGCAAGATGAGTAAGACTTCTTTAGGTCTGTGCTTTGATCGTTTCCTGTGAGACCAGTATTAGTTTCCGATACACCACTGCAGGTTCAATGTATTCCTTGGACCTTCGCATTGACAACGAAACACAGAAATCGAATCGGAACTAAATACAAAAGGCACAATGCCGCAATAAGTACAAGAATTGAGACTCTTCTTACAGTCGGTGCTTTGAGCATTCCCTGCGAGACCAGTATTAGATTCCGATACACCTCAGCAGGTACAATGTATTCCTTGTAACTTCACATTGACGATGAAACACAGAAATCGCCTCGGAATTAATACAAAAGGCACAATGCCGCAATAAGCACAAGAATAGAGACTCTTCTTACAGTCGGTGCTTTGAGCATTTCCTGTGAGACCAGTATTAGTTTCCGATACACCACTCCACTTTCAATGTATTCCTTAGACACACACATTGACGATGAAACACTGAAATTACATTGGAATTAAATACAAAAGGCACAATGCCACCATAAGTGCAAGTATAGAGACTCCTCTTACAGCCGGTGCTTTGAGCATTCCCTGTGAGATCAGTATTAGTTTGCGATACACCACTGCAGGTTCAATGTATTCCTTGGACCTTCACATTGACGATGAAACACAGAAATCGCATCGGAATCAAATACAAAAGGCACAATGCCACCTTAAGTACAAGAATAGAGACTCTTCTTACAGTCCGTTCTTTGAGCTTTCCCTGTGAGACCAGTATTAGTTTCCGAAACACCACTGCAGGATCAATGTATTCCTTGGACCTTCACATTGACGATGAAACATAGAATTCGCATCGGAATTAAATACTAAAGGCATAATGCCGCCTTCAGTACAAGAATAGAGTCTCTTCTTACAGTTGGTGCTTTGAGCATTTCCTGTGAGACCAGTATTAGTTTCCGATAAACCACTGCAAGTTCAATGTATTGCTTGGACATACACACTGACGATGAAACATAGAAATCGCATCGGAATTAAATACAAAAGGCACAATGCCGCCTTACGTACAAGAATAGAGACTCATCTTACAGTCGGTGCTTTGAGCATTCCCTGTGAGACCAGTATTAGTTTAAGATACACCACACCAGGTTCAATGTATTCCTTGGACATACTCATTGACGATGGAACACTGAAATTACATCGGAATTAAATTCTAAAGGAACAATGCCGCCTTAACGGCAAGATAAGTGAGGCTTCTTAGAGTCTGTGCTTTGATCCTTTCCTGTGAGACCAGTATTAGTTTCCGATACACCATTGCAGGTTCAATGTATTCCTTGGACCATCGCATTGACGATGAATCACAGAGATCGAATCGGAACTAAATACAAAAGGCACAATGCCGCAGTAAGTACAAGAATAGAGACTCTTCTTACAGTCGGTGCTTTGAGCATTCCCTGTGAGACCAGTATTAGTTTCTGATACACCACTGCAGGTTCAATGTATTCCTTAGATATACACATTGACGATGAAACACTGATATTACATCGGAATTAAATACAAATGGCACAATGCCGCCATAAGTGCAAGAATAGAGACTCCTCTTACAGTCGGTGTTTTGAGCATTCCATGTGAGACCAATATTAGTTTCCGATACACCACTGCAGGTACAATGGATTCCTTGGACATACGCATTTACGATGAAACACAGAAATCGCCTCGGAATTAATACAAAAGGGACAATGCCGCCTTACGTACAAGAATTAAGACTCTTCTTACAGACGGTGCTTTGAGCATTCCCTGTGAGACCAGTATTAGTTTCCGATACACCACTGCAGGATCAATGTATCCCTTGGAACTTCACATTGACGATGAAACACAGAAATCGCATCGGAATTAAATACAAAAGGCACAATGCCGCCTTAAGTACAAGAATTGAGACTCTTCCTACAGTCGATGCTTTGAGCATTCCCTGTGAGACCAGTATTAGCTTCCGATACACAAATGCAGGTTCAATGGATTCCTTGGACATACGCATTGACGATGAAACACAGAAATCGCCTCGGAATTAACACAAAAGGGACAATGCCGCCTTACGTACAAGAATAAAGACTCTTCTTACAGACGGTGCTTTGAGCATTCCCTGTGAGACCAGTATTAGTTTCCGATACACCACTGCAGGATCAATGTATTCCTTATGCATACACATTGACGAAGAAACACTGAAATTACATTGGAATTAAATAAAAAAGGCACAATGCCGCCTTAAGTACAAGAATTGAGACTCTTCCTACAGTCGATGCTTTGAGCATTCCCTGTGAGACCAGTATTAGCTTCCGATACACAAATGCAGGTTCAATGGATTCCTTGGACATACGCATTGACGATGAAACACAGAAATCGCCTCGGAATTAATACAAAAGGGACAATGCCGCCTTACGTACAAGAATTAAGACTCTTCTTACAGACGGTGCTTTGAGCATTCCCTGTGAGACCAGTATTAGTTTCCGATACACCACTGCAGGATCAATGTATCCCTTGGAACTTCACATTGACGATGAAACACAGAAATCGCATCGGAATTAAATACAAAAGGCACAATGCCGCCTTAAGTACAAGAATAGAGATTCTTCTTACAGTCGGTGCTTTGAGCATTGCCTAAGAGACCAGTATTAGTTTCCGATACACCACTGCAGGTTCAGTGTATTCCTTGGACATAAACATTGACGATGAAACACAGAAATCGCATCGGAATGAAATACAAAATGCACAATGCCACCTTACGTACAAGAATAGAGACTTTTCTTGCAGTCGGTGCTTTGAGCATTCCCTGTGAGACCAGTATTAGTTTCTGATGCACCACTGCAGGTACAATGTATTCCTTGGACCATCACATTGACGATGGAACACAGAAATGGCATCCGAATTAGACACAAATGGCACAATGCCGCCTTAAGTACAAGAATAGAGACTCTTCTTACAGTCGGTGCTTTGAGCATTCCCTGTGAAACCAGTATTAGCTACCGATACACCACTGCAGATTCCATGTATTCCTAGGACATACACATTGACGATGAAACACTGAAATTACATCGGAATTTAATACAAAAGGAACAATGCCGCCGTAAGTGCAAGAAGAATGAGACTTCTTAGAGTCTGTGCTTTGATCCTTTCCTGTGAGACCAGTATTAGTTTCCGATACACCACTGCAGGTGCAATGTATTCCTTGGACCTTCACATTGATGATGAAACACAGAAATCACATTGGAATTAAATACAAAAGGCATAATGCCGCCTTAAGCACAAGAATAGTGACTCTTCTTACAGTCGGTGTTTTGAGCTTTCCCTGTGAGACCAGTACTAGTTTCCGACACACCACTGCAGGTTCAATGTATTCCTTAGACATACACATTGACGATGAATCACTGAAATTACATCGGAATTAAATACAAAAGGCACAATGCCACCATACGTGCATGAATAGAGACTCTTCTTACAACCGGTGTTTTGAGCTTTCCCTGTGAGACCAGTATTAGTTTCCGATACACCACTCCAGGTTCAATGTATTCCTTGGACATACTCATTGACGATGAAACACTGAAATTACATCGGAATTAAATACAAAAGGAACAATGCCGCCTTAACTGCAAGATGAGTGAGACATCTTAGAGTCTGTGCTTTGATCCTTTCCTGTGAGACCAGTATTAGTTTCCGATACACCACTGCAGGTTCAATGTATTCCTTGGACCTTCGCATTGACGGTGAAACACAGAAATCGCATCGGAATTAAATACAAAAGGCACAATGCCGGATTAAGTACAGGAACAGAGACTCTTCTTACTTTCGGTGCTTTGAGCATTCCCTGTGAGACCAGTATTAGTTTCCGATATACCACTGCAGGTTCGATGTATTCCTTGGAACTTCACATTGACGATGAAACACAGAAATCGCATCGGAATTAAATACAAAAGGCACAATGCCGCTTTAAGTACAAGAATAGAGACTCTTCTTACAGTCGGTGCTTTGAGCAATCCCTGTGAGACCGGTATTAGTTTCCGATACACCACTCCAGGTGCAATGTATTCCTTAGACATACACATTGACAATGAAACACAGAAATCGCATCGGAAATTAACACAAAAGGCACAATGCCGCCATAAGTGCCAGAATAGAGACCCTTCTTACAGTCGGTGCTTTGAGCATTCCCTGTGAGACCAGTATTAGATTCCGATACACCTCAGCACGTACAATGTATTCCTTGGAACTTCACATTGACGATGAAGCACAGAAATCGCATCGGAAGTAAATACAAAAGGCACAATGCCGCCTTTCGTACAAGAATAGAGACTATTCTTACAGTCGGTGCTTTGAGCATTCCCTGTGAGACCAGTATTAGTTTCCAATACACCACTCCAGGTTCAATGTATTCCTTGGACATACTCATTGACGATGAAACACTGAAATTACATCGGAATTAAATACAAAAGGAACAATGCCGCCTTAACTGCAAGATGAGTGAGACTTCTTAGAGTCTGTGCTTTGATCCTTTCCTGTAAGCCCAGTATTAGTTTCCGATACACCACTGCAGGTTCAATGTATTCCTTGGACCTTCGCAGTGACGATGAAACACAGAAATCGCATCGGAATTAAATACAAAAGGCACAATGCCGCCTTAAGGACAGGAATAGAGACTCTTCTTACAGTCGGTGCTTTGAGCATTCCCTGTGAGACCAGTATTAGTCTCCGATATACCACTGCAGGATCAATGTATTCCTTGGACATACGCATTGACGATGAAACACAGAAATCGCATCGGAATTAAATACAAAAGGCACAATGCCGCCCTACGTACAAGAATAGAGACTCTTCTTACATTCGGTGCTTTGAGCATTCCCTGTGAGACCGGTATTAGTTTCCGATACACCACTGCAGGTTCAATATATTCCTTAGACATACACATTGACAATGAAACACAGAAATCGAATCGGAATTAAACTCAAAAGGCACAATGCCGCCATAACTTCCAGAATAGTGACCCTTCTTACAGTCGGTGCTTTGAGCATTCCCTGTGAGACCAGTATTAGTTTCCGATACACCTCAGCAGGTACAATGTATTCCTTGGAACTTCACATTGATGATGAAACACAGAAATCGCATCGGAATTAAATACAAAAGGCACAATGCCACCTTAAGTACAAGAATTGAGACTCTTCCTACAGTCGATGCTTTGAGCATTCCCTGTGAGACCAGTATTAGTTTAAGATACACCACACCAGGTTCAATGTATTCCTTGGACATACTCATTGACGATGGAACACTGAAATTACATCGGAATTAAATTCTAAAGGAACAATGCCGCCTTAACGGCAAGATAAGTGAGGCTTCTTAGAGTCTGTGCTTTGATCCTTTCCTGTGAGACCAGTATTAGTTTCCGATACACCATTGCAGGTTCAATGTATTCCTTGGACCATCGCATTGACGATGAATCACAGAGATCGAATCGGAACTAAATACAAAAGGCACAATGCCGCAGTAAGTACAAGAATAGAGACTCTTCTTACAGTCGGTGCTTTGAGCATTCCCTGTGAGACCAGTATTAGTTTCTGATACACCACTGCAGGTTCAATGTATTCCTTAGATATACACATTGACGATGAAACACTGATATTACATCGGAATTAAATACAAATGGCACAATGCCGCCATAAGTGCAAGAATAGAGACTCCTCTTACAGTCGGTGTTTTGAGCATTCCATGTGAGACCAATATTAGTTTCCGATACACCACTGCAGGTACAATGGATTCCTTGGACATACGCATTTACGATGAAACACAGAAATCGCCTCGGAATTAATACAAAAGGGACAATGCCGCCTTACGTACAAGAATTAAGACTCTTCTTACAGACGGTGCTTTGAGCATTCCCTGTGAGACCAGTATTAGTTTCCGATACACCACTGCAGGATCAATGTATCCCTTGGAACTTCACATTGACGATGAAACACAGAAATCGCATCGGAATTAAATACAAAAGGCACAATGCCGCCTTAAGTACAAGAATTGAGACTCTTCCTACAGTCGATGCTTTGAGCATTCCCTGTGAGACCAGTATTAGCTTCCGATACACAAATGCAGGTTCAATGGATTCCTTGGACATACGCATTGACGATGAAACACAGAAATCGCCTCGGAATTAACACAAAAGGGACAATGCCGCCTTACGTACAAGAATAAAGACTCTTCTTACAGACGGTGCTTTGAGCATTCCCTGTGAGACCAGTATTAGTTTCCGATACACCACTGCAGGATCAATGTATTCCTTATGCATACACATTGACGAAGAAACACTGAAATTACATTGGAATTAAATAAAAAAGGCACAATGCCACCATAAGTGCAAGAATAGAGACTCCTCTGACAGTCGGTGCTTTGAGCATTCCCTGTGAGACCAGTATTAGTTTCCGATACACCACTGCTGGTACAATGCATTCCTTGTACCTTCACATTGACGATGAATGACAGAAATCGCATCGGAATTAAATGCAAAAGGCACAATGCCGCCTTAAGTACAAGAATAGAGATTCTTCTTACAGTCGGTGCTTTGAGCATTGCCTAAGAGACCAGTATTAGTTTCCGATACACCACTGCAGGTTCAGTGTATTCCTTGGACATAAACATTGACGATGAAACACAGAAATCGCATCGGAATGAAATACAAAATGCACAATGCCACCTTACGTACAAGAATAGAGACTTTTCTTGCAGTCGGTGCTTTGAGCATTCCCTGTGAGACCAGTATTAGTTTCTGATGCACCACTGCAGGTACAATGTATTCCTTGGACCATCACATTGACGATGGAACACAGAAATGGCATCCGAATTAGACACAAATGGCACAATGCCGCCTTAAGTACAAGAATAGAGACTCTTCTTACAGTCGGTGCTTTGAGCATTCCCTGTGAAACCAGTATTAGCTACCGATACACCACTGCAGATTCCATGTATTCCTAGGACATACACATTGACGATGAAACACTGAAATTACATCGGAATTTAATACAAAAGGAACAATGCCGCCGTAAGTGCAAGAAGAATGAGACTTCTTAGAGTCTGTGCTTTGATCCTTTCCTGTGAGACCAGTATTAGTTTCCGATACACCACTGCAGGTGCAATGTATTCCTTGGACCTTCACATTGATGATGAAACACAGAAATCACATTGGAATTAAATACAAAAGGCATAATGCCGCCTTAAGCACAAGAATAGTGACTCTTCTTACAGTCGGTGTTTTGAGCTTTCCCTGTGAGACCAGTACTAGTTTCCGACACACCACTGCAGGTTCAATGTATTCCTTAGACATACACATTGACGATGAATCACTGAAATTACATAGGAATTAAATACAAAAGGCACAATGCCACCATACGTGCATGAATAGAGACTCTTCTTACAACCGGTGTTTTGAGCTTTCCCTGTGAGACCAGTATTAGTTTCCGATACACCACTCCAGGTTCAATGTATTCCTTGGACATACTCATTGACGATGAAACACTGAAATTACATCGGAATTAAATACAAAAGGAACAATGCCGCCTTAACTGCAAGATGAGTGAGACATCTTAGAGTCTGTGCTTTGATCCTTTCCTGTGAGACCAGTATTAGTTTCCGATACACCACTGCAGGTTCAATGTATTCCTTGGACCTTCGCATTGACGGTGAAACACAGAAATCGCATCGGAATTAAATACAAAAGGCACAATGCCGGATTAAGTACAGGAACAGAGACTCTTCTTACTTTCGGTGCTTTGAGCATTCCCTGTGAGACCAGTATTAGTTTCCGATATACCACTGCAGGTTCGATGTATTCCTTGGAACTTCACATTGACGATGAAACACAGAAATCGCATCGGAATTAAATACAAAAGGCACAATGCCGCTTTAAGTACAAGAATAGAGACTCTTCTTACAGTCGGTGCTTTGAGCAATCCCTGTGAGACCGGTATTAGTTTCCGATACACCACTCCAGGTGCAATGTATTCCTTAGACATACACATTGACAATGAAACACAGAAATCGCATCGGAAATTAACACAAAAGGCACAATGCCGCCATAAGTGCCAGAATAGAGACCCTTCTTACAGTCGGTGCTTTGAGCATTCCCTGTGAGACCAGTATTAGATTCCGATACACCTCAGCACGTACAATGTATTCCTTGGAACTTCACATTGACGATGAAGCACAGAAATCGCATCGGAAGTAAATACAAAAGGCACAATGCCGCCTTTCGTACAAGAATAGAGACTATTCTTACAGTCGGTGCTTTGAGCATTCCCTGTGAGACCAGTATTAGTTTCCAATACACCACTCCAGGTTCAATGTATTCCTTGGACATACTCATTGACGATGAAACACTGAAATTACATCGGAATTAAATACAAAAGGAACAATGCCGCCTTAACTGCAAGATGAGTGAGACTTCTTAGAGTCTGTGCTTTGATCCTTTCCTGTAAGCCCAGTATTAGTTTCCGATACACCACTGCAGGTTCAATGTATTCCTTGGACCTTCGCAGTGACGATGAAACACAGAAATCGCATCGGAATTAAATACAAAAGGCACAATGCCGCCTTAAGGACAGGAATAGAGACTCTTCTTACAGTCGGTGCTTTGAGCATTCCCTGTGAGACCAGTATTAGTCTCCGATATACCACTGCAGGATCAATGTATTCCTTGGACATACGCATTGACGATGAAACACAGAAATCGCATCGGAATTAAATACAAAAGGCACAATGCCGCCCTACGTACAAGAATAGAGACTCTTCTTACATTCGGTGCTTTGAGCATTCCCTGTGAGACCGGTATTAGTTTCCGATACACCACTGCAGGTTCAATATATTCCTTAGACATACACATTGACAATGAAACACAGAAATCGAATCGGAATTAAACTCAAAAGGCACAATGCCGCCATAACTTCCAGAATAGTGACCCTTCTTACAGTCGGTGCTTTGAGCATTCCCTGTGAGACCAGTATTAGTTTCCGATACACCTCAGCAGGTACAATGTATTCCTTGGAACTTCACATTGATGATGAAACACAGAAATCGCATCGGAATTAAATACAAAAGGCACAATGCCACCTTAAGTACAAGAATTGAGACTCTTCCTACAGTCGATGCTTTGAGCATTCCCTGTGAGACCAGTATTAGTTTCCGATACACCACTGCAGGTTCAATGGATTCCTTGGACATACGCATTGACGATGAAACACAGAAATCGCCTCGGAGTTAATACAAAAGGCACAATGCCGCAATAAGCACAAGAATAGAGACTCTTCTTACAGTCGGTGCTTTGAGCATTTCCTGTGAGACCAGTATTAGTTTCCGATACACCACTGCAGGTTCAATGTATTCCTTAGACATACACATTGACGATGAAACACTGAAATTACAATGGAATTAAATACAAAAGGCACAATGCCACCATGAGTGCAAGTATTGAGACTCCTCTTACAGTCGGTGCTTCGAGCATTCCCTGTGAGATCAGTATTAGTTTCGGATACACCACTGCAGTTACAATGTATTCCTTGTACCTTCACATTGACGATGAAACGCAGAAATCGCATCGGAATTAAATGCAAAAGGCACAATGCCGCCTTAAGTACAAGAATAGAGACTCTTCTTACAGTCGGTGCTTTGAGCATTGCCTGTGAGACCAGTAATAGGATCCGATACACCACTGCAGGTTCAATGTATTCCTTGGACCTTCACATTGACGATGAAACACAGAAATCGCATCGGAATCAAATACAAAAGGCACAATGCCGCCTTAAGTACAAGAATAGAGACTCTTCTTACAGTCGGTTCTTTGAGCTTTCCCTGTGAGACCAGTATTAGTTTCCGATACACCACTGCTTGTTCAATGTATTCCTTGGACCTTCACATTGACGATGAAACACAGAATTCGCATCGGAATTAAATACTAAAGGCCTAATGCCGCCTTCAGTACAAGAATAGAGACTCTTCTTACAGTCGGTGCTTTGAGCATTTCCTGTGAGACCAGTATTAGTTTCCGATACACCACTGCAGGTTCAATGTATTGCTTGGACATACACACTGACGATAAAACATAGAAATCGCATCGGAATTAAATACAAAAGGCACAATGCCGCCTTACGTACAAGAATAGAGACTCATCTTACAGTCGGTGCTTTGAGCATTCCCTGTGAGACCAGTATTAGTTTCCGATACACCACACCAGGTTCAATGTATTCCTTGGACATACTCATTGACGATGGAACACTGAAATTACATCGGAATTAAATTCAAAAGGAACAATGCCGCCTTAACGGCAAGATAAGTGAGGCTTCTTAGAGACTGTGCTTTGATCCTTTCCTGTGAGACCAGTATTAGTTTCCGATACACCATTGCAGGTTCAATGTATTCCTTGGACCATCGCATTGACGATGAAACACAGAGATCGAATCGGAACTAAATACAAAAGGCACAATGCCGCAATAAGTACAAGAATAGAGACTCTTCTTACAGTCGGTGCTTTGAGCATTCCCTCTGAGACCAGTATTAGTTTCCGATACACCACTCAAGGTTCAATGTATTCCTTAGACATACACATTGACGATGAAACACTGATATTACATCGGAATTAAATACAAATGGCACAATGCCGCCATAAGTGCAAGAACAGAGACTCCTCTTACAGTCGGTGCTTTGAGCATTCCCTGTGAGACCAGTATTAGTTTCCGATACACCACACCAGGTTCAATGTATTCCTTGGACATACTCATTGACGATGGAACACTGAAATTACATCGGAATTAAATTCAAAAGGAACAATGCCGCCTTAACTGCAAAATGAGTGAGACTTCTTAGAGTCTGTGCTTTGATCCTTTCCTGTGGGACCAGCATTAGTTTCCGATACACCACTCCAGGTTCAATGTATTCCTTGGACATACTCATTGACGATGAAACACTGAAATAACATCGGAATTAAATACAAAAGGAACAATGCCGCCTTAACTGCAAGATGAGTGAGACTTCTTAGAGTCTGTGCTTTGATCCTTCCCTGTGAGACTAGTATTAGTTTCCGATACACCACTGCAGGTTCAATGTATTCCTTGGACCTTCGCATTGACGATGAAACACAGAAACTGCATCGGAATGAAATACAAAAGGCACAATGCCGCCTTAAGTACAGGAATAGAGACTCTTCTTACAGTCGGTGCTTTGAGCATTCCCTGTGAGACCAGTATTAGTTTCCGATATACCACTGCAGGTTCAATGTATTCCTTGGACATACGCATTGACGATGAAACACAGGAATCGCATCGGAATTAAATACAAAAGGCACAATGCCGCCCTACGTACAAGAATAGAGACTCTTCTTACATTCGGTGCTTTGAGCATTCCCTGTGAGACCGGTATTAGTTTCCGATACACCACTGCAGGTTCAATGTATTCCTTAGACATACGCATTGACAATGAAACCCAGAAATCGCATCGGAATTAAACACAAAAGGCACAATGCCGCCATAAGTGCCAGAATAGAGACCCTTCTTACAGTCGGTGGTTTGAGCATTCCCTGTGAGACCAGTATTAGTTTCCGATACACCTCAGCAGGTACAATGTATTCCTTGGAACTTCACATTGACGATGAAACACAGAAATCGCATCGGAATGAAATACAAAAGGCACAATGCCGCCTTAAGTAGAAGAATTGAGACTCTTCCTACAGTCGATGCTTTGAGCATTCCCTGTGAGACCAGTATTAGTTTCCGATACACCACTGCAGGTTCAACGGATTCCTTGGACATACGCATTGACGATAAAACACAGAAATCGCCTCGGAATTAATACAAAAGGGACAATGCCGCAATAAGCACAAGAATAGAGACTCTTCTTACAGTCGGTGCTTTGAGCATTTCCTGTGAGACTAGTATTAGTTTCCGATACACCACTGCAGGTTCAATGTATTCCTTAGACATACACATTGACGATGAAACACTGAAATTACATTGGAATTAAATACAAATGGCACAATGCCACCATAAGTGCAAGTATAGAGACTCCTCTTACAGTCGGTGCTTTGAGCATTCCCTGTGAGATCAGTATTAGTTTCCGATACACCACTGCAGGTACAAAGTATTCCTTGTACCTTCACATTGACGATGAAACACAGAAATCACATCGGAATTAAATGCAAAAGGCACAATGCCGCCTTAAATACAAGAATAGAGACTCTTCTTACAGTCGGTGCTTTGAGCATTGCCTGTGAGACCAGTAATAGTATCCGATACACCACTGCAGTTTCAATGTATTCCTTGGACCTTCACATTGACGATGAAACACAGATATCGCATCGGAATCAAATACAAAATTCACAATGCCTCCTCAAGTACAAGAATAGAGTCTCTTCTTACAGTCGGTGCTTTGAGCATTCCCTGTGAGACCAGTATTAGATTCCGATACACCTCAGCAGGTACAATGTATTCCTTGGAACTTCACATTGACGATGAAACACAGAAATCGCCTCGGAATTAATACAAAAGGCACAATGCCGCAATAAGCACAAGAATAGAGACTCTTCTTACAGTCGGTGCTTTGAGCATTTCCTGTGAGCCCAGTATTAGTTTCCGATACACCACTGCAGGTTCAATGTATTCCTTAGACATACACATTGACGATGAAACACTGAAATTACATTGGAATTAAATAAAAAAGGCACAATGCCACCATAAGTGCAAGTATAGAGACTCCTCTTACAGTCGGTGCTTTGAGCATTCCCTGTGAGATCAGTATTAGTTTCCGATACACCACTGCCGGTACAATGTATTCCTTGTACCTTCACATTGACGATGAAACACAGAAATCGCATCGGAATTAAATGCAAAAGGCACAATGCCGCCTTAAGTACAAGAATAGAGACTCTTCTTACAGTCGGTGCTTTGAGCATTGCCTGTGAGACCAGTAATAGTATCCGATTCACCACTGCAGGTTCTATGTATTCCTTGGACCTACACATTGACGATGAAACACAGAAATCGCATCGGAATCAAATACAAAAGGCACAATGCCGCCTTAAGTACAAGAATAGAGACTCTTCTTACAGTCGGTTTTTTGAGCTTTCCCTGTGAGCCCAGTATTAGTTTCCGATACACCACTGCAGGATCAATGTATTCCTTGGACCTTCACATTGACGATGAAACACAGAATTCGCATCGGAATTAAATACTAAAGGCATAATGCCGCCTTCAGTACAAGAATAGAGTCTCTTCTTACAGTTGGTGCTTTAAGCATTTCCTGTGAGACCAGTATTAGTTTCCGATACACCACTGCAGGTTCAATGTATTGCTTGGACATACACACTGACGATGAAACATAGAAATCGCGTCGGAATTAAATACAAAAGGCACAATGCCGCCTTACGTACAAGAATAGAGACTCATCTTGCAGTCGGTGCTTTGAGCATTCCCTGTGATACCAGTATTAGTTTCCGATACACCACTGCAGGTTCAATGTATTCCTTGGACATACTTATTGACGATGAAACACTGAAATTACATCGGAATTAAATACAAAAGGAACAATGCCGCCTTAACGGCAAGATGAGTAAGACTTCTTAAGGTCTGTGCTTTGATCCTTTCCTGTGAGACCAGTATTAGTTTCCGATACACCACTGCAGGTTCAATGTATTCCTTGGACCTTCGCATTGACAATGAAACACAGAAATCGAATCGGAACTAAATACAAAAGCCACAATGCCGCAATAAGTACAAGAATAGAGACTCGTCTTACAGTCGGTGCTTTGAGCATTCCCTGTGAGACCAGTATTAGATTCCGATACACCTCAGCAGGTACAATGTATTCCTTGGAACTTCACATTGACGATGAAACACAGAAATCGCCTCGGAATTAATACAAAAGGCACAATGCCGCAATAAGCACAAGAATAGGGACTCTTCTTACAGTCGGTGCTTTGAGCATTTCCTGTGAGACCAGTATTAGTTTCCGATACACCACTGCAGGTTCAATGTATTCCTTAGACATACACATTGACGATGAAACACTGAAATTACATTGGAATTAAATACAAAAGGCACAATGCCACCATAAGTGCAAGTATAGAGACTACTCTTACAGTCGGTGCTTTGAGCATTCCCTGTGAGATCAGTATTAGTTTCCGATACACCACTGCAGGTACAATGTATTCCTTGTACCTTCACATTGACGATGAAACACAGAAATCGCATCGGAATTAAATGCAAAAGGCACAATGCCGCCTTAAGTACAAGAATAGTGACTCTTCTTACAGTCGGTGCTTTGAGCATTGCCTGTGAGACCAGTAATAGTATCCGATACACCACTGCAGGTTCAATGTATTCCTTGGACCTTCACATTGACGATGAAACACAGAAATCGCATCGGAATCAAATACAAAAGGCACAATGCCGCCTTAAGTCCAAGAATAGAGACTCTTCTTACAGTCGGTTCTTTGAGCTTTCCCTGTGAGACCAGTATTAGTTTCCGATACACCACTGCAGGATCAATGTATTCCTTGGACCTTCACATTGACGATGAAAACAGAATTCGCATCGGACTTAAATACTAAAGGCATAATGCCGCCTTCAGTACAAGATTAGAGTCTCTTCTCACAGTAGGTGCTTTGAGCATTTCCTGTGAGACCAGTATTAGTTTCCGATACACCACTGCAGGATCAATGTATTGCTTGGACATACACACTGACGATGAAACATAGAAATCGCATCGGAATTAAATACAAAAGGCACAATGCCGCTTTAACGGCAAAATAAGTGAGGCTTCTTTGAGTCTGTGCTTTGATCCTTTCCTGTGAGACCAGTATTAGTTTCCGATACACCATTGCAGGTTCAATGTATTCCTTGGACCATCGCATTGACGATGAAACACAGAGATCGAATCGGAACTAAATACAAAAGGCACAATGCCGCAGTAAGTACAAGAATAGAGACTCTTCTTACAGTCGGTGCTTTGAGCATTCCCTGTGAGACCAGTATATGTTCCGATACACCACTGCAGGTTCAATGTATTCCTTAGACATACACATTGACGATGAAACACTGATTTTACATCGGAATTAAATACAAATGGCACAATGCCGCCATAAGTGCAAGAATAGAGACTCCTCTTACAGTCGGTGCTTTGAGCATTCCGTGTGAGACCAATATTAGTTTCCGATACACCACTGCAGGTACAATGTATTCCTTGTACCTTCACATTGACGATGAAACACAGAATTTGCATCGGAATTAAATACTTAAGGCATTATGCCGCCTTCAGTACAAGAATAGAGCCTCTTCTTACAGTCGGTGCTTTGAGCATTTCCTGTGAGACCAGTATTAGTTTCCGATACACCACTGCAGGTTCAATGTATTCCTTGGACATACTCATTGACGATGAAACACTGAAAATACATCGGAATTAAATACAAAAGGAATAATGCCGCCTTAACGGCAAGATGAGTAAGACATCTTAAGGTCTGTGCTTTGATCCTTTCCTGTGAGACCAGTATTAGTTTCCGATACACCACTGCAGGTTCAATGTATTCCTTGGACCTTCGCATTGACAATGAAACACAGAAATCGAATCGGAACTAAATACAAAAGGCACAATGCCGCAATAAGTACAAGAATAGAGACTCTTCTTACAGTCGGTGCTTTGAGCATTCCCTGTGAGACCAGTATTAGATTCCGATACTCCTCAGCAGGTACAATGTATTCCTTGGAACTTCACATTGACGATGAAACACAAAAATCGCCTCGGAATTAATACAAAAGGCACAATGCCGCAATAAGCACAAGAATAGAGACTCTTCTTACAGTCGGTGCTTTGAGCATTTCCTGTGAGACCAGTATTAGTTTCCGATACACCACTGCAAGTTCAATGTATTCCTTAGACATACACATTGACGATGAAACACTGACATTACATTGGAATTAAATACAGAAGGCACAATGCCACCATAAGTGCAAGTATAGAGACTCCTCTTACAGTCGGTGCTTTGAGCATTTCCTGTGAGATCAGTATTAGTTTCCGATACACCACTGCAGGTACAATGTATTCCTTGTACCTTCACATTGACGATGAAACACAGATATCGCATCGGAATTAAATGCAAAAGGCACAATGCCGCATTAAGTACAAGAATAGAGACTCTTCTTACAGTCGGTGATTTGAGCATTGCCTGTGAGACCAGTAAAAGTATCCGATACACCACTGCAGGTTCAATGTATTCCTTGGACCTTCACATTGACGATGAAACACAGAAATCGCATCGGAATCAAATACAAAAGGCACAATGCCGCCTTAAGTACAAGAATAGAGACTCTTCTTACAGTCGGTTCTTTGAGCTTTCCCTGTGAGACCAGTATTAGTTTCCGATACCCCACTCCAGGATCAATGTATTGCTTGGACATACACACTGACGATGAAACATAGAAATCGCATCGGAATTAAATACAAAAGGCACAATGCCGCCTTACCTACAAGAATAGAGACTCATCTTACAGTCGGTGCTTTGAGCATTCCCTGTGAGACCAGTATTAGTTTCCGATACACCACTGCAGGTTCAATGTATTGATTGGACATACTCATTGACGATGAAACACTGAAATTACATCGGAATTAAATAAAAAGGAACAATGCCGCCTTAACGGCAAGATGAGTAAGACTTCTTAAGGTCTGTGCTTTGATCCTTTCCTGTGAGACCAGTATTAGTTTCCGATACACCACTGCAGGTTCAATGTATTCCTTGGACCTTCGCATTGACAATGAAACACAGAAATCGAATCGGAACTAAATACAAAAGGCACAATGCGCAATAAGTACAATAATAGAGACTCTTCTTACAGTCGGTGTTTTGAGCATTCCCTATGAGAGCAGTATTAGATTCCGATACACCTCAGCAGGTACAATGTATTCCTTGGAACTTCACATTGACCATGAAACACAGAAATCGCCTCGGAATTAATACAAAAGGCACAATGCCGCATTAAGCACAAGAATAGAGACTCTTCTTACAGTCGGTGCTTTGAGCATTTCCTGTGAGACCAGTATTAGTTTCCGATACACCACTGCAGGTTCAATGTATTCCTTAGACATACACATTGACGATGAAACACTGAAATTACATTGGAATTAAATACAAAAGGCACAATGCCACCGTAAGTGCAAGTATAGAGACTCCTCTTACAGTCGGTGCTTTGAGCATTCCCTGTGAGATCAGTATTAGTTTCCGATACACCACTGCAGGTACAATGAATTCCTTGTACCTTCACATTGACGATGAAACACAGAAATCGCATCGGAATTAAATGCAAAAGGCACAATGCCGCCTTAAGTACAAGAATAGAGACTCTTCTTACAGTCGGTGCTTTGAGCATTGCCTGTGAGACCAGTAATAGTATCCGATACACCACTGCAGGTTCAATGTATTCCTTGGACCTTCACATTGACGATGAAACATGGAAATCGCATCGGAATTAAATACAAAATACACAATGCCGCCTTAAGTACAAGAATAGAGACTCTTCTTACAGTCGGTTCTTTGAGCTTTCCCTGTGAGACCAGTATTAGTTTCCGATACACCACTGCAGGATAAATGTATTCCTCGGACCTTCACATTGACGGTGAAACACAGAATTCGCATCGGAATTAAATACTAAAGGCATAATGCTGCCTTCAGTACAAGAATAGAGTCTCTTCTTACAGTCGGTGCTTTGAGCATTTCCTGTGAGACCAGTATTAGTTTCCGATATACCACTGCAGGTTCAATGTAATGCTTGGACATACTCACTGACGATGAAACATAGAAATCGCATCGGAATTAAATACAAAAGGCACAATGCCGCCTTACGTACAAGAATAGAGACTCATCTTACAGTCGGTGCTTTGAGCATTCCCTGTGAGACCAGTATTAGTTTCCGATACACCACACCAGGTTCAATGTATTCCTTGGACATACTCATTGACGATGGAACACTGAAATTACATCGGAATTAAATTCAAAAGGAACAATGCCGCCTTAACGGCAAGATAAGTGAGGCTTCTTAGAGTCTGTGCTTTGATCCTTTCCTGTGAGACCAGTATTAGTTTCCGATACACCATTGCAGGTTCAATGTATTCCTTGGACCATCGCATTGACGATGAAACACAGAGATCGAATCGGAACTAAATACAAAAGGCACAATGCCGCAATAAGTACAAGAATAGAGACTCTTCTTACAGTCGGTGCTTTGAGCATTCCCTGTGAGACCAGTATTAGTTTCCGATACACCACTGCAGGTTCAATGTATTCCTTAGACATACACATTTACGATGAAACACTGATATTACATCGGAATTAAATACAAATGGCACAATGCCGCCATAAGTGCAAGAATAGAGACTCCTCTTACAGTCGGTGCTTTGAACATTCCGTGTGAGACCAATATTAGTTTCCGATACACCACTGCAGGTACAATGTATTCCTTGTACCATCACAATGACGATGAAACACCGAATTTGCATGGGAATTAAATACTAAAGGCTTAATGCCGCCTTCAGTACAAGAATAGAGTCTCTTCTTACAGTCGGTGCTTTGAGCATTTCCTGTGAGACCAGTATTAGTTTCCGATACACCACTGCAGGTTCAATGTATTCCGTGGACATACTCATTGACGATGAAACACTGAAATTACATCGGAATTAAATACAAAAGGAACAATGCCGCCTTAACGGCACGATGAGTAAGACTTCTTAAGGTCTGTGCTTTGATCCTTTCCTGTGAGACCAGTATTAGTTTCCGATACACCACTGCAGGTTCAATGTATTCCTTGGACCTTCGCATTGACAATGAAACACAGAAATCGAATCGGAACTAAATACAAAAGGCACAATGCCGCAATAAGTACAAGAATAGAGACTCTTCTTACAGTCGATGCTTTGAGCATTCCCTGTGAGACCAGTATTAGTTTCCGATACACTACTGCAGGTTCAATGTATTCCTTGGACCTTCGCATTGACAATGAAACACAGAAATCGAATCGGAATTAAATACAAAAGGCACAATGCCGCCTTAAGTACAGGAATAGAGACTCTTCTTACAGTCGGTGCTTTGAGCATTCCCTGTGAGACCAGTATTAGTTTCCGATATACCACTGCAGGTTCAATGTATTCCTTGGACATACGCATTGACGATGAAACACAGAAATTGCATCGGAATTAAATACAAATGGCACAATGCCGCCCTACGTACAAGAATAGAGACTCTTCTTACATTCGGTGCTTTGAGCATTCCCTGTGAGACCGGTATTAGTTTCCGATACACCACTGCAGGTTCAATGTATTCCTTAGACATACACATTGACAATGAAGCACAGAAATCGCATCGGAATTAAACTCAAAAGGCACAATGCTGCCATAAGTGCCAGAATAGAGACCCTTCTTACAGTCGGTGCTTTGAGCATTGCCTGTGAGACCAGTAATAGTATCCGATACACCACTGCAGGTTCAATGTATTCCTTGGACCTTCACATTGACGATGAAGCACAGAAAACGCATCGGAATCAAATACAAAAGGCACAATGGCGCCTTAAGTACAAGAACAGAGACTCTTCTTACAGTCGGTTCTTTGAGCTTTGACTGTGAGACCAGTATTAGTTTCCGATACACCACTGCAGGTTCAATGTATTCCTTGGACTTTCACATTGACGATGAAACACAGAATTCGCATCGGAATTAAAAACTAAAGGCTTAATGCCGCCATCAGTACAAGAATAGAGTCCCTTCTTACAGTCGGTGCTTTGAGCATTTCCTGTGAGACCAGTATTAGTTTCCGATACACCACTGCATGTTCAATGTATTGCTTGGACATACACACTGACGATGAAACATGGAAATCGCATCGGAATTAAATACAAAAGGCACAATGCCGCCTTACGTACAAGAATAGAGACTCATCTTACAGTCGGTGCTTTGAGCATTCCCTGTGAGACCAGTATTAGTTTCCGATACACCACACCAGGTTCAATGTATTCCTTGGACGTACTCATTGACGATGGAACAATGAAATTACATCGGAATAAAATTCAAAAGGAACAATGCCGCCTTAACGGCAAGATAAGTGAGGCTTCTTAGAGTCTGTGCTTTGATCCTTTCCTGTGAGACCAGTATTAGTTTCCGATACACCATTGCAGGTTCAATGTATTCCTTGGCCCATCGCATTGACGATGAAACACAGAGATCGAATCGGAACTAAATACAAAAGGCACAATGCCGCAATAAGTACAAGAATAGAGGCTCTTCTTACAGTCGGTGCTTTGAGCATTCCCTGTGAGACCAGTATTAGTTTCCGATACACCACTGCAGGTTTAATGTATTCCTTAGACATACACATTGACGATGAAACACTGATATAAAATCGGAATTAAATACAAATGGCACAATGCCCCCATAAGTGCAAGAATAGAGACTCCCCTTACAGTCGGTGCTTTGAGCATTCCCTGTGAGACCAATATTAGTTTCCGATACACCACTGCAGGTACAATATATTCCTTGTACCTTCACATTGACGATGAAACACAGAATTTGCATCGGAATTAAATACTAAAGGCATAATGCCGCCTTCAGTACAAGAATAGAGTCTCTTCTTACAGTCGGTGCTTTGAGCATTTCCTGTGAGACCAGTATTAGTTTCCGATACACCACTGCAGGTTCAATGTATTGCTTGGACATACACATTGACGATGAAACACAGAAATCGCATCGGAATTAAGTACAAAAGGCACAATGCCGCCTTCAGTACAAGAATAGAGACTCTTCTTACAGTCGGTGCTTTGAGCATTCCCTGTGAGACCAGTATTAGTTTCTGATACACCACTGCTGGTTCAATGTATTCCTTGGACATACGCATTGACGATGACACACATAAATCGCATCCGAATTAAATACAAAAGGCACAAGGCCTCCTTACGTACAAGAAAAGAGACTCTTCTTACAGTCGGTGCTTTGAGCATTCCCTGTGAGACCAGTATTAGTTTCCGATACACCACTGCAAGTTCAATGAATTCCTTAGACATACACATTGACGAAGAAACACTGAAATTACATCGGAATTAAATACAAAAGTAACAATGCCGCCATAAGTGCAAGAATAGAGACTCTTCTTACAGTCGGTGCTTTGAGCTTTCCCTGTGAGACCAGTATTAGTCTCTGATACACCACTCCAGGTTCAATGTATTCCTTGGACATACTCATTGACGATGAAACACTGAAATTACATCGGAATTAAATACAAAAGGAACAATGCCGCCTTAACGGCAAGATGAGTAAGACTTCTTAAGGTCTGTGCTTTGATCCTTTCCTGTGAGACCAGTATTAGTTTCCGATACACCACTGCAGGTTCAATGTATTCCCTGGACCTTCGCATTGACAATGAAACACAGAAATCGAATCGGAACTAAATACAAAAGGCACAATGCCGCAATAAGTACAAGAATAGAGACTCTTCTTACAGTCGGTGCTTTGAGCATTCCCTGTGAGACCAGTATTAGTTTCCGATACACCACTGCAGGTTCAATGTATTCCTTAGACATACACATTGGCGATGAAACATTGAAATTACATCGGAATTAAATACAAATGGCACAATGCCGCCATAAGTGCAAGAATAGAGACTCCTCTTACAGTAGGTGCTTTGAGCAATCCCTGTGAGACCAGTATTAGTTTCCGATACACCACTGCAGGTACAATGTATTCCTTGTACCTTCACATTGACGATGAAACACAGAAATCGCATCGCAATTAAATACAAAAGGCACAATGTCGCCTTAAGTACAAGAATAGAGACTCTTCTTACAGTCGGTGTTTTGAGCATTCCCTGTGAGACCAGTATTAGTTTCTGATACACCACTGCAGGTTCAATGTTTTCCTTGGACATACACATTGACGATGAAACACAGAAATCGCATCGGAATTAAATACAAAACGCACAATGCCGCCTTTCGTACAAGAATACAGACTCTTCTTACAGTCGGTGCTTTGAGCATTCCCTGTGAGACCAGTATTAGTTTCCGATACACCACTGCAGGTTCAATGTATTCCTTGGACCTTCGCATTGACGATGAAACACAGAAATCGCATCGGAATTAAATACAAAAGGCACAATGCCGCCTTAAGTACAAGAATAGAGACTCTTCTAACAGTCGGTGCCTTGAGCATTCCCTGTGAGACCAGTATTAGTTTCCGATACACAACTGCAGGATCAATGAACTCCTTAGACATACACATTGACGATGAAACACTGAAATTACATCGGAATTAAATACAAAAGGCACAATGCCGCCTTAAGTACAGGAATAGAGACTCTTCTTACAGTCGGTGCTTTGAGCATTCCCTGTGAGACCAGTATTAGTTTCCGATATACCACTGCAGGTTCAATGTATTCCTTGGACATACGCATTGACGATGAAACACAGAAATCGCATCGGAATTACATACAAAAGGCACAATGCCGCCCTACGTACAAGAATAGAAACTCTTCTTACATTCGGTGCTTTGAGCATTCCCTGTGAGACCGGTATTAGTTTCCGATACACCACTGCAGGTTCATTGTATTCCTTAGACATACACATTGACAATGAAACACAGAAATCGCATCGGAATTAAACTCAAAAAGCACAATGCCGCCATAAGTGCCAGAATAGAGACTCTTCTTACAGTCGGTGATTTGAGCATTCCCTGTGAGACCAGTATTAGTTTCCGATACACCACTGCAGGTACAATGTATTCCTTGTACCTTCACATTGACGATGAAACACAGAAATCGCATCGGAATTAAATACAAAAGGCACAATGCCGCATTAAGTACAAGAATAGAGACTCTTCTAACAGTCGGTGCCTTGAGCATTCCCTGTGAGACCAGTATTAGTTTCCGATACACAACTGCAGGTTCAATGAACTCCTTAGACATACACATTGACGATGAAACACTGAAATTACATCGGAATTAAATACAAAAGGCACAATGCCGCCATAAGTGCAAGAATAGAGACTCTTCTTACAGTCGGTGCTTTGAGATTTCCCTGTGAGACCAGTATTAGTTTCCGATACACCACTGCAGGTTCAATGTATTCCTTGGACCTTCGCATTGACAATGAAACACAGAAATCGAATCGGAACTAAATACAAAAGGCACAATGCCGCAATAAGTACAAGAATAGAGACTCTTCTTACAGTCGGTGCTTTGAGCATTCCCCGTGAGACCAGTATTAGTTTCCGATACACCACTGCAGGCTCAATGTATTCCTTAGACATACACATTGGCGATGAAACATTGTAATTACATCGGAATTAAATACAAATGGCACAATGCCGCCATAAGTGCAAGAATAGAGACTCCTCTTACAGTCGGTGCTTTGAGCATTCCCTGTGAGACCAGTATTAGTTTCCGATACATTACTGCAGGTACAATGTATTCCTTGTAACTTCACATTGACGATGAAACACAGTCATCGCATCGGAATTAAATACAAAAGGCACAATGCCGCCTTAAGTACAAGAATAGAGACTCTTCTTACAGTCGGTGCTTTGAGCATTCCCTGTGAGACCAGTATTAGTTTCTGATACACCACTGCAGGTTCAATGTATTCCTTGGACATACACATTGACGATGAAACAAAGAAATCGCATCGGAATTAAATACAAAAGGCACAATGCCGCCTTTCGTACAAGAATAGAGACTCTTCTTACAGTCGGTGCTTTGAGAATTCCCTGTGAGACCAGTATTAGTTTCCGATATACCACTGCAGGTTCAATGTATTCCTTGGACATACGCATTGACGATGAAACACAGAAATCGCATCGGAATTAAATACAAAAGGCACAATGCCGCCCTACGTACAAGAATAGAGACTCTTCTTACATTCGGTGCTTTGAGCATTCCCTGTGAGACCGGTATTAGTTTCTGATACACCACTGCAGGTTCAATGTATTCCTTAGACATACACATTGACAATGAAACACAGAAATCGCATCGGAATTAAACTCGAAAGGCACAATGCCGCCATAACTGCCAGAATAGCGACCCTTCTTACAGTCGGTGCTTTGAGCATTCCCTGTGAGACCAGTATTAGTTTCCGATACACCACTGCAGGTACAATGTATTCCTTGTACCTTCACATTGACGATGAAACACAGAAATCGCATCGGAATTAAATACAAAAGGCACAATGTCGCCTTAAGTACAAGAATAGAGACTCTTCTTACAGTCGGTGTTTTGAGCATTCCCTGTGAGCCCAGTATTAGATTCTGATACACCACTGCAGGTTCAATGTATTCCTTGGACATACACATTGACGATGAAACACAGAAATCGCATCGGAATTAAATACAAAAGGCACAATGCCGCCTTTCGTACAAGAATAGAGACTCTTCTTACAGTCGGTGCCGTGAGCATTCCCTGTGAGACCAGTATTAGTTTCCGACACACCACTGCAGGTTCAATGAATTCCTTAGACGTACACATTGACGATGAAACACTGAAATTACATTGGAATTAAATACAAAAGGCACAATGCCGCCATAAGTGGAAGAATTGAGACTCTTCTTACAGTCGGTGCTTTGAGCTTTCCCTGTGAGACCAGTATTAGTTTCCGATTCACCACTCCAGGTTCAATGTATTCCTTGGACATACTCATTGACGATGAAACACTGAAATTACATCGGAATTAAATACAAAAGGAACAATGCCGCCTTAACGGCAAGATGAGTAAGACTTCTTAAGGTCTGTGCTTTGATCCTTTCCTGTGAGGCCAGTATTAGTTTCCGATACACCACTTATAAAATAAATAAAATAAAATAAAATAAAATAAAATAAAATATTAATTATTTTTATCTGTCTGATTGGCTCTCCTATGAGTCGTCAGGTTTTGATTATTCGGTATCAGACGCTTGACAATGGCTTTTTCGTAAAGGCAATGTTACTCGTAGTTGACCGTGAAATAAAACTGAAATAATCGGACTTCGTAATTAAATCGTTTCCAAAGACTGCTGCGGTAGGTGCGGACTCATAATCTAAATCTCAATATTACAATAATTTGCCAGCCATGCCAAAACGTCGTACAGAGGTGATTGTCTACTAAACAAAAAATTACACAGTTAGTTAAATCAGATATATTCAATGAATAAGCCTACAGTTCATAATCCTACTTACTTCTATAAATATAAATTCTTTTCAGAATCGAGTGCCTAGTATGGTTGCAACTCGCTGTAATTTTCTATAACATGAAATATGGCGGTGTGCCAGACAATAAACTAAAATACGTGCTTCTCGCACCACTTCAACGAGAGCTCTCTTTTTTCTTAATCAAACATACGACTAACGAAAATGTACTTTTGTTTTATCAGCGACACAGCGCTGCAGTTGTGTGCCATAGGCTTTATTTATTTGTCACTTATTATTTATTTAATTAATATCTCGCGTTTCCGAGGAAACTCACGCTCGGCATGCAAATGTGCCTTTATATTGCCCCCTGAATTGCGAGGCGAAAGGACACATCTGCAGGCGAGCAATTCACCTAAAGGCACAAGAAAATCTAAGTTATCTACAACTATTTACATGACTTACATTATACTGTATATTATACACAAAATTTGAATGACGCGCGTGCGCCGAAAAAGTTCTTATGTTGGCAAAACAGAGTGCGCGCATGCGCAGAAGCGTCTGTGTATCTACGGCACTGCCGTTATTTCGTAAATTTAGATCACGCGGCACAGTATTGCAGTTCATATTGTTCGTGTGCGCGCGCATTTCTTAGTCGTTGCACAAAGAAAATATTCCACCAAGATTACATATGAAGACTACATTCTATGACAGGTAACTTAGTTTTAAAATTACAATATTTGTTATAATACAATACAACTTTAGATTGTTGAATGTTCTTAGTTACATAGCATTGCAATGAAATGCTTCAAAGAAAAATGTCCGTATTTTTCAGGTGCGTTGACCTATACACATGGTGTCGTTATCACAGTTCATATTCATCTGCTGCACAATAATTTTTTACAGGTTAGTATCGTCGTGGTAAAGTTTTTTTTTTTCACAGTAACATCGTTGTATAACAACGTGATTGATACATAAGCATGTCCATTTCCTATTTCCATTATAGTCGTTGTGATGCAGTTCGTTGTGACAAAAAGCATTGTTTATTACAGATCAGACGTGACCCGTCGAGTAATTAGTCCATATGCAGTTCGTTTTCGATATTCCGTGGAAGCTTGGTTGCAGAACCTCGGACGGCACATAGCTGGCGTCGATCCTTGGACAGTCCAGGTAAGCGTGTCCGTCACATTTCGAGAACATTTCATTCCCTGAAGTTCCAACCAAAATTCTTCCACCCGTCGTGTTGTTTCCTGGACAGGCACTTTGTGTCCATTTAATCCAGTTAACATCTTGAAGTTGGGTACTGTAGTAATGTCGCTAGACGATGCACGAATTATGCACTTCACATATTCAGTTTTTTTTTTAAATATAGCTCACCTAAATGTTCGTGGTTACTCATCGAAGAAATCGTTCATCGCGTTAACAAAGGTACGATGCATCATGAATGTCATTAACAGTTTCTTTCACATAGGTTTCTGCGTAGTTGCAGACTTAGTAATGTACGTTAATGTCCGTGAATAGTGGTTCACTACGCAATTTTTTTTTTTTTTATTTTTTTTTTTAAAAAAAGTTTTTCACATTTTGGCACTCGTTATCGTCCAAATTTTCACACAGTAACAGTTACATTATACATCAGTTTAAAAAAAACATAAGTAATAATACATACACACGTCACATATTTTCTTAGCATAAACATAATACAGTTGCACATAAACATGTTTACATCATCATTACATAGCTATAGGTTATTACATTGTGTCATATTTGATTACATGAATTGCAGATATTTACATCCTCTTTAGCGGTTTTGCTGGGATATTATCGATGTTTTTTGTGATGTCATCTGAAATTAAGATAGGTTAGACACAACATTCATTACATCAGTAGGCAAGACCAGGCGTTTTCGCTACTCAATAAATATTCAAAATAGTAAGAGAGAGAAAATGTTCGATTCCTCGCGTTTTGTGCGTGTGTGTAGAGTGTCTGTGTGGCCTTGACTACTGATAGATGCTTTTCGTGTTGAGAGATGTGCGTCTAATCTATTTCTCAAAGTAAAAGATCGCATCACAGATGACGTCTGTCAGTTCGTCAGGTGTCATAGCAAGTCAGTGGTACCTACAGTCACAAATGTTCCGTGAAAAATTTATATATCATTCACTGCTACGTAATCATAAATTTTACTTTAATATTCAGTCTTCTCGGTGGAACCGCGGCGTTGAAAGAAAAGTTCTTCTGTCTTCAACTGCGACTCTGGAACGCTGAAATGAAAATTTCTATACTACTTATTATCTGTGTTGTAGCAACAGAGTTTTTCGAGTTGCTTAGCAATATTTTGATGGGTATGACTTTTACATTATTCAGCATGAAATGCTCTAAGATCTCGGTGTGCGTATAGCCCAATAATTTTGTTAGTTCTACGATGTTGTAACAGATACGCACCAGGGTGCGGTATGTTAACAATTATATAAGGTCCTTCATATAGCAGACGCCACTTAGCGTTGCGTCGTTTGAGTGCAACAGATTTATGATGAGTACGAAGTAGTACAAGCATTCCTACCTCGAATTTTTGTTTTCTTTTTATTATGTTTCTGTGATGTTTGTTTCGTATCTGTGCGTGATGTGTCAGCGTAGTCAATACTTCTTTTATTTTCTGTTCAGGTGTGATTTCCTTGTCTGACAACTTAGGTAATGGTTCTATCCACTGATCGTTGTGTTTGCAATTGAACATGATCTCGTTAGGTGTGTAATTTGTATCGTAAATATTTAAGTTATTGTGTACGTCTTCGAAAAGACTTAGGTAGGACACCCAATTAGTATGTTTTGATGAAATATAGGTCCTCATGAATCGATTTAATTCTCGGAAAAGTCTCTCAGTCGCGTTACATTGTGGACTAAACCTCGAAATAAATATACTTTTAATGTTATTGTCCTTCAAGAAATTTCTCCATTTGTACCCAGAGTAGTATGCTGCATTATCTGACAGAATTGCTTTAGGTTTTCCCACGTGCGTCAGGTAATCACTTGAGAATCTTCGTATTATAGCATTTGCAGTGGCGGATTTTAAAGCATAAAGTTTTACGTGTTTAGAAAATATATCGTAAAAAGCTAAGATATATTTGACGCCTCCAGAGCTTGCTGGATGCGGTCCACTAATGTCAGTACACAGAATTTCCAGGGGTCTACCAGGTAAAATAGAATGTAAATCTGTTTTTGTGGATAAATTCTGAGGTTTTGATTTTTGACATATGACACATGTTTTTAGTTCCCTGTAAATTTTTCTTCTCATATTGCTAAAATAACAGTATGTACTGAGCTTTGCCAAACACTTTTTCGTCCCATAATGACCCCAAACTAAGTGTGTGTGCCAAATTAGATTACGTTCAGACTCTTTGGGAATGCATACACACCAGTTAGTAGCATTTGGATGTCGGCGGTAAAATAACACATCATTGTGTAACTTGTAATACTGAGTCAAAGGATGGTTGTGTTTTTCTACCAGTAATGTTATTATCTTATACCAGTGAGGATCAGATTTTTGTAATTCAGCCATGTTTCTGCACATATCAATATAATATTGGTGATACTGCTTGTCTTGCATTGAGAGAATCCTGTAGTCATTTATATTTTCTAAGTCACTGTTGGTATCATTCATACCTTGTGGAAGTCTAGACAAAGTGTCTGCAATGGTGTTGTCCTTACCTCTTATGTACTTAATTTCAAAAGAGTAGTTCTGAAGTGTAACTGCCCATCGTGATAGTCTAGGATGTACAAGTTTACAAGTTAACAAAAATGTCAGGGCCTGGTGATCGGTGTAAATTACCGTATGTTTTCCAAATAAATAATAATTGAATTTCTTGAATGCCCATACTATGGAAAGTGTTTCTAACTCAGTAGTGGAGTATGTACGCTCACATTCAGTTAGAGTGCGACTCGCAAACCCAATAATTCTTATCTGTTCCTCCTCTTTATTCTTTACAACTTGAAATAAGCAACAGCCCAAGCCAGTACGTGAAGCGTCACAAGTCATACAAAAATCTAAATTGAAATCTGGATGGCTCAAAATGTTAGCATTCACTAAAGCATGTTTAATTGTATTAAAGTCATTCTGGCACTGTTCCGACCAGATCCAAACTTGATTCCTTCTGAGTAGATTTAGCAGATGTTTACTGTTCAAAAGTGGTTGTGACAAAAAACGTCTGAAAAATGAACATAGCCCAAGGAATGATTTTAACTGCTTTTTAGTTCGAGGGCTAGGAAAGTTTCTGATAGCATCTAATTTACTGGGATCCGGACGTATGCCCTGTGAATTAATGATATGTCCTAAATACTTTATCTCACTGCAACCAAATTTTGATTTTCTTAGGTTGGCTGTGACTCCAGCTTGTGCAAATTTTTCTAAAATTCTTTGAAGTGTGTCAACGTGTTCATTCCAGGATTGTGTAGCTATCAGTATATCATCTACATAGTGTGTGACTGTCTCAACTAAATCGTCGCCAAGCACGGTATCCAGGGCTGTAATGAATACCCCAGAGCTGACATTCAGTCCGAAGGGTAGAACACAAAACTGATAGGTTCGCCCCCCGAACATAAATGCAGTATATTTCCGAGAATCAGGAGTGATACCCACCTGCCAAAACGAATTAGCGAGATCTATTGTGGAAAAATATTTTGCATCTAGAAATTTCTGTAATTGCTCTTCTAAATTTTCAGGTTTTGTGTGAACCGGTAAAATTATTTCATTAATAGCTCGTGCGTCTAACACTAACCTAATGCCTCCATTTGATTTTTTGACAACAAGTAGAGGACTACAATAAGGTGAGGTGGATGGTTCAATGACCTTCCAGTCTAACATTTGTTTTAATTCTTGCCACACAGCAGGTCGTTGAGATAACGGTACGTTATATGTCTTATGGTAGAAGATCTTGTGAGGCTTAACTTCAATCTTGTACACATACGTGCTGATAACACCTAATCGTTTGGTAAAAACTTGTAAATATTTGGATAACACTTCCTGTAGTTTTATACGTTCATGTACACTGAGAGCTGTAGCTTCACTTATCTTATGATCAAGCAATGTTTTCAAGTCCATTAGCTCTCTGTCAGATGAGTGTGTTTGCATGTCTTGAATGTCTTTGTCAAGTACTAACTGTACCTTGTACCCTGTACAGTGTTTGTCATGCTTTAGAGTTCTCCTGTCCAAATCAATAATAATTACACTGCCTTTATCATTTAAAATACATTTACCTTTGGAGAAGTCTATAATGCAGTCCTTCTCGCTCATAATATCTATTCCTAATATGCAATTTGTCACAAGGTTTTGTACAACCAGGAATGGCCATTGTACGGTTCCATTACCTATTTTAACGTTTACAAAAACTTGCTTCGTAACCCTACATGACTTATTACCTAGTGCAGTAGTTATTTTACAGTTTTGGGCAGGAAACTCAGGCACAGGTTCCTATTCACACATCTTTTTATAAAAATTAAAAGATAAAACGCTCACAGCTGCACCTGTATCTAGGATAATAGTAGTTGGAATCCCACCTACTACACCAGTAGTGGATGCTAAAACAATTTCATTTGTGTTTAAACGACATTGTGTACTGTCTTGTAAAAGTTCATCTGATATATTGTTATTGTGGTTGTATCTTATAAATAAAACAGGTAGTTTTTGTTTAGAATTACTCGGCATATCATTATTCTGTTGTTCAAGTGTGGTGTCAAATAACTGATTAACATTGAAGCCGCCCCCCAAGGATTCTTCAGCCACGACCTGGGGCAAAGTAGTGACTGTTTCTAGTTTGTTGGATTATCATTTGTACTAGGTACTGACACAGATTGAGGTTGTGCATCAGGTGTCATTTCTATTATATTCACATTCGGATATTGCCTATTATGATCTCCAAACTTTTGCGGTTGTTGTTGCTGTTGCGCATTATAACTTACCTGTCGGTCGTAAGGTATGCTCCAATTTTGACCTGGTGGCTGCTGTGGTAAAGCAGAGTTTGAATGAAAGTACTGATCGTTACGAGTCCAACCTTGATGCTGTCTTGGCTCGTAGTTATTATTATTTCTATTTCTGTTTGTGTTTTTGTTATTACCTTTGTATCCGTTGTTACCGTTGCAGTTATTACCGCGGTGCCTTTTGTATGGATTGCCGCATGAAATGTTATTACTGTTGTAACTATTGTTCGTATTGGAATACGCGTGTTGATTTTGATTTCCGTACTGAGACGGCATGTGAGTTTGCTGTTTTTGTTGTACCGCGTATCCAACTGTGGGCGCGCCAGAATTGTGTTGGCAAGCCTGCATGTTTTGCATACCACTAGTGTAAACATTGTGGCTGCTGTTTTGCCGCGCGAAGCGCTGATCTTCAAGTAACATGTCAACCGAATCTAAAGCTGTTAAAAAATAATCTGAATCGTCATCTGGGATATGTAGAAGTTTTTCCTTAATGTTGAAAGGCAATTTGGCCTTCAACGCTCGGAGTATATCACGTGTTGCGACTGGTTCGTCTAAAAAATGTCCCATGTTCAAGTATTTTTCAAAATATCTACGTAAGTTACCATTTTTACTGTTAAAAGTTTCAGGTTCTAAAATTTGTCTTCTGAGTCGCTCCTGGACGGATTGCGACCAGAATTTGTTCAGAAAGGCACGCTCAAACTCACTGTACGTGGTACATACGTCAGCTTGACTGTATGCCCAGACAGCTGCATCGCCTTGGATGTAACCGACAATATATGAAATCTTTTTCCGGTCACTCCAAGTGCGTGGAAATGCGTTACTAAAAGATTTAAGAAAAATCACCGGATGAATGGTTCGTTTCTCTGGGATAAAAGCCTGAAATTGCCTGTGTTTTATTAAGCTTTCGTCTTCCTTTGCATTATGATATGGATTTGTACCACTGTAATTACTGCAATGCTCAGCTGGCGAGTAATTACGATAATGTTGCTGTGGTTTACCATGATAATACCTTGTGTTTGTGTTTGCACGTTGTGGTATGTGTTGTTGTCGTGGTGTGTTTTGTTCTTGTGTGTATGTTGTGTGCGGTATGTGTGCGTCATACTCGAATGTATATTGATTTCTGAACTGTACATTTTGACTGATATTTTCGTTACATTCAGACTGTGGTTGATCGGTGAATTGTCTCATGGGTGCAGTGACGGATTGTACTGCGTCACTAATCAGCTGTTTGTTATTAGTGATGTATTCCGCTACGGAGTCGTGCACAATTGTTGGTAAATTTTCACGTATGCATCTATCAAAATGTTTGTCTTTGTTCTCTACCCAATCATGAAATTCTTTATTAATATTTTGAAAATGAGCTGTGGCATCAGATTGTAAGATGTCAGTCAGGTGTTGTTCAACATCGTCAAATTTATTCTGCACGTCAGTAATTCGTTTTTCAAGGTTGTCGTGTACTGAAGGATATGTTTGAATTTGTTCAGTAAGAGCTTCACACGTGACATTAAGGTTTTTTAATTGTTTCTGTAAAAGTGCTACGTCATTTGTAATCTTTTCTTGTCTCGTATTAAGCTTGGAAAATTTCGTACTGAGTTCAGTCATCTGTTCGGTCAGTGTGGCGTCTATAAGTTCCACACGTTTACACAAAGTGTCATTACATGCCTTGATTGCTATGAGATCAGATTTAATTTCGTCATTTTGTGTCTTTAACTGTTCATTTTGTGTCTTTAAGGTTGCCATGTTTTCCGCGTTCTGCATCCTTAAGGTTGCCATATTTTCTGCGTTTTGTTTCATTAGCATTTGTAACATGTTGGCAATGTTTACTGTTTGCAAGGTCTCTGCCCCCGCCGCGTCATTAGACGTGACGTCATGTATTAACATGGGCTCTGACTGAGACTTTGAAATTTTTGTGGTGGACGGCCTATTGTCAAAATTTCCGTTGACACTTGCGTCAATATTTGATGTATCGTCACTACCGGTTGCTGTCGTAAAGTCATTTTCTAACATTTGTCTCTCGTCCGAGTCGGATTGCGTCTGAATAGTACGTCTTTGCTGTTCCATTTTTGCGTATTGTTTTCTAGTTATTACCATGCCACACGTGCTATATATTTCAAGAAATTAATGTTTGACACTGGTTTTAAAATAAAATGCAGTTGAGCATGAATCGGTCGTAGCAACAATGGCTGTCTGTTAATTTAAAAATATAAACTGAATTTGAGATTATTGGTAATAGCTGCTGGCCATGTTACATGATATCGTACAGAAGTCGGCCATATTGTACACTCGTGTATTGGTATTGTTGCATACGTTATTGTTTAAGGAAAAATACTGAGAATGGAATTTATCACTGAAACTGTTATGCGGAAAAGAAACACTACAGAATTTTACTGAAAAGCTAATACACTGAATTATACGTCTGGTCAAGCCTGCTAATGCAAACATGCTGCGTCTTACCTTATTTTGCTGGAAGCTTCTTTGCGTCTTCCCGCAAAATTTTATAATTGGCAAATATCTTCTGATTTTTTTATTTCTCATATAGTCAAGTCCAGGACCAGAAGGTATATTTTTCACATGAAACAAAGAGAACAATGTAACAAATGACAAAATAACAAGTCCGACACGCAGTCGCCAATATAAAATAAATAAAATAAAATAAAATTAAATAAAATATTAATTATTTTTATCTGTCTGATTGGCTCTCCTATGAGTCGTCAGGTTTTGATTATTCGGTATCAGACGCTTGACAATGGCTTTTTCGTAAAGGCAATGTTACTCGTAGTTGACCGTGAAATAAAACTGAAATAATCGGACTTCGTAATTAAATCGTTTCCAAAGACTGCTGCGGTAGGTGCGGACTCATAATCTAAATCTCAATATTACAATAATTTGCCAGCCATGCCAAAACGTCGTACAGAGGTGATTGTCTACTAAACAAAAAATTACACAGTTAGTTAAATCAGATATATTCAATGAATAAGCCTTCAGTTCATAATCCTACTTACTTTTATAAATATAAATTCTTTTCAGAATCGAGTGCCTAGTATGGTTGCAACTCGCTGTAATTTTCTATAACATGAAATATGGCGGTGTGCCAGACAATAAACTAAAATACGTGCTTCTCGCACCACTTCAACGAGAGCTCTCTTTTTTCTTAATCAAACTTACGACTAACGAAAATGTACTTTTGTTTTATCAGCGACACAGCGCTGCAGCTGTGTGCCATAGGCTTTATTTATTTGTCACTGATTATTTATTTAATTAATATCTCGCGTTTCCGAGGAAACTCACGCTCGGCATGCAAATGTGCCTTTATACACTGCAGGTTCAATGTATTCCTTGGACCTTCGCATTGACAATGAAGCACAGAAATCGAATCGGAACTAAATACAAAAGGCACAATGCCGCAATAAGTACAAGAATAGAGACTCTTCTTACAGTCGGTGCTTTGAGCATTCCCTGTGAGACCATTATTAGTTTCCGATACACCACTGCAGGTTCAATGTATTCCTTAGACATACACATTGGCGATGAAACATTGAAATTACATCGGAATTAAATACAAATGGCACAATGCCGCCATAAGTGCAAGAATAGAGACTCCTCTTACAGTAGGTGCTTTGAGCATTCCCTGTGAGACCAGTATTAGTTTCCGATACACCACTGCAGGTACAATGTATTCCTTGTACCTTCACATTGACAATGAAACACAGAAATCGCATCGGAATTAAATACAAAAGGAACAATGCCGCCTTAAGTACAAGAATAGAGACTCTTCTTACAGTCGGTGCTTTGAGCATTCCCTGTGAGACCAGTATTAGTATCTGATACACCACTGCAGGTTCAATGTATTCCTTGGACATACACATTGACGATGAAACACAGAAATCGCATCGGAATTAAATACAAAACGCACAATGCCGCCTTTCGTACAAGAATAGAGACTCTTCTTACAGTCGGTGCTTTGAGCATTCCCTGTGAGACCAGTATTAGTTTCCGATACACCACTGCAGGTTCAATGTATTCCTTGGACCTTCGCATTGACGACGAAACACAGAAATCGCATCGGAATTAAATACAAAAGGCACAATGCCGCTTTAAGTACAGGAATAGAGACTCTTCTTACAGTCGGTGCTTTGAGCATTCCCTGTGAGACCAGTATTAGTTTCCGATATACCACTGCAGGTTCAATGTATTCCTTGGACATACGCATTGACGATGAAACACAGAAATCGCATCGGAATTAAATACAAAAGGCACAATGCCGCCCTACGTACAAGAATAGAGTCTCTTCTTACATTCGGTGCTTTGAGTATTCCCTGTGAGACCGGTATTAGTTTCCGATACACCACTGCAGGTTCAATGTATTCCTTAGACATACACATTGACAATGAAACACAGAAATCACATCGGAATTAAACTCAAAAGGCACAATGCCGCCATAAGTGCCAGAATAGAGACTCTTCTTACAGTCGGTGCTTTGAGCATTCCCTGTGAGACCAGTATTAGTTTCCGATACACCACTGCAGGTACAATGTATTCCTTGTACCTTCACATTGACGATGAAACACAGAAATCGCATCGGAATTAAATACAAAAGGCACAATGCCGCCTTAAGTACAAGAATAGTGACTCTTCTTACAGTCGGTGCTTTGAGCATTCCCTGTGAGACCAGTATTAGTTTCTGATACACCACTGCAGGTTCATTGTATTCCTTGACAATACACATTGACGATGAAACACAGAAATCGCATCGGAATTAAATACAAAAGGCACAAAGCCGCCTTTCGTACAAGAATAGAGACTCTTCTTACAGTCGGTGCTTTGAGCATTCCCCGTGAGACCAGTATTAGTTTCCGATACACCACTGCAGGTTCAATGTATTCCTTAGACATACACATTGGCGATGAAACATTGAAATTACATCGGAATTAAATACAAATGGCACAATGCCGCCACAAGTGCAAGAATAGGGACTCCTCTTACAGTCGGTGCTTTGAGCATTCCCTGTGAGACCAGTATTAGTTTCCGATACATTACTGCAGGTACAATGTATTCCTTGTACCTTCACATTGACGATGAAACACAGAAATCGCATCGGAATTAAATACAAAAGGCACAATGCCGCCTTAAGTACAAGAATAGAGACTCTTCTTACAGTCGGTGCTTTGAGCATTTCCTGTGAGACCAGTATTAGCTTCTGATACACCACTGCAGGTTCAATGTATTCCTTGGACATACACATTGACGATGAAACACAGAAATCGCATCGGAATTAAATACAAAAGGCACAATGTTGCCTTTCGGACAAGAATAGAGACTCTTCTTACAGTCGGTGCTTTGAGCATTCCCTGTGAGACCAGAATTAGTTTCCGATATACCACTGCAGGTTCAATGTATTCCTTGGACATACGCATTGACGATGAAACACAGAAATCGCATCGGAATTAAATACAAAAGGCACAATGCCGCCCTACGTACAAGAATAGAGACTCTTCTTACATTCGGTGCTTTGAGCATTCCCTGTGAGACCGGTATTAGTTTCCGATACACCACTGCAGGTTCAATGTATTCCTTAGACATACACATTGACAATGAAACACAGAAATCGCATCGGAATTAAACTCGAAAGGCACAATGCCGCCATAAGTGCCAGAATAGCGACCCTTCTTACAGTCGGTGCTTTGAGCATTCCCTGTGAGACCAGTATTAGTTTCCGATACACCACTGCAGGTACAATGAATTCCTTGTACCTTCACATTGACGATGAAACACAGAAATCGCATCGGAATTAAATACAAAAGGCACAATGTCGCCTTAAGTACAAGAATAGAGACTCTTCTTACAGTCGGTGATTTGAGCATTCCCTGTGAGACCAGTATTAGTTTCTGATACACCACTGCAGGTTCAATGTATTCCTTGGACATACACATTGACGATGAAACACAGAAATCGCATCGGAATTAAATACAAAAGGCACAATGCCGCCTTTCGTACAAGAATAGAGTCTCTTCTTACAGTCGGTGCTTTGAGCATTCCCTGTCAGACCAGTATTAGTTTCCTACACACCACTCCAGGTTCAATGTATTCCTTGGACATACTCATTGACGATGAAACACTGAAATTACATCGGAATTAAATACAAAAGGAACAATGCCGCCTTAACTGCAAGATGAGTGAGACTTCTTAGAGTCTGTGCTTTGATCCTTTCCTGTGAGACCTGTATTAGTTTCCGATACACCACTGCAGGTTCAATGTATTCCTTGGACCTTCGCATTGATGATGAAACACAGAAATCACATCGGAACTAAATACAAAATGCACAATACCGCAATAAGTACAAGAGTAGAGACTCTTCTAACAGTCGGTGCCGTGAGCATTCCCTGTGAGACCAGTATTAGTTTCCGATACACAACTGCAGGTTCAATGAATTCCTTAGACGTACACATTGACGATGAAACACTGAAATTACATCGGAATTAAATACAAAAGGCACAATGACGCCATAAGTGCAAGAATAGAGACTCTTCTTACAGTCGGTGTTTTGATCTTTCCCTGTGAGACCAGTATTAGTTTCCGATACACCACTCCAGGTTCAATGTATTCCTTGGACATACTCATTGACGATGAAACACTGAAATTACATCGGAATTAAATACAAAAGGAACAATGCCGCCTTAACGGCAAGATGAGTAAGACTTCTTAAGGTCTGTGCTTTGATCCTTTCCTGTGAGACCAGTATTAGTTTCCGATACACCACTGCAGGTTCAATGTATTCCTTGGACCTTCGCATTGACAATGAAACACAGAAATCGAATCGGAACTAAATACAAAAGGCACAATGCCGCAATAAGTACAAGAATAGAGACTTTTCTTACAGTCGGTGCTTTGAGCATTCCCCGTGAGACCAGTATTAGTTTCCCATACACCACTGCAGGTTCAATGTATTCCTTAGACATACACATTGGCGATGAAACATTGAAATTACATCGGAATTAAATACAAATGGCACAATGCCGCCATAAGTGCAAGAATAGAGACTCCTCTTACAGTCGGTGCTTTGAGCATTCCCTGTGAGACCAGTATTAGTTTCCGATACATTACTGCAGGTACAATGTATTCCTTGTACCATCACATTGACGATGAAACACAGAAATCGCATCGGAATTAAATACAAAAGGCACAATGCCGCCTTACGTACAAGAATAGAGACTCTTCTTACAGTCGGTGCTTTGAGCATTCCCTGTGAGACCAGTATTAGTTTCTGATACACCACTGCAGGTTCAATGTATTCCTTGGACATACACATTGACGATGAAACACAGAAATCGCATCGGAATTAAATACAAAAGGCACAATGCCGCCTTTCGTACAAGAATAGAGACTCTTCTTACAGTCGGTGCATTGAGCATTCCCTGTGAGACCAGTATTAGTTTCCGATACACAACTCCAGGTTCATTGTATTCCTTGGACATACACATTGACGATGAAACACTGAAATTACATCGGAATTAAATACAAAAGGCACAATGCCGCCATAAGTGCAAGAATAGAGTCTCTTCTTACAGTCGGTGCTTTGAGCTTTCCATGTGAGACCAGTATTAGTTTCCGATACACCACTGGAGGTTCAATGTATTCCTTGGACATACTCATTGACGATGAAACACTGAAATTACATCGGAATTAAATACAAAAGGAACAATGCCGCCTTAACGGCAAGATGAGTAACACTTCTTAAGTTCTGTGCTTTGATCCTTTCCTGTGAGACCAGTATTAGTTTCCGATACACCACTGCAGGTTCAATGTATTCCTTGGACCTTCGCATTGACAGTGAAACACAGAAATCGAATCGGAACTAAATACAAAAGACACAATCCCGCTTTAAGTACAAGAATAGAGACTCTTCTTACAGTCGGTGCTTTGAGCATTCCCTGTGAGACCAGTATTAGTTTCTGATACACCACTGCAGGTTCAATGTATTCCTTGGACATACACATTGATGATGAAACACAGAAATCGCATCGGAATTAAATACAAAAGGCAGAATGCCGCCTTTCGTACAAGAATAGAGACTCTTCTTACAGTCGGTGCTTTGAGCATTCCCTGTGAGACCAGTATTAGTTTCCGATACACCACTCCAGGTTCAATGTATTCCTTTGACATACTCATTGACGATGAAACACTGAAATTACATCGGAATTAAATACAAGAGGAACAATGCCCCCTTAACTGCAAGATGAGTGAGACTTCTTAGAGTCTGTGCTTTGATCCTTTCCTGTGAGACCAGTATTAGTTTCCGATACACCACTGCAGGTTCAATGTATTCCTTGGACCTTCGCATTGACGATGAAACACAGAAATCGCATCGGAATTAAATACAAAAGGCACAATGCCGCCTTAAGTACAGGAATAGAGACTCTTCTTACAGTCGGTGCTTTGAGCATTCCCTGTGAGACCAGTATTAGTTTCCGATATACCACTGCAGGTTCAATGTATTCCTTGGACATACGCATTGACGATGAAACACAGAAATCGCATCGGAATTAAATACAAAAGGCACAATGCCGCCCTACGTACAAGAATAGAAACTCATCTTACATTCGGCGCTTGGAGCAATCCCTGTGATACCGGTATTAGTTTCCGATACACCACTGCAGGTTCAATGTATTCCTTAGACATACACATTGACAATGAAACACAGAAATCGCATCGGAATTAAACTCAAAAGGCACAATGCCGTTATAAGTGCCAGAATAGAGACCCTTCTTACAGTCGGTGCTTTGAGCATTCCCTGTGAGACCAGTATTAGTTTCCGATACACCTCAGCATGTACAATGTATTCCTTGGAACTTCACATTGACGATGAAACATAGAAATCGCATCGGAATTAAATACAAAAGGCACAATGCCGCCTTAAGTACAAGAATTGAGACTCTTCCTACAGTCGATGCTTTGAGCATTCCCTGTGAGACCAGTATTAGTTTCCGATACACCACTGCAGGTTCAATGGATTCCTTGGACATACGCATTGACGATGAAACACAGAAATCGCATCGGAGTCAAATACAAAAGGCACAATGCCGCCTAAAGTACAAGAATAGAGACTCTTCTTACAGTCGGTTCTTTGAGCTTTCCCTGTGAGAACAGTATTAGTTTCCGATACACCACTGCAGGTTCAATGTATTCTTTGGACCTTCACATTGACGATGAAACACTGAATTCGCATCGGAATTAAATACTAAAGGCATAATGCCGCCTTCAGTGCTAGAATAGAGTCTCTTCTTACAGTCGGTGCTTTGAGCATTTCATGTGAGACCAGTATTAGTTTCCGATACACCACTGCAGGTTCAATGTATTGCTTGGACATACACACTGACGATGAAACATAGAAATCGCATCGGAATTAAATACAAAAGGCACAATGCCGCCTAACGTACAAGAATAGAGACTCATCTTACAGTCGGTGCTTTGAGCATTCCCTGTGAGACCAGTATTAGTTTCCGATATACCACACCAGGTTCAATGTATTCCTTGGACATACTCATTGACGATGGAACACTGAAATTACATCGGAATTAAATTCAAAAGGAACAATGCCGCCTTAACGGCAAGATAAGTGAGGCTTCTTAGAGTCTGTGCTCTGATCCTTTCCTGTGAGACCAGTATTAGTTTCCAATACACCATTGCAGGTACAATGTATTCCTTGGGCCATCGCATTGACGATGAAACACAGAGATCGAATCGGAACTAAATACAAAAGGCACAATGCTGCAATAAGTACAAGAATAGAGACTCTTCTTACAGTCGGTGCTTTGAGCATTCCCTGTGAGACCAGTATTAGTTTCCGATACATCACTGCAGGTTCAATGTACTCCTTAGACATACACATTGACGATGAAACGCTGATATTACATCGGAATTAAATACAAATGGCCCAATGCCGCCATAAGTGCAAGAATAGAGACTCCAATTACAGTCGGTGCTTTGAGCATTCCCTGTGAGAGCAATATTAGTTTCCGATACACCACTGCAGGTACAATGTATTCCTTGTACCTTCACATTGACGATGAAACACAGAAATCGCATCGGAATTAAATACAAAAGGCACAATGCCGCCTTAAGTACAAGAATAGAGACTCTTCTTACAGTCGGTGCTTTGAGCATTCCCTGTGAGACCAGTATTAGTTTCTGATACACCACTGCAGGTTCAACGTATTCCTTGGACATACACATTGACGATGATACACAGAAATCGCATCGGAATTAAATACAAAAGGCACAATGCCGCCTTTCGTACAAGAATAGAGACTCTTCTTACAGTCGGTGCTTTGAGCATTCCCTGTGAGACCAGTATTAGTTTCCGATACACCACTCCAAGTTCAATGTATTCCTTGGACATACTCATTGACGATAAAACACTGAAATTACATCGGAATTAAATACAAAAGGAACAATGTCGCCTTAACTGCAAGATGAGTGAGACTTCTTAGAGTCTGTGCTTTGATCCTTTCCTGTGAGACCAGTATTAGTTTCCGATACACCACTGCAGGTTCAATGTATTCCTTAGACATCCACAGTGACAATGAAACACAGAAATCGCATCGGAATTAAACTCAAAAGGCACAATGCCGCCATAAGTGCCAGAATAGAGACACTTCTTACAGTCGTTGCTTTGAGCATTCCCTGTGAGACCAGTTTTTGTTTCTGATACACCTCAGCAGGTACAATGTATTCCTTGTAACTTCACATTGACGATGAAACACAGAAATCGCATCGGAATTAAATACAAAAGGCACAATGCCGCCTTAAGTACAAGAATTGAGACTCTTCCTACAGTCGATGCTTTGAGCATTCCCTGTGAGACCAGTATTAGTTTCCGATACACCACTGCAGGTTCAATGGATTCCTTGGACATACGCATTGACGATGAAACACAGAAATCGCCTCGGAATTAATACAAAAGGCACATTGCCGCAATAAGCACAAGAATAGAGACTCTTCTTACAGTCGGTGCTTTGAGCATTTCCTGTGAGACCAGTATTAGTTTCCGATACACCACTGAAGGTTCAATGTATTCCTTAGACATACACATTGACGATGAAACACTGAAATTACATTGGAATTAAATACAAAAGGCACAATGCCACCATAAGTGCAAGTATAGAGACTCCTCTTACAGTCGGTGCTTTGAGCATTTCCTGTGAGACCAGTATTAGTTTCCGATATACCACTGCAGGTTCAATGTATTGCTTGGACATACTCATTGACGATGAAACACTGAAATTACATCGGAATTAAATAGAAAAGGAACAATGCCGCCTTAACTGCAAGATGAGTGAGACTTCTTAGAGTCTTTGCTTTGATCATTTCCTGTGAGACCAGTATTAGTTTCCGATACACCACTCCAGGTTCAATGTATTCCTTGGACATACTCGTTGACGATGAAACACTGAAATTACATCGGAATTAAATACTAAAGGAACAATGCCACCTTAACGGCAAGAAGAGTAAGACTTCTTAAGGTCTGTGCTTTGATCCTTTCCTGTGAGACCAGTATTAGTTTCCGATACACCACTGCAGGTTCAATGTATTCCTTGGACCTTCGCATTGACAATGAAACACAGAAATCGAATCGGAAATAAATACAAAAGGCACAATGCCGCAATAAGTACAAGAATAGAGACTCTTCTTACAGTCAGTGCTTTGAGCATTCCCTGTGAGACCAGTATTAGTTTCCGATATACCACTGCAGGTTCTATGTATTCCTTGGACATACGCATTGACGATGAAACACAGAAATCGCATCGGAATTAAATACAAAAGGCACAATGCCGCCCTACGTACAAGAATAGAGACTCTTCTTACATTCGGTGCTTTGAGCATTCCCTGTGAGACCGGTATTAGTTTCCGATACACCACTGCAGGTTCAATGTATTCCTTAGACATACACATTGACAATGAAACACAGAAATCGCATCGGAATTAAACTCGAAAGGCACAATGCCGCCATAAGTGCCAGAATAGCGACCCTTCTTACAGTCGGTGCTTTGAGCATTCCCTGTGAGACCAGTATTAGTTTCCGATACACCACTGCAGGTACAATGTATTCCTTGTACCTTCACATTGACGATGAAACACAGAAATCGCATCGGAATTAAATACAAAAGGCACAATGTCGCCTTAAGTACAAGAGTAGAGACTCTTCTTACAGTCGGTGATTTGAGCATTCCCTGTGAGACCAGTATTAGTTTCTGATACACCACTGCAGGTTCAATGTATTCCTTGGACATACACATTGACGATGAAACACAGAAATCGCATCGGAATTAAATACAAAAGGCACAATGCCGCCTTTCGTACAAGAATAGAGTCTCTTCTTACAGTCGGTGCTTTGAGCATTCCCTGTCAGACCAGTATTAGTTTCCGATACACCACTCCAGGTTCAATGTATTCCTTGGACATACTCATTAACGATGAAACACTGAAATTACATCGGAATTAAATACAAAAGGAACAATGCCGCCTTAACTGCAAGATGAGTGAGACTTCTTAGAGTCTGTGCTTTGATCCTTTCCTGTGAGACCTGTATTAGTTTCCGATACACCACTGCAGGTTCAATGTATTCCTTGGACCTTCGCATTGACAATGAAACACAGAAATCGAATCGGAACTAAATACAAAAGGCACAATGCCGCAATAAGTACAAGAATAGAGACTCTTCTTACAGTCGGTGCTTTGAGCATTCCCCGTGAGACCAGTATTAGTTTCCGATACACCACTGCAGGTTCAATGTATTCCTTAGACTTACACATTGGCGATGAAACATTGAAATTACATCGGAATTAAATACAAATGGCACAATGCCGCCATAAGTGCAAGAATAGAGACTCCTCTTACAGTCGGTGCTTTGAGCATTCCCTGTGAGACCAGTATTAGTTTCCGATACATTACTGCAGGTACAATGTATTCCTTGTACCTTCACATTGACGATGAAACACAGAAATCGCATCGGAATTAAATACAAAAGGCACAATGCCGCCTTAAGTACAAGAATAGAGACTCTTCTTACAGTCGGTGCTTTGAGCATTCCCTGTGAGACCAGTATTAGATTCCGATACACAACTCCAGGTTCAATGTATTCCTTGGACATACACATTGACGATGAAACACTGAAATTACATCGGAATTAAATACAAAAGGCACAATGCCGCCATAAGTGCAAGAATAGAGTCTCTTCTTACAGTCGGTGCTTTGAGCTTTCCATGTGAGACCAGTATTAGTTTCCGATACACCACTAGAGGGTCAATGTATTCCTTGGACATACTCATTGACGATGAAACACTGAAATTACATCGGAATTAAATACCAAAGGAACAATGCCGCCTTAACGGCAAGATGAGTAACACTTCTTAAGTTCTGTGCTTTGATCCTTTCCTGTGAGACCAGTATTAGTTTCTGATACACCACTGCAGGTTCAATGTATTCCTTGGACATACACATTGACGATGAAACACAGAAATCGCATCGGAATTAAACTCAAAAGGCACAATGCCGCCATAAGTGCCAGAATAGAGACCCTTCTTACAGTCGGTGCTTTGAGCATTCCCTGTGAGACCAGTATTAGTTTCCGATACACCTCAGCATGTACAATGTATTCCTTGGAACTTCCCATTGACGATGAAACACAGAAATCGCATCGGAATTAAATACAAAAGGCACAATGCCGCCTTAAGTACAAGAATTGAGACTCTTCCTACAGTCGATGCTTTGAGCATTCCCTGTGAGACCAGTATTAGTTTCCGATACACCACTGCAGGTTCAATGGATTCCTTGGACATACGCATTGACGATGAAACACAGAAATCGCATCGGAGTCAAATACAAAAGGCACAATGCCGCCTAAAGTACAAGAATAGAGACTCTTCTTACAGTCGGTTCTTTGAGCTTTCCCTGTGAGAACAGTATTAGTTTCCGATACACCACTGCAGGTTCAATGTATTCTTTGGACCTTCACATTGACGATGAAACACTGAATTCGCATTGGAAATTAATACTAAAGGCATAATGCCGCCTTCAGTGCAAGAATAGAGTCTCTTCTTACAGTCGGTGCTTTGAGCATTTCATGTGAGACCAGTATTAGTTTCCGATACACCACTGCAGGTTCAATGTATTGCTTGGACATACACACTGACGATAAAACATAGAAATCGCATCGGAATTAAATACAAAAGGCACAATGCCGCCTAACGTACAAGAATAGAGACTCATCTTACAGTCGGTGCTTTGAGCATTCCCTGTGAGACCAGTATTAGTTTCCGATACACCACTGCAGGTTCAATGAATTCCTTAGACATACACATTGACGATGAAACACTGAAATTACATCGGAATTAAATACAAAAGGCACAATGCCGCCATAAGTGCAAGAATAGGGACTCTTCTTACAGTCGGTGCTTTGAGCTTTGCCTGTGAGACCAGTATTAGTTTCCGATACACCACTCCAGGTTCAATGTATTCCTTGGACATACTCATTGACGATGAAACACTGAAATTACATCGGAATTAAATACAAAAGGAACAATGCCGCCTTAACGGCAAGATGAGTAAGATTTCTTAAGGTCTGTGCTTTGATCCTTTCCTGTGAGACCAGTATTAGTTTCCGATACAACACTGCAGGTTCAATGTGATCCTTGGACCTTCGCATTGGCAATGAAACACAGAAATCGAATCGGAACTAAATACAAAAGGCACAATGCCGCAATAAGTACAAGAATAGAGACTCTTCTTACAGTCGGTGTTTTGAGCATTCCCTGTGAGACCAGTATTAGTTTCCGATACACCACTGCAGGTTCAATGTCTTCCTTAGACATACACATTGGCGATGAAGCATTGAAATTACATCGGAATTAAATACAAATGGCACAATGCCGCCATAAGTGCAAGAATAGAGACGCCTCTTACAGTCGGTGATATGAGCATTCCCTGTGAGACCAGTATTAGTTTCCGATACACCACTGCAGGTACAATGTATTCCTTGTACCTTCACATTGACGATGAAACACAGAAATCGCATCGGAATTAAATACAAAAGGCACAATGCCGCCTTAAGTACAAGAATAGAGACTCTTCTTACAGTCGGTGCTTTGAGCATTCCCTGTGAGACCAGTATTAGTTTCTGTACACCACTGCAGGTTCAACGTATTCCTTGGACATACACATTGACGATGATACACAGAAATCGCATCGGAATTAAATAGAAAAGGCACAATGCCGCCTTTCGTACAAGAATAGAGACTCTTCTTACAGTCGGTGCTTTGAGCATTCCCTGTGAGACCAGTATTAGTTTCCGATACACCACTCCAAGTTCAATGTATTCCTTGGACATACTCATTGACGATGAAACACTGAAATTACATCGGAATTAAATACAAAAGGAACAATGCCGCCTTAACTGCAAGATGAGTGAGACTTCTTAGAGTCTGTGCTTTGATCCTTTCCTGTGAGACCAGTATTAGTTTCCGATACACCACTGCATTTTCAATGCATTCCTTAGACATCCACATTGACAATGAAACACAGAAATCGCATCGGAATTAAACTCAAAAGGCACAATGCCGCCATAAGTGCCAGAATAGAGACACTTCTTACAGTCGTTGCATTGAGCATTCCCTGTGAGACCAGTATTTGTTTCTGATACACCTCAGCAGGTACAATGTATTCCTTGTAACTTCACATTGACGATGAAACACAGGAATCGCATCGGAATTAAATACTAAAGGCATAATGCCGCCTTCAGTACAAGAATAGAGTCTCTTCTTACAGTCGGTGCTTTGAGCATTTCCTGTGAGACCAGTATTAGTTTCCGATACACCACTGCAGGTTCAATGTATTCCTTGGACCTTCACATTGACGATGAAACACAGAGATCGAATCGGAACTAAATACAAAAGGCACAATGCCGCAATAAGTACAAGAATATAGACTCTTCTTACAGTCGGTGCTTTGAGCATTCCCTGTGAGGCCAGTATTAGTTTCCGATGCACCACTGCAGGTTCAATGTATTCCTTAGACATACACATTGACGATGAAACACTGGTATTACATCGGAATTAAATACAAATGGCACAATGCCGCCATAAGTGCAAGAATAGAGACTCCTCTTACAGTCGGTACTTTGAGCATTCCCTGTGAGACCAGTATTAGTTTCCGATACACCACTGCAGGTACAATGTATTCCTTGTACCTTCACATTGACGATGAAACACAGGAATCGCATCGGAATTAAATACAAAAGGCACAATGCCGCCTTAAATACAAGAATAGAGACTCTTCTTACAGTCGGTGCTTTGAGCATTCCCTGTGAGACCAGTATTAGTTTCCGATACACCACTGCAGGTTCAATGTATTCCTTAGACATCCACATTGGCGGTGAAACATTGAAATTACATCGGAATTAAATACAAATGGCACAATGCCGCCATAAGTGCAAGAATAGAGAATCCTCTTACAGTCGGTGCTTTGAGCATTCCCTGTGAGACCAGTATTAGTTTCCGATACACCACTGCAGGTACAATGTATTCCTTGTACCTTCACATTGACGATGAAACACAAAAATCGCATCGGAATTAAATACAAAAGGCACAATGCCGCCTTAAGTACAAGAATAGAGACTCTTCTTACAGTCGGTGCTTTGAGCATTCCCTGTGAGACCAGTATTAGTTTCTGATACACCACTGCAGGTTCAATGTATTCCTTGGACATTCACATTGACGATGAAACACAGAAATCGCATCGGAATTAAATACAAAAGGCACAATGCCGCCTTACGTACAAGAATAGAGGCTCTTCTTACAGTCGGTGCTTTGAGCATTCCCTGTGAGACCAGTATTAGTTTCTGATACACCACTGCAGGTTCAATGTATTCCTAGGACATACACATTGACGATGAAACACAGAAATCACATCGGAACTAAATATAAAATGCACAATGCCGCAATAAGTACAAGAATAGAGACTCTTCTTACAGTCGGTGCTTTGAGCATTCCCTGTGAGACCAGTATTAGTTTCCGATACACCACTGCAGGTTCAATGAATTCCTTAGACATACACATTGACGATGAAACACTGAAATTACATCGGAATTAAATACAAAAGGCACAATGCCGCCATAAGTGCAAGAATAGAGACTATTCTTACAGTCGGTGCTTTGAGCTTTCCCTGTGAGCCCAGTATTACTTTCCGATACACCACACCAGGTTCAATGTATTCCTTGGAACTTCACATTGACGATGAAACACAGAAATCGCATCGGAATTAAATACAAAAGGCACAATGCCGCCTTAAGTACAAGAATTGAGACTCTTCCTACAGTCGATGCTTTGAGCATTCCCTGTGAGACTAGTATTTGTTTCCGATACACCACTGCAGGTTCAATGGATTCCTTGGACATACGCATTGACGATGAAACACAGAAATCGCCTCGGAATTAATACAAAAGGCACAATGCCGCAATAAGCACAAGAATAGAGACTCTTCTTACAGTCGGTGCTTTGAGCATTTCCTGTGAGACCAGTATTAGTTTCCGATACACCACTGCAGTTTCAATGTATTACTTAGACACACACATTGACGATGAAACACTGAAATTACATTTTAATTAAATACAAAAGGCACAATGCCACCATAAGTGCAAGTATAGAGACTCCTCTTACAGTCGGTGCTTTGAGCATTCCCTGTGAGATCAGTATTAGTTTCCGATACACCACTGCAGGTACAATGTATTCCTTGTACCTTCACATTGACGATGAAACACAGAAATCGCATTGGAATTAAATGCAAAAGGCACAATGCCGCCTTAAGTACAAGAATAGAGACTCTTCTTACAGTCGGTGGTTTGAGCATTGCCTGTGAGACCAGTAATAGTATCCGATACACCACTGCAGGTTCAATGTATTCCTTGGACTTTCACATTGACGATGAAACACAGAAATGGCATCGGAATCAAATACAAAAGGCACAATGCCGCCTTAAGTACAAGAATAAAGACTCTTCTTACAGTCGGTTCTTTGAGCTTTCCCTGTGAGACCAGTATTAGTTTCCGATACACCACTGCAGGTTCAATGTATTCCTTGGACCTTCACATTGACGATGAAACACAGAATTCGCATCGGAATTAAATACTAAAGGCATAATGCCGCCTTCAGTACAAGAATAGAGTCTCTTCTTACAGTCGGTGCTTTGAGCATTTCCTGTGAGACCAGTATTAGTTTCCGATACACCAATGCAGGTTCAATGTATTCCTTGGACCTTCACATTGACGATGAAACACAGAGATCGAATCGGAACTAAATACAAAAGGCACAATGCCGCAATAAGTACAAGAATATAGACTCTTCTTACAGTCGGTGCTTTGAGCATTCCCTGTGAGGCCAGTATTAGTTTCCGATGCACCACTGCAGGTTCAATGTATTCCTTAGACATACACATTGACGATGAAACACTGATATTACATCGGAATTAAATACAAATTGCACAATGCCGCCATAAGTGCAAGAATAGAGACTCCTCTTACAGTCGGTGCTTTGCGCATTCCCTGTGAGACCAGTATTAGTTTCCGATACACCACTGCAGGTTCAATGTATTCCTTAGACACACACATTGGCGGTGAAACATTGAAATTACATCGGAATTAAATACAAATGGCACAATGCCGCCATAAGTGCAAGAATAGAGACTCCTCTTACAGTCGGTGCTTTGAGCATTCCCTGTGAGACCAGTATTAGTTTCCGATACACCACTGCAGGTACAATGTATTCCTTGTACCTTCACATTGACGATGAAACACAAAAATCGCATCGGAATTAAATACAAAAGGCACAATGCCGCCTTAAGTACAAGAATAGAGACTCTTCTTACAGTCGGTGCTTTGAGCATTCCCTGTGAGACCAGTATTAGTTTCTGATACACCACTGCAGGTTCAATGTATTCCTTGGACATACACATTGACGATGAAACACAGAAATCACATCGGAACTAAATATAAAATGCACAAAGCCGCAATAAGTACAAGAATAGAGACTCTTCTTACAGTCGGTGCTTTGAGCATTCCCTGTGAGACCAGTATTAGTTTCCGATACACCACTGCAGGTTCAATGAATTCCTTAGACATACACATTGACGATGAAACACTGAAATTACATCGGAATTAAATACAAAAGGCACAATGCCGCCATAAGGGCAAGAATAGAGACTCCTCTTACAGTCGGTGCTTTGAGCTTTCCCTGTGAGACCAGTATTAGTTTCCGATACACCACACCAGGTTCAATGTATTCCTTGGACATACTCATTGACGATGAAACACTGAAATTACATCGGAATTTAATACAAAAGGAACAATGCCGCCTTAACGGCAAGATGAGTAAGACTTCTTAGAGTCTGTGCTTTGATCCTTTCCTGTGAGACCAGTATTAGTTTCCGATACACCACTGCAGGTTCAATGTATTCCTTGGACCTTCGCATTGACGATGAAACACAGAAATCGAATCGAAACTAAATACAAAAGGCACAATGCCGCAATAAGTACAAGAATAGAGCCTCTTCTTACAGTCGCTGCTTTGAGCATTCCCTGTGAGACCAGCATTAGTTTCCGATACACCACTGCAGGTTCAATGTATTCCTTAGACATACACATTGACGATGGAACACTGAAATTACATCGGAATTAAATACAAATGGCACAATGCCGCCTTAAGTGCAAGAATAGAGACCCCTCTTACAGTCGGTGCTTTGAGCATTCCCTGTGAGACCAGTATTAGCTTCTGATACACCACTGAAGGTTCAGTGTTTTCCTTGGACATATACATTGACGATGATACACAGAAATCGCATCGGAATTAATTACAAAAGGCACAATGCCGCCTTACGTACAAGAATAGAGACTCTTCTTACAGTCGGTGCTTTGAGCATTCCCTGTGAGACAAGTATTAGTTTCCGATACACCACTCCAGGTTCAATGTATTCCTTGGACATACTTATTGACGATGAAACACTGAAATTACATCGGAATTAAATACAAAACGAACAATGCCGCCTTAACTGCAAGATGAGTGAGACTTCTTTGAGTCTGTGCTTTGATCCTTTCCTGTGAGACCAGTATTAGTTTCCGATACACCACTGCAGGTTCAATGTATTCCATGGACCTTCGCATTGACGATGAAACACAGAAATTGCATCGGAACTAAATACAAAATGCACAATGCCGCAATAAGTACAAGAATAGAGGCTCTTCTTACAGTCGGTGCTTTGAGCATTCCCTGTGAGACCAGTATTAGTTTCCGATACACCACTGCAGGTTCAATGAATTCCTTAGACATACACATTGACGATGAAACACTGAAATGACATCGGAAGTAAATACAAAAGTCACAATGCCGCCATAAGTGCAATAATAGAGACTCTTCTTACAGTCGGTGCTTTGACCTTTCCCAGTGAGACCAGTATTAGTTTCCGATACACCACTGCGGGTTCAATGTATTCCTTAGACATACACATTGCCGAAGAAACACTGAAATTACATTGGAATTAAATACAAACGTCACAATGCCGCCATAAGTGCAAGAATAGAGACTCTTCTTACAGTCGGTGCTTTGAGCATTCCCTGTGAGACCAGTATTAGTTTCCGATACTCCACTGCAGGTACAATGTATTCCTTGTACCTTCACATTGACGATGAAACACATGAATCGCATCGGAATTAAATACAAAAGGCAGAATGCCGCCTTAAGTACAAGAATAGAGACTCTTCTTACAGTCGGTGCTTTGAGCATTCCCTGTGAGACCAGTATTAGTTTCCGATACACCACTCCAGGTTCAATGTATTTCTTGGAGATACTCAATGACGATGAAACACTGAAATTACATCGGAATTAAATACAAAAGGAACAATGCCGCCTTAACTGCAAGATGAGTGAGACTTCTTAGAGTCTGTGCTTTGATCCTTTCCTGTGAGACCGGTATTAGTTTCCGATACACCACTGCAGGTTCAATGTATTCCTTGGACCTTCGCATTGACGATGAAACACTGAAATCACGTCGGAACTAAATACAAAAGGCACAATGCCGCAATAAGTACAAGAATAGAGCCTCTTCTTACAGTCGGTGATTTGAGCATTCCCTGTGAGACCAGTATTAGTTTCCGATACACCACTGCAGATTCAATTTATTCCTTAGACATACACATTGACGATGAAACACTGAAATTACATCGGAATTAAATACAAATGGCACAATGCCGCCATAAGTGCAAGAATAGAGACTCCTCTTACAGTCGGTGCTTTGAGCATTCCCTGTGAGACCAGTATTAGTTTCCGATACACCACTGCAGGTACAATGTATTCCTTGTACCTTCACATTGACGATGAAACACAGAAATCGCATCGGAATTAAATACAAAAGGCACAATGCCGCCTTAAGTACAAGAATAGAGACTCTTCTTACAGTCGGTGCTTTGAGCATTCCCTGTGAGACCAGTATTAGTTTCTGATACACCACTGAAGGTTCAATGTATTCCTTGGACATACACATTGACGATGAAACACAGAAATCGCATCGGAATGAATTACAAAAGGCACAATGCCGGCTTACGTACAAGAATAGAGACTCTTCTTACAGTCGGTGCTTTGAGCATTCCCTGTGAGACAAGTATTAGTTTCTGATACACCACTGCAGGTTCAATGTATTCCTTGGACATACACATTGACGATGAAACACAGAAATCGCATCGGAATTATATACAAAAGGCACAATGCCGCCTTACGTACAAGAATAGAGACTCTTCTTACAGTCGGTGCTTTGAGCGTTCCCTGTGAGACCAGTATTAGTTTCCGATACACCACTTGTGATGTTACAAAATAGAAGTGATGTTGCTATTCAATGGAAAGTTGGAAATTGAGATTTAACTAACTATTTTATCAATCACAATTGGCGTAAGAATCATGGATTGACCATTGTCATAAAATATTGCATTATGAGATGTGAATAGTTTTTACTTGCGGTTTCGCGTGGCTTGAGGCAGTCACAACTAGCGTGCTATTGATTAAGAAGTTGCGTTATCGTCTTTGTAATTACTTCATGATCGTAGATACGATCATACCCGGTTGTGAAGTTATTGTTATGACAAAAAATATTTCCTAAGGGACCAGAAAGTTCTTAAGGGCGCAAAAACAACTGTAACATCACACAAAAGAGAAATTCAATATTAAAGCTGATGCAAGAAGACGATAAAACAGTTTTCTTTTTATCAATGTAACACGCACATTGGACTGCTTATCTTGGAGTCTGTAATATTAGCAAAATGCATAATTAAAATGAAAATAATACTGAGGAGATAATAGAAATGAGCACTGCTAAATGATTCAGTATTCCCAGAACAAATATTTATTATAACTAAAACATATATCGTACCTTAAGCTTAATACTACAATGACGGTAGATTTTTATGTCCATATCATGTCCATTGAGCGCTCTTTTATATAGCCATTGTCCTCTTGAGTCGCTCGTGCTTCGTCACGGTAAGTTACAACAGTTCTTCTTCCTTCACTTCACTCAAAACTTAGACGGAACACGTTTTTATTTATTTAGTAAAAATAATTAGATCAGACCGCCACAAATCTGCGTCCGTCTTACTCGAGAAAATCAGTAAAAGTCTTTTTAGCGCTCAAGGCTTCATTTGTTCTCCAGCGAACAAAATAGTGAAGGATCGCATATCCATCCGTACTTTTCTGTTTATATTGCCGCCCAAAGACGACGAATTACATTATCTAGAAAATTCCACCGTCGCCATGCGACGCCTTATTATATATTAATCATTCTTTATAAACAAGTATTTGCCTTCTGGCTGAATTTGCTGTTTTAATTAAGCCAAAAATAGCGAATATCACATTGCCTCCCATGAGGAGAGAGGGAATGCCGAAGGATTACCTCGATCCTCATGTCCTCATGAGATATTCGTGATTTTTTGTGTGACATTTACATAACGTTACTGGCGTACAAAGTACATAAATTGAAATCACATTTATAAACATATATCCGATATTTATCATTTTTCAAAATAAAGTTTTTCATTCTTTGTTCATCAGTCACTTCATTCCATAATACCAAGATTAACATTTATGTGCATATTTAAGTTTGGTCCATATTTGCTTATAACAATAAGTGAACGTTCATTTCGCACTTCAGGGGATAGAATTCAGGAATTACTTTCTCTTGAGCTTAACAACTAATACATGAGTACAGTGAGTGCTTATTTTCACTAAACTAGAGTGGACAATGTTCGAGCATCTGTTGACCCATTGTGGTTCAATTACAGTTTAATAACGTAGCACTACACTTCATGATGCTTTCACTTTCTGTGTTAGCTGTCTACGGCGTTCATCATGCAGTACATCTGTCCTTTCCGCTGTGGTGCCAGGTATTCATGCGGCTTCCCGGGTTTTTATTTACAATATGAAACAGAAGAAGTGGAAAATTATTAGTATAACTTATGACCTATTGGATACATTTGTTAAGGATCGGGACTGGTCTGGAGTTTAGGGTCTTCCTATAGTGCACATTCATTTTCTTTGTCCATCAAGAGACAGGTTTATAATTCATTTTAGCAGTGTTCAGGAGTGCCGGTATTAATGGCTTTAAGGTCTCAGTAATCTAACAATTTACTTCTCACTCATCTTAACTTCAACTCAAGAAAATCGCTTAATTTACATATGAAAATGTAGTCACACAAGTGTACAAATGTCTTTCCTCCAGTATGTACGATTGAAGTCATGGCGGTTAGCAGTTTAAAGTTTGGATTGTTTCGTCACCCACACGTCAGCCACTCACAGCGGCTGCACAGTGTTGCGTGAGCTCCAATACTTAGTATCCGTTCGCGCTCAGGCTGTAACAGAGCTGCTCGTCGTCGATTGCTCCCTTTTTTTTTTTTTTTTTTTTGTGAACTTCGTATCACACGAGTGCATCGCTACAAACATCTCGCGCGCGTTTTCCACCGGAGGAGCCGGACACTGAAGCTGCCTCCATACTTCTCTGTCAACTGCCCCCCATGAGGCTCACAGGTAAGTGACGAAGAATGTTTTAGCTGTCGCTGCACTTAGAACAACACTGAACTTTGCGTTGCACCTGTTGTCGTAGCCTTGACTTCCTTTTTTACACTTGCAGTACAACACTACCACTAGTATACAGTGAACAGTTATTTTTATTATGCACGTCGCACTTTAGTGTGCATCTTCACACAGCATTCGTGCTTAGTTCCTTCGCCGATAGAGTTCATTTACAAAACAATCAATTTTGCACGTTTCCTCCACTGGTATAGTAAGACTTATATTCTACTATTTACAAAATATCACTTACGACAATAGGTCTCCCTCTTCGCTTCATGTACTCAGCAATCGTTCTCTGTTAAAAAAAAATAGGGTAACGCGTGTCTACTATTTTTCGCATGAATGGAATTACCGACAGTTCACTGGGTTTACACAACCGGTCCATAACAAACATTACTAAAGCTAGCGAAGTTCATCACGCTACGTGTCTCATTTCTCATAAGCACTGCTTTGCCCCGAAGCACATGTGCCTTTTACAAGTCGACCCTTGGTGTGGGTTAATGAACCAAGATCAAAAGGAACGGGCACAAGGAAAATGGATTTCATAAGAGGAGTGTCTTAGGAGACATTTTTGCAATAAAATCTTCATGTAAATCAAATTATCATAATAAACATAGGCACATATATAAATTTCAACCTCTTTCATTACAGCATGCTTTGCTACTTCTACGTCTTACTCTGGTTATAGTCAGTATTATGTTTAAATATCACTGCATTGCTTGTTCTTTAGATTAGCCTTCAATTAGGGTATTGAATGGTCGCTAGATTACACTACAATTTTCTGAAGATCTTTACTTGGACTTATTTATGATACAGGGGGCTTGCTGTGTGGTTATTTAGTACCTTTATTCGACTGAAATCAATTCGTCAGCTAACATTCCTCATATACTCTTTACATTGGGCACAGATCGCAGGGAAATAGTTTACTTTCATAGCAATTAATGGCCTCGTGGAGTACTTACGCTACATTATTGATGCTTCATGGTTTGCCTCTATTTGTACTGTATTTCACCTAACTTAGTTTACTACAGCTTATTGTCTCCTTGCGTGAACACATGTGGGTTACCACTTGTTTTTCCATTTAACAGCACGCTTTAACTGAACTTTAAGCTATTTCTTCTACTCCTGTCCACTGTCTGGACTGTTTGACCATGTACCTTTATTTTTTTTTTTTTTTTTTTTTTTTAAGCAGGTAATTTGGGCTTTTACAACAGAACTTCAAGTACTTACATTACTAAAAATAAATCTATAAATCTTCTTGTACCGTGAGAGAAGTGCTTATTTACGCATCCTTCTCCATTTCTCACCTTTACATATTTATTTAGCTCCGGGCAATCACCTCGAAAGCACTTTTTTTCTTATTACTAACTTAAAATTAAATTGAAATTATTGGTGCAACCCCTATTTCCTGCTTCAGCTTGTTGAAGAAATATCAGTTCAATGTCCATCACTACAAACAATTTTTCCATACATAGCATTTAATACTTAAAGTTTACATGTAGTAGCCGTTACCATGTAATCAGTGCGCTGTTCAACACAATACTTATTATTAACAGTTCACACAAGGAAATTTCCAGTAAGCAAGAGGCAGGAAACCGAAACAGATTCTATCTGCAGTTGAAGCTGCGTCTGTAAACTAACTCTCTGTTTCAATGGACCAATCGCTCCCGATATGGAGCACCCCTGAATCGGCAATGATAAAACTTTTGAAACAGAAGACACCTGTCTGAAGAGACATGGTGACATGACATTGATGTTTGTTCCTGTATCAACAACGGCTGTGACAGGAATGTTAGTAATAGAAATCTTAATCGAAGCCTGGACCTGTTCATCATAAATGTCGTTAATGTCTTGAGCTTTGTCAGGTGCAAGGTCATCTCGTAAGTCGGTCTCACGGTCGTACCGTATCGCATTAACATACTCAGAATCAGAGGATTCCTTAGTGCCCCCACTCAAAATTCGCAGCGACCTCTTTGAGGCTGAGAGGCGCTGCCTCTAATTTTCCGCAGGATGTTTAACCTGTTTGTTATTCATGGCCTTAAGTGTTTGTTCCGTTTCATATTGGTGCTGGTTATGTGGTACAAATGCCGGTGTAGAGGGGTAAAATCCACTGGGTGCATTCACTTGTGAATAAAATACTTGAGACGGCTGCTGTCGCCCGATCTTTTGGTTGCCGGCAAAACCATTTCCTTGTGAAGGAAAGTTCACATTTGGTGCCATTTGAAAATTGTTCCGCGGTCCTCTATTCTGTGAAAAGTTGTTCTGATGTGCTGGGTGGCCTCCGCCTGGCCCATGCCACTTACTATATTTCGACCTATAACTTTGATTGTACACTGGCCCATTTGAAAAATTACCAATCGTTTGTGGAGAATTTCAATACTGCTCAGGCGCAGAATTAAAGGGTGGGTTTCCGTACTGATGTTGTACCTGGTGGTTGTAAATTGGGTGGTATCTCTGCTGATTACTGTAATTGGTTTTCTGCTTCCCTTTAAAGTTATTGCCGTTTGCGTTTTGATAACCGCTGGCAGGTTGGTAACAGCGGTCGCAGTAGCTCGCTCTCTCCTTGGGCGCATTGTTGTCCGCGTGCGATGCATTCTGCTGGCTGCCAGGGAAGAATTTGCCGCTGCCAACCTTGGAGCGCACATCCTCGCTAATTAAATCTAAGGAATCCAGCGCAGAAAGGAATGCATTCGTGTCTTCTTCGGACACATTTACTAGTTTCTCTCTAATAGACACAGGGAGTTTGCTTTTGAGAATCATAATTACGTCCTTGGAAGAAATCGGAGAATCCCAGAATTTAATTTTTGCTAGATACTTCTCAAAGTATCGCCGGAGACTTCCATGCTTCTCATTGAAAATTTCCGCACCATACACCTCCTTCCTTAATCTTTGCTGTACCCCATTACTCCAAAATTTTGCCAAGAACATTTTCTCAAACTCTTCATAATTCCTACACGTGTCTACCATTTCCGTTCCCCATAATGCTGCATCACCAGAAATAAAGCCAGTGACGAACTGAATACGCTGTCTGTCTGTCCAGCTCCTGGGAAATATGCCGGAAAAATTCTTTAGGAACACGATGGGGTGTATTTCTCGCTTCTGCGGATGAAAAACAGGAAAAGTGCGATGCTTAATCACACTTTCCTCTTGCATTAAACTCACAATTGTGGGCGGATCATTTATTTTCCCTACTCGGGACTCAACATGACTGTCGTTTTGCATGTAATCAGGCGGTGAACGATAAGGAGTTGACTGACATTCGTCACCGTCTAAAGAGCTGTTCCCTATAGTTTGCGTATGTGTGTGCGGATTTTCTACCCAGTTTCTCAGCATTCTGACTTCGTCCACTACTTGCTGCTTCCACTCGGGAAGATCCCGTGTAAGTGTCCTCCGAATCTGTCCCAATTCAGAAACTACTGTGTCTCCCGACTTACAAGGAGCAGCTAAGATTTCATAAGTTACATCCTTGACAGTCTCCCTAAGCTCCTCCCTGACCTTCTTTTCGATAAAAATATCTTTACCCTTTATCCATTCACTGTAGTGTTCCGACAATGCCTCCGCGTGTGCTTTCACGGTGCTCTTAACCTGTTCCTCGATATTGATTGAGTCTATCTGCCTCGACAGATCCTCTACTACACCTTCAATGTCAGATACTGCATTTCTAACTGAGTTTATTTCTTTGGTAGCTGCCTGAATTTTTGTGTTTAATGTTCCAGATACTTCAGCTATTTCACTTTTCACCTGTTTCTGCATTTTCTGAATTTGATCACTGATCTTAGTTTGCACCTCACCCAAATGGGTATTTAATTCAGCCGTAATTTCTTTATGCAGATCTGTTTTGATTGTGCCTAGCTCTGTTTTTAATGATTCGCTTACAGCATCTAGTCGGGCGTTAACAATCTCATTTTGTGTTTTTATAGTCTCATTTTGTGTTTTTATATTCTCATTTACTGCGTCAAACTGTTGTTTCAGCATTTCCATTAACGCACCGAGGTCATTTGTAGCTGCAGCGGGACGAGTTCGGACTTCAGGGTCACTTTCCCCTGTTACAGACATGGTTAGTTCAGTTTCCACACGGGAACATACCATTCGCGATCGTAAAGGGTATGGAATACTATTAACGTCTTCACTCCCGTCTCCTGTTGTCACCTGTCTCTGTTTACTATCTGCCATTTTCGTCAGTAAATCAGGTGCTACGCAAGGCTTTCGTCGTTTGTCAGTGACGTGGTGAGTCCGCTAAGAGCACCACTGCATGTTCAATGTATTCCATGGACATTCGCATTGACGATGAAACACAGAAATCGCATCGGAACTAAATACAAAATGCACAATGCCGCAATAAGTACAAGAATAGAGACTCTTCTTACAGTCGGTGGTTTGAGCATTCCCTGTGAGACCAGTATTAGTTTCCGATACACCACTGCAGGTTTAATGAATTCCTTAGACATACACATTGACGATGAAACACTGAAATTACATCGGAAGTAAATACAGAAGGCACAATGCCGCCTTAAGTACAAGAATAGAGACTCTTCTTATAGTCGGAGATTTGAGCATTCCCTGTGAGACCAGTATTAGTTTCCGATACACCACCGCAGGTTCAATGCATTCCTTGGACATACACATTGACGATGAAACACAGAACTCGCATCGGAATTAAATACAAAAAGCACAATGCCGCATTTCGTACAAGAATAGAGACTCTTCTTACAGTCGGTGCTTTGAGCATTCCCTGTGAGAGCAGTATTAGTTTCCGATACACCACTCCAGGTTCAATGTTTTCCCTGGACATACTCATTAACGATGAAACACTGAAATTACATCGGAATTAAATACAAAAGGAACAATGCCGATATAACTGCAAGGTGAGTGAGACTTCTTTGAGTCTGTGCTTTGATCCATTCCTGTGAGACCAGTATTAGTTTCCGATACACCACTGCAGGTTCAATGTATTCCATGGACCTTCGCATTGACGATGAAACACAGAAATCGCATCGGAACTAAATACAATATGCACAATGCCGCAATAAGTACAAGAATAGAGACTCTTCTTACAGTCGGTGCTTTGAGCATTCCCAGTGAGACCAGTTATTAGTTTCCGATACACCACTGCAGGTTCAATGAATTCCTTAGACATACACATTGACGATGAAACACTGAAAGTACATCGGAATTAATTACAAAAGGCACAATGCCGTCATAAGTGCAAGAATAGAGACTCTTCTTACAGTCGGTGCTTTGAGCTTTCCCAGTGAGACCAGTATTAGTTTCCGATACACCACTGCAGGTACAATGTATTCCTTAGACATACACATTGCCGAAGAAACACTGAAATTACATTGGAATTAAATACAAAAGTCACAATGCCGCCATAAGTGCAAGAATAGAGAATTTTCTTACAGTCGGTGCTTTGAGCATTCCCTGTGAGACCAGTATTAGTTTCCGATACACCACTGCAGGTTCAATGTATTCCTTGGACCTTCACGTAGACGATGAAACACAGAAATCGCATTGGAATTAAATGCAAAAGGCACAATGCCGCCTTAAGTACAAGAATAGAGACTCTTCTTACAGTCGGTGCTTTGATAATTCCCTGTGAGACCAGTATTAGTTTCCGATATACCACCGCAGGTTCAATGCATTCCTTGGACATACACATTGACGATGAAACACAGAACTCGCATCGGAATTAAATACAAAAGGCACAATGCCGCATTTCGTACAAGAACAGAGACTCTTCTTACAGTTGGTGCTTTGAGCATTCCCTGTGAGAACAGTATTAGTTTCCGATACACCACTCCAGGATCAATGTTTTCCCTGGACATACTCATTGACGGTGAAACACTGAAATACATCGGAATTAAATACAAAAGGAACAATGCCGATATAACTGCAAGGTGAGTGAGACTTCTTAGAGTTTGTGCTTTGATCCTTTCCTGTGAGACCAGTATTAGTTTCCGATACACCACTGCAGGTTCAATGTATTCCTTGGACCTTCGCATTGACGATGAAACACAGAAATCATATCGGAATGAAATACAAAAGGCACAATGCCGCCTTAAGTACAACAATAGAGACTCTTCTTACAGTCGGTGTTTGAGCATTACCTGCGAGACCAGTATTAGTTTCCGATACACCACTGCAGATTCAATGTATTCCTTGGACATACACATTGACGATGAAACACAGAAATCACATCCTAACTAGAAACAAAAGGCACAATGCCGCCTTACGTACAACAATAGAGACTCTTCTTACGGGCGGTGCTTTGAGCATTACCTGTGAGACCAGTATTAGTTCCCGATACACCACTCCAGGTTCAATGTATTCCTTGGACATACTCATTGACGATGAAACACTGAAATTACATCGGAATTAAATAGAAAAGGAACAATGCCGCCTTAACTGCAAGATGAGTGAGACTTCTTAGAGTCTGTGCTTTGATCCTTTCTACTGTGAGACTAGTATTAGTTTCCGATACACCATTGCAGGTTCAATGTATTCCTTGGACCTTCGCATTGACGATGAAAAACAGAAATCGAATCGGAACTAAATACAAAAGGCACAATGCCGCAATATGTACAAGAATAGAGACTCTTCTTACAGTCGGTGCTTTGAGCATTCCCTGTGAGACCTGTATTAGTTTCCGATACACCACTGCAGATTCAATGTATTTCTTGGACATACACATTGACGATGAAACACAGAAATCACATCGGAATTAAATACAGAAGGCAACTGCCGCCTTACGTACAAGAGGAGAGACTCTTCTTACGGTCGGTGCTTTGAGCATTACCTGTGAGACCAGTATTAGTTTCCGATACACCACTCCAGGTTCAATGTATTCCTTGGACATACTCATTGACGATGAAACACTGAAATTACATCGGAATTAAATACAAATGGCACAATGTCGCCATAGGTGCAAGAATAGAGACTCCTCTTAATGTCGGTGCTTTGAGCATTCCCTGTGAGACCAGTATTAGTTTCCGATACACCACAGCAGGTACAGTGTATTCCTTGTACCTTCACATCGACGATGAAACACAGAAATCGCATCGGAATTAAATAAAAAAGGCATTATGCCGCCTTAAGTACAAGAATAGAGTCTCTTCTAACAGTCGGTGCTTTGAGCATTCCCTGTGAGACCAGTATTAGTTTGTGATACACCACTGCAGGTTCAATGTATTCCTTGGACATACACATTGACGATGAAACACAGATATCGCAACGGAATTAAATACAAAAGGCACAATGCCGCCTTACGTACAAGAATAGAGACTCTTCTTACAGTCGGTGCTTTGAGCATTACCTGTGAGACCAGTATTAGTTTCCGATACACCACTCAAGGTTCAATGTATTCCTTGGACATACTCATTGAGGATGAAACACTGAAATTACATCGGAATTAAATACAAAAGGAACAATGCCGCCTTAACTGCAAGATGAGTGAGACTTCTTAGAGTCTGTGCTTTGATCCTCTCTACTGTGAGACCAGTATTAGTTTCCGATACACCACTGCAGGTTCAATGTATTCCTTGGACCTTCGCATTGACGATGAAACACAGAAATCGAATCGGAACTAAATACAAAAGGCACAATGCCGCAATAAGTACAAGAATAGAGACTCTTCTTACAGTCGGTGCTTTGAGCATTCCCTGTGAGACCTGTATTAGTTTCCGATACACCACTGCAGGTTCAATGTATTCCTTAGACATACACATTGACGATGAAACACTGAAATTACATCGGAATTAAATACAAATGGCACAATGCCACCATAAGTGCAAGAATAGAGACTCCTCTTACAGTCGGTGCTTTGAGCATTCCCTCTGAGACCAGTATTAGTTTCCGATACACCACTGCAGGTACAATGTATTCCAGAGACATACACATTGCCGAAGAAACTCTGATATTACATTGGAATTAAATACAAAAGTCACAATGCCGCCATAAGTGCAAGAATAGAGACTCTTCTTACAGTCGGTGCTTTGAGCATTCCCTGTGAGACCAGTATTAGTTTCCGATACACCACTGCAGGTACAATGTATTCCTTGGACCTTCACATAGACGATGAAACACAGAAATCGCATCGGAATTAAATGCAAAAGGCACAATGCCGCCTTAAGTACAAGAATAGAGACTCTTCTTACAGTCGGTGCTTTGAGCATTCCCTGTGAGACCAGTATTAGTTTCCGATACACCACCGCAGGTTCAATGCATTCCTTGGACATACACATTGTCGATGAAACACAGAACTCGCATCAGAATTAAATGCACAAGGCATAATGCCACATTTCGTACAAGAATAGAGACTCTTCTTACAGTCGGTGCTTTGAGCATTCCCTGTGAGACCAGTATTAGTTTCCGATACACCACTCCAGGTTCAATGTTTTCCCAGGACATACTCATTGACGATGAAACACTGAAATTACATCGGAATTAAATACAAAATGAACAATGCCGATATAACTGCAAGGTGAGTGAGACTTCTTAGAGTCTGTGCTTTGATCCTTTCCTGTGAGACCAGTATTAGTTTCCGATACACCACTGCAGGTTCAATGTATTCTTTGGACCTTCGCATTGACGATGAAAACAGAAGTCATATCGGAATGAAATACAAAAGGCACAATGCAGCCTTAAGTACAAGAATAGAGACTCTTCTTACAGTCGGTGTTTGAGCATTCCCTGTGAGACCAGAATTAGTTTCCGATACACCACTGCAGATTCAATGTATTCCTTGGATATATACATTGACGATGAAACAGAGAAATCACATCGGAATTAAATACAAAAGGCACAATGCCGCCTTACGTACAAGAGGAGAGACTCTTCTTACGGTCGGTGCTTTGGGCAGTACCTGTGAGACCAGTATTAGTTTCCGATACGCCACTCCAGGTTCAATGTATTCCTTGGACATACTCATTGACGATGAAACACTGAAATTACATTAGAATTAAATACAAATGAAACAATGCCGCCTTAACTGCAAGATGAGTGAGACTTCTTAGAGTCTGTGCTTTGATCCTGTCTACTGTGAGACCAGTATTAGTTTCCAATACACCACTGCAGGTTCCATGTATTCCTTGGACCTTCGCATTGACGATGAAACACGAAATCGAATCCGAGCTAAATACAAAAGGCACAATGCCGCAATAAGTACAAGAATAGAGACTCTTCTTACAGTCGGTGCTTTGAGCATTCCCTGTGAGACCAGTATTAGTTTCCGATACACCACTGCAGGTTCAATGTATTCCTTAGACATACACATTGACGATGATACACTGAAATTACATCGGAATTAAATACAAATGCACAATGCCGCCATAAGTGCAGGAATAGAGACCCCTCTTTCAGTCGGTGGTTTGAGCATTCCCTGTGAGACCAGTATTAGTTTCCGATACACCACTGCAGGTTCAATGTATTCCTTAGACATACACATTGCCGAAGAAACACAGAAATCACATCGGAATTACATACAAAAGGCACAATGCCGCCTTACGTCTTACGTACAAGAATAGAGACTCTACTTACGGTCCGTGCTTTGAGCATAACCTGGGAGACCAGTATTAGTTTCCGATACGCCACAGCAGGTACAATGTATTCCTTGTACCTTCACACTGACGATGAAACACAGAAATCGCATCGGAATTAAATACAAAAGGCACAATACCGCCTTAAGTACAAGATTAGAGACTCTTCTAACAGTCGGTGCTTTGAGCATTCCCTGTGACACCAGTATTAGTTTCTGATACACCACTGCAGGTTCAATGTATTCCTTGGACATACACATTGACGATGAAACACAGATATCGCATCGGAATTAAATACAAAAGGCACAATGCCGCCTTACGTACAAGAATAGAGACTCTTCTTACAGTTGGTGCTTTGAGCATTACCTGAGAGACCAGTATTAGTTTCCGATACACCACTCAAGGTTCAATGTATTCCTTGGACATACTCATTGACGATGAAACACTGAAATTACATCGGAATTAAATACAAACGGAACAATACTGCCTTAACAGCAAGATGAGTGAGACTTCTTTGAGTCTGTGCTTTGATCCCTTCCTGTGAGACCAGTATTAGTTTCCGATACACCAATGCAGGTTCAATGTATTCCACGGACCTTCGCATTGAAGATGAAACACAGAAATCGCATCGGAACTGAATACAAAATGCACAATGTCGCAATAAGTACAAGAATAGAGACTCTTCTTACAGTCGGTACTTTGAGCATTCCCTGTGAGACCAGTATTAGTTTCCGATACACCACTGCAGGTTCAATGAATTATTTAGACATACACATTGACGATGAAACACTGAAATTACATCGGAATTAAATACAAAAGGCACAATGCCGCGTTAAGTACAAGAATTGAGACCCATCTTACAGTCGGTGCTTTGAGCATTCCGTGTGAGACCAGTATTAGTTTCCGATACACCACCGCAGGTTCAATGCATTCCTTGGACATACACATTGACGATGAAACACAGAACTCGCATCGGAATTAAATACAAATGGCACAATGCCGCCTTTCGTACAAGAATAGAGACTCTTCTTATAGTCGGTGCTTTGAGCATTCCCTGTGAGACCAGTATTAGTTTCCGATACACCACTCCAGGTTCAATGTTTTCCTTGGACATACTCATTGACGATGAAACACTGAAATTACATCGGAATTAAATACAAAAGGAACAATGCCGATATAACTGCAAGGTGAGTGGGACTTCTTAGAGTCTGTGCTTTGATCCTTTCCTGTGAGACCAGTGTTAGTTTCCGATACACCACTGCAGGTTCAATGTATTCCTTGGACCTTCGCATTGACGATGAAACACAGAAATCGCATCGGAATTAAATACAAAAGGCACAATGCCGCCTTAAGTACAGGAATAGAGACTCTTCTTACAGTCGGTGTTTGAGCATTCCCTGTGAGACCAGTATTAGTTTCCGATACACCACTGCAGATTCAATGTATTCCTTGGACATACACATTGACGATGAAACACAGAAATCACATCGGAATTAAATACAAAAGGCACAATGCCGCCTTACGTACAAGAATAGAGACTCCTCTTACGGTCGGTGCTTTGAGCATTACCTGTGAGACCAGTATTAGTTCCCGATACACCACTCCAGGTTCAATGTATTCCTTGGACATACTCATTGACGATGAAACACTGAAATTACATCGGAATTAAATAGAAAAGGAACAATACCGCCTTAACTGCAAGATGAGTGAGACTTCTTAGAGTCTGTGCTTTGATCCCTTCTACTGTGAGACCAGTATTAGTTTCCGATACACCACTGCAGTTTCAAAGTATTCCTTAGACATACACATTGACGATGAAACACTGAAATTACATCGGAATTAAATACAAATGGCAAAATGCCGCCATAAGTGCAAGAATAGAGACTCCTCTTACAGTCGGTGCTTTGAGCATTCCCTCTGATACCAGTATTAGTTTCCGATACACCACTGCAGGTACAATGTATTCCTTAGACATACACATTGTCGATGAAACACAGAACTCGCATCGGAATTAAATACAAAAGGCACAATGCCACCTTTCGTACAAGAATAGAGACTCTTCTTACAGTCGGTGCTTTGAGCATTCCCTGTGAGACTAGTATTAGTTTCCGATACACCACTCCAGGTTTAAAAGTTTTCCCTGGACATACTCATTGACGATGAAACACTGAAATTACATCGGAATTAAATACAAAAGGAACAATGCCGATATAACTGCAAGGTGAGTGAGACTTCTTAGAGTCTGTGCTTTGATCCTTTCCTGTGAGACCAGTAATAGTTTCCGATACACCACTGCAGGTTCAATGTATTCTTTGGACCTTCGCATTGACGATGAAACACAGAAATCATATCGGAATGAAATACAAAAGGCACAATGCAGCCTTAAGTACAAGAATAGAGACTCTTCTTACAGTCGGTGTTTGAGCATTCCCTGTGAGTCCAGTATTAGTTTCCGATACACCACTGCAGATTCAATGTATTTCTTGGACATACACATTGACGATGAAACACAGAAATCACATCGGAATTAAATACAGAAGGCAACTGCCGCCTTACGTACAAGAGGAGAGACTCTTCTTACGGTCGGTGCTTTGAGCATTACCTGTGAGACCAGTATTAGTTTCCGATACACCACTCCAGGTTCAATGTATTCCTTGGACATACTCATTGACGATGAAACACTGAAATTACATCGGAATTAAATACAAATGGCACAATGTCGCCATAGGTGCAAGGATAGAGACTCCTCTTAATGTCGGTGCTTTGAGCATTCCCTGTGAGACCAGTATTAGTTTCCGATACACCACAGCAGGTACAGTGTATTCCTTGTACCTCCACATCGACGATGAAACACAGAAATCGCATCAGAATTAAATAAAAAAGGCATTATGCCGCCTTAAGTACAAGAATAGAGTCTCTTCTAACAGTCGGTGCTTTGAGCATTCCCTGTGAGACCAGTATTAGTTTCTGATACACCACTGCAGGTTCAATGTATTCCTTGGACATTCACATTGACGATGAAACACAGAAATCGCATCGGAATTAAATACAAAAGGCACAATGCCGCCTTACGTACAGGAATAGAGGCTCTTCTTACAGTCGGTGCTTTGAGCATTCCCTGTGAGACCAGTATTAGTTTCCGATACACCACTCCCGGTTCAATGTATTCCTTAGACCTACACATTGACGATGGAACACAGATATGGCATCGGAATTAGATACAAGTGGCACAATGCCGCCTTAAGTACAAGAATGTGGACTCTACTTACAGTCGGTGCTTTGAGCATTCCCTGTGAGACCAGTATTAGTTTCCGATACACCACTGCAGGTTCAATGTATTCCTTAGACATCCACATTGGCGGTGAAACATTGAAATTACATCGGAATTAAATACAAATGGCACAATGCCGCCATTAGTGCAAGAATAGAGACTCCTCTTACAGTCGGTGCTTTGAGCATTCCCTGTGAGACCAGTATTAGTTTCCGATACACCACTGCAGGTACAATGTATTCCTTGTACCTTCACATTGACGATGAAACACAAAAATCGCATCGGAATTAAATACAAAAGGCACAATGCCGCCTTAAGTACAAGAATAGAGACTCTTCTTACAGTCGGTGCTTTGAGCATTCCCTGTGAGACCAGTATTAGTTTCTGATACACCACTGCAGGTTCAATGTATTCCTAGGACATACACATTGACGATGAAACACAGAAATCACATCGGAACTAAATATAAAATGCACAATGCCGCAATAAGTACAAGAATTGAGACTCTTCTTACAGTCGGTGCTTTGAGCATTCCCTGTGAGACCAGTATTAGTTTCCGATACACCACTGCAGGTTCAATGAATTCCTTAGACATACACATTGACGATGAAACACTGAAATTACATCGGAATTAAATACAAAAGGCACAATGCCGCCATAAGTGCAAGAATAGAGACTATTCTTACAGTCGGTGCTTTGAGCTTTCCCTGTGAGCCCAGTATTACTTTCCGATACACCACACCAGGTTCAATGTATTCCTTGGACATACTCATTGACGATCAAACACTGAAATTACATCGGAATTTAATACAAAATGAACAATGCCGCCTTAACGGCAAGATGAGTAAGACTTCTTAGAGTCTGTCCTTTGATCCTTTCCTGTGAGACCAGTATTAGTTTCCGATACACCACTGCAGGTTCAATGTATTCCTTGGACCTTCGCATTGACGATGAAACACAGAAATCGAATCGGAACTAAATACAAAAGGCACAATGCCGCAATAAGTACAAGAATAGAGCCTCTTCATACAGTCGCTGCTTTGAGCATTCCCTGTGAGACCAGCATTAGTTTTCGATACACCACTGCAGGTTCAATGTATTCCTTAGACATACACATTGACGATGGAACACTGAAATTACATCGGAATTAAATACAAATGGCACAATGCCGCCTTAAGTGCAAGAATACAGACTCCTCTTACAGTCGGTGCTTTGAGCATTCCCTGTGAGACCAGTATTAGTTTCTGATACACCACAGAATGTTCAATGTATTCCTTGGACATACACATTGACGATGAAACACAGAAATCGCATCGGAATTAATTACAAAAGGCACCATGCCGCCTTACGTACAAGAATAGAGACTCTTCTTACAGTCGGTGCTTTGAGCATTCCCTGTGAGACAAGTATTAGTTTCCGATATACCACTGCAGGTTCAATGTATTCCTTGGACATACGCATTGACGATGAAACACAGAATTCGCATCGGAATTAAATACAAAAGGCACAATGCCACCCTACGTACAAGAATAGAGACTCTTCTTACATTCGGTGCTTTGAGCATTCCCTGTGAGACCGGTATTAGTTTCCGATACACCACTGCAGGTTCAATGTATTCCTTAGACATACACATTGACAATGAAACACAGAAATCGCATCGGAATTAAATGCAAAAGGCACAATGCCGCCGTAAGTGCCAGAATAGAGACCCTTCTTACAGTCGGTGCTTTGAGCATTCCCTGTGAGACCAGTATTAGTTTCCGATACACCTCAGCATGTACAATGTATTCCTTGGAACTTCACATTGACGATGAAACACAGAAATCGCATCGGAATTAAATACAAAAGGCACAATGCCGCCTTAAGTACAAGAATTGAGACTCTTCCTACAGTCGATGCTTTGAGCATTCCCTGTGAGACTAGTATTTGTTTCCGATACACCACTGCAGGTTCAATGGATTCCTTGGACATACGCATTGACGATGAAACACAGAAATCGCCTCGGAATTAATACAAAAGGCACAATGCCGCAATAAGCACAAGAATAGAGACTCTTCTTACAGTCGGTGTTTTGAGCATTTCCTGTGAGACCAGTATTAGTTTCCGATACACCACTGCAGTTTCAATGTATTACTTAGACACACACATTGACGATGAAACACTGAAATTACATTGGAATTAAATACAAAAGGCACAATGCCACCATAAGTGCAAGTATAGAGACTCCTCTTACAGTCGGTGCTTTGAGCATTCCCTGTGAGATCAGTATTAGTTTCCGATACACCACTGCAGGTACAATGTATTCCTTGTACCTTCACATTGACGATGAAACACAGAAATCGCATTGGAATTAAATGCAAAAGGCTCAATGCCGCCTTAAGTACAAGAATAGAGACTCTTCTTACAGTCGGTGGTTTGAGCATTGCCTGTGAGACCAGTAATAGTATCCGATACACCACTGCAGGTTCAATGTATTCCTTGGACTTTCACATTGACGATGAAACACAGAAATCGCATCGGAATCAAATACAAAAGGCACAATGCCGCCTTAAGTACAAGAATAAAGACTCTTCTTACAGTCGGTTCTTTGAGCTTTCCCTGTGAGACCAGTATTAGTTTCCGATACACCACTGCAGGTTCAATGTATTCCTTGGACCTTCACATTGACGATGAAACACAGAATTCGCATCGGAATTAAATACTAAAGGCATAATGCCGCCTTCAGTACAAGAATAGAGTCTCTTCTTACAGTCGGTGCTTTGAGCATTTCCTGTGAGACCAGTATTAGTTTCCGATACACCAATGCAGGTTCAATGTATTCCTTGGACCTTCACATTGACGATGAAACACAGAGATCGAATCGGAACTAAATACAAAAGGCACAATGCCGCAATAAGTACAAGAATATAGACTCTTCTTACAGTCGGTGCTTTGAGCATTCCCTGTGAGGCCAGTATTAGTTTCCGATGCACCACTGCAGGTTCAATGTATTCCTTAGACATACACATTGACGATGAAACACTGATATTACATCGGAATTAAATACAAATGGCACAATGCCGCCATAAGTGCAAGAATAGAGACTCCTCTTACAGTCGGTGCTTTGAGCATTCCCTGTGAGACCAGTATTAGTTTCCGATACACCACTGCAGGTTCAATGTATTCCTTAGACACACACATTGGCGGTGAAACATTGAAATTACATCGGAATTAAATACAAATGGCACAATGCCGCCATAAGTGCAAGAATAGAGACTCCTCTTACAGTCGGTGCTTTGAGCATTCCCTGTGAGACCAGTATTAGTTTCCGATACACCACTGCAGGTACAATGTATTCCTTGTACCTTCACATTGACGATGAAACACAAAAATCGCATCGGAATTAAATACAAAAGGCACAATGCCGCCTTAAGTACAAGAATAGAGACTCTTCTTACAGTCGGTGCTTTGAGCATTCCCTGTGAGACCAGTATTAGTTTCTGATACACCACTGCAGGTTCAATGTATTCCTTGGACATACACATTGACGATGAAACACAGAAATCGCATCGGAATTAAATACAAAAGGCACAATGCCGCCTTACGTACAAGAATAGAGGCTCCTCATACGGTCGGTGCTTTGAGCATTCCCTGTGAGACCAGTATTAGTTTCCGATACACCACTCCCGGTTCAATGTATTCCTTAGACCTTCACATTGACGATGGAACACAGATATGGCATCGGAATTAGATACAAATGGCACAATGCCGCCTTAAGTACAAGAATGTGGACTCTACTTACAGTCGGTGCTTTGAGCATTCCCTGTGAGACCAGTATTAGTTTCCGATACACCACTGCAGATTCCATGTATTCCTAGGACATACACATTGACGATGAAACACTGAAATTACATCAGAATTAAATACAAAAGGAACAATGCCGCCTGAAGTGCAAGAAGAATGAGACTTCTTAGAGTCTGTGCTTTGATCCTTTCCTGTGAGACCAGTATTAGTTTCCGATACACCAATGCAGGTGCAATGTATTCCTTGGACCTTCACATTGACGATGAAACACAGAGATCGAATAGGAACTAAATACAAAAGGCACAATGCCGCCTTACGTACAAGAATAGAGATTCTTCTTACAGTCGGTGCTTTGAGCATTCCCTGTAAGACCAGTATTAGTTTCCGATACACCACTCCAGGTTCAATGTATTCCTTGGACACACTCAATGACGATGAAACCCTGAAAATACATCGGAATTAAATACAAAAGGAACAATGCCGAATTAAATGCAAGATGAGTGAGACTTCTTAGAGTCTGTGCTTTGATCCTTTCCTGTGAGACCGGTATTAGTTTCCGATACACCACTGCAGGTTCAATGTATTCCTTGGACCTTCGCATTGACGATGAAACACAGAAATCACATCGGAACTAAATATAAAATGCACAAAGCCGCAATAAGTACAAGAATAGAGACTCTTCTTACAGTCGGTGCTTTGAGCATTCCCTGTGAGACCAGTATTAGTTTCCGATACACCACTGCAGGTTCAATGAATTCCTTAGACATACACATTGACGATGAAACACTGAAATTACATCGGAATTAAATACAAAAGGCACAATGCCGCCATAAGGGCAAGAATAGAGACTCCTCTTACAGTCGGTGCTTTGAGCTTTCCCTGTGAGACCAGTATTAGTTTCCGATACACCACACCAGGTTCAATGTATTCCTTGGACATACTCATTGACGATGAAACACTGAAATTACATCGGAATTTAATACAAAAGGAACAATGCCGCCTTAACGGCAAGATGAGTAAGACTTCTTAGAGTCTGTGCTTTGATCCTTTCCTGTGAGACCAGTATTAGTTTCCGATACACCACTGCAGGTTCAATGTATTCCTTGGACCTTCGCATTGACGATGAAACACAGAAATCGAATCGAAACTAAATACAAAAGGCACAATGCCGCAATAAGTACAAGAATAGAGCCTCTTCTTACAGTCGCTGCTTTGAGCATTCCCTGTGAGACCAGCATTAGTTTCCGATACACCACTGCAGGTTCAATGTATTCCTTAGACATACACATTGACGATGGAACACTGAAATTACATCGGAATTAAATACAAATGGCACAATGCCGCCTTAAGTGCAAGAATAGAGACCCCTCTTACAGTCGGTGCTTTGAGCATTCCCTGTGAGACCAGTATTAGCTTCTGATACACCACTGAAGGTTCAGTGTTTTCCTTGGACATATACATTGCCGATGATACACAGAAATCGCATCGGAATTAATTACAAAAGGCACAATGCCGCCTTACGTACAAGAATAGAGACTCTTCTTACAGTCGGTGCTTTGAGCATTCCCTGTGAGACAAGTATTAGTTTCCGATACACCACTCCAGGTTCAATGTATTCCTTGGACATACTTATTGACGATGAAACACTGAAATTACATCGGAATTAAATACAAAACGAACAATGCCGCCTTAACTGCAAGATGAGTGAGACTTCTTTGAGTCTGTGCTTTGATCCTTTCCTGTGAGACCAGTATTAGTTTCCGATACACCACTGCAGGTTCAATGTATTCCATGGACCTTCGCATTGACGATGAAACACAGAAATTGCATCGGAACTAAATACAAAATGCACAATGCCGCAATAAGTACAAGAATAGAGGCTCTTCTTACAGTCGGTGCTTTGAGCATTCCCTGTGAGACCAGTATTAGTTTCCGATACACCACTGCAGGTTCAATGAATTCCTTAGACATACACATTGACGATGAAACACTGAAATGACATCGGAAGTAAATACAAAAGTCACAATGCCGCCATAAGTGCAATAATAGAGACTCTTCTTACAGTCGGTGCTTTGACCTTTCCCAGTGAGACCAGTATTAGTTTCCGATACACCACTGCGGGTTCAATGTATTCCTTAGACATACACATTGCCGAAGAAACACTGAAATTACATTGGAATTAAATACAAACGTCACAATGCCGCCATAAGTGCAAGAATAGAGACTCTTCTTACAGTCGGTGCTTTGAGCATTCCCTGTGAGACCAGTATTAGTTTCCGATACTCCACTGCAGGTACAATGTATTCCTTGTACCTTCACATTGACGATGAAACACATGAATCGCATCGGAATTAAATACAAAAGGCAGAATGCCGCCTTAAGTACAAGAATAGAGACTCTTCTTACAGTCGGTGCTTTGAGCATTCCCTGTGAGACCAGTATTAGTTTCCGATACACCACTCCAGGTTCAATGTATTTCTTGGAGATACTCAATGACGATGAAACACTGAAATTACATCGGAATTAAATACAAAAGGAACAATGCCGCCTTAACTGCAAGATGAGTGAGACTTCTTAGAGTCTGTGCTTTGATCCTTTCCTGTGAGACCGGTATTAGTTTCCGATACACCACTGCAGGTTCAATGTATTCCTTGGACCTTCGCATTGACGATGAAACACTGAAATCACGTCGGAACTAAATACAAAAGGCACAATGCCGCAATAAGTACAAGAATAGAGCCTCTTCTTACAGTCGGTGATTTGAGCATTCCCTGTGAGACCAGTATTAGTTTCCGATACACCACTGCAGATTCAATTTATTCCTTAGACATACACATTGACGATGAAACACTGAAATTACATCGGAATTAAATACAAATGGCACAATGCCGCCATAAGTGCAAGAATAGAGACTCCTCTTACAGTCGGTGCTTTGAGCATTCCCTGTGAGACCAGTATTAGTTTCCGATACACCACTGCAGGTACAATGTATTCCTTGTACCTTCACATTGACGATGAAACACAGAAATCGCATCGGAATTAAATACAAAAGGCACAATGCCGCCTTAAGTACAAGAATAGAGACTCTTCTTACAGTCGGTGCTTTGAGCATTCCCTGTGAGACCAGTATTAGTTTCTGATACACCACTGAAGGTTCAATGTATTCCTTGGACATACACATTGACGATGAAACACAGAAATCGCATCGGAATGAATTACAAAAGGCACAATGCCGGCTTACGTACAAGAATAGAGACTCTTCTTACAGTCGGTGCTTTGAGCATTCCCTGTGAGACAAGTATTAGTTTCTGATACACCACTGCAGGTTCAATGTATTCCTTGGACATACACATTGACGATGAAACACAGAAATCGCATCGGAATTATATACAAAAGGCACAATGCCGCCTTACGTACAAGAATAGAGACTCTTCTTACAGTCGGTGCTTTGAGCATTCCCTGTGAGACCAGTATTAGTTTCCGATACACCACTTGTGATGTTACAAAATAGAAGTGATGTTGCTATTCAATGGAAAGTTGGAAATTGAGATTTAACTAACTATTTTATCAATCACAATTGGCGTAAGAATCATGGATTGACCATTGTCATAAAATATTGCATTATGAGATGTGAATAGTTTTTACTTGCGGTTTCGCGTGGCTTGAGGCAGTCACAACTAGCGTGCTATTGATTAAGAAGTTGCGTTATCGTCTTTGTAATTACTTCATGATCGTAGATACGATCATACCCGGTTGTGAAGTTATTGTTATGACAAAAAATATTTCCTAAGGGACCAGAAAGTTCTTAAGGGCGCAAAAACAACTGTAACATCACACAAAAGAGAAATTCAATATTAAAGCTGATGCAAGAAGACGATAAAACAGTTTTCTTTTTATCAATGTAACACGCACATTGGACTGCTTATCTTGGAGTCTGTAATATTAGCAAAATGCATAATTAAAATGAAAATAATACTGAGGAGATAATAGAAATGAGCACTGCTAAATGATTCAGTATTCCCAGAACAAATATTTATTATAACTAAAACATATATCGTACCTTAAGCTTAATACTACAATGACGGTAGATTTTTATGTCCATATCATGTCCATTGAGCGCTCTTTTATATAGCCATTGTCCTCTTGAGTCGCTCGTGCTTCGTCACGGTAAGTTACAACAGTTCTTCTTCCTTCACTTCACTCAAAACTTAGACGGAACACGTTTTTATTTATTTAGTAAAAATAATTAGATCAGACCGCCACAAATCTGCGTCCGTCTTACTCGAGAAAATCAGTAAAAGTCTTTTTAGCGCTCAAGGCTTCATTTGTTCTCCAGCGAACAAAATAGTGAAGGATCGCATATCCATCCGTACTTTTCTGTTTATATTGCCGCCCAAAGACGACGAATTACATTATCTAGAAAATTCCACCGTCGCCATGCGACGCCTTATTATATATTAATCATTCTTTATAAACAAGTATTTGCCTTCTGGCTGAATTTGCTGTTTTAATTAAGCCAAAAATAGCGAATATCACATTGCCTCCCATGAGGAGAGAGGGAATGCCGAAGGATTACCTCGATCCTCATGTCCTCATGAGATATTCGTGATTTTTTGTGTGACATTTACATAACGTTACTGGCGTACAAAGTACATAAATTGAAATCACATTTATAAACATATATCCGATATTTATCATTTTTCAAAATAAAGTTTTTCATTCTTTGTTCATCAGTCACTTCATTCCATAATACCAAGATTAACATTTATGTGCATATTTAAGTTTGGTCCATATTTGCTTATAACAATAAGTGAACGTTCATTTCGCACTTCAGGGGATAGAATTCAGGAATTACTTTCTCTTGAGCTTAACAACTAATACATGAGTACAGTGAGTGCTTATTTTCACTAAACTAGAGTGGACAATGTTCGAGCATCTGTTGACTCATTGTGGTTCAATTACAGTTTAATAACGTAGCACTACACTTCATGATGCTTTCACTTTCTGTGTTAGCTGTCTACGGCGTTCATCATGCAGTACATCTGTCCTTTCCGCTGTGGTGCCAGGTATTCATGCGGCTTCCCGGGTTTTTATTTACAATATGAAACAGAAGAAGTGGAAAATTATTAGTATAACTTATAACCTATTGGATACATTTGTTAAGGATCGGGACTGGTCTGGAGTTTAGGGTCTTCCTATAGTGCACATTCATTTTCTTTGTCCATCAAGAGACAGGTTTATAATTCATTTTAGCAGTGTTCAGGAGTGCCGGTATTAATGGCTTTAAGGTCTCAGTAATCTAACAATTTACTTCTCACTCATCTTAACTTCAACTCAAGAAAATCGCTTAATTTACATATGAAAATGTAGTCACACAAGTGTACAAATGTCTTTCCTCCAGTATGTACGATTGAAGTCATGGCGGTTAGCAGTTTAAAGTTTGGATTGTTTCGTCACCCACACGTCAGCCACTCACAGCGGCTGCACAGTGTTGCGTGAGCTCCAATACTTAGTATCCGTTCGCGCTCAGGCTGTAACAGAGCTGCTCGTCGTCGATTGCTCCCTTTTTTTTTTTTTTTTTTGTGAACTTCGTATCACACGAGTGCATCGCTACAAACATCTCGCGCGCGTTTTCCACCGGAGGAGCCGGACACTGAAGCTGCCTCCATACTTCTCTGTCAACTGCCTCCCATGAGGCTCACAGGTAAGTGACGAAGAATGTTTTAGCTGTCGCTGCACTTAGAACAACACTGAACTTTGCGTTGCACCTGTTGTCGTAGCCTTGACTTCCTTTTTTACACTTGCAGTACAACACTACCACTAGTATACAGTGAACAGTTATTTTTATTATGCACGTCGCACTTTAGTGTGCATCTTCACACAGCATTCGTGCTTAGTTCCTTCGCCGATAGAGTTCATTTACAAAACAATCAATTTTGCACGTTTCCTCCACTGGTATAGAAAGACTTATATTCTACTATTTACAAAATATCACTTACGAGCTAATATTTACAATTAATGGTCACTCCTTTTGTTAAGTCCAGTGAACAACTGCTTTATGAATGGACTCTTTATATCTCAAGATTTGCTTTCACTAGTGAACCTAAAAATATTCTTTCAAACTTTCTTTTAAGGGCTCATCTCCTCATTATGAAAACTACAGGTTTCGCAACACTCGTTGCATTTATTCTTTAGTGCACCCAAGATCATTTTCTACTGCCACGCAGCATATCTACTACTTAACGAGTACACATTTAACGCTGAATCTTTTTTTTTGTGCTTGCCAAATCTTTTTTTTTATATTTGAGGGCAGACTGGATAACAATAGGTCTCCCTCTTCGCTTCATGTACTCAGCAATCGTTCTCTGTTAAAAAAAAAATAGGGTAACGCGTGTCTACTATTTTTCGCATGAATGGAATTACCGACAGTTCACTGGGTTTACACAACCGGTCCATAACAAACATTACCAAAGCTAGCGAAGTTCATCACGCTACGTGTCTCATTTCTCATAAGCACTGCTTTGCCCCGAAGCACATGTGCCTTTTACAAGTCGACCCTTGGTGTGGGTTAATGAACCAAGATCAAAAGGAACGGGCACAAGGAAAATGGATTTCATAAGAGGAGTGTCTTAGGAGACATTTTTGCAATAAAATCTTCATGTAAATCAAATTATCATAATAAACATAGGCACATATATAAATTTCAACCTCTTTCATTACAGCATGCTTTGCTACTTCTACGTCTTACTCTGGTTATAGTCAGTATTATGTTTAAATATCACTGCATTGCTTGTTCTTTAGATTAGCCTTCAATTAGGGTATTGAATGGTCGCTGGATTACACTACAATTTTCTGAAGATCTTTACTTGGACTTATTTATGATACAGGGGGCTTGCTGTGTGGTTATTTAGTACCTTTATTCGACTGAAATCAATTCGTCAGCTAACATTCCTCATATACTCTTTACATTGGGCACAGATCGCAGGGAAATAGTTTACTTTCATAGCAATTAATGGCCTCGTGGAGTACTTACGCTACATTATTGATGCTTCATGGTTTGCCTCTATTTGTACTGTATTTCACCTAACTTAGTTTACTACAGCTTATTGTCTCCTTGCGTGAACACATGTGGGTTACCACTTGTTTTTCCATTTAACAGCACGCTTTAACTGAACTTTAAGCTATTTCTTCTACTCCTGTCCACTGTCTGGACTGTTTGACCATGTACCTTTATTTTTTTTTTTTTTTTTTTTTAAGCAGGTAATTTGGGCTTTTACAACAGAACTTCAAGTACTTACATTACTAAAAATAAATCTATAAATCTTCTTGTACCGTGAGAGAAGTGCTTATTTACGCATCCTTCTCCATTTCTCACCTTTACATATTTATTTAGCTCCGGGCAATCACCTCGAAAGCACTTTTTTTCTTATTACTAACTTAAAATTAAATTGAAATTATTGGTGCAACCCCTATTTCCTGCTTCAGCTTGTTGAAGAAATATCAGTTCAATGTCCATCACTACAAACAATTTTTCCATACATAGCATTTAATACTTAAAGTTTACATGTAGTAGCCGTTACCATGTAATCAGTGCGCTGTTCAACACAATACTTATTATTAACAGTTCACACAAGGAAATTTCCAGTAAGCAAGAGGCAGGAAACCGAAACAGATTCTATCTGCAGTTGAAGCTGCGTCTGTAAACTAACTCTCTGTTTCAATGGACCAATCGCTCCCGATATGGAGCACCCCTGAATCGGCAATGATAAAACTTTTGAAACAGAAGACACCTGTCTGAAGAGACATGGTGACATGACATTGATGTTTGTTCCTGTATCAACAACGGCTGTGACAGGAATGTTAGTAATAGAAATCTTAATCGAAGCCTGGACCTGTTCATCATAAATGTCGTTAATGTCTTGAGCTTTGTCAGGTGCAAGGTCATCTCGTAAGTCGGTCTCACGGTCGTACCGTATCGCATTAACATACTCAGAATCAGAGGATTCCTTAGTGCCCCCACTCAAAATTCGCAGCGACCTCTTTGAGGCTGAGAGGCGCTGCCTCTAATTTTCCGCAGGATGTTTAACCTGTTTGTTATTCATGGCCTTAAGTGTTTGTTCCGTTTCATATTGGTGCTGGTTATGTGGTACAAATGCCGGTGTAGAGGGGTAAAATCCACTGGGTGCATTCACTTGTGAATAAAATACTTGAGACGGCTGCTGTCGCCCGATCTTTTGGTTGCCGGCAAAACCATTTCCTTGTGAAGGAAAGTTCACATTTGGTGCCATTTGAAAATTGTTCCGCGGTCCTCTATTCTGTGAAAAGTTGTTCTGATGTGCTGGGTGGCCTCCGCCTGGCCCATGCCACTTACTATATTTCGACCTATAACTTTGATTGTACACTGGCCCATTTGAAAAATTACCAATCGTTTGTGGAGAATTTCAATACTGCTCAGGCGCAGAATTAAAGGGTGGGTTTCCGTACTGATGTTGTACCTGGTGGTTGTAAATTGGGTGGTATCTCTGCTGATTACTGTAATTGGTTTTCTGCTTCCCTTTAAAGTTATTGCCGTTTGCGTTTTGATAACCGCTGGCAGGTTGGTAACAGCGGTCGCAGTAGCTCGCTCTCTCCTTGGGCGCATTGTTGTCCGCGTGCGATGCATTCTGCTGGCTGCCAGGGAAGAATTTGCCGCTGCCAACCTTGGAGCGCACATCCTCGCTAATTAAATCTAAGGAATCCAGCGCAGAAAGGAATGCATTCGTGTCTTCTTCGGACACATTTACTAGTTTCTCTCTAATAGACACAGGGAGTTTGCTTTTGAGAATCATAATTACGTCCTTGGAAGAAATCGGAGAATCCCAGAATTTAATTTTTGCTAGATACTTCTCAAAGTATCGCCGGAGACTTCCATGCTTCTCATTGAAAATTTCCGCACCATACACCTCCTTCCTTAATCTTTGCTGTACCCCATTACTCCAAAATTTTGCCAAGAACATTTTCTCAAACTCTTCATAATTCCTACACGTGTCTACCATTTCCGTTCCCCATAATGCTGCATCACCAGAAATAAAGCCAGTGACGAACTGAATACGCTGTCTGTCTGTCCAGCTCCTGGGAAATATGCCGGAAAAATTCTTTAGGAACACGATGGGGTGTATTTCTCGCTTCTGCGGATGAAAAACAGGAAAAGTGCGATGCTTAATCACACTTTCCTCTTGCATTAAACTCACAATTGTGGGCGGATCATTTATTTTCCCTACTCGGGACTCAACATGACTGTCGTTTTGCATGTAATCAGGCGGTGAACGATAAGGAGTTGACTGACATTCGTCACCGTCTAAAGAGCTGTTCCCTATAGTTTGCGTATGTGTGTGCGGATTTTCTACCCAGTTTCTCAGCATTCTGACTTCGTCCACTACTTGCTGCTTCCACTCGGGAAGATCCCGTGTAAGTGTCCTCCGAATCTGTCCCAATTCAGAAACTACTGTGTCTCCCGACTTACAAGGAGCAGCTATGATTTCATAAGTTACATCCTTGACAGTCTCCCTAAGCTCCTCCCTGACCTTCTTTTCGATAAAAATATCTTTACCCTTTATCCATTCACTGTAGTGTTCCGACAATGCCTCCGCGTGTGCTTTCACGGTGCTCTTAACCTGTTCCTCGATATTGATTGAGTCTATCTGCCTCGACAGATCCTCTACTACACCTTCAATGTCAGATACTGCATTTCTAACTGAGTTTATTTCTTTGGTAGCTGCCTGAATTTTTGTGTTTAATGTTCCAGATACTTCAGCTATTTCACTTTTCACCTGTTTCTGCATTTTCTGAATTTGATCACTGATCTTAGTTTGCACCTCACCCAAATGGGTATTTAATTCAGCCGTAATTTCTTTATGCAGATCTGTTTTGATTGTGCCTAGCTCTGTTTTTAATGATTCGCTTACAGCATCTAGTCGGGCGTTAACAATCTCATTTTGTGTTTTTATAGTCTCATTTTGTGTTTTTATATTCTCATTTACTGCGTCAAACTGTTGTTTCAGCATTTCCATTAACGCACCGAGGTCATTTGTAGCTGCAGCGGGACGAGTTCGGACTTCAGGGTCACTTTCCCCTGTTACAGACATGGTTAGTTCAGTTTCCACACGGGAACCTACCATTCGCGATCGTAAAGGGTATGGAATACTATTAACGTCTTCACTCCCGTCTCCTGTTGTCACCTGTCTCTGTTTACTATCTGCCATTTTCGTCAGTAAATCAGGTGCTACGCAAGGCTTTCGTCGTTTGTCAGTGACGTGGTGAGTCCGCTAAGAGCACCACTGCATGTTCAATGTATTCCATGGACATTCGCATTGACGATGAAACACAGAAATCGCATCGGAACTAAATACAAAATGCACAATGCCGCAATAAGTACAAGAATAGAGACTCTTCTTACAGTCGGTGGTTTGAGCATTCCCTGTGAGACCAGTATTAGTTTCCGATACACCACTGCAGGTTTAATGAATTCCTTAGACATACACATTGACGATGAAACACTGAAATTACATCGGAAGTAAATACAGAAGGCACAATACCGCCTTAAGTACAAGAATAGAGACTCTTCTTATAGTCGGTGATTTGAGCATTCCCTGTGAGACCAGTATTAGTTTCCGATACACCACCGCAGGTTCAATGCATTCCTTGGACATACACATTGACGATGAAACACAGAACTCCCATCGGAATTAAATACAAAAAGCACAATGCCGCATTTCGTACAAGAATAGAGACTCTTCTTACAGTCGGTGCTTTGAGCATTCCCTGTGAGAGCAGTATTAGTTTCCGATACACCACTCCAGGTTCAATGTTTTCCCTGGACATACTCATTAACGATGAAACACTGAAATTACATCGGAATTAAATACAAAAGGAACAATGCCGATATAACTGCAAGGTGAGTGAGACTTCTTTGAGTCTGTGCTTTGATCCATTCCTGTGAGACCAGTATTAGTTTCCGATACACCACTGCAGGTTCAATGTATTCCATGGACCTTCGCATTGACGATGAAACACAGAAATCGCATCGGAACTAAATACAATATGCACAATGCCGCAATAAGTACAAGAATAGAGACTCTTCTTACAGTCGGTGCTTTGAGCATTCCCAGTGAGACCAGTATTAGTTTCCGATACACCACTGCAGGTTCAATGAATTCCTTAGACATACACATTGACGATGAAACACTGAAATTACATCGGAATTAATTACAAAAGGCACAATGCCGCCATAAGTGCAAGAATAGAGACTCTTCTTACAGTCGGTGCTTTGAGCTTTCCCAGTGAGACCAGTATTAGTTTCCGATACACCACTGCAGGTACAATGTATTCCTTAGACATACACATTGCCGAAGAAACACTGAAATTACATTGGAATTAAATACAAAAGTCACAATGCCGCCATAAGTGCAAGAATAGAGAATTTTCTTACAGTCGGTGCTTTGAGCATTCCCTGTGAGACCAGTATTAGTTTCCGATACACCACTGCAGGTTCAATGTATTCCTTGGACCTTCACGTAGACGATGAAACACAGAAATCGCATTGGAATTAAATGCAAAAGGCACAATGCCGCCTTAAGTACAAGAATAGAGACTCTTCTTACAGTCGGTGCTTTGATAATTCTCTGTGAGACCAGTATTAGTTTCCGATATACCACCGCAGGTTCAATGCATTCCTTGGACATACACATTGACGATGAAACACAGAACTCGCATCGGAATTAAATACAAAAGGCACAATGCCGCATTTCGTACAAGAACAGAGACTCTTCTTACAGTTGGTGCTTTGAGCATTCCCTGTGAGAACAGTATTAGTTTCCGATACACCACTCCAGGATCAATGTTTTCCCTGGACATACTCATTGACGGTGAAACACTGAAATACATCGGAATTAAATACAAAAGGAACAATGCCGATATAACTGCAAGGTGAGTGAGACTTCTTAGAGTTTGTGCTTTGATCCTTTCCTGTGAGACCAGTATTAGTTTCCGATACACCACTGCAGGTTCAATGTATTCCTTGGACCTTCGCATTGACGATGAAACACAGAAATCATATCGGAATGAAATACAAAAGGCACAATGCCGCCTTAAGTACAACAATAGAGACTCTTCTTACAGTCGGTGTTTGAGCATTACCTGCGAGACCAGTATTAGTTTCCGATACACCACTGCAGATTCAATGTATTCCTTGGACATACACATTGACGATGAAACACAGAAATCACATCCTAACTAGAAACAAAAGGCACAATGCCGCCTTACGTACAACAATAGAGACTCTTCTTACGGTCGGTGCTTTGAGCATTACCTGTGAGACCAGTATTAGTTCCCGATACACCACTCCAGGTTCAATGTATTCCTTGGACATACTCATTGACGATGAAACACTGAAATTACATCGGAATTAAATAGAAAAGGAACAATGCCGCCTTAACTGCAAGATGAGTGAGACTTCTTAGAGTCTGTGCTTTGATCCTTTCTACTGTGAGACTAGTATTAGTTTCCGATACACCATTGCAGGTTCAATGTATTCCTTGGACCTTCGCATTGACGATGAAAAACAGAAATCGAATCGGAACTAAATACAAAAGGCACAATGCCGCAATATGTACAAGAATAGAGACTCTTCTTACAGTCGGTGCTTTGAGCATTCCCTGTGAGACCTGTATTAGTTTCCGATACACCACTGCAGATTCAATGTATTTCTTGGACATACACATTGACGATGAAACACAGAAATCACATCGGAATTAAATACAGAAGGCAACTGCCGCCTTACGTACAAGAGGAGAGACTCTTCTTACGGTCGGTGCTTTGAGCATTACCTGTGAGACCAGTATTAGTTTCCGATACACCACTCCAGGTTCAATGTATTCCTTGGACATACTCATTGACGATGAAACACTGAAATTACATCGGAACTAAATACAAATGGCACAATGTCGCCATAGGTGCAAGAATAGAGAGTCCTCTTAATGTCGGTGCTTTGAGCATTCCCTGTGAGACCAGTATTAGTTTCCGATACACCACAGCAGGTACAGTGTATTCCTTGTACCTTCACATCGACGATGAAACACAGAAATCGCATCGGAATTAAATAAAAAAGGCATTATGCCGCCTTAAGTACAAGAATAGAGTCTCTTCTAACAGTCGGTGCTTTGAGCATTCCCTGTGAGACCAGTATTAGTTTCTGATACACCACTGCAGGTTCAATGTATTCCTTGGACATACACATTGACGATGAAACACAGATATCGCATCGGAATTAAATACAAAAGGCACAATGCCGCCTTACGTACAAGAATAGAGACTCTTCTTACAGTCGGTGCTTTGAGCATTACCTGTGAGACCAGTATTAGTTTCCGATACACCACTCAAGGTTCAATGTATTCCTTGGACATACTCATTGAGGATGAAACACTGAAATTACATCGGAATTAAATACAAAAGGAACAATGCCGCCTTAACTGCAAGATGAGTGAGACTTCTTAGAGTCTGTGCTTTGATCCTTTCTACTGTGAGACCAGTATTAGTTTCCGATACACCACTGCAGGTTCAATGTATTCCTTGGACCTTCGCATTGACGATGAAACACAGAAATCGAAGCGGAACTAAATACAAAAGGCACAATGCCGCAATAAGTACAAGAATAGAGACTCTTCTTACAGTCGGTGCTTTGAGCATTCCCTGTGAGACCTGTATTAGTTTCCGATACACCACTGCAGGTTCAATGTATTCCTTAGACATACACATTGACGATGAAACACTGAAATTACATCGGAATTAAATACAAATGGCACAATGCCACCATAAGTGCAAGAATAGAGACTCCTCTTACAGTCGGTGCTTTGAGCATTCCCTCTGAGACCAGTATTAGTTTCCGATACACCACTGCAGGTACAATGTATTCCAGAGACATACACATTGCCGAAGAAACTCTGATATTACATTGGAATTAAATACAAAAGTCACAATGCCGCCATAAGTGCAAGAATAGAGACTCTTCTTACAGTCGGTGCTTTGAGCATTCCCTGTGAGACCAGTATTAGTTTCCGATACACCACTGCAGGTACAATGTATTCCTTGGACCTTCACATAGACGATGAAACACAGAAATCGCATCGGAATTAAATGCAAAAGGCACAATGCCGCCTTAAGTACAAGAATAGAGACTCTTCTTACAGTCGGTGCTTTGAGCATTCCCTGTGAGACCAGTATTAGTTTCCGATACACCACCGCAGGTTCAATGCATTCCTTGGACATACACATTGTCGATGAAACACAGAACTCGCATCAGAATTAAATACACAAGGCATAATGCCACATTTCGTACAAGAATAGAGACTCTTCTTACAGTCGGTGCTTTGAGCATTCCCTGTGAGACCAGTATTAGTTTCCGATACACCACTCCAGGTTCAATGTTTTCCCAGGACATACTCATTGACGATGAAACACTGAAATTACATCGGAATTAAATACAAAATGAACAATGCCGATATAACTGCAAGGTGAGTGAGACTTCTTAGAGTCTGTGCTTTGATCCTTTCCTGTGAGACCAGTATTAGTTTCCGATACACCACTGCAGGTTCAATGTATTCTTTGGACCTTCGCATTGACGATGAAAACAGAAGTCATATCGGAATGAAATACAAAAGGCACAATGCAGCCTTAAGTACAAGAATAGAGACTCTTCTTACAGTCGGTGTTTGAGCATTCCCTGTGAGACCAGAATTAGTTTCCGATACACCACTGCAGATTCAATGTATTCCTTGGATATATACATTGACGATGAAACAGAGAAATCACATCGGAATTAAATACAAAAGGCACAATGCCGCCTTACGTACAAGAGGAGAGACTCTTCTTACGGTCGGTGCTTTGAGCAGTACCTGTGAGACCAGTATTAGTTTCCGATACGCCACTCCAGGTTCAATGTATTCCTTGGACATACTCATTGACGATGAAACACTGAAATTACATTAGAATTAAATACAAATGAAACAATGCCGCCTTAACTGCAAGATGAGTGAGACTTCTTAGAGTCTGTGCTTTGATCCTGTCTACTGTGAGACCAGTATTAGTTTCCAATACACCACTGCAGGTTCCATGTATTCCTTGGACCTTCGCATTGACGATGAAACACGAAATCGAATCCGAGCTAAATACAAAAGGCACAATGCCGCAATAAGTACAAGAATAGAGACTCTTCTTACAGTCGGTGCTTTGAGCATTCCCTGTGAGACCAGTATTAGTTTCCGATACACCACTGCAGGTTCAATGTATTCCTTAGACATACACATTGACGATGATACACTGAAATTACATCGGAATTAAATACAAATGCACAATGCCGCCATAAGTGCAGGAATAGAGACCCCTCTTTCAGTCGGTGGTTTGAGCATTCCCTGTGAGACCAGTATTAGTTTCCGATACACCACTGCAGGTTCAATGTATTCCTTAGACATACACATTGCCGAAGAAACACAGAAATCACATCGGAATTACATACAAAAGGCACAATGCCGCCTTACGTCTTACGTACAAGAATAGAGACTCTTCTTACGGTCCGTGCTTTGAGCATAACCTGGGAGACCAGTATTAGTTTCCGATACGCCACAGCAGGTACAATGTATTCCTTGTACCTTCACATTGACGATGAAACACAGAAATCGCATCGGAATTAAATACAAAAGGCACAATACCGCCTTAAGTACAAGATTAGAGACTCTTCTAACAGTCGGTGCTTTGAGCATTCCCTGTGACACCAGTATTAGTTTCTGATACACCACTGCAGGTTCAATGTATTCCTTGGACATACACATTGACGATGAAACACAGATATCGCATCGGAATTAAATACAAAAGGCACAATGCCGCCTTACGTACAAGAATAGAGACTCTTCTTACAGTTGGTGCTTTGAGCATTACCTGAGAGACCAGTATTAGTTTCCGATACACCACTCAAGGTTCAATGTATTCCTTGGACATACTCATTGACGATGAAACACTGAAATTACATCGGAATTAAATACAAACGGAACAATACTGCCTTAACAGCAAGATGAGTGAGACTTCTTTGAGTCTGTGCTTTGATCCTTTCCTGTGAGACCAGTATTAGTTTCCGATACACCAATGCAGGTTCAATGTATTCCACGGACCTTCGCATTGAAGATGAAACACAGAAATCGCATCGGAACTGAATACAAAATGCACAATGTCGCAATAAGTACAAGAATAGAGACTCTTCTTACAGTCGGTACTTTGAGCATTCCCTGTGAGACCGGTATTAGTTTCCGATACACCACTGCAGGTTCAATGAATTATTTAGACATACACATTGACGATGAAACACTGAAATTACATCGGAATTAAATACAAAAGGCACAATGCCGCGTTAAGTACAAGAATTGAGGCCCATCTTACAGTCGGTGCTTTGAGCATTCCCTGTGAGACCAGTATTAGTTTCCGATACACCACCGCAGGTTCAATGCATTCCTTGGACATACACATTGACGATGAAACACAGAACTCGCATCGGAATTAAATACAAATGGCACAATGCCGCCTTTCGTACAAGAATAGAGACTCTTCTTATAGTCGGTGCTTTGAGCATTCCCTGTGAGATCAGTATTAGTTTCCGATAAACCACTCCAGGTTCAATGTTTTCCTTGGACATACTCATTGACGATGAAACACTGAAATTACATCGGAATTAAATACAAAAGGAACAATGCCGATATAACTGCAAGGTGAGTGGGACTTCTTAGAGTCTGTGCTTTGATCCTTTCCTGTGAGACCAGTGTTAGTTTCCGATACACCACTGCAGGTTCAATGTATTCCTTGGACCTTCGCATTGACGATGAAACACAGAAATCGCATCGGAATTAAATACAAAAGGCACAATGCCGCCTTAAGTACAGGAATAGAGACTCTTCTTACAGTCGGTGTTTGAGCATTCCCTGTGAGACCAGTATTAGTTTCCGATACACCACTGCAGATTCAATGTATTCCTTGGACATACACATTGACGATGAAACACAGAAATCACATCGGAATTAAATACAAAAGGCACAATGCCGCCTTACGTACAAGAATAGAGACTCCTCTTACGGTCGGTGCTTTGAGCATTACCTGTGAGACCAGTATTAGTTCCCGATACACCACTCCAGGTTCAATGTATTCCTTGGACATACTCATTGACGATGAAACACTGAAATTACATCGGAATTAAATAGAAAAGGAACAATACCGCCTTAACTGCAAGATGAGTGAGACTTCTTAGAGTCTGTGCTTTGATCCTTTCTACTGTGAGACTAGTATTAGTTTCCGATACACAATTGCAGGTTCAATGTATTCCTTGGACCTTCGCATTGACGATGAAACACAGAAATCGAATCGGAACTAAATACAAAAGGCACAATGCCGCAATAAGTACAAGAATAGAGACTCTTCTTACAGTCGGTGCTTTGAGCATTCCCTGTGAGACCTGTATTAGTTTCCGATACACCACTGCAGTTTCAAAGTATTCCTTAGACATACACATTGACGATGAAACACTGAAATTACATCGGAATTAAATACAAATGGCACAATGCCACCATAAGTGCAAGAATAGAGACTCCTCTTACAGTCGGTGCTTTGAGCATTCCCTCTGAGACCAGTATTAGTTTCCGATACACCACTGCAGGTACAATGTATTCCTTAGACATACACATTGTCGATGAAACACAGAACTCGCATCGGAATTAAATACAAAAGGCACAATGCCACCTTTCGTACAAGAATAGAGACTCTTCTTACAGTCGGTGCTTTGAGCATTCCCTGTGAGACTAGTATTAGTTTCCGATACACCACTCCAGGTTTAAAAGTTTTCCCTGGACATACTCATTGACGATGAAACACTGAAATTACATCGGAATTAAATACAAAAGGAACAATGCCGATATAACTGCAAGGTGAGTGAGACTTCTTAGAGTCTGTGCTTTGATCCTTTCCTGTGAGACCAGTAATAGTTTCCGATACACCACTGCAGGTTCAATGTATTCTTTGGACCTCCGCATTGACGATGAAACACAGAAATCATATCGGAATGAAATACAAAAGGCACAATGCAGCCATAAGTACAAGAATAGAGACTCTTCTTACAGTCGGTGTTTGAGCATTCCCTGTGAGTCCAGTATTAGTTTCCGATACACCACTGCAGATTCAATGTATTTCTTGGACATACACATTGACGATGAAACACAGAAATCACATCGGAATTAAATACAGAAGGCAACTGCCGCCTTACGTACAAGAGGAGAGACTCTTCTTACGGTCGGTGCTTTGAGCATTACCTGTGAGACCAGTATTAGTTTCCGATACACCACTCCAGGTTCAATGTATTCCTTGGACATACTCATTGACGATGAAACACTGAAATTACATCGGAATTAAATACAAATGGCACAATGTCGCCATAGGTGCAAGGATAGAGACTCCTCTTAATGTCGGTGCTTTGAGCATTCCCTGTGAGACCAGTATTAGTTTCCGATACACCACAGCAGGTACAGTGTATTCCTTGTACCTCCACATCGACGATGAAACACAGAAATCGCATCAGAATTAAATAAAAAAGGCATTATGCCGCCTTAAGTACAAGAATAGAGTCTCTTCTAACAGTCGGTGCTTTGAGCATTCCCTGTGAGACCAGTATTAGTTTCTGATACACCACTGCAGGTTCAATGTATTCCTTGGACATACACATTGACGATGAAACACAGATATCGCATCGGAATTAAATACAAAAGGCACAATGCCGCCTTAAGTACAAGAATAGAGACTCTTCTTACAGTCGGTGCTTTGAGCATTACCTGTGAGACCAGTATTAGTTTCCGATACACCACTCAAGGTTCAATGTATTCCTTGGACATAATCATTGACGATGAAACACTGAAATTACATCGGAATTAAATACAAAAGGAACAATGCCGCCTTAACTGCAAGATGAGTGAGACTTCTTAGAGTCTGTGCTTTGATCCTTTCTACTGTGAGACCAGTATTAGTTTCCGATACACCACTGCAGGTTCAATGTATTCCTTGGACCTTCGCATTGACGATGAAACACAGAAATCGAATCGGAACTAAATACAAAAGGCACAATGCCGCAATAAGTACAAGAATAGAGACTCTTCTTACAGTCGGTGCTTTGAGCATTCCCTGTGAGACCTGTATTAGTTTCCGATACACCACTGCAGGTTCAATGTATTCCTTAGACATACACATTGACGATGAAACACTGAAATTACATCGGAATTAAATACAAATGGCACAATGCCACCATAAGTGCAAGAATAGAGACTCCTCTTACAGTCGGTGTTTAAACATTCCCTGTGAGACCAGTATTAGTTTCCGATACACCACTGCAGATTCAATGTATTCCTTGGACATATACATTGACGATGAAACAGAGAAATCACATCGGAATTAAATACAAAAGGCACAATGCCGCCTTACGTACAAGAGGAGAGACTCTTCTTACGGTCGGTGCTTTGAGCAGTACCTGTGAGACCAGTATTAGTTTCCGATACGCCACTCCAGGTTCAATGTATTCCTTGGACATACCCATTGACGATGAAACACTGAAATTACATTAGAATTAAATACAAAAGAAACAATGCCGCCTTAACTGCAAGATGAGTGAGACTTCTTAGAGTCTGTGCTTTGATCCTTTCTACTGTGAGACCAGTATTAGTTTCCAATACACCACTGCAGGTTCCATGTATTCCTTGGACCTTCTCATTGACGATGAAACACGAAATCGAATCGGAGCTAAATACAAAAGGCACAATGCCGCAATAAGTACAAGAATAGAGACTCTTCTTACAGTCGGTGCTTTGAGCATTCCCTGTGAGACCAGTATTAGTTTCCGATACACCACTGCAGGTTCAATGTATTCCTTAGACATACACATTGACGATGATACACTGAAATTACATCGGAATTAAATACAAATGGCACAATGCCGCCATAAGTGCAGGAATAGAGACCCCTCTTTCAGTCGGTGCTTTGAGCATTCCCTGTGAGACCAGTATTAGTTTCCGATACACCACTGCAGGTTCAATGTATTCCTTAGACATACACATTGCCGAAGAAACACAGAAATCACATCGGAATTACATACAAAAGGCACAATGCCGCCTTACGTCTTACGTACAAGAATAGAGACTCTTCTTACGGTCCGTGCTTTGAGCATAACCTGGGAGACCAGTATTAGTTTCCGATACACCACTGCAGGTTCCATGTATTCCTTGGACCTTCTCATTGACGATGAAACACGAAATCGAATCGGAGCTAAATACAAAAGGCACAATGCGGCAATAAGTACAAGATTAGAGACTCTTCTAACAGTCGGTGCTTTGAGCATTCCCTGTGAGACCAGTATTAGTTTCTGATACACCACTGCAGGTTCAATGTATTCCTTGGACATACACATTGACGATGAAACACAGATATCGCATCGGATTTAAATACAAAAGGCACAATGCCGCCTTACGTACAAGAATAGAGACTCTTCTTACAGTTGGTGCTTTGAGCATTACCTGAGAGACCAGTATTAGTTTCCGATACACCACTCAAGGTTCAATGTATTCCTTGGACATACTCATTGACGATGAAACACTGAAATTACATCGGAATTAAATACAAACGGAACAATACTGCCTTAACAGCAAGATGAGTGAGTCTTCTTTGAGTCTGTGCTTTGATCCTTTCCTGTGAGACCAGTATTAGTTTCCGATACACCAATGCAGGTTCAATGTATTCCACGGACCTTCGCATTGAAGATGAAACACAGAAATCGCATCGGAACTGAATACAAAATGCACAATGCCGCAATAAGTACAAGAATAGAGACTCTTCTTACAGTCGGTGCTTTGAGCATTCCCTGTGAGACCAGTATTAGTTTCCGATACACCACTGCAGGTTCAATGAATTATTTAGACATACACATTGACGATGAAACACTGAAATTACATCGGAATTAAATACAAAAGGCACAATGCCGCGTTAAGTACAAGAACTGAGACCCATCTTACAGTCGGTGCTTTGAGCATTCCCTGTGAGACCAGTATTAGTTTCCGATACACCACCGCAGGTTCAATGCATTCCTTGGACATACACATTGACGATGAAACACAGAACTCGCATCGGAATTAAATACAAAAGGCACAATGCCGCCTTTCGTACAAGAATAGAGACTCTGCTTATAGTCGGTGCTTTGAGCATTCCCTGTGAGACCAGTATTAGTTTCCGATACACCACTCCAGGTTCAATGTTTTCCTTGGACATACTCATTGACGATGAAACACTGAAATTACATCGGAATTAAATACAAAAGGAACAATGCCGATATAACTGCAAGGTGAGTGAGACTTCTTAGAGTCTGTGCTTTGATCCTTTCCTGTGAGACCAGTGTTAGTTTCCGATACACCACTGCAGGTTCAATGTATTCCTTGGACCTTCGCATTGACGATGAAACACAGAAATCGCATCGGAATTAAATACAAAAGGCACAATGCCGCCTAAAGTACAGGAATAGAGACTCTTCTTACAGTCGGTGTTTGAGCATTCCCTGTGAGACCAGTATTAGTTTCCGATACACCACTGCAGATTCAATGTATTCCTTGGACATACACATCGACGATGAAACACAGAAATCACATCGGAATTAAATACAAAAGGCACAATGCCGCCTTACGTACAAGAATAGAGACCCATCTTACAGTCGGTGCTTTGAGCATTCCCTGTGAGACCAGTATTAGTTTCCGATACACCACCGCAGGTTCAATGCATTCCTTGGACATACACATTGACGATGAAACACAGAACTCGCATCGGAATTAAATACAAAAGGCACAATGCCGCCTTACGTACAAGAATAGAGACTCTTCTTACAGTCGGTGCTTTGAGCATTACCTGTGAGACCAGTATTAGTTCCCGATACACCATTGCAGGTTCAATGTATTCCTTGGACCTTCGCATTGACGATGAAACACAGAAATCGAATCGGAACTAAATACAAAAGGCACAATGCCGCAATAAGTACAAGAATAGAGACTCTTCTTACAGTCGGTGTTTGAGCATTCCCTGTGAGGCCAGTATTAGTTTCCGATACACCACTGCAGATTCAATGTATTTCTTGGACATACACATTGACGATGAAACACAGAAATCACATCGGAATTAAATACAGAAGGCAACTGCCGCCTTACGTACAAGAGGAGAGACTCTTCTTACGGTCGGTGCTTTGAGCATTACCTGTGAGACCAGTATTAGTTTCCGATACACCTCTCCAGGTTCAATGTATTCCTTGGACATACTCATTGACGATGAAACACTGAAATTACATCGGAATTAAATACAAATGGCACAATGTCGCCATAGGTGCAAGAATAGAGACTCCTCTTAATGTCGGTGCTTTGAGCATTCCCTGTGACACCAGTATTAGTTTCCGATACACCACAGCAGGTACAGTGTATTCCTTGTACCTTCGCATCGACGATGAAACACAGAAATCGCATCGGAATTAAATAAAAAAGGCATTATGCCGCCTTAAGTACAAGAATAGAGTCTCTTCTAACAGTCGGTGCTTTGAGCATTCCCTGTGAGACCAGTATTAGTTTCTGATACACCACTGCAGGTTCAATGTATTCCTTGGACATACACATTGACGATGAAAGACAGATATCGCATCGGAATTAAATACAAAAGGCACAATGCCGCCTTACGTACAAGAATAGAGACTCTTCTTACAGTCGGTGCTTTGAGCATTACCTGTGAGACCAGTATTAGTTTCCGATACACCACTCAAGGTTCAATGTATTCCTTGGACATACTCATTGACGATGAAACACTGAAATTACATCGGAATTAAATACAAAAGGAACAATGCCGCCTTAACTGCAAGATGAGTGAGACTTCTTAGAGTCTGTGCTTTGATCCTTTCTACTGTGAGACCAGTATTAGTTTCCGATGCACCACTGCAGGTTGAATGTATTCCTTGGACCTTCGCATTGACGATGAAACACAGAAATCGAATCGGAACTAAATACAAAAGGCACAATGCCGCAATAAGTACAAGAATAGAGACTCTTCTTACAGTCGGTGCTTTGAGCATTCCCTGTGAGACCTGTATTAGTTTCCGATACACCACTGCAGGTTCAATGTATTCCTTAGACATACACATTGACGATGAAACACTGAAATTACATCGGAATTAAATACAAATGGCACAATGCCACCATAAGTGCAAGAATAGAGACTCCTCTTACAGTCGGTGTTTTGAGCATTCCCTCTGAGACCAGTATTAGTTTCCGATACACCACTGCAGGTACAATGTATTCCAGAGACATACACATTGCCGAAGAAACTCTGATGTTACATTGGAATTAGATACAAAAGTCACAATGCCGCCATAAGTGCAAGAATAGAGACTCTTCTTACAGTCGGTGCTTTGAGCATTCCCTGTGAGACCAGTATTAGTTTCCGATACACCACTGCAGGTACAATGTATTCCTTGGACCTTCACATAGACGATGAAACACAGAAATCGCATCGGAATTAAATGCAAAAGGCACAATGCCGCCTTAAGTACAAGAATAGAGACTCTTCTTACAGTCGGTGCTTTGAGCATTCCCTGTGAGACCAGTATTAGTTTCCGATACACCACCGCAGGTTCAATGCATTCCTTGGACATACACATTGTCGATGAAACACAGAACTCGCATCAGAATTAAATACACAAGGCATAATGCCACCTTTCGTACAAGAATAGAGACTCTTCTTACAGTCGGTGCTTTGAGCATTCCCTGTGAGACCAGTATTAGTTTCCGATACACCACTCCAGGTTCAATGTTTTCCCTGGACATACTCATTGACGATGAAACACTGAAATTACATCGGAATTAAATACAAAATGAACAATGCCGATATAACTGCTAGGTGAGTGAGACTTCTTAGAGTCTGTGCTTTGATCCTTTCCTGTGAGACCAGTATTAGTTTCCGATACACCACTGCAGGTTCAATGTATTCTTTGGACCTTCGCATTGACGATGAAAACAGAAATCATATCGGAATGAAATACAAAAGGCACAATGCAGCCTTAAGTACAAGAATAGAGACTCTTCCTACAGTCGGTGTTTGAGCATTCCCTGTGAGACCAGTATTAGTTTCCGATACACCACTGCAGATTCAATGTATTCCTTGGACATATACATTGACGATGAAACAGAGAAATCACATCGGAATTAAATACAAAAGGCACAATGCCGCCTTACGTACAAGAGGAGAGACTCTTCTTACGGTCGGTGCTTTGAGCAGTACCTGTGAGACCAGTATTAGTTTCCGATACGCCACTCCACTTTCAATGTATTCCTTGGACATACTCATTGACGATGAAACACTGAAATTACATTAGAATTAAATACAAAAGAAACAATGCCGCCTTAACTGCAAGATGAGTGAGACTTCTTAGAGTCTGTGCTTTGATCCTTTCTACTGTGAGACCAGTATTAGTTTCCAATACACCACTGCAGGTTCCATGTATTCCTTCGACCTTCGCATTGACGATGAAACACGAAATCGAATCGGAGCTAAATACAAAAGGCACAATGCCGCAATAAGTACAAGAATAGAGACTCTTCTTACAGTCGGTGCTTTGAGCATTCCCTGTGAGACCAGTATTAGTTTCCGATACACCACTGCAGGATCAATGTATTCCTTAGACATACACATTGACGATGATACACTGAAATTACTTCGGAATTAAATACAAATGGCACAATGCCGCCATAAGTGCAGGAATAGAGACCCCTCTTTCAGTCGGTGCTTTGAGCATTCCCTGTGAGACCAGTATTAGTTTCCGATACACCACTGCAGGTTCAATGTATTCCTTAGACATACACATTGCCGAAGAAACACAGAAATCACATCGGAATTACATACAAAAGGCACAATGCCGCCTTACGTCTTACGTACAAGAATAGAGACTCTTCTTACGGCCCGTGCTTTGAGCATAACCTGGGAGACCAGTATTAGTTTCCGATACACCACTCCAGGTTCAATGTATTCCTTGGACATACTCATTGACGATGAAACACTGATATTACATCGGAATTAAATACAAATGGCACAATGTCGCCAAGGGTGCAAAAATAGAGACTCCTCTTACAGTCGGTGCTTTGAGCATTCCCTGTGAGATCAGTGTTAGTTTCCGATACATCACAGCAGGTACAATGTATTCCTTGTACCTTCACATTGACGATGAAACACAGAAATCGCATCGGAATTAAATACAAAAGGCACAATACCGCCTTAAGTACAAGATTAGAGACTCTTCTAACAGTCGGTGCTTTGAGCATTCCCTGTGAGACCAGTATTAGTTTCTGATACACCACTGCAGGTTCAATGTATTCCTTGGACATACACATTGACGATGAAACACAGATATCGCATCGGAATTAAATACAAAAGGCACAATGCCGCCTTACGTACAAGAATAGAGACTCTTCTTACAGTTGGTGCTTTGAGCATTACCTGAGAGACCAGTATTAGTTTCCGATACACCACTCAAGGTTCAATGTATTCCTTGGACATACTCATTGACGATGAAACACTGAAATTACATCGGAATTAAATACAAACGGATCAATACTGCCTTAACAGCAAGATGAGTGAGACTTCTTTGAGTCTGTGCTTTGATCCTTTCCTGTGAGACCAGTATTAGCTTCCGATACACCAATGCAGGTTCAATGTATTCCACGGACCTTCGCATTGACGATGAAACACAGAAATCGCATCGGAACTGAATACAAAATGCACAATGCCGCAATAAGTACAAGAATAGAGACTCTTCTTACAGTCGGTGATTTGAGCATTCCCTGTGAGACCAGTATTAGTTTCCGATACACCACTGCAGGTTCAATGAATTATTTAGACATACACATTGACGATGAATCACTGAAATTACATCGGAATTAAATACAAAAGGCACAATGCCGCGTTAAGTACAAGAATTGAGACCCATCTTACAGTCGGTGCTTTGAGCATTCCCTGTGAGACCAGTATTAGTTTCCGATACACCACCGCAGGTTCAATGCATTCCTTGGACATACATATTGACGATGAAACACAGAACTCGCATCGGAATTAAATACAAAAGGCACAATGCCGCCTTTCGTACAAGAATAGAGACTCTTCTTATAGTCGGTGCTTTGAGCATTCCCTGTGAGACCAGTATTAGTTTCCGATACACCACTCCAGGTTCAATGTTTTCCTTGGACATACTCATTGACGATGAAACACTGAAATTACATCGGAATTAAATACAAAAGGAACAATGCCGATATAACTGCAAGGTGAGTGAGACTTCTTAGAGTCTGTGTTTTGATCCTTTCCTGTGAGACCAGTGTTAGTTTCCGATACACCACTGCAGGTTCAATGTATTCCTTGGACCTTCGCATTGACGATAAAACACAGAAATCGCATCGGAATTAAATACAAAAGGCACAATGCCGCCTTAAGTACAGGAATAGAGACTCTTCTTACAGTCGGTGTTTGAGCATTCCCTGTGAGACCAGTATTAGTTTCCGATACACCACTGCACATTCAATGTATTCCTTGGACATACACATTGACGATGAAACACAGAAATCACATCGGAATTAAATACAAAAGGCACAATGCCGCCTTACGTACAAGAATAGAGACTCTTCTTACGGTCGGTGCTTTGAGCATTACCTGTGAGACCAGTATTAGTTTCCGATACACCACACCAGGTTCAATGTATTCCTTGGACATACTCATTGACGATGAAACACTGAAATTACATCGGAATTAAATACAAAAGGAACAATGCCGCCTTAACTGCAAGATGAGTGAGACTTCATAGAGTCTGTGCTTTGATCCTTTCCTGTAAGACCAGTATTAGATTCCGATACACCACTGCAGGTTCAATGTATTCCTTGGACCTTCGCATTGACGATGAAACACAGAAATCGCATCGGAACTAAATACAAAAGCACAATGCCGCAATAAGTACAAGAATAGGGACTCTTCTTACAGTTGGTGCTTTGAGCATTCCCTTTGGGTCCAGTATTAGTTTCCGATATTCCACTGCAGGTTCAATGTATTCCTTAGACATACACATTGACGATGAAACACTGATATTACATCGGAATTAAATACAAAAGGCAAAATGCCGCCATACGTGCGAGAATAGAGAAACCTCTTCCAGTCAGTGCTTTGACCATTCCCTGTGAGACCAGTATTAGTTTCCGATACACCACTCCAGGTTCAATGTATTCCTTGGACATACTGATTGACGATGAAACACTGAAATTACATCGGAATTAAATACAAAAGGAACAATGCCGCCTTAACTGCAAGATGAGTGAGACTTCATAGAGTCTGTGCTTTGATCCTTTCCTGTAAGACCAGTATTAGATTCCGATACACCACTGCAGGTTCAATGTATTCCTTGGACCTTCGCATTGACGATGAAACACAGAAGTCGCATCGGAACTAAATACAAAAGCACAATGCCGCAATAAGTACAAGAATAGGGACTCTTCTTACAGTTGGTGCTTTGAGCATTCCCTTTGGGTCCAGTATTAGTTTCCGATATTCCACTGCAGGTTCAATGTATTCCTTAGACATACACATTGACGATGAAACACTGATATTACATCGGAATTAAATACAAAAGGCAAAATGCCGCCATACGTGCGAGAATAGAGAAACCTCTTCCAGTCCGTGCTTTGACCATTCCCTGTGAGACCAGTATTAGTTTCCGATACACCACTCCAGGTTCAATGTATTCCTTGGACATACTCATTGACGATGAAACACTGAAATTACATCGGAATTAAATACAAATGGCACAATGTCGCCAAGGGTGCAAAAATAGAGACTCCTCTTACAGTCGGTGCTTTGAGCATTCCCTGTGAGATCAGTATTAGTTTCCGATACACCACAGCAGGTACAATGTATTCCCTGTACCTTCACATTGACGATGAAACACAGAAATCGCATCTGAATTAAATACAAAAGGCACAATACCGCCTTAAGTACAAGAATAGAAACTCTTCTAACAGTCGGTGCTTTGAGCATTCTCTGTGAGACCAGTATTAGTTTCTGATACACCACTGCAGGTTCAATGTATTCCTTGGACATACACATTGACGATGAAAAACAGATATCGCATCGGAATTAAATACAAAAGGCACAATGCCGCCTTACGTACAAGAATAGAGACTCTTCTTACAGTCGGAGCTTTGAGCATTACCTGTGAGACCAGTATTAGCTTCCGATACACCACTCAAGGCTCAATGTATTCCTTGGACATACTCATTGACGATGAAATACTGAAATCTAATCGGAATTAAATACAAACGGAACAATACTGCCTTAACAGCAAGATGAGTGAGACTTCTTTGAGTCTGTGCTTTGATCCTTTCCTGTGAGACCAGTATTAGTTTCCGATACACCAATGCAGGTTCAATGTATTCCAAGGACCTTCGCATTGACGATGAAACACAGAAATCGCATCGGAACTGAATACAAAATGCACAATGCCGCAATAAGTACAAGAATAGAGACTCTTCTTACAGTCGGTGCTTTGAGCATTCCCTGTGAGACCAGTATTAGTTTCCGATACACCACTGCAGGTTCAATGAATTCCTTAGACATACACATTGACGATGAAACACTGAAATTACATCGGAATTAAATACAAAAGGCACAATGCCGCCTTAAGTACAAGAATAGAGACTCTTCTTACAGTCGGTGCTTTGAGCATTCCCTGTGAGACCAGTATTAGTTTCCGATACACCACCGCAGGTTCAATGCATTCCTTGGACATACACATTGACGATGAAACACAGAACTCGCATCCGAATTAAATACAAAAGGCACAATGCCGCCTTTCGTACAAGAATAGAGACTCTTCTTACTGTCGGTGCTTTGAGCATTCCCTGTGAGACCAGTATTAGTTTCCGATACACCACTCCAGGTTCAATGTTTTCCCTGGACATACTCATTGACGATGAAACACTGAAATTACATCGGAATTAAATACAAAAGGAACAATGCCGATATAACTGCAAGGTGAGTGAGACTTCTTAGAGTCTGTGCTTTGATTATTTCCTGTGATACCAGTGTTAGTTTCCGATACACCACTGCAGGTTCAATGTATTCCTTGGACCTTCGCATTGACGATGAAACCCAGAAATTATATCGGAATGAAATACAAAAGGCACAATGCCACCTTAAGTACAAGAATAGAGACTCTTCTTACAGTCGGTGTTTGAGCATTCCCTGTGAGACCAGTATTAGTTTCCGATACACCACTGCACATTCAATGTATTCCTTGGACATACACATTGACGATGAAACACAGAAATCACATCGGAATTAAATACAAAAGGCACAATGCCGCCTTACGTACAAGAATAGAGACTCTTCTTACGGTCGGTGCTTTGAGCATTACCTGTGAGACCAGTATTAGTTTCCGATACACCACACCAGGTTCAATGTATTCCTTGGACATACTCATTGACGATGAAACACTGAAATTACATCGGAATTAAATACAAAAGGAACAATGCCGCCTTAACTGCAAGATGAGTGAGACTTCATAGAGTCTGTGCTTTGATCCTTTCCTGTAAGACCAGTATTAGATTCCGATACACCACTGCAGGTTCAATGTATTCCTTGGACCTTCGCATTGACGATGAAACACAGAAATCGCATCGGAACTAAATACAAAAGCACAATGCCGCAATAAGTACAAGAATAGGGACTCTTCTTACAGTTGGTGCTTTGAGCATTCCCTTTGGGTCCAGTATTTGTTTCCGATATTCCACTGCAGGTTCAATGTATTCCTTAGACATACACATTGACGATGAAACACTGATATTACATCGGAATTAAATACAAAAGGCAAAATGCCGCCATACGTGCGAGAATAGAGAAACCTCTTCCAGTCAGTGCTTTGACCATTCCCTGTGAGACCAGTATTAGTTTCCGATACACCACTCCAGGTTCAATGTATTCCTTGGACATACTCATTGACGATGAAACACTGAAATTACATCGGAATTAAATACAAATGGCACAATGTCGCCAAGGGTGCAAAAATAGAGACTCCTCTTACAGTCGGTGCTTTGAGCATTCCCTGTGATATCAGTATTAGTTTCCGATACACCACAGCAGGTAAAATGTATTCCCTGTCCCTTCACATTGACGATGAAAAACAGATATCGCATCGGAATTAAATACAAAAGGCACAATGCCGCCTTACGTACAAGAATAGAGACTCTTCTTACAGTCGGTGCTTTGAGCATTACCTGTGAGACCAGTATTAGCTTCCGATACACCACTCAAGGTTCAATGTATTCCTTGGACATACTCATTGACGATGAAATACTGAAATTACATCGGAATTAAATACAAACGGAACAATACTGCCTTAACAGCAAGATGAGTGAGACTTCTTTGAGTCTGTGCTTTGATCCTTTCCTGTGAGACCAGTATTAGTTTCCGATACACCAATGCAGGTTCAATGTATTCCAAGGACCTTCGCATTGACGATGAAACACAGAAATCGCATCGGAACTGAATACAAAATGCACAATGCCGCAATAAGTACAAGAATAGAGACTCTTCTTACAGTCGGTGCTTTGAGCATTCCCTGTGAGACCAGTATTAGTTTCCGATACACCACTCCAGGTTCAATGTTTTCCCTGGACATACTCATTGACGATGAAACACTGAAATTACATCGGAATTAAATACAAAATGAACAATGCCGATATAACTGCAAGGTGAGTGAGACTTCTTAGAGTCTGTGCTTTGATCCTTTCCTGTGAGACCAGTATTAGTTTCCGATACACCACTGCAGGTTCAATGTATTCTTTGGACCTTCGCATTGACGATGAAAACAGAAATCATATCGGAATGAAATACAAAAGGCACAATGCAGCCTTAAGTACAAGAATAGAGACTCTTCCTACAGTCGGTGTTTGAGCATTCCCTGTGAGACCAGTATTAGTTTCCGATACACCACTGCAGATTCAATGTATTCCTTGGACATATACATTGACGATGAAACAGAGAAATCACATCGGAATTAAATACAAAAGGCACAATGCCGCCTTACGTACAAGAGGAGAGACTCTTCTTACGGTCGGTGCTTTGAGCAGTACCTGTGAGACCAGTATTAGTTTCCGATACGCCACTCCACTTTCAATGTATTCCTTGGACATACTCATTGACGATGAAACACTGAAATTACATTAGAATTAAATACAAAAGAAACAATGCCGCCTTAACTGCAAGATGAGTGAGACTTCTTAGAGTCTGTGCTTTGATCCTTTCTACTGTGAGACCAGTATTAGTTTCCAATACACCACTGCAGGTTCCATGTATTCCTTCGACCTTCGCATTGACGATGAAACACGAAATCGAATCGGAGCTAAATACAAAAGGCACAATGCCGCAATAAGTACAAGAATAGAGACTCTTCTTACAGTCGGTGCTTTGAGCATTCCCTGTGAGACCAGTATTAGTTTCCGATACACCACTGCAGGATCAATGTATTCCTTAGACATACACATTGACGATGATACACTGAAATTACTTCGGAATTAAATACAAATGGCACAATGCCGCCATAAGTGCAGGAATAGAGACCCCTCTTTCAGTCGGTGCTTTGAGCATTCCCTGTGAGACCAGTATTAGTTTCCGATACACCACTGCAGGTTCAATGTATTCCTTAGACATACACATTGCCGAAGAAACACAGAAATCACATCGGAATTACATACAAAAGGCACAATGCCGCCTTACGTCTTACGTACAAGAATAGAGACTCTTCTTACGGCCCGTGCTTTGAGCATAACCTGGGAGACCAGTATTAGTTTCCGATACACCACTCCAGGTTCAATGTATTCCTTGGACATACTCATTGACGATGAAACACTGATATTACATCGGAATTAAATACAAATGGCACAATGTCGCCAAGGGTGCAAAAATAGAGACTCCTCTTACAGTCGGTGCTTTGAGCATTCCCTGTGAGATCAGTGTTAGTTTCCGATACATCACAGCAGGTACAATGTATTCCTTGTACCTTCACATTGACGATGAAACACAGAAATCGCATCGGAATTAAATACAAAAGGCACAATACCGCCTTAAGTACAAGATTAGAGACTCTTCTAACAGTCGGTGCTTTGAGCATTCCCTGTGAGACCAGTATTAGTTTCTGATACACCACTGCAGGTTCAATGTATTCCTTGGACATACACATTGACGATGAAACACAGATATCGCATCGGAATTAAATACAAAAGGCACAATGCCGCCTTACGTACAAGAATAGAGACTCTTCTTACAGTTGGTGCTTTGAGCATTACCTGAGAGACCAGTATTAGTTTCCGATACACCACTCAAGGTTCAATGTATTCCTTGGACATACTCATTGACGATGAAACACTGAAATTACATCGGAATTAAATACAAACGGATCAATACTGCCTTAACAGCAAGATGAGTGAGACTTCTTTGAGTCTGTGCTTTGATCCTTTCCTGTGAGACCAGTATTAGCTTCCGATACACCAATGCAGGTTCAATGTATTCCACGGACCTTCGCATTGACGATGAAACACAGAAATCGCATCGGAACTGAATACAAAATGCACAATGCCGCAATAAGTACAAGAATAGAGACTCTTCTTACAGTCGGTGATTTGAGCATTCCCTGTGAGACCAGTATTAGTTTCCGATACACCACTGCAGGTTCAATGAATTATTTAGACATACACATTGACGATGAATCACTGAAATTACATCGGAATTAAATACAAAAGGCACAATGCCGCGTTAAGTACAAGAATTGAGACCCATCTTACAGTCGGTGCTTTGAGCATTCCCTGTGAGACCAGTATTAGTTTCCGATACACCACCGCAGGTTCAATGCATTCCTTGGACATACATATTGACGATGAAACACAGAACTCGCATCGGAATTAAATACAAAAGGCACAATGCCGCCTTTCGTACAAGAATAGAGACTCTTCTTATAGTCGGTGCTTTGAGCATTCCCTGTGAGACCAGTATTAGTTTCCGATACACCACTCCAGGTTCAATGTTTTCCTTGGACATACTCATTGACGATGAAACACTGAAATTACATCGGAATTAAATACAAAAGGAACAATGCCGATATAACTGCAAGGTGAGTGAGACTTCTTAGAGTCTGTGTTTTGATCCTTTCCTGTGAGACCAGTGTTAGTTTCCGATACACCACTGCAGGTTCAATGTATTCCTTGGACCTTCGCATTGACGATAAAACACAGAAATCGCATCGGAATTAAATACAAAAGGCACAATGCCGCCTTAAGTACAGGAATAGAGACTCTTCTTACAGTCGGTGTTTGAGCATTCCCTGTGAGACCAGTATTAGTTTCCGATACACCACTGCACATTCAATGTATTCCTTGGACATACACATTGACGATGAAACACAGAAATCACATCGGAATTAAATACAAAAGGCACAATGCCGCCTTACGTACAAGAATAGAGACTCTTCTTACGGTCGGTGCTTTGAGCATTACCTGTGAGACCAGTATTAGTTTCCGATACACCACACCAGGTTCAATGTATTCCTTGGACATACTCATTGACGATGAAACACTGAAATTACATCGGAATTAAATACAAAAGGAACAATGCCGCCTTAACTGCAAGATGAGTGAGACTTCATAGAGTCTGTGCTTTGATCCTTTCCTGTAAGACCAGTATTAGATTCCGATACACCACTGCAGGTTCAATGTATTCCTTGGACCTTCGCATTGACGATGAAACACAGAAATCGCATCGGAACTAAATACAAAAGCACAATGCCGCAATAAGTACAAGAATAGGGACTCTTCTTACAGTTGGTGCTTTGAGCATTCCCTTTGGGTCCAGTATTAGTTTCCGATATTCCACTGCAGGTTCAATGTATTCCTTAGACATACACATTGACGATGAAACACTGATATTACATCGGAATTAAATACAAAAGGCAAAATGCCGCCATACGTGCGAGAATAGAGAAACCTCTTCCAGTCAGTGCTTTGACCATTCCCTGTGAGACCAGTATTAGTTTCCGATACACCACTCCAGGTTCAATGTATTCCTTGGACATACTGATTGACGATGAAACACTGAAATTACATCGGAATTAAATACAAAAGGAACAATGCCGCCTTAACTGCAAGATGAGTGAGACTTCATAGAGTCTGTGCTTTGATCCTTTCCTGTAAGACCAGTATTAGATTCCGATACACCACTGCAGGTTCAATGTATTCCTTGGACCTTCGCATTGACGATGAAACACAGAAGTCGCATCGGAACTAAATACAAAAGCACAATGCCGCAATAAGTACAAGAATAGGGACTCTTCTTACAGTTGGTGCTTTGAGCATTCCCTTTGGGTCCAGTATTAGTTTCCGATATTCCACTGCAGGTTCAATGTATTCCTTAGACATACACATTGACGATGAAACACTGATATTACATCGGAATTAAATACAAAAGGCAAAATGCCGCCATACGTGCGAGAATAGAGAAACCTCTTCCAGTCCGTGCTTTGACCATTCCCTGTGAGACCAGTATTAGTTTCCGATACACCACTCCAGGTTCAATGTATTCCTTGGACATACTCATTGACGATGAAACACTGAAATTACATCGGAATTAAATACAAATGGCACAATGTCGCCAAGGGTGCAAAAATAGAGACTCCTCTTACAGTCGGTGCTTTGAGCATTCCCTGTGAGATCAGTATTAGTTTCCGATACACCACAGCAGGTACAATGTATTCCCTGTACCTTCACATTGACGATGAAACACAGAAATCGCATCTGAATTAAATACAAAAGGCACAATACCGCCTTAAGTACAAGAATAGAAACTCTTCTAACAGTCGGTGCTTTGAGCATTCTCTGTGAGACCAGTATTAGTTTCTGATACACCACTGCAGGTTCAATGTATTCCTTGGACATACACATTGACGATGAAAAACAGATATCGCATCGGAATTAAATACAAAAGGCACAATGCCGCCTTACGTACAAGAATAGAGACTCTTCTTACAGTCGGAGCTTTGAGCATTACCTGTGAGACCAGTATTAGCTTCCGATACACCACTCAAGGTTCAATGTATTCCTTGGACATACTCATTGACGATGAAATACTGAAATCTAATCGGAATTAAATACAAACGGAACAATACTGCCTTAACAGCAAGATGAGTGAGACTTCTTTGAGTCTGTGCTTTGATCCTTTCCTGTGAGACCAGTATTAGTTTCCGATACACCAATGCAGGTTCAATGTATTCCAAGGACCTTCGCATTGACGATGAAACACAGAAATCGCATCGGAACTGAATACAAAATGCACAATGCCGCAATAAGTACAAGAATAGAGACTCTTCTTACAGTCGGTGCTTTGAGCATTCCCTGTGAGACCAGTATTAGTTTCCGATACACCACTGCAGGTTCAATGAATTCCTTAGACATACACATTGACGATGAAACACTGAAATTACATCGGAATTAAATACAAAAGGCACAATGCCGCCTTAAGTACAAGAATAGAGACTCTTCTTACAGTCGGTGCTTTGAGCATTCCCTGTGAGACCAGTATTAGTTTCCGATACACCACCGCAGGTTCAATGCATTCCTTGGACATACACATTGACGATGAAACACAGAACTCGCATCCGAATTAAATACAAAAGGCACAATGCCGCCTTTCGTACAAGAATAGAGACTCTTCTTACTGTCGGTGCTTTGAGCATTCCCTGTGAGACCAGTATTAGTTTCCGATACACCACTCCAGGTTCAATGTTTTCCCTGGACATACTCATTGACGATGAAACACTGAAATTACATCGGAATTAAATACAAAAGGAACAATGCCGATATAACTGCAAGGTGAGTGAGACTTCTTAGAGTCTGTGCTTTGATTATTTCCTGTGATACCAGTGTTAGTTTCCGATACACCACTGCAGGTTCAATGTATTCCTTGGACCTTCGCATTGACGATGAAACCCAGAAATTATATCGGAATGAAATACAAAAGGCACAATGCCACCTTAAGTACAAGAATAGAGACTCTTCTTACAGTCGGTGTTTGAGCATTCCCTGTGAGACCAGTATTAGTTTCCGATACACCACTGCACATTCAATGTATTCCTTGGACATACACATTGACGATGAAACACAGAAATCACATCGGAATTAAATACAAAAGGCACAATGCCGCCTTACGTACAAGAATAGAGACTCTTCTTACGGTCGGTGCTTTGAGCATTACCTGTGAGACCAGTATTAGTTTCCGATACACCACACCAGGTTCAATGTATTCCTTGGACATACTCATTGACGATGAAACACTGAAATTACATCGGAATTAAATACAAAAGGAACAATGCCGCCTTAACTGCAAGATGAGTGAGACTTCATAGAGTCTGTGCTTTGATCCTTTCCTGTAAGACCAGTATTAGATTCCGATACACCACTGCAGGTTCAATGTATTCCTTGGACCTTCGCATTGACGATGAAACACAGAAATCGCATCGGAACTAAATACAAAAGCACAATGCCGCAATAAGTACAAGAATAGGGACTCTTCTTACAGTTGGTGCTTTGAGCATTCCCTTTGGGTCCAGTATTTGTTTCCGATATTCCACTGCAGGTTCAATGTATTCCTTAGACATACACATTGACGATGAAACACTGATATTACATCGGAATTAAATACAAAAGGCAAAATGCCGCCATACGTGCGAGAATAGAGAAACCTCTTCCAGTCAGTGCTTTGACCATTCCCTGTGAGACCAGTATTAGTTTCCGATACACCACTCCAGGTTCAATGTATTCCTTGGACATATTCATTGACGATGAAACACTGAAATTACATCGGAATTAAATACAAATGGCACAATGTCGCCAAGGGTGCAAAAATAGAGACTCCTCTTACAGTCGGTGCTTTGAGCATTCCCTGTGATATCAGTATTAGTTTCCGATACACCACAGCAGGTAAAATGTATTCCCTGTCCCTTCACATTGACGATGAAAAACAGATATCGCATCGGAATTAAATACAAAAGGCACAATGCCGCCTTACGTACAAGAATAGAGACTCTTCTTACAGTCGGTGCTTTGAGCATTACCTGTGAGACCAGTATTAGCTTCCGATACACCACTCAAGGTTCAATGTATTCCTTGGACATACTCATTGACGATGAAATACTGAAATTACATCGGAATTAAATACAAACGGAACAATACTGCCTTAACAGCAAGATGAGTGAGACTTCTTTGAGTCTGTGCTTTGATCCTTTCCTGTGAGACCAGTATTAGTTTCCGATACACCAATGCAGGTTCAATGTATTCCAAGGACCTTCGCATTGACGATGAAACACAGAAATCGCATCGGAACTGAATACAAAATGCACAATGCCGCAATAAGTACAAGAATAGAGACTCTTCTTACAGTCGGTGCTTTGAGCATTCCCTGTGGGACCAGTATTAGTTTCCGATACACCACTGCAGGTTCAATGAATTCCTTAGACATACACATTGACGATGAAACACTGAAATTACATCGGAATTAAATACAAAAGGCACAATGCCGCCTTAAGTACAAGAATAGAGACTCTTCTTACAGTGGGTGCTTTGAGCATTCCCTGTGAGACCAGTATTAGTATCCGATACACCACCGCAGGTTCAATGCATTCCTTGGACATACACATTGACGATGAAACACAGAACTCGCATCCGAATTAAATACAAAAGGCACAATGCCGCCTTTCGTACAAGAATAGAGACTCTTCTTACTTTCGGTGCTTTGAGCATTCCCTGTGAGACCAGTATTAGTTTCCGATACACCACTCCAGGTTCAATGTTTTCCCTGGACATACTCATTGACGATGAAACACTGAAATTACATCGGAATTAAATACAAAAGGAACAATGCCGATATAACTGCAAGGTGAGTGAGACTTCTTAGAGTCTGTGCTTTGATTATTTCCTGTGATACCAGTGTTAGTTTCCGATACACCACTGCAGGTTCAATGTATTCCTTGGACCTTCGCATTGACGATGAAACCCAGAAATCATATCGGAATGAAATACAAAAGGCACAATGCCACCTTAAGTACAAGAATAGAGACTCTTCTTACAGTCGGTGTCTGAGCATTCCCTGTGAGACCAGTATTAGTTTCCGATACACCACTGCACATTCAATGTATTCCTTGGACATACACATTGACGATGAAACACAGAAATCACATCGGAATTAAATACAAAAGGCACAATGCCGCCTTACGTACAAGAATAGAGACTCTTCTTACGGTCGGTGCTTTGAGCATTACCTGTGAGACCAGTATTAGTTTCCGATACACCACACCAGGTTCAATGTATTCCTTGGACATACTCATTGACGATGAAACACTGAAATTACATCGGAATTAAATACAAAAGGAACAATGCCGCCTTAACTGCAAGATGAGTGAGACTTCATAGAGTCTGTGCTTTGATCCTTTCCTGTGAGACCAGTATTAGTTTCCGATACACCACTGCAGGTTCAATGTATTCCTTGGACCTTCGCATTGACGATGAAACACAGAAATCGTATCGGAACTAAATACAAAGGCACAATGCCGCAATAAGTACAAGAATAGGGACTCTTCTTACAGTTGGTGCTTTGAGCATTCCCTTTGGGACCAGTATTAGTTTCCGATATTCCACTGCAGGTTCAATGTATTCCTTAGACATACACATTGACGATGAAACACTGATATTACATCGGAATTAAATACAAAAGGCAAAATGCCGCCATACGTGCGAGAATAGAGAATCTTCTTCCAGTCGGTGCTTTGACCATTCCCTGTGAGACCAGTATTAGTTTCCGATACACCACAGCAGGTACAATGTATTCCTTATACCTTCACATTGACGATGAAACACACACATCGCATCGGAATTAAATACAAAAGGCACAATGCCGCTTCAAGTACAAGAATAGAGACCCTTCCTACAGTCGGTGCTTTGAGCATTCCCTGTGAGACCAGTATTAGTTTCCGATACACCACTGCAGGTTCAATGTATTCCTTGGACATACACATTGACGATGAAACACAGAAATCGCATCGGAATTAAATACAAAACGCACAATGCCGCATTACGTACAAGAATAGAGACTCTTCTTACAGTTGGTGCTTTGAGCATTCATTGTGAGACCAGTATTAGTTTCCGATACACCTCTCCAAGTTCAATGTATTCCTTGGACACACTCATTGACGATGAAACACTGAAATTACATCGCTATTAAATACAAAAGGAACAATGCCGCCTTAACTGAAAGATGAGTGAGACATCTTAGAGTCCATGATTTGATCCTCTCCTGTGAGACCAGTATTAGTTTCCGATACACCACTGCAGGTTCAATGTATTCCTTGGACCTTCGCATTGACGATGAAACACAGAAATACACTAAATACAAAAGGCACAATGCCGCAATAACTACAAGAATAGAGACTCTTCTTACAGTCGGTGCTTTGAGCATTCCCTGGGAGACCAGTATTAGATTCCGATACACCACTGCAGGTACAATGTATTCCTTGGACCTTCACATTGTCGATGAAACACAGAAATCGCATCGGAATTAAATACAAAAGGCACAATGCCGCTTCAGTACATGAATAGAGACTGTTCTTACAGTCGGTGCTTTGAGCATTTCCTGTGAGACCAGTATTAGTTTCCGATACACCACTGCAGGTTCAATGTATTCCTTGGACCTTCGCATTGACGATGAAACACAGAAATCGCATCGGAACTAAATACAATAGGCACAATGCCGCAATAAGTACAAGAATAGAGACTCTTCTTGCAGTCGGTGCTTTGAGCATTCCCTGTGAGACCAGTATTAGTTTCCGATACACCACTGCAGGTTCAATGAAATCCTTATACATACACATTGACGATGAAACACTGAAATTACATCGGAATTAAATACAAAAGGCACAATGCCGCCATAAGTGCAAGAATAGGGACTCTTCTTACAGTCGGTGCTTTCAGCTTTCCCAGTGAGACCAGTATTAATTTCCGATACACCACTGCAGGTTCAATGTATTCCTTAGACATATACATTGTCGAAGAAACACTGAAATTACATCGGAATTAAATACAAAAATCACAATGCCGCCATAAGTGCAAGAATAGGGACACTTCTTACAGTCGGTGCTTTGAGCATTCCCTGTGAGATCAGTATTAGTTTCCGAAACACCACTGCAGGTACAATGTATTCCTTGGACCTTCACATTGACGATGACACACAGAAATCGCATCGGAATTAAATACAAAAGGCACAATGCCGCCTTAAGTACAAGAATAGAGACTCTTCTTACAGTCGGTGCTTTGAGCATTCCCTGTGAGGCCAGTATTAGTTTCCGATACACCACCGCAGGTTCAATGCATTCCTTGGACATACACATTGACTATGAAACACAGAACTCGCATCGGAATTAAATACAAAATGCACAATGCCGCGTTTCGTACAAGAATAGAGACTCTTCTTACAGTCGGTGCTTTGAGCATTCCCTGTGAGACCAGTATTAGTTTCCGATACACCACTCCAGGTTCAATGTTTTCCCTGGACATACTCATTGACGATGAAACACTGAAATTACATCGGAATTAAATACAAAAGGAACAATGCCGATATAACTGCAAGGCGAGTGTGACTTCTTAGAGTCTGTGCTTTGATCCTTTCCTGTGAGACCAGTGTTAGTTTCCGATACACCGCTGCAGGTTCAGTGTATTCCTTGGACCTTCGCATTCACGATGAAACCCAGAAATCATATCGGAATGAAATACAAAAGGCACAATGCCGCCTTAAGTACAAGAATAGAGACTCTTCTTACAATCGGTGTTTGAGCATTCCCTGTGAGACCAGTATTAGTTTCCGATACACCACTGCACATTCAATGTATTCCTTGGACATATACATTGACGATGAAACACAGAAATCACATCGGAATTATATACAAAAGGCACAATGCCGCCTTACGTACAAGAATAGAGACTCTTCTTACGGTCGGTGCTTTGAGCATTACCTGTGAGACCAGTATTAGTTTCCGATACACCACACCAGGTTCAATGTATTCCTTGGACATCCTCATTGACGATGAAACACTGAAATTACATCGGAATTAAATACAAAAGGAACAATGCCACCTTAACTGCAAGATGAGTGAGACTTCATAGAGTCTGTGCTTTGATCCTTTCCTGTGAGACCAGTATTAGTTTCCGATACACCACTGCAGGTTCAATGTATTCCTTGGACCTTCGCATTGACGATGAAATACAGAAATCGCATCGGAACTAAATACAAAAGCACAATGCCGCAATATGTACAAGAATAGGGACTCTTCTTACAGTTGGTGCTTTGAGCATTCCCTTTGGGACCAGTATTAGTTTCCGATACACCACTGCAGGTTCAATGTATTCCTTAGACATACACATTGACGATGAAACACTGATATTACATCGGAATTAAATACAAAAGGCAAAATGCCGCCATACGTGCAAGATTAGAGAATCTACTTCAGTCGGTGCTTTGAGCATTCCCTGTGAGACCAGTATTAGTTTCCGATAGACCACAGCAGGTACAATGTATTCCTTGGACCTTCAGATTGACGATGAAGCACACACATCGCATCGGAATTAAATACAAAAGGCACAATGCCGCCTTAAGTACAAGAATAGAGACCCTTCCTACAGTCGTTGCTTTGAGCATTCCCTGTGAGACCAGTATTAGATTCCGATACACCACTGTAGGTTCAATGTATTCCTTGGACATACACATTGACGATGAAACAAAGAAATCGCATCGGAATTAAATACAAAACGCACAATGCCGCATTACGTACAAAAATAGAGACTCTTCTTACAGTCGGTGCTTTGAGCATTCCCTGTGAGACCAGTATTAGTTTCCGATACACCACTCCAAGTTCAATGTATTCCTTGGACATACTCATTGACGATGAAACACTGATATTACATCGCTATTAAATACAAAAGGAACAATGCCGCCTTAACTGCAAGATGAGTGAGACTTCTTAGAGTCTGTGATTTGATCCTCTCCTATGAGACCAGTATTAGTTTCCGATACACCACTGCAGGTTCAATGTATTCCTTGGACCTTCGCATTGACGATGAAACACAGAAATCGCATCGGAACTAAATACAAAAGGCACAATGCCGCAATAAGTACAAGAATAGAGACTCCTTTTACAGTCGGTGCTTTGAGCATTCCCTGCGAGACCAGTATTAGTTTCCGATACACCACTGCAGGTACAATGTATTCCTTGGACCTTCACATTGACGATGAAACACAGAAATCGCATCTGAATTAAATACAAAAGGCACAATGCCGCTTCAGTACATGAATAGAGACTTTTCTTACAGTCGGTGCTTTGAGCATTTCCTGTGAGACCAGTATTAGTTTCCGATACTCCACTGCAGGTTCAATGTATTCCTTGGACCTTCGCATTGACGATGAAACACAGAAATCGCATCGGAACTAAGTAGAAAAGGCACAATGCCGCAATAAGTACAAGAATAGAGACTCCTTTTACAGTCGGTGATCTGAGCACTCCCTGCGAGATTAGTATTAGTTTCCGATACACCACTGCAGGTTCAATGTATTCCTTAGACATACACATTGACGATGAAACACAGAAATTGCTTCGGAATTTAATACAAATGGCACAATGCCGCCTTAAGTACAAGAATAGAGACTCTTCTTACAGTCGGTGCTTTGAGCATTCCCTGTGAGACCAGTATTAGTTTCCGATACACCACTCCAAGTTCAATGTATTCCTTGGACATACTCATTGACGATGAAACACTGATATTACATCGCTATTAAATACAAAAGGAACAATGCCACCTTAACTGCAAGATGAGTGAGACTTCATAGAGTCTGTGATTTGATCCTTTCCTGTGAGACCAGTATTAGTTTCCGATACACCACTGCAGGTTCAATGTATTCCTTGGACCTTCGCATTGACGATGAAACACAGAAATCGCATCGGAACTAAATACAAAAGGCACAATGCCGCAATAAGTACAAGAATAGAGACTCCTTTTACAGTCGGTGCTTTGAGCATTCCCTGCGAGACCAGTATTAGTTTCCGATACACCACTGCAGGTACAATGTATTCCTTGGACTTTCACATTGACGATGAAACACAGAAATCGCATCTGAATTAAATACAAAAGGCACAATGCCGCTTCAGTACATGAATAGAGACTTTTCTTACAGTCGGTGCTTTGAGCATTTCCTGTGAGACCAGTATTAGTTTCCGATACTCCACTGCAGGTTCAATGTATTCCTTGGACCTTCGCATTGACGATGAAACACAGAAATCGCATCGGAACTAAGTAGAAAAGGCACAATGCCGCAATAAGTACAAGAATAGAGACTCCTTTTACAGTCGGTGATCTGAGCACTCCCTGCGAGATTAGTATTAGTTTCCGATACACCACTGCAGGTTCAATGTATTCCTTAGACATACACATTGACGATGAAACACAGAAATTGCTTCGGAATTTAATACAAATGGCACAATGCCGCCTTAAGTACAAGAATAGAGACTCTTCTTACAGTCGGTGCTTTGAGCATTCCCTGTGGGACCAGTATTAGCTTCCAATCCACCATTGCAGATTGCATGTATTCCTTGGACATACACATTGACGATGAAATACTGAAATTACATCGGAATTCAATACAAAAGGCACAATGCCGACTTAAGTACAAGTATAGAGACTCTTCTTACAGTCTGTGCTTAGAGCATTCCCTGTGAGACCAGTATTAGTTTCCGATACACCACTGCAGGTCCAATGTATTCCTTGGACATACGCATTGACGATGAAACGCAGAAATTACATCAGCATTAAATACAAAAGGCACAATGCCGCCTTAAGTGCAAGAAGCGTGAGACTTCTTAGACTCTGTGCTTTGATCCTTTCCTGTGAGACCAGTATTAGTTTCCGACACACCACTGCAGGTTCAATGTGTTCATTGCACCTTCACGTTGACGAAGAAACACAGAAATCGCATCGGAATTAAATACAAACGGCACAATGACGCCTTAAGTACATGAATAGATACTGTTCTTACAGTCGGTGCTTTGAGCATTCCCTGTGAGACCAGTATTAGTTTCCGATACACCACTGCAGGTTCAATGTATTCCTTGGACCTGCACATTGAAAATGAAACGCAGAAATCGCATTGGAATTAAATACAAAAGTCACAATGCCGCCTTAAGTACAAGAATAGAGACTCTTCTTACAGTCGGTGCTTCGAGCATTCCCTGTGAGACCAGTATTAGTTTCCGATACACCACTGGAGGTTGAATGTATTCCTTTGACATTCACATTGACGATAAAACACTGAAATTAAGTCGGAATTAAACACAAAAGGCACAATGCCGCCTTAAGTACAAGAATAGAGACTCTTCATAAAGTCGGTGCTTTGAGGAATCCCTGTGAGACCAGTATTAGTTTCCGATACACCGGTGCAGGTTCAGTGTTTTCCTTGGACCTTCACATTGACGATGTAACACAGAAATTGCATCGGAATTAAATGCAAGAGCCACAATGCCGCCATAAGTACAAGAATAGAGACTCTTCTTACAGTCGATGCTTTGAGCATTCCCTGTGAGACCAGTATTAGTTTCCGATACACGACTGCAGGTTCAATGTATTCCTTGGACCTTCACATTGACGATTAAACAAAGATATCGCATCGGAATTAAATACAAAAGCCGCAATGCCGCCTTAAGTACAAATATAGAGAATCTTCTTACAGTCGGTGCTTTGAGCATTCCCTGTGAGACCAGTATTAGTTTCCAATACATTAGTGCAGGTTCAGTGTATTCCTTGGACCTTCGCATTGACGATGAAACACAGAAATCGCATCGGAATTAAATACAAGAAGCACAATGCCGCCATAAGTACAAGAATAGAGACCCTTCATACAGTCGAGGATTTGAGCATTCCTTGTGAGACCAGTATTAGTTTCCGATACACCACTGCAATTTCAGTGTATTCCTTGGACCTTCACATTGAGGATGAAGCACATAAATCGCATCGGAATGAAATACAATAGGAACAATGCCGCCTTAAGTACAAGAATAGAGACTTTTCTTACAGTCGGTGCTTGGAGCATTCCCTGTGAGACCAGTATTAGATTCCGATACACCATTGCAGGTTCAATGTATTCGTTGGATATCACATAGACGATGAGACACTGAAATTACATCGGAATTAAATACAAAAGGCACAATGCCGTCTTAAGTACAAGAATAGAGACTCTTCTTACAGTCGGTGCTTTGAGCATTCCCTGTGAGACCAGTATCAGTTTCCGATACACCACTGCAGGTTCAATGTATTCCTCGGACATACACATGGACGATGAAATACTGATATCACATCGGATTTAAATACAAAAGGCACAATGCCGCCATAAGTGCAAGAAGAGTGAGACTTCTTAGAGTCTGTGTTTTGATCCATTCCTGTGCGACCTGTATTAGTTTTCGATACGCCACTGCAGGTTCAATGTATACCTTGGACCTTCACATTGACGATGAAACACAGAAATCGCATCGGAATTAAATCCAAAACGCTCAATGCCGCCTTATGTACAAGAATACAGACTCTACTTACAGTCGGTGCTTTGAGCATTCCCGGTGAGACCAGTATTAGTTTCCGATACAACACTGCAGGTTCAATGTATTCCGTGGAGCTTCACATTGACGAAGAAACACAGAAATCGCATCGGAATCAAATACAAAAGGCACAATGCCGCCTCAAGTACAAGAATAGAGACTCTTCTTACAGTCGGTGCTTTGAGCATTCCCTGTGAGACCAGTAATAGTATCCGATACACCACTGCAGGTTCAATAAATTCCTTGGACATACACATTGACGATGAAACACTGAAATTACATCGGAATTAAAAACAAAAGGGACAATGCCGCCTTAAGTACAAGAACAGAGACTCTTCTTACTGTCGGTGCTTTGAGCATTCCCTGTGAGACCAGTATTAGCTTCCGATACACCACTGCAGGTTCAATGTATTCCTTGGACCTTCACATTGACGATGAAACACAGAAATGGCATCGGAATTAAATACAAAAGACACAATGCCGCCTTAAGTACAAGAATAGAGACTCTTCTTACAGTCGGTGCTTTGAGCATTCCCTGTGAGACCAGTATTAGTTTCCGCTACACCTCCGCAGGTTCAGTTTATTCCTTGGACCTTCACATTGACGATGAAACACAGAAATGGCATCGGAATTAAATACAAAAGGCAAAATGCCGCCTTAAGTACAAGAATAGAGACTCTTCTCACAGTCGGTGCTTTGAGCATTCCCTGTGAGACCACTATTAGTTTCCGATACACCACTGCAGGTTCAATGTATTCCTTGGACCTTCACATTGACGATGAAACACAGAAATCGCATCGGAATTAGATATAAAACGCTCAATGCCGCCTTATGTACAAGAATACAGACTCCACTTACAGTCGGTGCTTTGAGCATTCCCTGTGAGACCAGTATTAGTTTCCGATACACCACTGCAGGTTCAATGTATTCCTTGGACCTTCACATTGACGATGAAACACAGAAACCGCATCGGAATCAAATACAAAAGGCACAATGCCGCCTTAAGTACAAGAATAGAGACTCTTCTTACAGTCGGTGCTTTGAGCATTCCCTGTGAGACCAGTAATAGTATCCGATACACCACTGCAGGTTCAATCTATTCCTTGGACATACACATTGACGATGAAACACTGAAATTACATCGGAATTAAATACAAAAGGGACAATGGAGCCTTAAGTACAAGAATAGGCACTCTTCTTACCGTCGGTGCTTTGAGCATTCCCTGTGAGACCAGTATTAGCTTCCGATACAACACTGGAGGTTCAATGAATTCCTTGGACATTCACATTGACGATGAAACACTGAAATTACATCGGAATTAAATACAAAATTCACAATGCCGAATTAAGTACAAGAATAGAGACTGTTCTTACCGTCGGTGCTTTGAGCATTCCCTGTGAGACCAGTATTAGTTTCCGCTACACCTCTGCAGGTTCAGTTTATTCCTTGGACCTTCACATTGACGATGAAACACAGAAATGGCATCGGAATTAAATACAAAAGGAACAATGCCGCCTTAAGTACAAGAATAGAGACTCTTCTTACAGTCGGTGCTTTGAGCATTCCCTGTGAGACCAGTATTAGTTTCCGCTACACCTCTGCAGGTTCAGTTTATTCCTTGGACCTTCACATTGACGATGAAACACAGAAATGGCATCGGAATTAAATACAAAAGACACAATGCCGCCTTAAGTACAAGAATAGAGACTCTTTTTACAGTCGGTGCTTTGAGCATTCCCTGTGAGACCAGTATTAGTTTCCGCTACACCTCTGCAGGTTCAGTTTATTCCTTGGACCTTCACATTGACGAAGAAACACTGAAATGGCATCGGAAATAAATACAAAAGGCACAATGCGATTTAAGAACAAGAATAGAGACTCTTCTTACAGTCGGTGCCATGAGCATTCCCTGTGAGACCAGTATTAGTTTCCGCTACACCCCTGCAGGTTCAGTTTATTCGTTGGACCTTCACATTGACGATGAAACACAGAAATGGCATCGGAATTAAATACAAAAGGCTCAATGCCGCCTTAAGTACAAGAATAGAGACTCTTCTTACAGTCGATGCTTTGAGCATTCCCTGTGAGACCAGTATTAGTCTCCGATACACCACTGCAGATTCAGTCTATTCCTTGGACCTTCACATTGACGATGAAACACAGTAATGGCATCGGAATTAAATACAAAAGGCCCAATGCCGCCTTAAGTACAAGAATAGAGACTCTTCTTACAGTCGGTGCTTTGAGCATTCCCTGTGAGACCAGTATTAGTTTCCGATACACCACTGCAGGTTCAATGTATTCCTTGGACCTTCACATTGACGATGAAACACAGAAATCGCATCGGAATTAAATACAAAAGACACAATGCCGCCTTAAGTACAAGAAAAGAGACTCTTCTTACAGTCGGTGCTTTGAGCATTCCCTGTGAGACCAGTATTAGCTTCCGATACACCACTGGAGGTTCAATGAATTCCTTGGACATTCAAATTGACGATGAGACACTGAAATTACATCGGAATTAAATACAAAAGGCACAATGCCGCCTTAAGTACAAGAATAGAGACTCTTCTTACAGTCGGTGCTTTGAGCATTCCCTGTGAGACCAGTATTAGTTTCCGATACACCACTGCAGGTTCAATGTATTCCTCGGACATATACATTGACGATGAAATACTGATATCACATCGGAATTAAATACAAAAGGCACAATGCCGCCATAAGTGCAAGAAGAGTGAGACTTCTTAGAGTCTGTGTTTTGATCCTTTCCTGTGCGACCTGTATTAGTTTTCGATACGCCACTGCAGGTTCAATGTATTCCTTGGACCTTCACATTGACGATGAAAAACAGAAATGGCATCGGAATTAAATACAAAAGGGACAATGCCGCCTTAAGTACAAGAATAGAGACTCTTCTTACCGTCGGTGCTTTGAGCATTCCCTGTGAGACTAGTATTAGTTTCCGATACACCACTGGAGGTTCAATGAATTCCTTGGACATTCACATTGACTATGAAACACTGAAATTACATCGGAATTAAATACAAATTTCACAATGCCGCCTTAAGTACAAGAATAGAGACTGTTCTTACCGTCGGTGCTTTGAGCATTCCCTGTGAGACCAGTATTAGTTTCCGCTACACCTCTGCAGGTTCAGTTTATTCCTTGGACCTTCACATTGACGATGAAACACAGAAATGGCATCGGAATTAAATACAAAAGGCACAATGCCGCCTTAAGTACAAGAATAGAGACTCTTCTTACAGTCGGTGCTTTGAGCATTCCCTGTGAGACCCGTATTAGTTTCCGATACACCACTGCGGGTTCAATGTGTTCCTTGGAGCTTCACATTGACGATGAAACATGGAAATCGCATCGGAATTAAATACAAAAGGCGCAATGCCGCCTTAAGTACAAGAATAGAGACTCTTCTTACAGTCGGTGCTATGAGCATTCCCTGTGAGACCAGTATTAGTTTCCGCTACACCTCTGCAGGTTCAGTTTACTCCTTGGACCTTCACATTGACGATGAATCACAGAAATGGCATCGGAATTAAAAACAAAAGGCACAACGCCGCCTTAAGTACAAGAATAGAGACTCTTCTTACAGCCGGTGCTTTGAGCATTCCCTGTGAGAGCAGTATTAGTTTCCGATACACCACTGCAGGTTCAATGTATTCCTCGGACATACACATTGACGATGAAATACTGATATCACATCGGAATTAAATACAAAAGGCACAATGCCGCCATAAGTGCAAGAAGAGTGAGACTTCTTAGAGTCTGTGTTTTGATCCTTTCCTGTGCGACCTGTATTAGTTTTCGACACGCCACTGCAGGTTCAATGTATTCCTTGGACCTTCACATTGACGATGAAAAACAGAAATGGCATCGGAATTAAATACAAAAGACACAATGCCGCCTTAAGTACAAGAACAGAGACTCTTCTTACAGTCGGTGCTTTGAGCATTCCCTGTGAGACTAGTATTAGTTTCCGATACACCACTGGAGGTTCAATCTATTCCTTGGACATACACATTGACGATGAAACACTGAAATTACATCGGAATTAAATACAAAAGGGACAATGCCGCCTTAAGTACAAGAATAGAGACTCTTCTTACCGTCGGTGCTTTGAGCATTCCCTGTGAGACTAGTATTAGTTTCCGATACACCACTGGAGGTTCAATGAATTCCTTGGACATTCACATTGACGATGAAACATTGAAATTACATCGGAATTAAATACAAAATTCACAATGCCGCCTTAAGTACAAGAATAGAGACTGTTCTTACCGTCGGTGCTTTGAGCATTCCCTGTGAGACCAGTATTAGTTTCCGCTACACCTCTGCAGGTTCAGTTTATTCCTTGGACCTTCACATTGACGATGAAACACAGAAATGGCATCGGAATTAAATACAAAAGGCACAATGCCGCCTTAAGTACAAGAATAGAGACTCTTCTTACAGTCGGTGCTTTGAGCATTCCCTGTGAGACCCGTATTAGTTTCCGATACACCACTGCGGGTTCAATGTGTTCCTTGGAGCTTCACATTGACGATGAAACATGGAAATCGCATCGGAATTAAATACAAAAGGCGCAATGCCGCCTTAAGTACAAGAATAGAGACTCTTCTTACAGTCGGTGCATTGAGCATTCCCTGTGAGACCAGTATTAGATTCCGCTACACCACTGCAGGTTCAGTTTGTTCCTTGGACCTGCACATTGACGATGAAACACAGAAATGGCATCGGAATTAAATACAAAAGGCACAATGCCGCCTTAAGTACAAGAATAGAGACTCTTCTTACAGTCGGTGCTTTGAGCATTCCCTGTGAGACCCGTATTAGTTTCCGATACACCACTGCGGGTTCAATGTGTTCCTTGGAGCTTCACATTGACGATGAAACATGGAAATCGCATCGGAATTAAATACAAAAGGCGCAATGCCGCCTTAAGTACAAGAATAGAGACTCTTCTTACAGTCGGTGCATTGAGCATTCCCTGTGAGACCAGTATTAGATTCCGCTACACCACTGCAGGTTCAGTTTATTCCTTGGACCTGCACATTGACGATGAAACACAGAAATGGCATCGGAATTAAATACAAAAGGCACAATGCCGCCTTAAGTACAAGAGTAGAGACTCCTCTCACAGTCGGTGCTTTGAGCATTCCCTGTGAGACCAGTAATAGTATCCGATACACCACTGCAGGTTCAATCTATTCCTTGGACATACACATTGACGATGAAAGACTGAAATTACATCGGAATTGAATACAAAAGGGACAATGCCGCCTTAAGTACAAGAATAGACACTCTTCTTACCGTCGGTGTTTTGAGCATTCCCTGTGACACCAGTATTAGCTTCCGATACAACACTGGAGGTTCAATGAATTCCTTGGACATTCACATTGACGATGAAACACTGAAATTACATCGGAATTAAATACAAAATTCACAATGCCGCCTTAAGTACAAGAAAAGAGACTCTTCTTACAGTCGGTGCTTTGAGCGTTCCCTGTGAGACCAGTATTAGTTTCCGCTACACCTCTGCAGGTTCAGTTTATTCCTTGGACCTTCACATTGACGATGAAACACAGAAATGGCATCGGAATTAAATACAAAAGGCACAATGCCGCCTTAAGTACAAGAATAGAGACTCTTCTTACAGTGGGTGCTTTGAGCATTCCCTGTGAGACCAGTATTAGCTTCCGTTATACCACTGCGGGTTCAATGTGTTCCTTGGAACTTCACATTGACGATGAAACATAGATATCGCATCGGAATTAAATACAAAAGGCGCAATGCCGCCTTAAGTACAAGAATAGAGACTCTTCTTACAGTCGGTGCATTGAGCATTCCCTGTGAGACCAGTATTAGATTCCGCTACACCACTGCAGGTTCAGTTTATTCCTTGGACCTGCACATTGACGATGAAACACAGAAATGGCATCGGAATTAAATACAAAAGGCACAATGCCGCCTTAAGTACAAGAATAGAGACTCCTCTCACAGTCGGTGCTTTGAGCATTCCCTGTGAGACCAGTAATAGTATCCGATACACCACTGCAGGTTCAATCTATTCCTTGGACATACACATTGACGATGAAAGACTGAAATTACATCGGAATTGAATACAAAAGGGACAATGCCGCCTTAAGTACAAGAATAGACACTCTTCTTACCGTCGGTGTTTTGAGCATTCCCTGTGACACCAGTATTAGCTTCCGATACAACACTGGAGGTTCAATGAATTCCTTGGACATTCACATTGACGATGAAACACTGAAATTACATCGGAATTAAATACAAAATTCACAATGCCGCCTTAAGTACAAGAATAGAGACTCTTCTTACAGTCGGTGCTTTGAGCGTTCCCTGTGAGACCAGTATTAGTTTCCGCTACACCTCTGCAGGTTCAGTTTATTCCTTGGACCTTCACATTGACGATGAAGCACAGAAATGGCATCGGAATTAAATACAAAAGGCACAATGCCGCCTTAAGTACAAGAATAGAGACTCTTCTTACAGTGGGTGCTTTGAGCATTCCCTGTGAGACCAGTATTAGCTTCCGTTATACCACTGCGGGTTCAATGTGTTCCTTGGAACTTCACATTGACGATGAAACATAGAAATCGCATCGGAATTAAATACAAAAGGCGCAATGCCGCCTTAAGTACAAGATTAGAGACTCTTCTTACAGTCGGTGCTTTGAGCATTCCCTGTGAGACCAGTATTAGTTTCCGATACACCACTGCTGGTTCAATGTATTCCTTGGAACTTCACATTGACGATGAAACACAGAAATCGCATCGGAATTAAATACAAATGGCACAATGCCGCCTTAAGTACAAGAATAGAGACTCTTCTTACCGTCGGTGCTTTGAGCATTCCCTGTGAGACCAGTATTAGTTTCCGCTACACCTCTGCAGGTTCAGTTTATTCCTTGGACCTTCACATTGACGATGAAACACAGAAATGGCATCGGAAATAAATACAAAAGGCACAATGAGCCTTAAGTACAAGAATAGAGACTCTTCTTACAGTCGGTGCTATGAGCATTCCCTGTGAGACCAGTATTAGTTTCCGCTGCACCCCTGCAGGTTAAGTTTATTCGTTGGACCTTCACATTGACGATGAAACACAGAAATGGCATCGGAATTAAATACAAAAGGCTCAATGCCGCCTTAAGTACAAGAATAGAGACTCTTCTTACAGTCGATGCTTTGAGCATTCCCTGTGAGACCAGTATTACTTTCCGATACACCACTGCAGATTCAGTTTATTCCTTGGACCTTCACATTGACGATGAAACACAGTAATGGCATCGGAATTAAATACAAAAGGCCCAATGCCGCCTTAAGTACAAGAATAGAGGCTCTTCTTACAGTCGGTGCTTTGAGCATTCCCTGTGAGACCAGTATTAGTTTCCGATACACCACTGCAGGTTCAATGTATTCCTTGGACCTTCACATTGACGATGAAACACAGAAATCGCATCGGAATTAAATACAAAAGTCACAATGCCGCCTTAAGTACAAGAATAGAGACTCTTCTTACAGTCGGTGCTTTGAGCATTCCCTGTGAGACCAGTATTAGCTTCCGATACACCACTGGAGGTTCAATGAATTCCTTGGACATTCAAATTGACGATGAGACACTGAAATTATATCGGAATTAAATACAAAAGGCACAATGCCGCCTTAAGTACAAGAATAGAGACTCTTCTTACAGTCGGTGCTTTGAGCATTCCCTGTGAGACCAGTATTAGTTTCCGATACACCACTGCAGGATCAATGTATTCCTCGGACATACACATTGACGATGAAATACTGATATCACATCGGAATTAAATACAAAAGGCACAATGCCGCCATAAGTGCAAGAAGAGTGAGACTTCTTAGAGACTGTGTTTTGATCCTTTCTTGTGCGACCTGTATTAGTTTTCGATACGCCACTGCAGGTTCAATGTATTCCTTGGACCTTCACATTGACGATGAAATACAGAAATGGCATCGGAATTAAATACAAAGGGACAATGCCGCCTTAAGTACAAGAATAGAGACTCTTCTTACCGTCGGTGCTTTGAGCATTCCCTGTGAGACTAGTATTAGTTTCCGATACACCACTGGAGGTTCAATGAATTCCTTGGACATTCACATTGACGATGAAACACTGAAATTACATCGGAATTAAATACAAAATTCACAATGCCGCCTTAAGTACAAGAATAGAGACTGTTCTTACCGTCGGTGCTTTGAGCATTCCCTGTGAGACCAGTATTAGTTTCCGCTACACCTCTGCAGGTTCAGTTTATTCCTTGGACCTTCACATTGACGATGAAACACAGAAATGGCATCGGAATTAAATACAAAAGGCACAATGACGCCTTAAGTACAAGAATAGAGACTCTTCTTACAGTCGGTGCTTTGAGCATTCCCTGTGAGACCCGTATTAGTTTCCGATACACCACTGCGGGTTCAATGTGTTCCTTGGAGCTTCACATTGACGATGAAACATGGAAATCGCATCGGAATTAAATACAAAAGCCGCAATGCCGCCTTAAGTACAAGAATAGAGACTCTTCTTACAGTCGGTGCATTGAGCATTCCCTGTGAGACCAGTATTAGATTCCGCTACACCACTGCAGGTTCAGTTTATTCCTTGGACCTACACATTGACGATGAAACACAGAAATGGCATCGGAATTAAATACAAAAGGCACAATGCCGCCTTAAGTACAAGAATAGAGACTCTTCTTACAGTCGGTGCTTTGAGCATTCCCTGTGAGACCAGTATTAGTTTACGCTACACCTCTGCAGGTTCAGTTTATTCCTTGCACCTTCACATTGACGATGAAACACAGAAATGGCATCGGAATTAAATACAAAAGGCACAATGCGCCTTAAATACAAGAATAGAGACTCTTCTTACAGTCGGTGCTATGAGCATTCCCTGTGAGACCAGTATTAGTTTCCGCTACACCTCTGCAGGTTCAGTTTACTCCTTGGACCTTCACATTGACGATGAATCACAGAAATGGCATCGGAACTAAAAACAAAAGGCACAACGCCGCCTTAAGTACAAGAATAGAGACTCTTCTTACAGCCGGTGCTTTGAGCATTCCCTGTGGGAGCAGTATTAGTTTCCGATACACCACTGCAGGTTCAATGTATTCCTCGGACATACACATTGACGATGAAATACTGATATCACATCGGAATTAAATACAAAAGGCACAATGCCGCCATAAGTGCAAGAAGAGTGAGACTTCTTAGAGTCTGTGTTTTGATCCTTTCCTGTGCGACCTGTATTAGTTTCCGATACGCCACTGCAGGTTCAATGTATTCCTTGGACCTTCACATTGACGATGAAAAACAGAAATGGCATCGGAATTAAATACAAAAGACACAATGCCGCCTTAAGTACAAGAACAGAGACTCTTCTTACAGTCGGTGCTTTGAGCATTCCCTGTGAGACCAGTAATAGTATCCGATACACCACTGCAGGTTCAATATATTCCTTGGACATACACATTTACGATGAAACACTGAAATTACATCGGAATTAAATACAAAAGGGACAATGCCGCCTTAAGTACAAGAATAGAGAATCTTCTTACCGTCGGTGCTTTGAGCATTCCCTGTGAGACTAGTATTAGTTTCCGATACACCACTGGAGGTTCAATGAATTCCTTGGACATTCACATTGACGATGAAACACTGAAATTACATCGGAATTAAATACAAAATTCACAATGCCGCCTTAAGTACAAGAATAGAGACTGTTCTTACCGTCGGTGCTGTGAGCATTCCCTGTGAGACCAGTATTAGTTTCCGCTACACCTCTGCAGGTTCAGTTTATTCCTTGGACCTTCACATTGACGATGAAACACAGAAATGGCATCGGAATTAAATACAAAAGGCACAATGCCGCCTTAAGTACAAGAATAGAGACTCTTCTTACAGTCGGTGCTTTGAGCATTCCCTGTGAGACCCGTATTAGTTTCCGATACCCCACTGCGGGTTCAATGTGTTCCTTGGAGCTTCACATTGACGATGAAACATGGAAATCGCATCGGAATTAAATACAAAAGGCGCAATGCCGCCTTAAGTACAAGAATAGAGACTCTTCTTACAGTCGGTGCATTGAGCATTCCCTGTGAGACCAGTATTAGATTCCGCTACACCACTGCAGGTTCAGTTTATTCCTTGGACCTGCACATTGACGATGAAACACAGAAATGGCATCGGAATTAAATACAAAAGGCACAATGCCGCCTTAAGTACAAGAGTAGAGACTCCACTTACAGTCGGTGCTTTGAGCATTCCTTGTGAGACCAGTATTAGTTTCCGCTACACCTCTGCAGCTTCAGTTTATTCCTTGGACCTTCACATTGACGATGAAACACAGAAATTGCATCGGAATTAAATACAAAATGCACAATGCCGCCTTAAGTACAAGAATAGGGACTCTTCTTACAGTCGGAGCTTTGAGCATTCCCTGTGAGACCAGTATAAGTTTCCGATACACCACTGCAGGTTCAATGTATTCCTTGGAACTTCACATTGACGATGAAACACAAAAATCGCATCGGAATTAAATACAAAAGGCACAATGCCGCCTTAAGTACAAGAACAGAGACTCTTCTTACAGTCGGTGCTTTGAGCATTTCCTGTGAGACCAGTATTAGTTTTCGCCACACCTCTGCAGGTTCAGTTTATTCCTTGGACCTTCACATTGACGATGAAACACAGAAATGGCATCGGAATTAAATACAAAAGGCACAATGCCGCCTTAAGTACAAGAATAGAGACTCTTCTTACAGTCGGTGCTTTGAGCATTCCCTGTGAGACCAGTATTAGTTTCCGATACACCACTGCAGGTTCAGTTTATTCCTTGGACCTGCACATTGACGATGAAACACAGAAATGGCATCGGAATTATATACAAAAGGCACAATGCCGCCTTAAGTACAAGAGTAGAGACTCCACTTACAGTCGGTGCTTTGAGCATTCCTTGTGAGACCAGTATTAGTTTCCGCTACACCTCTGCAGCTTCAGTTTATTCCTTGGACCATCACATTGACGATGAAACACAGAAATGGCATCGGAATTAAATACAAAAGGCACAATGCGCCTTAAATACAAGTATAGAGACTCTTCTTACAGTCGGTGCTATGAGCATTCCCTGTGAGACCAGTATTAGTTTCCGCTACACCTCTGCAGGTTCAGTTTACTCCTTGGACCTTCACATTGACGATGAATCACAGAAATGGCATCGGAATTAAACACAAAAGGCACAACGCCGCCTTAAGTACAAGAATAGAGACTCTTCTTACAGCCGGTGCTTTGAGCATTTCCTGTGAGACCAGTATTAGTTTTCGCCACACCTCTGCAGGTTCAGTTTATTCCTTGGACCTTCACATTGACGATGAAACACAGAAATGGCATCGGAATTAAATACAAAAGGCACAGTGCCGCCTTAAGTACAAGAATAGAGACTCTTCTTACAGTCGGTGCTTTGAGCATTCCCTGTGAGACCAGTATTAGTTTCCGATACACCACTGCAGGTTCAGTTTATTCCTTGGACCTTCACATTGACGATGAAACACAGAAATGGCATCGGAATTAAATACAAAAGGAACAATGCCGCCTTAAGTACAAGAATAGAGACTCTTCTTACAGTCGGTGCTTTCAGCATTCCCTGTGAGACCAGTATTAATTTCCGATACACCACTGCAGGTTCAATGTATTCCTTGGACCTTCACATTGAAGATGAAACACAGAAATCGCATCGGAATTAAATACAAAACGCACAATGCAGCCATATGTACAGGAATAGAGACTCTTCTTACAGTCGGTGCTTTGAGCATTCCCTGTGGGACCAGTATTACTTTCCGACACACCACTGCCGGTTCAATGTATTCCTTGGATCTTGAATTTGACGATGATACACAGATATCGCATCGGAAGCAAATACAAAAGGCACAATGCCGCCTTAAGTACAAGAATAGAGACTCTTCTTACAGTCGGTGCTTTGAGCATTCCCTGTGAAACCAGGATTACTTTCCGCTACACCTCTGCAGGTTCAATGTATTCCTTGGACCTTCACATTGACGATGAAACGCAGAAATCGCATCGGAATTAAATACAAAAGGTACAATGCCGCCTTAAGTACAAGAATAGAGACTCTTCTTACAGTCGGTGTTTTGAGCATTCTCTGTGAGACCAGTATTAGTTTCCGATACGCCACTGCAGGTTCAATGTATTCCTTGGACCTTCAAATTGGCGATGATACACAGAAATCGCATCGGAATTAAATACAAAAGGCACAATGCCGCCTTAAGTACAAGAATAGACACTCTTCTTACAGTCGGTGCTTTGAGCATTCCCTGTGAGACCAGTATTAGTTTCCGATACACCACTGCAGGTTCAATGTATTCCTTGGACCTTTACATTGACGATGAAACACAGAAATGGCATCGGAATTAAATACAAAAGACACAATGCCGCAGTAAGTACAAGAATAGACTCTCATCTTACAGTCGGTGCTTTGAGCATTCCCTGTGAGACCAGTATTAGTTTCCGCTACACCTCCGCAGGTTCAGTTTATTCCTTGGACCCTCACATTGACGATGAAACACAGAAATGGCATCGGAATTAAATACAAAAGGCACAATGCCACCTTAAGTACAAGAATAGAGACTCTTCTCACATTCGGTGCTTTGAGCATTCCCTGTGAGACCAGTATTAGTTTCCGATACACCACTGCAGGTTCAATGTATTCCTTGGACCTTCACATTGAATGATGAAACACAGAAATCGCATCGGAATTAAATCCAAAACGCTCAATGCCGCCTTATGTACAAGATTACAGACTCTACTTACAGTCGGTGCTTTGAGCATTTCCTGTGAGACCAGTATTAGTTTCCGATACGCCACTGCAGGTTCAATGTATTCCTTGGACCTTCAAATTGGCGATGATACACAGAAATCGCATCGGAATTAAATACAAAAGGCACAATGCCGCCTTAAGTACAAGAATAGACACTCTTCTTACAGTCGGTGCTTTGAGCATTCCCTGTGAGACCAGTATTAGTTTCCGATACACCACTGCAGGTTCAATGTATTCCTTGGACCTTTACATTGACGATGAAACACAGAAATGGCATCGGAATTAAATACAAAAGACACAATGCCGCAGTAAGTACAAGAATAGAGACTCTTCTTACAGTCGGTGCTTTGAGCATTCCCTGTGAGACCAGTATTAGTTTCCGATACACCTCTGCAGGTTCAATGTATTCCTTGGACCTTCACATTGACGATGAAACGCAGAAATCGCATCGGAATCAAATACAAAAGGCACAATGCCGCCTTAAGTACAAGAATAGAGACTTTTCTTACAGTCGGTGCTTTGAGCATTCCCTGTGAGACCAGTAATAGTATCCGATACACCACTGCTGGTTCAATCTATTCCTTGGACATACACATTGACGATGAAACACTGAGATTACATCGGAATTATGACCAAAAGGGACAATGCCGTCTTAAGTACAAGAATAGAGACTCTTCTTACCGTCGGTGCTTTGAGCATTCCCTGTGAGACCAGTATTAGTTTCCGATACACCACTGGATTTTCAATGAATTCCTTGGACATTCACATTGACGATGAAACACTGAAATTACATCGGAATTAAATATAAAATTCACAATGCCTCCTTAAGTACAAGAATAGAGACTGTTCTTACCGTCGGTGCTTTTAGCATTCCCTGTGAGACCAGTATTAGTTTCCGCTACACCTCTGCAGGTTCAGTTTATTCCTTGGACCTTCACATTGACGATGAAACACAGAAATGCATCGGAATTAAATACAAAAGGCACAATGCCGCCTTAAGTACAAGAATAGAGACTCTTCTTACAGTCGGTGCTTTGAGCATTCCCTGTGAGACCAGTATTAGTTTCCGCTACACCTCTGCAGGTTCAGTTTATTACTTTGACCTTCACATTGACGATGAAACACAGAAATGGCATAGGAATTAAATACAAAAGGCACAATGCCGCCTTAAGTACAAGAATAGAGATTCTTCTTACAGTCGGTGCTTTGAGCATTCCCTGTGAGACCAGTATTAGTTTCCGATACACCACTGCGGGTTCAATGTATTCCTTGGAACTTCACATTGACGATGAATCATAGAAATCGCATCGGAATTAAATACAAAAGGCGCAATGCCGCCTTAAGTACAAGAATAGAGACTCTCCTTACAGTCGGTGCTTTGAGCATTCGATGTGAGACCAGTATTAGTTTCCGCTACACCACTGCAGGTTCAGTTTACTCCTTGGACCTGCACATTGACGATGAAACACAGAAATGGCATCGGAGAAAAATACAAAAGGCACAATGCCGCCTTAAGTACAATAATAGAGACTCCTCTTACAGTCGGTACTTTGAGCATTCCCTGTGAGACCAGTATTAGTTTCCGCTACACCTCTGCAGGTTCAGTTTATTCCTTGGACCTTCACATTGACGATGAAACACAGAAATGGCATCGGAATTAAATACAAAAGGCACAATGCCGCCTTAAGTACAAGAATAGAGACTCTTCTTAGAGGCGGTGCTTTGAGCATTCCCTGTGGGACCAGTATTAGTTTCCGCTACACCTCTGCAGGTTCTGTTTATTCCTTGGACCTTCACATTGACGATGAATCACAGAAATGGCATCGGAATTAAATACAAAAGGCACAATGCCGCCTTAAGTACAAGAATAGACACTCTTCTTACAGTCGGTGCTTTGAGCATTCCCTGTGAGACCAGTATTAGTTTCCGATACACCACTGCAGGTTCAATGTATTCCTTGGACCTTTACATTGACGATGAAACACAGAAATGGCATCGGAATTAAATACAAAAGACACAATGCCGCAGTAAGTACAAGAATAGAGACTCTTCTTACAGTCGGTGCTTTGAGCATTCCCTGTGAGACCAGTATTAGTTTCCGCTACACCTCCGCAGGTTCAGTTTATTCCTTGGACCTTCACATTGACGATGAAACACAGAAATCGCATCGGAATTAAATCCAAAACGCTCAATGCCGCCTTATGTACAAGATTACAGACTCTACTTACAGTCGGTGCTTTGAGCATTTCCTGTGAGACCAGTATTAGTTTCCGATACACCACTGCAGGTTCAATGTATTCCTTGGACCTTCACATTGACGATGAAACACAGAAATCGCATCGGAATCAAATACAAAAGGCACAATGCCGCCTTAAGTACAAGAATAGAGACTCTTCTTACAGTCGGTGCTTTGAGCATTCCCTGTGAGACCAGTAATAGTATCCGATACACCACTGCAGGTTCAATCTATTCCTTGGACATACACATTGACGATGAAACACTGAGATTACATCGGAATTATGACCAACAGGGACAATGCCGTCTTACGTACAAGAATAGAGACTCTTCTTACCGTCGGTGCTTTGAGCATTCCCTGTGAGACCAGTATTAGTTTCCGATACACCACTGGAGGTTCAATGAATTCCTTGGACACTCACATTGACGATGAAACACTGAAATTACATCGGAATTAAATATAAAATTCACAATGCCTCCTTAAGTACAAGAATAGAGACTGTTCTTACTGTCGGTGCTTTTAGCATTCCCTGTGAGACCAGTATTAGTTTCCGCTACACTTCTGCAGGTTCAGTTTATTCCTTGGACCTTCACATTGACGATGAAACACAGAAATGCATCGGAATTAAATACAAAAGGCACAATGCCGCCTTAAGTACAAGAATAGAGACTCTTCTTACAGTCGGTGCTTTGAGCATTCCCTGTGAGACCAGTATTAGTTTCCGCTACACCTCTGCAGGTTCAGTTTATTACTTGGACCTTCACATTGACGATGAAACACAGAAATGGCATAGGAATTAAATACAAAAGGCACAATGCCGTCTTAAGTACAAGAATAGAGATTCTTCTTACAGTCGGTGCTTTGAGCATTCCCTGTGAGACCAGTATTAGTTTCCGATACACCACTGCGGGTTCAATGTATTCCTTGGAACTTCACATTGACGATGAATCATAGAAATCGCATCGGAATTAAATACAAAAGGCGCAATGCCGCCTTAAGTACAAGAATAGAGACTCTTCTTACAGTCGATGCTTTGAGCATTCGATGTGAGACCAGTATTAGTTTCCGCTACACCACTGCAGGTTCAGTTTACTCCTCGGACCTGCACATTGACGATGAAACACAGAAATGGCATCGGAGGAAAATACAAAAGGCACAATGCCGCCTTAAGTAGAATAATAGAGACTCCTCTTACAGTCGGTACTTTGAGCATTCCCTGTGAGACCAGTATTAGTTTCCGCTACACCTCTGCAGGTTCAGTTTATTCCTTGGACCTTCACATTGACGATGAAACACAGAAATGGCATCGGAATTAAATACAAAAGGCACAATGCCGCCTTAAGTACAAGAATAGAGACTCTTCTTAGAGGCGGTGCTTTGAGCATTTCCTGTGAGACCAGTATTAGTTTCCGCTACACCTCTGCAGGTTCTGTTTATTCCTTGGACCTTCACATTGACGATGAATCACAGAAATGGCATCGGAATTAAACACAAAAGGCACAACGCCGCCTTAAGTACAAGAATAGAGACTCTTCTTACAGCCGGTGCTTTGAGCATTCCCTGTGAGACCAGTATTAGTTTCCGCTACACCTCTGCAGGTTCAGTTTATTCCTTTGACCTTCACATTGACGATGAAACACAGAAATGGCATCGAAATTAAATACAAAAGGCACAATGCCGCCTTAACAACAAGAATAGAGACTCTTCTTACAGTCGGTGCTTTGAGCATTCCCTGTGAGACCAGTATTAGTTTCCGATACACCACTGCAGGTTCAGTTTATTCCTTGGACCTTCACATTGACGATGAAACACAGTAATGGCATCGGAATTAAATACAAAAGGCACAATGCCGCCTTAAGTACAAGAATGGAGACTCTTCTTACAGTCGGTGCTTTGAGCATTCCCTGTGAGACCAGTATTAGTTTCCGATACACCACTGCATGTTCAATGTATTCCTTGGACCTTCACATTGACGTTGAAACACAGAAATCGCAACGGAATTAAATACAAAAGGCACAATGCCACCTTAAGTACAAAAATAGAGATTCTTCTTACAGTCGGTGCTTTGAGCATTCCCTGTGGCACCAGTATTAGTTTCCGCTACACCTCTGCAGGTTCAGTTTATTCTTTGGACAATCACATTGACGATGAAACACAGAAATGGCATCGGAATTAAATACAAAAGGCACAATGCCGCCTTAAGTACAAGAATAGAGACTCTTCTTACAGTCGGTGCTTTGAGCATTCCCTGTGAGACCAGTATTAGTTTCCGTTACACCTCTGCAGGTTCAGTTTATTCCTTGGTCCTTCACATTAACGATGAAACACAGAAATGGAATCGGAATTAAATACAGAAGGGAAATGCCGCCTTAAGTACAAGAATAGAGACTCTTCTTACAGTCGGTGCTTTAAGCATTCCGTGTGAGACCAGTATTAGTTTCCGATACACCACTGCAGGTACAATGAATTCCTTGGAACTTCACATTGACGATGAAATACAGAAATCGCATCGGAATTAAATACAAAAGGCACAATGCCGCCTTAAGTACAAGAATAGAGACTCTTCTTACAGTCGGTGCCTTGAGCATAACCCTGTGAGACCAGTATTAGTTTCCGCTACACCTCTGCAGGTTCAGTTTATTCCTTGGACCTTTACATTGACGATGAAACACAGAAATGGCATCGGAATTAAATACAAAAGGCACAATGCCGCCTTAAGTACAAGAATAGAGACCCTTCGTACAGTCGGTGCTTTGAGCTTTCCCTGTGAGACCAGTATTAGTTTCCGCTTCACCTCTGCAGGTTCAGTTTATTCCTTGGACCTTCACATTGACGATGAAACACAGAAATGGCATCGGAATTAAATAGAAAAGGCACAATGCCGCCTTACGTACAAGAATAGAGACTCTTCTTACAGTCGGTGGTTTGAGCATTCCCTGTGAGGCCAGTATTAGTTTCCGCTACACCTCTGCAGGTTCAGTTTATTCCTTGGACCTTCACATTGACGATGAAACACAGAAATGGCATCGGAATTAAATACAAGACGAACAATGCCGCCTTAAGTACAACAGTAGAGACTCTTCTTACAGTCGGTGCTTTGAGCATTCCCTGTGAGCCCAGTATCAGTTTCCGATACACCACTGCAGGTTCAATGTATTCCTTGGACCTTCACATTGACGATGGAACACAGAAATCGCATCGGAATTAAATTCAAAAGGCACAATGCCGCCTTAATTACAAGAATAGAGACTCTTCTTACAGTCGGTGCTTTGTGCATTCCCTGTGTGACCAGTATTAGTTTCCGCTACACCTCTGCAGGTTCAGTTTATTCCTTGGACCATCACATTGACGATGAAACACAGAAATGGCATCGGAATTAAATACAAAAGGCACAATGCCGCCTTATGTACAAGAATAGAGACTCTTCTTACAGTCGGTGCTTTGAGCATTCCCTGTGAGACCAGTATTAGTTTCTGATACACCACTGCAGGTTCAATGTATTCCTTGGAACTTCACATAGACGATGAAACACAGAAATGGCATCGGAATTAAATACAAAAGGCACAATGCCGCCTTAAGTACAAGAATAGAAACTCTTCTTACAGTCGGTGCTTTGAGCATTCCCTGTGAGACCAGTATTAGTTTCCGCTACACCTCTGCAGGTTAAGTTTATTCCTTGGACCTTCACATTGACGATGAAACACAGAAATGGCATCGGAATTAAATAGAAAAGTCACAATGCCGCCGTAAGTACAAGAATAGAGACTCTTCTTACAGTCGGTGCTTTGAGCATTCCCTGTGAGGCCAGTATTAGATTCCGATACACCACTGCAGGTTCAATGTATTCCTTGGAACTTCACATTGACGATGAAACACAGAAATCGCATCGGAATTAAATACAAAGGGCACAATGTTGCCTTAAGTACAAGAATAGAGACTCTTATTACAGTCGGTGCTTTGGGCTTCCCTGTGAGACCAATATTAGTTTCCGCTACACCTCTGCAGGTTCTTTTTATTCCTTGGACCTTCACATTGACGATGAAACACAGAAATGGCGTCGGAATTAAACACAAAAGGCACAACGCCGCCTTAAGTACATGAATAGAGGCTCTTCTTACAGCTGGTGCTTTGAGCATTCCCTGTGAGACCAGTATTACTTTCCGCTACACCTCTGCAGGTTCAGTTTATTCCTTGGACCTTCACATTGACGATGAAACACAGAAATGGCATCGCAATTAAATACATATTTCACAATGCCGCCTTAAGTACAAGTATAGAGACTCTTCTTACAGTCGGTGCTTTGAGCATTCCCTGTGAGACCAGTAATAGTATCCGATACACCACTGCTGGTTCAATCTATTCCTTGGACATACACATTGACGATGAAACACTGAGATTACATCGGAATTATGACCAAAAGGGACAATGCCGTCTTAAGTACAAGAATAGAGACTCTTCTTACAGTCGGTGCTTTGAGCATTCCCTGTGAGACCAGTATTAGTTTCCGATACACCACTGGAGGTTCAATGAATTCCTTGGACATTCACATTGACGATGAAACACTGAAATTACATCGGAATTAAATATAAAATACACAATGCCTCCTTAAGTACAAGAATAGAGACTGTTCTTACCGTCGGTGCTTTTAGCATTCCCTGTGAGACCAGTATTAGTTTCAGCTACACCTCTGCAGGTTCAGTTTATTCCTTGGACCTTCACATTGACGATGAAACACAGAAATGCATCGGAATTAAATACAAAAGGCACAATGCCGCCTTAAGTACAAGAATAGAGACTCTTCTTACAGTCGGTGCTTTTAGCATTCCCTGTGAGACCAGTATTAGTTTCCGCTACACCTCTGCAGGTTCAGTTTATTACTTGGACCTTCACATTGACGATGAAACACAGAAAAGGCATAGGAATTAAATACAAAAGGCACAATGCCGCCTTAAGTACAAGAATAGAGATTCTTCTTACAGTCGGTGCTTTGAGCATTCCCTGTGAGACCAGTATTAGTTTCCGATACACCACTGCGGGTTCAATGTATTCCTTGGAACTTCACATTGACGATGAACCATAGAAATCGCATCGGAATTAAATACAAAAGGCGCAATGCCGCCCTAAGTACAAGAATAGAGACTCTTCTTACAGTCGGTGCTTTGAGCATTCGATGTGAGACCAGTATTAGTTTCCGCTACACCACTGCCGGTTCAGTTTACTCCTTGGACCTGCACATTGACGATGAAACACAGAAATGGCATCGGAGCAAAATACAAAAGGCACAATGCCGCCTTAAGTACAATAATAGAGACTCCTCTTACAGTCGGTACTTTGAGCATTCCCTGTGAGACCAGTATTAGTTTCCGCTACACCTCTGCAGGTTCAGTTTATTCCTTGGACCTTCACATTGACGATGAAACACAGAAATGGCATCGGAATTAAATACAAAAGGCACAATGCCGCCTTAAGTACAAGAATAGAGACTCTTCTTAGAGGCGGTGCTTTGTGCATTCCCTGTGGGACCAGTATTAGTTTCCGCTACACCTCAGCAGGTTAAGTTTATTCCTTGGACCTTCACATTGACGATGAATCACAGAAATGGCATCGGAATTAAATACAAAAGGCACAATGCCGCCTTAAGTACAAGAATAGACACTCTTCTTACAGTCGGTGCTTTGAGCATTCCCTGTGAGACCAGTATTAGTTTCCGATACACCACTGCAGGTTCAATGTATTCCTTGGACCTTTACATTGACGATGAAACACAGAAATGGCATCGGAATTAAATACAAAAGGCACAATGCCGCAGTAAGTACAAGAATAGAGACTCTTCTTACAGTCGGTGCTTTGAGCATTCCCGGTGAGACCAGTATTAGTTTCCGCTACACCTCCGCAGGTTCAGTTTATTCCTTGGACCTTCACATTGACGATGAAACACAGAAATGGCATCGGAATTAAATACAAAAGGCACAATGCCACCTTAAGTACAAGAATAGAGACTCTTCTCACATTCGGTGCTTTGAGCATTCCCTGTGAGACCAGTATTAGTTTCCGATACACCACTGCAGGTTCAATGTATTCCTTGGACCTTCACATTGAATGATGAAACACAGAAATCGCATCGGAATTAAATCCAAAACGCTCAATGCCGCCTTATGTAGAAGATTACAGACTCTACTTACAGTCGATGCTTTGAGCATTTCCTGTGAGACCAGTATTAGTTTCCGATACACCACTGCAGGTTCAATGTATTCCTTGGACCTTCACATTGACGATGAAACACAGAAATCGCATCGGAATCAAATACAAAAGGCACAATGCCGCCTTAAGTACAAGAATAGAGACTCTTCTTACAGTCGGTGCTTTGAGCATTCCCTGTGAGACCAGTAATAGTATCCGATACACCACTGCAGGTTCAATCTATTCCTTGGACATACACATTGACGATGAAACACTGAGATTACATCGGAATTATGACCAAAAGGGACAATGCCGTCTTAAGTACAAGAATAGAGACTCTTCTTACCGTCGGTGCTTTGAGCATTCCCTGTGAGACCAGTATTAGTTTCCGATACACCACTGGAGGTTCAATGAATTCCTTGGACATTCACATTGACGATGAAACACTGAAATTACATCGGAATTAAATATAAAATTCACAATGCCTCCTTAAGTACAAGAATAGAGACTGTTCTTACCGTCGGTGCTTTTAGCATTCCCTGTGAGACCAGTATTAGTTTCCGCTACACTTCTGCAGGTTCAGTTTATTCCTTGGACCTTCACATTGACGATGAAACACAGAAATGGCATAGGAATTAAATACAAAAGGCACAATGCCGTCTTAAGTACAAGAATAGAGATTCTTCTTACAGTCGGTGCTTTGAGCATTCCCTGTGAGACCAGTATTAGTTTCCGATACACCACTGCGGGTTCAATGTATTCCTTGGAACTTCACATTGACGATGAATCATAGAAATGGCATCGGAATTAAATACAAAAGGCGCAATGCCGCCTTAAGTACAAGAATAGAGACTCTTCTTACAGTCGGTGCTTTGAGCATTCGATGTGAGACCAGTATTAGTTTCTGCTACACCACTGCAGGTTCAGTTTACTCCTTGGACCTGCACATTGACGATGAAACACAGAAATGGCATCGGAGGAAAATACAAAAGGCACAATGCCGCCTTAAGTACAATAATAGAGACTCCTCTTACAGTCGGTACTTTGAGCATTCCCTGTGAGACCAGTATTAGTTTCCGCTACACCTCTGCAGGTTCAGTTTATTCCTTGGACCTTCACATTGACGATGAAACACAGAAATGGCATCGGAATTAAATACAAAAGGCACAATGCCGCCTTAAGTACAAGAATAGAGACTCTTCTTAGAGGCGGTGCTTTGAGCATTTCCAGTGAGACCAGTATTAGTTTCCGCTACACCTCTGCAGGTTCTGTTTATTCCTTGGACCTTCACATTGACGATGAATCACAGAAATGGCATCGGAATTAAACACAAAAGGCACAACGCCGCCTTAAGTACAAGAATAGAGACTCTTCTTACAGCCGGTGCTTTGAGCATTCCCTGTGAGACCAGTATTAGTTTCCGCTACACCTCTGCAGGTTCAGTTTATTCCTTTGACCTTCACATTGACGATGAAACACAGAAATGGCATCGGAATTAAATACAAAAGGCACAATGCCGCCTTAACAACAAGAATAGAGACTCTTCTTACAGTCGGTGCTTTGAGCATTCCCTGTGAGACCAGTATTAGTTTCCGATACACCACTGCAGGTTCAGTTTATTCCTTGGACCTTCACATTGACGATGAAACACAGTAATGGCATCGGAATTAAATAAAAAAGGCACAATGCCGCCTTAAGTACAAGAATGGAGACTCTTCTTACAGTCGGTGCTTTGAGCATTCCCTGTGAGACCAGTATTAGTTTCCGATACACCACTGCATGTTCAATGTATTCCTTCGACCTTCACATTGACGTTGAAACACAGAAATCGCAACGGAATTAAATACAAAAGGCACAATGCCACCTTAAGTACAAAAATAGAGATTCTTCTTACAGTCGGTGCTTTGAGCATTCCCTGTGACACCAGTATTAGTTTCCGCTACACCTCTGCAGGTTCAGTTTATTCTTTGGACAATCACATTGACGATGAAACACAGAAATGGCATCGGAATTAAATACAAAAGGCACAATGCCGCCTTAAGTACAAGAATAGAGACTCTTCTTACAGTCGGTGCTTTGAGCGTTCCCTGTGAGACCAGTATTAGTTTCCGTTACACCTCTGCAGGTTCAGTTTATTCCTTGGTCCTTCACATTGACGATGAAACACAGAAATGGAATCGGAATTAAATACAGAAGGGAAATGCCGCCTTAAGTACAAGAATAGAGACTCTTCTTACAGTCGGTGCTTTAAGCATTCCGTGTGAGACCAGTATTAGTTTCCGATACACCACTGCAGGTACAATGAATTCCTTGGAACTTCACATTGACGATGAAACACAGAAATGGCATCGGAATTAAATAGAAAAGGCACAATGCCGCCTTACGTACAAGAATAGAGACTCTTCTTACAGTCGGTGGTTTGAGCATTCCCTGTGAGGCCAGTATTAGTTTCCGCTACACCTCTGCAGGTTCAGTTTATTCCTTGGACCTTCACATTGACGATGAAACACAGAAATGGCATCGGAATTAAATACAAGACGAACAATGCCGCCTTAAGTACAACAGTAGAGACTCTTCTTACAGTCGGTGCTTTGAGCATTCCCTGTGAGCCCAGTATCAGTTTCCGATACACCACTGCAGGTTCAATTTATTCCTTGGACCTTCACATTGACGATGGAACACAGAGATCGCATCGGAATTAAATTCAAAAGGCACAATGCCGCCTTAATTACAAGAATAGAGACTCTTCTTACAGTCGGTGCTTTGTGCATTCCCTGTGAGACCAGTATTAGTTTCCGCTACACCTCTGCAGGTTCAGTTTATTCCTTGGACCATCACATTGACGATGAAACACAGAAATGGCATCGGAATTAAATACAAAAGGCACAATGCCGCCTTAAGTACAAGAATAGAGACTCTTCTTACAGTCGGTGCTTTGAGCATTCCCTGTGAGACCAGTATTAGTTTCTGATACACCACTGCAGGTTCAATGTATTCCTTGGAACTTCACATAGACGATGAAACACAGAAATGGCATCGGAATTAAATACAAAAGGCACAATGCCGCCTTAAGTACAAGAATAGAAACTCTTCTTACAGTCGGTGCTTTGAGCATTCCCTGTGAGACCAGTATTAGTTTCCGCTACACCTCTGCAGGTTAAGTTTATTCCTTGGACCTTCACATTGACGATGAAACACAGAAATGGTATCGGAATTAAATAGAAAAGTCACAATGCCGCCGTAAGTACAAGAATAGAGACTCTTCTTACAGTCGGTGCTTTGAGCATTCCCTGTGAGGCCAGTATTAGATTCCGATACACCACTGCAGGTTCAATGTATTCCTTGGAACTTCACATTGACGATGAAACACAGTAATCGCATCGGAATTAAATACAAAGGGCACAATGTTGCCTTAAGTACAAGAATAGAGACTCTTATTACAGTCGGTGCTTTGGGCTTCCCTGTGAGACCAATATTAGTTTCCGCTACACCTCTGCAGGTTCTTTTTATTCCTTGGACCTTCACATTGACGATGAAACACAGAAATGGCATCGGAATTAAACACAAAAGGCACAACGCCGCCTTAAGTACAAGAATAGAGGCTCTTCTTACAGTTGGTGCTTTGAGCATTCCCTGTGAGACCAGTATTACTTTCCGCTACACCTCTGCAGGTTCAGTTTATTCCTTGGACCTTCACATTGACGATGAAACACAGAAATGGCATCGCAATTAAATACATAATTCACAATGCCGCCTTAAGTACAAGTATAGAGACTCTTCTTACAGTCGGTGCTTTGAGCATTCCCTGTGAGACCCGTATTAGTTTCCGATACACCACTGCAGGTTCAATGTATTCCTTGGAACTTCACATTGACGATGAAACACAGAAATGGCATCGGAATTAAATACAAAAGGCACAATGCCGCCTTACGTACAAGAATAGAGACTCTTCTTACAGTCGGTGTTTTGAGCATTCCCTGTGAGGCCAGTATTAGTTTCCGCTACACCTCTGCAGGTTCAGTTTATTCCTTGGACCTTCACATTGACGACGAAACACAGAAATGGCATCGGAATGAAATACAAAACGAACAATGCCGCCTTAAGTACAACAATAGAGACTCTTCTTACAGTCGGTGCTTTGGGCATTCCCTGTGAGGCCAGTATCAGTTTCCGATACACCACTGCAGGTTCAATGTATTCCTTGGACCTTCACATTGACGATGGAACACAGAAATCGCATCGGAATTAAATTCAAAAGGCACAATGCCGCCTTAAGTACAAGAATAGAGACTCTTCTTACAGTCGGTGTTTTGAGCATTCCCTGTGAGACCAGTATTAGTTTCCGCTACACCTCTGCAGGTTTAGTTTATTCCTTGGACCAACACATTGACGATGATACACAGAAATGGCATCGGAATTAAATACAAAAGGCACAATGCCGCCTTAAGTACAAGAATTGAGACTCTTCTTACAGTCGGTGCTTTGAGCATTTCCTGTGAGACCAGTATTAGTTTCTGATACACCACTGCAGGTTCAATGTATTCCTTGGAACTTCACATTGTCGATGAAACACAGAAATGGCATCGGAATTAAATACAAAAGGCACAATGCCGCCTTAAGTACAAGAATAGAGACTCTTCTTACAGTCGGTGCTTTGAGCATTCCCTGTGAGACCAGTATTAGTTTCCGCTACACCTCTGCAGGTTCAGTTTATTCCTTGGACCTTCACATTGACGATGAAACACAGAAATGGCATCGGAATTAAATAGAAAAGGCACAATGCCGCCGTAAGTACAAGAATAGAGACTCTTCTTACAGTCGGTGCTTTGAGCATTCCCTGTGAGGCCAGTATTAGATCCCCATACACCACTGCAGGTTCAATGTATTCCTTGGAACTTCACATTGACGATGAAACACAGAAATCGCATCGGAATTTAATACAAAGGGCACAATGTTGCCTTAAGTACAAGAATAGAGACTCATCTTACAGTCGGTGCTTTGGGCTTCCCTGTGAGACCAATATTAGTTTCCGCTACACCTCTGCAGGTTCTTTTTATTCCTTGGACCTTCACATTGACGATGAAACACAGAAATGGAATCGGAATTAAACACAAAAGGCACAACGCCACCTTAAGTACAAGAATAGAGACCCTTCTTACAGTCGGTGATTTGAGCATTCCCTGTGAGACCAGTATTACTTTCCGCTACACCTCTGCAGGTTCAGTTTATTCCTTGGACCTTCACATTGACGATGAAACACAGATATGGCATCGGAATGAAATACAAAAGGCACAATGCCGCCTTAGGTACAAGAATAGAGACTCTTCTTACAGTCGGTGCTTTGAGCATTCCCTGTGAGACCAGTATTAGTTTCCGATACACCACTGCAGGTTCAATGTATTCCTTGGAACTTCACATTGACGATGAAACACAGAAATGTCATCGGAATTAAATACAAAAGGCACAATGCCGCCTTAAGTACAAGAATAGACCCTTCTTACAGTCGGTGCTTTGAGCATTCCCTGTGAGCCCAGTATTAGTTTCCGCTACACCTCTGCAGGTTCAGTTCATTCCTTGGACCTTCACATTGACGATGAAACACAGAAATGGCATCGGAATTAGATACAAAAGGCACAATGCCGCCTTAAGTACAAGAATAGAGACTCTTCTTACAGTCGGTGCTTGGAGCATTCCCTGAGAGACCAGTATTAGTTTCCAATACACCACTGCAGGTTCAATGTATTCCTTGGAACTTCACATTGACGATGAAACACAGAAATGGCATCGGAATTAAATACAAAAGGCACAATGCCGCCTTAAGTACAAGAATAGAGACTCTTCTTACAGTCGGTGCTTTGAGCATTCCCTGTGAGACCAGTATTAGTTTCCGATACACCACTGCAGGTTCAATGTATTCCTTGGAACTTCACATTGACCATGAAACACATAAATCGCATCGGAATTAAATACAAAAGGCACAATGCCGCCTTAAGTACAAGAAAAAGACTCTTCCTACAGTCGGTGCTTGGGCATTCGGTGTGAGACCAGTATTAGTTTCCGCTACACCTCTGCAGGTTCTTTTTATTCCTTGGACCTTCACATTGACGATGAAACACAGAAATGGCATCGGAATTAAACACAAAAGGCACAACGCCGCCTTAAGTACAAGAATAGAGACTCTTCTAACAGTCGGTGCTTTGAGCATTCCCTGTGAGACCAGTATTACTTTCCGCTACACCTCTGCAGGTTCAGTTTATTCCTGGGACCTTCACATTGACGATGAAACACAGAAATGGCATCGCAATTAAATACATAATTCACAATGCCGCCGTAAGTACAAGAATAGAGACTCTTCTTACAGTCGGTGCTTTGAGCATTCCCTGTGAGACCAGTATTAGTTTCCGATACACCACTGCAGTTTCAATGTTGGAACTTCACATTGACGATGAATCACAGAAATCGCATCGGAATTAAATACAAAAGGCACAATGCCGCCTTAAGTACAAGAATAGAGACTCTTCTTACAGTCGGTGCTTTGAGCATTCCCTGTGAGACCAGTATTAGTTTCCGCTACACCTCTGCAGGTTCAGTTTATTCCTTGGACCTTCACATTGACGATGAAACACAGAAATGGCATCGGAATTAAATAGAAAAGGCACAATGCCGCCGTAAGTACAATAATAGAGACTCTTCTTACAGTCGGTGCTTTGAGCATTTTCTGTGAGACCAGTATTAGATTCCGATACACCACTGCAGGTTCAATGTATGCCTTGGAACTTCACATTGACGATGAAACACAGAAATCGCATCGGAATTAAATACAAAGGGCACAATGTTGCCTTAAGTACAAGAATAGAGACTCTTCTTACAGTCGGTGCTTTGGGCTTCCCTGTGAGACCAATATTAGTTTCCGCTACACCTCTGCAGGTTCTTTTTATTCCTTGGACCTTCACATTGACGATGAAACACAGAAATGGAATCGGAATTAAACACAAAAGGCACAACGCCGCCTTAAGTACAAGAATAGTGACTCTTCTTACAGTCGGTGCTTTGAGCATTCCCTGTGAGACCAGTATTACTTTCCGCTAGACCTCTGCAGGTTCAGTTTATTCCTTGGACCTTCACATTGACGATGAAACACAGAATTGGCATCGGAATGAAATATAAAAGGCACAATGCCGCCTTAGGTACAAGAATAGAGACTCTTCTTACAGTCGGTGCTTTGAGCATTCCCTGTGAGACCAGTATTAGTTTCCGATACACCACTGCAGGTTCAATGTATTCCTTGGAACTTCACATTGACCATGAAACACAGAAATCGCATCGGAATTAAATACAAAAGGCACAATGCCGCCTTAAGTACAAGAAAAAGACTTTTCCCACAGTCGGTGCTTGGGCATTCCCTGTGAGACCAGTATTAGTGTCCGCTACACCTCTGCAGGTTCAGTTTATTCCTTGGACCTTCACATTGACGATGAAACACAGAAATTGCATCGCAATTAAATACATAAGGCACAATGCCGCCTTAAGTACAAGAATAGAGACTCTTCTTACAGTCGGAGCTTTGAGCATTCCCTGCAAGACCAGTATTAGTTTCCGATACACCACTGCAGGTTCAAAGTATTCCTTGGAACTTCACATTGACGATGAAACACAGAAATCGCATCGGAATTAAATACAAAAGGCACAATGCCGCCATACGTACAAGAATAGAGACTCTTCTTACAGTCGGTGTTTTGAGCATTCCCTGTGAGGCCGGTATTAGTTTCCGCTACACCTCTGCAGGTTCAGTTTATTCCTTGGACCTTCACATTGACGATGAAACACAGAAATGGCATCGGAATTAAATACAAAACGAACAATGCCGCCTTAAGTACAACAATAGAGACTTTTCTTACAGTCGGTGCTTTGAGCATTTCCTGTGAGGCCAGTTCAGTTTCCGATACACCACTGCAGGTTCAGTGTATTCCTTGGACCTTCACATTGACGATGGAACACAGAAATCGCATCGGAATTAAATTCAAAAGGCACAATGCCGCCTTAAGTACAAGAATAGAGACTCTTCTTACAGTCGGTGCTTTGAGCATTCCCTGTGAGACCAGTATTAGTTTCCGCTACACCTCTGCAGGTTCAGTTTATTCCTTGGACCATCACATTGACGATGAAACACAGAAATGGCATCGGAATTAAATACAAAAGGCACAATGCCGCCTTTAGTACAAGAATAGAGACACTTCTTACAGTCGGTGCTTTGAGCAATCCTGTGAGACCAGTATTAGTTTCCGATACACAACTGCAGGTTCAATGTATTCCTTGGAACTTCACATTGACGATGAAACACAGAAATCGCATCGGAAGTAAATACAAAAGGCACAATGCCGCCTTAAGTACAAGAATAGAGACTCTTCTTACAGTCTCTGCTTTGAGCATTCCCTGTGAGACCAGTATTAGTTTCCGCTACACCTCTGCAGATTCAGTTTATTCCTTGGACCTTCACATTGACGATGAAACACAGAAATGGCATCGGAATTAAATACAAAAGGCACAATGCCGCCTTAAGTACAAGAATAGAGACTCTTCTTACAGTCGGTACTTTGAGCATTGCCTGTGAGACCAGTATTGGTTTCCGCTACACCTAAGGAGGTTCAGTTTATTCCTTGGACCTTCACATTGACGATGAAACACAGATATGGCATCGGAATTAAATACAAAAGGCACAATGCCGCCTTACGTACAAGAATAGAGACTCTTCTTACAGTCGGTGTTTTGAGCATTCCCTGTGAGGCCAGTATTAGTTTCCGCTACACCTCTGCAGGTTCAGTTTATTCCTTGGACCTTCACATTGACGATGAAACACAGAAATGGCATCGGAATTAAATACAAAAGGCACAATGCTGCCATAAGTACAAGAATAGAGACTCTTCTTACAGTCGGTGCTTTGAGCATTCCCTGTGAGACCAGTATTAGTTTCCGCTACACCTCTGCAAGTTCAGTTTATTCCTTGGACCTTCACATTGACGATGAAACACAGAAATGGCATCGGAATTAAATACAAAAGGCACAATGCCGCCTTAAGTACAAGAATAGAGACTCTTCTTACAGTCGGTGCTTTGAGCATTCCCTGTGAGACCAGTATTAGTTTCTGATACACCACTGCACGTTCAATGTATTCCTTGGAACTTCACATTGACGATGAAACACAGAAATGGCATCGGAATTAAATACAAAAGGCACAATGCCGCCTTAAGCACAAGAATAGAGACTCTTCTTACAGTCGGTGCTTTGAGCATTCCCTGTGAGACCAGTGTTAGTTTCCGATACACCCCTGCAGGTTCAATGTATTCCTTGGAACTTCACTTTGACGATGAAACACAGAAATCGCATCGGAATTAAATACAAAAGGCACAATGCCGCCTCAAGTACAAGAATAGGGACTCTTCCTACAGTCGGTGCTTTGGGCATTCCCTGTGAGACCAGTATTAGTTTCCGCTACACCTCTGCAGGTTCAGTTTATTCCTTGGACCTTCACATTGACGATGTAACACAGAAATCGCATCGGAATTAAATACATAAGGCACAATGCCGCCTTAAGTACAAGAATAAAGACTCTTCTTACAGTCGGTGCTTTGAGCATTCCCTGTGAGACCAGTATTAGTTTCCGATACACCACTGCAGGTTCAATGTATTCCTTGGAACTTCACATTGACGATAAAACACAGAAATCGCATCGGAATTAAATACAAAAGGCACAATGCCGCCTTAAGTACAAGAATAGAGACTCTACTTACAGTCGGTGCTTTGAGCATTCCCTGTGAGACCAGTATTAGTTTCCGCTACACCTCTGCAGGTTCAGTTTATTCCTTGGACCTTCACATTGACGATGAAACACAGAAATGGCATCGGAATTAAATACAAAAGGCACAATGCCGCCTTAAGTACAAGAATAGAGACTCTTCTTACAGTCGGTGCTTTGAGCATTCCCTGTGAGACCAGTATTGGTTTCCGCTACACCTAAGGGATTTAAGTTTATTCCTTGGACCTTCACATTGACGATGAAACACAGAAATGGCATCGGATTTAAATACAAAGGCACAATGCCGCCTTACGTACAAGAATAGAGACTCTTCTTACAGTCGGTGTTTTGAGCATTCCCTGTGAGGCCAGTATTAGTTTCCGTTACACCTCTGCAGGTTCAGTTTATTCCTTGGACCTTCACATTGACGATGAAACACAGAAATGGCATAGGAATTAAATACAAAACGAACAATGCCTCCTTAAGTACAACAATGGAGACTCTTCTTACAGTCGGTGCTTTGAGCATTCCCTGTGAGACCAGTATCAGTTTCCGATACACCACTGCAGGTTCAATGTATTCCTTGGACCTTCACATTGACGATGAAACACAGAAATCGCATCGGAATTAAATACAAAAGGCTCAATGCCGCCTTAAGTACAAGAATAGAGACTCTTCTTACAGTCGGTGCTTTGAGCATTCCCTGTGAGACCAGTATTAGTTTCCGCTACACCTCTGCAGGTTCAGTTTATTCCTTGGACCTTCACATTGACGATGAAACACAGAAATGGCATCGGAATTAAATACAAAAGGCACAATGCCGCCTTAAGTACAAGAATTGAGACTCTTCTTACAGTCGGTGCTTTGAGCATTCCCTGTGAGACCAGTATTAGTTTCTGATACACCACTGCAGGTTCAATGTATTCCTTGGAACTTCACATTGACGATGAAACACAGAAATCGCATCGGGATCGAATACAAAAGGCACAATGCCGCCTTAAGTACAAGAATAGAGACTCTTCTTACAGTCGGTGCTTTGAGCATTCCCTGTGAGACCAGTATTAGTTTCCGATACATCTCTGCAGGTTCAGTTTAATCCTTGGACCTTCACATTGATGATGAAACACAGAAATGACATCGGAATGAAATACAAAAGGCACAATGCCGCCTTAAGTACAAGAATAGAGACTCTTCTTACAGTCGGTGATTTGCGCATTCCCTGTGAGACCAGTATTAGTTTCCTATACACCACTGCAGGTTCAATGTATTCCTTGGACCCTTACATTGACGATGAAACAAAGGAATCGCATCGGAAATAAATACAAAACGCACAATGCCGCCTTAAGTACAAGAATAGAGAATCTTCTTACAGTCGGTGCTTTGAGCATTCCCTGTGAGACCAGTATTAGTTTCCGCTACACCTCGTCAGGTTCAATGTATTCCTTGGACCTTCACATTGACGATGATACACAGAAATCGCATCGGAATTAAATACAAAAGGCACAATGCCGCCTTAAGTACAAGAATAGAGACTCTTCTTACAGTCGGTGGTTTGAGCATTCCCTGTGAGACGAGTATTAGTTTCCGATACACCACTGCAGGTTCAATGTATTCCTTGGAACTTCACATTGACGATGAAACACAGAAATCGCATCGGAATCAAATACAAAAGCCACAATGCCGCTTTAAGTACATGAATAGAGACTCTTCTTACAGTCGGTGCTTTGAGCATTCCCTGTGAGACCAGTATTAGTTTCCGATACACCTCTGCAGGTCCAGTTTATTCCTTGGACCTTCACATTGACGATGAAAAACAGAAATGGCATCGGAATTAAATACAAAAGGCACAAAGCCGCCTTAAGTACAAGAATATAGACACTTCTTACAGTCGGTGCTTTGAGCATTCCCTGTGAAACCAGTATTAGTTTCCGATACACCACTGCAGGTTCAATGTATTCCTTGGAACTTCACATTGACGATGAAACAAAGAAATCGCATCGGAATTAAATACAAAAGGCACAATGCTGCCTTAAGTACAAGAATAGAGACTCTTCTTACAGTCTCTGATTTGAGCATTCCCTGTGAGACCAGTATTAGTTTCCGCTACACCTCTGCAGGTTCAGTTTATTCCTTGGACCTTCACATTGACGATGAAACACAGAAATGGCATCGGAATTAAATACAAAAGGCACAATGCCGCCTTAAGTACAAGAATAGAGACTCTTCTTACTGTCGGTACTTTGAGCATTGCCTGTGAGACCAGTATTGGTTTCCGCTACACCTAAGGAGGTTCAGTTTATTCCTTGGACCTTCACATCGACGATGAAACACAGATATGGCATCGGAATTAAATACAAAAGGCACAATGCCGCCTTAAGTACAAGAATAGAGACTCTTCTTACAGTCGGTGCTTTGAGCATTCCCTGTGAGACCAGTATTAGTTTCTGATACACCACTGCACGTTCAATGTATTCCTTGGAACTTCACATTGACGATGAAACACAGAAATGGCATCGGAATTAAATACAAAAGGCACAATGCCGCCTTAACCACAAGAATAGAGACTCTTCTTACAGTCGGTGCTTTGAGCATTCCCTGTGAGACCAGTATTAGTTTCCGATACACCACTGCAGGTTCAATGCATTCCTTGGAACTTTTCATTGACTATGAAACACAGAAATCGCATCGCAATTAAATACAAAAGGCACAATGCCGCCTTAAGTACAAGAATAGGGACTCTTCCTACAGTCGGTGCTTTGGGCATTCCCTGTGAGACCAGTATTAGTTTCCGCTACACCTCTGCTGGTTCAGTTTATTCCTTGGACCTTCACATTGACGATGAAACACAGAAATGGCATCGGAATTAAAAACAAAAGGCACAAAGCCGCCTTAAGTACAAGAATAGAGACTCTTCTTACAGTCGGTGCTTTGAGCATTGCCTGTGAGACCAGTATTAGTTTCTGATACACCACTGCAGGTTCAATGTATTCCTTGGAATTTCACATTGACGATGAAACACAGAAATCGCATCGGGATCAAATACAAAAGGCACAATGCCGCCTTAAGTACAAGAATAGAGACTCTTCTTACGATGCTTTGAGCATTCCCTGTGAGATCAGTATTAGTTTCCGATACATCTCTGCAGGATCAGTTTAATCCTTGGACCTTCACATTGATGATGAAACACAGAAATGACATCGGAATGAAATACAAAAGGCACAATGCCGCCTTAAGTACAAGAATAGAGACTCTTCTTACAGTCGGTGCTTTGCGCATTCCCTGTGAGACCAGTATTAGTTTCCTATACACCACTGCAGGTTCAATGTATTCCTTGGACCTTCATATTGACGATGAAACAAAGAAATCGCATCGGAAATAAATACAAAACGCACAATGCCGCCTTAAGTACAAGAATAGAGAATCTTCTTACAGTCGGTGCTTTGAGCATTCCCTGTGAGACCAGTATTAGTTTCCGCTACACCTCGTCAGGTTCAATGTATTCCTTGGACCTTCACATTGACGATGATACACAGCAATCGCATCGGAATTAAATACAAAAGGCACAATGCCGCCTTAAGTACAAGAATAGAGACTCTTCTTACAGTCGGTGCTTTGAGCATTCCCTGTGAGACGAGTATTAGTTTCCGATACACCACTGCAGGTTCAATGTATTCCTTGGAACTTCACATTGACGATGAAACAAAGAAATCGCATCGGAATTAAATACAAAAGGCACAGTGCCGCCTTAAGTACAAGAATAGAGACTCTTCTCACAGTCTCTGATTTGAGCATTCCCTGTGAGACCAGTATTAGTTTCCGCTACACCTCTGCAGGTTCAGTTTATTCCTTGGACCTTCACATTGACGATGAAACACAGAAATGGCATCGGAATTAAATACAAAAGGCACAATGCCGCCTTAAGTACAAGAATAGAGACTCTTCTTACAGTCGGTACTTTGAGCATTGCCTGTGAGACCAGTATTGGTTTCCGCTACACCTAAGGAGGTTCAGTTTATTCCTTGGACCTTCACATCGACGATGAAACACAGATATGGCATCGGAATTAAATACAAAAGGCACAATGCCGCCTTACGTACAAGAATAGAGACTCTTCTTACAGTCGGTGTTTTGAGCATTCCCTGTGAGGCCAGTATTAGTTCCCGCTACACATCTGCAGGTTCAGTTTATCCCTTGGACCTTCACATTGACGATGAAACACAGAAATGGCATCGGAATTAAATACAAAACGAACAATTCCGCCTTAAGTACAACAATAGAGACTCTTCTTACAGTCGGTGCTTTGAGCATTCCCTGTGAGACCAGTATTAGTTTCCGCTACACCTCCGCAGGTTCAGTTTATGCCTTGGACCTTCACATTGACGATGAAACACAGAAATGGCATCGGAATTAAATACAAAAGGCACAAGGCCGCCTTAAGTACAAGAATAGAGACTCTTCTTACAGTCGGTGCTTTGAGCATTCCCTGTGAGACCAGTATTAGTTTCTGATACACCACTGCACGTTCAATGTTTTCCTTGGAACTTCACATTGACGATGAAACACAGAAATGGCATCGGAATTAAATACAAAAGGCACAATGCCGCCTTAACCACAAGAATAGAGACTCTTCTTACAGTCGGTGTTTGAGCATTCCCTGTGAGACCAGTATTAGTTTCCGATACACCACTGCAGGTTCAATGTATTCCTTGGAACTTTTCATTGACTATGAAACACAGATATCGCATCGGAATTAAATACAAAAGGCACAATGCCGCCTTAAGTACAAGAATACGGACTCTTCCTAAAGTCGGTGCTTTGGGCATTCCCTGTGAGACCAGTATTACTTTCCGCTACACCTCTGCAGGTTCAGTTTATTCCTTGGACCTTCACATTGACGATGGAACACAGAAATGGCATCGGAATTAAATACATAAGGCACAATGCCGCCTTAAGTACAAGAATAGAGACTCTTCTTACAGTCGGTGCTTTGAGCATTCCCTGTGAGACCAGTATTAGTTTCTGATACACCACTGCAGGTTCAATGTATTCCTTGGAACTTCACATTGACGATGAAACACAGAAATCGTATCGGGATCAAATACAAAAGGCACAATGCCGCCTTAAGTACAAGAATAGAGACTCTTCTTACAGTCGGTGCTTTGAGCATTCCCTGTGAGACCAGTATTAGTTTCCGCTACACCTCCGCAGGTTCAGTTTATGCCTTGGACCTTCACATTGACGATGAAACACAGAGATGGCATCGGAATTAAATACAAAAGGCACAATGCCGCCTTAAGTACAAGAATAGAGACTCTTCTTACAGTCGGTGCTTTGAGCATTCCCTGTGAGACCAGTATTAGATTCTGGTACACCACTGCACGTTCAATGTATTCCAAGGAACTTCACATTGACGATGAAACACAGAAATGGCATGGGAATTAAATACAAAAGGCACAATGTCGCCTTAACCACAAGAATAGAGACTCTTCTTACAGTCGGTGCTTTGAGCATTCCCTGTGAGACCAGTATTAGTTTCCGATACACCACTGCAGGTTCAATGTATTCCTTGGAACTTTTCATTGACTATGAAACACAGAAATCGCATCGGAATTAAATACAAAAGGCACAATGCCGCCTTAAGTACAAGAATAGGGACTCTTCCTACAGTCGGTGCTTTGGGCATTCCCTGTGAGACCAGTATTAGTTTACGCTACACCTCTGCAGGTTCAGTTTATTCCTTGGACCTTCACATTGACGATGGAACACAGAAATGGCATCGGAATTAAATACATAAGGCACAATGCCGCCTTAAGTACAAGAATAGAGACTCTTCTTACAGTCGGTGCTTTGAGCATTCCCTGTGAGACCAGTATTAGTTTCCGATACACCACTGCAGGTTCAATGTATTCCTTGGAACTTCACATTGACGATGAAACACAGAAATGGCATCGGAATTAAATAAAAAGGCACAATACCGCCTTAAGTACAAGAATAGAGACTCTTCTTACAGTCGGTGCTTTTAGCATTCCCTGTGAGACCAGTATTGGTTTCCGCTACACCTAAGGAGGTTCAGTTTATTCCTTGGACCTTCACATTGACGATGAAACACAGAAATGGCATCGGATTTAAATACAAAAGGCACAATGCCGCCTTACGTACAAGAATAGAGACTCTTCTTACAGTCGGTGTTTTGAGCATTCCCTGTGAGGCCAGTATTAGTTTCCGTTACACCTCTGCAGGTTCAGTTTATTCCTTGGACCTTCACATTGACGATGAAACACAGAAATGGCATAGGAATTAAATACAAAAGGCACAATGCCGCCTTAAGTACAAGAATAGAGACTCTTCTTACAGTCGGTGATTTGAGCATTCGCTGTGAGACCAGTATTAGTTTCTGATACACCACTGCAGTTTCAATGTATTCCTTGGAACTTCACATTGACAATGAAACACAGAAATCGCATCGGAATCAAATACAAAAGGCACAATGCCGCCTTAAGTACAAGAATAGAGACTCTTCTTACAGTCGGTGCTTTGAGCATTCCCTGTGAGACCAGTATTAGTTTCCGATACACCTCTGCAGGTTCAGTTTATTCCTTGGACCTTCACATTGACGATGAAACACAGAAATGGCATCGGAATGAAATACAAAAGGCACAATGCCGCCTTAAGTACAAGAATAGAGACTCTTCTTACAGTCGGTGCTTTGCGCATTCCCTGTGAGACCAGTATTAGTTTCCTATACACCACTGCAGGTTCAATTGTTTCCTTGGACCTTCAAATTGACGATGAAACAAAGAAATCGCATCGGAATTAAATACAAAACGCACAATGCCGCCTTAAGTACAAGAATAGAGACTCTTCTTACAGTCGGTGTTTGAGCATTCCCTGTGAGACCAGTATTAGTTTCCGCTACACCCCTTCAGGTTTAATGTATTCCTTGGACCTTCACATTGACGATGAAACACAGAAAACGCATCGGAATTAAATACAAAAGGCACAATGCCGCCTTAAGTGCAAGAGTAGAGACTCTTCTTACAGTCGGTGCTTTGAGCATTCCCTGTGAGACGTGTATTTGTTTCCAATACACCACTGCAGGTTCAATGTATTCCTTGGAACTTCACATTGACGATGAAACACAGAAATCGCATCGGAATCAAATACAAAGCCACAATGCCGCTTTAAGTAAAAGAATAGAGACTCTTCTTACAGTCGGTGCTTTGAGCATTCCCTGTGAGACCAGTATTAGTTTCCGATACACCTCTGCAGGTTCAGTTTATTCCTTGGACCTTCACATTGACGATGAAACACAGAAATGGCGTCGGAATTAAATACAAGAGGCACAATGCCGCCTTAAGTACAAGAATAGAGACACTTCTTACAGTCGGTGCTTTGAGCAATCCCTGTGAGACCAGTATTAGTTTCCGATACACCACTGCAGGTTCAATGTATTCCTTGGATCTTCACATTGACGATGAAACACAGAAATCGCATCGGAATTAAATACAAAAGGCACAATGCCGCTTAAGTACAAGAATAGAGACTCTTCTTACAGTCGGTGCTTTGAGCATTCCCTGTGAGACCAGTATTAGTTTCCGCTACACCTCAGCAGGTTAAGTTTATTCCTTGGACCTTCACATTGACGATGAAACACAGAAATGGCATCGGAATGAAATACAAAAGGCACAATGCCGCCTTAAGTACAAGAATAGAGGCTCTTCTTACAGTCGGTGCTTTGAGCATTCCCTGTGAGACCAGTATTAGTTTCCGATACACCACTGCAGGTTGAATCTATTCCTTGGAACTTCACATTGACGATGAAACACAGAAGTCGCATCGGAATTAAATACAAAAGGCACAATGCCGCCTTAAGTACAAGAATAGAGACTCTTCTTATAGTCGGTGCTTTGAGCATTCCCTGTGAGACCAGTATTAGTTTCCGCTACACCTCTGCAGGTTCAGTTTATTCCTTGGACCTTCACATTGACGATGAAACACAGAAATGACATCGGAATTAATTACAAAAGGCACAATGCCGCCTTAAGTACAAGAATAGAGACTCTTCTTACAGTCGGTGATTTGAGCATTCCCTGTGAGACCAGTATTAGTTTCTGATACACCACTGCAGTTTCAATGTATTCCTTGGAACTTCAAATTGACAATGAAACACAGAAATCGCATCGGAATCAAATACAAAAGGCACAATGCCGCCTTAAGTACAAGAATAGAGACTCTCCTTACAGTCGGTGCTTTGAGCATTCCCTGTGAGACCAGTATTAGTTTCCGATACACCTCTGCAGGTTCAGTTTATTCCTTGGACCTTCACATTGACGATGAAACACAGAAATGGCATCGGAATGAAATACAAAAGGCACAATGCCGCCTTAAGTACAACAATAGAGACTCTTTTTACAGTCGGTGCTTTGAGCATACCCTGTGAGACCAGTATCAGTTTCCGATACACCACTGCAGGTTCAATGTTTTTCTTGGACCTTCACATTGACGATGAAACACAGAAATCGCATCGGAATTAAATACAAAAAGTACAATGCCGCCTTAAGTACAAGAATAGAGACTCTTCTTACAGTCGGTGCTTTGAGCATTCCCTGTGAGACCAGTATTAGTTTCCGCTACACCTCTGCAGGTTCAGTTTATTCCTTGGACCTTCACATTGACGATGAAACACAGAAATGACATCGGAATTAAATACAAAAGGCACAATGCCGCCTTAAGTACAAGAATAGAGACTCTTCTTACAGTCGGTGATTTGAGCATTCCCTGTGAGACCAGTATTAGTTTCTGATACACCACTGCAGTTGCAATGTATTCCTTGGAACTTCACATTGACAATGAAACACAGAAATCGCATCGGAATCAAATACAAAAGGCACAATGCCGCCTTAAGTACAAGAATAGAGACTCTTCTTACAGTCGGTGCTTTGAGCATTCCCTGTGAGACCAGTATTAGTTTCCGATACACCTTTGCAGGTTCAGTTTGTTCCTTGGACCATCCCATTGACGATGAAACACAGAAATGGCATCGGAATGAAATACAAAAGGCACAATGCCGCCTTAAGTACAAGAATAGAGACTCTTCTTACAGTCGGTGCTTTGCGCATTCCCTGTGAGACCAGTATTAGTTTCCTATACACCACTGCAGGTTCAATTGTTTCCTTGGACCTTCACATTGACGATGACACAAAGAAATCGCATCGGAATTAAATACAAAACGCACAATGCCGCCTTAAGTAGAAGAATAGAGACTCTTCTTACAGTCGGTGCTTTGAGCATTCCCTGTGAGACCAGTATTAGTTTCCGCTACACCTCGTCAGGTTCAATGTATTCCTTGGACCTTCACATTGTCGATGATACACGGAAATCGCATCGGAATTAAATACAAAAGGCACAATGCCGCCTTAAGTACAAGAATAGAGACTCTTCTTACAGTCGGTGCTTTGAGCATTCCCTGTGAGACGTGTATTAGTTTCCGATACACCACTGCAGTTTCAATGTATTCCTTGGAACTTCACATTGACAATGAAACACAGAAATCGCATCGGAATCAAATACAAAAGGCACAATGCCGCCTTAAGTACAAGAATAGAGACTCTTCTTACAGTCGGTGCTTTGAGCATTCCCTGTGAGACCAGTATTAGTTTCCGATACACCTCTGCAGGTTCAGTTTGTTCCTTGGACCATCCCATTGACGATGAAACACAGAAATGGCATCGGAATGAAATACAAAAGGCACAATGCCGCCTTAAGTACAAGAATAGAGACTCTTCTTACAGTCGGTGCTTTGCGCATTCCCTGTGAGACCAGTATTAGTTTCCTATACACCACTGCAGGTTCAATTGTTTCCTTGGACCTTCACATTGACGATGACACAAAGAAATCGCATCGGAATTAAATACAAAACGCACAATGCCGCCTTAAGTAGAAGAATAGAGACTCTTCTTACAGTCGGTGCTTTGAGCATTCCCTGTGAGACCAGTATTAGTTTCCGCTACACCTCGTCAGGTTCAATGTATTCCTTGGACCTTCACATTGTCGATGATACACAGAAATCGCATCGGAATTAAATACAAAAGGCACAATGCCGCCTTAAGTACAAGAATAGAGACTCTTCTTACAGTCGGTGCTTTGAGCATTCCCTGTGAGACGTGTATTAGTTTCCGATACACCACTGCAGGTTCAATGTATTCCTTGGAACTTCACATTGACGATGAAACACAGAAATCGCATCGGAATCAAATACAAAAGCCACAATGCCGCTTTAAGTAAAAGAATAGAGACTCTTCTTACAGTCGGTGCTTTGAGCATTCCCTGTGAGACCAGTATTAGTTTCCGATACACCTCTGCAGGTTCAGTTTATTCCTTGGACCTTCACATTGACGATGAAACACAGAAATGGCGTCGGAAATAAATACAAGAGGCACAACGCCGCCTTAAGTACAAGAATAGAGACACTTCTTACAGTCGGTGCTTTGAGCAATCCCTGTGAGACCAGTATTAGTTTCCGATACACCACTGCAGGTTCAATGTATTCCTTGGATCTCCACATTGACGATGAAACACAGAAATCGCATCGGAATTAAATACAAAAGGCACAATGCCGCTTAAGTACAAGAATAGAGACTCTTCTTACAGTCGGTGCTTTGAGCATTCCCTGTGAGACCAGTATTAGTTTCCGCTACACCTCAGCAGGTTAAGTTTATTCCTTGGACCTTCACATTGACGATGAAACACAGAAATGGCATCGGAATTGAATACAAAAGGCACAATGCCGCCTTAAGTACAAGAATAGAGACTCTTCTTACAGACGGTGCTTTGAACACTCCCTGTGAGACCAGTATTAGTTTCCGATACACCACTGCAGGTTGAATGTATTCCATGGAACTTCACATTGACGATGAAACACAGAAGTCGCATCGGAATTAAATACAAAAGGCACAATGCGCCTTAAGTACAAGAATAGAGACTCTTCTTACAGTCGTTGCTTTGAGCTTTCCCTGTGAGACCAGTATTAGTTTCCGCTACACCTCTGCAGGTTCAGTTTATTTCCTGGACCTTCACATTGACGATGAAACACAGAAATGGCATCGGAATTAAATACAAAAGGCACAATGCCGCCTTAAGTACAAGAATAGAGACTCTTCTTACAGTCGGTGCTTTGAGCATTCCCTGTGAGACCAGTATTAGTTTCCGATACACCACTGCTGGTTCAATGTATTCCTTGGACCTTCACATTGACGATGAAACACAGAAATCGCATCGGAATTAAATAAAAAGGCACAATGCCGCCTTAAGTACAAGTATAGAGACTTTTCTTACAGTCGGTGCTTTGAGCATTCAATGTGAGACCAGTATTAGTTTCCGCTACATCTCTGCAGGTTCAGTTTATTCCTTGGACCTTCACATTGACGATGAAACACAGAAATCGCATCGGAATTAAATACAAAAGACACAATGCCGCCTTAAGTACAAGAATAGAGACTCTTCTTACAGTCGGTGCTTCGAGCATTCCCTGTGAGACCAGTATTAGTTTCCGATACACCACTGCAGGTTCAATGTATTCCTTGGAACTTCACATTGACGATGAAACACAGAAATGGCATCGGAATCAAATACAAAAGGCACAATGATGCCTTAAGTACAAGAATAGAGACTCTTCTTACAGTCGGTGCTTTGAGCATTCCCTGTGAGACCAGTATTAGTTTCCGATACACCTCTGCAGGTTCAGTTTATTCCTTGGACCTTCACATTGACGATGAAACACAGAAATGGCATCGGAATTAAATACAAAAGGCATAATGCCGCCTTAAGTACAAGAATAGAGACTCTTCTTACAGTCGGTGCTTTGGGCATTCCCTGTGAGACCAGTATTAGTTTCCGATACACGACTGCAGGTTGAATGTATTCCTTGGATCTTCACATTGACAATGAAACACAGAAATCGCATCGGAATTAAATACAAAACGCACAATGCCGCCATAAGTACAGGAATAGAGACTCTTCCTACAGTCGGTGCTTTGAGCAATCACTGTGAGACCAGTATTAGTTTCTGCTACACCTCTGCAGGTTCAGATTATTCTTTGGACCTTCACATTGACGATGAAACACAGAAATGGCATCGTCATTAAATACAAAAGGCACAATGCCGCCTTAAGTACAAGAATAGAGTTTCTTCTAACATTCGGTGCTTTGAGCATTCCCTGTGAGACCAGTATTAGTTTCCGATACACCTCAGCAGGTTAAGTTTATTCCTTGGACCTTCACATTGACGATGAAACACAGAAATGGCATCGGAATTAAATACAAAAGGCACAATGCCGCCTTAAGTACATGAATAGAGACTCTTCTTTCAGTCGGTGCTTTGAGCATTCCTTGTGAGACCAGTATTAGTTTCCGATACACCACTGCAGGTTCAATGTTTTTCTTGGACCTTCACATTGACGATGAAACACAGAAATCGCATCGGAATTAAATGCAAAAAGCACAATGCCGCCTTAAGTACAAGAATAGAGACTCTTCTTACAGTCGGTGCTTTGACCATTCCCTGTGAGACCAGTATTAGTTTCCGCTACACCTCTGCAGGTTCAGTTTATTCCTTGGACCTTCACATTGACGATGAAACACAGAAATGACATCGGAATTAAATACAAAAGGCACAATGCCGCCTTAAGTACAAGAATAGAGACTCTTCTTACAGTCGGTGATTTGAGCATTCCCTGTGAGACCAGTATTAGTTTCTGATACACCACTGCAGTTTCAATGTATTCCTTGGAACTTCACATTGACAATGAAACACAGAAATCGCATCGGAATCAAATACAAAAGGCACAATGCCGCCTTAAGTACAAGAATAGAGACTCTTCTTACAGTCGGTGCTTTGAGCATTCCCTGTGAGACCAGTATTAGTTTCCGATACACCACTGCAGGTTCAATGTTTTTCTTGGACCTTCACATTGACGATGAAACACAGAAATCGCATCGGAATTAAATACAAAAAGCACAATGCCGCCTTAAGTACAAGAATAGAGACTCTTCTTACAGTCGGTGCTTTGAGCATTCCCTGTGAGACCAGTATTAGTTTCCGCTACACCTCTGCAGGTTCAGTTTATTCCTTGGACCTTCACATTGACGATGAAACACAGAAATGACATCGGAATTAAATACAAAAGGCACAATGCCGCCTTAAGTACAAGAATAGAGACTCTTCTTACAGTCGGTGATTTGAGCATTCCCTGTGAGACCAGTATTAGTTTCTGATACACCACTGTAGTTTCAATGTCTTCCTTGGAACTTCACATTGACAATGAAACACAGAAATCGCATCGGAATCAAATACAAAAGGCACAATGCCGCCTTAAGTACAAGAATAGAGACTCTTCTTACAGTCGGTGCTTTGAGCATTCCCTGTGAGACCAGTATTAGTTTCCGATACACCTCTGCAGGTTCAGTTTATTCCTTGGACCTTCACATTGACGATGAAACACAGAAATGGCATCGGAATGGAATACAAAAGGCACAATGCCGCCTTAAGTACAAGAATAGAGACTCTTCTTACAGTCGGTGCTTTGCGCATTCCCTGTGAGACCAGTATTAGTTTCCTATACACCACTGCAGGTTCAATTGTTTCCTTGGACCTTCACATTGACGATGAAACAAAGAAATCGCATCGGAATTAAATACAAAACGCACAATGCCGCCTTAAGTACAAGAATAGAGACTCTTCTTACAGTCGGTGCTTTGAGCATTCCCTGTGAGACCAGTATTAGTTTCCCATACACCTCTGCAGGTTCAGTTTATTCCTTGGACCTTCACATTGACGATGAAACACAGAAATGGCGTCGGAATTAAATACAAGAGGCACAATGCCGCCTAAAGTACAAGAATAGAGACACTTCTTACAGTCGGTGCTTTGAGCAATCCCTGTGAGACCAGTATTAGTTTCCGATATACCACTGCAGGTTCAATGTATTCCTTGGATCTTCACATTGACGATGAAACACAGAAATCGCATCGGAATTAAATACAAAAGGCACAATGCCGCTTAAGTACAAGAATAGAGACTCTTCTTACAGTCGGTGCTTTGAGCATTCCCTGTGAGACCAGTATTAGTTTCCGCTACACCTCAGCAGGTTAAGTTTATTCCTTGGACCTTCACATTGACGATGAAACACAGAAATGGCATCGGAAATAAATACAAAAGGCACAATGCCGCCTTAAGTACAAGAATAGAGACTCTTCTTACAGTCGGTGCTTTGAGCATTCCCTGTGAGACCAGTATTAGTTTCCGCTACACCTCTGCAGGTTCAGTTTATTTCCTGGACCTTCACATTGACGATGAAACACAGAAATGGCATCGGAATTAAATACAAAAGGCACAATGCCGCATTAAGTACAAGAATAGAGACTCTTCTTACAGTCGGTGCTTTGAGCATTCCCTGTGAGACCAGTATTAGTTTCCGATACACCACTGCAGGTTCAATGTATTCCTTGGAACTTCACATTGACGATGAAACACAGAAATGGCATCGGAATCAAATACAAAAGGCACAATGATGCCTTAAGTACAAGAATAGAGACTCTTCTTACAGTCGGTGCTTTGAGCATTCCCTGTGAGACCAGTATTAGTTTCCCATACACCTCTGCAGGTTCAGTTTATTCCTTGGACCTTCACATTGACGATGAAACACAGAAATGGCATCGAAATTAAATACAAAAGGCACAATGCCGCCTTAAGTACAAGAATAGAGACTCTTCTTACAGTCGGTGCTTTGGGCATTCCCTGTGAGACCAGTATTAGTTTCCGATCCACGACTGCAGGTTGAATGTATTCCTTGGATCTTCACATTGACAATGAAACACAGAAATCGCATCGGAATTAAATACAAAACGCACAATGCCGCCATATGTACAGGAATAGAGACTCTTCCTACAGTCGGTGCTTTGAGCAATCCCTGTGAGACCAGTATTAGTTTCTGCTACACCTCTGCAGGTTCAGATTATTCTTTGGACCTTCACATTGACGATGAAACACAGAAATGGCATCGTCATTAAATACGAAAGGCACAATGCCGCCTTAAGTACAAGAATAGAGATTCTTCTAACATTCGGTGCTTTGAGCATTCCCTGTGAGACCAGTATTAGTTTCCGCTACACCTCAGCAGGTTAAGTTTATTCCTTGGACCTTCACATTGACGATGAAACACAGAAATGGCATCGGAATTAAATACAAAAGGCACAATGCCGCCTTAAGTACAAGAATAGAGACTCTTCGTACAGTCGGTGCTTTGAGCATTCCCTGTGAGACCAGTATTAGTTTCCGATACACCACTGCAGGTTGAATGTATTCCTTGGAACTTCACATTGACGATGAAACACAGAAATGGCATCGGAATTAAATACAAAAGGCACAATGCCGCCTTAAGTACAAGAATAGAGACTCTTCTTACAGTCGGTGCTTTGAGCATTCCCTGTGAGACCAGTATTAGTTTCCGCTACACCTCTGCAGGTTCAGTTTATTCCTTGGACCTTCACATTGACGATGAAACTCAGAAATGGCATCGGAATTAAATACAAAAGGCACAATGCCGCCTTAAGTACAAGAATAGAGACTCTTCTTACAGTCGGTGCTTTGAGGATTCCCTGTGAGACCAGTATTAGTTTCCGATACACCACTGCAGATTCAATGTACACCTTGGACCTTCGCATTGATGATGAAACACAGATATCGCATCGGAATTAAATACAAAAGGCACAATGCCGCCTTAAGTACAAGAATAGAGACTCTTCTTACAGTCGGTACTTTGCGCATTCCCTGTGAGACCAGTATAAGTTTCCTATACACCACTGCAGGTTCAATGTATTCCTTGGACCTTCACATTGACGATGAAACAAAGAAATCGCATCGGAATTAAATACAAAACGCACAATGCCGCCTTAAGTACAAGAATAGAGACTCTTCTTACAGTCGGTGCTTTGAGCATTCCCTGTGAGACGAGTATTAGTTTCCGATACACCACTGCAGGTTCAATGTATTCCTTGGAACTTCACATTGACGATGAAACACAGAAATCGCATCGGAATCAAATACAAAAGCCACAATGCCGCTTTAAGTACAAGAATAGAGACTCTTCTTACAGTCGGTGCTTTGAGCATTCCCTGTGAGACCAGTATTAGCTTCCGATACACCTCTGCAGGTTCAGTTTATTCCTTGGAACTTCACATTGACGATGAAACACAGAAATGGCATCGGAATTAAATACAAAAGGCACAATGCCGCCTTAAGTACAAGAATAGAGACTCTTCTTACAGTCGGTGCTTTGAGCATTCCCTGTGAGACCAGTATTAGTTTCCGATACACCACTGCAGGTTCAATGTATTCCTTGGAACTTCACATTGACGATGAAACACAGAAATCGCATCGGAATTACATACAAAAGGCACAATGCCGCCTTAAGTACAAGAATAGAGACTCTTCTTACAGTCGGTGCTTTGAGCATTCCCTGTGAGACCAGTATTAGTTTCCGCTACACCTCTGCAGCTTCAGTTTATTCCTTGGACCTTCACATTGTCGATGAAACACAGAAATCGCATCGGAATTAAATACAAAAGGCACAATGCCGCCTTAAGTACTAGAATAGAGACTCTTCTTACAGTCGGTGCTTTGAGCATTCCCTGTGAGACCAGTATTAGTTTCCGATACACCACTGCAGGTTCAATGTATTCCTTGGAACTTCACATTGACGATGAAACACAGAAATGGCATCGGAATTATATACAAAAGGCACAATGCCGCCTTAAGTACAAGAATAGAGACTCTTCTTACAGTCGGTGCTTTGAGCATTCCCTGTGAGACCAGTATTAGTTTCCGCTACACCTCTGCAGGTTCAGTTTATTCCTTGGACCTTCACATTGTCGATGAAACACAGAAATCGCATCGGAATTAAATACAAAAGGCACAATGCCGCCTTAAGTACAAGAATTGAGACTCTTCTTACAGTCGGTGCTTTGAGCATTCCCTGTGAGACCAGTATTAGTTTTCGATACACCACTGCAGGTTCAACGTATTCCTTGGAACATCACATTGACGATGAAACACAGAAATAGCATCGGAACTATATACAAAAGGCACAATGCCGCCTTAAGTACAAGAATAGAGACTCTTCTTACAGTCGGTGCTTTGAGCAATCCCTGTGAGACCAGTATTAGTTTCCGCTACACCTCTGCAGGTTCAGTTTATTCCTTGGACCTTCACATTGACGATGAAACACAGAAATGGCATCAGAATTAAATACAAAATGCACAATGCCGCCTTAAGTACAAGAATAGACACTCATCATACAGTCGGTGCTTCGAGCATTCCCTGTGAGACCAGTATTAGTTTCCGCTACACCCCTGCAGCTTCAGTTTATTCCTTGGACTTTCACATTGACGATGAAACACAGATATGGCATCGGAATTAAATACAAAAGGCACAATGCCGCCTTTAGTACTAGAATAGAGACTCTTCTTACAGTCGGTGCTTTGAGCATTCCCTGTGAGACCAGTATTAGTTTCCGATACACCACTGCAGGTTCAATGTATTCCTTGGAACTTCACATTGACGATGAAACACAGAAATCGCATCGGAATTAAATACAAAAGGCACAATGCCCCCTTAAGTACAAGAATAGAGACTCTTCTTACAGTCGGTGCTTTGAGCATTCCCTGTGAGACCAGTATTAGTTTCCGCTACACCTCGTCAGGTTCAATGTATTCCTTGGACCTTCACATTGACAATGATACACAGAAATCGCATCGGAATTAAATACAAAAGGCACAATGCCGCATTAAGTACAAGAATAGAGACTCTTCTTACAGTCGGTGCTTTGAGCATTCCCTGTGAGACGAGTATTAGTTTCCGATACACCACTGCAGGTTCAATGTATTCCTTGGAACTTCACATTGACGATGAAACACAGAAATCGCATCGGAATCAAAAACAAAAGCCACAATGCCGCTTTAAGTACAAGAATAGAGACTCTTCTTACAGTCGGTGCTTTGAGCATTCCCTGTGAGACCAGTATTAGCTTCCAATACACCTCTGCAGGTTCAGTTTATTCCTTGGAACTTCACATTGACGATGAAACACAGAAATGGCATCGGAATTAAATACAAAAGGCACAATGCCGCCTTAAGTACAAGAATAGAGACTCTTCTTACAGTCGGTGCTTTGAGCATTCCCTGTGAGACCAGTATTAGTTTCCGATACACCACTGCAGGTTCAATGTATTCCTTGGAACTTCACATTGACGATGAAACACAGAAATCGTATCGGAATTACATACAAAAGGCACAATGCCGCCTTAAGTACAAGAATAGAGACACTTCTTACAGTCGGTGCTTTGAGCATTCCCTGTGAGACCAGTATTAGTTTCCGCTACACCTCTGCAGGTTCAGTTTATTCCTTGGACCTTCACATTGTCGATGAAACACAGAAATCGCATCGGAATTAAATACAAAAGGCACAATGCCGCCTTAAGTACAAGAATTGAGACTCTTCTTACAGTCGGTGCTTTGAGCATTCCCTGTGAGACCAGTATTAGTTTTCGATACACCACTGCAGGTTCAACGTATTCCTTGGAACATCACATTGACGATGAAACACAGAAATAGCATCGGAATTATATGCAAAAGGCACAATGCCGCCTTAAGTACAAGAATAGAGACTCTTCTTACAGTCGGTGCTTTGAGCAATCCCTGTGAGACCAGTATTAGTTTCCGCTACACCTCTGCAGGTTCAGTTTATTCCTTGGACCTTCACATTGACGATGAAACACAGAAATGGCATCAGAATTAAATACAAAAGGCACAATGCCGCCTTAAGTACAAGAATAGACACTCATCTTACAGTCGGTGCTTTGAGCATTCCCTGTGAGACCAGTATTAGTTTCCGCTACACCTCTGCAGCTTCAGTTTATTCCTTGGACCTTCACATTGACGATGAAACACAGATATGGCATCGGAATTAAATACAAAAGGCACAATGCCGCCTTTAGTACTAGAATAGAGACTCTTCTTACAGTCGGTGCTTTGAGCATTCCCTGTGAGACCAGTATTAGTTTCCGATACACCACTGCAGGTTCAATGTATTCCTTGGAACTTCACATTGACGATGAAACACAGAAATCGCATCGGAATTAAATACAAAAGGCACAATGCCGCCTTAAGTACAAGAATAGAGACTCTTCTTACAGTCGGTGCTTTGAGCATTCCCTGTGAGACCAGTATTAGTTTCCGCTACACCTCGTCAGGTTCAATGTATTCCTTGGACCTTCACATTGACGATGATACACAGAAATCGCATCGGAATTAAATACAAAAGGCACAATGCCGCCTTCAGTACAAGAATAGAGACACTTCTTACAGTCGGTGCTTTGAGCATTCCCTGTGAGACGAGTATTAGTTTCCGATACACCACTGCAGGTTCAATGTATTCCTTGGAACTTCACATTGACGATGAAACACAGAAATCGCGTCGGAATCAAATACAAAAGCCACAATGCCGCTTTATGTACAAGAATAGAGACTCTTCTTACAGTCGGTGCTTTGAGCATTCCCTGTGAGACCAGTATTAGCTTCCGATACACCTCTGCAGGTTCAGTTTATTCCTTGGAACTTCACATTGACGATGAAACACAGAAATGGCATCGGAATTAAATACAAAAGGCACAATGCCGCCTTAAGTACAAGAATAGAGACTCTTCTTACAGTCGGTGCTTTGAGCATTCCCTGTGAGACCAGTATTAGTTTCCGATACACCACTGCAGGTTCAATGTATTCCTTGGAACTTCACATTGACGATGAAACACAGAAATCGCATCGGAATTACATACAAAAGGCACAATGCCGCCTTAAGTACAAGAATAGAGACTCTTCTTACAGTCGGTGCTTTGAGCATTCCCTGTCAGACCAGTATTAGTTTCCGCTACACCTCTGCAGGTTCAGTTTATTCCTTGGACCTTCACATTGTCGATGAAACACAGAAATCACATCGGAATTAAATACAAAAGGCACAATGCCGCCTTAAGTACTAGAATAGAGACTCTTCTTACAGTCGGTGCTTTGAGCATTGCCTGTGAGACCAGTATTAGTTTCCGCTACACCTCTGCAGCTTCAGTTTATTCCTTGGACCTTCACATTGACGATGAAACACAGATATGGCATCGGAATTAAATACAAAAGGCACAATGCCGCCTTAAGTACAAGAAAAGAGACTCTTCTTACAGTCGGTGCTTTGAAATTCCCTGTGAGACCAGTATTAGTTTCCGCTACACCTCTGCAGGTTCAGTTTATTCCTTGGACCTTCACATTGACGATGAAACACAGAAATGGCATCGGAATTAAATACAAAAGGCACAAAGCCGCCTAAAGTACAGGAATAGAGACTCTTCTTACAGTCCGTGCTTTGAGCATTCCCTGTGAGACCAGTATTAGTTTCCGATACACCACTGCAGGTTCAATGTATTCCTTGGAACTTCACATTGACGATGAAACACAGAAATCGCATCGGAATTAAATACAAAAGGCACAATGCCGCCTTAAGTACAAGAATAGAGACTCTTCTTACAGTCGGTACTTTGATCATTCCCTGTGAGACCAGTATTAGTTTCCGCTACACCTCTGCAGGTTCAGTTTATTCCTTAGACCTTCACATTGACGATGAAACACAGAAATGGCATCGGAATTAAATACAAAAGTCACAATGCCGCTTTAAGTACAAGAATAGAGACTCTTCCTTCAGTCGGTGTTTTGAGCATTCCCTGTGAGACCAGTATTAGTTTCCGATACACCACTGCAGATTCAATGTATTCCTTGGACCTTCGCATTGATGATGAAACACAGAAATCGCATCGGAATTAAATACAAAAGGCACAATACCGCCTTAAGTACAAGAATAGAGACTCTTCTTACAGTCGGTGCTTTGAGCATTCCGTGTGAGACCAGTATTAGTTTCCGCTACACCTCTGCAGGTTCAGATTATTCTTTGGACCTTCACATTGACGATGAAACACAGAAATGGCATCGTCATTAAATACAAAAGGCACAATGCCGCCTTAAGTACAAGAATAGAGATTCTTCTTACATTCGGTGCTTTGAGCATTCCCTGTGAGACCAGTATTAGTTTCCGCTACACCTCAGCAGGTTAAGTTTATTCCTTGGACCTTCACATTGACGATGAAACACAGAAATGGCATCGGGATTAAATACAAAAGGCACAATGCCGTCTTAAGTACAAGAATAGAGACTCTTCTTACAGTCGGTGCTTTGAGCATTCCCTGTGAGGCCAGTATTAGTTTCCGATACACCACTGCAGGTTGAATGTATTCCTTGGAACTTCACATTGACGATGAAACACAGAAGTCGCATCGGAATTAAATACAAAAGGCACAATGCCGCCTTAAGTACAAGAATAGTGACTCTTCTTACAGTCGGTGTTTTGAGCATTCCCTGTGAGACCAGTATTAGTTTCCGCTACACCTCTGCAGGTTCAGTTTATTTCTTGGACCTTCACATTGACGATGAAACACAGAAATGGCATCGGAATTAAATACAAAAGGCACAATGCCGCCTTAAGTACAAGAATAGAGACTCTTCTTACAGTCGGTGCTTTGAGCATTCCCTGTGAGACCAGTATTAGTTTCCGATACACCACTGCAGGTTCAATGTATTCCTTGGACCTTCACATTGACGATGAAACACAGAAATCGCATCGGAATTAAATACAAAAGGCACAATGAAGCCTTAAGTACAAGAATAGAGACTCTTCTTACAGTCGGTGCTTTGAGCATTCCCTGTGAGACCAGTATTAGTTTCCGCTACATCTCTGCAGGTTCAGTTTATTCCTTGGACCTTCACATTGACGATGAAACACAGAAATGGCATCGGAATTAAATACAAAAGGCACAATGCCGCCTTAAGTACAAGAATAGAGACTCTTCTTACAGTCGGTGCTTTGGGCATTCCCTGTGAGACCAGTATTAGTTTCCGATACACGACTGCAGGTTGAATGTATTCCTTGGATCTTCACATTGACAATGAAACACAGAAATCGCATCGGAATTAAATACAAAACGCACAATGCCGCCATAAGTACAGGAATAGAGACTCTTCCTACAGTCGGTGCTTTGAGCAATCCCTGTGAGTCCAGTATTAGTTTCTGCTACACCTCTGCAGGTTCAGATTATTCTTTGGACCTTCACATTGACGATAAAACACAGAAATGGCATCGTCATTAAATACAAAAGGCACAATGCCGCCTTAAGTACAAGAATAGAGATTCTTCTAACATTCGGTGCTTTGAGCATTCCCTGTGAGACCAGTATTAGTTTAGGCTACACCTCAGCAGGTTAAGTTTATTCCTTGGACCTTCACATTGACGATGAAACACAGAAATGGCATCGGAATTAAATACAAAAGGCACAATGCCGCCTTAAGTACAAGAATAGAGACTCTTCTTACAGTCTGTGCTTTGAGCATTCCCTGTGAGACCAGTATTAGTTTCCGATACACCACTGCAGGTTGAATGTATTCCTTGGAACTTCACATTGACGATGAAACACAGAAATGGCATCCGAATTAAATACAAAAGGCACAATGCCGCCTTAAGTACAAGAATAGAGACTCTTCTTACAGTCGGTGCTTTGAGCATTCCCTGTGAGACCAGTATTAGTTTCCGCTACACCTCTGCAGGTTCAGTTTATTCCTTGGACCTTCACATTGACGATGAAGCACAGAAATGGCATCGGAATTAAATACAAAAGGCACAATGCCGCCTTAAGTACAAGAATAGAGACTCTTCTTACAGTCGGTGCTTTGAGCATTCCCTGTGAGACCAGTATTAGTTTCCGATACACCAATGCAGATTCAATGTATTCCTTGGACCTTCGCATTGATGATGAAACACAGAAATCGCATCGGAATTAGAAACAAAAGGCACAATGCCGCCTTAAGTACAAGAATAGAGACTCTTCTTACAGTCGGTGCTTTGAGCATTCCCTGTCAGACCAGTATTAGTTTCCGATACGCCACTGCAGGTTGAATGTATTCCTCGGAACTTCACCTTGACGATGAAACACAGAAATCGCATCGGAATTAAATTCAAATGGCACAATGCCGCCTTAAGTACAAGATTAGAGACTCTTCTTACAGTCGGTGCTTTGAGCATTCCCTGTGAGACCAGTATTAGTTTCCGCTACACCTCTGCAGGTTCAGTTTATTCCATGGACTTTCACATTGACGATGAAACACAGAAATGGCATCGGAATTAAATACAAAAGGCACAATGCCGCCTTAAGTACAAGAATAGAGACTCTTCTTACAGTCGGTGCTTTGAGCATTCCCTGTGAGACCAGTATTAGTTTCCGATACACCACTGCAGATTCAATGTATTCCTTGGACCTTCGCATTGATGATGAAACACAGAAATCGCATCGGAATTAAATACAAAAGGCACAATGCCGCCTTAAGTACAAGAATAGAGACTCTTCTTACAGTCGGTGCTTTGAGCATTCCCTGTGAGACCAGTATTAGTTTCCGATACACCACTGCAGGTTCAATGTATTCCTTGGACCTTCACATTGACGATGAAACACAGAAATTGCATTGGAATTAAATACAAAAGTCACAATGCCGCCTTAAGTACAAGAATAGAGACTCTTCTTACAGTCGGTGCCTTGAGCATTCCCAGTGAGACCAGTATTAGTTTCGGCTACACCTCTGCAGGTTCAGTTTATTCCTTGGACCTTCACATTGACGATGAAACACAGAAATCGCATCGGAATTAAATACAAAAGACACAATGCCGCCTTAAGTACAAGAATAGAGACTCTTCTTACAGTCGGTGCTTCGAGCATTCCCTGTGAGACCAGTATTAGTTTCCGATACACCACTGCAGGTTCAATGTATTCCTTGGAACTTCACATTGACGATGAAACACAGAAATGGCATCGGAATCAAATACAAAAGGCACAATGCCGCCTTAAGTACAAGAATAGAGACTCTTCTTACAGTCGGTGCTTTGAGCATTCCCTGTGAGACCAGTATTAGTTTCCGATACACCTCTGCAGGTTCAGTTTATTCCTTGGACCTTCACATTCACGATGAAACACAGAAATGGCATCGGAATTAAATACAAAAGGCACAATGCCGCCTTAAGTACAAGAATAGAGACTCTTCTTACAGTCGGTGCTTTGGGCATTACCTGTGAGACCAGTATTAGTTTCCAATACACCACTGCAGGTTGAATGTATTCCTTGGATCTTCACATTGACAATGAAACACAGAAGTCGCATCGGAATTAAATACAAAACGCACAATGCCGCCATAAGTACAGGAATAGTGACTCTTCTTACAGTCGGTGCTTTGAGCAATCCCTGTGAGACCAGTATTAGTTTCCGCTACACCTCTGCAGGTTCAATGTATTCCTTGGACCTTCACATTGACGATGATACACAGAAATCGCATCGGAATTAAATACAAAAGGCACAATGCCGCCTTAAGTACAAGAATAGAGACTCTTCTTACAGTCGGTGCTTTGAGCATTCCCTTTGAGACCAGTATTAGTTTCCCATACACCACTGCAGATTCAATGTATTCCTTGGAACTTCAAATTGACGATGAAACACAGAAATCGCATCGGAATCAAATACAAAAGGCACAATGCCGCCTTAAGTACAAGAATAGAGACTCTTCTTACAGTCGGTGCTTTGAGCATTCCCTGTGAGACCAGTATTAGTTTACGATACACCTCTGCAGCTTCAGTTTATTCCTTGGACCTTCACATTGACGATGAAACACAGAAATGGCATCGGAATTAAATACAAAAGGCACAATGCCGCCTTAAGTACAAGAATAGAGCCTCTTCTTACAGTCGGTGCTTTGAGCATTCCCTGTGAGACCAGTATTAGTTTCCGCTACACCTCTGCAGGTTCTTTTTATTCCTTGGACCTTCACATTGACGATGAAACACAGAAATGGCATCGGAATTAAGTACAAAAAGCACAATGGGGCCATAAGTACAAGAATAGAGACTCTTCTTACAGTCGGTGCTATGAGCATTCCCTGTGAGACCAGTATTAGTTTCCGCTACGCCTCTGCAGGTTCTTTTTATTCCTTGGACCTTCACATTGACTATGAAACACAGAAATCGCATCGGAATTAAATACAAAAGGCACAATGGCGCCATAAGTACAAGAATAGAGACTCTTCTTACAGTCGGTGCTTTGAGCATTCCCTGTGAGACCAGTATTAGTTTCCGATACACCACTGCAGGTTCAATGTATTCCTTGGAACTTCACATTGACGATGAAACACAGAAATCGCATCGGAATTAAATACAAAAGGCACAATGCCGCCTTAAGTACAAGAATAGAGAATCTTCTTACAGTCGGTGCTTTGAGCATTCCCTGTGAGACCGGTATTAGTTTCCGCTACACCTCTGCAGGTTCTTTTTATTCCTTGGACCTTCACATTGACGATGAAACACAGAAATGGCATCGGAATTAAATACAAAAAGCACAATGGCGCCATAAGTACAAGAATAGAGACTCTTCTTACAGTCGGTGCTATGAGCATTCCCTGTGAGACCAGTATTAGTTTCCGCTACGCCTCTGCAGGTTCTTTTTATTCCTTGGACCTTCACATTGACTATGAAACACAGAAATCGCATCGGAATTAAATACAAAAGGCACAATGGCGCCATAAGTACAAGAATAGAGACTCTTCTTACAGTCGGTGCTTTGAGCATTCCCTGTGAGACCAGTATTAGTTTCCGATACACCACTGCAGGTTCAATGTATTCCTTGGAACTTCACATTGACGATGAAACACAGAAATGGCATCGGAATCAAATACAAAAGGCACAATGATGCCTTAAGTACAAGAATAGAGACTCTTCTTACAGTCGGTGCTTTGAGCATTCCCTGTGAGACCAGTATTAGTTTCCGATACACCTCTGCAGGTTCAGTTTATTCCTTGGACCTTCACATTGACGATGAAACACAGAAATGGCATCGGAATGAAATACAAAAGGCATAATGCCGCCTTAAGTACAAGAATAGAGACTCTTCTTACAGTCGGTGCTTTGGGCATTCCCTGTGAGACCAGTATTAGTTTCCGATACACGACTGCAGGTTGAATGTATTCCTTGGATCTTCACATTGACAATGAAACACAGAAATCGCATCGGAATTAAATACAAAACGCACAATGCCGCCATAAGTACAGGAATAGAGACTCTTCCTACAGTCGGTGCTTTGAGCAATCACTGTGAGACCAGTATTAGTTTCTGCTACACCTCTGCAGGTTCAGATTATTCTTTGGACCTTCACATTGACGATGAAACACAGAAATGGCATCGTCATTAAATACAAAAGGCACAATGCCGCCTTAAGTACAAGAATAGAGTTTCTTCTAACATTCGGTGCTTTGAGCATTCCCTGTGAGACCAGTATTAGTTTCCGCTACACCTCAGCAGGTTAAGTTTATTCCTTGGACCTTCACATTGACGATGAAACACAGAAATGGCATCGGAATTAAATACAAAAGGCACAATGCCGCCTTAAGTACATGAATAGAGACTCTTCTTTCAGTCGGTGCTTTGAGCATTATTTTGTGAGACCAGTATTAGTTTCCGATACACCACTGCAGGTTCAATGTTTTTCTTGGACCTTCACATTGACGATGAAACACAGAAATCGCATCGGAATTAAATGCAAAAAGCACAATGCCGCCTTAAGTACAAGAATAGAGACTCTTCTTACAGTCGGTGCTTTGACCATTCCCTGTGAGACCAGTATTAGTTTCCGCTACACCTCTGCAGGTTCAGTTTATTCCTTGGACCTTCACATTGACGATGAAACACAGAAATGACATCGGAATTAAATACAAAAGGCACAATGCCGCCTTAAGTACAAGAATAGAGACTCTTCTTACAGTCGGTGATTTGAGCATTCCCTGTGAGACCAGTATTAGTTTCTGATACACCACTGCAGTTTCAATGTATTCCTTGGAACTTCACATTGACAATGAAACACAGAAATCGCATCGGAATCAAATACAAAAGGCACAATGCCGCCTTAAGTACAAGAATAGAGACTCTTCTTACAGTCGGTGCTTTGAGCATTCCCTGTGAGACCAGTATTAGTTTCCGATACACCACTGCAGGTTCAATGTTTTTCTTGGACCTTCACATTGACGATGAAACACAGAAATCGCATCGGAATTAAATACAAAAAGCACAATGCCGCCTTAAGTACAAGAATAGAGACTCTTCTTACAGTCGGTGCTTTGAGCATTCCCTGTGAGACCAGTATTAGTTTCCGCTACACCTCTGCAGGTTCAGTTTATTCCTTGGACCTTCACATTGACGATGAAACACAGAAATGACATCGGAATTAAATACAAAAGGCACAATGCCGCCTTAAGTACAAGAATAGAGACTCTTCTTACAGTCGGTGATTTGAGCATTCCCTGTGAGACCAGTATTAGTTTCTGATACACCACTGTAGTTTCAATGTCTTCCTTGGAACTTCACATTGACAATGAAACACAGAAATCGCATCGGAATCAAATACAAAAGGCACAATGCCGCCTTAAGTACAAGAATAGAGACTCTTCTTACAGTCGGTGCTTTGAGCATTCCCTGTGAGACCAGTATTAGTTTCCGATACACCTCTGCAGGTTCAGTTTATTCCTTGGACCTTCACATTGACGATGAAACACAGAAATGGCATCGGAATGGAATACAAAAGGCACAATGCCGCCTTAAGTACAAGAATAGAGACTCTTCTTACAGTCGGTGCTTTGCGCATTCCCTGTGAGACCAGTATTAGTTTCCTATACACCACTGCAGGTTCAATTGTTTCCTTGGACCTTCACATTGACGATGAAACAAAGAAATCGCATCGGAATTAAATACAAAACGCACAATGCCGCCTTAAGTACAAGAATAGAGACTCTTCTTACAGTCGGTGCTTTGAGCATTCCCTGTGAGACCAGTATTAGTTTCCCATACACCTCTGCAGGTTCAGTTTATTCCTTGGACCTTCACATTGACGATGAAACACAGAAATGGCGTCGGAATTAAATACAAGAGGCACAATGCCGCCTAAAGTACAAGAATAGAGACACTTCTTACAGTCGGTGCTTTGAGCAATCCCTGTGAGACCAGTATTAGTTTCCGATATACCACTGCAGGTTCAATGTATTCCTTGGATCTTCACATTGACGATGAAACACAGAAATCGCATCGGAATTAAATACAAAAGGCACAATGCCGCTTAAGTACAAGAATAGAGACTCTTCTTACAGTCGGTGCTTTGAGCATTCCCTGTGAGACCAGTATTAGTTTCCGCTACACCTCAGCAGGTTAAGTTTATTCCTTGGACCTTCACATTGACGATGAAACACAGAAATGGCATCGGAATTAAATACAAAAGGCACAATGCCGCCTTAAGTACAAGAATAGAGACTCTTCTTACAGTCGGTGCTTTGAGCATTCCCTGTGAGACCAGTATTAGTTTCCGCTACACCTCTGCAGGTTCAGTTTATTTCCTGGACCTTCACATTGACGATGAAACACAGAAATGGCATCGGAATTAAATACAAAAGGCACAATGCCGCATTAAGTACAAGAATAGAGACTCTTCTTACAGTCGGTGCTTTGAGCATTCCCTGTGAGACCAGTATTAGTTTCCGATACACCACTGCAGGTTCAATGTATTCCTTGGAACTTCACATTGACGATGAAACACAGAAATGGCATCGGAATCAAATACAAAAGGCACAATGATGCCTTAAGTACAAGAATAGAGACTCTTCTTACAGTCGGTGCTTTGAGCATTCCCTGTGAGACCAGTATTAGTTTCTGATACACCTCTGCAGGTTCAGTTTATTCCTTGGACCTTCACATTGACGATGAAACACAGAAATGGCATCGAAATTAAATACAAAAGGCACAATGCCGCCTTAAGTACAAGAATAGAGACTCTTCTTACAGTCGGTGCTTTGGGCATTCCCTGTGAGACCAGTATTAGTTTCCGATCCACGACTGCAGGTTGAATGTATTCCTTGGATCTTCACATTGACAATGAAACACAGAAATCGCATCGGAATTAAATACAAAACGCACAATGCCGCCATATGTACAGGAATAGAGACTCTTCCTACAGTCGGTGCTTTGAGCAATCCCTGTGAGACCAGTATTAGTTTCTGCTACACCTCTGCAGGTTCAGATTATTCTTTGGACCTTCACATTGACGATGAAACACAGAAATGGCATCGTCATTAAATACGAAAGGCACAATGCCGCCTTAAGTACAAGAATAGAGATTCTTCTAACATTCGGTGCTTTGAGCATTCCCTGTGAGACCAGTATTAGTTTCCGCTACACCTCAGCAGGTTAAGTTTATTCCTTGGACCTTCACATTGACGATGAAACACAGAAATGGCATCGGAATTAAATACAAAAGGCACAATGCCGCCTTAAGTACAAGAATAGAGACTCTTCGTACAGTCGGTGCTTTGAGCATTCCCTGTGAGACCAGTATTAGTTTCCGATACACCACTGCAGGTTGAATGTATTCCTTGGAACTTCACATTGACGATGAAACACAGAAATGGCATCGGAATTAAATACAAAAGGCACAATGCCGCCTTAAGTACAAGAATAGAGACTCTTCTTACAGTCGGTGCTTTGAGCATTCCCTGTGAGACCAGTATTAGTTTCCGCTACACCTCTGCAGGTTCAGTTTATTCCTTGGACCTTCACATTGACGATGAAACTCAGAAATGGCATCGGAATTAAATACAAAAGGCACAATGCCGCCTTAAGTACAAGAATAGAGACTCTTCTTACAGTCGGTGCTTTGAGGATTCCCTGTGAGACCAGTATTAGTTTCCGATACACCACTGCAGATTCAATGTACACCTTGGACCTTCGCATTGATGATGAAACACAGATATCGCATCGGAATTAAATACAAAAGGCACAATGCCGCCTTAAGTACAAGAATAGAGACTCTTCTTACAGTCGGTACTTTGCGCATTCCCTGTGAGACCAGTATAAGTTTCCTATACACCACTGCAGGTTCAATGTATTCCTTGGACCTTCACATTGACGATGAAACAAAGAAATCGCATCGGAATTAAATACAAAACGCACAATGCCGCCTTAAGTACAAGAATAGAGACTCTTCTTACAGTCGGTGCTTTGAGCATTCCCTGTGAGACGAGTATTAGTTTCCGATACACCACTGCAGGTTCAATGTATTCCTTGGAACTTCACATTGACGATGAAACACAGAAATCGCATCGGAATCAAATACAAAAGCCACAATGCCGCTTTAAGTACAAGAATAGAGACTCTTCTTACAGTCGGTGCTTTGAGCATTCCCTGTGAGACCAGTATTAGCTTCCGATACACCTCTGCAGGTTCAGTTTATTCCTTGGAACTTCACATTGACGATGAAACACAGAAATGGCATCGGAATTAAATACAAAAGGCACAATGCCGCCTTAAGTACAAGAATAGAGACTCTTCTTACAGTCGGTGCTTTGAGCATTCCCTGTGAGACCAGTATTAGTTTCCGATACACCACTGCAGGTTCAATGTATTCCTTGGAACTTCACATTGACGATGAAACACAGAAATCGCATCGGAATTACATACAAAAGGCACAATGCCGCCTTAAGTACAAGAATAGAGACTCTTCTTACAGTCGGTGCTTTGAGCATTCCCTGTGAGACCAGTATTAGTTTCCGCTACACCTCTGCAGCTTCAGTTTATTCCTTGGACCTTCACATTGTCGATGAAACACAGAAATCGCATCGGAATTAAATACAAAAGGCACAATGCCGCCTTAAGTACTAGAATAGAGACTCTTCTTACAGTCGGTGCTTTGAGCATTCCCTGTGAGACCAGTATTAGTTTCCGATACACCACTGCAGGTTCAATGTATTCCTTGGAACTTCACATTGACGATGAAACACAGAAATGGCATCGGAATTATATACAAAAGGCACAATGCCGCCTTAAGTACAAGAATAGAGACTCTTCTTACAGTCGGTGCTTTGAGCATTCCCTGTGAGACCAGTATTAGTTTCCGCTACACCTCTGCAGGTTCAGTTTATTCCTTGGACCTTCACATTGTCGATGAAACACAGAAATCGCATCGGAATTAAATACAAAAGGCACAATGCCGCCTTAAGTACAAGAATTGAGACTCTTCTTACAGTCGGTGCTTTGAGCATTCCCTGTGAGACCAGTATTAGTTTTCGATACACCACTGCAGGTTCAACGTATTCCTTGGAACATCACATTGACGATGAAACACAGAAATAGCATCGGAACTATATACAAAAGGCACAATGCCGCCTTAAGTACAAGAATAGAGACTCTTCTTACAGTCGGTGCTTTGAGCAATCCCTGTGAGACCAGTATTAGTTTCCGCTACACCTCTGCAGGTTCAGTTTATTCCTTGGACATTCACATTGACGATGAAACACAGAAATGGCATCAGAATTAAATACAAAATGCACAATGCCGCCTTAAGTACAAGAATAGACACTCATCATACAGTCGGTGCTTCGAGCATTCCCTGTGAGACCAGTATTAGTTTCCGCTACACCCCTGCAGCTTCAGTTTATTCCTTGGACCTTCACATTGACGATGAAACACAGATATGGCATCGGAATTAAATACAAAAGGCACAATGCCGCCTTTAGTACTAGAATAGAGACTCTTCTTACAGTCGGTGCTTTGAGCATTCCCTGTGAGACCAGTATTAGTTTCCGATACACCACTGCAGGTTCAATGTATTCCTTGGAACTTCACATTGACGATGAAACACAGAAATCGCATCGGAATTAAATACAAAAGGCACAATGCCCCCTTAAGTACAAGAATAGAGACTCTTCTTACAGTCGGTGCTTTGAGCATTCCCTGTGAGACCAGTATTAGTTTCCGCTACACCTCGTCAGGTTCAATGTATTCCTTGGACCTTCACATTGACAATGATACACAGAAATCGCATCGGAATTAAATACAAAAGGCACAATGCCGCATTAAGTACAAGAATAGAGACTCTTCTTACAGTCGGTGCTTTGAGCATTCCCTGTGAGACGAGTATTAGTTTCCGATACACCACTGCAGGTTCAATGTATTCCTTGGAACTTCACATTGACGATGAAACACAGAAATCGCATCGGAATCAAATACAAAAGCCACAATGCCGCTTTAAGTACAAGAATAGAGACTCTTCTTACAGTCGGTGCTTTGAGCATTCCCTGTGAGACCAGTATTAGCTTCCAATACACCTCTGCAGGTTCAGTTTATTCCTTGGAACTTCACATTGACGATGAAACACAGAAATGGCATCGGAATTAAATACAAAAGGCACAATGCCGCCTTAAGTACAAGAATAGAGACTCTTCTTACAGTCGGTGCTTTGAGCATTCCCTGTGAGACCAGTATTAGTTTCCGATACACCACTGCAGGTTCAATGTATTCCTTGGAACTTCACATTGACGATGAAACACAGAAATCGTATCGGAATTACATACAAAAGGCACAATGCCGCCTTAAGTACAAGAATAGAGACACTTCTTACAGTCGGTGCTTTGAGCATTCCCTGTGAGACCAGTATTAGTTTCCGCTACACCTCTGCAGGTTCAGTTTATTCCTTGGACCTTCACATTGTCGATGAAACACAGAAATCGCATCGGAATTAAATACAAAAGGCACAATGCCGCCTTAAGTACAAGAATTGAGACTCTTCTTACAGTCGGTGCTTTGAGCATTCCCTGTGAGACCAGTATTAGTTTTCGATACACCACTGCAGGTTCAACGTATTCCTTGGAACATCACATTGACGATGAAACACAGAAATAGCATCGGAATTATATGCAAAAGGCACAATGCCGCCTTAAGTACAAGAATAGAGACTCTTCTTACAGTCGGTGCTTTGAGCAATCCCTGTGAGACCAGTATTAGTTTCCGCTACACCTCTGCAGGTTCAGTTTATTCCTTGGACCTTCACATTGACGATGAAACACAGAAATGGCATCAGAATTAAATACAAAAGGCACAATGCCGCCTTAAGTACAAGAATAGACACTCATCTTACAGTCGGTGCTTTGAGCATTCCCTGTGAGACCAGTATTAGTTTCCGCTACACCTCTGCAGCTTCAGTTTATTCCTTGGACCTTCACATTGACGATGAAACACAGATATGGCATCGGAATTAAATACAAAAGGCACAATGCCGCCTTTAGTACTAGAATAGAGACTCTTCTTACAGTCGGTGCTTTGAGCATTCCCTGTGAGACCAGTATTAGTTTCCGATACACCACTGCAGGTTCAATGTATTCCTTGGAACTTCACATTGACGATGAAACACAGAAATCGCATCGGAATTAAATACAAAAGGCACAATGCCGCCTTAAGTACAAGAATAGAGACTCTTCTTACAGTCGGTGCTTTGAGCATTCCCTGTGAGACCAGTATTAGTTTCCGCTACACCTCGTCAGGTTCAATGTATTCCTTGGACCTTCACATTGACGATGATACACAGAAATCGCATCGGAATTAAATACAAAAGGCACAATGCCGCCTTCAGTACAAGAATAGAGACACTTCTTACAGTCGGTGCTTTGAGCATTCCCTGTGAGACGAGTATTAGTTTCCGATACACCACTGCAGGTTCAATGTATTCCTTGGAACTTCACATTGACGATGAAACACAGAAATCGCGCCGGAATCAAATACAAAAGCCACAATGCCGCTTTATGTACAAGAATAGAGACTCTTCTTACAGTCGGTGCTTTGAGCATTCCCTGTGAGACCAGTATTAGCTTCCGATACACCTCTGCAGGTTCAATGTATTCCTTGGAACTTCACATTGACGATGAAACACAGAAATCGCATCGGAATTAAATACAAAAGGCACAATGCCCCCTTAAGTACAAGAATAGAGACTCTTCTTACAGTCGGTGCTTTGAGCATTCCCTGTGAGACCAGTATTAGTTTCCGCTACACCTCGTCAGGTTCAATGTATTCCTTGGACCTTCACATTGACAATGATACACAGAAATCGCATCGGAATTAAATACAAAAGGCACAATGCCGCATTAAGTACAAGAATAGAGACTCTTCTTACAGTCGGTGCTTTGAGCATTCCCTGTGAGACGAGTATTAGTTTCCGATACACCACTGCAGGTTCAATGTATTCCTTGGAACTTCACATTGACGATGAAACACAGAAATCGCATCGGAATCAAATACAAAAGCCACAATGCCGCTTTAAGTACAAGAATAGAGACTCTTCTTACAGTCGGTGCTTTGAGCATTCCCTGTGAGACCAGTATTAGCTTCCAATACACCTCTGCAGGTTCAGTTTATTCCTTGGAACTTCACATTGACGATGAAACACAGAAATGGCATCGGAATTAAATACAAAAGGCACAATGCCGCCTTAAGTACAAGAATAGAGACTCTTCTTACAGTCGGTGCTTTGAGCATTCCCTGTGAGACCAGTATTAGTTTCCGATACACCACTGCAGGTTCAATGTATTCCTTGGAACTTCACATTGACGATGAAACACAGAAATCGTATCGGAATTACATACAAAAGGCACAATGCCGCCTTAAGTACAAGAATAGAGACACTTCTTACAGTCGGTGCTTTGAGCATTCCCTGTGAGACCAGTATTAGTTTCCGCTACACCTCTGCAGGTTCAGTTTATTCCTTGGACCTTCACATTGTCGATGAAACACAGAAATCGCATCGGAATTAAATACAAAAGGCACAATGCCGCCTTAAGTACAAGAATTGAGACTCTTCTTACAGTCGGTGCTTTGAGCATTCCCTGTGAGACCAGTATTAGTTTTCGATACACCACTGCAGGTTCAACGTATTCCTTGGAACATCACATTGACGATGAAACACAGAAATAGCATCGGAATTATATGCAAAAGGCACAATGCCGCCTTAAGTACAAGAATAGAGACTCTTCTTACAGTCGGTGCTTTGAGCAATCCCTGTGAGACCAGTATTAGTTTCCGCTACACCTCTGCAGGTTCAGTTTATTCCTTGGACCTTCACATTGACGATGAAACACAGAAATGGCATCAGAATTAAATACAAAAGGCACAATGCCGCCTTAAGTACAAGAATAGACACTCATCTTACAGTCGGTGCTTTGAGCATTCCCTGTGAGACCAGTATTAGTTTCCGCTACACCTCTGCAGCTTCAGTTTATTCCTTGGACCTTCACATTGACGATGAAACACAGATATGGCATCGGAATTAAATACAAAAGGCACAATGCCGCCTTTAGTACTAGAATAGAGACTCTTCTTACAGTCGGTGCTTTGAGCATTCCCTGTGAGACCAGTATTAGTTTCCGATACACCACTGCAGGTTCAATGTATTCCTTGGAACTTCACATTGACGATGAAACACAGAAATCGCATCGGAATTAAATACAAAAGGCACAATGCCGCCTTAAGTACAAGAATAGAGACTCTTCTTACAGTCGGTGCTTTGAGCATTCCCTGTGAGACCAGTATTAGTTTCCGCTACACCTCGTCAGGTTCAATGTATTCCTTGGACCTTCACATTGACGATGATACACAGAAATCGCATCGGAATTAAATACAAAAGGCACAATGCCGCCTTCAGTACAAGAATAGAGACACTTCTTACAGTCGGTGCTTTGAGCATTCCCTGTGAGACGAGTATTAGTTTCCGATACACCACTGCAGGTTCAATGTATTCCTTGGAACTTCACATTGACGATGAAACACAGAAATCGCGTCGGAATCAAATACAAAAGCCACAATGCCGCTTTATGTACAAGAATAGAGACTCTTCTTACAGTCGGTGCTTTGAGCATTCCCTGTGAGACCAGTATTAGCTTCCGATACACCTCTGCAGGTTCAGTTTATTCCTTGGAACTTCACATTGACGATGAAACACAGAAATGGCATCGGAATTAAATACAAAAGGCACAATGCCGCCTTAAGTACAAGAATAGAGACTCTTCTTACAGTCGGTGCTTTGAGCATTCCCTGTGAGACCAGTATTAGTTTCCGATACACCACTGCAGGTTCAATGTATTCCTTGGAACTTCACATTGACGATGAAACACAGAAATCGCATCGGAATTACATACAAAAGGCACAATGCCGCCTTAAGTACAAGAATAGAGACTCTTCTTACAGTCGGTGCTTTGAGCATTCCCTGTCAGACCAGTATTAGTTTCCGCTACACCTCTGCAGGTTCAGTTTATTCCTTGGACCTTCACATTGTCGATGAAACACAGAAATCGCATCGGAATTAAATACAAAAGGCACAATGCCGCCTTAAGTACTAGAATAGAGACTCTTCTTACAGTCGGTGCTTTGAGCATTGCCTGTGAGACCAGTATTAGTTTCCGCTACACCTCTGCAGCTTCAGTTTATTCCTTGGACCTTCACATTGACGATGAAACACAGATATGGCATCGGAATTAAATACAAAAGGCACAATGCCGCCTTAAGTACAAGAAAAGAGACTCTTCTTACAGTCGGTGCTTTGAAATTCCCTGTGAGACCAGTATTAGTTTCCGCTACACCTCTGCAGGTTCAGTTTATTCCTTGGACCTTCACATTGACGATGAAACACAGAAATGGCATCGGAATTAAATACAAAAGGCACAAAGCCGCCTAAAGTACAGGAATAGAGACTCTTCTTACAGTCCGTGCTTTGAGCATTCCCTGTGAGACCAGTATTAGTTTCCGATACACCACTGCAGGTTCAATGTATTCCTTGGAACTTCACATTGACGATGAAACACAGAAATCGCATCGGAATTAAATACAAAAGGCACAATGCCGCCTTAAGTACAAGAATAGAGACTCTTCTTACAGTCGGTACTTTGATCATTCCCTGTGAGACCAGTATTAGTTTCCGCTACACCTCTGCAGGTTCAGTTTATTCCTTAGACCTTCACATTGACGATGAAACACCGAAATGGCATCGGAATTAAATACAAAAGTCACAATGCCGCTTTAAGTACAAGAATAGAGACTCTTCCTTCAGTCGGTGTTTTGAGCATTCCCTGTGAGACCAGTATTAGTTTCCGATACACCACTGCAGATTCAATGTATTCCTTGGACCTTCGCATTGATGATGAAACACAGAAATCGCATCGGAATTAAATACAAAAGGCACAATACCGCCTTAAGTACAAGAATAGAGACTCTTCTTACAGTCGGTGCTTTGAGCATTCCGTGTGAGACCAGTATTAGTTTCCGCTACACCTCTGCAGGTTCAGATTATTCTTTGGACCTTCACATTGACGATGAAACACAGAAATGGCATCGTCATTAAATACAAAAGGCACAATGCCGCCTTAAGTACAAGAATAGAGATTCTTCTTACATTCGGTGCTTTGAGCATTCCCTGTGAGACCAGTATTAGTTTCCGCTACACCTCAGCAGGTTAAGTTTATTCCTTGGACCTTCACATTGACGATGAAACACAGAAATGGCATCGGGATTAAATACAAAAGGCACAATGCCGTCTTAAGTACAAGAATAGAGACTCTTCTAACAGTCGGTGCTTTGAGCATTCCCTGTGAGGCCAGTATAAGTTTCCGATACACCACTGCAGGTTGAATGTATTCCTTGGAACTTCACATTGACGATGAAACACAGAAGTCGCATCGGAATTAAATACAAAAGGCACAATGCCGCCTTAAGTACAAGAATAGTGACTCTTCTTACAGTCGGTGTTTTGAGCATTCCCTGTGAGACCAGTATTAGTTTCCGCTACACCTCTGCAGGTTCAGTTTATTTCTTGGACCTTCACATTGACGATGAAACACAGAAATGGCATCGGAATTAAATACAAAAGGCACAATGCCGCCTTAAGTACAAGAATAGAGACTCTTCTTACAGTCGGTGCTTTGAGCATTCCCTGTGAGACCAGTATTAGTTTCCGATACACCACTGCAGGTTCAATGTATTCCTTGGACCTTCACATTGACGATGAAACACAGAAATCGCATCGGAATTAAATACAAAAGGCACAATGAAGCCTTAAGTACAAGAATAGAGACTCTTCTTACAGTCGGTGCTTTGAGCATTCCCTGTGAGACCAGTATTAGTTTCCGCTACATCTCTGCAGGTTCAGTTTATTCCTTGGACCTTCACATTGACGATGAAACACAGACTTCGCATCGGAATGAAATACAAAAGACACAATGCCGCCTTAAGTACAAGAATAGAGACTCTTCTTACAGTCGGTGCTTCGAGCATTCCCTGTGAGACCAGTATTAGTTTCCGATACACCACTGCAGGTTCAATGTATTCCTTGGAACTTCACATTGACGATGAAACATAGAAATGGCATCGGAATCAAATACAAAAGGCACAATGATGCCTTAAGTACAAGAATAGAGACTCTTCTTACAGTCGGTGCTTTGAGCATTCCCTGTGAGACCAGTATTAGTTTCCGATACACCTCTGCAGGTTCAGTTTATTCCTTGGACTTTCACATTGACGATGAAACACAGAAATGGCATCGGAATTAAATACAAAAGGCACAATGCCGCCTTAAGTACAAGAATAGAGACTCTTCTTACAGTCGGTGCTTTGGGCATTCCCTGTGAGACCAGTATTAGTTTCCGATACACGACTGCAGGTTGAATGTATTCCTTGGATCTTCACATTGACAATGAAACACAGAAATCGCATCGGAATTAAATACAAAACGCACAATGCCGCCATAAGTACAGGAATAGAGACTCTTCCTACAGTCGGTGCTTTGAGCAATCCCTGTGAGTCCAGTATTAGTTTCTGCTACACCTCTGCAGGTTCAGATTATTCTTTGGACCTTCACATTGACGATAAAACACAGAAATGGCATCGTCATTAAATACAAAAGGCACAATGCCGCCTTAAGTACAAGAATAGAGATTCTTCTAACATTCGGTGCTTTGAGCATTCCCTGTGAGACCAGTATTAGTTTAGGCTACACCTCAGCAGGTTAAGTTTATTCCTTGGACCTTCACATTGACGATGAAACACAGAAATGGCATCGGAATTAAATACAAAAGGCACAATGCCGCCTTAAGTACAAGAATAGAGACTCTTCTTACAGTCTGTGCTTTGAGCATTCCCTGTGAGACCAGTATTAGTTTCCGATACACCACTGCAGGTTGAATGTATTCCTTGGAACTTCACATTGACGATGAAACACAGAAATGGCATCCGAATTAAATACAAAAGGCACAATGCCGCCTTAAGTACAAGAATAGAGACTCTTCTTACAGTCGGTGCTTTGAGCATTCCCTGTGAGACCAGTATTAGTTTCCGCTGCACCTCTGCAGGTTCAGTTTATTCCTTGGACCTTCACATTGACGATGAAGCACAGAAATGGCATCGGAATTAAATACAAAAGGCACAATGCCGCCTTAAGTACAAGAATAGAGACTCTTCTTACAGTCGGTGCTTTGAGCATTCCCTGTGAGACCAGTATTAGTTTCCGATACACCAATGCAGATTCAATGTATTCCTTGGACCTTCGCATTGATGATGAAACACAGAAATCGCATCGGAATTAGATACAAAAGGCACAATGCCGCCTTAAGTACAAGAATAGAGACTCTTCTTACAGTCGGTGCTTTGAGCATTCCCTGTCAGACCAGTATTAGTTTCCGATACGCCACTGCAGGTTGAATGTATTCCTCGGAACTTCACCTTGACGATGAAACACAGAAATCGCATCGGAATTAAATTCAAATGGCACAATGCCGCCTTAAGTACAAGATTAGAGACTCTTCTTACAGTCGGTGCTTTGAGCATTCCCTGTGAGACCAGTATTAGTTTCCGCTACACCTCTGCAGGTTCAGTTTATTCCATGGACTTTCACATTGACGATGAAACACAGAAATGGCATCGGAATTAAATACAAAAGGCACAATGCCGCCTTAAGTACAAGAATAGAGACTCTTCTTACAGTCGGTGCTTTGAGCATTCCCTGTGAGACCAGTATTAGTTTCCGATACACCACTGCAGATTCAATCTATTCCTTGGACCTTCGCATTGATGATGAAACACAGAAATCGCATCGGAATTAAATACAAAAGGCACAATGCCGCCTTAAGTACAAGAATAGAGACTCTTCTTACAGTCGGTGCTTTGAGCATTCCCTGTGAGACCAGTATTAGTTTCCGATACACCACTGCAGGTTCAATGTATTCCTTGGACCTTCACATTGACGATGAAACACAGAAATTGCATTGGAATTAAATACAAAAGTCACAATGCCGCCTTAAGTACAAGAATAGAGACTCTTCTTACAGTCGGTGCCTTGAGCATTCCCAGTGAGACCAGTATTAGTTTCGGCTACACCTCTGCAGGTTCAGTTTATTCCTTGGACCTTCACATTGACGATGAAACACAGAAATCGCATCGGAATTAAATACAAAAGACACAATGCCGCCTTAAGTACAAGAATAGAGACTCTTCTTACAGTCGGTGCTTCGAGCATTCCCTGTGAGACCAGTATTAGTTTCCGATACACCACTGCAGGTTCAATGTATTCCTTGGAACTTCACATTGACGATGAAACACAGAAATGGCATCGGAATCAAATACAAAAGGCACAATGCCGCCTTAAGTACAAGAATAGAGACTCTTCTTACAGTCGGTGCTTTGAGCATTCCCTGTGAGACCAGTATTAGTTTCCGATACACCTCTGCAGGTTCAGTTTATTCCTTGGACCTTCACATTCACGATGAAACACAGAAATGGCATCGGAATTAAATACAAAAGGCACAATGCCGCCTTAAGTACAAGAATAGAGACTCTTCTTACAGTCGGTGCTTTGGGCATTACCTGTGAGACCAGTATTAGTTTCCAATACACCACTGCAGGTTGAATGTATTCCTTGGATCTTCACATTGACAATGAAACACAGAAATCGCATCGGAATTAAATACAAAACGCACAATGCCGCCATAAGTACAGGAATAGTGACTCTTCTTACAGTCGGTGCTTTGAGCAATCCCTGTGAGACCAGTATTAGTTTCCGCTACACCTCTGCAGGTTCAATGTATTCCTTGGACCTTCACATTGACGATGATACACAGAAATCGCATCGGAATTAAATACAAAAGGCACAATGCCGCCTTAAGTACAAGAATAGAGACTCTTCTTACAGTCGGTGCTTTGAGCATTCCCTTTGAGACCAGTATTAGTTTCCCATACACCACTGCAGATTCAATGTATTCCTTGGAACTTCAAATTGACGATGAAACACAGAAATCGCATCGGAATCAAATACAAAAGGCACAATGCCGCCTTAAGTACAAGAATAGAGACTCTTCTTACAGTCGGTGCTTTGAGCATTCCCTGTGAGACCAGTATTAGTTTACGATACACCTCTGCAGCTTCAGTTTATTCCTTGGACCTTCACATTGACGATGAAACACAGAAATGGCATCGGAATTAAATACAAAAGGCACAATGCCGCCTTAAGTACAAGAATAGAGCCTCTTCTTACAGTCGGTGCTTTGAGCATTCCCTGTGAGACCAGTATTAGTTTCCGCTACACCTCTGCAGGTTCTTTTTATTCCTTGGACCTTCACATTGACGATGAAACACAGAAATGGCATCGGAATTAAATACAAAAAGCACAATGGGGCCATAAGTACAAGAATAGAGACTCTTCTTACAGTCGGTGCTATGAGCATTCCCTGTGAGACCAGTATTAGTTTCCGCTACGCCTCTGCAGGTTCTTTTTATTCCTTGGACCTTCACATTGACTATGAAACACAGAAATCGCATCGGAATTAAATACAAAAGGCACAATGGCGCCATAAGTACAAGAATAGAGACTCTTCTTACAGTCGGTGCTTTGAGCATTCCCTGTGAGACCAGTATTAGTTTCCGATACACCACTGCAGGTTCAATGTATTCCTTGGAACTTCACATTGACGATGAAACACAGAAATCGCATCGGAATTAAATACAAAAGGCACAATGCCGCCTTAAGTACAAGAATAGAGAATCTTCTTACAGTCGGTGCTTTGAGCATTCCCTGTGAGACCGGTATTAGTTTCCGCTACACCTCTGCAGGTTCTTTTTATTCCTTGGACCTTCACATTGACGATGAAACACAGAAATGGCATCGGAATTAAATACAAAAAGCACAATGGCGCCATAAGTACAAGAATAGAGACTCTTCTTACAGTCGGTGCTATGAGCATTCCCTGTGAGACCAGTATTAGTTTCCGCTACGCCTCTGCAGGTTCTTTTTATTCCTTGGACCTTCACATTGACTATGAAACACAGAAATCGCATCGGAATTAAATACAAAAGGCACAATGGCGCCATAAGTACAAGAATAGAGACTCTTCTTACAGTCGGTGCTTTGAGCATTCCCTGTGAGACCAGTATTAGTTTCCGATACACCACTGCAGGTTCAATGTATTCCTTGGAACTTCACATTGACGATGAAACACAGAAATCGCATCGGAATTAAATACAAAAGGCACAATGCCGCCTTAAGTACAAGAATAGAGAATCTTCTTACAGTCTTTGCTTTGAGCATTCCCTGTGAGACCGGTATTAGTTTCCGCTACACCTCTGCTGGTTCTTTTTATTCCTTGGACCTTCACATTGACGATGAGACACAGAAATGGCATCGGAATTAAATACAAAAGGCACAATGGCGCCATAAGTACAAGAATAGAGACTCTTCTTACAGTCGGTGCTTTGAGCATTCCCTGTGAGACCAGTATTAGTTTCCGCTACACCTCTGCAGGTTCTTTTTATTCCTTGGGCCTTCACATTGACGATGAAACACAGAAATGGCATCTGAATTAAATACAAAAGTCACAATGCCGCCTTAAGTACAAGAATAGAGACTCTTCTTACAGTCGGTGCTTTGGGCATTACCTGTGAGACCAGTATTAGTTTCCGATACACCACTGCAGGTTGTATGTATTCCTTGGATCTTCACATTGACAATGAAACACAGAAATCGCATCGGAATTAAATACAAAACGCACAATGCCGCCATAAGTACAGGAATAGTGACTCTTCTTACAGTCGGTGCTTTGAGCAATCCCTGTGAGACCAGTATTAGTTTCCGCTACACCTCTGCAGGTTCAATGTATTCCTTGGACCTTCACATTGACGATGATACACAGAAATCGCATCGGAATTAAATACAAAAGGCACAATGCCGCCTTAAGTACAAGAATAGAGACTCTTCTTACAGTCGGTGCTTTGAGCATTCCCTTTGAGACCAGTATTAGTTTCCCATACACCACTGCAGGTTCAATGTATTCCTTGGAACTTCAAATTGACGATGAAACACAGAAATCGCATCGGAATCAAATACAAAAGGCACAATGCCGCCTTAAGTACAAGAATAGAGACTCTTCTTACAGTCGGTGCTTTGAGCATTCCCTGTGAGACCAGTATTAGTTTACGATACACCTCTGCAGCTTCAGTTTATTCCTTGGACCTTCACATTGACGATGAAACACAGAAATGGCATCGGAATTAAATACAAAAGGCACAATGCCGCCTTAAGTACAAGAATAGAGCCTCTTCTTACAGTCGGTGCTTTGAGCATTCCCTGTGAGACCAGTATTAGTTTCCAATACACCACTGCAGATTGATTATATTCCTTGGATCTTCACATCGACAATGAAACACCGAAATCGCATCGGAATTAAATACAAAACACACAATGCCGCCATAAGTACAGGAATAGAGACTCTCCTTACAGTCGGTGCTTTGAGCATTCAATTTTGAGACCAGTATTAGTTTCCCATACACCACTGCAGGTTCAATGAATTCCTTGGAACTTGACATTGACGATGAAACACAGAAATCGCATCGGAATCAAATACAAAAGGCACAATGCCGCCTTAAGTACAAGAATAGAGACTCTTCTTACAGTCGGTGTTTTGAGCATTCCCTGTGAGACCATTATTAGTTACCGATACACCTCTGCAGGTTCAGTTTATTACTTGGACCTTCACACTGACGATGAAACACAGAAATGGCATCGGAATTAAATACAAAAGGCGCAATGCCGCCTTAAGTACAAGAATAGAGCCTCTTCTTACAGTCGGTGCTTTGAGCATTCCCTGTGAGACCAGTATTAGTTTCCGCTACACCTCTGCAGGTTCTTTTTTTCCTTGGACCTTCACATTGACGATGAAACACAGAAATGGCATCGGAATTAAATACAACAGGCACAATGGCGCCATAAGTACAAGAATAGAGACTCTTCTTACAGTCGGTGCTTTGAGCATTCCCTGTGAGACCAGTAATAGTATCCGATACACACTGCAGGTTCAATCTATTCCTTGGACATACACATTGACGATGAAACACAGAAATTACATCGGAATTAAATACAAAAGGAACAATGCCGCCTTAAGTACAAGAATAGAGATTCTTCTCACAGTCGGTGCTTTGAGCATTCCCTGTGAGACCAGTATTAGTATCCGCTACACCTCAGCAGGTTCAGTTTTTTTCCTTGGACCTTCACTTTGACGATGAAACACAGAAATGGCATCGGAATTAAATACAAAAGGCATAATGGCGCCATAAGTAAAAGAATAGCGACTCTTCTTACAGTCGGTGCTTTGAGCATTCCCTGTGAGACCAGTATTAGTTTCCGCTACACCTCTGCAGGTTCTTTTTATTCCTTGGACCTTCACATTGACGATGAAACACAGAAATGGCATCGGAATTAAATACAAAAGGCACAATGGCGCCATACGTACAAGAATAGAGACTTTTCTAACAGTCGGTGCTTTGGGCATTCCCTGTGAGACCAGTATTTGTTCCCGATACACCACTGCAGGTTGAATGTATTCCTTGGATCTTCACATTGACAATGAAACACAGAAATCGCATCGGAATTAAATACAAAACGCACAATGCCGCCATAAGTACAGGAATAGAGACTCTTCTTACAGTCGGTGCTTTGAGCATTCCCTGTGAGACCAGTATTAGTTTCCGCTACACATCTGCAGGTTCAATGTATTCCTTGGACCTTCACATTGTCGATGATACATAGAAATCGCATCGGAATTACATACAAAAGGCACAATGCCGCCTTAAGTACAAGAATAGAGACTCTTCTTACAGTCGGTGCTTTGAGCATTCCCTTTGAGACCAGTATTAGTTTCCCATACACCACTGCAGGTTCAATGCATTCCTTGGAACTTCACATTGACGATGAAACACAGAAATCGCATCGGAATCAAATACAAAAGGCACAATGCCGCCTTAAGTACAAGAATAGAGACTCTTCTTACAGTCGGTGCTTTGAGCATTCCCTGTGAGACCATTATTAGTTTCCGATACACCTCTGCAGGTTCAGTTTATTCCTTGGACTTTCACATTGACGATGAAACACAGAAATGGCATCGGAATTAAATACAAAAGGCACAATGCTGCCTTAAGTACAAGATTAGAGCCTCTTCTTACAGTCGTTGCTTTGAGCATTCCCTGTGAGACCAGTATTAGTTTCCGCTACACCTCTGCAGGTTCTTTTTATTCCTTGGACTTTCACATTGACGATGAAACACAGAGATGGCATCGGAATTAAATACAAAAGGCATAATGGCGCCATAAGTACAAGAATAGAGACTCTTCTTACAGTCGGTGCTTTGAGCCTTCCCTGTGAGACCAGTAATAGTATCCGATACACCACTGCAGGTTCAATCTACTCCTTGGACATACACATTGACGATGAAACACAGAAATTACATCGGAATTAAATACAAAAGGAACAATGCCGCCTTAAGTACAAGAATAGAGATTGTTCTTACAGTCGGTGCTTTGAGCATTCCCTGTGAGACCAGTATTAGTTTCCGCTACACCTCAGCAGGTTCAGTTTTTTTCCTTGGACCTTCACATTGACGATGAAACACAGAAATGGCATCGGAATTAAATACAAAGGCACAATGCCGCCTTAAGTACAAGAATATAGACTCTTCTTACAATCTTTGCTTTGAGCATTCCCTGTGAGGCCAGTATTAGTTTCCGATGCACCACTGCAGGTTCAATGTATTCCTTGGACTTTCACATTGACGATGAAACACAGAAATGGCATCTGAATTAAATACAAAAGGCACAATGCCGCCTTAAGTACAAGAATAGAGACTCTTCTTACAGTCGGTGCTTTGGGCATTACCTGTGAGACCAGTTTTAGTTTCCGATACACCACTGCAGGTTGAATGTATTCCTTGGATCTTCACATTGACAATGAAACACAGAAATCGCATCGGAATTAAATACAAAACGCACAATGCCGCCATAAGTACAAGAATAGAGACTCTTCTTACAGTCGGTGCTTTGAGCATTCCCTTTGAGACCAGTATTAGTTTCCCATACACCACTGCAGGTTCAATGTATTCCTTGGAACTTCAAATTGACGATGAAACACAGAAATCGCATCGGAATCAAATACAAAAGGCACAATGCCGCCTTAAGTACAAGAATAGAGACTCTTCTTACAGTCGGTGCTTTGAGCATTCCCTGTGAGACCAGTATTAGTTTACGATACACCTCTGCAGCTTCAGTTTATTCCTTGGACCTTCACATTGACGATGAAACACAGAAATGGCATCGGAATTAAATACAAAAGGCACAATGCCGCCTTAAGTACAAGAATAGAGCCTCTTCTTACAGTCGGTGCTTTGAGCATTCCCTGTGAGACCAGTATTAGTTTCCAATACACCACTGCAGATTGAATATATTCCTTGGATCTTCACATCGACAATGAAACACCGAAATCGCATCGGAATTAAATACAAAACACACAATGCCGCCATAAGTACAGGAATAGAGACTCTCCTTACAGTCGGTGCTTTGAGCATTCAATTTTGAGACCAGTATTAGTTTCCCATACACCACTGCAGGTTCAATGTATTCCTTGGAACTTGACATTGACGATGAAACACAGAAATCGCATCGGAATCAAATACAAAAGGCACAATGCCGCCTTAAGTACAAGAATAGAGACTCTTCTTACAGTCGGTGTTTTGAGCATTCCCTGTGAGACCATTATTAGTTACCGATACACCTCTGCAGGTTCAGTTTATTACTTGGACCTTCACACTGACGATGAAACACAGAAATGGCATCGGAATTAAATACAAAAGGCGCAATGCCGCCTTAAGTACAAGAATAGAGCCTCTTCTTACAGTCGGTGCTTTGAGCATTCCCTGTGAGACCAGTATTAGTTTCCGCTACACCTCTGCAGGTTCTTTTTTTCCTTGGACCTTCACATTGACGATGAAACACAGAAATGGCATCGGAATTAAATACAACAGGCACAATGGCGCCATAAGTACAAGAATAGAGACTCTTCTTACAGTCGGTGCTTTGAGCATTCCCTGTGAGACCAGTAATAGTATCCGATACACACTGCAGGTTCAATCTATTCCTTGGACATACACATTGACGATGAAACACAGAAATTACATCGGAATTAAATACAAAAGGAACAATGCCGCCTTAAGTACAAGAATAGAGATTCTTCTTACAGTCGGTGCTTTGAGCATTCCCTGTGAGACCAGTATTAGTTTCCGCTACACCTCAGCAGGTTCAGTTTTTTTCCTTGGACCTTCACTTTGACGATGAAACACAGAAAAGGCATCGGAATTAAATACAAAAGGCACAATGGCGCCATAAGTAAAAGAATAGAGACTCTTCTTACAGTCGGTGCTTTGAGCATTCCCTGTGAGACCAGTATTAGTTTCCGCTACACCTCTGCAGGTTCTTTTTATTCCTTGGACCTTCACATTGACGATGAAACACAGAAATCGCATCGGAATCAAATACAAAAGCCACAATGCCGCTTTAAGTACAAGAATAGGGACTCTTCTTACAGTCGGTGCTTTGAGCATTCCCTGTGAGACCAGTATTAGCTTCCGATACACCTCTGCAGGTTCAGTTTATTCCTTGGAACTTCACATTGACGATGAAACACAGAAATGGCATCGGAATTAAATACAAAAGGCACAATGGCGCCTTAAGTACAAGAATAGAGACTCTTCTTACAGTCGGTGCTTTGAGCATTCCCTGTGAGACCAGTATTAGTTTCCGATACACCACTGCAGGTTCAATGTATTCCTTGGAACTTCACATTGACGATGAAACACAGAAATCGCATCGGAATTACATACAAAAGGCACAATGCCGCCTTAAGTACAAGAATAGAGACTCTTCTTACAGTCGGTGCTTTGAGCATTCCCTGTGAGACCAGTATTAGCTTCCGATACACCTCTGCAGGTTCAGTTTATTCCTTGGAACTTCACATTGACGATGAAACACAGAAATGGCATCGGAATTAAATACAAAAGGCACAATGCCGCCTTAAGTACAAGAATAGAGACTCTTCTTACAGTCGGTGCTTTGAGCATTCCCTGTGAGACCAGTATTAGTTTCCGATACACCACTGCAGGTTCAATGTATTCCTTGGAACTTCACATTGACGATGAAACACAGAAATCGCATCGGAATTACATACAAAAGGCACAATGCCGCCTTAAGTACAAGAATAGAGACTCTTCTTACAGGCGGTGCTTTGAGCATTCCCTGTGAGACCAGTATTAGTTTCCGCTACACCTCTGCAGGTTCAGTTTATTCCTTGGACCTTCACATTGTCGATGAAACACAGAAATCGCATCGGAATTAAATACAAAAGGCACAATGCCGCCTTAAGTACTAGAATAGAGACTCTTCTTACAGTCGGTGCTTTGAGCATTCCCTGTGAGACCAGTATTAGTTACCGATACACCACTGCAGGTTCAATGTATTCCTTGGAACTTCACATTGACGATGAAACACAGAAATGGCATCGGAATTAAATACAAAAGGCACAATGCCGCCTTAAGTACAAGAATAGAGACTCTTCTTACAGTCGGTGCTTTGAGCATTCCCTGTGAGACCAGTATTAGTTTCCGCTACACATCTGCAGGTTCAGTTTATTCCTTGGACCTTCACATTGTCGATGAAACACAGAAATCGCATCGGAATTAAATACAAAAGGCACAATGCCGCCTTAAGTACAAGAATTGAGACTCTTCTTACAGTCGGTGCTTTGAGCATTCCCTGTGAGACCAGTATTAGTTTTCGATACACCACTGCAGGTTCAACGTATTCCTTGGAACATCACATTGACGATGAAACACAGAAATAGCATCGGAATTATATACAAAAGGCACAATGCCGCCTTAAGTACAAGAATAGAGACTCTTCTTACAGTCGGTGCTTTGAGCAATCCCTGTGAGACCAGTATTAGTTTCCGCTACACCTCTGCAGGTTCAGTTTATTCCTTGGACCTTCACATTGACGATGAAACACAGAAATATCATCAGAATTAAATACAAAATGCACAATGCCGCCTTAAGTACAAGAATAGACACTCATCTTACAGTCGGTGCTTTGAGCATTCCCTGTGAGACCAGTATTAGTTTCCGCTACACCCCTGCAGCTTCAGTTTATTCCTTGGACCTTCACATTGACGATGAAACACAGATATGGCATCGGAATTAAATACAAAAGGCACAATGCCGCCTTTAGTACTAGAATAGAGACTCTTCTTACAGTCGGTGCTTTGAGCATTCCCTGTGAGACCAGTATTAGTTTCCGATACACCACTGCAGGTTCAATGTATTCCTTGGAACTTCACATTGACGATGAAACACAGAAATCGCAACGGAATTAAATACAAAAGGCACAATGCCCCCTTAAGTACAAGAATAGAGACTCTTCTTACAGTCGGTGCTTTGAGCATTCCCTGTGAGACCAGTATTAGTTTCCGCTACACCTCGTCAGGTTCAATGTATTCCTTGGACCTTCACATTGACGATGATACACAGAAATCGCATCGGAATTAAATACAAAAGGCACAATGCCGCATTAAGTACAAGTATAGAGACTCTTCTTACAGTCGGTGCTTTGAGCATTCCCTGTGAGACGAGTATTAGTTTCCGATACACCACTGCAGGTTCAATGTATTCCTTGGAACTTCACATTGACGATGAAACACAGAAATCGCATCGGAATCAAATACAAAAGCCACAATGCCGCTTTAAGTACAAGAATAGAGACTCTTCTTACAGTCGGTGCTTTGAGCATTCCCTGTGAGACCAGTATTAGCTTCCAATACACCTCTGCAGGTTCAGTTTATTCCTTGGAACTTCACATTGACGATGAAACACAGAAATGGCATCGGAATTAAATACAAAAGGCACAATGCCGCCTTAAGTACAAGAATAGAGACTCTTCTTACAGTCGGTGCTTTGAGCATTCCCTGTGAGACCAGTATTAGTTTCCGATACACCACTGCAGGTTCAATGTATTCCTTGGAACTTCACATTGACGATGAAACACAGAAATCGTATCGGAATTACATACAAAAGGCACAATGCCGCCTTAAGTACAAGAATAGAGACACTTCTTACAGTCGGTGCTTTGAGCATCCCCTGTGAGACCAGTATTAGTTTCCGCTACACCTCTGCAGGTTCAGTTTATTCCTTGGACCTTCACATTGTCGATGAAACACAGAAGTCGCATCGGAATTAAATACAAAAGGCACAATGCCGCCTTAAGTACAAGAATTGAGACTCTTCTTACAGTCGGTGCTTTGAGCATTCCCTGTGAGACCAGTATTAGTTTTCGATACACCACTGCAGGTTCAACGTATTCCTTGGAACATCACCATGACGATGAAACACAGAAATAGCATCGGAATTATATGCAAAAGGCACAATGCCGCCTTAAGTACAAGAATAGAGACTCTTCTTACAGTCGGTGCTTTGAGCAATCCCTGTGAGACCAGTATTAGTTTCCGCTACACCTCTGCAGGTTCAGTTTATTCCTTGGACCTTCACATTGACGATGAAACACAGAAATGGCATCAGAATTAAATACAAAAGGCACAATGCCGCCTTAAGTACAAGAATAGACACTCATCTTACAGTCGGTGCTTTGAGCATTCCCTGTGAGACCAGTATTAGTTTCCGCTACACCTCTGCAGCTTCAGTTTATTCCTTGGACCTTCACATTGACGATGAAACACAGATATGGCATCGGAATTAAATACAAAAGGCACAATGCCGCCTTTAGTACTAGAATAGAGACTCTTCTTGCAGTCGGTGCTTTGAGCATTCCCTGTGAGACCAGTATTAGTTTCCGATACACCACTGCAGGTTCAATGTATTCCTTGGAACTTCACATTGACGATGAAACACAGAAATCGCATCGGAATTAAATACAAAAGGCACAATGCCGCCTTAAGTACAAGAATAGAGACTCTTCTTACAGTCGGTGCTTTGAGCATTCCCTGTGAGACCAGTATTAGTTTCCGCTACACCTCGTCAGGTTCAATGTATTCCTTGGACCTTCACATTGACGATGATACACAGAAATCGCATCGGAATTAAATACAAAAGGCACAATGCCGCCTTCAGTACAAGAATAGAGACTCTTCTTACAGTCGGTGCTTTGAGCATTCCCTGTGAGACGAGTATTAGTTTCCGATACACCACTGCAGGTTCAATGTATTCCTTGGAACTTCACATTGACGATGAAACACAGAAATCGCGTCGGAATCAAATACAAAAGCCACAATGCCGCTTTATGTACAAGAATAGAGACTCTTCTTACAGTCGGTGCTTTGAGCATTCCCTGTGAGACCAGTATTAGCTTCCGATACACCTCTGCAGGTTCAGTTTATTCCTTGGAACTCCACATTGACGATGAAACACAGAAATGGCATCGGAATTAAATACAAAAGGCACAATGCCGCCATAAGTAAAAGAATAGAGACTCTTCTTACAGTCGGTGCTTTGAGCATTCCCTGTGAGACCAGTATTAGTTCCCGATACACCACTGCAGGTTCAATGTATTCCTTGGAACTTCACATTGACGATGAAACACAGAAATCGCATCGGAATTACATACAAAAGGCACAATGCCGCCTTAAGCACAAGAATAGAGACTCTTCTTACAGTCGGTGCTTTGAGCATTCCCTGTCAGACCAGTATTAGTTTCCGCTACACCTCTGCAGGTTCAGTTTATTCCTTGGACCTTCACATTGTCGATGAAACACAGAAATGGCATCGGAATTAAATACAAAAGGCACAATGCCGCCATAAGTAAAAGAATAGAGACTCTTCCTTCAGTCGGTGTTTTGAGCATTCCCTGTGAGACCAGTATTAGTTTCCGATACACCACTGCAGATTCAATGTATTCCTTGGACCTTCGCATTGATGATGAAACACAGAAATCGCATCGGAATTAAATACAAAAGGCACAATACCGCCTTAAGTACAAGAATAGAGACTCTTCTTACAGTCGGTGCTTTGAGCATTCCGTGTGAGACCAGTATTAGTTTCCGCTACACCTCTGCAGGTTCAGATTATTCTTTGGACCTTCACATTGACGATGAAACACAGAAATGGCATCGTCATTAAATACAAAAGGCACAATTCCGCCTTAAGTACAAGAATAGAGATTCTTCTTACATTCGGTGCTTTGAGCATTCCCTGTGAGACCAGTATTAGTTTCCGCTACACCTCAGCAGGTTAAGTTTATTCCTTGGACCTTCACATTGACGATGAAACACAGAAATGGCATCGGGATTAAATACAAAAGGCACAATGCCGCCTTAAGTACAAGAATAGAGACTCTTCTTACAGTCGGTGCTTTGAGCATTCCCTGTGAGACCAGTATTAGTTTCCGATACACCACTGCAGGTTGAATGTATTCCTTGGAACTTCACATTGACGATGAAACACAGAAGTCGCATCGGAATTAAATACAAAAGGCACAATGCCGCCTTAAGTACAAGAATAGTGACTCTTCTTACAGTCGGTGCTTTGAGCATTCCCTGTGAGACCAGTATTAGTTTCCGCTACACCTCTGCAGGTTCAGTTTATTTCTTGGACCTTCACATTGACGATGAAACACAGAAATGGCATCGGAATTAAATACAAAAGGCACAATGCCGCCTTAAGTACAAGAATAGAGACTCTTCTTACAGTCGGTGCTTTGAGCATTCCCTGTGAGACCAGTATTAGTTTCCGATACACCACTGCAGGTTCAATGTATTCCTTGGACCTTCACATTGACGATGAAACACAGAAATCGCATCGGAATTAAATACAAAAGGCACAATGAAGCCTTAAGTACAAGAATAGAGACTCTTCTTACAGTCGGTGCTTTGAGCATTCCCTGTGAGACCAGTATTAGTTTCCGCTACATCTCTGCAGGTTCAGTTTATTCCTTGGACCTTCACATTGACGATGAAACACAGAAATCGCATCGGAATAAAATACAAAAGACACAATGCCGCCTTAAGTACAAGAATAGAGACTCATCTTACAGTCGGTGCTTCGAGCATTCCCTGTGAGACCAGTATTAGTTTCCGATACACCACTGCAGGTTCAATGTATTCCTTGGAACTTCACATTGACGATGAAACATAGAAATGGCATCGGAATCAAATACAAAAGGCACAATGATGCCTTAAGTACAAGAATAGAGACTCTTCTTACAGTCGGTGCTTTGAGCATTCCCTGTGAGACCAGTATTAGTTTCCGATACACCTCTGCAGGTTCAGTTTATTCCTTGGACTTTCACATTGACGATGAAACACAGAAATGGCATCGGAATTAAATACAAAAGGCACAATGCCGCCTTAAGTACAAGAATAGAGACTCTTCTTACAGTCGGTGCTTTGGGCATTCCCTGTGAGACCAGTATTAGTTTCCGATACACGACTGCAGGTTGAATGTATTCCTTGGATCTTCACATTGACAATGAAACACAGAAATCGCATCGGAATTAAATACAAAACGCACAATGCCGCCATAAGTACAGGAATAGAGACTCTTCCTACAGTCGGTGCTTTGAGCAATCCCTGTGAGTCCAGTATTAGTTTCTGCTACACCTCTGCAGGTTCAGATTATTCTTTGGACCTTCACATTGACGATAAAACACAGAAATGGCATCGTCATTAAATACAAAAGGCACAATGCCGCCTTAAGTACAAGAATAGAGATTCTTCTAACATTCGGTGCTTTGAGCATTCCCTGTGAGACCAGTATTAGTTTAGGCTACACCTCAGCAGGTTAAGTTTATTCCTTGGACCTTCACATTGACGATGAAACACAGAAATGGCATCGGAATTAAATACAAAAGGCACAATGCCGCCTTAAGTACAAGAATAGAGACTCTTCTTACAGTCTGTGCTTTGAGCATTCCCTGTGAGACCAGTATTAGTTTCCGATACACCACTGCAGGTTGAATGTATTCCTTGGAACTTCACATTGACGATGAAACACAGAAATGGCATCCGAATTAAATACAAAAGGCACAATGCCGCCTTAAGTACAAGAATAGAGACTCTTCTTACAGTCGGTGCTTTGAGCATTCCCTGTGAGACCAGTATTAGTTTCCGCTACACCTCTGCAGGTTCAGTTTATTCCTTGGACCTTCACATTGACGATGAAGCACAGAAATGGCATCGGAATTAAATACAAAAGGCACAATGCCGCCTTAAGTACAAGAATAGAGACTCTTCTTACAGTCGGTGCTTTGAGCATTCCCTGTGAGACCAGTATTAGTTTCCGATACACCACTGCATATTCAATGTATTCCTTGGACCTTCGCATTGATGATGAAACACAGAAATCGCATCGGAATTAGATACAAAAGGCACAATGCCGCCTTAAGTACAAGAATAGAGACTCTTCTTACAGTCGGTGCTTTGAGCATTCCCTGTCAGACCAGTATTAGTTTCCGATACGCCACCGCAGGTTGAATGTATTCCTCGGAACTTCACCTTGACGATGAAACACAGAAATCGCATCGGAATTAAATTCAAAAGGCACAATGCCGCCTTAAGTACAAGAATAGAGACTCTTCTTACAGTCGGTGCTTTGAGCATTTTCTGTGAGACCAGTATTAGTTTCCGCTACACCTCTGCAGGTTCAGCTTATTCCTTGGACCTTCACATTGACGATGAAAGACAGAAATGGCATCGGAATTAAATACAAAAGGCACAATGCCGCCTTAAGTACAAGAATAGAGACTCTTCTTACAGTCGGTGCTTTGAGCATTCCCTGTGAGACCAGTATTAGTTTCCGATACACCACTGCAGATTCAATGTATTCCTTGGACCTTCGCATTGATGATGAAACACAGAAATCGCATCGGAATTAAATACAAAAGGCACAATGCCGCCTTAAGTACAAGAATAGAGACTCTTCTTACAGTCGGTGCTTTGAGCATTCCCTGTGAGACCAGTATTAGTTTCCGATACACCACTGCAGGTTCAATGTATTCCTTGGACCTTCACATTGACGATGAAACACAGAAATTGCATTGGAATTAAATACAAAAGTCACAATGCCGCCTTAAGTACAAGAATAGAGACTCTTCTTACAGTCGGTGCCTTGAGCATTCCCTGTGAGACCAGTATTAGTTTCGGCTACACCTCTGCAGGTTCAGTTTATTCCTTGGACCTTCACATTGACGATGAAACACAGAAATCGCATCGGAATTAAATACAAAAGACACAATGCCGCCTTAAGTACAAGAATAGAGACTCTTCTTACAGTCGGTGCTTCGAGCATTCCCTGTGAGACCAGTATTAGTTTCCGATACACCACTGCAGGTTCAATGTATTCCTTGGAACTTCACATTGACGATGAAACACAGAAATGGCATCGGAATCAAATACAAAAGGCACAATGCCGCCTTAAGTACAAGAATAGAGACTCTTCTTACAGTCGGTGCTTTGAGCATTCCCTGTGAGACCAGTATTAGTTTCCGATACACCTCTGCAGGTTCAGTTTATTCCTTGGACCTTCACATTCACGATGAAACACAGAAATGGCATCGGAATTAAATACAAAAGGCACAATGCCGCCTTAAGTACAAGAATAGAGACTCTTCTTACAGTCGGTGCTTTGGGCATTACCTGTGAGACCAGTATTAGTTTCCGATACACCACTGCAGGTTGAATGTATTCCTTGGATCTTCACATTGACAATGAAACACAGAAATCGCATCGGAATTAAATACAAAACGCACAATGCCGCCATAAGTACAGGAATAGTGACTCTTCTTACAGTCGGTGCTTTGAGCAATCCCTGTGAGACCAGTATTAGTTTCCGCTACACCTCTGCAGGTTCAATGTATTCCTTGGACCTTCACATTGACGATGATACACAGAAATCGCATCGGAATTAAATACAAAAGGCACAATGCCGCCTTAAGTACAAGAATAGAGACTCTTCTTACAGTCGGTGCTTTGAGCATTCCCTTTGAGACCAGTATTAGTTTCCCATACACCACTGCAGATTCAATGTATTCCTTGGAACTTCAAATTGACGATGAAACACAGAAATCGCATCGGAATCAAATACAAAAGGCACAATGCCGCCTTAAGTACAAGAATAGAGACTCTTCTTACAGTCGGTGCTATGAGCATTCCCTGTGAGACCAGTATTAGTTTACGATACACCTCTGCAGCTTCAGTTTATTCCTTGGACCTTCACATTGACGATGAAACACAGAAATGGCATCGGAATTAAATACAAAAGGCACAATGCCGCCTTAAGTACAAGAATAGAGCCTCTTCTTACAGTCGGTGCTTTGAGCATTCCCTGTGAGACCAGTATTAGTTTCCGCTACACCTCTGCAGGTTCTTTTTATTCCTTGGACCTTCACATTGACGATGAAACACAGAAATGGCATCGGAATTAAATACAAAAAGCACAATGGCGCCATAAGTACAAGAATAGAGACTCTTCTTACAGTCGGTGCTATGAGCATTCCCTGTGAGACCAGTATTAGTTTCCGCTACGCCTCTGCAGGTTCTTTTTATTCCTTGGACCTTCACAATGACTATGAAACACAGAAATCGCATCGGAATTAAATACAAAAGGCACAATGGCGCCATAAGTACAAGAATAGAGACTCTTCTTACAGTCGGTGCTTTGAGCATTCCCTGTGAGACCAGTATTAGTTTCCGATACACCACTGCAGGTTCAATGTATTCCTTGGACCTTCACATTGACGATGAAACACAGAAATCGCATCGGAATTAAATACAAAAGGCACAATGAAGCCTTAAGTACAAGAATAGAGACTCTTCTTACAGTCGGTGCTTTGAGCATTCCCTGTGAGACCAGTATTAGTTTCCGCTACATCTCTGCAGGTTCAGTTTATTCCTTGGACCTTCACATTGACGATGAAACACAGAAATCGCATCGGAATGAAATACAAAAGACACAATGCCGCCTTAAGTACAACAATAGAGACTCTTCTTACAGTCGGTGCTTCGAGCATTCCCTGTGAGACCAGTATTAGTTTCCGATACACCACTGCAGGTTCAATGTATTCCTTGGAACTTCACATTGACGATGAAACATAGAAATGGCATCGGAATCAAATACAAAAGGCACAATGATGCCTTAAGTACAAGAATAGAGACTCTTCTTACAGTCGGTGCTTTGAGCATTCCCTGTGAGACCAGTATTAGTTTCCGATACACCTCTGCAGGTTCAGTTTATTCCTTGGACTTTCACATTGACGATGAAACACAGAAATGGCATCGGAATTAAATACAAAAGGCACAATGCCGCCTTAAGTACAAGAATAGAGACTCTTCTTACAGTCGGTGCTTTGGGCATTCCCTGTGAGACCAGTATTAGTTTCCGATACACGACTGCAGGTTGAATGTATTCCTTGGATCTTCACATTGACAATGAAACACAGAAATCGCATCGGAATTAAATACAAAACGCACAATGCCGCCATAAGTACAGGAATAGAGACTCTTCCTACAGTCGGTGCTTTGAGCAATCCCTGTGAGTCCAGTATTAGTTTCTGCTACACCTCTGCAGGTTCAGATTATTCTTTGGACCTTCACATTGACGATAAAACACAGAAATGGCATCGTCATTAAATACAAAAGGCACAATGCCGCCTTAAGTACAAGAATAGAGATTCTTCTAACATTCGGTGCTTTGAGCATTCCCTGTGAGACCAGTATTAGTTTAGGCTACACCTCAGCAGGTTAAGTTTATTCCTTGGACCTTCACATTGACGATGAAACACAGAAATGGCATCGGAATTAAAAACAAAAGGCACAATGCCGCCTTAAGTACAAGAATAGAGACTCTTCTTACAGTCTGTGCTTTGAGCATTCCCTGTGAGACCAGTATTAGTTTCCGATACACCACTGCAGGTTGAATGTATTCCTTGGAACTTCACATTGACGATGAAACACAGAAATGGCATAAGAATTAAATACAAAAGGCACAATGCCGCCTTAAGTACAAGAATAGAGACTCTTCTTACAGTCGGTGCTTTGAGCATTCCCTGTGAGACCAGTATTAGTTTCCGCTACACCTCTGCAGGTTCAGTTTATTCCTTGGACCTTCACATTGACGATGAAGCACAGAAATGGCATCCGAATTAAATACAAAAGGCACAATGCCGCCTTAAGTACAAGAATAGAGACTCTTCTTACAGTCGGTGCTTTGAGCATTCCCTGTGAGACCAGTATTAGTTTCCGATACACCACTGCATATTCAATGTATTCCTTGGACCTTCGCATTGATGATGAAACACACAAATCGCATCGGAATTAGATACAAAAGGCACAATGCCGCCTTAAGTACAAGAATAGAGACTCTTCTTACAGTCGGTGCTTTGAGCATTCCCTGTCAGACCAGTATTAGTTTCCGATACGCCACTGCAGGTTGAATGTATTCCTCGGAACTTCACCTTGACGATGAAACACAGAAATCGCATCGGAATTAAATTCAAAAGGCACAATGCCGCCTTAAGTACAAGAATAGAGACTCTTCTTACAGTCGGTGCTTTGAGCATTCCCTGTGAGACCAGTATTAGTTTCCGCTACACCTCTGCAGGTTCAATGTATTCCTTGGAACTTCACATTGACGATGAAACATAGAAATGGCATCGGAATCAAATACAAAAGGCACAATGATGCCTTAAGTACAAGAATAGAGACTCTTCTTACAGTCGGTGCTTTGAGCATTCCCTGTGAGACCAGTATTAGTTTCCGATACACCTCTGCAGGTTCAGTTTATTCCTTGGACTTTCACATTGACGATGAAACACAGAAATGGCATCGGAATTAAATACAAAAGGCACAATGCCGCCTTAAGTACAAGAATAGAGACTCTTCTTACAGTCGGTGCTTTGGGCATTCCCTGTGAGACAAGTATTAGTTTCCGATACACGACTGCAGGTTGAATGTATTCCTTGGATCTTCACATTGACAATGAAACACAGAAATCGCATCGGAATTAAATACAAAACGCACAATGCCGCCATAAGTACAGGAATAGAGACTCTTCCTACAGTCGGTGCTTTGAGCAATCCCTGTGAGTCCAGTATTAGTTTCTGCTACACCTCTGCAGGTTCAGATTATTCTTTGGACCTTCACATTGACGATAAAACACAGAAATGGCATCGTCATTAAATACAAAAGGCACAATGCCGCCTTAAGTACAAGAATAGAGATTCTTCTAACATTCGGTGCTTTGAGCATTCCCTGTGAGACCAGTATTAGTTTAGGCTACACCTCAGCAGGTTAAGTTTATTCCTTGGACCTTCACATTGACGATGAAACACAGAAATGGCATCGGAATTAAAAACAAAAGGCACAATGCCGCCTTAAGTACAAGAATAGAGACTCTTCTTACAGTCTGTGCTTTGAGCATTCCCTGTGAGACCAGTATTAGTTTCCGATACACCACTGCAGGTTGAATGTATTCCTTGGAACTTCACATTGACGATGAAACACAGAAATGGCATCCGAATTAAATACAAAAGGCACAATGCCGCCTTAAGTACAAGAATAGAGACTCTTCTTACAGTCGGTGCTTTGAGCATTCCCTGTGAGACCAGTATTAGTTTCCGCTACACCTCTGCAGGTTCAGTTTATTCCTTGGACCTTCACATTGACGATGAAGCACAGAAATGGCATCGGAATTAAATACAAAAGGCACAATGCCGCCTTAAGTACAAGAATAGAGACTCTTCTTACAGTCGGTGCTTTGAGCATTCCCTGTGAGACCAGTATTAGTTTCCGATACACCACTGCATATTCAATGTATTCCTTGGACCTTCGCATTGATGATGAAACACAGAAATCGCATCGGAATTAGATACAAAAGGCACAATGCCGCCTTAAGTACAAGAATAGAGACTCTTCTTACAGTCGGTGCTTTGAGCATTCCTTGTCAGACCAGTATTAGTTTCCGATACGCCACTGCAGGTTGAATGTATTCCTCGGAACTTCACCTTGACGATGAAACACAGAAATCGCATCGGAATTAAATTCAAAAGGCACAATGCCGCCTTAAGTACAAGAATAGAGACTCTTCTTACAGTCGGTGCTTTGAGCATTCCCTGTGAGACCAGTATTAGTTTCCGCTACACCTCTGCAGGTTCAGTTTATTCCTTGGACCTTCACATTGACGATGAAACACAGAAATGGCATCGGAATTAAATACAAAAGGCACAATGCCGCCTTAAGTACAAGAATAGAGACTCTTCTTACAGTCGGTGCTTTGAGCATTCCCTGTGAGACCAGTATTAGTTTCCGATACACCACTGCAGATTCAATGTATTCCTTGGACCTTCGCATTGATGATGAAACACAGAAATCGCATCGGAATTAAATACAAAAGGCACAATGCCGCCTTAAGTACAAGAATAGAGACTCTTCTTACAGTCGGTGCTTTGAGCATTCCCTGTGAGACCAGTATTAGTTTCCGATACACCACTGCAGGTTCAATGTATTCCTGGGACCTTCACATTGACGATGAAACACAGAAATTGCATTGGAATTAAATACAAAAGTCACAATGCCGCCTTAAGTACAAGAATAGAGACTCTTCTTACAGTCGGTGCCTTGAGCATTCCCTGTGAGACCAGTATTAGTTTCGGCTACACCTCTGCAGGTTCAGTTTATTCCTTGGACCTTCACATTGACGATGAAACACAGAAATCGCATCGGAATTAAATACAAAAGACACAATGCCGCCTTAAGTACAAGAATAGAGACTCTTCTTACAGTCGGTGCTTCGAGCATTCCCTTTGAGACCAGTATTAGTTTCCCATACACCACTGCAGATTCAATGTATTCCTTGGAACTTCAAATTGACGATGAAACACAGAAATCGCATCGGAATCAAATACAAAAGGCACAATGCCGCCTTAAGTACAAGAATAGAGACTCTTCTTACAGTCGGTGCTATGAGCATTCCCTGTGAGACCAGTATTAGTTTACGATACACCTCTGCAGCTTCAGTTTATTCCTTGGACCTTCACATTGACGATGAAACACAGAAATGGCATCGGAATTAAATACAAAAGGCACAATGCCGCCTTAAGTACAAGAATAGAGCCTCTTCTTACAGTCGGTGCTTTGAGCATTCCCTGTGAGACCAGTATTAGTTTCCGATACACCACTGCAGGTTCAATGTATTCCTTGGACCTTCACATTGACGATGAAACACAGAAATCGCATCGGAATTAAATACAAAAGGCACAATGAAGCCTTAAGTACAAGAATAGAGACTCTTCTTACAGTCGGTGCTTTGAGCATTCCCTGTGAGACCAGTATTAGTTTCCGCTACATCTCTGCAGGTTCAGTTTATTCCTTGGACCTTCACATTGACGATGAAACACAGAAATCGCATCGGAATGAAATACAAAAGACACAATGCCGCCTTAAGTACAAGAATAGAGACTCTTCTTACAGTCGGTGCTTCGAGCATTCCCTGTGAGACCAGTATTAGTTTCCGATACACCACTGCAGGTTCAATGTATTCCTTGGAACTTCACATTGACGATGAAACATAGAAATGGCATCGGAATCAAATACAAAAGGCACAATGATGCCTTAAGTACAAGAATAGAGACTCTTCTTACAGTCGGTGCTTTGAGCATTCCCTGTGAGACCAGTATTAGTTTCCGATACACCTCTGCAGGTTCAGTTTATTCCTTGGACTTTCACATTGACGATGAAACACAGAAATGGCATCGGAATTAAATACAAAAGGCACAATGCCGCCTTAAGTACAAGAATAGAGACTCTTCTTACAGTCGGTGCTTTGGGCATTCCCTGTGAGACCAGTATTAGTTTCCGATACACGACTGCAGGTTGAATGTATTCCTTGGATCTTCACATTGACAATGAAACACAGAAATCGCATCGGAATTAAATACAAAACGCACAATGCCGCCATAAGTACAGGAATAGAGACTCTTCCTACAGTCGGTGCTTTGAGCAATCCCTGTGAGTCCAGTATTAGTTTCTGCTACACCTCTGCAGGTTCAGATTATTCTTTGGACCTTCACATTGACGATAAAACACAGAAATGGCATCGTCATTAAATACAAAAGGCACAATGCCGCCTTAAGTACAAGAATAGAGATTCTTCTAACATTCGGTGCTTTGAGCATTCCCTGTGAGACCAGTATTAGTTTAGGCTACACCTCAGCAGGTTAAGTTTATTCCTTGGACCTTCACATTGACGATGAAACACAGAAATGGCATCGGAATTAAAAACAAAAGGCACAATGCCGCCTTAAGTACAAGAATAGAGACTCTTCTTACAGTCTGTGCTTTGAGCATTCCCTGTGAGACCAGTATTAGTTTCCGATACACCACTGCAGGTTGAATGTATTCCTTGGAACTTCACATTGACGATGAAACACAGAAATGGCATAAGAATTAAATACAAAAGGCACAATGCCGCCTTAAGTACAAGAATAGAGACTCTTCTTACAGTCGGTGCTTTGAGCATTCCCTGTGAGACCAGTATTAGTTTCCGCTACACCTCTGCAGGTTCAGTTTATTCCTTGGACCTTCACATTGACGATGAAGCACAGAAATGGCATCCGAATTAAATACAAAAGGCACAATGCCGCCTTAAGTACAAGAATAGAGACTCTTCTTACAGTCGGTGCTTTGAGCATTCCCTGTGAGACCAGTATTAGTTTCCGATACACCACTGCATATTCAATGTATTCCTTGGACCTTCGCATTGATGATGAAACACACAAATCGCATCGGAATTAGATACAAAAGGCACAATGCCGCCTTAAGTACAAGAATAGAGACTCTTCTTACAGTCGGTGCTTTGAGCATTCCCTGTCAGACCAGTATTAGTTTCCGATACGCCACTGCAGGTTGAATGTATTCCTCGGAACTTCACCTTGACGATGAAACACAGAAATCGCATCGGAATTAAATTCAAAAGGCACAATGCCGCCTTAAGTACAAGAATAGAGACTCTTCTTACAGTCGGTGCTTTGAGCATTCCCTGTGAGACCAGTATTAGTTTCCGCTACACCTCTGCAGGTTCAATGTATTCCTTGGAACTTCACATTGACGATGAAACATAGAAATGGCATCGGAATCAAATACAAAAGGCACAATGATGCCTTAAGTACAAGAATAGAGACTCTTCTTACAGTCGGTGCTTTGAGCATTCCCTGTGAGACCAGTATTAGTTTCCGATACACCTCTGCAGGTTCAGTTTATTCCTTGGACTTTCACATTGACGATGAAACACAGAAATGGCATCGGAATTAAATACAAAAGGCACAATGCCGCCTTAAGTACAAGAATAGAGACTCTTCTTACAGTCGGTGCTTTGGGCATTCCCTGTGAGACAAGTATTAGTTTCCGATACACGACTGCAGGTTGAATGTATTCCTTGGATCTTCACATTGACAATGAAACACAGAAATCGCATCGGAATTAAATACAAAACGCACAATGCCGCCATAAGTACAGGAATAGAGACTCTTCCTACAGTCGGTGCTTTGAGCAATCCCTGTGAGTCCAGTATTAGTTTCTGCTACACCTCTGCAGGTTCAGATTATTCTTTGGACCTTCACATTGACGATAAAACACAGAAATGGCATCGTCATTAAATACAAAAGGCACAATGCCGCCTTAAGTACAAGAATAGAGATTCTTCTAACATTCGGTGCTTTGAGCATTCCCTGTGAGACCAGTATTAGTTTAGGCTACACCTCAGCAGGTTAAGTTTATTCCTTGGACCTTCACATTGACGATGAAACACAGAAATGGCATCGGAATTAAAAACAAAAGGCACAATGCCGCCTTAAGTACAAGAATAGAGACTCTTCTTACAGTCTGTGCTTTGAGCATTCCCTGTGAGACCAGTATTAGTTTCCGATACACCACTGCAGGTTGAATGTATTCCTTGGAACTTCACATTGACGATGAAACACAGAAATGGCATCCGAATTAAATACAAAAGGCACAATGCCGCCTTAAGTACAAGAATAGAGACTCTTCTTACAGTCGGTGCTTTGAGCATTCCCTGTGAGACCAGTATTAGTTTCCGCTACACCTCTGCAGGTTCAGTTTATTCCTTGGACCTTCACATTGACGATGAAGCACAGAAATGGCATCGGAATTAAATACAAAAGGCACAATGCCGCCTTAAGTACAAGAATAGAGACTCTTCTTACAGTCGGTGCTTTGAGCATTCCCTGTGAGACCAGTATTAGTTTCCGATACACCACTGCATATTCAATGTATTCCTTGGACCTTCGCATTGATGATGAAACACAGAAATCGCATCGGAATTAGATACAAAAGGCACAATGCCGCCTTAAGTACAAGAATAGAGACTCTTCTTACAGTCGGTGCTTTGAGCATTCCTTGTCAGACCAGTATTAGTTTCCGATACGCCACTGCAGGTTGAATGTATTCCTCGGAACTTCACCTTGACGATGAAACACAGAAATCGCATCGGAATTAAATTCAAAAGGCACAATGCCGCCTTAAGTACAAGAATAGAGACTCTTCTTACAGTCGGTGCTTTGAGCATTCCCTGTGAGACCAGTATTAGTTTCCGCTACACCTCTGCAGGTTCAGTTTATTCCTTGGACCTTCACATTGACGATGAAACACAGAAATGGCATCGGAATTAAATACAAAAGGCACAATGCCGCCTTAAGTACAAGAATAGAGACTCTTCTTACAGTCGGTGCTTTGAGCATTCCCTGTGAGACCAGTATTAGTTTCCGATACACCACTGCAGATTCAATGTATTCCTTGGACCTTCGCATTGATGATGAAACACAGAAATCGCATCGGAATTAAATACAAAAGGCACAATGCCGCCTTAAGTACAAGAATAGAGACTCTTCTTACAGTCGGTGCTTTGAGCATTCCCTGTGAGACCAGTATTAGTTTCCGATACACCACTGCAGGTTCAATGTATTCCTGGGACCTTCACATTGACGATGAAACACAGAAATTGCATTGGAATTAAATACAAAAGTCACAATGCCGCCTTAAGTACAAGAATAGAGACTCTTCTTACAGTCGGTGCCTTGAGCATTCCCTGTGAGACCAGTATTAGTTTCGGCTACACCTCTGCAGGTTCAGTTTATTCCTTGGACCTTCACATTGACGATGAAACACAGAAATCGCATCGGAATTAAATACAAAAGACACAATGCCGCCTTAAGTACAAGAATAGAGACTCTTCTTACAGTCGGTGCTTCGAGCATTCCCTGTGAGACCAGTATTAGTTTCCGATACACCACTGCAGGTTCAATGTATTCCTTGGAACTTCACATTGACGATGAAACACAGAAATGGCATCGGAATCAAATACAAAAGGCACAATGCCGCCTTAAGTACAAGAATAGAGACTCTTCTTACAGTCGGTGCTTTGAGCATTCCCTGTGAGACCAGTATTAGTTTCCGATACACCTCTGCAGGTTCAGTTTATTCCTTGGACCTTCACATTCACGATGAAACACAGAAATGGCATCGGAATTAAATACAAAAGGCACAATGCCGCCTTAAGTACAAGAATAGAGACTCTTCTTACAGTCGGTGCTTTGGGCATTACCTGTGAGACCAGTATTAGTTTCCGATACACCACTGCAGGTTGAATGTATTCCTTGGATCTTCACATTGACAATGAAACGCAGAAATCGCATCGGAATTAAATACAAAACGCACAATGCCGCCATAAGTACAGGAATAGTGACTCTTCTTACAGTCGGTGCTTTGAGCAATCCCTGTGAGACCAGTATTAGTTTCCGCTACACCTCTGCAGGTTCAATGTATTTCTTGGACCTTCACATTGACGATGATACACAGAAATCGCATCGGAATTAAATACAAAAGGCACAATGCCGCCTTAAGTACAAGAATAGAGACTCTTCTTACAGTCGGTGCTTTGAGCATTCCCTTTGAGACCAGTATTAGTTTCCCATACACCACTGCAGATTCAATGTATTCCTTGGAACTTCAAATTGACGATGAAACACAGAAATCGCATCGGAATCAAATACAAAAGGCACAATGCCGCCTTAAGTACAAGAATAGAGACTCTTCTTACAGTCGGTGCTTTGAGCATTCCCTGTGAGACCAGTATTAGTTTACGATACACCTCTGCAGCTTCAGTCTATTCCTTGGACCTTCACATTGACGATGAAACACAGAAATGGCATCGGAATTAAATACAAAATGCACAATGCCGCCTTAAGTACAAGAATAGAGCCTCTTCTTACAGTCGGTGTTTGAGCAATCCCTGTGAGACCAGTATTAGTTTCCGCTACACCTCTGCAGGTTCTTTTTATTCCTTGGACCTTCACATTGACGATGAAACACAGAAATGGCATCGGAATTAAATACAAAAAGCACAATGGCGCCATAAGTACAAGAATAGAGACTCTTCTTACAGTCGGTGCTATGAGCATTCCCTGTGAGACCAGTATTAGTTTCCGCTACGCCTCTGCAGGTTCTTTTTATTCCTTGGACCTTCACATTGACTATGAAACACAGAAATCGCATCGGAATTAAATACAAAAGGCACAATGGCGCCATAAGTACAAGAATAGAGACTCTTCTTACAGTCGGTGCTTTGAGCATTGTCTGTGAGACCAGTATTAGTTTCCGATACACCACTGCAGGTTCAATGTATTCCTTGGAACTTCACATTGACGATGAAACACAGAAATCGCATCGGAATTAAATACAAAAGGCACAATGCCGCCTTAAGTACAAGAATAGAGAATCTTCTTACAGTCGGTGCTTTGAGCATTCCCTGTGAGACCGGTATTAGTTTCCGCTACACCTCTGCAGGTTCTTTTTATTCCTTGGACCTTCACATTGACGATGAAACACAGAAATGGCATCGGAATTAAATACAAAAAGCACAATGGCGCCATAAGTACAAGAATAGAGACTCTTCTTACAGTCGGTGCTATGAGCATTCCCTGTGAGACCAGTATTAGTTTCCGCTACGCCTCTGCAGGTTCTTTTTATTCCTTGGACCTTCACATTGACTATGAAACACAGAAATCGCATCGGAATTAAATACAAAAGGCACAATGGCGCCATAAGTACAAGAATAGAGACTCTTCTTACAGTCGGTGCTTTGAGCATTCCCTGTGAGACCAGTATTAGTTTCCGATACACCACTGCAGGTTCAATGTATTCCTTGGAACTTCACATTGACGATGAAACACAGAAATCGCATCGGAATTAAATACAAAAGGCACAATGCCGCCTTAAGTACAAGAATAGAGAATCTTCTTACAGTCGGTGCTTTGAGCATTCCCTGTGAGACCGGTATTAGTTTCCGCTACACCTCTGCTGGTTCTTTTTATTCCTTGGACCTTCACATTGACGATGAAACACAGAAATGGCATCGGAATTAAATACAAAAGGCACAATGGCGCCATAAGTACAAGAATAGAGACTCTTCTTACAGTCGGTGCTTTGAGCATTCCCTGTGAGACCAGTATTAATTTCCGCTACACCTCTGCAGGTTCTTTTTATTCCTTGGACCTTCAAATTGACGATGAAACACAGAAATGGCATCGGAATTAAATACAAAAGTCACAATGCCGCCTTAAGTACAAGAATAGAGACTCTTCTTACAGTCGGTGCTTTGGGCATTACCTGTGAGACCAGTATTAGTTTCCGATACACCACTGCAGGTTGTATGTATTCCTTGGATCTTCACATTGACAATGAAACACAGAAATCGCATCGGAATTAAATACAAAACGCACAATGCCGCCATAAGTACAGGAATAGTGACTCTTCTTACAGTCGGTGCTTTGAGCAATCCCTGTGAGACCAGTATTAGTTTCCGCTACACCTCTGCAGGTTCAATGTATTCCTTGGACCTTCACATTGACGATGATACACAGAAATCGCATCGGAATTAAATACAAAAGGCACAATGCCGCCTTAAGTACAAGAATAGAGACTCTTCTTACAGTCGGTGCTTTGAGCATTCCCTTTGAGACCAGTATTAGTTTCCCATACACCACTGCAGGTTCAATGTATTCCTTGGAACTTCAAATTGACGATGAAACACAGAAATCGCATCGGAATCAAATACAAAAGGCACAATGCCGCCTTAAGTACAAGAATAGAGACTCTTCTTACAGTCGGTGCTTTGAGCATTCCCTGTGAGACCAGTATTAGTTTACGATACACCTCTGCAGCTTCAGTTTATTCCTTGGACCTTCACATTGACGATGAAACACAGAAATGGCATCGGAATTAAATACAAAAGGCACAATGCCGCCTTAAGTACAAGAATAGAGCCTCTTCTTACAGTCGGTGCTTTGAGCATTCCCTGTGAGACCAGTATTAGTTTCCAATACACCACTGCAGATTGAATATATTCCTTGGATCTTCACATCGACAATGAAACACCGAAATCGCATCGGAATTAAATACAAAACACACAATGCCGCCATAAGTACAGGAATAGAGACTCTCCTTACAGTCGGTGCTTTGAGCATTCAATTTTGAGACCAGTATTAGTTTCCCATACACCACTGCAGGTTCAATGTATTCCTTGGAACTTGACATTGACGATGAAACACAGAAATCGCATCGGAATCAAATACAAAAGGCACAATGCCGCCTTAAGTACAAGAATAGAGACTCTTCTTACAGTCGGTGTTTTGAGCATTCCCTGTGAGACCATTATTAGTTACCGATACACCTCTGCAGGTTCAGTTTATTACTTGGACCTTCACACTGACGATGAAACACAGAAATTGCATTGGAATTAAATACAAAAGTCACAATGCCGCCTTAAGTACAAGAATAGAGACTCTTCTTACAGTCGGTGCCTTGAGCATTCCCTGTGAGACCAGTATTAGTTTCGGCTACACCTCTGCAGGTTCAGTTTATTCCTTGGACCTTCACATTGACGATGAAACACAGAAATCGCATCGGAATTAAATACAAAAGACACAATGCCGCCTTAAGTACAAGAATAGAGACTCTTCTTACAGTCGGTGCTTCGAGCATTCCCTTTGAGACCAGTATTAGTTTCCCATACACCACTGCAGATTCAATGTATTCCTTGGAACTTCAAATTGACGATGAAACACAGAAATCGCATCGGAATCAAATACAAAAGGCACAATGCCGCCTTAAGTACAAGAATAGAGACTCTTCTTACAGTCGGTGCTATGAGCATTCCCTGTGAGACCAGTATTAGTTTACGATACACCTCTGCAGCTTCAGTTTATTCCTTGGACCTTCACATTGACGATGAAACACAGAAATGGCATCGGAATTAAATACAAAAGGCACAATGCCGCCTTAAGTACAAGAATAGAGCCTCTTCTTACAGTCGGTGCTTTGAGCATTCCCTGTGAGACCAGTATTAGTTTCCGCTACACCTCTGCAGGTTCTTTTTATTCCTTGGACCTTCACATTGACGATGAAACACAGAAATGGCATCGGAATTAAATACAAAAAGCACAATGGCGCCATAAGTACAAGAATAGAGACTCTTCTTACAGTCGGTGCTATGAGCATTCCCTGTGAGACCAGTATTAGTTTCCGCTACGCCTCTGCAGGTTCTTTTTATTCCTTGGACCTTCACAATGACTATGAAACACAGAAATCGCATCGGAATTAAATACAAAAGGCACAATGGCGCCATAAGTACAAGAATAGAGACTCTTCTTACAGTCGGTGCTTTGAGCATTCCCTGTGAGACCAGTATTAGTTTCCGATACACCACTGCAGGTTCAATGTATTCCTTGGACCTTCACATTGACGATGAAACACAGAAATCGCATCGGAATTAAATACAAAAGGCACAATGAAGCCTTAAGTACAAGAATAGAGACTCTTCTTACAGTCGGTGCTTTGAGCATTCCCTGTGAGACCAGTATTAGTTTCCGCTACATCTCTGCAGGTTCAGTTTATTCCTTGGACCTTCACATTGACGATGAAACACAGAAATCGCATCGGAATGAAATACAAAAGACACAATGCCGCCTTAAGTACAAGAATAGAGACTCTTCTTACAGTCGGTGCTTCGAGCATTCCCTGTGAGACCAGTATTAGTTTCCGATACACCACTGCAGGTTCAATGTATTCCTTGGAACTTCACATTGACGATGAAACATAGAAATGGCATCGGAATCAAATACAAAAGGCACAATGATGCCTTAAGTACAAGAATAGAGACTCTTCTTACAGTCGGTGCTTTGAGCATTCCCTGTGAGACCAGTATTAGTTTCCGATACACCTCTGCAGGTTCAGTTTATTCCTTGGACTTTCACATTGACGATGAAACACAGAAATGGCATCGGAATTAAATACAAAAGGCACAATGCCGCCTTAAGTACAAGAATAGAGACTCTTCTTACAGTCGGTGCTTTGGGCATTCCCTGTGAGACCAGTATTAGTTTCCGATACACGACTGCAGGTTGAATGTATTCCTTGGATCTTCACATTGACAATGAAACACAGAAATCGCATCGGAATTAAATACAAAACGCACAATGCCGCCATAAGTACAGGAATAGAGACTCTTCCTACAGTCGGTGCTTTGAGCAATCCCTGTGAGTCCAGTATTAGTTTCTGCTACACCTCTGCAGGTTCAGATTATTCTTTGGACCTTCACATTGACGATAAAACACAGAAATGGCATCGTCATTAAATACAAAAGGCACAATGCCGCCTTAAGTACAAGAATAGAGATTCTTCTAACATTCGGTGCTTTGAGCATTCCCTGTGAGACCAGTATTAGTTTAGGCTACACCTCAGCAGGTTAAGTTTATTCCTTGGACCTTCACATTGACGATGAAACACAGAAATGGCATCGGAATTAAAAACAAAAGGCACAATGCCGCCTTAAGTACAAGAATAGAGACTCTTCTTACAGTCTGTGCTTTGAGCATTCCCTGTGAGACCAGTATTAGTTTCCGATACACCACTGCAGGTTGAATGTATTCCTTGGAACTTCACATTGACGATGAAACACAGAAATGGCATAAGAATTAAATACAAAAGGCACAATGCCGCCTTAAGTACAAGAATAGAGACTCTTCTTACAGTCGGTGCTTTGAGCATTCCCTGTGAGACCAGTATTAGTTTCCGCTACACCTCTGCAGGTTCAGTTTATTCCTTGGACCTTCACATTGACGATGAAGCACAGAAATGGCATCCGAATTAAATACAAAAGGCACAATGCCGCCTTAAGTACAAGAATAGAGACTCTTCTTACAGTCGGTGCTTTGAGCATTCCCTGTGAGACCAGTATTAGTTTCCGATACACCACTGCATATTCAATGTATTCCTTGGACCTTCGCATTGATGATGAAACACACAAATCGCATCGGAATTAGATACAAAAGGCACAATGCCGCCTTAAGTACAAGAATAGAGACTCTTCTTACAGTCGGTGCTTTGAGCATTCCCTGTCAGACCAGTATTAGTTTCCGATACGCCACTGCAGGTTGAATGTATTCCTCGGAACTTCACCTTGACGATGAAACACAGAAATCGCATCGGAATTAAATTCAAAAGGCACAATGCCGCCTTAAGTACAAGAATAGAGACTCTTCTTACAGTCGGTGCTTTGAGCATTCCCTGTGAGACCAGTATTAGTTTCCGCTACACCTCTGCAGGTTCAATGTATTCCTTGGAACTTCACATTGACGATGAAACATAGAAATGGCATCGGAATCAAATACAAAAGGCACAATGATGCCTTAAGTACAAGAATAGAGACTCTTCTTACAGTCGGTGCTTTGAGCATTCCCTGTGAGACCAGTATTAGTTTCCGATACACCTCTGCAGGTTCAGTTTATTCCTTGGACTTTCACATTGACGATGAAACACAGAAATGGCATCGGAATTAAATACAAAAGGCACAATGCCGCCTTAAGTACAAGAATAGAGACTCTTCTTACAGTCGGTGCTTTGGGCATTCCCTGTGAGACAAGTATTAGTTTCCGATACACGACTGCAGGTTGAATGTATTCCTTGGATCTTCACATTGACAATGAAACACAGAAATCGCATCGGAATTAAATACAAAACGCACAATGCCGCCATAAGTACAGGAATAGAGACTCTTCCTACAGTCGGTGCTTTGAGCAATCCCTGTGAGTCCAGTATTAGTTTCTGCTACACCTCTGCAGGTTCAGATTATTCTTTGGACCTTCACATTGACGATAAAACACAGAAATGGCATCGTCATTAAATACAAAAGGCACAATGCCGCCTTAAGTACAAGAATAGAGATTCTTCTAACATTCGGTGCTTTGAGCATTCCCTGTGAGACCAGTATTAGTTTAGGCTACACCTCAGCAGGTTAAGTTTATTCCTTGGACCTTCACATTGACGATGAAACACAGAAATGGCATCGGAATTAAAAACAAAAGGCACAATGCCGCCTTAAGTACAAGAATAGAGACTCTTCTTACAGTCTGTGCTTTGAGCATTCCCTGTGAGACCAGTATTAGTTTCCGATACACCACTGCAGGTTGAATGTATTCCTTGGAACTTCACATTGACGATGAAACACAGAAATGGCATCCGAATTAAATACAAAAGGCACAATGCCGCCTTAAGTACAAGAATAGAGACTCTTCTTACAGTCGGTGCTTTGAGCATTCCCTGTGAGACCAGTATTAGTTTCCGCTACACCTCTGCAGGTTCAGTTTATTCCTTGGACCTTCACATTGACGATGAAGCACAGAAATGGCATCGGAATTAAATACAAAAGGCACAATGCCGCCTTAAGTACAAGAATAGAGACTCTTCTTACAGTCGGTGCTTTGAGCATTCCCTGTGAGACCAGTATTAGTTTCCGATACACCACTGCATATTCAATGTATTCCTTGGACCTTCGCATTGATGATGAAACACAGAAATCGCATCGGAATTAGATACAAAAGGCACAATGCCGCCTTAAGTACAAGAATAGAGACTCTTCTTACAGTCGGTGCTTTGAGCATTCCTTGTCAGACCAGTATTAGTTTCCGATACGCCACTGCAGGTTGAATGTATTCCTCGGAACTTCACCTTGACGATGAAACACAGAAATCGCATCGGAATTAAATTCAAAAGGCACAATGCCGCCTTAAGTACAAGAATAGAGACTCTTCTTACAGTCGGTGCTTTGAGCATTCCCTGTGAGACCAGTATTAGTTTCCGCTACACCTCTGCAGGTTCAGTTTATTCCTTGGACCTTCACATTGACGATGAAACACAGAAATGGCATCGGAATTAAATACAAAAGGCACAATGCCGCCTTAAGTACAAGAATAGAGACTCTTCTTACAGTCGGTGCTTTGAGCATTCCCTGTGAGACCAGTATTAGTTTCCGATACACCACTGCAGATTCAATGTATTCCTTGGACCTTCGCATTGATGATGAAACACAGAAATCGCATCGGAATTAAATACAAAAGGCACAATGCCGCCTTAAGTACAAGAATAGAGACTCTTCTTACAGTCGGTGCTTTGAGCATTCCCTGTGAGACCAGTATTAGTTTCCGATACACCACTGCAGGTTCAATGTATTCCTGGGACCTTCACATTGACGATGAAACACAGAAATTGCATTGGAATTAAATACAAAAGTCACAATGCCGCCTTAAGTACAAGAATAGAGACTCTTCTTACAGTCGGTGCCTTGAGCATTCCCTGTGAGACCAGTATTAGTTTCGGCTACACCTCTGCAGGTTCAGTTTATTCCTTGGACCTTCACATTGACGATGAAACACAGAAATCGCATCGGAATTAAATACAAAAGACACAATGCCGCCTTAAGTACAAGAATAGAGACTCTTCTTACAGTCGGTGCTTCGAGCATTCCCTGTGAGACCAGTATTAGTTTCCGATACACCACTGCAGGTTCAATGTATTCCTTGGAACTTCACATTGACGATGAAACACAGAAATGGCATCGGAATCAAATACAAAAGGCACAATGCCGCCTTAAGTACAAGAATAGAGACTCTTCTTACAGTCGGTGCTTTGAGCATTCCCTGTGAGACCAGTATTAGTTTCCGATACACCTCTGCAGGTTCAGTTTATTCCTTGGACCTTCACATTCACGATGAAACACAGAAATGGCATCGGAATTAAATACAAAAGGCACAATGCCGCCTTAAGTACAAGAATAGAGACTCTTCTTACAGTCGGTGCTTTGGGCATTACCTGTGAGACCAGTATTAGTTTCCGATACACCACTGCAGGTTGAATGTATTCCTTGGATCTTCACATTGACAATGAAACGCAGAAATCGCATCGGAATTAAATACAAAACGCACAATGCCGCCATAAGTACAGGAATAGTGACTCTTCTTACAGTCGGTGCTTTGAGCAATCCCTGTGAGACCAGTATTAGTTTCCGCTACACCTCTGCAGGTTCAATGTATTTCTTGGACCTTCACATTGACGATGATACACAGAAATCGCATCGGAATTAAATACAAAAGGCACAATGCCGCCTTAAGTACAAGAATAGAGACTCTTCTTACAGTCGGTGCTTTGAGCATTCCCTTTGAGACCAGTATTAGTTTCCCATACACCACTGCAGATTCAATGTATTCCTTGGAACTTCAAATTGACGATGAAACACAGAAATCGCATCGGAATCAAATACAAAAGGCACAATGCCGCCTTAAGTACAAGAATAGAGACTCTTCTTACAGTCGGTGCTTTGAGCATTCCCTGTGAGACCAGTATTAGTTTACGATACACCTCTGCAGCTTCAGTCTATTCCTTGGACCTTCACATTGACGATGAAACACAGAAATGGCATCGGAATTAAATACAAAATGCACAATGCCGCCTTAAGTACAAGAATAGAGCCTCTTCTTACAGTCGGTGTTTGAGCAATCCCTGTGAGACCAGTATTAGTTTCCGCTACACCTCTGCAGGTTCTTTTTATTCCTTGGACCTTCACATTGACGATGAAACACAGAAATGGCATCGGAATTAAATACAAAAAGCACAATGGCGCCATAAGTACAAGAATAGAGACTCTTCTTACAGTCGGTGCTATGAGCATTCCCTGTGAGACCAGTATTAGTTTCCGCTACGCCTCTGCAGGTTCTTTTTATTCCTTGGACCTTCACATTGACTATGAAACACAGAAATCGCATCGGAATTAAATACAAAAGGCACAATGGCGCCATAAGTACAAGAATAGAGACTCTTCTTACAGTCGGTGCTTTGAGCATTCCCTGTGAGACCAGTATTAGTTTCCGATACACCACTGCAGGTTCAATGTATTCCTTGGAACTTCACATTGACGATGAAACACAGAAATCGCATCGGAATTAAATACAAAAGGCACAATGCCGCCTTAAGTACAAGAATAGAGAATCTTCTTACAGTCGGTGCTTTGAGCATTCCCTGTGAGACCGGTATTAGTTTCCGCTACACCTCTGCAGGTTCTTTTTATTCCTTGGACCTTCACATTGACGATGAAACACAGAAATGGCATCGGAATTAAATACAAAAAGCACAATGGCGCCATAAGTACAAGAATAGAGACTCTTCTTACAGTCGGTGCTATGAGCATTCCCTGTGAGACCAGTATTAGTTTCCGCTACGCCTCTGCAGGTTCTTTTTATTCCTTGGACCTTCACATTGACTATGAAACACAGAAATCGCATCGGAATTAAATACAAAAGGCACAATGGCGCCATAAGTACAAGAATAGAGACTCTTCTTACAGTCGGTGCTTTGAGCATTCCCTGTGAGACCAGTATTAGTTTCCGATACACCACTGCAGGTTCAATGTATTCCTTGGAACTTCACATTGACGATGAAACACAGAAATCGCATCGGAATTAAATACAAAAGGCACAATGCCGCCTTAAGTACAAGAATAGAGAATCTTCTTACAGTCGGTGCTTTGAGCATTCCCTGTGAGACCGGTATTAGTTTCCGCTACACCTCTGCTGGTTCTTTTTATTCCTTGGACCTTCACATTGACGATGAAACACAGAAATGGCATCGGAATTAAATACAAAAGGCACAATGGCGCCATAAGTACAAGAATAGAGACTCTTCTTACAGTCGGTGCTTTGAGCATTCCCTGTGAGACCAGTATTAATTTCCGCTACACCTCTGCAGGTTCTTTTTATTCCTTGGACCTTCAAATTGACGATGAAACACAGAAATGGCATCGGAATTAAATACAAAAGTCACAATGCCGCCTTAAGTACAAGAATAGAGACTCTTCTTACAGTCGGTGCTTTGGGCATTACCTGTGAGACCAGTATTAGTTTCCGATACACCACTGCAGGTTGTATGTATTCCTTGGATCTTCACATTGACAATGAAACACAGAAATCGCATCGGAATTAAATACAAAACGCACAATGCCGCCATAAGTACAGGAATAGTGACTCTTCTTACAGTCGGTGCTTTGAGCAATCCCTGTGAGACCAGTATTAGTTTCCGCTACACCTCTGCAGGTTCAATGTATTCCTTGGACCTTCACATTGACGATGATACACAGAAATCGCATCGGAATTAAATACAAAAGGCACAATGCCGCCTTAAGTACAAGAATAGAGACTCTTCTTACAGTCGGTGCTTTGAGCATTCCCTTTGAGACCAGTATTAGTTTCCCATACACCACTGCAGGTTCAATGTATTCCTTGGAACTTCAAATTGACGATGAAACACAGAAATCGCATCGGAATCAAATACAAAAGGCACAATGCCGCCTTAAGTACAAGAATAGAGACTCTTCTTACAGTCGGTGCTTTGAGCATTCCCTGTGAGACCAGTATTAGTTTACGATACACCTCTGCAGCTTCAGTTTATTCCTTGGACCTTCACATTGACGATGAAACACAGAAATGGCATCGGAATTAAATACAAAAGGCACAATGCCGCCTTAAGTACAAGAATAGAGCCTCTTCTTACAGTCGGTGCTTTGAGCATTCCCTGTGAGACCAGTATTAGTTTCCAATACACCACTGCAGATTGAATATATTCCTTGGATCTTCACATCGACAATGAAACACCGAAATCGCATCGGAATTAAATACAAAACACACAATGCCGCCATAAGTACAGGAATAGAGACTCTCCTTACAGTCGGTGCTTTGAGCATTCAATTTTGAGACCAGTATTAGTTTCCCATACACCACTGCAGGTTCAATGTATTCCTTGGAACTTGACATTGACGATGAAACACAGAAATCGCATCGGAATCAAATACAAAAGGCACAATGCCGCCTTAAGTACAAGAATAGAGACTCTTCTTACAGTCGGTGTTTTGAGCATTCCCTGTGAGACCATTATTAGTTACCGATACACCTCTGCAGGTTCAGTTTATTACTTGGACCTTCACACTGACGATGAAACACAGAAATGGCATCGGAATTAAATACAAAAGGCGCAATGCCGCCTTAAGTACAAGAATAGAGCCTCTTCTTACAGTCGGTGCTTTGAGCATTCCCTGTGAGACCAGTATTAGTTTCCGCTACACATCTGCAGGTTCTTTTTTTCCTTGGACCTTCACATTGACGATGAAACACAGAAATGGCATCGGAATTAAATACAACAGGCACAATGGCGCCATAAGTACAAGAATAGAGACTCTTCTTACAGTCGGTGCTTTGAGCATTCCCTGTGAGACCAGTAATAGTATCCGATACACACTGCAGGTTCAATCTATTCCTTGGACATACACATTGACGATGAAACACAGAAATTACATCGGAATTAAATACAAAAGGAACAATGCCGCCTTAAGTACAAGAATAGAGATTCTTCTTACAGTCGGTGCTTTGAGCATTCCCTGTGAGACCAGTATTAGTTTCCGCTACACCTCAGCAGGTTCAGTTTTTTTCCTTGGACCTTCACTTTGACGATGAAACACAGAAATGGCATCGGAATTAAATACAAAAGGCACAATGGCGCCATAAGTAAAAGAATAGAGACTCTTCTTACAGTCGGTGCTTTGAGCATTCCCTGTGAGACCAGTATTAGTTTCCGCTACACCTCTGCAGGTTCTTTTTATTCCTTGGACCTTCACATTGACGATGAAACACAGAAATGGCATCGGAATTAAATACAAAAGGCACAATGGCGCCATACGTACAAGAATAGAGACTTTTCTAACAGTCGGTGCTTTGGGCATTCCCTGTGAGACCAGTATTTGTTCCCGATACACCACTGCAGGTTGAATGTATTCCTTGGATCTTCACATTGACAATGAATCACAGAAATCGCATCGGAATTAAATACAAAACGCACAATGCCGCCATAAGTACAGGAATAGAGACTCTTCTTACAGTCGGTGCTTTGAGCATTCCCTGTGAGACCAGTATTAGTTTCCGCTACACCTCTGCAGGTTCAATGTATTCCTTGGACCTTCACATTGTCGATGATACATAGAAATCGCATCGGAATTACATACAAAAGGCACAATGCCGCCTTAAGTACAAGAATAGAGACTCTTCTTACAGTCGGTGCTTTGAGCATTCCCTTTGAGAGAAGTATTAGTTTCCCATACACCACTGCAGGTTCAATGCATTCCTTGGAACTTCACATTGACGATGAAACACAGAAATCGCATCGGAATCAAATACAAAAGGCACAATGCCGCCTTAAGTACAAGAATAGAGACTCTTCTTACAGTCGGTGCTTTGAGCATTCCCTTTGAGACCAGTATTAGTTTCCCATACACCACTGCAGGTTCAATGTATTCCTTGGAACTTCAAATGGACGATGAAACACAGAAATCGCATCGGAATCAAATACAAAAGGCACAATGCCGCCTTAAGTACAAGAATAGAGACTCTTCTTACAGTCGGTGCTTTGAGCATTCCCTGTGAGACCAGTATTAGTTTACGATACACCTGTGCAGCTTCAGTTTATTCCTTGGACCTTCACATTGACGATGAAACACAGAAATGGCATCGGAATTAAATACAAAAGGCACAATGCCGCCTTAAGTACAAGAATAGAGCCTCTTCTTACAGTCGGTGCTTTGAGCATTCCCTGTGAGACCAGTATTAGTTTCCGCTACACCTCTGCAGGTTCTTTTTATTCCTTGGACCTTTACATTGACGATGAAACACAGAAATGGCATCGGAATTAAATACAAAAAGCACAATGGCTCCATAAGTACAAGAATAGAGACTCTTCTTGCAGTCGGTGCTTTGAGCATTCCCTGTGAGACCAGTAATAGTATCCGATACACACTGCAGGTTCAATCTATTCCTTGGACATACACATTGACGATGAAACACAGAAATTACATCGGAATTAAATACAAAAGGAACAATGCCGCCTTAAGTACAAGAATAGAGATTCTTCTTACAGTCGGTGCTTTGAGCATTCCCTGTGAGACCAGTATTAGTTTCCGCTACACCTCAGCAGGTTCAGTTTTTTTCCTTGGACCTTCACTTTGACGATGAAACACAGAAATGGCATCGGAATTAAATACAAAAGAGACAATGGCGCCATAAGTACAATAATAGGGACTCTTCTTACAGTCGGTGCTTTGAGCATTCCCTGTGAGACCAGTATTAGTTTCCGCTACGCCTCTGCAGGTTCTTTTTATTCCTTGGACCTTCACATTGACGATGAAACACAGAAATGGCATCGGAATTAAATACAAAAGGCACAATGGCGCCATAAGTACAAGAATAGAGACTTTTCTAACAGTCGGTGCTTTGGGCGTTCCCTGTGAGACCAGTATTTGTTCCCGATACACCACTGCAGGTTGAATGTATTCCTTGGATCTTCACATTGACAATGAAACACAGAAATCGCATCGGAATTACATACAAAAGGCACAATGCCGCCTTAAGTACAAGAATAGAGACTCTTCTTACAGTCGGTGCTTTGAGCATTCCCTGTGAGACCATTATTAGTTTCCGATACACCTCTGCAGGTTCAGTTTATTCCTTGGACTTTCACATTGACGATGAAACACAGAAATGGCATCGGAATTAAATACAAAAGGCACAATGCTGCCTTAAGTACAAGATTAGAGCCTCTTCTTACAGTCGTTGCTTTGAGCATTCCCTGTGAGACCAGTATTAGTTTCCGCTACACCTCTGCAGGTTCTTTTTATTCCTTGGACCTTCACATTGACGATGAAACACAGAGATGGCATCGGAATTAAATACAAAAGGCACAATGGCGCCATAAGTACAAGAATAGAGACTCTTCTTACAGTCGGTGCTTTGAGCCTTCCCTGTGATACCAGTAATAGTATCCGATACACCACTGCAGGTTCAATCTACTCCTTGGACATACACATTGACGATGAAACACAGAAATTACATCGGAATTAAATACAAAAGGAACAATGCCGCCTTAAGTACAAGAATAGAGATTGTTCTTACAGTCGGTGCTTTCAGCATTCCCTGTGAGACCAGTATTAGTTTCCGCTACACCTCAGCAGGTTCAGTTTTTTTCCTTGGACCTTCACATTGACGATGAAACACAGAAATGGCATCGGAATTAAATACAAAGGCACAATGCCGCCTTAAGTACAAGAATAGAGACTCTTCTTACAATCGGTGCTTTGAGCATTCCCTGTGAGGCCAGTATTAGTTTCCGATGCACCACTGCAGGTTCAATGTATTCCTTGGATCTTCACATTGACAATGAAACACAGAAATCGCATCCGAATTAAATACAAAACGCACAATGCCGCCATAAGTACAAGAATAGAGACTCTTCTTACAGTCGGTGCTTTGAGCATTCCCTTTGAGACCAGTATTAGTTTCCCATACACCACTGCAGGTTCAATGTATTCCTTGGAACTTCAAATTGACGATGAAACACAGAAATCGCATCGGAATCAAATACAAAAGGCACAATGCCGCCTTAAGTACAAGAATAGAGACTCTTCTTACAGTCGGTGCTTTGAGCATTCCCTGTGAGACCAGTATTAGTTTACGATACACCTCTGCAGCTTCAGTTTATTCCTTGGACCTTCACATTGACGATGAAACACAGAAATGGCATCGGAATTAAATACAAAAGGCACAATGCCGCCTTAAGTACAAGAATAGAGCCTCTTCTTACAGTCGGTGCTTTGAGCATTCCCTGTGAGACCAGTATTAGTTTCCAATACACCACTGCAGATTGAATATATTCCTTGGATCTTCACATCGACAATGAAACACCGAAATCGCATCGGAATTAAATACAAAACACACAATGCCGCCATAAGTACAGGAATAGAGACTCTCCTTACAGTCGGTGCTTTGAGCATTCAATTTTGAGACCAGTATTAGTTTCCCATACACCACTGCAGGTTCAATGTATTCCTTGGAACTTGACATTGACGATGAAACACAGAAATCGCATCGGAATCAAATACAAAAGGCACAATGTCGCCTTAAGTACAAGAATAGAGACTCTTCTTACAGTCGGTGTTTTGAGCATTCCCTGTGAGACCATTATTAGTTACCGATACACCTCTGCAGGTTCAGTTTATTACTTGGACCTTCACACTGACGATGAAACACAGAAATGGCATCGGAATTAAATACAAAAGGCGCAATGCCGCCTTAAGTACAAGAATAGAGCCTCTTCTTACAGTCGGTGCTTTGAGCATTCCCTGTGAGACCAGTATTAGTTTCCGCTACACCTCTGCAGGTTCTTTTTTTCCTTGGACCTTCACATTGACGATGAAACACAGAAATGGCATCGGAATTAAATACAACAGGCACAATGGCGCCATAAGTACAAGAATAGAGACTCTTCTTACAGTCGGTGCTTTGAGCATTCCCTGTGAGACCAGTAATAGTATCCGATACACACTGCAGGTTCAATCTATTCCTTGGACATACACATTGACGATGAAACACAGAAATTACATCGGAATTAAATACAAAAGGAACAATGCCGCCTTAAGTACAAGAATAGAGATTCTTCTTACAGTCGGTGCTTTGAGCATTCCCTGTGAGACCAGTATTAGTTTCCGCTACACCTCAGCAGGTTCAGTTTTTTTCCTTGGACCTTCACTTTGACGATGAAACACAGAAATACCATCGGAATTAAATACAAAAGGCACAATGGCGCCATAAGTAAAAGAATAGAGACTCTTCTTACAGTCGGTGCTTTGAGCATTCCCTGTGAGACCAGTATTAGTTTCCGCTACACCTCTGCAGGTTCTTTTTATTCCTTGGACCTTCACATTGACGATGAAACACAGAAATGGCATCGGAATTAAATACAAAAGGCACAATGGCGCCATACGTACAAGAATAGAGACTTTTCTAACAGTCGGTGCTTTGGGCATTCCCTGTGAGACCAGTATTTGTTCCCGATACACCACTGCAGGTTGAATGTATTCCTTGGATCTTCACATTGACAATGAATCACAGAAATCGCATCGGAATTAAATACAAAACGCACAATGCCGCCATAAGTACAGGAATAGAGACTCTTCTTACAGTCGGTGCTTTGAGCATTCCCTGTGAGACCAGTATTAGTTTCCGCTACACCTCTGCAGGTTCAATGTATTCCTTGGACCTTCACATTGTCGATGATACATAGAAATCGCATCGGAATTACATACAAAAGGCACAATGCCGCCTTAAGTACAAGAATAGAGACTCTTCTTACAGTCGGTGCTTTGAGCATTCCCTTTGAGAGAAGTATTAGTTTCCCATACACCACTGCAGGTTCAATGCATTCCTTGGAACTTCACATTGACGATGAAACACAGAAATCGCATCGGAATCAAATACAAAAGGCACAATGCCGCCTTAAGTACAAGAATAGAGACTCTTCTTACAGTCGGTGCTTTGAGCATTCCCTTTGAGACCAGTATTAGTTTCCCATACACCACTGCAGGTTCAATGTATTCCTTGGAACTTCAAATGGACGATGAAACACAGAAATCGCATCGGAATCAAATACAAAAGGCACAATGCCGCCTTAAGTACAAGAATAGAGACTCTTCTTACAGTCGGTGCTTTGAGCATTCCCTGTGAGACCAGTATTAGTTTACGATACACCTGTGCAGCTTCAGTTTATTCCTTGGACCTTCACATTGACGAGGAAACACAGAAATGGCATCGGAATTAAATACAAAAGGCACAATGCCGCCTTAAGTACAAGAATAGAGCCTCTTCTTACAGTCGGTGCTTTGAGCATTCCCTGTGAGACCAGTATTAGTTTCCGCTACACCTCTGCAGGTTCTTTTTATTCCTTGGACCTTTACATTGACGATGAAACACAGAAATGGCATCGGAATTAAATACAAAAAGCACAATGGCTCCATAAGTACAAGAATAGAGACTCTTCTTACAGTCGGTGCTTTGAGCATTCCCTGTGAGACCAGTAATAGTATCCGATACACACTGCAGGTTCAATCTATTCCTTGGACATACACATTGACGATGAAACACAGAAATTACATCGGAATTAAATACAAAAGGAACAATGCCGCCTTAAGTACAAGAATAGAGATTCTTCTTACAGTCGGTGCTTTGAGCATTCCCTGTGAGACCAGTATTAGTTTCCGCTACACCTCAGCAGGTTCAGTTTTTTTCCTTGGACCTTCACTTTGACGATGAAACACAGAAATGGCATCGGAATTAAATACAAAAGGCACAATGGCGCCATAAGTACAATAATAGAGACTCTTCTTATAGTCGGTGCTTTGAGCATTCCCTGTGAGACCAGTATTAGTTTCCGCTACACCTCTGCAGGTTCTTTTTATTCCTTGGACCTTCACATTGACGATGAAACACAGAAATGGCATCGGAATTAAATACAAAAGGCACAATGGCGCCATAAGTACAAGAATAGAGACTTTTCTAACAGTCGGTGCTTTGGGCATTCCCTGTGAGACCAGTATTTGTTCCCGATACACCACTGCAGGTTGAATGTATTCCTTGGATCTTCACATTGACAATGAAACACAGAAATCGCATCGGAATTAAATACAAAACGCACAATGCCGCCATAAGTACAGGAATAGAGACTCTTCTTACAGTCGGTGCTTTGAGCATTCCCTGTGAGACCAGTATTAGTTTCCGCTACACATCTGCAGGTTCAATGTATTCCTTGGACCTTCACATTGTCGATGATACATAGAAATCGCATCGGAATTGCATACAAAAGGCACAATGCCGCCTTAAGTACAAGAATAGAGACTCTTCTTACAGTCGGTGCTTTGAGCATTCCCTTTGAGACCAGTATTAGTTTCCCATACACCACTGCAGGTTCAATGCATTCCTTGGAACTTCACATTGACGATGAAACACAGAAATCGCATCGGAATCAAATACAAAAGGCACAATGCCGCCTTAAGTACAAGAATAGAGACTCTTCTTACAGTCGGTGCTTTGAGCATTCCCTGTGAGACCATTATTAGTTTCCGATACACCTCTGCAGGTTCAGTTTATTCCTTGGACTTTCACATTGACGATGAAACACAGAAATGGCATCGGAATTAAATACAAAAGGCACAATGCTGCCTTAAGTACAAGATTAGAGCCTCTTCTTACAGTCGTTGCTTTGAGCATTCCCTGTGAGACCAGTATTAGTTTCCGCTACACCTCTGCAGGTTCTTTTTATTCCTTGGACCTTCACATTGACGATGAAACACAGAGATGGCATCGGAATTAAATACAAAAGGCACAATGGCGCCATAAGTACAAGAATAGAGACTCTTCTTACAGACGGTGCTTTGAGCCTTCCCTGAGAGACCAGTAATAGTATCCGATACACCACTGCAGGTTCAATCTACTCCTTGGACATACACATTGACGATGAAACACAGAAATTACATCGGAATTAAATACAAAAGGAACAATGCCGCCTTAAGTACAAGAATAGAGATTGTTCTTACAGTCGGTGCTTTGAGCATTCCCTGTGAGACCAGTATTAGTTTCCGCTACACCTCAGCAGGTTCAGTTTTTTTCCTTGGACCTTCACATTGACGATGAAACACAGAAATGGCATCGGAATTAAATACAAAGGCACAATGCCGCCTTAAGTACAAGAATAGAGACTCTTCTTACAATCGGTGCTTTGAGCATTCCCTGTGAGGCCAGTATTAGTTTCCGATGCACCACTGCAGGTTCAATGTATTCCTTGGACTTTCACATTGACGATGAAACACAGAAATGGCATCTGAATTAAATACAAAAGGCACAATGCCGCCTTAAGTACAAGAATAGAGACTCTTCTTACAGTCGGTGCTTTGGGCATTACCTGTGAGACCAGTTTTAGTTTCCGATACACCACTGCAGGTTGAATGTATTCCTTGGATCTTCACATTGACAATGAAACACAGAAATCGCATCGGAATTAAATACAAAACGCACAATGCCGCCATAAGTACAAGAATAGAGACTCTTCTTACAGTCGGTGCTTTGAGCATTCCCTTTGAGACCAGTATTAGTTTCCCATACACCACTGCAGGTTCAATGTATTCCTTGGAACTTCGCATTGATGATGAAACACAGAAATCGCATCGGAATTAAATACAAGAGGCACAATGCCGCCTTAAGTACAAGAATAGAGACTCCTCTTACAGTCGGTGCTTTGAGCATTCCCTGTGAGACCAGTATTAGTTTCCGCTACACCTCTGCAGGTTCAGTTTATTCCTTGGACCTTCACATTGACGATGAAAAACAGAAATGGCATCGTCATTAAATACAAAAGGCACAATGCCGCCTTAGGTACAAGAATAGAGACTCTTCTTACAGTCGGTGCTTTGGGCATTCCCTGTGAGACCAGTATTAGTTTCCGATTCACCACTGCAATTTGAATGTATTCCTTGGATCTTCACATTGACGATGAAACACAGAAATGGCATCGGAATTAAATACAAAGGGCACAATGCCGCCTTAAGTACAAGAATAGAGACTCTTCTTACAATCGGTGCTTTGAGCATTCCCTGTGAGGCCAGTATTAGTTTCCGATGCACCACTGCAGGTTCAATGTATTCCTTGGACTTTCGCATTGATGATGAAACACAGAAATCGCATCGGAATTAAATACAAGAGGCACAATGCCGCCTTAAGTACAAGAATAGAGACTCTTCTTACAGTCGGTGCTTTGAGCATTCCCTGTGAGACCAGTATTAGTTTCCGCTACACCTCTGCAGGTTCAGTTTATTCCTTGGACCTTCACATTGACGATGAAAAACAGAAATGGCATCGTCATTAAATACAAAGGGCACAATGCCGCCTTAGGTACAAGAATAGAGACTCTTCTTACAGTCGGTGCTTTGGGCATTCCCTGTGAGACCAGTATTAGTTTCCAATACACCACTGCAGGTTGAATGTATTCCTTGGATCTTCACATTGACGATGAAACACAGAAATGGCATCGGAATTAAATACAAAGGGCACAATGCCGCCTTAAGTACAAGAATAGAGACTCTTCTTACAATCGGTGCTTTGAGCATTCCCTGTGAGGCCAGTATTAGTTTCCGATGCACCACTGCAGGTTCAATGTATTCCATGGACTTTCACATTGACGATGAAACACAGAAATGGCATCGGAATTAAATACAAAAGGCACAATGCCGCCTTAAGTACAAGAATAGAGACTCTTCTTGCAGTCGGTGCTTTGGGCATTACCTGTGAGACCAGTATTAGTTTCCGATACACCACTGCAGGTTGAATGTATTCCTTGGATCTTCACATTGACAATGAAACACAGAAATCGCATCGGAATTAAATACAAAACGCACAATGCCGCCATAAGTACAGGAAAAGAGACTCTTCTTACAGTCGGTGCTTTGAGCAATCCCTGTGAGACCAGTATTAGTTTCCGCAACACCTCTGCAGGTTCAATGTATTCCTTGGACCTTCACATTGACGATGATACACAGAAATCGCATCGGAATTAAATACAAAAGGCACAATGCCGCCTTAAGTACAAGAATAGAGACTCTTCTTACAGCCGGTGCTTTGAGCATTCCCTGTGAGACAATTATTAGTTTCCGATACACCTCTGCAGCTTCAGTTTATTCCTTGGACCTTCACATTGACAATGAAACACAGAAATGGCATCGGAATTAAATACAAAAGGCACAATGCCGCCTCAAGTACAAGAATAAAGCCTCTTCTTACAGTCGGTGCTTTGAGCATTCCCTGTGAGACCAGTATTAGTTTCCGCTACACCTCTGCAGGTTCTTTTTATTCCTTGGACCTTCACATTGACGATGAAACACAGAAATGGCATCTGAATTAAATACAAAAAGCACAATGGCGCCATAAGTACAAGAATAGAGGCTCTTCTTACAGTCTGTGCTATGAGCATTCCCTGTGAGACCTGTATTAGTTTCCGCTACACCTCTGCAGGTTCTTTTTATTCCTTGGACCTTCATGTTGACGATGAAACACAGAAATCGCATCGGAATTAAATACAAAAGGCACAATGGCGCCATAAGTACAAGAATAGAGACTCTTCTTATAGTCGGTGCTTTGAGCATTCCCTGTGAGACCAGTATTAGTTTCCGATACACCACTGCAGGTTCAATGTATTCCTTGGAACTTCACATTGACGATGAAACACAGAAATCGCATCGGAATTAAATACAAAAGGCACAATGCCGCCTTAAGTACAAGAATAGAGAATCTTCTTACAGTCGGTGCTTTGAGCATTCCCTGTGAGACCAGTATTAGTTTCCGCTAAACCTCTGCAGGTTCTTTTTATTCCTTGGACCTTCACATTGACGATGAAACACAGAAATGGCATCGGAATTAAATACAAAAGGCACAATGGCGCCATAAGTACAAGAATAGAGACTCTTCTTACAGTCGGTGCTTTGGGCATTACCTGTGAGACCAGTATTAGTTTCCGATACACCACTGCAGGTTGAATGTATTCCTTGGATCTTCACATTGACGATGAAACACAGAAATGGCATCGGAATTAAATACAAAGGGCACAATGCCGCCTTAAGTACAAGAATAGAGACTCTTCTTACAATCGGTGCTTTGAGCATTCCCTGTGGGGCCAGTATTAGTTTCCGATGCACCACTGCAGGTTCAATGTATTCCTTGGACTTTCACATTGACGATGAAACACAGAAATGGCATCGGAATTAAATACAAAAGGCACAATGCCGCCTTAAGTACAAGAATAGAGACTCTTCTTACAGTCGGTGCTTTGGGCATTACCTGTGAGACCAGTATTAGTTTCCGATACACCACTGCAGGTTGAATGTATTCCTTGGATCTTCACATTGACAATGAAACACAGAAATCGCATCGGAATTAAATACAAAACGCACAATGCCGCCATAAGTACAGGAATAGAGACTCTTCTTACAGTCGGTGCTTTGAGCAATCCCTGTGAAATCAGTATTAGTTTCCGCAACACCTCTGCAGGTTCAATGTATTCCTTGGACCTTCACATTGACGATGATACACAGAAATCGCATCGGAATTAAATACAAAAGGCAAAATGCCGCCTTAAGTACAAGAATAGAGACTCTTCTTACAGTCGGTGCTTTGAGCATTCCCTGTGAGACCAGTATTAGTTTCCGCTACACATCTGCAGGTTCTTTTTATTCCTTGGACCTTCACATTGACGATGAAACACAGAAATGGCATCGGAATTAAATACAAAAGGCACAATGGCGCCGTAAGTACAAGAATAGAGACTCTTCTTACAGTCGGTGCTTTGAGCATTCCCTGTGAGACCAGTATTAGTTTCCGCTACACCTCTGCAGGTTCTTTTTATTCCTTGGACCTTCACATTGACGATGAAACACAGAAATGGCATCGGAATTAAATACAAAAGGCACAATGGCGCCATAAGTACAAGAAATGAGACTCTTCTTACAGTCGGTGCTTTGGGCATTCCCTGTGAGACCAGTATTAGTTTCCGATACACCACTGCAGGTTGAATGTATTCCTTATATCTTCACATCGACAATGAAACACCGAAATCGCATCGGAATTAAATACAAAACGCACAATGCCGCCATAAGTACAGGAATAGAGACTCTTCTTACAGTCGGTGCTTTGAGCATTCCCTTTTGAGACCAGTATTAGTTTCCCATACACCACTGCAGGTTCAATGTATTCCTTGGAACTTGACATTGACGATGAAACACAGAAATCGCATCGGAATCAAATACAAAAGGCACAATGCCGCCTTAAGTACAAGAATAGAGACTCTTCTTACAGTCGGTGCTTTGAGCATTCCCTGTGAGACCAGTATTAGTTTCCGCTACACCTCAGCAGGTTCAGTTTTTTTCCTTGGACCTTCACTTTGACGATGAAACACAGAAATGGCATCGGAATTAAATACAAAAGGCACAATGGCGCCATAAGTACAAGAATAGAGACTCTTCTTACAGTCGGTGCTTTGAGCATTCCCTGTGAGACCAGTATTAGTTTCCGCTACACCTCTGCAGGTTCTTTTTATTCCTTGGACCTTCACATTGACGATGAAACACAGAAATGGCATCGGAATTAAATACAAAAGGCACAATGGCGCCATAAGTACAAGAATAGAGACTCTTCTAACAGTCGGTGCTTTGGGCATTCCCTGTGAGACCAGTATTAATTTCCGATACACCACTGCAGGTTGAGTGTATTCCTTGGATCTTCACATTGACAATGAAACACAGAAATCGCATCGGAATTAAATACAAAACGCACAATGCCGCCATAAGTATAGGAATAGAGACTCTTCTAACAGTCGGTGCTTTGAGCATTCCCTGTGAGACCAGTATTAGTTTCCGCTACACCTCTGCAGGTTCAATGTATTCCTTGGACCTTCACATTGTCGATGATACATAGAAATCGCATCGGAATTAAATACAAAAGGCACAATGCCGCCTTAAGTACAAGAATAGAGACTCTTCTTACAGTCGGTGCTTTGAGCATTCCCTTTGAGATCAGTATTAGTTTCCCATACACCACTGCAGGTTCAATGCATTCCTGGGGACTTCACATTGACGATGAAACAGTGAAATCGCATCGGAATCAAATACAAAAGGCACAATATCGCCATAAGTACAAGAATAGAGACTCTTCTTACAGTCGGTGCCTTTAGCATTCCCTGTGAGACCAGTAATAGTATCCGATACACCACTGCAGGTTCAATCTATTCCTTGGACATACACATTGACGATGAAACACAGAAATTACATCGGAATTAAATACAAAAGGAACAATGCCGCCTTAAGTACAAGAATAGAGATTCTTCTTACAGTCGGTGCTTTGAGCATTCCCTGTGAGACCAGTATTAGTTTCCGCTAAACCTCAGCAGGTTCAGTTTTTTTTCTTGGGCCTTCACATTGACGATGAAACACAGAAATGGCATCGGAATTAAATACAAAAGGCACAATGCCGCCTTAAGTACAAGAATAGAGACTCTTCTTACAGTCGGTGCTTTGAGCATTTTCTGTGAGACCAGTATTAGTTTCCGATACACCAATGCAGGGTGAATGTATTCCTTGGAACTTCACATTGATGATGAAACACAGAAATCGCACCGGAAATAAATACAAATGGCACAATGCCGCCTTAAGTACAAGAATAGAGACTCTTCATACAGTCGGTGCTTTGAGCATTCCCTGTAAGACCAGTATTAGTTTCCGATACACCACTGCAGATTCAATGTATACCTTGGACCTTCGCATTGATGATGAAACACAGAAATCGCATCAGAATTAAATACAAAAGGCACAATGCCGCCTTAAGTACAAGAATAGAGACTCTTCTTACAGTCGGTGCTTTGAGCATTCCCTGTGAGACCAGTATTAGTTTCCGCTACACCTCTGCAGGGTCAGTTTATTCCTTGGACCTTCACATTGACGATGAAAAACAGAAATGGCATCGTCATTAAATACAAATGGCACAATGCCGCCTTAGGTACAAGAATAGAGACTCTTCTTACAGTCGGTGCTTTGGGCATTCCCTGTGAGACCAGTACTAGTTTCCGATACACCACTGCAGGTTGAATGTATTCCTTGGATCTTCACATTGACGATGAAACACAGAAATGGCATCGGAATTAAATACAAAAGGCACAATGCCGCCTTAAGTACAAGAATAGAGACTCTTCTTACAATCGGTGCTTTGAGCATTCCCTGTGAGGCCAGTATTAGTTTCCGATGCACCACTGCAGGTTCAATGTATTCCTTGGACGTTCGCATTGACGATGAAACACAGAAATGGCATCGGAATGAAATACAAAAGGCACAATGCGCCTTAAGTACAAGAATAGAGACTCTTCTTACAGTCGGTGCTTTGAGCATTCCTTGTGAGACCAGTATTTGTTTCCGCTACACCTCTGCAGGTTCTTTTTATTCCTTGGACCTTCACATCGACAATGAAACACAAAAATCGCATCTGAATTAAATACAAAAAGCACAATGCCGCCATAAGTACAGGAATAGAGACTCTTCTTACAGTCGGTGCTTTGAGCATTCCCTGTGAGACCAGTATTAGTTTCCGCTACACCTCTGCAGGTTCAATGTATTCCTTGGACCTTCACATTGACGATGATACACAGAAATCGCATCGGAATTAAATACAAAAGGCACAATGCCGCCTTAAGTACAGGAATGGAGACTCTTCTTACAGTCGGTGATTTGAGCATTCCCTTTGAGACCAGTGTTAGTTTCCCATACACCACTGCAGGTTCAATGTATTCCTTGGAACTTGACATTGACGATGAAACACAGAAATCGCATCGGAATCAAATACAAAAGGCACAATGCCGCCTTAAGTACAAGAATAGAGACTCTTCTTACAGTCGGTGCTTTGAGCATTCCCTGTGAGACCATTATTAGTTTCCGATACACCTCTGCAGGTTCAGTTTATACCTTGGACCTTCACATTGACGATGAAACACAGAAATCACATCGGAATTAAATACAAAAGGCACAATGCCGCCTTAACTACAAGAATAGAGAATCTTCTTACAGTCGGTGCTTTGAGCATTCCCTGTGAGACCAGTATTAGTTTCCGCTACACCTCTGCGGGTTCTTTTTATTCCTTGGACCTTCACATTGACGATGAAACACAGAAATGGCATCGGAATTAAATACAAAAGGCACAATGGCGCCATAAGTACAAGAATAGAGACTCTTCTTACAGTCGGTGCTTTGAGCATTCCCTGTGAGACCAGTATTAGTTTCCGCTACACCTCTGCAGGTTCTTTTTATTCCTTGGAACCTCACATTGACGATGAAACACAGAAATGGCATCGGAATTAAATACAAAAGGCACAATGGCGCCATAAGTACAAGAATAGAGACTCTTCTTACAGTCGGTGCTTTGGGCATTCCCTGTGAGACCAGTATTAGTTTCCGATACACCACTGCAGGTTGAATGTATTCCTTATATCTTCACATCGACAATGAAACACCGAAATCGCATCGGAATTAAATACAAAACGCACAATGCCGCCATAAGTACAAGAATAGAGACTCTTCTTACAGTCGGTGCTTTGGGCATTCCCTGTGAGACCAGTATTAGTTTCCGATACACCACTGCAGGTTGAATGTATTCCTTGGATCTTCACATTGACAATGAAACACAGAAATCGCATCGGAATTAAATACAAAACGCACAATGCCGCCATAAGTACAGGAATAGAGACTCTTCTTACAGTCGGTGCTTTGAGCATTCCCTGTGAGACCAGTATTAGTTTCCGCTACACCTCTGCAGGTTCAATGTATTCCTTGGACCTTCACATTGTCGATGATACATAGAAATCGCATCGGAATTAAATACAAAAGGCACAATGCCGCCTTAAGTACAAGAATAGAGACTCTTCTTACAGTCGGTGCTTTGAGCATTCCCTTTGAGACCAGTATTAGTTTCCCATACACCACTGCAGGTTCAATGCATTCCTGGGGACTTCACATTGACGATGAAACACAGAAATCGCATCGGAATCAAATACAAAAGGCACAATGCCGCCTTAAGTACAAGAATAGAGACTCTTCTTACAGTCGATGCTTTGAGCATTCCCTGTGAGACCATTATTAGATTCCGATACACCTCTGCAGGTTCAGTTTATTCCTTGGACCTTCACATTGACGATGAAACACAGAAATGGCATCGGAATTAAATACAAAAGTCACAATGCTGCCTTAAGTACAAGAATAGAGCCTCATCTTACAGACGGTGCTTTGAGCATTCCCTGTGAGACCAGTATTAGTTTCCGATACACCTCTGCAGGTTCTTTTTATTCCTTGGACCTTCACATTGACGATGAAACACAGAAATGGCATCGGAATTAAATACAAAAGGCACAATGGCGCCATAAGTACAAGAATAGAAACTCTTCTTACAGTCGGTGCCTTTAGCTTTCCCTGTGAGACCAGTAATAGTATCCGATACACCACTGCAGGTTCAATCTATTCCTTGGACATACACATCGACGATGAAACACAGAAATTACATCGGAATTAAATACAAAAGGAACAATGCCGCCTTAAGTACAAGAATAGAGATTCTTCTTACAGTCGGTGCTTTGAGCATTCCCTGTGAGACCAGTATTAGTTTCCGCTACACCTCAGCAGGTTCAGTTTTTTTTCCTGGACCATCACATTGACGATGAAACACAGAAATGGCATCGGAATTAAATACAAAAGGCACAAATCCGCCTTAAGTACAAGAATAGAGACTCTTCTTACAGTCGGTGCTTTGAGCATTCCCTGTGAGACCAGTATTAGTTTCCGATACACCACTGCAGGTTGAATGTATTCCTTGGAACTTCACATTGACGATGAAACACAGAAATCGCACCGGAAATAAATACAAATGGCACAATGCCGCCTTAAGTACAAGAATAGAGACTCTTCATACAGTCGGTGCTTTGAGCATTCCCTGTAAGACCAGTATTAGTTTCCGATACACCACTGCAGATTCAATGTATTCCTTGAACCTTCGCATTGATGATGAAACACAGAAATCGCATCGGAATTAAATACAAAAGGCACAATGCCGCCTTAAGTACAAGAATAGAGACTCTTCTTACAGTCGGTGCTTTGAGCATTCCCTGTGAGACCAGTATTAGTTTCCGCTACACCTCTGCAGGGTCAGTTTATTCCTTGGACCTTCACATTGACGATGAAAAACAGAAATGGCATCGTCATTAAATTCAAAAGGCACAATGCCGCCTTAGGTACAAGAATAGAGACTCTTCTTACAGTCGGTGCTTTGGGCATTCCCTGTGAGACCAGTATTAGTTTCCGATACTCCACTGCAGGTTGAATGTATTCCTTGGATCTTCACAATGACGATGAAACACAGAAATGGCACCGGAATTAAATACAAAAGGCACAATGCCGCCTTAAGTACAAGAATAGAGACTCTTCTTACAATCGGTGCTTTGAGCATTCCCTGTGAGGCCAGTATTAGTTTCCGATGCACCACTGCAGGTTCAATGTATTCCTTGGACTTTCACATTGACGATGAAACACAGAAATGGCATCGGAATTAAATACAAAAGGCACAATGCCGCCTTAAGTACAAGAATTCAGCCTCTTCTTACAGTCGGTGCTTTGAGCATTCCCTGTGATACCAGTATTAGTTTCCGATACACCACTGCAGGTTAAATGTATTCCTTGGAACTTCACATTGACGATGAAACACAGAAATCGCATCGGAATTAAATACAAAAGGCACAATGCCGCCTTAAGTACAAGAATAGAGACTCTTCTTACAGTCGGTGCTTTGAGCATTCCCTGTGAGACCAGTATTAGTTTCCGCTACACCTCAGCAGGTTCAGTTTATTCCTTGGACGTTCGCATTGACGATGAAACACAGAAATGGCATCGGAATGAAATACAAAAGGCACAATGCGCCTTAAGTACAAGAATAGAGACTCTTCTTACAGTCGGTGCTTTGAGCATTCCCTGTGAGACCAGTATTTGTTTCCGCTACACCTCTGCAGGTTCTTTTTATTCCTTGGACCTTCACATCGACAATGACACACAGAAATCGCATCTGAATTAAATACAAAAAGCACAATGCCGCCATAAGTACAGGAATAGAGACTCTTCTTACAGTCGGTGCTTTGAGCATTCCCTGTGAGACCAGTATTAGTTTCCGCTACACCTCTGCAGGTTCAATGTATTCCTTGGACTTTCACATTGACGATGATACACAGAAATCGCATCGGAATTTAATACAAAAGGCACAATGCCGCCTTAAGTACAGGAATAGAGACTCTTCTTACAGTCGGTGATTTGAGCATTCCCTTTGAGACCAGTATTAGTTTCCCATACACCACTGCAGGTTCAATGTATTCCTTGGAACTTGACATTGACGATGAAACACAGAAATCGCATCGGAATCAAATACAAAAGGCACAATGCCGCCTTAAGTACAAGAATAGAGACTCTTCTTACAGTCGGTGCTTTGAGCATTCCCTGTGAGACCATTATTAGTTTCCGATACACCTCTGCAGGTTCAGTTTATACCTTGGACCTTCACATTGACGATGAAACACAGAAATCGCATCGGAATTAAATACAAAAGGCACAATGCCGCCTTAAGTACAAGAATAGAGAATCTTCTTACAGTCGGTGCTTTGAGCATTCCCTGTGAGACCAGTATTAGTTTCCGCTACACCTCTGCAGGTTCTTTTTATTCCTTGGACCTTCACATTGACGATGAAACACAGAAATGGCATCGGAATTAAATACAAAAGGCACAATGGCGCCATAAGTACAAGAATAGAGACTCTTCTTACAGTCGGTGCTTTGAGCATTCCCTGTGAGACCAGTATTAGTTTCCGCTACACCTCTGCAGGTTCTTTTTATTCCTTGGAACTTCACATTGACGATGAAACACAGAAATGGCATCGGAATTAAATACAAAAGGCACAATGGCGCCATAAGTACAAGAATAGAGACTCTTCTTACAGTCGGTGCTTTGGGCATTCCCTGTGAGACCAGTATCAGTTTCCGATACACCACTGCAGGTTGAATGTATTCCTTATATCTTCACATCGACAATGAAACACCGAAATCGCATCGGAATTAAATACAAAACGCACAATGCCGCCATAAGTACAGGAATAGAGACTCTTCTTACAGTCGGTGCTTTGAGCATTCCCTTTTGAGACCAGTATTAGTTTCCCATACACCACTGCAGGTTCAATGTATTCCTTGGAACTTGACATTGACGATGAAACACAGAAATCGCATCGGAATCAAATACAAAAGGCACAATGCCGCCTTAAGTACAAGAATAGAGACTCTTCTTACAGTCGGTGCTTTTAGCATTCCCTGTGAGACCAGTATTAGTTTCCGCTACACCTCAGCAGGTTCAGTTTTTTTCCTTGGACCTTCACTTTGACGATGAAACACAGAAATGGCATCGGAATTAAATACAAAAGGCACAATGGCGCCATAAGTACAAGAATAGAGACTCTTCTTACAGTCGGTGCTTTGAGCATTCCCTGTGAGACCAGTATTAGATTCCGCTACACCTCTGCAGGTTCTTTTTATTCCATGGACCTTCACATTGACGATGAAACACAGAAATGGCATCGGAATTAAATACAAAAGGCACAATGGCGCCATAAGTACAAGAATAGAGACTCTTCTAACAGTCGGTGCTTTGGGCATTCCCTGTGAGACCAGTATTAGTTTCCGATACACCACTGCAGGTTGAATGTATTCCTTGGATCTTCACATTGACAATGAAACACAGAAATCGCATCGGAATTAAATACAAAACGCACAATGCCGCCATAAGTACAGGAATAGAGACTCTTCTTACAGTCGGTGCTTTGAGCATTCCCTGTGAGACCAGTATTAGTTTCCGCTACACCTCTGCAGGTTCAATGTATTCCTTGGCCCTTCACATTGTCGATGATACATAGAAATCGCATCGGAATTAAATACAAAAGGCACAATGCCGCCTTAAGTACAAGAATAGAGGCTCTTCTTACAGTCGGTGCTTTGAGCATTCCCTTTGAGACCAGTATTAGTTTCCCATACACCACTGCAGGTTCAATGCATTCCTGGGGACTTCACATTGACGATGAAACACAGAAATCGCATCGGAATCAAATACAAAAGGCACAATGCCGCCTTAAGTACAAGAATAGAGACTCTTCTTACAGTCGGTGCTTTGAGCATTCCCTGTGAGACCATTATTAGTTTCCGATACACCTCTGCAGGTTCAGTTTATTCCTTGGACCTTCACATTGACGATGAAACACAGAAATGGCATCGGAATTAAATACAAAAGGCACAATGCTGCCTTAAGTACAAGAATAGAGCCTCATCTTACAGTCGGTGCTTTGAGCATTCCCTGTGAGACCAGTATTAGTTTCCGCTACACCTCTGCAGGTTCTTTTTATTCCTTGGACCTTCACATTGACGATGAAACACAGAAATGGCATCGGAATTAAATACAAAAGGCACAATGGCGCCATAAGTACAAGAATAGAGACTCTTCTTACAGTCGGTGCCTTTAGCATTCCCTGTGAGACCAGTAAGAGTATCCGATACACCACTGCAGGTTCAATCTATTCCTTGGACATACACATTGACGATGAAACACAGAAAATACATCGGAATTAAATACAAAAGGCACAATGCCGCCTTAAGTACAAGAATAGAGACTCATCTTACAGTCGGTGCTTTGAGCATTCCCTTTGAGACCAGTATTAGTTTCCCATACACCACTGCAGGTTCAATGCATTCCTGGGGACTTCACATTGACGATGAAACACAGAAATCGCATCGGAATCAAATACAAAAGGCACAATGCCGCCTTAAGTACAAGAATAGAGCCTCATCTTACAGTCGGTGCTTTGAGCATTCCCTGTGAGACCAGTATTAGTTTCCGCTACAGCACAGCAGGTTCAGTTTTTTTTCTTGGACCTTCACATTGACGATGAAACACAGAAATGGCATCGGAATTAAATACAAAAGGCACAATGCCGCCTTAAGTACAAGAATAGAGACTCTTCTTACAGTCGGTGCTTTGAGCATTCCCTGTGAGACCAGTATTAGTTTCCGCTACACCTCTGCAGGGTCAGTTTATTCCTTGGACCTTCACATTGACGATGAAAAACAGAAATGGCATCGTCATTAAATACAAAAGGCACAATGCCGCCTTAGGTACAAGAATAGAGACTCTTCTTACAGTCGGTGCTTTGGGCATTCCCTGTGAGACCAGTATTAGTTTCCGATACACCACTGCAGGTTGAATGTATTCCTTGGATCTTCACATTGACGATGAAACACAGAAATGGCACCGGAATTAAATACAAAAGGCACAATGCCGCCTTAAGTACAAGAATAGAGACTCTTCTTACAATCGGTGCTTAGAGCATTCCCTGTGAGGCCAGTATTAGTTTCCGATGCACCACTGCAGGTTCAATGTATTCCTTGGACTACCACATTGACGATGAAACACAGAAATGGCATAGGAATTAAATACAAAAGGCACAATGCCGCCTTAAGTACAAGAATTGAGCCTCTTCTTACAGTCGGTGCTTTGAGCATTCCCTGTGATACCAGTATTAGTTTCCGATACACCACTGCAGGTTAAATGTATTCCTTGGAACTTCACGTTGACGATGAAACACAGAAATCGCATCGGAATTAAATACAAAAGGCACAATGCCGCCTTAAGTACAAGAATAGAGACTCTTCTTACAGTCGGTGCTTTGAGCATTCCCTGTGAGACCAGTATTAGTTTCCGCTACACCTCAGCAGGTTCAGTTTATTCCTTGGACGTTCACATTGACGATGAAACACAGAAATGGCATCGGAATGAAATACAAAAGGCACAATGCGCCTTAAGTACAAGAATAGAGACTCTTCTTACAGTCGGTGCTTTGAGCATTCCCTGTGAGACCAGTATTTGTTTCCGCTACACCTCTGCAGGTTCTTTTTATTCCTTGGACCTTCACATCGACAATGAAACACAGAAATCGCATCGGAATTAAATACAAAACGCACAATGCCGCCATAAGTACAGGAATAGAGACTCTTCTTACAGTCGGTGCTTTGAGCATTCCCTGTGAGACCAGTATTAGTTTCCGCTACACCTCTGCAGGTTCAATGTATTCCTTGGACCTTCACATTGACGATGATACACAGAAATCGCATCGGAATTAAATACAAAAGGCACAATGCCGCCTTAAGTACAAGAATAGAGACTCTTCTTACAGTCGGTGATTTGAGCATTCCCTTTGAGACCAGTATTAGTTTCCCATACACCACTGCAGTTTCAATGTATTCCTTGGAACTTGATATTGACGATGAAACACAGAAATCGCATCGGAATCAAATACAAAAGGCACAATGCCGCCTTAAGTACAAGAATAGAGACTCTTCTTACAGTCGGTGCTTTGAGCATTCCCTGTGAGACCAGTATTAGTTTCCGCTACACCTCTGCAGGTTCTTTTTATTCCTTGGACGTTCACATTGACGATGAAACACAGAAATGGCATCGGAATTAAATACAAAAGGCACAATGGCGCCATAAGTACAAGAATAGAGACTCTTCTTACAGTCGGTGCTTTGAGCATTCCCTGTGAGACCAGTAATAGTATCCGATACACCACTGCAGGTTCAATCTGTTCCTTGGACATACACATTGACGATGAAACACAGAAATTACATCGGAATTAAATACAAAAGGAACAATGCCGCCTTAAGTACAAGAATAGAGATTCTTCTTACAGTCGGTTCTTTGAGCATTCCCTGTGAGACCAGTGTTAGTTTCCGCTACACCTCAGCAGGTTGAGTTTTTTTCCTTGGACCTTCACTTTGACGATGAAACACAGAAATCGCATCGGAATTAAATACAAAACGCACAATGCCGCCATAAGTACAGGAAAAGAGACTCTTCTTACAGTCGGTACTTTGAGCATTCCCTGTGAGACCAGTATTAGTTTCCGCTACACCTCTGCAGGTTCAATGTATTCCTTGGACCTTCACATTGTCGATGATACACAGAAATCGCATCGGAATTAAATACAAAAGGCACAATGCCGCCTTAAGTACAAGAATAGAGACTCTTCTTACAGTCGGTGCTTTGAGCATTCCCTTTGAGGCCAGTATTAGTTTCCCATACACCACTGCAGGTTCAATGCATTCCTTGGAACTTCACATTGAAGATGAAACACAGAAATCGCATCGGAATCAAATACAAAAGGCACAATGCCGCCTTAAGTACAAGAATAGATACTCTTCTTACAGTCGGTGCTTTGAGCATTCCCTGTGAGACCAGTATTAGTTTCCGCTACACCTCTGCAGGTTCAATGTATTCCTTGGACCTTCACATTGACGATGATACACAGAAATCGCATCGGAATTAAATACAAAAGGCACAATGCCGCCTTAAGTACAAGAATAGAGACTCTTCTTACAGTCGGTGATTTGAGCATTCCCTTTGAGACCAGTATTAGTTTCCCATACACCACTGCAGGTTCAATGCATTCCTGGGGACTTCACATTGACGATGAAACACAGAAATCGCATCGGAATCAAATACAAAAGGCACAATGCCGCCTTAAGTACAAGAATAGAGCCTCATCTTACAGTCGGTGCTTTGAGCATTCCCTGTGAGACCAGTTTAGTTTCCGCTACACCTCAGCAGGTTCAGTTTTTTTTCTTGGACCTTCACATTGACGATGAAACACAGAAATGGCATCGGAATTAAATACAAAAGGCACAATGCCGCCTTAAGTACAAGAATAGAGACTCTTCTTACAGTCGGTGCTTTGAGCATTCCCTGTGAGACCAGTATTAGTTTCCGCTACACCTCTGCAGGGTCAGTTTATTCCTTGGACCTTCACATTGACGATGAAAAACAGAAATGGCATCGTCATTAAATACAAAAGGCACAATGCCGCCTTAGGTACAAGAATAGAGACTCTTCTTACAGTCGGTGCTTTGGGCATTCCCTGTGAGACCAGTATTAGTTTCCGATACACCACTGCAGGTTGAATGTATTCCTTGGATCTTCACATTGACGATGAAACACAGAAATGGCACCGGAATTAAATACAAAAGGCACAATGCCGCCTTAAGTACAAGAATAGAGACTCTTCTTACAATCGGTGCTTAGAGCATTCCCTGTGAGGCCAGTATTAGTTTCCGATGCACCACTGCAGGTTCAATGTATTCCTTGGACTACCACATTGACGATGAAACACAGAAATGGCATAGGAATTAAATACAAAAGGCACAATGCCGCCTTCAGTACAAGAATTGAGCCTCTTCTTACAGTCGGTGCTTTGAGCATTCCCTGTGAGACCAGTATTAGTTTCCGCTACACCTCAGCAGGTTCAGTTTAATCCTTGGACGTTCACATTGACGATGAAACACAGAAATGGCATCGGAATGAAATACAAAAGGCACAATGCGCCTTAAGTACAAGAATAGAGACTCTTCTTACAGTCGGTGCTTTGAGCATTCCCTGTGAGACCAGTATTTGTTTCCGCTACACCTCTGCAGGTTCTTTTTATTCCTTGGACCTTCACATCGACAATGAAACACAGAAATCGCATCGGAATTAAATACAAAACGCACAATGAAGCCATAAGTACAGGAATAGAGACTCTTCTTACAGTCGGTGCTTTGAGCATTCCCTGTGAGACCAGTATTAGTTTCCGCTACACCTCTGCAGGTTCAATGTATTCCTTGGACCTTCACATTGACGATGATACACAGAAATCGCATCGGAATTAAATACAAAAGGCACAATGCCGCCTTAAGTACAAGAATAGAGACTCTTCTTACAGTCGGTGATTTGAGCATTCCCTTTGAGACCAGTATTAGTTTCCCATACACCACTGCAGGTTCAATGTATTCCTTGGAACTTGATATTGACGATGAAACACAGAAATCGCATCGGAATCAAATACAAAAGGCACAATGCCGCCTTAGGTACAAGAATAGAGACTCTTCTTACAGTCGGTGCTTTGAGCATTCCCTGTGAGACCATTATTAGTTTCCGCTACACCTCTGCAGGTTCAGTTTATACCTTGGACCTTCACATTGACGATGAAACACAGAAATGGCATCGGAATTAAATACAAAAGGCACAATGCCGCCTTAAGTATAAGAATAGAGCCTCTTCTTACAGTCGGTGCTTTGAGCATTCCCTGTGAGACCAGTATTAGTTTCCGCTACACCTCTGCAGGTTCTTTTTATTCCTTGGACCTTCACATTGACGATGAAACACAGAAATGGCATCGCAATTAAATACAAAAGGCACAATGGCGCCATAAGTACAAGAATAGAGACTCTTCTTACAGTCGGTGCTTTGAGCATTCCCTGTGAGACCAGTAATAGTATCCGATACACCACTGCAGGTTCAATCTGTTCCTTGGACATACACATTGACGATGAAACACAGAAATTACATCGGAATTAAATACAAAAGGAACAATGCCGCCTTAAGTACAAGAATAGAGATTCTTCTTACAGTCGGTTCTTTGAGCATTCCCTGTGAGACCAGTGTTAGTTTCCGCTACACCTCAGCAGGTTGAGTTTTTTTCCTTGGACCTTCACTTTGACGATGAAACACAGAAATCACATCGGAATTAAATACAAAACGCACAATGCCGCCATAAGTACAGGAAAAGAGACTCTTCTTACAGTCGGTACTTTGAGCATTCCCTGTGAGACCAGTATTAGTTTCCGCTACACCTCTGCAGGTTCAATGTATTCCTTGGACCTTCACATTGTCGGTGATACACAGAAATCGCATCGGAATTAAATACAAAAGGCACAATGCCGCCTTAAGTACAAGAATAGAGACTCTTCTTACAGTCGGTGCTTTGAGCATTCCCTTTGAGGCCAGTATTAGTTTCCCATACACCACTGCAGGTTCAATGCATTCCTTGGAACTTCACATTGAAGATGAAACACAGAAATCGCATCGGAATCAAATACAAAAGGCACAATGCCGCCTTAAGTACAAGAATAGATACTCTTCTTACAGTCGGTGCTTTGAGCATTCCCTGTGAGACCATTATTAGTTTCCGATACACCTCTGCAGGTTCAGTTTATTCCTTGGACCTTCACATTGACGATGAAACACAGAAATGGCATCGGAATTAAATAAAAAAGACACAATGGCGCCATAAGTACAAGAATAGAGACTCTTCTTACAGTCGGTGCTTTGAGCAATCCCTGTGAGACCAGTAATAGTATCCGATACACCACTGCAGGTTCAATCTATTCCTTGGACATACACATTGACGATGAAACACAGAAATTACATCGGAATTAAATACAAAAGGAACAATGCCGCCTTAAGTACAAGAATAGAGACTCTTCTTACAGTCGGTGCTTTGAGCATTCCCTGTGAGACCAGTATTAGTTTCCGATACACCACTGCAGGTTGAATGTATTCCTTGGATCTTCACATTGACGATGAAACACAGAAATCGCATCGGAATTAAATACAAATGGCACAATGCCGCCTTAAGTACAAGAATAGAGACTCTTCATACAGTCGGTGCTTTGAGCATTCCCTGTAAGACCAGTATTAGTTTCCGATACACCACTGCAGATTCAATGTATTTCTTGGACCTTCGCATTGATGATGAAACACAGAAATCGCATCGGAATTAAATACAAAAGGCACAATGCCGCCTTAAGAACAAGAATAGAGACTCTTCTTACAGTCGGTGCTTTGAGCATTCCCTGTGAGACCAGTACTAGTTTCCGCTACACCTCTGCAGGTTCAGTTTATTTCTTGGACCTTCACATTGACGATGAAAAACAGAAATGGCATCGTCATTAAATACAAAAGGCACAATGCCGCCTTAGGTACAAGAATAGAGACTCTTCTTACAGTCGGTGCTTTGGGCATTCCCTGTGAGACCAGTATTAGTTTCCCATACACCACTGCAGGTTCAATGTATTCCTTGGAACTTGACATTGACGATGAAACACAGAAATCGCATCGGAATCAAATACAAAAGGCACAATGCCGCCTTAAGTACAAGAATAGAGACTCTTCTTACAGTCGGTGCTTTGAGCATTCCCTGTGAGACCATTATTAGTTTCCGATACACCTCTGCAGGTTCAGTTTATACCTTGGACCTTCACATTGACGATGAAACACAGAAATCGCATCGGAATTAAATACAAAAGGCACAATGCCGCCTTAAGTACAAGAATAGAGAATCTTCTTACAGTCGGTGCTTTGAGCATTCCCTGTGAGACCAGTATTAGTTTCCGCTACACCTCTGCAGGTTCTTTTTATTCCTTGGACCTTCTCATTGACGATGAAACACAGAAATGGCATCGGAAGTAAATACAAAAGGCACAATGGCGCCATAAGTACAAGAATAGAGACTCTTCTTACAGTCGGTGCTTTGAGCATTCCCTGTGAGACCAGTATTAGTTTCCGCTACACCTCTGCAGGTTCTTTTTATTCCTTGGAACGTCACATTGACGATGAAACACAGAAATGGCATCGGAATTAAATACAAAAGGCACAATGGCGCCATAAGTACAAGAATAGAGACTCTTCTTACAGTCGGTGCTTTGGGCATTCCCTGTGAGATAAGTATTAGTTTCCGATACACCACTGCAGGTTGAATGTATTACCTATATCTTCACATCGACAATGAAACACCGAAATCGCATCGGAATTAAATACAAAACGCACAATGCCGCCATAAGTACAGGAATAGAGACTCTTCTTACAGGCGGTGCTTTGAGCATTCCCTTTTGAGACCAGTATTAGTTTCCCATACACCACTGCAGGTTCAATGTATTCCTTGGAACTTGACATTGACGATGAAACACAGAAATCGCATCGGAATCAAATACAAAAGGCACAATGCCACCTTAAGTACAAGAATAGAGACTCTTCTTACAGTCGGTGCTTTGAGCATTCCCTGTGAGACCAGTATTAGTTTCCGCTACACCTCTGCAGGTTCTTTTTATTCCTTGGACCTTCACATTGACGATGAAACACAGAAATGGCATCGGAATTAAATACAAAAGCACAATGGCGCCATAAGTACAAGAATAGAGACTCTTCTAACAGTCGGTGCTTTGGGCATTCCCTGTGAGACCAGTATTAGTTTCCCATACAACACTGCAGGTTGAATGTATTCCTTGGATCTTCACATTGACAATGAAACACAGAAATCGCATCGGAATTTAATACAAAACGCACAATGCCGCCATAAGTACAGGAATAGAGACTCTTCTTACAGTCGGTGCTTTGAGCATTCCCTGTGAGACCAGTATTAGTTTCCGCTACACCTCTGCAGGTTCAATGTATTCCTTGGACCTTCACATTGTCGATGATACAAAGAAAGCGCATCGGAATTAAATACAAAAGGCACAATGCCGCCTTAAGTACAAGAATAGAGACTCTTCTTACAGTCGGTGCTTTGAGCATTCCCTTTGAGACCAGTATTAGTTTCCCATACACCACTGCAGGTTCAATGCATTCCTGGGGACTTCACATTGACGATGAAACACAGAAATCGCATCGGAATCAAATACAAAAGGCACAATGCCGCCTTAAGTACAAGAATAGAGACTCTTCTTACAGTCGGTGCTTTGAGCATTCCCTGTGAGACCATTATTAGTTTCCGATACACCTCTACAGGTTCTTTTTATTCCTTGGACCTTCACATTGACGATGAAACACAGAAATGGCATCGGAATTAAATACAAAAGGCACAATGCTGCCTTAAGTACAAGAATAGAGCCTCTTCTTACAGTCGGTGCTTTGAGCATTCCCTGTGACACCAGTATTAGTTTCCGCTACACCTCTGCAGGTTCTTTTTATTCCTTGGACCTTCACATTGACGATGAAACACAGAAATGGCATCGGAATTAAATACAAAAGCACAATGGCGCCATAAGTACAAGAATAGAGACTCTTCTTACAGTCGGTGCCTTTAGCATTCCCTGTGAGACCAGTAATAGTATCCGATACACCACTGCAGGTTCAATCTATTCCTTGGACATACACATTGACGATGCAACACAGAAATTACATCGGAATTAAATACAAAAGGAACAATGCCGCCTTAAGTACAAGAATAGAGATTCATCTTACAGTCGGTGCTTTGAGCATTCCCTGTGAGACCAGTATTAGTTTCCGCTACACCTCAGCAGGTTCAGTTTTTTTTCTTGGACTTTCACATTGACGATGAAACACAGAAATGGCATCGGAATTAAATACAAAAGGCACAATGCCGCCTTAAGTACAAGAATAGAGACTCTTCTTACAGTCGGTGCTTTGAGCATTCCCTGTGAGTCCAGTATTAGTTTCCGATACACCACTGCAGGTTGAATGTATTCCTTGGAACTTCACATTGACGATGAAACACAGAAATCGCACCGGAAATAAATACAAATGGCACAATGCCGCCTTAAGTACAAGAATAGAGACTCTTCATACAGTCGGTGCTGTGAGCATTCCCTGTAAGACCAGTATTAGTTTCCGATACACCACTGCAGATTCAATGTATTCCTTGGACCTTCGCATTGATGATGAAACACAGAAATCGCATCGGAATTAAATACAAAAGGCACAATGCCGCCTTAAGTACAAGAATAGAGACTCTTCTTACAGTCGGTGCTTTGAGCATTCCCTGTGAGACCAGTATTAGTTTCCTCTACACCTCTGCAGGGTCAGTTTATTCCTTGGACCTTCACATTGACGATGAAAAACAGGAATGGCATCGTCATTAAATACAAAAGGCACAATGCCGCCTTAGGTACAAGAATAGAGACTCTTCTTACAGTCGGTGCTTTGCGCATTCCCTGTGAGACCAGTATTAGTTTCCGATACACCACTGCAGGTTGAATGTATTCTTTGGATCTTCACATTGACGATGAAACACAGAAACGGCACCGGAATTAAATACAAAAGGCACAATGCCGCCTTAAGTACAAGAATAGAGACTCTTCTTACAATCGGTGCTTTGAGCATTCCCTGTGAGGCCAGTATTAGTTTCCGATGCACCACTGCAGGTTCAATGTATTCCTTGGACTTTCACATTGACGATGAAACACAGAAATGGCATAGGAATTAAATACAAAAGGCACAATGCGCCTTAAGTACAAGAATAGAGACTCTTCTTACAGTCGGTGCTTTGAGCATTCCCTTTGAGACCAGTATTAGTTTCCCATACACCACTGCAGGTTCAATGCATTCCTGGGGACTTCACATTGACGATGAAACACAGAAATCGCATCGGAATCAAATACAAAAGGCACAATGCCGCCTTAAGTACAAGAATAGAGACTCTTCTTACAGTCGGTGCTTTGAGCATACCCTGTGAGACCATTATTAGTTTCCGATACACCTCTGCAGGTTCTTTTTATTCCTTGGACCTTCACATTGACGATGAAACACAGAAATGGCATCGGAATTAAATACAAAAGGCACAATGCTGCCTTAAGTACAAGAATAGAGCCTCTTCTTACAGTCGGTGCTTTGAGCATTCCCTGTGACACCAGTATTAGTTTCCGCTACACCTCTGCAGGTTCTTTTTATTCCTTGGACCTTCACATTGACGATGAAACACAGAAATGGCATCGGAATTAAATACAAAAGCACAATGGCGCCATAAGTACAAGAATAGAGACTCTTCTTACAGTCGGTGCCTTTAGCATTCCCTGTGAGACCAGTAATAGTATCCGATTCACCACTGCAGGTTCAATCTATTCCTTGGACATACACATTGACGATGCAACACAGAAATTACATCGGAATTAAATACAAAAGGAACAATGCCGCCTTAAGTACAAGAATAGAGATTCTTCTTACAGTCGGTGCTTTGAGCATTCCCTGTGAGACCAGTATTAGTTTCCGCTACACCTCAGCAGGTTCAGTTTTTTTTCTTGGACTTTCACATTGACGATGAAACACAGAAATGGCATCGGAATTAAATACAAAAGGGACAATGCCGCCTTAAGTACAAGAATAGAGACTCTTCTTACAGTCGGTGCTTTGAGCATTCCCTGTGAGTCCAGTATTAGTTTCCGATACACCACTGCAGGTTGAATGTATTCCTTGGAACTTCACATTGACGATGAAACACAGAAATCGCACCGGAAATAAATACAAATGGCACAATGCCGCCTTAAGTACAAGAATAGAGACTCTTCATACAGTCGGTGCTTTGAGCATTCCCTGTAAGACCAGTATTAGTTTCCGATACACCACTGCAGATTCAATGTATTCCTTGGACCTTCGCATTGATGATGAAACACAGAAATCGCATCGGAATTAAATACAAAAGGCACAATGCCGCCTTAAGTACAAGAATAGAGACTCTTCTTACAGTCGGTGCTTTGAGCATTCCCTGTGAGACCAGTATTAGTTTCCGCTACACCTCTGCAGGGTCAGTTTATTCCTTGGACCTTCACATTGACGATGAAAAACAGAAATGGCATCGTCATTAAATACAAAAGGCACAATGCCGCCTTAGGTACAAGAATAGAGACTCTTCTTACAGTCGGTGCTTTGGGCATTCCCTGTGAGACCAGTATTAGTTTCCGATACACCACTGCAGGTTGAATGTATTCCTTGGATCTCCACATTGACGATGTAACACAGAAATGGCACCGGAATTAAATACAAAAGGCACAATGCCGCCTTAAGTACAAGAATAGAGACTCTTCTTACAATCGGTGCTTTGAGCATTCCCTGTGAGGCCAGTATTAGTTTCCGATGCACCACTGCAGGTTCAATGTATTCCTTGGACTTTCACATTGACGATGAAACACAGAAATGGCATAGGAATTAAATACAAAAGGCACAATGCGCCTTAAGTACAAGAATAGAGACTCTTCTTACAGTCGGTGCTTTGAGCATTCCCTGTGAGACCAGTATTTGTTTCCGCTACACCTCTGCAGGTTCTTTTTATTCCTTGGACCTTCACATCGACAATGAAACACAGAAATCGCATCGGAATTAAATACAAAACGCACAATGCCGCCATAAGTACAGGAATAGAGACTCTTCTTACAGTCGGTGCTTTGAGCATTCCCTGTGAGACCAGTATTAGTTTCCGCTACACCTCTGCAGGTTCAATGTATTCCTTGGACCTGCACATTGACGATGATACACAGAAATCGCATCGGAATTAAATACAAAAGGCACAATGCCGCCTTAAGTACAAGAATAGAGACTCTTCTTACAGTCGGTGATTTGAGCATTCCCTTTGAGACCAGTATTAGTTTCCCATACACCACTGCAGGTTCAATGTATTCCTTGGAACTTGACATTGACGATGAAACACAGAAATCGCATCGGAATCAAATACAAAAGGCACAATGCCGCCTTAAGTACAAGAATAGAGACTCTTCTTACAGTCCGTGCTTTGAGCATTCCCTGTGAGACCATTATTAGTTTCCGCTACACCTCTGCAGGTTCAGTTTATACCTTGGACCTTCACATTGACGATGAAACACAGAAATGGCATCGGAATTAAATACAAAAGGCACAATGCCGCCTTAAGTACAAGAATAGAGCCTCTTCTTACAGTCGGTGCTTTGAGCATTCCCTGTGAGACCAGTATTAGTTTCCGCTACACCTCTGCAGGTTCTTTTTATTCCTTGGACCTTCACATTGACGATGAAACACAGAAATGGCATCGGAATTAAATACAAAAGGCACAATGGCGCCATAAGTACAAGAATAGAGACTCTTCTTACAGTCGGTGCTTTGAGCAATCCCTGTGGGACCAGTAATAGTATCCGATACACCACTGCAGGTTCAATCTGTTCCTTGGACATACACATTGACGATGAAACACAGAAATTACATCGCAATTAAATACAAAAGGTACAATGCCGCCTTAAGTACAAGAATAGAGATTCTTCTTACAGTCGGTTCTTTGAGCATTCCCTGTGAGACCAGTATTAGTTTCCGCTACACCTCAGCAGGTTGAGTCTTTTTCCTTGGACCTTCACTTTGACGATGAAACACAGAAATCGCATCGGAATTAAATACAAAACGCACAATACCGCCATAAGTACAGGAATAGAGACTCTTCTTACAGTCGGTACTTTGAGCATTCCCTGTGAGACCAGTATTAGTTTACGCTACACCTCTGCAGGTTCAATGTATTCCTTGGACCTTCACATTGTCGATGATACACAGAAATCGCATCGGAATTAAATACAAAAGGCACAATGCCGCCTTAAGTACAAGAATAGAGACTCTTCTTACAGTCGGTGCTTTGAGCATTCCCTTTGAGGCCAGTATTAGTTTCCCATACACCACTGCAGGTTTAATGCATTCCTTGGAACTTCACATTGAAGATGAAACACAGAAATCGCATCGGAATCAAATACAAAAGGCACAATGCCGCCTTAAGTACAAGAATAGATACTCTTCTTACAGTCGGTGCTTTGAGCATTCCCTGTGAGACCATTATTAGTTTCCGATACACCTCTGCAGGTTCAGTTTATTCCTTGGACCTTCACATTGACGATGAAACACAGAAATGGCATCGTAATTAAATACAAAAGGCACAATGGCGCCATAAGTACAAGAATAGAGACTCTTCTTACAGTCGGTGCTTTGAGCAATCCCTGTGAGACCAGTAATAGTATCCGATACACCACTGCAGGTTCAATCTATTCCTTGGACATACACATTGACGATGAAACACAGAAATTACATCAGAATTAAATACAAAAGGAACAATGCCGCCTTAAGTACAAGAATAGAGATTCTTCTTACAGTCGGTGCTTTGAGCATACCCTGTGAGACCAGTATTAGTTTCTGCTACACCTCAGCAGGTTCGGTTTTTTTCCTTGGACCTTCACATTGACGATGAAACACAGAAATGGCATCGGAATTAAATACAAAAGGCACAATGCCGCCTTAAGTACAAGAATAGAGACTCTTCTTACAGTCGGTGCTTTGAGCATTCCCTGTGAGACCAGTATTAGTTTCCGATACACCACTGCAGGTTGAATGTATTCCTTGGATCTTCACATTGACGATGAAACACAGAAATCGCATCGGAATTAAATACAAATGGCACAATGCCGCCTTAAGTACAAGAATAGAGACTCTTCATACAGTCGGTGCTTTGAGCATTCCCTGTAAGACCAGTATTAGTTTCCGATACACCACTGCAGATTCAATGTATTTCTTGGACCTTCGCATTGATGATGAAGCACAGAAATCGCATCGGAATTAAATACAAAAGGCACAATGCCGCCTTAAGTACAAGAATAGAGACTCTTCTTACAGTCGGTGCTTTGAGCATTCCCTGTGAGACCAGTATTAGTTTCCGCTACACCTCTGCAGGTTCAGTTTATTTCTTGGACCTTCACATTGACGATGAAAAACAGAAATGGCATCGTCATTAAATACAAAAGGCACAATGCCGCCTTAGGTACAAGAATAGAGACTCTTCTTACAGTCGGTGCTTTGGGCATTCCCTGTGAGACCAGTATTAGTTTCCGATACACCACTGCAGGTTGAATGTATTCCTTGGTTCTTCACATTGACGATGAAACACAGAAATGGCATCGGAATTAAATACAAAAGGCACAATGCCGCCTTAAGTACAAGAATAGAGACTCTTCTTACAATCGGTGCTTTGAGCATTCCCTGTGAGGCCAGTATTAGTTTCCGATGCACCACTGCAGGTTCAATGTATTCCTTGGACTTTCACATTGATGATGAAACACAGAAATGGCATCGGAATTAAATACAAAAGGCACAATGCCGCCTTAAGTACAAGCATAGAGCCTCTTCTTACAGTCGGTGCTTTGAGCATTCCCTGTGAGACCAGTATTAGTTTCCGCTACACCTCTGCAGGTTCAATGTATTCCTTGGACCTTCACATTGACGATGACACACAGAAATCGCATCGGAATTAAATACAAAAGGCACAATGCCGCCTTAAGTACAAGAATAGAGACTCTTCTTACAGTCGGTGATTTGAGCATTCCCTTTGAGACCAGTATTAGTTTCCCATACACCACTGCAGGTTTAATGTATTCCTTGGAACTTGACATTGACGATGAAACACATAAATCGCATCGAAATCAAATACAAAAGGCACAATGCCGCCTTAAGTACAAGAATAGAGACTCTTCTTACAGTCGGTGCTTTGAGCATTCCCTGTGAGACCATTATTAGTTTCCGATACACCTCTGCAGGTTCAGTTTATTCCTTGGACCTTCACATTGACGATGAAACACAGAAATGGCATCCGAATTAAATAAAAAAGGCACAATGCCGCCTTAAGTACAAGAATAGAGCCTCTTCTTACAGTCGGTGCTTTGAGCATTCCCTGTGAGACCAGTATTAGTTTCCGCTACACCTCTGCAGGTTCTTTTTATTCCTTGGACCTTCACATTGACGATGAAACACAGAAACGGCATCGGAATTAAATACAAAAGGCACAATGGCGCCATAAGTACAAGAATAGAGACTCTTCTTACAGTCGGTGCTTTGAGCATTACCAGTGAGACCATTAGTAGTATCCGATATACCACTGCAGGTTAAATCTATTCCTTGGACATACACATTGACGATGAAACACAGAAATTACATCGGAATTAAATACAAAAGGAACAATGCCGCCTTAAGTACAAGAATAGAGATTCTTCTTACAGTCGGTGCTTTGAGCATTCCCTGTGAGACCTGTATTAGTTTCCGCTACACCTCAGCAGGTTCAGTTTTTTTCCTTGGACCTTCACTTTGACGATGAAACACAGAAATGGCATCGGAATTAAATACAAAAGGCACAATGGCGCCATAAGTACAAGAATAGAGACTCTTCTCACAGTCGGTGCTTTGGGCATTCCCTGTGAGACCAGTATTAGTTTCCGATACACCACTGCAGGTTGAATGTATTCCTTGGATCTTCACATTGACAATGAAACACAGAAATCGCATCGGAATTAAATACAAAACGCACAATGCCGCCATAAGTACAGGAATAGAGACTCTTCTTACAGTCGGTGCTTTGAGCATTCCCTGTGAGACCAGTATTAGTTTCCGCTACACCTCTGCAGGTTCAATGTATTCCTTGGACCTTCACATTGACGATGATACACAGAAATCGCTTCGGAATTAAATACAAAAGGCACAATGCCGCCTTAAGTACAAGAATAGAGACTCTTCTTACAGTCGGTGCTTTAAGCATTCCCTTTGTGACCAGTATTAGTTTCCCACACACCACTGCAGGTTCAAAGTATTCCTTGGAACTTCACATTGACGATGAAACACAGAAATCGCATCGGAATCAAATACAAAAGGCACAATGCCGCCTTAAGTACAAGAATAGAGATTCTTCTTACAGTCGGTGCTTTGAGCATTCCCTGTGAGACCATTATTAGTTTCCGATACACCTCTGCAGGTTCAGTTTATTCCTTGGACCTTCACATTGACGATGAAACACAGAAATGGCATCGGAATTAAATACAAAAGGCACAATGCTGCCTTAAGTACAAGAATAGAGACTCTTCTTACACTCGGTGCTTTGAGCATTCCCTGTGAGACCAGTATTAGTTTCCGCTACACCTCTGCAGGTTCTTTTTATTCCTTGGACCTTCACATTGACGATGAAACACAGAAATGGCATCGGAATTAAATACAAAAGGCACAATGGCGCCATAAGTACAAGAATAGAGACTCTTCTTACAGTCGGTGCTTTGAGCATTCCCTGTGAGACCAGTAATAGTATCCGATACACCACTGCAGGTTCAATCTATTCCTTGGACATACACATTGACGATGAAACACAGAAATTACATCGGAATTAAATACAAAAGGAACAATGCCGCCATAAGTACAAGAATAGAGATTCTTCTTACAGTCGGTGCTTTGAGCATTCCCTGTGAGACCAGTATTAGTTTCCGCTACACCTCAGCAGGTTCAGTTTTTTTCCTTGGACCTTCACAATGACGATGAAACACAGAAATGGCAACGGAATTAAATACAAAAGGCACAATGCCGCCTTAAGTACAAGAATAGAGACTCTTCTTACAGTCGGTGCTTTGAGCATTCCCTGTGAGACCAGTATTAGTTTCCGATAAACCACTGCAGGTTGAATGTATTCCTTGGAACTTCACATTGACGATGAAACACAGAAATCGCATCGGAATTAAATACAAATGGCACAATGCCGCCTTAAGTACAAGAATAGAGACTCTTCTTACAGTCGGTGCTTTGGGCATTCCCTGTGAGACCAGTATTAGTTTCTGATACACCACTGCAGGTTGAATGTATTCCTTGGTTCTTCACATTGACGATGAAACACAGAAATGGCATCGGAATTAAATACAAAAGGCACAATGCCGCCTTAAGTACAAGAATAGAGACTCTTCTTACAATCGGTGCTTTGAGCATTCCCTGTGAGGCCAGTATTAGTTTCCGATGCACCACTGCAGGTTCAATGTATTCCTTGGACTTTCACATTGATGATGAAACACAGAAATGGCATCGGAATTAAATACAAAAGGCACAATGCCGCCTTAAGTACAAGAATAGAGCCTCTTCTTACAGTCGGTGCTTTGAGCATTCCCTGTGAGACCAGTATTAGTTTCCGCTACACCTCTGCAGGTTCAATGTATTCCTTGGACCTTCACATTGACGATGATACACAGAAATCGCATCGGAATTAAATACAAAAGGCACAATGCCGCCTTAAGTACAAGAATAGAGACTCTTCTTACAGTCGGTGATTTGAGCATTCCCTTTGAGACCAGTATTAGTTTCCCATACACCACTGCAGGTTTAATGTATTCCTTGGAACTTGACATTGACGATGAAACACATAAATCGCATCGAAATCAAATACAAAAGGCACAATGCCGCCTTAAGTACAAGAATAGAGACTCTTCTTACAGTCGGTGCTTTGAGCATTCCCTGTGAGACCATTATTAGCTTCCGATACACCTCTGCAGGTTCAGTTTATTCCTTGGACCTTCACATTGACGATGAAACACAGAAATGGCATCCGAATTAAATAAAAAAGGCACAATGCCGCCTTAAGTACAAGAATAGAGCCTCTTCTTACAGTCGGTGCTTTGAGCATTCCCTGTGAGACCAGTATTAGTTTCCGCTACACCTCTGCAGGTTCTTTTTATTCCTTGGACCTTCACATTGACGATGAAACACAGAAACGGCATCGGAATTAAATACAAAAGGCACAATGGCGCCATAAGTACAAGAATAGAGACTCTTCTTACAGTCGGTGCTTTGAGCATTACCAGTGAGACCATTAATAGTATCCGATACACCACTGCAGGTTAAATCTATTCCTTGGACATACACATTGACGATGAAACACAGAAATTACATCGGAATTAAATACAAAAGGAACAATGCCGCCTTAAGTACAAGAATAGAGATTCTTCTTACAGTCGATGCTTTGAGCATTCCCTGTGAGACCTGTATTAGTTTCCGCTACACCTCAGCAGGTTCAGTTTTTTTCCTTGGACCTTCACTTTGACGATGAAACACAGAAATGGCATCGGAATTAAATACAAAAGGCACAATGGCGCCATAAGTACAAGAATAGAGACTCTTCTTACAGTCGGTGCTTTGAGCATTCCCTGTGAGACCAGTATTAGTTTCCGCTACACCTCTGCAGGTTCTTTTTATTCCTTGGACCTTCACATTGACGATTAAACACAGAAATGGCATCGGAATTAAATACAAAAGGCACAATGGCGCCATAAGTACAAGAATAGAGACTCTTCTTACAGTCGGTGCTTTGGGCATTCCCTGTGAGACCAGTATTAGTTTCCGATACACCACTGCAGGTTGAATGTATTCCTTGGATCTTCACATTGACAATGAAACACAGAAATCGCATCGGAATTAAATACAAAACGCACAATGCCGCCATATGTACAGGAATAGAGACTCTTCTTACAGTCGGTGCTTTGAGCATTCCCTGTGAGACCAGTATTAGTTTCCGCTACACCTCTGCAGGTTCAATGTATTCCTTGGACCTTCACATTGACGATGATACACAGAAATCGCTTCGGAATTAAATACAAAAGGCACAATGCCGCCTTAAGTACAAGAATAGAGACTCTTCTTACAGTCGGTGCTTTAAGCATTCCCTTTGTGACCAGTATTAGTTTCCCACACACCACTGCAGGTTCAAAGTATTCCTTGGAACTTCACATTGACGATGAAACACAGAAATCGCATCGGAATCAAATACAAAAGGCACAATGCCGCCTTAAGTACAAGAATAGAGACTCTTCTTACAGTCGGTGCTTTGAGCATTCCCTGTGAGACCATTATTAGTTTCCGATACACCTCTGCAGGTTCAGTTTATTCCTTGGACCTTCACATTGACGATGAAACACAGAAATGGCATCGGAATTAAATACAAAAGGCACAATGCTGCCTTAAGTACAAGAATAGAGACTCTTCTTACACTCGGTGCTTTGAGCATTCCCTGTGAGACCAGTATTAGTTTCCGCTACACCTCTGCAGGTTCTTTTTATTCCTTGGACCTTCACATTGACGTTGAAACACAGAAATGGCATCGGAATTAAGTACAAAAGGCACAATGGCGCCATAAGTACAAGAATAGAGACTCTTCTTACAGTCGGTGCTTTGAGCATTCCCTGTGAGACCAGTAATAGTATCCGATACACCACTGCAGGTTCAATCTATTCCTTGGACATACACATTGACGATGAAACACAGAAATTACATCGGAATTAAATACAAAAGGAACAATGCCGCCATAAGTACAAGAATAGAGATTCTTCTTACAGTCGGTGCTTTGAGCATTCCCTGTGAGACCAGTATTAGTTTCCGCTACACCTCAGCAGGTTCAGTTTTTTTCCTTGGACCTTCACAATGACGATGAAACACAGAAATGGCAACGGAATTAAATACAAAAGGCATAATGCCGCCTTAAGTACAAGAATAGAGACTCTTCTTACAGTCGGTGCTTTGAGCATTCCCTGTGAGACCAGTATTAGTTTCCGATAAACCACTGCAGGTTGAATGTATTCCTTGGAACTTCACATTGACGATGAAACACAGAAATCGCATCGGAATTAAATACAAATGGCACAATGCCGCCTTAAGTACAAGAATAGAGACTCTTCTTACAGTCGGTGCTTTGAATATTCCCTGTAAGACCAGTATTAGTTTCCGCTACACCTCTGCAGGTTCAGTTTATTCCTTGGACCTTCACATTGACGATGAAACACAGAAATGGCATCGGAATTAAATACAAATGGCACAATGCCGCCTTAAGTACAAGAATAGAGACTCTTCTTACAGTCGGTGTTTTGAGCATTCCCTGTGAGACCAGTATTAGTTTCCGATACACCACTGCAGATTCAATGTATTCCTTGGACCTTCGCATTGATGATGAAACACAGAAATCGCATCGGAATTAAATACAAAAGGCACAATGCCGCCTTAAGTACAAGAATAGAGACTCTTCTTACAGTCGGTGATTTGAGCATTCCCTGTGAGACCAGTATTAGTTTCCGCTACACCTCTGCAGGTTCAGTTTATTCCTTGGACCTTCACATTGACGATGAAACACAGAAATGGCATCGTCATTAAATACAAAAGGCACAATGCCGCCTTAGGTACAAGAATAGAGACTCTTCTTACAGTCGGTGCTTTGGGCATTCCCTGTGAGACCAGTATTAGTTTCCGATACACCACTGCAGGTTGAATGTATTCCTTGGATCTTCACATTGACAATGAAACACAGAAATGGCATCGGAATTAAATACAAAACGCACAATGCCGCCATAAGTACAGAAATAGAGACTCTTCTTATTGTCGGTGCTTTGAGCATTCCCTGTGAGACCAGTATTAGTTTCCGCTACACCTCTGCAGGTTCAATGTATTCCTTGGACCATCACATTGATGATGATACACAGAAATCGCATCGGAATTAAATACAAAAGGCACAATGCCGCCTTAAGTGCAAGAATAGAGACTCTCCTTACAGTCGGTGCTTTGAGCATTCCCTTTGAGACCAGTATTAGTTTCCGATACACCACTGCAGGTTCAATGTATTCCTTGGAACTTCACATTGACGATGAAACACAGAAATCGCATCGGAGTCAAATACAAAAGGCACAATGCCGCCTTAAGTACAAGAATAGAGACTCTTCTAACAGTCGGTGCTTTGAGCATTCCCTGTGAGACCAGTATTAGTTTCCGATACACCTCTGCAGGTTCAGTTTATTCCTTGGACCTTCACATTGACGATGATACACAGAAATGGCATCGGAATAAAATACAAAAGGCACAATGCCCCCTTAAGTACACGAATAGAGACTTCTTACAGTCGGTGCTTTGAGCATTCCCTGTGAGACCAGTATTAGTTTCCGCTACACCTCAGCAGGTTCAGTTTATTCCTTGGACCTTCACATTGACGATGAAACACAGAAATGGCATCGGAATGAAATACAAAAGGCACAATGCCGCCGTAAGTACAAGAATAGAGACTCTTCTTACAGTCGGTGCTTTGAGCATTCCCTGTGAGACCAGTATTAGTTTCCGCCACACCTCAGCAGGTTCAGTTTATTCCTTGGACCTTCACATTGACGATGAAGCACAGAAATGGCATCGGAATTAAATACAAAAGGCACAATGGTGCCATAAGTACAAGAATAGAGACTCTTCTTACAGTCTGTGCTTTGAGCATTCCCTGTGAGACCAGTATTAGTTTCCGATACACCACTGCAGGTTCAATGTATTCCTTGGAACTTCACATTGACGATGAAACACAGAAATCGCATCGGAATTAAATACAAAAGGCACAATGCCGCCTTAAGTACAAGAATAGAGACTCTTCTTACAGTCGGTGCTTTGAGCATTCCCTGTGAGACCAGTATTAGATTCCGCTACACCTCTGCAGGTTCAGTTTATTCCTTGGACCTTCACATTGACGATGAAACAAAAAAATGGCATCGTAATTAAATACAAAAGGCACAATGCCGCCTTAAGTACAAGAATAGAGATTCTTCTTACAGTCGGTGCTTTGAGCATTCCCTGTGAGACCAGTATTAGTTTCCGCTACACCTCAGCAGGTTCAGTTTTTTTCCTTGGACCTTCACATTGACGATGAAACACAGAAATGGCATCGGAATTAAATACAAAAGGCACAATGCCGCCTTATGTACAAGAATAGAGACTCTTCTTACAGTCGGTGCTATGAGCATTCCCTGTGAGACCAGTATTAGTTTCCGCTACACCTCTGCAGGTTCAATGTATTCCTTGGACCATCACATTGACGATGATACACAGAAATCGCATCGGAATTAAATACAAAAGGCACAATGCCGCCTTATGTACAAGAATAGAGACTCTTCTTACAGTCGGTGCTTTGAACATTCCCTTTGAGACCAGTATTAGTTTCCGATACACCACTGCAGATTCAATGTATTCCTTGGAACTTCACATTGACGATGAAACACAGAAATCGCATCGGAGTCAAATACAAAAGGCACAATGCCGCCTTAAGTACAAGAATAGAGACTCTTCTTACAGTCGGTGCTTTGAGCATTCCCTGTGAGACCAGTATTAGTTTCCGATACACCTCTGCAGGTTCAGTTTATTCCTTGGACCTTCACATTGACGATGAAACACAGAAATGGCATCGGAATAAAATACAAAAGGCACAATGCCGCCTTAAGTACAAGAATAGAGATTCTTCTTACAATCGGTGCTTTGAGCATTCCCTGTTAGGCCAGTATTAGTTTCCGATGCACCACTGCAGGTTCAATGTATTCCTTGGACTTTCACATTGACGATGAAACACAGAAATGGCATCGGAATTAAATACAAAAGGCACAATGCCGCCTTAAGTACAAGAATAGAGCCTCTTCTTACAGTCGGTGCTTTGAGCATTCCCTGTGAGACCAGTATTAGTTTCCGATACACCACTGCAGGTTCAATGTATTCCTTGGAACTTCACATTGACGATGAAACACAGAAATCGCATCGGAATTAAATACAAAAGGCACAATGCCCCCTTAAGTACAAGAATAGAGACTCTTCTTACAGTCCGTGCTATGAGCATTCCCTGTGAGACCAGTATTAGTTTCCGCCACACCTCTGCAGGTTCAGTTTATTCCTTGGACCTTCACATTGACGATGAAACACAGAAATAGCATCGGAATTAAATTCAAATGGCACAATGCCGCCTTAAGTACTGGAATAGAGACTCTTCTTACAGTCGGGACTGAGCATTCTCTGTCAGACCAGTATTAGTTTCCCCTACACCTCTGCAGGTTCAATGTATTCCTTGGACCTTCACATTGACGATGATACACAGAAATTACATCGGAATTAAATACAAAAGGAACAATGCCGCCTTAAGTACAAGAATAGAGATTCTTCTTACAGTCGGTGCTTTGAGCATTCCCTGTGAGACCAGTAATAGTATCCGATACACCACTGCAGGTTCAATCTATTCCTTGGGCATACACATTGACGATGAAACACAGAAATTACATCGGAATTAAATACAAAAGGAACAATGCCGCCTTAAGTACAAGAATAGAGATTCTTCTTACAGTCGGTGCTTTGAGCATTCCCTGTGAGACCAGTATTAGTTTCCGCTACACCTCAGCAGGTTCAGTTTTTTTCCTTAGACCTTCACAATGACGATGGAACACAGAAATGGCAACGGAATTAAATACAAAAGGCACAATGCCGCCTTAAGTACAAGAATAGAGACTCTTCTTACAGTCGGTGCTTTGAGCATTCCCTGTGAGACCAGTATTAGTTTCCGATAAACCACTGCAGGTTGAATGTATTCCTTGGAACTTCACATTGACGATGAAACACAGAAATCGCATCGGAATTACATACAAATGGCACAATGCCGCCTTAAGTACAAGAATAGAGACTCTTCTTACAGTCGGTGCTTTGAATATTCCCTGTATGACCAGTATTAGTTTCCGCTACACCTCTGCAGGTTCAGTTTATTCCTTGGACCTTCACATTGACGATGAAACACAGAAATGGCATCGGAATTAAATACAAATGGCACAATGCCGCCTTAAGTACAAGAATAGAGACTCTTCTTACAGTCGGTGTTTTGAGCATTCCCTGTGAGACCAGTATTAGTTTCCGATACACCACTGCAGATTCAATGTATTCCTTGGACCTTCGCATTGATGATGAAACACAGAAATCGCATCGGAATTAAATACAAAAGGCACAATGCCGCCTTAAGTACAAGAATAGAGACTCTTCTTACAGTCGGTGATTTGAGCATTCCCTGTGAGACCAGTATTAGTTTCCGCTACACCTCTGCAGGTTCAGTTTATTCCTTGGACCTTCACATTGACGATGAAACACAGAAATGGCATCGTCATTAAATACAAAAGGCACAATGCCGCCTTAGGTACAGGAATAGAGACTCTTCTTACAGTCGGTGCTTTGGGCATTCCCTGTGAGACCAGTATTAGTTTCCGATACACCACTGCAGGTTGAATGTATTCCTTGGATCTTCACATTGACAATGAAACACAGAAATCGCATCGGAATTAAATACAAAACGCACAATGCCGCCATAAGTACAGAGATAGAGACTCTTCTTATAGTCGGTGCTTTGAGCATTCCCTGTGAGACCAGTATTAGTTTCCGCTACACCTCTGCAGGTTCAATGTATTCCTTGGACCATCACATTGATGATGATACACAGAAATCGCATCGGAATTAAATACAAAAGGCACAATGCCGCCTTAAGTACAAGAATAGAGACTCTCCTTACAGTCGGTGCTTTGAGCATTCCCTTTGAGACCAGTATTAGTTTCCGATACACCACTGCAGGTTCAATGTATTCCTTGGAACTTCACATTGACGATGAAACACAGAAATCGCATCGGAGTCAAATACAAAAGGCACAATGCCGCCTTAAGTACAAGAATAGAGACTCTTCTAACAAACGGTGCTTTGAGCATTAGCTGTGAGACCAGTATTAGTTTCCGATACACCTCTGCAGGTTCAGTTTATTCCTTGGACCTTCACATTGACGATGATACACAGAAATGGCATCGGAATAAAATACAAAAGGCACAATGCCCCCTTAAGTACACGAATAGAGACTCTTCTTACAGTCGGTGCCTTGAGCATTCCCTGTGAGACCAGTATTAGTTTCCGCTACACCTCAGCAGGTTCAGTTTATTCCTTGGACCTTCACATTGACGATGAAGCACAGAAATGGCATCGGAATTAAATACAAAAGGCACAATGGTGCCATAAGTACAAGAATAGAGACTCTTCTTACAGTCTGTGCTTTGAGCATTCCCTGTGAGACCAGTATTAGTTTCCGATACACCACTGCAGGTTCAATGTATTCCTTGGAACTTCACATTGACGATGAAACACAGAAATCGCATCGGAATTAAATACAAAAGGTACAATGCCGCCTTAAGTACAAGAATAGAGACTCTTCTTACAGTCGGTGCTTTGAGCATTCCCTGTGAGACCAGTATTAGATTCCGCTACACCTCTGCAGGTTCAGTTTATTCCTTGGACCTTCACATTGACGATGAAACAAAAAAATGGCATCGTAATTAAATACAAAAGGCACAATGCCGCCTTAAGTACAAGAATAGAGATTCTTCTTACAGTCGGTGCTTTGAGCATTCCCTGTGAGACCAGTATTAGTTTCCGCTACACCTCAGCAGGTTCAGTTTTTTTCCTTGGACCTTCACATTGACGATGGAACACAGAAATGGCATCGGAATTAAATACAAAAGGCACAATGCCGCCTTATGTACAAGAATAGAGACTCTTCTTACAGTCGGTGCTTTGAGCATTCCCTGTGAGACCAGTATTAGTTTCCGCTACACCTCTGCAGGTTCAATGTATTCCTTGGACCATCACATTGACGATGATACACAGAAATCGCATCGGAATTAAATACAAAAGGCACAATGCCGCCTTATGTACAAGAATAGAGACTCTTCTTACAGTCGGTGCTTTGAGCATTCCCTTTGAGACCAGTATTAGTTTCCGACACACCACTGCAGGTTCAATGTATTCCTTGGAACTTCACATTGACGATGAAACACAGAAATCGCATCGGAGTCAAATACAAAAGGCACAATGCCGCCTTAAGTACAAGAATAGAGACTCTTCTTACAGTCGGTGCTTTGAGCATTCCCTGTGAGACAAGTATTAGTTTCCGATACACCTCTGCAGGTTCAGTTTATTCCTTGGAACTTCACATTGACGATGAAACACAGAAATGGCATCGGAATAAAATACAAAAGGCACAATGCCGCCTTAAGTACAAGAATAGAGACTCTTCTTACAATCGGTGCTTTGAGCATTCCCTGTTAGGCCAGTATTAGTTTCCGATGCACCACTGCAGGTTCAATGTATTCCTTGGACTTTCACATTGACGATGAAACACAGAAATGGCATCGGAATTAAATACAAAAGGCACAATGCCGCCTTAAGTACAAGAATAGAGCCTCTTCTTACAGTCGGTGCTTTGAGCATTCCCTGTGAGACCAGTATTAGTTTCCGATACACCACTGCAGGTTCAATGTATTCCTTGGAACTTCACATTGACGATGAAACACAGAAATCGCATCGGAATTAAATACAAAAGGCACAATGCCCCCTTAAGTACAAGAATAGAGACTCTTCTTACAGTCCGTGCTATGAGCATTCCCTGTGAGACCAGTTTTAGTTTCCGCCACACCTCTGCAGGTTCAGTTTATTCCTTGGACCTTCACATTGACGATGAAACACAGAAATAGCATCGGAATTAAATTCAAATGGCACAATGCCGCCTTAAGTACTGGAATAGAGACTCTTCTTACAGTCGGGACTGAGCATTCTCTGTCAGACCAGTATTAGTTTCCCCTACACCTCTGCAGGTTCAATGTATTCCTTGGACCTTCACGTTGACGATGATACACAGAAATTACATCGGAATTAAATTCAAAAGGAACAATGCCGCCTTAAGTACAAGAATAGAGATTCTTCTTACAGTCGGTGCTTTGAGCATTCCCTGTGAGACCAGTAATAGTATCCGATACACCACTGCAGGTTCAATCTATTCCTTGGACATACACATTGACGATGAAACACAGAAATTACATCGGAATTAAATACAAAAGGAACAATGCCGCCTTAAGTACAAGAATAGAGATTCTTCTTACAGTCGGTGCTTTGAGCATTCCCTGTGAGACCAGTATTAGTTTCCGCTACACCTCAGCAGGTTCAGTTTTTTTCCTTAGACCTTCACAATGACGATGAAACAAAGAAATCGCATCGGAATTAAATACAAAAGGCACAATGCTGCCTTAAGTACAAGAATAGAGACTCTTCTTACAGTCGGTGCTTTGAGCATTCCCTGTGAGACCAGTATTAGTTTCCGATAAACCACTGCATGTTGAATGTATTCCTTGGAACTTCACATTGACGATGAAACACAGAAATCGCATCGGAATTAAATACAAATGGCACAATGCCGCCTTAAAAACAAGAATAGAGACTCTTCTTACAGTCGGTGCTTTGAATATTCCCTGTAAGACCAGTATTAGTTTCCGCTACACCTCTGCAGGTTCAGTTTATTCCTTGGACCTTCACATTGACGATGAAACACAGAAATGGCATCGGAATTAAATATAAATGGCACAACGCCGCCTTAAGTACAAGAATAGAGACTCTTCTTACAGTCGGTGTTTTGAGCATTCCCTGTGAGACCAGTATTAGTTTCCGATACACCACTGCAGATTCAATGTATTCCTTGGACCTTCGCATTGATGATGAAACACAGAAATCGCATCGGAATTAAATACAAAAGGCACAATGCCGCCTTAAGTACAAGAATAGAGACTCATCTCACAGTCGGTGATTTGAGCATTCCCTGTGAGACCAGTATTAGTTTCCGCTACACCTCTGCAGGTTCAGTTTATTCCTTGGACCTTCACATTGACGATGAAACACAGAAATGGCATCGTCATTAAATACAAAAGGCACAATGCCGCCTTAGGTACAAGAATAGAGACTCTTCTTACAGTCGGTGCTTTGGGCATTCCCTGTGAGACCAGTATTAGTTTCCGATACACCACTGCAGGTTGAATGTATTCCTTGGATCTTCACATTGACAATGAAACACAGAAATCGCATCGGAATTAAATACAAAACGCACAATGCCGCCATAAGTACAGAAATAGAGACTCTTCTTATAGTCGGTGCTTTGAGCATTCCCTGTGAGACCAGTATTAGTTTCCGCTACACCTCTGCAGGTTCAATGTATTCCTTGGACCATCACATTGATGATGATACACAGAAATCGCATCGGAATTAAATACAAAAGGCACAATGCCGCCTTAAGTACAAGAATAGAGACTCTCCTTACAGTCGGTGCTTTGAGCATTCCCTTTGAGACCAGTATTAGTTTCCGATACACCACTGCAGGTTCAATGTATTCCTTGGAACTTCACATTGACGATGAAACACAGAAATCGCATCGGAGTCAAATACAAAAGGCACAATGCCGCCTTAAGTACAAGAATAGAGACTCTTCTAACAAACGGTGCTTTGAGCATTCCCTGTGAGACCAGTATTAGTTTCCGATACACCTCTGCAGGTTCAGTTTATTCCTTGGACCTTCACATTGACGATGATACACAGAAATGGCATCGGAATAAAATACAAAAGGCACAATGCCCCCTTAAGTACACGAATAGAGACTCTTCTTACAGTCGGTGCTTTGAGCATTCCCTGTGAGACCAGTATTAGTTTCCGCTACACCTCAGCAGGTTCAGTTTATTCCTTGGACCTTCACATTGACGATGAAACACAGAAATGGCATCGGAATGAAATACAAAAGGCACAATGCGCCTTAAGTACAAGAATAGAGACTCTTCTTACAGTCGGTGCTTTGAGCATTAGCTGTGAGACCAGTATTTGTTTCCGCTACACGTCTGCAGGTTCTTTTAATTCCTTGGACCTTCACATTGACGATGAAACACAGAAATCCCATCGGAATTAAATACAAAAGGCACAATGCCGCCTTAAGTACAAGAATAGAGACTCTTCTTACAGTCGGTGCTTTGAGCATTCCCTGTGAGACCAGTATTAGTTTCCGCCACACCTCAGCAGGTTCAGATTATTCCTTGGACCTTCACATTGACGATGAAGCACAGAAATGGCATCGGAATTAAATACAAAAGGCACAATGGTGCCATAAGTACAAGAATAGAGACTCTTCTTACAGTCTGTGCTTTGAGCATTCCCTGTGAGACCAGTATTAGTTTCCGATACACCACTGCAGGTTCAATGTATTCCTTGGAACTTCACATTGACGATGAAACACAGAAATCGCATCGGAATTAAATACAAAAGGCACAATGCCGCCTTAAGTACAAGAATAGAGACTCTTCTTACAGTCGGTGCTTTGAGCATTCCCTGTGAGACCAGTATTAGATTCCGCTACACCTCTGCAGGTTCAGTTTATTCCTTGGACCTTCACATTGACGATGAAACAAAAAAATGGCATCGTAATTAAATACAAAAGGCACAATGCCGCCTTAAGTACAAGAATAGAGATTCTTCTTACAGTCGGTGCTTTGAGCATTCCCTGTGAGACCAGTATTAGTTTCCGCTACACCTCAGCAGGTTCAGTTTTTTTCCTTGGACCTTCACATTGACGATGGAACACAGAAATGGCATCGGAATTAAATACAAAAGGCACAATGCCGCCTTATGTACAAGAATAGAGACTCTTCTTACAGTCGGTGCTTTGAGCATTCCCTGTGAGACCAGTATTAGTTTCCGCTACACCTCTGCAGGTTCAATGTATTCCTTGGACCATCACATTGACGATGATACACAGAAATCGCATCGGAATTAAATACAAAAGGCACAATGCCGCCTTATGTACAAGAATAGAGACTCTTCTTACAGTCGGTGCTTTGAGCATTCCCTTTGAGACCAGTATTAGTTTCCGATACACCACTGCAGGTTCAATGTATTCCTTGGAACTTCACATTGACGATGAAACACAGAAATCGCATCGGAGTCAAATACAAAAGGCACAATGCCGCCTTAAGTACAAGAATAGAGACTCTTCTTACAGTCGGTGCTTTGAGCATTCCCTGTGAGACAAGTATTAGTTTCCGATACACCTCTGCAGGTTCAGTTTATTCCTTGGAACTTCACATTGACGATGAAACACAGAAATGGCATCGGAATAAAATACAAAAGGCACAATGCCGCCTTAAGTACAAGAATAGAGACTCTTCTTACAATCGGTGCTTTGAGCATTCCCTGTTAGGCCAGTATTAGTTTCCGATGCACCACTGCAGGTTCAATGTATTCCTTGGACTTTCACATTGACGATGAAACACAGAAATGGCATCGGAATTAAATACAAAAGGCACAATGCCGCCTTCAGTACAAGAATAGAGCCTCTTCTTACAGTCGGTGCTTTGAGCATTCCCTGTGAGACCAGTATTAGTTTCCGATACACCACTGCAGGTTCAATGTATTCCTTGGAACTTCACATTGACGATGAAACACAGAAATCGCATCGGAATTAAATACAAAAGGCACAATGCCCCCTTAAGTACAAGAATAGAGACTCTTCTTACAGTCCGTGCTATGAGCATTCCCTGTGAGACCAGTATTAGTTTCCGCCACACCTCTGCAGGTTCAGTTTATTCCTTGGACATTCACATTGACGATGAAACACAGAAATAGCATCGGAATTAAATTCAAATGGCACAATGCCGCCTTAAGTACTGGAATAGAGACTCTTCTTACAGTCGGGACTGAGCATTCTCTGTCAGACCAGTATTAGTTTCCCCTACACCTCTGCAGGTTCAATGTATTCCTTGGACCTTCACATTGACGATGATACACAGAAAATACATCGGAATTAAATACAAAAGGAACAATGCCGCCTTAAGTACAAGAATAGAGATCCTTCTTACAGTCGGTGCTTTGAGCATTCCCTGTGAGACCAGTAATAGTATCCGATACACCACTGCAGGTTCAATCTATTCCTTGGACATACACATTGACGATGAAACACAGAAATTACATCGGAATTAAATACAAAAGGAACAATGCCGCCTTAAGTACAAGAATAGAGATTCTTCTTACAGTCGGTGCTTTGAGCATTCCCTGTGAGACCAGTATTAGTTTCCGCTACACCTCAGCAGGTTCAGTTTTTTTCCTTAGACCTTCACAATGACGATGGAACACAGAAATGGCAACGGAATTAAATACAAAAGGCACAATGCCGCCTTAAGTACAAGAATAGAGACTCTTCTTACAGTCGGTGCTTTGAGCATTCCCTGTGAGACCAGTATTAGTTTCCGATAAACCACTGCAGGTTGAATGTATTCCTTGGAACTTCACATTGACGATGAAACACAGAAATCGCATCGGAATTAAATACAAATGGCACAATGCCGCCTTAAAAACAAGAATAGAGACTCTTCTTACAGTCGGTGCTTTGAATATTCCCTGTAAGACCAGTATTAGTTTCCGCTACACCTCTGCAGGTTCAGTTTATTCCTTGGACCTTCACATTGACGATGAAACACAGAAATGGCATCGGAATTAAATACAAATGGCACAATGCCGCCTTAAGTACAAGAATAGAGACTCTTCTTACAGTCGGTGTTTTGAGCATTCCCTGTGAGACCAGTATTAGTTTCCGATACACCACTGCAGATTCAATGTATTCCTTGGACCTTCGCATTGATGATGAAACACAGAAATCGCATCGGAATTAAATACAAAAGGCACAATGCCGCCTTAAGTACAAGAATAGAGACTCATCTCACAGTCGGTGATTTGAGCATTCCCTGTGAGACCAGTATTAGTTTCCGCTACACCTCTGCAGGTTCAGTTTATTCCTTGGACCTTCACATTGACGATGAAACACAGAAATGGCATCGTCATTAAATACAAAAGGCACAATGCCGCCTTAGGTACAAGAATAGAGACTCTTCTTACAGTCGGTGCTTTGGGCATTCCCTGTGAGACCAGTATTAGTTTCCGATACACCACTGCAGGTTGAATGTATTCCTTGGATCTTCACATTGACAATGAAACACAGAAATCGCATCGGAATTAAATACAAAACGCACAATGCCGCCATAAGTACAGAAATAGAGACTCTTCTTATAGTCGGTGCTTTGAGCATTCCCTGTGAGACCAGTATTAGTTTCCGCTACACCTCTGCAGGTTCAATGTATTCCTTGGACCATCACATTGATGATGATACACAGAAATCGCATCGGAATTAAATACAAAAGGCACAATGCCGCCTTAAGTACAAGAATAGAGACTCTCCTTACAGTCGGTGCTTTGAGCATTCCCTTTGAGACCAGTATTAGTTTCCGATACACCACTGCAGGTTCAATGTATTCCTTGGAACTTCACATTGACGATGAAACACAGAAATCGCATCGGAGTCAAATACAAAAGGCACAATGCCGCCTTAAGTACAAGAATAGAGACTCTTCTAACAAACGGTGCTTTGAGCATTCCCTGTGAGACCAGTATTAGTTTCCGATACACCTCTGCAGGTTCAGTTTATTCCTTGGACCTTCACATTGACGATGATACACAGAAATGGCATCGGAATAAAATACAAAAGGCACAATGCCCCCTTAAGTACACGAATAGAGACTCTTCTTACAGTCGGTGCTTTGAGCATTCCCTGTGAGACCAGTATTAGTTTCCGCTACACCTCAGCAGGTTCAGTTTATTCCTTGGACCTTCACATTGACGATGAAACACAGAAATGGCATCGGAATGAAATACAAAAGGCACAATGCGCCTTAAGTACAAGAATAGAGACTCTTCTTACAGTCGGTGCTTTGAGCATTAGCTGTGAGACCAGTATTTGTTTCCGCTACACGTCTGCAGGTTCTTTTAATTCCTTGGACCTTCACATTGACGATGAAACACAGAAATCCCATCGGAATTAAATACAAAAGGCACAATGCCGCCTTAAGTACAAGAATAGAGACTCTTCTTACAGTCGGTGCTTTGAGCATTCCCTGTGAGACCAGTATTAGTTTCCGATACACCACTGCAGGTTCAATGTATTCCTTGGAACTTCACATTGACGATGAAACACAGAAATCGCATCGGAATTAAATACAAAAGGCACAATGCCGCCTTAAGTACAAGAATAGAGACTCTTCTTACAGTCGGTGCTTTGAGCATTCCCTGTGAGACCAGTATTAGATTCCGCTACACCTCTGCAGGTTCAGTTTATTCCTTGGACCTTCACATTGACGATGAAACAAAAAAATGGCATCGTAATTAAATACAAAAGGCACAATGCCGCCTTAAGTACAAGAATAGAGATTCTTCTTACAGTCGGTGCTTTGAGCATTCCCTGTGAGACCAGTATTAGTTTCCGCTACACCTCAGCAGGTTCAGTTTTTTTCCTTGGACCTTCACATTGACGATGAAACACAGAAATGGCATCGGAATTAAATACAAAAGGCACAATGCCGCCTTATGTACAAGAATAGAGACTCTTCTTACAGTCGGTGCTTTGAGCATTCCCTGTGAGACCAGTATTAGTTTCCGCTACACCTCTGCAGGTTCAATGTATTCCTTGGACCATCACATTGACGATGATACACAGAAATCGCATCGGAATTAAATACAAAAGGCACAATGCCGCCTTATGTACAAGAATAGAGACTCTTCTTACAGTCGGTGCTTTGAGCATTCCCTTTGAGACCAGTATTAGTTTCCGATACACCACTGCAGGTTCAATGTATTCCTTGGAACTTCACATTGACGATGAAACACAGAAATCGCATCGGAGTCAAATACAAAAGGCACAATGCCGCCTTAAGTACAAGAATAGAGACTCTTCTTACAGTCGGTGCTTTGAACATTCCCTGTGAGACCAGTATTAGTTTCCGATACACCTCTGCAGGTTCAGTTTATTCCTTGGACCTTCACATTGACGATGAAACACAGAAATGGCATCGGAATAAAATACAAAAGGCACAATGCCGCCTTAAGTACAAGAATAGAGACTCTTCTTACAATCGGTGCTTTGAGCATTCCCTGTTAGGCCAGTATTAGTTTCCGATGCACCACTGCAGGTTCAATGTATTCCTTGGACTTTCACATTGACGATGAAACACAGAAATGGCATCGGAATTAAATACAAAAGGCACAATGCCGCCTTAAGTACAAGAATAGAGCCTCTTCTTACAGTCGGTGCTTTGAGCATTCCCTGTGAGACCAGTATTAGTTTCCGATACACCACTGCAGGTTCAATGTATTCCTTGGAACTTCACATTGACGATAAAACACAGAAATCGCATCGGAATTAAATACAAAAGGCACAATGCCCCCTTAAGTACAAGAATAGAGACTCTTCTTACAGTCCGTGCTATGAGCATTCCCTGTGAGACCAGTATTAGTTTCCGCCACACCTCTGCAGGTTCAGTTTATTCCTTGGACCTTCACATTGACGATGAAACACAGAAATCGCATCGGAGTCAAATACAAAAGGCAAAATGCCGCCTTAAGTACAAGAATAGAGACTCTTCTAACAAACGGTGCTTTGAGCATTCCCTGTGAGACCAGTATAGTTTCCGATACACCTCTGCAGGTTCAGTTTATTCCTTGGACCTTCACATTGACGATGATACACAGAAATGGCATCGGAATAAAATACAAAAGGCACAATGCCCCCTTAAGTACACGAATAGAGACTCTTCTTACAGTCGGTGCTTTGAGCATTCCCTGTGAGACCAGTATTAGTTTCCGCTACACCTCAGCAGGTTCAGTTTATTCCTTGGACCTTCACATTGACGATGAAACACAGAAATGGCATCGGAATGAAATACAAAAGGCACAATGCGCCTTAAGTACAAGAATAGAGACTCTTCTTACAGTCGGTGCTTTGAGCATTAGCTGTGAGACCAGTATTTGTTTCCGCTACACGTCTGCAGGTTCTTTTAATTCCTTGGACCTTCACATTGACGATGAAACACAGAAATCCCATCGGAATTAAATACAAAAGGCACAATGCCGCCTTAAGTACAAGAATAGAGACTCTTCTTACAGTCGGTGCTTTGAGCATTCCCTGTGAGACCAGTATTAGTTTCCGCCACACCTCAGCAGGTTCAGATTATTCCTTGGACATTCACATTGACGATGAAGCACAGAAATGGCATCGGAATTAAATACAAAATGCACAATGGTGCCATAAGTACAAGAATAGAGACTCTTCTTACAGTCTGTGCTTTGAGCATTCCCTGTGAGACCAGTATTAGTTTCCGATACACCACTGCAGGTTCAATGTATTCCTTGGAACTTCACATTGACGATGAAACACAGAAATCGCATCGGAATTAAATACAAAAGGCACAATGCCGCCTTAAGTACGAGAATAGAGACTCTTCTTACAGTCGGTGCTTTGAGCATTCCCTGTGAGACCAGTATTAGATTCCGCTACACCTCTGCAGGTTCAGTTTATTCCTTGGACCTTCACATTGACGATGAAACAAAAAAATGGCATCGTAATTAAATACAAAAGGCACAATGCCGCCTTAAGTACAAGAATAGAGATTCTTCTTACAGTCGGTGCTTTGAGCATTCCCTGTGAGACCAGTATTAGTTTCCGCTACACCTCAGCAGGTTCAGTTTTTTTCCTTGGACCTTCACATTGACGATGAAACACAGAAATGGCATCGGAATTAAATACAAAAGGCACAATGCCGCCTTATGTACAAGAATAGAGACTCTTCTTACAGTCGGTGCTTTGAGCATTCCTTGTGCGACCAGTATTAGTTTCCGCTACACCTCTGCAGGTTCAATGTATTCCTTGGACCATCACATTGACGATGATACACAGAAATCGCATCGGAATTAAATACAAAAGGCACAATGCCGCCTTATGTACAAGAATAGAGACTCTTCTTACAGTCGGTGCTTTGAGCATTCCCTTTGAGACCAGTATTAGTTTCCGATACACCACTGCAGGTTCAATGTATTCCTTGGAACTTCACATTGACGATGAAACACAGAAATCGCATCGGAGTCAAATACAAAAGGCACAATGCCGCCTTAAGTACAAGAATAGAGACTCTTCTTACAGTCGGTGCTTTGAGCATTCCCTGTGAGACCAGTATTAGTTTCCGATACACCTCTGCAGGTTCAGTTTATTCCTTGGACCTTCACATTGACGATGAAACACAGAAATGGCATCGGAATAAAATACAAAAGGCACAATGCCGCCTTAAGTACAAGAATAGAGACTCTTCTTACAATCGGTGCTTTGAGCATTCCCTGTTAGGCCAGTATTAGTTTCCGATGCACCACTGCAGGTTCAATGTATTCCTTGGACTTTCACATTGACGATGAAACACAGAAATGGCATCGGAATTAAATACAAAAGGCACAATGCCGCCTTAAGTACAAGAATAGAGCCTCTTCTTACAGTCGGTGCTTTGAGCATTCCCTGTGAGACCAGTATTAGTTTCCGATACACCACTGCAGGTTCAATGTATTCCTTTTAACTTCACATTAACGATGAAACACAGAAATCGCATCGGAATTAAATACAAAAGGCACAATGCCCCCTTAAGTACAAGAATAGAGACTCTTCTTACAGTCCGTGCTATGAGCATTCCCTGTGAGACCAGTATTAGTTTCCGCCACACCTCTGCAGGTTCAGTTTATTCCTTGGACCTTCACATTGACGATGAAACACAGAAATAGCATCGGAATTAAATTCAAATGGCACAATGCCGCCTTAAGTACTGGAATAGAGACTCTTCTTACAGTCGGGACTGAGCATTCTCTGTCAGACCAGTATTAGTTTCCCCTACACCTCTGCAGGTTCAATGTATTCCTTGGACCTTCACATTGACGATGATACACAGAAATCGCATCGGAATTAAATACAAATGGCACAATGCCGCCTTAAGTACAAGAATAGAGACTCTTCTTACAGTCGGTGCTTTGAGCATTCCCTTTGAGACCAGTATTAGTTTCCGATTCACCACTGCAGGTTCAATGTATTCCTTGGAATTTCACATTGACGATGAAACACAGAAATCGCATGGGAATCAAATACAAAAGGCACAAAGCCGCCTTAAGTAAAAGAATAGAGACTCTTCTTACAGTCGGTGTTTTGAGCATTCCCTGTGAGACCAGTATTAGTTTCCGCTACACCTCTGCAGGTTCAGTTTATTCCTTGGACCTTCACATTGACGATGAAACACAGAAATGGCATCGGAATTAATACAAAAGGCACAATGCGCCTTAAGTACAAGAATAGAGACTCTTCTTATAGTCGGTGCTTTGAGCATTCCCTGTGAGACCAGTATTAGTTTCCGCTACACCTCTGCAGGTTCTTTTTATTCCTTGGACCTTCACATTGTCGATGAAACACAGAAATCCCATCGGAATTAAATACAAAAGGCACAATGCCGCCTTAAGTACAAGAATAGAGACTCTTCTTACAGTCGGTGCTTTGAGCATTCCCTGTGAGCCCAGTATTAGTTTCCGCTACACCTCTGCAGGTTCAGTTTATTCCTTGGACCTTCACATTGATGATGAAACGAAGAAATGGCATCGGAATTAAATACAAAAGGCACAATGCCGCCTTAAGTACAAGAATAGAGACTCTTCTTACAGTCGGTGCTTTGAGCATTCCCTGTGAGACCAGTATTAGTTTCCGATACACCACTGCAGGTTCAATGTATTAATTGGAACTTCACATTGACGATGAAACACAGAAATCGCATCGGAATTAAATACAAAAGGCACAATGCCGCCTTAAGTACAAGAATAGAGACTCTTCTTGCAGTCGGTGCTTTGAGCATTCCCTGTGAGACCAGTATTAGTTTCCGCCACACCTCTGCAGGTTCAGTTTATTCCTTGGACCTTCACATTGACGATGAAACTTTGAAATCGCATCGGAGTCAAATACAAAAGGCAAAATGCCGCCTTAAGTACAAGAATAGAGACTCTTCTAACAAACGGTGCTTTGAGCATTCCCTGTGAGACCAGTATAGTTTCCGATACACCTCTGCAGGTTCAGTTTATTCCTTGGACCTTCACATTGACGATGATACACAGAAATGGCATCGGAATAAAATACAAAAGGCACAATGCCCCCTTAAGTACACGAATAGAGACTCTTCTTACAGTCGGTGCTTTGAGCATTCCCTGTGAGACCAGTATTAGTTTCCGCTACACCTCAGCAGGTTCAGTTTATTCCTTGCACCTTCACATTGACGATGAAACACAGAAATGGCATCGGAATGAAATACAAAAGGCACAATGCGCCTTAAGTACAAGAATAGAGACTCTTCTTACAGTCGGTGCTTTGAGCATTAGCTGTGAGACCAGTATTTGTTTCCGCTACACGTCTGCAGGTTCTTTTAATTCCTTGGACCTTCACATTGACGATGATACACAGAAATCGCATCGGAATTAAATACAAAAGGCACAATGCCGCCTTAAGTACAAGAATAGAGACTCTTCTTACAGTCGGTGCTTTGAGCATTCCCTGTGAGACCAGTATTAGTTTCCGCCACACCTCAGCAGGTTCAGATTATTCCTTGGACATTCACATTGACGATGAAGCACAGAAATGGCATCGGAATTAAATACAAAATGCACAATGGTGCCATAAGTACAAGAATAGAGACTCTTCTTACAGTCTGTGCTTTGAGCATTCCCTGTGAGACCAGTATTAGTTTCCGATACACCACTGCAGGTTCAATGTATTCCTTGGAACTTCACATTGACGATGAAACACAGAAATCGCATCGGAATTAAATACAAAAGGCACAATGCCGCCTTAAGTACGAGAATAGAGACTCTTCTTACAGTCGGTGCTTTGAGCATTCCCTGTGAGACCAGTATTAGATTCCGCTACACCTCTGCAGGTTCAGTTTATTCCTTGGACCTTCACATTGACGATGAAACAAAAAAATGGCATCGTAATTAAATACAAAAGGCACAATGCCGCCTTAAGTACAAGAATAGAGATTCTTCTTACAGTCGGTGCTTTGAGCATTCCCTGTGAGACCAGTATTAGTTTCCGCTACACCTCAGCAGGTTCAGTTTTTTTCCTTGGACCTTCACATTGACGATGAAACACAGAAATGGCATCGGAATTAAATACAAAAGGCACAATGCCGCCTTATGTACAAGAATAGAGACTCTTCTTACAGTCGGTGCTTTGAGCATTCCCTGTGCGACCAGTATTAGTTTCCGCTACACCTCTGCAGGTTCAATGTATTCCTTGGACCATCACATTGACGATGATACACAGAAATCGCATCGGAATTAAATACAAAAGGCACAATGCCGCCTTATGTACAAGAATAGAGACTCTTCTTACAGTCGGTGCTTTGAGCATTCCCTTTGAGACCAGTATTAGTTTCCGATACACCACTGCAGGTTCAATGTATTCCTTGGAACTTCACATTGACGATGAAACACAGAAATCGCATCGGAGTCAAATACAAAAGGCACAATGCCGCCTTAAGTACAAGAATAGAGACTCTTCTTACAGTCGGTGCTTTGAGCATTCCCTGTGAGACCAGTATTAGTTTCCGATACACCTCTGCAGGTTCAGTTTATTCCTTGGACCTTCACATTGACGATGAAACACAGAAATGGCATCGGAATAAAATACAAAAGGCACAATGCCGCCTTAAGTACAAGAATAGAGACTCTTCTTACAATCGGTGCTTTGAGCATTCCCTGTTAGGCCAGTATTAGTTTCCGATGCACCACTTCAGGTTCAATGTATTCCTTGGACTTTCACATTGACGATGAAACACAGAAATGGCATCGGAATTAAATACAAAAGGCACAATGCCGCCTTAAGTACAAGAATAGAGCCTCTTCTTACAGTCGGTGCTTTGAGCATTCCCTGTGAGACCAGTATTAGTTTCCGATACACCACTGCAGGTTCAATGTATTCCTTGGAACTTCACATTGACGATGAAACACAGAAATCGCATCGGAATTAAATACAAAAGGCACAATGCCCCCTTAAGTACAAGAATAGAGACTCTTCTTACAGTCCGTGCTATGAGCATTCCCTGTGAGACCAGTATTAGTTTCCGCCACACCTCCGCAGGTTCAGTTTATTCCTTGGACCTTCGCATTGACGATGAAACACAGAAATAGCATCGGAATTAAATTCAAATGGCACAATGCCGCCTTAAGTACTGGAATAGAGACTCTTCTTACAGTCGGGACTGAGCATTCTCTGTCAGACCAGTATTAGTTTCCCCTACACCTCTGCAGGTTCAATGTATTCCTTGGACCTTCACATTGACGATGATACACAGAAATCGCATCGGAATTAAATACAAATGGCACAATGCCGCCTTAAGTACAAGAATAGAGACTCTTCTTACAGTCGGTGCTTTGAGCATTCCCTTTGAGACCAGTATTAGTTTCCGATTCACCACTGCAGGTTCAATGTATTCCTTGGAATTTCACATTGACGATGAAACACAGAAATCGCATGGGAATCAAATACAAAAGGCACAAAGCCGCCTTAAGTAAAAGAATAGAGACTCTTCTTACAGTCGGTGTTTTGAGCATTCCCTGTGAGACCAGTATTAGTTTCCGCTACACCTCTGCAGGTTCAGTTTATTCCTTGGACCTTCACATTGACGATGAAACACAGAAATGGCATCGGAATTAATACAAAAGGCACAATGCGCCTTAAGTACAAGAATAGAGACTCTTCTTATAGTCGGTGCTTTGAGCATTCCCTGTGAGACCAGTATTAGTTTCCGCTACACCTCTGCAGGTTCTTTTTATTCCTTGGACCTTCACATTGTCGATGAAACACAGAAATCCCATCGGAATTAAATACAAAAGGCACAATGCCGCCTTAAGTACAAGAATAGAGACTCTTCTTACAGTCGGTGCTTTGAGCATTCCCTGTGAGCCCAGTATTAGTTTCCGCTACACCTCTGCAGGTTCAGTTTATTCCTTGGACCTTCACATTGATGATGAAACGAAGAAATGGCATCGGAATTAAATACAAAAGGCACAATGCCGCCTTAAGTACAAGAATAGAGACTCTTCTTACAGTCGGTGCTTTGAGCATTCCCTGTGAGACCAGTATTAGTTTCCGATACACCACTGCAGGTTCAATGTATTAATTGGAACTTCACATTGACGATGAAACACAGAAATCGCATCGGAATTAAATACAAAAGGCACAATGCCGCCTTAAGTACAAGAATAGAGACTCTTCTTGCAGTCGGTGCTTTGAGCATTCCCTGTGAGACCAGTATTAATTTCCGCTACCCCTCTGCAGGTTCAGTTTATTCCTTGGACCTTCACATTGACGATGAAACACAGAAATGGCATCGGAATTAAATACAAAAGGCACAATGCCGCCTTAAGTACAAGAATAGAGACTCTTCTTACACCGGTGCTTTGAGCATTCCCTGTGGGACCAGTATTAGTTTCCGATACACCACTGCTGGTTCAATGTATTCCTTGGACCTTCGCATTGACGATGAAACACAGAAACCGCATCGGAATTAAATACAAAAGACACAATGCCGCCTTAAGTACAAGAATAGAGACTCTTCTTACAGTCGGTGATTTGAGCATTCCCTGTGAGACCAGTATTAGTTTCCGCTACAGCTCTGCAGGTTCAGTTTATTCCTTGGACCTTCACATTGACGATAAAACACAGAAATGGCATCGGAATTAAATACAAAAGGCACAATGCCGAGTTAAGTACAAGAATAGAGACTCTTCTTACAGTCGGTGCTTTGAGCATTCCCTGTGAGACCAGTATTAGTTTCCGCTACACCTCTGCAGGTTCAGTTTATTCTTTGGACCTTGACATAGACGATGAAACACAGAAATGGCATCGGAATTAAATACAAAAGGCACAATGCCGCCTTAAGTACAAGAATAGAGACTCTTCTTACAGTCGGTGCTTTGAGCATTCCCTGTGAGACCAGTATTAGTTTCCGATACACCACTGCCGGTTCAATGTACTCCTTGGAACTTCAAATTGACGATGAAACACAGAAATCGCTCGGAATTAAATACAAAAGCACAATGCCGATTTATGTACAAGAATAGAGAATCTTCTTACAGTCGGTGCTTTGAGCATTCCCTGTGAGACCAGTATTAGTTTCCGATACTCCTCTGCAGGTTCACTTTACGCCTTGGACCTTCACATTGACGATGAAACACAGAAATGGCATCGGAATTAAATACAAATGGCACAATGCCGCCTTAAGTACAAGAATAGAGACTCATTTAACAGTCGGTGCTTTGAGCATTCCCTGTGAGACCAGTATTAGTATCCGATACACCACAGCAGGTTCAATGTATTGCTTGGAACTTCACATTGACGATGAAACACAGAAATCGCATGGGAATCAAATACAAAAGGCACAATGCCTCCTTAAGTACAAGAATAGTGACTCTTCTTACAGTCGGTGCTTTGAGCATTCCCTGTGAGACCAGTATTAGTTTCCGATACTACTCTGCAGGTTCACTTTATTCCTTGGACCTTCAAATTGACGATGAAACACAGAAATGGCATCGGAATTAAATACAAAAGGCACAATGCCGCCTTAAGTACAAGAATAGAGACTCATCTTACAGTCGGTGCTTTGAGCATTCCCTGTGAGACCAGTATTAGTTTCCGCTACACCTGTGCAGGTTCAGATTATTCCTTGGACCTTCACATTGACGATGAAACACAGAAATGGCATCGGAAGTAAATACAAAAAGCACAATGCCGCCTTAAGTACAAGAATAGAGACTCTTCTTACCGTCGGTGCTTTGAGCATTCCCTGTGAGACCAGTATTAGTTTCCGCTACACCACTGCAGGTTCAGTTTATTCCTTAGACATACACATTGACGATGAAACACCGAAATGGCATCGTAATTAAATACAAAAGGCACAATACCGCCTTAAGTACAAGAATGGAGACTCTTCTCACAGTCGGTGCTTTGAGCATTCCCTGTGAGACCCGTATTAGTTTCCGCCACACCTCTGCAGGTGCAGTTTATTCCTTGGACCTTCACATTGACGATGAAACACAGAAATGGCATCGGAATTAAATACAAAAGGCACAATGCCGCCTTAAGTACAAGAATAGAGACTCTTCTTACAGTCAGTGCTTTGAGCATTCCCTGTGTGACCAGTATTAGTTTCCGCTACACCACTGCAGGTTCAATGTATTCCTTGGAACTTCACACTGACGATGAAACACAGAAATCGCATCGGAATCAAATACAAAAGGCACAATGCCGCCTTAAGTACAAGAATAGAGACTCTTCTTACAGTCGGTGCTTTGAGCATTCCCTGTGAGACCAGTATTAGTTTCCGATACACCACTGCAGGTTCAATGTATTCCTTGGACCTTCACATTGACGATGAAACACAGAAATCGCATCGGAATTAAATACAAAACGCACAATGCCGCCTTAAGTACAAGAATAGAGACTCTTCTTACAGTCGATGCTTTGAGCATTCCCTGTGAGACCAGTATTAGTTTCCGCTACACCTCTGCAGGTTCAATGTATTCCTTGGACCTTCACATTGACGATGATACACAGAAATCGCATCGGAATTAAGTACAAAAGGCTCAATGCCGCCTTAAGTACAAGAATAGAGACTCTCCTTACAGTCGGTGCTTTGAGCATTCCCTGTGAGACCAGTATTAGTTTCCGCTACACCTCTGCAGGTTCAGTATATTCCTTGGACCTTCACATTGACGATGAAACACAGAAATCGCATCGGAATTAAATACAAAAGGCACAATGCCACCTTAAGTACAAGAATAGAGACTCTTCTTACAGTCGGTGCTTTGAGCATTCCCTGTGAGACCAGTATTAGTTTCCGCTACATCTCTGCAGGTTCAATGCATTCCTTGGAACTTCACATTGACGATGAAACACAGAAATGGCATCGGAATTAAATACAAATAGCACAATGAAGCCTTAAGTACAAGAATAGAGACTCTTCTAACAGTCGGTGCTTTGAGCATTCCCTGTGAGACCAGTATTAGTTTCCGATACACCACTGCAGGTTCAATGTATTCCTTGGACCTTCACATTGACAATGAAACACAGAAATGGCATCGTAATTAAATACAAAAGGCACAATGCCGCCTTAAGTACAAGAATAGAGACTCTTTTTACAGTCGGTGCTTTGGGCATTCCTTGTAAGACCAGTATTAGTTTCCGATACACCACTGCAGGTTCAATGTATTCTATGGACTTCCACATTGACGATGAAACACAGAAATGGCATCGGAATTAAATACAAAAGACACAATACCGCCTTAAGTACAAGAATAGAGACTCTTCTTACAGTCGGTGCTATGAGCATTCCCTGTGAGACCAGTATTAGTTTCCGCCACACCTCTGCAGGTACAGTTTATTCCTTGGACCTTCACATTGACGATGAAACACAGAAATAGCATCGGAATTAAATACAAATGGCACAATGCCGCCTTAAGTACTGGAATAGAGACTCTTCTTACAGTCGGGACTTTGAGCATTCTCTGTCAGACCAGTATTAGTTTCCCCTACACCTCTGCAGGTTCAATGTATTCCTTGGAATTTCACATTGACGATGATACACAGAAATCACATCGGAATTAAATACCAATGGCACAATGCCGCCTTAAGTACAAGAATAGAGACTCTTCTTACAGTCGGTGCTTTGAGCATTCCCTTTGAGACCAGTATTAGTTTCCGATTCACCACTGCAGGTTCAATGTATTCCTTGGAATTTCACATTGACAACGAAACACAGAAATCGCATGGGAATCAAATACAAAAGGCACAAAGCCGCCTTAAGTAAAAGAATAGAGACTCTTCTTACAGTCGGTGTTTTGAGCATTCCCTGTGAGACCAGTATTAGTTTCCGCTACACCTCTGCAGGTTCAGTTTATTCCTTGGACCTTCACATTGACGATGAAACACAGAAATGGCATCGGAATTAAATACAAAAGGCACAATGCGCCTTAAGTACAAGAATAGAGACTCTTCTTATAGTCGGTGCTTTGAGCATTCCCTGTGAGACCAGTATTAGTTTCCGCTACACCTCTGCAGGTTCTTTTTATTCCTTGGAACTTCACATTGTCGATGAAACACAGAAATCCCATCGGAATTAAATACAAAAGGCACAATGCCGCCTTAAGTACAAGAATAGAGACTCTTCTTACAGTCGGTGCTTTGAGCATTCCCTGTGAGACCAGTATTAGTTTCCGCTACACCTCTGCAGGTTCAGTTTATTCCTTGGACCTTCACATTGATGATGAAACGAAGAAATGGCATCGGAATTAAATACAAAAGGCACAATGCCGCCTTAAGTACAAGAATAGAGACTCTTCTTACAGTCGGTGCTTTGAGCATTCCCTGTGAGACCAGTATTAGTTTCCGATACACCACTGCAGGTTCAATGTATTCCTTGGAACTTCACATTGACGATGAAACACAGAAATCGCATCGGAATTAAATACAAAAGGCACAATGCCGCCTTAAGTACAAGAATAGAGACTCTTCTTGCAGTCGGTGCTTTGAGCATTCCCTGTGAGACCAGTATTAATTTCCGCTACACCTCTGCAGGTTCAGTTTATTCCTTGGACCTTCACGTTGACGATGAAACACAGAAATGGCATCGGAATTAAATACAAAAGGCACAATGCCGCCTTAAGTACAAGAATAGAGACTCTTCTTACACCGGTGCTTTGAGCATTCCCTGTGAGACCAGTATTAGTTTCCGATACACCACTGCTGGTTCAATGTATTCCTTGGACCTTCGCATTGACGATGAAACACAGAAACCGCATCGGAATTAAATACAAAAGACACAATGCCGCCTTAAGTACAAGAATAGAGACTCTTCTTACAGTCGGTGATTTGAGCATTCCCTGTGAGACTAGTATTAGTTTCCGCTACACCTCTGCAGGTTCAGTTTATTCCTTGGACCTTCACATTGACGATAAAACACAGAAATGGCATCGGAATTAAATACAAAAGGCACAATGCCGCCTTAAGTACAAGAATAGAGACTCTTCTCACAGTCGGTGCTTTGAGCATTCCCTGTGAGACCAGTATTAGTTACCGCTACACCTCTGCACGTTCAGTTTATTCTTTGGACCTTCACATAGACGATGAAACACAGAAATGGCATCGGAATTAAATACAAAAGGCACAATGCCGCCTTAAGTACAAGAATAGAGACTCTTCTTACAGTCGGTGCTTTGAGCATTCCCTGTGAGACCAGTATTAGTTTCCGATACACCACTGCCGGTTCAATGTATTCCTTGGAACTTCAAATTGACGATGAAACACAGAAATCGCTCGGAATTAAATACAAAACCACAATGCCCATTTATGTACAAGAATAGAGAATCTTCTTACAGTCGGTGCTTTGAGCATTCCCTGTGAGACCAGTATTAGTTTCCGATACTCCTCTGCAGGTTCACTTTACTCCTTGGCCTTCACATTGACGATGAAACACAGAAATGGCATCGGAATTAAATACAAATGGCACAATGCCGCCTTAAGTACAAGAATAGCGACTCATTTAACAGTCGGTGCTTTGAGCATTCCCTGTGAGACCAGTATTAGTATCCGATACACCACAGCAGGTTCAATGTATTCCTTGGAACTTCACATTGACGATGAAACACAGAAATCGCATGGGAATCAAATACAAAAGGCACAATGCCTCCTTAAGTACAAGAATAGTGACTCTTCTTACAGTCGGTGCTTTGAGCATTCCCTGTGAGACCAGTATTAGTTTCCGATACTCCTCTTCAGGTTCACTTTATTCCTTGGACCTTCAAATTGACGATGAAGCACAGAAATGGCATCGGAATTAAATACAAAAGGCACAATGCCGCCTTAAGTACAAGAATAGAGACTCATCTTACAGTCGGTGCTTTGAGCATTCCCTGTGAGACCAGTATTAGTTTCCGCTACAACTCTGCAGGTTCAGATTATTCCTTGGACCTTCACATTGACGATGAAACACAGAAATGGCATCGGAAGTAAATACAAAAAGCACAATGCCGCCTTAAGTACAAGAATAGAGACTCTTCTTACCGTCGGTGCTTTGAGCATTCCCTGTGAGACCAGTATTAGTTTCCGCTACACCACTGCAGGTTCAGTTTATTCCTTAGACCTTCACATTGACGATGAATAACCGAAATGGCATCGTAATTAAATACAAAAGGCACAATGCCGCCTTAAGTACAAGAATGGAGACTCTTCTCACAGTCGGTGCTTTGAGCATTCCCTGTGAGACCCGTATTAGTTTCCGCCACACCTCTGCAGGTGCAGTTTATTCCTTGGACCTTCACATTGACGATGAAACACAGAAATGGCATCGGAATTAAATACAAAAGGCACAATGCCGCCTTAAGTACAAGAATAGAGACTCTTCTTACAGTCAGTGCTTTGAGCATTCCCTGTGAGACCAGTATTAGTTTCCGCTACACCACTGCAGGTTCAATGTATTCCTTGGAACTTCACACTGACGATGAAACACAGAAATCGCATCGGAATCAAATACAAAAGGCACAATGCCGCCTTAAGTACAAGAATAGAGACTCTTCTTACCGTCGGTGCTTTGAGCATTCCCTGTGAGACCAGTATTAGTTTCCGATACACCACTGCAGGTTCAATGTATTCCTTGGACCTTCACATTGACGATGAAACACAGAAATCGCATCAGAATTAAATACAAAACGCACAATGCCGCCTTAAGTACAAGAATAGAGACTCTTCTTACAGTCGATGCTTTGAGCATTCCCTGTGACCAGTATTAGTTTCCGCTACACCTCTGCAGGTTCAATGTATTCCTTGGACCTTCACATTGACGATGATACACAGAAATCGCATCGGAATTAAGTACAAAAGGCTCAATGCCGCCTTAAGTACAAGAATAGAGACTCTCCTTACAGTCGGTGCTTTGAGAATTCTTTGTGAGACCAGTATTAGTTTCCGCTACACCTCTGCAGGTTCAGTATATTCCTTGGACCTTCACATTGACGATGAAACACAGAAATGGCATCGGAATTAAATACAAAAAGCACAATGAAGCCTTAAGTACAAGAATAGAGACTCTTCTAACTGTCGGTGCTTTGAGCATTCCCTGTGAGACCAGTATTAGTTTCCGATACACCACTGCAGGTCAATGTATTCCTTGGACCTTCACATTGACAATGAAACACAGAAATGGCATCGTAATTAAATACAAAAGGCACAATGCCGCCTTAAGTACAAGAATAGAGACTCTTTTTACAGTCGGTGCTTTGGGCATTCCTTGTAAGACCAGTATTAGTTTCCGATACACCACTGCAGGTTCAATGTATTCTATGGACTTTCACATTGACGATGAAACACAGAAATGGCATCGGAATTCAATACAAAAGACACAATACCGCCTTAAGTACAAGAATAGTGACTCTTCTTGCAGTCGGTGCTTTGAGCATTCCATGTGAGACCAGTATTAGTTTCCGATACACCACTGCAGGTTCAATGTATTCCTTGGACCTTCGCATTGACGATGAAACACAGAAATCGCATCGGAATGAAATACAAAAGGCACAATGCCGCCTTACGTACAAGAATAGAGACTCTTCTTGCAGTCGGTGCTTTGAGCATTCCCTGTGAGACCAGTATTAGTGTCCGATACACCACTGCAGGTTCAATGTATTCCTTGGACCTTCACATTGACGATGAAACACAGAAATCGCATCGGAATTAAATACAAAACGCACAATGCCGCCTTATGTACAAGAATAGAGACTCTTCTTACAGTCGGCGATTTAAGCATTCCCTGTGAGACCAGTATTAGTTAACGCTACACCTCTGCAGGTTCAATGTATTCCTTGGACCTTCACATTGACGACGATACACAGAAATCGCATCGGAAATAAGTACAAAAGGCACAATGCCTCCTTAAGTACAAGAATAGAGACTCTTCTTACAGTCGGTGCTTTGAACATTCCCTGTGAGACCAGTATTAGTTACCGCTACACCTCTGCAGGTTCAATGTATTCCTTTGACCTTCACATTGACGATGATACACAGAAATCGCATCGGAAATAAGTACAAAAGGCACATTGCCGCCTTAAGTACAAGAATAGAGACTCTTCTTACAGCCGGTGATTTGAGCATTCCCTGTGAGCCCAGTATTAGTTTCCGATACACCACTGCAGAATCAATGTATTCCTTGGACCGTCACATTGACGATGAAACACAGAAATGGCATCGGAATTAAATACAAAAGGCACAATGCCGCCTTAAGTACAAGTATAGAGACTCTTCTTACAGTCGGTGCTTTGAGCATTCCATGTGAGACCAGTATTAGTTTCCGATACACCACTGCAGGTTCAATGTATTCCTTGGAACTTCACACTGACGATGAAACACAAAAATCGCATCGGAATCAAATACAAAAGGCACAATGCCGTCTTACGTACAAGAATAGAGACTCTTCTTACAGTCGGTGCTTTGAGCATTCCCTGTGAGACCAGTATTAGTTTCCGATATACCTCTGCAGGTTCAGTTTATTCCTTGGACCTTCACATTGACGATGAAACACAGAAATCGCATCGAAATTAAATACAAAAGGCACAATGCCGCCTTAAGTACAAGAATAGAGACTCTTCTTACAGTCGGTGCTTTCAGCATTCCCTGTGAGACCAGTATTAGTTTCCGCTACACCACTGCAGGTTCAATGTATTCCTTGGAACTTCACACTGACGATGAAACACAGAAATCGCATCGGAATCAAATACAAAAGGCACAATGCCGCCTTAAGTACAAGAATAGAGACTCTTCTTACAGTCGGTGCTTTGAGCATTCCCTGTGAGACCAGTATTAGTTTCCGATACACCACTGCAGGTTCAATGTATTCCTTGGACCTTCACATTGACGATGAAACACAGAAATCGCATCGGAATTAAATACAAAACGCACAATGCCGCCTTAAGTACAAGAATAGAGACTCTTCTTACAGTCGATGCTTTGAGCATTCCCTGTGAGACCAGTATTAGTTTCCGCTACACCTCTGCAGGTTCAATGTATTCCTTGGACCTTCACATTGACGATGATACACAGAAATCGCATCGGAATTAAGTACAAAAGGCTCAATGCCGCCTTAAGTACAAGAATAGAGACTCTCCTTACAGTCGGTGCTTTGAGCATTCCCTGTGAGACCAGTATTAGTTTCCGCTACACCTCTGCAGGTTCAGTATATTCCTTGGACCTTCACATTGACGATGAAACACAGAAATCGCATCGGAATTAAATACAAAAGGCACAATGCCACCTTAAGTACAAGAATAGAGACTCTTCTTACAGTCGGTGCTTTGAGCATTCCCTGTGAGACCAGTATTAGTTTCCGCTACACCTCTGCAGGTACAATGCATTCCTTGGAACTTCACATTGACGATGAAACACAGAAATGGCATCGGAATTAAATACAAAAAGCACAATGAAGCCTTAAGTACAAGAATAGAGACTCTTCTAACAGTCGGTGCTTTGAGCATTCCCTGTGAGACCAGTATTAGTTTCCGATACACCACTGCAGGTTCAATGTATTCCTTGGACCTTCACATTGACAATGATACACAGAAATGGCATCGTAATTAAATACAAAAGGCACAATGCCGCCTTAAGTACAAGAATAGAGACTCTTTTTACAGTCGGTGCTTTGGGCATTCCTTGTAAGACCAGTATTAGTTTCCGATACACCACTGCAGGTTCAATGTATTCTATGGACTTTCACATTGACGATGAAACACAGAAATGGCATCGGAATTAAATACAAAAGACACAATACCGCCTTAAGTACAAGAATAGAGACTCTTCTTACAGTCGGTGCTATGAGCATTCCCTGTGAGACCAGTATTAGTTTCCGCTACACCTCTGCAGGTTCAGTTTATTCCTTGGACCTTCACATTGACGATGAAACACAGAAATGGCATCGGAATTAAATACAAAAGGCACAATGCGCCTTAAGTACAAGAATAGAGACTCTTCTTATAGTCGGTGCTTTGAGCATTCCCTGTGAGACCAGTATTAGTTTCCGCTACACCTCTGCAGGTTCTTTTTATTCCTTGGACCTTCACATTGTCGATGAAACACAGAAATCCCATCGGAATTAAATAGAAAAGGCACAATGCCGCCTTAAGTACAAGAATAGAGACTCTTCTTACAGTCGGTGCTTTGAGCATTCCCTGTGAGACCAGTATTAGTTTCCGCTACACCTCTGCAGGTTCAGTTTATTCCTTGGACCTTCACATTGATGATGAAACGAAGAAATGGCATCGGAATTAAATACAAAAGGCACAATGCCGCCTTAAGTACAAGAATAGAGACTCTTCTTACAGTCGGTGCTTTGAGCATTCCCTGTGAGACCAGTATTAGTTTCCGATACACCACTGCAGGTTCAATGTATTCCTTGGAACTTCACATTGACGATGAAACACAGAAATCGCATCGGAATTAAATACAAAAGGCACAATGCCGCCTTAAGTACAAGAATAGAGACTCTTCTTGCAGTCGGTGCTTTGAGCATTCCCTGTGAGACCAGTATTAATTTCCGCTACACCTCTGCAGGTTCAGTTTATTCCTTGGACCTTCACATTGACGATGAAACACAGAAATGGCATCGGAATTAAATACAAAAGGCACAATGCCGCCTTAAGTACAAGAATAGAGACTCTTCTTACACCGGTGCTTTGAGCATTCCCTGTGAGACCAGTATTAGTTTCCGATACACCACTGCTGGTTCAATGTATTCCTTGGACCTTCGCATTGACGATGAAACACAGAAACCGCATCGGAATTAAATACAAAAGACACAATGCCGCCTTAAGTACAAGAATAGAGACTCTTCTTACAGTCGGTGATTTGAGCATTCCCTGTGAGACCAATATTAGTTACCGCTACACCTCTGCAGGTTCAGTTTATTCCTTGGACCTTCACATTGACGATAAAACACAGAAATGGCATCGGAATTAAATACAAAAGGCACAATGCGGCCTTAAGTACAAGAATAGAGACTCTTCTTACAGTCGGTGCTTTGAGCATTCCCTGTGAGACCAGTATTAGTTTCCGCTACACCTCTGCAGGTTCAGTTTATTCTTTGGACCTTCACATAGACGATGAAACACAGAAATGGCATCGGAATTAAATACAAAAGGCACAATGCCGCCTTAAGTACAAGAATAGAGACTCTTCTTACAGTCGGTGCTTTGAGCTTTCCCTGTGAGACCAGTATTAGTTTCCGATACACCACTGCCGGTTCAATGTATTCCTTGGAACTTCAAATTGACGATGAAACACAGAAATCGCTCGGAATTAAATACAAAACCACAATGCCCATTTATGTACAAGAATAGAGAATCTTCTTACAGTCGGTGCTTTGAGCATTCCCTGTGAGACCAGTATTAGTTTCCGATACTCCTCTGCAGGTTCACTTTACTCCTTGGCCTTCACATTGACGATGAAACACAGAAATGGCATCGGAATTAAATACAAATGGCACAATGCCGCCTTAAGTACAAGAATAGCGACTCATTTAACAGTCGGTGCTTTGAGCATTCCCTGTGAGACCAGTATTAGTATCCGATACACCACAGCAGGTTCAATGTATTCCTTGGAACTTCACATTGACGATGAAACACAGAAATCGCATGGGAATCAAATACAAAAGGCACAATGCCTCCTTAAGTACAAGAATAGTGACTCTTCTTACAGTCGGTGCTTTGAGCATTCCCTGTGAGACCAGTATTAGTTTCCGATACTCCTCTGCAGGTTCACTTTATTCCTTGGACCTTCAAATTGACGATGAAGCACAGAAATGGCATCGGAATTAAATACAAAAGGCACAATGCCGCCTTAAGTACAAGAATAGAGACTCATCTTACAGTCGGTGCTTTGAGCATTCCCTGTGAGACCAGTATTAGTTTCCGCTACAACTCTGCAGGTTCAGATTATTCCTTGGACCTTCACATTGACGATGAAACACAGAAATGGCATCGGAAGTAAATACAAAAAGCACAATGCCGCATTAAGTACAAGAATAGAGACTCTTCTTACCGTCGGTGCTTTGAGCATTCCCTGTGAGACCAGTATTAGTTTCCGCTACACCACTGCAGGTTCAGTTTATTCCTTAGACCTTCACATTGACGATGAATAACCGAAATGGCATCGTAATTAAATACAAAAGGCACAATGCCGCCTTAAGTACAAGAATGGAGACTCTTCTCACAGTCGGTGCTTTGAGCATTCCCTGTGAGACCCGTATTAGTTTCCGCCACACCTCTGCAGGTGCAGTTTATTCCTTGGACCTTCACATTGACGATGAAACACAGAAATGGCATCGGAATTAAATACAAAAGGCACAATGCCGCCTTAAGTACAAGAATAGAGACTCTTCTTACAGTCAGTGCTTTGAGCATTCCCTGTGAGACCAGTATTAGTTTCCGCTACACCACTGCAGGTTCAATGTATTCCTTGGAACTTCACACTGACGATGAAACACAGAAATCGCATCGGAATCAAATACAAAAGGCACAATGCCGCCTTAAGTACAAGAATAGAGACTCTTCTTACAGTCGGTGCTTTGAGCATTCCCTGTGAGACCAGTATTAGTTTCCGATACACCACTGCAGGTTCAATGTATTCCTTGGACCTTCACATTGACGATGAAACACAGAAATCGCATCGGAATTAAATACAAAACGCACAATGCCGCCTTAAGTACAAGAATAGAGACTCTTCTTACAGTCGATGCTTTGAGCATTCCCTGTGAGACCAGTATTAGTTTCCGCTACACCTCTGCAGGTTCAATGTATTCCTTGGACCTTCACATTGACGATGATACACAGAAATCGCATCGGAATTAAGTACAAAAGGCTCAATGCCGCCTTAAGTACAAGAATAGAGACTCTCCTTACAGTCGGTGCTTTGAGCATTCCCTGTGAGACCAGTATTAGTTTCCGCTACACCTCTGCAGGTTCAGTATATTCCTTGGACCTTCACATTGACGATGAAACACAGAAATGGCATCGGAATTAAATACAAAAAGCACAATGAAGCCTTAAGTACAAGAATAGAGACTCTTCTAACTGTCGGTGCTTTGAGCATTCCCTGTGAGACCAGTATTAGTTTCCGATACACCACTGCAGGTCAATGTATTCCTTGGACCTTCACATTGACAATGAAACACAGAAATGGCATCGTAATTAAATACAAAAGGCACAATGCCGCCTTAAGTACAAGAATAGAGACTCTTTTTACAGTCGGTGCTTTGGGCATTCCTTGTAAGACCAGTATTAGTTTCCGATACACCACTGCAGGTTCAATGTATTCTATGGACTTTCACATTGACGATGAAACACAGAAATGGCATCGGAATTAAATACAAAAGACACAATACCGCCTTAAGTACAAGAATAGTGACTCTTCTTGCAGTCGGTGCTTTGAGCATTCCATGTGAGACCAGTATTAGTTTCCGATACACCACTGCAGGTTCAATGTATTCCTTGGACCTTCGCATTGACGATGAAACACAGAAATCGCATCGGAATGAAATACAAAAGGCACAATGCCGCCTTAAGTACAAGAATAGAGACTCTTCTTGCAGTCGGTGCTTTGAGCATTCCCTGTGAGACCAGTATTAGTGTCCGATACACCACTGCAGGTTCAATGTATTCCTTGGACCTTCACATTGACGATGAAACACAGAAATCGCATCGGAATTAAATACAAAACGCACAATGCCGCCTTATGTACAGGAATAGAGACTCTTCTTACAGTCGGTGATTTAAGCATTCCCTGTGAGACCAGTATTAGTTACCGCTACACCTCTGCAGGTTCAATGTATTCCTTGGACCTTCACATTGACGATGATACACAGAAATCGCATCGGAAATAAGTACAAAAGGCACAATGCCGCCTTAAGTACAAGAATAGAGACTCTTCTTACAGTCGGTGCTTTGAACATTCCCTGTGAGACCAGTATTAGTTTCCGCTACACCTCTGCAGGTTCAGTATATTCCTTGGACCTTCACATTGACGATGAAACACAGAAATGGCATCGGAATTAAATACAAAAGGCACAATGCCGCCTTAAGTACAAGAATAGAGACTCTTCTTGCAGTCGGTGCTTTGAGCATTCCCTGTGAGACCAGTATCAGTTTCCGATACACCACTGCAGGTTCAATGTATTACTTGGACCTTCACATTGACGATGAAACACAGAAATCGCATCGGCATTAAATACCAAACGCTAAATGCCGCCTTATGTACAAGAATAGAGACTCTTCTTACAGTCGGTGCTTTGAGCATTCCCTGTGAGACCAGTATTAGTTACCGCTACACCTCTGCAGGTTCAATGTATTCCTTGGACCTTCACATTGACGATGATACACAGAAATCGCATCGGAAATAAGTACAAAAGGCACATTGCCGCCTTAAGTACAAGAATAGAGACTCTTCTTACAGCCGGTGATTTGAGCATTCCCTGTGAGCCCAGTATTAGTTTCCGATACACCACTGCAGGTTCAATGTATTCCTTGGACCGTCACATTGACGATGAAACACAGAAATGGCATCGGAATTAAATACGAAAGGCACAATGCCGCCTTAAGTACAAGTATAGAGACTCTTCTTACAGTCGGTGCTTTGAGCATTCCATGTGAGACCAGTATTAGTTTCCGATACACCACTGCAGGTTCAATGTATTCCTTGGAACTTCACACTGACGATGAAACACAAAAATCGCATCGGAATCAAATACAAAAGGCACAATGCCGTCTTACGTACAAGAATAGAGACTCTTCTTACAGTCGGTGCTTTGAGCATTCCCTGTGAGACCAGTATTAGTTTCCGATACACCTCTGCAGGTTCAGTTTATTCCTTGGACCTTCACATTGACGATGAAACACAGAAATCGCATCGAAATTAAATACAAAAGGCACAATGCCGCCTTAAGTACAAGAATAGAGACTCTTCTTACAGTCGGTGCTTTCAGCATTCCCTGTGAGACCAGTATTAGTTTCCGATACACCACTGCAGGTTCAATGTATTCCTTGGACCTTCACATTGACGATGAAACACAGAAATCGCATCGGAATTAAATACAAAACGCACAATGCCGCCTTAAGTACAAGAATAGAGACTCTTCTTACAGTCGATGCTTTGAGCATTCCCTGTGAGACCAGTATTAGTTTCCGCTACACCTCTGCAGGTTCAATGTATTCCTTGGACCTTCACATTGACGATGATACACAGAAATCGCATCGGAATTAAGTACAAAAGGCACAATGCCGCCTTAAGTACAAGAATAGAGACTCTCCTTACAGCCGGTGCTTTGAGCATTCCCTGTGAGACCAGTATTAGTTTCCGCTACACCTCTGCAGGTTCAGTATATTCCTTGGACCTTCACATTGACGATGAAACACAGAAATCGCATCGGCATTAAATACAAAAGGCACAATGCCACCTTAAGTACAAGAATAGAGACTCTTCTTACAGTCGGTGCTTTGAGCATTCATTGTGAGACCAGTATTACTTTCCGCTACACCTCTGCAGGTTCAATGTATTCCTTGGAACTTCAAGTTGACGATGAAACACAGAAATGGCATCGGAATTAAATACAAAAAGCACAATGAAGCCTTAAGTACAAGAATAGAGACTCTTCTAACAGTCGGTGCTTTGAGCATTCCCTGTGAGACCAGTATTAGTTTCCGATACACCACTGCAGGTTCAATGTATTCCTTGGACCTTCACATTGACAATGAAACACAGATATGGCATCGGAATTAAATACAAAAAGCACAATGCCGCCTTAAGTACAAGAATAGAGACTCTTCTTGCAGTCGGTGCTTTGAGCATTCCATGTGAGACCAGTATTAGTTTCCGATACACCACTGCAGGTTCAATGTATCCCTTGGACCTTCGCATTGACGATGAATCACAGAAATCGCATCGGAATTAAATACAAAATGCACAATGCCGCCTTAAGTACAAGAATAGAGACTCATCTTACAGTCGGTGCTTTGAGCATTCCCTGTCAGACCAGTATTAGTTTCCGATACTCCTCTGCAGGTTCAGTTTATTCCTTGGACCTTCACATTGACGATGAAACACAGAAATGGCATCGGAATTAAATACAAAACGCACAATGCCGCCTTAAGTACAAGAATAGAGCCTCTTCTTACAGTCGGTGCTTTGAGCATTCCCTGTGAGACCAGTATTAGTTTCCGATACACCACTGCAGGTTCAATGTATTCCTTGGACCTTCACATTGACGATGAAACACAGAAATCGCATCGGAATTAAATACAAAAGGCACAATGCCGCCTTAAGTACAAGAATAGAGACTCTTCTTACAGTCGGTGCTTTGAGCATTCCCTGTGAGACAAGTATTAGTTTCCGATACACCTCTGCAGGTTCAGATTATTCCTTGGACCTTCACATTGACGATGAAACACAGAAATGGCATCGGAAGTAAATACAAAAGGCACAATGCCGCCTTAAGTACAAGAATAGAGACTCTTCTTACCGTCGGTGCTTTGAACATTCCCTGTGAGACCAGTATTAGTTTCCGCTACACCACTGCAGGTTCAGTTTATTCCTTAGACCTTCACATTGACGATGAAACACCGAAATGGCATCGGCATTAAGTACAAAAGGCACAGTGCCGCCTTAAGTACAAGAATGGAGACTCTTCTTACAGTCGGTGCTTTGAGCATTCCCTGTGAGACCCGTATTAGTTTCCGCTACACCTCTGCAGGTGCAGTTTATTCCTTGGACCTTCACATTGACGATGAAACACAGAAATGGCATCGGAATTAAATACAAAAGGCACAATGCCGCCTTAAGTACAAGGATAGAGACTCTTCTTACAGTCGGTGCTTTGAGCATTCCCTGTGAGACCAGTATTAGTTTCCGATACACCACTGCAGGTTCAATGTATTCCTTGGAACTTCACACTGACGATGAAACACAGAAATCGCATCGGAATGAAATACAAAAGGCACAATGCCGCCTTAAGTACAAGAATAGAGACTCTTCTTGCAGTCGGTGCTTTGAGCATTCCCTGTGAGACCAGTATTAGTTTCCGATACACCACTGCAGATTCAATGTATTCATTGGACCTTCACATTGACGATGAAACACAGAAATCGCATCGGAAATAAGTACAAAAGGCACAATGCCGCCTTACATACAAGAATAGAGACTCTTCTTACAGTCGGTGCTTTGAACATTCCCTGTGAGACCAGTATTAGTTTCCGCTACACCTCTGCAGGTTCAGTATGTTCCTTGGACCTTCACATTGACGATGAAACACAGAAATGGCATCGGAATTAAATACAAAAGGCACAATGCCGCCTTAAGTACAAGAATAGAGACTCTACTTACAGTCGATGCTTTGAGCATTCCCTGTGAGACCAGTATTAGTTTCCGCTACACCTCTGCAGGTTCAGTTTATTCCTTGGACCTTCACATTGACGATGAAACACAGAAATGGCATCGGAATTAAATACAAAAGGCACCATGCCGCCTTCAGTACAAGAATAGTGACTCTTCTTACAGTCGTTGCTTTGAGCATTCCCTGTGAGACCAGTATTAGTTTTCGATACACCACTGCAGGTTCCATGTATTACTTGGAACTTCACACTGACGATGAAACACAGAAATCGCATCGGAATCAAATACAAATGGCGCAATGCCGCCTTAAGTACTAGGATAGAGACTCTTCTTACAGTCGGTGCTTTGAGCATTCCCTGTGAGACCAGTATTAGTTTCCGATACACCACTGCAGGTTCAATGTATTCCTTGGAACTTCACACTGACGATGAAACACAAAAATCGCATCGAAATGAAATACAAAAGGCACAATGCCGCCTTAAGTACAAGAATAGAGACTCTTCTTGCAGTCGGTGCTTTGAGCATTCCCTGTGAGACCAGTATTAGTTTCCGATACACCACTGCAGGTTCAATGTATTCCTTGGACCTTCACATTGACGATGAAACACAGAAATCGCATCGGAATTAAATACAAAACGCACAATGCCGCCTTATGTACAAGAATAGAGACTCTTCTTTCAGTCGGTGCTTTGAGCATTCCCTGTGAGACCAGTATTAGTTACCGCTACACCTCTGCAGGTTCAATGTATTCCTTGGGCCTTCACATTGACGATGATACACAGAAATCGCATCGGAAATAAGTACAAAAGGCACAATGCCGCCTTAAGTACAAGAATAGAGACTCTTCTTACAGTCGGTGCTTTGAGCATTCCCTGTCAGACCAGTATTACTTTCCGCTACACATCTGCAGGTTCAGTATATTCCTTGGACCTTCACATTGACGATGAAACACAGAAATGGCATCGGAATTAAATACAAAAGGCACAATGCCGCCTTAAGTACAAGAATAGAGACTCTTCTTACAGTCGATGCTTTGAGCATTACCTGTGAGACCAGTATTAGTTTCCGCTACAGCTCTGCAGGTTCAGTTTATTCCTTGGACCTTCACATTGACGATGAAACACAGAAATGGCATCGGAATTAAATACAAAAGGAACAATACCGCCTTAAGTACAAGAATAGAGACTCTTCTTACAGGCGGTGCTTTGAGCATTCCCTGTGAGACCAGTATTAGTTTCCGATACACCACTGCAGGTTCCATGTATTCCTTGGACCTTCGCATTGACGATGAATCACAGAAATCGCATCGCAATTAAATACAAAATGCACAATGCCGCCTTAAGTACAAGAATAGAGACTCTTCTTACAGTCGGTGCTTTGAGCATTCCCTGTGAGACCAGTATTAGTTTCCGGTACACCTCTGCAGGTTCAGTTTATTCCTAGGACCTTCACATTGACGATAAAACACAGAAATGGCATCGGAATTAAATACAAAACGCACAATGCCGCCTTAAGTACAAGAATAGAGACTCGTCTTACAGTCGGTGCTTTGAGCATTCCCTGTGAGACCAGTATTAGTTTCCGATACACCACTGAAGGTTCAATGTATTCCTTGGACCTTCACATTGACGATGAAACTCAGAAATCGCATCGGAATTAAATACAAAAGCCACAATGCCGCCTGAAGTACAAGAATAGAGACTCTTCTTACAGTCGGTGCTTTGAGCATTCCCTGTGAGACCAGTATTAGTTTCCGCTACACCTCTGCAGGTTCAGATTATTCCTTGGACCTTCACATTGACGATGAAACACAAAAATGGCATCGGAAGTAAATACAAAAGGCACAATGCCGCCTTAAGTACGAGAATGGAGACTCTTCTTACCGTCGGTGCTTTGAGCATTCCCTGTGAGACCAGTATTAGTTTCCGCTACACCACTGCAGGTTCAGTTTATTCCTTAGACCTTCACATTGACGATGAAACACAGAAATGGCATCGGAATTAAATACAAAAGGCACAATGCCGCCTTAAGTACAAGAATGGAGACTCTTCTTACAGTCGGTGCTTTGAGCATTCCCTGTGAGACCCGTATTAGTTTCCGCTACACCTCTGCAGGTGCAGTTTATTCCTTGGACCTTCACATTGACGATGAAACACAGAAATGGCATCGGAATTAAATACAAAAGGCACAATGCCGCCTTAAGTACAAGAATAGAGACTCTTCTTACAGTCGGTGCTTTGAGCATTCCCTGTGAGACCAGTATTAGTTTCCGATACACCACTGCAGGTTCAATGTATTGCTTGGACCTTCGCATTGACGATGAAAGACAGAAATCGCATCGGAATTAAATACAAAAGGCACAATGCCGCCTTAAGTACAAGAATAGAGACTCATCTTACAGTCGGTGCTTTGAGCATTCCCTGTCAGACCAGTATTAGATTCCGATACTCCTCTGCAGGTTCAGTTTATTCCTTGGACCTTCACATTGACGATGAAACACAGAAATGGCATCGGAATTAAATACAAAACGCACAATGCCGCCTTAAGTACAAGAATAGAGCCTCTTCTTACAGTCGGTGCTTTGAGCATTCCCGGTGAGACCAGTATTAGTTTTCGATACACCACTGCAGGTTCAATGTATTCCTTGGACCTTCACATTGACGATGAAACACAGAAATCGCATCGGAATTAAATACAAAAGGCACAATGCCGCCTCAAGTACAAGAATAGAGACTCTTCTTACAGTCGGTGCTTTGAGCATTCCCTGTGAGACAAGTATTAGTTTCCGATACACCTCTGCAGGTTCAGATTATTCCTTGGACCTTCACATTGACGATGAAACACAGAAATGGCATCGGAAGTAAATACAAAAGGCACAATGCCGCCTTAAGTACAAGAATAGAGACTCTTCTTACCGTCGGTGCTTTGAACATTCCCTGTGAGACCAGTATTAGTATCCGCTACACCACTGCAGGTTTAGTTTATTACTTAGACCTTCACATTGACGATGAAACACCGAAATGGCATCGGAATTAAATACAAAAGGCACAGTGCCGCCTTAAGTACAAGAATGGAGACTCTTCTTACAGTCGGTGCTTTGAGCATTCCCTGTGAGACCCGTATTAGTTTCCGCTACACCTCTGCAGGTGCAGTTTATTCCTTGGACCTTCACATTGACGATGAAACACAAAAATGGCATCGGAATTAAATACAAAAGGCACAATGCCGCCTTAAGTACAAGGATAGAGACTCTTCTTACAGTCGGTGCTTTGAGCATTCCCTGTGAGACCAGTATTAGTTTCCGATACACCACTGCAGGTTCAATGTATTCCTTGGAACTTCACACTGACGATGAAACACAGAAATCGCATCGGAATGAAATACAAAAAGCACAATGCCGCCTTAAGTACAAGAATAGAGACTTATCTTGCAGTCGGTGCTTTGAGCATTCCCTGTGAGACCAGTATTAGTTTCCGATACACCACTGCAGGTTCAATGTATTCCTTGGACCTTCACATTGACGATGAAACACAGAAATCGCATCGGAATTAAATACAAAACGCACAATGCCGCCTTATGTACAAGAATAGACTCTTCTTACAGTCGGTGCTTTGAGCATTCCCTGTGAAACCAGTATTAGTTACCGCTACACCTCTGCAGGTTCAATGTATTCCTTGGACCTTCACATTGACGATGATACACAGAAATCGCATCGGAAATAAGTACAAAAGGCACAATGCCGCCTTAAGTACAAGAATAGAGACTCTTCTTACAGTCGGTGCTTTGAACATTCCCTGTGAGACCAGTATTAGTTTCCGCTACACCTCTGCAGGTTCAATGCATTCCTTGGACCTTCACATTGACGATGAAACACAGAAATGGCATCGGAATTAAATACAAAAGGCACAATGCCGCCTTAAGTACAAGAATAGAGACTCTTCTTACAGTCGATGCTTTGAGCATTCCCTGTGAGACCAGTATTAGTTTCCGCTATACCTCTGCAGGTTCAGTATATTCCTTGGACCTTCACATTGACGATGAAACACAGAAATGGCATCGGAATTAAATACAAAAGGCACCATGCCGCCTTAAGTACAAGAATAGAGACTCTTCTTACAGTCGGTGCTTTAAGCATTCCCTGTGAGACCAGTATTAGTTTCCGATACACCACTGCAGGTTCAATGTATTCCTTGGACCTTCACATTCACGATGAAACACAGAAATCGCATCGGAATTAAATACAAAACGCACAATGCCGCCTTATGTACAAAAATAGAGACTCTTCTTTCAGTCGGTGCTTTGAGCATTCCCTGTGAGACCAGTATTAGTTACCGCTACACCTCTGCAGGTTCAATGTATTCCTTGGCCTTCACATTGACGATGATACACAGAAATCGCATCGGAAATAAGTACAAAAGGCACAATGCCGCCTTAAGTACAAGAATGGAGACTCTTCTTACAGTCGGTGCTTTGAGCATTCCCTGTCAGACCAGTATTAGTTTCCGCTACACATCTGCAGGTTCAGTATTATCCTTGGACCTTCACATTGACGATGAAACACAGAAATGGCATCGGAATTAAATACAAAAGGCACAATGCCGCCTTAAGTACAAGAATAGAGACTCTTCTTACAGTCGATGCTTTGAGCATTCCCTGTGAGACCAGTATTAGTTTCCGCTACACCTCTGCAGGTTCAGTTATTCCTTGGACCTTCACATTGACGATGAAACACAGAAATGGCATCGGAATTAAATACAAAAGGCACAATGCCGCCTTAAGTACAAGAATGGAGACTCTTCTTACAGTCGGTGCTTTGAGCATTCCCTGTGAGACCCATATTAGTTTCCGCTACACCTCTGCAGGTGCAGTTTATTCCTTGGACCTTCACATTGACGATGAAACACAGAAATGGCATCGGAATTAAATACAAAAGGCACAATGCCGCCTTAAGTACAAGAATAGAGACTCTTCTTACAGTCGGTGCTTTGAGCATTCCCTGTGAGACCAGTATTAGTTTCCGGTATACCTCTGCAGGTTCAGTTTATTCCTTGGACCTTCACATTGACGATGAAACACAGAAATGGCATCGGAATTAAATACAAAAGGCACAATGCCGCCTTAAGTACAAGAATAGAGACCCTTCTTACAGTCGGTGCTTTGAGCATTCCCTGTGAGACCAGTATTAGTTTCCGATACACCACTGCAGGTTCAATGTATTCCTTGGAACTTCACACTGACGATGAAACACAGAAATCGCATCGGAATCAAATACAAAAGGCGCAATGCCGCCTTAAGTACAAGAATAGAGACTCTTCTTGCAGTCGGTGCTTTGAGCATTCCCTGTGAGACCAGTATTAGTTTCCGATACACCACTGCAGGTTCAATGTATTCCTTGGACCTTCACATTGACGATGAAACACAGAAATGGCATCGGAATTAAATACAAAAGGCACAATGCCGCCTTAAGTACAAGAATAGAGACTCTTCTTACAGTCGGTGCTTTGAGCATTCCCTGTGAGACCAGTATTAGTTTCCGATACACCACTGCAGGTTCAGTATATTCCTTAGACCTTCACATTGACGATGAAACACCGAAATGGCATCGGAATTAAATACAAAAGGCACAATGCCGCCTTAAGTACAAGAATGGAGACTCTTCTTACAGTCGGTGCTTTGAGCATTCCCTGTGAGACCCGTATTAGTTTCCGCTACACCTCTGCAGGTGCACTTTATTCCTTGGACCTTCACATTGACGATGAAACACAGAAATGGCATCGGAATTAAATACAAAAGGCACAATGCCGCCTTAAGTACAAGAATAGAGACTCTTCTTACAGTCGGTGCTTTCAGCATTCCCTGTGAGACCAGTATTAGTTTCCGATACACCACTGCAGGTTCAAAGTATTCCATGGACCTTCACATTGACGATGAAACACAGAAATCGCATCGGAATTAAATACAAAACGCACAATGCCGCCTTATGTACAAGAATAGAGACTCTTCTTACAGTCGGTGCTTTGAGCATTCCCTGTGAGACCAGTATTAGTTACCGCTACACCTCTGCAGGTTCAATGTATTCCTTGGATCTTCACATTGACGATGATACACAGAAATCGCATCGGAATTAAGTACAAAAGGCACAATGCCGCCTTAAGTACAAGAATAGAGACTCTTCTTACAGTCGGTGCTTTGAGCATTCCCTGTGAGACCAGTATTAGTTTCCGCTACACCTCTGCAGGTTCAGTATATTCCTTGGATCTTCACGTTGACGATGAAACACAGAAATCGCATCGGAATTAAATACAAAAGGCACAATGCCACCTTAAGTACAAGAGTAGAGACTCTTCTTACAGTCGGTGCTTTGAGCATTCCCTGTGAGACCAGTATTAGTTTCCGCTACACCTCTGCAGGTTCAATGTATTCCTTGGACCTTCACATTGACGATGAAACACAGAAATGGCATCGGAATTAAATACAAAAGGCACAATGCCGCCTTAAGTTCAAGAATGGAGACTCTTCTTACAGTCGGTGCTTTGAGCATTCTCAGTGAGACCAGTATTAGTTTCCGATACACCACTGCAGGTTCAATGTATTCCTTGGACATTCACATTGACGATGAAACACAGAAATGGCATCGGAATTAAATACAAAAGGCACAATGCCGCCTTAAGTACAAGAATAGAGACTCTTCCTACAGTCGGTGCTTTGAGCATTCCCTGTGAGACCAGTATTAGTTTCCGGTACACCTCTGCAGGTTCAGTTTATTCCTAGGACCTTCACATTGACGATAAAACACAGAAATGGCATCGGAATTAAATACAAAACGCACAATGCCGCCTTAAGTACAAGAATAGAGACTCGTCTTACAGTCGGTGCTTTGAGCATTCCCTGTGAGACCAGTATTAGTTTCCAATACACCACTGCAGGTTCAATGTATTCCTTGGACCTTCACATTGAAGATGAAACTCAGTAATCGCATCGGAATTAAATACAAAAGGCACAATGCCGCCTTAAGTACAAGAATAGAGACTCATCTTACAGTCGGTGCATTGAGCATTCCCTGTGAGACCAGTATTAGTTTCCGCTACACCTCTGCAGGTTCAGATTATTCCTTGGACCTTCACATTGACGATGAAACACAGAAATGGCATCGGAAGTAAATACAAAAGGCACAATGCCGCCTTAAGTACAAGAATGGAGAATCTTCTTACCGTCGGTGATTTGAGCATTCCCTGTGAGACCAGTATTAGTTTCCGCTACACCACTGCAGGTTCAGTTTATTCCTTAGACCTTCACATTGACGATGAAACACCGAAATGGCATCGGAATTAAATACAAAAGGCACAATGCCGCCTTAAGTACAAGAAAGGAGACTCTTCTTACAGTCGGTGCTTTGAGCATTCCCTGTGAGATTCGTATTAGTTTCCGCTACACCTCTGCAGGTGCAGTTTATTCCTTGGACCTTCATATTGACGATGAAACACAGAAATGGCATCGGAATTAAATACAAAAGGCACAATGCCGCCTTAAGTACAAGAATAGAGACCCTTCTTACAGTCGGTGCTTTGAGCATTCCCTGTGAGAACAGTATTAGTTTCCGATACACCACTGCAGGTTCAATGTATTCCTTGGAACTTCACACTGACGATGAAACACAGAAATCGCATCGGAATCAAATACAAAAGGCGCAATGCCGCCTTAAGTACAAGAATAGAGACTCTTCTTGCAGTCGGTGCTTTGAGCATTCCCTGTGAGACCAGTATTAGTTTCCGATACACCACTGCAGGTTCAAAGTATTCCTTGGACCTTCACATTGACGATGAAACACTGAAATCGCATCGGAAGTAAATACAAAAGGCACAATGCCGCCTTAAGTACAAGAATGGAGAATCTTCTTACCATCGGTGATTTGAGCATTCCCTGTGAGACCAGTATTAGTTTCCGCTACACCACTGCAGGTTCCGTTTATTCCTTAGACCTTCACATTGACGATGAAACACCGAAATGGCATCGGAATTAAATACAAAAGGCACAAAGCCGCCTTAAGTACAAGAATGGAGACTCTTCTTACAGTCGGTGCTTTGAGCATTCCCTGTGAGACCCGTATTAGTTTCCGCTACACCTCTGCAGGTGCAGTTTATTCCTTGGACCTTCACATTGACGATGAAACACAGAAATGGCATCGGAATTAAATACAAAAGGCACAATGCCACCTTAAGTACAAGAATGGAGACTCTTCTTACAGTCGGTGCTTTGAGCATTCCCTGTGAGACCAGTATTAGATTCCGCTACACCTCTGCAGGTGCAGTTTATTCCTTGGACCTTCACATTGACGATGAAACACAGAAATGGCATCGGAATTAAATACAAAACTCACAATGCGCCTTAAGTACAAGAATAGAGACCCTTCTTACAGTCGGTGCTTTGAGCATTCCCTGTGAGACAAGTATTAGTTTCCGATACACCACTGCAGGTTCAATGTATTCCTTGGAACTTCACACTGACGATGAAACACAGAAATCGCATCGGAATCAAATACAAAAGGCGCAATGCCGCCTTAAGTACAAGAATAGAGACTCTTCTTACAGTCGGTGCTTTGAGCATTCCCTGGGAGACCAGTATTAGTTTCCGATACACCACTGCAGGTTCAGTTTATTCCTTAGACCTTCACATTGACGATGAAACACCGAAATGGCATCGGAATTAAATACAAAAGGCACAATGCCGCCTTAAGTACAAGAATGGAGACTCTTCTTACAGTCGGTGCTTTGAGCATTCCCTGTGAGACCCGTATTAGTTTCCGCTACACCTCTGCAGGTGCAGTTTATTCCTTGGACCTTCACATTGACGATGAAACACAGAAATGGCATCGGAATTAAATACAAAAGGCACAATGCCGCCTTAAGTACAAGAATAGAGACTCTTCTTACAGTCGGTGCTTTCAGCATTCCCTGTGAGACCAGTATTAGTTTCCGATACACCACTGCAGGTTCAATGTATTCCTTGGAACTTCACACTGACGATGAAACACAGAAATCGCATCGGAATCAAATACAAAAGGCGCAATGCCGCCTTAAGTACAAGAATAGAGACTCTTCTTGCAGTCGGTGCTTTGAGCAATCCCTGTGAGACCAGTATCAGTTTCCGATACACCACTGCAGGTTCAAAGTATTCCATGGACCTTCACATTGACGATGAATCACAGAAATCGCATCGGAATTAAATACAAAACGCACAATGCCGCCTTATGTACAAGAATAGAGACTCTTCTTACAGTCGGTGCTTTGAGCATTCCCTGTGAGACCAGTATTAGTTACCGCTACACCTCTGCAGGTTCAATGTATTCCTTGGATCTTCACATTGACGATGATACACAGAAATCGCATCGGAATTAAGTACAAAAGGCACAATGCCGCCTTAAGTACAAGAATAGAGACTCTTCTTACAGTCGGTGCTTTGAGCATTCCCTGTGAGACCAGTATTAGGTTCCGCTACACCTCTGCAGGTTCAGTATATTCCTTGGATCTTCACGTTGACGATGAAACACAGAAATCGCATCGGAATTAAATACAAAAGGCACAATGCCACCTTAAGTACAAGAGTAGAGACTCTTCTTACAGTCGGTGCTTTGAGCATTCCCTGTGAGACCAGTATTAGTTTCCGCTACACCTCTGCAGGTTCAATGTATTCCTTGGACCTTCACATTGACGATGAAACACAGAAATGGCATCGGAATTAAATACAAAAGGCACAATGCCGCCTTATGTTCAAGAATGGAGACTCTTCTTACAGTCGGTGCTTTGAGCATTCCCAGTGAGACCAGTATTAGTTTCCGATACACCACTGCAGGTTCAATGTATTCCTTGGACCTTCACATTGACGATGAAACACAGAAATGTCATCGGAATTAAATACAAAAGGCACAATGCCGCCTTAAGTACAAGAATAGAGACTCTTCCTACAGTCGGTGCTTTGAGCATTCCCTGTGAGACCAGTATTAGTTTCCGGTACACCTCTGCAGGTTCAGTTTATTCCTAGGACCTTCACATTGACGATAAAACACAGAAATGGCATCGGAATTAAATACAAAACGCACAATGCCGCCTTAAGTACAAGAATGGAGAATCTTCTTACCGTCGGTGCTTTGAGCATTCCCTGTGAGACCAGTATTAGTTTCCGCTACACCACTGCAGGTTCAGTTTATTCCTTAGACCTTCACATTGACGATGAAACACCGAAATGGCATCGGAATTAAATACAAAAGGCACAATGCCGCCTTAAGTACAAGAATGGAGACTCTTCTTACAGTCGGTGCTTTGAGCATTCCCTGTGAGACCCGTATTAGTTTCCGCTACACCTCTGCAGGTGCAGTTTATTCCTTGGACCTTCACATTGACGATGAAACCCAGAAATGGCATCGGAATTAAATACAAAAGGCACAATGCCGCCTTAAGTACAAGAATAGAGACCCTTCTTACAGTTGGTGCTTTGGGCATTCCCTGTGAGACCAGTATTAGTTTCCGATACACCACTGCAGGTTCAATGTAGTCCTTGGAACTTCACACTGACGATGAAACACAGAAATCGCATCGGAATCAAATACAAAAGGCGCAATGCCGCCTTAAGTACAAGAATAGAGACTCTTCTTGCAGTCGGTGCTTTGAGCATTCCCTATGGGACCAGTATTAGTTTCCGATACACCACAGCAGGTTCAAAGTATTCATTGGACCTTCACATTGACGATGAAACACAGAAATCGCATCGGAATTAAATACAAAACGCACAATGCCGCCTTATGTACAAGAATAGAGACTCTTCTTACAGTCGGTGCTTTGAGCATTCCCTGTGAGACCAGTATTAGTTACCGCTACACCTCTGCAGGTTCAATGTATTCCTTGGATCTTCACATTGACGATGATACACAGAAATCGCATCGGAATTAAGTACAAAAGGCACAATGCCGCCTTAAGTACAAGAATAGAGACTCTTCATACAGTCGGTGCTTTGAGCATTCCCTGTGAGACCAGTATTAGTTTCCGCTACACCTCTGCAGGTTCAGTATATTCCTTGGATCTTCACATTGACGATGAAACACAGAAATCGCATCGGAATTAAATACAAAAGGCACAATGCCATCTTAAATACGAGAATAGAGACTCTTCTTACAGTCGGTGCTTTGAGCATTCCCTGTGAGACCAGTATTAGTTTCCGCTACACCTCTGCAGGTTCAATGTATTCCTTGGACCTTCACATTGACGATGAAACACAGAAATGGCATCGGAATTAAATACAAAAGGCACAATGCCGCCTTAAGTACAAGAATGGAGACTCTTCTTACAGTAGGTGCTTTGAGCATTCCCTGTGAGACCAGTATTAGTTACCGCTACACCTCTGCAGGTTCAATGTATTCCTTGGATCTTCACATTGACGATGATACACAGAAATCGCATCGGAATTAAGTACAAAAGGCACAATGCCGCCTTAAGTACAAGAATAGAGACTCTTCTTACAGTCGGTGCTTTGAGCATTCCCTGTGAGACCAGTATTAGTTTCCGCTACACCTCTGCAGGTTCAGTATATTCCTTGGATCTTCACATTGACGATGAAACACATAACTCGCATCGGAATTAAATACAAAAGGCACAATGCCACCTTAAGTACAAGAATAGAGACTCTTCTTACAGTCGGTGCTTAGAGCATTCCCTGTAACACCAGTATTAGTTTCCGCTACACATCTGCAGGTTCAGATTATTCCTTGGATCTTCACATTGACGATGAAACACAGAAATGGCATCGGAAGTAAATACAAAAGGCACAATGCCGCCTTAAGTACAAGAATGAAGAATCTTCTTACCGTCGGTGATTTGAGCATTCCCTGTGAGACCAGTATTAGTTTCCGCTACACCACTGCAGGTTCAGTTTATTCCTTAGACCTTCACATTGACGATGAAACACCGAAATGGCATCGGAATTAAATACAAAAGGCACAATGCCGCCTTAAGTACAAGAATGGAGACTCTTCTTACAGTCGGTGCTTTGAGCATTCCCTGTGAGATTCGTATTAGTTTCCGCTACACCTCTGCAGGTGCAGTTTATTCCTTGGACCTTCATATTGACGATGAAACACAGAAATGGCATCGGAATTAAATACAAAAGGCACAATGCCGCCTTAAGTACAAGAATAGAGACCCTTCTTACAGTCGGTGCTTTGAGCATTCCCTGTGAGACCAGTATTAGTTTCCGATACACCACTGCAGGTTCAATGTATTCCTTGGAACTTCACACTGACGATGAAACACAGAAATCGCATCGGAATCAAATACAAAAGGCGCAATGCCGCCTTAAGTACAAGAATAGAGACTCTTCTTGCAGTCGGTGCTTTGAGCATTCCCTGTGAGACCAGTATTAGTTTCCGATACACCACTGCAGGTTCAAAGTATTCCTTGGACCTTCACATTGACGATGAAACACTGAAATCGCATCGGAAGTAAATACAAAAGGCACAATGCCGCCTTAAGTACAAGAATGGAGAATCTTCTTACCATCGGTGATTTGAGCATTCCCTGTGAGACCAGTATTAGTTTCCGCTACACCACTGCAGGTTCAGTTTATTCCTTAGACCTTCACATTGACGATGAAACACCGAAATGGCATCGGAATTAAATACAAAAGGCACAATGCCGCCTTAAGTACAAGAATGGAGACTCTTCTTACAGTCGGTGCTTTGAGCATTCCCTGTGAGACCCGTATTAGTTTCCGCTACACCTCTGCAGGTGCAGTTTATTCCTTGGACCTTCACATTGACGATGAAACACAGAAATGGCATCGGAATTAAATACAAAAGGCACAATGCCGCCTTAAGTACAAGAATGGAGACTCTTCTTACAGTCGGTGCTTTGAGCATTCCCTGTGAGACCAGTATTAGATTCCGCTACACCTCTGCAGGTGCAGTTTATTCCTTGGACCTTCACATTGACGATGAAACACAGAAATGGCATCGGAATTAAATACAAAAGGCACAATGCGCCTTAAGTACAAGAATAGAGACCCTTCTTACAGTCGGTGCTTTGAGCATTCCCTGTGAGACAAGTATTAGTTTCCGATACACCACTGCAGGTTCAATGTATTCCTTGGAACTTCACACTGACGATGAAACACAGAAATCGCATCGGAATCAAATACAAAAGGCGCAATGCCGCCTTAAGTACAAGAATAGAGACTCTTCTTACAGTCGGTGCTTTGAGCATTCCCTGTGAGACCAGTATTAGTTTCCGATACACCACTGCAGGTTCAGTTTATTCCTTAGACCTTCACATTGACGATGAAACACCGAAATGGCATCGGAATTAAATACAAAAGGCACAATGCCGCCTTAAGTACAAGAATGGAGACTCTTCTTACAGTCGGTGCTTTGAGCATTCCCTGTGAGACCCGTATTAGTTTCCGCTACACCTCTGCAGGTGCAGTTTATTCCTTGGACCTTCACATTGACGATGAAACACAGAAATGGCATCGGAATTAAATACAAAAGGCACAATGCCGCCTTAAGTACAAGAATAGAGACTCTTCTTACAGTCGGTGCTTTCAGCATTCCCTGTGAGACCAGTATTAGTTTCCGATACACCACTGCAGGTTCAATGTATTCCTTGGAACTTCACACTGACGATGAAACACAGAAATCGCATCGGAATCAAATACAAAACTCGCAATGCCGCCTTAAGTACAAGAATAGAGACTCTTCTTGCAGTCGGTGCTTTGAGCATTCCCTGTGAGACCAGTATTAGTTTCCGATACACCACTGCAGGTTCAAAGTATTCCATGGACCTTCACATTGACGATGAAACACAGAAATCGCATCGGAATTAAATACAAAACGCACAATGCCGCCTTATGTACAAGAATAGAGACTCTTCTTACAGTCGGTGCTTTGAGCATTCCCTGTGAGACCAGTATTAGTTACCGCTACACCTCTGCAGGTTCAATGTATTCCTTGGATCTTCACATTGACGATGATACACAGAAATCGCATCGGAATTAAGTACAAAAGGCACAATGCCGCCTTAAGTACAAGAATAGAGACTCTTCTTACAGTCGGTGCTTTGAGCATTCCCTGTGAGACCAGTATTAGTTTCCGCTACACCTCTGCAGGTTCAGTATATTCCTTGGATCTTCACGTTGACGATGAAACACAGAAATCGCATCGGAATTAAATACAAAAGGCACAATGCCACCTTAAGTACAAGAGTAGAGACTCTTCTTACAGTCGGTGCTTTGAGCATTCCCTGTGAGACCAGTATTAGTTTCCGCTACACCTCTGCAGGTTCAATGTATTCCTTGGACCTTCACATTGACGATGAAACACAGAAATGGCATCGGAATTAAATACAAAAGGCACAATGCCGCCTTATGTTCAAGAATGGAGACTCTTCTTACAGTCGGTGCTTTGAGCATTCCCAGTGAGACCAGTATTAGTTTCCGATACACCACTGCAGGTTCAATGTATTCCTTGGACCTTCACATTGACGATGAAACACAGAAATGGCATCGGAATTAAATACAAAAGGCACAATGCCGCCTTAAGTACAAGAATAGAGACTCATCTTACAGTCGGTGCATTGAGCATTCCCTGTGAGACCAGTATTAGTTTCCGCTACACCTCTGCAGGTTCAGATTATTCCTTGGACCTTCACATTGACGATGAAACACAGAAATGGCATCGGAAGTAAATACAAAAGGCACAATGCCGCCTTAAATACAAGAATGGAGAATCTTCTTACCGTCGGTGCTTTGAGCATTCCCTGTGAGACCAGTATTAGTTTCCGCTACACCACTGCAGGTTCAGTTTATTCCTTAGACCTTCACATTGACGATGAAACACCGAAATGGCATCGGAATTAAATACAAAAGGCACAATGCCGCCTTAAGTACAAGAATGGAGACTCTTCTTACAGTCGGTGCTTTGAGCATTCCCTGTGAGACCCGTATTAGTTTCCGCTACACCTCTGCAGGTGCAGTTTATTCCTTGGACCTTCACATTGACGATGAAACCCAGAAATGGCATCGGAATTAAATACAAAAGGCACAATGCCGCCTTAAGTACAAGAATAGAGACCCTTCTTACAGTTGGTGCTTTGGGCATTCCCTGTGAGACCAGTATTAGTTTCCGATACACCACTGCAGGTTCAATGTAGTCCTTGGAACTTCACACTGACGATGAAACACAGAAATCGCTTCGGAATCAAATACAAAAGGCGCAATGCCGCCTTAAGTACAAGAATAGAGACTCTTCTTGCAGTCGGTGCTTTGAGCATTCCCTATGAGACCAGTATTAGTTTCCGATACACCACAGCAGGTTCAAAGTATTCATTGGACCTTCACATTGACGATGAAACACAGAAATCGCATCGGAATTAAATACAAAACGCACAATGCCGCCTTATGTACAAGAATAGAGACTCTTCTTACAGTCGGTGCTTTGAGCATTCCCTGTGAGACCAGTATTAGTTACCGCTACACCTCTGCAGGTTCAATGTATTCCTTGGATCTTCACATTGACGATGATACACAGAAATCGCATCGGAATTAAGTACAAAAGGCACAATGCCGCCTGAAGTACAAGAATAGAGACTCTTCATACAGTCGGTGCTTTGAGCATTCCCTGTGAGACCAGTATTAGTTTCCGCTACACCTCTGCAGGTTCAGTATATTCCTTGGATCTTCACATTGACGATGAAACACAGAAATCGCATCGGAATTAAATACAAAAGGCACAATGCCATCTTAAATACAAGAATAGAGACTCTTCTTACAGTCGGTGCTTTGAGCATTCCCTGTGAGACCAGTATTAGTTTCCGCTACACCTCTGCAGGTTCAATGTATTCCTTGGACCTTCACATTGACGATGAAACACAGAAATGGCATCGGAATTAAATACAAAAGGCACAATGCCGCCTTAAGTACAAGAATGGAGACTCTTCTTACAGTCGGTGCTTTGAGCATTCCCTGTGAGACCAGTATTAGATTCCGCTACACCTCTGCAGGTGCAGTTTATTCCTTGGACCTTCACATTGACGATGAAACACAGAAATGGCATCGGAATTAAATACAAAAGGCACAATGCCGCCTTAAGTACAAGAATAGAGACCCTTCTTACAGTCGGTGCTTTGAGCATTCCCTGTGAGACCAGTATTATTTTCCGATACACCACTGCAGGTTCAATGTATTCCTTGGAACTTCACACTGACGATGAAACACAGAAATCGCATCGGAATCAAATACAAAAGGCGCAATGCCGCCTTAAGTACAAGAATAGAGACTCTTCTTGCAGTCGGTGCTTTGAGCACTCCCTGTGAGACCAGTATTAGTTTCCGATACACCACTGCAGGTTCAAAGTATTCCTTGGACCTTCAAATTGACGATGAAACACAGAAATGGCATCGGAATTAAATACAAAAGGCACAATGCCGCCTTAAGTACAAGAATAGAGACTCTTCTTACAGTCGGTGCTTTGAGCATTCCCTGTGAGACCAGTATTAGTTTCCGGTACACCTCTGCAGGTTCAGTTTATGCCTAGGACCTTCACATTGACGATAAAACACAGAAATGGCATCGGAATTAAATACAAAACGCACAATGCCGCCTTAAGTACAAGAATAGAGACTCGTCTTACAGTCGGTGCTTTGAGCATTCCCTGTGAGACCAGTATTAGTTTCCAATACACCACTGCAGGTTCAATGTATTCCTTGGACCTTCACATTGACGATGAAACTCAGAAATCGCATCGGAATTAAATACAAAAGGCACAATGCCGCCTTAAGTACAAGAATAGAGACTCATCTTACAGTCGGTGCATTGAGCAATCCCTGTGAGACCAGTATTAGTTTCCGCTACACCTCTGCAGGTTCAGATTATTCCTTGGATCTTCACATTGACGATGAAACACAGAAATGGCATCGGAAGTAAATACAAAAGGCACAATGCCGCCTTAAGTACAAGAATGGAGACTCTTCTTACAGTCGGTGCTTTGAGCATTCCCTGTGAGACCAGTATTAGTTACCGCTACACCTCTGCAGGTTCAATGTATTCCTTGGATCTTCACATTGACGATGATACACAGAAATCGCATCGGAATTAAGTACAAAAGGCACAATGCCGCCTTAAGTACAAGAATAGAGACTCTTCTTACAGTCGGTGCTTTGAGCATTCCCTGTGAGACCAGTATTAGTTTCCGCTACACCTCTGCAGGTTCAGTATATTCCTTGGATCTTCACATTGACGATGAAACACAGAACTCGCATCGGAATTAAATACAAAAGGCACAATGCCACCTTAAGAACAAGAATAGAGACTCTTCTTACAGTCGGTGCTTAGAGCATTCCCTGTAAGACCAGTATTAGTTTCCGCTACACCTCTGCAGGTTCAATGTATTCCTTGGACCTTCACATTGACGATGAAACACAGAAATGGCATCGGAATTAAATACAAAAGGCACAATGCCGCCTTAAGTACAAGAATGGAGACTCTTCTTACAGTCGGTGCTTTGAGCATTCCCTGTGAGACCAGTATTAGATTCCGCTACACCTCTGCAGGTGCAGTTTATTCCTTGGACCTTCACATTGACGATGAAACACAGAAATGGCATCGGAATTAAATACAAAAGTCACAATGCGCCTTAAGTACAAGAATAGAGACCCTTCTTACAGTCGGTGCTTTGAGCATTCCCTGTGAGACCAGTATTAGTTTCCGATACACCACTGCAGGTTCAATGTATTCCTTGGAACTTCACACTGACGATGAAACACAGAAATCGCATCGGAATCAAATACAAAAGGCGCAATGCCGCCTTAAGTACAAGAATAGAGACTCTTCTTGCAGTCGGTGCTTTGAGCATTCCCTGTGAGACCAGTATTAGTTTCCGATACACCACTGCAGGTTCAAAGTATTCCTTGGACCTTCAAATTGACGATGAAACACAGAAATCGCTCGGAATTAAATACAAAAGCACAATGCCGATTTATGTACAAGAATAGAGAATCTTCTTACAGTCGGTGCTTTGAGCATTCCCTGTGAGACCAGTATTAGTTTCCGATACTCCTCTGCAGGTTCACTTTACTCCTTGGACCTTCACATTGACGATGAAACTCAGAAATGGCATCGGAATTAAATACAAATGTCACAATGCCGCCTTAAGTACAAGAATAAAGACTCATTTGACAGTCGGTGCTTTGAGCATTCCCTGTGAGACCAGTATTAGTTTCCCATACACCACAGCAGGTTCAATGTATTCCTTGGAACTTCACATTGACGATGAAACACAGAAATCGCATGGGAATCAAATACAAAAGGCACAATGCCGCCTAAAGTACAAGAATAGAGACTCTTCTTACAGTCGGTGCTTTGAGCATTCCCTGTGAGACCAGTATTAGTTTCCGATACTCCTCTGCAGGTTCACTTTATTCCTTGGACCTTCAAATTGACGATGAAACACTGAAATGGCATCGGAATTAAATACAAACGCACAATGCCGCATTAAGTACAAGAATAGAGCCTCTTCTTACAGTCGGTGCTTTGAGCATTCCCTGTGAGACCAGTATTAGTTTCCGATACACCACTGTAGGTTCAATGTATTCCTTGGACCTTCACATTGACGATGAAACACAGAAATCGCATCGGAATTAAATACAAAAGGCACAATGCAGCCTTAAGTACAAGAATAGAGACTCTTCTTACAGTCGGTGCTTTGAGCATTCCCTGTGAGACCAGTATTAGTTTCCGCTACACCTCTGCAGGTTCAGATTATTCCTTGGACCTTCACATTGACGATGAATCACAGAAATGGCATCGGAAGTAAATACAAAAGGCACAATGCCGCCTTAAGTTTAAGAATAGAGACTCTTCTTACCGTCGGTGCTTTGAGCATTCACTGTGAGACCAGTATTAGTTTCCGCTACACCACTGCAGGTTCAGTTTATTCCTTAGACCTTCACATTGACGATGAAACACCGAAATGGCATCGTAATTAAATGCAAAAGGCACAATGCCGCCTTAAGTACAAGAATGGAGACTCTTCTTACAGTCGGTGCTTTGAGCATTCCCTGTGAGACCCGTATAAGTTTCCGCTACACCTCTGCAGGTGCAGTTTATTCCTTGGACCTTCACATTGACGATGAAACACAGAAATGGCATCGGAATTAAATACAAAAGGCACAATGCCGCCTTAAGTACAAGAATAGAGACTCTTCTTACAGTCGGTGCTTTGAGCATTCCCTGTGAGACCAGTATTAGTTTCCGATACACCACTGCAGGTTCAATGTATTCCTTGGAACTTCACACTGACGATGAAACACAGAAATTGCATCGGAATCAAATACAAAAGGCACAATGCCGCCTTAAGTACAAGAATAGAGACTCTTCTTACAGTCGGTGCTTTGAGCATTCCCTGTGAGACCAGTATTAGTTTCCGATCCACCACTGCAGGTTCAGTGTATTCCTTGGACCTTCACATTGACGATGAAACACAGAAATGGCATCGGAATTAAATACAAAAGGCACAATGCCGCCTTAAGTACAAGAATAGAGACTCTTCTTACAGTCGGTGCTTTGAGCATTCCCTGTGAGACCAGTATTAGTTTCCGATTCACCACTGCAGGTTCAATGTATTCCTTGGAACTTCACACTGACGATGAAAGACAGAAATCGCATCGGAATCAAATACAAAAGGCACAATGCCGTCTTAAGTACAAGAATAGAGACTCTTCTTACAGTCGGTGCTTTGAGCATTCCCTGTGAGACCAGTATTAGTTTCCGATACACCTCTGCAGGTTCAGTTTATTCCTTGGACATTCACATTGACGATGAAACACAGAAATCGCATCGAAATTAAATACAAAAGGCACAATGCCGCCTTAAGTACAAGAATAGAGACTCTTATAAACAGTCGGTGCTTTCAGCATTCCCTGTGAGACCAGTATTAGTTTCCGATACACCACTGCAGGTTCAATGTATTCCCTGGACCTTCACATTGACGATGAAACACAGAAATGGCATCGGAATTAAATACAAAAGGCACAATGCCGCCTTAAGTACAAGATAAGAGACTCTTCTTACAGTCGGTGCTTTGGGCATTCCTTGTAAGACCAGTATTAGTTTCCGATACACCACTGCAGGTTCAATGTATTCCTTGGACTTTCACATTGACGATGAAACACAGAAATGGCATCGGAATTAAATACATAAGACACAATACCGCCTTCAGTACAAGAATAGAGACTCTTCTTGCAGTCGGTTTTTTAAACATTCCATGTGAGACCAGTATTAGTTTCCGATACACCACTGCAGGTTCAATGTATTCTTTGGACCTTCGCATTGACGATGAAACACAGAAATCGCATCGGAATTAAATACAAAAGGCACAATGCCGCCTTAAGTACAAGAATAGAGACTCATCTTACAGTCGGTGCTTTGAGCATTCCCTGTCAGGCCAGTATTAGTATCCGATACTCCTCTGCAGGTTCAGTTTATTCCTTGGACCTTCACATTGACGATGAAACACAGAAATGGCTTAGGAATTAAATACAAAACGCACAATGCCGCCTTAAGTACAAGAATGGAGCCTCTTCTTACAGTCGGTGCTTTGAGCATTCCCTGTGAGACCAGTATTAGTTTCCGATACACCACTGCAGGTTCAATGTATTCCTTGGACCTTCACATTGACGATGAAACACAGAAATCGCATCGGAATTAAATACAAAAGGCACAATGCCGCCTTAAGTACAAGAATAGAGACTCTTCTTACAGTCGGTAATTTGAGCATTCCCTGTGAGACCAGTATTAGTTTCCGATACACCTCTGCAGGTTCAGATTATTCCTTTGACCTTCACATTGACGATGAAACACAGAAATGGCATCGGAAGTAAATACAAAAGGCACAATGCCGCCTTAAGTACAAGAATAGAGACTCTTCTTACCGTCGGTGCTTTGAACATTCCCTGTGAGACCAGTATTAGTTTCCGCTACACCACTGCAGGTTCAGTTTATTCCTTAGACCTTCACATTGACGATGATACACAGAAATCGCATCGGAAATAAGTACAAAAGGCACAATGCGGCCTTAAGTACAAGAATAGAGACTCTTCTTACAGTCGGTGCTTTGAACATTCCCTGTGAGACCAGTATTAGTTTCCGCTACACCTCTGCAGGTTCAGTATATTCCTTGGACCTTCACATTGACGATGAAACACAGAAATGGCATCGGAATTAAATGCAAAAGGCACAATGCCGCCTTAAGTACAAGAATAGAGACTCTTCTTACAGGCGATGCTTTGAGCATTCCCTGTGAGACCAGTATTAGTTTCCGCTACACTTCTGCAGGTTCAGTTTATTCCTTCTACCTTCACATTGACGATGAAACACAGAAATGGCATCGGAATTAAATACAAAAGGCACAATGCCGCCTTAAGTACAAGAATAGAGACTCTTCTTACAGTCGGTGCTTTGAGCATTCCCTGTGAGACCAGTATTAGTTTCCGATACACCACTGCAGGTTCCATGTATTCCTTGGAACTTCACACTGACGATGAAACACAGAAATCGCATCGGAATCAAATACAAAAGGCGCAATGCCGCCTTAAGTACTAGGATAGAGACTCTTCTTACAGTCGGTGCTTTGAGCATTCCCTGTGAGACCAGTATTAGTTTCCGATACACCACTGCAGGTTCAATGTATTCCTTGGAACTTCACACTGACGATGAAACACAAAATCGCATCGGAATGTAATACAAAAGGCACAATGCCGCCTTAAGTACAAGAATAGAGACTCTTCTTGCAGTCGGTGCTTTGAGCATTCCCTGTGAGACCAGTATTAGTTTCCGATACACCACTGCAGGTTCAATGTATTCCTTGGACCTTCACATTGACGATGAAACACAGAAATCGCATCGGAATTAAATACAAAACCCACAATGACGCCTTATGTACAAGAATAGAGACTCTTTTTTCAGTCGGTGCTTTGAGCATTCCCTGTGAGACCAGTATTAGTTACCGCTACACCTCTGCAGGTTCAATGTATTCCTTGGACCTTCACATTGACGATGATACACAGAAATCGCATCGGAAATAAGTACAAAAGGCACAATGCCGCCTTAAGTACAAGAATAGAGACTCTTCTTACAGTCGGTGCTTTGAGCATTCCCTGTCAGACCAGTATTAGATTCCGCTACACCTCTGCAGGTTCAGTATATTCCTTGGACCTTCACATTGACGATGAAACACAGAAATGGCATCGGAATTAAATACAAAAGGCACAATGCCGCCTTAAGTACAAGAATAGAGACTCTTCTTACAGTCGGTGCTTTGAGCATTCCCTGTGAGACCAGTATTAGTTTCCGATACACCACTGCAGGTTCAATGTATTCCTTGGAACTTCACACTGACGATGAAACACAGAAATCGCATCGGAATTAAATACAAACCGCACAATGCCGCCTTATGTACAAGAATAGAGACTCTTCTTACAGTCGGTGCTTTGAGCATTCCCTGTGAGACCAGTATTAGTTTCCGCTACACCTTTGCAGGTTCAATCTATTCCTTGGACCTTCACATTGACGATGATACACAGAAATCGCATCGGAAATAGGTACAAAAGGCACAATGCCGCCTTAAGTACAATAATAGAGACTCTTCTTACAGCCGGTGCTTTGAGCATTCCCTGTGAGACCAGTATTAGTTTCCGATACACCACTGCAGGTTCAATGTATTCGTTGACCCTTCACATTGACGATGAAACACAGAAATGGCATCGGAATTAAATACAAAAGGCACAATGCCGCCTTAAGTACAAGAATAGAGACTCTTCTTACAGTCGGCGCTTTGAGCATTCCCTGTGAGACCAGTATTAGTTTCCGATACACCACTGCAGGTTCAATGTATTCCTTGGAACTTCACACTGACGATGAAACACAGAAATCGCATCGGAATCAAATACAAAAGGCACAATGCCGTCTTAAGTACAAGAATAGAGACTCTTCTTACAGTCGGTGCTTTGAGCATTCCCTGTGAGACCAGTATTAGTTTCCGATACACCTCTGCAGGTTCAGTTTATTCCTTGGACCTTCACATTGACGATGAAACACAGAAATCGCATCGAAATTAAATACAAAAGGCACAATGCCGCCTTAAGTACAAGAATAGAGACTCTTCTTCCGTCGGTGCTTTCAGCATTCCCTGTGAGACCAGTATTAGTTTCCGATACACCACTGCAGGTTCAATGTATTCCTTGGACCTTCACATTGACGATGAAACACAGAAATCGCATCGGAATTAAATACAAAACGCACAATGCCGCCTTAAGTACAAGAATAGAGACTCTTCTTACAGTCGATGCTTTGAGCATTCCCTGTGAGACCAGTATTAGTTTCCGCTACACCTCTGCAGGTTCAATGTATTCCTTGGACCTTCACATTGACGATGATACACAGAAATCGCATCGGAATTAAGTACAAAAGGCACAATGCCGCCTTAAGTACAAGAATAGAGACTCTCCTTACAGTCGGTGCTTTGAGCATTCCCTGTGAGACCAGTATTAGTTTCCGATACTCCTCTGCAGGTTCACTTTATTCCTTGGACCTTCACATTGATGATGAAACACAGAAATGGCTTCGGAATTAAATACAAAACGCACAATGCCGCCTTAAGTACAAGAATAGAGACTCTTCTTACAGTCGGTGCTTTGAGCATTCCCTGTGAGACCAGTATTAGTTTCCGATACACCACTGCAGATTCAATGTATTCCTTGGACCTTCACATTGACGATGAAACACAGAAATCGCATCGGAATTAAATACAAAAGGCACAATGCCGCCTTAAGTACAAGAATAGAGACTCTTCATACAGTCGGTGCTTTGAGCATTCCCTGTGAGACAAGTATCAGTTTCCGATACACCTCTGCAGGTTCAGATTATTCCTTTGACCTTCACATTGACGATGAAACACAGAAATGGCATCGGAAGTAAATACAAAAGGCACAATGCCGCCTTAAGTACAAGAATAGAGACTCTTCTTACCGCCGGTGCTTTGAACATTCCCTGTGAGACCAGTATTAGTTTCCGCTACACCACTGCAGGTTCAGTTTATTCCTTAGACCTTCACATTGACGATGATACACAGAAATCGCATCGGAAATAAGTACAAAAGGCACAATGCGGCCTTAAGTACAAGAATAGAGACTGTTCTTACAGTCGGTGCCTTGAGCATTCCCTGTGAGACCAGTATTAGTTTACGCTACACCTCTGCAGGTTCAGTTTATTCCTTGGACCTTCACATTGACGATGAAACACAGAAATCGGATCAGAATTAAATACGAAAGGCACAATGCCGCCTTAAGTACAAGAATAGAGACTCTTCTTACAGTCGGTGCTTTGAGCATTCCCTGTGAGACCAGTATTAATTTCCGCTACACCTCTGCAGGTTCAATTTATTCCTTGGACCTTCACATTGACGATGAAACGCAGAAATCGCATCGGAATTAAATGCAAAAGGCACAATGCCGCCCTAAGTACAAGATTAGAGACTCTTCTTACAGTCGGTGCTTTGAGCATTCCCTGTGAGACCAGTATTAGTTTCCGCTACACCTCTGCAGGTTCAGTTTATTCCTTGGACATTCACATTGACGATGAAACACAGAAATGGCATCGGAATTAAATAGAAAAGGCACAATGCCGCCTTAAGTACAAGAATAGAGACTCTTCTTACAGTCGGTGCTTTGAGCTTTCCCTGTGAGACCAGTATTAGTTTCCGATACACCACTGCAGGTTCAATGTATTCCTTGGAACTTCACACTGACGATGAAACACAAAATCGCATCGGAATGAAATACAAAAGGCACAATGCCGCCTTAAGTACAAGAATAGAGACTCTTCTTGCAGTCGGTGCTTTGAGCATTCCCTGTGAGACCAGTATTAGTTTCCGATACACCACTGCAGGTTCAATGTATTCCTTGGACCTTCACATTGACGATGAAACACAGAAATCGCATCGGAATTAAATACAAAACCCACAATGACGCCTTATGTACAAGAATAGAGACTCTTTTTTCAGTCGGTGCTTTGAGCATTCCCTGTGAGACCAGTATTAGTTACCGCTCCACCTCTGCAGGTTCAATGTATTCCTTGGACCTTCACATTGACGATGATACACAGAAATCGCATCGGAAATAAGTACAAAAGGCACAATGCCGCCTGAAGTACAAGAATAGAGACTCTTCTTACAGTCGGTGCTTTGAGCATTCCCTGTCAGACCAGTATTAGTTTCCGCTACACTTCTGCAGGTTCAGTATATTCCTTGGACCTTCACATTGACGATGAAACACAGAAATGGCATCGGAATTAAATACAAAATGCACAATGCCGCCTTAAGTACAAGAATAGAGACTCTTCTTACAGTCGATGCTTTGAGCATTCCCTGTGAGACCAGTATTAGTTTCCGCTACACCTCTGCAGGTTCAGTTTATTCCTTGGACCTTCACATTGACGATGAAACACAGAAATGGCATCGGAATTAAATACAAAAGGCACAATGCCGCCTTAAGTACAAGAATAGGGACTCTTCTTACAGTCGGTGCTTTGAGCATTCCCTGTGAGACCAGTATTAGTTTCCGATACACCACTGCAGGTTCAGTTTATTCCTTAGACCTTCACATTGTCGATGAAACACCGAAATGGCATCGGAATTAAATACAAAAGGCACAATGCCGCCTTAAGTACAAGAATGGAGACTCTTCTTACAGTCGGTGCTTTGAGCATTCCCTGTGAGACCCGTATTAGCTTCCGCTACACCTCTGCAGGTGCAGTTTATTCCTTGGACCTTCACATTGACGATGAAACACAGAAATGGCATCGGAATTAAATACAAAAGGCACAATGCCGCCTTAAGTACAAGAATAGAGACTCTTCTTACAGTCGGTGCTTTGAGCATTCCCTGTGAGACCAGTATTAGTTTCCGATACACCACTGCAGGTTCAATGTATTCCTTGGAACTTCACACTGACGATGAAACACAGAAATCGCATCGGAATCAAATACAAAAGGCGCAATGCCGCCTTAAGTACAAGAATAGAGACTTTTCTTGCAGTCGATGGTTTGAGCATTCCCTGTGAGACCAGTATTAGTTTCCGATACACCACTGCAGGTTCAAAGTATTCCTTGGACCTTCACATTGACGATGAAACAAAGAAATCGCATCGGATTTAAATACAAAACGCACAATGCCGCCTTATGTACAAGAATAGAGACTCTTCTTACAGTCGGTGCTTTGAGCATTCCTTGTGAGACCAGTATTAGTTACTGCTACACCTCTGCAGGTTCAATGTATTCCTTGGATCTTCACATTGACGATGATACACAGAAATCGCATCGGAATTAAGTACAAAAGGCACAATGTCGCCTTAAGTACAAGAATAGAGACTCTTCTTACAGTCGGTGCTTTGAGCATTCCCTGTGAGACCAGTATTAGTTTCCGCTACACCTCTGCAGGTTCAGTATTATCCTTGGATCTTCACGTTGACGATGAAACACAGAAATCGCATCGGAATGAAATACAAAAGGCACAATGCCACCTTAAGTACAAGAATAGAGACTCTTCTTACAGTCGGTGCTTTGAGCATTCCCTGTGAGACCAGTATTAGTTTCCGCTACACCTCTGCAGGTTCAATGTATTCCTTGGACCTTCACCTTGACGATGAAACACAGAAATGGCATCGGAATTAAATACAAAAGGCACAATGCCGCATTAAGTACATGAATGGAGACTCTTCTTACAGTCGGTGCTTTGAGCATTCCCAGTGAGACCAGTATTAGTTTCCGATACACCACTGCAGATTCAATGTATTCCTTGGACCTTCACATTGACGATGAAAACAGAAATGGCATCGGAATTAAATACAAAAGGCACAATGCCGCCTTAAGTACAAGAATAGAGACTCTTCTTACAGTCGGTGCTTTGAGCATTCCCTGTGAGACCAGTATTAGTTTCCGGTACACCTCTGCAGGTTCAGTTTATTCCTAGGACCTTCACATTGACGATAAAACACAGAAATGGCATCGGAATTAAATACAAAACGCACAATGCCGCCTTAAGTACAAGAATAGAGACTCGTCTTACAGTCGGTGCTTTGAGCATTCCCTGTGAGACCAGTATTAGTTTCCGATACACCACTGCAGTTCAATGTATTCCTTGGACCTTCACATTGACGAAGAAACTCAGAAATCGCATCGGAATTAAATACAAAAGGCACAATGCCGCCTTAAGTACATGAATAGAGACCCTTCTTACAGTCGGTGCTTTGAGCATTCCCTGTGAGACCAGTATTAGTTTCCGCTACACCTCTGCAGGTTCAGATTATTTCTTGGACCTTCACATTGACGATGAAACACAGAAATGGCTTCGGAAGTAAATACAAAAGGCACAATGCCGCCTTAAGTACAAGAATGGAGAATCTTCTTACCGTCGGTGCTTTGAGCATTCCCTGTGAGACCAGTATTAGTTTCCGCTACACCACTGCATGTTCAGTTTATTCTTTAGACCTTCACATTGACGATGAAACACCGAAATGGCATCGGAATTAAATACAAAAGGCTCAATGCCGCCTTAAGTACAAGAATGGAGACTCTTCTTACAGTCGGTGCTTTGAGCATTCCTTGTGAGACCCGTATTAGTTTCCGCTACACCTCTGCAGGTGCAGTTTATTCCTTGGACCTTCACATTGACGATGAAACACAGAAATGGCATCGGAATTAAATACAAAAGGCACAATGCCGCCTTAAGTACAAGAATAGAGACCCTTCTTACAGTCGGTGCTTTGAGCATTCGCTGTGAGACCAGTATTAGTTTCCGATACACCACTGCAGGTTCAATGTATTCCTTGGAACTTCACACTGACGATGAAACACAGAAATCGCATCGCAATCAAATACAAAAGGCGCAATGCGCCTTAAGTACAAGAATAGAGACTCTTCTTGCAGTCGGTGCTTTGTGCATTCCCTGTGAGACCAGTATTAGTTTCCGATACACCACTGCAGGTTCAAAGTATTCCTTGGACCTTCACATTGAGGATGAAACACAGAAATCGCATCGGAATTAAATACAAAACGCACAATGCCGCCTTATGTACAAGAATAGAGACTCTTCTTACAGTCGGTGCTTTGAGCATTCCCTGTGAGACCAGTATTAGTTACCGCTACACCTCTGCAGGTTCAATGTATTCCTTGGATCTTCACATTGACGATGATACACAGAAATCGCATCGGAATTAAGTACAAAAGGCACAATGCCGCCTTAAGTACAAGAATAGAGACTCTTCTTACAGTCGGTGCTTTGAGCATTCCCTGTGAGACCAGTATTAGTTTCCGCTACACCTCTGCAGCTTCAGTATATTCCTTGGATCTTCACATTGACGATGAAACACAGAAATCGCATCGGAATCAAATACAAAAGGCACAATGCCACCTTAAGTACAAGAATAGAGACTCTTCTTACAGTCGGTGCTTTGAGCATTCCTGTGAGACCAGTATTAGTTTCCGCTACACCTCCGCAGGTTCAATGTATTCCTTGGACCTTCACATTGACGATGAAACACAGAAATGGCATCGGAATTACATACAAAAGGCACAATGCCGCCTTAAGTACAAGAATGGAGACTCTTCTTACAGTTGGTGCTTTGAGCATTCCCTGTGAGACCAGTATTAGTTTCCGATACACCACTGCAGGTTCAATGTATTCCTTGGACCTTCACATTGACGATGAAACACAGAAATGGCATCGGAATTAAATACGAAAGGCACAATGCCGCCTTAAGTACAAGAATAGAGACTCTTCTTATAGTCGGTGCTTTGAGCATTCTCTGTGACCAGTATTAGTTTCCGATACACCACTGCAGGTTCAATGTATTCCTTGGACTTTCACATTAACGATGAAACACAGAAATGGCATCGGAATTAAATACAAAAGACACAATGCCGCCTTAAGTACAAGAATAGAGACTCTTCTTGCAGTCGGTGCTTTGAGCATTCCCTGTGAGACCAGTATTAGTTTCCGATACACCACTGCAGGTTCAATGTATGCCTTGGACCTTCACATTGACGATAAAACACCGAAATGGCATCGGAATTAAATACAAAACGCACAATGCTGCCTTATGTACAAGAATAGAGACTCTTCTTACAGTCGGTGCTTTGAGCATTACCTGTGAGACCCGTATTAGTTTCCGCTACACCTCTGCAGGTGCAGTTTATTCCTTGGACCTTCACATTGACGATGAAACACAGAAATGACATCGGAATTAAATACAAAAGGCACAATGCCGAGTTAAGTACAAGAATAGAGACTCTTCTTACAGTCGGTGCTTTGAGCATTCCCTGTGAGACCAGTATTAGTTTCCGATACACCACTGCAGGTTCAATGTATTCCTTGGAACTTCACACTGACGATGAAACACAGAAATCGCATCGGAATCAAATACAAAAGGCGCAATGCCGCCTTAAGTACAAGAATAGAGACTCTTCTTGCAGTCGGTGCTTTGAGCATTCCCTGTGAGACCAGTATTAGTTTCCGATACACCACTGCAGGTTCAAAGTATTCCTTGGACCTTCACATTGAAGATGAAACACAGAAATCGCATCGGAATTAAATCCAAAAGCACAATGCCGCCTTATGTGCAAGAATAGAGACTCTTCTTACAGTCGGTGCTTTGAGCATTCCCTGTGAGACCAGTATTAGTTACCGCTACACCTCTGCAGGTTCAATGTATTCCTTGGATCTTCACATTGACGATGATACACAGAAATCGCATCGGAATTAAATACAAAAGGCACAATGCCGCCTTAAGTACAAGAATAGAGACTCTTCTTACAGTCGGTGCTTTGAGCATTCCCTGTGAGACCAGTATTAGTTTCCGGTACACCTCTGCAGGTTCAGTATATTCCTTGGATCTTCACGTTGACGATGAAACACAGAAATCGCATCGGAATTAAATACAAAAGGCACAATGCCACCTTAAGTACAAGAATAGAGACTCTTCCTACAGTCGGTGCTTTAAGCATTCCCTGTGAGACCAGTATTAGTTTCCGCTACACCTCTGCAGGTTCAATGTATTCCTTGGACCTTCACATTGACGATGAAACACAGAAATGGCATCGGAATTAAATACAAAAGACACAATGCCGCCTTAAGTACAAGAATGGAGACTCTTCTTACAGTCGGTGCTTTGAGCATTCCCAGTGAGACCAGTATTAGTTTCCGATACACCACTGCAGGTTCAAAGTATTCCTTGGACCTTCACATTGACGATGAAACACAGAAATGGCACCGGAATTAAATACAAAAGGCACAATGCCGCCTTAAGTACAAGAATAGAGACTCTTCTTACAGTCGGTGCTTTGAGCATTCCCTGTGAGACCAGTATTAGTTTCCGGTACACCTCTGCAGGTTCAGTTTATTCCTAGGACCTTCACATTGACGATAAAACACAGAAATGGCATCGGAATTAAATACAAAACGCACAATGCCGCCTTAAGTACAAGAATAGAGACTCGTCTTACAGTCGGTGCTTTGAGCATTCCCTGTGAGACCAGTATTAGTTTCCGATACACCACTGCAGGTTCAATGTATTCCTTGGACCTTCACATTGACGATGAAACTCAGAAATCGCATCGGAATTAAATACAAAAGGCACAATGCCGCCTTAAGTACAAGAATAGAGACTCTTCTTACAGTCGGTGCATTGAGCATTCCCTGTGAGACCAGTATTAGTTTCCGCTACACCTCTGCAGGTTCAATGTATGCCTTGGACCTTCACATTGACGATAAAACACAGAAATGGCATCGGAATTAAATACAAAACGCACAATGCTGCCTTATGTACAAGAATAGAGACTCTTCTTACAGTCGGTGCTTTGAGCATTCCCTGTGAGACCCGTATTAGTTTCCGCTACACCTCTGCAGGTGCAGTTTATTCCTTGGACCTTCACATTGACGATGAAACACAGAAATGACATCGGAATTAAATACAAAAGGCACAATGCCGCCTTAAGTACAAGAATAGAGACTCTTCTTACAGTCGGTGCTTTGAGCATTCCCTGTGAGACCAGTATTAGTTTCCGATACACCACTGCAGGTTCAATGTATTCCTTGGAACTTCACACTGACGATGAAGCACAGAAATCGCATCGGAATCAAATACAAAAGGCGCAATGCCGCCTTAAGTACAAGAATAGAGACTCTTCTTGCAGTCGGTGCTTTGAGCATTCCCTGTGAGACCAGTATTAGTTTCCGATACACCACTGCAGGTTCAAAGTATTCCTTGGACCTTCACATTGAAGATGAAACACAGAAATCGCATCGGAATTAAATCCAAAAGCACAATGCCGCCTTATGTGCAAGAATAGAGACTCTTCTTACAGTCGGTGCTTTGAGCATTCCCTGTGAGACCAGTATTAGTTACCGCTACACCTCTGCAGGTTCAATGTATTCCTTGGATCTTCACATTGACGATGATACACAGAAATCGCATCGGAATTAAATACAAAAGGCACAATGCCGCCTTAAGTACAAGAATAGAGACTCTTCTTACAGTCGGTGCTTTGAGCATTCCCTGTGAGACCAGTATTAGTTTCCGGTACACCTCTGCAGGTTCAGTATATTCCTTGGATCTTCACGTTGACGATGAAACACAGAAATCGCATCGGAATTAAATACAAAAGGCACAATGCCACCTTAAGTACAAGAATAGAGACTCTTCCTACAGTCGGTGCTTTAAGCATTCCCTGTGAGACCAGTATTAGTTTCCGCTACACCTCTGCAGGTTCAATGTATTCCTTGGACCTTCACATTGACGATGAAACACAGAAATGGCATCGGAATTAAATACAAAAGACACAATGCCGCCTTAAGTACAAGAATGGAGACTCTTCTTACAGTCGGTGCTTTGAGCATTCCCAGTGAGACCAGTATTAGTTTCCGATACACCACTGCAGGTTCAAAGTATTCCTTGGACCTTCACATTGACGATGAAACACAGAAATGGCACCGGAATTAAATACAAAAGGCACAATGCCGCCTTAAGTACAAGAATAGAGACTCTTCTTACAGTCGGTGCTTTGAGCATTCCCTGTGAGACCAGTATTAGTTTCCGGTACACCTCTGCAGGTTCAGTTTATTCCTAGGACCTTCACATTGACGATAAAACACAGAAATGGCATCGGAATTAAATACAAAACGCACAATGCCGCCTTAAGTACAAGAATAGAGACTCGTCTTACAGTCGGTGCTTTGAGCATTCCCTGTGAGACCAGTATTAGTTTCCGATACACCACTGCAGGTTCAATGTATTCCTTGGACCTTCACATTGACGATGAAACTCAGAAATCGCATCGGAATTAAATACAAAAGGCACAATGCCGCCTTAAGTACAAGAATAGAGACTCTTCTTACAGTCGGTGCATTGAGCATTCCCTGTGAGACCAGTATTAGTTTCCGCTACACCTCTGCAGGTTCAGATTATTCCTTGGACCTTCACATTGACGATGAAACACAGAAATGGCATCGGAAGTAAATACAAAAGGCACAATGCCGCCTTATGTACAAGAATGGAGAATCTTCTTACCGTCGGTGCTTTGAGCATTCCCTGTGAGACCAGTATTAGTTTCCGCTACACCACTGCAGGTTCAGTTTATTCCTTAGACCTTCACATTGACGATGAAACACCGAAATGGCATCGGAATTAAATACAAAAGGCACAATGCCGCCTTAAGTACAAGAATGGAGACTCTTCTTACAGTCGGTGCTTTGAGCATTCCCTGTGAGACCCGTATTAGTTTCCGCTACACCTCTGCAGGTGCAGTTTATTCCTTGGACCTTCACATTGACGATGAAACACAGAAATGGCATCGGAATTAAATACAAAAGGCACAATGCCGCCTTAAGTACAAGAATAGAGACCCTTCTTACAGTCGGTGCTTTGAGCATTCCCTGTGAGACCAGTATTAGTTTCCGATACACCACTGCAGGTTCATTGTATTCCTTGGAACTTCACACTGACGATGAAGCACAGAAATCGCATCGGAATCAAATACAAAAGGCGCAATGCCGCCTTAAGTACAAGAATAGAATCTCTTCTTGCAGTCGGTGCTTTGAGCATTCCCTGTGAGACCAGTATTAGTTTCCGATACACCACTGCAGGTTCAAAGTATTCCTTGGACCTTCACATTGACGATGAAACACAGAAATCGCATCGGAATTAAATACAAAACGCACAATGCCGCCTTATGTACAAGAATAGAGGCTCTTCTTACAGTCGGTGCTTTGAGCATTCCCTGTGAGACCAGTATTAGTTACCGCTACTCCTCTGCAGGTTCAATGTATTCCTTGGATCTTCACATTGACGATGATACACAGAAATCGCATCGGAATTAAGTACAAAAAGCACAATGCCGCCTTAAGTACAAGAATAGAGACTCTTCTTACAGTCGGTGCTTTGAGCATTCCCTGTGAGACCAGTATTAGCTTCCGCTACACCTCTGCAGGTTCAGTATATTCCTTGGATCCACACATTGACGATGAAACACAGAAATGGCATCGGAATTAAATACAAAAGGCACAATGCCACCTTAAGTACAAGAATAGAGACTCTTCTTACAGTCGGTGCTTTGAGCATTCCCTGTGAGACCAGTATTAGTTTCCGCTACACCTCTGCAGGTTCAATGTATTCCTTGGACCTTCACATTGACGATGAAACACAGAAATGGCATCGGAATTAAATACAAAAGGCACAATGCCGCCTTAAGTACAAGAATGGAGACTCTTCTTACAGTCGGTGCTTTGAGCATTCCCTGTGAGACCAGTATTAGTTTCCGATACACCACTGCAGGTTCATTGTATTCCTTGGACCTTCACATTGACGATGAAACACAGAAATGGCATGGGAATTAAATACAAAAGGCACAATGCCGCCTTAAGTACAAGAATAGAGACTCTTCTTACAGTCGGTGCTTTGAGCATTTCCTGTGAGGCCAGTATTAGTTTCCGATACACCACTGCAGGTTCAATGTATTCCGTGGACTTTCACATTAACGATGAAACACAGAAATGGCATCTGAATTAAATACAAAAGTCACAATGCCGCCTTAAGTACAAGAATAGAGACTCTTCTTACAGTCGGTGCTTTGAGCATTCCCTGTGAGACCAGTATTAGTTTCCGCTACACTTCTGCAGGTTCAGTTTATTCCTTGGACCTTCACATTGACGATGAAACCTAGAAGTCGAATCGGAATAAATACAAAAGGCACGATGCCGCCTTAAATACAAGAATAGAGACTCTTCTTACAGTCGGTGCTTTGAGCATTCCCTGTGAGACCAGTATTAGTTTCCGCTACACCTCTGCACGTTCAGTTTCTTCCTTGGACCTTCACATTGACGATGAAACACAGAAATGGCATCGGAATTAAATACAAAACAAACAATGCCGCCTTAAGTACAAGAATAGAGACTCTTCTTACAGTCGGTGCTTTGAGCATTTCCTGTGAGACCAGTATTAGTTTCCGATACACCACTGCAGGTTCAATGTATGCCTTGGACCTTCACATTGACGATAAAACACGGAAATGGCATCGGAATTAAATACAAAACGCACAATGCCGCATTAAGTACAAGAATAGAGACTCTTCTTACAGTCGGTGCTTTGAGCACTCCCTGTGAGACCAGTATTAGTTTCCGCTACACCTCTGCAGGTTCAGTTTATTCTTTGGACCTTCACATTGACGATGAAACACAGAAATGGCAACGGAATTAAATACAAAAGGCACAATGCCGCCTTAAGTACAAGTATAGAGACTCTTCTTGCAGTCGGTGCTTTGAGCAATCCCTGTGAGACCAGTATTAGTTTCCGAAACACCACTGCAGGTTCAATGTATTCCTTGGACCTTCACATTGACGATGAAACACTGAAATCGCATCGGAATTAAATACAAAACGCACAATGCTGCCTTATGTACAAGAATAGAGACTCTTCTTACAGTCGGTGCTTTGAGCATTCCCTGTGAGACCATTATTAGTTACCGCTACACCTCTGCAGGTTCAATGTATTCCTTGGATCTTCACATTGACGATGATACACAGAAATCGCATCGGAATTAAGTACAAAAGGCACAATGCCGCCTTAAGTACAAGAATAGAGACTCTTCTTACAGTCGGTGCTTTGAGCATTCCCTGTGAGACCAGTATTAGTTTCCGCTACACCTCTGCAGGTTCAGTATATTCCTTGGATCTTCACATTGACGATGAAACACAGCAATCGCTTCGGAATTAAATACAAAGGGCACAATGCTACCTTAAGTACAAGAATAGAGGCTCTTCTTACAGTCGGTGCTTTGAGCATTCCCTGTGAGACCAGTATTAGTTTCCGCTACACCTCTGTAGGTTCAATGTATTCCTTGGACCTTCACATTGACGATGAAACACAGAAATGGCATCGGAATTAAATACAAAAGGCACAATGCCGCCTTAAGTACAAGAATAGAGACTCTTCTTACAGTCGGTGCTTTGAGCATTCCCTGTGAGACCAGTATTAGTTTCCGATACACCACTGCAGGTTCAATGTATTCCTTGGACCTTCACATTGACGATGAAACACAGAAATGGCATCGGAATTAAATACAAAAGGCACAATGCCGCCTTAAGTACAAGAATTGAGACTCTTCTTACAGACGGTGCTTTGAGCATTCCCTGTGAGACCAGTATTAGTTTCCGATACACCACTGCAGGATCAATGTATTCCTTGGACTTTCACATTGACGATGAAACACAGAAATGGCATCGGAATTAAATACAAAAGACACAATGCCGCCTTAAATACAAGAATAGAGACTGTACTTACAGTCGGTGCTTTGAGCATTCCCTGTGAGACCAGTATTAGTTTCCGATACACCACTGCAGGTTCAATGTATGCCTTGGACCTTCGCATTGACGATGAAACACAGAAATCGCATCGAAATTAAATACAAAAGGCACAATGCCGCCTTAAGTACAAGAATAGAGACTCTTCTTACAGTCGGTGCTTTGAGCATTCCATGTGAGACCAGTATTAGTTTCCGCTACGCCTCTGCAGGTTCGGTTTATTCCTAGGACATTCACATTGACGATAAAACACAGAAATGGCATCGGAATTAAATACAAAACGCACAATGCCGCCTTAAGTACAAGAATAGTGACTCTTCTTACAGTCGGTGCTTTGAGCACTCCCTGTGAGACCAGTATTAGCTTCCGCTACACCTCTGGAGGTTCAGTTTATTCTTTGGACCGTCACATTGACGATGAAACACAGAAATGGCATCGGAATTAAATACAAAAGGCACAATGCCGCCTTAAGTACAAGAATAGAAACTCTTCTTACAGTAGGTGCTTTGAGCATTCCCTGTCAGACCAGTATTAGTTTCCGATACACCACTGCAGGTTCAATGTATTCCTTGGAACTTCACATTGACGATGAAACACAGAAATCGCATCGGAATTAAACACAAAAGGCACAATGCCGCCTTAAGTACAAGAATAGAGAATCTTCTTACAGTCGGTGCTTTGAGCATTCCCTGTGAGACCAGTATTAGTTTCCGGTACACCTCTGCAGTTTCAGTTTATTCCTTGGACCTTCACATTGACGATGAAACACAGAAATGGCATCGGAATTAAATACAAATGGCACAATGCCGCCTTAAGTACAAGAATAGAGACTCTTCTTACAGTCGGTGCTTTGAGCATTCCCTGTGAGACCAGTATTAGTTTCCGATACACCACTGCAGGTTCAATGTATTCCTTGGAACATCACATTGACGATGAAACACATAAATCGCATCGGAATTAAATTCAAAAGGCACAATGCCGCCTTAAGTACAAGAATAGAGACTCTTCTTACAGTCGGTGCTTTGAGCATTCCCTGTGAGACCAGTATTAGTTTCCGCTACACCTCTGCAGGTTCAGTTTATTCCTTGGACCTTCACATTGACGATGAAACACAGAAATCGCATCGAAAATAAATACAGAAGGCACAATGCCGCCTTAAGTACAAGAATAGAGACTCTTATTACAGTCGGTGATTTGAGCTTTCCCTGTAAGACCAGTATTAGTTCCCGCTACACCTCTGCAGGTTCGATGTATTCCTTGGACCTTCACATTGACGATGAAACACACAAATGGCATCGGAATTAAATACAAAAGGCACAATGCCGCCTTAAGTACAAGAACAGAGCCTCTTCTTACAGTCGGTGCTTTGAACATTCCCTGTGAGTCCAGTATTAGTTTCCGATACACCACTGCGGGTTCAATGTATTCCTTGGACCTTCAAATTGACGATGAAACACAGAAACCGCATCGGAATTAAATACAAAAGTCACAATGCCGCCTTAAGTACAAGAATAGAGACTCTCCTTACAGTCGGTGCTATGAGCATTCCCTGTGAGACCAGTATTAGTTTCCGCTACACCTCTGCAGGTTCAGATTATTCCTTGGACCTTCACATTGACGATGAAACACAGATATGGCATCGGAAGTAAATACAAAATGCACAATGCCGCCTTAAGTACAAGAGTAGAGACTCTTCTTACCGTCGGTCATTTGAGCATTCCCTGTGAGACCAGTATTAGTTTCCGATACACCGCTGCAGGTTCAATGTATTCCTTGGACCTTCACATTGACGATGAAACACAGAAATCGCATCGGAATTAAATACAAAAGGCACAATGCCACCTTCAGTACAAGAATAGAGACTCTTCAAACAGTCGGTGCTTTGAGCATTCCCCGTAAGACCAGTATTAGTTTCCGCTACATCTCTGCAGGTTCAATGTATTCCTTGGACCTTCACATTGACGATGAAACACAGAAATGGCATCGGAATTAAATACAAAAGGCACAATGCCGCCTTAAGTACAAGAATAGAGACTCTTCTTACAGTCGGTGCTTTGAGCATTCCCTGCGAGACCAGTATTAGATTCCGGTACACCTCTGCAGGTTCAGTTTATTCCTTGGACCTTCACATTGACGATGAAACACAGAAATGGCATCGGAATTAAATACAAAAGGCACAATGCCGCCTTAAGTACAAGAATGGAGACTCTTCTTACAGTCGGTGCTTTGAGCATTCCCTGTGAGACCAGTATTAGTTTCCGATACACCACTGCAGGTTCATTGTATTCCTTGGACCTTCACATTGACGATGAAACACAGAAATGGCATGGGAATTAAATACAAAAGGCACAATGCCGCCTTAAGTACAAGAATAGAGACTCTTCTTACAGTCGGTGCTTTGAGCATTCCCTGTGAGGCCAGTATTAGTTTCCGATACACCACTGCAGGTTCAATGTATTCCTTGGACTTTCACATTAACGATGAAACACAGAAATGGCATCTGAATTAAATACAAAAGACACAATGCCGCCTTAAGTACAAGAATAGAGACTCTTCTTACAGTCGGTGCTTTGAGCATTCCCTGTGAGACCAGTATTAGTTTCCGCTACACCTCTGCAGTTTCAGTTTATTCCTTGGACCTTCACATTGACGATGAAACCTAGAAGTCGCATCGGAATTAAATACAAAAGGCACGATGCCGCCTTAAATACAAGAATAGAGACTCTTCTTACAGTCGGTGCTTTGAGCATTCCCTGTGAGACCAGTATTAGTTTCCGCTACACCTCTGCACGTTCAGTTTCTTCCTTGGACCTTCACATTGACGATGAAACACAGAAATGGCATCGGAATTAAATACAAAACAAACAATGCCGCCTTAAGTACAAGAATAGAGGCTCTTCTTACAGTCGGTGCTTTGAGCATTTCCTGTGAGACCAGTATTAGTTTCCGATACACCACTGCAGGTTCAATGTATGCCTTGGACCTTCACATTGACGATAAAACACAGAAATGGCATCGGAATTAAATACAAAACGCACAATGCCGCATTAAGTACAAGAATAGAGACTCTTCTTACAGTCGGTGCTTTGAGCACTCCCTGTGAGACCAGTATTAGTTTCCGCTACACCTCTGCAGGTTCAGTTTATTCTTTGGACCTTCACATTGACGATGAAACACAGAAATGGCAACGGAATTAAATACAAAAGGGACAATGCCGCCTTAAGTACAAGTATAGAGACTCTTCTTGCAGTCGGTGCTTTGAGCAATCCCTGTGAGACCAGTATTAGTTTCCGAAACACCACTGCAGGTTCAATGTATTCCTTGGACCTTCACATTGACGATGAAACACTGAAATCGCATCGGAATTAAATACAAAACGCACAATGCTGCCTTATGTACAAGAATAGAGACTCTTCTTACAGTCGGTGCTTTGAGCATTCCCTGTGAGACCATTATTAGTTACCGCTACACCTCTGCAGGTTCAATGTATTCCTTGGATCTTCACATTGACGATGATACACAGAAATCGCATAGGAATTAAGTACAAAAGGCACAATGCCGCCTTAAGTACAAGAATAGAGACTCTTCTTACAGTCGGTGCTTTGAGCATTCCCTGTGAGACCAGTATTTGTTTCCGCTACACCTCTGCAGGTTCAGTATATTCCTTGGATCTTCACATTGACGATGAAACACAGCAATCGCTTCGGAATTAAATACAAAGGGCACAATGCTACCTTAAGTACAAGAATAGAGGCTCTTCTTACAGTCGGTGCTTTGAGCATTCCCTGTGAGACCAGTATTAGTTTCCGCTACACCTCTGCAGGTTCAATGTATTCCTTGGACCTTCACATTGACGATGAAACACAGAAATGGCATCGGAATTAAATACAAAAGGCACAATGCCGCCTTAAGTACAAGAATAGAGACTCTTCTTACAGTCGGTGCTTTGAGCATTCCCTGTGAGACCAGTATTAGTTTCCGATACACCACTGCAGGTTCGATGTATTCCTTGGACCTTCACATTGACGATGAAACACAGAAATGGCATCGGAATTAAATACAAAAGGCACAATGCCGCCTTAAGTACAAGAATTGAGACTCTTCTTACAGACGGTGCTTTGAGCATTCCCTGTGAGACCAGTATTAGTTTCCGATACACCACTGCAGGTTCAATGTATTCCTTGGACTTTCACATTGACGATGAAACACAGAAATGGCATCGGAATTAAATACAAAAGACACAATGCCGCCTTAAATACAAGAATAGAGACTCTTCTTACAGTCGGTGCTTTGAGCATTCCCTGTGAGACCAGTATTAGTTTCCGATACACCACTGCAGGTTCAATGTATGCCTTGGACCTTCGCATTGACGATGAAACACAGAAATCGCATCGAAATTAAATACAAAAGGCACAATGCCGCCTTAAGTACAAGAATAGAGACTCTTCTTACAGTCGGTGCTTTGAGCATTCCCTGTGAGACCAGTATTAGTTTCCGCTACGCCTCTGCAGGTTCAGTTTATTCCTAGGACCTTCACATTGACGATAAAACACACAAATGGCATCGGAATTAAATACAAAACGCACAATGCCGCCTTAAGTACAAGAATAGTGACTCTTCTTACAGTCGGTGCTTTGAGCACTCCCTGTGAGAACAGTATTAGCTTCCGCTACATCTCTGGCGGTTCAGTTTATTCTTTGGACCTTCACATTGACGATGAAACACAGAAATGGCATCGGAATTAAATACAAAAGGCACAATGCCGCCTTAAGTACAAGAATAGAAACTCTTCTTACAGTCGGTGCTTTGAGCATTCCCTGTCAGACCAGTATTAGTTTCCGATACACCACTGCAGGTTCAATGTATTCCATGGAACTTCACATTGACGATGAAACACAGAAATCGCAACGGAATTAAACACAAAAGGCACAATGCCGCCTTAAGTACAAGAATAGAGAATCTTCTTACAGTCGGTGCTTTGAGCATTCCCTGTGAGACCAGTATTAGTTTCCGGTACACCTCTGCAGTTTCAGTTTATTCCTTGGACCTTCACATTGACGATGAAACACAGAAATGGCATCGGAATTAAATACAAATGGCACAATGCCACCTTAAGTACAAGAATAGAGACTCTTCTTACAGTCGGTGCTTTGAGCATTCCCTGTGAGACCAGTATTAGTTTCCGATACACCACTGCAGGTTCAATGTATTCCTTGGAACATCACATTGACGATGAAACACATAAATCGCATCGGAATTAAATTCAAAAGGCACAATGCCGCCTTAAGTACAAGAATAGAGACTCTTCTTACAGTCGGTGCTTTGAGCATTCCCTGTGAGACCAGTATTAGTTTCCGCTACACCTCTGCAGGTTCAGTTTATTCCTTGGACCTTCACATTGACGATGAAACACAGAAATCGCATCGAAAATAAATACAGAAGGCACAATGCCGCCTTAAGTACAAGAATAGAGACTCTTATTACAGTCGGTGATTTGAGCATTCCCTGTAAGACCAGTATTAGTTCCCGCTACACCTCTGCAGGTTCGATGTATTCCTTGGACCTTCACATTGACGATGAAACACTGAAATCGCATCGGAATTAAATACAAAACGCACAATGCTGCCTTATGTACAAGAATAGAGACTCTTCTTACAGTCGGTGCTTTGAGCATTCCCTGTGAGACCATTATTAGTTACCGCTACACCTCTGCAGGTTCAATGTATTCCTTGGATCTTCACATTGACGATGATACACAGAAATCGCATCGGAATTAAGTACAAAAGGCACAATGCCGCCTTAAGTACAAGAATAGAGACTCTTCTTACAGTCGGTGCTTTGAGCATTCCCTGTGAGACCAGTATTTGTTTCCGCTACACCTCTGCAGGTTCAGTATATTCCTTGGATCTTCACATTGACGATGAAACACAGCAATCGCTTCGGAATTAAATACAAAGGGCACAATGCTACCTTAAGTTCAAGAATAGAGGCTCTTCTTACAGTCGGTGCTTTGAGCATTCCCTGTGAGACCAGTATTAGTTTCCGCTACACCTCTGCAGGTTCAATGTATTCCTTGGACCGTCACATTGACGATGAAACACAGAAATGGCATCGGAATTAAATACAAAAGGCACAATGCCGCCTTAAGTACAAGAATAGAGACTCTTCTTACAGTCGGTTCTTTGAGCATTCCCTGTGAGACCAGTATTAGTTTCCGATACACCACTGCAGGTTCGATGTATTCCTTGGACCTTCACATTGACGATGAAACACAGAAATGGCATCGGAATTAAATACAAAAGGCACAATGCCGCCTTAAGTACAAGAATTGAGACTCTTCTTACAGACGGTGCTTTGAGCATTCCCTGTGAGACCAGTATTAGTTTCCGATACACCACTGCAGGTTCAATGTATTCCTTGGACTTTCACATTGACGATGAAACACAGAAATGGCATCGGAATTAAATACAAAAGACACAATGCCGCCTTAAATACAAGAATAGAGACTCTTCTTACAGTCGGTGCTTTGAGCATTCCCTGTGAGACCAGTATTAGTTTCCGATACACCACTGCAGGTTCAATGTATGCCTTGGACCTTCGCATTGACGATGAAACACAGAAATCGCATCGAAATTAAATACAAAAGGCACAATGCCGCCTTAAGTACAAGAATAGAGACTCTTCTTACAGTCGGTGCTTTGAGCATTCCCTGTGAGACCAGTATTAGTTTCCGCTACGCCTCTGCAGGTTCAGTTTATTCCTAGGACCTTCACATTGACGATAAAACACAGAAATGGCATCGGAATTAAATACAAAACGCACAATGCCGACTTAAGTACAAGAATAGTGACTCTTCTTACAGTCGGTGCTTTGAGCACTCCCTGTGAGAACAGTATTAGCTTCCGCTACATCTCTGGCGGTTCAGTTTATTCTTTGGACCTTCACATTGACGATGAAACACAGAAATGGCATCGGAATTAAATACAAAAGGCACAATGCCGCCTTAAGTACAAGAATAGAAACTCTTCTTACAGTCGGTGCTTTGAGCATTCCCTGTCAGACCAGTATTAGTTTCCGATACACCACTGCAGGTTCAATGTATTCCTTGGAACTTCACATTGACGATGAAACACAGAAATCGCATCGGAATTAAACACAAAAGGCACAATGCCGCCTTAAGTACAAGAATAGAGAATCTTCTTACAGTCGGTGCTTTGAGCATTCCCTGTGAGACCAGTATTAGTTTCCGGTACACCTCTGCAGTTTCAGTTTATTCCTTGGACCTTCACATTGACGATGAAACACAGAAATGGCATCGGAATTAAATACAAATGGCACAATGCCGCCTTAAGTACAAGAATAGAGACTCTTCTTACAGTCGGTGCTTTGAGCATTCCCTGTGAGACCAGTATTAGTTTCCGATACACCACTGCAGGTTCAATGTATTCCTTGGAACATCACATTGACGATGAAACACATAAATCGCATCGGAATTAAATTCAAAAGGCACAATGCCGCCTTAAGTACAAGAATAGAGACTCTTCTTACAGTCGGTGCTTTGAGCATTCCCTGTGAGACCAGTATTAGTTTCCGCTACACCTCTGCAGGTTCAATTTATTCCTTGGACCTTCACATTGACGATGAAACACAGAAATCGCATCGAAAATAAATACAGAAGGCACAATGCCGCCTTAAGTACAAGAATAGAGACTCTTATTACAGTCGGTGATTTGAGCATTCCCTGTAAGACCAGTATTAGTTCCCGCTACACCTCTGCAGGTTCGATGTATTCCTTGGACCTTCACATTGACGATGATACACAGAAATCGCATCGGAATTAAATACAAAAGGCACAATGCCGCCATAAGTACAAGAATACAGACTCTTCTTACAGTCGGTGCTTTGAGCATTCCCTGTGAGACCAGTATTAGTTTCCGATGCACCACTGCAGGTTCAATGTATTCCTTGGACCTTCACATTGACGATGAAACACAGAAATCGCATCGGAATTAAATACAAAAGGCACAATGCCGCCTTAAGTACAAGAATAGAGACTCTTCCTGCAGTCGGTGCTTTGAGCATTCCCTGTGAGACCAGTATTAGTTTCCGATACACCTCTGCAGGTTCAGATTATTCCTTGGACCTTCACATTGACGATGAAACACAGATATGGCATCGGAAGTAAATACAAAATGCACAATGCCGCCTTAAGTACAAGAGTAGAGACTCTTCTTACCGTCGGTCATTTGAGCATTCCCTGTGAAACCAGTATTAGTTTCCGATACACCGCTACAGGTTCAATGTATTCCTTGGACCTTCACATTGACGATGAAACACAGAAATCGCATCGGAATTAAATACAAAAGGCACAATGCCACCTTCAGTACAAGAATAGAGACTCTTCAAACAGTCGGTGCTTTGAGCATTCCCTGTAAGACCAGTATTAGTTTCCGCTACATCTCTGCAGGTTCAATGTATTCCTTGGACCTTCACATTGACGATGAAACACAGAAATGGCATCGGAATTAAATACAAAAGGCACAATGCCGCCTTAAGTACAAGAATAGAGACTCTTCTTACAGTCGGTGCTTTGAGCATTCCCTGCGAGACCAGTATTAGATTCCGGTACACCTCTGCAGGTTCAGTTTATTCCTTGGACCTTCACATTGACGATGAAACACAGAAATGGCATCGGAATTAAATAAAAATGGCACAATGCCTCCTTAAGTACAAGAATGGAGACTCTTCTTACAGTCGGTGCTTTGAGAATTCCCTGTGAGACCATTATTAGTTTCCGATACACCACTGCAGGTTCAATGTATTCCTTGGAACATCACATTGACGATGAAACACATAAATCGCATCTGAATTAAATACAAAAGGCACAATGCCGCCTTAAGTACAAGAATAGAGACTCTTCTTACAGTCGGTGCTTTGAGCATTCCCTGTGAGACCAGTATTAGTTTCCGCTACACCTCTGCAGGATCCGTATATTCCTTGGACCTTCACATTGACGATGAAACACAGAAATGGCATAGGAATTAAATACAAAAGGCACAATGCCGCCTTAAGTACAAGAATAGAGACTCTTCTTACAGTCGGTGCTTTGAGCATTCCCTGTGAGACCAGTATTAGTTTCCGCTACACCTCTGCAGGTTCAGTTTATTCCTTGGACCTTCACATTGACGATGAAACCTAGAAGTCGCATCGGAATTAAATACAAAAGGCACGATGCCGCCTTAAGTACAAGAATAGAGACTCTTCTTACAGTCGGTGCTTTGAGCATTCCCTGTGAGACCAGTATTAGTTTCCGCTACACCTCTGCACGTTCAGTTTCTTCCTTGGACCTTCACATTGACGATGAAACACAGAAATGGCATCGGAATTAAATACAAAACAAACAATGCCGCCTTAAGTACAAGAATAGAGACTCTTCTTACAGTCGGTGCTTTGAGCATTTCCTGTGAGACCAGTATTAGTTTCCGATACACCACTGCAGGTTCAATGTATTCCTTGGACCTTCACATTGAGAGTGAAACACAGAAATCGCATCGGAATTAAATACAAAAGGCACAATGCCGCCTTAAGTACAAGAATAGAGACTCATCTTACAGTCGGTGCTTTGAGCATTCCCTGTGAGACCAGTATTAGTTTCCGCTACACCTCTGCAGGTTCAGTTTATTCCTTGGACCTTCACATTGACGATGAAACACAGAAATCGCATCGGAATTAAATACAGAAGGCACAATGCCGCCTTAAGTACAAGAATAGAGACTCTTCTTACAGTCGGTGCTTTGAGCATTCCCTGTAAGACCAGTATTAGTTCCCGCTACACCTCTGCAGGTTCGATGTATTCCTTGGACCTTCACATTGACGATGATACACAGAAATCGCATCGGAATTAAACACAAAAGGCACAATGCCGCCTTAAGTACAAGAATACAGACTCTTCTTACAGTCGGTGCTTTGAGCATTCCCTGTGAGACCAGTATTAGTTTCCAATGCACCACTGCAGGTTCAATGTATTCCTTGGACCTTCACATTGACGATGAAACACAGAAATCGCATCGGAATTAAATACAAAAGGCACAATGCCACCTTAAGTACAAGAATAGAGACTCTTCTAACAGTCGGTGCTTTGAGCATTCTCTGTAAGACCAGTATTAGTTTCCGTTACATCTCTGCAGGTTCAATGTATTCCTTGGACCTTCACATTGACGATGAAACACAGAAATGGCATCGGAATTAAATACAAAAGGCACAATGCCGCCTTAAGTACAAGAATAGAGACTCTTCTTCCTGTCGGTGCTTTGAGCATTCCCTGTGAGACCAGTATTAGTTTCCGATACACCACTGCAGGTTCAATGTACTCCTTTGACTTTCACATTGACGATGAAACACAGAAATGGCATCGGAATTAAATACAAAAGGCACAATGCCGCCTTAAGTACAAGAATAAAGACTCTTCTTACAGTCGGTGCTTTGAGCATTCCCTGTGAGACCAGTATTAGTTTCCGGTACACCTCTGCAGGTTCAGTTTATTCCTTGGACCTTCACATCGACGATGAAACACAGAAATGGCATCGGAATTAAATACAAATCGCACAATGCCTCCTTAAGTACAAGAATAGAGACTCTTCTTACAGTCGGTGCTTTGAGCATTCCCTGTGAGACCATTATTAGTTTCCGATACACCACTGCAGGTTCAATGTATTCCTTGGAACATCACGTTGACGATGAAACACATAAATCGCATCGGAATTAAATACAAAAGGCACAATGCTGCCTTAAGTACAAGAATAGAGACTCTTCTTACAGTCGGTGCTTTGAGCGTTCCCTGTGAGACCAGTATTAGTTTCCGCTACACCTCTGCAGGTTCAGTATATTCCTTGGACCTTCACATTGACGATGAAACACAGAAATGGCATCGGAATTAAATACAAAAGGCACAATGCCGCCTTAAGTACAAGAATAGAGACTCTTCTTACAGTCGGTGCTTTGAGCATTCCCTGTGAGACCAGTATTAGTTTCCGCTACACCTCTGCAGGTTCAGTTTATTCCTTGGACCTTCACATTGACGATGAAACCTAGAAGTCGCATCGGAATTAAATACAAAAGGCACGATGCCGCCTTAAGTACAAGAATAGAGACTCTTCTTACAGTCGGTGCTTCGAGCATTCCCTGTGAGACCAGTATTAGTTTCCGCTACACCTCTGCACGTTCAGTTTATTCCTTGGACCTTCACATTGACGATGAAACACAGAAATCGCATCGGAATTAAATACAAAACGCACAATGCCGCCTTAAGTACAAAAATAGCGACTCTTCTTACAGTCGGTGCTTTGAGCATTTCCTGTGAGACCAGTATTAGTTTCCGATACACCACTGCAGGTTCAATGTATTCCTTGGACCTTCACATTGAGAGTGAAACACAGAAATCGCATCGGAATTAAATACAAAAGGCACAATGCCGCCTTAAGTACAAGAATAGAGACTCTTCTTACAGTCGGCGCTTTGAGCATTCCCTGTGAGACCAGTATTAGTTTCCGCTACACCTCTGCAGGTTCAGTTTATTCCTTGGACCTTCACATTGACGATGAAACACAGAAATCGCATCGGAATTAAATACAAAAGGCACAATGCCGCCTTAAGTACAAGAATTCAGACTCTTCTTACAGTCGGTGCTTTGAGCATTCCCTGTGAGACCAGTATTAGTTTCCGATGCACCACTGCAGGTTCAATGTATTCCTTGGACCTTCACATTGACGATGAAACACAGAAATCGCATCGGAATTAAATACAAAAGGTACAATGCCGCCATAAGTACAAGAATAGAGACTCTTTCTACAGTCGGTGCTTTGAGCATTCCCTGTGAGACCTGTATTAGTTTCCGATACACCACTGCAGGTTCAATGTATTCCTTGGAACTTCACATTGACGATGAAACACAGAAATCGCATGGGAATCAAATACAAAAGGCACAATGCCGCCTTAAGTACAAGAATAGAGCCTCTTCTTACAGTCGGTGCTTTGAACATTCGCTGTGAGACCAGTATTAGTTTCCGATACACCACTGCTGGTTCAGATTTTTCCTTGGACCTTTACATTGACGATGAAACACAGATATGGCATCGGAAGTAAATACAAAAGGCACAATGCCGCCTTAAGTACAAGAATAGAGACTCTTCTTACCGTCGGTGTTTTGAGCATTCCCTGTGAGACCAGTATTAGTTTCCGATACACCACTGCAGGTTCAATGTATTCCTTGGACCTTCACATTGACGATGAAACACAGAAATCGCATCGGAATTAAAAACAAAAGGCACAATGCCACCTTAAGTACAAGAATAGAGACTCTTCTAACAGTCGGTGATTTGAGCATTCCCTGTGAGACCAGTATTAGTTTCCGCTACATCTCTGCAGGTTCAATGTATTCCTTGGACCTTCACATTGACGATGAAACACAGAAATGGCATCGGAATTAAATACAAAAGGCACAATGCCGCCTTAAGTACAAGAATAGAGACTCTTCTTCCAGTCGGTGCTTTGAGCATTCCCTGTGTGACCAGTATTAGTTTCCGATACACCACTGCAGGTTCAATGTATTCCTTGGACCTTCACATTGACGATGAAACACAGAAATCCCATCGGAATTAAATACAAAATTCACAATGCCGCCATAAGTACAAGAATAGAGACTCATCTTACAGTCGGTGCTTTGAGCATTCCCTGTGAGCCAGTTTTAGTTTCCGCTACACCTCTGCAGGTTCAGTTTATTCCTTGGACCTTCACATTGACGATGAACACAGAAATGGCATCGGAATTAAATACAAATGGCACAATGCCGCCTTAAGTACAGGAATAGAGACTCTTCTTACAGTCGGTGCTTTGAGCATTCCCTGTGAGACCAGTATTAGTTTCCGATACACCACTGCAGGTTCAATGTATTCCTTGGACCTTCACATTGACGATGAAACACAGATATGGCATCGGAATTAAATACAAAAGGCACAATGCCGCCTTCAGTACAAGAATAGAGACTCTTCTTACAGTCGGTGCTTTGAGCATTCCCTGTGAGACCAGTATTAGTTTCCGATACACCACTGCAGGTTCAATGTATTCCTTGAACCTTCACTTTGACGATGAAACACAGAAATGGCATCGGAATTAAATACAAAAGCCACAATGCCGCCTTAAGTACAAGAATAGAGACTCTTCTTACAGTCGGTTTTTTGAGCATTCCCTGTGAGACCAGTATTAGTTTCCGATACACCACCGCAGGTTCAATGTATTTCTTGGACCTTCACATTGACCATGAAACACAGAAATTGCATCGGAATTAAATCCAAAACGCACAATGCCGCCTTAAGTACAAGAAGACAGACTCTACTTACAGTCGGTGCTTTGAGCATTCCCTGTGAGACCAGTATTAGTTTCCGATACACCACTGCAGGTTCAATGTATTCCTTGGACCTTCACATTGACGATGAAACACAGAAATCGAATCGGAATGAAATCAAAAACGCACAATGCCGCCTTAAGTATAAGAATAGAGACTCTACTTATAGTCGGTGCTTTCAGCATTCCCTGTGAGACCAGTATTAGTTTCCAATACTCCACTGCAGGTTCAATGTATTCCTTGGACCTTCACATTGACGATGAAATACAGAAATCGCATCGGAATCAAATACATAAGGCACAATGCCGCCTTAAGTACAAGAATAGAGACTCTTCTTACTGTCGGTGCTTTGAGCATTCCCTGTGAGACCAGTAATAGTATCCGATACACCACTGCAGGTTCAATCTATTCCTTGGACATACACATTGACGATGAAACACTGAAATTACATTGGAATTAAGTACGAAAGGAACAATGCCGCCTCAAGTACAAGAATAGAGACTCCTCATACCGTCGGTGCTTTGAGCATTTCCTGTGAGACCAGTATTCGTTTCCGATACACCACTGGAAGTTCAATAAATTCCTTGGACATTCACATTGACGATGAAACACTGAAATTACATCGGAATTAAATACAAAAGGTACAATTCCGCCTTAAGTACCAGAATAGAGACTCTTCTTACCGTCGGTGCTTTGAGCATTCCCTGTGAGACCAGTATTAGTTTCCGCTACACCTCTGCAAGTTCAGTTTATTCCTTGGACCTTCACATTGACGTAGAAACACAGAAATGGCATCGGAATTAAATACAAAAGGCACAATGCCGCCTTACGTACGAGAATAGACACTCTTAATACAGTCGGTGCTTTCAGCATTCCCTGTGAGACCAGTATTAGTTTCCGATACACCACTGCAGGTTCAATGTATTCCTTGGACCTTCACATTGAGAGTGAAACACAGAAATCGCATCGGAATTAAATACAAAAGGCACAATGCCGCCTTAAGTACAAGAATAGAGACTCTTCTTACAGTCGGCGCTTTGAGCATTCCCTGTGAGACCAGTATTAGTTTCCGCTACACCTCTGCAGGTTCAGTTTATTCCTTGGACCTTCACATTGACGATGAAACACAGAAATCGCATCGGAATTAAATACAGAAGGCACAATGCCGCCTTAAGTACAAGAATAGAGACTCTTCTTACAGTCGGTGCTTTGAGCATTCCCTGTAAGACCAGTATTAGTTCCCGCTACACCTCTGCAGGTTCGATGTATTCCTTGGACCTTCACATTGACGATGATACACAGAAATCGCATCGGAATTAAATACAAAAGGCACAATGCCGCCTTAAGTACAAGAATACAGACTCTTCTTACAGTCGGTGTTTTGAGGATTCCCTGTGAGACCAGTATTAGTTTCCGATGCACCACTGCAGGTTCAATGTATTCCTTGGACCTTCACATTGACGATGAAACACAGAAATCGCATCGGAATTAAATACAAAAGGTACAATGCCGCTATAAGTACAAGAATAGAGACTCTTCCTACAGTCGGTGCTTTGAGCATTCCCTGTGAGACCTGTATTAGTTTCCGATACACCACTGCAGGTTCAATCTATTCCTTGGACATACACATTGACGACGAAACACAGAGATTACATCGGAATTAAATACAAAAGGAACAATGCCGCCTTAAGTACAAGAATAAAAACGATTCTTACCGTCGGTGCTTTGAGAATTCCCTGTGAGACCAGTTTTAGTTTCCGATACACCACTGGAGGTTCATTGAATTCCTTGGACCTTCACATTGACGATGAAACACAGAAATCCCATCGGAATTAAATACAAAAGGCACAATGCCGCCTTAAGTACAAGAATAGAGACTCATCTTACAGTCGGTGCTTTGAGCATTCCCTGTGAGCCAGTTTTAGTTTCCGCTACACCTCTGCAGGTTCAGTTTATTCCTTGGACCTTCACATTGACGATGACCACAGAAATGGCATCGGAATTAAATACAAATGGCACAATGCCGCCTTAAGTACAGGAATAGAGACTCTTCTTACAGTCGGTGCTTTGAGCATTCCCTGTGAGACCAGTATTAGTTTCCGATACACCACTGCAGGTTCAATGTATTCCTTGGACCTTCACATTGACGATGAAACACAGAAATGGCATCGGAATTAAATACAAAAGGCACAATGCCGCCTACAGTACAAGAATAGAGACTCTTCTTACAGTCGGTGCTTTGAGCAGTCCCTGTGAGACCAGTATTAGTTTCCGATACACCACTGCAGGTTCAATGTATTCCTTGAACCTTCACTTTGACGATGAAACACAGAAATGGCATCGGAATTAAATACAAAAGCCACAATGCCGCCTTAAGTACAAGAATAGAGACTCTTCTTACAGTCGGTTTTTTGAGCATTCCCTGTGAGACCAGTATTAGTTTCCGATACACCACCGCAGGTTCAATGTATTTCTTGGACCTTCACATTGACCATGAAACACAGAAATTGCATCGGAATTAAATCCAAAACGCACAATGCCGCCTTAAGTACAAGAAGACAGACTCTACTTACAGTCGGTGCTTTGAGCATTCCCTGTGAGACCAGTATTAGTTTCCGATACACCACTGCAGGTTCAATGTATTCCTTGGACCTTCACATTGACGATGAAATACAGAAATGGCATCGGAATTAAATCCAAAACCACAATGCCGCCTTAAGTACAAGAATAAAGGCTCCTCTTACCGTCGGTGCTTTGAGCATTCCCTGTGAGACCAGTATTAGTTTCCGCTACACCTCTGCAGGTTCCGTTTATTCCTTGGACCATCACAGTGACGATGAAACACAGCAATGACATCGGAATTAAATACAAAAGGCAAAATGCCGCCTTAAGTACGAGAATAGAGACTCTTCTTACAGTCGGTGCTTTGAGCATTCCCTGTGAGACCAGTATTAGTTTCCGATACACCACTGCAGGTTCAATGTATTCCTTGGACCTTCACATTGACGATGAAACACAGAAATCGAATCGGAATGAAATCCAAAACGCACAATGCCGCCTTAAGTGTAAGAATAGAGACTCTACTTATAGTCGGTGCTTTGAGCATTCCCTGTGAGACCAGTATTAGTTTCCAATACTCCACTGCAGGTTCAATGTATTCCTTGGACCTTCACATTGACGATGAAATACAGAAATCGCATCGGAATCAAATACATAAGGCACAATGCCGCCTTAAGTACAAGAATAGAGACTCTTCTTACTGTCGGTGCTTTGAGCATTCCCTGTGAGACCAGTAATAGTATCCGATACACCACTGCAGGTTCAATCTATTCCTTGGACATACACATTGACGATGAAACACTGAAATTACATCGGAATTAAGTACAAAAGGAACAATGCCGCCTCAAGTACAAGAATAGAGACTCCTCATACCGTCGGTGCTTTGAGCATTTCCTGTGAGACCAGTATTCGTTTCCGATACACCACTGGAAGTTCAATAAATTCCTTGGACATTCACATTGACGATGAAACACTGAAATTACATCGGAATTAAATACAAAAGGTACAATTCCACCTTAAGTACCAGAATAGAGACTCTTCTTACCGTCGGTGCTTTGAGCATTCCCTGTGAGACCAGTATTAGTTTCCGCTACACCTCTGCAAGTTCAGTTTATTCCTTGGACCTTCACATTGACGTAGAAACACAGAAATGGCATCGGAATTAAATACAAAAGGCACAATGCCGCCTTAAGTACGAGAATAGACACTCTTCATACTGTCGGTGCTTTCAGCATTCCCTGTGAGACCAGTATTAGTTTCCGATACACCACTGCAGGTTCAATGTATTCCTTGGACCTTCACATTGAGAGTGAAACACAGAAATCGCATCGGAATTAAATACAAAAGGCACAATGCCGCCTTAAGTACAAGAATAGAGACTCTTCTTACAGTCGGCGCTTTGAGCATTCCCTGTGAGACCAGTATTAGTTTCCGCTACACCTCTGCAGGTTCAGTTTATTCCTTGGACCTTCACATTGACGATGAAACACAGAAATCGCATCGGAATTAAATACAGAAAGCACAATGCCGCCTTAAGTACAAGAATAGAGACTCTTCTTACAGTCGGTGCTTTGAGCATTCCCTGTAAGACCAGTATTAGTTCCCGCTACACCTCTGCAGGTTCGATGTATTCCTTGGACCTTCACATTGACGATGATACACAGAAATCGCATCGGAATTAAATACAAAAGGCACAATGCCGCCTTAAGTACAAGAATACAGACTCTTCTTACAGTCGGTGTTTTGAGGATTCCCTGTGAGACCAGTATTAGTTTCCGATGCACCACTGCAGGTTCAATGTATTCCTTGGACCTTCACATTGACGATGAAACACAGAAATCGCATCGGAATTAAATACAAAAGGTACAATGCCGCCATAAGTACAAGAATAGAGACTCTTCCTACAGTCGGTGCTTTGAGCATTCCCTGTGAGACCTGTATTAGTTTCCGATACACCACTGCAGGTTCAATGTATTCCTTGGAACTTCACATTGACGATGAAACACAGAAATCGCATGGGAATCAAATACAAAAGGCACAATGCCGCCTTAAGTACAAGAATAGAGACTCTTCTTACAGTCGGTGCTTTGAGCATTCCCTGTGAGACCAGTATTAGCTTCCGATACTCCTCTGCAGGTTCAGTTTATTCCTTGGACCTTCACATTGACGATGAAACACAGAAATGGCATCGGAGTTAAATACAAAAGGCACAATGCCGCCTTAAGTACAAGAATAGAGCCTCTTCTTACAGTCGGTGCTTTGAACATTCCCTGTGAGACCAGTATTAGTTTCCGATACACCACTGCTGGTTCAGATTTTTCCTTGGACCTTTACATTGACGATGAAACACAGATATGGCATCGGAAGTAAATACAAAAGGCACAATGCCGCCTTAAGTACAAGAATAGAGACTCTTCTTACCGTCGGTGTTTTGAGCATTCCCTGTGAGACCAGTATTAGTTTCCGATACACCACTGCAGGTTCAATGTATTCCTTGGACCTTCACATTGACGATGGAACACAGAAATCGCATCGGAATTAAAAACAAAAGGCACAATGCCACCTTAAGTACAAGAATAGAGACTCTTCTAACAGTCGGTGCTTTGAGCATTCCCTGTGAGACCAGTATTAGTTTCCGCTACATCTCTGCATGTTCAATGTATTCCTTGGACCTTCACATTGACGATGAAACACAGAAATGGCATCGGAATTAAATACAAAAGGCACAATGCCGCCTTAAGTACAAGAATAGAGACTCTTCTTCCAGTCGGTGCTTTGAGCATTCCCTGTGTGACCAGTATTAGTTTCCGATACACCACTGCAGGTTCAATGTATTCCTTTTACCTTCACATTGACGATGAAACACAGAAATCCCATCGGAATTAAATACAAAAGGCACAATGCCGCCATAAGTACAAGAATAGAGACTCATCTTACAGTCGGTGCTTTGAGCATTCCCTGTGAGACCAGTATTAGTTTCCGCTACACCTCTGCAGGTTCAGTTTATTCCTTGGACCTTCACATTGACGATGAACACAGAAATGGCATCGGAATTAAATACAAATGGCACAATGCCGCCTTAAGTACAGGAATAGAGACTCTTCTTACAGTCGGTGCTTTGAGCATTCCCTGTGAGACCAGTATTAGTTTCCGATACACCACTGCAGGTTCAATGTATTCCTTGGACCTTCACATTGACGATGAAACACAGAAATGGCATCGGAATGAAATACAAAAGGCACAATGCCGCCTTAAGTACAAGAATAGAGACTCTTCTTACAGTCGGTGCTTTGAGCATTCCCTGTGAGACCAGTATTAGTTTCCGATACACCACTGAAGGTTCAATGTATTCCTTGAACCTTCACTTTGACGATGAAACACAGAAATGGCATCGGAATTAAATACAAAAGCCACAATGCCGCCTTAAGTACAAGAATAGAGACTCTTCTTACAGTCGGTTTTTTGAGCATTCCCTGTGAGACCAGTATTAGTTTCCGATACACCACCGCAGGTTCAATGTATTTCTTGGACCTTCACATTGACCATGAAACACAGAAATCGCATCGGAATTAAATCCAAAACGCACAATGCTGCCTTAAGTACAAGAAGACAGACTCTACTTACAGTCGGTGCTTTGAGCATTCCCTGTGAGACCAGTATTAGTTTCCGATACACCACTGCAGGTTCAATGTATTCCTTGGACCTTCACATTGACGATGAAATACAGAAATGGCATCGGAATTAAATCCAAAACCACAATGCCGCCTTAAGTACAAGAATAAAGGCTCCTCTTACCGTCGGTGCTTTGAGCATTCCCTGTGAGACCAGTATTAGTTTCCGCTACACCTCTGCAGGTTCCGTTTATTCCTTGGACCATCACAGTGACGATGAAACACAGAAATGACATCGGAATTAAATACAAAAGGCAAAATGCCGCCTTAAGTACGAGAATAGAGACTCTTCTTACAGTCGGTGCTTTGAGCATTCCCTGTGAGACCAGTATTAGTTTCCGATACACCACTGCAGGTTCAATGTATTCCTTGGACCTTCACATTGACGATGAAACATAGAAATCGAATCGGAATGAAATCCAAAACGCACAATGCCGCCTTAAGTATAAGAATAGAGACTCTACTTATAGTCGGTGCTTTGAGCATTCCCCGTTGAGACCAGTATTAGTTTCCAATACTCCACTGCAGGTTCAATGTATTCCTTGGACCTTCCCATTGACGATGAAATACAGAAATCGCATCGGAATCAAATACATAAGGCACAATGCCGCCTTAAGTACAAGAATAGAGACTCTTCTTACTGTCGGTGCTTTGAGCATTCCCTGTGAGACCAGTAATAGTATCCGATACACCACTGCAGGTTCAATCTATTCCTTGGACATACACATTGACGATGAAACACTGAAATTACATCGGAATTAAATACAAAAGGAACAATGCCGCCTCAAGTACAAGAATAGAGACTCCTCATACCGTCGGTGCTTTGAGCATTTCCTGTGAGACCAGTATTCGTTTCCGATACACCACTGGAAGTTCAATAAATTCCTTGGACATTCACATTGACGATGAAACACTGAAATTACATCGGAATTAAATACAAAAGGTACAATGCCGCCTTAAGTACAAGAATAGAGACTCTTCATACCGTCGGTGCTTTAAGCATTCCCTGTGAGACCAGTATTAGTTTCCGCTACACCTCTGCAGGTTCGGTTTATTCCTTGGACCTTCACATTGACGATGAAACACAGAAATGGCATCGGAATTAAATACAAAAGGCACAATGCCGCCTTAAGTACAAGAATAGAGACTCTGTTTACAGTCGGTGCCTTGAGCATTCCCTGTGAGACCAGTATTAGTTTACGCTACACCTCTGCAGGTTCAGTTTATTCCTTGTACCTTCACATTGAGGATGAAACACAGAAATCGCATCAGAATTAAATACGAAACTCACAATGCCGCCTTAAGTACAAGAATAGAGACTCTTCTTACTGTCGGTGCTTTGAGCATTCCCTGTGAGACCAGTATTAGTATCCGATACACCACTGCAGGTTCAATCTATTCCTTGGACATACACATTGACGATGAAACACTGAAATTGCATCGGAATTAAATACAAAAGGAACAACGCCGCCTCAAGTACAAGATTAGAGACTCCTCATACCGTCGGTGCTTTGAGCATTTCCTGTGAGACCAGTATTCGTTTCCGATACACCACTGGAGGTTCAATAAATTCCTTGGACATTCACATTGACGATGAAACACTGAAATTACATCGGAATTAAATACAAAAGGTACAATTCCGCCTTAAGTACCAGAATAGAGACTCTTCTTACCGTCGGTGCTTTGAGCATTCCCTGTGAGACCAGTATTAGTTTCCGCTACACCTCTGCAAGTTCAGTTTATTCCTTGGACCTTCAAATTGACGTAGAAACACAGAAATGGCATCGGAATTAAATACAAAAGGCACAATGCCGCCTTAAGTACGAGAATAGACACTCTTCTTACAGTCGGTGCTTTTAGCATTACCTGTGTGACCAGTATTAGTTTCCGATACACCACTGCAGGTTCAATGTATTCCTTGGACCTTCACATTGACGATGAAACACAGAAATGGCATCGGAATTAAATACAAAAGGCTCAATGCCGCCTTAAGTACCAGAATAGGGACTCTTCTTACAGTCGGTGCTTTCAGCATTCCCTGTGAGACCAGTATTAGTTTCCGATACACCACTGCAGGTTCAATGTATTCCTTGGACCTTCACATTGACGATGAAACACAGATATCGCATCGGAATTAAATACAAAACGCACAATGCCGCCTTAAGTACAAGAATACAGACTCTACTTACAGTCGGTGCTTTGAGCATTCCCTGTGGGACCAGTATTAGTTTCCGATACACCACTGCAGGTTCAATGTATTCCTTGGACCTTCACATTGACGATGAAATACCGAAATCGCATCGGAATCAAATACAAAAGGCACAATGCCGCCTTAAGTACAAGAATAGAGACTCTTCTTACAGTCGGTGCTTTGAGCATTCCCTGTGAGACCAGTAATAGTATCCTATACACCACTGCAGGATCAATCTATTCCTTGGACATACACATTGACGATGAAACACTGAAATTACATCGGAATAAAATACAAAAGGTACAATGCCGTCTTAAGTACAAGAATAGAGACTCTTCATACCGTCGGTGCTTTGAGCATTCCCTGTGAGACCAGTATTAGTTTCCGCTACACCTCTGCAGGTTCGGTTTATTCCTTGGACCTTCACATTGACGATAAAACACAGAAATGGCATCGGAATTAAATACAAAAGGCACAATGCCGCCTTATGTACAAGAATAGAGACTCTGTTTACAGTCGGTGCCTTGAGCATTCCCTGGGAGACCAGTATTAGTTTACGCTACACCTCTGCAGGTTCAGTTTATTCCTTGGACCTTCACATTGAGGATGAAACACAGAAATCGCATCAGAATTAAATACGAAAGGCACAATGCCGCCTTAAGTACAAGAATAGAGACTCTTCTTACAGTCGGTGCTTTGAGCATTCCCTGTGAGACCAGTATTAGTTTCCGCTACACCTCTGCAGGTTCAATTTATTCCTTGGACCTTCACATTGACGATGAAACGCAGAAATCGCATCGGAATTAAATGCAAAAGGCACAATGCCGCCCTAAGTACAAGAATAGAGACTCTTCTTACAGTCGGTGCTTTGAGCATTCCCTGTGAGACCAGTATTAGTTTCCGCTACACCTCTGCAGGTTCAGTTTATTCCTTGGACCTTCACATTGACGATGAAACACAGAAATGGCATCGGAATTAAATAGAAAAGGCACAATGCCGCCTTATGTACAAGAATAGAGACTCTTCTTACAGTCGGTGCTTTGAGCATTCCCTGTGAGACCAGTATTAGTTTCCGATACACCACTGCAAGTTCAATGTATTCCTTGGACCTTCACATTGACGATGAAACACAGAAATCGCATCGTAATTAAATCCAAAACGCACAATGCCGCCTTAAGTACAAGAATACAGACTCTACTTACAGTCGGTGTTTTGAGCATTCCCTGTGAGACCAGTATTAGTTTCCGATACACCACTGCAAGTTCAATCTATTCCTTGGACATACATATTGACGATGAATCACTGAAATTACATCGGAATTAAATACAAAAGGAACAATGCCGCCTTAAGTACAAGAATATAGACTCTTCTTACCGTCGGTGCTTTGAGCATTCCCTGTGAGACCAGTATTAGTTTCCGATACACCTCTGCAGGTTCAATGTATTCCTTGGACCTTCACATTGACGATGAAACGCAGAAATCGCATCGGAATTAAATACAAAAGGCACAATGCCGCCTTAAGTACAACAATAGATACTCTTCTTACAGTCGGTGCTTTAAACATTCCCTGTGAGAGCAGTATTAGTTTCCGATACGCCACTGCCGGGTCAATGTATTCCTTGGACCTTCGAATTGACGATGATACAAAGAAATCGCATCGGAATTAAATACAAATGGCACAATTCCGCCTCAAGTACATGAATAGACACTCATCTTACAGTCGATGCTTTGAGCATTCCCTGTGAGACCAGTATTAGTTTCCGATACACCACTCCAGGTTCAATGTATTCCTTGGACCTTCAAATTGACGATGATACACAGAAATCGCATCGGAATTAAATACAAAGGGCACAATGCCGCCTTAAGTACAAGAATAGAGACTCTTCTTACTGTCGGTGTTTTGAGCATTCCCTGTGAGACCAGTATTAGTTTCCGATACACCACTGCAGTTTCAATGTATTCCTTGGACCTACAAATTGACGATGATACACAGAAATCGCATCGGAATTAAATACAAAAGGCACAATGCCGCCTTAAATACAAGAATAGAGACTCTTCTTACAGTCGGTGCTTTGAGCATTCCCTGTGAGACCAGTATTAGTTTCTGATACGCCACTGCAGGTTCAGTGTATTCCTAGGACCTTCAAATTGACGATGATACACAGAAATCGCATCAGAACTAAATACAAAAGGCACAATGCCGCCTTAAGTACTAGAATAGAGACTCTTCTAACAGTCGGTGCTTTGAGCATTCCCTGTGAGACCAGTATTAGTTTCCGCTACACCTCTGCAGGTTCAGTTTATTCCTTGGACCTTTACATTGACGATGAAACACAGAAATGGCATCGGCATTAAATACAAAAGGCACAATGCCGCCTTAAGTACAAGAATAGAGACTCTTCTTACAGTCGGTGCTTTGAGCATTCCCTGTGAGACCAGTAATAGTAACCGATACACCACTGCAGGTTCAATGTATTCCTTGGACTTTCTCATTGACGATGAAACACAGAAATGGCTTCGGAATTAAATACAAAAGGCACAATGCCGCCTTAAGTACAAGAATAGAGACTCTTCTTACAGTCGGTGCTTTGAGAATTCCCTGTGAGACCAGTATTAGTTTCCGCTACACCCCTGCAGGTTCAGTTTATTCCTTGGACCTTCACATTGACGATGAAACACAAAAATGGCATCGGAATTAAATACAAAAGGCACAATGCCGCCTTAAGTACAAGAATAGAGACCCTTCTTACAGTCGGTGCTTTGAGCATTCCCTGTGAGACCAGTATTAGTTTCCGGTACACCTCTGCAGGTTCAGTTTATTCCTAGGACCTTCACATTGACGATAAAACACAGAAATGGCATCGGAATTAAATACAAAACGCACAATGCCGCCTTAAGTACAAGAATAGAGACTCGTCTTACAGTCGGTGCTTTGAGCATTCCCTGTGAGACCAGTATTAGTTTCCGATACACCACTGCAGGTTCAATGTATTCCTTGGACCTTCACATTGACGATGAAACTCAGAAATCGCATCGGAATTAAATACAAAAGGCACAATGCCGCCTTAAGTACAAGAATAGAGACTCTTCTTACAGTCGGTGCATTGAGCATTCCCTGTGAGACCAGTATTAGTTTCCGCTACACCTCTGCAGGTTCAGATTATTCCTTGGACCTTCACATTGACGATGAAACACAGAAATGGCATCGGAAGTAAATACAAAAGGCACAATGCCGCCTTATGTACAAGAATGGAGAATCTTCTTACCGTCGGTGCTTTGAGCATTCCCTGTGAGACCAGTATTAGTTTCCGCTACACCACTGCAGGTTCAGTTTATTCCTTAGACCTTCACATTGACGATGAAACACCGAAATGGCATCGGAATTAAATACAAAAGGCACAATGCCGCCTTAAGTACAAGAATGGAGACTCTTCTTACAGTCGGTGCTTTGAGCATTCCCTGTGAGACCCGTATTAGTTTCCGCTACACCTCTGCAGGTGCAGTTTATTCCTTGGACCTTCACATTGACGATGAAACACAGAAATGGCATCGGAATTAAATACAAAAGGCACAATGCCGCCTTAAGTACAAGAATAGAGACCCTTCTTACAGTCGGTGCTTTGAGCATTCCCTGTGAGACCAGTATTAGTTTCCGATACACCACTGCAGGTTCATTGTATTCCTTGGAACTTCACACTGACGATGAAGCACAGAAATCGCATCGGAATCAAATACAAAAGGCGCAATGCCGCCTTAAGTACAAGAATAGAATCTCTTCTTGCAGTCGGTGCTTTGAGCATTCCCTGTGAGACCAGTATTAGTTTCCGATACACCACTGCAGGTTCAAAGTATTCCTTGGACCTTCACATTGACGATGAAACACAGAAATCGCATCGGAATTAAATACAAAACGCACAATGCCGCCTTATGTACAAGAATAGAGGCTCTTCTTACAGTCGGTGCTTTGAGCATTCCCTGTGAGACCAGTATTAGTTACCGCTACTCCTCTGCAGGTTCAATGTATTCCTTGGATCTTCACATTGACGATGATACACAGAAATCGCATCGGAATTAAGTACAAAAAGCACAATGCCGCCTTAAGTACAAGAATAGAGACTCTTCTTACAGTCGGTGCTTTGAGCATTCCCTGTGAGACCAGTATTAGTTTCCGCTACACCTCTGCAGGTTCAGTATATTCCTTGGATCCACACATTGACGATGAAACACAGAAATGGCATCGGAATTAAATACAAAAGGCACAATGCCACCTTAAGTACAAGAATAGAGACTCTTCTTACAGTCGGTGCTTTGAGCATTCCCTGTGAGACCAGTATTAGTTTCCGCTACACCTCTGCAGGTTCAATGTATTCCTTGGACCTTCACATTGACGATGAAACACAGAAATGGCATCGGAATTAAATACAAAAGGCACAATGCCGCCTTAAGTACAAGAATGGAGACTCTTCTTACAGTCGGTGCTTTGAGCATTCCCTGTGAGACCAGTATTAGTTTCCGATACACCACTGCAGGTTCATTGTATTCCTTGGACCTTCACATTGACGATGAAACACAGAAATGGCATGGGAATTAAATACAAAAGGCACAATGCCGCCTTAAGTACAAGAATAGAGACTCTTCTTACAGTCGGTGCTTTGAGCATTTCCTGTGAGGCCAGTATTAGTTTCCGATACACCACTGCAGGTTCAATGTATTCCGTGGACTTTCACATTAACGATGAAACACAGAAATGGCATCTGAATTAAATACAAAAGTCACAATGCCGCCTTAAGTACAAGAATAGAGACTCTTCTTACAGTCGGTGCTTTGAGCATTCCCTGTGAGACCAGTATTAGTTTCCGCTACACTTCTGCAGGTTCAGTTTATTCCTTGGACCTTCACATTGACGATGAAACCTAGAAGTCGAATCGGAATAAATACAAAAGGCACGATGCCGCCTTAAATACAAGAATAGAGACTCTTCTTACAGTCGGTGCTTTGAGCATTCCCTGTGAGACCAGTATTAGTTTCCGCTACACCTCTGCACGTTCAGTTTCTTCCTTGGACCTTCACATTGACGATGAAACACAGAAATGGCATCGGAATTAAATACAAAACAAACAATGCCGCCTTAAGTACAAGAATAGAGACTCTTCTTACAGTCGGTGCTTTGAGCATTTCCTGTGAGACCAGTATTAGTTTCCGATACACCACTGCAGGTTCAATGTATGCCTTGGACCTTCACATTGACGATAAAACACGGAAATGGCATCGGAATTAAATACAAAACGCACAATGCCGCATTAAGTACAAGAATAGAGACTCTTCTTACAGTCGGTGCTTTGAGCACTCCCTGTGAGACCAGTATTAGTTTCCGCTACACCTCTGCAGGTTCAGTTTATTCTTTGGACCTTCACATTGACGATGAAACACAGAAATGGCAACGGAATTAAATACAAAAGGCACAATGCCGCCTTAAGTACAAGTATAGAGACTCTTCTTGCAGTCGGTGCTTTGAGCAATCCCTGTGAGACCAGTATTAGTTTCCGAAACACCACTGCAGGTTCAATGTATTCCTTGGACCTTCACATTGACGATGAAACACTGAAATCGCATCGGAATTAAATACAAAACGCACAATGCTGCCTTATGTACAAGAATAGAGACTCTTCTTACAGTCGGTGCTTTGAGCATTCCCTGTGAGACCATTATTAGTTACCGCTACACCTCTGCAGGTTCAATGTATTCCTTGGATCTTCACATTGACGATGATACACAGAAATCGCATCGGAATTAAGTACAAAAGGCACAATGCCGCCTTAAGTACAAGAATAGAGACTCTTCTTACAGTCGGTGCTTTGAGCATTCCCTGTGAGACCAGTATTAGTTTCCGCTACACCTCTGCAGGTTCAGTATATTCCTTGGATCTTCACATTGACGATGAAACACAGCAATCGCTTCGGAATTAAATACAAAGGGCACAATGCTACCTTAAGTACAAGAATAGAGGCTCTTCTTACAGTCGGTGCTTTGAGCATTCCCTGTGAGACCAGTATTAGTTTCCGCTACACCTCTGTAGGTTCAATGTATTCCTTGGACCTTCACATTGACGATGAAACACAGAAATGGCATCGGAATTAAATACAAAAGGCACAATGCCGCCTTAAGTACAAGAATAGAGACTCTTCTTACAGTCGGTGCTTTGAGCATTCCCTGTGAGACCAGTATTAGTTTCCGATACACCACTGCAGGTTCAATGTATTCCTTGGACCTTCACATTGACGATGAAACACAGAAATGGCATCGGAATTAAATACAAAAGGCACAATGCCGCCTTAAGTACAAGAATTGAGACTCTTCTTACAGACGGTGCTTTGAGCATTCCCTGTGAGACCAGTATTAGTTTCCGATACACCACTGCAGGATCAATGTATTCCTTGGACTTTCACATTGACGATGAAACACAGAAATGGCATCGGAATTAAATACAAAAGACACAATGCCGCCTTAAATACAAGAATAGAGACTGTACTTACAGTCGGTGCTTTGAGCATTCCCTGTGAGACCAGTATTAGTTTCCGATACACCACTGCAGGTTCAATGTATGCCTTGGACCTTCGCATTGACGATGAAACACAGAAATCGCATCGAAATTAAATACAAAAGGCACAATGCCGCCTTAAGTACAAGAATAGAGACTCTTCTTACAGTCGGTGCTTTGAGCATTCCATGTGAGACCAGTATTAGTTTCCGCTACGCCTCTGCAGGTTCGGTTTATTCCTAGGACATTCACATTGACGATAAAACACAGAAATGGCATCGGAATTAAATACAAAACGCACAATGCCGCCTTAAGTACAAGAATAGTGACTCTTCTTACAGTCGGTGCTTTGAGCACTCCCTGTGAGACCAGTATTAGCTTCCGCTACACCTCTGGAGGTTCAGTTTATTCTTTGGACCGTCACATTGACGATGAAACACAGAAATGGCATCGGAATTAAATACAAAAGGCACAATGCCGCCTTAAGTACAAGAATAGAAACTCTTCTTACAGTAGGTGCTTTGAGCATTCCCTGTCAGACCAGTATTAGTTTCCGATACACCACTGCAGGTTCAATGTATTCCTTGGAACTTCACATTGACGATGAAACACAGAAATCGCATCGGAATTAAACACAAAAGGCACAATGCCGCCTTAAGTACAAGAATAGAGAATCTTCTTACAGTCGGTGCTTTGAGCATTCCCTGTGAGACCAGTATTAGTTTCCGGTACACCTCTGCAGTTTCAGTTTATTCCTTGGACCTTCACATTGACGATGAAACACAGAAATGGCATCGGAATTAAATACAAATGGCACAATGCCGCCTTAAGTACAAGAATAGAGACTCTTCTTACAGTCGGTGCTTTGAGCATTCCCTGTGAGACCAGTATTAGTTTCCGATACACCACTGCAGGTTCAATGTATTCCTTGGAACATCACATTGACGATGAAACACATAAATCGCATCGGAATTAAATTCAAAAGGCACAATGCCGCCTTAAGTACAAGAATAGAGACTCTTCTTACAGTCGGTGCTTTGAGCATTCCCTGTGAGACCAGTATTAGTTTCCGCTACACCTCTGCAGGTTCAGTTTATTCCTTGGACCTTCACATTGACGATGAAACACAGAAATCGCATCGAAAATAAATACAGAAGGCACAATGCCGCCTTAAGTACAAGAATAGAGACTCTTATTACAGTCGGTGATTTGAGCTTTCCCTGTAAGACCAGTATTAGTTCCCGCTACACCTCTGCAGGTTCGATGTATTCCTTGGACCTTCACATTGACGATGAAACACACAAATGGCATCGGAATTAAATACAAAAGGCACAATGCCGCCTTAAGTACAAGAACAGAGCCTCTTCTTACAGTCGGTGCTTTGAACATTCCCTGTGAGTCCAGTATTAGTTTCCGATACACCACTGCGGGTTCAATGTATTCCTTGGACCTTCAAATTGACGATGAAACACAGAAACCGCATCGGAATTAAATACAAAAGTCACAATGCCGCCTTAAGTACAAGAATAGAGACTCTCCTTACAGTCGGTGCTATGAGCATTCCCTGTGAGACCAGTATTAGTTTCCGCTACACCTCTGCAGGTTCAGATTATTCCTTGGACCTTCACATTGACGATGAAACACAGATATGGCATCGGAAGTAAATACAAAATGCACAATGCCGCCTTAAGTACAAGAGTAGAGACTCTTCTTACCGTCGGTCATTTGAGCATTCCCTGTGAGACCAGTATTAGTTTCCGATACACCGCTGCAGGTTCAATGTATTCCTTGGACCTTCACATTGACGATGAAACACAGAAATCGCATCGGAATTAAATACAAAAGGCACAATGCCACCTTCAGTACAAGAATAGAGACTCTTCAAACAGTCGGTGCTTTGAGCATTCCCCGTAAGACCAGTATTAGTTTCCGCTACATCTCTGCAGGTTCAATGTATTCCTTGGACCTTCACATTGACGATGAAACACAGAAATGGCATCGGAATTAAATACAAAAGGCACAATGCCGCCTTAAGTACAAGAATAGAGACTCTTCTTACAGTCGGTGCTTTGAGCATTCCCTGCGAGACCAGTATTAGATTCCGGTACACCTCTGCAGGTTCAGTTTATTCCTTGGACCTTCACATTGACGATGAAACACAGAAATGGCATCGGAATTAAATACAAAAGGCACAATGCCGCCTTAAGTACAAGAATGGAGACTCTTCTTACAGTCGGTGCTTTGAGCATTCCCTGTGAGACCAGTATTAGTTTCCGATACACCACTGCAGGTTCATTGTATTCCTTGGACCTTCACATTGACGATGAAACACAGAAATGGCATGGGAATTAAATACAAAAGGCACAATGCCGCCTTAAGTACAAGAATAGAGACTCTTCTTACAGTCGGTGCTTTGAGCATTCCCTGTGAGGCCAGTATTAGTTTCCGATACACCACTGCAGGTTCAATGTATTCCTTGGACTTTCACATTAACGATGAAACACAGAAATGGCATCTGAATTAAATACAAAAGACACAATGCCGCCTTAAGTACAAGAATAGAGACTCTTCTTACAGTCGGTGCTTTGAGCATTCCCTGTGAGACCAGTATTAGTTTCCGCTACACCTCTGCAGTTTCAGTTTATTCCTTGGACCTTCACATTGACGATGAAACCTAGAAGTCGCATCGGAATTAAATACAAAAGGCACGATGCCGCCTTAAATACAAGAATAGAGACTCTTCTTACAGTCGGTGCTTTGAGCATTCCCTGTGAGACCAGTATTAGTTTCCGCTACACCTCTGCACGTTCAGTTTCTTCCTTGGACCTTCACATTGACGATGAAACACAGAAATGGCATCGGAATTAAATACAAAACAAACAATGCCGCCTTAAGTACAAGAATAGAGGCTCTTCTTACAGTCGGTGCTTTGAGCATTTCCTGTGAGACCAGTATTAGTTTCCGATACACCACTGCAGGTTCAATGTATGCCTTGGACCTTCACATTGACGATAAAACACAGAAATGGCATCGGAATTAAATACAAAACGCACAATGCCGCATTAAGTACAAGAATAGAGACTCTTCTTACAGTCGGTGCTTTGAGCACTCCCTGTGAGACCAGTATTAGTTTCCGCTACACCTCTGCAGGTTCAGTTTATTCTTTGGACCTTCACATTGACGATGAAACACAGAAATGGCAACGGAATTAAATACAAAAGGGACAATGCCGCCTTAAGTACAAGTATAGAGACTCTTCTTGCAGTCGGTGCTTTGAGCAATCCCAGTGAGACCAGTATTAGTTTCCGAAACACCACTGCAGGTTCAATGTATTCCTTGGACCTTCACATTGACGATGAAACACTGAAATCGCATCGGAATTAAATACAAAACGCACAATGCTGCCTTATGTACAAGAATAGAGACTCTTCTTACAGTCGGTGCTTTGAGCATTCCCTGTGAGACCATTATTAGTTACCGCTACACCTCTGCAGGTTCAATGTATTCCTTGGATCTTCACATTGACGATGATACACAGAAATCGCATAGGAATTAAGTACAAAAGGCACAATGCCGCCTTAAGTACAAGAATAGAGACTCTTCTTACAGTCGGTGCTTTGAGCATTCCCTGTGAGACCAGTATTTGTTTCCGCTACACCTCTGCAGGTTCAGTATATTCCTTGGATCTTCACATTGACGATGAAACACAGCAATCGCTTCGGAATTAAATACAAAGGGCACAATGCTACCTTAAGTACAAGAATAGAGGCTCTTCTTACAGTCGGTGCTTTGAGCATTCCCTGTGAGACCAGTATTAGTTTCCGCTACACCTCTGCAGGTTCAATGTATTCCTTGGACCTTCACATTGACGATGAAACACAGAAATGGCATCGGAATTAAATACAAAAGGCACAATGCCGCCTTAAGTACAAGAATAGAGACTCTTCTTACAGTCGGTGCTTTGAGCATTCCCTGTGAGACCAGTATTAGTTTCCGATACACCACTGCAGGTTCGATGTATTCCTTGGACCTTCACATTGACGATGAAACACAGAAATGGCATCGGAATTAAATACAAAAGGCACAATGCCGCCTTAAGTACAAGAATTGAGACTCTTCTTACAGACGGTGCTTTGAGCATTCCCTGTGAGACCAGTATTAGTTTCCGATACACCACTGCAGGTTCAATGTATTCCTTGGACTTTCACATTGACGATGAAACACAGAAATGGCATCGGAATTAAATACAAAAGACACAATGCCGCCTTAAATACAAGAATAGAGACTCTTCTTACAGTCGGTGCTTTGAGCATTCCCTGTGAGACCAGTATTAGTTTCCGATACACCACTGCAGGTTCAATGTATGCCTTGGACCTTCGCATTGACGATGAAACACAGAAATCGCATCGAAATTAAATACAAAAGGCACAATGCCGCCTTAAGTACAAGAATAGAGACTCTTCTTACAGTCGGTGCTTTGAGCATTCCCTGTGAGACCAGTATTAGTTTCCGCTACGCCTCTGCAGGTTCAGTTTATTCCTAGGACCTTCACATTGACGATAAAACACACAAATGGCATCGGAATTAAATACAAAACGCACAATGCCGCCTTAAGTACAAGAATAGTGACTCTTCTTACAGTCGGTGCTTTGAGCACTCCCTGTGAGAACAGTATTAGCTTCCGCTACATCTCTGGCGGTTCAGTTTATTCTTTGGACCTTCACATTGACGATGAAACACAGAAATGGCATCGGAATTAAATACAAAAGGCACAATGCCGCCTTAAGTACAAGAATAGAAACTCTTCTTACAGTCGGTGCTTTGAGCATTCCCTGTCAGACCAGTATTAGTTTCCGATACACCACTGCAGGTTCAATGTATTCCATGGAACTTCACATTGACGATGAAACACAGAAATCGCAACGGAATTAAACACAAAAGGCACAATGCCGCCTTAAGTACAAGAATAGAGAATCTTCTTACAGTCGGTGCTTTGAGCATTCCCTGTGAGACCAGTATTAGTTTCCGGTACACCTCTGCAGTTTCAGTTTATTCCTTGGACCTTCACATTGACGATGAAACACAGAAATGGCATCGGAATTAAATACAAATGGCACAATGCCACCTTAAGTACAAGAATAGAGACTCTTCTTACAGTCGGTGCTTTGAGCATTCCCTGTGAGACCAGTATTAGTTTCCGATACACCACTGCAGGTTCAATGTATTCCTTGGAACATCACATTGACGATGAAACACATAAATCGCATCGGAATTAAATTCAAAAGGCACAATGCCGCCTTAAGTACAAGAATAGAGACTCTTCTTACAGTCGGTGCTTTGAGCATTCCCTGTGAGACCAGTATTAGTTTCCGCTACACCTCTGCAGGTTCAGTTTATTCCTTGGACCTTCACATTGACGATGAAACACAGAAATCGCATCGAAAATAAATACAGAAGGCACAATGCCGCCTTAAGTACAAGAATAGAGACTCTTATTACAGTCGGTGATTTGAGCATTCCCTGTAAGACCAGTATTAGTTCCCGCTACACCTCTGCAGGTTCGATGTATTCCTTGGACCTTCACATTGACGATGAAACACTGAAATCGCATCGGAATTAAATACAAAACGCACAATGCTGCCTTATGTACAAGAATAGAGACTCTTCTTACAGTCGGTGCTTTGAGCATTCCCTGTGAGACCATTATTAGTTACCGCTACACCTCTGCAGGTTCAATGTATTCCTTGGATCTTCACATTGACGATGATACACAGAAATCGCATCGGAATTAAGTACAAAAGGCACAATGCCGCCTTAAGTACAAGAATAGAGACTCTTCTTACAGTCGGTGCTTTGAGCATTCCCTGTGAGACCAGTATTTGTTTCCGCTACACCTCTGCAGGTTCAGTATATTCCTTGGATCTTCACATTGACGATGAAACACAGCAATCGCTTCGGAATTAAATACAAAGGGCACAATGCTACCTTAAGTACAAGAATAGAGGCTCTTCTTACAGTCGGTGCTTTGAGCATTCCCTGTGAGACCAGTATTAGTTTCCGCTACACCTCTGCAGGTTCAATGTATTCCTTGGACCGTCACATTGACGATGAAACACAGAAATGGCATCGGAATTAAATACAAAAGGCACAATGCCGCCTTAAGTACAAGAATAGAGACTCTTCTTACAGTCGGTTCTTTGAGCATTCCCTGTGAGACCAGTATTAGTTTCCGATACACCACTGCAGGTTCGATGTATTCCTTGGACCTTCACATTGACGATGAAACACAGAAATGGCATCGGAATTAAATACAAAAGGCACAATGCCGCCTTAAGTACAAGAATTGAGACTCTTCTTACAGACGGTGCTTTGAGCATTCCCTGTGAGACCAGTATTAGTTTCCGATACACCACTGCAGGTTCAATGTATTCCTTGGACTTTCACATTGACGATGAAACACAGAAATGGCATCGGAATTAAATACAAAAGACACAATGCCGCCTTAAATACAAGAATAGAGACTCTTCTTACAGTCGGTGCTTTGAGCATTCCCTGTGAGACCAGTATTAGTTTCCGATACACCACTGCAGGTTCAATGTATGCCTTGGACCTTCGCATTGACGATGAAACACAGAAATCGCATCGAAATTAAATACAAAAGGCACAATGCCGCCTTAAGTACAAGAATAGAGACTCTTCTTACAGTCGGTGCTTTGAGCATTCCCTGTGAGACCAGTATTAGTTTCCGCTACGCCTCTGCAGGTTCAGTTTATTCCTAGGACCTTCACATTGACGATAAAACACAGAAATGGCATCGGAATTAAATACAAAACGCACAATGCCGACTTAAGTACAAGAATAGTGACTCTTCTTACAGTCGGTGCTTTGAGCACTCCCTGTGAGAACAGTATTAGCTTCCGCTACATCTCTGGCGGTTCAGTTTATTCTTTGGACCTTCACATTGACGATGAAACACAGAAATGGCATCGGAATTAAATACAAAAGGCACAATGCCGCCTTAAGTACAAGAATAGAAACTCTTCTTACAGTCGGTGCTTTGAGCATTCCCTGTCAGACCAGTATTAGTTTCCGATACACCACTGCAGGTTCAATGTATTCCTTGGAACTTCACATTGACGATGAAACACAGAAATCGCATCGGAATTAAACACAAAAGGCACAATGCCGCCTTAAGTACAAGAATAGAGAATCTTCTTACAGTCGGTGCTTTGAGCATTCCCTGTGAGACCAGTATTAGTTTCCGGTACACCTCTGCAGTTTCAGTTTATTCCTTGGACCTTCACATTGACGATGAAACACAGAAATGGCATCGGAATTAAATACAAATGGCACAATGCCGCCTTAAGTACAAGAATAGAGACTCTTCTTACAGTCGGTGCTTTGAGCATTCCCTGTGAGACCAGTATTAGTTTCCGATACACCACTGCAGGTTCAATGTATTCCTTGGAACATCACATTGACGATGAAACACATAAATCGCATCGGAATTAAATTCAAAAGGCACAATGCCGCCTTAAGTACAAGAATAGAGACTCTTCTTACAGTCGGTGCTTTGAGCATTCCCTGTGAGACCAGTATTAGTTTCCGCTACACCTCTGCAGGTTCAATTTATTCCTTGGACCTTCACATTGACGATGAAACACAGAAATCGCATCGAAAATAAATACAGAAGGCACAATGCCGCCTTAAGTACAAGAATAGAGACTCTTATTACAGTCGGTGATTTGAGCATTCCCTGTAAGACCAGTATTAGTTCCCGCTACACCTCTGCAGGTTCGATGTATTCCTTGGACCTTCACATTGACGATGATACACAGAAATCGCATCGGAATTAAATACAAAAGGCACAATGCCGCCATAAGTACAAGAATACAGACTCTTCTTACAGTCGGTGCTTTGAGCATTCCCTGTGAGACCAGTATTAGTTTCCGATGCACCACTGCAGGTTCAATGTATTCCTTGGACCTTCACATTGACGATGAAACACAGAAATCGCATCGGAATTAAATACAAAAGGCACAATGCCGCCTTAAGTACAAGAATAGAGACTCTTCCTGCAGTCGGTGCTTTGAGCATTCCCTGTGAGACCAGTATTAGTTTCCGATACACCTCTGCAGGTTCAGATTATTCCTTGGACCTTCACATTGACGATGAAACACAGATATGGCATCGGAAGTAAATACAAAATGCACAATGCCGCCTTAAGTACAAGAGTAGAGACTCTTCTTACCGTCGGTCATTTGAGCATTCCCTGTGAAACCAGTATTAGTTTCCGATACACCGCTACAGGTTCAATGTATTCCTTGGACCTTCACATTGACGATGAAACACAGAAATCGCATCGGAATTAAATACAAAAGGCACAATGCCACCTTCAGTACAAGAATAGAGACTCTTCAAACAGTCGGTGCTTTGAGCATTCCCTGTAAGACCAGTATTAGTTTCCGCTACATCTCTGCAGGTTCAATGTATTCCTTGGACCTTCACATTGACGATGAAACACAGAAATGGCATCGGAATTAAATACAAAAGGCACAATGCCGCCTTAAGTACAAGAATAGAGACTCTTCTTACAGTCGGTGCTTTGAGCATTCCCTGCGAGACCAGTATTAGATTCCGGTACACCTCTGCAGGTTCAGTTTATTCCTTGGACCTTCACATTGACGATGAAACACAGAAATGGCATCGGAATTAAATAAAAATGGCACAATGCCTCCTTAAGTACAAGAATGGAGACTCTTCTTACAGTCGGTGCTTTGAGAATTCCCTGTGAGACCATTATTAGTTTCCGATACACCACTGCAGGTTCAATGTATTCCTTGGAACATCACATTGACGATGAAACACATAAATCGCATCTGAATTAAATACAAAAGGCACAATGCCGCCTTAAGTACAAGAATAGAGACTCTTCTTACAGTCGGTGCTTTGAGCATTCCCTGTGAGACCAGTATTAGTTTCCGCTACACCTCTGCAGGATCCGTATATTCCTTGGACCTTCACATTGACGATGAAACACAGAAATGGCATAGGAATTAAATACAAAAGGCACAATGCCGCCTTAAGTACAAGAATAGAGACTCTTCTTACAGTCGGTGCTTTGAGCATTCCCTGTGAGACCAGTATTAGTTTCCGCTACACCTCTGCAGGTTCAGTTTATTCCTTGGACCTTCACATTGACGATGAAACCTAGAAGTCGCATCGGAATTAAATACAAAAGGCACGATGCCGCCTTAAGTACAAGAATAGAGACTCTTCTTACAGTCGGTGCTTTGAGCATTCCCTGTGAGACCAGTATTAGTTTCCGCTACACCTCTGCACGTTCAGTTTCTTCCTTGGACCTTCACATTGACGATGAAACACAGAAATGGCATCGGAATTAAATACAAAACAAACAATGCCGCCTTAAGTACAAGAATAGAGACTCTTCTTACAGTCGGTGCTTTGAGCATTTCCTGTGAGACCAGTATTAGTTTCCGATACACCACTGCAGGTTCAATGTATTCCTTGGACCTTCACATTGAGAGTGAAACACAGAAATCGCATCGGAATTAAATACAAAAGGCACAATGCCGCCTTAAGTACAAGAATAGAGACTCATCTTACAGTCGGTGCTTTGAGCATTCCCTGTGAGACCAGTATTAGTTTCCGCTACACCTCTGCAGGTTCAGTTTATTCCTTGGACCTTCACATTGACGATGAAACACAGAAATCGCATCGGAATTAAATACAGAAGGCACAATGCCGCCTTAAGTACAAGAATAGAGACTCTTCTTACAGTCGGTGCTTTGAGCATTCCCTGTAAGACCAGTATTAGTTCCCGCTACACCTCTGCAGGTTCGATGTATTCCTTGGACCTTCACATTGACGATGATACACAGAAATCGCATCGGAATTAAACACAAAAGGCACAATGCCGCCTTAAGTACAAGAATACAGACTCTTCTTACAGTCGGTGCTTTGAGCATTCCCTGTGAGACCAGTATTAGTTTCCAATGCACCACTGCAGGTTCAATGTATTCCTTGGACCTTCACATTGACGATGAAACACAGAAATCGCATCGGAATTAAATACAAAAGGCACAATGCCACCTTAAGTACAAGAATAGAGACTCTTCTAACAGTCGGTGCTTTGAGCATTCTCTGTAAGACCAGTATTAGTTTCCGTTACATCTCTGCAGGTTCAATGTATTCCTTGGACCTTCACATTGACGATGAAACACAGAAATGGCATCGGAATTAAATACAAAAGGCACAATGCCGCCTTAAGTACAAGAATAGAGACTCTTCTTCCTGTCGGTGCTTTGAGCATTCCCTGTGAGACCAGTATTAGTTTCCGATACACCACTGCAGGTTCAATGTACTCCTTTGACTTTCACATTGACGATGAAACACAGAAATGGCATCGGAATTAAATACAAAAGGCACAATGCCGCCTTAAGTACAAGAATAAAGACTCTTCTTACAGTCGGTGCTTTGAGCATTCCCTGTGAGACCAGTATTAGTTTCCGGTACACCTCTGCAGGTTCAGTTTATTCCTTGGACCTTCACATCGACGATGAAACACAGAAATGGCATCGGAATTAAATACAAATCGCACAATGCCTCCTTAAGTACAAGAATAGAGACTCTTCTTACAGTCGGTGCTTTGAGCATTCCCTGTGAGACCATTATTAGTTTCCGATACACCACTGCAGGTTCAATGTATTCCTTGGAACATCACGTTGACGATGAAACACATAAATCGCATCGGAATTAAATACAAAAGGCACAATGCTGCCTTAAGTACAAGAATAGAGACTCTTCTTACAGTCGGTGCTTTGAGCGTTCCCTGTGAGACCAGTATTAGTTTCCGCTACACCTCTGCAGGTTCAGTATATTCCTTGGACCTTCACATTGACGATGAAACACAGAAATGGCATCGGAATTAAATACAAAAGGCACAATGCCGCCTTAAGTACAAGAATAGAGACTCTTCTTACAGTCGGTGCTTTGAGCATTCCCTGTGAGACCAGTATTAGTTTCCGCTACACCTCTGCAGGTTCAGTTTATTCCTTGGACCTTCACATTGACGATGAAACCTAGAAGTCGCATCGGAATTAAATACAAAAGGCACGATGCCGCCTTAAGTACAAGAATAGAGACTCTTCTTACAGTCGGTGCTTCGAGCATTCCCTGTGAGACCAGTATTAGTTTCCGCTACACCTCTGCACGTTCAGTTTATTCCTTGGACCTTCACATTGACGATGAAACACAGAAATCGCATCGGAATTAAATACAAAACGCACAATGCCGCCTTAAGTACAAAAATAGCGACTCTTCTTACAGTCGGTGCTTTGAGCATTTCCTGTGAGACCAGTATTAGTTTCCGATACACCACTGCAGGTTCAATGTATTCCTTGGACCTTCACATTGAGAGTGAAACACAGAAATCGCATCGGAATTAAATACAAAAGGCACAATGCCGCCTTAAGTACAAGAATAGAGACTCTTCTTACAGTCGGCGCTTTGAGCATTCCCTGTGAGACCAGTATTAGTTTCCGCTACACCTCTGCAGGTTCAGTTTATTCCTTGGACCTTCACATTGACGATGAAACACAGAAATCGCATCGGAATTAAATACAAAAGGCACAATGCCGCCTTAAGTACAAGAATTCAGACTCTTCTTACAGTCGGTGCTTTGAGCATTCCCTGTGAGACCAGTATTAGTTTCCGATGCACCACTGCAGGTTCAATGTATTCCTTGGACCTTCACATTGACGATGAAACACAGAAATCGCATCGGAATTAAATACAAAAGGTACAATGCCGCCATAAGTACAAGAATAGAGACTCTTTCTACAGTCGGTGCTTTGAGCATTCCCTGTGAGACCTGTATTAGTTTCCGATACACCACTGCAGGTTCAATGTATTCCTTGGAACTTCACATTGACGATGAAACACAGAAATCGCATGGGAATCAAATACAAAAGGCACAATGCCGCCTTAAGTACAAGAATAGAGCCTCTTCTTACAGTCGGTGCTTTGAACATTCGCTGTGAGACCAGTATTAGTTTCCGATACACCACTGCTGGTTCAGATTTTTCCTTGGACCTTTACATTGACGATGAAACACAGATATGGCATCGGAAGTAAATACAAAAGGCACAATGCCGCCTTAAGTACAAGAATAGAGACTCTTCTTACCGTCGGTGTTTTGAGCATTCCCTGTGAGACCAGTATTAGTTTCCGATACACCACTGCAGGTTCAATGTATTCCTTGGACCTTCACATTGACGATGAAACACAGAAATCGCATCGGAATTAAAAACAAAAGGCACAATGCCACCTTAAGTACAAGAATAGAGACTCTTCTAACAGTCGGTGATTTGAGCATTCCCTGTGAGACCAGTATTAGTTTCCGCTACATCTCTGCAGGTTCAATGTATTCCTTGGACCTTCACATTGACGATGAAACACAGAAATGGCATCGGAATTAAATACAAAAGGCACAATGCCGCCTTAAGTACAAGAATAGAGACTCTTCTTCCAGTCGGTGCTTTGAGCATTCCCTGTGTGACCAGTATTAGTTTCCGATACACCACTGCAGGTTCAATGTATTCCTTGGACCTTCACATTGACGATGAAACACAGAAATCCCATCGGAATTAAATACAAAATTCACAATGCCGCCATAAGTACAAGAATAGAGACTCATCTTACAGTCGGTGCTTTGAGCATTCCCTGTGAGCCAGTTTTAGTTTCCGCTACACCTCTGCAGGTTCAGTTTATTCCTTGGACCTTCACATTGACGATGAACACAGAAATGGCATCGGAATTAAATACAAATGGCACAATGCCGCCTTAAGTACAGGAATAGAGACTCTTCTTACAGTCGGTGCTTTGAGCATTCCCTGTGAGACCAGTATTAGTTTCCGATACACCACTGCAGGTTCAATGTATTCCTTGGACCTTCACATTGACGATGAAACACAGATATGGCATCGGAATTAAATACAAAAGGCACAATGCCGCCTTCAGTACAAGAATAGAGACTCTTCTTACAGTCGGTGCTTTGAGCATTCCCTGTGAGACCAGTATTAGTTTCCGATACACCACTGCAGGTTCAATGTATTCCTTGAACCTTCACTTTGACGATGAAACACAGAAATGGCATCGGAATTAAATACAAAAGCCACAATGCCGCCTTAAGTACAAGAATAGAGACTCTTCTTACAGTCGGTTTTTTGAGCATTCCCTGTGAGACCAGTATTAGTTTCCGATACACCACCGCAGGTTCAATGTATTTCTTGGACCTTCACATTGACCATGAAACACAGAAATTGCATCGGAATTAAATCCAAAACGCACAATGCCGCCTTAAGTACAAGAAGACAGACTCTACTTACAGTCGGTGCTTTGAGCATTCCCTGTGAGACCAGTATTAGTTTCCGATACACCACTGCAGGTTCAATGTATTCCTTGGACCTTCACATTGACGATGAAACACAGAAATCGAATCGGAATGAAATCAAAAACGCACAATGCCGCCTTAAGTATAAGAATAGAGACTCTACTTATAGTCGGTGCTTTCAGCATTCCCTGTGAGACCAGTATTAGTTTCCAATACTCCACTGCAGGTTCAATGTATTCCTTGGACCTTCACATTGACGATGAAATACAGAAATCGCATCGGAATCAAATACATAAGGCACAATGCCGCCTTAAGTACAAGAATAGAGACTCTTCTTACTGTCGGTGCTTTGAGCATTCCCTGTGAGACCAGTAATAGTATCCGATACACCACTGCAGGTTCAATCTATTCCTTGGACATACACATTGACGATGAAACACTGAAATTACATTGGAATTAAGTACGAAAGGAACAATGCCGCCTCAAGTACAAGAATAGAGACTCCTCATACCGTCGGTGCTTTGAGCATTTCCTGTGAGACCAGTATTCGTTTCCGATACACCACTGGAAGTTCAATAAATTCCTTGGACATTCACATTGACGATGAAACACTGAAATTACATCGGAATTAAATACAAAAGGTACAATTCCGCCTTAAGTACCAGAATAGAGACTCTTCTTACCGTCGGTGCTTTGAGCATTCCCTGTGAGACCAGTATTAGTTTCCGCTACACCTCTGCAAGTTCAGTTTATTCCTTGGACCTTCACATTGACGTAGAAACACAGAAATGGCATCGGAATTAAATACAAAAGGCACAATGCCGCCTTACGTACGAGAATAGACACTCTTAATACAGTCGGTGCTTTCAGCATTCCCTGTGAGACCAGTATTAGTTTCCGATACACCACTGCAGGTTCAATGTATTCCTTGGACCTTCACATTGAGAGTGAAACACAGAAATCGCATCGGAATTAAATACAAAAGGCACAATGCCGCCTTAAGTACAAGAATAGAGACTCTTCTTACAGTCGGCGCTTTGAGCATTCCCTGTGAGACCAGTATTAGTTTCCGCTACACCTCTGCAGGTTCAGTTTATTCCTTGGACCTTCACATTGACGATGAAACACAGAAATCGCATCGGAATTAAATACAGAAGGCACAATGCCGCCTTAAGTACAAGAATAGAGACTCTTCTTACAGTCGGTGCTTTGAGCATTCCCTGTAAGACCAGTATTAGTTCCCGCTACACCTCTGCAGGTTCGATGTATTCCTTGGACCTTCACATTGACGATGATACACAGAAATCGCATCGGAATTAAATACAAAAGGCACAATGCCGCCTTAAGTACAAGAATACAGACTCTTCTTACAGTCGGTGTTTTGAGGATTCCCTGTGAGACCAGTATTAGTTTCCGATGCACCACTGCAGGTTCAATGTATTCCTTGGACCTTCACATTGACGATGAAACACAGAAATCGCATCGGAATTAAATACAAAAGGTACAATGCCGCCATAAGTACAAGAATAGAGACTCTTCCTACAGTCGGTGCTTTGAGCATTCCCTGTGAGACCTGTATTAGTTTCCGATACACCACTGCAGGTTCAATCTATTCCTTGGACATACACATTGACGACGAAACACAGAGATTACATCGGAATTAAATACAAAAGGAACAATGCCGCCTTAAGTACAAGAATAAAAACGATTCTTACCGTCGGTGCTTTGAGAATTCCCTGTGAGACCAGTTTTAGTTTCCGATACACCACTGGAGGTTCATTGAATTCCTTGGACCTTCACATTGACGATGAAACACAGAAATCCCATCGGAATTAAATACAAAAGGCACAATGCCGCCTTAAGTACAAGAATAGAGACTCATCTTACAGTCGGTGCTTTGAGCATTCCCTGTGAGCCAGTTTTAGTTTCCGCTACACCTCTGCAGGTTCAGTTTATTCCTTGGACCTTCACATTGACGATGACCACAGAAATGGCATCGGAATTAAATACAAATGGCACAATGCCGCCTTAAGTACAGGAATAGAGACTCTTCTTACAGTCGGTGCTTTGAGCATTCCCTGTGAGACCAGTATTAGTTTCCGATACACCACTGCAGGTTCAATGTATTCCTTGGACCTTCACATTGACGATGAAACACAGAAATGGCATCGGAATTAAATACAAAAGGCACAATGCCGCCTACAGTACAAGAATAGAGACTCTTCTTACAGTCGGTGCTTTGAGCAGTCCCTGTGAGACCAGTATTAGTTTCCGATACACCACTGCAGGTTCAATGTATTCCTTGAACCTTCACTTTGACGATGAAACACAGAAATGGCATCGGAATTAAATACAAAAGCCACAATGCCGCCTTAAGTACAAGAATAGAGACTCTTCTTACAGTCGGTTTTTTGAGCATTCCCTGTGAGACCAGTATTAGTTTCCGATACACCACCGCAGGTTCAATGTATTTCTTGGACCTTCACATTGACCATGAAACACAGAAATTGCATCGGAATTAAATCCAAAACGCACAATGCCGCCTTAAGTACAAGAAGACAGACTCTACTTACAGTCGGTGCTTTGAGCATTCCCTGTGAGACCAGTATTAGTTTCCGATACACCACTGCAGGTTCAATGTATTCCTTGGACCTTCACATTGACGATGAAATACAGAAATGGCATCGGAATTAAATCCAAAACCACAATGCCGCCTTAAGTACAAGAATAAAGGCTCCTCTTACCGTCGGTGCTTTGAGCATTCCCTGTGAGACCAGTATTAGTTTCCGCTACACCTCTGCAGGTTCCGTTTATTCCTTGGACCATCACAGTGACGATGAAACACAGCAATGACATCGGAATTAAATACAAAAGGCAAAATGCCGCCTTAAGTACGAGAATAGAGACTCTTCTTACAGTCGGTGCTTTGAGCATTCCCTGTGAGACCAGTATTAGTTTCCGATACACCACTGCAGGTTCAATGTATTCCTTGGACCTTCACATTGACGATGAAACACAGAAATCGAATCGGAATGAAATCCAAAACGCACAATGCCGCCTTAAGTGTAAGAATAGAGACTCTACTTATAGTCGGTGCTTTGAGCATTCCCTGTGAGACCAGTATTAGTTTCCAATACTCCACTGCAGGTTCAATGTATTCCTTGGACCTTCACATTGACGATGAAATACAGAAATCGCATCGGAATCAAATACATAAGGCACAATGCCGCCTTAAGTACAAGAATAGAGACTCTTCTTACTGTCGGTGCTTTGAGCATTCCCTGTGAGACCAGTAATAGTATCCGATACACCACTGCAGGTTCAATCTATTCCTTGGACATACACATTGACGATGAAACACTGAAATTACATCGGAATTAAGTACAAAAGGAACAATGCCGCCTCAAGTACAAGAATAGAGACTCCTCATACCGTCGGTGCTTTGAGCATTTCCTGTGAGACCAGTATTCGTTTCCGATACACCACTGGAAGTTCAATAAATTCCTTGGACATTCACATTGACGATGAAACACTGAAATTACATCGGAATTAAATACAAAAGGTACAATTCCGCCTTAAGTACCAGAATAGAGACTCTTCTTACCGTCGGTGCTTTGAGCATTCCCTGTGAGACCAGTATTAGTTTCCGCTACACCTCTGCAAGTTCAGTTTATTCCTTGGACCTTCACATTGACGTAGAAACACAGAAATGGCATCGGAATTAAATACAAAAGGCACAATGCCGCCTTAAGTACGAGAATAGACACTCTTCATACTGTCGGTGCTTTCAGCATTCCCTGTGAGACCAGTATTAGTTTCCGATACACCACTGCAGGTTCAATGTATTCCTTGGACCTTCACATTGAGAGTGAAACACAGAAATCGCATCGGAATTAAATACAAAAGGCACAATGCCGCCTTAAGTACAAGAATAGAGACTCTTCTTACAGTCGGCGCTTTGAGCATTCCCTGTGAGACCAGTATTAGTTTCCGCTACACCTCTGCAGGTTCAGTTTATTCCTTGGACCTTCACATTGACGATGAAACACAGAAATCGCATCGGAATTAAATACAGAAAGCACAATGCCGCCTTAAGTACAAGAATAGAGACTCTTCTTACAGTCGGTGCTTTGAGCATTCCCTGTAAGACCAGTATTAGTTCCCGCTACACCTCTGCAGGTTCGATGTATTCCTTGGACCTTCACATTGACGATGATACACAGAAATCGCATCGGAATTAAATACAAAAGGCACAATGCCGCCTTAAGTACAAGAATACAGACTCTTCTTACAGTCGGTGTTTTGAGGATTCCCTGTGAGACCAGTATTAGTTTCCGATGCACCACTGCAGGTTCAATGTATTCCTTGGACCTTCACATTGACGATGAAACACAGAAATCGCATCGGAATTAAATACAAAAGGTACAATGCCGCCATAAGTACAAGAATAGAGACTCTTCCTACAGTCGGTGCTTTGAGCATTCCCTGTGAGACCTGTATTAGTTTCCGATACACCACTGCAGGTTCAATGTATTCCTTGGAACTTCACATTGACGATGAAACACAGAAATCGCATGGGAATCAAATACAAAAGGCACAATGCCGCCTTAAGTACAAGAATAGAGACTCTTCTTACAGTCGGTGCTTTGAGCATTCCCTGTGAGACCAGTATTAGCTTCCGATACTCCTCTGCAGGTTCAGTTTATTCCTTGGACCTTCACATTGACGATGAAACACAGAAATGGCATCGGAGTTAAATACAAAAGGCACAATGCCGCCTTAAGTACAAGAATAGAGCCTCTTCTTACAGTCGGTGCTTTGAACATTCCCTGTGAGACCAGTATTAGTTTCCGATACACCACTGCTGGTTCAGATTTTTCCTTGGACCTTTACATTGACGATGAAACACAGATATGGCATCGGAAGTAAATACAAAAGGCACAATGCCGCCTTAAGTACAAGAATAGAGACTCTTCTTACCGTCGGTGTTTTGAGCATTCCCTGTGAGACCAGTATTAGTTTCCGATACACCACTGCAGGTTCAATGTATTCCTTGGACCTTCACATTGACGATGGAACACAGAAATCGCATCGGAATTAAAAACAAAAGGCACAATGCCACCTTAAGTACAAGAATAGAGACTCTTCTAACAGTCGGTGCTTTGAGCATTCCCTGTGAGACCAGTATTAGTTTCCGCTACATCTCTGCATGTTCAATGTATTCCTTGGACCTTCACATTGACGATGAAACACAGAAATGGCATCGGAATTAAATACAAAAGGCACAATGCCGCCTTAAGTACAAGAATAGAGACTCTTCTTCCAGTCGGTGCTTTGAGCATTCCCTGTGTGACCAGTATTAGTTTCCGATACACCACTGCAGGTTCAATGTATTCCTTTTACCTTCACATTGACGATGAAACACAGAAATCCCATCGGAATTAAATACAAAAGGCACAATGCCGCCATAAGTACAAGAATAGAGACTCATCTTACAGTCGGTGCTTTGAGCATTCCCTGTGAGACCAGTATTAGTTTCCGCTACACCTCTGCAGGTTCAGTTTATTCCTTGGACCTTCACATTGACGATGAACACAGAAATGGCATCGGAATTAAATACAAATGGCACAATGCCGCCTTAAGTACAGGAATAGAGACTCTTCTTACAGTCGGTGCTTTGAGCATTCCCTGTGAGACCAGTATTAGTTTCCGATACACCACTGCAGGTTCAATGTATTCCTTGGACCTTCACATTGACGATGAAACACAGAAATGGCATCGGAATGAAATACAAAAGGCACAATGCCGCCTTAAGTACAAGAATAGAGACTCTTCTTACAGTCGGTGCTTTGAGCATTCCCTGTGAGACCAGTATTAGTTTCCGATACACCACTGAAGGTTCAATGTATTCCTTGAACCTTCACTTTGACGATGAAACACAGAAATGGCATCGGAATTAAATACAAAAGCCACAATGCCGCCTTAAGTACAAGAATAGAGACTCTTCTTACAGTCGGTTTTTTGAGCATTCCCTGTGAGACCAGTATTAGTTTCCGATACACCACCGCAGGTTCAATGTATTTCTTGGACCTTCACATTGACCATGAAACACAGAAATCGCATCGGAATTAAATCCAAAACGCACAATGCTGCCTTAAGTACAAGAAGACAGACTCTACTTACAGTCGGTGCTTTGAGCATTCCCTGTGAGACCAGTATTAGTTTCCGATACACCACTGCAGGTTCAATGTATTCCTTGGACCTTCACATTGACGATGAAATACAGAAATGGCATCGGAATTAAATCCAAAACCACAATGCCGCCTTAAGTACAAGAATAAAGGCTCCTCTTACCGTCGGTGCTTTGAGCATTCCCTGTGAGACCAGTATTAGTTTCCGCTACACCTCTGCAGGTTCCGTTTATTCCTTGGACCATCACAGTGACGATGAAACACAGAAATGACATCGGAATTAAATACAAAAGGCAAAATGCCGCCTTAAGTACGAGAATAGAGACTCTTCTTACAGTCGGTGCTTTGAGCATTCCCTGTGAGACCAGTATTAGTTTCCGATACACCACTGCAGGTTCAATGTATTCCTTGGACCTTCACATTGACGATGAAACATAGAAATCGAATCGGAATGAAATCCAAAACGCACAATGCCGCCTTAAGTATAAGAATAGAGACTCTACTTATAGTCGGTGCTTTGAGCATTCCCCGTTGAGACCAGTATTAGTTTCCAATACTCCACTGCAGGTTCAATGTATTCCTTGGACCTTCCCATTGACGATGAAATACAGAAATCGCATCGGAATCAAATACATAAGGCACAATGCCGCCTTAAGTACAAGAATAGAGACTCTTCTTACTGTCGGTGCTTTGAGCATTCCCTGTGAGACCAGTAATAGTATCCGATACACCACTGCAGGTTCAATCTATTCCTTGGACATACACATTGACGATGAAACACTGAAATTACATCGGAATTAAATACAAAAGGAACAATGCCGCCTCAAGTACAAGAATAGAGACTCCTCATACCGTCGGTGCTTTGAGCATTTCCTGTGAGACCAGTATTCGTTTCCGATACACCACTGGAAGTTCAATAAATTCCTTGGACATTCACATTGACGATGAAACACTGAAATTACATCGGAATTAAATACAAAAGGTACAATGCCGCCTTAAGTACAAGAATAGAGACTCTTCATACCGTCGGTGCTTTAAGCATTCCCTGTGAGACCAGTATTAGTTTCCGCTACACCTCTGCAGGTTCGGTTTATTCCTTGGACCTTCACATTGACGATGAAACACAGAAATGGCATCGGAATTAAATACAAAAGGCACAATGCCGCCTTAAGTACAAGAATAGAGACTCTGTTTACAGTCGGTGCCTTGAGCATTCCCTGTGAGACCAGTATTAGTTTACGCTACACCTCTGCAGGTTCAGTTTATTCCTTGTACCTTCACATTGAGGATGAAACACAGAAATCGCATCAGAATTAAATACGAAACTCACAATGCCGCCTTAAGTACAAGAATAGAGACTCTTCTTACTGTCGGTGCTTTGAGCATTCCCTGTGAGACCAGTATTAGTATCCGATACACCACTGCAGGTTCAATCTATTCCTTGGACATACACATTGACGATGAAACACTGAAATTGCATCGGAATTAAATACAAAAGGAACAACGCCGCCTCAAGTACAAGATTAGAGACTCCTCATACCGTCGGTGCTTTGAGCATTTCCTGTGAGACCAGTATTCGTTTCCGATACACCACTGGAGGTTCAATAAATTCCTTGGACATTCACATTGACGATGAAACACTGAAATTACATCGGAATTAAATACAAAAGGTACAATTCCGCCTTAAGTACCAGAATAGAGACTCTTCTTACCGTCGGTGCTTTGAGCATTCCCTGTGAGACCAGTATTAGTTTCCGCTACACCTCTGCAAGTTCAGTTTATTCCTTGGACCTTCAAATTGACGTAGAAACACAGAAATGGCATCGGAATTAAATACAAAAGGCACAATGCCGCCTTAAGTACGAGAATAGACACTCTTCTTACAGTCGGTGCTTTTAGCATTACCTGTGTGACCAGTATTAGTTTCCGATACACCACTGCAGGTTCAATGTATTCCTTGGACCTTCACATTGACGATGAAACACAGAAATGGCATCGGAATTAAATACAAAAGGCTCAATGCCGCCTTAAGTACCAGAATAGGGACTCTTCTTACAGTCGGTGCTTTCAGCATTCCCTGTGAGACCAGTATTAGTTTCCGATACACCACTGCAGGTTCAATGTATTCCTTGGACCTTCACATTGACGATGAAACACAGATATCGCATCGGAATTAAATACAAAACGCACAATGCCGCCTTAAGTACAAGAATACAGACTCTACTTACAGTCGGTGCTTTGAGCATTCCCTGTGGGACCAGTATTAGTTTCCGATACACCACTGCAGGTTCAATGTATTCCTTGGACCTTCACATTGACGATGAAATACCGAAATCGCATCGGAATCAAATACAAAAGGCACAATGCCGCCTTAAGTACAAGAATAGAGACTCTTCTTACAGTCGGTGCTTTGAGCATTCCCTGTGAGACCAGTAATAGTATCCTATACACCACTGCAGGATCAATCTATTCCTTGGACATACACATTGACGATGAAACACTGAAATTACATCGGAATAAAATACAAAAGGTACAATGCCGTCTTAAGTACAAGAATAGAGACTCTTCATACCGTCGGTGCTTTGAGCATTCCCTGTGAGACCAGTATTAGTTTCCGCTACACCTCTGCAGGTTCGGTTTATTCCTTGGACCTTCACATTGACGATAAAACACAGAAATGGCATCGGAATTAAATACAAAAGGCACAATGCCGCCTTATGTACAAGAATAGAGACTCTGTTTACAGTCGGTGCCTTGAGCATTCCCTGGGAGACCAGTATTAGTTTACGCTACACCTCTGCAGGTTCAGTTTATTCCTTGGACCTTCACATTGAGGATGAAACACAGAAATCGCATCAGAATTAAATACGAAAGGCACAATGCCGCCTTAAGTACAAGAATAGAGACTCTTCTTACAGTCGGTGCTTTGAGCATTCCCTGTGAGACCAGTATTAGTTTCCGCTACACCTCTGCAGGTTCAATTTATTCCTTGGACCTTCACATTGACGATGAAACGCAGAAATCGCATCGGAATTAAATGCAAAAGGCACAATGCCGCCCTAAGTACAAGAATAGAGACTCTTCTTACAGTCGGTGCTTTGAGCATTCCCTGTGAGACCAGTATTAGTTTCCGCTACACCTCTGCAGGTTCAGTTTATTCCTTGGACCTTCACATTGACGATGAAACACAGAAATGGCATCGGAATTAAATAGAAAAGGCACAATGCCGCCTTATGTACAAGAATAGAGACTCTTCTTACAGTCGGTGCTTTGAGCATTCCCTGTGAGACCAGTATTAGTTTCCGATACACCACTGCAAGTTCAATGTATTCCTTGGACCTTCACATTGACGATGAAACACAGAAATCGCATCGTAATTAAATCCAAAACGCACAATGCCGCCTTAAGTACAAGAATACAGACTCTACTTACAGTCGGTGTTTTGAGCATTCCCTGTGAGACCAGTATTAGTTTCCGATACACCACTGCAAGTTCAATCTATTCCTTGGACATACATATTGACGATGAATCACTGAAATTACATCGGAATTAAATACAAAAGGAACAATGCCGCCTTAAGTACAAGAATATAGACTCTTCTTACCGTCGGTGCTTTGAGCATTCCCTGTGAGACCAGTATTAGTTTCCGATACACCTCTGCAGGTTCAATGTATTCCTTGGACCTTCACATTGACGATGAAACGCAGAAATCGCATCGGAATTAAATACAAAAGGCACAATGCCGCCTTAAGTACAACAATAGATACTCTTCTTACAGTCGGTGCTTTAAACATTCCCTGTGAGAGCAGTATTAGTTTCCGATACGCCACTGCCGGGTCAATGTATTCCTTGGACCTTCGAATTGACGATGATACAAAGAAATCGCATCGGAATTAAATACAAATGGCACAATTCCGCCTCAAGTACATGAATAGACACTCATCTTACAGTCGATGCTTTGAGCATTCCCTGTGAGACCAGTATTAGTTTCCGATACACCACTCCAGGTTCAATGTATTCCTTGGACCTTCAAATTGACGATGATACACAGAAATCGCATCGGAATTAAATACAAAGGGCACAATGCCGCCTTAAGTACAAGAATAGAGACTCTTCTTACTGTCGGTGTTTTGAGCATTCCCTGTGAGACCAGTATTAGTTTCCGATACACCACTGCAGTTTCAATGTATTCCTTGGACCTACAAATTGACGATGATACACAGAAATCGCATCGGAATTAAATACAAAAGGCACAATGCCGCCTTAAATACAAGAATAGAGACTCTTCTTACAGTCGGTGCTTTGAGCATTCCCTGTGAGACCAGTATTAGTTTCTGATACGCCACTGCAGGTTCAGTGTATTCCTAGGACCTTCAAATTGACGATGATACACAGAAATCGCATCAGAACTAAATACAAAAGGCACAATGCCGCCTTAAGTACTAGAATAGAGACTCTTCTAACAGTCGGTGCTTTGAGCATTCCCTGTGAGACCAGTATTAGTTTCCGCTACACCTCTGCAGGTTCAGTTTATTCCTTGGACCTTTACATTGACGATGAAACACAGAAATGGCATCGGCATTAAATACAAAAGGCACAATGCCGCCTTAAGTACAAGAATAGAGACTCTTCTTACAGTCGGTGCTTTGAGCATTCCCTGTGAGACCAGTAATAGTAACCGATACACCACTGCAGGTTCAATGTATTCCTTGGACTTTCTCATTGACGATGAAACACAGAAATGGCTTCGGAATTAAATACAAAAGGCACAATGCCGCCTTAAGTACAAGAATAGAGACTCTTCTTACAGTCGGTGCTTTGAGAATTCCCTGTGAGACCAGTATTAGTTTCCGCTACACCCCTGCAGGTTCAGTTTATTCCTTGGACCTTCACATTGACGATGAAACACAAAAATGGCATCGGAATTAAATACAAAAGGCACAATGCCGCCTTAAGTACAAGAATAGAGACCCTTCTTACAGTCGGTGCTTTGAGCATTCCCTGTGAGACCAGTATTAGTTTCCGATACACCACTGCAAGTTCAATGTATTCCTTGGACCTTCACATTGACGATGAACTACAGAAATCGCATCGGAATCAAATACAAAAAGCACAATGCCGCCTTAAGTACAAGAATAGAGACTCTTCTTACAGTTGGTGCTTTGAACTTTCCCTGTGAGACCAGTAATAGTATCCGATACACCACTGCAGGTTCACTCTATTCATTGGACATACACATTGACGATGAAACACTGAAATTACATCGGAATTAAATACAAAAGGAACAATGCCGCCTTAAGTACAAGAATATAGACTCTTCTTACCGTCGGTGCTTTGAGCATTCCCTGTGAGACCAGTATTAGTTTCCGATACACCTCTGCAGGTTCAATGTATACCTTGGATCTTCACATTGACGATGAAACGCAGAAATCGCATCGGAATTAAATACAAAAGGCACAATGCCGCCATAAGTACAAGAATAGAGACTCTTCTTACAGTTGGTGCTTTGAACATTCCCTGTGAGACCAGTAATAGTATCCGATACACCACTGCAGGTTCAATCTATTCCTTGGACATACACATTGACGATGAAACACTGAAATTACATCAGAATTAAATACAAAAGGAACAATGCCGCCTTAAGTACAAGAATATAGACTCTTCTTACTGTCGGTGTTTTGAGCATTCCCTGCGAGACCAGTATTAGCTTCCGATACACCTCTGCAGGTTCAATGTATTCCTTGGACCTTCACATTGACGATGAAACGCAGAAATCGCATCGGAATTAAATACAAAAGGCACAATGCCGCCTTAAGTACAAGAATAGAGACTCTTCTTACAGTCGGTGCTTTGAGCATTCCCTGTGAGACCAGTATTAGTTTCCGATACGCCACTGCAGGTTCAGTGTATTCCTAGGACCTTCAAATTGACGATGATACACAGAAATCGCATCGGAACTAAATACAAAAGGCACAATGCCGCCTTAAGTACTAGAATAGAGACTCTTCTTACAGTCGGTGCTTTGAGCATTCCCTGTGAGACCAGTATTAGTTTCCGTTACACCTCTGCAGGTTCAGTTTATTCCTTGGATGTTTACATTGACGATGAAACACAGAAATGGCATCGGCATTAAATACAAAGGGCACAATGCCGCCTTAAGTACAAGAATAGAGACTCTTCTTACAGTCGGTGCTTTGAGCATTCCCTGTGAGACCAGTAATAGTAACCGATACACCACTGCAGGTTCAATGTATTCCTTGGACCTTCACATTGACGATGAAACTCAGAAATGGCATCGGAATTAAATTCAAAATGCACAATGCCGCCTTAAGTACAAGAATAGAGACTCTTCTTACAGTCGGTGCTTTGAGAATTCCCTGTGAGACCAGTATTAGTTTCCGCTACACCCCTGCAGGTTCAGTTTATTCCTTGGACCTTCACATTGACGATGAAACACAAAAATGGCATCGGAATTAAATACAAAAGGCACAATGCCGCCTTAAGTACAAGAATAGAGACTCTTCTTACAGTCGGTGCTTTGAGCATTCCCTGTGAGACCAGTAATAGTATCCGATACACCACTGCAGGATCAATGTATTCCTTGGACCTTCACATTGACGATGAAACATAGAAATCGCATCGGAATTAAATACAAAAGGCACACTGCCGCCTTAAGTACAAGAATAGAGACTCTTCTTACAGTCGGAGCTTTGAGCATTCCCTGTGAGACCAGTAATAGTAACCGATACACCACTGCAGGTTCAATGTATTCCTTGGACTTTCACATTGACGATGAAACACAGAAATGGCTTCGGAATTAAATACAAAAGGCACAATGCCGCCTTAAGTACAAGAATAGAGACTCTTCTTACAGTCGGTGCTTTGAGAATTCCCTGTGAGACCAGTACTAGTTTCCGATAAACCCCTGCAGGTTCAGTTTATTCCTTGGACCTTCACATTGACGATGAAACGCAAAAATGGCAACGGAATTAAATACAAAAGGCACAATGCCGCCTTAAGTACAAGAATAGAGACTCTTCTTACAGTCGGTGCTTTGAGAATTCCCTGTGAGACCAGTAATAGTATCCGGTACAACCACTGCAGGTTCAGTTTATTCCTTGGACATACACATTGACGATGAAACTCAGAAATTACATCGGAATTAAATACAAAAGGAACAATGCCGCCTTAAGTACAAGAATAGAGACTCTTCTTACAGTCGGTGCTTTGAGCATTCCCTGTGAGACCAGTATTAGTTTCCGCTACACCTCTGCAGGTTCAGTTTTTTCGTTGGACCTTCACATTGACGATGAAACACAGAAATGGCATCGGAATTAAATACAAAAGGCACAATGCGGCCTTAAGTACAAGAATAGAGACTCTTCTTACAGTCGGTGCTTTGAGCATTCCCTGTGAGACAAGTAATAGTATCCGATACACCACTGCAGGTTCAATGTATTCCTTGGACCTTCACATTGACGATGAAACACAGAAACCGCATCGGAATCAAATACAAAAGGCAGAATCCCGCCTTAAGTACAAGAATAGAGACTCTTCTTACAGTTGGTGCTTTGAACATTCCCTGTGAGACCAGTAATAGTATCCGATACACCACTGCAGGTTCAATCTATTCCTTGGACCTTCACATTGACGATGAAACACAGAAATGGCATCGGAATTAAATACAAAAGGCACAATGCCGCCTTAAGTACAAGAATAGAGACTCTTCTTACAGTCGGTGCTTTGAGAATTCCCTGTGAGACCAGTATTAGTTTCCGCTACACCCCTGCAGGTTCAGTTTATTCCTTGGACCTTCACATTGACGATGAAACACAGAAATGGCATCGGAATTAAATACAAAAGGCACAATGCCGCCTTAAGTACAAGAATAGAGACTCTTCTTACAGTCGGTGCTTTGAGAATTCCCTGTGAGACCAGGATTAGTTTCCGCTACACCCCTGCAGGTTCAGTTTATTCCTTGGACCTTCACATTGACGATGAAACACAAAAATGGCATCGGAATTAAATACAAAAGGCACAATGCCGCCTTAAGTACAAGAATAGAGACTCTTCTTACAGTCGGAGCTTTGAGCATTCCCTGTGAGACCAGTAATAGTAACCGATACACCACTGCAGGTTCAATGAATTCCTTGGACTTTCACATTGACGATGAAACACAGAAATGGCTTCGGAATTAAATACAAAAGGCACAATGCCGCCTTAAGTACAAGAATAGAGACTCTTCTTACAGTCGGTGCTTTGAGAATTCCCTGTGAGACCAGTATTAGTTTCCGCTACACCCCTGCAGGTTCAGTTTATTCCTTGGACCTTCACATTGACGATGAAACACAGAAATGGCATCGGAATTAAATACAAAAGGCACAATGCCGCCTTAAGTACAAGAATAGAGACTCTTCTTACAGTCGGTGCTTTGAGAATTCCCTGTGAGACCAGGATTAGTTTCCGCTACACCCCTGCAGGTTCAGTTTATTCCTTGGATCTTCACATTGACGATGAAACACAAAAATGGCATCGGAATTAAATACAAAAGGCACAATGCCGCCTTAAGTACAAGAATAGAGACTCTTCTTACAGTCGGAGCTTTGAGCATTCCCTGTGAGACCAGTAATAGTAACCGATACACCACTGCAGGTTCAATGAATTCCTTGGACTTTCACATTGACGATGAAACACAGAAATGGCTTCGGAATTAAATACAAAAGGCACAATGCCGCCTTAAGTACAAGAATAGAGACTCTTCTTACAGTCGGTGCTTTGAGAATTCCCTGTGAGACCAGTATTAGTTTCCGCTACACCCCTGCAGGTTCAGTTTATTCCTTGGACCTTCACATTGACGATGAAACACAAAAATGGCATCGGAATTAAATACAAAAGGCACAATGCCGCCTTAAGTACAAGAATAGAGACTCTTCTTACAGTCGGTGCTTTGAGCATTCCCTGTGAGACCAGTAATAGTATCCGGTACAACCACTGCAGGTTCAGTTTATTCCTTGGACATACACATTGACGATGAAACTCAGAAATTACATCGGAATTAAATACAAAAGGAACAATGCCGCCTTAAGTACAAGAATAGAGACTCTTCTTACAGTCGGTGCTTTGAGCATTCCCTGTGAGACCAGTATTAGTTTCCGCTACACCTCTGCAGGTTCAGTTTTTTCGTTGGACCTTCACATTGACGATGAAACACAGAAATGGCATCGGAATTAAATACAAAAGGCACAATGCTGCCTTAAGTACAAGAATAGAGACTCTTCTTACAGTCGGTGCTTTGAGCATTCCCTGTGAGACAAGTAATAGTATCCGATACACCACTGCAGGTTCAATGTATTCCTTGGACCTTCAAATTGACGATGAAACACAGAAACCGCATCGGAATCAAATACAAAAGGCAGAATGCCGCCTTAAGTACAAGAATAGAGACTCTTCTTACAGTCGGTGCTTTGAGCATTCCCTGTGAGACCAGTAATAGTATCCGATACACCACTGCAGGTTCTATCTATTCCTTGGACAACACATTGACGATGAAACACAGAAATTACATCGGAATTAAATACAAAAGGAACAATGCGGCCTTAAGTACAAGAATAGAGACTCTTCTTACAGTCGGTGCTTTGAGCATTCCCTGTGAGACCAGTATTAGTTTCCGCTACACCTCTGCAGGTTCTGTTTATTTCTTGGACCTTTACATTGACGATGAGACACAGAAATGGCATCGGCATTAAATACAAAAGGCACAATGCCGCCTTAAGTACAAGAATAGAGACTCTTCTTACAGTCGGTGCTTTGAGCATTCCCTGTGAGACCAGTAATAATATCCGATACACCACTGCAGGTTCAATGTATTCCTTGGACCTTCACATTGACGATGAAACATAGAAATCGCATCGGAATTAAATACAAAAGGCACAATGCCGCCTTAAGTACAAGAATAGAGACTCTTCTTACAGTCGGTGCTTTGAGCATTCCCTGTGAGACCAGTAATAGTAACCGATACACCACTGCAGGTTCAATGTATTCCTTGGACCTTCACATTGACGATGAAACACAGAAATGGCATCGGAATTAAATACAAAAGGCACAATGCCGCCTTAAGTACAAGAATAGAGACTCTTCTTACAGTCGGTGCTTTGAGAATTCCCTGTGAGACCAGTATTAGTTTCCGCTACACCCCTGCAGGTTCAGTTTATTCCTTGGACCTTCACATTGACGATGAAACACAGAAATGGCATCGGAATTAAATACAAAAGGCACAATGCCGCCTTAAGTACAAGAATAGAGACTCTTCTTACAGTCGGTGCTTTGAGAATTCCCTGTGAGACCAGGATTAGTTTCCGCTACACCCCTGCAGGTTCAGTTTATTCCTTGGACCTTCACATTGACGATGAAACACAAAAATGGCATCGGAATTAAATACAAAAGGCACAATGCCGCCTTAAGTACAAGAATAGAGACTCTTCTTACAGTCGGAGCTTTGAGCATTCCCTGTGAGACCAGTAATAGTAACCGATACACCACTGCAGGTTCAATGAATTCCTTGGACTTTCACATTGACGATGAAACACAGAAATGGCTTCGGAATTAAATACAAAAGGCACAATGCCGCCTTAAGTACAAGAATAGAGACTCTTCTTACAGTCGGTGCTTTGAACATTCCCTGTGAGACCAGTATTAGTTTCCGCTACACCTCTGCAGGTTCAGTTTTTTCCTTGGACTTTCACATTGACGATGAAACACAGAAATGGCTTCGGAATTAAATACAAAAGGCACAATGCCGCCTTAAGTACAAGAATAGAGACTCTTCTTACAGTCGGAGCTTTGAGCATTCCCTGTGAGACCAGTAATAGTAACCGATACACCACTGCAGGTTCAATCTATTCCTTGGACATACACATTGACGATGAAACACAGAAATTACATCGGAATTAAATACAAAAGGAACAATGCCGCCTTAAGTACAAGAATAGAGACTCTTCTTACAGTCGGTGCTTTGAGCATTCCCTGTGAGACCAGTATTAGTTTCCGCTACACCTCTGCAGGTTCAGTTTTTTCCTTGGACCTTCATATTGACGATGAAACACAGAAATGGCATCGGAATTAAATACAAAAGGCACAATGCCGCCTTAAGTACAAGAATAGAGACTCTTCTTACAGTCGGTGCTTTGAGCATTCCCTGTGAGACCAGTATTAGTTTCCGCTACACCTCTGCAGGTTCAGTTTTCTCGTTGGACCTTCACATTGACGATGAAACACAGAAATGGCATCGGAATTAAATACAAAAGGCACAATGCCGCCTTAAGTACAAGAATAGAGACTCTTCTTACGGTCGGTGCTTTGAGCATTCCCTGTGAGACCAGTAATAGTATCCGATACACCACTGCAGGTTCAATGTATTCCTTGGACCTTCACATTGACGATGAAACACAGAAACCGCATCGAAATCAAATACAAAAGGCAGAATGCCGCCTTAAGTACAAGAATAGAGACACATCTTACAGTCGGTGCTTTAAGCATTCCCTGTGAGAAGAGTAATATTATCCGATACACCACTGCAGGTTCAATGTATTCCTTGGACCTTCACATTAACGATGAAACACAGAAATCGCATCGGAATTAAATACAAAAGGCACAATGCCGTCTTAAGTACAAGAATAGACACTCTTCTTACAGTGGGTGCTTTGAGCATTCCCTGTGAGACGAGTATTAGTTTCCGATACGCCACTGCAGGTTCAATGTATTCCTTGGACCTTCACATTGACGATGAAACACAGAAATGGCATCGGAATTAAATACAAAACGCACAATGTCGCCTTAAGTACAAGAATAGAGACTCTTATTACAGTCGGTGCTTTGAGCATTCCCTGTGAGACCAGTATTAGTTTCCGCTACACCTCTGCGGGTTCAGTTTATTCCTTGGACCTTCACATTGACGATGAAACACAGAAATTACATCGGAATTAAATACAAAAGGAACAATGCCGCCTTAAGTACAAGAATAGAGACTCTTCATACCGTCGGTGCTTTGAGCATTCCGTGTGAGACCAGTATTAGTTTCCGATACACCACTGCAGGTTCAATCTATTCCTTTGACATACACATTGACTATGAAATACAGAAATTACATCGGAATTAAATACAAAAGGAACAATGCAGCCATAAGTACAAGAATAGAGACTCTTCTTACCGTCGGTGCTTTGAGCATTCCCTGTGAGACCACTATTAGTTTCCTCTACACCTCTGCAGGTTCAGTTTATTCCTTGGACCTTCACATTGACGATGAAACACAGAAATGGCATCGGAATTAAATACAAAACGCACAATGTCGCCTTAAGTACAAGAATAGAGACACTTATTACAGTCGGTGCTTTGAGCATTCCCTGTGAGACCAGTATTAGTTTCCGATACACCACTGCAGGTTCAATGTATTCCTTGGACTTCACATTGACGATGAAACACAGAAATGGCATCGGAATTAAATCCAAAACGCACAATGCCGCCTTAAGTACAAGAATAGAGACTCTTCTTACAGTCGGTGCTTTGAGCATTCCCTGTGAGACCAGTAATAGTATCCGATACACCACTGCAGGTTCAATGTATTCCTTGGACACACACATTGACGATGAAACACAGAAATTACATCGGAATTAAATATAAAAGGAACAACGCCGCCTTAAGTTCAAGAATAGAGACTCTTCTTACAGTCGGTGCTTTGAGCATTCCCTGTGAGTCCAGTATTAGTTTCCGCTACACCTCTGCAGGTTCGGTTTATTCCTTGGACGTTCACATTGACGATGAAACACAGAAATGGCATCGGAATTAAATCCAAAGGGCACAATGCCGCCTTAAGTACAAGAATAGAGACACATCTTACAGTCGGTGCTATAAGCATTCCCTGTGAGAAGAGTAATATTATCCGATACACCACTGCAGGTTCAATGTATTCCTTGGACCTTCACATTAACGATGAAACACAGAAATCCCATCGGAATTAAATACAAAAGGCACAATGCCGTCTTAAGTACAAGAATAGACACTCTTCTTACAGTCGGTGCTTTGAGCATTCCCTGTGAGACGAGTATTAGTTTCCGATACACCACTGCATGTTCAATGTATTCCTTGGACCTTCACATTGACGATGAAACACAGAAATGGCGTCGGAATTAATTCCAAAACGCACAATGCCGCATTAAGTACAAGAATAGAGACTCTTCTTACCGTCGGTGCTTTGAGCATTCCCTGTGAGACCAGTATTAGTTTCCGCTACACCTCTGCGGGTTCAGTTTATTCCTTGGACCTTCACATTGACGATGAAACACAGAAATCGCATCGGAATTAAATACAAAAGGCAAAATGCCGCCTTAAGTACAAGAATAGAGACTCTTCTTACAGTCGGTGGTTAGAGCATTCCCTGTGAGACCAGTAATAGTATCCGATACACCACTGCAGGTTCATTCTATTCCTTGGACATACACATTGACGATGAAACACAGAAATTACATCGGAATTAAATACAAAAGGAACAATGCCGCCTTAAGTACAAGAATAGAGACTCTTCTTACCGTCGGTGCTTTGAGCATTCCCTGTGAGACCAGTATTAGTTTCCGATACACCACTGGAAGTTTAATGAATTCCTTGGACATTCACATTGACGATGAAGCACTGAAATTACATCGGAATTAAATACAAACGGCACAATGCCGCCTTAAGTACAAGAATAGAGACTCTTCTTACAGTCGGTGCTTTGAGCATTCCCTGTGAGACCAGTAATAGTATTCGATACACCACTGCAGGTTCAATCTATTCCTTGGACATACACATTGACAATGAAACACAGAAATTACATCGGAGTTAAATACAAAAGGAACAATGCCGCCTTAAGTACAAGAATAGAGACTCTTCTTACCGTCGGTGCTTTGAGCATTCCCTGTGCGACCAGTAATAGTATCCGATACACCACTGCAGGTTGAATGTATTACTTGGACCTTCACATTGACGATGAAACATAGAAATCGCATCGGAATTAAATACAAAAGGCACATTGCCGCCTTAAGTACCAGAATAGAGACTCCTCTTACAGTCGGAGCTTTGAGCATTCCCTGTGAGACCAGTAATAGTAACCGATACACCACTGCAGGTTCAATGTATTCCTTGGGCTGTCACATTGTCGATGAAACACAGAAATGGCATCGGAATTAAATACAAAAGGCACAATGCCGCCTTAAGTACAAGAATAGAGACTCTTCTTACAGTCGGTGCTTTGTGAATTCCCTGTGAGACCAGTAATAGTATCCGATACACCACTGCAGGTTCAATCTATTCCTTGGACATACACATTGACGATGAAACACAGAAATTACATCGGAATTAAATACAAAAGGAACAATGACGCCTTAAGTACAAGAATAGAGACTCTTCTTACAGTCGGTGCTTTGAGCATTCCCTTTGAGACCAGTATTAGTTTCCGCTACACCTCTGCAGGTTCAGTTTTTTCCTTGGACCATCACATTGATGATGAAACACAGAAATGGCATCGGAATTAAATACAAAAGGCACAATGCCGCCTTATGAACAAGAATAGATACTCTTCTTACAGACGGTGCTTTGAGCATTCCCTGTGAGACCAGTAATAGTATCCGATACACCACTGCAGGTTCAGTGTATTCCATGGACCTTCACGTTGACGATGAAACACAGAGATCGCATCGGAATCAAATACAAAAGGCACAATGCCGCCTTAAGTACAAGAATAGAGACTCTTCTTACAGTCGGTGCTTTGAGCATTCCCTGTGAGACCAGTAATAGTATCCGATACACCACTGCAGGTTCAATCTATTCCTTGGACATACACATTGACGATGAAACACAGAAATTACATAGGAATTAAATACAAAAGGAACAATGCCGCCTTTAGTACAAGAATAGAGACTCTTCTTACCGTCGGTGCTTTGAGCATTCCCTGTGACACCAGTTTTAGTTTCCGATACACCACTGGAGGTTCAATGTATTCCCTGGACATTCACATTGACGATGAAACACTGAAATTACATCGGAATTTAATACAAAAGGCACAATCCCGACTTAAGTACAAGAATAGAGACCCTTCTTACCGTCGGTGCTTTGAGCATTCCGTGTGAGACCAGTATTAGTTTCCGATACACCACTGCAGGTTCAATCTATTCCTTTGACATACACATTGACGATGAAATACAGAAATTACAACGGAATTAAATACAAATGGAACAATGCAGCCTTAAGTACAAGAATAGAGACTCTTCTTACCGTCGGTGCTTTGAGCATTCCCTGTGAGACCACTATTAGTTTCTGCTACACCTCTGTAGGTTCAGTTTATTCCTTGGACCTTCACATTGACGATGAAACACAGAAATCGCATCGGAATTAAATACAACAGGCACAGTGCCGCCTTAGGTACAAGAATGGAGACTCTTCTTACAGTCGGTGCTTTGAGCATTCCCTGTGAGACCAGTATTAGTTTCCGATACACCACTGCAGGTTCAATGTATTCCCTGGACCTTCACATTGACGATGAAACACAGAAATGGCATCGGAAGTAAATACAAAAGGCACAATGCCCCCATAAGTACAAGAATAGAGACTCTTCTTACAGTCGGAGCTTTGAGCATTCCCTGTGAGACCAGTAATAGTTTCCGCTACACCTCTGCAGGTTCAATGTATTCCTTGGACCTGCCCATTGACGATGAAACGCAGAAAACGCATCGGAATTAAATACAAAAGGCACAATGCCGCCTTAAGTACAAGAATAGAGACTCTTCTTACAGTCGGTGCTTTAAACATTTCCTGTGAGACCAGTATTAGTTTCCGATACGCCACTGCTGGTTCAATGTATTCCTTGGATCTTCAAATTGACGATGATACACAGAAATCGGATAGGAATAAAATACAAAAGGCACAATGCCGCCTTAAGTACAAGAATAGAGACTCTTCTTACTGTCGGTGCTTTGAGCATTCCCTGTGAGGCCAGTATTAGTTTCCGATACACCACCGCAGGTTCAATGTATTCCTTGGACCTTCACATTGACGATGAAACAAATAAATCGCATCGGAATTAAATACAAAAGGCACAATGCCGCCTTAAGTACAAGAATAGAGAATCTTCTTAAAGTCGGTGCTTTGAGCAATCCCTGTGAGACCAGCATTAGTTTCCGCTACACCTCTGCAGGTTCAGTTTATTCCTTGGACCTTCACATTGACGATGAAACACAGAAATGGCATCGGAATTAAATACAAAAGGCACAATGCCGCCTTAAGGACAAGAATAGAGACCCTTCTTACAGTCGGTGCTTTGAGCATTCCCTGTGAGACCAGTATTATTTTCCGATACACCACTGCAGGTTCAATGTATTCCTTGGACCTTCACATCGACGATGAAACACAGAAATGGCATCGGAATTAAATACAAAAGGCACAATGCCGCCTTAAGTACAAGAATACAGACTCTACTTACAGTCGGTGCTTTGAGCATTCCCTGTGAGACCAGTATTAGTTTCCGATACACCACTGCAGGTTCGGTTTATTCCTTGGACCTTCACATTGACGATGAAACACGAAATGGCATCGGAATTAAATCCAAAGGGCACAATGCCGCCTTAGGTACAAGAATAGAGACTCTTCTTACAGTCGGTGCTTTGAGCATTCCCTGTGAGACCAATAATAGTATCCGATACACCACTGCAGGTTCAATCTATTCCTTGGACATACACATTGACGACGAAACACAGAGATTACATCGGAATTAAATACAAAAGGAACAATGCAGCCTTAAGTACAAGAATAAAAACGATTCTTACCGTCGGTGCTTTGAGAATTCCCTGTGAGACCAGTATTAGTTTCCGATACACCACTGGAGGTTCATTGAATTCCCTGGACCTTGACATTGACGATGAAACACTGAAATTACATCGGAATTAAATACAAAAGGCACAATGCCGCCTTAAGTACAAGAAAGAGACTCTTCTTACAGTCTGTGCTGTGAGCATTCCCTGTGAGACCAGTAATAGTATCCGATACACCACAGCCGTTTCAATCTATTCCTTGGACATACACACTGACGATGAAACACATAAATCAGATCGGAATTAAATACAAATGGAACAATGCCGCCTTAAGTACAAGAATTGAGACTCTTCTTACAGTCGGTACTTTGAGCATTCCCTGTGAGACCAGTATTACTTTCCGATACACCACTGGAGGTTCAATGAATACCTTGGACCTTCACATTGACGATGAAACACCGAAATTACATCGGAATTAAATACAAAAGGCACAATGCCGCCTTAAGTACAAGAATAGAGACACTTCTTACAGTCGGTGCTTTAAGCATTCCCTGTGAGACCAGTAATAGTATCCGATACACCACTGCAGGTTCAATGTATTCCTTGGACCTTCACATTGACGATGAAACACAGAAATCGCATCGGAATTAAATACAAAAGGCACAATGCTGCCTTAAGTACAAGAATAGAGACTCTTCTTACAGTCGGTGCTTTGAGCATTCCCTGTGAGACGAGTATTAGTTTCCGATACACCACTGCAGGTTCAATGTATTCCTTGGACTTTCACATTGACGATGAAACACAGAAATGGCGTCGGAATTAAATCCAAAACGCACAATGCCGCCTTAAGTACAAGAATAGAGACTCTTCTTACAGTCGGTGGTTAGAGCATTCCCTGTGAGACCAGTAATAGTATCCGATACACCACAGCAGGTTCATTCTATTCCTGGGACATACACATTGACGATGAAACACAGAAATTACATCGGAATTAAATACAAAAGGAACAATGCCGCCTTAAGTACAAGAATTGAGACTCTTCTTACCGTCGGTGCTTTGAGCATTCCCTGTGAGACCAGTATTAGTTTCCGATACACCACTGGAGGTTCAATGAATTCCTGGGACATTCACATTGACGATGATACACTGAAATTACATCGGAATTAAATACAAATGGCACAATGCCGCCTTAAGTACAAGAATAGAGACTCTTCATACAGTCGGTGGTTTGAGCATTCCCTGTGAGACCAGTAATAGTATTCGATACACCACTGCAGGTTCAACCTATTCCTTCGACATACACATTGACGATGAAACACAGAAATTACATCGGAATTAATTACAAAAGGAACAATGCCGCCTTAAGTACAAGAATAGAGACTCTTCTTACCGTCGGTGCTTTGAGCATTCCCTGTGAGACCAGTATTAGTTTCCGATACACCACTGCAAATTCAATGTATTCCTTGGACCTTCACATTGACGATGAAACACTAAAATTACATCGGAATTAAATACAAAAGGCACAATGCCGCCTTAAGTACAAGAATAGAGACTCTTCTTACCGTCGGTGCTTTGAGCATTCCCTGTGAGACCTGTATTAGTTTCCGCTACACTTCTGCAGGTTCAGTTTATTTCTTGGACCTTCACATTGACGTTGAGACACAGAAATCGCATCGGAATTAAATACAAAAGGCACAATGCCGCCTTAAGTACAAGAATAGAGACTCTTCTTACAGTCGGTGCTTTGAGCATTCCCTGTGAGACCAGTATTAGTTTGCGATACACCACTGCAGGTTCAATGTATTCCCTGGACCTTCACATTGACGATGAAACACAGAAATATCATCGGAAGTAAATACTAAAGGCACAATGCCCCCATAAGTACAAGAATAGAGACTCTTCATACAGTCGGAGCTTTGAGCATTCCCTGTGAGACCAGTATTAGTTTCCGATACATCACTGGAGGTTCAATTAATTCCTTGGACATTCACAATGACGATGAAACACTGAAATTACATCGGAATTAAATACAAAAGGCACAATGCCGCCTTAAGTACAAGAATAGAGACTCTTCTTACCGTCGGTGCTTTGAGCATTCCCTGTGAGACCAGTATTAGTTTCCGATACACCACTGCAAATTCAATGTATTCCTTGGACCTTCACATTGACGATGAAACACTGAAATTACATCGGAATTAAATACAAAAGGCACAATGCCGCCTTAAGTACAAGAATAGAGACTCTTCTTACCGTCGGTGCTTTGAGCATTCCCTGTGAGACCTGTATTAGTTTCCGCTACACTTCTGGAGGTTCAGTTTATTCCTTGGACCTGCCCATTGACGATGAAACGCAGGAATCGCATCGGAATTAAATACAAAAGGCACAATGCCGCCTTAAGTACAAGAATAGGGACTCTTCTTACAGTCGGTGCTTTAAACATTCCCTGTGAGACCAGTATTAGTTTCCGATACGCCACTGCAGGTTCAATGTATTCCTTGGATCTTAAAATAGACGATGATACACAGAAATCGGATAGGAATGAAATACAAAAGGCACAATGCCGCCTTAAGTACAAGAATAGAGACTCTTCTTACAGTCGGTGCTTTGAGCATTCCCTGTGAGACCAGTATTAGTTTCCGCTACACCTCTGCAGGTTCAGTTTATTCCTTGGACCTTCACATTGACGATGAAACACAGAAATCGCATCGGAATTAAATCCAAAACGCACAATGCTGGCATAAGTACAAGAATACAGACTCTACTTACAGTCGGTGCTTTGAGCATTCCCTGTGAGACCAGTATTAGTTTCCGATACACCACTGCAGGTTCAATGTATTCCTTGGACCTTCACATTGACGATGAAATACAGAAATCGCATCGGAATCAAATACAAAAGGCACAATGCCGCCTAAAGTACAAGAATAGAGACTCTTCTTACAGTCGGTGCTTTGAGCATTCCCTGTGAGATCAGTAATAGTATCCGATACACCACTGCTGGTTCAATCTATTCCTTGGACATACACATTGACGATGAAACACTGAAATTACATAGGAATTAAATACAAAAGGAACAATGCCGCCTTAAGTACAAGAATAGAGACTCATCTTACCGTCGATGCTTTGAGCATTCCCTGTAAGGCCATTATTAGTTTCCGATACATCACTGGAGGTTCAATTAATTCCTTGGACATTCACAATGACGATGAAACACTGAAATTACATCGGAATTAAATACAAAAGGCACAATGCCGCCTTAAGTACAAGAATACAGACTCTACTTACAGTCGGGGCTTTGAGCATTCCCTGTGAGACCAGTATTAGTTTCCGATACACCACTGCAGGTTCGGTTTATTCCTTGGACCTTCACATTGACGATGAAACACGAAATGGCATCGGAATTAAATCCAAAGGGCACAATGCCGCCTTAGGTACAAGAATAAAGAATCTTCTTACAGTCGATGCTTTGAGGATTCCCTGTGAGACCAGTAATATTATCCGATACACCACTGCAGGTTCAATCTATTCCTTGGACATACACATTGACGACGAAACACAGAGATTACATCGGAATTAAATACAAAAGGAACAATGCCGCCTTAAGTACAAGAATAAAAACGATTCTTACCGTCGGTGCTTTGAGAATTCCCTGTGAGACCAGTTTTAGTTTCCGATACACCACTGGAGGTTCATTGAATTCCTTGGACCTTGACATTGACGATGAAACACTGAAATTACATCGGAATTAAATACAAAAGGCACAATGCCGCCTTAAGTACAAGAAAGAGACTCTTCTTACTGTCTGTGCTGTGAGCATTCCCTGTGAGACCAGTAATGGTATCCGATACACCACAGCCGTTTCAATCTATTCCTTGGACATACACACTGACGATGAAACACAGAAATCAGATCGGAATTAAATACAAAAGGAACAATGCCGCCTTAAGTACAAGAATTGAGACTCTTCTTACAGTCGGTGCTTTGAGCATTCCCTGTGAGACCAGTATTAGTTTCCGATACACCACTGGAGGTTCTATGAATACCTTGGACCTTCACATTGACGATGAAACACTGAAATTACATCGGAATTAAATACAAAAGGCACAATGCCGCCTTAAGTACAAGAATAGAGACACTTCTTACAGTCGGTGCTTTAAGCATTCCCTGTGAGACCAGTAATAGTATCCGATACACCACTGCAGGTTCAATGTATTCCTTGGACCTTCACATTGACGATGAAACACAGAAATCGCATCGGAATTAAATACAAAAGGCACACTGCTGCCTTAAGTACAAGAATAGAGACTCTTCTTACAGTCGGTGCTTTGAGCATTCCCTGTGAGACGAGTATTAGTTTCCGATACACCACTGCAAGTTCAATGTATTCCTTGGACTTTCACATTGACGATGAAACACAGAAATGGCGTCGGAATTAAATCCAAAACGCACAATGCCCCCATAAGTACAAGAATAGAGACTCTTCATACAGTCGGAGCTTTGAGCATTCCCTGTGAGACCAGTAATAGTTTCCGCTACACCTCTGCAGGTTCAATGTATTCCTTGGACCTGCCCATTGACGATGAAACGCAGGAATCGCATCGGAATTAAATACAAAAGGCACAATGCCGCCTTAAGTACAAGAATAGAGACTCTTCTTACAGTCGGTGCTTTAAACATTCCCTGTGAGACCAGTATTAGTTTCCGATACGCCACTGCAGGTTCAATGTATTCCTTGGATCTTCAAATTGACGATGATACACAGAAATCGGATAGGAATGAAATACAAAAAGCACAATGCCGCCTTAAGTACAAGAATAGAGACTCTTCTTACAGTCGGTGCTTTGAGCATTCCCTGTGAGACCAGTATTAGTTTCCGCTACACCTCTGCAGGTTCAGTTTATTCCTTGGACTTTCACATTGACGATGAAACACAGAAATGGCATCGGAATTAAATACAAAAGGCACAATGCCGCCTTAAGTACAGGAATAGAGACTCTTCTTATAGTCGGTGCTTTGAGCATTCCCTGTGAGACCAGTATTATTATCCGATACACCACTGCAGGTTCAATGTATTCCTTGGACCTTCACATTGACGATGAAACACAGAAATCGCATCGGAATTAAATCCAAAACGCACAATGCTGGCATAAGTACAAGAATACAGACTCTACTTACAGTCGGTGCTTTGAGCATTCCCTGTGAGACCAGTATTAGTTTCCGATACACCACTGCAGGTTCAATGTATTCCTTGGACCTTCACATTGACGATGAAATACAGAAATCGCATCGGAATCAAATACAAAAGGCACAATGCCGCCTAAAGTACAAGAATAGAGACTCTTCTTACAGTCGGTGCTTTGAGCATTCCCTGTGAGATTAGTAATAGTATCCGATACACCACTGCTGGTTCAATCTATTCCTTGGACATACACATTGACGATGAAACACTGAAATTACATAGGAATTAAATACAAAAGGAACAATGCCGCCTTAAGTACAAGAATAGAGACTCATCTTACCGTCGATGCTTTGAGCATTCCCTGTAAGGCCATTATTAGTTTCCGATACATCACTGGAGGTTCAATTAATTCCTTGGACATTCACAATGACGATGAAACACTGAAATTACATCGGAATTAAGTACAAAAGGTACAATGCCGCCTTAAGTACAAGAATAGAGACTCTTCTTACCGTCGGTGCTTTGAGCATTCCCTGTGAGACCAGTATTAGTTTCCGCTACACCTCTGCACGTTCAGATTATTCCTTGGACCTTCACATTGACGATGAAACACAGAAATGGAATCGGAATTAAATACAAAAGGCACAATGCCGCCTTAGGTACAAGAATAGAGACTCTTCTTACAGTCGGTGCTTTGGGCATTCCCTGTGAGACCAGTATTAGTTTCCGCTACACCTCTGCAGGTTCAGTTTATTCCTTGGACCTTCACGTTGACGATGAAACACGGAAATCGCATCGCAATTAAATACAAAAGGCACAATGCCGCCTTAAGTACAAGAATAGAGACTCTTCTTACAGTCGGTGCTTTGAGCATTCCCTGTGAGACCAGTATTAGTTTCCGATAAACCACTGGAGGTTCAATGAATTCCTTGGGCATTCACATTGACGATGAAACACTAAAATTACATCGGAATTAAATACAAAGGGCACAATGCCGCCTTAAGTACAAGAATAGAGACTCTTCTTACAGTCGGTGCTTTGAGCATTCCCTGTGTGACCAGTAATAGTATTCGATACACCACTGTAGGTTCAATCTATTCCTTGGACATACACATTGACGATGAAACACAGAAATTACATCGGAATTAAATACAAAAGGAACAATGCCGCCTTAAGTACAAGAATAGAGACTCTTCTTACCGTCGGTGCTTTGAGCATTCCCTGTGAGACCAGTAATCGTATCCGATACACCACTGCAGGTTCAATGTATTCCTTGGACCTTCACATTGACGATGAAACATAGAAATCGCATCGGAATTAAATACAAAAGTCACAGTGCCGCCTTAAGTACAAGAATAGAGACTCTTCTTATAGTTGGAGCTTTGAGCATTCCCTGTGAGACCAGTAATAGTAACCGATACACCACTGTTGGTTCAATGTATTCCTTGGACTTTCACATTGACGATGAAACACAGAAATGGCATCGGAATTAAATACAAAAGGCACAATGCCGCCTTAAGTACAAGAATAGAGACTCTTCTTACAGTCGGTGCTTTGAGCATTCCCTGTGAGACCAGTAATAGTATTCGATACACCACTGCAGGTTCAATGTATTCCTTGGACCTTCACGTTGACGATGAAATACAGAGATCGCATCGGAATCAAATACAAAAGGCACAATGCCGCCTTAAGTACAAGAATAGAGGCTCTTCTTACAGTCGGTGCTTTGAGCATTCCCTGTGAGACCAGTATTAGTTTCCGCTACACCTCTGCAGGTTCAGTTTATTCCTTGGACCTCCACATTGACGATGAAACACAGAAATGGCATCGGAATTAATTACAAAACGCACAATGCCGCCTTAAGTACAAGAATAGAGACTCTGCTTACAGTCGGTGCTTTGAGCATTCCCTGTGAGACCAGTAATAGTATCCGATACACCACTGCAGGTTCAATCAATTCCTTGGACATACACATTGACGATGAAACACAGAAATTACATCGGAATTAAATACAAAAGGGACAATGCCGCCTTAAGTACAAGAATAGAGACTCTTCATACCGTCTGTGCTTTGAGCATTCCGTGTGAGACCTGTATTAGTTTCCGATACATAACTGCAGGTTCAATCTATTCCTTTGACATACACATTGACGATGAAATACAGAAATTACATCGGAATTAAATACAAAAGGAACAATGCAGCCTTAAGTACAAGAATAGAGACTCTTCTTACCGTCGGTACTTTGAGCATTCCCTGTGAGACCACTACTAGTTTCCGCTACACCTCTGCAGGTTCAGTTGATTCCTTGGACCTTCACATTGACGTTGAAACACAGAAATGGCATCGGAATTAAATACAAAACGCACAATGCCACCTTAAGTACAAGAATAGAGACACTTATTACAGTCGGTGCTTTGAGCATTCCCTGTGAGACCAGTATTAGTTTCCGATACACCACTGCAGGTTCAATGTATTCCTTGGACCTTCACATTGACGATGAAACACAGAAATGGCATCGGAATTAAATCCAAAACGCACAATGCCGCCTTAAGTACAAGAATAGAGACTCTTCTTACAGTCGGTGCTTTGAGCATTCCCTGTGAGACCAGTAATAGTATCCGATACACCACTGCAGGTTCAATGTATTCCTTGGACACACACATTGACGATGAAACACAGAAATTACATCGGAATTAAATACAATAGGAACAACGCCGCCTTATGTACAAGAAAAGAGACTCATCTTACCGTCGGTGCTTTGAGCATTCCCTGTGAGACCAGTATTAGTTTCCGCTACACCTCTGCAGGTTCGGTTTATTCCTTGGACCTTCACATTGACGATGAAACACAGATATGGCATCGGAATTAAATCCAAAGGGCACAATGCCGCCTTATGTACAAGAATAGAGACTCTTCTTACAGTCGGTGCTTTGAGCATTCCCTGCGAGACCAGTAATAGTATCCGATACACCACTGCAGGTTTAATCTATTCCTTGGACATACACATTGACGACGAAACACAGAGATTACATCGTAATTAAATACAAAAGGAACAATGCCGTCTTATATACAAGAATAAAAACCATTCTTACCGCCGGTGCTTTGAGAATTCCCTGTGAGACCAGTATTAGTTTCCGATACACCACTGGAGGTTCAATGAATTCCTTGGACCTTCACATTGACGATGAAACACTGAAATTACATCGGAAATAAATACAAAAGGCACAATGCCGCCTTAAGTACACGAATAGAGACTCTTCTTACAGTCGGTGCTTTGAGCATTCCCTGTGAGACAAGTATTAGTTTCCGCTACACCTCTGCAGGTTCAGTTTATTCCTTGGACCTTCACATTGACGATAAAACACAGAAATCGCATCGGAATTAAATACAAAAGGCACAATGCTGCCTTAAGTACAAGAATAGAGACTCTTCTTACAGTCGGTGCTTTGAGCATTCCCTGTGAGACCAGTATTAGTTTCCGCTACACCTCTGCAGGTTCAGTTTATTCCTTGGACCTTAACATTGACGATGAAACACAGAAATGGCATCGGAATTAAATACAAAAGGCACAATGCCGCCTTAAGTACAAGAATAGAGACTCTTCTTACAGTCGGTGCTTTGAGCATTCCCTGTGAGACCAGTATTAGTTTCCGATACACCACTGCAGGTTCAATGTATTCCCTGGACCTTCACATTGACGATGAAACACAGAAATGGCATCGGAAGTAAATACAAAAATCACAATGCCCCCATAAGTACAAGAATAGAGACTCTTCTTACAGTCGGTGCTTTGAGCATTCCCTGTGAGACCAGTAATAGTTTCCGCTACACCTCTGCAGGTTCAATGTATTCCTTGGACCTGCCCATTGACGATGAAACGCAGAAATCGCATCGGAATTAAATACAAAAGGCACAATGCCGCCTTAAGCACAAGAATAGAGGCTCTTCTTACAGTCGGTGCTTTAAACATTCCCTGTGAGACCAGTATTAGTTTCCGATACACCACTGCAGGTTCAATGTATTCCTTGGATCTTCAAATTGACGATGATACACAGAAATCGGATTGGAATGAAATACAAAAGGCACAATGCCGCCTTAAGTACAAGAATAGAGACTCTTCTTACAGTCGGTGCTTTGAGCATTCGCTGTGAGACCAGTATTAGTTTCCGCTACACCTCTGCAGGTTCAGTTTATTCCTTGGACCTTCACATTGACGGTGAAACACAGAAATGGCATCGGAATTAAATACAAAAGGCACAATGCCGCCTTAAGTACAAGAATAGAGACTCTTCTTACAGTCAGTGCTTTGAGCATTCCCTGTGAGACCAGTATTATTTTCCGAAACACAACTGAAGGTTCAATGTATTCCTTGGACCTTCACATTGACGATGAAACACAGAAATCGCATCGGAATTAAATCCAAAACGCACAATGCCGGCATAAGTACAAGAATACAGACTCTACTTACAGTCGGTGCTTTGAGCATTCCCTGTGAGACCAGTATTAGTTTCCGATACAGCACTGCAGGTTCAATGTATTCCTTGGACCTTCACATTGACGATGAAATACAGAAATCGCATCGGAATCAAATACAAAAGGCACAATGCCGCCTAAAGTACAAGAATAGAGACTCTTCTTACAGTCGGTGCTTTGAGCATTCCCTGTGAGATCAGTAATAGTGTCCGATACACCACTGCAGGTTCAATCTATTCCTTGGACATACACATTGACGATGAAACACTGAAATTACATAGGAATTAAATACAAAAGGAACAATGCCGCCTTAAGTACAAGAATAGAGACTCTTCTTACCGTCGGTGCTTTGAGCATTCCCTGTAAGACCATTATTAGTTTCCGATACACCACTGAAGGTTCAATTAATTCCTTGGACATTCACAATGACGATGAAACACTGAAATTACATCGGAATGAAATACAAAGGGTACAATGCCGCCTTAAGTACAAGAATAGAGACTCTTCCTACAGTCGGTGCTTTGAGCATTCCCTGTGAGACCAGTATTAGTTTCCGCTACACCTCTGCAGGTTCAGTTTATTCCTTGGACCTACACATTGACGATGAAACACAGAAATGGCATCGGAATTAAATACAAAAGGCACAATGCGCCTTAAGTTCAAGAATAGAGACTCTTCTTACAGTCGGTGCTTTGAGCATTCCCTGTGAGACCAGTATTAGTTTCCGCTACACCTCTGCAGGTTCAGTTTATTCCTTGGGCCTTCACGTTGACAATGAAACACGGAAATCGCATCGGAATTAAATACAAAAGGCACAATGCCGCCTTAAGTACAAGAATAGAGACTCTTCCTACAGTCGGTGCTTTGAGCATTCCCTGTGAGACCAGTATTAGTTTCCGCTCCACCTCTGCAGTTCTAATTTATTCCTTGGACCTTTACATTGACGATGAAACTAAGAAATCGAATCGGAATTAAATACAAAAGGCACAATGCGGAACTAAGTACAAGAATAGAGAATCTTCTTACAGTCGGTGCTTCAAACATTCCCTGTGGGACCAGTATTAGTTTCCGATACGCCACTGCAGGTTCAATGTATTCCTTGGACCTTCAAATTGACGATGATACACAGAAATCGCATAGGAATTAAATACAAAAGGCACAAGGCCGCCTTAAGTACAAGAATAGAGACTCTTCTTACAGTCGGTGCTTTGAGCATTCCCTGTGAGACCAGTATTAGTGTCCGATACACCACTGCAGGTTCAATGATTTCCTTGGACCTTCACATTGACGATGAAACACTGAAATTACATCGGAATTAAATACAAAAGGCACAATGCCGCCTTAAGTACAAGAAAGAGACTCTTCTTACAGTCGGTGCTGTGAGCATTCCCTGTGAGACCAGTAATAGTATCCGATACACCACTGCAGGTTCAATCTATTCCTTGGACATACACATTGACGATGTAACACAGAAATTACATCGGAATTAAATACAAAAGGAACAATGCCGCCTTAAGTACAAGAATAGAGACTCTTCTTACCGTCGGTGCTTTGAGCATTCCCTGTGAGACCAGTATTAGATTCCGATACACCACTGGAGGTTCAATGAATTCCTTGGACCTTCACATTGACGATGAAACACTGAAATTACATAGGAATTAAATACAAAAGGCACAATGCCGCCTTAAGTACAAGAATATAGACACTCATTACAGTCAGTGCTTTAAGCATTTCCTGTGAGAAGAGTAATAGTATCCGATACACCACTGCAGGTTCTATGTATTCCTTGGACCTTCACATTGACGATGAAACATAGAAATCGCATCGGAATTAAATACAAAAGGCACAATGCCGCCTTAAGTACAAGAATAGAGACTCTTCTTACAGTCGGTGCTTTGAGCATTCCCTGTGAGACCAGTAATAGTATTCGATACACCACTGCAGGTTCATTCTATTCCTTGGACATACACATTGACGATGAAACACAGAAATTACATCGGAATTAAATACAAAAGGAACAATGCCGCCTTATGTACAAGAATAGAGACTCTTCTTACCGTCGGTGCTTTGAGCATTCCCTGTGAGACCAGTATTAGTTTTCGATACACCACTGGAGGTTCAATGAATTCCTTGGACATTCACATTGACGATGAAACACTGAAATTACATCGGAATTAAATACAAACGGCACAATGCCGCCTTAAGTACAAGAATAGAGACTCTTCTTACAGTCGGTGCTTTGAGCATTCCCTGTGAGACCAGTAATAGTATTCGATACACCACTGCAGGTTCATTCTATTCCTTGGACATACACATTGACAATGAAACACAGATATTACATCGGAATTAAATACAAAAGAAGATTGCAGCCTTAAGTACAAGAATAGAGACTCTTCTTACCGTCGGTGCTTTGAGCATTCCCTGTGAGACCAGTAATAGTATCCGATACACCACTGCAGGTTCAATGTATTCCTTGGACCTTCACATTGACAATGAAACACAGAAATCGCATCGGAATTAAATCCAAAACGCACAATTCCGGCATAAGTACAAGAATACAGACTCTACTTACAGTCGGTGCTTTGAGCATTCCCTGTGAGTACAGTATTAATTTCCGATACACCACTGCAGGTTCAATGTATTCCTTGGACCTTCACATTGACGATGAAATACAGAAATCGCATCGGAATCAAATACAAAAGGCACAATGCCGCCTAAAGTACAAGAATAGAGACTCTTCTTACAGTCGGTGCTTTGAGCATTCCCTGTGAGACCAGTAATAGTATCCGATACACCACTGCAGGTTCATTCTATTCCTTGGACATACACATTGACGATGAAACACAGAAATTACATCGGAATTAAATACAAAAGGAACAATGCCGCCTTTTGTACAAGAATAGAGACTCTTCTTACCGTCGGTGCTTTGAGCATTCCCTGTGAGACCAGTATTAGTTTCCGATACACCACTGGAGGTTCAATGAATTCCTTGGACATTCACATTGACGATGAAACACTGAAATTACATCGGAATTAAATACAAACGGCACAATGCCGCCTTAAGTACAAGAATAGAGACTCTTCTTACAGTCGGTGCTTTGAGCATTCCCTGTGAGACCAGTAATAGTATTCGATACACCACTGCAGGTTCAATCTATTCCTTGGACATACACATTGACAATGAAACACAGATATTACATCGGAATGAAATACAAAAGAAGATTGCAGCCTTAAGTACAAGAATAGAGACTCTTCTTACCGTCGGTGCTTTGAGCATTCCCTGTGAGACCAGTAATAGTATCCGATACACCACTGCAGGTTCAATGTATTCCTTGGACCTTCACATTGACAATGAAACACAGAAATCGCATCGGAATTAAATCCAAAACGCACAATTCCGGCATAAGTACAAGAATACAGACTCTACTTACAGTCGGTGCTTTGAGCATTCCCTGTGAGACCAGTATTAATTTCCGATACACCACTGCAGGTTCAATGTATTCCTTGGACCTTCACATTGACGATGAAATACAGAAATCGCATCGGAATCAAATACAAAAGGCACAATGCTGCCTAAAGTACAAGAATAGAGACTCTTCTTACAGTCGGTGCTTTGAGCATTCCCTGTGAGATCAGTAATAGTATCCGATACACCACTGCAGGTTCAATCTATTCCTTGGACATACACATTGACGATGAAACACTGAAATTACATAGGAATTAAATACAAAAGGAACAATGCCGCCTTAAGTACAAGAATAGAGACTCTTCTAACCGTCGGTGCTTTGAGCATTTCCTGTAAGACCATTATTAGTTTCCGATACACCACTGAAGGTTCAATTAATTCCTTGGACATTCACAATGACGATGAAACACTGAAATTACATCGGAATTAAATACAAAAGGTACAATGCCGCCTTAAGTACAAGAATAGAGACTCTTCTTACCGTCGGTGCTTTGAGCATTCCCTGTGAGACCAGTATTAGTTTCCGCTACACCTCTGCAGTTCTAATTTATACCTTGGACCTTTACATTGACGATGAAACGCAGAAATCGAATCGGAATTAAATACAAAAGGCACAATGCGGCCTTAAGTACAAGAATAGAGAATCTTCTTACAGTCGGTGCTTTAAACATTCCCTGTGGGACCAGTATTAGTTTCCGATACGCCACTACAGGTTCAAAGTATTCCTTGGACCTTCAAATTGACGATGATACACAGAAATCGCATAGGAATTAAACACAAAAGGCACAAGGCCGCCTTAAGTACAAGAATAGAGACTCTTCTTACAGTCGGTGCTTTGAGCATTCCCTGTGAGACCAGTATTAGTTTCCGCTACACCTCTGCAGGTTCAGTTTATTCCTTGGACCTTCACATTGACGATGAAACACAGAAATGGCATCGGAATTAAATACAAAAGGCACAATGCCGCCTTAAGTACAAGAATAGAGACTCTTCTTACAGTCGGTGCTTTGAGCATTCCCTGTGAGACCAGTATTAGTTTCCGATACACCACTGCAGGTTCAATGTATTCCCTGGACCTTCACATTGACGATGAAACACAGAAATTGCATCGGAAGTAAATACAAAAATCACAATGCCCCCATAAGTACAAGAATAGAGACTCTTCTTACAGTCGGTGCTTTGAGCATTCCCTGTGAGACCAGTAATAGTTTTCGCTACACCTCTGCAGGTTCAATGTATTTCTTGGACCTGCCCATTGACGATGAAACGCAGAAATCGCATCGGAATTAAATACAAAAGGCACAATGCCGCCTTAAGTACAAGAATAGAGACTCTTCTTACAGTCGGTGCTTTAAACATTCCCTGTGAGACCAGTATTAGTTTCCGATACACCACTGCAGGTTCAATGTATTCCTTGGATCTTCAAATTGACGATGATACACAGAAATCGGATAGGAATGAAATACAAAAGGCACAGTGCCGCCTTAAGTACAAGAATAGAGACTCTTCTTACAGTCGGTGCTTTGAGCATTCCCTGTGAGACCAGTATTAGTTTCCGCTACACCTCTGCAGGTTCAGTTTATTCCTTGGACCTTCACATTGCCGATGAAACACAGAAATGGCATCGGAATTAAATACAAAAGGCACAATGCCGCCTTAAGTACAAGAATAGAGACTCTTCTTACAGTCGGTGCTTTGAGCATTCCCTGTGAGACCAGTAATATTTTCCGATACACCACTGCAGGTTCAATGTATTCCTTGGACCTTCACATTGACGATGAAACACAGAAATCGCATCGAAATTAAATCCAAAACGCACAATGCCGGCATAAGTACAAGAATACAGACTCTACTTACAGTCGGTGCTTTGAGCATTCCCTGTGAGACCAGTATTAGTTTCCGATACACCACTGCAGGTTCAATGTATTCCTTGGACCTTCACATTGACGATGAAATACAGAAATCGCATCGGAATCAAATACAAAAGGCACAATGCCGCCTAAAGTACAAGAATAGAGACTCTTCTTACAGTCGGTGCTTTGAGCATTCCCTGTGAGATCAGTAATAGTATCCGATACACCACTGCAGGTTCAATCTATTCCTTGGACATACACATTGACGATGAAACACTGAAATTACATAGGAATTAAATACAAAAGGAACAATGCCGCCTTAAGTACAAGAATAGAGACTCTTCTTACCGTCGGTGCTTTGAGCATTCCCTGTAAGACCATTATTAGTTTCCGATACACCACTGAAGGTTCAATTAATTCCTTGGACATTCACAATGACGATGAAACACTGAAATTACATCGGAATTAAATACAAAAGGTACAATGCCGCCTTAAGTACAAGAATAGAGACTCTTCTTACCATCGGTGCTTTGAGCATTCCCTGTGAGACCAGTATTAGTTTCCGCTACACCTCTGCACGGTTAGTTTATTCCTTGGACCTACACATTGACGATGAAACACAGAAATGGCATCGGAATTAAATACAAAAGGCACAATGCGCCTTAAGTACAAGAATAGAGACTCTTCTTACAGTCGGTGCTTTGAGCATTCCCTGTGAGACCAGTATTAGTTTCCGCTACACCTCTGCAGGTTCAGTTTATTCCTTGGACCTTCACGTTGACGATGAAACACGGAAATCGCATCGGAATTAAATACAAAAGGCACAATGCCGCCTTAAGTACAAGAATATAGACACTTCTTACAGTCGGTGTTTTAAGCATTCCCTGTGAGAAGAGTAATAGTATCCGATACACCACTGCAGGTTCAATGTATTCCTTGGACCTTCACAATGACGATGAAACATAGAAATCGCATCGGAATTAAATACAAAAGGCACAATGCCGCCTTAAGTACAAGAATAGAGACTCTTCTTACAGTCGGTGCTTTGAGCATTCCCTGTGAGACCAGTAATAGTATCCGATACACCACTGCAGGTTCATTCAATTCCTTGGACATACACATTGACGATGAAACACAGAAATTACAACGGAATTAAATACAAAAGGAACAATGCCGCCTTAAGTACAAGAATAGAGACTCTTCTTACCATCGGTGCTTTGAGCATTCCCTGTGAGACCAGTATTAGTTTCCGATACACCACTGGAGGTTCAATAAATTCCTTGGACATTCACATTGACGATGAAACACTGAAATTACATCGGAATTAAATACAAACGGCACAATGCCGCCTTAAGTACAAGAATAGAGACTCTTCTTACAGTCGGTGCTTTGAGCATTCCCTGTGAGACCAGTAATAGTATTCGATACACCACTGCAGGTTCAATCTATTCCTTGGACATACACATTGACAATGAAACACAGAAATTACATCGGAATTAAATACAAAAGGAACAATGCCGCCTTAAGTACAAGAATAGAGACTCTTCTTACCGTCGGTGCTTTGAGCATTCCCTGTGAGACCAGTAATAGTATCCGATACACCACTGCAAGTTCAATGTATTCCTTGGACCTTCACATTGACGATGAAACATAGAAATCGCATCGGAATTAAATACAAAAGGCACAATGCCGCCTTAAGTACAAGATTAGAGACTCCTCTTACTGTCGGAGCTTTGTGCATTCCCTGTGAGACCAGTAATAGTAACCGATACACCACTGCTGGTTCAATGTATTCCTTGGACTTTCACATTGACGATGAAACCCAGAAATGGCATCGGAATTAAATACAAAAGGCACAATGCCGCCTTAAGTACAAGAATAGAGACTCTTCTTACAGTCGGTGCTTTGAGAATTCCCTGTGAGACCAGTATTAGTTTCCGCTACACCCCTGCAGGTTCAGTTTATTCCTTGGACCTTCACATTGACGATGAAACACAAAAATGGCATCGGAATTAAATACAAAAGGCACAATGCCGCCTTAAGTACAAGAATAGTGACTCTTCTTGCAGTCGGTGCTTTGAGCATTCCCTGTGAGACCAGTAATAGTATCCGATACACCACTGCAGGTTCAATCTATTCCTTGGACATACACATTGACGATGAAACACAGAAATTACATCGCAATTAAATACAAAAGGAACAATGCCGCCTTAAGTACAAGAATAGAGACTCTTCTTACAGTCGGTGCTTTGAGCATTCCCTGTGAGACCAGTATTAGTTTCCGCTACACCTCTGCAGGTTCAGATTTTTCCTTGGACCATCACATTGACGATGAAACACAGAAATGGCATCGGAATTAAATACAAAAGGCACAATTCCGCCTTAAGTACAAGAATAGAGACTCTTCTTACAGTCGGTGCTTTGAGCATTCCCTGTGAGACCAGTAATAGTATCCGATACACCACTGCAGGTTCAATGTATTCCTTGGACTTTCACGTTGACGATGAAACACAGAGATCGCATCGGAATCAAATACAAAAGGCACAATGCCGCCTGAAGTACAAGAATAGAGACTCTTCTTACAGTCGGTGCTTTGAGCATTCCCTGTGAGACCAGTAATAATATCCGATACACCACTGCAGGTTCATTCTATTCCTTGGACATACACATTGACGATGAAACACAGAAATTACATCGGAATTAAATACAAAAGGAACAATGCCGCCTTTAGTACAAGAATAGAGACTCTTCATACCGTCGGTGCTTTGAGCATTCCGTGTGAGACCAGTATTAGTTTCCGATACACCACTGCAGGTTCAATCTATTCCTTTGACATACAGATTGACGATGAAATACAGAAATTACATCGGAATTAAATACAAAAGGAACAATGCAGCCTTAAGTACAAGAATAGAGACTCTTCTTACCGTCGGTGCTTTGAGCATTCCCTGTGAGACCACTATTAGTTTCCGCTACACCTCTGCAGGTTCAGTTTATTCCTTGGACCTTCACATTGACGATGAAACACAGAAATGGCATCGGAATTAAATACAAAACGCACAATGCCGCCTTAAGTACAAGAATAGAGACTCTTATTACAGTCGGTGCTTTGAGCATTCCCTGTGAGACCAGTATTAGTTTCCGATACACCACTGCAGGTTCAATGTATTCCTTGGACCTTCAAATTGACGATGAAACACAGAAATGGCATCGGAATTAAATCCAAAACGCACAATGACGCCTTAAGTACAAGAATAGAGACTCTTCTTACAGTCGGTGCTTTGAGCATTCCCTGTGAGACCAGTAATAGTATCCGATACACCACTGCAGGTTCAATCTATTCCTTGGACACACTCATTGACGATGAAACACAGAAATTACATCGGAATTAAATACAAAAGGAACAACGCCGCCTTAAGTACAAGAATAGAGACTCTTCTTACAGTCGGTGGTTTGAGCATTCCCTGTGAGACCAGTATTAGTTTCCGCTACACCTCTGCAGGTTCGGTTTATTCCTTGTACCTTCACATTGACGATGAAACACAGAACTGGCATCGGAATTAAATCCAAACGGCACAATGCCGCCTTAGGTACAAGAATAGAGACTCTTCTTACAGTCGGTGCTTTGAGCATTCCCTGTGAGACCAGTAATAGTATCCGATACACCACTGTAGGTTCAATCTATTTCTTGGACATACACATTGACGACGAAACACAGAGATTACATCGGAATTAAATACAAAAGGAACAATGCCGCCATAAGTACAAGAATAAAAACCATTCTTACCGTCGGTGTTTTGAGAATTCCCTGTGAGACCAGTATTAGTTTCCGATACACCACTGGAGGTTCAATGAATTCCTTGGACCTTCACATTGACGATGAAACACTGAAATTACATCGGAATTAAATACAAAAGGCACAATGCCGCCCTAAGTACAAGAAAGAGACTCTTCTTACAGTCGGTGCTGTGAGCATTCCCTGTGAGACCAGTAATAGTATCCGATACACCACTGCAGTTTCTATCTATTCCTTGGACATACACATTGACGATGAAACACAGAAATTACATCGGAATTAAATACAAAAGGAACAATGCCGCCTTAAGTACAAGAATTGAGACTCTTCTTACCGTCGGTGCTTTGAGCATTCCCTGTGAGACCAGTATTAGTTTCCGGTACACCACTGCAGGTTCAATGTATTCCTTGGACCTTCACATTGACGATGAAACACAGAAATGGCGTCGGAATTAAATCCAAAACGCACAATGCCGCCTTAAGTACAAGAATAGAGACTCTTCTTACCGTCAAAGATTTGAGCATTCCCTGTGAGACCAGAACTAGTTTCCGCTACACCTCTGCGGGTTCAGTTTATTCCTTGGACCTTCACATTGACGATGAAACACAGAAATCGCATCGGAATTAAATACAAAAAGCACAATGCCGCCTTATGTACAAGAATAGAGACTCTTCTTACAGTCGGTGGTTAGAGCATTCCCTGTGAGACCAGTAATAGTATCCGATACACCACTGCAGGGTCATTCTATTCCTTGGACATACACATTGACGATGAAACACAGAAATTACATCGGAATTAAATACAAAAGGAACATTGCCGCCTTAAGTACAAGAATAGAGACTCTTCTTACAGTCGGTGCTTTGAGCATTCCCTGTGAGACCAGTATTAGATTCCGATACACCACTGCAGGTTCAATGTATTCCCTGGACCTTCACATTGACGATGAAACACAGAAATGGCATCGGAAGTAAATACAAAAGGCACAATGCCCCCATAAGTACAAGAATTGAGACTCTTCTTACAGTCGGTGCTTTGAGCATTCCCTGTGAGACCAGTAATAGTTTCCGCTACACCTCTGCAGGTTTAATGTATTCCTTGGACCTGCCCATTGACGATGAAACGAAGAAATTGCATCGGAATTAAATACAAAAGGCACAATGCCGCCTTAAGTACAAGAATAGAGACTCTTCTTACAGTCGGTGCTTTAAACATTCCCTGAGAGACCAGTATTAGTTTCCGATACCCCACTGCAGGTTCAATGTATTCCTAGGATCTACAAATTGACGATGATACACAGAAATCGGATAGGAATGAAATACAAAAGGCACAATGCCGCCTTAAGTACAAGAATAGAGACTCTTCTTACAGTCGGTGCTTTGAGCATTCCCTGTGAGACCAGTATTAGTTTCCGATACACCACCGCTGGTTCAATGTATTCCTTTGACCTTCACATTGACGATGAAACATAGAAATCGCATCGGAATTAAATACAAAAGGCACAATGCCGCCTTAAGTACAAGAATAGAGACTCTTCTTACAGTCGGTGCTTTGAGCATTCCCTGTGAGACCAGTATTATTTTCCGATATACCACTGCAGGTTCAATGTATTCCTTGGACCTCCACATTGACGATGAAACACAGAAATCGCATCGGAATTGAATCCAAAACGCACAATGCCGGCATATGTACAAGAATACAGACTCTACTTACAGTCGGTGCTTTGAGCATTCCCTGTGAGACCAGTATTAGTTTCCGATACACCACTGCAGGTTCAATGTATTCCTTGGACCTTCACATTGACGATGAAATACAGAAATCGCATCGGAATCAAATACAAATGGCACAATGCCGCCTAAAGTACAAGAATAGAGACACTTCTTACAGTCGGTGCTTTGAGCATTCCCTGTGAGATCAGTAATAGTATCCGATACACCACTGCAGGTTCAATCTATTCCTTGGACATACACATTGACGATGAAACACTGAAATTACATGGGAATTAATTACAAAAGGAACAATGCTGCCTTAAGTACAAGAATAGAGACTCTTCTTACCGTCGGTGCTTTGAGCATTCCCTGTAAGACCATTATTAGTTTCCGATACACCAATGGAGGTTCAATTAATTCCTTGGACATTCACAATGACGATGAAACACTGAAATTACATCTGAATTAAATACAAAAGGTACAATGCCGCCTTAAGTACAAGAATAGAGACTCTTCTTTTCGTCGGTGCTTTGAGCATTCCCTGTGAGACCAGTATTAGTTTCCGCTACACCTCTGCACGTTCAGTTTATTCCTTGGACCTTCACATTGACGATGAAACACAGAAATGGCATCGGAATTAAATACAAAAGGCACAATGCCGCGTTACGTACAAGAATAGAGACTCTTCTTACAGTCGGTGCTTTGAGCATTCCATGAGAGACCAGTATTAGTTTCCGCTACACCTCTGCAGGTTCAATTTATTCCTTGGACCTTCACGTTGACGATGAAACACGGAAATCGCATCGCAATTAAATACAATAGGCACAATGCCGCCTTAAGTATAAGAATAGAGACTCTTCTTACAGTCGGTGCTTTGAGCATTCCCTGTGAGACCACTATTAGTTTCCGCTACACCTCTGCAGTTTTAATTTTTTTCCTTGGACCTTCTCATTGACGATGAAACGCAGAAATCGCATCGGAATTAAATACAAAAGGCACAATGCGGCCTTAAGTACAAGAATAGAGACTCTTCTTACAGTCGGTGCTTTTAGCATTCCCTGTGAGACCAATATAAGTTTCCGATACACCACTGCATTTACAATGTATTCATTGGTCCTTCAAATTGACGATGATACACAGAAATCGCATCGGAATTAAGTACAAAAGGCACAATGCCGCCTTAAGTATGAGAATAGAGACTCTTCTTACAGTCGGCGCTTTGAGCATTCCCTGTGAGACCAGTAATAGTATCCGATACACCACTGCAGGTTCAATGTATTCCCTGGACCTTCGCATTGACGATGAAACACAGAAATGGCATCGGAATTAAATACAAAAGGAGCAATGCCGCCTTCAGTACAAGAATAGAGCCTCTTTTTACAGTCGGTGCTTTGAGCACTCCCTGTGAGACCAGTAATAGTATCCGATACACCACTGCAGGTTCAATCTATTCCTTGGACATACACAATGACGACGAAACACAGAGATTGCATCGGAATTAAATACAAAAGGAATAATGCCGCCTTAAGTACAAGAATAAAAACCATTCTTACCGTCGGTGCTTTGAGAATTCCCTGTGAGACCAGTATTAGTTTCCGATACACCACTGGAGGTTCAATGAATTCCTTGGACCTTCACATTGACGATGAAACACTGAAATTACATCGGAATTAAATACAAAAGGCACAATGCCGCCTTAAGTACAAGAAAGAGACTCTTCTTACAGTCGGTGCTGTGAGCATTCCCTGGGAGACCAGTAATAGTATCCGATACACCACTGCAGGTTCAATCTATTCCTTGGACATACACATTGACGATGAAACACAGTAATTTCATCGGAATTAAATACAAAAGGAACAATGCCGCCTTAAGTACAAGAATAGAGACTCTTCTTACCGTCGGTGCTTTGAGCATTCCCTGTGCGACCAGTATTAGTTTCCGATACACCACTGGAGGTTCAATGAATTCCTTGGACCTTCCCATTGACGATGAAACACTGAAATTACATCGGAATTAAATACAAAAGGCACAATGCCGCCTTAAGTACAAGAATAGAGACTCTTCTTACCGTCGGTGCTTTGAGCATTCCCTGTGAGACCAGTATTAGTTTCCGCTACACCACCGCGGGTTCAGTTTATTCCTTGGACCTTCACATTGACGATGAAACACAGAAATCGCATCGGAATTAAATACAAAAGGCACAATGCCGCCTTAAGTACAAGAATAGAGACTCTTCTTACAGTCGGAGCTTTGAGCATTCCCTGTGAGACCAGTAATAGTAACCGATACACCACTGCTGGATCAATTTATTCCTTGGACTTTCACATTGACGATGGAACACAGAAATGGCATCGGAATTAAATACAAAAGGCACAATGCCGCCTTAAGTACAAGAATAGTGACTCTTCTTACAGTCGGTGATTTGAGAATTCCCTGTGAGACCAGTATTAGTTTCCGCTAAACCCCTGCAGGTTCAGTTTATTCCTTGGACCTTCACATTGACGATGAAACACAAAAATGGCATCGGAATTAAATACAAAAGGCACAATGCCGCCTTAAGTACAAGAATAGAGACTCTTCTTACCGTCGGTGCTTTGAGCATTCCCTGTGAGACCAGTAATAGTATCCGATACACCACTGCAGATTCAATGTATTCCTTGGATCTACAAATTGACGATGATACACAGAAATCGGATAGGAATGAAATACAAAAGGCACAATGCGGCCTTAAGTACAAGAATAGAGACTCTTCTTACAGTCGGTGCTTTGAGCATTCCCTGTGAGACCAGTATTAGTTTCCGATACACCACCGCAGGTTCAATGTATTCCTTGGACCTTCACATTGACGATGAAACATAGAAATCGCATCGGAATTAAATACAAAAGGCACAATGCCGCCTTAAGTACAAGAATAGAGACTCTTCTTACAGTCGGTGCTTTGAGCATTCACTGTGAGACCAGTATTAGTTTCCGCTACACCTCTGCAGGTTCAGTTTATTCCTTGGACCTTCACATTGACGATGAAACACAGAAATTGCATCGGAATTAAATACAAAAGGCACAATGCCGCCTTAAGTACAAGAATAGAGACTCTTCTTACAGTCGGTGCTTTGAGCATTCCCTGTGAGACCAGTATTATTTTCCGATACGCCACTGTAGGTTCAATGTATTCCTTGGACCTCCACATTGACGATGAAACACAGAAATCGCATCGGAATTAAATCCAAAACGCACAATGCCGGCATATGTACAAGAATACAGACTCTACTTACAGTCGGTGCTTTGAGCATTCCCTGTGAGACCAGTATTAGTTTCCGATACACCACTGCAGGTTCAATGTATTCCTTGGACCTTCACATTGACGATGAAATACAGAAATCGCATCGGAATCAGATACAAATGGCACAATGCCGCCTAAAGTACAAGAATAGAGACTCTTCTTACAGTCGGTGCTTTGAGCATTCCCTGTGAGATCAGTAATAGTATCCGATACACCACTGCAGGTTCAATCTATTCCTTGGACATACACATTGACGATGAAACACTGAAATTACATGGGAATTAATTACAAAAGGAACAATGCCGCCTTAAGTACAAGAATAGAGACTCTTCTTACCGTCGGTGCTTTGAGCATTCCCTGTAAGACCATTATTAGTTTCCGATACACCAATGGAAGTTCAATTAATTCCTTGGACATTCACAATGATGATGAAACACTGAAATTACATCGGAATTAAATACAAATGGTACAATGCCACCTTAAGTACAAGAATAGAGACTCTTCTTTCCGTCGGTGCTTTGAGCATTCCCTGTGAGACCAGTATTAGTTTCCGCTACACCTCTGCACGTTCAGTTTATTCCTTGGACCTTCACATTGACGATGAAACACAGAAATGGCATCGGAATTAAATACAAAAGGCACAATGCCGCCTTAAGTACAAGAATAGAGACTCTTCTTACAGTCGGTGCTTTGAGCATTCCCTGTGAGACCAGTATTAGTTTCCGCTACACCTCTGCAGGTTCAGTTTATTCCTTGGACCTTCACGTTGACGATGAAACACGGAAATCGCATCGCAATTAAATACAAAAGGCACAATGCCGCCTTAAGTATAAGAATAGAGACTCTTCTTACAGTCGGTGCTTTGAGCATTCCCTGTGAGACCAGTATTAGTTTCCGCTACACCTCTGCAGTTTTAATTTTTTTCCTTGGACCTTCACATTGACGATGAATCGCAGAAATCGCATCGGAATTAAATACAAAAGGCACAATGCGGCCTTAAGTACAAGAATAGAGACTCTTCTTACAGTCGGTGCTTTTAGCATTCCCTGTGAGACCAGTATAAGTTTCCGATACACCACTGCATTTACAATGTATTCATTGGTCCTTCAAATTGACGATGATACACAGAAATCGCATCGGAATTAAGTACAAAAGGCACAATGCCGCCTTAAGTATGAGAATAGAGACTCTTCTTACAGTCGGTGCTTTGAGCATTCCCTGTAAGACCAGTAATAGTATCCGATACACCACTGCAGGTTCAATGTATTCCCTGGACCTTCGCATTGACGATGAAACACAGAAATGGCATCGGAATTATATACAAAAGGCACAATGCCGCCTTAAGTACAAGAAAGAGACTCTTCTTACAGTCGGTGCTGTGAGCATTCCCTGGGAGACCAGTAATAGTATCCGATACACCACTGCAGGTTCAATCTATTCCTTGGACATACACATTGACGATGAAACACTGAAATTACATCGGAATTAAATACAAAAGGCACAATGCCGCCTTAAGTACAAGAATAGAGACTCTTCTTATCGTCGGTGCTTTGAGCATTCCCTGTGAGACCAGTATTAGTTTCCGCTACACCACCGCGGGTTCAGTTTATTCCTTGGACCTTCACATTGACGATGAAACACAGAAATCGCATCGGAATTAAATACAAAAGGCACAATGCCGCCTTAAGTACAAGAATAGAGACTCTTCTTACAGTCGGTGGTTAGAGCATTCCCTGTGAGACCAGTAATAGTATCCGATACACCACTGCAGGTTCATTCTATTCCTTGGACATACACATTGACGTGAAACACAGAAATTACATCGGAATTAAATACAAAAGGAACAATGCAGCCTTAAGTACAAGAATAGAGACTCTTCTTACCGTCGGTGCTTTGAGCATTCCCTGTGAGACCAGTATTAGTTTCCGATACACCACTGGAGGTTCAATGAATTCCTTGGACATTCACATTGACGATGAAACACTGAAATTACATCGGAATTAAATACAAACGGCACAATGCCCCCTTAAGTACAAGAATAGAGACTCTTCTTACATTCGGTGCTTTGAGCATTCCCTGTGAGACCAGTAATAGTATTCGATACACCACTGCAGGTTCAATCTATTCCTTGGACATACACATTGACGATGAAACACAGAAATTACATCGGAATTAAATACAAAAGGAACAATGCCGCCTTTAGTAAAAGAATAGAGACTCTTCTTACCGTCGGTGCTTTGAGCATTCCCTGTGTGACTAGTAATACTATCCGATACACCACTGCAGGTTCAATGTATTCCTTGGACCTTCACATTGACGATGAAACATAGAAATCGCATCGGAATTAAATACAAAAGGCACAATGCCGCCTTAAGTACAAGAATAGAGACTCTTCTTACAGTCGGAGCTTTGAGCATTCCCTGTGAGACCAGTAATAGTAACCGATACACCACTGCTGGATCAATGTATTCCTTGGACTTTCACATTGACGATGGAACACAGAAATGGCATCGGAATTAAATACAAGAGGCACAATGCCGCCTTAAGTACAAGAATAGTGACTCTTCTTACAGTCGGTGATTTGAGAATTCCCTGTGAGACCAGTATTAGTTTCCGCTAAACCCCTGCAGGTTCAGTTTATTCCTTGGACCTTCACATTGACGATGAAACACAAAAATGGCATCGGAATTAAATACAAAAGGCACAATGCCGCCTTAAGTACAAGAATAGAGACTCTTCTTACCGTCGGTGCTTTGAGCATTCCCTGTGAGACCAGTAATAGTATCCGATACACCACTGCAGGTTCAATGTATTCCTTGGATCTACAAATTGACGATGATACACAGAAATCGGATAGGAATGAAATACAAAAGGCACAATGCCGCCTTAAGTACAAGAATAGAGACACTTCTTACAGTCGGTGCTTTGAGCATTCCCTGTGAGACCAGTATTAGTTTCCGATACACCACCGCAGGTTCAATGTATTCCTTGGACCTTCACATTGACGATGAAACATAGAAATCGCATCGGAATTAAATACAAAAGGCACAATGCCGCCTTAAGTACAAGAATAGAGACTCTTCTTACAGTCGGTGCTTTGAGCATTCACTGTGAGACCAGTATTAGTTTCCGCTACACCTCTGCAGGTTCAGTTTATTCCTTGGACCTTCACATTGACGATGAAACACAAAAATTACATCGGAATTAAATACAAAAGGCACAATGCCGCCTTAAGTACAAGAATAGAGACTCTTCTTACCGTCGGTGCTTTGAGCATTCCCTGTGAGACCAGTATTATTTTCCGCTACACCACCGCGGGTTCAGTTTATTCCTTGGACCTTCACATTGACGAAGAAACACAGAAATCGCATCGGAATTAAATACAAAAGGCACAATGCCGCCTTAAGTACAAGAATAGAGACTCTTCTTACAGTCGGTGGTTAGAGCATTCCCTGTGAGACCAGTAATAGTATCCGATACACCACTGCAGGTTCATTCTATTCCTTGGACATACACATTGACGTGAAACACAGAAATTACATCGGAATTAAATACAAAAGGAACAATGCAGCCTTAAGTACAAGAATAGAGACTCTTCTTACCGTCGGTGCTTTGAGCATTCCCTGTGAGACCAGTATTAGTTTCCGATACACCACTGGAGGTTCAATGAATTCCTTGGACATTCACATTGACGATGAAACACTGAAATTACATCGGAATTAAATACAAACGGCACAATGCCGCCTTAAGTACAAGAATAGAGACTCTTCTTACATTCGGTGCTTTGAGCATTCCCTGTGAGACCAGTAATAGTATTCGATACACCACTGCAGGTTCAATCTATTCCTTGGACATACACATTGACGATGAAACACAGAAATTACATCGGAATTAAATGCAAAAGAACAATGCCGCCTTTAGTAAAAGAATAGAGACTCTTCTTACCGTCGGTGCTTTGAGCATTCCTTGTGTGACTAGTAATACTATCCGATACACCACTGCAGGTTCAATGTATTCCTTGGACCTTCACATTGACGATGAAACATAGAAATCGCATCGGAATTAAATACAAAAGGCACAATGCCGCCTTAAGTACAAGAATAGAGACTCTTCTTACAGTCGGAGCTTTGAGCATTCCCTGTGAGACCAGTAATAGTAACCGATACACCACTGCTGGATCAATGTATTCCTTGGACTTTCACATTGACGATGGAACACAGAAATGGCATCGGAATTAAATACAAAAGGCACAATGCCGCCTTAAGTACAAGAATAGTGACTCTTCTTACAGTCGGTGATTTGAGAATTCCCTGTGAGACCAGTATTAGTTTCCGCTAAACCCCTGCAGGTTCAGATTATTCCTTGGACCTTCACATTGACGATGAAACACAAAAATGGCATCGGAATTAAATACAAAAGGCACAATGCCGCCTTAAGTACAAGAATAGAGACTCTTCTTACCGTCGGTGCTTTGAGCATTCCCTGTGAGACCAGTAATAGTATCCGATACACCACTGCAGGTTCAATGTATTCCTTGGATCTACAAATTGACGATGATACACAGAAATCGGATAGGAATGAAATACAAAAGGCACAATGCCGCCTTAAGTACAAGAATAGAGACTCTTCTTACAGTCGGTGCTTTGAGCATTCCCTGTGAGACCAGTATTAGTTTCCGATACACCACCGCAGGTTCAATGTATTCCTTGGACCTTCACATTGACGATGAAACATAGAAATCGCATCGGAATTAAATACAAAAGGCACAATGCCGCCTTAAGTACAAGAATAGAGACTCTTCTTACAGTCGGTGCTTTGAGCATTCACTGTGAGACCAGTATTAGTTTCCGCTACACCTCTGCAGGTTCAGTTTATTCCTTGGACCTTCACATTGACGATGAAACACAGAAATGGCATCGGAATTAAATACAAAAGGCACAATGCCGCCTTAAGTACAAGAATAGAGACTCTTCTTACAGTCGGTGCTTTGAGCATTCCCTGTGAGACCAGTATTATTTTCCGATACGCCACTGTAGGTTCAATGTATTCCTTGGACCTCCACATTGACGATGAAACACAGAAATCGCATCGGAATTAAATCCAAAACGCACAATGCCGGCATATGTACAAGAATACAGTCTCTACTTACAGTCGGTGCTTTGAGCATTCCCTGTGAGACCAGTATTAGTTTCCGATACACCACTGCAGGTTCAATGTATTCCTTGGACCTTCACATTGACGATGAAATACAGAAATCGCATCGGAATCAAATACAAATGGCACAATGCCGCCTAAAGTACAAGAATAGAGACTCTTCTTACAGTCGGTGCTTTGAGCATTCCCTGTGAGATCAGTAATAGTATCCGATACACCACTGCAGGTTCAATCTATTCCTTGGACATACACATTGACGATGAAACACTGAAATTACATGGGAATTAATTACAAAAGGAACAATGCCGCCTTAAGTACAAGAATAGAGACTCTTCTTACCGTCGGTGCTTTGAGCATTCCCTGTAAGACCATTATTAGTTTCCGATATACCAATGGAGGTTCAATTAATTCCTTGGACATTCACAATGATGATGAAACACTGAAATTACATCGGAATTAAATACAAAAGGTACAATGCCACCTTAAGTACAAGAATAGAGACTCTTCTTTCCGTCGGTGCTTTGAGCATTCCCTGTGAGACCAGTATTAGTTTCCGCTACACCTCTGCACGTTCAGTTTATTCCTTGGACCTTCACATTGACGATGAAACACAGAAATGGCATCGGAATTAAATACAAAAGGCACAATGCCGCCTTAAGTACAAGAATAGAGACTCTTCTTACAGTCGGTGCTTTGAGCATTCCCTGTGAGACCAGTATTAGTTTCCGCTACACCTCTGCAGGTTCAGTTTATTCCTTGGACCTTCACGTTGACGATGAAACACGGAAATCGCATCGCAATTAAATACAAAAGGCACAATGCCGCCTTAAGTATAAGAATAGAGACTCTTCTTACAGTCGGTGCTTTGAGCATTCCCTGTGAGACCAGTATTAGTTTCCGCTACACCTCTGCAGTTTTAATTTTTTTCCTTGGACCTTCACATTGACGATGAAACGCAGAAATCGCATCGGAATTAAATACAAAAGGCACAATGCGGCCTTAAGTACAAGAATAGAGACTCTTCTTACAGTCGGTGCTTTTAGCATTCCCTGTGAGACCAGTATAAGTTTCCGATACACCACTGCATTTACAATGTATTCATTGGTCCTTCAAATTGACGATGATACACAGAAATCGCATCGGAATTAAGTACAAAAGGCACAATGCCGCCTTAAGTATGAGAATAGAGACTCTTCTTACAGTCGGTGCTTTGAGCATTCCCTGTGAGACCAGTAATAGTATCCGATACACCACTGCAGGTTCAATGTATTCCCTGGACCTTCGCATTGACGATGAAACACAGAAATGGCATCGGAATTAAATACAAAAGGCACAATGCCGCCTTAAGTACAAGAAAGAGACTATTCTTACAGTCGGTGCTGTGAGCATTCCCTGGGAGACCAGTAATAGTATCCGATACACCACTGCAGGTTCAATCTATTCCTTGGACATACACATTGACGATGAAACACAGTAATTTCATCGGAATTAAATACAAAAGGAACAATGCCGCCTTAAGTACAAGTATAGAGACTCTTCTTGCCGTCGGTGCTTTGAGCATTCCCTGTGCGACCAGTATTAGTTTCCGATACACCACTGGAGGTTCAATGAATTCCTTGGACCTTCCCATTGACGATGAAACACTGAAATTACATCGGAATTAAATACAAAAGGCACAATGCCGCCTTAAGTACAAGAATAGAGACTCTTCTTATCGTCGGTGCTTTGAGCATTCCCTGTGAGACCAGTATTAGTTTCCGCTACACCACCGCGGGTTCAGTTTATTCCTTGGACCTTCACATTGACGATGAAACACAGAAATCGCATCGGAATTAAATACAAAAGGCACAATGCCGCCTTAAGTACAAGAATAGAGACTCTTCTTACAGTCGGTGGTTAGAGCATTCCCTGTGAGACCAGTAATAGTATCCGATACACCACTGCAGGTTCATTCTATTCCTTGGACATACACATTGACGTGAAACACAGAAATTACATCGGAATTAAATACAAAAGGAACAATGCAGCCTTAAGTACAAGAATAGAGACTCTTCTTACCGTCGGTGCTTTGAGCATTCCCTGTGAGACCAGTATTAGTTTCCGATACACCACTGGAGGTTCAATGAATTCCTTGGACATTCACATTGACGATGAAACACTGAAATTACATCGGAATTAAATACAAACGGCACAATGCCGCCTTAAGTACAAGAATAGAGACTCTTCTTACATTCGGTGCTTTGAGCATTCCCTGTGAGACCAGTAATAGTATTCGATACACCACTGCAGGTTCAATCTATTCCTTGGACATACACATTGACGATGAAACACAGAAATTACATCGGAATTAAATACAAAAGGAACAATGCCGCCTTTAGTAAAAGAATAGAGACTCTTCTTACCGTCGGTGCTTTGAGCATTCCCTGTGTGACTAGTAATACTATCCGATACACCACTGCAGGTTCAATGTATTCCTGGGACCTTCACATTGACGATGAAACATAGAAATCGCATCGGAATTAAATACAAAAGGCACAATGCCGCCTTAAGTACAAGAATAGAGACTCTTCTTACAGTCGGAGCTTTGAGCATTCCCTGTGAGACCAGTAATAGTAACCGATACACCACTGCTGGATCAATGTATTCCTTGGACTTTCACATTGACGATGGAACACAGAAATGGCATCGGAATTAAATACAAGAGGCACAATGCCGCCTTAAGTACAAGAATAGTGACTCTTCTTACAGTCGGTGATTTGAGAATTCCCTGTGAGACCAGTATTAGTTTCCGCTAAACCCCTGCAGGTTCAGTTTATTCCTTGGACCTTCACATTGACGATGAAACACAAAAATGGCATCGGAATTTAAATACAAAAGGCACAATGCCGCCTTAAGTACAAGAATAGAGACTCTTCTTACCGTCGGTGCTTTGAGCATTCCCTGTGAGACCAGTAATAGTATCCGATACACCACTGCAGGTTCAATGTATTCCTTGGATCTACAAATTGACGATGATACACAGAAATCGGATAGGAATGAAATACAAAAGGCACAATGCCGCCTTAAGTACAAGAATAGAGACACTTCTTACAGTCGGTGCTTTGAGCATTCCCTGTGAGACCAGTATCAGTTTCCGATACACCACCGCAGGTTCAATGTATTCCTTGGACCTTCACATTGACGATGAAACATAGAAATCGCATCGGAATTAAATACAAAAGGCACAATGCCGCCTTAAGTACAAGAATAGAGACTCTTCTTAGAGTCGGTGCTTTGAGCATTCACTGTGAGACCAGTATTAGTTTCCGCTACACCTCTGCAGGTTCAGTTTATTCCTTGGACCTTCACATTGACGATGAAACACAGAAATGGCATCGGAATTAAATACAAAAGGCACAATGCCGCCTTAAGTACAAGAATAGAGACTCTTCTTACAGTCGGTGCTTTGAGCATTCCCTGTGAGACCAGTATTATTTTCCGATACGCCACTGTAGGTTCAATGTATTCCTTGGACCTCCACATTGACGATGAAACACAGAAATCGCATCGGAATTAAATCCAAAACGCACAATGCCGGCATATGTACAAGAATACAGACTCTACTTACAGTCGGTGCTTTGAGCATTCCCTGTGAGACCAGTATTAGTTTCCGATACACCACTGCAGGTTCAATGTATTCCTTGGACCTTCACATTGACGATGAAATACAGAAATCGCATCGGAATCAAATACAAATGGCACAATGCCGCCTAAAGTACAAGAATAGAGACTCTTCTTACAGTCGGTGCTTTGAGCATTCCCTGTGAGATCAGTAATAGTATCCGATACACCACTGCAGGTTCAATCTATTCCTTGGACATGCACATTGACGATGAAACACTGAAATTACATGGGAATTAATTACAAAAGGAACAATGCCGCCTTAAGTACAAGAATAGAGACTCTTCTTACCGTCGGTGCTTTGAGCATTCCCTGTAAGACCATTATTAGTTTCCGATACACCAATGGAGGTTCAATTAATTCCTTGGACATTCACAATGATGATGAAACACTGAAATTACATCGGAATTAAATACAAAAGGTACAATGCCACCTTAAGTACAAGAATGGAGACTCTTCTTTCCGTCGGTGCTTTGAGCATTCCCTGTGAGACCAGTATTAGTTTCCGCTACACCTCTGCACGTTCAGTTTATTCCTTGGACCTTCACATTGACGATGAAACACAGAAATGGCATCGGAATTAAATACAAAAGGCACAATGCCGCCTTAAGTACAAGAATAGAGACTCTTCTTACAGTCGGTGCTTTGAGCATTCCCTGTGAGACCAGTATTAGTTTCCGCTACACCTCTGCAGGTTCAGTTTATTCCTTGGACCTTCACGTTGACGATGAAACACGGAAATCGCATCGCAATTAAATACAAAAGGCACAATGCCGCCTTAAGTATAAGAATAGAGACTCTTCTTACAGTCGGTGCTTTGAGCATTCCCTGTGAGACCAGTATTAGTTTCCGCTACACCTCTGCAGTTTTAATTTTTTTCCTTGGACCTTCACATTGACGATGAAACGCAGAAATCGCATCGGAATTAAATACAAAAGGCACAATGCGGCCTTAAGTACAAGAATAGAGACTCTTCTTACAGTCGGTGCTTTTAGCATTCCCTGTGAGACCAGTATAAGTTTCCGATACACCACTGCATTTACAATGTATTCATTGGTCCTTCAAATTGACGATGATACACAGAAATCGCATCGGAATTAAGTACAAAAGGCACAATGCCGCCTTAAGTATGAGAATAGAGACTCTTCTTACAGTCGGTGCTTTGAACATTCCCTGTGAGACCAGTTATAGTATCCGATACACCACTGCAGGTTCAATGTATTCCCTGGACCTTCGCATTGACGATGAAACACAGAAATGGCATCGGAATTAAATACAAAAGGCACAATGCCGCCTTAAGTACAAGAAAGAGCTTCTTCTTACAGTCGGTGCTTTGAGCATTCCCTGTGAGACCAGTTTTAGTTTCCGCTACACCTCTGCAGGTTCGGTTTATTCCTTGGCCCTTCACATTGACGATGAAACACAGAAATGGCATCGGAATTAAATCCAAAGGGCATAATGCCGCCTTAAGTACAAGAATAGAGCCTCTTTTTACAGTCGGTGCTTTGAGCACTCCCTGTGAGACCAGTAATAGTGTCCGATACACCACTGCAGGTTCAATCTATTCCTTGGACATACACATTGACGACGAAACACAGAGATTGCATCGGAATTAAATACAAAAGGAACAATGCCGCCTTAAGTACAAGAATAAAAACCATTCTTACCGTCGGTGCTTTGAGAATTCCCTGTGAGACCAGTATTAGTTTCCGATACACCACTGGAGGTTCAATGAATTCCTTGGACCTTCCCATTGACGATGAAACACTGAAATTACATCGGAATTAAATACAAAAGGCACAATGCCGCCTTAAGTACAAGAAAGAGATTCTTCTTACAGTCGGTGCTGTGAGCATTCCCTGTGAGACCAGTATTAGTTTCCGATACGCCACTGTAGGTTCAATGTATTCCTTGGACCTCCACATTGACGATGAAACACAGAAATCGCATCTGAATTAAATCCAAAACGCACAATGCCGGCATATGTACAAGAATACAGACTCTACTTACAGTCGGTGCTTTGAGCACTCCCTGTGAGACCAGTAATAGTATCCGATACACCACTGCAGGTTCAATCTATTCCTTGGACATACACATTGACTATGAATCACAGTAATTTCATCGGAATTAAATACAAAAGGAACAATGCCGCCTTAAGTACAAGTATAGGGACTCTTCTTACCGTCGGTGCTTTGAGCATTCCCTGTGAGACCAGTATTAGTTTCCGATACACCACTGGAGGTTCAATGAATTCCTTGGACCTTCCCATTGACGATGAAACACTGAAATTACATCGGAATTAAATACAAAAGGCACAATGCCGCCTTAAGTACAAGAATAGAGACTCTTCTTACCGTCGGTGCTTTGAGCATTCCCTGTGTGACTAGTAATAGTATCCGATACACCACTGCAGGTTCAATGTATTCCTTGGACCTTCACATTGACGATGAAACATAGAAATCGCATCGGGATTAAATACAAAAGGCACAATGCCGCCTTAAGTACAAGAATAGAGACTCTTCTTACAGTCGGAGCTTTGAGCATTCCCTGTGAGACCAGTAATAGTAACCGATACACCACTGCTGGATCAATGTATTCCTTGGACTTTCACATTGACGATGAAACACAGAAATGGCATCGGAATTAAATACAAATAGCACAATGCTGCCTTAAGTACAAGAATAGTGACTCTTCTTACAGTCGGTGATTTGAGAATTCCCTGTGAGACCAGTATTAGTTTCTGCTAAACCCCTGCAGGTTCAGTTTTTTCCTTGGACCTTCACATTGACGATGAAACACAAAATTGGCATCGGAATTAAATACAAAAGGCACAATGCCGCCTTAAGTACAAGGATAGAGACTCTTCTTACCGTCGGTGCTTTGAGCATTCCCTGTGAGGCCAGTAATAGTATCCGATACACCACTGCAGGTTCAATCTATTCCTTGGACATACACATTGACGATGAAACACAGAAATTACATCTGAATTAAATACCAAAGGAACAATGCCGCCTTAAGTACAAGAATAGAGACTCTTCTTACAGTCGGTGCTTTGAGCATTCCCTGTGAGACCAGTATTAGTTTCCGCTACACCTCTGCAGGTTCAGTTTTTTCCCTGGACCTTCACATTGACGATGAAACACAGAAATGACATCGGAATTAAATACAAAAGGCACAGTGCCGCCTTAAGTACAAGAATAGAGACTCTTCTTACAGTCGGTGCTTTGAGCATTCCCTGTGAGACCAGTAATAGTACCCGATACACCACTGCAGGTTCAATGTATTCCATGGACCTTCACGTTGACGATGAAACAAAGAGTTCGCATCGGAATCAAATACAAAAGGCACAATGCCGCCTTAAGTACAAGAATAGAGACTCTTCTTACAGTCGGTGCTTTGAGCATTCCCTGTGAGACCAGTAATAGTATCCGATACACCACTGCAGGTTCAATCTATTCCTTGGACATACACATTGACGATGAAACACAGAAATTACATCGGAATTAAATACCAAAGGAACAATGCCGCCTTAAGTACAAGAATAGAGACTCTTCTTACAGTCGGTGCTTTGAGCATTCCCTGTGAGACCAGTATTAGTTTCCGCTACACCTCTACAGGTTCAGTTTTTTCCCTGGACCTTCACATTGACGATGAAACACAGAAATGGCATCGGAATTAAATACAAAAGGCACAATGCCGCCTTAAGTACAAGAATAGAGACTCTTCTTACAGTCGGTGCTTTGAGCATTCCCTGTGAGACCAGTATTAGTTTCCGCTACACCTCTGCAGGTTCAGTTTATTCCTTGGAACTTCACGTTGACGATGAAACACGGAAATCGCATCGCAATTAAATACAAAAGGCACAATGCCGCCTTAAGTATAAGAATAGAGACTCTTCTTACAGTCGGTGCTTTGAGCATTCCCTGTGTGACCAGTATTAGTTTCCGCTACACCTCTGCAGTTTTAATTTTTTTCCTTGGACCTTCACATTGACGATGAAACGCAGAAATCGCATCGGAATTAAATACAAAAGGCACAATGCGGCCTTACGTACAAGAATAGAGACTCTTCTTACAGTCGGTGCTTTTAGCATTCCCTGTGAGACCAGTATAAGTTTCCGATACACCACTGCATTTACAATGTATTCATTGTTCCTTCAAATTGACGATGATACACAGAAATCGCATCGGAATTAAGTACAAAAGGCACAATGCCGCCTTAAGTATGAGAATAGAGACTCTTCTTACAGTCGGTGCTTTGAGCATTCCCTGTGAGACCAGTAATAGTATCCGATACACCTCTGCAGGTTCAATGTATTCCCTGGACCTTCGCATTGACGATGAAACACAGAAATGGCATCGGAATTAAATACAAAAGGCACAATGCCGCCTTAAGTACAAGAAAGAGACTCTTCTTACAGTCGGTGCTTTGAGCATTCCCTGTGAGATCAGTTTTAGTTTCCGCTACACCTCTGCAGGTTCGGTTTATTCCTTGGCCCTTCACATTGACGATGATACACAGAAATGGCATCGGAATTAAATCCAAAGGGCATAATGCCGCCTTAAGTACAAGAATAGAGCCTCTTTTTACAGTCGGTGCTTTGAGCACTCCCTGTGAGACCAGTAATAGTATCCGATACACCACTGCAGGTTCAATCTATTCCTTGGACATACAATTTGACGACGAAACACAGAGATTGCATCGGAATTAAATACAAAAGGAACAATGCCGACTTAAGTACAAGAATAAAAACCATTCTTACCGTCGGTGCTTTGAGAATTCCCTGTGAGACCAGTATTAGTTTCCGATACACCACTGGAGGTTCAATGAATTCCTTGGACCTTCACATTGACGATGAAACACTGAAATTACATCGGAATTAAATACAAAAGGCACAATGCCGCCTTAAGTACAAGAAAGAGACTCTTCTTACAGTCGGTGCTGTGAGCATTCCCTGTGAGACCAGTATTATTTTCCGATACGCCACTGTAGGTTCAATGTATTCCTTGGTCCTCCACATTGACGATGAAACACAGAAATCGCATCTGAATTAAATCCAAAACGCACAATGCCGGCATATGTACAAGAATACAGACTCTTCTTACAGTCGGTGCTTTGAGCATTCCCTGTGAGACCAGTATTAGTTTCCGATACACCACTGCAGGTTCAATGTATTCCTTGGACCTTCACAATGACGATGAAATACAGAAATCGCATCGGAATCAAATACAAATGGCACAATGCCGCCTAAAGTACAAGAATAGAGACTCTTCTTACAGTCGGTGCTTTGAGCATTCCCTGTGAGATCAGTAATAGTATCCGATACACCACTGCAGGTTCAATCTATTCCTTGGACATACACATTGACGATGAAACACTGAAATTACATGGGAATTAATTACAAAAGGAACAATGCCGCCTTAAGTACAAGAATAGAGACTCTTCTTACCGTCGGTGCTTTGAGCATTCCCTGTAAGACCATTATTAGTTTCCGATACACCAATGGAGGTTCAATTAATTCCTTGGACATTCACAATGATGATGAAACACTGAAATTACATCGGAATTAAATACAAAAGGTATTATGCCACCTTAAGTACAAGAATAGAGACTCTTCTTTCCGTCGGTGCTTTGAGCATTCCCTGTGAGACCAGTATTAGTTTCCGCTACACCTCTGCACGTTCAGTTTATTCCTTGGACCTTCACATTGACGATGAAACACAGAAATGGCATCGGAATTAAATACAAAAGGCACAATGCCGCCTTAAGTACAAGAATAGAGACTCTTCTTACAGTCGGTGCTTTGAGCATTCCCTGTGAGACCAGTATTAGTTTCCGCTACACCTCTGCAGGTTCAGTTTATTCCTTGGACCTTCACGTTGACGATGAAACACGGAAATCGCATCGCAATTAAATACAAAAGGCACAATGCCGCCTTAAGTATAAGAATAGAGACTCTTCTTACAGTCGGTGCTTTGAGCATTCCCTGTGAGACCAGTATTAGTTTCCGCTACACCTCTGCAGTTTTAATTTTTTTCCTTGGACCTTCACATTGACGATGAAACGCAGAAATCGCATCGGAATTAAATACAAAAGGCACAATGCGGCCTTAAGTACAAGAATAGAGACTCTTCTTACAGTCGGTGCTTTTAGCATTCCCTGTGAGACCAGTATAAGTTTCCGATACACCACTGCATTTACAATGTATTCATTGGTCCTTCAAATTGACGATGATACACAGAAATCGCATCGGAATTAAGTACAAAAGGCACAATGCCGCCTTAAGTATGAGAATAGAGACTCTTCTTACAGTCGGTGCTTTGAGCATTCCCTGTGAGACCAGTAATAGTATCCGATACACCACTGCAGGTTCAATGTATTCCCTGGACCTTCGCATTGACGATGAAACACAGAAATGGCATCGGAATTAAATACAAAAGGCACAATGCCGCCTTAAGTACAAGAAAGAGACTCTTCTTACCGTCGGTGCTTTGAGCATTCCCTGTGAGACCAGTTTTAGTTTCCGCTACACCTCTGCAGGTTCGGTTTATTCCTTGGCCCTTCACATTGACGATGAAACACAGAAATGGCATCGGAATTAAATCCAAAGGGCATAATGCCGCCTTAAGTACAAGAATAGAGCCTCTTTTTACAGTCGGTGCTTTGAGCACTCCCTGTGAGACCAGTAATAGTATCCGATACACCACTGCAGGTTCAATCTATTCCTTGGACATACACATTGACGACGAAACACAGAGATTGCATCGGAATTAAATACAAAAGGAACAATGCCGCCTTAAGTACAAGAATAAAAACCATTCTTACCGTCGGTGCTTTGAGAATTTCCTGTGAGACCAGTATTAGTTTCCGATACACCACTGGAGGTTCAATGAATTCCTTGGACCTTCACATTGACGATGAAACACTGAAATTACATCGGAATTAAATACAAAAGGCACAATGCCGCCTTAAGTACAAGAAAGAGACTCTTCTTACAGTCGGTGCTGTGAGCATTCCCTGCGAGACCAGTAATAGTATACGATACACCACTGCAGGTTCAAACTATTCCTTGGACATACACATTGACGATGAAACACAGTAATTTCATCGGAATTAAATACAAAAGGAACAATGCCGCCTTAAGTACAAGTATAGAGACTCTTCTTACCGTCGGTGCTTTGAGCATTCCCTGTGAGACCAGTATTAGTTTCCGATACACCACTGGAGGTTCAATGAATTCCTTGGACCTTCCCATTGACGATGAAACACTGAAATTACATCGGAATTAAATACAAAAGGCACAATGCCGCCTTAAGTACAAGAATAGAGACTCTTCTTACCGTCGGTGCTTTGAGCATTCCCTGTGTGACTAGTAATAGTATCCGATACACCACTGCAGGTTCAATGTATTCCTTGGACCTTCACATTGACGATGAAACATAGAAATCGCATCGGAATTAAATACAAAAGGCACAATGCCGCCTTAAGTACAAGAATAGAGACTCTTCTTACAGTCGGAGCTTTGAGCATTCCCTGTGAGACCAGTAATAGTAACCGATACACCACTGCTGGATCAATGTATTCCTTGGACTTTCACATTGACGATGAAACACAGAAATGGCATCGGAATTAAATACAAAAGGCACAATGCCGCCTTAAGTACAAGAATAGTGACTCTTCTTACAGTCGGTGATTTGAGAATTCCCTGTGAGACCAGTATTAGTTTCCGCTAAACCCCTGCAGGTTCAGTTTTTTCCTTGGACCTTCACATTGACGATGAAACAAAAAAATGGCATCGGAATTAAATACAAAAGGCACAATGCCGCCTTACGTACAAGGATAGAGACTCTTCTTACCGTCGGTGCTTTGAGCATTCCCTGTGAGACCAGTAATAGTATCCGATACACCACTGCAGGTTCAATCTATTCCTTGGACATACACATTGACGATGAAACACAGAAATTACATCGGAATTAAATACCAAAGGAACAATGCCGCCTTAAGTACAAGAATAGAGACTCTTCTTACAGTCGGTGCTTTGAGCATTCCCTGTGAGACCAGTATTAGTTTCCGCTACACCTCTGCAGGTTCAGTTTTTTCCCTGGACCTTCACATTGACGATGAAACACAGAAATGACATCGGAATTAAATACAAAAGGCACAATGCCGCCTTAAGTACAAGAATAGAGACTCTTCTTACAGTCGGTGCTTTGAGCATTCCCTGTGAGACCAGTAATAGTATCCGATACACCACTGCAGGTTCAATCTATTCCTTGGACATACACATTGACGATGAAACACAGAAATTACATCGGAATTAAATACCAAAGGAACAATGCCGCCTTAAGTACAAGAATAGAGACTCTTCTTACAGTTGGTGCTTTGAGCATTCCCTGTGAGACCAGTATTAGTTTCCGCTACACCTCTACAGGTTCAGTTTTTTCCCTGGACCTTCACATTGACGATGAAACACAGAAATGGCATCGGAATTAAATACAAAAGGCACAATGCCGCCTTAAGTACAAGAATAGAGACTCTTCTTACAGTCGGTGCTTTGAGCATTCCCTGTGAGACCAGTAATAGTACCCGATACACCACTGCAGATTCAATGTATTCCATGGACCTTCACGTTGACGATGAAACACAGAGATCGCATCGGAATCAAATACAAAAGGCACAATGCCGCCTTAAGTACAAGAATAGAGACTCTTCTTACTGTCGGTGCTTTGAGCATTCCCTGTGAGACCAGTATTAGTCTCCGCTACACCTCTGCAGTTTCAGTTTATTCCTTTGAGCTTCACATTGACGATGAAACACAGAAATGGCATCGGAATTAAATACAAAAGGCACAATGCCGCCTTAAGTACAAGAATAGAGACTCTTCTTACAGTCGGTGATTTGAGAATTCCCTGTGAGACTAGTATTAGTTCCCGCTACACCCCTGCAGGTTCCGTTTATTCCTTGGACCATCACATTGACAATGAAACACAAAAATGGCATCGGAATTAAATCCAAAACGCACAATGCCGCCTTAAGCAGAAGAACAGAGACTCTTCTTACAGTCGGTGCTTTGAGCATTCCCTGTGAGACCAGTAATAGTATCCGATACACCACTGCAGGTTCAATGTATTCCTTGGACACACACATTGACGATGAAACACAGAAATTACATCGGAATTAAATACAAAAGTAACAACGCCGCCTTAAGTACAAGAATAGAGACTCTTCTTACAGTCGGTGCTTTGAGCATTCCCTGTGAGACCAGCATTAGTTTCCGCTACACCTCTGCAGGTTCGGTTTATTCTTTGGACCTTCACATTGACGATGAAACACAGAAATGGCATCGGAATTAAATCCAAAGGGCACAATGCCGCCTTAAGTACAAGAATAGAGACTCTTCTTACAGTCGGTGCTTTGAGCATTCCCTGTGAGACCAGTAATAGTATCCGATACACCACTGCAGTTTTAATCTATTCCTTGGACATACACATTGACGACGAAACACAGAGATTACATCGGAATTAAATACAAAAGGAACAAAGCCGCCTTAAGTACAAGAATAAAAACCATTCTTACCGTCGGTGCTTTGAGAATTCCCTGTGAGACCAGTATTAGTTTCCGATACACCACTGGAGGTTCAATGAATTCCTTGGACGTTCACATTGACGATGAAACACTGAAATTACATCGGAATTAAATACAAAAGGCACAATGACGCCTTAAGTACAAGAAAGAGACTCTTCTTACAGTCGGTGCTGTGAGCATTCCCTGTGAGACCAGTAATAGCATCCGATACACCACTGCAGGTTCAATCTATTCCTTGGACATACACATTGACGATGAAACACAGAAATTACATCGGAATTAAATACAAAACCAACAATGCCGCCTTAAGTACAAGAATAGAGACTCTTCCTACCGTCGGTGCTTTGAGCATTCCCTGTGAGACCAGTATTAGTTTCCGATACACCACTGGAGGTTCAATGAATTCCTTGGACCTTCACATTGACGATGAAACACTAAAATTACATCGGAATTAAATACAAAAGGCACAATGCCGCCTTAAGTACAAGAATAGAGACACTTCTTACAGTCGGTGCTTTAAGCATTCCCTGTGAGACCAGTAATAGTATCCGATACACCACTGCAGGTTCAATGTATTCCTTGGACCTTCACATTGACGATGAAACACAGAAATCGCATCGGAATTAAATACAAAAGGCACAATGCCGCCTTAAGTACAAGAATAGAGACACTTCTTACCGTCGGTGCTTTGAGCATTCCCTGTGAGACTAGTATTAGATTCCGATAGACCACTGCAGGTTCAATGTATTCCTTGGACCTTCACATTGACGATGTAATACTGAAATTACATCGGAATTATATACAAAAGGAACAATGCCGCCTTAAGTACAAGAATAGAGACTCTTCTTACCGTCGGTGCTTTGAGCATTCCCTGTGAGGCCAGTATTATTTTCCGATACACCACTGGAGGTTCAATGAATTCCTTGGACATTCACATTGACGATTAAACACTGAAATTACATCGGAATTAAATACAAACGGCACAATGCCGCCATAAGTACAAGAATAGAGACTCTTCTTACAGTCGGTGCTTTGAGCATTCCCTGTGAGACCAGTAATAGTATTCGATACACCACTGCAGGTTCAATCTATTCCTTGGACATACACATAGACGATGAAACACAGAAATTACATCGGAATTAAATACAAAAGGAACAATGCCGCCTTAAGTACAAGAATAGAGACTCTTCTTACCGTCGGTGCTTTGAGCATTCCCTGTGAGACCAGTATTAGTTTCCGATACACCACTGCAGGTTCAATGTATTCCTTGGACCTTCACATTGACGATGAAACACTGAAATTACATCGGAATTGTACAAAAGGCACAATGCCGCCTTAAGTACAAGAATAGAGACTCTTCTTACCGTCGGTGCTTTGATCATTCCCTGTGAGACCAGTATTAGTTTCCGATACACCTCTGCAGGTTCAGTTTATTCCTTGGACCTTCACATTGACGATGAAACACAGAAATCTCATCGGAATTAAATACAAAAGGCACAATGCCGCCTTAAGTACAAGAATAGAGACTCTTCTTACAGTCGGTGCTATGAGCATTCCCTGTGAGACCAGTAATAGTTTCCGCTACACCTCTGCAGGTTCAGTTTATTCCTTGGACCTTCACATTGACGATGAAATACAGAAATGGCATCGGAATTAAATACAAAAGGCACAATGCCGCCTTAAGTACAAGAATAGAGACACTTCTTACAGTCGGTGGTTAGAGCATTCCCTGTGAGACCAGTAATAGTATCCGATACACAACTGCAGGTTCATTCTATTCCTTGGACATACACATTGACGATGAAACACAGAAATTGCATCGGAATTAAATACAAACGGCACAATGCCGCCTTAAGTACAAGAATAGAGACTCTTCTTACCGTCGGTGCTTTGAGCATTCCCTGTGAGACCAGTATTAGTTTCCGATACACCACTGCAGGTTCAACGTATTCCTTGGACCTTCACATTGACGATGAAACACTGAAATTACATCGGAATTAAATACAAAAGGCACAATGCCGCCTTAAGTACAAGAATAGAGACTCTTCTTACCGTCGGTGGTTTGAGCATTAACTGTGAGACCAGTATTATTTTCCGATACACCACTGGAGGTTCAATGAATTCCTTGGACATTCACATTGACGATGAAACACTGAAATTACATCGGAATTAAATACAAACGGCACAATGCCGCCATAAGTACAAGAATAGAGACTCTTCTTACAGTCGGTGCTTTGAGCTTTCCCTGTGAGACCAGTAATAGTATTCGATACACCACTGCAGGTTCAATCTATTCCTTGGACATACACATTGACGATGAAACACAGAAATTACATCGGAATTAAATACAAAAGGAACAATGCCGCCTTAAGTACAAGAATAGAGACTCTTCTTACCGTCGGTGCTTTGAGCATTCCCTGTGAGACCCGTATTAGTTTCCGATACACCACTGCAGGTTCAAAGTATTCCTTGGACCTTCACATTGACGATGAAACACTGAAATTACATCGGAATTAAATACAAAAGGCACAATGCCGCCTGAAGTACAAGAATAGAGACTCTTCTTACCGTCGGTGCTTTGATCATTCCCTGTGAGACCAGTATTAGTTTCCGATACACCTCTGCAGCTTCAGTTTATTCCTTGGACCTACACATTGACGATGAAACACAGAAATCTCATCGGAATTAAATACAAAAGGCACAATGCCGCCTTAAGTACAAGAATAGAGACTCGTCTTACAGTCGGTGCTTTGAGCATTCCCTGTGAGACCAGTAGTAGTTTCCGCTACACCTCTGCAGGTTCAGTTTATTCCTTGGACCTTCACATTGACGATGAAACACAGAAATGGCATCGGAATTAAATACAAAAGGCACAATGCCGCCTTAAGTACAAGAATAGAGACTCTTCTTACAGTCGGTGCTTTGAGCACTCCCTGTGGGACCAGTATTAGTTTCCAATACATTACTGCAGGTTCAATGTATTCCGTGGACCTTCACATTGACGACGAAACACAGAAATGGCATCCGAAGTAAATACAAAAGGCACAATGCCCCCATAAGTACAAGAATAGAGACTCTTCTTACAGTCTGTGCTTTGAGCATTCCCTGTGAGACCAGTAATAGTTTCCGCTACACCTCTGCAGGTTCAATGTATTCCTTGGACCTGCCCATTGACGATGAAACGTAGAAATCGCATCGGAATTAAATACAAAAGGCACAATGCCGCCCTAAGTACAAGAATAGAGACTCTTTTTACAGTCGGTGCTTTAAACATTCCCTGTGAGACCAGTATTAGTTTCCGATACACCACTGCAGGTTCAATGTAATCCTTGGATCTTCAAATTGACGTTGATACACAGAAATCGGATAGGAATGAAATACAAATGGCACAATGCCGCCTTAAGTACAAGAATAGAGACTCTTCTTACCGTCGGTGGTTTGAGCATTCCCTGTGAGACCAGTATTATTTTCCGATACACCACTGGAGGTTCAATGAATTCCTTGGACATTCACATTGACGATGAAACACTGAAATTACATCGGAATTAAATACAAACGGCACAATGCCGCCATAAGTACAAGAATAGAGACTCTTCTTACAGTCGGTGCTTTGAGCTTTCCCTGTGAGACCAGTAATAGTATTCGATACACCACTGCAGGTTCAATCTATTCCTTGGACATACACATTGACGATGAAACACAGAAATTACATCGGAATTAAATACAAAAGGAACAATGCCGCCTTAAGTACAAGAATAGAGACTCTTCTTACCGTCGGTGCTTTGAGCATTCCCTGTGAGACCAGTATTAGTTTCCGATACACCACTGCAGGTTCAAAGTATTCCTTGGACCTTCACATTGACGATGAAACACTGAAATTACATCGGAATTAAATACAAAAGGCACAATGCCGCCTGAAGTACAAGAATAGAGACTCTTCTTACCGTCGGTGCTTTGATCATTCCCTGTGAGACCAGTATTAGTTTCCGATACACCTCTGCAGCTTCAGTTTATTCCTTGGACCTACACATTGACGATGAAACACAGAAATCTCCCTCGGAATTAAATACAAAAGGCACAATGCCGCCTTAAGTACAAGAATAGAGACTCTTCTTACAGTCGGTGCTTTGAGCATTCCCTGTGAGACCAGTAGTAGTTTCCGCTACACCTCTGCAGGTTCAGTTTATTCCTTGGACCTTCACACTGACGATGAAACACAGAAATGGCATCGGAATTAAATACAAAAGGCACAATGCCGCCTTAAGTACAAGAATAGAGACTCTTCTTACAGTCGGTGCTTTGAGCATTCCCTGTGGGACCAGTATTAGTTTCCGATACACCACTGCAGGTTCAATGTATTCTGTGGACCTCCACATTGACGATGAAACACAGAAATGGCATCCGAAGTAAATACAAAAGGCACAATGCCCCCATAAGTACAAGAATAGAGACTCTTCTTACAGTCTGTGCTTTGAGCATTCCCTGTGAGACCAGTAATAGTTTCCGCTACACCTCTGCAGGTTCAATGTATTCCTTGGTCCAGCCCATTGACGATGAAACGCAGAAATCGCATCGGAATTAAATACAAAAGGCACAATGGCGCCCTAAGTACAAGAATAGAGACTCTTTTTACAGTCGGTGCTTTAAACATTCCCTGTGAGACCAGTATTAGTTTCCGATACACCACTGCAGGTTCAATGTAATCCTTGGATCTTCAAATTGACGATGATACACAGAAATCGGATAGGAATGAAATACAAAAGGCACAATGCCGCCTTAAGTACAAGAATAGAGACTCTTCTTACAGTCGGTGCTTTGAGCATTCCCTGTGAGACCAGTATTAGTTTCCGATACACCACTGCAGGTTCAATGTATTCCTTGGACCTTCACATTGACGATGAAACACAGAAATCGCATCGGAATTAAATACAAAAGGCACAATGCCGCCTTAAGTACAAGAATAGAGACTCTTCTTACAGTCGGTGCTTTGAGCATTCCCTGTGAGACCAGTAGTAGTTTCCGCTACACCTCTGCAGGTTCAGTTTATTCCTTGGACCTTCACATTGACGATGAAACACAGAAATCGCATCGGAATTAAATACAAAAGGCACAATGCCGCCTTAAGTACAAGAATAGAGACACTTCTTACAGTCGGTGGTTAGAGCATCCCCTGTGAGACCAGTAATAGTATCCGATACACCACTGCAGGTTCATTCTATTCCTTGGACATACACATTGACGATGAAACACAGAAATTACATCGGAATTAAATAAAACGGCACAATGCCGCCTTAAGTACAAGAATAGAGACTCTTCTTACCGTCGGTGCTTTGAGCTTGCCCTGTGAGACCAGTATTAGTTTCCGATACACCACTGCAGGTTCAATGTATTCCTTGGACCTTCACATTGACGATGAAACACTGAAATTACATCGGAATTAAATACAAAAGGCACAATGCCGCCTTAAGTACAAGAATAGAGACTCTTCTTACCGTCGGTGGTTTGAGCATTCCCTGTGAGACCAGTATTATTTTCCGATACACCACTGGAGGTTCAATGAATTCCTTGGACATTCACATTGACGATGAAACACTGAAATTACATCGGAATTGTACAAAAGGCACAATGCCGCCTTAAGTACAAGAATAGAGACTCTTCTTACCGTCGGTGCTTTGATCATTCCCTGTGAGACCAGTATTAGTTTCCGATACACCTCTGCAGGTTCAGTTTCTTCCTTGGACCTTCACATTGACGATGAAACACAGAAATCTCATCGGAATTAAATACAAAAGGCACAATGGCGCCTTAAGTACAAGAATAGAGACTCTTCTTACAGTCGGTGCTTTGAGCATTCCCTGTGAGACCAGTAGTAGTTTCCGCTACACCTCTGCAGGTTCAGTTTATTCCTTGGACCTTCACACTGACGATGAAACACAGAAATGGCATCGGAATTAAATACAAAAGGCACAATGCCGCCTTAAGTACAAGAATAGAGACTCTTCTTACAGTCGGTGCTTTGAGCATTCCCTGTGGGACCAGTATTAGTTTCCGATACAAAACTGCAGGTTCAATGTATTCCGTGGACCTTCACATTGACGATGAAACACAGAAATGGCTTCCGAAGTAAATACAAAAGGCACAATGCCCCCATAAGTACAAGAATAGAGACTCTTCTTACAGTCTGTGCTTTGAGCATTCCCTGTGAGACCAGTAATAGTTTCCGCTACACCTCTGCAGGTTCAATGTATTCCTTGGTCCTGCCCATTGACGATGAAACGCAGAAATCGCATCGGAATTAAATACAAAAGGCACAATGCCGCCCTAAGTACAAGAATAGAGACTCTTCTTACAGTTGGTGATTTGAGCATTCCCTGTGAGACGAGTATTAGTTTCCGATACACCACTGCCGGTTCAATGTATTCCTTGGACCTTCACATTGACGATGAAACACAGAAATGGCGTCGGAATTAAATCCAAAACGCACAATGCCGCCTTAAGTACAAGAATAGAGACTCTTCTTACCGTCGGTGCTTTGAGCATTCCCTGTGAGACCAGTATTAGTTTCCGCCACACCTCTGCGGGTTCAGTTTATTCCTTGGACCTTCACATTGACGATGAAACACAGAAATCGCATCGGAATTAAATACAAAAGGCACAATGCCGCCTTAAGTACAAGAATAGAGACACTTCTTACAGTCGGTGGTTAGAGCATTCCCTGTGAGACCAGTAATAGTATCCGATACACCACTGCAGGTTCATTCTATTCCTTGGACATACACATTGACGATGAAACACAGAAATTACATCGGAATTAAATACAAACGGCACAATGCCGCCTTAAGTACAAGAATAGAGACTCTTCTTACCGTCGGTGCTTTGAGCTTTCCCTGTGAGACCAGTATTAGTTTCCGATACACCACTGCAGGTTCAATGTATTCCTTGGACCTTCACATTGACGATGAAACACTGAAATTACATCGGAATTAAATACAAAAGGCACAATGCCGCCTTAAGTACGAGAATAGAGACTCTTCTTACCGTCGGTGGTTTGAGCATTCCCTGTGAGACCAGTATTATTTTCCGATACACCACTGGAGGTTCAATGAATTCCTTGGACATTCACATTGACGATGAAACACTGAAATTACATCGGAATTAAATACAAAAGGCACAATGCCGCCATAAGTACAAGAATAGGGACTCTTCTTACAGTCGGTGCTTTGAGCATTCCCTGTGAGATTAGTAATAGTATTCGATACACCACTGCAGGTTCAATCTATTCCTTGGACATACACATTGACGATGTAACACAGAAATTACATCGGAATTAAATACAAAAGGAACAATGCCGCCTTAAGTACAAGAATAGAGACTCTTCTTACCGTCGGTGCTTTGAGCATTCCCTGTGAGACCAGTATTAGTTTCCGATACACCACTGCAGGTTCAATGTATTCCTTGGACCTTCACATTGACGATGAAACACTGAAATTACATCGGAATTAAATACAAAAGGCACAATGCCGCCTTAAGTACAAGAATAGAGACTCTTCTTACCGTCGGTGCTTTGATCATTCCCTGTGAGACCAGTATTAGTTTCCGATACACCACTGCCGGTTCAATGTATTCCGTGGACCATCACATTGACGATGAAACACAGAAATGGCATCCGAAGTAAATACAAAAGGCACAATGCCCCCATAAGTACAAGAATAGAGACTCTTCTTACAGTCTGTGCTTTGAGCATTCCCTGTGAGACCAGTAATAGTTTCCGCTACACCTCTGCAGGTTCAATGTATTCCTTGGACCTGCCCATTGACGATGAAACGCAGAAATCGCATCGGAATTAAATACAAAAGGCACAATGCCGCCCTAAGTACAAGAATAGAGACTCTTTTTACAGTCGGTGCTTTAAACATTCCCTGTGAGACCAGTATTAGTTTCCGATACACCACTGCAGGTTCAATGTAATCCTTGGATCTTCAAATTGACGATGATACACAGAAATCGGATAGGAATGAAATACAAAAGGCACAATGCCGCCTTAAGTACAAGAATAGAGACTCTTCTTACAGTCGGTGCTTTGAGCATTCCCTGTGAGACCAGTATTAGTTTCCGATACACCACCGCAGGTTCAATGTATTCCTTGGACCTTCACATTGACGATGAAACACAGAAATCGCATCGGAATTAAATCCAAAACGCACAATGCCGGCATAACTACAAGAATAGAGACTCTTCTTACAGTCGGTGCTTTGAGCATTCCCTGTGAAACGAGTATTAGTTTCCGATACACCACTGCCGGTTCAATGTATTCCTTGGACCTTCACATTGACGATGAAACACAGAAATGGCGTCGGAATTAAATCCAAAACGCACAATGCCGCCTTAAGTACAAGAATAGAGACTCTTCTTACAGTCGGTGCTTTGAGCATTCCCTGTGAGACCAGTATTATTTTCCGATACACCACTGCAGGTTCAATGTATTCCTTGGACCTTCACATTGACGATGAAACACAGAAATCGCATCGGAATTAAATCCAAAACGCACAATGCCGGCATAACTACAAGAATAGAGACTCTTCTTACAGTCGGTGCTTTGAGCATTCCCTGTGAAACGAGTATTAGTTTCCGATACACCACTGCCGGTTCAATGTATTCCTTGGACCTTCACATTGACGATGAAACACAGAAATGGCGTCGGAATTAAATCCAAAACGCACAATGCCGCCTTAAGTACAAGAATAGAGACTCTTCTTACCGCCGGTGCTTTGAGCATTCCCTGTGAGACCAGTATTAGTTTCCGTCACACCTCTGCGGGTTCAGTTTATTCCTTGGACCTTCACACTGACGATGAAACACAGAAATCGCATCGGAATTAAATACAAAAGGCACAATGCCGCCTTAAGTACAAGAATAGCGACACTACTTACAGTCGGTGGTTAGAGCATTCCCTGTGAGACCAGTAATAGTATCCGATACACCACTGCAGGTTCATTCTCTTCCTTGGACATACACATTGACGATGAAACACAGAAATTACATCGGAATTAAATACAAACGGCACAATGCCGCCTTAAGTACACGAATAGAGCCTCTTCTTACCGTCGGTGCTTTGAGCATTCCCTGTGAGACCAGTATTAGTTTCCGATACACCACTGCAGGTTCAATGTATTCCTTGGACCTTCACATTGACGATGAAACACAGAAATTACATCGGAATTAAATACAAAAGGCACAATGCCGCCTTAAGTACAAGAATAGAGACTCTTCTTACCGTCGGTGCTTTGAGCATTCCCTGTGAGACCAGTATTATTTTCCGATACACCACTGGAGGTTCAATGAATTCCTTGGACATTCACATTGACGATGAAACACTGAAATTAAATCGGAATTAAATACAAACGGCACAATGCCGCCATAAGTACAAGAATAGAGACTCTTCTTACAGTCGGTGCTTTGAGCATTCCCTGCGAGACCAGTAATAGTATTCGATACACCACTGCAGGTTCAATCTATTCCTTGGACATACACATTGACGATGAAACACAGAAATGACATCGGAATTAAATACAAAAGGAACAATGCCGCCTTAAGTTCAAGAATAGAGACTCTTCTTACAGTCTGTGCTTTGAGCATTCCCTGTGAGACCAGTAATAGTTTCCGCTACACCTCTGCAGGTTCAATGTATTCCTTGGACCTGCCCATTGACGATGAAACGCAGAAATCGCATCGGAATTAAATACAAAAGGCACAATGCCGCCCTAAGTACAAGAATAGAGACTCTTTTTACAGTCGGTGCTTTAAACATTCCCTGTGAGACCAGTATTAGTTTCCGATACACCACTGCAGGTTCAATGTAATCCTTGGATCTTCAAATTGACGATGATACACAGAAATCGGATAGGAATGAAATACAAAAGGCACAATGCCGCCTTAAGTACAAGAATAGAGACTCTTCTTACAGTCGGTGCTTTGAGCATTCCCTGTGAGACCAGTATTAGTTTCCGATACACCACCGCAGGTTCAATGTATTCCTTGGACCTTCACATTGACGATGAAACGCAGAAATCGCATCGGAATTAAATACAAAAGGCACAATGCCGCCCTAAGTACAAGAATAGAGACTCTTTTTACAGTCGGTGCTTTAAACATTCCCTGTGAGACCAGTATTAGTTTCCGATACACCACTGCAGGTTCAATGTAATCCTTGGATCTTCAAATTGACGATGATACACAGAAATCGCATCGGATTTAAATACAAAAGTCACAATGCTGCCTTAAGTACAAGAATAGAGACTCTTCTTACAGTCGGTGCTTTGTGCATTCCCTGTGAGACCAGTATTAGTTTCCGCTACACTTCTGCAGGTTCAGTTTATTCCTTGGACGTTCACATTGACGATGAAACACAGAAATGGCATCGGAATTAAATACAAAAGGCACAATGCCGCCTTATTAAAAGAATAGAGACTCTTCTTACAGTCGGTGCTTTGAGCATTCCCTGTGAGACCAGTATTATTTTCCGATACACCACTGCAGGTTCAATGTATTCCTTGGACCTTCACATTGACGATGAAACACAGAAATCGCATCGGAATTAAATCCAAAACGCACAATGCCGGCATAAGTACAAGAATACAGACTCTACTTACAGTCGGTGCTTTGAGCATTCCCTGTGAGACCAGTATTAGTTTCCGATACACCACTGCAGGTTCAATGTATTCCTTGGACCTTCACATTGACGATGAAATACAGAAATCGCATCGGAATCAAATACAAAAGGCACAATGCCGCCTAAAGTACAAGAATAGAGACACTTCTTACAGTCGGTGCTTTGAGCATTCCCTGTGAGATCAGTAATAGTATCCGATACACCACTGCAGGTTCAATCTATTCCTTGGACATACACATTGACGATGAAACACTGAAATTACATAGGAAATAAATACAAAAGGAACAATGACGCCTTAAGTACAAGAATAGAGACTCTTCTTACCGTCGGTGCTTTGAGCATTCCCTGTAAGACCATTATTAGTTTCCGATACACCACTGAAGGTTGAATTAATTCCTTGGACATTCACAATGACGATGAAACACTGAAATTACATCGGAATTAAATACAAAAGGTACAATGCCGCCTTAAGTACAAGAATAGAGACTCTTCTTACCGTCGGTGCTTTGAGCATTCCCTGTGAGTCCAGTATTAGTTTCCGCTACACCTCTGCACGTTCAGTTTATTCCTTGGACCTACACATTGACGATGAAACACAGAAATGGCATCGGAATTAAATACAAAAGGCACAATGCGCCTTAAGTACAAGAATAGAGACTCTTCTTACAGTCGGTGCTTTGAGCATTCCCTGTGAAACCAGTATTAGTTTCCGCTACACCTCTGCAGGTTCATTTTATTCCTTGGACCTTCACGTTGACGATGAAACACGGAAATCGCATCGGAATTAAATACAAAAGGCACAATGCCGCCTTAAGTACAAGAATAGAGACTCTTCTTACAGTCGGTGCTTTGAGCATTCCCTGTGAGACCAGTATTAGTTTCCGCTACACCTCTGCAGTTTTAATTTATTCTTTGGATCTTCCCATTGACGATGAATCGCAGAAATCGCATCGGAATTAAATACAAAAGGCACAATGCGGCCTTAAGTACAAGAATAGAGACTCTTCTTACAGTCGGTGCTTTAAACATTCCCTGTGAGACTAGTATTAGTTTCCGATACAACAATGCAGGTTCAATGTATTCCTTGGACCTTCACATTGACGATGAAATACAGATATCGCATCGGAATCAAATACAAAATGCACAATGCCGCCTTAAGTACAAGAATAGAGACTCTTATTACAGTCGGTGCTTTGAGCATTCCCTGTGAGACCAGTAATAGTATCCGATACGCCACTGCAGGTTCAATCTATTCCTTGGACATACACATTGAGGATGAAACACAGAAATTACATCGGAATTAAATACAAAAGGAACAATGCCGCCTTAAGTACAAGAATAGAGACTCTTCTTACCGTCGGTGCTTTGAGCATTCCCTGTGAGACCAGTATTAGTTTCCGATACACCACTGGACGTTCAATGAATTCCTTGGACCTTCACATTGACGATGAAACACTGAAATTACATAGGAATTAAATACAAAAGGCACAATGCCGCCTTAAGTACAAGAATTGAGACACTTCTTACAGTCGGTGCTTTAAGCATTCCCTGTGAGAAGAGTTATAGTATCCGATACAACATTGCTGGTTCAATGTATTCCTTGGACCTTCACATTGACGATGAAACACAGAAATCGCATCGGAATTAATACAAAACGCACAATGCCGCCTTAAGTACAAGAATAGAGACTCCTCTTACAGTCGGAGCTTTGAGCATTCCCTGTGAGACCAGTAATAGTAACCGATACACCACTGCAGGTTCAATGTATTCCTTGGACTTTCACATTGACGATGAAACACAGAAATGGCATCGGAATTAAATACAAAAGGCACAATGCCGCCTCAAGTACTAGAATAGAGACTCTTCATACAGTCGGTGCTTTGCGAATTCCCTGTGAGACCAGTATTAGTTTCCGCTACACCCCTGCAGGTTCAGTTTATTCCTTGGACCTTCACATTGACGATGAAACACAAAAATGGCATCGGAATTAAATACAAAGGCACAATGCCGCCTTAAGTACAAGAATAGAGACTCTTCTTACAGTCGGTGCTTTCAGCAATCCCTGTGAGACCAGTAATAGTATCCGATACACCACTGCAGGTTCAATCTATTCCTTGGACATACACATTGACGATGAAACACAGAAATTACATCGCAATTAAATACAAAAGGAACAACGCCGCCTTAAGTACAAGAATAGAGACTCTTCTTACAGTCGGTGCTTTGAGCATTCCCTGTGAGACCAGTATTAGTTTCCGCTACACCTCTGCAAGTTCAGATTTTTCCTTGGACCATCACATTGACGATGAAACACAGAAATGGCATCGGAATTAAATACAAAAGGCACAATGCCGCCTTAAGTACAAGAATAGAGACTCTTCTTACAGTCGGTGCTTTGAACATTCCCTGTGAGACCAGTAATAGTATCCGATACACCACTGCAGGTTCAATGTATTCCTTGGACTTTCACGTTGATGATGAAAGACAGAGATCGCATCGGAATCAAATACAAAAGGCACAATGCCGCCTTAAGTACAAGAATAGAGAGTCTTCTTACAGTCGGTGCTTTGAGCATTCCCTGTGAGACCAGTAATAGTATCCGATACACCACTGCAGGTTCATTCTATTCCTTGGACATACCCATTGACGATGAAACACAGAAATTACATCGCAATTAAATACAAAAGGAACAATGCCGCCCTTAGTACAAGAATAGAGACTCTTCTTACCGTCGGTGCTTTGAGCATTCCCTGTGAGACCAGTATTAGTTTCCGCTACACCTCTGCAGTTGCAGTTTATTCCTTTGACCTTCACATTGACGATGAAACACAGAAATGGCATCGGAATTAAATACAAAAGACACAATGCCGCCTTAAGTACAAGAATAGAGACTCTTCTTACAGTCGGTGCTTTGAGAATTCCCTGTGAGACTAGTATTAGTTTCCGCTACACCCCTGCAGGTTCACTTTATTCCTTGGACCTTCACATTGACGATGAAACACAAAAATGGCATCGGAATTAAATACAAAAGGCACAATGCCGCCTTAAGTACAAGAATAGAGACTCTTCTTACAGTCGGTGCTTTGAGCATTCCCTGTGAGACCAGTAATAGTATCCGATACACCACTGCAGGTTCAATCCATTCCTTGGACATACACATTGACGATGAAACACAGAAATTACATCGGAATTAAATACAAAAGGAACAATGCCGCCTTAAGTACAAGAATAGAGACTCTTCATACCGTCGGTGCTTTGAGCATTCCGTGTGAGACCAGTATTAGTTTCCGATACACCACTGCAGGTTCAATCTATTCCTTTGACATACACATTGACGATGAAATACAGAAATTACATCGGAATTAAATACGAAAGGAACAATGCAGCCTTAAGTACAAGAATAGAGACTCTTCTTACCGTCGGTGCTTTGAGCATTCCCTGTGAGACCACTATTAGTTCCCGCTACACCTCTGCAAGTTCAGTTTATTCCTTTGACCTTCACATTGACGATGAAACACAGAAATGGCATCGGAATTAAATACAAAAGGCACAATCCCGACTTAAGTACAAGAATAGAGACTCTTCTTACCGTCGGTGCTTTGAGCATTCCCTGTGTGACCAGTATTAGTTTCCGCTACACCTCTGCAGTTGCAGTTTATTCCTTTGACCTTCACATTGACGATGAAACACAGAAATGGCATCGGAATTAAATACAAAAGGCACAATCCCGACTTAAGTACAAGAATAGAGACTCTTCTTACCGTCGGTGCTTTGAGCATTCCCTGTGTGACCAGTATTAGTTTCCGCTACACCTCTGCAGTTGCAGTTTATTCCTTTGACCTTCACATTGACGATGAAACACAGAAATGGCATCGGAATTAAATACAAAAGACACAATGCCGCCTTAAGTACAAGAATAGAGACTCTTCTTACAGTCGGTGCTTTGACCATTCCCTGTGAGACCAGTATTAGTTTCCGATACACCACTGGACGTTCAATGAATTCCTTGGACCTTCCCATTGACGATGAAACACTGAAATTACATAGGAATTAAATACAAAACTCACAATGCCGCCTTAAGTACAAGAATAGAGACACTTCTTACAGTCGGTGCTTTAAGCATTCCCTGTGAGAAGAGTTATAGTATCCGATACACCATTGCAGGTTCAATGTATTCCTTGGACCTTCACATTGACGATGAAACACAGAAATCGCATCGGAATTAATACAAAAGGCACAATGCCGCCTTAAGTACAAGAATAGAGACTCCTCTTACAGTCGGAGCTTTGAGCATTCCCTGTGAGACCAGTAATAGTAACCGATACACCACTGCAGGTTCAATGTATTCCTTGGACTTTCACATTGACGATGAAACACAGAAATGGCATCGGAATTAAATACAAAAGGCACAATGCCGCCTTAAGTACTAGAATAGAGACTCTTCATACAGTCGGTGCTTTGAGAATTCCCTGTGAGACCAGTATTAGTTTCCGCTACACCCCTGCAGGTTCAGTTTATTCCTTGGACCTTCACATTGACGATGAAACACAAAAATGGCATCGGAATTAAATACAAAGGCACAATGCCGCCTTAAGTACAAGAATAGAGACTCTTCTTACAGTCGGTGCTTTCAGCAATCCCTGTGAGACCAGTAATAGTATCCGACACACCACTGCAGGTTCAATCTATTCCTTGGACATACACATTGACGATGAAACACAGAAATTACATCGCAATTAAATACAAAAGGAACAACGCCGCCTTAAGTACAAGAATAGAGACTCTTCTTACAGTCGGTGCTTTGAGCATTCCCTGTGAGACCAGTATTAGTTTCCGCTACACCTCTGCAAGTTCAGATTTTTCCTTGGACCATCACATTGACGATGAAACACAGAAATGGCATCGGAATTAAATACAAAAGGCACAATGCCGCCTTAAGTACAAGAATAGAGACTCTTCTTTCAGTCGGTGCTTTGAACATTCCCTGTGAGACCAGTAATAGTATCCGATACACCACTGCAGGTTCAATGTATTCCTTGGACTTTCACGTTGATGATGAAAGTCAGAGATCGCATCGGAATCAAATACAAAAGGCACAATGCCGCCTTAAGTACAAGAATAGAGAGTCTTCTTACAGTCGGTGCTTTGAGCATTCCCTGTGAGACCAGTAATAGTATCCGATACACCACTGCAGGTTCATTCTATTCCTTGGACATACCCATTGACGATGAAACACAGAAATTACATCGCAATTAAATACAAAAGGAACAATGCCGCCCTTAGTACAAGAATAGAGACTCTTCTTACCGTCGGTGCTTTGAGCATTCCCTGTGTGACCAGTATTAGTTTCCGCTACACCTCTGCAGTTGCAGTGTATTCCTTTGACCTTCACATTGACGATGAAACACAGAAATGGCATCGGAATTAAATACAAAAGACACAATGCCGCCTTAAGTACAAGAATAGAGACTCTTCTTACCGTCGGTGCTTTGAGCATTCCCTGTGTGACCAGTATTAGTTTCCGCTACACCTCTGCAGTTGCAGTTTATTCCTTTGACCTTCACATTGACGATGAAACACAGAAATGGCATCGGAATTAAATACAAAAGACACAATGCCGCCTTAAGTACAAGAATAGAGACTCTTCTTGCAGTCGGTGCTTTGAGAATTCCCTGTGAGACTAGTATTAGTTTCCGCTACACCCCTGCAGGTTCACTTTATTCCTTGGACCTTCACATTGACGATGAAACACAAAAATGGCATCGGAATTAAATACAAAAGGCACAATGCCGCCTTAAGTACAAGAATAGAGACTCTTCTTACAGTCGGTGCTTTGAGCATTCCCTGTGAGACCAGTAATAGTATCCGATACACCACTGCAGGTTCAATCCATTCCTTGGACATACACATTGACGATGAAACACAGAAATTACATCGGAATTAAATACAAAATACACAATGCCGCCTTAAGTACAAGAATAGAGACTCTTCTTACCGTCGGTGCTTTGAGCATTCCCTGTGAGACCACTATTAGTTTCCGCTACACCTCTGCAGGTTCAGTTTATTCCTTTGACCTTCACATTGACGATGAAACACAGAAATGGCATCGGAATTAAATACAAAACGCACAATGCCGCCTTAAGCACAAGAATAGAGACTCTTATTACAGTCGGTGCTTTGAGCATTCCCTGTGAGACCAGTATTAGTTTCCGATACACCACTGCAGGTTCAATGTATTCCTTGGACCTTCAAATTGACGATGAAACACAGAAATGGCATCGGAATTAAATACAAAAGGCACAATCCCGACTTAAGTACAAGAATAGAGACTCTTCTTACCGTCGGTGCTTTGAGCATTCCCTGTGTGACCAGTATTAGTTTCCGCTACACCTCTGCAGATGCAGTTTATTCCTTTGACCTTCACATTGACGATGAAACACAGAAATGGCATCGGAATTAAATACAAAAGACACAATGCCGCCTTAAGTACAAGAATAGAGACTCTTCTTACAGTCGGTGCTTTGAGAATTCCCTGTGAGACTAGTATTAGTTTCCGCTACACCCCTGCAGGTTCACTTTATTCCTTGGACCTTCACATTGACGATGAAACACAAAAATGGCATCGGAATTAAATACAAAAGGCACAATGCCGCCTTAAGTACAAGAATAGAGACTCTTCTTACAGTCGGTGCTTTGAGCATTCCCTGTGAGACCAGTAATAGTATCCGATACACCACTGCAGGTTCAATCCATTCCTTGGACATACACATTGACGATGAAACACAGAAATTACATCGGAATTAAATACAAAAGGAACAATGCCGCCTTAAGTACAAGAATAGAGACTCTTCATACCGTCGGTGCTTTGAGCATTCCGTGTGAGACCAGTATTAGTTTCCGATACACCACTGCAGGTTCAATCTATTCCTTTGACATACACATTGACGATGAAATACAGAAATTACATCGGAATTAAATACGAAAGGAACAATGCAGCCTTAAGTACAAGAATAGAGACTCTTCTTACCGTCGGTGCTTTGAGCATTCCCTGTGAGACCACTATTAGTTTCCGCTACACCTCTGCAGGTTCAGTTTATTCCTTTGACCTTCACATTGACGATGAAACACAGAAATGGCATCGGAATTAAATACAAAACGCACAATGCCGCCTTAAGCACAAGAATAGAGACTCTTATTACAGTCGGTGCTTTGAGCATTCCCTGTGAGACCAGTATTAGTTTCCGATACACCACTGCAGGTTCAATGTATTCCTTGGACCTTCAAATTGACGATGAAACACAGAAATGGCATCGGAATTAAATCCAAAACGCACAATGCCGCCTTAAGTACAAGAATGAGACTCTTCTTACAGTCGGTGCTTTGAGCATTCCCTGTGAGACCAGTAATAGTATCCGATACACCACTTATAAAATAAATAAAATAAAATAAAATAAAATAAAATATTAATTATTTTTATCTGTCTGATTGGCTCTCCTATGAGTCGTCAGGTTTTGATTATTCGGTATCAGACGCTTGACAATGGCTTTTTCGTAAAGGCAATGTTACTCGTAGTTGACTGTGAAATAAAACTGAAATAATCGGACTTCGTAATTAAACCGTTTCCAAAGACTGCTGCGGTAGGTGCGGACTCATAATCTAAATCTCAATATTACAATAATTTGCCAGCCATGCCAAAACGTCGTACAGAGGTGATTGTCTACTAAACAAAAAATTACACAGTTAGTTAAATCAGATATATTCAATGAATAAGCCTACAGTTCATAATCCTACTTACTTTTATAAATATAAATTCTTTACAGAATCGAGTGCCTAGTATGGTTGCAACTCGCAGTAATTTTCTATATCATGAAATATGGCGGTGTGCCAGACAATAAACTAAAATACGTGCTTCTCGCACCACATCAACGAGAGCTCTTCCTTTTTTTTTTTTTTTTTTTTAATCAAACATACGACTAACGAAAATGTACTTTTGTTTTATCAGCGACACAGCGCTGCAGTTGTGTGCCATAGGCTTTATTTATTTGTCACTGATTATTTATTTAATTAATATCTCGCGTTTCCGAGGAAACTCACGCTCGGCATGCAAATGTGCCTTTATATTGCCCCCTGAATTGCGAGGCGAAAGGACACACCTGCAGGCGAGCAATTCACCTAAAGGCACAAGAAAATCTAAGTTATCTACAACTATTTACATGACTTACATTATACTGTATATTATACACAAAATTTGAATGACGCGCGTGCGCCGAAAAAGTTCTTATGTTGGCAAAACAGAGTGCGCGCATGCGCAGAAGCGTCTGTGTAACTACGGCACTGCCGTTATTTCGTAAATTTAGATCACGCGGCACAGTATTGCAGTTCATATTGTTCGTGTGCGCGCGCATTTCTTAGTCGTTGCACAAAGAAAATATTCCACCAAGATTACATATGAAGACTACATTCTATGACAGGTAACTTAGTTTTAAAATTACAATATTTGTTATAATACAATACAACTTTAGATTGTTGAATGTTCTTAGTTACATAGCATTGCAATGAAATGCTTCAAAGAAAAATGTCCGTATTTTTCAGGTGCGTTGACCTATACACATGGTGTCGTTATCACAGTTCATATTCATCTGCTGCACAATAATTTTTTACAGGTTAGTATCGTCGTGGTAAAGTTTTTTGATCACAGTAACATCGTTGTATAACAACGTGATTGATACATAAGCATGTCCATTTCCTATTTCCATTATAGTCGTTGTGATGCAGTTCGTTGTGACAAAAAGCATTGTTTATTACAGATCAGACGTGACCCGTCGAGTAATTAGTCCATATGCAGTTCGTTTTCGATATTCCGTGGAAGCTTGGTTGCAGAACCTCGGACGGCACATAGCTGGCGTCGATCCTTGGACAGTCCAGGTAAGCGTGTCCGTCACATTTCGAGAACATTTCATTCCCTGAAGTTCCAACCAAAATTCTTCCACCCGTCGTGTTGTTTTCTGGACAGGCACTTTGTGTCCATTTAATCCAGTTAACATCTTGAAGTTGGGTACTGTAGTAATGTCGCTAGACGATGCACGAATTATGCACTTCACATATTCAGTTTTTTTTTTTTAAATATAGCTCACCTAAATGTTCGTGGTTACTCATCGAAGAAATCGTTCATCGCGTTAACAAAGGTACGATGCATCATGAATGTCATTAACAGTTTCTTTCACATAGGTTTCTGCGTAGTTGCAGACTTAGTAATGTACGTTAATGTCCGTGAATAGTGGTTCACTACGCAATTTTTTTTTTTTTTTTTTTTTTTAAAAAGTTTTTCACATTTTGGCACTCGTTATCGTTCAAATTTTCACACAGTAACAGTTACATTATACATCAGTTTAAAAAAAACATAAGTAATAATACATACACACGTCACATATTTTCTTAGCATAAACATAATACAGTTGCACATAAACATGTTTACATCATCATTACATAGCTATAGGTTATTACATTGTGTCATATTTGATTACATGAATTGCAGATATTTACATCCTCTTTAGCGGTTTTGCTGGGATATTATCGATGTTTTTTTGTGATGTCATCTGAAATTAAGATAGGTTAGACACAACATTCATTACATCAGTAGGCAAGACCAGGCGTTTTCACTACTCAATAAATATTCAAAATAGTAAGAGAGAGAAAATGTTCGATTCCTCGCGTTTTGTGCGTGTGTGTAGTGTGTCTGTGTGGCCTTGACTACTGGTAGATGCTTTTCTTGCTGAGAGATGTGCGTCTAATCTATTTCTCGAAGTAAAAGATCGCTTCACAGATGACGTCTGTCGGTTCGTCAGGTGTCATAGCAAGTCAGTGGTACCTACAGTCACAAATGTTCCGTGAAAAATTTATATATCATTCACTGCTACGTAATCATAAATTTTACTTTAATATTCAGTCTTCTCGGTGGAACCGCGGCGTTGAAAGAAAAGTTCTTCTGTCTTCAACTGCGACTCTGGAACGCTGAAATGAAAATTTCTATACTACTTATTATCTGTGTTGTAGCAACAGAGTTTTTCGAGTTGCTTAGCAATATTTTGATGGGTATGACTTTTACATTATTCAGCATGAAATGCTCTAAGATCTCGGTGTGCGTATAGCCCAATAATTTTGTTAGTTCTACGATGTTGTAACAGATACGCACCAGGGTGCGGTATGTTAACAATTATATAAGGTCCTTCATATAGCAGACGCCACTTAGCGTTGCGTCGTTTGAGTGCAACAGATTTATGATGAGTACGAAGTAGTACAAGCATTCCTACCTCGAATTTTTGTTTTCTTTTTATTATGTTTCTGTGATGTTTGTTTCGTATCTGTGCGTGATGTGTCAGCGTAGTCAATACTTCTTTTATTTTCTGTTCAGGTGTGATTTCCTTGTCTGACAACTTAGGTAATGGTTCTATCCACTGATCGTTCTGTTTGCAATTGAACATGATCTCGTTAGGTGTGTAATTTGTATCGTAAATATTTAAGTTATTGTGTACGTCTTCGAAAAGACTTAGGTAGGACACCCAATTAGTATGTTTTGATGAAATATAGGTCCTCATGAATCGATTTAATTCTCGGAAAAGTCTCTCAGTCGCGTTACATTGTGGACTAAACCTCGAAATAAATATACTTTTAATGTTATTGTCCTTCAAGAAATTTCTCCATTTGTACCCAGAGTAGTATGCTGCATTATCTGACAGAATTGCTTTTGGTTTTCCCACGTGCGTCAGGTAATCACTTGAGAATCTTCGTATTATAGCATTTGCAGTGGCGGATTTTAAAGCATAAAGTTTTATGTGTTTAGAAAATATATCGTAAAAAGCTAAGATATATTTGACGCCTCCAGAGCTTGCTGGATGCGGTCCACTAATGTCAGTACACAGAATTTCCAGGGGTCTACCAGGTAAAATAGAATGTAAATCTGTTTTTGTGGATAAATTCTGAGGTTTTGATTTTTGACATATGACACATGTTTTTAGTTCCCTGTAAATTTTTCTTCTCATATTGCTAAAATAACAGTATGTACTGAGCTTTGCCAAACACTTTTTCGTCCCATAATGACCCCAAACTAAGTGTGTGTGCCAAATTAGATTACGTTCAGACTCTTTGGGAATGCATACACACCAGTTAGTAGCATTTGGATGTCGGCGGTAAAATAACACATCATTGTGTAACTTGTAATACTTAGTCAAAGGATGGTTGTGTTTTTCTACCAGTAATGTTATTATCTTATACCAGTGAGGATCAGATTTTTGTAATTCAGCCATGTTTCTGCACATATCAATATAATATTGGTGATACTGCTTGTCTTGCATTAAGAGAATCCTGTAGTCATTTATATTTTCTAAGTCACTGTTGGTATCATTCATACCTTGTGGAAGTCTAGACAAAGTGTCTGCAATGGTGTTGTCCTTACCTCTTATGTACTTAATTTCAAAAGAGTAGTTCTGAAGTGTAACTGCCCATCGTGATAGTCTAGGATGTACAAGTTTACAAGTTAACAAAAATGTCAGGGCCTGGTGATCGGTGTAAATTACCGTATGTTTTCCAAATAAATAATAATTGAATTTCTTGAATGCCCATACTATGGAAAGTGTTTCTAACTCAGTAGTGGAGTATGTACGCTCACATTCAGTTAGAGTGCGACTCGCAAACCCAATAATTCTTATCTGTTCCTCCTCTTTATTCTTTACAACTTGAAATAAGCAACAGCCCAAGCCAGTACGTAAAGCGTCACAAGTCATACAAAAATCTAAATTGAAATCTGGATGGCTCAAAATGTTAGCATTCACTAAAGCATGTTTAATTGTATTAAAGTCATTCTGGCACTGTTCCGACCAGATCCAAACTTGATTCCTTCTGAGTAGATTTAGCAGATGTTTACTGTTCAAAAGTGGTTGTGGCAAAAAACGTCTGAAAAATGAACATAGCCCAAGGAATGATTTTAACTGCTTTTTAGTTCGAGGGCTAGGAAAGTTTCTGATAGCATCTAATTTACTGGGATCCGGACGTATGCCCTGTGAATTAATGATATGTCCTAAATACTTTATCTCACTGCAACCAAATTTTGATTTTCTTAGGTTGGCTGTGACTCCAGCTTGTGCAAATTTTTCTAAAATTCTTTGAAGTGTGTCAACGTGTTCATTCCAGGATTGTGTAGCTATCAGTATATCATCTACATAGTGTGTGACTGTCTCAACTAAATCGTCGCCAAGCACGGTATCCAGGGCTGTAATGAATACCCCAGAGCTGACATTCAGTCCGAAGGGTAGAACACAAAACTGATAGGTTCGCCCCCCGAACATAAATGCAGTATATTTCCGAGAATCAGGAGTGATACCCACCTGCCAAAACGAATTAGCGAGATCTATTGTGGAAAAATATTTTGCATCTAGAAATTTCTGTAATTGCTCTTCTAAATTTTCAGGTTTTGTGTGAACCGGTAAAATTATTTCATTAATAGCTCGTGCGTCTAACACTAACCTAATGCCTCCATTTGATTTTTTGACAACAAGTAGAGGACTACAATAAGGTGAGGTGGATGGTTCAATGACCTTCCAGTCTAACATTTGTTTTAATTCTTGCCACACAGCAGGTCGTTGAGATAACGGTACGTTATATGTCTTATGGTAGAAGATGTTGTGAGGCTTAACTTCAATCTTGTACACATACGTGTTGATAACACCTAATCGTTTGGTAAAAACTTGTAAATATTTGGATAACACTTCCTGTAGTTTTATACGTTCATGTACACTGAGAGCTGTAGCTTCACTTATCTTATGATCAAGCAATGTTTTCAAGTCCATTAGCTCTCTGTCAGATGAGTGTGTTTGCATGTCTTGAATGTCTTTGTCAAGTACTAACTGTACCTTGTACCCTGTACAGTGTTTGTCATGCTTTAGAGTTCTCCTGTCCAAATCAATAATAATTACACTGCCTTTATCATTTAAAATACATTTACCTTTGGAGAAGTCTATAATGCAGTCCTTCTCGCTCATAATATCTATTCCTAATATGCAATTTGTCACAAGGTTTTGTACAACCAGGAATGGCCATTGTACGGTTCCATTACCTATTTTAACGTTTACAAAAACTTGCTTCGTAACCCTACATGACTTATTACCTAGTGCAGTAGTTATTTTACAGTTTTGGGCAGGAAACTCAGGCACAGGTTCCAATTCACACATCTTTTTATAAAAATTAAAAGATAAAACGCTCACAGCTGCACCTGTATCTAGGATAATAGTAGTTGGAATCCCACCTACTACACCAGTAGTGGATGCTAAAACAATTTCATTTGTGTTTAAACGACATTGTGTACTGTCTTGTAAAAGTTCATCTGATATATTGTTATTGTGGTTGTATCTTATAAATAAAACAGGTAGTTTTTGTTTAGAATTACTCGGCATATCATTATTCTGTTGTTCAAGTGTGGTGTCAAATAACTGATTAACATTGAAGCCGCCCCCCAAGGATTCTTCAGCCACGACCTGGGGCAAAGTAGTGACTGTTTCTAGTTTGTTGGATTATCATTTGTACTAGGTACTGACACAGATTGAGGTTGTGCATCAGGTGTCATTTCTATTATATTCACATTCGGATATTGCCTATTATGATCTCCAAACTTTTGCGGTTGTTGTTGCTGTTGCGCATTATAACTTACCTGTCGGTCGTAAGGTATGCTCCAATTTTGACCTGGTGGCTGCTGTGGTAAAGCAGAGTTTGAATGAAAGTACTGATCGTTACGAGTCCAACCTTGATGCTGTCTTGGCTCGTAGTTATTATTATTTCTATTTCTGTTTGTGTTTTTGTTATTACCTTTGTATCCGTTGTTACCGTTGCAGTTATTACCGCGGTGCCTTTTGTATGGATTGCCGCATGAAATGTTATTACTGTTGTAACTATTGTTCGTATTGGAATACGCGTGTTGATTTTGATTTCCGTACTGAGACGGCATGTGAGTTTGCTGTTTTTGTTGTACCGCGTATCCAACTGTGGGCGCGCCAGAATTGTGTTGGCAAGCCTGCATGTTTTGCATACCACTAGTGTAAACATTGTGGCTGCTGTTTTGCCGCGCGAAGCGCTGATCTTCAAGTAACATGTCAACCGAATCTAAAGCTGTTAAAAAATAATCTGAATCGTCATCCGGGATATGTAGAAGTTTTTCCTTAATGTTGAAAGGCAATTTGGCCTTCAACGCTCGGAGTATATCACGTGTTGCGACTGGTTCGTCTAAAAAATGTCCCATGTTCAAGTATTTTTCAAAATATCTGCGTAAGTTACCATTTTTACTGTTAAAAGTTTCAGGTTCTAAAATTTGTCTCCTGAGTCGCTCCTGGACGGATTGCGACCAGAATTTGTTCAGAAAGGCACGCTCAAACTCACTGTACGTGGTACATACGTCAGCTTGACTGTATGCCCAGACAGCTGCATCGCCTTGGATGTAACCGACAATATATGAAATCTTTTTCCGGTCACTCCAAGTGCGTGGAAATGCGTTACTAAAAGATTTAAGAAAAATCACCGGATGAATGGTTCGTTTCTCTGGGATAAAAGCCTGAAATTGCCTGTGTTTTATTAAGCTTTCTTCTTCCTTTGCATTATGATATGGATTTGTTCCACTGTAATTACTGCAATGCTCAGCTGGCGAGTAATTACGATAATGTTGCTGTGGTTTACCATGATAATAGCTTGTGTTTGTGGTTGCACGTCGTGGTATGTGTTGTAGTCGTGGTGTGTTTTGTTCTTGTGTGTTTGTGGTGTGCGGTATGTGTGCGTCATACTCGAATGTATATTGGTTTCTGAACTGTACATTTTGACTGATATTTTCGTTACATTCAGACTGTGGTTGATCGGTGAATTGTCTCATGGGTGCAGTGACGGATTGTACTGCGTCACTAATCAGCTGTTTGTTATTAGTGATGTATTCCGCTACGGAGTCGTGCACAATTGTTGGTAAATTTTCACGTATGCATCTATCAAAATGTTTGTCTTTGTTCTCTACCCAATCATGAAATTCTTTATTAATATTTTGAAAATGAGCTGTGGCATCAGATTGTAAGATGTCAGTCAGGTGTTGTTCAACATCGTCAAATTTATTCTGCACGTCAGTAATTCGTTTTTCAAGGTTGTCGTGTACTGAAGGATATGTTTGAATTTGTTCAGTAAGAGCTTCACACGTGACATTAAGGTTTTTTAATTGTTTCTGTAAAAGTGCTACGTCATTTGTAGTCTTTTCTTGTCTCGTATTAAGCTTGGAAAATTTCGTACTGAGTTCAGTCATCTGTTCGGTCAGTGTGGCGTCTATAAGTTCCACACGTTTACACAAAGTGTCATTACATGCCTTGATTGCTATGAGATCAGATTTAATTTCGTCATTTTGTGTCTTTAACTGTTCATTTTGTGTCTTTAAGGTTGCCATGTTTTCCGCGTTCTGCATCCTTAAGGTTGCCATATTTTCTGCGTTTTGTTTCATTAGCATTTGTAACATGTTGGCAATGTTTACTGTTTGCAAGGTCTCTGCCCCCGCCGCGTCATTAGACGTGACGTCATGTATTAACATGGGCTCTGACTGAGACTTTGAAATTTTTGTGGTGGACGGCCTATTGTCAAAATTTCCGTTGACACTTGCGTCAATATTTGATGTATCGTCACTACCGGTTGCTGTCGTAAAGTCATTTTCTAACATTTGTCTCTCGTCCGAGTCGGATTGCGTCTGAATAGTACGTCTTTGCTGTTCCATTTTTGCGTATTGTTTTCTAGTTATTACCATGCCACACGTGCTATATATTTCAAGAAATTAATGTTTGACACTGGTTTTAAAATAAAATGCAGTTGAGCATGAATCGGTCGTAGCAACAATGGCTGTCTGTTAATTTAAAAATATAAACTGAATTTGAGATTATTGGTAATGGCTGCTGGCCATGTTACATGATATCGTACAGAAGTCGGCCTTATTGTACACTCGTGTATTGGTATTGTTGCATACGTTATTGTTTAAGGAAAAATACTGAGAATGGAATTTATCACTGAAACTGTTATGCGGAAAAGAAACACTACAGAATTTTACTGAAAAGCTAATACACTGAATTATACGTCTGGTCAAGCCTGCTAATGCAAAGATGCTGCGTCTTACCTTATTTTGCTGGAAGCTTCTTTGCGTCTTCCCGCATAATTTTATAATTGGCAAATATCTTCTGATTTTTTTTATTTCTCATATAGTCAAGTCCAGGACCAGAAGGTTGATTTTTCACATGAAACAAAGAGAACAATGTAACAAATGACAAAATAACAAGTCCGACACGCAGTCGCCAATATAAAATAAATAAAATAAAATAAAATAAAATATTAATTATTTTTATCTGTCTGATTGGCTCTCCTATGAGTCGTCAGGTTTTGATTATTCGGTATCAGACGCTTGACAATGGCTTTTTCGTAAAGGCAATGTTACTCGTAGTTGACCGTGAAATAAAACTGAAATAATCGGACTTCGTAATTAAACCGTTTCCAAAGACTGCTGCGGTAGGTGCGGACTCATAATCTAAATCTCAATATTACAATAATTTGCCAGCCATGCCAAAACGTCGTACAGAGGTGATTGTCTACTAAACAAAAAATTACACAGTTAGTTAAATCAGATATATTCAATGAATAAGCCTACAGTTCATAATCCTACTTACTTTTACAAATATAAATTCTTTACAGAATCGAGTGCCTAGTATGGTTGCAACTCGCAGTAATTTTCTATATCATGAAATATGGCGGTGTGCCAGACAATAAACTAAAATACGTGCTTCTCGCACCACATCAACGAGAGCTCTTCCTTTTTTTTTTTTTTTTTTTTTTAATCATACATACGACTAACGAAAATGTACTTTTGTTTTATCAGCGACACAGCGCTGCAGTTGTGTGCCATAGGCTTTATTTATTTGTCACTGATTATTTATTTAATTAATATCTCGCGTTTCCGAGGAAACTCACGCTCGGCATGCAAATGTGCCTTTATACACTGCAGGTTCAATGTATTCCTTGGACACACACATTGACGATGAAACACAGAAATTACATCGGAATTAAATACAAAAGGAACAACGCCGCCTTAAGTACAAGAATAGAGACTCTTCTTACAGTCGGTGGTTTGAGCATTCCCTGTGAGACCAGTATTAGTTTCCGCTACACCTCTGCAGGTTCGGTTTATACCTTGGACCTTCACATTGACGATGAAACACAGAAATGGCATCGGAATTAAATCCAAAGGGCACAATGCCGCCATTGGTACAAGAATAGAGACTCTTCTTACAGTCGGTGCTTTGAGCATTCCCTGTGAGACCAGTAATAGTATCCGATACATCACTGCAGGTTCAATCTATTCCTTGGACATACACATTGACGACGAAACACAGAGATTACATCGGAATTAAATACAAAAGGAACAATGCCGCCATAAGTACAAGAATAAAAACCATTCTTACCGTCGGTGCTTTGAGAATTCCCTGTGAGACCAGTATTAGTTTCCGATACACCACTGGAGGTTCAATGAATTCCTTGGACCTTCACATTGACGATGAAACACAGAAATGGCATCGGAATTAAATACAAAAGGCACAATGCCGCCTTAAGTACAAGAAAGAGACTCTTCTTACAGTCGGTGCTGTGAGCATTCCCTGTGAGACCAGTAATAGTATCCGATTCACCACTGCAGGTTCAATCTATTCCTTGGACATGCACATTGTCGATGAAACACAGAAATTACATCGGAATTAAATACAAAAGGAACAATGCCGCCTTAAGTACAAGAATTGAGACTCTTCTTACCGTCGGTGCTTTGAGCATTCCCTGTGAGACCAGTATTAGTTTCCGATACACCACTGGAGGTTCAATGAATTAATTGGAGCTTCACATTGACGATGAAACACTGAAATTACATCGGAATTAAATACAAAAGACACAATGCCGACTTAAGTACAAGAATAGAGACACTTCTTACAGTCGGTGCTTTAAGCATTCCCTGTGAGACCAGTAATAGTATCCGATACACCACTGCAGGTTCAATGTATTCCTTGGACCTTCACATTGACGATGAAACACAGAAATCGCATCGGAATTATATACAAAAGGCACAATGCCGCCTTAAGTACAAGAATAGAGACTCTTCTTACAGTCGGTGGTTAGAGCTTTCCCTGTGAGACCAGTAATAGTATCCGATACACCACTGCAGGTTCATTCTATTCCTTTGACATACACATTGACGATGAAACACAGAAATTACATCGGAATTAAATACAAAAGGAACAATGCCGCCTTAAGTACAAGAATAGAGACTCTTCTTACCGTTGGTGCTTCGAGCATTCCCTGTGAGACCAGTATTAGTTTCCGATACACCACTGGAGGTTCAATGAATTCCTTGGACATTCACATTGACGATGAAACACTGAAATTACATCGGAATTAAATACAAACGGCACAATGCCGCCTTAAGTACAAGAATAGAGACTCTTCTTACAGTCGGTGCTTTGAGCATTCCCTGTGAGACCAGTAATAGTATTCGATACACCACTGCAGGTTCAATCTATTCCTTCGACATACACATTGACGATGAAACACAGAAATTACATCGGAATTAAATACAAAAGGAACAATGCCGCCTTAAGTACAAGAATAGAGACTCTTCTTACCGTCGGTGCTTTGAGCATTCCCTGTGAGACCAGTATTAGTTTCCGATACACCACTGCAAATTCAATGTATTCCTTGGACCTTCACATTGACGATGAAACACTGAAATTACATCGGAATTAAATACAAAAGGCAGAATGCCACCTTAAGTACAAGAATAGAGACTCTTCTTACCGTCGGTGCTTTGAGCATTCCCTGTGAGACCAGTATTAGTTTCCGATACACCACTGCAGGTTCAATGTATTCCCTGGACCTTCACATTGACGATGAAACACAGAAATGGCATCGGAGATAAATACAAAAGGCACAATGCCGCCTTAAGTACAAGAGTAGAGACTCTGCTTACAGTCGGTGCTTTGAGCATTCCCTGTGAGACCACTATTAGTTTCCGCTACACCTCTGCAGGTTCAGTTTATTCCTTTGACCTTCACATTGACGATGAAACACAGAAATGGCATCGGAATTAAATACAAAACGCACAATGCCGCCTTAAGTACAACAATAGAGACTCTTATTTCAGTCGGTGCTTTGAGCATTCCCTGTGAGACCAGTATTAGTTTCCGATACACCACTGCAGGTTCAATGTATTCCTTGGACCTTCAAATTGACGATGAAACACAGAAATGGCATCGGAATTAAATCCAAAACGCACAATGCCGCCTTAAGTACAAGAATAGAGACTCTTCTTACAGTCGGTGCTTTGAGCATTCCCTGTGAGACCACTATTAGTTTCCGCTACACCTCTGCAGGTTCAGTTTTTTCCTTTGACCTTCACATTGACGATGAAACACAGAAATGGCATCGGAATTAAATACAAAACGCACAATGCCGCCTTAAGTACAAGAATAGAGACTCTTATTACAGTCGGTGCTTTGAGCATTCCCTGTGAGACCAGTATTAGTTTCCGATACACCACTGCAGGCTCAATGTATTCCTTGGACCTTCACATTGACGATGAAAAACCGAAATCGCATCGGAATCAAATACAAAAGGCACAATGCCGCCTAAAGTACAAGAATAGAGACTCTTCTTACGGTCGGTGCTTTGAGCATTCCCTGTGTGATCAGTAATAGTATCCGATACACCACTGCAGGTTCAATCTATTCCTTGGACATACACATTGACGATGAAACACTGAAATTACATAGGAATTAAATACAAATGGAACAATGCCGCCTTAAGTACAAGAATAGTGACTCTTCTTACCGTCGGTGCTTGGAGCATTCCCTGTAAGACCATTATTAGTTTCCGATACACCACTGAAGGTTCAATTAATTCCTTGGACATTCACAATGACGATGAAACACTGAAATTACGTCGGAATTAAATACAAAAGGTACAATGCCGCCTTAAGTACAAGAATAGAGACTCTTCTTACCGTCGGTGCTTTGAGCATTCACTGTGAGACCAGTATTAGTTTCCGCTACACCTCTGCACGTTCAGTTTATTCCTTGGACCTACACATTGACGATGAAACACAGAAATGGCATCGGAATTAAATACAAAAGGCACAATGCCGCCGTAAGTACAAGATAGAGACTCTTCTTACAGTCGGTGCTTTGAGCATTCCCTGTGAGACCAGTATTAGTTTCCGCTACACCTCTGCAGTTTTAAATTATTCCTTGGACCTTCACATTGGCGATGAAACGCAGAATCGCATCGAAATTAAATACAAAAGGCACAATGCGGCCTTAAGTACAAGAATAGAGACTCTTCTTACTGTCGGTGCTTTAAACATTCCCTGTGAGACCAGTATTAGTTTCCGATACAACGTTGCAGGTTCAATGTATTCCTTGGACCTTCACATTGACGATGAAGTAAAGAAATCGCATCGGAATCAAATACAAAATGCACAATGCCGCCTTAAGTACAAGAATAGGGACTCTTATTACAGTCGGTGCTTTGAGCATTCCCTGTGAGACCAGTAATAGTATCCGATACACCACTGCACGTTCAATCTATTCCTTGGACATACACATTGTCGATGAAACACTGAAATTACATCGGAGTTAAATACAAAAGGAACAATGCCGCCTTAAGTACAAGAATAGAGACTCTTATTACAGTCGGTGCTTTGAGCATTCCCTGTGAGACGAGTATTAGTTTCCGATACACCACTGCCGGTTCAATGTATTCCTTGGACTATCACATTGACGATGAAACACAGAAATGGCGTCGGAATTAAATCCAAAACGCACAATGCCGCCTTAAGTACAAGAATGAGACTCTTCTTACCGTCGGTGCTTTGAGCATTCCCTGTGAGCCCAGTATTAGTTTCCGCTACACCTCTGCGGGTTCAGTTTTTTCCTTGGACCTTCACGTTGACGATGAAACACAGAAATCGCATCGGAATTAAATACAAAAGGCACAATGCCGCCTTAAGTACAAGAATAGAGACACTTCTTACAGTCGGTGGTTAGAGCATTCCCTGTCAGACCAGTAATAGTATCCGATACACCACTGCAGGTTCATTCTATTCCTTGGACACACACATTGACGATGAAACACAGAAATTACATCGGAATTAAATACAAACGGCACAATGCCGCCTTAAGTACAAGAATAGAGACTCTTCTTACCGTCGGTGCTTTGAGCATTCATTGTGAGACCAGTATTAGTTTCCGATACACCACTGCAGGTTCAATTTATTCCTTGGACCTTCACATAGACGATGAAACACTGAAATTACATCGGAATTAAATACAAAAGGCACAATGCCGCCTTAAGTACAAGAATAGAGTCTCTTCTTACCGTCGGTGCTTTGAGCATTCCCTGTGAGACCAGTATTAGTTTCCGATAGACCACTGGAGGTTCAATGAATTCCTTGGACCTTCACATTGACGATGAAACACTTAAATTACATCGGAATTAAATACAAAAGGCACAATGCCGCCTTAAGTACAAGATAGAGACTCTTTTTACAGTCGGTGCTGTGAGCATTCCCTGTGAGACCAGTAATAGTATCCGATACACCACTGCAGGTTCAATCTATTCCTTGGACATACACATAGACAATGAAACACAGAAATTACATCGGAATTAAATACAAAAGGAACAATGCCGCCTTAAGTACAAGAATAGAGACTCTTCTTACCGTCGGTGCTTTGAGCATTCCCTGTGAGCCCAGTATTAGTTTCCGCTACACCTCTGCGGGTTCAGTTTATTCCTTGGACCTTCACGTTGACGATGAAACACAGAAATCGCATCGGAATTAAATACAAAAGGCACAATGCCGCCTTAAGTACAAGAATAGAGACACTTCTTACAGTCGGTGGTTAGAGCATTCCCTGTCAGACCAGTAATAGTATCCGATACACCACTGCAGGTTCATTCTATTCCTTGGACATACACATTGACGATGAAACACAGAAATTACATCGGAATTAAATACAAACGGCACAATGCCGCCTTAAGTACAAGAATAGAGACTCTTCTTACCGTCGGTGCTTTGAGCATTCATTGTGAGACCAGTATTAGTTTCCGATACACCACTGCAGGTTCAATGTATTCCTTGGACCTTCACATTGACGATGAAACACTGAAATTACATCGGAATTAAATACAAAAGGCACAATGCCGCCTTAAGTACAAGAATAGAGTCTCTTCTTACCGTCGGTGCTTTGAGCATTCCCTGTGAGACCAGTATTAGTTTCCGATAGACCACTGGAGGTTCAATGAATTCCTTGGACCTTCACATTGACGATGAAACACTTAAATTACATCGGAAGTAAATACAAAAGGCACAATGCCGCCTTAAGTACAAGAAAGAGACTCTTCTTACAGTCGGTGCTGTGAGCATTCCCTGTGAGACCAGTAATAGTATCCGATACACCACTGCAGGTTCAATCTATTCCTTGGACATACACATAGACAATGAAACACAGAAATTACATCGGAATTAAATACAAAAGGAACAATGCCGCCTTAAGTACAAGAATAGAGACTCTTCTTACAGTCGGTGCTTTGAGCATTCCCTGTGAGACCAGTATTAGTTTCCGATACACCACTGGAGGTTCAATGAATTCCTTGGACCTTCACATTGACGATGAAACACTGAAATTACATCGGAATTAAATAGAAAAGGCACAATGCCGCCTTAAGTACAAGAATAGAGACACTTCTTACAGTCGGTGCTTTAAGCATTCCCCGTGAGACCAGTAATAGTATCCGATACACCACTGCAGGTTCAATGTATTCCTTGGACCTTCACATTGACGATGAAACACAGAAATCTCATCGGAATTAAATACAAAAGGCACAATGCCGCCTTAACTACAAGAATAGAGACTCTTCTTACAGTCGGTGCTTCGAGCATTCCCTGTGAGACGAGTATTAGTTTCCGATACACCACTGCCGGTTCAATGTATTCCTTGGACCTTCACATTGACGATGAAACACAGAAATGGCGTCGGATTTAAATCCAAAACGCACAATGCCGCCTTAAGTACAAGAATAGAGACTCTTCTTACCGTCGGTGCTTTGAGCATTCCCTGTGAGACCAGTATTAGTTTCCGATACACCACTGCAGGTTCAATGTATTCCTTGGATCTTCACATTGACGATGAAACACTGAAATTACATCGGAATTAAATACAAAATGCACAATGCCGCCTTAAGTACAAGAATAGAGACTCTTCTTACCGTCGGTGCTTTGAGCATTCCCTGTGAGACCAGTATTAGTTTCCGATACACCACTGGAGGTTCAATGAATTCCTTGGACATTCACATTGACGATGAAACACTGAAATTACATCGGAAATAAATACAAACGGCACAATGCCGCCATAAGTACAAGAATAGAGACTCTTCTTACAGTCGGTGCTTTGAGCATTCCCTGTGAGACCAGTAATAGTATTCGATACACCACTGCAGGTTCAATCTATTCCTTGGACATACACATTGACGATGAAACACAGAAATTACATCGGAATTAAATACAAAAGGAACAATGCTGCCTTAAGTACAAGACTAGAGACTCTTCTTACCGTCGGTGCTTTGAGCATTCCCTGTGAGACCAGTATTAGTTTCCGATACACCACTGCAGGTTCAATGTATTCCCTGGACATTCACATTGACGATGAAACACAGAAATGGCATCGGAAGTAAATACAAAAGGCACAATGCCCCCATAAGTACAAGAATAGAGACTCTTCTTACAGTCGGTGCTTTGAGCATTCCCTGTGAGACCAGTAATAGTTTCCGCTACACCTCTGCTGGTTCAATGTATCCCTTGTTCCTGCCCATTGACTATGTAACGCAGAAATCGCATCGGAATTAAATACAAAAGGCACAATGCCGCCCTAAGTACAAGAATAGAGACTCTTCATACAGTCGGTGCTTTAAACATTCCCTGCGAGACCAGTATTAGTTTCCGATACACCACCGCAGGTTCAATGTATTCCTTTGACCTTCACATTGACGATGAAACACAGAAATCGCATCGGAATTAAATACAAAAGGCACAATGCCGCCTTAAGTACAAGAATAGAGACTCTTCTTACAGTCGGTGCTTTGAGCTTTCCCTGTGAGACCAGTATTATTTTCCGATACACCACTGCAGGTTCAATGTATTCCTTGGACCTTCACATTGACGATGAAACACAGAAATCGCATCGGAATTAAATCCAAAACGCACAATGCCGGCATAAGTACAAGAATACAGACTCTACTTACAGTCGGTGCTTTGAGCAATCCCTGTGAGACCAGTATTAGTTTCCGATACACCACTGCAGGTTAAATGTATTCCTTGGACCATCACATTGACGATGAAATACAGAAATCGCATCGGAATCAAATACAAAAGGCACAATGCCGCCTAAAGTACAAGAATAGAGACTCTTCTTACAGTCGGTGCTTTGAGCATTCCCTGTGAGATCAGTAATAGTATCCGATACACCACTGCAGGTTCAATCTATTCCTTGGACATACACATTGACGATGAAACACTGAAATTACATAGGAATTAAATACAAATGGAACAATGCCGCCTTAAGTACAAGAATAGAGACTCTTCTTACAGTCGGTGCTTTGAGCATTCCCTGTGGGACCAGTAGTAGCTTCTGCTACACCTATGCAGGTTCAGTTTATTCCTTGGACCTTCACATTGGCGATGAAACACAGAAATGGCATCGGAATTAAATACAAAAGGCACAATGCCGCCTTAAGTACAAGAATAGAGACTCTTCTTACAGTCGGAGCTTTGAGCATTCCCTGTGAGACCAGTATTAGTTTCCGATACACCACTGCAGGTTCAATGTATTCCCTGGACCTTCACATTGACGATGAAACACAGAAATGGCATCGGAAGTAAATACAAAAGGCACAATGCCCCCATAAGTACAAGAATAGAGACTCTTCGTACAATCGGTGCTTTGAGCTTTCCCTGTGAGACCAGTAATAGTTTCCGCTACACCTCTGCTGGTTCAATGTATTCCTTGGTCCTGCCCATTGACTATGTAACGCAGAAATCGCATCGTAATTAAATGCAAAAGGCACAATGCCGCCCTAAGTACAAGAATAGAGACTCTTCTTCAGTCGGTGCTTTAAACATTCCCTGTGAGACCAGTATTAGTTTCCGATACACCACTGCAGGTTCAATGTATTCCTTGGATCTTCAAATTGACGATCATACACAGAAATCGGATAAGAATGAAATACAAAAGGCACAATGCCGTCTTAAGTACAAGAATAGAGACTCTTCTTACAGTCGGTGCTTTGAGCATTCCCTGTGAAACCAGTATTAGTTTCCGATACACCACCGCAGGTTCAATGTATTCCTTGGACCTTCACATTGACGATGAAACGTAGAAATCGCAACGGAATTAAATACAAAAGGCACAATGCCGCCTTAAATACAAGAATAGAGACTCTTCTTACAGTCGGTGTTTTGAGCATTCCCTGTGAGACCAGTATTAGTTTCCGCTACACCTCTGCATGTTCAGTTTATTCCTTGGACCTTCACATTGACGGTGAAACACAGAAATGGCATCGGAATTAAATACAAAAGGCACAATGCCGCCTTAAGTACAAGAATAGAGACTCTTCTTACAGTCGGAGCTTTGAGCATTCCCTGTGAGACCAGTATTAGTTTCCGCTACACTTCTGCAGTTTTAATTTATTCCTTGGACTTTCACATTGACGATGAAACGCAGAAATCGCATCGGAATTAAATACAAAAGGCACAATGCCGCCTTAAGTACAAGAATAGAGACTCTTTCTACAGTCGGTGCTTTAAACATTCACTGTGAGACCAGTATTAGTTTCCGATACGCCACTGCAGGTTCAATGTATTCCTTGGACGTTCAAATTGACTATGATACACAGAAATCGCATAGGAATTAAATACAAAAGGCACAATGCCGCCTTAAGTACAAGAATAGAGACTCTTCTTACAGTCGGTGCTTTGAGCATTCCCTGTGAGACCAGTATTAGTGTCCGCTACACCTCTGCAGGTTTAGTTAATTCCTTGGACCTTCACATTGACGATGAAACATAGAAATGGCATCGCAATTAAATACAAATGGCACAATGCCACCTTAAGTACAAGAATAGAGACTCTTCTTACAGTCGATGCTTTGAGCATTCCCTGTGAGACCAGTATTAGTTTCCGATACACCACTGCAGGTTCAATGTATTCCTTGGACCTTCACATTGACGATGAAACACAGAAATCGCATCGGAATTAAATCCAAAACGCACAATGCCGCCTTAAGTACAAGAATACAGACTCTACTTACAGTCGGTGCTTTGAGCATTCCCTGTGAGACCAGTATTAGTTTCCGATACAACACTGCAGGTTCAATGTATTCCTTGGACCTTCACATTGACGATGAAATACAGAAATCGCATCGGAATCAAATACAAAAGGCACAATGCCGCCTTAAGTACAAGAATAGAGACTCTTCTTACAGTTGGTGCTTTGAGCATTTCCTGTGAGACCAGTAATAGTTTCCGCTACACCTCTGCAGGTTCAGTTTATTCTTTGGACCTTCACATTGACGGTGAAACACAGAAATGGCATCGGACTTAAATACAAAAGGCACAATGCGCCTTAAGTACAAGAATATAGACCCTTCTTACAGTCGGTGCTTTGAGCATTCCCTGTGAGACCAGTATTATTTTCCGATACACCACTGCAGGTTCAATGTATTCCTTGGACCTTCACATTGACGATGAAACACAGAAATCGCATCGGAATTAAATCCAAAACGCACAATGCCGGCATAAGTACAAGAATACAGACTCTACTTACAGTCGGTGCTTTGAGCATTCCCTGTGAGACCAGTATTAGTTTCCGATACACCACTGCAGGTTCAATGTATTCCTTGGACCTTCACATTGACGATGAAATACAGAAATCGCATCGGAATCGAATACAAAAGGCACAATGCCGCCTAAAGTACAAGAATAGAGACTCTTCTTACAGTCGGTGCTTTGAGCATTCCCTGTGAGATAAGTAATAGTATCCGATACACCACTGCAGGTTCAATCTATTCCTTGGACATACACATTGACGATGAAACACTGAAATTACATAGGAATTAAATACAAAAGGAACAATGCCGCCTTAAGTACAAGAATAGTGACTCTTCTTACCGTCGGTGCTTCGAGCATTCCCTGTGAGACCAGTATTAGTTTCCACTACACCTCTGCACGTTCAGTTTATTCCTTGGACCTACACATTGACGATGAAACACAGAAATGGCATCGGAATTAAATACAAAAGGCACAATGCGCCTTAAGTACAAGAATAGAGAGTCTTCTTACAGTCGGTGCTTTGAGCATTCCCTGTGAGACCAGTATTAGTTTCCGCTACACCTCTGCAGGTTCAGTTTATTCCTTGGACCTTCACATTGACGATGAAATACAGAAATCGCATCGGAATCAAATACAAAAGGCACAATGCCGCCTTAAGTACAAGAATAGAGACACTTCTTACAGTCGGTGGTTAGAGCATTCCCTGTCAGACCAGTAATAGTATCCGATACACCACTGCAGGTTCATTCTATTCCTTGGACATACACATTGACGATGAAACACAGAAATTACATCGGAATTAAATACAAACGGCACAATGCCGCCTTAAGTACAAGAATAGAGACTCTTCTTACCGTCGGTGCTTTGAGCATTCATTGTGAGACCAGTATTAGTTTCCGATACACCACTGCAGGTTCAATGTATTCCTTGGACCTTCACATTGACGATGAAACACTGAAATTACATCGGAATTAAATACAAAAGGCACAATGCCGCCTTAAGTACAAGAATAGAGTCTCTTCTTACCGTCGGTGCTTTGAGCATTCCCTGTGAGACCAGTATTAGTTTCCGATAGACCACTGGAGGTTCAATGAATTCCTTGGACCTTCACATTGACGATGAAACACTTAAATTACATCGGAAGTAAATACAAAAGGCACAATGCCGCCTTAAGTACAAGAAAGAGACTCTTCTTACAGTCGGTGCTGTGAGCATTCCCTGTGAGACCAGTAATAGTATCCGATACACCACTGCAGGTTCAATCTATTCCTTGGACATACACATAGACAATGAAACACAGAAATTACATCGGAATTAAATACAAAAGGAACAATGCCGCCTTAAGTACAAGAATAGAGACTCTTCTTACAGTCGGTGCTTTGAGCATTCCCTGTGAGACCAGTATTAGTTTCCGATACACCACTGGAGGTTCAATGAATTCCTTGGACCTTCACATTGACGATGAAACACTGAAATTACATCGGAATTAAATACAAAAGGCACAATGCCGCCTTAAGTACAAGAATAGAGACACTTCTTACAGTCGGTGCTTTAAGCATTCCCCGTGAGACCAGTAATAGTATCCGATACACCACTGCAGGTTCAATGTATTCCTTGGACCTTCACATTGACGATGAAACACAGAAATCTCATCGGAATTAAATACAAAAGGCACAATGCCGCCTTAACTACAAGAATAGAGACTCTTCTTACAGTCGGTGCTTCGAGCATTCCCTGTGAGACGAGTATTAGTTTCCGATACACCACTGCCGGTTCAATGTATTCCTTGGACCTTCACATTGACGATGAAACACAGAAATGGCGTCGGATTTAAATCCAAAACGCACAATGCCGCCTTAAGTACAAGAATAGAGACTCTTCTTACCGTCGGTGCTTTGAGCATTCCCTGTGAGACCAGTATTAGTTTCCGATACACCACTGCAGGTTCAATGTATTCCTTGGATCTTCACATTGACGATGAAACACTGAAATTACATCGGAATTAAATACAAAATGCACAATGCCGCCTTAAGTACAAGAATAGAGACTCTTCTTACCGTCGGTGCTTTGAGCATTCCCTGTGAGACCAGTATTAGTTTCCGATACACCACTGGAGGTTCAATGAATTCCTTGGACATTCACATTGACGATGAAACACTGAAATTACATCGGAATTAAATACAAACGGCACAATGCCGCCATAAGTACAAGAATAAAGACTCTTCTTACAGTCGGTGCTTTGAGCATTCCCTGTGAGACCAGTAATAGTATTCGATACACCACTGCAGGTTCAATCTATTCCTTGGACATACACATTGACGATGAAACACAGAAATTACATCGGAATTAAATACAAAAGGAACAATGCTGCCTTAAGTACAAGACTAGAGACTCTTCTTACCGTCGGTGCTTTGAGCATTCCCTGTGAGACCAGTATTAGTTTCCGATACACCACTGCAGGTTCAATGTATTCCCTGGACATTCACATTGACGATGAAACACAGAAATGGCATCGGAAGTAAATACAAAAGGCACAATGCCCCCATAAGTACAAGAATAGAGACTCTTCTTACAGTCGGTGCTTTGAGCATTCCCTGTGAGACCAGTAATAGTTTCCGCTACACCTCTGCTGGTTCAATGTATCCCTTGTTCCTGCCCATTGACTATGTAACGCAGAAATCGCATCGGAATTAAATACAAAAGGCACAATGCCGCCCTAAGTACAAGAATAGAGACTCTTCATACAGTCGGTGCTTTAAACATTCCCTGCGAGACCAGTATTAGTTTCCGATACACCACCGCAGGTTCAATGTATTCCTTTGACCTTCACATTGACGATGAAACACAGAAATCGCATCGGAATTAAATACAAAAGGCACAATGCCGCCTTAAGTACAAGAATAGAGACTCTTCTTACAGTCGGTGCTTTGAGCTTTCCCTGTGAGACCAGTATTATTTTCCGATACACCACTGCAGGTTCAATGTATTCCTTGGACCTTCACATTGACGATGAAACACAGAAATCGCATCGGAATTAAATCCAAAACGCACAATGCCGGCATAAGTACAAGAATACAGACTCTACTTACAGTCGGTGCTTTGAGCAATCCCTGTGAGACCAGTATTAGTTTCCGATACACCACTGCAGGTTAAATGTATTCCTTGGACCATCACATTGACGATGAAATACAGAAATCGCATCGGAATCAAATACAAAAGGCACAATGCCGCCTAAAGTACAAGAATAGAGACTCTTCTTACAGTCGGTGCTTTGAGCATTCCCTGTGAGATCAGTAATAGTATCCGATACACCACTGCAGGTTCAATCTATTCCTTGGACATACACATTGACGATGAAACACTGAAATTACATAGGAATTAAATACAAATGGAACAATGCCGCCTTAAGTACAAGAATAGAGACTCTTCTTACAGTCGGTGCTTTGAGCATTCCCTGTGAGACCAGTAGTAGCTTCTGCTACACCTATGCAGGTTCAGTTTATTCCTTGGACCTTCACATTGGCGATGAAACACAGAAATGGCATCGGAATTAAATACAAAAGGCACAATGCCGCCTTAAGTACAAGAATAGAGACTCTTCTTACAGTCGGAGCTTTGAGCATTCCCTGTGAGACCAGTATTAGTTTCCGATACACCACTGCAGGTTCAATGTATTCCCTGGACCTTCACATTGACGATGAAACACAGAAATGGCATCGGAAGTAAATACAAAAGGCACAATGCCCCCATAAGTACAAGAATAGAGACTCTTCGTACAATCGGTGCTTTGAGCATTCCCTGTGAGACCAGTAATAGTTTCCGCTACACCTCTGCTGGTTCAATGTATTCCTTGGTCCTGCCCATTGACTATGTAACGCAGAAATCGCATCGGAATTAAATGCAAAAGGCACAATGCCGCCCTAAGTACAAGAATAGAGACTCTTCTTCAGTCGGTGCTTTAAACATTCCCTGTGAGACTAGTATTAGTTTCCGATACACCACTGCAGGTTCAATGTATTCCTTGGATCTTCAAATTGACGATCATACACAGAAATCGGATAGGAATGAAATACAAAAGGCACAATGCCGTCTTAAGTACAAGAATAGAGACTCTTCTTACAGTCGGTGCTTTGAGCATTCCCTGTGAAACCAGTATTAGTTTCCGATACACCACCGCAGGTTCAATGTATTCCTTGGACCTTCACATTGACGATGAAACGTAGAAATCGCAACGGAATTAAATACAAAAGGCACAATGCCGCCTTAAATACAAGAATAGAGACTCTTCTTACAGTCGGTGTTTTGAGCATTCCCTGTGAGACCAGTATTAGTTTCCGCTACACCTCTGCATGTTCAGTTTATTCCTTGGACCTTCACATTGACGGTGAAACACAGAAATGGCATCGGAATTAAATACAAAAGGCACAATGCCGCCTTAAGTACAAGAATAGAGACTCTTCTTACAGTCGGAGCTTTGAGCATTCCCTGTGAGACCAGTATTAGTTTCCGCTACACTTCTGCAGTTTTAATTTATTCCTTGGACTTTCACATTGACGATGAAACGCAGAAATCGCATCGGAATTAAATACAAAAGGCACAATGCCGCCTTAAGTACAAGAATAGAGACTCTTTCTACAGTCGGTGCTTTAAACATTCACTGTGAGACCAGTATTAGTTTCCGATACGCCACTGCAGGTTCAATGTATTCCTTGGACGTTCAAATTGACTATGATACACAGAAATCGCATAGGAATTAAATACAAAAGGCACAATGCCGCCTTAAGTACAAGAATAGAGACTCTTCTTACAGTCGGTGCTTTGAGCATTCCCTGTGAGACCAGTATTAGTGTCCGCTACACCTCTGCAGGTTTAGTTAATTCCTTGGACCTTCACATTGACGATGAAACATAGAAATGGCATCGCAATTAAATACAAATGGCACAATGCCACCTTAAGTACAAGAATAGAGACTCTTCTTACAGTCGATGCTTTGAGCATTCCCTGTGAGACCAGTATTAGTTTCCGATACACCACTGCAGGTTCAATGTATTCCTTGGACCTTCACATTGACGATGAAACACAGAAATCGCATCGGAATTAAATCCAAAACGCACAATGCCGCCTTAAGTACAAGAATACAGACTCTACTTACAGTCGGTGCTTTGAGCATTCCCTGTGAGACCAGTATTAGTTTCCGATACAACACTGCAGGTTCAATGTATTCCTTGGACCTTCACATTGACGATGAAATACAGAAATCGCATCGGAATCAAATACAAAAGGCACAATGCCGCCTTAAGTACAAGAATAGAGACTCTTCTTACAGTCGGTGCTTTGAGCATTTCCTGTGAGACCAGTAATAGTTTCCGCTACACCTCTGCAGGTTCAGTTTATTCTTTGGACCTTCACATTGACGGTGAAACACAGAAATGGCATCGGACTTAAATACAAAAGGCACAATGCGCCTTAAGTACAAGAATATAGACCCTTCTTACAGTCGGTGCTTTGAGCATTCCCTGTGAGACCAGTATTATTTTCCGATACACCACTGCAGGTTCAATGTATTCCTTGGACCTTCACATTGACGATGAAACACAGAAATCGCATCGGAATTAAATCCAAAACGCACAATGCCGGCATAAGTACAAGAATACAGACTCTACTTACAGTCGGTGCTTTGAGCATTCCCTGTGAGACCAGTATTAGTTTCCGATACACCACTGCAGGTTCAATGTATTCCTTGGACCTTCACATTGACGATGAAATACAGAAATCGCATCGGAATCGAATACAAAAGGCACAATGCCGCCTAAAGTACAAGAATAGAGACTCTTCTTACAGTCGGTGCTTTGAGCATTCCCTGTGAGATAAGTAATAGTATCCGATACACCACTGCAGGTTCAATCTATTCCTTGGACATACACATTGACGATGAAACACTGAAATTACATAGGAATTAAATACAAAAGGAACAATGCCGCCTTAAGTACAAGAATAGTGACTCTTCTTACCGTCGGTGCTTCGAGCATTCCCTGTGAGACCAGTATTAGTTTCCACTACACCTCTGCACGTTCAGTTTATTCCTTGGACCTACACATTGACGATGAAACACAGAAATGGCATCGGAATTAAATACAAAAGGCACAATGCGCCTTAAGTACAAGAATAGAGAGTCTTCTTACAGTCGGTGCTTTGAGCATTCCCTGTGAGACCAGTATTAGTTTCCGCTACACCTCTGCAGGTTCAGTTTATTCCTTGGACCTTCAAATTGACGATGAAACACGGAAATCGCATCGGAATCAAATACAAAAGGCACAATGCTGACTTAAGTACAAGAATAGAGACTCATCTTACAGTCGGTGCTTTGAGCATTCCCTGTGAGACCAGTATTAGTTTCCGATACACCACTGCAGGTTCAAGGTATTCCTTGGACCTTCACATTGACGATGAAACAAGAAGTCGCATCGGAATTAAATACAAAAGGCACAATGCCGCCTTAAGTACAAGAATAGAGATTCTTCTTACAGTCGGTGCTTTGAGCATTCCCTGTGAGACCAGTATAAGTTTCCGATACACCACTGCAGGTTCAATGTATTCCTTGGACCTTCACATTGACGATGAAACACAGAAATGGCATCGGAATTAAATACAAAAGGCGCAATGCCGCCTTAAGTACAAGAATAGAGACTCTTCTTACAGTCGGTGCTTTGAGCATTCCCTGTGGGACCAGTAATAGTATCCGATACACCTCTGCAGGCTCAGTTTATTCCTTGGACCTTCACATTGACGATGAAACACAGAAATGGCATCGGAATTAAATACAAAAGGCACAATGCCGCCTTAAGTACAAGAATACAGACTCTTCTTTCAGTCGGTGCTATGAGCATTCCCTGTGAGACCAGTATTAGTTTCCGATACACCACTGCAGGTTCAATGTATTCCTTGGACCTTCACATTGACGATGAAACACAGAAATTGCATCGGAATTAAATCCAAAACGCACAATGCCGCCTTAAGTACAAGAATACAGACTCTACTTACAGTCGGTGCTTTGAGCATTCCCTGTGAGACCAGTATTAGTTTCCGATACAACACTGCAGGTTCAATGTATTCCTTGGTCCTTCACATTACGATGAAACGCAGAAATCGCATCGGAATTAAATTCAAAAGGCACAATGCCGCCTTAAGTACAGAATGGAGACTCTTTTTACAGTCGGTGTTTTGAGCATTCCCTGTGAGACCAGTATTAGTTTCCGATACGCCACTGCAGGTTCAATGTATTCCTTGGACCTTCAAATTGACGATGATACACAGAAATCGCATCGGAATTAAATACAAAAGGCACAATGCCGCCTTAAGTACAAGAATAGAGACTCATCTTACAGTCGGTGTTTTGAGCATTCCCTGTGAGACCAGTATTAGTTTCCGATACACCACTGCAGGTTCAATGTATTCCTTGGACCTTCACATTGACGATGAAACACAGAAATCGCATCGGAATTAAATACAAAAGGCACAATACCGCCTTAAGTACAAGAATAGAGACTCTTCTTACGGTCGGTGATTTTAGAATTTCCTGTGAGACCAGTATAAGTTTCCGATACACCACTGCAGTTACAATGTATTCCTTGGACCTTCAAATTGACGATGATACACAGAAATCGCATCGGAATGAAGTACAAAAGGCACAATGCCGCCTTAAGTATAAGAATAGAGACCCTTCTTACTGTCGGTGCTTTGAGCATTACCTGTGAGACCAGTAATAGTATCCGATACACCACTGCAGGTTCATTGTATTCCTTGGACCTTCACATTGACGATAAAACACAGAAATGGCATCGGAATTAAATACAAATGGCACAATGCCGCCTTAAGTACGAGAATAGAGACTCTTCTTACAGTCGGTGCTTTGAGAATTCCCTGTGAGGCCAGTATTAGTTTCCGCTACACCTCTGCAAGTTCAGATTATTCCCTGGACCTTCACATTGACGATGAAACACAGAAATGGCATCGGAATTAAATACAAAAGGCACAATGCCTCCTTAAGTACAAGAATAGAGACTCTTCTTACAGTCGGTGCTTTGAGCATTCCCAGTGTGACCAGTAATAGTATCCGATACACCACTGCAGGTTCAATGTATTCCTTGGGCCTTCACATTGACGATGAAACACAGAAATCGCATCGGAATTAAATACAAAAGGCACAATGCTGCCTTAAGTACAAGAATAGAGACTCTTCTTACTGTCGGTGCTTTGAGCATTCCCTGTGAGACCAGTAATAGTATCCGATACACCACTGCAGATTCAATCTATTCCTTGGACATACACATTGATGATGAAACACAGAAATTACATCGGAATTAAATACAAAAGGAAAAATGCCGCCTTATGTACAAGAATAGAGACTCTTCTTACAGTCGGTGCTTTGAGCATTCCCTGTGAGACCAGTATTAGTTTCCGAATCACCACTGCAGGTTCAATGTATTCCTTGGACCTTCAAATTGACGATGATACACAGAAATCGCATCGGAATTAAATACAAAAAGCACAATGCCGCCTTAAGTACAAAAATAGAGACTCTTCTTAGAGTCGGTGTTTTGAGCATTCCCTGTGAGACCAGTATTAGTTTCCGATACACCACTGAAGGTTCAAGGTATTCCTTGGACCTTCACATTGACGATGAAACAAGAAGTCGCATCGGAATTAAATACAATAGGCACAATGCCGCCTTAAGTACAAGAATAGAGACTCTTCTTACAGTCGGTGCTTTGAGCATTCCCTGTGAGACCAGTATAAGTTTCCGATACACCACTGCAGGTTCAATGTATTCCTTGGACCTTCACATTGACGATGAAACACAGAAATGGCATCGGAATTAAATACAAAAGGCACAATGCCGCCTTAAGTACAAGAATAGAGACTCTTCTTACAGTCGGTGCTTTGAGCATTCCCTGTGGGACCAGTAATAGTATCCGATACACCTCTGCAGGCTCAGTTTATTCCTTGGACCTTCACATTGACGATGAAACACAGAAATGGCATCGGAATTAGTTACAAAAGGCACAATGCCGCCTTAAGTGCAAGAATACAGACTCTTCTTTCAGTCGGTGCTTTGAGCATTCCCTGTGAGACCAGTATTAGTTTCCGCTATACCTCTGCAGGTTCAGTTTATTCCTTGGACCTTCACATTGAAGATGAAACACGGAGATCGCATCGGAATTAAATACAAAAGGCACAATGCCGCCTTAAGTACAAGAATAGAGACTCTTCTTACAGTCGGAGCTTTGAGCAATCCCTGTGAGACCAGTATTAGTTTCCGCTACACTTCTGCAGTTTTAATATATTCCTTGGACTTTCACATTGACGATGAAACGCAGAAATCGCATCGGAATTAAATACAAAAGGCACAATGCCGCCTTAAGTACAAGAAAGAGACTCTTTCTACAGTCGGTGCTTTAAACATTCCTTGTGAGACCAGTATTAGTTTCCGATATGCCACTGCAGGTTCAATGTATTCCTTGGACCTTTAAATTGACTATGATACACAGAAATCGCATAGGAATTAAATACAAAAGGCACAATGCCGCCTTAAGTACAAGAATAGAGACTCTTCTTACAGTCAGTGCTTTGAGCATTCCCTGTGAGACCAGTAATAGTATCCGATACACCACTGCAGGTTCAATGTATTCTTTGGTCCTTCACATTGACGATGAAACACAGAAATGGCATCGGAATTAAATACAAAAGGCACAATGCCGCCTTAAGTAAAAGAATAGAGACCCTTCTTACAGTCGGTGCTTTGAGCATTCCCTGTGAGACCAGTAATAGTATCCGATACACCACTGCAGGTTCAATGTATACCTTGGACTTTCACATTGACGATGAAACACAGAAATGGCATCGGAATTAAATACAAAAGGCACAATGCCGCCTTAAGTACAAGAATAGAGACTCTTCTTACAGTCGGTGCTTTGAGCATTCCCTGTGAGACCAGTAATAGTATCCGATACACCACTGCAGGTTCAATGTATTCCTTGACCCTTCACATTGACGATGAAACACAGAAATCGCATCGGAATTAAATACAAAAGGCACAATGCCGCCTAAAGTACAGGAATAGAGACTCTTCTTACAGTCGGAGCTTTGAGCAATCCCTGTGAGACCAGTATTAGTTTCCGCTACACTTCTGCAGTTTTAATTTATTCCTTGGACTTTCACATTGACGATGAAACGCAGAAATCGCATCGGAATTAAATACAAAAGGCACAATGCCGCCTTAAGTACAAGAATAGAGACTCTTTCTACAGTCGGTGCTTTAAACATTCCTTGTGAGACCAGTATTAGTTTCCGATACGCCACTGCAGGTTCAATGTATTCCTTGGACCTTTAAATTGACTATGATACACAGAAATCGCATAGGAATTAAATACAAAAGGCACAATGCCGCCTTAAGTACAAGAATAGAGACTCTTCTTACAGTCGGTGCTTTGAGCATTCCCTGTGAGTTCAGTATTGGTTTCCGATACACCACTGCAGGTTCAATGTATTCCTTGGACCTTCACATTGACGATGAAACACAGATTTCGCATCGGAATTAAATACAAAAGGCACAATTCCGCCATGAGTACAAGAATAGAGACTCTTCTTAGAGTCGGTGCTTTGAGCATTCCCTGTGAGACCAGTATTAGTGTCCGCTACACCTCTGCAGGTTCAGTTAATTCCTTGGACCTTCACATTGACGATGAAACATAGAAATGGCATCGCAATTAAATACAAATGGCACAATGCCACCTTAAGTACAAGAATAGAGACTCTTCTTACAGTCGGTGCTTTGAGAATTCCCTGTGAGACCAGTATTAGTTTCCGATACACCACTGCAGGTTCAATGTATTCCTTGGACCTTCACATTGACGATGAAACACAGAAATTGCATCGGAATTAAATCCAAAACGCACAATGCCGCCTTAAGTACAAGAATACAGACTCTACTTACAGTCGGTGCTTTGAGCATTCCCTGTGAGACCAGTATTAGTTTCCGATACAACACTGCAGGTTCAATGTATTCCTTGGTCCTTCACATTACGATGAAACGCAGAAATCGCATCGGAATTAAATTCAAAAGGCACAATGCCGCCTTAAGTACAAGAATGGAGACTCTTTTTACAGTCGGTGCTTTGAGCATTCCCTGTGAGACCAGTATTAGTTTCCGATACGCCACTGCAGGTTCAATGTATTCCTTGGACCTTCAAATTGACGATGATACACAGAAATCGCATCGGAATTAAATACAAAAGGCACAATGCCGCCTTAAGTACAAGAATAGAGACTCATCTTACAGTCGGTGCTTTGAGCATTCCCTGTGAGACCAGTATTAGTTTCCGATACACCACTGCAGGTTCAATGTATTCCTTGGACCTTCACATTGACGATGAAACACAGAAATCGCATCGGAATTAAATACAAAAGGCACAATACCGCCTTAAGTACAAGAATAGAGACTCTTCTTACGGTCGGTGATTTTAGCATTTCCTGTGAGACCAGTATAAGTTTCCGATACACCACTGCAGTTACAATGTATTCCTTGGACCTTCAAATTGACGATGATACACAGAAATCGCATCGGAATGAAGTACAAAAGGCACAATGCCGCCTTAAGTATAAGAATAGAGACCCTTCTTATTGTCGGTGCTTTGAGCATTCCCTGTGAGACCAGTAATAGTATCCGATACACCACTGCAGGTTCATTGTATTCCTTGGACCTTCACATTGACGATAAAACACAGAAATGGCATCGGAATTAAATACAAAAGGCACAATGCCGCCTTAAGTTCGAGAATAGAGACTCTTCTTACAGTCGGTGCTTTGAGAATTCCCTGTGAGGCCAGTATTAGTTTCCGCTACACCTCTGCAAGTTCAGATTATTCCCTGGACCTTCACATTGACGATGAAACACAGAAATGGCATCGGAATTAAATACAAAAGGCACAATGCCTCCTTAAGTACAAGAATAGAGACTCTTCTTACAGTCGGTGCTTTGAGCATTCCCAGTGTGACCAGTAATAGTATCCGATACACTACTGCAGGTTCAATGTATTCCTTGGGCCTTTACATTGACGATGAAACACAGAAATCGCATCGGAATTAAATACAAAAGGCACAATGCCGCCTTAAGTACAAGAATAGAGACTCTTCTTACAGTCGGTGCTTTGAGCATTCCCTGTGAGACCAGTAATAGTATCCGATACACCACTGCAGATTCAATCTATTCCTTGGACATACACATTGATGATGAAACACAGAAATTACATCGGAATTAAATACAAAAGGAAAAATGCCGCCTTATGTACAAGAATAGAGACTCTTCTTACAGTCGGTGCTTTGAGCATTCCCTGTGAGACCAGTATTAGTTTCCGATACACCACTGCAAGTTCAATGTTTCCTTGAACCTTCACATTGACGATGAAACACAGAAATCGCATCGGAATTAAATTCAAAACGCACAATTTCGCCTTATGTACAAGAATAATGACTTTACTTACAGTCGGTGCTTTGAGCATTCCCTGTGAGACCAGTATTAGTTTCCGATACACCACTGCAGGTTCAATGTATTCCTTGGACCTTCACATTGACGATGAAATACAGAAATCGCATCGGAATCAAATACAAAATGCACAATGCCGCCTTAAGTACTAGAATAGAGACTCTTATTACAGTCGGTGCTTTGAGCATTCCCTGTGAGACCAGTAATAGTATCCGATACACCACTGCAGGTTCAATCTATTCCTTGGACATACACATTGACGATGAAACACTGAAATTACATCGGAATTAAATACAAAAGGAACAATGCCGCCTTAAGTACAAGAATAGAGACTCTTCTTACCGTCGGTGCTTTGAGCATTCCCTGTGAGACCAGTATTAGTTTCCGATACACCACTGGAGCTTCAATGTATTCCTTGGACCTTCACATTGACGATGAAACACAGAAATCGCATCGGAATTAAATACAAAAGGCACAATGCCGCCTTAAGTACAAGAATACAGACTCTCCTTACAGTCGGTGCTTTGAGCATTAACTGTGAGACCAGTATTAGTTTCCGATACACCACTGCAGGTTCAATGTATTCCTTGGACTTTCACATTGACGATGAAACGCAGAAATCGCAATGGAATTAAATACAAAAGGCACAATGCCGCCTTAAGTACAAGAATAGAGACTCTTTTTACAGTCGGTGCTTTGAGCATTCCCTGTGAGACCAGTATTAGTTTCCGATACGCCACTGCAGGTTCAATGTATTCCTTGGACCTTCAAATTGACGATGATACACAGAAATCGCATCGGAATTAAATACAAAAGGCACAATGCTGACTTAAGTACAAGAATAGAGACTCATCTTACAGTCGGTGCTTTGAGCATTCCCTGTGAGACCAGTATTAGTTTCCGATACACCACTGCAGGTTCAAGGTATTCCTTGGACCTTCACATTGACGATGAAACAAGAAGTCGCATCGGAATTAAATACAAAAGGCACAATGCCGCCTTAAGTACAAGAATAGAGACTCTTCTTACAGTCGGTGCTTTGAGCATTCCCTGTGAGACCAGTATAAGTTTCCGATACACCACTGCAGGTTCAATGTATTCCTTGGACCTTCACATTGACGATGAAACACAGAAATGGCATCGGAATTAAATACAAAAGGCACAATGCCGCCTTAAGTACAAGAATAGAGACTCTTCTTACAGTCGGTGCTTTGAGCATTCCCTGTGGGACCAGTAATAGTATCCGATACACCTCTGCAGGCTCAGTTTATTCCTTGGACCTTCACATTGACGATGAAACACAGAAATGGCATCGGAATTAAATACAAAAGGCACAATGCCGCCTTAAGTACAAGAATACAGACTCTTCTTTCAGTCGGTGCTTTGAGCATTCCCTGTGAGACCAGTATTAGTTTCCGCTATACCTCTGCAGGTTCAGTTTATTCCTTGGACCTTCACATTGAAGATGAAACACGGAGATCGCATCGGAATTAAATACAAAAGGCACAATGCTGCCTTAAGTACAAGAATAGAGACTCTTCTTACAGTCGGAGCTTTGAGCAATCCCTGTGAGACCAGTATTAGTTTCCGCTACACTTCTGCAGTTTTAATATATTCCTTGGACTTTCACATTGACGATGAAACGCAGAAATCGCATCGGAATTAAATACAAAAGGCACAATGCCGCCTTAAGTACAAGAATAGAGACTCTTCTTACAGTCGGTGCTTTGAGCATTCCCTGTGAGTTCAGTATTGGTTTCCGATACACCACTGCAGGTTCAATGTATTCCTTGGACCTTCACATTGACGATGAAACACAGATTTCGCATCGGAATTAAATACAAAAGGCACAATTCCGCCATGAGTACAAGAATAGAGACTCTTCTTAGAGTCGGTGCTTTGAGCATTCCCTGTGAGACCAGTATTAGTGTCCGCTACACCTCTGCAGGTTCAGTTAATTCCTTGGACCTTCACATTGACGATGAAACATAGAAATGGCATCGCAATTAAATACAAATGGCACAATGCCACCTTAAGTACAAGAATAGAGACTCTTCTTACAGTCGATGCTTTGAGCATTCCCTGTGAGACCAGTATTAGTTTCCGATACACCACTGCAGGTTCAATGTATTCCTTGGACATTCACATTGACGATGAAACACAGAAATTGCATCGGAATTAAATCCAAAACGCACAATGCCGCCTTAAGTACAAGAATACAGACTCTACTTACAGTCGGTGCTTTGAGCATTCCCTGTGAGACCAGTATTAGTTTCCGATACAACACTGCAGGTTCAATGTATTCCTTGGTCCTTCACATTACGATGAAACGCAGAAATCGCATCGGAATTAAATTCAAAAGGCACAATGCCGCCTTAAGTACAAGAATGGAGACTCTTTTTACTTTCGGTGCTTTGAGCATCCCCTGTGAGACCAGTATTAGTTTCCGATACGCCACTGCAGGTTCAATGTATTCCTTGGACCTTCAAATTGACGATGATACACAGAAATCGCATCGGAATTAAATACAAAAGGCACAATGCCGCCTTAAGTACAAGAATAGAGACTCATCTTACAGTCGGTGCTTTGAGCATTCCCTGTGAGACCAATATTAGTTTCCGATACACCACTGCAGGTTCAATGTATTCCTTGGACCTTCACATTGACGATGAAACACAGAAATCGCATCGGAATTAAATACAAAAGGCACAATACCGCCTTAAGTACAAGAATAGAGACTCTTCTTACGGTCGGTGATTTTAGCATTTCCTGTGAGACCAGTATAAGTTTCCGATACACCACTGCAGTTACAATGTATTCCTTGGACCTTCAAATTGACGGTGATACACAGAAATCGCATCGGAATGAAGTACAAAAGGCACAATGCCGCCTTAAGTATAAGAATAGAGACCCTTCTTACTGTCGGTGCTTTGAGCATTCCCTGTGAGACCAGTAATAGTATCCGATACACCACTGCAGGTTCATTGTATTCCTTGGACCTTCACATTGACGATAAAACACAGAAATGGCATCGGAATTAAATACAAAAGGCACAATGCCGCCTTAAGTACGAGAATAGAGACTCTTCTTACAGTCGGTGCTTTGAGAATTCCCTGTGAGGCCAGTATTAGTTTCCGCTACACCTCTGCAAGTACAGATTATCCCCTGGACCTTCACATTGACGATGAAACACAGAAATGGCATCGGAATTAAATACAAAAGGCACAATGCCTCCTTAAGTACAAGAATAGAGACTCTTCTTACAGTCGGTGCTTTGAGCATTTCCAGTGTGACCAGTAATAGTATCCGATACACCACTGCAGGTTCAATGTATTCCTTGGGCCTTTACATTGACGATGAAACACAGAAATCGCATCGGAATTAAATACAAAAGGCACAATGCCGCCTTAAGTACAAGAATAGAGACTCTTCTTACAGTCGGTGCTTTGAGCATTCCCTGTGAGACCAGTAATAGTATCCGATACACCACTGGAGATTCAATCTATTCCTTGGACATACACATTGATGATGAAACACAGAAATTACATCGGAATTAAATACAAAAGGAAAAATGCCGCCTTATGTACAAGAATAGAGACTCTTCTTACAGTCGGTGCTTTGAGCATTCCCTGTGAGACCAGTATTAGTTTCCGAATCACCACTGCAGGTTCAATGTATTCCTTGGACCTTCAAATTGACGATGATACACAGAAATCGCATCGGAATTAAATACAAAAAGCACAATGCCGCCTTAAGTACAAAAATAGAGACTCTTCTTAGAGTCGGTGCTTTGAGCATTCCCTGTGAGACCAGTATTAGTTTCCGATACACCACTGCAAGTTCAATGTTTCCTTGAACCTTCACATTGACGATGAAACACAGAAATCGCATCGGAATTAAATTCAAAACGCACAATTTCGCCTTAAGTACAAGAATAATGACTTTACTTACAGTCGGTGCTTTGAGCATTCCCTGTGAGACCAGTATTAGTTTCCGATACACCACTGCAGGTACAATGTATTCCTTGGACCTTCACATTGACGATGAAACACAGAAATCGCAACGGAATCAAATACAAAAGGCACAATGCCGCCTTAAGTGCAATAATAGAGACTCTTCTTACAGTCGGTGCTTCGAGCATTCCCTGTGAGACCAGTAATAGTATCCGATACAGCACTGCAGGTTCAATATATTCCTTGGACATACACATTGACGATGAAACACTGAAATTACATCGGAATTAAATACAAAAGGAACAATGCCGCCTTAAGTACAAGAATAGAGACTCTTCTTACCGTCGGTGCTTTGAGCATTCCCTGTGAGACCAGTATTAGTTTCCGATACACCACTGGAGGTTCAATGAATTCCTTGGACATTCACATTGACGATGAAGCACTGAAATTACATCGGAATTAAATACAAAAGGCACAATGCCGCCTTAAGTACTAGAATGGGGACTCTTCTTACCGTCGGTGCTTTGTGCATTCCCTGTGAGACCAGTATTAGTTTCCGCTACACCTCTGCAGGTTAAGTTTATTCCCTGGACCATCACATTGACGATGAAACACAGAAATGGCATCGGAATTAAATAGAAAAGGCACAATGCCGCCTTAAGTACAAGAATAGAGACTCTTCTTACAGTCGGTGCTTTGAGCATTCCCTGTGAGACCAATAATAGTATCCGATACACCACTGCAGGTTCAATGTATTCCTTGGACATACACATTGACGATGAAACACAGAAATCGAATCGGAATTAAATACAAAAGGCACAATGCCGCCTTAAGTACAAGAATTGAGACTCTTCTTACAGTCAGTGCTTTGAGCATTCCCTGTGAGACCAGTAATAGCATCCGATACACCACTGCAGGTTCAATGTATTCTTTGGTCCTTCACATTGACGATGAAACACAGAAATGGCATCGGAATTAAATACAAAAGGCACAATGCCGCCTTAAGTAAAAGAATAGAGACCCATCTTACAGTCGGTGCTTTGAGCATTCCCTGTGAGACCAGTAATAGTATCCGATACACCACTGCAGGTTCAATGTATACCTTGGAGTTTCACATTGACGATGAAACACAGAAATGGCATCGGAATTAAATACAAAAGGCACAATGCCGCCTTAAGTACAAGAATAGAGATTCTTCTTACAGTCGGTGCTTTGAGCATTCCCTGTGAGACCAGTAATAGTATCCGATACACCACTGCAGGTTCAATGTATTCCTTGACCCTTCACATTGACGATGAAACACAGAAATCGCATCGGAATTAAATACAAAAGGCACAATGCCGCCTAAAGTACAGGAATAGAGACTCTTCTTACAGTCGGAGCTTTGAGCAATCCCTGTGAGACCAGTATTAGTTTCCGCTACACTTCTGCAGTTTTAATATATTCCTTGGACTTTCACATTGACGATGAAACGCAGAAATCGCATCGGAATTAAATACAAAAGGCACAATGCCGCCTTAAGTACAAGAATAGAGACTCTTTCTACAGTCGGTGCTTTAAACATTCCTTGTGAGACCAGTATTAGTTTCCGATACGCCACTGCAGGTTCAATGTATTCCTTGGACCTTTAAATTGACTATGATACACAGAAATCGCATAGGAATTAAATACAAAAGGCACAATGCCGCCTTAAGTACAAGAATAGAGACTCTTCTTACAGTCGGTGCTTTGAGCATTCCCTGTGAGTTCAGTATTGGTTTCCGATACACCACTGCAGGTTCAATGTATTCCTTGGACCTTCACATTGACGATGAAACACAGATTTCGCATCGGAATTAAATACAAAAGACACAATTCCGCCATGAGTACAAGAATAGAGACTCTTCTTAGAGTCGGTGCTTTGAGCATTCCCTGTGAGACCAGTATTAGTGTCCGCTACACCTCTGCAGGTTCAGTTAATTCCTTGGACCTTCACATTGACGATGAAACATAGAAATGGCATCGCAATTAAATACAAATGGCACAATGCCACCTTAAGTACAAGAATAGAGACTCTTCTTACAGTCGATGCTTTGAGCATTCCCTGTGAGACCAGTATTAGTTTCCGATACACCACTGCAGGTTCAATGTATTCCTTGGACCTTCACATTGACGATGAAACACAGAAATTGCATTGGAATTAAATCCAAAACGCACAATGCCGCCTTAAGTACAAGAATACAGACTCATCTTACAGTCGGTGCTTTGAGCATTCCCTGTGAGACCAGTATTAGTTTCCGATACACCACTGCAGGTTCAATGTATTCCTTGGACCTTCACATTGACGATGAAACACCGAAATCGCATCGGAATTAAATACAAAAGACACAATACCGCCTTAAGTACAAGAATAGAGACTCTTCTTACGGTCGGTGATTTTAGCATTTCCTGTGAGACCAGTATAAGTTTCCGATACACCACTGCAGTTACAATGTATTCCTTGGACCTTCAAATTGACGATGATACACAGAAATCGCATCGGAATGAAGTACAAAAGGCACAATGCCGCCTTAAGTATAAGAATAGAGACCCTTCTTACTGTCGGTGCTTTGAGCATTCCCTGTGAGACCAGTAATAGTATCCGATACACCACTGCAGGTTCATTGTATTCCTTGGACCTTCACATTGACGATAAAACACAGAAATGGCATCGGAATTAAATACAAAAGGCACAATGCCGCCTTAAGTACGAGAATAGAGACTCTTCTTACAGTCGGTGCTTTGAGAATTCCCTGTGAGGCCAGTATTAGTTTCCGCTACACCTCTGCAAGTTCAGATTATTCCCTGGACCTTCACATTGACGATGAAACACAGAAATGGCTTCGGAATTAAATACAAAAGGCACAATGCCTCCTTAAGTACAAGAATAGAGACTCTTCTTACAGTCGGTGCTTTGAGCATTCCCAGTGTGACCAGTAATAGTATCCGATACACCACTGCAGGTTCAATGTATTCCTTGGGCCTTTACATTGACGATGAAACACAGAAATCGCATCGGAATTAAATACAAAAGGCACAATGCCGCCTTAAGTACAAGAATAGAGACTCTTCTTACAGTCGGTGCTTTGAGCATTCCCTGTGAGACCAGTAATAGTATCCGATACAGCACTGCAGGTTCAATATATTCCTTGGACATACACATTGACGATGAAACACTGAAATTACATCGGTATTAAATACAAAAGGCACAATGCCGCCTTAAGTACTAGAATGGGGACTCTTCTTACCGTCGGTGCTTTGAGCATTCCCTGTGAGACCAGTATTAGTTTCCGCTACACCTCTGCAGGTTAAGTTTATTCCTTGGACCATCACATTGACGATGAAACACAGAAATGGCATCGGAATTAAATAGAAAAGGCACAATGCCGCCTTAAGTACAAGAATAGAGACTCTTCTTACAGTCGGTGCTTTGAGCATTCCCTGTGAGACCAATAATAGTATCCGATACACCACTGCAGGTTCAATGTATTCCTTGGACATACACATTGACGATGAAACACAGAAATCGAATCGGAATTAAATACAAAAGGCACAATGCCGCCTTAAGTACAAGAATTGAGACTCTTCTTACAGTCAGTGCTTTGAGCATTCCCTGTGAGACCAGTAATAGTATCCGATACACCACTGCAGGTTCAATGTATTCTTTGGTCCTTCACATTGACGATGAAACACAGAAATGGCATCGGAATTAAATACAAAAGGCACAATGCCGCCTTAAGTAAAAGAATAGAGACCCTTCTTACAGTCGGTGCTTTGAGCATTCCCTGTGAGACCAGTAATAGTATCCGATACACCACTGCAGGTTCAATGTATACCTTGGACTTTCACATTGACGATGAAACACAGAAATGGCATCGGAATTAAATACAAAAGGCACAATGCCGCCTTAAGTACAAGAATAGAGACTCTTCTTACAGTCGGTGCTTTGAGCATTCCCTGTGAGACCAGTAATAGTATCCGATACACCACTGCAGGTTCAATGTATTCCTTGGACATTCACATTGACGATGAAACACAGAAATCGCATCGGAATTAAATACAAAAGGCACAATGCCGCCTAAAGTACAGGAATAGAGACTCTTCTTAAAGTCGGTGCTTTGAGCAATCCCTGTGAGACCAGTAATAGTATCCGATACACCACTGCAGGTTCAATGTATTCCTTGGACCTACACATTGACGATGAAACACAGAAATGGCATCGGAATTAAATACAAAACGCACAATGCCGCCTTAAGTACAACAATAGGGACTCTTCTTACCGTCGGTGCTTTGAGCATTCCCTGTGAGACCAGTAATAGTATCCGATACACCACTGCAGGTTCAATGTATTCCTTGGACCTTCACATTGACGATGAAACACAGAAATGGCATCGGAATTAAATACAAAAGGCACAATGCAGCCTTAAGTACAAGGATAGGGGCTCTTCTTACCAACGGTGCTTTGAGCATTCCCTGTGAGACCAGTAATAGTATCCGATACAGCACTGCAGGTTCAATATATTCCTTGGACATTCACATTGACGATGAAGCACTGAAATTACATCGGAATTAAATACAAAAGGCACAATGCCGCCTTAGGTACAAGAATAGGGACTCTTCTTACCGTCGGTGCTTTGAGCATTCCCTGTGAGACCAGTATTAGTCTCCGCTACACCTCTGCAGGTTCAGTTTATTCCTTGGACCTTCACATTGACGATGAAACACAGAAATGGCATCGGAATTAAATACAAAAGGCATAATGCCGCCTTAAGTACATGAATAGAGACTCTTCTTACAGTCGGTGCTTTGAGCATTCCCTGTGAGACCAGTAATAGTATCCGATACACCACTGCAGGTTCATTGTATTCCTTGGACCTTCACATTGACGATGAAACACAGAAATGGCATCGGAATTAAATACAAAAGGCACAATGCAGCCTTAAGTACAAGGATAGGGGCTCTTCTTACCAACGGTGCTTTTAACATTCCCTGTGAGACCAGTAATAGTATCCGATACACTACTGCAGGTTCAATGTATTCCTTGGACCTTCACATTGATGATGAAACACAGAAATAGCATCGGAATTAAATTCAAAAGGCACAACGCCGCCTTAAGTACAAGAATAGAGACTCTTCTTACAGTCGGTGCTTTGAGCATTCCCTGTGAGACCAGTAATAGTATCCGATACACCACTGCAGGTTCAATGTATTCCTTGGACTTTAACATTGACGATGAAACACAGAAATCGCATCGGAATTAAATACAAAAGGCCCAATGCTGCCTTAAGTACAAGAATAGAGACTCTTCTTACAGTCGGTGCTTTGAGCATTCCCTGTGAGACCAGTAATATTATCCGATACACCACTGCAGGTTCAATGTATTCCTTGGACCTTCACATTGACGATGAAACACAGAAATGGCATCGGAATTAAATACAAAAGGCACAATGCAGCCTTAAGTACAAGGATAGGGGCTCTTCTTACCAATGGTGCTTTGAGCATTCCCTGTGAGACCAGTAATAGTATCCGATACACCACTACAGGTTCAATGTATTCCTTGGACCTTCACATTGACGATGAAACACAGAAATAGCATCGGAATTACATACAAAAGGCACAACGCCGCCTTAAGTACAAGAATAGAGACTCTTCTTACAGTCGGTGCTTTGAGCATTCCCTGTGAGACCAGTAATAGTATCCGATACACCACTGCAGGTTCAATGTATTCCTTGGACCTTCACATTGACGATGAAACACAGAAATCGCATCGGAATTAAATACAAAAGGCCCAATGCGGCCTTAAGTACAAGAATAGAGACTCTTCTTACAGTCGGTGCTTTGAGCATTCCCTGTGAGACCAGGAATAGTATCCGATACACCGCTGCAGGTTCAATGTATGCCTTGGACCTTCACAATGACGATGAAACACAGAAATGGCATCCGAATTAAATACAAAAAGCACAATGCCGCCTTAAGTACAATAATAGAGACTCTTCTTACAGTCGGTGCTTTGAGCATTCCCTGTTGGACCAATATTAGTTTCCGCTACACCTCTGCAGGTTCCGTTTATTCCTTGGACGTTCACATTGACGATGAAACACCGAAATGCATCAGAATTAAATACAAAAGGCACAATGCCGCCTTAAGTGCAAGAATAGAGACTCTTCTTACAGTCGGTGCTTTGAGCATTCCCTGTGAGACCAGTAATAGTATCCGATACACCACTGCAGGTTCAATGTATTCCTTGGACCTTCACATTGACGATGAAACACGGAAATCGCATCGGAATCAAATACAAAATGCACAATGCCGCCTTAAGTACAAGAATAGAGACTCTTCTTACAGTCGGTGCTTTGAGCATTCCCTGTGAGACCAGTAATAGTATCCGATACACCACTGTAGGTTCAATCTATTCCTTGGACATACACATTGACGATGAAACACAGAAATTACATCGGAATGAAATACAAAAGGAACAATGCCGCCTTAAGTACAAGAATAGAGACTCTTCTTACCGTCGGTGCATTGAGCATTCCCTGTGAGATCAGTATTAGTTTCCGATACACCACTGGATGGGTAGATCACATAACTAATGACAAAGTGTTGAATAGGATTGGGGAGAAGGGAAGTTTGTGGCACAACTTGACCAGAAGAAGGGATCGGTTGGTAGAACATGTTCTGAGGCATCAAGGGATCATCAATTAAGTATTGGAGGGCAGCGTGGAGGGTAAAAATCGTAGAGGGAGACCAAGAAATGAATACACTAAGCAGATTCAGAAGGATGTAGGTTGCAGTAGGTACTGGGAGATGAAAAAGCTTGCACAGGATAGAGTAGCATGGAGAGCTGCATCAAACCAGTCTCAGGACTGAAGACCACAACAACAACCACACCACTGGATGTTCAATGAATTCCTTGGACATTCACATTGACGATGAAACACTGAAATTACATCGGAATTAAATACAAAGGCACAATGCCGCCTTAAGTACAAGAATAGAGACTCTTCTTACCGTCGGTGCTTTGAGCATTCCCTGTGAGACCAGTATTAGCTTCCGCTACACCTCTGCAAGTTCAGTTTATTCCTTGGACCTTCACATTAACGATGAAAGACAGAAATGGCATCGGAATTAAATACAAAACGCACAATGCCGCTTTAAGTACAAGAATAGAGACCCTTCTTACAGTCGGTGCATTGAGCATTCCCTGTGAGACCAGTATTACTTTCCGATACACCACTGCAGGTTCAATGTATCCCTTGGACCTTCACATTGACGAAGAAACACAGAAATGGCATCGGAATTAAATACAAAAGGCACAATGCAGCCTTAAGTACAAGGATAGGGGCTCTTCTTACCAACGGTGCTTTGAGCATTCCCTGTGAGACCAGTAATAGTATCCGATACAGCACTGCAGGTTCAATATATTCCTTGGACATTCACATTGACGATGAAGCACTGAAATTACATCGGAATTAAATACAAAAGGCACAATGCCGCCTTAGGTACAAGAATAGGGACTCTTCTTACCGTCGGTGCTTTGAGCATTCCCTGTGAGACCAGTATTAGTTTCCGCTACACCTCTGCAGGTTCAGTTTATTCCTTGGACCTTCACATTGACGATGAAACACAGAAATGGCATCGGAATTAAATACAAAAGGCATAATGCCGCCTTAAGTACATGAATAGAGACTCTTCTTACAGTCGGTGCTTTGAGCATTCCCTGTGAGACCAATAATAGTATCCGATACACCACTGCAATTTCAATGTATTCCTTGGACATACACATTGACGATGAAACACAGAAATAGCATCGGAATTAAATACAAAAGGCACAGCGCCGCCTTAAGTACAAGAATAGAGACTCTTCTTACAGTCGGTGCTTTGAGCATTCCCTGTGAGACCAGTAATAGTATCCGATACACCACTGCAGGTTCAATGTATTCCTTGGACTTTCACATTGACGATGAAACACAGAAATGGCATCGGAATTAAATACAAAAGGCACAATGCAGCCTTAAGTACAAGGATAGGGGCTCTTCTTACCAACGGTGCTTTGAGCATTCCCTGTGAGACCAGTAATAATATCCGATACACTACTGCAGGTTCAATGTATTCCTTGGACCTTCACATTGACGATGAAACACAGAAATAGCATCGGAATTAAATTCAAAAGGCACAACGCCGCCTTAAGTACAAGAATAGAGGCTCTTCTTACAGTCGGTGCTTTGAGCATTCCCTGTGAGACCAGTAATAGTATCCGATACACCAATGCAGGTTCAATGTATTCCTTGGACCTTCACATTGACGATGAAACACAGAAATCGCATCGGAATTAAAAACAAAAGGCCCAATGCTGCCTTAAGTACAAGAATAGAGACTCTTCTTACAGTCGGTGCTTTGAGCATTCCCTCTGAGACCAGTAATAGTATCCGATACACCACTGCAGGTTCAATGTATTCCTTGGACCTTCACATTGACGATGAAACACAGAAATGGCATCGGAATTAAATACAAAAGGCACAATGCAGCCTTAAGTACAAGGATAGGGGCTCTTCTTACCAATGGTGCTTTGAGCATTCCCTGTGAGACCAGTAATAGTATCCGATACACCACTACAGGTTCAATGTATTCCTTGGACCTTCACATTGACGATGAAACACAGAAATAGCATCGGAATTACATACAAAAGGCACAACGCCGCCTTAAGTACAAGAATAGAGACTCTTCTTACAGTCGGTGCTTTGAGCATTCCCTGTGAGACCAGTAATAGTATCCGATACACCACTGCAGGTTCAATGTATCCCTTGGACCTTCACATTGACGATGAAACACAGAAATCGCATCGGAATTAAATACAAAAGGCCCAATGCGGCCTTAAGTACAAGAATAGAGACTCTTCTTACAGTCGGTGCTTTGAGCATTCCCTGTGAGACCAGGAATAGTATCCGATACACCGCTGCAGGTTAAATGTATGCCTTGGACCTTCACAATGACGATGAAACACAGAAATGGCATCCGAATTAGATACAAAAAGGACAATGCCGCCTTAAGTACAAGAATAGAGACTCTTCTTACAGTCGGTGCTTTGAGCATTCCCTGTGAGACCAGTAATAGTATCGGATACACCACTGCAGGTTCAATGTATTCCTTGGACCTTCACATTGACGATGAAACACGGAAATCGCATCGGAATCAAATACAAAATGCACAATGCCGCCTTAAGTACAAGAATAGAGACTCTTCTTACAGTCGGTGCTTTGAGCATTCCCTGTGAGACCAGTAATAGTATCCGATACACCACTGTAGGTTCAATCTATTCCTTGGACATACACATTGACGATGAAACACAGAAATTACATCGGAATGAAATACAAAAGGAACAATGCCGCCTTAAGTACAAGAATAGAGACTCTTCTTACCGTCGGTGCTTTGAGCATTCCCTGTGAGATCAGTATTAGTTTCCGATACACCACTGGATGGGTAGATCACATAACTAGTGAGAAAGTATTGAATAGGATTGGGGAGAAGGGAAGTTTGTGGCACAACTTGACCAGAAGAAGGGATCGGTTGGTAGAACATGTTCTGAGGCATCAAGGGATCATCAATTTAGTATTGGAGGGCAGCGTGGAGGGTAAAAATCGTAGAGGGAGACCAAGAAATGAATACACTAAGCAGATTCAGAAGGATGTAGGTTGCAGTAGGTACTGGGAGATGAAAAAGCTTGCACAGGATAGAGTAGCATGGAGAGCTGCATCAAACAAGTCTCAGGACTGAAGACCACAATAACAACAACACCACTGGATGTTCAATGGATTCCTTGGACTTTGACGATGAAACACTGAAATTACATCGGAATTAAATACAAAGGCACAATGCCGCCTTAAGTACAAGAATAGAGACTCTTCTTACCTTCGGTGCTTTGAGCATTCCCTGTGAGACCAGTATTAGCTTCCGCTACACCTCTGCAAGTTCAGTTTATTCCTTGGACCTTCACATTAACGATGAAACACAGAAATGGCATCGGAATTAAATACAAAACGCACAATGCCGCTTTAAGTACAAGAATAGAGACTCTTCTTACAGTCGGTGCATTGAGCATTCCCTGTGAGACCAGTATTAGTTTCCGATACACCACTGCAGGTTCAATGTATCCCTTGGACCTTCACATTGACGAAGAAACACAGAGATGGCATCGGAATTAAATCCAAAACGCACAATGCTGATTTAAGTACAAGAATAGGGACTCTTCTTACAGTCGGTGCTTTGAGCATTCCCTGTGAGACCAGTAATAGTATCCGATACACCACTGCAGGTTCAATCTATTCCTTGGACATACACATTGACGATGAATCACAGAAATTACATCGGAATTAAATATAAAAGGAACACTGCCGCCTTAAGTACAAGAATAGAAACTCTTCTTACAGTCGGTGCTTTGAGCATTCCCTGTGAGACCAGTATTAGTTTACGCTACACACCTGCAGGTTCAGTTTATTCCTTGGACCTTCACATTGACGATGAAACGCAGAAATGGCATCGGAATTAAATACAAAAGGCACAATGACGCCTTAAGTATAAGAATAGAGACTATTCTTACCGTCGGTGCTTTGAGCATATCCTGTGAGACCAGTAATAGTATCCGATACACCACTGGAGGTTCAATCTATTCCTTGGACATACACATGGACGATGAAACACAGAAATGACATCGGAATTAAATACAAAAGGAACAATGCCGCCTTAAGTACAAGAATAGAGACTCTTCTTACCGTCGGTGCTTTGAGCATTCCCTGTGAGACCAGCATTAGTTTCCGATACACCACTGGAGTTTCAATGAATTCCTTGGACCATCACATTGACGATGAAACACTGAAATTACATCGGAATTAAATACAAAAGGCACAATGCCGCCTTAAGTACAAGAAAGAGACACTTCTTACAGTCGGTGCTTTGAGCATTCCCTGTGAGACCAGTATACGTTTCCGATACACCTCTGAGGGTTCAATGAATTCCTTGGACCTTCACATTGACGATGAAACACTGAAATTACATCTTAATTAAATACAAAAAGCACAATGCCGCCTTAAGTACAAGAATAGAGACTCTTCTTACAGTCGGTGCTATGAGCATTCCCTGTGAGACCAGTAATAGTATCCGATACACCACTGCAGGTTCAAAGTATTCCTTGGACCTTCACATTGACGATGAAACACAGAAATCGCATCGGAATTAAATACAAAATTCACAATGCCGCGTTAAGTACAAGAATAGAGACTCTTCTTACAGACGGTGCTTTGAGCATTCCCTGTGAGACCAGTAATAGTATCCGATACACCACCGCAGGTTCAATCTATTCCTTGGACATACACATTGACGATGAAGCACAGAAATCGCATCGGAATTAAATACAAAAGGCACAGTGCCGCCTTAAGTACAAGAATAGAGACTCTTCTTAAAGTCGGTGTTTTGAGCATTCCCAGTGAGACCAGTAATAGTATCCGATACACCACCGCAGGTTCAATCTATTCCTTGGACATACACATTGACTATGAAATACAGAAATTACATCGGAATTAAATTCAAAAGGCACAACGCCGCCTTAAGTACAAGAATAGAGACTCTTCTTACAGTCGGTGCTTTGAGCATTCCCTGTGAGACCAGTAATAGTATCCGATACACCACTGCAGGTTCAATGTATTCCTTGGACCTTAACATTGACGATGAAACACAGAAATCGCATCGGAATTAAATACAAAAGGCCCAATGCTGCCTTAAGTACAAGAATAGAGACTCTTCTTACAGTCGGTGCTTTGAGCATTCCCTGTGAGACCAGTAATAGTATCCGATACACAACTGCAGGTTCAATGTATTCCTTGGACCTTCACATTGACGATGAAACACAGAAATTGCATCGGAATTAAATACAAAAGGCACAATGCAGCCTTAAGTACAAGGATAGGGGCTCTTCTTAAAAATGGTGCTTTGAGCATTCCCTGTGAGACCAGTAATAGTATCCGATACACCACTACAGGTTCAATGTATTCCTTGGACCTTCACATTGACGATGAAACACAGAAATAGCATCGGAATTACATACAAAAGGCACAACGCCGCCTCAAGTACAAGAATAGAGACTCTTCTTACAGTCGGTGCTTTGAGCATTCCCTGTGAGACCAGGAATAGTATCCGATACACCGCTGCAGGTTCAATGTATGCCTTGGACCTTCACAATGACGATGAAACACAGAAATGGCATCCGAATTAAATACAAAAAGCACAATGCCGCCTTAAGTACAAGAATAGAGACTCTTCTTACAGTCGGTGCTTTGAGCATTCCCTGTTGGACCAATATTAGTTTCCGCTACACCTCTGCAGGTTCCGTTTATTCCTTGGACGTTCACATTGACGATGAAACACCGAAATGCATCAGAATTAAATACAAAAGGCACAATGCCGCCTTAAGTGCAAGAATAGAGACTCTTCTTACAGTCGGTGCTTTGAGCATTCCCTGTGAGACCAGTAATAGTATCCGATACACCACTGCAGGTTCAATGTATTCCTTGGACCTTCACATTGACGATGAAACACGGAAATCGCATCGGAATCAAATACAAAATGCACAATGCCGCCTTACGTACAAGAATAGAGACTCTTCTTACAGTCGGTGCTTTGAGCATTCCCTGTGAGACCAGTAATAGTATCCGATACACCACTGTAGGTTCAATCTATTCCTTGGACATACACATTGACGATGAAACACAGAAATTACATCGGAATGAAATACAAAAGGAACAATGCCGCCTTAAGTACAAGAATAGAGACTCTTCTTACCGTCGGTGCTTTGAGCATTCCCTGTGAGATCAGTATTAGTTTCCGATACACCACTGGATGGGTAGATCACATAACTAATGACAAAGTGTTGAATAGGATTGGGGAGAAGGGAAGTTTGTGGCACAACTTGACCAGAAGAAGGGATCGGTTGGTAGAACATGTTCTGAGGCATCAAGGGATCATCAATTTAGTATTGGAGGGCAGCGTGGAGGGTAAAAATCGTAGAGGGAGACCAAGACATGAATACACTAAGCAGATTCAGAAGGATGTAGGTTGCAGTAGGTACTGGGAGATGAAAAAGCTTGCACAGGATAGAGTAGCATAGAGAGCTGCATCAAACCAGTCTCAGGACTGAAGACCACAACAACAACAACACCACTGGATGTTCAATGAATTCCTTGGACATTCACATTGACGATGAAACACTGAAATTACATCGGAATTAAATACAAAGGCACAATGCCGCCTTAAGTACAAGAGTAGAGACTCTTCTTACCGTCGGTGCTTTGAGCATTCCCTGTGAGACCAGTATTAGCTTCCGCTACACCTCTGCAAGTTCAGTTTATTCCTTGGACCTTCACATTAACGATGAAACACAGAAATGGCATCGGAATTAAATACAAAACGCACAATGCCGCTTTAAGTACAAGAATAGAGACCCTTCTTACAGTCGGTGCATTGAGCATTCCCTGTGAGACCAGTATTAGTTTCCGATACACCACTGCAGGTTCAATGTATCCCTTGGACCTTCACATTGACGAAGAAACACAGAAATGGCATCGGAATTAAATACAAAAGGCACAATGCAGCCTTAAGTACAAGGATAGGGGCTCTTCTTACCAACGGTGCTTTGAGCATTCCCTGTGAGACCAGTAATAGTATCCGATACAGCACTGCAGGTTCAATATATTCCTTGGACATTCACATTGACGATGAAGCACTGAAATTACATCGGAATTAAATACAAAAGGCACAATGCCGCCTTAGGTACAAGAATAGGGACTCTTCTTACCGTCGGTGCTTTGAGCATTCCCTGTGAGACCAGTATTAGTTTCCGTTACACCTCTGCAGGTTCAGTTTATTCCTAGGACCTTCACATTGACGATGAAACACAGAAATGGCATCGGAATTAAATACAAAAGGCATAATGCCGCCTTAAGTACATGAATAGAGACTCTTCTTACAGTCGGTGCTTTGAGCATTCCCTGTGAGACCAATAATAGTATCCGATACACCACTGCAGGTTCAATGTATTCCTTGGACATACACATTGACTATGAAACACAGAAATAGCATCGGAATTAAATACAAAAGGCACAACGCCGCCTTAAGTACAAGAATAGAGACTCTTCTTACAGTCGGTGCTTTGAGCATTCCCTGTGAGACCAGTAATAGTATCCGATACACCACTGCAGGTTCAATGTATTCCTTGGACCTTCACATTGACGATGAAACACAGAAATGGCATCGGAATTAAATACAAAAGGCACAATGCAGCCTTAAGTACAAGGATAGGGGCTCTTCTTACCAACGGTGCTTTGAGCATTCCCTGTGAGACCAGTAATAGTATCCGATACACTACTGCAGGTTCAATGTATTCCTTGGACCTTCACATTGACGATGAAACACAGAAATTGCATCGGAATTAAATTCAAAAGGCACAACGCCGCCTTAAGTACAAGAATAGAGACTCTTCCTACAGTCGGTGCTTTGAGCATTCCCTGTGAGACCAGTAATAGTATCCGATACACCACTGCAGGTTCAATGTATTCCTTGGACCTTCACATTGACGATGAAACACAGAAATCGCATCGGAATTAAATACAAAAGGCCCAATGCTGCCTTAAGTACAAGAATAGAGACTCTTCTTACAGTCGGTGATTTGAGCATTCCCTGTGAGACCAGTAATAGTATCCGATACACCACTGCAGGTTCAATGTATTCCTTCGACCTTCACATTGACGATGAAACACAGAAATGGCATCGGAATTAAATACAAAAGGCACAATGCAGCCTTAAGTACAAGGATAGGGGCTCTTCTTACCAATGGTGCTTTGAGCATTCCCTGTGAGACCAGTAATAGTATCCGATACACCACTACAGGTTCAATGTATTCCTTGGACCTTCACATTGACGATGAAACACAGAAATAGCATCGGAATTACATACAAAAGGCACAACGCCGCCTTAAGTACAAGAATAGAGACTCTTCTTACAGTCGGTGCTTTGAGCATTCCCTGTGAGACCAGTAATAGTATCCGATACACCACTGCAGGTTCAATGTATTCCTTGGACCTTCACATTGACGATGAAACACAGAAATCGCATCGGAATTAAATACAAAAGGCCCAATGCGGCCTTAAGTACAAGAATAGAGACTCTTCTTACAGTCGGTGCTTTGAGCATTCCCTGTGAGACGAGGAATAGTATCCGATACACCGCTGCAGGTTAAATGTATGCCTTGGACCTTCACAATGACGATGAAACACAGAAATGGCATCCGAATTAAATACAAAAAGGACAATGCCGCCTTAAGTACAAGAATAGAGACTCTTCTTACAGTCGGTGCTTTGAGCATTCCCTGTTGGACCAATATTAGTTTCCGCTACACCTCTGCAGGTTCCGTTTATTCCTTGGACGTTCACACTGACGATGAAACACCGAAATGCATCAGAATTAAATACAAAAGGCACAATGCCGCCTTAAGTGCAAGAATAGAGACTCTTCTTACAGTCGGTGCTTTGAGCATTCCCTGTGAGACCAGTAATAGTATCCGATACACCACTGCAGGTTCAATGTATTCCTTGGACCTTCACATTGACGATGAAACACGGAAATCGCATCGGAATCAAATAAAAAATGCACAATGCCGCCTTAAGTACAAGAATAGAGACTCTTCTTACAGTCGGTGCTTTGAGCATTCCCTGTGAGACCAGTAATAGTATCCGATACACCACTGTAGGTTCAATCTATTCCTTGGACATACACATTGACGATGAAACACAGAAATTACATCGGAATGAAATACAAAAGGAACAATGCCGCCTTAAGTACAAGAATAGAGACTCTTCTTACCGTCGGTGCTTTGAGCATTCCCTGTGAGATCAGTATTAGTTTCCGATACACCACTGGATGGGTAGATCACATAACTAATGAGAAAGTATTGAATAGGATTGGGGAGAAGGGAAGTTTGTGGCACAACTTGACCAGAAGAAGGGATCGGTTGGTAGAACATGTTCTGAGGCAACAAGGGATCATCAATTTAGTATTGGAGGGCAGCGTGGAGGGTAAAAATCGTAGAGGGAGACCAAGAAATGAATACACTAAGCAGATTCAGAAGGATGTAGGTTGCAGTAGGTACTGGGAGATGAAAAAGCTTGCACAGGATAGAGTAGCATGGAGAGCTGCATCAAACAAGTCTCAGGACTGAAGACCACAACAACAACAACACCACTGGATGTTCAATGAATTCCTTAGACATTCACATTGACGATGAAACACTGAAATTACATCGGAATTAAATACAAAGGCACAATGCCGCCTTAAGTACAAGAATAGAGACTCTTCTTACCTTCGGTGCATTGAGCATTCCCTGTGAGACCAGTATTAGTTTCCGATACACCACTGCAGGTTCAATGTATCCCTTGGACCTTCACATTGACGAAGAAACACAGAAATGGCATCGGAATTAAATCCAAAACGCACAATGCCGATTTAAGTACAAGAATAGGGACTCTTCTTACAGTCGGTGCTTTGAGCATTCCCTGTGAGACCAGTAATAGTATCCGATACACCACTGCAGGTTCAATCTATTCCTTGGACATACACATTGACGATGAAACACAGAAATTACATCGGAATTAAATATAAAAGGGAACACTGCCGCCTTAAGTACAAGAATAGAAACTCTTCTTACAGTCGGTGCTTTGAGCATTCCCTGTGAGACCAGTATTAGTTTACGCTACACACCTGCAGGTTCAGTTTATTCCTTGGACCTTCACATTGACGATGAAACGCAGAAATGGCATCGGAATTAAATACAAAAGGCACAATGACGCCTTAAGTATAAGAATAGAGACTATTCTTACCGTCGGTGCTTTGAGCATATCCTGTGAGACCAGTAATAGTATCCGATACACCACTGGAGGTTCAATCTATTCCTTGGACATACACATGGACGATGAAACACAGAAATGACATCGGAATTAAATACAAAAGGAACAATGCCGCCTTAAGTACAAGAATAGAGACTCTTCTTACCGTCGGTGCTTTGAGCATTCCCTGTGAGACCAGCATTAGTTTCCGATACACCACTGGAGTTTCAATGAATTCCTTGGACCATCACATTGACGATGAAACACTGAAATTACATCGGAATTAAATACAAAAGGCACAATGCCGCCTTAAGTACAAGAAAGAGACACTTCTTACAGTCGGTGCTTTGAGCATTCCCTGTGAGACCAGTATACGTTTCCGATACACCTCTGAGGGTTCAATGAATTCCTTGGACCTTCACATTGACGATGAAACACTGAAATTACATCTTAATTAAATACAAAAAGCACAATTCCGCCTTAAGTACAAGAATAGAGACTCTTCTTACAGTCGGTGCTATGAGCATTCCCTGTGAGACCAGTAATAGTATCCGATACACCACTGCAGGTTCAAAGTATTCCTTGGACCTTCACATTGACGATGAAACACAGAAATCGCATCGGAATTAAATACAAAATTCACAATGCCGCCTTAAGTACAAGAATAGAGACCCTTCTTACAGTCGGTGCTTTGAGCATTCCCTGTGAGACCAGTAATAGTATCCGATACACCACCGCAGGTTCAATCTATTCCTTGGACATACACATTGACGATGAAACACAGAAATCGCATCGGAATTAAATACAAAAGGCACAGAGCCGCCTTAAGTACAAGAATAGAGACTCTTCTTAAAGTCGGTGTTTTGAGCATTCCCTGTGAGACCAGTAATAGTATCCGATACACCACCGCAGGTTCAATCTATTCCTTGGACATACACATTGACTATGAAATACAGAAATTACATCGGAATTAAATACAAAAGGAACAATGTCGCCTTAAGTACAAGAATAGAAACTCTTCTTACCGTCGGTGCTTTGAGCATTCCCTATGACACCAGTAATAGCTTCCGATACACCACTGGAGGTTCAATGAATTCCTTGGACATTCACATTGACGATGAAACACTGAAATTACATCGGCATTAAATACAAAAGGCACAATGCCGCCTTAAGTACAAGAAGAGAGACTCTTCTTACAGTCGGTGCTTTGAGCAATCCCTGTGAGACCAGTAATAGTATCCGATACACAACTGCAGGTTCAATCTATTCCTTGGACATACACATTCACGATGAAACACAGAAATTACATAGGAATTAAATACAAAAGGAACAATGCCGCCTTAAGTACAAGAATAGAGACTCTTCTTACAGTCTGTGCTTTGAGCATTCCCTGTGAGACCACTATTAGTTTCCGCTACACCTCTGCCGGTTCAGTTTATTCCTTGGACCCTCACATTGACGATGAAACACAGAAATCGCATCGGAATTAAATACAAAAGGCACAATGCCGCCTTAAGTACAAGAATAGTGAGTCTTCTTACAGTCGGTGCTTTGAGCATTCCCTGTGAGACCAGTAATAGTATCCGATACACCACTGCAGGTTCAGTCTATTCCATGGATATACACATTGACGATGAAACACAGAAATTACATCGGAATTAAATACAAAAGGAACAATGCCGCCTTAAGTACAAGAATAGAGACTCTTCTTACAGTCGGTGCTTTGAGCATTCCCTGTGAGACCTGTATTAGTTTCCGCTCCACCTCTGCAGGTTCAGTTTATTCCTTGGACCTTCACATTGACGATGAAACACAGAAATCGCATCGGAATTAAATACAAAAGGCACAATGCCGCCTTAAGTACAAGTATAGAGACTCTTCTTACCGTCGGTGCTTTGAGCATTCCCTGTGAGACCAGAATTAGTTTCCGATACACCACTGCAGGTTCAATGTATTCCTTGGCCCTTCACATTGACGATGAGACACAGAAATGGCAACGGAATTAAATCCAAAACGCACAATGCCGCCTTATGTACATGAATAGAGACTCTTCTTACCGTAGGTGCTTTGAGCATTCCCTGTGAGACCAGTATTAGTTTCCGCTACACCTCTGCAGGTTCAGTTTATTCCTTGGACCTGCACATTGACGATGAAACACAGAAATCGCATCGGAATTAAATACAAAAGGGACAGAGCCGCCTTAAGTACAAGAATAGAGACTCTTCTTACCGTCGGTGCTTTGAGCATTCCCTGTGAGACCACTATTGGTTTCCGATACACCACCGGAGGTTCAATGAATTCCTTGGACATTCACATTGACGATGAAACACTGAAAATACGTCAGAATTAAATACAAAAGGCACAATGCCGCCTTAAGTACAAGAATAGAGACTCTTCTTACAGTCTGTGCTTTGAGCATTCCCTGTGAGACCACTATTAGTTTCCGCTACACCTCTGCCGGTTCAGTTTATTCCTTGGACCTTCACATTGACGATGAAACACAGAAATCGCATCGGAATTAAATACAAAAGGCACAATGCCGCCTTAAGTAAAAGAATAGAGACCCTTCTTACAGTCGGTGCTTTGAGCATTCCCTGTGAGACCAGTAATAGTATCCGATACACCACTGCAGGTTCAGTCTATTCCTTGGATATACACATTGACGATGAAACACAGAAATTACATCGGAATTAAATACAAAAGGAACAATGCCGCCTTAAGTACAAGAATAGAGACTCTTCTTACAGTCGGTGCTTTGAGCATTCCCTGTGAGACCAGTATTAGTTTCCGCTACACCTCTGCAGGTTCAGTTTATTCCTTGGACCTTCACATTGACGATGAAACACAGAAATCGCATCGGAATTAAATACAAAAGGCACAATGACGCCTTAAGTACAAGAATAGAGACTCTTCTTACAGTCGGTGTTTTGAACATTCCCTGTGAGACCAGTATAAGTTTCCGATACACCACTGCAGGTTCAATGTATTCCTTGGACCTTCACATTGACGATGAAACACTGAAATTACATCGGAATTAAATACAAAAGGAACAATGTCGCCTTAAGTACAAGAATAGAAACTCTTCTTACCGTCGGTGCTTTGAGCATTCCCTATGAGACCAGTAACAGTTTCCGATACACCACTGGAGGTTCAATGAATTCCTTGGACATTCACATTGACGATGAAACACTGAAATTTCGTCGGAATTAAAAACAAAAGGCACAATGTCGCCTTAAGTACAAGAATAGAGACTCTTCTTACAGTCGGTGCTTTGAGCATTCCCTGTGAGACCAGTAATAGTATCCGATACACCACTTCAGGTTCAATCTATTCCTTGGACATACACATTGCCGATGAAACACAGAAATTACATCGGAATTAAATACAAAAGGAACAATGAAGCCTTAAGTACAAGAATAGAGACTCTTCTTACAGTCGGTGCTTTGAACATTCCCTGTGAGACCAGTATAAGTTTCCGATACACCACTGCAGGTTCAATGTATTCCTTGGACCTTCACATTGACGATGAAACACTGAAATTACATCGGAATTAAATACAAAGGGCACAATGCCACCTTATGTACAAGAATAGAGGCTCTTCTTACAGTCGGTGCTTTGAGCATTCCCTGTGAGACCAGTATTAGTTTCCGATACACCACTGGAGGTTCAATGAATTCCTTGGACATTCACATTGACGATGAAACACTGAAATTACATCGGAATTAAATACAAAAGGCACAATGCCGCCTTAAGTACAAGAATAGAGACTCTTCTTACAGTCGGTGCTTTGAGCATTCCCTGTGAGACCAGTAATAGTACCCGATACACAACTGCAGGTTCAATCTATTCCTTGGACATACACATTCACGACGAAACACAGAAATTACATAGGAATTAAATACAAAAGGAACAATGCCGCCTTAAGTACAAGAATAGAGACTCTTCTTACCGTCGGTGCTTTGAGCATTCCCTGTGAGACCACTATTAGTTTCCGATACACCACCGGAGGTTCAATGAGTTCCTTGGACATTCACATTGACGATGAAACACTGAAAATACGTCAGAATTAAATACAAAAGGCACAATGCCGTCTTAAGTACAAGAATAGAGACTCTTCTTACAGTCTGTGCTTTGAGCATTCCCTGTGAGACCACTATTAGTTTCCGCTACACCTCTGCCGGTTCAGTTTATTCCTTGGACCTTCACATTGACGATGAAACACAGAAATCGCATCGGAATTAAATACAAAAGGCACAATGCCGCCTTAAGTACAAGAATAGTGAGTCTTCTTACAGTCGGTGCTTTGAGCATTCCCTGTGAGACCAGTAATAGTATCCGATACACCACTGCAGGTTCAGTCTATTCCTTGGATATACACATTGACGATGAAACACAGAAATTACATCGGAATTAAATACAAAAGGAACAATGCCGCCTTAAGTACAAGAATAGAGACTCTTCTTACAGTCGGTGCTTTGGGCATTCCCTGTGAGACCAGTATTAGTTTCCGCTACACCTCTGCAGGTTCAGTTTATTCCTTGGACCTTCACAATGACGATGAAACACAGAAATCGCATCGGAATTAAATACAAAAGGCACAATGACGCCTTAAGTACAAGAATAGAGACTCTACTTACAGTCGGTGCTTTGAGCATTCCCTGTGAGACCAGTAATAGTATCCGATACACCACTGTAGGTTCAATCTATTCCTTGGACATACACATTGACGATGAAACACTGAAATTATATCGGAATTAAATACAAAAGAAATAATGCCGCCTTAAGTACAAGAATAGAGACTCTTCTTACCGTCGGTGCTTTGAGCATTCCCTGTGAGACCAGTATAAGTTTCCGATACTCCACTGGATGGGTAGACACATAACTAATGAGGAAGTATTGAATAGGATTGGGGAGAAGAGAAGTTTGTGGCACAACTTGATCAGAAGAAGGGATCGGTTGGTAGGACATGTTCTGAGGCATCACGGGATCACCAATTTAGTATTGGAGGGCACCGTGGAGGGTAAAAATCGTAGAGGAGACCAAGAAATGAATACACTAAGCAGATTCAGAACGATGTAGGTTGCAGTAGGTACTGGGAGATGAAAAAGCTTGCACAGGATAGAGTAGCATGGAGAGCTGCATCAAACCAGTCTCAGGACTAAAGACCACAACAACAACAACACCACTGGAGGTTCAATGAATTCCTTGGACATTCACATTGACGATGAAACACTGAAATTACATCGGAATTAAATACATAAGGTACAATGCCGCCTTAAGAACAAGAATAGAGACTCTTCTTACCGTCGGTGCTTTGAGCATTCCCTGTGAGACCAGTATTAGCTTCCGCTACACCTCTGCAGGTTCAGTTTATTCCTTGGACCTTCACATTGACGATGAAACACAGAAATGGTATCGGAATTAAATCCAAAACGCACAATGCCGCCTTAAGTACAAGAATAGAGACTCTTCTTACCGTCGGTGCTTTGAGCATTCCCTGTGAGACCAGTAATAGTATCCGATACACCACTGCAGGTTCAATCTATTCCTTGGACATACACATTGGCGATGAAGCATAGAAATGGCTTCGGAATTAAATACAAAAGGCACAATGCCGCCTTAAGTACAAGAATAGAGACTCTTCTTACAGTCGGTGTATTGAGCATTCCCTGTGAGACCAGTATTAGTTTCCCATACACCACTGCAGGTTCAATGTATTCCTTGGACCTTCACATTGACGATGAAACACAGAAATCGCATCGGAATTAAATACAAAAGGCACAATGCCGCCATGAGTACAAGAATAGAGACTCTTCTTACAGTCGGTGCTTTGAGCATTGCCTGTGAGACCAGTATTAGTTTCCGCTACACCTCTGCAGTTTCAGTTTATTCCTTGGACCTTCACATTGACGATGAAACATAGAAATGGCATCGGAATTAAATAGAAAAGGCACAATGCCGCCTTAAGTACAAGAATAGAGACTCTTCTTACAGTCGGTGCTTTGAGCGTTCCCTATGAGACCAGTAACAGTTTCCGATACACCACTGGAGGTTCAATGAATTCCTTGGACATTCACATTGACGATGAAACACTAAATTTTCGTCGGAATTAAAAACAAAAGGCACAATGCCGCCTTAAGTACAAGAATAGAGACTCTTCTTACAGTCGGTGCTTTGAGCATTCCCTGTGAGACCAGTAATAGTATCCGATACACCACTTCAGGTTCAATCTATTCCTTGGACATTCACATTGACGATGAAACACTGAAATTTCATCGGAATTAAATACAAAAGGTACAATGCCGCCTTAAGTGCAAGAATAGGGACTCTTCTTACCGTCGGTGCTTTGAGCATTCCCTGTGAGACCAGTATTAGTTTCCGCTACACCTCTGCAGGTTCAGTTTATTCCTTGGACCTTCACATTGACGATGAAACACCGAAATGGCATCGGAATTAAATACAAAAGGCTCAATGCCGCCTTAAGTACAAGAATAGAGACTCATCTTACAGTCGGTGCTTTGAGCCTTCCCTGTGAGACCAGTATTAGTTACCGTAACACCACTGCAGGTTCAATGTATTCCTTGGACCTTCACATTGACGATAAAACACAGAAATCGCATCGGAATTAAATACAAAAGGCACAATGCCGCCTTAAGTACAAGAATAGAGACTCTTCTGACAGTCGTTGCTTTGAGCATTCCCTGTGAGACCACTAATAGTATCCGATACACCACTGCAGATTCAATCTATTCCTTGGACATACACATTGATGATGAAACACAGAAATTACATCGGAATTAAATACAAAAGGAAAAATGCCGCCTTATGTTCAAGAATAGAGACTCATCTTACAGTCGGTGCTTTGAGCATTCCCTGTGAGACCAGTATTAGTTTCCGATACACCACTGCAGGTTCAATGTACTCCTTGGACCTTCACATTGACGATGAAACTCAGAAATGGCATAGGAATTAAATATAAAAGACACAATGCCGCCTTAAGTACAAGAATAGAGACTCTTCTTACAGTCGGTGCTTTGAGCATTCCGTGTGAGACCAGTATTAGTTTCCGATACGCCACTGCAGGTTCAATGTATTCCTTGGACCTTCACATTGACGATGAAACACAGAAATCGCATCGGAATCAAATACAAAAGGCACAATGCCGCCTTAAGTGCAATTATAGAGACTCTTCTTACAGTCGGTGCTTCGAGAATTCCCTGTGAGACCAGTAATAGTATCCGATACACCACTGCAGGTTCAATCTATTCCTTGGACATACACATTGACGTTGCAACACTGAAATTACATCGGAATTAAATACAAAAGGAACAATGCCGCCTTAAGTACAAGAATAGAGACTCTTTTTACAGTCGGTGCTTTGAGCATTCCCTGTGAGACCAGTAATAGTATCCGATACACCACTGTAGGTTCAATGTATTCCTTGGACCTTCACATTGACGATGAAACACAGAAATGGCATCGGAATTAAATACAAAAGGCACAATGCCGCCTTAAGTACAAGAATATAGAGACTCTTCTTACAGTCGGTGATTTGAGCATTCCCTGTGAGACCAGTAATAGTATCCGATACACCACTGCAGATTCAATCTATTCCTTGGACATACACATTGACGATGAAACACAGAAATTACATCGGAATTAAATACAAAAGGAAAAATTCCGCCTTAAGTACAAGAATAGAGACTCTTATTACAGTCGGTGCTTTGAGCATTCCCTGTGAGACCAGTATTAGTTTCCGATACACCAGTGCTGGTTCAATGTATTCCTTGGACCTTCAAATTGACGATGAGACACAGAAATCGCATCCGAATTAAATACAAAAGGAACAATGCCGCCTTAAGTACAAGAATAGAGACTCTTCTTACAGTCGGTGCTTTGAGCATTCCCTGTGAGACCAGTATTAGTTTCCGATACACCACTGCAGGTTCAATGTATTCCTTGGACCTTCAAATTGACGATGATACACAGAAATCGCATCGGAATTAAATGCAAAAGGCACAATGCCGTCTTAAGTACAAGAATAGAGACTCTTCTTACAGTCGGTGCTTTGAGCATTCCCTGTGAGACCAGTATTAGTTTCCGATACACCACTGCAGGTTCAATGTATTTCTTGGACCTTCAAATTGACGATGATACACAGAAATCGCATCGGAATTAAATACAAAAGGCACAATGCCGCCTTAAGTACAAGAATAGAGACTCTTTCTACAGTCGGTGCTTTGAGCATTCCCTGTGAGACCAGTAATAGTATCCGATACACCACTGGAGGTTCAATGAATTCCCTGGACATTCACATTGACGATGAAACACTGAAATTACATCGGAATTAAATACAAAATGCACAATGCCGCCATAAGTACAAGAATGGAGACTCTTCTTACCGTCGGTGCTTTGAGCATTCCCTGTGAGACCAGTATTAGCTTCCGCTACACCTCTGCAGGTTCAGTTTATTCCTTGGACCTTCACATTGACGATGAAACACAGAAATGGCATCGGAATTAAATACAAAACGCACAATGCCGCCTTAAGTACAAGAATAGAGACTCTTCTTACTGTCGGTGCTTTGAGCATTCCCTGTGAGACCAGTATTAGTTTCCGATACACCACTGCAGGTTCAATGTATTCCTTGGACCTTCACATTGACGATGAAAAACAGAAATGGCATCGGAAGTAAATCCAAAACGCACAATGCCGCCTTAAGTACAAGAATAGGGACTCTTCTTACAGTGGGTGCTTTGAGCAATCCCTGTGAGACCAGTAATAGTACCCGATACACCACCTCAGGTTCAATCTATTCCTTGGACATACACATGGACGATGAAACACAGAAATTACATCGGAATTAAATACAAAAGGAACAATGCCGCCTTAACTACAAGAATAGAGACTCTTCTTACCGTCGGTGCTTTGAGCATTCCCTGTGAGACCAGTATTAGTTTCCGATACACCACTGGACGTTCAATGAATTCCTTGGACCTTCACATTGACGATGAAACACTGAAATTACATCTTAATTAAATACAAAAGGCACAATGCCGCCTTAAGTACAAGAATAGAGACTCTCCTTACAGTCGATGCGATGAGCATTCCCTGTGAGACCAGTAATAGTATCCGATACACCACTGCAGGTTCAATGTATTCCTTGGACCTTCACATTGACGATGAATCAATGAAATCGCATGGGAATTAAATACAAAAGGCACAATGCCGCCTTAAGTACAAGAATAGCTCCTCTTCTATCAGTCGGTGCTTTGAGCATTCCCTGTGAGACCAGTATTAGTTTCCGATACACCACTGCAGGTCCAATGTATTCCTTGGAGCTTCACATTGACGATGAAACACAGAAATGGCATCGGAATTAAATCCAAAACGCACAATGCCGCCTTAAGTACAAGAAAAGAGACTCTTCTTACCGTCGGTGCTTTGAGCATTCCCTGTGAGACCAGTATTAGTTTCCCATACACCACTGCAGGTTCAATGCATTCCTTGGACCTTCACATTGACGATGAAACACAGAAATGGCATCGGAATTAAATCCAAAACGCACAATGCCGCCTTATGTACAAGAATAGAGACTCTTCTTACCTTCGGTGCTTTGAGCATTCCCTGTGAGACCAGTATTAGCTTCCGCTACACCTCTGCAAGTTCAGTTTATTCCTTGGACCTTCAAATTGACGATGATACACAGAAATCGCATCGTAATTAAATCCAAAACGCACAATGCCGCCTTATGTACAAGAATAGAGACTCTTCTTACCTTCGGTGCTTTGAGCATTCCCTGTGAGACCAGTATTAGCTTCCGCTACACATCTGCAGGTTCAGTTTATTCCTTGGACCTTCAAATTGACAATGATACACAGAAATCGCGTCGGAATTAAATACAAAGGCACAATGCCGCCTTAAGTACAAGAATAGGGACTCTTCTTACCGTCGGTGCTTTGAGCATTCCCTGTGAGACCAGTATTAGTTTCCGCTACACCTCTGCAGATTCAGATTATTCCTTGGACCCTCACATTGACGATGAAACACTGAAATGGCATCGGAATTAAATACAAACGGCACAATGCCGCCTTAAGTACAAAGATAGAGACTCTTCTTACAGACGGTGTTTTGAGCTTTCCCTGTGAGACCAGTAATAGTATCCGATACACCACTGCAGGTTCAATGTATTCCTTGGACCTTCACATTGACGATGAAACACAGAAATGGCATCGGAATTAAATACAAAAGGCAAAATGCCGCCTTAAGTACAAGAATAGAGACTCTTCTTACAGTGGGTGCTTTGAGCATTCCCTGTGAGACCAGTAATAGTATCCGATACACCACTGAGGGTTCAATGTATTCCTTGGACCTTCACATTGACGATGAAACACAGAAATCGCATCGGAATGAAATACAAAAAGCACAATGCCGCCTTAAGAACAAGAATAGAGACTCTTCTTACAGTCGGTGATTTGAGCATTCCCTGTGAGACCAGTAATAGTATCCGATACACCACTGCAGGTTCAATGTATTCCTTGGACCTTCACATTGACGATGAATCACAGAAATGGCATCGGAATTAAATACAAAAGGCACAATGCCGCCTTAAGTACAAGAATAGGGACTCTTCTTACCGTCGGTGCTTTCAGCATTCCCTGTGAGACCAGTAATAGTATCCGATACACCACTGCAGGTTCAATGTATTCCTTGGACCTTCACATTGACGATGAAACACAGAAATGGCATCGGAATTAAATACAAAAGGAACAATGCCGCCTTAAGTACAAGAATATAGAGACTCTTCTCACAGTCGGTGATTTGAGCATTCCCTGTGAGACCAGTAATAGTATCCGATACACCACTGCAGATTCAATCTATTCCTTGGACATACACATTGACGATGAAACACAGAAATTACATCGGAATTAAATACAAAAGGAAAAATTCCGCCTTAAGTACAAGAATAGAGACTCTTCTTACAGTCGGTGCTTTGAGCATTCCCTGTGAGACCAGTATTAGTTTCCGATACACCACTGCTGGTTCAATGTATTCCTTGGACCTTCAAATTGACGATGAGACACAGAAATCGCATCCGAATTAAATACAAAAGGAACAATGCCGCCTTAAGTACAAGAATAGAGACTCTTCTTACAGTCGGTGCTTTGAGCATTTCCTGTGAGACCAGTATTAGTTTCCGATACACCACTGCAGGTTCAATGTAATCCTTGGACCTTCAAATTGACGATGATACACAGAAATCGCATGGGAATTAAATGCAAAAGGCACAATGCCGCCTTAAGTACAAGAATTGAGATTCTTCTTACAGTCGGTGCTTTGAGCATTCCCTGTGAGACCAGTATTAGTTTCCGATACATCACTGCAGGTTCAATGTATTCCTTGGACCCTCAAATTGACGATGATACACAGAAATCGCATCGGAATTAAATACAAAAGGCACAATGCCGCCTTAAGTACAAGAGTAGAGACTCTTCTTACAGTCGGTGCTTTGGGCATTCCCTGTGAGACCAGTAATAGTTTCCGATACGCCGCTGCAGGTTCAATGTATTCCTTGGACCTTCAAATTGACAATGATACACAGAAATCGCATCGGAATTAAATACAAAAGGCACAATGCCGCCTTAAGTACAAGAATAGAGTCTCTTTCTACAGTCGGTGCTTTGAGCATTCCCTGTGAGACCAGTAATAGTATCTGATACACCACTGGAGGTTCAATGAATTCCTTGGACATTCACATTGACGATGAAACACTGAAATTACATCGGAATTAAATACAAAATGCACAATGCCGCCATAAGTACAAGAATGGAGACTCTTCTTACCGTCGGTGCTTTGAGCATTCCCTGTGAGACCAGTATTAGCTTCCGCTAGACCTCTGCAGGTTCAGTTTATTCCTTTGACCTTCACATTGACGATGAAACACAGAAATGGCATCGGAATTAAATACAAAACGCACAATGCCGCCTTAAGTACAAGAATAGAGACTCTTCTTACAGTCGGTGCTTTGAGCATTCCCTGTGAGACCAGTATTAGTTTCCGATACACCACTGCAGGTTCAATGTATTCCTTGGACCTTCAAATTGACGATGAAACACAGAAATGGCATCGGAAGTAAATCCAAAACGCACAATGCCGCCTTAAGTACAAGAATAGGGACTCTTCTTACAGTGGGTGCTTTGAGCAATCCCTGTGAGACCAGTAATAGTATCCGATACACCACCTCAGGTTCAATCTATTCCTTGGACATACACATGGACGATGAAACACAGAAATTACATCGGAATTAAATACAAAAGGAACAATGCCGCCTTAACTACAAGAATAGAGGCTCTTCTTACCGTCGGTGCTTTGAGCATTCCCTGTGAGGCCAGTATTAGTTTCCGATACACCACTGGACGTTCAATGAACTCCTTGGACCTTCACATTGACGATGAAACACTGAAATTACATCTTAATTAAATACAAAAGGCACAATGCCGCCTTAAGTACAAGAATAGAGACTCTTCTTACAGTCGATGCGATGAGCATTCCCTGTGAGACCAGTAATAGTATCCGATACACCACTGCAGGTTCAATGTATTCCTTGGACCTTCACATTGACGATGAAACAATGAAATCGCATCGGAATTAAATACAAAAGGCACAATGCCGCCTTAAGTACAAGTATAGAGACTCTTCTTACAGTCGGTGCTTTGAGCATTCGCTGTGAGACCAGTATTAGTTTCCGATACACCACTGCAGGTCCAATGTATTCCTTGGAGCTTCACATTGACGATGAAACACAGAAATGGCATCGGAATTAAATCCAAAACGCACAATGCCGCCTTAAGTACAAGAAAAGAGACTCTTCTTACCGTCGGTGCTTTGAGCATTCCCTGTGAGACCAGTATTAGTTTCCCATACACCACTGCAGGTTCAATGCATTCCTTGGACCTTCACATTGACGATGAAACACAGAAATGGCATCGGAATTAAATCCAAAACGCACAATGCCGCCTTATGTACAAGAATAGAGACTCTTCTTACCTTCGGTGCTTTGAGCATTCCCTGTGAGACCAGTATTAGCTTCCGCTACACCTCTGCAGGTTCAGTTTATTCCTTGGACCTTCAAATTGACGATGATACACAGAAATCGCATCGGAATTAAATGCAAAAGGCACAATGCCGCCTTAAGTACAAGAATAGAGACTCTTCTTACAGTCGGTGCTTTGAGCATTCCCTGTGAGACCAGTATTAGTTTCCGTTACACCACTGCAGGTTCAATGTATTCCTTGGACCTTCAAAATGACGATGATACACAGAAATCGCATCGGAATTAAATACAAAAGGCACAATGCCGCCTTAAGTACAAGAGTAGAGACTCTTCTTACAGTCGGTGCCTTGGGCATTCCCTCTGAGACCAGTAATAGTTTCCGATACGCCACTGCAGGTTCAATGTATTCCTTGGACCTTCAAATTGACAATGATACACAGAAATCGCGTCGGAATTAAATACAAAGGCACAATGCCGCCTTAAGTACAAGAATAGGGACTCTTCTTACCGTCGGTGCTTTGAGCATTCCCTGTGAGACCAGTATTAGTTTCCGCTACACCTCTGCAGATTCAGATTATTCCTTAGACCTTCACATTGACGATGAAACACAGAAATGGCATCGGAATTAAATACAAAAGGCACAATGCCGCCTTAAGTACAAGAATAGAGACTCTTCTTACAGTCGGTGCTTTGAGCTTTCCCTGTGAGACCAGTAATAGTATCCGATACACCACTGCAGGTTCAATGTATTCCTTGGACCTTCACATTGACGATGAAACACAGAAATGGCATCGGAATTAAATACAAAAGGCAAAATGCCGCCTTAAGTACAAGAATAGAGACTCTTCTTACAGTGGGTGCTTTGAGCATTCCCTGTGAGACCAGTAATAGTATCCGATACACCACTGCAGGTTCGATGTATTCCTTGGACCTTCACATTGACGATGAAACACAGAAATCGCATCGGAATTAAATACAAAAAGCACAAAGCCGCCTTAAGTACAAGAATAGAGACTCTTCTTACAGTCGGTGATTTGAGCATTCCCTGTGAGACCAGCAATAGTATCCGATACACCACTGCAGGTTCAATGTATTCCTTGGACCTACACATTGACGATGAAACACAGAAATGGCATCGGAATTAAATACAAAAGGCACAATGCCGCCTTAAGTACAACAATATGGACTCTTCTTACAGTCGGTGCTTTGAGCATTAGCTGTGAGACCAATAATAGTATCCGATATACCACTGCAGGTTCAATGTATTCCTTGGACCTACACATTGACGATGAATCACCGAAATGGCATCGGAATTAAATACAAAAGGCACAATGCCGCCTTAAGTACAAGAATAGGGACTCTTCTTACCGTCGGTGCTTTCAGCATTCCCTGTGAGACCAGTAATAGTATCCGATACACCACTGCAGGTTCAATGTATTCCTTGGACCTTCACATTGACGATGAAACACAGAAATCGCATCGGAATTAAATACAAAAGGCCCAATGCCGCCTTAAGTACAAGAATTGAGACTCTTCTTACAGTCGGTGCTTTGAGCATTCCCTGTGAGACCAGTAATAGTAACCGATACACCACTGCAGGTTCAATGTATTCCTTGGACCTTCACAATGACGATGAAACACAGAAATGGCATCGGAATTAAATGCAAAAGGCACAATGCCGCCTTAAGTACAAGAATAGAGACTCTTCTTACAGTCGGTGCTTTGAGCATTCCCTGTGGGAGCAATATTAGTTTCCGCTACACCTCTGCAGGTTCAGTTTATTCCTTGGACGTTCACATTGACGATGAAACACCGAAATGGCATCAGAATTAAATACAAAAGGCACAATGCCGCTTTAAGTACAAGAATAGAGGCTCTTCTTACAGTCGGTGCTTTGAGCATTCCCTGTGAGACCAGTAATAGTATCCGATACACCACTGCAGGTTCAGTCTATTCCTTGGACATACACATTGACGATGAAACACAGAAATTACATCGGAATTAAATACAAAAGGAACAATGCCGCCTTAAGTACAAGAATTGAGACTCTTCTTACCGTCGGTGCTTTGAGCATTCCCTGTGAGACCAGTATTATTTTTCGATACACCACTGGATGGGTACATCACATAACTAATGAGGAAGTATTGAATAGGATTGGGGAGAAGAGAAGTTTGTGGCACAACTTGACCAGAAGAAGGGATCGGTTGGTAGGACATGTTCTGAGGCATCAAGGGATCACCAATTTAGTATTCGAGAGCAGCGTGGAGGGTAAAAATCGTAGAGGGAGACCAAGAAATGAATACACTAAGCAGATTCAGAAGGATGTAGGTTGCAGTAGGTACTGGGAGATGAAAAAGCTTGCATAGGATAGAGCAGCATGGAGAGCTGCATCAAACCAGTCTCAGGACTGAAGACCACAACAACAACAACACCACTGGAGGTTCAACGAATTCCTTGGACATTCACATTGACGATGAAACACTGAAATTACATCGGAATTAAATACAAAATGCACAATGCCGCCTTAAGTACAAGAATAGAGACTCTTCTTACCGTCGGTGCTTTGAGCATTCCCTGTGAGACCAGTATTAGCTTCCGCTACACCTCTGCAGGTTCAGTTTATTCCTTGGACCTTCACATTGACGATGAAACACAGAAATGGCATCGGAAGTAAATCCAAAACGCACAATGCCGCCTTAAGTACAAGAATAGGGACTCTTCTTACAGTGGGTGCTTTGAGCAATCCCTGTGAGACCAGTAATAGTATCCGATACACCACCTCAGGTTCAATCTATTCCTTGGACATACACATTGACGATGAAACACAGAAATTACATCGGAATTAAATACAAAGGGAACAATGCCGCCTTAAGTACAAGAATAGAGACTCTTCTTACAGTCGGTGCTTTGAGCATTCCCTGTGTGGACCAGTATTCGTTTCCGCTACACCTCTGCAGGTTCAGTTTATACCTTGGACCTTCACATTGACGATGAAACACAGAAATGGCATTGGAATTAAATACAAAAGGCACAATGCCGCCTTAAGTACAAGAATAGAGACTCTTCTTACAGTCGGTGCTTTGAGCATTCCCTGTGAGACCAGTATTAGTTTCCGTTACACCACTGCAGGTTCAATGTATTCCTTGGACCTTCAAAATGACGATGATACACAGAAATCGCATCGGATTTAAATACAAAAGGCACAATGCCGCCTTAAGTACAAGAGTAGAGACTCTTCTTACAGTCGGTGCCTTGGGCATTCCCTGTGAGACCAGTAATAGTTTCCGATACGCCACTGCAGGTTCAATGTATTCCTTGGACCTTCAAATTGACAATGATACACAGAAATCGCGTCGGAATTAAATACAAAGGCACAATGCCGCCTTATGTACAAGAATAGGGACTCTTCTTACCGTCGGTGCTTTGAGCATTCCCTGTGAGACCAGTAATAGTATCCGATACACCACTGCAGGTTCAATGTATTCCTTGGACCTTCACATTGACGATGAAACACAGAAATGGCATCGGAATTAAATACAAAAGGCAAAATGCCGCCTTAAGTACAAGAATAGAGACTCTTCTTACAGTCGGTGCTTTGAGCTTTCCCTGTGAGACCAGTAATAGTATCCGATACACCACTGCAGGTTCAATGTATTCCTTGGACCTTCACATTGACGATGAAACACAGAAATGGCATCGGAATTAAATACAAAAGGCAAAATGCCGCCTTAAGTACAAGAATAGAGACTCTTCTTACAGTGGGTGCTTTGAGCATTCCCTGTGAGACCAGTAATAGTATCCGATACACCACTGCAGGTTCAATGTATTCCTTGGGCCTTCACATTGACGATGAAACACAGAACTCGCATCGGAATTAAATACAAAAAGCACAATGCCGCCTTAAGTACAAGAATAGAGACTCTTCTTACAGTCGGTGATTTGAGCGTTCCCTGTGAGACCAGTAATAGTATCCGATACACCACTGCAGGTTCAATGTATTCCTTGGACCTACACATTGACGATGAAACACAGAAATGGCATCGGAATTAAATACAAAAGGCACAATGCCGCCTTAAGTACAACAATAGGGACTCTTCTTACCGTCGGTGCTTTGAGCATTAGCTGTGAGACCAATAATAGTATCCGATATACCATTGCAGGTTCAATGTATTCCTTGGACCTTCACATTGACGATGAATCACAGAAATGGCATCGGAATTAAATACAAAAGGCACAATGCCGCCTTAAGTACAAGAATAGGGACTCTTCTTACCGTCGGTGCTTTCAGCATTCCCTGTGAGACCAGTAATAGTATCCGATACACCACTGCAGGTTCAATGTATTCCTTGGACCTTCACATTGACGATGAAACACAGAAATGGCATCGGAATTAAATACAAAAGGCACAATGCCGCCTTAAGTACAAGAATAGAGACTCTTTCTACAGTCGGTGCTTTGAGCATTCCCTGTGAGATCAGTAATAGTATCCGATACACCACTGCAGGTTCAATGTGTTCCTTGGACCTTCACATTGACGATGAAACACAGAAATCGCATCGGAATTAAATACAAAAGGCCCAATGCCGCCTTAAGTACAAGAATAGAGACTCTTCTTAGAGTCGGTGTTTTGAGCATTCCCTGTGAGACCAGTAATAGTAACCGATACACCACTGCAGGTTCAATGTATTCCTTGGACCTTCACATTGACGATGAAACACAGAAATCGCATCGGAATCAAAAACAAAAAGCACAAAGCCGCCTTAAGTACAAGAATAGAGACTCTTCTTACAGTCGGTGATTTGAGCATTCCCTGTGAGACCAGCAATAGTATCCGATACACCACTGCAGGTTCAATGTATTCCTTGGACCTACACATTGACGATGAAACACAGAAATGGCATCGGAATTAAATACAAAAGGCACAATGCCGCCTTAAGTACAAGAATAGAGACTCTTCTTACCGTCGGTGCTTTGAGCATTCCCTGTGAGACCAGTATTAGCTTCCGCTACACCTCTGCAGGTTCAGTTTATTTCTTGGACCTTCACATTGACGATGAAACACAGAAATGGCATCGGAAGTAAATCCAAAACGCACAATGCCGCCTTAAGTACAAGAATAGGGACTCTTCTTACAGTGGGTGCTTTGAGCAATCCCTGTGAGACCAGTAATAGTATCCGATACACCACCTCAGGTTCAATCTATTCCTTGGACATACACATTGACGATGAAACACAGAAATTACATCGGAATTAAATACAAAGGGAACAATGCCGCCTTAAGTACAAGAATAGAGACTCTTCTTACAGTCGGTGCTTTGAGCATTCCCTGTGTGGACCAGTATTCGTTTCCGCTACACCTCTGCAGGTTCAGTTTATACCTTGGACCTTCACATTGACGATGAAACACAGAAATGGCATTGGAATTAAATACAAAAGGCACAATGCCGCCTTAAGTACAAGAATAGAGACTCTTCTTACAGTCGGTGCTTTGAGCATTCCCTGTGAGACCAGTATTAGTTTCCGTTACACCACTGCAGGTTCAATGTATTCCTTGGACCTTCAAAATGACGATGATACACAGAAATCGCATCGGATTTAAATACAAAAGGCACAATGCCGCCTTAAGTACAAGAGTAGAGACTCTTCTTACAGTCGGTGCCTTGGGCATTCCCTGTGAGACCAGTAATAGTTTCCGATACGCCACTGCAGGTTCAATGTATTCCTTGGACCTTCAAATTGACAATGATACACAGAAATCGCGTCGGAATTAAATACAAAGGCACAATGCCGCCTTAAGTACAAGAATAGGGACTCTTCTTACCGTCGGTGCTTTGAGCATTCCCTGTGAGACCAGTATTAGTTTCCGCTACACCTCTGCAGATTCAGATTATTCCTTGGACCTTCACATTGACGATGAAACACAGAAATGGCATCGGAATTAAATACAAAAGGCACAATGCCGCCTTAAGTACAAGAATAGAGACTCTTCTTACAGTCGGTGCTTTGAGCTTTCCCTGTGAGACCAGTAATAGTATCCGATACACCACTGCAGGTTCAATGTATTCCTTGGACCTTCACATTGACGATGAAACACAGAAATGGCATCGGAATTAAATACAAAAGGCAAAATGCCGCCTTAAGTACAAGAATAGAGACTCTTCTTACGGTGGGTGCTTTGAGCATTCCCTGTGAGACCAGTAATAGTATCCGATACACCACTGCAGGTTCAATGTATTCCTTGGACCTTCACATTGACGATGAAACACAGAACTCGCATCGGAATTAAATACAAAAAGCACAATGCCGCCTTAAGTACAAGAATAGAGACTCTTCTTACAGTCGGTGATTTGAGCATTCCCTGTGAGACCAGTAATAGTATCCGATACACCACTGCAGGTTCAATGTATTCCTTGGACCTACACATTGACGATGAAACACAGAAATGGCATCGGAATTAAATACAAAAGGCACAATGCCGCCTTAAGTACAACAATAGGGACTCTTCTTACCGTCGGTGCTTTGAGCATTAGCTGTGAGACCAATAATAGTATCCGATATACCATTGCAGGTTCAATGTATTCCTTGGACCTTCACATTGACGATGAATCACAGAAATGGCATCGGAATTAAATACAAAAGGCACAATGCCGCCTTAAGTACAAGAATAGGGACTCTTCTTACCGTCGGTGCTTTCAGCATTCCCTGTGTGACCAGTAATAGTATCCGATACACCACTGCAGGTTCAATGTATTCCTTGGACCTTCACATTGACGATGAAACACAGAAATGGCATCGGAATTAAATACAAAAGGCACAATGCCGCCTTAAGTACAAGAATAGAGACTCTTTCTACAGTCGGTGCTTTGAGCATTCCCTGTGAGATCAGTAATAGTATCCGATACACCACTGCAGGTTCAATGTGTTCCTTGGACCTTCACATTGACGATGAAACACAGAAATCGCATCGGAATTAAATACAAAAGGCCCAATGCCGCCTTAAGTACAAGAATAGAGACTCTTCTTAGAGTCGGTGTTTTGAGCATTCCCTGTGAGACCAGTAATAGTAACCGATACACCACTGCAGGTTCAATGTATTCCTTGGACCTTCACATTGACGATGAAACACAGAAATCGCATCGGAATCAAAAACAAAAAGCACAAAGCCGCCTTAAGTACAAGAATAGAGACTCTTCTTACAGTCGGTGATTTGAGCATTCCCTGTGAGACCAGCAATAGTATCCGATACACCACTGCAGGTTCAATGTATTCCTTGGACCTACACATTGACGATGAAACACAGAAATGGCATCGGAATTAAATACAAAAGGCACAATGCCGCCTTAAGTACAAGAATAGAGACTCTTCTTACCGTCGGTGCTTTGAGCATTCCCTGTGAGACCAGTATTAGCTTCCGCTACACCTCTGCAGGTTCAGTTTATTCCTTGGACCTTCACATTGACGATGAAACACAGAAATGGCATCGGAAGTAAATCCAAAACGCACAATGCCGCCTTAAGTACAAGAATAGGGACTCTTCTTACAGTGGGTGCTTTGAGCAATCCCTGTGAGACCAGTAATAGTATCCGATACACCACCTCAGGTTCAATCTATTCCTTGGACATACACATTGACGATGAAACACAGAAATTACATCGGAATGAAATACAACGGGAACAATGCCGCCTTAAGTACAAGAATAGAGACTCTTCTTACGGTCGGTGCTTTGAGCATTCCCTGTGTGGACCAGTATTCGTTTCCGCTACACCTCTGCAGGTTCAGTTTATACCTTGGACCTTCACATTGACGATGAAACACAGAAATGGCATTGGAATTAAATACAAAAGGCACAATGCCGCCTTAAGTACAAGAATAGAGACTCTTCTTACAGTCGGTGCTTTGAGCATTCCCTGTGAGACCAGTATTAGTTTCCGTTACACCACTGCAGGTTCAATGTATTCCTTGGACCTTCAAAATGACGATGATACACAGAAATCGCATCGGATTTAAATACAAAAGGCACAATGCCGCCTTAAGTACAAGAGTAGAGACTCTTCTTACAGTCGGTGCCTTGGGCATTCCCTGTGAGACCAGTAATAGTTTCCGATACGCCACTGCAGGTTCAATGTATTCCTTGGACCTTCAAATTGACAATGATACACAGAAATCGCGTCGGAATTAAATACAAAGGCACAATGCCGCCTTAAGTACAAGAATAGGGACTCTTCTTACCGACGGTGCTTTGAGCATTCCCTGTGAGACCAGTATTAGTTTCCGCTACACCTCTGCAGATTCAGATTATTCCTTGGACCTTCACATTGACGATGAAACACAGAACTCGCATCGGAATTAAATACAAAAAGCACAATGCCGCCTTAAGTACAAGAATAGAGACTCTTCTTACAGTCGGTGATTTGAGCATTCCCTGTGAGACCAGTAATAGTATCCGATACACCACTGCAGGTTCAATGTATTCCTTGGACCTACACATTGACGATGAAACACAGAAATGGCATCGGAATTAAATACAAAAGGCACAATGCCGCCTTAAGTACAACAATAGGGACTCTTCTTACCGTCGGTGCTCTGAGCATTAGCTGTGAGACCAATAATAGTATCCGATATACCATTGCAGGTTCAATGTATTCCTTGGACCTTCACATTGACGATGAATCACAGAAATGGCATCGGAATTAAATACAAAAGGCACAATGCCGCCTTAAGTACAAGAATTGGGACTCTTCTTACCGTCGGTGCTTTCAGCATTCCCTGTGAGACCAGTAATAGTATCCGATACACCACTGCAGGTTCAATGTATTCCTTGGACCTTCACATTGACGATGAAACACAGAAATGGCATCGGAATTAAATACAAAAGGCACAATGCCGCCTTAAGTACAAGAATAGAGACTCTTTCTACAGTCGGTGCTTTGAGCATTCCCTGTGAGATCAGTAATAGTATCCGATACACCACTGCAGGTTCAATGTGTTCCTTGGACCATCACATTGACGATGAAACACAGAAATCGCATCGGAATTAAATACAAAAGGCCCAATGCCGCCTTAAGTACAAGAATAGAGACTCTTCTTAGAGTCGGTGTTTTGAGCATTCCCTGTGAGACCAGTAATAGTAACCGATACACCACTGCAGGTTCAATGTATTCCTTGGACCTTCACATTGACGATGAAACACAGAAATCGCATCGGAATCAAAAACAAAAAGCACAAAGCCGCCTTAAGTACAAGAATAGAGACTCTTCTTACAGTCGGTGATTTGAGCATTCCCTGTGAGACCAGCAATAGTATCCGATACACCTCTGCAGGTTCAATGTATTCCTTGGACCTACACATTGACGATGAAACACAGAAATGGCATCGGAATTAAATACAAAAGGCACAATGCCGCCTTAAGTACAACAATATGGACTCTTCTTACCGTCGGTGCTTTGAGCATTAGCTGTGAGACCAATAATAGTATCCGATATACCACTGCAGGTTCAATGTATTCCTTGGACCTTCACATTGACGATGAATCACCGAAATGGCATCGGAATTAAATACAAAAGGCACAATGCCGCCTTAAGTACAAGAATAGGGACTCTTCTTACCGTCGGTGCTTTCAGCATTCCCTGTGAGACCAGTAATAGTATCCGATACACCACTGCAGGTTCAATGTATTCCTTGGACCTTCACATTGACGATGAAACACAGAAATGGCATCGGAATTAAATACAAAAGGCACAATGCCGCCTTAAGTACAAGAATAGAGACTCTTTCTACAGTCGGTGCTTTGAGCATTCCCTGTGAGATCAGTAATAGTATCCGATACACCACTGCAGGTTCAATGTATTCCTTGGACCTTCACATTGACGATGAAACACAGAAATCGCATCGGAATTAAATACAAAAGGCCCAATGCCGCCTTAAGTACAAGAATAGAGACTCTTCTTACAGTCGGTGCTTTGAGCATTCCCTGTGAGACCAGTAATAGTAACCGATACACCACTGCAGGTTCAATGTATTCCTTGGACCTTCACAATGACGATGAAACACAGAAATGGCATCGGAATTAAATGCAAAAGGCACAATGCCGCCTTAAGTACAAGAATAGAGACTCTTCTTACAGTCGGTGCTTTGAGCATTCCCTGTGGGACCAATATTAGTTTCCGCTACACCTCTGCAGGTTCAGTTTATTCCTTGGACGTTCACATTGACGATGAAACACCGAAATGGCATCAGAATTAAATACAAAAGGCACAATGCCGCTTTAAGTACAAGAATAGAGGCTCTTCTTACAGTCGGTGCTTTGAGCATTCCCTGTGAGACCAGTAATAGTATCCGATACACCACTGCAGGTTCAGTCTATTCCTTGGACATACACATTGACGATGAAACACAGAAATTACATCGGAATTAAATACAAAAGGAACAATGCCGCCTTAAGTACAAGAATAGAGACTCTTCTTACCGTCGGTGCTTTGGGCATTCCCTGTGTGACCAGTATTATTTTTCGATACACCACTGGATGGGTACATCACATAACTAATGAGGAAGTATTGAATAGGATTGGGGAGAAGAGAAGTTTGTATCACAACTTGACCAGAAGAAGGGATCGGTTGGTAGGACATGTTCTGAGGCATCAAGGGCTCACCAATTTAGTATTCGAGAGCAGCGTGGAGGGTAAAAATCGTAGAGGGAGACCAAGAAATGAATACACTAAGCAGATTCAGAAGGATGTAGGTTGCAGTAGGTACTGGGAGATGAAAAAGCTTGCATAGGATAGAGCAGCATGGAGAGCTGCATCAAACCAGTCTCAGGACTGAAGACCACAACAACAACAACACCACTGGAGGTTCAACGAATTCCTTGGACATTCACATTGACGATGAAACACAGAAATCGCATCGGAATTAAATACAAAAGGCCCAATGCCGCCTTAAGTACAAGAATAGAGACTCTTCTTAGAGTCGGTGTTTTGAGCATTCCCTGTGAGACCAGTAATAGTAACCGATACACCACTGCAGGTTCAATGAATTCCTTGGACCTTCACATTGACGATGAAACACAGAAATCGCATCGGAATCAAAAACAAAAGGCACAATGCCGCCTTAAGTACAAGAATAGAGACTCTTCTTACAGTCGGTGCTTTGAGCATTCCCTGTGAGACCAGTAATAGTATCCGATACACCACCGCAGTTTCAATGTATTCCTTGGACCTTCACATTGACGATGAAACACAGAAATCGCATCGGAATCAACAACAAAAGGCGCAATGCCGCCTTAAGTACAAGAATAGAGACTCTTCTTACAGTCGGTGCTTTGAGCATTCCCTGTGAGACCAGTAATAGTATCCGATACACCACTGCAGGTTCAGTCTATTCCATGGACATACACATTGACGATGAAACACAGAAATTACATCGGAATTAAATACAAAAGGAACAATGCCGCCTTAAGTACAAGAATAGGGACTCTTCTTACAGTGGGTGCTTTGAGCAATCCCTGTGAGACCAGTAATAGTATCCGATACACCACCTCAGGTTCAATCTATTCCTTGGACATACACATTGACGATGAAACACAGAAATTACATCGGAATTAAATACAAAGGGAACAATGCCGCCTTAAGTACAAGAATAGAGACTCTTCTTACAGTCGGTTCTTTGAGCATTCCCTGTGAGGCCAGTATTAGTTTCCGCTACACCTCTGCAGGTTCAGTTTATACCTTGGACCTTCACATTGACGATGAAACACAGAAATGGCATTGGAATTAAATACAAAAGGCACAATGCCGCCTTAAGTACAAGAATAGAGACTCTTCTTACCGTCGGTGCTTTGAGCATTCCCTGTGAGACCAGTAATAGTATCCGATACACCACTGCAGGATCAATCTATTCCTTGGACATACACATGGACGATGAAACACAGAAATTACATCGTAATTAAATACAAAAGGAACAATGCCGCCTTAACTACAAGAATAGAGACACTTCTTACCGTCGGTGCTTTGAGCATTCCCTGTGAGACCAGTATTAGTTTCCGATACACCACTGGAGGTTCAATGAATTCCTTGGACCTTCACATTGACGATGAAAGGCTGAAATTACATCTTAATTAAATACAAAAGGCACAATGCCGCCTTAAATACAGGAATAGAGACTCTTCTTACAGTCGATGCGATGAGCATTCCCTGTGAGACCAGTAATAGTATCCGATACACCACTGCAGGTTCAATGTATTCCTTGGACCTTCACATTGACGATGAAACACTGAAATCGCATCGGAATTAAATACAAAAGGCACAATGCCGCCTTAAGTACAAGAATAGAGACTCTTCTTACAGTCGGTGCTTTGAGCATTCCCTGTGAGACCAGTATTAGTTTCCGATACACCACTGCAGGTTCAATGTATTCCTTGGAGCTTCACATTGACGATGAAACACAGAAATGGCATCGGAATTAAATCCAAAACGCACAATGCCGCATTAAGTACAAGAATAGAGACTCTTCTTACCGTCGGTGCTTTGAGCATTCCCTGTGAGACCAGTATTAGTTTCCCATACACCACTGCAGGTTCAATGCATTCCTTGGACCTTCACATTGACGATGAAACACAGAAATGGTATCGGAATTAAATCCAAAACGCACAATACCGCCTTATGTACAAGAATAGAGACTCTTCTTACCTTCGGTGCTTTGAGCATTACCTGTGAGACCAGTATTAGCTTCCGCTACACCTCTGCAGGTTCAGTTTATTCCTTGGACCTTCACATTGACGATGAAACACATAAATCGCATCGGAATTAAATACAAAAGGCACAATGCCGCCTTAAGTACAAGAATAGAGACTCTTCTTACAGTCGGTGCTTTGAGCATTCCCTGTGTGACCAGTAAGAGTATCCGATACACCACCGCAGGTTCAATCTATTCCTTGGACATACACATTGACGATGAAACACAGAAATTACATCGGAATTAAATACAAAAGGAACAATGCCGCCTTAAGTACAAGAATAGAGACTCTTCTTACCGTCGGTGCTTTGAGCATTCCCTGTGACACCAGTATTAGCTTCCGCTACACCTCTGCAGGTTCAGTTTATTCCTTGGTCCTTCACATTGACGATGAAACACATAAATCGCATCGGAATTAAATCCAAAACGCACAATGCCGCCTTAAGTACCAGAATAGGGACTCTTCTTACAGTCGGTGCTTTGAGCATTCCCTGTGAGACCAGTAATAGTATCCGATACACGACTGCACGTTCAATCTATTCCTTGGACATACACATTGACGATGAAACACAGAAATTACATCGGAATTAAATACAAAAGGAACAATGCCGCCTTAAGTACAAGAATAGAGACTCTTCTTACAGTCGGTGCTTTGAGCATTCCCTGTGAGACCAGTATTAGTATCCGCTACACCTCTGCAGGTTCAGTTTATTCCTTGGACCTTCACATTGACGATGAAACACAGAAATGGCATCGGAATTAATTACAAAAGGCACAATGCCGCCTTAAGTACAAGAATAGAGACTCTTCTTACCGTCGGTGCTTTGAGCATTCCCTGTGAGACCAGTAATAGTATCCGATACACCACTGCAGGTTCAATCTATTCCTTGGACATACACATGGACAATGAAACACAGAAATTACATCGGAATTAAATACAAAAGGAACAATGCCGCCTTAAGTACAAGAATAGAGTCTCTTCTTACGGTCGGTGCTTTGAGCATTCCCTGTGAGACCAGTATTAGTTTCCGATACACCACTGGAGGTTCAATGAATTCCTTGGACCATCACAATGACGATGAAACACTGAAATTACATCGGAATTAAATACAAAAGGCACAATGCCGCCTTAAGTACAAGAAAGAGACTCTTCTTACAGTCGGTGCTTTGAGCATTCCCTGTGAGACCAGTAATAGTATCCGATACACCACTGCAGGTTCAATCTATTCCTTGGACATTCACATTGGCGATGAAACACAGAAATTACATCCTAATTAAATACAAAAGGAACAATGCCGCCTTAACTACAAGAATAGAGACTCTTCTTACAGTCGGTGCTTTGAGCATTCCCTGTGAGACCAGTATAAGTTTCCGATACACCTCTGAGAGTTCAATGAATTTCTTGGACCTTCACATTGACGATGAAACACTGAAATTATATCTTAATTAAATACAAAAGGCACAATGCCGCCTTAAGTACAAGAATAGAGACTCTTCTTACAGTCGGTGCTATGAGCATTCCCTGTGAGACCAGTAATAGTATCCGATACACAACTGCAGGTTCAATGTATTCCTTGGACCTTCACATTGACGATGAAACACAGAAATCGCATCGGAATTAAATACAAAAGTCACAATGCCGCCTTAAGTACAAGAATAGAGACTCTTCTTACAGTCGGTGCTTTGAGCATTCCCTGTGAGACCAGTATCAGTTTCCGCTACACCTCTGCAGGTTCGGTTTATTCCTTGGACCTTCACATTGACGATGAAACGCATATATCGCATCGGAATTAAATACAAAAGGCTCAATGCCGTCTTAAGTACAAGAATAGAGACTCTTTTTACAGTCGGTGCTTTGAGCATTCCCTGTGAGACCAATAATAGTATCCGATACACCACCGCAGGTTCAATCTATTCCTTGGACATACACATTGACGATGAAACACAGAAATTACATCGGAATTAAATACAAAAGGAACAATGAAGCCTCAAGTACAAGAATAGAGACTCTTCTTACCGTCGGTGCTTTGAGCATTCCCTGTGAGACCAGTATTAGTTTCCGATACACCACTGCAGGTTCAATGTATTCTTGGACATTCACATTGACGATGAAACACTGAAATTACATCGGAATTAAATAAGAAAGGGCACAATGCCGCCTTAAGTACAAGAATAGAGGCTCTTCTTACAGTCGGTGCTTTGAGCATTCCCTGTGAGACCAGTATTGGTTTCCGCTACACCTCTGCAGGTTCAGTTTATTCCTTGGACATTCACATTGACGATGAAACACAGAAATCGCATCGGAATTAAATACAAAAGGCACAATGCCGCCTTAAGTACAAGATTAGAGACTCTTCTTACAGTCGGTGCTTTGAGCATTCCCTGTGAGACCAGTAATAGTATCCGATACACCACTGCAGGTTCAATCTACTCCTTGGACATACACATTGACGATGAAACACAGAAATTACATTGGAATTAAATACAAAAGGAACTATGCCGCCTTAAGTACAAGAATAGAGACTCTTCTTACCGTCGGTGCTTTGAGCATTCCCTGTGAGACCAGTATTAGTTTCCGATACACCACTGGAGGTTCAATGAATTCCTTGGACATTCACATTGACGATGAAACACTGAAATTACATCGGAATTAAATACAAAAGGCACAATGCCGCCTTAAGTACAAGAATAGAGACTCTTCTTACCGTCGGTGCTTTGAGCATTCCCTGTGAGACCAGTATTAGTTTCCGATACACCACTGGATGGGTAGATCACATAACTAATGAGGAAGTATTGAATAGGATTGGGGAGAACAGAAGTTTGTGGCAAAACTTGACCAGAAGAGGGGATCGGTTGGTAGGACATGTTCTGAGGTATCAAGGGATCACCAATTTAGTATTTGAGGGCAGCGTGGAGGGGAAAAATCGTAGAGGGAGACCAAGAAATGAATACGCTAAGCAGATTCAGAAGGATGTAGGTTGCAGTAGGTACTGGGAGATGAAAAAGCTTGCACAGGATAGAGTAGCATGGAGAGGTGCATCAAACCAGTCTCAGGACTGAAGACCGCAACAACAACAACACCACTGGAGGTTCAATGAATTCCTTGGACATTCACATTGACGATGAAACACTGAATTTATATTGGAATTAAATACAAAAGGCACAATGCCGCCTTAAGTACAAGAATAGAGACTCTTCTTACCGTCGGTGCTTTGAGCATTCCCTGTGAGACCAGTATTAGTTTCCGATACACCACTGGAGGTTCAATGAATTCCTTGGACCATCACAATGACGATGAAACACTGAAATTACATCGGAATTAAATACAAAAGGCACAATGCCGCCTTAAGTACAAGAAAGAGACTCTTCTTACAGTCGGTGCTTTGAGCATTCCCTGTGAGACCAGTAATAGTATCCGATACACCACTGCAGGTTCAATCTATTCCTTGGACATTCACATTGGCGATGAAACACAGAAATTACATCGGAATTAAATACAAAAGGAACAATGCCGCCTTAACTACAAGAATAGAGACTCTTCTTACAGTCGGTGCTTTGAGCATTCCCTGTGAGACCAGTATAAGTTTCCGATACACCTCTGAGAGTTCAATGAATTTCTTGGACCTTCACATTGACGATGAAACACTGAAATTATATCTTAATTAAATACAAAAGGCACAATGCCGCCTTAAGTACAAGAATAGAGACTCTTCTTACAGTCGGTGCTATGAGCATTCCCTGTGAGACCAGTAATAGTATCCGATACACAACTGCAGGTTCAATGTATTCCTTGGACCTTCACATTGACGATGAAACACAGAAATCGCATCGGAATTAAATACAAAAGTCACAATGCCGCCTTAAGTACAAGAATAGAGACTCTTCTTACAGTCGGTGCTTTGAGCATTCCCTGTGAGAGCAGTATTAGTTTCCGCTACACCTCTGCAGGTTCAGTTTATTCCTTGGACCTTCACATTGACGATGAAACGCAGATATCGCATCGGAATTAAATACAAAAGGCACAATGCCGTCTTAAGTACAAGAATAGAGACTCTTTTTACAGTCGGTGCTTTGAGCATTCCCTGTGAGACCAGTAATAGTATCCGATACACCACCGCAGGTTCAATCTATTCCTTGGACATACACATTGACGATGAAACACAGAAATTACATCGGAATTAAATACAAAAGGAACAATGAAGCCTCAAGTACAAGAATAGAGACTCTTCTTACCGTCGGTGCTTTGAGCATTTCCTGTGAGACCAGTATTAGTTTCCGATACACCACTGCAGGTTCAATGTATTCTTGGACATTCACATTGACGATGAAACACTGAAATTACATCGGAATTAAATAAGAAAGGGCACAATGCCGCCTTAAGTACAAGAATAGAGGCTCTTCTTACAGTCGGTGCTTTGAGCATTCCCTGTGAGACCAGTATTGGTTTCCGCTACACCTCTGCAGGTTCAGTTTATTCCTTGGACATTCACATTGACGATGAAACACAGAAATCGCATCGGAATTAAATACAAAAGGCACAATGCCGCCTTAAGTACAAGATTAGAGACTCTTCTTACAGTCGGTGCTTTGAGCATTCCCTGTGAGACCAGTAATAGTATCCGATACACCACTGCAGGTTCAATCTATTCCTTGGACATACACATTGACGATGAAACACAGAAATTACATCGGAATTAAATACAAAAGGAACTATGCCGCCTTAAGTACAAGAATAGAGACTCTTCTTACCGTCGGTGCTTTGAGCATTCCCTGTGAGACCAGTATTAGTTTCCGATACACCACTGGAGGTTCAATGAATTCCTTGGACATTCACATTGACGATGAAACACTGAAATTACATCGGAATTAAATACAAAAGGCACAATGCCGCCTTAAGTACAAGAATAGAGACTCTTCTTACCGTCGGTGCTTTGAGCATTCCCTGTGAGACCAGTATTAGTTTCCGATACACCACTGGATGGGTAGATCACATAACTAATGAGGAAGTATTGAATAGGATTGGGGAGAACAGAAGTTTGTGGCAAAACTTGACCAGAAGAGGGGATCGGTTGGTAGGACATGTTCTGAGGTATCAAGGGATCACCAATTTAGTATTTGAGGGCAGCGTGGAGGGGAAAAATCGTAGAGGGAGACCAAGAAATGAATACGCTAAGCAGATTCAGAAGGATGTAGGTTGCAGTAGGTACTGGGAGATGAAAAACCTTGCACAGGATAGAGTAGCATGGAGAGCTGCATCAAACCAGTCTCAGGACTGAAGACCGCAACAACAACAACACCACTGGAGGTTCAATGAATTCCTTGGACATTCACATTGACGATGAAACACTGAATTTATATTGGAATTAAATACAAAAGGCACAATGCCGCCTTAAGTACAAGAATAGAGACTCTTCTTACCGTCGGTGCTTTGAGCATTCCCTGTGAGACCAGTATGAGCTTCCGCTACACCTCTGCAGGTTCAGTTTTTTCCTTGGACCTTCACATTGACGATGAAACACAGAAACGGCATCGGAATTAAATACAAAACGCACAATGCCGCCTTAAGTACAAGAATAGAGACTCTTCTTACAGTCGGTGCTTTGAGCATTCCCTGTGAGACCAGTATTAGTTTCCGATACACCACTGCAGGTTCAATGTATTCCTTGGACCTTCACATTGACGATGAAACACAGAAATGGCATCGGAATTAAATCCAAAACGCACAATGCCGCCTTAAGTACAAGAATAGAGACTCTTCTTACAGTCGGTGCTTTGAGCATTCCCTGTGAGACCAGTAATAGTATCCGATACACCACTGCAGGTTCAATCTATTCCTTGGACATAAACATTGACGATGAAACACAGAAATTACATCGGAATTAAATACAAAAGGACAATGCCGCCTTAAGTACGAGAATAGAGACTCTTCTTACCGTCGGTGCTTTGAGCATTCCCTGTGAGACCAGTAATAGTATCCGATACACCACTGCAGGTTAGATCTATTCCTTGGACATACACATGGACGATGAAACACAGAAATTACATCGGAATTAAATACAAAAGGAACAATGCCGCCTTAAGTACAAGAATAGAGACTCTTCTTACCGTCGGTGCTTTGAGCATTCCCTGTGAGACCAGTATTAGCTTCCGCTACACCTATGCAGCTTCAGTTTATTCCTTGGACCTTCCCATTGACGATGAAACACACAAATGGCATCGGAATTAAATACAAAAGGCACAATGCCGCCTTAAGTACGAGAATAGAAACTCTTCTTACCGTCGGTGCTTTGAGCATTCCCTGTGAGACCAGTAATAGTATCCGATACACCACTGCAGGTTAGATCTATTCCTTGGACATACACAAGGACGATGAAACACAGAAATTACATCGGAATTAAATACAAAAGGAACAATGCCGCCTTAAGTACAAGAATAGAGACTCTTCTTACCGTCGGTGCTTTGAGCATTCCCTGTGAGACCAGTATAAGTTTCCGATACACCTCTGAGGGTTCAATGAATTCCTTGGACCTTCACATTGACGATGAAACACTGAAATTACATATTAATTAAATACAAAAGGCTCAATTCCGCCTTAAGTACAAAAATAGAGACTCTTCTTACAGTCGGTGCTTTGAGCATTCCCTGTGAGACCAGTAATAGTATCCGATACACCACTGCAGGTTCAATGCATTCCTTGGACCTTCACATTGACGATGAAACACAGAAATCGCATCGGAATTAAATACAAAATGCACAATGCCGCCTTAAGTACAAGAATAGAGACTCTTCTTACAGTCGGTGCCTTGAGCATTCCCTGTGAGACCAGTATTACTTTCCGATACACCACTGCAGGTTCAGTGTATTCGTTGGACCTTCACATTGACGATGAAACACTGAAATTACATTGGAATTAAATACAAAGGGCACAATGCCGCCTTAGGTACAAGAATAGAGGCTCTTCTTACAGTCGGTGCTTTGAACATTCCCTGTGAGACCAGTATTAGTTTCCGCTACACCTCAGCAGGATCAGTTTATTCCTTGGACATTCACATTGACGATGAAACACAGAAATCGCATCGAAATTAAATACAAAAGGCACAATGCCGCCTTAAGTACAAGAATAGAGACTCTTCTTACAGTCGGTGCTTTGAGCATTCCCTGTGAGACCAGTAATAGTATCCGATACACCACTGCAGGTTCAATCTATTCCTTGGACATACACATTGACGATGAAACACAGAAATTACATCGGAATTAAATACAAAAGGAACAATGCCACCTTAAGTACAAGAATAGAGACTCTTCGTACCGTCGGTGCTTTGAGCATTCCCTGTGAGACCAGTATTAGTTTCCGATACTCCACTGGAGGTTCAATGAATTCCTTGGACATTCACATTGACGATGAAACACGGAAATTACATCGGAATTAAATACAAAAGGCACAATGCCGCCTTAAGTACAAGAATAGAGACTCTTCTTACAGTCGGTGCTTTGAGCATTCCCTGTGAGACCAGTAATAGTATCCGATACACCACTGCAGGTTCAATCTATTCCTTGGACATACACATTCACGATGAAACACAGAAATTACATAGGAATTAAATACAAAAGGAACAATGCCGCCCTAAATACAAGAATAGAGACTCTTCTTACCGTCGGTGCTTTGAGCATTCCCTGTGAGACCAGTATTAGTCTCCGATACACCACTGGAGGTTCAATGAATTCCTTGGACATTCACATTGACGATGAAACATTGAAATTACATCGGTATTAAATACAAAAGGCACAATGCCGCCTTAAGTACAAGAATAGAGACTCTTCTTACAGTCTGTGCTTTGAGCAATCCCTGTGAGACCAGCATTAGCTTTCGCTACACCTCTGCAGGTTCAGTTTATTCCTTGGACCTTCACAATGACGATGAAACACAGAAATCGCATCGGAATTAAATACGAAACGCACAATGGCGCCTTAAATACAAGAATAGTGACTCTTCTTACAGTCGGTGGTTTGAGCATTGCCTGTGAGACCAGTAATAGTATCCGATACACCACTGCAGGTTCAATCTATTCCTTGGACATACACATTGACGATGAAACACAGAAATTACATCGGAATTAAATACAAAAAGAACAATGGCGCCTTAAGTACAAGAATAGAGGCTCTTCTTACAGTCTGTGCTTTGAGCATTCCCTGTGAGACCAGTATTAGTTTCCGCTACACCTCTGCAGGTTCAGTTTATTCCTTGGACCTTCACATTGACGATGAAACACAGAAATCGCATTGGAATTAAATACAAAAGGCACAATGACGCCTTAAGTACAAGAATAGAGACTCTTCTTACAGTCGGTGCTTTGAGCATTCTCTGTGAGACCAGTATTAGTTTCCGATACACCACTGGAGGTTCAATGAATTCCTTGGACCATCACAATGACGATGAAACACTGAAATTACATCGGAATTAAATACAAAAGGCACAATGCCGCCTTAAGTACAAGAAAGAGACTCTTCTTACAGTCGGTGCTTTGAGCATTCCCTGTGAGACCAGTAATAGTATCCGATACACCACTGCAGGTTCAATCTATTCCTTGGATATACACATTGGCGATGAAACACAGAAATTACATCGGAATTAAATACAAATGGAACAATGCCGCCTTAAGTACAAGAATAGAGACTCTTCCTACCGTCGGTGCTTTGAGCATTCCCTGTGAGACCAGTATTAGTTTCCGATACACCACTGGAGGTTCAATGAATTCCTTGGACAATCACAATGACGATGAAACACTGAAATTACATCGGAATTAAATACAAAAGGCACAATGCCGCCTTAAGTACAAGAAAGAGACTCTTCTTACAGTCGGTGCTTTGAGCATTCCCTGTGAGACCAGTAATAGTATCCGATACACCACTGCAGGTTCAATCTATTCCTTGGACATACACATTGGCGATGAAACACAGAAATTACATCGGAATTAAATACAAAAGGAACAATGCCGCCTTAACTACAAGAATAGAGACTCTTCTTACCGTCGGTGCTTTGAGCATTCCCTGTGAGACCAGTATAAGTTTCCGATACACCTCTGAGAGTTCAATGAATTCCTTGGACCTTCACATTGACGATGAAACACTGAAATTATATCTTAATTAAATACAAAAGTCACAATGCCGCCTTAAGTACAAGAATAGAGACTCTTCTTACAGTCGGTGCTATGAGCATTCCCCGTGAGACCAGTAATAGTATCCGATACACCACTGCAGGTTCAATGTATTCCTTGGACCTTCACATTGATGATGAAACACAGAAATCGCATCGAAATTAAATACAAAAGGCACAATGCCGCCTTAAGTACAAGAATAGAGACTCTTCTTACAGTCGGTGCTTTGAGCATTCCCTGTGAGACCAGTATTAGTTTCCGCTACACCTCTGCAGGTTCAGTTTATTCCTTGGACCTTCACATTGACGATGAAACACAGATATCGCATCGGAATTTAATACAAAAGGCACAATGCCGTCTTATGTACAAGAATAGAGACTCTTTTTACAGTCGGTGCTTTGAGCATTCCCTGTGAGACCAGTAATAGTATCCGATACACCACCGCAGGTTCAATCTATTCCTTGGACATACACATTGACGATGAAACACAGAAATTACATCGGAATTAAATACAAAAGGAACAATGAAGCCTTAAGTACAAGAATAGAGGCTCTTCTTACAGTCGGTGCTTTGAGCATTCCCTGTGAGACCAGTATTAGTTTCCGCTACACCTCTGCAGGTTCAGTTTATTCCTTGGACATTCACATTGACGATGAAACACAGAAATCGCATCGGAATTAAATACAAAAGGTACAATGCCGCCTTAAGTACAAGAATAGAGACTCTTCTTACAGTCGGTGCTATGAGCATTCCCTGTGAGACCAGTAATAGTATCCGATACACCACTGCAGGTTCAATCTATTCCTTGGACATACACATTGACGATGAAACACAGAAATTACATCGGAATTAAATACAAAAGGAACTATGCCGCCTTAAGTACAAGAATAGAGACTCTTCTTACCGTCGGTGCTTTGAGCATTCCCTGTGAGACCAGTATTAGTTTCCGATACACCACTGGAGGTTCAATGAATTCCTTGGACATTCACATTGACGATGAAACACTGAAATTACATCGGAATTAAATACAAAAGGAACAATGCCGCCTTAAGTACAAGAATAGAGACTCTTCTTACCGTCGGTGCTTTGAGCATTCCCTGTGAGACCAGTATTAGTTTCCGATACACCACTGGATGGGTAGATCACACAACTAATGGGGAAGTATTAAATAGGATTGGGGAAAAGAGTAGTTTGTGGCACAACTTGACCAGAAGAGGGGATCGGTTGGTAGGACATGTTCTGAGGCATCAAGGGATCACCAATTTAGTATTTGAGGGCAGCGTGGAGGGGAAAAATCGTAGAGGGAGACCAAGTAATGAATACACTAAGCAGATTCAGAAGGATGTAGGTTGCAGTAGGTACTGGGAGATGAAAAAGGTTGCACAGGATAGAGTAGCATGGAGAGCTGCATCAAACCAGTCTCAGGACTGAAGACCACAACAACAACAACACCACTGGAGGTTCAATGAATTCCTTGGACATTCACATTGACGATGAAACACTGAATTTATATCGGAATTAAATACAAAAGGCACAATGCCGCCTTAAGTGCAAGAATAGAGACTCTTCTTACCGTCGGTGCTTTGAGCATTCCCTGTGAGACCAGTATGAGCTTCCGCTACACCTCTGCAGGTTCAGTTTTTTCCTTGAACCTTCACATTGACGATGAAACACAGAAACGGTATCGGAATTAAATACAAAACGCACAATGCCGCCTTAAGTACAAGAATAGAGACTCTTCTTACAGTCGGTGCTTTGAGCATTCCCTGTGAGACCAGTATTAGTTTCCGATACACCACTGCAGGTTCAATGTATTCCTTGGACCTTCACATTGACGATGAAACAATGAAATGGCATCGGAATTAAATCCAAAACGCACAATGCCGCCTTAAGTACAAGAATAGAGACTCTTCTTACAGTCGGTGCTTTGAGCATTCCCTGTGAGACCAGTAATAGTATCCGATACACCACTGCAGGTTCAATCTATTCCTTGGACATAAACATTGACGATGAAACACAGAAATTACATCGGAATTAAATACAAAAGGGACAATGCCGCCTTAAGTACGAGAATAGAGACTCTTCTTACCGTCGGTGCTTTGAGCATTCCCTGTGAGACCAGTAATAGTATCCGATACACCACTGCAGGTTAGATCTATTCCTTGGACATACACATGGACGATGAAACACAGAAATTACATCGGAATTAAATACAAAAGGCACAATGCCGCCTTAAGTACAAGAATAGAGACTCTTCTTACCGTCGGTGCTTTCAGCATTCCCTGTGAGACCAGTATTAGTTTCCGATACACCACTGGAGGTTCAATGAATTCCTTGGACCATCACATTGACGATGAATCACTGAAATTACATCGGAATTAAATACAAAAGGCACAATTCTGCCTTAAGTACAAGAATAGAGACTCTTCTTAGTCGGTGCTTTGAGCATTCCCTGTGAGACCAGTATTAGTATCCGATACACCACTGCAGGTTCAATGTATTCCTTGGACCTTCACATTGACGATGAAACACAGAAATCGCATCGGAATTAAATACAAAATGCACAATGCCGCCTTAAGTACAAGAATAGAGACTCTTCTTACAGTCGGTGCCTTGAGCATTCCCTGTGAGACCAGTATTAGTTTCCGATACACCACTGCAGGTTCAGTGTATTCGTTGGACCTTCACATTGACGATGAAACACAGAAATGGCATCGGAATTAAATCCAAAACGCACAATGCCGCCTTATGTACAAGAATAGACACTCTTCTTACCGTCGGTGCTTTGAGCATTCCCTCTGAGACCAGTATTAGTTTCCGATACACCACTGCAGGTTCAATGTATTCCTTGGACCTTCACATTGACGATGAAACACAGAAATGGCATCGGAATTAAATCCAAAACGCACAATGCCGCCTTATGTACAAGAATAGAGACTATTCTTACCGTCGGTGCTTTGAGCATTCCCTGTGAGACCAGTATTAGTTTCCGCTACACCTCTGCAGGTTCAGTTTATTCCTTGGACCTTCACATTGACGATGAAACACAGAAATCGCATCGGAATTAAATACAAAAGGCACAATGCCGCCTTAAGTACGAGAATAGAGACTCTTCTTACAGTCGGTGCTTTGAGCATTCCCTATGAGACCAGTATTAGTTTCCGATACACCACTGGAGGTTCAATGAATTCGTTGGACATTCACATTGACGATGAAACACTGAAATTACATCGGAATTAAATACAAAAGGCACAATGCCGCCTTAAGTACAAGAATAGAGACTCTTCTTACAGTCGGTGCTTTGAGCGTTCCCTGTGAGACAAGTAATAATATCCGATACACCACTGCAGGTTCAATCTAATCCTTTGACATACACATTGACGATGAAACACAGAAATTACATCGGAATTAAATACAAAAGGAACAATGAAGCCTTAAGTACAAGAATAGAGTCTCTTCTTACCGTCGGTGCTTTAAGCATTCCCTGTGAGACCAGTCTAAGTTTCCGATACACCACTGCAGGTTCAATGTATTCCTTGGACCTTCACATTGACGATGAAATACTGAAATTACATTGGAATTAAATACAAAGGGCACAATGCCGCCTTAGGTACAAGAATAGAGGCTCTTCTTACAGTCGGTGCTTTGAACATTCCCTGTGAGACCAGTATTAGTTTCCGCTACACCTCAGCAGGTTCAGTTTATTCCTTGGACATTCACATTGACGATGAATTACAGAAATCGCATCGGAATTAAATACAAAAGGCACAATGCCGCCTTAAGTACAAGAATAGAGACTCTTCTTACAGTCGGTGCTTTGAGCATTCCCTGTGAGACCAGTAATAGTATCCGATACACCACTGCAGGTTCAATCTATTCCTTGGACATACACATTGACGATGAAGCACAGAAATTACATCGGAATTAAATACAAAAGGAACAATGCCGCCTTAAGTACAAGAATAGAGACTCTTCTTACCGTCGGTGCTTTGAGCATTCCCTGTGAGACCAGTATTAGTTTCCGATACACCACTGCAGGTTCAATGTATTCCTTGGACCTTCACATTGACGATGAAACACAGAAATGGCATCGGAATTAAATCCAAAACGCACAATGCCGCCTTAAGTACAAGAATAGAGACTCTTCTTACAGTCGGTGCTTTGAGCATTCCCTGTGAGACCAGTAATAGTATCCGATACACCACTGCAGGTTCAATCTATTCCTTGGACATAAACATTGACGATGAAACACAGAAATTACATCGGAATTAAATACAAAAGGGACAATGCCGCCTTAAGTACGAGAATAGAGACTCTTCTTACCGTCGGTGCTTTGAGCATTCCCTGTGAGACCAGTAATAGTATCCGATACACCACTGCAGGTTGGATCTATTCCTTGGACATACACATGGACGATGAAACACAGAAATTACATCGGAATTAAATACAAAAGGAACAATGCCGCCCTAAGTACAAGAATAGAGACTCTTCTTACCGTCGGTGCTTTCAGCATTCCCTGTGAGACCAGTATTAGTTTCCGATACACCACTGGAGGTTCAATGAATTCCTTGGACCATCACATTGACGATGAATCACTGAAATTACATCGGAATTAAATACAAAAGGCACAATTCCGCCTTAAGTACAAGAATAGAGACTCTTCTTAGTCGGTGCTTTGAGCATTCCCTGTGAGACCAGTATTAGTATCCGATACACCACTGCAGGTTCAATGTATTCCTTGGACCTTCACATTGACGATGAAACACAGAAATCGCATCGGAATAAAATACAAAATGCACAATGCCGCCTTAAGTACAAGAATAGAGACTCTTCTTACAGTCGGTGCCTTGAGCATTCCCTGTGAGACCAGTATTAGTTTCCGATACACCACTGCAGGTTCAGTGTATTCGTTGGACCTTCACATTGACGATGAAAAACAGAAATGGCATCGGAATTAAATCCAAAACGCACAATGCCGCCTTATGTACAAGAATAGACACTCTTCTTACCGTCGGTGCTTTGAGCATTCCCTCTGAGACCAGTATTAGTTTCCGATACACCACTGCAGGTTCAATGTATTCCTTGGACCTTCACATTGACGATGAAACACAGAAATGGCATCGGAATTAAATCCAAAACGCACAATGCCGCCTTATGTACAAGAATAGAGACTATTCTTACCGTCGGTGCTTTGAGCATTCCCTGTGAGACCAGTATTAGTTTCCGCTACACCTCTGCAGGTTCAGTTTATTCCTTGGACCTTCACATTGACGATGAAACACAGAAATCGCATCGGAATTAAATACAAAAGGCACAATGCCGCCTTAAGTACGAGAATAGAGACTCTTCTTACAGTCGGTGCTTTGAGCATTCCCTATGAGACCAGTATTAGTTTCCGATACACCACTGGAGGTTCAATGAATTCGTTGGACATTCACATTGACGATGAAACACTGAAATTACATCGGAATTAAATACAAAAGGCACAATGCCGCCTTAAGTACAAGAATAGAGACTCTTCTTACAGTCGGTGCTTTGAGCGTTCCCTGTGAGACAAGTAATAATATCCGATACACCACTGCAGGTTCAATCTAATCCTTTAACATACACATTGACGATGAAACACAGAAATTACATCGGAATTAAATACAAAAGGAACAATGAAGCCTTAAGTACAAGAATAGAGTCTCTTCTTACCGTCGGTGCTTTAAGCATTCCCTGTGAGACCAGTCTAAGTTTCCGATACACCACTGCAGGTTCAATGTATTCCTTGGACCTTCACATTGACGATGAAATACTGAAATTACATTGGAATTAAATACAAAGGGCACAATGCCGCCTTAGGTACAAGAATAGAGGCTCTTCTTACAGTCGGTGCTTTGAACATTCCCTGTGAGACCAGTATTAGTTTCCGCTACACCTCAGCAGGTTCAGTTTATTCCTTGGACATTCACATTGACGATGAATTACAGAAATCGCATCGGAATTAAATACAAAAGGCACAATGCCGCCTTAAGTACAAGAATAGAGACTCTTCTTACAGTCGGTGCTTTGAGCATTCCCTGTGAGACCAGTAATAGTATCCGATACACCACTGCAGGTTCAATCTATTCCTTGGACATACACATTGACGATGAAGCACAGAAATTACATCGGAATTAAATACAAAAGGAACAATGCCGCCTTAAGTACAAGAATAGAGACTCTTCTTACCGTCGGTGCTTTGAGCATTCCCTGTGAGACCAGTATTAGTTTCCGATACACCACTGGAGGTTCAATGAATTCCTTGGACTTTCACATTGACGATGAAACACTGAAATTACATCGGAATTAAATACAAAAGGCACAATGCCGCCTTAAGTACAAGAATAGAGACTCTTCTTACAGTCGGTGCTTTGAGCATTCCCTGTGAGACCAATAATAGTATCCGATACATCACCGCAGGTTCAATCTATTCCTGGGACATACACATTCACGATGAAACACAGAAATTACATAGGAATTAAATGCAAAAGGAACAATGCCGCCTTAAATACAAGAATAGAGACTCTTCTTACCGTCCGTGCTTTGAGCATTCCCTGTGAGACCAGTATTAGTCTCCGATACACCACTGGAGGTTCAATGAATTCCTTGGACATTCACATTGACGATGAAACACTGAAATTACATCGGTATTAAATACAAAAGGCACAATGCCGCCTTAAGTACAATTATAGAGACTCTTCTTACAGTCTGTGCTTTGAGCAATCCCTGTGAGCCCAGCATTAGTTTTCGCTACACCTCTGCAGGTTCAGTTTATTCCTTGGACCTTCACATTGACGATGAAACACAGAAATCGCATCGGAATTAAATACAAAACGCACAATGTCGCCTTAAATACAAGAATAGTGACACTTCTTACAGTCGGTGCTTTGAGCATTGCCTGTGAGACCAGTAATAGTATCCGATACACCACTGCAGGTTCAATCTATTCCTTGGACATACACATTGACGATGAAACACAGAAATTACATCGGAATTAAATACAAAAGGAACAATGGCGCCTTAAGTACAAGAATAGAGACTCTTCTTACAGTCTGTGCTTTGAGCATTCCCTGTGAGACCAGTATTAGTTTCCGCTACACCTCTGCAGGTTCAGTTTATTCCTTGGACCTTCACATTGACGATGAAACACAGAAATCGCATTGGAGTTAAATACAAAAGGCACAATGACGCCTTAAGTACAAGAATAGAGACCCTTCTTACAGTCGGTGCTTTGAGCAATCTCTGTGAGACCAGTAATAGTATCCGATACACCACTGTAGGTTCAATCTATTCCTTGGACATACACATTGACGATGAAACACAGAAATTACATCGGAATTAAATACAAAAGGAACAATGCCACCTTAAGTACAAGAATAGAGACTCTTCTTACCGTCGGTGCTTTGAGCATTCCCTGTGAGACCAGTATTAGTTTCCGATACACCACTGGAAGTTCAATGAATTCCTTGGACATTCACATTGACGTTGAAACACTGAAATTACATCGGAATTATATACAAAAGTCACAATGCCGCCTTAAGTACAAGAATAGAGACTCTGCTTACAGTCTGTGCTTTGAGCATTCCCTGTGAGACCAGTATTAGTTTCCGCTACACCTCTGCAGGTTCAGTTTATTCCTTGGGCCTTCACATTGACGTTGAAACACAGAAATGGCATCGGAATTAAATACAAAAGGCACAATGCTGCCTTAAGTACAAGAATAGAGACTCTTCTTACAGTCGGTGCTTTGAGCATTCCCTGTAAGACAAGTATTAGTTTCCGATACACCACTACAGGTTCAGTTTATTCCTTGGACCTTCACATTGACGATGAAACACAGATATCGCATCGGAATTAAATACAAAAGGCACAATGCCGTCTTATGTACAAGAATAGAGACTCTTTTTACAGTCGGTGCTTTGAGCATTCCCTGTGAGACCAGTAATAGTATCCGATACACCACCGCAGGTTCAATCTATTCCTTGGACATACACATTGACGATGAAACACAGAAATTACATCGGAATTAAATACAAAAGGAACAATGAAGCCTTAAGTACAAGAATAGAGACTCTTCTTACCGTCGGTGCTTTGAGCATTCCCTCTGAGACCAGTATTAGTTTCCGATACACCACTGCAGGTTCAATGTATTCCTTGGACATTCACATTGACGATGAAACACTGAAATTACATCGGAATTAAATAAGAAAGGGCACAATGCCGCCTTAAGTACAAGAATAGAGGCTCTTCTTACAGTCGGTGCTTTGAGCATTCCCTGTGAGACCAGTATTAGTTTCCGCTACACCTCTGCAGGTTCAGTTTATTCCTTGGACATTCACATTGACGATGAAACACAGAAATGGCATCGGAATTAAATCCAAAACGCACAATGCCGCCTTAAGTACAAGAATAGAGACTCTTCTTACAGTCGGTGCTTTGAGCATTCCCTGTGAGACCAGTAATAGTATCCGATACACCACTGCAGGTTCAATCTATTCCTTGGACATAAACATTGACGATGAAACACAGAAATTACATCGGAATTAAATACAAAAGGGACAATGCCGCCTTAAGTACGAGAATAGAGACTCTTCTTACCGTCGGTGCTTTGAGCATTCCCTGTGAGACCAGTAATAGTATCCGATACACCACTGCAGGTTAGATCTATTCCTTGGACATACACATGGACGATGAAACACAGAAATTACATCGGAATTAAATAAAAAAGGAACAATGCCGCCTTAAGTACAAGAATAGAGACTATTCTTACCGTCGGTGCTTTGAGCATTCCCTGTGAGACCAGTATTAGTTTCCGCTACACCTCTGCAGGTTCAGTTTATTCCGTGACCTTCACATTGACGATGAAACACAGAAATCGCATCGGAATTAAATACAAAAGGCACAATGCCGCCTTAAGTACGAGAATAGAGACTCTTCTTACAGTCGGTGCATTGGGCATTCCCTATGAGACCAGTATTAGTTTCCGATACACCACTGGAGGTTCAATGAATTCGTTGGACATTCACATTGACGATGAAACACTGAAATTACATCGGAATTAAATACAAAAGGCACAATGCCGCCTTAAGTACAAGAATAGAGACTCTTCTTACAGTCGGTGCTTTGAGCGTTCCCTGTGAGACCAGTAATAGTATCCGATACACCACTGCAGGTTCAATCTAATCCTTTGACATACACATTGACGATGAAACACAGAAATTACATCGGAATTAAATACAAAAGGAACAATGAAGCCTTAAGTACAAGAATAGAGTCTCTTCTTACCGTCGGTGCTTTAAGCATTCCCTGTGAGACCAGTCTAAGTTTCCGATACACCACTGCAGGTTCAATGTATTCCTTGGACCTTCACATTGACGATGAAATACTGAAATTACATTGGAATTAAATACAAAGGGCACAATGCCGCCTTAGGTACAAGAATAGAGGCTCTTCTTACAGTCGGTGCTTTGAACATTCCCTGTGAGACCAGTATTAGTTTCCGCTACACCTCAGCAGGTTCAGTTTATTCCTTGGACATTCACATTGACGATGAAACACAGAAATCGCATCGGAATTAAATACAAAAGGCACAATGCCGCCTTAAGTACAAGAATAGAGACTCTTCTTACAGTCGGTGCTTTGAGCATTCCCTGTGAGACCAGTAATAGTATCCGATACACCACTGCAGGTTCAATCTATTCCTTGGACATACACATTGACAATGAAACACAGAAATCGCATCGGAATTAAATACAAAAGGCACAATGCCGTCTTAAGTACAAGAATAGTGACTCTTCTTACCGTCGGTGCTTTGAGCATTCCCTGTGAGACCAGTATTAGTTTCCGATACACCACTGGAGGTTCAATGAATTCGTTGGACTTTCACATTGACGATGAAACACTGAAATTACATCGGAATTAAATACAAAAGGCACAATGCCGCCTTAAGTACAAGAATAGAGACTCTTCTTACAGTCGGTGCTTTGAGCATTCCCTGTGAGACCAATAATAGTATCCGATACATCACCGCAGGTTCAATCTATTCCTTGGACATACACATTCACGATGAAACACAGAAATTACATAGGAATTAAATGCAAAAGGAACAATGCCGCCTTAAATACAAGAATAGAGACTCTTCTTAACGTCGGTGCTTTGAGCATTCCCTGTGAGACCAGTATTAGTCTCCGATACACCACTGGAGGTTCAATGAATTCCTTGGACATTCACATTGACGATGAAACACTGAAATTACATCGGTATTAAATACAAAAGGCACAATGCCGCCTTAAGTACAATTATAGAGACTCTTCTTACAGTCTGTGCTTTGAGCAATCCCTGTGAGACCAGCATTAGTTTTCGCTACACCTCTGCAGGTTCAGTTTATTCCTTGGACCTTCACATTGACGATGAAACACAGAAATCGCATCGGAATTAAATACAAAACGCACAATGTCGCCTTAAATACAAGAATAGTGACTCTTCTTACAGTCGGTGCTTTGAGCATTGCCTGTGAGACCAGTAATAGTATCCGATACACCACTGCAGGTTCAATCTATTCCTTGGACATACACATTGACGATGAAACACAGAAATTACATCGGAATTAAATACAAAAGGAACAATGGCGCCTTAAGTACAAGAATAGAGACTCTTCTTACAGTCTGTGCTTTGAGCATTCCCTGTGAGACCAGTATTAGTTTCCGCTACACCTCTGCAGGTTCAGTTTATTCCTTGGACCTACACATTGACGATGAAACACAGAAATCGCATTGGAGTTAAATACAAAAGGCACAATGACGCCTTAAGTACAAGAATAGAGACCCTTCTTACAGTCGGTTCTTTGAGCAATCTCTGTGAGACCAGTAATAGTATCCGATACACCACTGTAGGTTCAATCTATTCCTTGGACATACACATTGACGATGAAACACAGAAATTACATCGGAATTAAATACAAAAGGAACAATGCCACCTTAAGTACAAGAATAGAGACTCTTCTTACCGTCGGTGCTTTGAGCATTCCCTGTGAGACCAGTATTAGTTTCCGATGCACCACTGGAGGTTCAATGAATTCCTTGGACATTCACATTGACGATGAAACACTGAAATTACATCGGAATTACATACAAAAGGCACAATGCCGCCTTAAGTACAAGAATAGAGACTCTTCTTACCGTCGGTGCTTTGAGCATTCCCTGTGAGACCAGTAATAGTATCCGATACACCACTGCAGGTTCAATCTATTCCTTGGACATACACATTGACGATGAAAAACACAAATTACATCGGAATTAAATACAAAAGGAACAATGCCGCCTTAAGTACAAGATTAGAGACTCTTCTTACCGTCGGTGCTTTGAGCATTCCATGTGAGACCAGTATTAGTTTCCGATACACCACTGGAAGTTCAATGAATTCCTTGGACATTCACATTGACGTTGAAACACTGAAATTACATCGGAATTATATACAAAAGTCACAATGCCGCCTTAAGTACAAGAATAGAGACTCTGCTTACAGTCTGTGCTTTGAGCATACCCTGTGAGACCAGTATTAGTTTCTGCTACACCTCTGCAGGTTCAGTTTATTCCTTGGACCATCACATTGACAATGACACACAGAATTCGCATCGGAATTAAATACAAAAGGCACAATGCCGCGTTAAGTACAAGAATAGTGACTCTTCTTACAGTCGGTGCTTTGAGCATTCCCTGTGAGACCAGTATTAGTTTCCGCTACACCTCTGCAGGTTCAGTTTATTCCTTGGACCTTCACATTGACGATGAAACACAGAAATGGCATCGGAATTAAATACAAAAGGCACAATGCTGCCTTAAGTACAAGAATAGAGACTGTTCTTACAGTCGGTGCTTTGAGTATTCCCTGTGAGACAAGTATTAGTTTCCGATACACCACTACAGGTTCAGTTTATTCCTTGGACCTTCACATTGACGATGAAACACAGATATCGCATCGGAATTAAATACAAAAGGCACAATGCCGTCTTATGTACAAGAATAGAGACTCTTTTTACAGTCGGTGCTTTGAGCATTCCCTGTGAGACCCGTAATAGTATCCGATACACCACCGCAGGTTCAATCTATTCCTTGGACATACACATATACGATGAAACACAGAAATTACATCGGAATTAAATACAAAAGGAACAATGAAGCCTTAAGTACAAGAATAGAGACTCTTCTTACCGTCGGTGCTTTGAGCATTCCCTGTGAGACCAGTATTAGTTTCCGATACACCACTGGATGGGTAGATCACACAACTAATGAGGAAGTATTAAATAGGATTGGGGAGAAGAGAAGTTTGTGGCACAACTTGACCAGAAGAGGGGATCGGTTGGTAGGACATCTTCTGAGGCATCAAGGGATCACCAATTTAGTATTTGAGGGCAGCGTGGAGGGGAAAAATCGTAGAGGGAGACCAAGAAATGAATACACTAAGCAGATTCAGAAGGATGTAGGTTGCAGTAGGTACTGGGAGATGAAAAAGCTTGCACAGGATAGAGTAGCATGGAGAGCTGCATCAAACCAGTCTCAGGACTGAAGACCACAACAACAACAACACCACTGGAGGTTCAATGAATTCCTTGGACATTCACATTGACGATGAAACACTGAATTTATATCGGAATTAAATACAAAAGGCACAATGCCGCCTTAAGTACAAGAATAGAGACTCTTCTTACCGTCGGTGCTTTGAGCATTCCCTGTGAGACCAGTATGAGCTTCCGCTACACCTCTGCAGGTTCAGTTTTTTCCTTGGACCTTCACATTGACGATGAAACACAGAAACGGCATCGGAATTAAATACAAAACGCACAATGCCGCCTTAAGTACAAGAATAGAGACTCTTCTTACAGTCGGTGCTTTGAGCATTCCCTGTGAGACCAGTATTAGTTTCCGATACACCACTGCAGGTTCAATGTATTCCTTGGACCTTCACATTGACGATGAAACACAGAAATGGCATCGGAATTAAATCCAAAACGCACAATGCCGCCTTAAGTACAAGAATAGAGACTCTTCTTACAGTCGGTGCTTTGAGCATTCCCTGTGAGACCAGTAATAGTATCCGATACACCACTGCAGGTTCAATCTATTCCTTGGACATAAACATTGACGATGAAACACAGAAATTACATCGGAATTAAATACAAAAGGGACAATGCCGCCTTAAGTACGAGAGTAGAGACTCTTCTTACCGTCGGTGCTTTGAGCATTCCCTGTGAGACCAGTAATAGTATCCGATACACCACTGCAGGTTAGATCTATTCCTTGGACATACACATGGACGATGAAACACAGAAATTACATCGGAATTAAATACAAAAGGAACAATGCCGCCATAAGTACAAGAATAGAGACTCTTCTTACCGTCGGTGCTTTCAGCATTCCCTGTGAGACCAGTATTAGTTTCCGATACACCACTGGAGGTTCAATGAATTCCTTGGACCATCACATTGACGATGAATCACTGAAATTACATCGGAATTAAATACAAAAGTCACAATGCCCCCTTAAGTACAAGAAGGTGACTCTTCTTACAGTCGGTGCTTTGAGCATTCCCTGTGAGACCAGTAATAGTATCCGATACACCACTGCAGGTTCAGTCTATTCCTTGGACATGCACATTGACGATGAAACACAGAAATTACATCGGAATTAAATACAAAAGGAACAATGCCGCCTTAAGTACAAGAATAGAGACTCTTCTTACCGTCGGTGCTTTGAGCATTCCCTGTGAGACCAGTATAAGTTTCCGATACACCTCTGAGGGTTCAATGAATTCCTTGGACCTTCACATTGACGATGAAACACTGAAATTACATATTAATTAAATACAAAAGGCACAATTCCGCCTTAAGTACAAGAATAGAGACACTTCTTAGTCGGTGCTTTGAGCATTCCCTGTGAGACCAGTAATAGTATCCGATACACCACTGCAGGTTCAATGTATTCCTTGGACCTTCACATTGACGATGAAACACAGAAATCGCATCGGAATTAAATACAAAATGCACAATGCCGCCTTAAGTACAAGAATAGAGACTCTTCTTACAGTCGGTGCCTTGAGCATTCCCTGTGAGACCAGTATTAGTTTCCGATACACCACTGCAGGTTCAGTGTATTCGTTGGACCTTCACATTGACGATGAAACACAGAAATGGCATCGGAATTAAATCCAAAACGCACAATGCCGCCTTAAGTACGAGAATAGACACTCTTCTTACCGTCGGTGCTTTGAGCATTCCCTGTGAGACCAGTAATAGTATCCGATACACCACTGCAGGTTAGATCTATTCCTTGGACATACACATGGACGATGAAACACAGAAATTACATCGGAATTAAATACAAAAGGAACAATGCCGCCTTAAGTACAAGAATAGAGACTCTTCTTACCGTCGGTGCTTTCAGCATTCCCTGTGAGACCAGTATTAGTTTCCGATACACCACTGGAGGTTCAATGAATTCCTTGGACAATCACATTGACGATGAATCACTGAAATTACATCGGAATTAAATACAAAAGTCACAATGCCCCCTTAAGTACAAGAAGGTGACTCCTCTTACAGTCGGTGCTTTGAGCATTCCCTGTGAGACCAGTAATAGTATCCGATACACCACTGCAGGTTCAGTCTATTCCTTGGACATACACATGGACGATGAAACACAGAAATTACATCGGAATTAAATACAAAAGGAACAATGCCGCCTTAAGTACAAGAATAGAGACTATTCTTACCGTCGGTGCTTTGAGCATTCCCTGTGAGACCAGTATTAGTTTCCGCTACACCTCTGCAGGTTCAGTTTATTCCTTGGACCTTCACATTGACGATGAAACACAGAAATCGCATCGGAATTAAATACAAAAGGCACAATGCCGCCTTAAGTACGAGAATAGAGATTCTTCTTACAGTCGGTGCTTTGAGCATTCCCTATGAGACCAGTATTAGTTTCCGATACACCACTGGAGGTTCAATGAATTCGTTGGACATTCACATTGACGATGAAACACTGAAATTACATCGGAATTAAATACAAAAGGCACAATGCCGCCTTAAGTACAAGAATAGAGACTCTTCTTACAGTCGGTGCTTTGAGCGTTCCCTGTGAGACCAGTAATAGTATCCGATACACCACTGCAGGTTCAATCTAATCCTTTGACATACACATTGACGATGAAACACAGAAATTACATCGGAATTAAATAGAAAAGGAACAATGAAGCCTTAAGTACAAGAATAGTGACTCTTCTTACCGTCGGTGCTTTAAGCATTCCCTGTGAGACCAGTCTAAGTTTCCGATACACCACTGCAGGTTCAATGTATTCCTTGGACCTTCACATTGACGATGAAATACTGAAATTACATTGGAATTAAATACAAAGGGCACAATGCCGCCTTAGGTACAAGAATAGAGGCTCTTCTTACAGTCGGTGTTTTGAACATTCCCTGTGAGACCAGTATTAGTTTCCGCTACACCTCAGCAGGTTCAGTTTATTCCTTGGACATTCACATTGACGATGAAACACAGAAATCGCATCGGAATTAAATACAAAAGGCACAATGCCGCCTTAAGTACAAGAATAGAGACTCTTCTTACAGTCGGTGCTTTGAGCATTCCCTGTGAGACCAGTAATAGTATCCGATACTCCACTGCAGGTTCAATCTATTCCTTGGACATACACATTGACGATGAAGCACAGAAATTACATCGGAATTAAATACAAAAGGAACAATGCCGCCTTAAGTACAAGAATAGAGACTCTTCTTACCGTCGGTGCTTTGAGCATTCCCTGTGAGACCAGTATTAGTTTCCGATACACCACTGGAGGTTCAATGAATTCCTTGGACTTTCACATTGACGATGAAACACTGAAATTACATCGGAATTAAATACAAAAGGCACAATGCCGCCTTAAGTACAAGAATAGAGACTCTTCTTACAGTCGGTGCTTTGAGCATTCCCTGTGAGACCAATAATAGTATCCGATACATCACCGCAGGTTCAATCTATTCCTTGGACATACACATTCACGATGAAACACAGAAATTACATAGGAATTAAATGCAAAAGGAACAATGCCGCCTTAAATACAAGAATAGTGACTCTTCTTACCGTCGGTGCTTTGAGCATTCCCTGTGAGACCAGTATTAGTCTCCGATACACCACTGGAGGTTCAATGAATTCCTTGGACATTCACATTGACGATGAAACACTGAAATTACATCGGTATTAAATACAAAAGGCACAATGCCGCCTTAGGTACAATTATAGAGACTCTTCTTACAGTCTGTGCTTTGAGCAATCCCAGTGAGACCAGCATTAGTTTTCGCTACACCTCTGCAGGTTCAGTTTATTCCTTGGACCTTCACATTGACGATGAAACACAGAAATCGCATCGGAATTAAATACAAAACGCACAATGTCGCCTTAAATACAAGAATAGTGACTCTTCTTACAGTCGGTGCTTTGAGCATTGCCTGTGAGACCAGTATTAGTATCCGATACACCACTGCAGGTTCAATGAATTCCTTGGACCTTCACATTGACGATGAAACACTGAAATTACATATTAATTAAATACAAAAGGCACAATTCCGCCTTAAGTACAAGAATAGAGACACTTCTTAGTCGGTGCTTTGAGCATTCCCTGTGAGACCAGTAATAGTATCCGATACACCACTGCAGGTTCAATGTATTCCTTGGACCTTCACATTGACGATGAAACACAGAAATCGCATCGGAATTAAATACAAAATGCACAATGCCGCCTTAAGTACAAGAATAGAGACTCTTCTTACAGTCGGTGCCTTGAGCATTCCCTGTGAGACCAGTATTAGTTTCCGATACACCACTGCAGGTTCAGTGTATTCGTTGGACCTTCACATTGACGATGAAACACAGAAATGGCATCGGAATTAAATCCAAAACGCACAATGCCGCCTTAAGTACGAGAATAGACACTCTTCTTACCGTCGGTGCTTTGAGCATTCCCTGTGAGACCAGTAATAGTATCCGATACACCACTGCAGGTTAGATCTATTCCTTGGACATACACATGGACGATGAAACACAGAAATTACATCGGAATTAAATACAAAAGGAACAATGCCGCCTTAAGTACAAGAATAGAGACTCTTCTTACCGTCGGTGCTTTCAGCATTCCCTGTGAGACCAGTATTAGTTTCCGATACACCACTGGAGGTTCAATGAATTCCTTGGACAATCACATTGACGATGAATCACTGAAATTACATCGGAATTAAATACAAAAGTCACAATGCCCCCTTAAGTACAAGAAGGTGACTCCTCTTACAGTCGGTGCTTTGAGCATTCCCTGTGAGACCAGTAATAGTATCCGATACACCACTGCAGGTTCAGTCTATTCCTTGGACATACACATTGACGATGAAACACAGAAATTACATCGGAATTAAATACAAAAGGAACAATGCCGCCTTAAGTACAAGAATAGAGACTCTTCTTACCGTCGGTGCTTTGAGCATTCCCTGTGAGACCAGTATAAGTTTCCGATACACCTCTGAGGGTTCAATGAATTCCTTGGACCTTCACATTGACGATGAAACACTGAAATTACATATTAATTAAATACAAAAGGCACAATTCCGCCTTAAGTACAAGAATAGAGACTCTTCTTAGTCGGTGCTTTGAGCATTCCCTGTGAGACCAGTAATAGTATCCGATACACCACTGCAGGTTCAATGTATTCCTTGGACCTTCACATTGACGATGAAACACAGAAATCGCATCGGAATTAAATACAAAATGCACAATGCCGCCTTAAGTACAAGAATAGAGACTCTTCTTACAGTCGGTGCCTTGAGCATTCCCTGTGAGACCAGTATTAGTTTCCGATACACCACTGCAGGTTCAGTGTATTCGTTGGACCTTCACATTGACGATGAAACACAGAAATGGCATCGGAATTAAATCCAAAACGCACAATGCCGCCTTAAGTACAAGAATAGACACTCTTCTTACCGTCGGTGCTTTGAGCATTCCCTGTGAGACCAGTATTAGTTTCCGATACACCACTGCAGGTTCAATGTATTCCTTGGACCTTCACATTGACGATGAAACACAGAAATGGCATCGGAATTAAATCCAAAACGCACAATGCCGCCTTATGTACAAGAATAGAGACTATTCTTACCGTCGGTGCTTTGAGCATTCCCTGTGAGACCAGTATTAGTTTCCGCTACACCTCTGCAGGTTCAGTTTATTCCTTGGACCTTCACATTGACGATGAAACACAGAAATCGCATCGGAATTAAATACAAAAGGCACAATGCCGCCTTAAGTACGAGAATAGAGATTCTTCTTACAGTCGGTGCTTTGAGCATTCCCTATGAGACCAGTATTAGTTTCCGATACACCACTGGAGGTTCAATGAATTCGTTGGACATTCACATTGACGATGAAACACTGAAATTACATCGGAATTAAATACAAAAGGCACAATGCCGCCTTAAGTACAAGAATAGAGACTCTTCTTACAGTCGGTGCTTTGAGCGTTCCCTGTGAGACCAGTAATAGTATCCGATACACCACTGCAGGTTCAATCTAATCCTTTGACATACACATTGACGATGAAACACAGAAATTACATCGGAATTAAATAGAAAAGGAACAATGAAGCCTTAAGTACAAGAATAGTGACTCTTCTTACCGTCGGTGCTTTAAGCATTCCCTGTGAGACCAGTCTAAGTTTCCGATACACCACTGCAGGTTCAATGTATTCCTTGGACCTTCACATTGACGATGAAATACTGAAATTACATTGGAATTAAATACAAAGGGCACAATGCCGCCTTAGGTACAAGAATAGAGGCTCTTCTTACAGTCGGTGTTTTGAACATTCCCTGTGAGACCAGTATTAGTTTCCGCTACACCTCAGCAGGTTCAGTTTATTCCTTGGACATTCACATTGACGATGAAACACAGAAATCGCATCGGAATTAAATACAAAAGGCACAATGCCGCCTTAAGTACAAGAATAGAGACTCTTCTTACAGTCGGTGCTTTGAGCATTCCCTGTGAGACCAGTAATAGTATCCGATACTCCACTGCAGGTTCAATCTATTCCTTGGACATACACATTGACGATGAAGCACAGAAATTACATCGGAATTAAATACAAAAGGAACAATGCCGCCTTAAGTACAAGAATAGAGACTCTTCTTACCGTCGGTGCTTTGAGCATTCCCTGTGAGACCAGTATTAGTTTCCGATACACCACTGGAGGTTCAATGAATTCCTTGGACTTTCACATTGACGATGAAACACTGAAATTACATCGGAATTAAATACAAAAGGCACAATGCCGCCTTAAGTACAAGAATAGAGACTCTTCTTACAGTCGGTGCTTTGAGCATTCCCTGTGAGACCAATAATAGTATCCGATACATCACCGCAGGTTCAATCTATTCCTTGGACATACACATTCACGATGAAACACAGAAATTACATAGGAATTAAATGCAAAAGGAACAATGCCGCCTTAAATACAAGAATAGTGACTCTTCTTACCGTCGGTGCTTTGAGCATTCCCTGTGAGACCAGTATTAGTCTCCGATACACCACTGGAGGTTCAATGAATTCCTTGGACATTCACATTGACGATGAAACACTGAAATTACATCGGTATTAAATACAAAAGGCACAATGCCGCCTTAGGTACAATTATAGAGACTCTTCTTACAGTCTGTGCTTTGAGCAATCCCAGTGAGACCAGCATTAGTTTTCGCTACACCTCTGCAGGTTCAGTTTATTCCTTGGACCTTCACATTGACGATGAAACACAGAAATCGCATCGGAATTAAATACAAAACGCACAATGTCGCCTTAAATACAAGAATAGTGACTCTTCTTACAGTCGGTGCTTTGAGCATTGCCTGTGAGACCAGTAATAGTATCCGATACACCACTGCAGGTTCAATCTATTCCTTGGACATACCCATTGACGATGAAACACAGAAATTACATCGGAATTAAATACAAAAGGAACAATGGCGCCTTAAGTACAAGAATAGAGACTCTTCTTACAGTCTGTGCTTTGAGCATTCCCTGTGAGACCAGTATTAGTTTCCGCTACACCTCTGCAGGTTCAGTTTATTCCTTGGACCTTCACATTGACGATGAAACACAGAAATCGCATTGGAGTTAAATACAAAAGGCACAATGACGCCTTAAGTACAAGAATAGAGACCCTTCTTACAGTCGGTGCTTTGAGCAATCTCTGTGAGACCAGTAATAGTATCCGATACACCACTGTAGGTTCAATCTATTCCTTGGACATACACATTGACGATGAAACACAGATATTACATCGGAATTAAATACAAAAGGAACAATGCCACCGTAAGTACAAGAATAGAGACTCTTCTTACCGTCGGTGCTTTGAGCATTCCCTGTGAGACCAGTATTAGTTTCCGATACACCACTGGAGGTTCAATGAATTCCTTGGACATTCACATTGACGATGAAACACTGAAATTACATCGGAATTACATACAAAAGGCACAATGCCGCCTTAAGTACAAGAATAGAGACTCTTCTTACAGTCGGTGCTTTGATCATTTGCTGTGAGACCAGTAATAGTATCCGATACACCACTGCAGGTTCAATCTATTCCTTGGACATACACATTGACGATGAAAAACACAAATTACATCGGAATTAAATACAAAAGGAACAATGCCGCCTTAAGAACAAGATTAGAGACTCTTCTTACCGTCGGAGCTTTGAGCATTCCATGTGAGACCAGTATTAGTTTCCGATACACCACTGGAAGTTCAATGAATTCCTTGGACATTCACATTGACGTTGAAACACTGAAATTACATCGGAATTATATACAAAAGTCACAATGCCGCCTTAAGTACAAGAATAGAGACTCTGCTTACAGTCTGTGCTTTGAGCATTCCCTGTGAGACCAGTATTAGTTTCTGCTAACCCTCTGCAGGTTCAGTTTATTCCTTGGACCATCACATTGACAATGAAACACAGAATTCGCATCGGAATTAAATACAAAATGCACAATGCCGCGTTAAGTACAAGAATAGTGACTCTTCTTACAGTCGGTGCTTTGAGCATTCCCTGTGAGACCAGTATTAGTTTCCGCTACACCTCTGCAGGTTCAGTTTATTCCTTGGACCTTCACATTGACGATGAAACACAGAAATGGCATCGGAATTAAATACAAAAGGCACAATGCTGCCTTAAGTACAAGAATAGAGACTCTTCTTACAGTCGGTGCTTTGAGCATTCCCTGTGAGACAAGTATTAGTTTCCGATACACCACAACAGGTTCAATGTATTCCTTGGTCCTTCACATTGACGATGAAACACAGAAATCGCATCGGAATCAAATACAAAAGGCACAATGCCGCCTTAAGTACAAGAATAGAGACTCTTCTTACGGTCGGTGCTTTGAGCATTCCCTGTGAGACCAGTCATAGTATCCGATACACCACTGCAGGTTCAATCTATTCCTTGGACATACACATTGACGATGAAACACAGAAATGGCATTGGAATGAAATACAAAAGGCACAATGCCGCCTTAAGTACAAGAATACAGACTCTTCTTACAGTCTGTGCTTTGAGCATTCCCTGTGAGACCAGTATTAGTTTCCGCTACACCTCTGCAGGTTCAGTTTATTCCTTGGACCTTCACATTGACGATGAAACACAGAAATCGCATCGGAATTAAATACAAAAGGCACATTGCCGTCTTAAGTACAAGAATAGTGACTCTTCTTACAGTCGGTGCTTTGAGCAATCCCTGTGAGACCAGTATTAGTTTCCGCTACAACTCTGCAGGTGCAGTTTATTCCTTGGACCTTCACATTGACGATGAAACATAGAAATGGGATCGGAAGTAAATACAAAAGGCACAATGCTGCCTTAAGTACAAGAATAGAGACTCTTCTCACAGTCGGTGCTTTGAGCATCCCCTGTGAGCCAAGTATTAGTTTCCGATACACCACTGCAGGTTCAATGTATTCCTTGGACCTTCACATTGACGATGAAACAAAGAAATCGCATCGGAATCAAATACAAAAGGCACAATGCCGCCTTAAGTACAAGAATAGTGACTCTTCTTACAGTCGGTGCTTTGAGCATTCCCTGTGAGACCAGTAATAGTATCCGAAACACCACTGCAGGTTCAATCTATTCCTTGGACATACACATTGACGATGAAACACAGAAATGGCATCGGAATTAAATACAAAAGGCACAATTCAGCCTTAAGTACAAGAATAGAGACTCTTCTTACAGTCGGTGCTTTGAGCATTCCCTGTGAGACCAGTATTAGTTTCCGATACACCACTACAGGTTCAATGTATTCCTTGGACCTTCACATTGACGATGAAACACAGAAATCGCATCGGAATCAAATACAAAAGGCACAATGCCGCCTTAAGTACATGAATAGAGACTCTTCTTACAGTCGGTGCTTCGAGCATTCCCTGTGAGACCAGTGATAGCATCCGATACACCACTGCAGGTTCAATCTATTCCTTGGACATACACATTGACGATGAAATACAGAAATGGAATCGGAATTAAATATAAAAGGCACAATGCCGCCTTAAGTACAAGAATAGAGACTCTTCTTACAGTCGGTGCTTTGAGCATTCCCTGTGAGACCAGTATTAGTTTCCGATACACCACGGCAGGTTCAATGTATTATTTGGACCATCACATTGACGATGAATCACAGAAATGGCATCGGAATTAAATAAAAATCGCACAATGCCGCCTTAAGTACAAGAATAGAGAATCTTCTTCCAGTCGGTGCTTTGAGCATTCCCTGTGAGACCAGTAATAGTATCCGATACACCACTGCAGGTTCAATCTATTCCTTGGACATACACATTGACGATGTAACACAGAAATTATATCGGAATAAAATACAAAAGGAACAATGCCGCCTTAAGTACAAGAATAGAGACTCTTCTTACCGTCGGTGCTTTGAGCATTCCCTGTGAGACCAGTATTAGTTTCCGCTACACCTCTGCAGTTTCAGTTTATTCCTTGGACCTTCACATTGACGATGAAACACAATAATGGCATCGGAATAAAATCCAAAACGCACAATTCCGCCTTAAGTACAAGTATAGAGACTCTTCTTACAGTCGGTGCTTTGAGCATTTCCTGTGAGACCAGTAATAGTATCCGATAAACCACTGCAGGTTCAATCTATTCCTTGGACATACACATTGACGACGAAACACAGAAATACATCGGAATTAAATAGAAAAGGAACAAGGCCGCCTTAAGTACAAGAATAGAGACTCTTCTTACCGTCGGTGCTTTGAGCATTGCCTGTGAGACCATTATTAGTTTCCGATACACCACTGGAGGTTAAATGAATTCCTTGGACATTCTCATTGACGATGAAACACTGAAATTACATCGGAATTAAATACAAAAGGCACAATGCTGCCTTAAGTACAAGAATAGAGGCTCTTCTTACAGTCTGTGCTTTGAGCATTCCCTGTGAGACCAGTATTAGTTTCCGCTACACCTCTGCAGGTTCAGTTTATTCCTAGGACCTTCACATTGACGATGAAACACAGAAATCGCATCGGATTTAAATACAAAAGGCACAATGCCGCCTTAAGTACAAGAATAGTGCCACTTCTTACTGTCGGTGCTTTGAGCATTCCCTGTGAGACCAGTAATAGCATCCGATACACCACTGCAGGTTCAATCTATTCCTTGGACATACACATTGACGATGAAACACAGAAATTAGATCGGAATTAAATTCAAAAGGAACAATGCCGCCTTAAGTACAAGAATGGAGACTTTTCCTACAGTCTGTGCTTTGAGCATTCCCTATGAGACCAGTATTAGTTTCCGCAACACCTCTGCAGGTTCAGTTTATTCCTTGGACCTTCACATTGCCGACGAAACACAGAAATGGCATCGGAATTAAATACGAAAGGCACAATACAGCCTTAAGTACAAGAATAGAGACTCATCTTGCAGTCGGTGCTTTGAGCACTCCCTGTGAGACCAGTATTAGTTTCCGATACACCACTGCAGGTTCAATGTATTCCTTGGACCTTCACATTGACGATGAAACACAGAAATCGCATCGGAATCAAATTCAAAAGGTACATGCCGCCTTAAGTACAAGAATAGAGACTCTTCTTACAGTCGGTGCTTTGAGCATTCCCTGTGAGACCAGTAGTAGTATCCGATACACCACTGCAGGTTCAATCTATTCCTTGGACATACACATTGACGATAAAAGACAGAAATGGCATCGGAATTAAATACAAAAGGCACAATGCCGCCTTAAGTACAAGAATAGAGACTCTTCCTACAGTCGGTGCTTTGAGCATTATCTGTGAGACCACTATTAGTTTCCGATACACCACTACAGGTTCAATGTATTCCTTGGACCTTCACATTGACGATGAAACACAGAAATCGCATCGGAATCAAATACAAAAGGCACAATGCCGCCTTAAGTACAAGAATAGAGACTCTTCTTACAGTCGGTGCTTTGAGCATTCCCTGTGAGACCAGTAATAGTATCCGATACACCACTGCCGGTTCAATCTATTCCTTGGACATACACATTGACGATGAAACACAGAAATGGCATCGGAATTAAATACAAAATGCACAATGCCGCCTTAAGTACAAGAATAGAGACTCTTCCTAGAGTCGGTGCTTTGAGCATTCCCTGTGAGACCACTATTAGTTTCCGATACACCACTACAGGTTCAATGTATTCCTTGGACCTTCACATTGACGATGAAACACAGAAATCGCATCGGAATCAAATAGAAAAGGCACAATGCCGCCTTAAGTACAAGAATAGAGACTCTTCTTACAGTCGGTGCTTTGAGCATTCCCTGTGAGACCAGTAATAGTATCCGATACACCACTGCAGGTTCAATGTATCCCCTGGACCTTCACATTGACGATGAAACACAGAAATGGCATCGGAATTAAATACAAAAGGCACAATGCCGCCTTAAGTACAAGAATAGGGACTCTTCTTACAGTCGGTGCTTTGAGCATTCCCTCTGACACCAGTATTAGTTTCCGATATACCACTGCAGGTTCAGTGTATTCTTTGGACTTCACATTGACGATGAAACACTGAAATTACATCGGACTTAAATACTAAGGGAACAATGTCGCCTTAAGTACAAGAGTAGAGACTCTTCTTACCGTCGGTGCTTTGAGTATTACCTGTGAGACCAGTATTAGTTTCCGATACACCACTGTAGCTTCAATGTATTCCTTGGACATACACATTGACGATGAAACACTGAAATTACATCGGAATTAAATACAAAGGGCACAATGACGCCTTAACTACAAGAAGAATGAGACTTCTTAGAGTCTGTGCTTTGATCCTTTCCTGTGAGACCAGTATTAGTCTCCGATATACCACTGCAGGTTAAATGTATTCCATGGTCCTTCACATTGACGATGAAACACAGAAATCGCATCGGAATTACATACAAAAGGCACAATGGCGCCCTAAGTACAAAAATGGAGACTCATCTTGCAATCGGTACTTCGAGCATTCCCTGAGAGACCAATATTAATTTCCGCTACACCATTGCCGGTTCAATGTATTCCTTGGACCTTCACATTGACGATGAAACACAGAAATCGCAACGGAATTAAACACCAAAGGCACAATGAGTCCTTAAGTACAAGAATAGAGACTCTTCTTACCGTCGGTGCTTAGAGCATTCCCTGTAAGACCAGTATTAGTTTCCGATAAACCACTGGAGGTTCAATGAATTCCTTGGACATACATATTGACGATGATACACTAAAATTACATCGGAATTAAATACAAAAGGCACAATGAGGCCTTATGTACAAGGATAGAGACTCTTCTTACAGTCGGTGCTTTGAGCATTCCCTGTGAGACCAGTATTAGTTTCCGATACACCACTGCAGGTTCAATGTATTCCTTGGACATACATATTGACGATGAAACACTGAAATTACATCGGAATTATATACAAAAGGCACAATGCCGCCATAAGTGCAAGAAGAGTGAGACTTCTTAGAGTCTGTGTTTTGATCCTTTCCTGTGCGACCCGTATTAGTTTTCGATACGCCACTGCAGGTTCAATGTATTCCTTGAACCTTCAAATTGACGATGATACACAGAATTCGCAACGGAATTAAATACAAAAGGCATGATGCCGCCTTAAGTACAAGAATACAGACTCTACTTACAGTCGGTGCTTTGAGCATTCCCTGTGAGACCAGTATTAGTTTCCGATACACCACTGCAGGTTCAATGTATTCCTTGGACCTTCACATCGACGATGAAACACAGAAATCGCATCGGAATCAGATACAAAAGGCACAATGCCGGCTTAAGTACAAGAATAGAGACTCTTCTTACAGTCGGTGCTTTGAGCATTCACTGTGAGACCAGTAATAGTATCCGATACACGATTGCAGGTTCAATCTATTCCTTGGACATACACATTGACAACGAAACACTGAAATTACATGGGAATTAAATACAAAAGGAACAATGCCGCCTTAAGTACAAGAAAAGAGACTCTTCTTACAGTCGGTGCTTTGAGCATTCCCTGTGAGACCAGTATTAGTTTCCGATACACCACTGCAGGTTCAATGTATTCCTTGGACCTTCACATTGACGATGAAACACAGAAATGGCATCAGAATCAAATACAAAAGGCACAATACCGCCTTAAGTACAAGAATAGAGACTCTTCTTACAGTCGGTGTTTTGAGCATTCCCTGTGAGACCAGTAATAGTATCCGATACACCACTGCAGGTTCAATCTATTCCTTGGACATACACATTGACGATGAAACACTGAAATACATCGGAATTAAATACAAAAGAAACAATGCCGCCATAAGTACAAGAATACAGACTCTTCTTATAGTCGGTGCTTTAAGCATTCCATGTGAGACCAGTATTAGTTTTGATACACCACTACAGGTTCAATGTATTCCTTGGACCTTCACATTGACGATGAAACACAGAAATCGCATCGGAATTAAGTCCAAAACGCACAATGCCGCATTAAGTACAAGAATACAGACTCTACTTACAGTCGGTGCATTGAGCATTCCCTGTGAGACCAGTATTAGTTTCCTATACACATTTACAGGTTCAATGTATTCCTTGGACCTTCACATTGACAATGAAACACAGAAATCGCAACGGAATTAAATCCAAAACGCACAATGCCGCCTTAAGTACAAGAATACAGACTCTACTTACAGTCGGTGCTTTGAGCATTCCCTGTGAGACCAGTATTAGTTTCCGATACACCACTACAGGTTCAATGTATTCCTTGGACCTTCACATTGACGATGAAACACAGAAATCACATCGGAATTAAATACCAAAGGCACAATGCCCCCTTATGTACAAGAATAGAGGCTCTTCTTACCGTCGGTGCTTTGAGCATTCCTGTGGGACCAGTATTAGTTTCCGATACACCACTGCAGGTTCAATGTATTCCTTGGACATACACATTGACGATGAAACACTGAAATTACATCGGAATTATATACAAAAGGCACAATGCCGCCATAAGTGCAAGAAGAGTGAGACTTCTAAGAGTCTGTGTTTTGATCCTTTCCTGTGCGACCCGTATTAGTTTTCGATACGCCACTGCAGGTTCAATGTATTCCTTGGACCTTCACATTGACGATGATACACAGAATTCGCAACGGAACTAAATACAAAAGGCACAATGCCACCTTAAGTACAAGAATAGAGACTCTTCTTATAGTCGGTGTTTTGAGGTTTCCCTGTGAGACTAGTATTAGTTTCCGATACACCTCTGCAGGTTCAATGTATTTCTTGGATCTTCACATTGACGATTAAACACAGAAATCGCATCGGAATTAAATACAAAAGGCACAATGCCGCCTTAAGTAGAAGAATAGAGACTCTTCTTACTGTCGGTGCTTTGAGCATTCCCTGTGGGACCAGTATTAGTTTCCGAAACATCACTGCAGGTTCAGTGTATTCCTTGGACTGTCACATTGACGATGAAACACAGTAATGGCATCGGAATTAAATACAAAAGGCAAAATGCCGCCTTAAGTACAAGAATAGAGACTCTTCTTACAGTCTGTGCTTTGAGCATTCCCTGTGCGACCAGTATTAGTTTCCGATACACCACTGGAGGTTCAATGAATTCCTAGGACATTCACATTGACGATGAAACACTGAAATTACATCGGAATTAAATACAAAAGGCACAATGCCGCCTTAAGTACAAGAATAGAGACTCTTCTTACAGTCGGCGCTTTGAGGATTCCCTGTGAGACCAGTAATAGTATCCGATACACCAGTGCAGGTCCAATCTATTCCTTGGACATACACATTGACGATGAAACACAGAAATTACATCGGAATTAAATACAAAAGGAACAATGCCGCCTTAAGTACAAGAATAGAGACTCTTCTTACAGTCGGTGCTTTGAGCATTCCCTGTGAGGCCAGTATTAGTTTCCGACACACCACTGGAGTTTCAATGAATTCCTTGGACATTCACATTGACGACGAAACACTGAAATAACATCGGAATGAAATAAGAAAGGCACAATACCGCCTTAAGTTCAAGAATAGAGACTCTTCTTACAGTCGGTGATTTCAGCATTCCCTGTGAGACCAGTAATAGTATCCGATACACCACTGCAGGTTCAATCTATTCCTTGGACATACACATTGACGATGATACACAGAAATTACATCGGAATTAAATACAAAAGGAACAATGCCGCCTTAAGTACAAGAACAGAGACTCTTCTTACCGTCGGTGCTTTGAGCATTCCCTGTGAGACCAGTATTAGTTTCCGCTACACCTCTGCAGGTTCAGTTTATTCCTAGGACCTTCACATTGACAATGAAACACAGAAATCGCATCGGAATTAAATACAAAAGGCACAATGCCGTCTTAAGTACAAGAATAGTGACTCTTCTTACAGTCGGTGCTTTGAGCATTCCCTGTGAGACCAGTAATAGTATCCGATAAACCACTGCTGGTTCAATCTATTCCTTGACATTGACGATGAAACACAGAAATTACATCGGAATTAAATACAAAAGGATAAATGCCGCCTTAAGTACAAGAATAGAGACTCTTCTTACAGTCTGTGCATTGAGCATTCCCTGTGAGACCAGTATTAGTTTCCGCTACACCTCTGCAGGTTCAGTTTATTCCTTGGACCTTCACATTGCCGATGAAACGCAGAAATGGCATCGGAATTAAATATTAAAGGCACAATGCCGCCTTAAGTACAAGAATAGAGACTCTTCTTACAGTCGGTGCTTTGAGAATTCCCTGCGAGACCAGTATTAGTTTCCGATACACCACTGCAAGTTCAATGTATTCCTTGGACCTTCACATTGACGATGAAACACAGAAATCGCATCGGAATCAAATTGAAAAGGCACAATGCCGCCTTAAGTACAAGAATAGAGACTCTTCTTACAGTCGGTGCTTTGATCATTCCCTGTGAGACCAGTAATAGTATCCGATACACCACTGCAGGTTCAATCTATTCCTTGGACATACACATTGACGATAAAACACAGAAATGGCATCGGAATAAAATTCAAAAGGCTCAATGCCGCCTTAAGGACAAGAATAGAGACTGTTCTTACAGTCGGTGCTTTGAGCATTCCCTGTGAGACCAGTATTAGTTTCCGCTACACCTCTGCAGGTTCAGTTTATTCCTAGGACCTTCACATTGACGATGAAACACAGAAATCGCATCGGAATTAAATACAAAAGGCACAATGCCGCCTTAAGTACAAGAATAGTGCCTCTTCTTACTGTCGGTGCTTTGAGCATTCCCTGTGAGACCAGTAATAGCATCCGATACACGATTGCAGGTTCAATCTATTCCTTGGACATACACATTGACAACGAAACACTGAAATTACATGGGAATTAAATACAAAAGGAACAATGCCGCCTTAAGTACAAGAAAAGAGACTCTTCTTACAGTCGGTGCTTTGAGCATTCCCTGTGAGACCAGTATTAGTTTCCGATACACCACTGCAGGTTCAATGTATTCCTTGGACCTTCACATTGACGATGAAACACAGAAATGGCATCAGAATCAAATACAAAAGGCACAATACCGCCTTAAGTACAAGAATAGAGACTCTTCTTACAGTCGGTGTTTTGAGCATTCCCTGTGAGACCAGTAATAGTATCCGATACACCACTGCAGGTTCAATCTATTCCTTGGACATACACATTGACGATGAAACACTGAAATACATCGGAATTAAATACAAAAGAAACAATGCCGCCATAAGTACAAGAATACAGACTCTTCTTATAGTCGGTGCTTTAAGCATTCCATGTGAGACCAGTATTAGTTTTGATACACCACTACAGGTTCAATGTATTCCTTGGACCTTCACATTGACGATGAAACACAGAAATCGCATCGGAATTAAGTCCAAAACGCACAATGCCGCATTAAGTACAAGAATACAGACTCTACTTACAGTCGGTGCATTGAGCATTCCCTGTGAGACCAGTATTAGTTTCCTATACACATTTACAGGTTCAATGTATTCCTTGGACCTTCACATTGACAATGAAACACAGAAATCGCAACGGAATTAAATCCAAAACGCACAATGCCGCCTTAAGTACAAGAATACAGACTCTACTTACAGTCGGTGCTTTGAGCATTCCCTGTGAGACCAGTATTAGTTTCCGATACACCACTACAGGTTCAATGTATTCCTTGGACCTTCACATTGACGATGAAACACAGAAATCACATCGGAATTAAATACCAAAGGCACAATGCCCCCTTATGTACAAGAATAGAGGCTCTTCTTACCGTCGGTGCTTTGAGCATTCCTGTGGGACCAGTATTAGTTTCCGATACACCACTGCAGGTTCAATGTATTCCTTGGACATACACATTGACGATGAAACACTGAAATTACATCGGAATTATATACAAAAGGCACAATGCCGCCATAAGTTCAAGAAGAGTGAGACTTCTAAGAGTCTGTGTTTTGATCCTTTCCTGTGCGACCCGTATTAGTTTTCGATACGCCACTGCAGGTTCAATGTATTCCTTGGACCTTCACATTGACGATGATACACAGAATTCGCAACGGAACTAAATACAAAAGGCACAATGCCACCTTAAGTACAAGAATAGAGACTCTTCTTATAGTCGGTGTTTTGAGGTTTCCCTGTGAGACTAGTATTAGTTTCCGATACACCTCTGCAGGTTCAATGTATTTCTTGGATCTTCACATTGACGATTAAACACAGAAATCGCATCGGAATTAAATACAAAAGGCACAATGCCGCCTTAAGTAGAAGAATAGAGACTCTTCTTACTGTCGGTGCTTTGAGCATTCCCTGTGGGACCAGTATTAGTTTCCGAAACATCACTGCAGGTTCAGTGTATTCCTTAGACTGTCACATTGACGATGAAACACAGTAATGGCATCGGAATTAAATACAAAAGGCAAAATGCCGCCTTAAGTACAAGAATAGAGACTCTTCTTACAGTCTGTGCTTTGAGCATTCCCTGTGCGACCAGTATTAGTTTCCGATACACCACTGGAGGTTCAATGAATTCCTAGGACATTCACATTGACGATGAAACACTGAAATTACATCGGAATTAAATACAAAAGGCACAATGCCGCCTTAAGTACAAGAATAGAGACTCTTCTTACAGTCGGCGCTTTGAGGATTCCCTGTGAGACCAGTAATAGTATCCGATACACCACTGCAGGTCCAATCTATTCCTTGGACATACACATTGACGATGAAACACAGAAATTACATCGGAATTAAATACAAAAGGAACAATGCCGCCTTAAGTACAAGAATAGAGACTCTTCTTACAGTCGGTGCTTTGAGCATTCCCTGTGAGGCCAGTATTAGTTTCCGACACACCACTGGAGTTTCAATGAATTCCTTGGACATTCACATTGACGACGAAACACTGAAATAACATCGGAATGAAATAAGAAAGGCACAATACCGCCTTAAGTTCAAGAATAGAGACTCTTCTTACAGTCGGTGATTTCAGCATTCCCTGTGAGACCAGTAATAGTATCCGATACACCACTGCAGGTTCAATCTATTCCTTGGACATACACATTGACGATGATACACAGAAATTACATCGGAATTAAATACAAAAGGAACAATGCCGCCTTAAGTACAAGAACAGAGACTCTTCTTACCGTCGGTGCTTTGAGCATTCCCTGTGAGACCAGTATTAGTTTCCGCTACACCTCTGCAGGTTCAGTTTATTCCTAGGACCTTCACATTGACAATGAAACACAGAAATCGCATCGGAATTAAATACAAAAGGCACAATGCCGTCTTAAGTACAAGAATAGTGACTCTTCTTACAGTCGGTGCTTTGAGCATTCCCTGTGAGACCAGTAATAGTATCCGATAAACCACTGCTGGTTCAATCTATTCCTTGACATTGACGATGAAACACAGAAATTACATCGGAATTAATTACAAAAGGATAAATGCCGCCTTAAGTACAAGAATAGAGACTCTTCTTACAGTCTGTGCATTGAGCATTCCCTGTGAGACCAGTATTAGTTTCCGCTACACCTCTGCAGGTTCAGTTTATTCCTTGGACCTTCACATTGCCGATGAAACGCAGAAATGGCATCGGAATTAAATATTAAAGGCACAATGCAGCCTTAAGTACAAGAATAGAGACTCTTCTTACAGTCGGTGCTTTGAGAATTCCCTGCGAGACCAGTATTAGTTTCCGATACACCACTGCAAGTTCAATGTATTCCTTGGACCTTCACATTGACGATGAAACACAGAAATCGCATCGGAATCAAATTGAAAAGGCACAATGCCGCCTTAAGTACAAGAATAGAGACTCTTCTTACAGTCGGTGCTTTGATCATTCCCTGTGAGACCAGTAATAGTATCCGATACACCACTGCAGGTTCAATCTATTCCTTGGACATACACATTGACGATAAAACACAGAAATGGCATCGGAATAAAATTCAAAAGGCTCAATGCCGCCTTAAGGACAAGAATAGAGACTGTTCTTACAGTCGGTGCTTTGAGCATTCCCTGTGAGACCAGTATTAGTTTCCGCTACACCTCTGCAGGTTCAGTTTATTCCTAGGACCTTCACATTGACGATGAAACACAGAAATCGCATCGGAATTAAATACAAAAGGCACAATGCCGCCTTAAGTACAAGAATAGTGCCTCTTCTTACTGTCGGTGCTTTGAGCATTCCCTGTGAGACCAGTAATAGCATCCGATACACCACTGCAGGCTCAATCTATTCCTTGGACATACACATTGACGATGAAACACAGAAATTAGATCGGAATTAAATTCAAAAGGAACAATGCCGCCTTAAGTACAAGAATGGAGACTTTTCCTACAGTCTGTGCTTTGAGCATTCCCTATGAGACCAGTATTAGTTTCCGCAACACCTCTGCAGGTTCAGTTTATTCCTTGGACCTTCACATTGCCGACGAAACACAGAAATGGCATCGGAATTAAATACGAAAGGCACAATACAGCCTTAAGTACAAGAATAGAGACTCTTCTTGCAGTCGGTGCTTTGAGCACTCCCTGTGAGACCAGTATTAGTTTCCGATACACCACTGCAGGTTCAATGTATTCCTTGGACCTTCACATTGACGATGAAACACAGAAATCGCATCGGAATCAAATTCAAAAGGCACATGCCGCCTTAAGTACAAGAATAGAGACTCTTCGTACAGTCGGTGCTTTGAGCATTCCCTGTGAGACCAGTAATAGTATCCGATACACCACTGCAGGTTCAATCTATTCCTTTTACATACACATTGACGATAAAACACAGAAATGGCATCGGAATTAAATACAAAAGGCACAATGCCGCCATAAGTACAAGAATAGAGACTCTTCCTACAGTCGGTGCTTTGAGCATTATCTGTGAGACCACTATTGGTTTCCGATACACCACTACAGGTTCAATGTATTCCTTGGACCTTCACATTGACGACGAAACACAGAAATCGCATCGGAATCAAATACAAAAGGCACAATGCCGCCTTAAGTACAAGAATAGAGACTCTTCTTACAGTCGGTGCTTTGAGCATTCCCTGTGAGACCAGTAATAGTATCCGATACACCACTGCCGGTTCAATCTATTCCTTGGACATACACATTGACGATGAAACACAGAAATGGCATCGGAATTAAATACAAAATGCACAATGCCGCCTTAAGTACAAGAATAGAGACTCTTCCTATAGTCGGTGCTTTGAGCATTCCCTGTGAGACCACTATTAGTTTCCGATACACCACTACAGGTTCAATGTATTCCTTGGACCTTCACATTGACGATGAAACACAGAAATCGCATCGGAATCAAATAGAAAAGGCACAATGCCGCCTTAAGTACAAGAATAGAGACTCTTCTTACAGTCGGTGCTTTGAGCATTCCCTGTGAGACCAGTAATAGTATCCGATACACCACTGCAGGTTCAATGTATTCCCTGGACCTTCACATTGACGATGAAACACAGAAATGGCATCGGAATTAAATACAAAAGGCACAATGCCGCCTTAAGTACAAGAATAGGGACTCTTCTTACAGTCGGTGCTTTGAGCATTCCCTCTGACACCAGTATTAGTTTCCGATACACCACTGCAGGTTCAGTGTATTCTTGGAACTTCACATTGACGATGAAACACTGAAATTAAATCGGACTTAAATACTAAGGGAACAATGTCGCCTTAAGTACAAGAGTAGAGACTCTTCTTACCGTCGGTGCTTTGAGTATTACCTGTGAGACCAGTATTAGTTTCCGATACACCACTGTAGCTTCAATGTATTCCTTGGACATACACATTGACGATGAAACACTGAAATTACATCGGAATTAAATACAAAGTGCACAATGACGCCTTAACTACAAGAAGAATGAGACTTCTTAGAGTCTGTGCTTTGATCCTTTCCTGTGAGACCAGTATTAGTCTCCGATATACCACTGCAGGTTAAATGTATTCCATGGTCCTTCACATTGACGATGAAACACAGAAATCGCATCGGAATTACATACAAAAGGCACAATGGCGCCCTAAGTACAAAAATGGAGACTCATCTTACAATCGGTACTTCGAGCATTCCCTGAGAGACCAATATTAATTTCCGCTACACCACTGCCGGTTCAATGTATTCCTTGGACCTTCACATTGACGATGAAACACAGAAATCGCAACGGAATTAAACACCAAAGGCACAATGCCTCCTTAAGTACAAGAATAGAGACTCTTCTTACCGTCGGTGCTTAGAGCATTCCCTGTAAGACCAGTATTAGTTTCCGATAAACCACTGGAGGTTCAATGAATTCCTTGGACATACATATTGACGATGATACACTAAAATTACATCGGAATTAAATACAAAAGGCACAATGAGGCCTTATGTACAAGGATAGAGACTCTTCTTACAGTCGGTGCTTTGAGCATTCCCTGTGAGACCAGTATTAGTTTCCGATACACCACTGCAGGTTCAATGTATTCCTTGGACATACATATTGACGATGAAACACTGAAATTACATCGGAATTATATACAAAAGGCACAATGCCGCCATAAGTGCAAGAAGAGTGAGACTTCTTAGAGTCTGTGTTTTGATCCTTTCCTGTGCGACCCGTATTAGTTTTCGATACGCCACTGCAGGTTCAATGTATTCCTTGAACCTTCAAATTGACGATGATACACAGAATTCGCAACGGAATTAAATACAAAAGGCATGATGCCGCCTTAAGTACAAGAATACAGACTCTACTTACAGTCGGTGCTTTGAGCATTCCCTGTGAGACCAGTATTAGTTTCCGATACACCACTGCAGGTTCAATGTATTCCTTGGACCTTCACATTGACGATGAAACACAGAAATCGCATCGGAATCAGATACAAAAGGCACAATGCCGCCTTAAGTACAAGAATAGAGACTCTTCTCACAGTCGGTGCTTTGAGCATTCACTGTGAGACCAGTAATAGTATCCGATACACGATTGCAGGTTCAATCTATTCCTTGGACATACACATTGACAACGAAACACTGAAATTACATGGGAATTAAATACAAAAGGAACAATGCCGCCTTAAGTACAAGAAAAGAGACTCTTCTTACAGTCGGTGCTTTGAGCATTCCCTGTGAGACCAGTATTAGTTTCCGATACACCACTGCAGGTTCAATGTATTCCACGGACCTTCACATTGACGATGAAACACAGAAATGGCATCAGAATCAAATACAAAAGGCACAATACCGCCTTAAGTACAAGAATAGAGACTCTTCTTACAGTCGGTGTTTTGAGCATTCCCTGTGAGACCAGTAATAGTATCCGATACACCACTGCAGGTTCAATCTATTCCTTGGACATACACATTGACGATGAAACACTGAAATATATCGGAATTAAATACAAAAGAAACAATGCCGCCATAAGTACAAGAATACAGACTCTTCTTATAGTCGGTGCTTTAAGCATTCCATGTGAGACCAGTATTAGTTTTGATACACCACTACAGGTTCAATGTATTCCTAGGACCTTCACATTGACGATGAAACACAGAAATCGCATCGGAATTAAGTCCAAAACGCACAATGCCGCATTAAGTACAAGAATACAGACTCTACTTACAGTCGGTGCATTGAGCATTCCCTGTGAGACCAGTATTAGTTTCCTATACACATTTACAGGTTCAATGTATTCCTTGGACCTTCACATTGACAATGAAACACAGAAATCGCAACGGAATTAAATCCAAAACGCACAATGCCGCCTTAAGTACAAGAATACAGACTCTACTTACAGTCGGTGCTTTGAGCATTCCCTGTGAGACCAGTATTAGTTTCCGATACACCACTACAGGTTCAATGTATTCCTTGGACCTTCACATTGACGATGAAACACAGAAATCACATCGGAATTAAATACCAAAGGCACAATGCCCCCTTATGTACAAGAATAGAGGCTCTTCTTACCGTCGGTGCTTTGAGCATTCCTGTGAGACCAGTATTAGTTTCCGATACACCACTGCAGGTTCAATGTATTCCTTGGACATACACATTGACGATGAAACACTGAAATTACATCGGAATTATATACAAAAGGCACAATGCCGCCATAAGTGCAAGAAGAGTGAGACTTCTAAGAGTCTGTGTTTTGATCCTTTCCTGTGCGACCCGTATTAGTTTTCGATACGCCACTGCAGGTTCAATGTATTCCTTGGACCTTCACATTGACGATGATACACAGAATTCGCAACGGAACTAAATACAAAAGGCACAATGCCACCTTAAGTACAAGAATAGAGACTCTTCTTATAGTCGGTGCTTTGAGGTTTCCCTGTGAGACTAGTATTAGTTTCCGATACACCTCTGCCGGTTCAATGTATTTCTTGGACCTTCACATTGGCGATTAAACACAGAAATCGCATCGGAATTAAATACAAAAGGCACAATGCCGCCTTAAGTAGAAGAATAGAGACTCTTCTTACTGTCGGTGCTTTGAGCATTCCCTGTGGGACTAGTATTAGTTTCCGAAACATCACTGCAGGTTCAGTGTATTCCTTGGACTGTCACATTGACGATGAAACACAGTAATGGCATCGGAATTAAATACAAAAGGCACAATGCCGCCTTAAGTACAAGAATAGAGACTCTTCTTACAGTCTGTGCTTTGAGCATTCCCTGTGCGACCAGTATTAGTTTCCGATACACCACTGGAGGTTCAATGAATTCCTAGGACATTCACATTGACGATGAAACACTGAAATTACATCGGAATAAATACAAAAGGCACAATGCCGCCTTAAGTACAAGAATAGAGACTCTTCTTACAGTCGGCGCTTTGAGCATTCCCTGTGAGACCAGTAATAGTATCCGATACACCACTGCAGGTCCAATCTATTCCTTGGACATACACATTGACGATGAAACACAGAAATTACATCGGAATTAAATACAAAAGGAACAATGCCGCCTTAAGTACAAGAATAGAGACTCTTCTTACAGTCGGTGCTTTGAGCATTCCCTGTGAGGCCAGTATTAGTTTCCGACACACCACTGGAGTTTCAATGTATTCCTTGGACATTCACATTGACGACGAAACACTGAAATAACATCGGAATGAAATAAAAAAGGCACAATACCGCCTTAAGTACAAGAATAGAGACTCTTCTTACAGTCGGTGATTTCAGCATTCCCTGTGAGACCAGTAATAGTATCCGATACACCACTGCAGGTTCAATCTATTCCTTGGACATACACATTGACGATGAAACACAGAAATTACATCGGAATTAAATACAAAAGGAACTATGCCGCCTTAAGTACAAGAACAGAGACTCTTCTTACCGTCGGTGCTTTGAGCATTCCCTGTGAGACCAGTATTAGTTTCCGCTACACCTCTGCAGGTTCAGTTTATTCCTAGGACCTTCACATTGACAATGAAACACAGAAATCGCATCGGAATTAAATACAAAAGGCACAATGCCGCCTTAAGTACAAGAATAGTGACTCTTCTTACAGTCGGTGCTTTGAGCATTCCCTGTGAGACCAGTAATAGTATCCGATAAACCACTGCTGGTTCAATCTATTGCTTGACATTGACGATGAAACACAGAAATTACATCGGAATTAAATACAAAAGGATAAATGCCGCCTTAAGTACAAGAATAGAGACTCTTCTTACAGTCTGTGCATTGAGCATTCCCTGTGAGACCAGTATTAGTTTCCGCTACACCTCTGCAGGTTCAGTTTATTCCTTGGACCTTCACATTGCCGATGAAACGCAGAAATGGCATCGGAATTAAATATTAAAGGCACAATGCAGCCTTAAGTACAAGAATAGAGACTGTTCTTACAGTCGGTGCTTTGAGCATTCCCTGTGAGACCAGTATTAGTTTCCGCTACACCTCTGCAGGTTCAGTTTATTCCTTGGACCTTCACATTGACGATGAAACACAGAAATGGCATCGGAATTAAATTCAAAAGGCACAATGTCGCCTTAAGTACAAGAATAGAGACTCTTCTTACAGTCGGTGCTTAGAGCATTCCCTGTGAGACCAGTATTAGTTTCCGATACACCACTGCAGGTTCAATGTATTCCTTGGACCTTCACATTGACGATGAAACACAGAAATCACATCGGAATTAAATCCAAAACGCACAATACCGCCTTAAGTACAAGAATACAGACTTTACTTACAGTCGGTGCTTTGAGCATTCCCTGTGAGACCAGTATTAGTTTCCGATACACCACTGCAGGTTCAATGAATTCCTTGGACCTTCACATTGACGATGAAACACAGAAATCGCATCGGAATCAAATACAAAAGGCACAATGCCGCCTTAAGTACAAGAATAGAGACTCTTCTTACAGTCGGTGCTTTGAGCATTCCCCGTGAGACCAGTAATAGTATCCGATACACCACTGCAGGTTCAAATTATTCCTTGGACATACACATTGACGATGAAACACTGAAATTACATCGGACTTAAATACAAAAGGAAGAATGTCGCCTTAAGTACAAGAGTACAGACTCTTCTTACCGTCGGTGCTTTGAGCATTCCCTGTGAGACCAGTATTAGTTTCCGATACACCACTGTAGGTTCAATGTATTCCTTGGACATACACATTGACGATGAAACACTGAAATTACATCGGAATTAAATACAAAGGGCACAATGACGCTTTAATTACAAGAAGAATGAGACTTCTTAGAGTCTGTGCTTTGATCCTTTCCTGTGAGACCAGTATTAGTATCCGATATACCACTGCAGGTTAAATGTATTCCATGACGATGAAACACAGAAATCGCATCGGAATTAAACACCAAAGGCACAATGCCTCCTTAAGTAATAGAATAGAGACTCTTCTTACAGTCGGTGCTTTGAGCATTCCCTGTGAGACCAGTATTAGTTTCCGATACACCACTGCAAGTTCAATATATTCCTTGGACCTTCACATTGACGATGAAACACAGAAATCGCATCGGAATCAAATTGAAAAGGCACAATGCCGCCATAAGTACAAGAATAGAGACTCTTCTTACAGTCGGTGCTTTGAGCATTCCCTGTGAGACCAGTATTAGTTTCCGCTACACCTCTGCAGGTTCAGTTTATTCCTTGGACCTTCACATTGACGATGAAACACAGAAATGGCAGCGGAATTAAATTCAAAAGGCACAATGTCGCCTTAAGTACAAGAATAGAGACTCTTCTTACAGTCGGTGCTTTGAGCATTCCCTGTGAGACCAGTATTAGTTTCCGATACACCACTGCAGGTTCAATGTATTCCTTGGACCTTCACATTGACGATGAAACACAGAAATCGCATGGGAATAAAATCCAAAACGCACAATGCCGCCTTAAGTACAAGAATACAGACTCTACTTACAGTCGGGGCTTTGAGCATTCCCTGTGAGACCAGTATTAGTTTCCGATACACCACTGCAGGTTCAATGTATTCCTTGGACCTTCACATTGACGATGAAACACAGAAATCGCATCGGAATCAAATACAAAAGGCACAATGCTGCCTTAAGTACAAGAATAGAGACTCTTCTTACAGTCGATGCTTTGAGCATTCCCTGTGAGACCAGTATTAGTTTCCGATACACCACTGCAGGTTCAGTGTATTCCTTGGACCTTCACATTGACGATGAAACACAGAAATCACATCGGAATCAAATACAAAAGGCACAATGCCGCCTTAAGTACAAGAATAGAGACTATTCTTACAGTCGGTGCTTTGGGCATTCCCTGTGAGACCAGTAATAGTATCCGATACACCACTCCAGGTTCTATCTATTCCTTGGACATACACATTGACGATGAAACACTGAAATTACATCGGAATTATATACAAAAGGCACAATGCCGCCATAAGTGCAAGAAGAGTGAGACTTCTTAGAGTCTGTGTTTTGATCCTTTCCTGTGCGCCCCGTATTAGTTTTCGATACGCCACTGCAGGTTCAATGTATTCCTTGGACCTTCAAATTGACGATGATACACAGAATTCGCAACGGAATTAAATACAAAAGTCACAATGCCACCTTAAGTACAGGAATAGAGACTCTTCTTATAGTCGGTGCTTTGAGGTTTCCCTGTGACCAGTATTAGTTTCTGATACACCTCTGCAGGTTCAATGTATTCCTTGGACCTTCACATTGACGATTAAACACAGAAATCGCATCGGAATTAAATATAAAAGGCACAATGCCGCCTTAAGTAGAAGAACAGAGACTCTTCTTACTGTATGTGCTTTGAGCATTCCCTGTGGGACCAGTATTAGTTTCCGAAACATCACTGCAGGTTCAGTGTATTCCTTGGACTTTCACATAGACGAAGAAACACAGAAATGGCATCGGAATTAAATACAAAGGTCGCAAAGCCACCTTAAGTACAAGAATAAACACTCGGTGCTTTGAGCATTCCCTGTGTGACCAGTATTAGTTTCCGATACACCACTGCAGGTTCAATGTATTCCTTGGACATACACATTGACGAAGAAACACTGAAATTACATCGGAATTAAATACAAAAGGCACAATGCCACCATAAGTGCAAGAAGAGTGAGACTTCTTAGAGACTGTGTTTTGATATTTTCCAGTGCGACCCGTACTAGTTTCCGATACGCCACTGCAGGATAAATGTATTCCTTGACCCTTCACATTGACGATTAAACACAGAAATCGCATCGGAATTAAATACAAAAGGCACAACGCCGCCTTAAGTACAAGAATAGAGTCTCTTCTTACGGTCGGTGTTTGAGCATTCCCTGTAAGACCAGTATTAGTTTCCGATACGCCACTGGAGATTCAATGTATTCCTTGGACATTCACATTGACGATGAAACACTGAAATTACGTCGGAATTAAATACAAAAGGCACAATGCCGCCATAAGTGCAAGAAGAGAGAGACTTCTTAGAGTCTGTGTTTTGATCCTCTCCTGTGCGACCCGTATTAGTTTCCGATACGCCACTGCAGGTTCAATGCATTCCTTGGACCTTCACATTGACGTTGAAACACAGAAATCACATCGGAATTAAATACAAAAGGCACAATGCCGCCCTAAGTACAAAAATATAGTCTCTTCTCACAGTCGGTGCTTCGAGTATTCCCTGTGAGACCAGTATTAGTTTCCGATTCACCACTGGAGGTTCAATGTATTCCTTGGACATTCACATTGACGATGAAACACTGACATTACATCGGAATTAAATACAAAAGGCACAATGATGCCTTAAGTATAAGAATAGAGACTCTTCTAACAGTCGGTGCTTTGAGCATTCCCAGTAAGACCAGTATTAGTTTCCGATACACCACAGCAGGTACAATGTATTCCTTCGACCTTCACATTGACGATGAAACACAGAAATTGCATCGGAATTAAATACAAAAGCCACAATGCCGCCTTAAGTACATGAATAGAGACTCTTCTTACTGTCGGTGCTTTGAGCATTCCCTGTGAGACCAGTATTAGTTTCCGATACACCACTGCAGGTTCAATGTATTCCTTGGACCTTCACATTGACGATGAAACACAGAAATCTCATCGGAATTAAATACCAATGGCACAATGCCGCCTTACGTACAAGAATAGAGGCTCTTCTTACCGTCGGTGCTTTGAGCATTCCCTGTGAGACAAGTATTAGTTTCCGATACACCACAGCAGGTACAATGTATTCCTTCGACCTTCACATTGACGATGATACACAGAATTCGCAACAGAATTAAATACAAAAGGCACAATGCCACCTTAAGTACAAGAATAGAGACTCTTCTTATAGTCGGTGTTTTGAGGTTTCGATGTGAGACCAGTATTAGTTTCCGATACACCTCTGCAGGTTCAATGTATTCCTTGGACCTTCACATTGACGACTAAACACGGAAATCGCATCGGAATGAAATACAAATGCACAATGCCGCCTTAAGTAGAAGAATAGAGACTCTTCTTACTGTCGGTGCTTTGAGCATTATCAGTGGGACCAGTATTAGTTTCCGAAACATCACTGCAGGTTCAGCGTATTCCTTTAACTTTCATATTGACGATGAAACACAGAAATGGCATTGGAATTAAATACAAAGGTCACAATGCCGCCTTAAGTACAAGAATAAACACTCGGTGCTTTGCGCATTCCCTGTGTGGCCAGTATTAGTTTCCGATACACCACTGCAGGTTCAATGTATTCCTTGGACATACACATTGACGAAGAAACACTGAAATTACATCGGAATTAAATACAAAAGGCACAATGCCACCATAAGTGCAAGAAGAGTGAGACATCTTAGAGACTGTGTTTTGATATTTTCCTGTGCGACCCGTACTAGTTTCCGATACGCCACTGCAGGATCAATGTATTCCTTTGTCCTTCACATTGACAATTAAACACAGAAATCGCATCGGAATTAAATACAAAAGGCACAATGCCGCCCTAAGTACAAGATTATAGTATCTTCTCACAGTCGGTGCTTCGAGTATTCCCTGTGAGACCAGTATTAGTTTCCGATACACCACTGCAGGGTCAATGTATTCCTTGGACATTCACATTGACTATGAAACACTAAAATTACATCGGAATTAAATACAAAAGGCACAATGCCGCCATAAGTGCAAGAAGAGTGAGATTTCTTACAGTCTGTGATTTGACCCTTTCCTGTGCGACCCGTATTAGTTTCCGATACGCCACTGCAGGTTCTATGTATTCCTTGGACCATCACATTGACGATTAAACACAGAAATCGCATCGGAATTAAATACAAAAGGCACAATGCCGCCTTAAGTACAAGAATAGAGACTCTTCTTACTGTCGGTGCTTTGAGCATTCCCTGTGAGACCAGTATTAGTTTCCGATATACCACTGCAGGTTCAATGTATTCCTTGGACATACACATTGACGATGAAACACTGGACCTACATCGGAATTAAATACAAAAGGCAAATTGCCGCCATAAGTGCAAGAAGAGTGAGACTTCTTAGAGTCTGTGTTTTGATCCTTTCCTTTGCGACCCGTATTAGTTTTCGATACGCCACTGCAGCTTCAATGTATTCCTTGGACCTTCAAATTGACGATGAAACACAGAAATCGCATCGGAATTAAATACAAAAGGCACATTACCTCCTTAAATTCAAGAATAGAGACTCTTCTTACAGTCGGTGCTTTGAGCATTCCCTGTGAGAGCAGTATTAGTTTTCAATACGCCACTGCAAGTTCAATGTATTGCTTGAACCTTCAAATTGACGATGATACACAGAATTCGCAACGGAATTAAATACAAAAGGCACAACGCCGCCTTAAGTACAAGAATACAGACTCTACTTTCAGTCGGTGCTTTGAGCATTCCCTGTGAGACAAGTATTAGTTTCCGATACACCACTGCAGGTTCAATGTATTCCTTGGACCTTCACATTGACGACGAAACACAGAAATCGCATCGGAATCAAATACAAAAGGCACAATGCCGCCTTAAGTACAAGAATAGAGACTCTTCTTACAGTCGGTGCTTTGAGTATTCCCTGTGAGACCAGTAATAGTATCCGATACACCATTGCAGGTTCAATCTATTCCTTGGACATACACATTGACGACGAAACACTGAAATTACATCGGAATTAAATACAAAAGGGACAATGCCGCCTTAAGTACAAGAAAAGAGACTCTTCTTACAGTCAGTGCTTTGAGCATTCCCTGTGAGACCTGTATTAATTTCCGATACACCACTGCAGGTTCAATGTATACCTTGGACCTTCACATTGACGATGAAACACAGAAATCGAATCGGAATTAAATACAAAAGGCACAATGCCGCCTTAAGTACAAGAATAGAGACTGTTCTTACAGTCGGTGCTTTGAGCATTCCCTGTGAGACCAGTAATAGTATCCGATACACCACTGCAGGTTCAATCTATCCCTTGGACATACACATTGACGATAAAACACAGAAATGGCATCGGAATTAAATACTAAAGGCACCATGCCGCCTTAAGTACAAGAATAGAGACTCTTCTTACAGTCGGTGCTTTGAGCATTCCCTGTGAGACCAGTATTAGTTTCCGCTACACCTCTGCAGGTTCAGTTTATTCCTTGGACCTTCACATTGACGATGAAACACAGAAATGGCAGCGGAATTAAATTCAAAAGGCACAATGTCGCCTTAAGTACAAGAATAGAGACTCTTCTTACAGTCGGTGCTTTGAGCATTCCCTGTGAGACCAGTATTAGTTTCCGATACACCACTGCAGGTTCAATGTATTCCTTGGACCTTCACATTGACGATGAAACACAGAAATCGCATGGGAATTAAATCCAAAACGCACAATGCCGCCTTAAGTACAAGAATACAGACTCTACTTACAGTCGGTGCTTTGAGCATTCCCTGTGAGACCAGTATTAGTTTGAGATACACCACTGCAGGTTCAATGTATTCCTTGAACCTTCACATTGACGATGAAACACAGAAATCGCATCGGAATCAAATACAAAAGGCACAATGCTGCCTTAAGTACAAGAATAGAGACTCTTCTTACAGTCGGTGCTTTGAGCATTCCCTGTGAGACCAGTATTAGTTTCCGATACACCACTGCAGGTTCAGTGTATTCCTTGGACCTTCACATTGACGATGAAACACAGAAATCACATCGGAATCAAATACAAAAGGCACAATGCCGCCTTAAGTACAAGAATAGAGACTATTCTTACAGTCGGTGCTTTGGGCTTTCCCTGTGGGACCAGTATTAGTTTCCGAAACATCACTGGAGGTTCAGTGTATTCCTTGGACTTTCACATAGACGAAGAAACACAGAAATGGCATCGGAATTAAATACAAAGGTCGCAATGCCACCTTAAGTCAAGAATAAACACTCGGTGCTTTGAGCATTCCCTGTGTGACCAGTATTAGTTTCCGATACACCACTGCAGGTTCAATGTATTCCTTGGACATACACATTGACGAAGAAACACTGAAATTACATCGGAATTAAATACAAAAGGCACAATGCCACCATAAGTGCAAGAAGAGTGAGACTTCTTAGAGACTGTGTTTTGATATTTTCCTGTGCGACCCGTACTAGTTTCCGATACGCCACTGCAGGATAAATGTATTCCTTCACCCTTCACATTGACGATTAAACACAGAAATCGCATCGGAATTAAATACAAAAGGCACAACGCCGCCTTAAGTACAAGAATAGAGTCTCTTCTTACGGTCGGTGTTTGTGCATTCCCTGTAAGACCAGTATTAGTTTCCGATACGCCACTGGAGGTTCAATGTATTCCTTGGACATTCACATTGACGATGAAACACTGAAATTACGTCGGAATTAAATACAAAAGGCACAATGCCGCCATAAGTGCAAGAAGAGAGAGACTTCTTAGAGTCTGTGTTTTGATCCTCTCCTGTGCGACCCGTATTAGTTTCCGATACGCCACTGCAGATTCAATGCATTCCTTGGACCTTCACATTGACGTTGAAACACAGAAATCACATCGGAATTAAATACAAAAGGCACAATGCCGCCCTAAGTACAAAAATATAGTCTCTTCTCACAGTCGGTGCTACGAGTATTCCCTGTGAGACCAGTATTAGTTTCCGATTCACCACTGGAGGTTCAATGTATTCCTTGGACATTCACATTGGCGATGAAACACTGAAATTACATCGGAATTAAATACAAAAGGCACAATGCCACCATAAGTGCAAGAAGAGTGAGACATCTTAGAGACTGTGTTTTGATATTTTCCTGTGCGACCCGTACTAGTTTCCGATACGCCACTGCAGGATCAATGTATTCCTTTGTCCTTCACATTGACGATTAAACACAGAAATCGCATCGGAATTAAATACAAAAGGCACAATGCCGCCCTAAGTACAAGAATATAGTTTCTTCTCACAGTCGGTGCTTCGAGTATTCCCTGTGAGACCAGTATTAGTTTCCGATACACCACTGCAGGATCAATGTATTCCGTGGACATTCACATTGACTATGAAACACTAAAATTACATCGGAATTAAATACAAAGTGCACAATGCCGCCATAAGTGCAAGAAGAGTGAGATTTCTTACAGTCTGTGATTTGACCCTTTCCTGTGCGACCCGTATTAGTTTCCGATACGCCACTGCAGGTTCTATGTATTCCTTGGACCATCACATTGACGATTAAACACAGAAATCGCATCGGAATTAAATACAAAAGGCACAATGCCTCCTTAAGTACAAGAATAGAGACTCTTCTTACTGTCGGTGCTTTGAGCATTCCCTGTGAGACCAGTATTAGTTTCCGATACACCACTGCAGGTTCAATGTATTCCTTGGGCATACACATTGACGATGAAACACTGGACCTACATCGGAATTAAATACAAAAGGCAAATTGCCGCCATAAGTGCAAGAAGAGTGAGACTTCTTAGAGTCTGTGTTTTGATCCTTTCCTGTGCGACCCGTATTAGTTTTCGATACGCCACTGCAGGTTCAATTTATTCCTTGGACCTTCAAATTGACGATGATACACAGAATTCGCAACGGAATTAAATACAAAAGGCACAATGCCACCTTAAGTACAAGAATAGAGACTCTTCTTATAGTCGGTGCTTTGAGGTTTCCCTGTGAGACCAGTATTAGTTTCCGATACACCTCTGCAGGATCAATGTATTCCTTGGACCTTCACATTGACGATTAAACACAGAAATCGCATCGGAATTAAATACAAAAGGAACAATGTCGCCTTAAGTAGAAGAATAGAGACTCTTCTTACTGTCGGTGCTTTTGAGCATTCCCTGTGGGACCAGTATTAGTTTCCGGAACATCACTGCAGGTTCAGTGTATTCCTTGGACATTCACATTGACGATGAAACACAGAAATGGCATCGGAATTAAATACAAAGTTCACAATGCCGTTTTAAGTACAAGAATAAACACTCGGTGCTTTGAGCAATCCCTGTGTGACCAGTATTAGTTTTCGATACACCACTGCAGGTTCAATGCATTCCTAGGACCTTCAAATTGACGATGAAACACAGAAATCGCATCGGAATTAAATACAAAAGGCACAATACCTCCTTAAATTCAAGAATAGAGACTCTTCTTACAGTCGGTGCTTTGAGCATTCCCTGTGAGAGCTGTATTAGTTTTCGATACGCCACTGCAGGTTCAATGTATTCCTTGAACATTCAAATTGACGATGATACACAGAATTCGTAACGGAATTAAATACAAAAGGCACAATGCCGCCTTAAGTACAAGAATACAGACTCTACTTACAGTCGGTGCTTTGAGCATTCCCTGTGAGACAAGTATTAGTTTCCGATACACCACTGCAGGTTCAATGTATTCCTTGGACCTTCACATTGACGATGAAACACAGAAATCGCATCGGAATCAAATATAAAAGGCACAATGCCGCCTTAAGTACAAGAATAGAGACTCTTCTTACAGTCGGTGCTTTGAGTATTCCCTGTGAGACCAGTAATAGTATCCGATACACCATTGCAGGTTCAATCTATTCCTTGGACATACACATTGACGACGAAACACTGAAATTACATCGGAATTAAATACAAAAGGAACAATGCCGCCTTAAGTACAAGAAAAGAGACTCTTCTTACAGTCAGTGCTTTGAGCATTCCCTGTGAGACCAGTATTAGTTTCCGATACACCACTGCAGGTTCAATGTATTCCTTGGACATACACATTGACGAAGAAACACTGAAATTACATCGGAATTAAATACAAAAGGCACAATGCCACCATAAGTGCAAGAAGAGTGAGACTTCTTAGAGACTGTGTTTTGATATTTTCCAGTGCGACCCGTACTAGTTTCCGATACGCCACTGCAGGATAAATGTATTCCTTGACCCTTCACATTGACGATTAAACACAGAAATCGCATCGGAATTAAATACAAAAGGCACAACGCCGCCTTAAGTACAAGAATAGAGTCTCTTCTTACGGTCGGTGTTTGAGCATTCCCTGTAAGACCAGTATTAGTTTCCGATACGCCACTGGAGGTTCAATGTATTCCTTGGACATTCACATTGACGATGAAACACTGAAATTACGTCGGAATTAAATACAAAAGGCACAATGCCGCCATAAGTGCAAGAAGAGAGAGACTTCTTAGAGTCTGTGTTTTGATCCTCTCCTGTGCGACCCGTATTAGTTTCCGATACGCCACTGCAGGTTCAATGCATTCCTTGGACCTTCACATTGACGTTGAAACACAGAAATCACATCGGAATTAAATACAAAAGGCACAATGCCGCCCTAAGTACAAAAATATAGTCTCTTCTCACAGTCGGTGCTTCGAGTATTCCCTGTGAGACCAGTATTAGTTTCCGATTCACCACTGGAGGTTCAATGTATTCCTTGGACATTCACATTGACGATGAAACACTGACATTACATCGGAATTAAATACAAAAGGCACAATGATGCCTTAAGTATAAGAATAGAGACTCTTCTAACAGTCGGTGCTTTGAGCATTCCCAGTAAGACCAGTATTAGTTTCCGATACACCACAGCAGGTACAATGTATTCCTTCGACCTTCACATTGACGATGAAACACAGAAATTGCATCGGAATTAAATACAAAAGCCACAATGCCGCCTTAAGTACATGAATAGAGACTCTTCTTACTGTCGGTGCTTTGAGCATTCCCTGTGAGACCAGTATTAGTTTCCGATACACCACTGCAGGTTCAATGTATTCCTTGGACCTTCACATTGACGATGAAACACAGAAATCTCATCGGAATTAAATACCAATGGCACAATGCCGCCTTACGTACAAGAATAGAGGCTCTTCTTACCGTCGGTGCTTTGAGCATTCCCTGTGAGACAAGTATTAGTTTCCGATACACCACAGCAGGTACAATGTATTCCTTCGACCTTCACATTGACGATGATACACAGAATTCGCAACAGAATTAAATACAAAAGGCACAATGCCACCTTAAGTACAAGAATAGAGACTCTTCTTATAGTCGGTGTTTTGAGGTTTCGATGTGAGACCAGTATTAGTTTCCGATACACCTCTGCAGGTTCAATGTATTCCTTGGACCTTCACATTGACGACTAAACACGGAAATCGCATCGGAATGAAATACAAATGCACAATGCCGCCTTAAGTAGAAGAATAGAGACTCTTCTTACTGTCGGTGCTTTGAGCATTATCAGTGGGACCAGTATTAGTTTCCGAAACATCACTGCAGGTTCAGCGTATTCCTTTAACTTTCATATTGACGATGAAACACAGAAATGGCATTGGAATTAAATACAAAGGTCACAATGCCGCCTTAAGTACAAGAATAAACACTCGGTGCTTTGCGCATTCCCTGTGTGGCCAGTATTAGTTTCCGATACACCACTGCAGGTTCAATGTATTCCTTGGACATACACATTGACGAAGAAACACTGAAATTACATCGGAATTAAATACAAAAGGCACAATGCCACCATAAGTGCAAGAAGAGTGAGACATCTTAGAGACTGTGTTTTGATACTTTCCTGTGCGACCCGTACTAGTTTCCGATACGCCACTGCAGGATCAATGTATTCCTTTGTCCTTCACATTGACAATTAAACACAGAAATCGCATCGGAATTAAATACAAAAGGCACAATGCCGCCCTAAGTACAAGATTATAGTATCTTCTCACAGTCGGTGCTTCGAGTATTCCCTGTGAGACCAGTATTAGTTTCCGATACACCACTGCAGGGTCAATGTATTCCTTGGACATTCACATTGACTATGAAACACTAAAATTACATCGGAATTAAATACAAAAGGCAAATTGCCGCCATAAGTGCAAGAAGAGTGAGACTTCTTAGAGTCTGTGTTTTGATCCTTTCCTTTGCGACCCGTATTAGTTTTCGATACGCCACTGCAGCTTCAATGTATTCCTTGAACCTTCAAATTGACGATGATACACAGAATTCGCAACGGAATTAAATACAAAAGGCACAACGCCGCCTTAAGTACAAGAATACAGACTCTACTTTCAGTCGGTGCTTTGAGCATTCCCTGTGAGACAAGTATTAGTTTCCGATACACCACTGCAGGTTCAATGTATTCCTTGGACCTTCACATTGACGACGAAACACAGAAATCGCATCGGAATCAAATACAAAAGGCACAATGCCGCCTTAAGTACAAGAATAGAGACTCTTCTTACAGTCGGTGCTTTGAGTATTCCCTGTGAGACCAGTAATAGTATCCGATACACCATTGCAGGTTCAATCTATTCCTTGGACATACACATTGACGACGAAACACTGAAATTACATCGGAATTAAATACAAAAGGGACAATGCCGCCTTAAGTACAAGAAAAGAGACTCTTCTTACAGTCAGTGCTTTGAGCATTCCCTGTGAGACCTGTATTAATTTCCGATACACCACTGCAGGTTCAATGTATACCTTGGACCTTCACATTGACGATGAAACACAGAAATCGAATCGGAATTAAATACAAAAGGCACAATGCCGCCTTAAGTACAAGAATAGAGACTGTTCTTACAGTCGGTGCTTTGAGCATTCCCTGTGAGACCAGTAATAGTATCCGATACACCACTGCAGGTTCAATCTATCCCTTGGACATACACATTGACGATAAAACACAGAAATGGCATCGGAATTAAATACTAAAGGCACCATGCCGCCTTAAGTACAAGAATAGAGACTCTTCTTACAGTCGGTGCTTTGAGCATTCCCTGTGAGACCAGTATTAGTTTCCGCTACACCTCTGCAGGTTCAGTTTATTCCTTGGACCTTCACATTGACGATGAAACACAGAAATGGCAGCGGAATTAAATTCAAAAGGCACAATGTCGCCTTAAGTACAAGAATAGAGACTCTTCTTACAGTCGGTGCTTTGAGCATTCCCTGTGAGACCAGTATTAGTTTCCGATACACCACTGCAGGTTCAATGTATTCCTTGGACCTTCACATTGACGATGAAACACAGAAATCGCATGGGAATTAAATCCAAAACGCACAATGCCGCCTTAAGTACAAGAATACAGACTCTACTTACAGTCGGTGCTTTGAGCATTCCCTGTGAGACCAGTATTAGTTTCCGATACACCACTGCAGGTTCAATGTATTCCTTGAACCTTCACATTGACGATGAAACACAGAAATCGCATCGGAATCAAATACAAAAGGCACAATGCTGCCTTAAGTACAAGAATAGAGACTCTTCTTACAGTCGGTGCTTTGAGCATTCCCTGTGAGACCAGTATTAGTTTCCGATACACCACTGCAGGTTCAGTGTATTCCTTGGACCTTCACATTGACGATGAAACACAGAAATCACATCGGAATCAAATACAAAAGGCACAATGCCGCCTTAAGTACAAGAATAGAGACTATTCTTACAGTCGGTGCTTTGGGCTTTCCCTGTGGGACCAGTATTAGTTTCCGAAACATCACTGGAGGTTCAGTGTATTCCTTGGACTTTCACATAGACGAAGAAACACAGAAATGGCATCGGAATTAAATACAAAGGTCGCAATGCCACCTTAAGTCAAGAATAAACACTCGGTGCTTTGAGCATTCCCTGTGTGACCAGTATTAGTTTCCGATACACCACTGCAGGTTCAATGTATTCCTTGGACATACACATTGACGAAGAAACACTGAAATTACATCGGAATTAAATACAAAAGGCACAATGCCACCATAAGTGCAAGAAGAGTGAGACTTCTTAGAGACTGTGTTTTGATATTTTCCTGTGCGACCCGTACTAGTTTCCGATACGCCACTGCAGGATAAATGTATTCCTTCACCCTTCACATTGACGATTAAACACAGAAATCGCATCGGAATTAAATACAAAAGGCACAACGCCGCCTTAAGTACAAGAATAGAGTCTCTTCTTACGGTCGGTGTTTGTGCATTCCCTGTAAGACCAGTATTAGTTTCCGATACGCCACTGGAGGTTCAATGTATTCCTTGGACATTCACATTGACGATGAAACACTGAAATTACGTCGGAATTAAATACAAAAGGCACAATGCCGCCATAAGTGCAAGAAGAGAGAGACTTCTTAGAGTCTGTGTTTTGATCCTCTCCTGTGCGACCCGTATTAGTTTCCGATACGCCACTGCAGATTCAATGCATTCCTTGGACCTTCACATTGACGTTGAAACACAGAAATCACATCGGAATTAAATACAAAAGGCACAATGCCGCCCTAAGTACAAAAATATAGTCTCTTCTCACAGTCGGTGCTACGAGTATTCCCTGTGAGACCAGTATTAGTTTCCGATTCACCACTGGAGGTTCAATGTATTCCTTGGACATTCACATTGGCGATGAAACACTGAAATTACATCGGAATTAAATACAAAAGGCACAATGCCACCATAAGTGCAAGAAGAGTGAGACATCTTAGAGACTGTGTTTTGATATTTTCCTGTGCGACCCGTACTAGTTTCCGATACGCCACTGCAGGATCAATGTATTCCTTTGTCCTTCACATTGACGATTAAACACAGAAATCGCATCGGAATTAAATACAAAAGGCACAATGCCGCCCTAAGTACAAGAATATAGTTTCTTCTCACAGTCGGTGCTTCGAGTATTCCCTGTGAGACCAGTATTAGTTTCCGATACACCACTGCAGGATCAATGTATTCCGTGGACATTCACATTGACTATGAAACACTAAAATTACATCGGAATTAAATACAAAGTGCACAATGCCGCCATAAGTGCAAGAAGAGTGAGATTTCTTACAGTCTGTGATTTGACCCTTTCCTGTGCGACCCGTATTAGTTTCCGATACGCCACTGCAGGTTCTATGTATTCCTTGGACCATCACATTGACGATTAAACACAGAAATCGCATCGGAATTAAATACAAAAGGCACAATGCCTCCTTAAGTACAAGAATAGAGACTCTTCTTACTGTCGGTGCTTTGAGCATTCCCTGTGAGACCAGTATTAGTTTCCGATACACCACTGCAGGTTCAATGTATTCCTTGGGCATACACATTGACGATGAAACACTGGACCTACATCGGAATTAAATACAAAAGGCAAATTGCCGCCATAAGTGCAAGAAGAGTGAGACTTCTTAGAGTCTGTGTTTTGATCCTTTCCTGTGCGACCCGTATTAGTTTTCGATACGCCACTGCAGGTTCAATTTATTCCTTGGACCTTCAAATTGACGATGATACACAGAATTCGCAACGGAATTAAATACAAAAGGCACAATGCCACCTTAAGTACAAGAATAGAGACTCTTCTTATAGTCGGTGCTTTGAGGTTTCCCTGTGAGACCAGTATTAGTTTCCGATACACCTCTGCAGGATCAATGTATTCCTTGGACCTTCACATTGACGATTAAACACAGAAATCGCATCGGAATTAAATACAAAAGGAACAATGTCGCCTTAAGTAGAAGAATAGAGACTCTTCTTACTGTCGGTGCTTTTGAGCATTCCCTGTGGGACCAGTATTAGTTTCCGGAACATCACTGCAGGTTCAGTGTATTCCTTGGACATTCACATTGACGATGAAACACAGAAATGGCATCGGAATTAAATACAAAGTTCACAATGCCGTTTTAAGTACAAGAATAAACACTCGGTGCTTTGAGCAATCCCTGTGTGACCAGTATTAGTTTTCGATACACCACTGCAGGTTCAATGCATTCCTAGGACCTTCAAATTGACGATGAAACACAGAAATCGCATCGGAATTAAATACAAAAGGCACAATACCTCCTTAAATTCAAGAATAGAGACTCTTCTTACAGTCGGTGCTTTGAGCATTCCCTGTGAGAGCTGTATTAGTTTTCGATACGCCACTGCAGGTTCAATGTATTCCTTGAACATTCAAATTGACGATGATACACAGAATTCGTAACGGAATTAAATACAAAAGGCACAATGCCGCCTTAAGTACAAGAATACAGACTCTACTTACAGTCGGTGCTTTGAGCATTCCCTGTGAGACAAGTATTAGTTTCCGATACACCACTGCAGGTTCAATGTATTCCTTGGACCTTCACATTGACGATGAAACACAGAAATCGCATCGGAATCAAATATAAAAGGCACAATGCCGCCTTAAGTACAAGAATAGAGACTCTTCTTACAGTCGGTGCTTTGAGTATTCCCTGTGAGACCAGTAATAGTATCCGATACACCATTGCAGGTTCAATCTATTCCTTGGACATACACATTGACGACGAAACACTGAAATTACATCGGAATTAAATACAAAAGGAACAATGCCGCCTTAAGTACAAGAAAAGAGACTCTTCTTACAGTCAGTGCTTTGAGCATTCCCTGTGAGACCAGTATTAGTTTCCGATACACCACTGCAGGTTCAATGTATCCCTTGGACCTTCACATTGACGATGAAACACAGAAATCGCATCGGAATTAAATACAAAAGGCAAAATGCCGCCTTAAGTACAAGAATAGAGACTATTCTTACAGTCGGTGCTTTGAGCATTCCCTGTGAGACCAGTAATAGTATCCGATACACCACTGCAGGTTCAATCTATTCCTTGGACATACACATTGACGATGAAACACTGAAATACATCGGAATTAAATACAAATGAAACAATGCCGCCTTAAGTACAAGAATACAGACTCTTCTTACAGTCGGTGCTTTAAGCATTCCATGTGAGACCAGTATTAGTTTTCGATACACCACTACAGGTTCAATGTATTCCTTGGACCTTGACATTGACGATGTAACACAGAAATCGCATCGGAATTAAATCCAAAACGCACAATGCCACCTTAAGTACAAGAATACAGACTATACTTACAGTCGGTGCATTGAGCATTCCCTGTGAGACCAGTATTAGATTCCTATACACCACTACAGGTTCAATGTATTCCTTGGACCTTCACATTGACAATTAAACACAGAAATCGCAACGGAATTAAATCCAAAACGCACAATGCCGCCTTAACTACAAGATTACAGACTCTACTTACAGTCGGTGCTTTGAGCATTCCCTGTGAGACCAGTATTAGTTTCCGATACACAACTGCAGGTTCAATGTATTCCTTGGACCTTCACATTGACGATGAAACACAGAAATCACATCGGAATGAAATACTAAAGGCACAATGCCGCCTTATGTACAAGAATAGAGGCTCTTCTTACCGTCGGTGCTTTGAGCATTCCCTGTGAGACCAGTATTAGATTCCGATACACCACTGCCGGTTCAATGTATTCCTTGTACATACACATTGACGATGAAACACTGAAATTACATCGGAATTATATACAAAAGGCACAATGCCGCCATAAGTGCAAGAAGAGTGAGACTTCTTAGAGTCTGTGTTTTGATCCTTTCCTGTGCGACCCGTATTAGTTTTCGATACGCCACTGCAGGTTCAATTTATTCCTTGGACCTTCAAATTGACGATGATACACAGAATTCGCAACGGAATTAAATACAAAAGGCACAATGCCACCTTAAGTACAAGAATAGAGACTCTTCTTATAGTCGGTGCTTTGAGGTTTCCCTGTGAGACCAGTATTAGTTTCCGATACACCTCTGCAGGATCAATGTATTCCTTGGACCTTCACATTGACGATTAAACACAGAAATCGCATCGGAATTAAATACAAAAGGAACAATGTCGCCTTAAGTAGAAGAATAGAGACTCTTCTTACTGTCGGTGCTTTGAGCATTCCCTGTGGGACCAGTATTAGTTTCCGGAACATCACTGCAGGTTCAGTGTATTCCTTGGACATTCACATTGACGATGAAACACAGAAATGGCATCGGAATTAAATACAAAGGTCACAATGCCGTTTTAAGTACAAGAATAAACACTCGGTGCTTTGAGCAATCCCTGTGTGACCAGTATTAGTTTCCGATACACCACTGCAGGTTCAATGCATTCCTAGGACCTTCACATTGACGATGAAACACAGAAATCGCATCGGAATTACATACAAAAGGCACAATGCCGAACTAAGTACAAGAATATAGTCTCTTCTCACAGTCGGTGCTTCGAGTATTCCCTGTGAGACCAGTATTAGTTTCCGATACACCACTGCAGGTTCAATGTATTCATTGGACATACACATTGACTATGAAACACTAAAATTACATCGGAATTAAATACAAATGGCACAATGCCGTCATAAGTGCAAGAAGAGTGAGATTGCTTAGAGTCTGTGATTTGACCCTTTCCTGTGCGACCCGTATTAATTTCCGATACGCCACTGCAGGTTCTATGTATTGCTTGGACCATCACATTGACGATTAAACACAGAAATCGTATCGGAATTAAATACAAAAGGCACAATGCCGCCTTAAGTACAAGAATAGACACTCTTCTTACAGTCGGTGCTTTGAGCATTCCCTGTGAGACCAGTATTAGTTTCCGATTCACCACTGGAGGTTCAATGTATTCCTTGGACATTCACATTGACGATGAAACACTGAAATTACATCGGAATTAAATAAAAAAGGCACAATGATGCCATAAGTATAAGAATAGAGACTCTTCTAACAGTCGGTGCTTTGAGCATACCCAGGAAGACCAGTATTAGTTTCCGATACACCACAGCAGGTTCTATGTATTCCTTCGACCTTCACATTGACGATGAAACACAGAAATTGCATCGGAATTAAATACAAAAGCCACAATGCCGCCTTAAGTACAAGAATAGAGACTCTTCTTACTGTCGGTGCTTTGAGCATTCCCTGTGAGACCAGTATTAGTTTCCTATACACCACTGCAGGTTCAATGTATTCCTTAGACATACACATTGACGATGAAACACTGGACCTACATCGGAATTAAATACAAAAGGGAAAATGCCGCCATAAGTGCAAGAAGAGTGAGACTTCTTAGAGTCTGTGTTTTGATCCTTTCCTGTGCGACCCGTATCAGATTTCGATACGCCACTGCAGCTTCAATGTATACCTTGGACCTTCAAATTGGCGCTGAAACACAGAAATCGCATCGGAATTAAATACAAAAGACACAATACCGCCTTAAATTCAAGAATAGAGACTGTTCTTGCAGTCGGTGCTTTGAGCATTCCCTGTGAGAGCAGTATTAGTTTCCGATACACCACTGCAGGTTCAATGTACTCCTTGGACCTTCACATTGACGATTAAACACAGAAATCACATCGGAATTAAATAGAAAAGGCACAATGCCGCCTTAAGTACAAAAATAGAGACTCTTCTTACAGTCGGTGTTTTGAGCATTCCCTGCGAGACCAGTATTAGTTTCCGATACACCACTGTAGGTTCTGTGTATTCCTTGGACCTTCACATTGACGATGAAACACAGAAATGGCATCGGAATTAAATACAAAAGGCACAATGCCGCATTAAGTACAGGAATAGACACTCTTCTTACAGTCAGTGCTTTGAGCATTCCCTGTGAGACCAGTATTAGTTTCCGATACACCACTGCAGGTTCAATGTATTCCTTGGACCTTCACATTGACGATGAAACACAGAAATCGCATCGGAATAAAATTCAAAAGGAACAATGCCGCCTTAAGTACAAGAATAGAGACTCTTCTTACAGTCGGTGCTTTGAGCAATCCCTGTGAGACCAGTATTAGTTTCCGATACACCACTGCAGGTTCAATGTATTCCTTGGACATACACATTGGCGATGAAACACTGAAATTACATCGGAATTAAATACAAAAGGCACAATGCCGCCATAAGTGCAAGAACAGTGAGACTTCTTAGTGTCGGTGTTTGATCCTTTCCTTTGCGACCCGTATTAGTTTTCGATACGCTACTGCAGGTTAAATGTATTCCTTGGACTTTCAAACTGACGATGAAACACAGAAATCGCATCGGAATTAAATCAAAAGCACAATGCCACCTTAAGTACAAGAACCGAGACTCTTCTTTCAGTCGGTGCTTTGAGCATTCCCTGTGAGACCAGTATAAGTTTCCGATACACCGCTGCAGGTTCAATGTATTCCTTGGACCTTCACATTGACGATTAAACACAGAAATCACATCGGAATGAAATACAAAAAGAACAATGCCGCCTTAAGTACAAGAATAGAGACTCTTCTTACAGTCGGTGCTTTGAGCATTCCCTGTGAGACCAGTATTAGTTTCCGCTACACCACTGCTGGTTCAATATATTCGTTGGACCTTCACATTGACGATAAAGCACAGAAATCGCATCGGAATTAAATACAAAAGGAACAATGCCGCCTTAAGTACAAGAATAGAGACTCTTCTTACGGTCGGTGCTTTGAGCATTCCGTGTGAGACCAGTATTAGTTTCCGATATACCACTGGAGGTTCAATGTATTCCTTGGACATTCACATTGACGATGAAACACTGAAATTACATCGGAATTAAATACAAAAGGCACAATGATGCCTTAAGTACAAGAATAGAGACTCTTCTAACAGTCGGTGTATTCAGCATTCCCTGTAAGACCAGTATTAGTTTCCGATACACCACTGCAGGTTCAATGTATTCCTTCGACATACACATTGACGATGAAACACTGAAATTACATCGGAATTAAATACAAAAGGCACAATGCCGCCATAAGTGCAAGAAGAGTGAGACTTCTTAAAGTCTGTGTTTTGATCCTTACCTGTGCGACTCGTATTAGTTTCCGATACGCCACTGCAGGTTCAATGTATTCCTTGGACCTTCACATTGTCGATGAAATACAGGAATCGCATCGGAATTAAATACAAAAGGCACGATTCCGCCTTAAGTACAAGAATAGAGACTCTTCTTACAGTCGGTGCTTTGAGCATTCCCTGTGAGAGCAGTATTAGTTTTCGATACGCCACTGCAAGTTCAATGTATTGCTTGAACCTTCAAATTGACGATGATACACAGAATTCGCAACGGAATTAAATACAAAAGGCACAATGCCGCCTTAAGTACAAGAATACAGACTCTACTTTCAGTCGGTGCTTTGACCATTCCCTGTGAGACAAGTATTAGTTTCCGATACACCACTGCAGGTTCAATGAATTCCTTGGACCTTCACATTGACGATGAAACACAGAAATCCCATCGGAATCAAATACAAAAGGCACAATGCCGCCTTAAGTACAAGAATAGAGACTCTTCTTACAGTCGGTGCTTTGAGTATTCCCAGTGAGACCAGTAATAGTATCCGATACACCATTGCAGGTTCAATCTATTCCTCGGACATACACATTGACGACGAAACACTGAAATTACATCGGAATTAAATACAAAAGGAACAATGCCGCCTTAAGTACAAGAAAAGAGACTCTTCTTACAGTCAGTGCTTTGAGCATTCCCTGTGAGACCAGTATTAATTTCCGACACACCACTGCAGGTTCAATGTATCCCTTGGACCTTCACATTGACGATGAAACACAGAAATCGCATCGGAATTAAATACAAAAGGCACAATGCCGCCTTAAGTACAAGAATAGAGACTATTCTTACAGTCGGTGCTTTGAGCATTCCCTGTGAGACCAGTAATAGTATCCGATACACCACTGCAGGTTCAATCTATCCCTTGGACATACACATTGACGATAAAACACAGAAATGGCATCGGAATTAAATACAAAAGGCACAATGCCGCCTTAAGTACAAGAATAGAGACTCTTCTTACAGTCGGTGCTTTGAGCATTCCCTGTGAGACCAGTATTAGTTTCCGCTACACCTCTGCAGGTTCAGTTTATTCCTTGGACCTTCACATTGACGATGAAACACAGAAATGGCAGCGGAATTAAATTCAAAAGGCACAATGTCGCCTTAAGTACAAGAATAGAGACTCTTCTTACAGTCGGTGCTTTGAGCATTCCCTGTGAGACCAGTATTAGTTTCCGATACACCACTGCAGGTTCAATGTATTCCTTGGACCTTCACATTGACGATGAAACACAGAAATCGCATGGGAATGAAATCCAAAACGCACAATGCCGCCTTAAGTACAAGAATACAGACTCTACTTACAGTCGGTGCTTTGAGCATTCCCTGTGAGACCAGTATTAGTTTCCGATACACCACTGCAGGTTCAATGTATTCCTTGGACCTTCACATTGACGATGAAACACAGAAATCGCATCGGAATCAAATACAAAAGGCACAATGCTGCCTTAAGTACAAGAATAGAGACTCTTCTTACAGTCGGTGCTTTGAGCATTCCCTGTGAGACCAGTATTAGTTTCCGATACACCACTGCAGGTTCAGTGTATTTCTTGGACCTTCACAATGACGATGAAACACAGACATCACATCGGAATCAAATACAAAAGGCAAAATGCCGCCTTAAGTACAAGAATAGAGACTATTCTTACAGTCGGTGCTTTGGGCATTCCCTGTGGGACCAGTATTAGTTTCCGAAACATCACTGGAGGTTCAGTGTATTCCTTGGACTTTCACATAGACGAAGAAACACAGAAATGGCATCGGAATTAAATACAAAGGTCGCAATGCCACCTTAGGTACAAGAATAAACACTCGGTGCTTTGAGCATTCCCTGTGTGACCAGTATTAGTTTCCGATACACCACTGCAGGTTCAATGTATTCCTTGGACATACACATTGACGAAGAAACACTGAAATTACATCGGAATTAAGTACAAAACACACAATGCCATCATAAGTGCAAGAAGAGTGAGACTTCTTAGAGACTGTGTTTTGATATTTTCCTGTGCGACCCGTACTAGTTTCCGATACGCCACTGCAGGATCAATGTATTCCTTTGTCCTTCACATTGACGATGAAACACAGAAATCGCATCGGAATTAAATACAAAAGGAACAATGTCGCCTTAAGTAGAAGAATAGAGACTCTTCTTACTGTCGGTGCTTTGAGCATTCCCTGTGGGACCAGTATTAGTTTCCGGAACATCACTGCAGGTTCAGTGTATTCCTTGGACATTCACATTGACGATGAAACACAGAAATGACATCGGAATTAAATACAAAGGTCACAATGCCGTTTTAAGTACAAGAATAAACACTCGGTGCTTTGAGCAATCCCTGTGTGACCAGTATTAGTTTTCGATACACCACTGCAGGTTCAATGCATTCCTAGGACCTTCAAATTGACGATGAAACACAGAAATCGCATCGGAATTAAATACAAAAGGCACAATACCTCCTTAAATTCAAGAATAGAGACTCTTCTTACAGTCGGTGCTTTGAGCATTCCCTGTGAGAGCAGTATTAGTTTTCGATACGCCACTGCAGGTTCAACGTATTCCTTGAACCTTCAAATTGACGATGATACACAGAATTCGTAACGGAATTAAATACAAAAGGCACAATGCCGCCTTAAGTACAAGAATACAGACTCTACTTACAGTCGGTGCTTTGAGCATTCCCTGTGAGACAAGTATTAGTTTCCGATACACCACTGCAGGTTCATTGTATTCCTTGGACCTTCACATTGACGATGAAACACAGAAATCGCATCGGAATCAAATACAAAAGGCACAATGCCGCCTTAAGTACAAGAATAGAGACCCTTCTTACAGTCGGTGCTTTGAGTATTCCCTGTGAGACCAGTAATAGTATCCGATACACCATTGCAGGTTCAATCTATTCCTTGGACATACACATTGACGACGAAACACTGAAATTACATCGGAATTAAATGCAAAAGGAACAATGCCGCCTTAAGTACAAGAAAAGAGACTCTTCTTACAGTCAGTGCTTTGAGCATTCCCTGTGAGACCAGTATTAGTTTCCGATACACCACTGCAGGTTCAATGTATCCCTTGGACCTTCACATTGACGATGAAACACAGAAATCGCATCGGAATTAAATACAAAAGGCACAATGCCGCCTTAAGTACAAGAATAGAGACGATTCTTACAGTCGGTGCTTTGAGCATTCCCTGTGAGACCAGTAATAGTATCCGATACACCACTGCAGGTTCAATCTATTCCTTGGACATACACATTGACGATGAAACACTGAAATACATCGGAATTAAATACCAATGAAACAATGCCGCCTTAAGTACAAGAATACAGACTCTTCTTACAGTCGGTGCTTTAAGCATTCCATGTGAGACCAGTATTAGTTCTCGATACACCACTACAGGTTCAATGTATTCCTTGGACCTTGACATTGACGATGTAACACAGAAATCGCATCGGAATTAAATCCAAAACGCACAATGCCACCTTACGTACAAGAATACAGACTATACTTACAGTCGGTGCATTGAGCTTTCCCTGTGAGACCAGTATTAGATTCCTATACACCACTACAGGTTCAATGTATTCCTTGGACCTTCACATTGACAATGAAACACAGAAATCGCAACGGAATTAAATCCAAAACGCACAATGCCGCCTTAACTACAAGATTACAGACTCTACTTACAGTCGGTGCTTTGAGCATTCCCTGTGAGACCAGTATTAGTTTCCGATACACCACTGCAGGTTCAGTGTATTCCTTGGACCTTCACATTGACGATGAAACACAGAAATCACATCGGAATGAAATACTAAAGGCACAATGCCGCCTTATGTACAAGAATAGAGGATCTTCTTACAGTCAGTGCTTTGAGCATTCCCTGTGAGACCAGTATTAATTTCCGATACACCACTGCAGGTTCAATGTATCCCTTGGACCTTCACATTGACGATGAAACACAGAAATCGCATCGGAATTAAATACAAAAGGCACAATGCCGCCTTAAGTACAAGAATAGAGACTATTCTTACAGTCGGTGCTTTGAGCATTCCCTGTGAGACCAGTAATAGTATCCGATACACCACTGCAGGTTCAATCTATCCCTTGGACATACACATTGACGATAAAACACAGAAATGGCATCGGAATTAAATACAAAAGGCACAATGCCGCCTTAAGTACAAGAATAGAGACTCTTCTTACAGTCGGTGCTTTGAGCATTCCCTGTGAGACCAGTATTAGTTTCCGCTACACCTCTGCAGGTTCAGTTTATTCCTTGGACCTTCACATTGACGATGAAACACAGAAATGGCAGCGGAATTAAATTCAAAAGGCACAATGTCGCCTTATGTACAAGAATAGAGACTCTTCTTACAGTCGGTGCTTTGAGCATTCCCTGTGAGACCAGTATTAGTTTCCGATACACCACTGCATGTTCAATGTATTCCTTGGACCTTCACATTGACGATGAAACACAGAAATCGCATGGGAATTAAATCCAAAACGCACAATGCCGCCTTAAGTACAAGAATACAGACTCTACTTACAGTCGGTGCTTTGAGCATTCCCTGTGAGACCAGTATTAGTTTCCGATACACCACTGCAGGTTCAATGTATTCCTTGGACCTTCACATTGACGATGAAACACAGAAATCGCATCGGAATCAAATACAAAAGGCACAATGCTGCCTTAAGTACAAGAATAGAGACTCTTCTTACAGTCGGTGCTTTGAGCATTCCCTGTGAGACCAGTATTAGTTTCCGATACACCACTGCAGGTTCAGTGTATTTCTTGGACCTTCACATTGACGATGAAACACAGACATCACATCGGAATCAAATACAAAAGGCACAATGCCGCCTTAAGTACAAGAATAGAGACTATTCTTACAGTCGGTGCTTTGGGCATTCCCTGTGGGACCAGTATTAGTTTCCGAAACATCACTGGAGGTTCAGTGTATTCCTTGGACTTTCACATAGACGAAGAAACACAGAAATGGCATCGGAATTAAATACAAAGGTCGCAATGCCACCTTAAGTACAAGAATAAACACTCGGTGCTTTGAGCATTCCCTGTGTGACCAGTATTAGTTTCCGATACACCACTGCAGGTTCAATGTATTCCTTGGACATACACATTGACGAAGAGACACTGAAATTACATCGGAATTAAGTACAAAAGGCACAATGCCATCATAAGTGCAAGAAGAGTGAGACTTCTTAGAGACTGTGTTTTGATATTTTCCTGTGCGACCCGTACTAGTTTCCGATACGCCACTGCAGGATAAATGTATTCCTTCACCCTTCACATTGACGATTAAACACAGAAATCGCATCGGAATTAAATACAAAAGGCACAACGCCGCCTTAAGTACAAGAATAGAGTCTCTTCTTACGGTCGGTGTTTGAGCATTCCCTGTAAGACCAGTATTAGTTTCCGATACGCCACTGGAGGTTCAATGTATTCCTTGGACATTCACATTGACGATGAAACACTGAAATTACGTCGGAATGAAGTACAAAAGGCACAATGCCACCATAAATGCAAGAAGAGTGAGACTTCTTAGAGTCTGTGTTTTGATCCTCTCCTGTGCGACCCGTATTAGTTTTCGATACGCCACTGCAGGATCAATGTATTCCTTTGTCCTTCACATTGACGATGAAACACAGAAATCGCATCGGAATTAAATACAAAAGGAACAATGTCGCCTTAAGTAGAAGAATAGAGACTCTTCTTACTGTCGGTGCTTTGAGCATTCCCTGTGGGACCAGTATTAGTTTCCGGAACATCACTGCAGGTTCAGTGTATTCCTTGGACATTCACATTGACGATGAAACACAGAAATGGCATCGGAATTAAATACAAAGGTCACAATGCCGTTTTAAGTACAAGAATAAACACTCGGTGCTTTGAGCAATCCCTGTGTGACCAGTATTAGTTTTCGATACACCACTGCAGGTTCAATGCATTCCTAGGACCTTCAAATTGACGATGAAACACAGAAATCGCATCGGAATTAAATACAAAAGGCACAATACCTCCTTAAATTCAAGAATAGAGACTCTTCTTACAGTCGGTGCTTTGAGCATTCCCTGTGAGAGCAGTATTAGTTTTCGATACGCCACTGCAGGTTCAATGTATTCCTTGAACCTTCAAATTGACGATGATACACAGAATTCGTAACGGAATTAAATACAAAAGGCACAATGCCGCCTTAAGTACAAGAATACAGACTCTACTTACAGTCGGTGCTTTGAGCATTCCCTGTGAGACAAGTATTAGTTTCCGATACACCACTGCAGGTTCAATGTATTCCTTGGACCTTCACATTGACGATGAAACACAGAAATCGCATCGGAATCAAATACAAAAGGCACAATGCCGCCTTAAGTACAAGAATAGAGACCCTTCTTACAGTCGGTGCTTTGAGTATTCCCTGTGAGACCAGTAATAGTATCCGATACACCATTGCAGGTTCAATCTATTCTTTGGACATACACATTGACGACGAAACACTGAAATTACATCGGAATTAAATGCAAAAGGAACAATGCCGCCTTAAGTACAAGAAAAGAGACTCTTCTTACAGTCAGTGCTTTGAGCATTCCCTGTGAGACCAGTATTAGTTTCCGATACACCACTGCAGGTTCAATGTATCCCTTGGACCTTCACATTGACGATGAAACACAGAAATCGCATCGGAATTAAATACAAAAGGCACAATGCCGCCTTAAGTACAAGAATAGAGACGATTCTTACAGTCGGTGCTTTGAGCATTCCCTGTGAGACCAGTAATAGTATCCGATACACCACTGCAGGTTCAATCTATTCCTTGGACATACACATTGCCGATGAAACACTGAAATACATCGGAATTGAATACAAATGAAACAATGCCGCCTTAAGTACAAGAATACAGACTCTTCTTACAGTCGGTGCTTTAAGCATTCCATGTGAGACCAGTATTAGTTTTCGATACACCACTACAGGTTCAATGTATTCCTTGGACCTTGACATTGACGATGTAACACAGAAATCGCATCGGAATTAAATCCAAAACGCACAATGCCACCTTACGTACAAGAATACAGACTATACTTACAGTCGGTGCATTGAGCATTCCCTGTGAGACCAGTATTAGATTCCTATACACCACAACAGGTTCAATGTATTCCTTGGACCTTCACATTGACAATGAAACACAGAAATCGCAACGGAATTAAATCCAAAACGCACAATGCCGCCTTAACTACAAGATTACAGACTCTACTTACAGTCGGTGCTTTGAGCATTCCCTGTGAGACCAGTATTAGTTTCCGATACACCACTGCAGGTTCAGTATATTCCTTGGACCTTCACATTGACGTTGAAACACAGAAATCACATCGGAATGAAATACTAAAGGCACAATGCCGCCTTATGTACAAGAATAGAGGCTCTTCTTACAGTCAGTGCTTTGAGCATTCCCTGTGAGACCAGTATTAATTTCCGATACACCACTGCAGGTTCAATGTATCCCTTGGACCTTCACATTGACGATGAAACACAGAAATCGCATCGGAATTAAATACAAAAGGCACAATGCCGACTTAAGTACAAGAATAGAGACTATTCTTACAGTCGGTGCTTTGAGCATTCCCTGTGAGACCAGTAATAGTATCCGATACACCACTGCAGGTTCAATCTATCCCTTGGACATACACATTGACGATAAAACACAGAAATGGCATCGGAATTAAATACAAAAGGCACAATGCCGCCTTAAGTACAAGAATAGAGACTCTTCTTACAGTCGGTGCTTTGAGCATTCCCTGTGAGACCAGTATTAGTTTCCGCTACACCTCTGCAGGTTCAGTTTATTCCTTGGACCTTCACATTGACGATGAAACACAGAAATGGCAGCGGAATTAAATTCAAAAGGCACAATGTCGCCTTAAGTACAAGAATAGAGACTCTTCTTACAGACGGTGCTTTGAGCATTCCCTGTGAGACCAGTATTAGTTTCCGATACACCACTGCAGGTTCAATGTATTCCTTGGACCTTCACATTGACGATGAAACACAGAAATCGCATGGGAATTAAATCCAAAACGCACAATGCCGCCTTAAGTACAAGAATACAGACTCTACTTACAGTCGGTGCTTTGAGCATTCCCTGTGAGACCAGTATTAGTTTCCGATACACCACTGCAGGTTCAATGTATTCCTTGGACATACACATTGACGAAGAAGCACTGAAATTACATCGGAATTAAGTACAAAAGGCACAATGCCATCATAAGTGCAAGAAGAGTGAGACTTCTTAGAGACTGTGTTTTGATATTTTCCTGTGCGACCCGTACTAGTTTCCGATACGCCACTGCAGGATAAATGTATTCCTTCACCCTTCACATTGACGATTAAACACAGAAATCGCATCGGAATTAAATACAAAAGGCACAACGCCGCCTTAAGTACAAGAATAGAGTCTCTTCTTACGGTCGGTGTTTGAGCATTCCCTGTAAGACCAGTATTAGTTTCCGATACGCCACTGGAGGTTCAATGTATTCCTTGGACATTCACATTGACGATGAAACACTGAAATTACGTCGGAATTAAGTACAAAAGGCACAATGCCACCATAAGTGCAAGAAGAGTGAGACTTCTTAGAGTCTGTGTTTTGATCCTCTCCTGTGCGACCCGTATTAGTTTTCGATACGCCACTGCAGGATCAATGTATTCCTTTGTCCTTCACATTGACGATGAAACACAGAAATCGCATCGGAATTAAATACAAAAGGAACAATGTCGCCTTAAGTAGAAGAATAGAGACTCTTCTTACTGTCGGTGCTTTGAGCATTCCCTGTGGGACCAGTATTAGTTTCCGGAACATCACTGCAGGTTCAGTGTATTCCTTGGACATTCACATTGACGATGAAACACAGAAATGGCATCGGAATTAAATACAAAGGTCACAATGCCGTTTTAAGTACAAGAATAAACACTCGGTGCTTTGAGCAATCCCTGTGTGACCAGTATTAGTTTTCGATACACCACTGCAGGTTCAATGCATTCCTAGGACCTTCAAATTGACGATGAAACACAGAAATCGCATCGGAATTAAATACAAAAGGCACAATACCTCCTTAAATTCAAGAATAGAGACTCTTCTACCAGTCGGTGCTTTGAGCATTCCCTGTGAGAGCAGTATTAGTTTTCGATACGCCACTGCAGGTTCAATGTATTCCTTGAACCTTCAAATTGACGATGATACACAGAATTCGTAACGGAATTAAATACAAAAGGCACAATGCCGCCTTAAGTACAAGAATACAGACTCTACTTACAGTCGGTGCTTTGAGCATTCCCTGTGAGACAAGTATTAGTTTCCGATACACCACTGCAGGTTCAATGTATTCCTAGGACCTTCACATTGACGATGAAACACAGAAATCGCATCGGAATCAAATACAAAAGGCACAATGCCGCCTTAAGTACAAGAATAGAGACTCTTCTTACAGTCGGTGCTTTGAGTATTCCCTGTGAGACCAGTATTAGTTTTCGATACACCACTACAGGTTCAATGTATTCCTTGGACCTTGACATTGACGATGTAACACAGAAATCGCATCGGAATTAAATACAAAAGGCACAATGCCGCCTTAAGTACAAGAATAGAGACGATTCTTACAGTCGGTGCTTTGAGCATTCCCTGTGAGACCAGTAATAGTATCCGATACACCACTGCAGGTTCAATCTATTCCTTGGACATACACATTGACGATGAAACACTGAAATACATCGGAATTAAATACAAATGAAACAATGCCGCCTTAAGTACAAGAATAGACACTCTTCTTACAGTCGGTGCTTTGAGCATTCCCTGTGAAACCAGTATTAGTTTCCGATTCACCACTGGAGGTTCAATGTATTCCTTGGACATTCACATTGACGATGAAACACTGAAATTACAATGGAATGAAATAAAAAAGGCACAATGATGCCATAAGTATAAGAATAGAGACTCTACTAACAGTCGGTGCTTTGAGCATACCCAGGAAGACCAGTATTAGTTTCCGATACACCACAGCAGGTTCTATGTATTCCTTCGACCTTCACATTGACGATGAAACACAGAAATTGCATCGGAATTAAATACAAAAGCCACAATGCCGCCTTAAGTACAAGAATAGAGACTCTTCTTACTGTCGGTGCTTTGAGCATTCCCTGTGAGACCAGTATTAGTTTCCTATACACCACTGCAGGTTCAATGTATTCCTTAGACATACACATTGACGATGAAACACTGGACCTACATCGGAATTAAATACAAAAGGCAAAATGCCGCCATAAGTGCAAGAAGAGTGAGACTTCTTAGGGTCTGTGTTTTGATCCTTTCCTGTGCGACCCGTATCAGATTTCGATACGCCACTGCAGCTTCAATGTATACCTTGGACCTTCAAATTGGCGCTGAAACACAGAAATCGCATCGGAATTAAATACAAAAGACACAATACCGCCTTAAATTCAAGAATAGAGACTCTTCTTGCAGTCGGTGCTTTGAGCATTCCCTGTGAGAGCAGTATTAGTTTCCGATACACCACTGCAGGTTCAATGTACTCCTTGGACCTTCACATTGACGATTAAACACAGAAATCACATCGGAATTAAATAGAAAAGGCACAATGCCGCCTTAAGTACAAAAATAGAGACTCTTCTTACAGTCGGTGCTTTGAGCATTCCCTGCGAGACCAGTATTAGTTTCCGATACACCACTGCAGGTTCTGTGTATTCCTTGGACCTTCACATTGACGATGAAACACAGAAATGGCATCGGAATTAAATACAAAAGGCACAATGCCGCATTAAGTACAGGAATAGACACTCTTCTTACAGTCAGTGCTTTGAGCATTCCCTGTGAGACCAGTATTAGTTTCCGATACACCACTGCAGGTTCAATGTATTCCTTGGACCTTCACATTGACGATGAAACACAGAAATCGCATCGAAATAAAATTCAAAAGGAACAATGCTGCCTTAAGTACAAGAATAGAGACTCTTCTTACAGTCGGTGATTTGAGCAATCCCTGTGAGACCAGTATTAGTTTCCGATACACCACTGCAGGTTCAATGTATTCCTTGGACATACACATTGACGATGAAACACTGAAATTACATCGGAATTAAATACAAAAGGCACAATGCCGCCATAAGTGCAAGAACAGTGAGACTTCTTAGTGTCGGTGTTTGATCCTTTCCTTTGCGACCCGTATTAGTTTTCGATACGCAACTGCAGGTTAAATGTATTCCTTGGACTTTCAAATTGACGATGAAACACAGAAATCGCATCGGAATTAAATACAAAAGGCACAATGCCACCTTAAGTACAAGAACCGAGACTCTTCTTTCAGTCGGTGCTTTGAGCATTCCCTGTGAGACCAGTATAAGTTTCCGACACACCGCTGCAGGTTCAATGTATTCCTTGGACCTTCACATTGACGATTAAACACAGAAATCACATCGGAATGAAATACAAAAAGAACAATGCCGCCTTAAGTACAAGAATAGAGACTCTTCTTACAGTCGGTGCTTTGAGCATTCCCTGTGAGACCAGTATTAGTTTCCGCTACACCACTGCTGGTTCAATATATTCGGTGGACCTTCACATTGACGATGAAGCACAGAAATCGCATCGGAATTAAATACAAAAGGAACAATGCCGCCTTAAGTACAAGAATAGAGACTCTTCTTACGGTCGGTGCTTTGAGCATTCCGTGTGAGACCAGTATTAGTTTCCGATATACCACTGGAGGTTCAATGTATTCCTTGGACATTCACATTGACGATGAAACACTGAAATTACATCGGAATTAAATACAAAAGGCACAATGATGCCTTAAGTACAAGAATAGAGACTCTTCTAACAGTCGGTGTATTCAGCATTCCCTGTAAGACCAGTATTAGTTTCCGATACACCACTGCAGGTTCAATGTATTCCTTCGACATACACATTGACGATGAAACACTGAAATTACATCGGAATTAAATACAAAAGGCACAATGCCGCCATAAGTGCAAGAAGAGTGAGACTTCTTAAAGTCTGTGTTTTGATCCTTACCTGTGCGACTCGTATTAGTTTCCGATACGCCACTGCAGGTTCAATGTATTCCTTGGACCTTCACATTGTCGATGAAATACAGGAATCGCATCGGAATTAAATACAAAAGGCACAATTCCGCCTTAAGTACAAGAATAGAGACTCTTCTTACTGTCGGTGTTTTGAGCATTCCCTGTGAGACCAATATTAGTATCCGATACAATACTGCAGGATAATTGTATTCCTTGGACATACACATTGACGATGAAACACTGAAATTACATCGGAATTAAATACAAAAGGAACGATATCGCCTTAAGTACAAGAATAGAGACTCTTCTTACTGTCGGTGTTTTGAGCATTCCCTGTGAGACCAGTATTATTTCCGATACAATACTGCAGGTTCAATGTATTCCTTGGACATACACCTTGACGATGAAAAACTGAAATTACATCGGAATTAAATACATAGGGCACAATGACACCTTAAGTACAAGAACAGAGACTCTTCTTTCAGTCGGAGCTTTGAGCATTCCCTGTGAGACCAGTATTAGTTTCCGATACACCACTGCAGGGTCAATGTATTCCTTGGACCATCACATCGACGATTAAACACAGAAATCACATCGGTATTAAATACAAAAAGAACAATGCCGCCTTAAGTACAAGAATAGAGACTCTTCTTACAGTCGGTGCTTTGAGCATTCCCTGTGAGACCAGTATTAGTTTCCGATACACCACTGCAGGTTCTGTGTATTCCTTGGACCTTCACATTGACGATGAAACACAGAAATGGCATCGGAATTAAATACAAAAGGCACAATGCCGCATTAAGTACAGGAATAGACACTCTTCTTACAGTCAGTGCTTTGAGCGTTCCCTGTGAGACCAGTATTAGTTTCCGATACGCCACTGGAGGTTCAATGTATTCCTTGGACCTTCACATTGACGATGACACACAGAAATTGCATCGCAATTATATACAAAAGCCACAATGCCGCCTTTAGTAGAAGAATAGAGACTCATCTTACAATCGGTGCTTTGAGCATTCCCTGTGAGACCAGTATTAGCTTCCGATACACCACTGCAGGTTCAATGCATTCCTTGGACATACCCATTGACGATGAAACACTGAAATTACATCGGAATTAAATACAAAAGGCACAATGCCGCCATAAGTGCAAGTACAGTGAGACTTCTTAGAGTCTGTGTTTTGATCCTTTCCTGTGCGACCCGTATTAGTTTTCGATACGCCACTGCAGGTTAAATGTATTCCTTGGACCTTCAAATTGACGATGAAACACAGAAATCGCATCGGAAATAAATACAAAAGACACAATGCCGCCTTAGGTACATGAACAGATGCTCTTCTTTCAGTCGGTGCTTTGAGCGTTCCCTGTGAGACCAGTATTAGTTTCCGATACACCACTGCAGGTTCAATGTATTCCTTGGACCTTCACATTAAACGATTACACACAGAAATCACATCGGAATTAAATCCAAAAAGAACAATGCCGCCTTAAGTACAAGAATAGACACTCTTCATACAGACGTTGTTTGAGCATTCCCTGTGAGACTAGTATTAGTTTCCGATACACCACTGCAGGTTCAATGTATTCCTTGGACCTTCACATTGACGATGAAACACAGAAATCGCATTGGAATTAAATACAAAAGGCACAATGCCGCTTTAAGTACAAGAATAGAGACAGTTCTTACAGTCTGTGCTTTGAGCGTTCCCTGTGAGACCAGTATTAGTTTCCGATACGCCACTGCAGGTTCAATGTATTCCTTGGACCTTCACATTGACGATGAAACACAGGAATCGCATCGGAATTAAATACAAAATGCACAATTCCGCCTTAAGTACAAGAATAGAGACTCTTCTTACTGTCGGTGTTTTGAGCATTCCCAGTGAGACCAATATCAGTATCCGATACAATACCGCAGGTTAATTGTATTCCTTGGACATACACATTGACGATGAAACACTGAAATTACATCGGAATTAAATACAAAAGGAACGATATCGCCTTAAGTACAAGAATAGAGACTCTTCTTACTGTCGGTGTTTTGAGCATTCCCTGTGAGACCAGTATTATTTCCGATACAATACTGCAGGTTCAATGTATTCCTTGGACATGCACCTTGACGATGAAAAACTGAAATTACATCGGAATTAAATACATAGGGCACAATGACACCTTAAGTACAAGAACAGAGACTCTTCTTTCAGTCGGAGCTTTGAGCATTCCCTGTGAGACCAGTATTAGTTTCCGATACACCACTGCAGGTTCAATGTATTCCTTGGACCATCACATCGACGATTAAACACAGAAATCACATCGGTATTAAATACAAAAAGAACAATGCCGCCTTAAGTTCAAGAATAGAGACTCTTCTTACAGTCGGTGCTTTGAGCATTCCCTGTGAGACCAGTATTAGTTTCCGATACACCACTGCAGGTTCAGTGTATTCCTTGGACCTTCACATTGACGATGAAACACAGAAATGGCATCGGAATTAAATACAAAAGGCACAATGCCGCATTAAGTACAGGAATAGACACTCTTCTTACAGTCAGTGCTTTGAGCATTCCCTGTGAGACCAGTATTAGTTTCCGATACACCACTGCAGATTCAATGTATTCCTTGGACATACACATTGACGATGAAACACTGAAATTAAATCGGAATTAAATACAAAAGGAAAAATGCCGCCTTAAGTACAAGAGTAGAGACTCTTCTTACTGTCGGTGCTTTGAGCATTCCCTGTGAGACCAGTATTAGTTTCCGATACACCACTGCAAGTTCAATGTATTCCTTGGAAATACACATTGACGATGAAACACTGAAATTACGTAGGAATTAAATACAAAGGGCACAATGACGCCTTAAGTACATGCAGAGTGAGACTTCTTAGAGTCTGTGCTTTGATCCTTTCCTGTGCGACCCGTATTAGTTTTCGATACGGCACTGCAGGTTAAATGTATTCCTTGGACTTTCAAATTGACGATGAAACACAGAAATCGCATCGGAATTAAATACAAAAGGCACAATGCCACCTTAAGTACAAGAACAGAGACTCTTCTTTCAGTCGGTGCTTTGAGCATTCCCTGTGAGACCAGTATTAGTTTCCGATACACCACTGCAGGTTCAGTGAATTCGTTGGGCCTTCACATTGACGATGAAACACAGAAATGGCAACGGAATTAAATACAAAAGACACAATGCCGCCTTAAGTACAAGAATAGAGACTCTTCTTAGAGTCGGTACTTTGAGCATTCCCTGTGAGACCAATATTAGTATCCGATACACCTTTGCAGATTCAATGTATTCCCTGGACCTTCACATTGACGATTAAAGACAGAAATCACATCGGAATTAAATACAAGAAGAACAATGCCGCCTTAAGTACAAGAATAGGGACTCTTCTTACAGACGGTGTTTGAGCATTCCCTGTGAGACCAGTATTAGTTTCCGATACACCACTGCCGGGAATTAAATACATAAGACACAATGCCGCTTTAAGTACAAGAATAGAGACTATTCTTACAGTCTGTGCTTTGAGCGTTCCCTGTGAGACCAGTATTAGTATCCGATACACCACTGCAGATTCAATGTATACTTTGGACATACACATTGACGATGAATCACTGCAATTACATCGGAATTAAATACAAAAGGAACAATGCCACCTTAAGTAGAAGAATAGAGACTCCTCTTACTGTCGGTGCTTTGAGCATTCCCTGTGAGACCAGTATTAGATTCCGATACACCACTGCATGTTCAATGTATTCCTTGGACTTTCACATTGTCGATGAAACACAGAAATCGCATTGGAATTAAATACAAAAGGCTCAATGCCGCCTTAAGTACAAGAATAGAGACTCTTCTTACAGTTGTGCTTTGAGCATTCCCTATGAGACCACTATTAGTATCCGCTTCACCACTGCAAATTCAATGTATTCCTTGGACCTACACATTGACGATTAAACACAGAAATCACATCGGAATTAAATTCAAGAAGAACAATGCCGCCTTAAGTACAAGAATAGGGATTCTTCTTACAGACGGTTTTTGAGCATTCCCTGTGAGACTAGTATTAGTTTCCGATACGACACTGCAGGTTCAATGTATTCCATGGACCTTCACATTGACGGTGAAACACAGAAATCGCATCGGAATTAAATACAAAAGGCACAATGCCGCCTTAAGTACAAGAATAGATACTCTTCTTAGAGTCGGTGCATTGAGCATTCCCTGTGAGACCAATATTAGTATGCGATACACCACTGCAGGTTCAATGTATTCCTTGGACATACACATTGACGATGAAACACTGAAATTACATCGGAATTAAATACAAAAGGAACAATATCGCCTTAAGTACAAGAATAGAGACTCTTCTTACTGTCGGTGTTTTGAGCATTCCCTGAGGGACCAGTATTATATTCCGATACAATACTGCAGGTTCAGTGTATTCCATGGACATACACATTGACAATGAAACACTGAAATTACATCGGAATTAAATACAAAGGGCACAATGACGCCTTACGTACAAGCAGAGTGGGACTTCTTAGAGTCTGTGCTTTGATCCTTTCCTGTGAGACCAGTATTGGTTTCCGATATACCACTGCAGGTTCAATGTATGCCTTGGACCTTCACATAGACGAAGAAACACATACATCACATCGGAATTAAATACCAAAGGCACAATGCCGCCTTAAGTTCAAGAATAGAGACTCTTCTTACAGTCGGTGCTTTGAGCATTCCCTGTAAGACAAGTATTAGCTTCCGATACACCACTGCAGGTTCAATGTATTCTTTGGACCTTCACATTGATGATTATACACAGAAATCGCATCGGAATTAAATACAAAAGGCACAATGCCGCCTTAAGTACAAGAATAGAGACTCTTCTTACAGTCGGTGCTTTGAGCATTCCCTGTGAGACCAGTATTAGTTTCCGATACGCCACTGCAAGTTCAGTGTATTCCTTGGACTTTCACATCGACGATGAACCACAGAAATGGCATCGGAATTAAATACAAAGGGCACAATGCCGCCTTAAGCACATGAATAGACACTCTTCTTACAGTCGGTGCTTTGAGCATTCCCTGTGAGACCAGTATTAGTTTCCGCTACACCACTGCTGGTTCAATATATTCCTTGGACCTTCACAATGACGATGAAGCACAGAAATCGCATCGGAATTAGATACAAAAGGCACAATGCCGCCTTAAGTACAAGTATAGAGACTCTTCTTACGGTCGGTGCTTTGAGCATTCCCTGTGAGACCAGTATTAGTTTCCGATACACCATTGGAGGCTCAATGTATTCCTTGGACATTCACATTGACGATGAAACACTGAAATTACATCGGAATTAAATACAAAAGGCACAATGATGCCTTAAGTACAAAAATAGACACTCTTCTAACAGTCGGTGCTTTGAGCATTCCCTGTTAGAACAGTATTAGTTTCCGATACACCACTGCAGGTTCAATGTATTCCTTGAACCTTCACATTGACGATGAAACACAGAAATTGCATCGGAATTAAATACAAAAGACACAATGCCGCCATAAGTGCAAGAACAGTGAGACTTCTTAGAGTCTGTGTTTTGATCCTTTCCTGTGTGACCCGGATTAGTTTTCGATACGCCACTGCAGGTTAAATGTATTCCTTGGACCTTCAAATTGACGATGAATCACAGAAATCGCATCGGAATTAAATACGAAAGGCACAATTCCGCCTTAAGTACAAGAACAGAGACTCTTCTTTCAGTCGGTGCTTTGAGCATTCCCTGTGAGACCAGTATTAGTTTCCGATACACCAATGCAGGAACAATGTATTCCTTGGACCTTTCATATTGACTATTAAACACAGAAATTACATCGGAATTAAATACAAAAAGAACAATGCCGCCTTAAGTACAAGAATAGGGACTCTTCTTACCGTCGGTGCTTTGAGCATTCCCTGTGAGACCAGTATTAGTTTCCCATACACCAATGCTGGTTCAGTGTATTCCTAGGACCTTCACATTGACGATGAAACACAGAAATGGCATCGGAATTAAATACAAAAGGCACAATGCCGCATTAAGTTCAGGAATAGACATTCTTCTTACAGTCAGTGATTTGAGCATTCCCTGTGAGACCAGTATTAGTTTCCGATACACCACCGCAAGTTCAATGTATTCCTTGGACTTTCACATTGACGATGAAACACAGAAATCGCATCGGAATTAAACACAAAAGGCACAATGCCGCCTTAAGTACAAGAATACAGGCTCTACTTACAGTCGGTGCTTTGAGCATTCCCTGTGAGACCAGTATTAGTTTTCGATACACCACTGCAGGTTCAATGTATTCCTTGGACCTTCACATTGACGATTAAACACAGAAATCACATCGGAATTAAATACAAAAGGCACAATTCCGCCTTAAGTACAAGAATAGAGACTCTTCTTACAGTCGGTGCTTTGAGCATTCCCTGTGAGACCAGTATTAGTTTCCGATACGCCACTGCAGGTTCAGTGTATTCCTTGGACTTTCACATCGACGATGAACCACAGAAATGGCATCGGAATTAAATACAAAGGGCACAATGCCGCCTTAAACACATGAATAGACACTCTTCTTACAGTCGGTGCTTTGAGCATTCCCTGTGAGACCAGTATTAGTTTCCGCTACACCACTGCTGGTTCAATATATTCCTTGGACCTTCACATTGACGATGAAGCAGAGAAATCGCATCGGAATTAAATACAAAAGGCACAATGCCGCCTTAAGTACAAGTATAGAGACTCTTCTTACGGTCGGTGCTTTGAGCATTCCCTGTGAGACCAGTATTAGTTTCCGATACACCATTGGAGGCTCAATGTATTCCTTGGACATTCACATTGACGATGAAACACTGAAATTACATCGGAATTAAATACAAAAGGCACAATGATGCCTTAAGTACAAAAATAGAGACTCTTCTAACAGTCGGTGCTTTGAGCATTCCCTGTAAGACCAGTATTAGTTTTTGATACACCACTGCAGGTTCAATGTATTCCTTGGACCTTCACATTGACGATGAAACACAGAAATTGCATCGGAATTAAATACAAAAGCCACAATGCCGCCTTAAGCACAAGAATAGAGACTCTTCTTACTGTCGGTGCTTTGAGCATTCTCTGTGAGACCAGTATTAGTTTCCGATACACCTCAGCAGGTTCAATGTATTCCTTCGACATACACATTGACGATGAAACACTAAAATTACATCGGAATTAAATACAAATGACACAATGCCGCCATAAGTGCAAGAACAGTGAGACTTCTTAGAGTCTGGGTTTTGATCCTTTCCTGTGCGACCCGTATTAGTTTTCGATACGCCACTGCTGGTTAAATGTATTCCTTGGACCTTAAAATTGACGATGAAACACATAAATCGCATCTGAATTAAATACGAAAGGCACAATGCCGCCTTAAGTACAAGAACAGAGACTCTTCTTTCAGTCGGTGCTTTGAGCATTCCCTGTGAGACCAGTATTAGTTTCCGATACACCACTGCAGGTACAATGTATTCCTTGGACCTTCACATTGACGATTAAAAACAGAAAACACATCGGAATTAAATACAAAAAGAACAATGCCGCCTTAAGTAAAAGAATATAGACTCTTCTTACAGTCGGTGCTTTGAGCATTCCCTGTGAGACCAGTATTAGTTTCCCATACACCACTGCAGGTTCAGTGTATTCCTAGGACCTTCACATTGACGATGAAACACAGAAATGGCATCGGAATTAAATACAAAAGGCACAATGCCGCAATAAGTACAGGAATAGACATTCTTCTTACAGACAGTGCTTTGAGCATTCCCTGTGAGACCAGTATTAGTTTCCGATACACCACTGCAAATTCAATGTATTCCTTGGACTTTCACATTGACGATGAAACACAGAAATCGGATCGGAATTAAACACAAACGGCACAATGCCGCCTTAAGTACAAGAATACAGACTCTACTTACAGTGGGTGCTTTGAGCAATCCCTGTGAGACCAGTAATAGTATCCGATACACCACCTCAGGTTCAATCTATTCCTTGGACATACACATTGACGATGAAACACAGAAATTACATCGGAATTAAATACAAAGGGAACAATGCCGCCTTAAGACAAGAATAGAGACTCTTCCTACAGTCGGTGCTTTGAGCATTCCCTGTGAGACCAGTATTAGTTCCCGATACACCACTGCAGGTTCAATGTATTCCTTGGACCTTCACATTGACGATTAAACACAGGAATCACATCGGAATTAAATACAAAAGGCACAATGCCGCCTTAAGTACAAGAATACAGACTCTTCTTACAGTCGGTGCCTTGAGCATTCCCTGTGAGACCAATATTAGTGTCCGATACACCACTGGAGGTTCAATGTATTCCTTGGACCTTCACATTGACGATGACACACAGAAATTGCATCGTAAATATATACAATACCCGAAATGCCGCCTTAAGTACAAGAATAGAGACTCTTCTTAGAGTCGGTGCTTTGAGCATTCATTGTGAGACCAGTATTAGTTTCCGATACACCACTGCAGGTTCAATGTATTCCTTGGACATATACATTGACGATGAAACACTGAAATTGCATCGGAATTAAATACAAAAGGCACAATGCCGCCGTATGTGCAAGAACAGTGAGACTACTTAGAGTCTGTGTTTTGATCCATTCCTGTGCGATCCGTATTAGTTTTCGTTACGCCACTGCAGGTTAAATGTATTCCTCGAACCTTCAAATTGACGATGAAACACAGAAATCGCATCGGAATAAAATACAAAAGGCACAATGCCGCCTTAAGTACAAGAATACAGACTCTCCTTACAGTCGGTGATTTGAGCATTTCCTGTGAGACCAGTATTAGTATCCGATACACCACAGCAGGTTCAATGTATTCCTTGGAGCTTCACATTGACGATATAACACAGAAATCGCATTGGAAATAAACTCAAAAGGCACAATGCCGCCTTAAGTACAAGGATAGAGACTCTTCTTACAGTCTGTGCTTTCAGCATTCCCTGTGAGACCAGTATTAGTATCCGATACACCACTGCAGATTCAATGTATTCCTTGGACATACACATTGACGATGAAACACTGAGATTACATCGGAATTAAATACAAAAGGAACAATGCCGCTTTAAGTACAAGAATAGAGACTCTTCTTACTGTCGGTGCTTTGAGCATTCCCTGTGAGACCAGTATTAGTTTCCGATACACCACTGCAAGTTCAATGTATTCCTTGGAAATACACATTGACGATGAAACACTGAAATTATATCGGAATTAAATACAAAGAGCACAATGACGCCTTAAGTACTGGCAGAGTGAGACTTCTTAGAGTCTGTGCTTTGATCCTTTCCTTTGAGACCAGTATTAGTTTCCGATACACCACTGCAGATTCAATGTATTCTTTGGACATACACATTGACGATGAAACACTGCAATTACATCGGAATTAAATACAAAGGGAACAATGCCACCTTAAGTACAAGAATAGAGACTCCTCTTACTGTCGGTGCTTTCAGCATTCCCTGTGAGACCAGTATTAGTTTCCGATACACCACTGCATGTTCAATGTATTCCTTGGAATTTCACATTGACGATGAAACACAGAAATCGCATTGGAATCAAATACAAAAGGCTCAATGCCGCCTTAAGTACAAGAATAGAGACTCTTCTTACAGTCTATGCTTTGAGCATTCCCTATGAGACCAGTATTAGTATCCGCTTCACCACTGCAAATTCAATGTATTCCTTGGACATACACATTGACGATGAAAGACTGAAATTACATCGGAATAAAATGCAAAAGGCACAATGCCGCCATAAGTGCAAGAAGAGTGAGACTTCTTAAAATCTGTGTTTTGATCCTTTCCTGTGCGACCCGTATTAGTTTCCGATACGCCACTGCAGGTTCAATGTATTCCTTGGACCTTCACATTGACGATGAAACACAGAAATCGCATCGGAATTAAATACCAAAGGCACAATGCCGCCTTAATTACAAGAATAGAGACTCTTCTCACAGTCGGTGCTACGAGTATTCCCTGTCCGAGCAGTATTAGTTTCCGATACACCCCTGCAGGTTCAATGTATTCCTTGGACATACACATTGACGATGAAAATCTGAAATTACTTCGGAATTAAGTACAAAAGGCCCAATGCCGCCATTAGTGCAAGAAGAGTGAGACTTCTTAGAGTCTGTGTTTTGATCCTTTCCTGTGCGACCCGTATTAGTTTTCGATACCCCACTGCAGGTTAAATGTATTCCTTTGACTTTCAAATTGACGATGAAACACAGAAATCGCTTTGGAATTAAATGCAAAAGGCACAATGCCACCTTAAGTACAAGAACAGAGACTCTTCTTTCAGTTGGTGCTTTGAGCATTCCCTGTGAGACCAGAATTAGTTTCCGATACACCACTGCAGGTTCATTGCATTCCTTGGGCCTTCACATTGACGATGAAACACAGAAATGGCAACGGAATTAAATACAAAAGGCACAATGCCGCCTTAAGTACAAGAATAGAGACTCTTCTTAGAGTCGGTGCTTTGAGCATTCCCTGTGAGACCAATATTAGTATCCGATACACCACTGCAGGTTCAATGTATTCCTTGGACCTTCACATTGACGATTATAAACAGAAACCACATCGGAATTAAATACAAAAAGAACAATGCCGGCTTAAGTACAAGAATAGGGACTCTTCTTACAGACGGTGTTTGAGCATTCCCTGTGAGACTAGTATTAGTTTCCGATACACCACTGCAGGGTCAATGTATTCCTTGGACCTTCACATTGACGATGAAACACAGAAATCGCATCGGAATTAAATACAAAAGGCACAATGCCGCCTTAAGTACAAGAATACAGACTCTACTTACAGTCGGTGTTTTGAGCATTCCCTGTGAGAACAGTATTAGTTTCCGATACACCACTGCAGGTTCAATGTATTCCTTGGACTTTCAAATTGACGATGAAACACAGGAGTCGCATTGGAATTAAATACATAAGACACAATGCCGCTTTAAGTACAAGAATAGAGACTATTCTTACAGTCTGTGTTTTGAACGTTCCCTGTGAGACCAGTACTAGTATCCGATAGACCACTGCAAATTCAATGTATTCTTTGGACATACACATTGACGATGAAACACTGCAATTACATCGGAATTAAATACAAAAGGAACAATGCCACCTTAAGTACAAGATTAGAGACTCCTCTGACTGTCGGTGCCTTGAGCGTTCCCTGTGAGACCAGTATTAGTTTCCGATACACCACTGCATGTTCAATGTATTCCTTGGACTTTCACATTGACGATGAAACACAGAAATCGCATTGGAATTAAATACAAAAGGCTCAATACCGCCTTAAGTACAAGAATAGAGACTCTTCTTACAGTCTGCGCTTTGAGCATTCCCTATGAGACCAGTATTAGTATCCGCTTCACCACTGCAAAATCAATGTATTCCTTGGACATACACATTGACGATGAAAGACTGAAATTACATCGGAATAAAATACAAAAGGCACAATGCCGCCATAAGTGCAAGAAGAGTGAGACTTCTTAAAATCTGTGTTTTGATCCTTTCCTGTGCGACCCGTATTAGATTCCGATACGCCACTGCAGGTTCAATGTATTCCTTGGACCTTCACATTGACGATGAAACACAGAAATCGCATCGGAATTAAATACCAAAGGCACAATGCCGCCTTAATTACAAGAATAGAGACTCTTCTCACAGTCGGTGCTACGAGTATTCCCTGTCCGAGCAGTATTAGTTTCCGATACACCCCTGCAGGTTCAATGTATTCCTTGGACATACACATTGACGATGAAAAACTGAAATTACTTCGGAATTAAGTACAAAAGGCCCAATGCCGCCATTAGTGCAAGAAGAGTGAGACTTCTTAGAGTCTGTGTTTTGATCCTTTCCTGTGCGACCCGTATTAGTTTTCGATACCCCACTGCAGGTTAAATGTATTCCTTTGAGTTTCAAATTGACGATGAAACACAGAAATCGCTTTGGAATTAAATGCAAAAGGCACAATGCCACCTTAAGTACAAGAACAGAGACTCTTCTTTCAGTTGGTGCTTTGAGCATTCCCTGTGAGACCAGAATTAGTTTCCGATACACCACTGCAGGTTCATTGCATTCCTTGGGCCTTCACATTGACGATGAAACACAGAAATGGCAACGGAATTAAATACAAAAGGCACAATGCCGCCTTAAGTACAAGAATAGAGACTCTTCTTAGAGTCGGTGCTTTGAGCATTCCCTGTGAGACCAATATTAGTATCCGATACACCACTGCAGGTTCAATGTATTCCTTGGACCTTCACATTGACGATTATAAACAGAAACCACATCGGAATTAAATACAAAAAGAACAATGCCGGCTTAAGTACAAGAATAGGGACTCTTCTTACAGACGGTGTTTGAGCATTCCCTGTGAGACTAGTATTAGTTTCCGATACACCACTGCAGGGTCAATGTATTCCTTGGACCTTCACATTGACGATGAAACACAGAAATCGCATCGGAATTAAATACAAAAGGCACAATGCCGCCTTAAGTACAAGAATACAGACTCTACTTACAGTCGGTGCTTTGAGCATTCCCTGTGAGAGCAGTATTAGTTTCCGATACACCACTGCAGGTTCAATGTATTCCTTGGACTTTCAAATTGACGATGAAACACAGGAGTCGCATTGGAATTAAATACATAAGACACAATGCCGCTTTAAGTACAAGAATAGAGACTATTCTTACAGTCTGTGTTTTGAACGTTCCCTGTGAGACCAGTATTAGTATCCGATAGACCACTGCAAATTCAATGTATTCTTTGGACATACACATTGACGATGAAACACTGCAATTACATCGGAATTAAATACAAAAGGAACAATGCCACCTTAAGTACAAGATTAGAGACTCCTCTGACTGTCGGCGCCTTGAGCGTTCCCTGTGAGACCAGTATTAGTTTCCGATACACCACTGCATGTTCAATGTATTCCTTGGTCTTTCACATTGACGATGAAACACAGAAATCGCATTGGAATTAAATACAAAAGGCTCAATACCGCCTTAAGTACAAGAATAGAGACTCTTCTTACAGTCTGTGCTTTGAGCATTCCCTATGAGACCAGTATTAGTATCCGCTTCACCACTGCAAATTCAATGTAATCCTTGGACATACACATTGACGATGAAACACTGAAATTACATCGGAATTAAATACAAAAGGAACAATATCGCCTTAAGTACAAGAATAGAGACTCTTCTTACTGTCGGTGTTTTGAGCATTCCCTTTGAGACCAGTATTATTTTCCGATACAATACTGCAGGTTCAGTGTATTCCGTGGACATACACATTGACGATGAAACACTGAAATTACATCGGAATTAAATACAAAGGGCACAATGACGCCTTAAGTACAAGCAGAGTGAGACTTCTTAGAGTCTGTGCTTTGATCCTTTCCTGTGAGACCAGTATTTGTTTCCGATATACCACTGCAGGTTCAATGTATTCCTTGGACTTTCACATTGACGAAGAAACACATAAATCACATCGGAATTAAATACCAAAGGCACAATGCCGCCTTAAGTTCAATAATAGAGACACTTCTTACAGTCGGTGCTTTGAGCATTCCCTGTGAGACCAGTATTAGTTTCCGATACGCCACTGCAGGTTCAGTGTATTCCTTGGACTTTCACATCGACGATGAACCACAGAAATGGCATCGGAATTAAATACAAAGGGCACAATGCCGCCTTAAGCACATGAATAGACACTCTTCTTACAGTCGGTGCTTTGAGCATTCCTTGTGAGACCAGTATTAGTTTCCGCTACACCACTGCTGGTTCAATATATTCCTTGGACCTTCACATTGACGATGAAGCACAGAAATCGCATCGGAATTAAATACAAAAGGCACAATGCCGCCTTAAGTACAAGTATAGAGACTCTTCTTACGGTCGGTGCTTTAAGCATTCCCTGTGAGACCAGTATTAGTTTCCGATACACCATTGGAGGCTCAATGTATTCCTTGGACATTCACATTGACGATGAAACACTGAAATTACATCGGAATTAAATACAAAAGGCACAATGATGCCTTAAGTACAAAAATAGAGACTCTTCTAACAGTCGGTGCTTTGAGCATTCCCTGTAAGACCAGTATTAGTTTCCGATACACAACTGCAGGTTCAATGTATTCCTTGGACCTTCACATTGACGAAGAAACACAGAAATTGCATCGGAATTAAATACAAAAGCCACAATGCCGCCTTAAGCACAAGAATAGAGACTCTTCTTACTGTCGGTGCTTTGATCATTCTCTGTGAGACCAGTATTAGTTTCCGATACACCTCAGCAGGTTCAATGTATTCCTTCGACATACACATTGACGATGAAACACTAAAATTACATCGGAATTAAATACAAAAGACACAATGCCGCCATAAGTGCAAGAACAGTGAGACTTCTTAGAGTCTGGGTTTTGATCCTTTCCTGTGCGACCCCTATTAGTTTTCGATACGCCACTGCAGGTTAAATGTATTCCTTGGACCTTCACATTGACGATGACACACAGAAATTGCATCGTAATTATATACAAAACCCGCAATGCCGCCTTAAGTACAAGAATAGAGACTCTTCTTAGAGTCGGGGCTTTGAGCATTCATTGTGAGACCAGTATTAGTTTCCGATACACCACTGCAGGTTCAATGTATTCCTTGGACATACACATTGACGATGAAACACTGAAATTACATCGGAATTAAATACAAAAGGCACAATGCCGCCGTATGTGCAAGAACAGTGAGACTTCTTAGAGTCTGTGTTTTGATCCATTCCTGTGCGATCCGTATTAGTTTTCGTTACGCCACTGCAGGTTAAATGTATTCCTCGAACCTTCAAATTGACGACGAAACACAGATATCTCATCGGAATAAAATACAAAAGGCACAATGCCGCCTTAAGTACAAGAATACAGACTCTCCTTACAGTCGGTGATTTGAGCATTCCCTTTGAGACCAGTATTATTTTCCGATACAATACTGCAGGTTCAGTGTATTCCGTGGACATACACATTGACGATGAAACACTAAAATTACATCGGAATTAAATACAAAAGACACAATGCCGCCATAAGTGCAAGAACAGTGAGACTTCTTAGAGTCTGGGTTTTGATCCTTTCCTGTGCGACCCGTATTAGTTTCCGATACACCACTGCAGGTACAATGTATTCCTTTGACCTTCACATTGACGATTAAACACAGAAATCACATCGGAATTAAATACAAAAAGAACAATGCCGCCTTAAGTAAAAGAATATAGACTCTTCTTACAGTCGGTGCTTTGAGCAATCCCTGTGAGACCAGTAATAGTATCCGATACACCACCTCAGGTTCAATCTATTCCTTGGACATACACATTGACGATGAAACACAGAAATTACATCGGAATTAAATACAAAGGGAACAATGCCGCCTTAAGTACAAGAATAGAGACTCTTCTTACAGTCGGTGCTTTGAGCATTCCCTGTGAGACCAGTATTAGTTCCCGATACACCACTGCAGGTTCAATGTATTCCTTGGACCTTCACATTGACGATGACACACAGAAATTGCATCGTAATTATATACAAATCCCGCAATGCCGCCTTAAGTACAAGAATAGAGACTCTTCTTAGAGTCGGTGCTTTGAGCATTCATTGTGAGACCAGTATTAGTTTCCGATACACCACTGCCGGTTCAATGTATTCCTTGGACATACACATTGACGATGAAACACTGAAATTACATCGGAATTAAATACAAAAGGCACAATGCCGCCGTATGTGCAAGAACAGTGAGACTTCTTAGAGTCTGTGTTTTGATCCATTCCTGTGCGATCCGTATTAGTTTTCGTTACGCCACTGCAGGTTAAATGTATTCCTCGAACCTTCAAATTGACGAAGAAACACAGAAATCGCATCGGAATAAAATACAAAAGGCACAATGCCGCCTTAAGTACAAGAATACAGACTCTCCTTACAGTCGGTGATTTGAGCATTTCCTGTGAGACCAGTATTAGTATCCGATACACCACAGCAGGTTCAATGTATTCCTTGGAGCTTCATATTGACGATGAAACACAGATATCGCATCGGAAATAAATACGAAAGGCACAATGCCGCCTTAAGTACAAGAACAGAGACTCTTCTTTCAGTCGGTGCTTGGATCACTCCCTGTGAGACCAGTATTAGTTTCCGATACACCACTGCAGGTACAATGTATTCCTTGGACCTTCGCATTGACGATTAAACACAGAAATCACATCGGAATTAAATACAAAAAGAACAATGCCGCCGTAAGTACAAGAATAGAGACTCTTCCTACAGTCGGTGCTTTGAGCATTCCCTGTGAGACCAGTATTAGTTTCCCATACACCACTGCAGGTTCAATGTATTCCTTGGATCTTCAAATTGACGATGAAACACAGATATCGCATCGGAAATAAATACGAAAGGCACAATGCCGCCTTAAGTACAAGAACAGAGACTCTTCTTTCAGTCGGTGCTTGGATCACTCCCTGTGAGACCAGTATTAGTTTCCGATACACCACTGCAGGTACAATGTATTCCTTGGACCTTCGCATTGACGATTAAACACAGAAATCACATCGGAATTAAATACAAAAAGAACAATGCCGCCGTAAGTACAAGAATAGAGACTCTTCCTACAGTCGGTGCTTTGAGCATTCCCTGTGAGACCAGTATTAGTTTCCCATACACCACCCCAGGTTCAATGTATTCCTTGGACCTTCACATTGACGATGAAACACAGAAATCGCATCGGAATTAAATACAAATCGCACAATGCCGCCTTAAGTACAAGAATTGTGACTTATCTTACAGTCGGTGCTTTGAGCATTCCCTGTGAGACCAGTATTAGTTTCCGATACACCACTGCCGGTTCAATGTATTCCTTCGACCTTCACATTGACGATGAAACACAGAAATCGCATCTGAATTAAATACAAAAGGAACAATGCCACCTAAAGTACAAGAATAGAAACTCTTCTTACAGTCGGTGCTTTGAGCATTCCCTGTGAGACCAGTATTAGTTTCCGACACACCACTGCCGGTTCAATGTATTCCTAGGTCCTTTACATTGACGAAGAAACACAGAAATCCCATCGGAGTTAAATACAAAAGGCACAATGCCGTCTTAAGTACAAGAATAGAGTCTCTTCTTACAGTCGGTGCTATGAGCATTCCCTGTGAGACAAGTATTAGTTTCCGATACACCACTGCAGGTTCAATGTATTCCTTGGACCTTCACATTGACGATGAAACACAGAAAACGCATCGGAATTAAATACAAAAGGCCCAATGCCGCCTTAAGTACAAGAATAGAGACTCTTCTTACAGTCGGTGTTTTGAGCATTCCCTGTGAGACCAGTGTTAGTTTCCGATACACCACTGCAGGTTCAATGTATCCCTTGGACCTACACATTGACGATGAAACACTGAGTTCGCATCGAAATTATATTCAAAAGGCACTATGCCATCTTAAGTACAAGAATAGAGACTCTTCTTACAGTCGGTGCTTTCAGCATTCCCTGTGAGTCCAGTATTAGTTTCCGATACACCTCAGCAGGTTCAATGTATTCCTAGGACCTTCAGATTGACGATGAAACACAGAAATCGCATCGGAATTAAATACAAAAGGCACAATGTCGCCTTAAGTACAAGAATAGAGACTCTTCTTATACTCGGTGCTTTGAGCATTCCCTGTGAGACCAGTATTAGTCTCCGATCCACCACTGCAGGTTCAATGTATTCCTTGGACCTTCACATTGACGATGAAACACAGAAATCGTATCGCAATGAAAGACAAAAGGCAAACTGCCGCGTAAGTACAAGAATAGAGACTCTTTTTACAGTCGGTGCTTTCAGCAATCCCTGTGAGACCAGTATTAGTTTCCGATACACCTCAGCAGGTTCAATGTATTCATAGGACCTTCACATTGTCGATGAAACACAGAAATCGCATCGGAATTAAATACAAATCGCACAATGCCGCCTTAAGTACAAGAATTGTGACTTATCTTACAGTCGGTGCTTTGAGCATTCCCTGTGAGACCAGTATTAGTTTCCGATACACCACTGCAGGTTCAATGTATTCCTTGGACCTTCACATTGACGATGAAACACAGAAATCGTAACGCAATGAAATACAAAAGGCAAACTGCCGCGTAAGTACAAGAATAGAGACTCATTTTACAGTCGGTGCTTTCAGCAATCCCTGTGAGACCAGTATTAGTTTCCGATACACCACTCCAGGTTCAATGAATTCCTTGGACATTCACATTGACGATGAAACACAGAAATCGCATCGGAATGAAATACAAAAGGCAAACTGCCGCGTAAGTACAAGAATAGAGACTCTTCTTACAGTCGGTGCTTTCAGCATTCCCTGTGAGACCAGTATTAGTTTCCGACACACCTCAAAAGGTTCAATGTATTCCTAGGACCTTTACATTGACGATGAAACACAGAAATCGCATCGGAATTAAATACAAAAGGCACAATGACGCCTTAAGTACAAGAATAGAGACTCTTCTTACAGTCGGTGCTTTGAGCATTCCCTGTGAGACCAGTATTAGTTTCCGATACACCACTCCAGGTTCAATGTAATCCTTGGACATTCACATTGACGATGAAACACAGAAATCGCATCGGAATGAAATACAAAAGGCGAACTGCCGCGTAAGTACAAGAAAAGAGACTCTTCTTACAGTCGGTGCTTTCAGCATTCCCTGTGAGACCAGTATTAGTTTCCGATACACCTCAGCAGGTTCAATGTATTCCTAGGACCTTCACATTGACGATGAAACACAGAAATCGCATGGGAATTAAATACAAAAGGCACAATGTCGCCTTAAGTACAAGAATAGAGACTCTTCTTACACTTGGTGCATTGAGCATTCCCTGTGAGACCAGTATTAGTTTCCGATACACCTCAGCAGGTTAAATGTAATCCTAGGACTTTCACATTGACGATGAAACACTGAAATCGCATCGGATTTAAATACAAAAAACACAATGTCGCCTTAAGTACAAGAATAGAGACTCTTCTTACAGTCGGTGCTTTGAGCATTCCCTGTGAGACCAGTATTAGTTTCCGATACACCTCAGCAGGTTCAATGTATTCCTAGGACCTTCACATTGACGATGAAACACAGAAATCGCATCGGAATTAAATACAAAAGGCACAATATCGCCTTATGTACAAGAATAGAGACTCTTCTTACAGTCGGTGCTTTGAGCATTCCCTGTGAGACCAGTATTAGTTTTCGATACACCACTCCAGGTCAATGTATTCCTTGGACATTCACATTGACGATGAAACACAGAAATCGCATAGGAATGACAAACAAAAGGCAAACTGCCGCGTAAGTACAAGAATAGAGACTCTTCTTACAGTCGGTGCTTTCAGCAATCCCTGTGAGACCAGTATTAGTTTCCGATACACCTCAGCAGGTTCAATGTATTCCTAGGACCTTCATATTGACGATGAAACACAGAAATCGCATCGGAATTAAATACAAAAGGCACAACGACGCCTTAAGTACAAGAATTGAGACTCTTCTTACTGTCGGTGCTTTGAGCATTCCCTGTGAGACCAGTATTAGTTTCCGATACACCACTCCAGGTTCAATGTAATCCTTGGACATTCACATTGACGATGAAACACAGAAATCGCATCGGAATTAAATTCAAAAGGCACTATGCCATCTTAAGTACAAGAATAGAGACTCTTCTTACTGTCGGTGCTCTGAGCATTCCCTGTGAGACCAGTATTAGTTTCCGATACACCACTCAAGGTTCAATGTATTCCTTGGACCTTGACATTGACGATAAAACACAGAAATCCCATCGGAGTTAAATACAGAAGGCACAATGCCGCCTTAAGTACAAGAACAGAGACTCTTCTTACTGTCGGTGCCTTGAGCATTCCCTATGAGACCAGTATTAGTTTCCGATACACCACTGCAGGTTCAATGTATTCCTTGGACCTTCACATTGACGATGAAACACAGAAATCGCATCGGAATTAAATACAAAACGCGCAATGCCGCCTTAAGTACAAGAATAGAGACTCTTCTTACAGTCGGTGCTTTGAGCATTCCCTGTGAGACCAGTATTACTTTCTTATACACCACTGCAGGTTCAATGAATTACTTGGGCCTTCACATTGACGATGAAACACAGAAATCGCATCGGAATTAAGAACAAAAGGCACAATGCCGTCATCAGTACTAGAATATAGACTCTTCTTACAGTCGGTGCTTTGAGCATTCCCTGTGAGACCAGTATTGGTTTCCGATACACCACTGCAGGTTCAATGTATTCCTTGGACATTCACATGGACGATGAAATCCAGAAATCGCATCGGAAGTAAACACAAAAGGCGCAATGCCACCTTAAGTACAAGAATAGAAACTCTTCTTACAGTCGGTGCTTTGAGCATTCCCTGTGAGACCAGTATTACTTTCTGATACACCACTGCATGTTGAATGTATTCCTTGGACCTCCACATTGACGATGAAACACAGAAAACGCATCGGAATTAAATACTATAGGCACAATGCCGTCTTTAGTACAAGAATAGAGACTCTTCTTACAGTCGGTGCTTTCAGCATTCCCTGTGAGACCAGTATTAGTTTCCGATACACCTCAGCAGGTTCAATATATTCCTAGGACCTTCACATTGCCGATGAAACACAGAAATCGAATCGGAATTAAATACAAAAGGCACAATGTGGCCTTAAGTACAAGAATAGACACTCTTCTTACAGTCGGTGACTTGAGCATTCCCTGTGAGACCAGTATTAGTTTCCGATACACCTCAGCAGGTTCAATGTATTCCTAGGACCTTTACATTGACGATGAAACACAGAAATCGCATCGGAATTAAATACAAAAGGCACAATGACGCCTTAAGTACAAGAATAGAGACTCTTCTTACAGTCGGTGCTTTGAGCATTCCCTGTGAGACCAGTATTAGTTTCCGATACACCACTCCAGGTTCAATGTAATCCTTGGACATTCACATTGACGATGAAATACAGAAATCGCATCGGAATGAAATACAAAAGGCGAACTGCCGCGTAAGTACAAGAAAAGAGACTCTTCTTACAGTCGGTGCTTTCAGCATTCCCTGTGAGACCAGTATTAGTTTCCGATACACCTCAGCAGGTTCAATGTATTCCTAGGACCTTCACATTGACGATGAAACACAGAAATCGCATGGGAATTAAATACAAAAGGCACAATGTCGCCTTAAGTACAAGAATAGAGACTCTTCTTACACTTGGTGCATTGAGCATTCCCTGTGAGACCAGTATTAGTTTCCGATACACCTCAGCAGGTTAAATGTAATCCTAGGACTTTCACATTGACGATGAAACACTGAAATCGCATCGGATTTAAATACAAAAAACACAATGTCGCCTTAAGTACAAGAATAGAGACTCTTCTTACAGTCGGTGCTTTGAGCATTCCCTGTGAGACCAGTATTAGTTTCCGATACACCTCAGCAGGTTCAATGTATTCCTAGGACCTTCACATTGACGATGAAACACAGAAATCGCATCGGAATTAAATACAAAAGGCACAATATCGCTTTATGTACAAGAATAGAGACTCTTCTTACAGTCGGTGCTTTGAGCATTCCCTGTGAGACCAGTATTAGTTTCCGATACACCACTCCAGGTCAATGTATTCCTTGGACATTCACATTGACGATGAAACACAGAAATCGCATAGGAATGACAAACAAAAGGCAAACTGCCGCGTAAGTACAAGAATAGAGACTCTTCTTACAGTCGGTGCTTTCAGCAATCCCTGTGAGACCAGTATTAGTTTCCGATACACCTCAGCAGGTTCAATGTATTCCTAGGACCTTCATATTGACGATGAAACACAGAAATCGCATCGGAATTAAATACAAAAGGCACAACGACGCCTTAAGTACAAGAATTGAGACTCTTCTTACTGTCGGTGCTTTGAGCATTCCCTGTGAGACCAGTATTAGTTTCCGATACACCACTCCAGGTTCAATGTAATCCTTGGACATTCACATTGACGATGAAACACAGAAATCGCATCGGAATTAAATTCAAAAGGCACTATGCCATCTTAAGTACAAGAATAGAGACTCTTCTTACTGTCGGTGCTCTGAGCATTCCCTGTGAGACCAGTATTAGTTTCCGATACACCACTCAAGGTTCAATGTATTCCTTGGACCTTGACATTGACGATAAAACACAGAAATCCCATCGGAGGTAAATACAGAAGGCACAATGCCGCCTTAAGTACAAGAACAGAGACTCTTCTTACTGTCGGTGCCTTGAGCATTCCCTATGAGACCAGTATTAGTTTCCGATACACCACTGCAGGTTCAATGTATTCCTTGGACCTTCACATTGACGATGAAACACAGAAATCGCATCGGAATTAAATACAAAACGCGCAATGCCGCCTTAAGTACAAGAATAGAGACTCTTCTTACAGTCGGTGCTTTGAGCATTCCCTGTGAGACCAGTATTACTTTCTTATACACCACTGCAGGTTCAATGAATTACTTGGACCTTCACATTGACGATGAAACACAGAAATCGCATCGGAATTAAGAACAAAAGGCACAATGCCGTCATCAGTACTAGAATATAGACTCTTCTTACAGTCGGTGCTTTGAGCATTCCCTGTGAGACCAGTATTGGTTTCCGATACACCACTGCAGGTTCAATGTATTCCTTGGACATTCACATGGACGATGAAATCCAGAAATCGCATCGGAAGTAAACACAAAAGGCGCAATGCCACCTTAAGTACAAGAATAGAAACTCTTCTTACAGTCGGTGCTTTGAGCATTCCCTGTGAGACCAGTATTACTTTCTGATACACCACTGCATGTTGAATGTATTCCTTGGACCTTCACATTGACGATGAAACACAGAAAACGCATCGGAATTAAATACAATAGGCACAATGCCGTCTTAAGTACAAGAATAGAGACTCTTCTTACAGTCGGTGCTTTCAGCATTCCCTGTGAGACCAGTATTAGTTTCCGATACACCTCAGCAGGTTCAATATATTCCTAGGACCTTCACATTGACGATGAAACACAGAAATCGAATCGGAATTAAATACAAAAGGCACAATGTGGCCTTAAGTACAAGAATAGACACTCTTCTTACAGTCGGTGACTTGAGCATTCCCTGTGAGACCATTATTAGTTTCCGATACACCACTGCAGGTTCAATATATTCCTTGGACCTTCACAATGACAATGAAACACATAAATCGCATCGGAATTAAATACAAAAGGCACAATGCCGCATTAAGTACAAGAATAGAGACTCTTCTTACAGTCGGTGCTTTGAGCATTCCCTGTGAGACCAGAATTAGTTTCCGATACACCACTCCAGGTTCAATGTATTCCTTGGCCCTTCACATTGACGATGAAACACTGAAATCGCATCGGAATGAAATACAAAAGGCAAACTGCCGCGTAAGTACAAGAATAGAGACTCTTCTTACAGTCGGTGCTTTGAGCATTCCCTGTGAGACCAGTATTAGTTTCCGATACACCTCAGCAGGTTCAATGTATTCCTAGGACCTTAACATTGACGATGAAACACAGAAATCGCATCGGAATTAAATACAAAAGGCACAATGTCGCCTTAAGTACAAGAATAGAGACTCCTCTCACAGTCGGTGCTTTGAGCATTCCCTGTGAGACCAGAATTAGCTTCCGATACACCTCAGCAGGTTCAATGTATTCCTAGGACCTTCACGTTGACGATGAAACACAGAAATCGCATCGGAATTAAATACAAAAGGCACAATGTGGCCTTAAGTACAAGAATAGACACTCTTCTTACAGTCGGAGCTTTGAGCATTCCCTGTGAGACCAGTATTAGTTTCCGATACACCACTGCAGGTTCAATATATTTCTTGGACCTTCACATTGACGATGAAACACATAAATCGCAACGGAATTAAATACAATAGGCACAATGCCGCATTAAGTACAAGAATAGAGACTCTTATTACAGTCGGTGCTTTGAGCATTCCCTGTGAGACCAGAATTAGTTTCCGATACACCACTCCAGGTTCAATGTATTCCTTGGACCTTCACATTGACGATGAAACACAGAAATCGCATCGGAATGAAATACAAAAGGCAAACTGCCGAGTAAGTACAAGAATAGAGACTCTTCTTACAGTCGGTGCTTTCAGCATTCCCTGTGAGACCAGTATTAGTTTCCGATACACCTCAGCAGGTTCAATGAATTCCTAGGAGCTTCACATTGACGATGAAACGCAGAAATCGCATTGGAATTAATTGCAAAAGGCGCAATGCCGCCTTAAGTACAAGAATAGAGACTCTACTTACAGTCGGTGCTTTGAGCATTCCCAGTGAGACCAGTATTAGATTCCGACACACCACTGCAGGTTCAATGTATTCCTTGGACCATCACATTGACGATGAAACACAGAAATCGCATCGGAATTAAATACAAAAGGCACAATGACGTCTTAAGTACAAGAATAGAGACTCTTCTTACAGTCGGTGCTTTCAGCATTCCCTGTGAGACCAGTATTAGTTTCCGATACACCTCAGCAGGATCAATGTATTCCTAGGACCTTCACATTGACGATGAAACACAGAAATCGCATCGGAATTAAATACAAAAGGCACAATGTGGCCTTAAGTACAAGAATAGACACTCTTCTTACAGTCGGTGCTTTGAGCATTCCTTGTGAGACCAGTATTAGTTTCCGATACACCACTGCAGGTTCAATATATTCCTTGCACCCTCACATTGACGATGAAACACATAAATCGCATCGGAATTAAATACAAAAGGCACAATGACGTCTTAAGTACGAGAATAGAGACTCTTCTTACAGTCGGTGCTTTCTGCATTCCCTGTGAGACCAGTATTAGTTTCCGATACACCTCAGCAGGATCAATGTATTCCTAGGACCTTCACATTGACGATGAAACACAGAAATCGCATCGGAATTAAATACAGAAGGCACAATGTGGCCTTAAGTACAAGAATAGACACTCTTCTTACAGTCGGTGCTTTGAGCATTCCTTGTGAGACCAGTATTAGTTTCCGATACACCACTGCAGGTTCAATATATTCCTTGCACCCTCACATTGACGATGAAACACATAAATCGCATCGGAATTAAATACGAAAGGCACAATGCCGCATTAAGTACAAGAATAGCGACTCTTCTTACAGTCGGTGCTTTGAGCATTCCCTGTGAGACCAGAATTAGTATCCGATACACCACTCCAGGTTCAATGTATTCCTTGGACCTTCACACTGACGATGAAACACAGAAATCGCATCGGGATGAAATACAAAATGCAAACTGCCGCGTAAGTAGAAGAATAGAGACTCTTCTTACAGTCGGTGCTTCGAGCATTCGCGGTGAGACCAGTATTAGTTTCCGATACACCTCAGCAGGTTCAATGTATTCCTAGGACCTTCACATTGACGATGAAACACAGAAATCGCATCGGAATTAAATACAAAAGGCACAATGTCGCCTTAAGTACAAGAATAGAGACTCTTCTTACACTCGGTGCTTTGAGCATTCCCTGTGAGACCAGTATTAGTTTCTGATACACCACTGCAGGTTCAATGTATTCCTTGGACCTTCACATTGACGATGAAACACAGATATCGCATCGGAATTAAATACAAAAGGCGCAATGCCGCCTTAAGTGCAAGTATAGAGACTCTTCTTACAGTCGGTGATTTGAGCATTCCCTGTGAGACCAGTATTAGTTTCTGATACACCACTGCAAGTTCAATGTATTGCTTGGACCTTCACATTGACGATGAAACACAGAAATCGCATCCGAGTTAAATAGAAAAGGCACAATGCCACCTTAAGTGCAAGAATAGAGACTCTTCTTACTGTCGGTGCTTTAAGAATTCCCTGTGAGACCAGTAATAGTTTCCGATACACCACTGCAAGTTCAATGTATTCCTTGGACCTTCACATTGACGTTGAAACACAGAAATCGCATCGGAATTAAATACAAAAGGCGCAATGCCACCTTAAGTAAAAGAATAGAGACTCTTCTTACGGTCGGTGCTTTGAGCATTCCCTGTGAGACCAGTATTAGTTTCTGATACACCACTGCAGGTTCAATGTATTCCTTGGACCTTCACATTAAGGATGAAACACAGAAATCGCATCGGAATTAATTACAAAAGGCACAATGCCATCATAAGTACAAGAATAGAGACTCGTCTTACAGTCTGTGCTTTGAGCATTTCCTGTGAGACCAGTATTAGTTTCCGATACACCACTGCAGGTTCAATGTATTCCTTGGACCATCACATTGACGATGAAACACAGAAATCGCATCGGAATTAAGTACAAAAGGTGCAATGCCGCATTAAGTACAAGAATAGAGACTCTTCTTACAGTCGGTGCTTTGAGCATTCCCTGTGAGACCAGTATTAGTTTCCGATACAGCACTGCACGTTCAATGCATTCCTAGGACCTTCACATTGACGATGAAACACAGAAATCGCATCGGAATTAAATACAAAAGGCACAATGTCGCCATAAGTACAAGAATAGACACTCTTCTTACAGCCGGTGCTTTGAGCATTCCCTGTGAGACCAGTATTAGTTTCCGATACATCACTGCAGGTTCAATGTATTCCTTGGACCTTCACATTGACGATGAAACACAGAAATCGCATCGGAATTAAATACAAAAGGCACAATGCCGCATTAAGTTCAAGAATAGAGACTCTTCTTACAGTCGGTGCTTTGATCATTTCCTGTGATACCAGAATTAGTTTCCGATACACCACTGCAGGTTCAATGTAATCCTTGGACCTTCACATTGACGATGAAACACAGAAATCGCATCGGAATGAAAAACAAAAGGCAAACTGCCGCGTACGTGCAAGAATAGGGACTCTTCTTACAGTCGGTGCTTTCAGCATTCCCTGTGAGACCAGTATTAGTTTCCGATACACCTTAGCAGGTTCAATGTTTTCCTAGGACCTTCACATTGACGATGAAACACAGAAACCGCATCGGAATTAAATACAAAAGGCACAATGTCGCCTTAAGTACAAGAATAGAGACTCTTCTTACACTCGGTGATTTGAGCACTCCCCGTGAGACCAGTATTAGTTTCTGATACACCACTGCAGGTTCAATGTATTCCTTGGACCTTCACATTGACGATGAAACACAGATATCGCATCGGAATTAAATACAAAAGGCGCAATGCAGCCTTAAGTACAAGTATAGAGACTCTTCTTACAGTCGGTGATTTGAGCATTCCCTGTGAGACCAGTATTAGTTTCTGATACACCACTGCAAGTTCAATGTATTGCTTGGACCTTCACATTGACGATGAAACACAGAAATCGCATCGGAGTTAAATACAAAAGGCACAATGCCACCTTAAGTGCAAGAATAGAGACTCTTCTTACTGTCGGTGCTTTAAGAACTCCCTGTGAGACCAGTAATAGTTTCCGATACACCACTGCAGGTTCAATGTATTCCTTGGACCTTCACATTGACGTTGAAACACAGAAATCGCATCCTAATTAAATACAAAAGGCGCAATGCCGACTTAAGTAAAAGAATAGAGACTCTTCTTACGGTCAGTGCTTTGAGCATTCCCTGTGAGACCAGTATTAGTTTCTGATACACCACTGCAGGTTCAATGTATTCCTTGGACCTTCACATTGACGATTAAACACAGAAATCGCATCGGAATTAATTACAAAAGGCACAATGCCATCATAAGTACAAGAATAGAGACTCTTCTTACAGTCTGTGCTTTGAGCATTCCCTGTGAGACCAGTATTACTTTCCGATACACCACTGCAGGTTCAATGTATTCCTTGGACCATCACATTGACGATGAAACACAGAAATCGCATCGGAATTAAGTACAAAAGGTGCAATGCCGCCTTAAGTACAAGAATACAGACTCTTCTTACAGTCGGTGCTTTGAGCATTCCCTGTGAGACCAGTATTAGTTTCCGATACACCACTGCAGGTTCAATGTATTCCTTGGACCTTCACATTGACGATGAAACACAGAAATCGCATCGGAATTAAATACAAAAGGCACAATGCCGCATTAAGTACAAGAATAGAGACTCTTCTTACAGTTGGTGCTTTGATCATTTCCTGTGAGACCAGAATTAGTTTCCGATACACCACTGCAGGTTCAATGTATTCCTTGGACCTTCACATTGACGATGAAAGACAGAAATCGCATCGGAATGAAATACAAAAGGCAGACTGCCGCGTACGTACAAGAATAGAGACTCTTCTTACAGTCGCTGCTTTCAGCATTCACTGTGAGACCAGTATTAGTTTCCGATACACCTCAGCAGGTTCAATGTATTCCTAGGACCTGCACATTGACGATGAAACACAGAAATCGCATCGGAATTAAATACAAAAGGCACAATGTCGCCTTAAGTACAAGAATAGACACTCTTGTTACAGTCGGTGCTTTGAGCATTCCCTGTGAGACCAGTATTAGTTTCTGATACACCACTGAATGTTCAATGTATTCCTTGGACCTTGACATTGACGATGAAACACAGAAATCGCATCGGAATTAAATACAAAAGGCACAATGTGGCCTTAAGTACAAGAATAGACACTCTTCTTACAGTCGGTGTTTTTGAGCATTCCCTGTGAGACCAGTATTAGTTTCCGATACAACACTGCAGGTTCAATATATTCCTTGGACCTCCACATTGACGATGAAACACATAAATCGCATCGGAATTAAATACAAAAGGCACAATGCCGCATTAAGTGCAAGAATAGAGACTCTTATTACTGTCGGTGCTTTGAGAATTCCCTGTGAGACCAGTATTAGTTTCCGATACACCACTGCAGGTTCAATGTATTCCGTGGACCTTCACATTGCCGATGAAACACAGAAATCGCATTGGAATTAAATACAAAAGGCGCAATGCCGCCTTAAGTACAAGAATAGAGACTCTTCTTATAGTCGGTGCTTTGAGCATTCCCTGTGAGACCAGTATTAGTTTCTGATACACCACTGAATGTTCAATGTATTCCTTGGACCTTGACATTGACGATGAAACACAGAAATCGCATCGGAATTAAATACAAAAGGCACAATGTGGCCTTAAGTACAAGAATAGACACTCTTCTTACAGTCGGTGCTTTGAGCATTCCCTGTGAGACCAGTATTAGTTTCCGATACAACACTGCAGGTTCAATATATTCCTTGGACCTCCACATTGACGATGAAACACATAAATCGCATCGGAATTAAATACAAAAGGCACAATGCCGCATTAAGTACAAGAATAGAGACTCTTATTACTGTCGGTGCTTTGAGAATTCCCTGTGAGACCAGTATTAGTTTCCGATACACCACTGCAGGTTCAATGTATTCCGTGGACCTTCACATTGACGATGAAACACAGAAATCGCATTGGAATTAAATACAAAAGGCGCAATGCCGCCTTAAGTACAAGAATAGAGACTCTTCTTATAGTCGGTGCTTTGAGCATTCCCTGTGAGACCAGTATTATATTCCGATACACCTCAGCAGGTTCAATGTATTCCTAGGACCTTCACATTGACGATGAAACGCAGAAATCACATCGGAAATAAATACAAAAGGCACAATGTCGCCTTAAGTACAAGAATAGACACTCTTCTTACAGCCGGTGCTTTGAGCATTCCCTGTGAGACCAGTATTAGTTTCCGATTCACCACTGCAGGTTCAATGTATTCCTTGGACCTTCACATTGACGATGAAACACAGATATCGCATCGGAATTAAATACAAAAGGCACAATGCCGCATTAAGTACAAGAATAGAGACTCTTCTTACAGTCTGTGCTTTGATCATTTCCTGTGAGACCAGAATTAGTTTCCGATACACCACTGCAGGTTCAATGTATTCCTTGGACCTTCACATTGACGATGAAACACAGAAATCGCATCGGAATGAAATACAAAAGGCAAACTGCCGCGTACGTACAAGAATAGAGACTCTTCTTACAGTCGGTGCTTTCAGCATTTCCTTTGAGTCCAGTATTAGTTTCCGATACACCTCAGCAGGTTCAATGTATTCCTAGGACCTTCACATTGACGATGAAACACAGAAATCGCATCGGAATTAAATACAAAAGACACAATGTCGCCTTAAGTACAAGAATAGAGACTCTTCTTACACTCGGTGCTTTGAGCATTCCCTGTGAGACCAGTATTAGTTTCTGATACACCACTGCAGGTTCAATGTATTCCTTGGACCTTCACATTGACGATGAAACACAGATATCGCATCGGAATTAAATACAAAAGGCGCAATGCCGCCTTAAGTACAAGTATAGAGACTCTTCTTACAGTCGGTGATTTGAGCATTCCCTGTGAGACCAGTATTAGTTTCTGATACACCACTGCAGGTTCAATGTATTGCTTGGACCTTCACATTGACGATGAAACACAGAAATCGCATCCGAGTTAAATACAAAAGGCACAATGCCACCTTAAGTGCAAGAATAGAGACTCTTCTTACTGTCGGTGCTTTAAGAATTCCCTGTGAGACCAGTAATAGTTTCCGATACACCACTGCAAGTTCAATGTATTTCTTGGAGCTTCACATTGACGTTGAAACACAGAAATCGCATCGGAATTAAATACAAAAGGCGCAATGCCGCCTTAAGTAAAAGAATAGAGACTCTTCTTACGGTCGGTGCTTTGAGCATTCCCTGTGAGACCAGTATTAGTTTCTGATACACCACTGCAGGTTCAATGTATTCCTTGGACCTTCACATTGACGATGAAACACAGAAATCGCATCGGAATTGATTACAAAAGGCACAATGCCATCATAAGTACAAGAATAGAGACTCTTCTTACAGTCTGTGCTTTGAGCATTTCCTGTGAGACCAGTATTAGTTTCCGATACACCACTGCAGGTTCAATGTATTCCTTGGACCATCACATTGACGATGAAACACAGAAATCGCATCGGAATTAAGTACAAAAGGTGCAATGCCGCCTTAAGTACAAGAATAGAGACTCTTCTTACAGTCGGTGCTTTGAGCATTCCCTGTGAGACCAGTAATAGTTTCCGATACACCACTGCAAGTTCAATGTATTCCTAGGACCTTCACATTGACGATGAAACACAGAAATCGCATCGGAATTAAATACAAAAGGCACAATGTCGCCTTAAGTACAAGAATAGACACTCTTCTTACAGCCGGTGCCTTGAGCATTCCCTGTGAGACCAGTATTACTTTCCGATACACCACTGCAGGTTCAATGTATTCCTTGGACCTTCACATTGACGATGAAACACAGAAATCGCATCGGAATTAAGTACAAAAGGTGCAATGCCGCCTTAAGTACAAGAATAGAGACTCTTCTTACAGTCGGTGCTTTGAGCATTCCCTGTGACACCAGTAATAGTTTCCGATACACCACTGCAGGTTCAATGTATTCCTTGGTCCTTCACATTGACGATGAAACACAGAAATCGCATCGGAATGAAATACAAAAGGCAAACTGCCGCTTACGTACAAGAATAGAGACTCTTCTTACAGTCGGTACTTTCAGCGTTTCCTTTGAGTCCAGTATTAGTTTCCCATACACCTCAGCAGGTTCAATGTTTTCCTAGGACCTTCACATTGACGATGAAACACAGAAACCGCATCGGAATTAAATACAAAAGGCACAATGTCGCCTTAAGTACAAGAATAGAGACACTTCTTGCACTCGGTGCTATGAGCACTCCCTGTGAGACCAGTATTAGTTTCTGATACACCACTGCAGGTTCAATGTATTCCTTGGACCTTCACATTGACGATGAAACACAGATATCGCATCGGAATTAAATACAAAATTCGCAATGCCGCCTTAAGTACAAGTATAGAGACTCTTCTTACAGTCGGTGATTTGAGCATTCCCTGTGAGACCAGTATTAGTTTCTGATACACCACTGCAGGTTCAATGTATTGCTTGGACCTTCACATTGACGATGAAACACAGAAATCGCATCGGAGTTAAATACAAAAGGCACAATGACTCCTTAAGTGCAAGAATAGAGACTCTTCTTACTGTCGGTGCTTTAAGAATTCCCTGTGAGACCAGTAATAGTTTCCGATACACCACTGCAGGTTCAATGTATTCCTTGGACCTTCGCATTGACGTTGAAACACAGAAATCGCATCGCAATTAAATACAAAAGGCGCAATGCCGACTTAAGTAAAAGAATAGAGACTCTTCTTACGGTCGGTGCTTTGAGCATTCCCTGTGAGACCAGTATTAGTTTCTGATACACCACTGCAGGTTCAATGTATTCCTTGGACCTTCACATTGACGATTAAACACAGAAATCGCATCGGAATTAATTACAAAATGCACAATGCCATCATAAGTACAAGAATAGAGACTCTTCTTACAGTCTGTGCTTTGAGCATTCCCTGTGAGACCAGTATTAGTTTCCGATACCCCACTGCAGGTTCAATGTATTCCTTGGACCATCACATTGACGATGAAACACAGAAATCGCATCGGAATTAAGTACAAAAGGTGCAATGCCGCCTTAAGTACAAGAATAGAGACTCTTCTTACAGTCGGTGCTTTGAGCATTCCCTGTGAGACCAGTATTAGTTTCCGATACACCACTGCAGGTTCAATGTATTCCTTGGACCTTCACATTGACGATGAAACACAGAAATCGCGTCGGAATTAAATACAAAAGGCACAATGCCGCATTAAGTACAAGAATAGAGACTCTTCTTACAGTCGGTGCTTTGATCATTTCCTGTGAGACCAGAATTAGTTTCCGATACACCACTGCAGGTTCAATGTATTCCTTGGACCTTCACATTGACGATGAAACACAGAAATCGCATCGGAATGAAATCCAAAAGGCAAACTGCCGCGTACGTACAAGAATAGAGACTCTTCTTACAGTCGGTGCTTTCAGCATTCCCTGTGAGACCAGTATTAGTTTCCGATACACCTCAGCAGGTTCAATGTATTCCTAGGACCTTCACATTCACGATGAAACACAGGAATCGCATCGGAATTAAATACAAAAGGCACAATGTCGCCTTAAGTACAAGAATAGAGACTCTTCTTACACTCGGTGCTTTGAGCACTCCCTGTGAGACCAGTATTAGTTTCTGATACACCACTGCAGGTTCAATGTATTTCTTGGACCTTCACATTGACGATGAAACACAGATATCGCATCGGAATTAAATATAAAAGGCGCAATGCCGCCTTAGGTACAAGTATAGAGACTCTTCTTACAGTCGGTGATTTGAGCATTCCCTGTGAGACCAGTATTAGCTTCTGATACACCACTGCAGGTTCAATGTATTGCTTGGACCTTCACATTGACGATGAAACACAGAAATCGCATAGGAGTGAAATACAAAAGGCACAATGCCACCTTAAGTGCAAGAATAGAGACTCTTCTTACTGTCGGTGCTTTAAGAATTCCCTGTGAGACCAGTAATAGTTTCCGATACACCACTGCAGGTTCAATGTATTCCTTGGACCTTCACATTGACGTTGAAACACAGAAATCGCATCGGAATTAAATACAAAAGGCGCAATGCCGCCTTAAGTAAAAGAATAGAGACTCTTCTTACGGTCGGTGCTTTGAGCATTCCCTGTGAAACCAGTATTAGTTTCTGATACACCACTGCAGGTTCAATGTATTCCTTGGACCTTCACATTGACGATGAAACACAGAAATTGCATCGGAATTAATTACAAAAGGCACAATGACATCATAAGTTCAAGAATAGAGACTCTTCTTACTGTCTGTGCTTTGAGCATTCCCTGTGAGACCAGTATTAGTTTCCGATACACCACTGCAGGTTCAATGTATGCCTTGGACCATCACATTGACGATGAAACACAGAAATCGCATCGGAATTAAGTACAAAAGGTGCAATGCCGCCTTAAGTACAAGAATAGAGACTCTTCTTACAGTCGGTGCTTTGAACATTTCCTGTGAGACCAGAATTAGTTTCCGATACACCACTGCAGGTTCAATGTATTCCTTGGACCTTCACATTGACGATGAAACACAGAAATCACATCGGCATGAAATACAAAATGCAAACTGCCGCGTACGTACAAGAATTGGGACTCTTCTTACAGTCGGTGCTTTCAGCATTCCCTGTGAGACCAGTATTAGTTTCCGATCCACCTCAGCAGGTTCAATGTATTCCTAGGACCTTCACATTGACGATGAAACACAGAAATTGCCTCGGAATTAAATACAAAAGGCACAATGTCGCCTTAAGTGCAAGAATAGAGACTCTTCTTACACTCGGTGCTTTGAGCACTCCCTGTGAGACCAGTATTAGTTTCTGATACACCACTGCAGGTTCAATGTGTTCCTTGGACCTTTACATTGACGATGAAACACAGATATCGCATCGGAATTAAATACAAAAGGCGCAATGCCGCCTTAAGTACAAGTATAGAGACTCTTCTTACAGTCGGTGATTTGAGCATTCCCTGTGAGACCAGTATTAGTTTCTTATACACCAGTGCAGGTTCAATGTATTGGTTGGACCTTCACATTGACGATGATACACAGAATTCGCATCGGAGTTAAATACAAAAGGCACAATGCCACCTTAAGTGCAAGAATAGAGACTCTTCTTACAGTCGGTGCTTTGCGCACTCCCTGTGAGACCAGTATTACTTTCTGATACACAACTGCAGGTTCAATGTGATCTTTGGACCTTCACATTGACGATGAAACACAGAAATCGCATCGCAATTAAGTACAAAAGGCACAATGCCGTCATCAGTACAAGAATAGAGACTCTTCTTACAGTCGGTGCTTTGAGCATTCCCTGTGAGACTAGAATTAGTTTCCGATACACCACTGCAGGTTCTATGTATTCCTTGGACATTCACATTGACGATGAAACCCAGAAATCGCATCGGAATTAAATACAAAAGGCGCAATGCCACCTTAAGTACAAGCATAGAGACTCTTCTTACAGTCGATGCTTTGAGCATTCCCTGTGAGACCAGTATTAGTTTCCGATACACCACTGCAGGTTCAATGTATTCCTTGGACCTTCACATTGACGATGAAACACAGAAATCGCATCCGAATTAAATACAATTGGCACAATGCCGTCTTAGGTACAAGAATAGAGACTCTTCTTACAGTCGGTGCTATGAGCATTCCCTGTGAGACCTGTATTAGTTTCCGATACACCACTGCAGGTTCAATGTATTCCTTGGACCATCACATTGACGATGAAACACAGATATCGCATCGGAATTAAATACAAAAGGTGCAATGCCGCCTTAAGTACAGGAATAGAGACTCTTCTTACAGTCGGTGCTTTGAGCATTCCCTGTGAGACCAGTATTAGTTTCCGATACACCACTCCAGGTTCAATGTATTCCTAGGACCTTCACATTGACGATGAAACACAGAAATCACATCGGAATTAAATACAAAAGGCACAATGTCGCCTTAAGTACTAGAATAGACACTCTTCTTACAGCCGGTGCTTTGAGCATTCCCTGTGAGACCAGTATTAGTTTCCGATACACCACTGCAGATCCAATGTATTCCTTGGACCTTCACATTGACGATGAAACACAGAAATCGCATCGGAATTAAATACAAAAGGCACAATGCCGCATTAAGTACAAGAATAGAGGCCCTTCTTACAGTCGGTGCTTTTGAGCATTCCCTGTGAGACCAGTATTAGTTTAAGATACACCACTGCAGGTTCAATGTATTCCTTGGACCTTCACATTGACGATGAAACACAGAAATCGCATCGGCATGAAATACAAAAGGCAAACTGCCGCGTACGTACAAGAATTGGGACTCTTCTTACAGTCGGTGCTTTCAGCATTCCCTGTGAGACCAGTTTTAGTTTCCGATACACCTCAGCAGGTTCAATGTAATCCTAGGACCTTCACATTGACGATGAAACACAGAAATCGCCTCGGAATTAAATACAAAAGGCACAATGTCGCCTTAAGTGCAAGAATAGAGACTCTTCTCACACTCGGTACTTTGAGCACTCCCTGTGAGACCAGTATTAGTTTCTGATACACCACTGCAGGTTCAATGTATTCCTTGGACCTTCACATTGACGATGAAACACAGATATCGCATCGGAATTAAATACAAAAGGCGCAATGCCGCCTTAAGTACAAGTATAGAGACTCTTCTTACAGTCGGTGATTTGAGGATTCCCTGTGAGACCAGTATTAGTTTCTGATACACCACTGCAGGTTCAATGTATTGCTTGGACCTTCACATTGACGATGAAACACAGAAATGGCATCGGAATTAAATTCAAAAGGCACTATGCCATCTTAAGTACAAGAATAGAAACTCTTCTTACAGTCGGTGCTTTGAGCATTCCCTGTGAGACCAGTAATAGTTTCTGATACACCACTGCAGGTTCATTGTATTCCTTGCACCTTTAGATTGACGATGAAACACAGAAATCGCATCGGAGTTAAATACAGAAGGCACAATGCCGAAATAAGTACAAGAACAGAGACTCTTCTTACAGTCGGTGCCTTGAGCATTCCCTATGAGACCAGTATTAGTTTCCGATACACCACTGCCGGTTCAATGTGTTCCTTGGACCTTCACATTGACGATGAAACACAGAAATCGCATTGGAATTAAATACAAAAGGCGCAATGCCGCCTTAACTACAAGAATAGAGACTCTTCTTACAGTCGGTGCTTTGAGCATTCCCTGTGAGAAAAGTATTAATTTCCGATACACCACTGCAGGTTCAATGTATTCCTTGGACCTTCATATTGACAATGAAACACAGAAATCGCATCGGAATTAAATTGAAAAGGCGCAATGCCGCCTTAAGAACAAGAATAGAGACTCTTCTTACAGTCGGTGCTTTGCGCACTCCCTGTGAGACCAGTATTACTTTCTGATACACAACTGCAGGTTCAATGTGATCTTTGGACCTTCACATTGACGATGAAACACAGAAATCGCATCGGAATTAAGTACAAAAGGCACAATGCCGTCATCAGTACAAGAATAGAGACTCTTCTTACAGTCGGTGCTTTGAGCATTCCCTGTGAGACCAGAATTAGTTTCCGATACACCACTGCAGGTTCTATGTATTCCTTGGATATTCACATTGACGATGAAACCCAGAAATCGCATCGGAATTAAATACAAAAGGCGCAATGCCACCTTAAGTACAAGCATAGAGACTCTTCTTACAGTCGATGCTTTGAGCATTCCCTGTGAGACCAGTATTAGTTTCCGATACACCACTGCAGGTTCAATGTATTCCTTGGACCTTCACATTGACGATGAAACACAGAAATCGCATCCGAATTAAATACAATTGGCACAATGCCGTCTTAAGTAGAAGAATAGAGACTCTTCTTACAGTCGGTGCTATAAGCATTCCCTGTGAGACCTGTATTAGTTTCCGATACACCACTGCAGGTTCAATGTATTCCTTGCACCTTCACATTGACGATGAAACACAGAAATCGCATCGGAATTAAATAAAAATCGCACAATGCCGCCTTAAGTACAAGAATTGTGACTCTTCTTACAGTCGGTGCTTTGAGCATTCCCTGTGAGACCAGTATTAGTTTCCGATACACAACTGCAGGTTCAATGTATTCCTTGCACCTTCACATTGACGATGAAACACAGAAATCGCATCGGAATTAAATAAAAATCGCACAATGCCGCCTTAAGTACAAGAATAGAGACTCTTCTTACACTCGGTGCTTTGAGCATTCCCTGTGAGACCAGTATTAGTTTCTGATACACCACTGCAGGTTCAATGTATTCCTTGGACCTTCACATTGACGATGAAACACAGATATCGCATCGGAATTAAATACAAAAGGCGCAATGCCGCCTTAAGTGCAAGTATAGAGACTCTTCTTACAGTCGGTGATTTGAGCATTCCCTGTGAGACCAGTATTAGTTTCTGATACACCACTGCAAGTTCAATGTATTGCTTGGACCTTCACATTGACGATGAAACACAGAAATCGCATCCGAGTTAAATAGAAAAGGCACAATGCCACCTTAAGTGCAAGAATAGAGACTCTTCTTACTGTCGGTGCTTTAAGAATTCCCTGTGAGACCAGTAATAGTTTCCGATACACCACTGCAAGTTCAATGTATTCCTTGGACCTTCACATTGACGTTGAAACACAGAAATCGCATCGGAATTAAATACAAAAGGCGCAATGCCGCCTTAAGTAAAAGAATAGAGACTCTTCTTACGGTCGGTGCTTTGAGCATTCCCTGTGAGACCAGTATTAGTTTCTGATACACCACTGCAGGTTCAATGTATTCCTTGGACCTTCACATTAAGGATGAAACACAGAAATCGCATCGGAATTAATTACAAAAGGCACAATGCCATCATAAGTACAAGAATAGAGACTCGTCTTACAGTCTGTGCTTTGAGCATTTCCTGTGAGACCAGTATTAGTTTCCGATACACCACTGCAGGTTCAATGTATTCCTTGGACCATCACATTGACGATGAAACACAGAAATCGCATCGGAATTAAGTACAAAAGGTGCAATGCCGCATTAAGTACAAGAATAGAGACTCTTCTTACAGTCGGTGCTTTGAGCATTCCCTGTGAGACCAGTATTAGTTTCCGATACAGCACTGCACGTTCAATGTATTCCTAGGACCTTCACATTGACGATGAAACACAGAAATCGCATCGGAATTAAATACAAAAGGCACAATGTCGCCATAAGTACAAGAATAGACACTCTTCTTACAGCCGGTGCTTTGAGCATTCCCTGTGAGACCAGTATTAGTTTCCGATACATCACTGCAGGTTCAATGTATTCCTTGGACCTTCACATTGACGATGAAACACAGAAATCGCATCGGAATTAAATACAAAAGGCGCAATGCCGCATTAAGTTCAAGAATAGAGACTCTTCTTACAGTCGGTGCTTTGATCATTTCCTGTGAGACCAGAATTAGTTTCCGATACACCACTGCAGGTTCAATGTAATCCTTGGACCTTCACATTGACGATGAAACACAGAAATCGCATCGGAATGAAAAACAAAAGGCAAACTGCCGCGTACGTGCAAGAATAGGGACTCTTCTTACAGTCGGTGCTTTCAGCATTCCCTGTGAGACCAGTATTAGTTTCCGATACACCTTAGCAGGTTCAATGTTTTCCTAGGACCTTCACATTGACGATGAAACACAGAAACCGCATCGGAATTAAATACAAAAGGCACAATGTCGCCTTAAGTACAAGAATAGAGACTCTTCTTACACTCGGTGATTTGAGCACTCCCCGTGAGACCAGTATTAGTTTCTGATACACCACTGCAGGTTCAATGTATTCCTTGGACCTTCACATTGACGATGAAACACAGATATCGCATCGGAATTAAATACAAAAGGCGCAATGCAGCCTTAAGTACAAGTATAGAGACTCTTCTTACAGTCGGTGATTTGAGCATTCCCTGTGAGACCAGTATTAGTTTCTGATACACCACTGCAAGTTCAATGTATTGCTTGGACCTTCACATTGACGATGAAACACAGAAATCGCATCGGAGTTAAATACAAAAGGCACAATGCCACCTTAAGTGCAAGAATAGAGACTCTTCTTACTGTCGGTGCTTTAAGAACTCCCTGTGAGACCAGTAATAGTTTCCGATACACCACTGCAGGTTCAATGTATTCCTTGGACCTTCACATTGACGTTGAAACACAGAAATCGCATCCTAATTAAATACAAAAGGCGCAATGCCGACTTAAGTAAAAGAATAGAGACTCTTCTTACGGTCGGTGCTTTGAGCATTCCCTGTGAGACCAGTATTAGTTTCTGATACACCACTGCAGGTTCAATGTATTCCTTGGACCTTCACATTGACGATTAAACACAGAAATCGCATCGGAATTAATTACAAAAGGCACAATGCCATCATAAGTACAAGAATAGAGACTCTTCTTACAGTCTGTGCTTTGAGCATTCCCTGTGAGACCAGTATTAGTTTCCGATACACCACTGCAGGTTCAATGTATTCCTTGGACCATCACATTGACGATGAAACACAGAAATCGCATCGGAATTAAGTACAAAAGGTGCAATGCCGCCTTAAGTACAAGAATACAGACTCTTCTTACAGTCGGTGCTTTGAGCATTCTCTGTGAGACCAGTATTAGTTTCCGATACACCACTGCAGGTTCAATGTATTCCTTGGACCTTCACATTGACGATGAAACACAGAAATCGCATCGGAATTAAATACAAAAGGCACAATGCCGCATTAAGTACAAGAATAGAGACTCTTCTTACAGTTGGTGCTTTGATCATTTCCTGTGAGACCAGAATTAGTTTCCGATACACCACTGCAGGTTCAATGTATTCCTTGAACCTTCACATTGACGATGAAAGACAGAAATCGCATCGGAATGAAATACAAAAGGCAGACTGCCGCGTACGTACAAGAATAGAGACTCTTCTTACAGTCGCTGCTTTCAGCATTCACTGTGAGACCAGTATTAGTTTCCGATACACCTCAGCAGGTTCAATGTATTCCTAGGACCTGCACATTGACGATGAAACACAGAAATCGCATCGGAATTAAATACAAAAGGCACAATGTCGCCTTAAGTACAAGAATAGACACTCTTGTTACAGTCGGTGCTTTGAGCATTCCCTGTGAGACCAGTATTAGTTTCTGATACACCACTGAATGTTCAATGTATTCCTTGGACCTTGACATTGACGATGAAACACAGAAATCGCATCGGAATTAAATACAAAAGGCACAATGTGGCCTTAAGTACAAGAATAGACACTCTTCTTACAGTCGGTGCTTTGAGCATTCCCTGTGAGACCAGTATTAGTTTCCGATACAACACTGCAGGTTCAATATATTCCTTGGACCTCCACATTGACGATGAAACACATAAATCGCATCGGAATTAAATACAAAAGGCACAATGCCGCATTAAGTACAAGAATAGAGACTCTTATTACTGTCGGTGCTTTGAGAATTCCCTGTGAGACCAGTATTAGTTTCCGATACACCACTGCAGGTTCAATGTATTCCGTGGACCTTCACATTGACGATGAAACACAGAAATCGCATTGGAATTAAATACAAAAGGCGCAATGCCGCCTTAAGTACAAGAATAGAGACTCTTCTTATAGTCGGTGCTTTGAGCATTCCCTGTGAGACCAGTATTAGTTTCTGATACACCACTGAATGTTCAATGTATTCCTTGGACCTTGACATTGACGATGAAACACAGAAATCGCATCGGAATTAAATACAAAAGGCACAATGTGGCCTTAAGTACAAGAATAGACACTCTTCTTACAGTCGGTGCTTTGAGCATTCCCTGTGAGACCAGTATTAGTTTCCGATACAACACTGCAGGTTCAATATATTCCTTGGACCTCCACATTGACGATGAAACACATAAATCGCATCGGAATTAAATACAAAAGGCACAATGCCGCATTAAGTACAAGAATAGAGACTCTTATTACTGTCGGTGCTTTGAGAATTCCCTGTGAGACCAGTATTAGTTTCCGATACACCACTGCAGGTTCAATGTATTCCGTGGACCTTCATATTGACGATGAAACACAGAAATCGCATTGGAATTAAATACAAAAGGCGCAATGCCGCCTTAAGTACAAGAATAGAGACTCTTCTTATAGTCGGTGCTTTGAGCATTCCCTGTGAGACCAGTATTATATTCCGATACACCTCAGCAGGTTCAATGTATTCCTAGGACCTTCACATTGACGATGAAACGCAGAAATCACATCGGAATTAAATACAAAAGGCACAATGTCGCCTTAAGTACAAGAATAGACACTCTTCTTACAGCCGGTGCTTTGAGCATTCCCTGTGAGACCAGTATTAGTTTCCGATTCACCACTGCAGGTTCAATGTATTCCTTGGACCTTCACATTGACGATGAAACACAGAAATCGCATCGGAATTAAATACAAAAGGCACAATGCCGCATTAAGTACAAGAATAGAGACTCTTCTTACAGTCTGTGCTTTGATCATTTCCTGTGAGACCAGAATTAGTTTCCGATACACCACTGCAGGTTCAATGTATTCCTTGGACCTTCACATTGACGATGAAACACAGAAATCGCATCGGAATGAAATACAAAAGGCAAACTGCCGCGTACGTACAAGAATAGAGACTCTTCTTACAGTCGGTGCTTTCAGCATTTCCTTTGAGTCCAGTATTAGTTTCCGATACACCTCAGCAGGTTCAATGTATTCCTAGGACCTTCACATTGACGATGAAACACAGAAATCGCATCGGAATTAAATACAAAAGGCACAATGTCGCCTTAAGTACAAGAATAGAGACTCTTCTTACACTCGGTGCTTTGAGCATTCCCTGTGAGACCAGTATTAGTTTCTGATACACCACTGCAGGTTCAATGTATTCCTTGGACCTTCACATTGACGATGAAACACAGATATCGCATCGGAATTAAATACAAAAGGCGCAATGCCGCCTTAAGTACAAGTATAGAGACTCTTCTTACAGTCGGTGATTTGAGCATTCCCTGTGAGACCAGTATTAGTTTCTGATACACCACTGCAGGTTCAATGTATTGCTTGGACCTTCACATTGACGATGAAACACAGAAATCGCATCCGAGTTAAATACAAAAGGCACAATGCCACCTTAAGTGCAAGAATAGAGACTCTTCTTACTGTCGGTGCTTTAAGAATTCCCTGTGAGACCAGTAATAGTTTCCGATACACCACTGCAAGTTCAATGTATTCCTTGGAGCTTCACATTGACGTTGAAACACAGAAATCGCATCGGAATTAAATACAAAAGGCGCAATGCCGCCTTAAGTAAAAGAATAGAGACTCTTCTTACGGTCGGTGCTTTGAGCATTCCCTGTGAGACCAGTATTAGTTTCTGATACACCACTGCAGGTTCAATGTATTCCTTGGACCTTCACATTGACGATGAAACACAGAAATCGCATCGGAATTGATTACAAAAGGCACAATGCCATCATAAGTACAAGAATAGAGACTCTTCTTACAGTCTGTGCTTTGAGCATTTCCTGTGAGACCAGTATTAGTTTCCGATACACCACTGCAGGTTCAATGTATTCCTTGGACCATCACATTGACGATGAAACACAGAAATCGCATCGGAATTAAGTACAAAAGGTGCAATGCCGCCTTAAGTACAAGAATAGAGACTCTTCTTACAGTCGGTGCTTTGAGCATTCCCTGTGAGACCAGTAATAGTTTCCGATACACCACTGCAAGTTCAATGTATTCCTAGGACCTTCACATTGACGATGAAACACAGAAATCGCATCGGAATTAAATACAAAAGGCACAATGTCGCCTTAAGTACAAGAATAGACACTCTTCTTACAGCCGGTGCCTTGAGCATTCCCTGTGAGACCAGTATTACTTTCCGATACACCACTGCAGGTTCAATGTTTCCTTGGACCTTCACATTGTCGATGAAACACAGAACTCGCATCGGAATTAAGTACAAAAGGTGCAATGCCGCCTTAAGTACAAGAATAGAGACTCTTCTTACAGTCGGTGCTTTGAGCATTCCCTGTGACACCAGTAATAGTTTCCGATACACCACTGCAGGTTCAATGTATTCCTTGGTCCTTCACATTGACGATGAAACACAGAAATCGCATCGGAATGAAATACAAAAGGCAAACTGCCGCTTACGTACAAGAATAGAGACTCTTCTTACAGTCGGTACTTTCAGCGTTTCCTTTGAGTCCAGTATTAGTTTCCCATACACCTCAGCAGGTTCAATGTTTTCCTAGGACCTTCACATTGACGATGAAACACAGAAACCGCATCGGAATTAAATACAAAAGGCACAATGTCGCCTTAAGTACAAGAATAGAGACTCTTCTTGCACTCGGTGCTATGAGCACTCCCTGTGAGACCAGTATTAGTTTCTGATACACCACTGCAGGTTCAATGTATTCCTTGGACCTTCACATTGACGATGAAACACAGATATCGCATCGGAATTAAATACAAAATTCGCAATGACGCCTTAAGTACAAGTATAGAGACTCTTCTTACAGTCGGTGATTTGAGCATTCCCTGTGAGACCAGTATTAGTTTCTGATACACCACTGCAGGTTCAATGTATTGCTTGGACCTTCACATTGACGATGAAACACAGAAATCGCATCGGAGTTAAATACAAAAGGCACAGGGACTCCTTAAGTGCAAGAATAGAGACTCTTCTTACTGTCGGTGCTTTAAGAATTCCCTGTGAGACCAGTAATAGTTTCCGATACACCACTGCAGGTTCAATGTATTCCTTGGACCTTCGCATTGACGTTGAAACACAGAAATCGCATCGCAATTAAATACAAAAGGCGCAATGCCGACTTAAGTAAAAGAATAGAGACTCTTCTTACGGTCGGTGCTTTGAGCATTCCCTGTGAGACCAGTATTAGTTTCTGATACACCACTGCAGGTTCAATGTATTCCTTGGACCTTCACATTGACGATTAAACACAGAAATCGCATCGGAATTAATTACAAAATGCACAATGCCATCATAAGTACAAGAATAGAGACTCTTCTTACAGTCTGTGCTTTGAGCATTCCCTGTGAGACCAGTATTAGTTTCCGATACCCCACTGCAGGTTCAATGCATTCCTTGGACCATCACATTGACGATGAAACACAGAAATCGCATCGGAATTAAGTACAAAAGGTGCAATGCCGCCTTAAGTACAAGAATAGAGACTCTTCTTACAGTCGGTGCTTTGAGCATTCCCTGTGAGACCAGTATTAGTTTCCGATACACCACTGCAGGTTCAATGTATTCCTTGGACCTTCACATTGACGATGAAACACAGAAATCGCGTCGGAATTAAATACAAAAGGCACAATGCCGCATTAAGTACAAGAATAGAGACTCTTCTTACAGTCGGTGCTTTGATCATTTCCTGTGAGACCAGAATTAGTTTCCGATACACCACTGCAGGTTCAATGTATTCCTTGGACCTTCACATTGACGATGAAACACAGAAATCGCATCGGAATGAAATCCAAAAGGCAAACTGCCGCGTACGTACAAGAATAGAGACTCTTCTTACAGTCGGTGCTTTCAGCATTCCCTGTGAGACCAGTATTAGTTTCCGATACACCTCAGCAGGTTCAATGTATTCCTAGGACCTTCACATTCACGATGAAACACAGAAATCGCATCGGAATTAAATACAAAAGGCACAATGTCGCCTTAAGTACAAGAATAGAGACTCTTCTTACACTCGGTGCTTTGAGCACTCCCTGTGAGACCAGTAATAGTTTCCGATACACCACTGCAGGTTCAATGTATTCCTTGGACCTTCACATTGACGTTGAAACACAGAAATCGCATCGGAATTAAATACAAAAGGCGCAATGCCGCCTTAAGTAAAAGAATAGAGACTCTTCTTACGGTCGGTGCTTTGAGCATTCCCTGTGAGACCAGTATTAGTTTCTGATACACCACTGCAGGTTCAATGTATTCCTTGGACCTTCACATTGACGATGAAACACAGAAATTGCATCGGAATTAATTACAAAAGGCACAATGACATCATAAGTTCAAGAATAGAGACTCTTCTTACTGTCTGTGCTTTGAGCATTCCCTGTGAGACCAGTATTAGTTTCCGATACACCACTGCAGGTTCAATGTATGCCTTGGACCATCACATTGACGATGAAACACAGAAATCGCATCGGAATTAAGTACAAAAGGTGCAATGCCGCCTTAAGTACAAGAATAGAGACTCTTCTTACAGTCGGTGCTTTGAGCATTCCCTGTGAGACCAGTATTAGTTTCCGATACACCACTCCAGGTTCAATGTATTCCTAGGACCTTCACATTGACGATGAAACACAGAAATCACATCGGAATTAAATACAAAAGGCACAATGTCGCCTTAAGTACAAGAATAGACACTCTTCTTACAGCCGGTGCTTTGAGCATTCCCTGTGAGACCAGTATTAGTTTCCGATACACCACTGCAGGTTCAATGTATTCCTTGGACCTTCACATTGACGATGAAACACAGAAATCGCATCGGAATTAAATACAAAAGGCACAATGCCGCATTAAGTACAAGAATAGAGACTCTTCTTACAGTCGGTGCTTTGAACATTTCCTGTGAGACCAGAATTAGTTTCCGATACACCACTGCAGGTTCAATGTATTCCTTGGACCTTCACATTGACGATGAAACACAGAAATCGCATCGGAATTAAATACAAAAGGTGCAATGCCGCCTTAAGTACAGGAATAGAGACTCTTCTTACAGTCGGTGCTTTGAGCATTCCCTGTGAGACCAGTATTAGTTTCCGATACACCACTCCAGGTTCAATGTATTCCTAGGACCTTCACATTGACGATGAAACACAGAAATCACATCGGAATTAAATACAAAAGGCACAATGTCGCCTTAAGTACTAGAATAGACACTCTTCTTACAGCCGGTGCTTTGAGCATTCCCTGTGAGACCAGTATTAGTTTCCGATACACCACTGCAGATCCAATGTATTCCTTGGACCTTCACATTGACGATGAAACACAGAAATCGCAACGGAATTAAATACAAAAGGCACAATGCCGCATTAAGTACAAGAATAGAGGCCCTTCTTACAGTCGGTGCTTTTGAGCATTCCCTGTGAGACCAGTATTAGTTTAAGATACACCACTGCAGGTTCAATGTATTCCTTGGACCTTCACATTGACGATGAAACACAGAAATCGCATCGGCATGAAATACAAAAGGCAAACTGCCGCGTACGTACAAGAATTGGGACTCTTCTTACAGTCGGTGCTTTCAGCATTCCCTGTGAGACCAGTTTTAGTTTCCGATACACCTCAGCAGGTTCAATGTAATCCTAGGACCTTCACATTGACGATGAAACACAGAAATCGCCTCGGAATTAAATACAAAAGGCACAATGTCGCCTTAAGTGCAAGAATAGAGACTCTTCTCACACTCGGTACTTTGAGCACTCCCTGTGAGACCAGTATTAGTTTCTGATACACCACTGCAGGTTCAATGTATTCCTTGGACCTTCACATTGACGATGAAACACAGATATCGCATCGGAATTAAATACAAAAGGCGCAATGCCGCCTTAAGTACAAGTATAGAGACTCTTCTTACAGTCGGTGATTTGAGGATTCCCTGTGAGACCAGTATTAGTTTCTGATACACCACTGCAGGTTCAATGTATTGCTTGGACCTTCACATTGACGATGAAACACAGAAATGGCATCGGAATTAAATTCAAAAGGCACTATGCCATCTTAAGTACAAGAATAGAAACTCTTCTTACAGTCGGTGCTTTGAGCATTCCCTGTGAGACCAGTAATAGTTTCTGATACACCACTGCAGGTTCATTGTATTCCTTGCACCTTTAGATTGACGATGAAACACAGAAATCGCATCGGAGTTAAATACAGAAGGCACAATGCCGCCATAAGTACAAGAACAGAGACTCTTCTTACAGTCGGTGCCTTGAGCATTCCCTATGAGACCAGTATTAGTTTCCGATACACCACTGCCGGTTCAATGTGTTCCTTGGACCTTCACATTGACGATGAAACACAGAAATCGCATTGGAATTAAATACAAAAGGCGCAATGCCGCCTTAACTACAAGAATAGAGACTCTTCTTACAGTCGGTGCTTTGAGCATTCCCTGTGAGAAAAGTATTAATTTCCGATACACCACTGCAGGTTCAATGTATTCCTTGGACCTTCATATTGACAATGAAACACAGAAATCGCATCGGAATTAAATTGAAAAGGCGCAATGCCGCCTTAAGAACAAGAATAGAGACTCTTCTTACAGTCGGTGCTTTGCGCACTCCCTGTGAGACCAGTATTACTTTCTGATACACAACTGCAGGTTCAATGTGATCTTTGGACCTTCACATTGACGATGAAACACAGAAATCGCATCGGAATTAAGTACAAAAGGCACAATGCCGTCATCAGTACAAGAATAGAGACTCTTCTTACAGTCGGTGCTTTGAGCATTCCCTGTGAGACCAGAATTAGTTTCCGATACACCACTGCAGGTTCTATGTATTCCTTGGATATTCACATTGACGATGAAACCCAGAAATCGCATCGGAATTAAATACAAAAGGCGCAATGCCACCTTAAGTACAAGCATAGAGACTCTTCTTACAGTCGATGCTTTGAGCATTCCCTGTGAGACCAGTATTAGTTTCCGATACACCACTGCAGGTTCAATGTATTCCTTGGACCTTCACATTGACGATGAAACACAGAAATCGCATCCGAATTAAATACAATTGGCACAATGCCGTCTTAAGTAGAAGAATAGAGACTCTTCTTACAGTCGGTGCTATAAGCATTCCCTGTGAGACCTGTATTAGTTTCCGATACACCACTGCAGGTTCAATGTATTCCTTGCACCTTCACATTGACGATGAAACACAGAAATCGCATCGGAATTAAATAAAAATCGCACAATGCCGCCTTAAGTACAAGAATTGTGACTCTTCTTACAGTCGGTGCTTTGAGCATTCCCTGTGAGACCAGTATTAGTTTCCGATACACAACTGCAGGTTAAATGTATTCCTTGGACCTTCACATTGACGATGAAACACAGAAATCGCATCGGAATTAAATTCAAAAGGCACTATGCCATCTTAAGTACAAGAACAGAGACTCATCTTACAGTCGGTGCTTTGAACATTCCCTGTGAGACCAGTATTAGTTTCCGATACACCACTGAAGGTTCAATGTATTCCTTGGACTTGACATTGACGATGAAACACAGAAATCGCATCGGAATTAAATACAAAAGGCACAATGCCGCCTTAAGTACAGTAATAGAGACTCTTCTTACAGTCGGTCCTTTGAGCACTCCCTGTGAGACCAGTATTACTTTCTGATACACAACTGCAGGTTCAATGTGATCCTTGGACCTTCACATTGACGATGAAACAAAGAAATCGCATCGGAATTAAGTACAAAAGGCACAATGCCGTCATCAGTACAAGAATAGAGACTCTTCTTACAGTCGGTGCTTGAGCATTCCCTGTGAGACCAGAATTAGTTTCCGATACACCACTGCAGGTTCTATGTATTCCTTGGACATTCACATTGACGATGAAACCCAGAAATCGCATCGGAATTAAATACAAAAGGCGCAATGCCACCTTAAGTACAAGCATAGAGACTCTTCTCACAGTCGATGCTTTGAGCATTCCGTGTGAGACCAGTATTAGTTTCCGATACACCACTGCAGGTTCAATGTATTCCTAGGACCTTCACATTGACGATGAAACACAGAAATCGCATCCGAATTAAATACAATTGGCACAATGCCGTCTTAAGTACAAGAATAGAGACTCTTCTTACAGTCGGTGCTATGAGCTTTCCCTGTGAGACCTGTATTAGTTTCCGATACACCTCTGCAGGTTCAATGTATTCCTTGGACCTTCACATTGACGATGAAACACAGAAATCGCATCGTAATTAAATACATATCGCACAATGCCGCCTTAAGTACAAGAATTGTGACTCTTCTTACAGTCGGTGCTTTGAGCATTCCCTGTGAGACCAGTATTAGTTTCCGATACACCACTGCAGGTTCAATGTATTCCTTCGACCTTCACATTGACGATGAAACACAGAAAACGCATCTGCATTAAATACAAAAGGCACAATACCGCCTTAAGTATAAGAATAGAAACTCTTCTTAAAGTCGGTGCTTTGAGCATTCCCTGTGAGACCAGTATTAGTTACCGATACACCACTGCAGGTTCAATGTATTCCTAGGACCTTCACATTGACGAAGAAACACAGAAATCACATCGGAGTTAAATACAAAAGGCACAATGCCGTCTTAAGTACAAGAATAGAGGCTCTTCTTACAGTCGGTGCAATGAGCATTCCCTGTGAGACCAGTATTAGTTTCCGATACACCACTGCAGGTTCAATGTATACCTTGGACCTTCACATTGACGATGAAACACAGAAAACGCATCGGAGTTAAATACAAAAGGCCCAATGCCGCCTTAAGTACAAGAATAGAGACTCTTCTTACAGTCGGTGTTTTGAGGATTCCCTGTGAGACCAGTGTTAGTTTCCGATACACCACTGCAGGTTCAATGTATTCCTTTGACCTTCACATTGACGATGAAACACAGAATTCGCATCGGAATTAAATTCAAAAGGTACTATGCCTTCTTAAGTACTAGAATAGAGTCTCTTCTTACAGTCGGTGCTTTGAGCACTCCCTGTGAGACCAGTATTAGTTTCGGATACACCTTTGAAGGTTCAATGTATTCCTTGGACTTGACATTGACGATGAAACACAGAAATCGCATCCGAGTTAAATAGAAAAGGCACAATGGCACCTTAAGTGCAAGAATAGAGACTCTTCTTACTGTCGGTGCTTTAAGAATTCCCTGTGAGACCAGTAATAGTTTCCGATACACCACTGCAAGTTCAATGTATTCCTTGGACCTTCACATTGACGTTGAAACACAGAAATCGCATCGGAATTAAATACAAAAGGCGCAATGCCGCCTTAAGTAAAGGAATAGAGACTCTTCTTACGGTCGGTGCTTTGAGCATTCCCTGTGAGACCAGTATTAGTTTCTGATACACCACTGCAGGTTCAATGTATTCCTTGGACCTTCACATTGACGATGAAACACAGAAATCGCATCGGAATTAATTACAAAAGGCACAATGTCATCATAAGTACAAGAATAGAGACTCTTCTTACAGTCTGTGCTTTGAGCATTGCCTGTGAGACCAGTATTAGTTTCCGATACACCACTGCAGGTTCAATGTATTCCTTGGACCATCACATTGACGATGAAACATAGAATTCGCATCGGAATTAAGTACAAAAGGTGCAATGCCGCCTTAAGTACAAGAATAGAGACTCTTCTTACAGTCGGTGCTTTGAGCATTCCCTGTGAGACCAGTATTAGTTTCCGATACAGCACTGCACGTTCAATGTATTTCTAGGACCTTCACAGTGACGATAAAACCCAGAAATCGCATCGGAATTAAATACAAAAGGCACAATGCCGCATTAAGTACAAGAATAGAGACTCTCCTTACAGTCGGTGCTTTGATCATTTCCTGTAAGACCAGAATTAGTTTCCGATACACCACTGCAGGTTCAATGTAATCCTTGGACCTTCACATTGACGATGAAACACAGAAATCGTATCGGAATGAAATTCAAAAGGCAAACTGCCGCGTACGTGCAAGAATAGGGACTCTTCTTACAGTCGGTGCTTTCAGCATTCCCTGTGAGACCAGTATTAGTTTCCGATACACCTCAGCAGGTTCAATGTTTTCCTAGGACCTTCACATTGACGATGAAACACAGAAACCGCATCGGAATTAAATACAAAAGGCACAATGTCGCCTTACGTACAAGAATAGAGACTCTTCTTACACTCGGTGCTTTGAGCACTCCCTGTGAGACCGGTATTTGTTTCTGATACACCACTGCAGGTTCAATGTATTCCTTGGACCTTCACATTGACGATGAAACACAGATATCGCATCGGAATTAAATACAAAAGGCGCAATGCCGCCTTAAGTACAAGTATAGAGACTCTTCTTACAGTCGGTGATTTGAGCATTCCCTGTGAGACCAGTATTACTTTCTGATACACCACTGCAGGTTCAATGTATTGCTTGGACCTTCACATTGACGATGAAACACAGAAATCGCATCGGAGTTAAATACAAAAGGCACAATGCCACCTTAAGTGCAAGAAGAGAGACTCTTCTTACTGTCGGTGCTTTAAGAATTCCCTGTGAGACCAGTAATAGTTTCCGATACACCACTGCAGGTTCAATGTATTCCTTGGACCTTCACATTGACGTTGAAACACAGAAATCGCATCGGAATTAAATACAAAAGGCGCAATGCCGACTTAAGTAAAAGAATAGAGACTCTTCTTACGGTCGGTGCTTTGAGCATTCCCTGTGAGACCAGTATTAGTTTCTGATACACCACTGCAGGTTCAATGTATTCCTTGGACCTTCACATTGACGATTAAACACAGAAATCGCATCGGAATTAATTACAAAAGGCACAATGCCATCATAAGTACAAGAATAGGGACTCTTCTTACAGTCTGTGCTTTGAGCATTCCCTGTGAGACCAGTATTAGTTTCCGATACACCATTGCAGGTTCAATGTATTCCTTGGACCATCACATTGACGATGAAACACAGAAATCGCATCGGAATTAAGTACAAAAGGTGCAATGCCGCCTTAAGTACAAGAATAGAGACTCTTCTTACAGTCGGTGCTTTAAGCATTCCCTGTGAGACCAGTATTAGTTTCCGATACACCACTGCAGGTTCAATGTATTCCTTGGACCTTCACATTGACGATGAAACACAGAAATGGCATCGGAATTAAATACAAAAGGCACAATGCCGCATTAAGTACAAGAATAGAGACTCTTCTTACAGTCGGTGCTTTGATCATTTCCTGTGAGACCAGAATTAGTTTCCGATACACCACTGCAGGTTCAATGTATTCCTTGGACCTTCACATTGACGATGAAACACAGAAATCGCATCGGAATGAAATACCAAAGGCAAACTGCCGCGTACGTACAAGAATAGAGACTCTTCTTACAGTCGGTGCTTTCAGCATTCCCTTTGAGACCAGTATTAGTTTCCGATACACCTCAGCAGGTTCAATGTATTCCTAGGACCTTCACATTCACGATGAAACACAGATATCGCATCGGAATTAAATACAAAAGGCACAATGTCGCCTTAAGTACAAGAATAGAGACTCTTCTTACACTCGGTGCTTTGAGCATTCCCTGTGAGACCAGTATTAGTTTCTGATACACCACTGCAGGTTCAATGTATTCCTTGGACCTACACATTGACGATGATACACAGAAATCGCATCGGAGTTAAATACAAAAGGCACAATGCCACCTTAAGTGCAAGAATAGAGACTCCTCTTACTGTCGGTGCTTTAAGAATTCCCTGTGAGACCAGTAATAGTTTCCGATACACCACTGCAGGTTCAATGTATTCCTTGGACCTTCACATTGACGTTTAAACACAGAAATCGCATCGGAATTAAATACAAAAGGCGCAATGCCGCCTTAAGCAAAAGAATAGAGACTCTTCTTACGGTCGGTGCTTTGAGCATTCCCTGTGAGACCAGTATTAGTTTCTGATACACCACTGCAGGTTCAATGTATTCCTTGGACCTTCACATTGACGATGCAACACAGAAATTGCATCGGAATTAATTACAAAAGGCACAATGACATCATAAGTACAAGAATAGAGACTCTTCTTACAGTCTGTGCTTTGAGCATTCCCTGTGAGACCAGTATTAGTTTCCGATACACCACTGCAGGTTCAATGTATTCCTTGGACCATCACACTGACGATGAAACACAGAAATCGCATCGGAATTAAGTACAAAAGGTGCAATGCCGCCTTAAGTACAAGAATAGAGACTCTTCTTACAGTCGGTGCTTTGAGCATTCCCTGTGAGACCAGTATTAGTTTCCGATACACCACTGCAGGTTCAATGTATTCCTAGGACCTTCACATTGACGATGAAACACAGAAATCACATCGGAATTAAATACAAAAGGCACAATGTCGCCTTAAGTACAAGAATAGACACTCTTCTTACAGCCGGTGCTTTGAGCATTAACTGTGAGACCAGTATAAGTTTCCGATACACCTTTGCAGGTTCAATGTATTCCTTGGACCTTCACATTGACGATGAAACACAGAAATCGCATCGGCATGAAATACAAAAGACAAACTGCCGCGTACGTACAAGAATTGGGTCTCTTCTTACAGTCGGTGCTTTCAGCATTCCCTGTGAAACCAGTATTAGTTTCCGATACACCTCAGCAGGTTCAATGTATTCCTAGGACCTTCACATTGACGATGAAACACAGAAATCGCCTCGGAATTAAATACAAAAGGCACAATGTCGCCTTAAGTACAACAATAGAGACTCTTCTTACACTCGGTGCTTTGAGCACTTCCTGTGAGACCAGTACTAGTTTCTGATACACCACTGCAGGTTCAATGTATTCCTTGGACCTTCACATTGACGATGAAACACAGATATCGCATCGGAATTAAATACAAAAAGCGCAATGCCGCCTTAAGTACAAGTATAGAGACTCTTCTTACAGTCGGTGATTTGAGCATTCCCTGTGAGACCAGTATTAGTTTCTGAAACACCACTGCAGGTTCAATGTATTGCTTGGACCTTCACATTGACGATGAAACACAGAAATCGCATCGGAGTTAAATACAAAAGGCACAATGCCACCTTAAGTGCAAGAATAGAGACTCTTCTTACTGTCTGTGCTTTAAGAATTCCCTGTGAGACCAGTAATAGTTTCCGATACACCACTGCAGGTTCAATGTATTCCTTGGACCATCACATTGACGTTGAAACACAGAAATCGCATCGGAATTAAATACAAAAGGCGCAATGCCGCCTTAAGTAAAAAAATAGAGACTCTTCTTACGGTCGGTGCTTTGAGCATTCCCTGTGAGACCAGTATTAGTTTCTGATACACCACTGCATTTTCAATGTATTCCTTGGACCTTCACATTGACGATGAAACACAGAAATCGCATCGGAATTAATTACAAAAGGCACAATGCCATCATAAGTACAAGAATAGAGACTCTTCTTACAGTCTGTGCTTTGAGCATTCCCTGTGCGACCAGTATTAGTTTCCAATACTCCACTGCAGGTTCAATGTATTCCTTGGACCTTCACATTGACGATGAAACACAGAAATCGCATCGGAATGAAATACAAAAGGCAAACTGCCGCTTACGTACAAGAATAGAGACTCTTCTTACAGTCGGTACTTTCAGCATTTCCTTTGAGTCCAGTATTAGTTTCCCATACACCTCAGCAGGTTCAATGTTTTCCTAGGACCTTCACATTGACGATGAAACACAGAAACCGCATCGGAATTAAATACAAAAGGCACAATGTCGCCTTAAGTACAAGAATAGAGACTCTTCTTACACTCGGTGCTTTGAGCACTCCCTGTGAGACCAGTATTAGTTACTGATACACCACTGCAGGTTCAATGTATTCCTTGGACCTTCACATTGACGATGAAACACAGATATCGCATCGGAATTAAATACAAAAGGCGCAATGCCGCCATAAGTACAAGTATAGAGACTCTTCTTACAGTCGGTGATTTGAGCATTCCCTGTGAGACCAGTATTAGTTTCCGATACACCACTGCAGGTTCAATGTATTCCTTGGACCTTCACATTGACGTTTAAACACAGAAATCGCATCGGAATTAAATACAAAATTCGCAATGCCGCCTTAAGCAAAAGAATAGAGACTCTTCTTACGGTCGGTGCTTTGAGCATTCCCTGTGAGACCAGTATTAGTTTCTGATACACCACTGCAGGTTCAATGTATTCCTTGGACCTTCACATTGACGATGAAACACAGAAATTGCATCGGAATTAATTACAAAACGCACAATGACATCATAAGTACAAGAATAGAGACTCTTCTTACAGTCTGTGCTTTGAGCATTCCCTGTGAGACCAGTATTAGTTTCCGATACACCACTGCAGGTTCAATGTATTCCTTGGACCATCACACTGACGATGAAACACAGAAATCGCATCGGAATTAAGTACAAAAGGTGCAATGCCGCCTTAAGTACAAGAATAGAGACTCTTCTTACAGTCGGTGCTTTGAGCATTCCCTGTGAGACCAGTATTAGTTTCCGATACACCACTGCAGGTTCAATGTATTCCTAGGACCTTCACATTGACGATGAAACACAGAAATCACATCGGAATTAAATACAAAAGGCACAATGTCGCCTTAAGTACAAGAATAGACACTCTTCTTACAGCCGGTGCTTTGAGCATTCCCTGTGAGACCAGTATAAGTTTCCGATACACCTTTGCAGGTTCAATGTATTCCTTGGACCTTCACATTGACGATGAAACACAGAAATCGCATCGGCATGAAATACAAAAGGCAAACTGCCGCGTACGTACAAGAATTGGGACTCTTCTTACAGTCGGTGTTTTCAGCATTCCCTGTGAGACCAGTATTAGTTTCCGATACACCTCAGCAGGTTCAATGTATTCCTAGGACCTCCACATTGACGATGAAACACAGAAATCGCCTCGGAATTAAATACAAAAGGCACAATGTCGCCTTAAGTACAACAATAGAGACTCTTCTTACACTCGGTGCTTTGAGCACTTCCTGTGAGACCAGTACTAGTTTCTGATACACCACTGCAGGTTCAATGTATTCCTTGGACCTTCACATTGACGATGAAACACAGATATCGCATCGGAATTAAATACAAAAGGCGCAATGCCGCCTTAAGTACAAGTATAGAGACTCTTCTTACAGTCGGTGATTTGAGCATTCCCTGTGAGACCAGTATTAGTTTCTGATACACCACTGCAGGTTCAATGTATTGCTTGGACCTTCACATTGACGATGAAACACAGAAATCGCATCGGAGTTAAATACAAAAGGCACAATGCCACCTTAAGTGCAAGAATAGAGACTCTTCTTACTGTCGGTGCTTTAAGAATTCCCTGTGAGACCAGTAATAGTTTCCGATACACCACTGCAGGTTCAATGTATTCCTTGGACCATCACATTGACGTTGAAACACAGAAATCGCATCGGAATTAAATACAAAAGGCGCAATGCCGCCTTAAGTAAAAAAATAGATACTCTTCTTACGGTCGGTGCTTTGAGCATTCCCTGTGAGACCAGTATTAGTTTCTGATACACCACTGCAGGTTCAATGTATTCCTTGGACCTTCACATTGACGATGAAACACAGAAATCGCATCGGAATTAATTACAAAAGGCACAATGCCATCATAAGTACAAGAATAGAGACTCTTCTTACAGTCTGTGCTTTGAGCATTCCCTGTGCGACCAGTATTAGTTTCCAATACACCACTGCAAGTTCAATGTATTCCTTGGACCTTCACATTGACGATGAAACACAGAAATCGCATCGGAATGAAGTACAAAAGGTGCAATGCCGCCTTAAGTACAAGAATAGAGACTCTTCTTACAGTCGGTGCTTTGAGCATTCCCTGTGAGACCAGTATTAGTTTCCGATACACCACTGCAGGTTCAATGTATTCCTTGGACCTTCACATTGACGATGAAACACAGAAATCGCATCGGAATTAAATACAAAAGGCACAATGCCGCATTAAGTACAATAACAGAGACTCTTCTTACAGTCGGTGCTTTCAGCATTCCCTTTGAGACCAGTATTAGTTTCTGATACACCACTGCAGGTTCAATGTATTCCTTGGAACTTCACATTGACGATGAAATACAGAAATCGCATCGGAATTAAATACAAAAGGCACAATGCCGTCTTAAGTACAAGAATGGAGACACTTCTTACAGTCGGTGCTATGAGCATTCCCTGTGAGACCAGTATTAGTTTCCGATACACCACTGCAGGTACAATGTGTTCCTTGGACCTTCACATTGACGATGAAACACAGAAATGGCATCGGAATTAAATTCAAAAGGCACTATGCCATCTTAACTACAAGAATAGAAACTCTTCTTACAGTCGGTGCTTTGAGCATTCCCTGTGAGACCAGTATTAGTTTCCGATACACCACTGAAGGTTCAATGTATTCCTTGGACCTTGACATTGAGGATGAAACACAGAAATCGCATCGGAATTAAATACAAAAGGCACAATGCCGCCTTAAGTACAAGAATGGAGACTCTTCTTACGGTCGGTGCTTTGAGCATTCCCTGTGAGACCAGTATCAGTTTCCGATACACCACTGCAGGTTCAATGTATTCCTTGGACCTTCACATTGACGATGAAACGCAGAAATCGCATTGGAATTAATTACAAAAGGCGCAATGCCGCCTTAAGTACAAGAATAGAGACTCTTCTTACAGTCGGTGCTTTGAACATTCCCTGTGAGACCAGTAATAGTTTCTGATACACCATTGCAGGTTCAATGTATTCCTTGCACCTTTAGATTGACGATGAAACACAGAAATCGCATCGGAGTCAAATACAGAAGGCACAATGCCGCCTTAAGTACAATAACAGAGACTCTTCTTACAGTCGGTGCCTTGAGCATTCCCTATGAGACCAGTATTAGGTTCTGATACACCACTGCCGGTTCAATGTGTTCCTTGGACCTTCACATTGACGATGAAACACAGAAATCGCATTGGAATTAAATACAAAAGGCGCAATGCCGCCTTAACTACGAGAATAGAGACCCTTCTTACAGTCGGTGTTTTGAGCATTCCCTGTGAGAAAAGAATTACTTTCCGATACACCACTGCAGATTCAATGTAATCCTTGGACCTTCATATTGACAATGAAACACAGAAATCGCATCGGAATTAAATTGAAAAGGCGCAATGCCGCCTTAAGAACAAGAATAGAGACTCTTCTTACAGTCGGTGCTTTGCGCACTCCCTGTGAGACCAGTATTACTTTCTGATACACAACTGCAGGTTCAATGTGATCTTTGGAGCTTCACATTGACGATGAAACACAGAAATCGCATCGGAATTAAATACAAAAGGCGCAATGCCACCTTAAGTACAAGCATAGAGACTCTTCTTACAGTCGATGCTTTGAGCATTCCCTGTGAGACCAGTATTAGTTTCCGATACACCACTGCAGGTTCAATGTATTCCTTGGACCTTCACATTGACGATGAAACACAGAAATCGCAACCGAATTAAATACAATTGGCACAATGCCGTCTTAAGTACAAGAATAGAGACTCTTCTTACAGTCGGTGCTATGAGCATTCCCTGTGAGACCTGTATTAGTTTCCGATACAGCACTGCAGGTTCAATGTATTCCTTGCACCTTCACATTGACGATGAAACACAGAAATCGCATCGGAATTAAATAAAAATCGCACAATGCCGCCTTAAGTACAAGAATTGTGACTCTTCTTACAGTCGGTGCTTTGAGCATTCCCTGTGAGACCAGTATTAGTTTCCGATACACCACTGCAGGTTCAATGTATTCCTTCGACCTTCACATTGACGATGAAACACAGAAAACGCATCTGAATTAAATACAAAAGGCACAATACCGCCTTAAGTACAAGAATAGAAACTCTTCTTACAGTCGGTGCTTTGAGCATTCACTGTGAGACCAGTATTAGTTTCCGATACACCACTGAAGTTTCAATGTATTCCTTGGACTTGACATTGACGATGAAATACAGAAATCGCATCGGAATTAAATACAAAAGGCACAATGCCGCCTTAAGTACAGGAATAGAGACTCTTCTTACAGTCGGTGCTTTGAGCATTCCCTGTGAGACCAGTTTTAGTTTCCGATACACCACTGCAGGTTCAATGTATTCCTTGGACCTTCACATTGACGACGAAACGCAGAAATCGCATTGGAATTAATTACAAAAGGCGCAATGCCGCCTTAAGTACAAGAATAGGGACTCTTCTTACAGTCGGTGCTATGAGCATTCCCTGTGAGACCTGTATTAGTTTCCGATACACCACTGCAGGTTCAATGTATTCCTTGCACCTTCACATTGACGATGAAACACAGAAATCGCATCGGAATTAAATAAAAATCGCACAATGCCGCCTTAAGTACAAGAATTGTGACTCTTCTTACAGTCGGTGCTTTGAGCATTCCCTGTGAGACCAGTATTAGTTTCCGATACACAACTGCAGGTTAAATGTATTCCTTGGACCTTCACATTGACGATGAAACACAGAAATCGCATCAGAATTAAATTCAAAAGGCACTATGCCATCTTAAGTACAAGAATAGAGACTCTTCTTACAGTCGGTGCTTGAGCATTCCCTGTGAGACGAGAATTAGTTTCCGATACACCACTGCAGGTTCTATGTATTCCTTGGACATTCATATTGACGATGAAACCCAGAAATCGCATCGGAATTAAATACAAAAGGCGCAATGCCACCTTAAGTACAAGCATAGAGACTCTTCTTACAGTCGATGCTTTGAGCATTCCGTGTGAGACCAGTATTAGTTTCCGATACACCACTGCAGGTTCAATGTATTCCTTGGACCTTCACATTGACGATGAAACACAGAAATCGCATCCGAATTAAATACAATTGGCACAATGCCGTCTTAAGTACAAGAAAAGAGACTCTTCTTACAGTCGGTGCTATGAGCTTTCCCTGTGAGACCTGTATTAGTTTCCGATACACCTCTGCAGGTTCAATGTATTCCTTGGACCTTCACATTGACGATGAAACACAGAAATCGCATCGGAATTAAATACAAATCGCACAATGCCGCCTTAAGTACAAGAATTGTGACTCTTCTTACAGTCGGTGCTTTGAGCATTCCCTGTGAGACCAGTATTAGTTTCCGATACACCACTGCAGGTTCAATGTATTCCTTCGACCTTCACATTGACGATGAAACAAAGAAAACGCATCTGAATTAAATACAAAAGGCACAATACCGCCTTAAGTACAAGAATAGAAACTCTTCTTACAGTCGGTGCTTTGAGCATTTACTGTGAGACCAGTATTAGTTACCGATACACCACTGCAGGTTCAATGTATACCTTGGACCTTCACATTGACGAAGAAACACAGAAATCACATCGGAATTAAATACAAAAGGCCCAATGTAGCCTTAAGTACAAGAATAGAGACTCTTCTTACAGTCGGTGTTTTGAGGATTCCCTGTGAGACCAGTCTTAGTTTCCGATACACCACTGCAGGTTCAATGTATTCCTTTGACCTTCACATTGACGATGAAACACAGAATTCGCATCGGAATTAAATTCAAAAGGCACTATGCCTTCTTAAGTACAAGAATAGAGACTCTTCTTACAGTCGGTGCTTTGAGCATTCCCTGTGAGACTAGTATTAGTTTCGGATACACCACTGAAAGTTCAATGTATTCCTTGGACTTGACATCGACGATGAAACACAGAAATCGCATTGGAGTTAAATACAAAAGGCACAATGCCGCCTTAAGTACAGGAATAGAGACTCTTCTTACAGTCGGTGCTTTGAGCATTCCCTGTGAGACCAGTATTAGTTTCCGTTACACGACTGCAGGTTCAATGTATTCCTTGGACCTGCACATTGACGATGAAACCCAGATATCGCTTCGGAATTAAATTCAAAAGCCGTATTGCCACCTTAAGTACAAGAATAGAGAGTCTTCTTACAGTCGATGCTTTGAGCATTCAATGTGAGACCAGTATTAGTTTCCGATACACCACTGCAGGTTCAATGTATTTCTTGGACCTTCACATTGACGATGAAACACAGAAATCGCATCGCAATGAAATACAAAATGAGCAATGCCGCCTTAAGTACAAGAATAGAGACTCTTCTTACAGTCGGTGCTTTGAGCATTCCCTGTGAGACCAGTATTAGTTGCTGATACACCACTGCCGGTTCAATGTATTCCTTGGAACTTCACATTGACAATAAAACACAGAAATCGCATCCGAATTAAATACAATTGGCACAATGCCGTCTTAAGTACAAGAATTGAGACTCTTCTTACAGTCGGTGCTATAGGCCTTCCGTGTGAGACCTGTATTAGTTTCCGATACACCACTGCAGGTTCAATGTATTCCTTGCACCTTCACATTGACGATGAAACACAGAAATCGCATCGGAATTAAATAAAAATCGCACAATGCCGCCTCAAGTACAAGAATTGTGACTCTTCTTACAGTCGGTGCTTTGAGCATTCCCTGTGAGACCAGTATTAGTTTCCGATACGCAACTGCAGGTTAAATGTATTCCTTGGACCTTCACATTGACGATGTAACACAGAAATCGCATCGGAATTAAATTCAAAAGGCACTATGCCATCTTAAGTACAAGAATAGAGACTCTTCTTACAGTCGGTGCTTTGAACATTCCCTGTGAGACCAGTATTAGTTTCCGATACACCACTGAAGGTTCAATGTATTCCTTGGACTTGACATTGACGATGAAACACAGAAATCGCATCGGAATTAAATACAAAAGGCACAATGCCGCCTTAAGTACAGGAATAGAGACTCTTCTTACAGTCGGTGCTTTGATCATTCCCTGTGAGACCAGTTTTAGTTTCCGATACACCACTGCAGGTTCAATGTATTCCTTGGACCTTCACATTGACGACGAAACGCAGAAATCGCATTGGAATTAATTACAAAAGGCGCAATGCCGCCTTAAGTACAAGAATAGAGACTCTTCTTACAGTCGGTGTTATGAGCATTCCCTGTGAGACCTGTATTAGTTTCCGATACACCACTGCAGGTTCAATGTATTCCTTGCACCTTCACATTGACGATGAAACACAGAAATCGCATCGGAATTAAATAAAAATCGCACAATGCCGCCTTAAGTACAAGAATTGTGACTCTTCTTACAGTCGGTGCTTTGAGCATTCCCTGTGAGACCAGTATTAGTTTCCGATACACAACTGCAGGTTAAATGTATTCCTTGGACCTTCACATTGACGATGAAACACAGAAATCGCATCGGAATTAAATTCAAAAGGCACTATGCCATCTTAAGTACAAGAATAGAGACTCTTCTTACAGTCGGTGCTTGAGCATACCCTGTGAGACGAGAATTAGTTTCCGATACACCACTGCAGGTTCTATGTATTCCTTGGACATTCACATTGGCGATGAAACCCAGAAATCGCATCGGAATTAAATACAAAAGTCGCAATGCCACCTTAAGTACAAGCATAGAGACTCTTCTTACAGTCGATGCTTTGAGCATTCCGTGTGAGACCAGTATTAGTTTCCGATACACCACTGCAGGTTCAATGTATTCCTTCGACCTTCACATTGACGATGAAACACAGAAAACGCATCTGAATTAAATACAAAAGGCACAATACCGCCTTAAGTACAAGAATAGAAACTCTTCTTACAGTCGGTGCTTTGAGCATTCACTGTGAGACCAGTATTAGTTACCGATACACCACTGCAGGTTCAATGTATTCCTTGGACCTTCACATTGACGATGAAACACAGAAATCGCATCCGAATTAAATACAATTGGCACAATGCTGTCTTAAGTACAAGAAAAGAGACTCTTCTTACAGTCGGTGCTATGAGCTTTCCCTGTGAGACCTGTATTAGTTTCCGATACACCTCTGCAGGTTCAATGTATTCCTTGGACCTTCACATTGACGATGAAACACAGAAATCGCATCGGAATTAAATACAAATCGCACAATGCCGCCTTAAGTACAAGAATTGTGACTCTTCTTACAGTCGGTGCTTTGAGCATTCCCTGTGAGACCAGTATTAGTTTCCGATACACCACTGCAGGTTCAATGTATTCCTTCGACCTTCACATTGACGATGAAACACAGAAAACGCATCTGAATTAAATACAAAAGGCACAATACCGCCTTAAGTACAAGAATAGAAACTCTTCTTACAGTCGGTGCTTTGAGCATTCACTGTGAGACCAGTATTAGTTACCGATACACCACTGCAGGTTCAATGTATTCCTAGGACCTTCACATTGACGAAGAAACACAGAAATCACATCGGAATTAAATACAAAAGGCACAATGCCGTCTTAAGTACAAGAATAGAGGCTCTTCTTACAGTCGGTGCAATGAGCATTCCCTGTGAGACCAGTATTAGTTTCCGATACACCACTGCAAGTTCAATGTATACCTTGGACCTTCACATTGACGATGAAACACAGAAAACGCATCGGAGTTAAATACAAAAGGCCCAATGTAGCCTTAAGTACAAGAATAGAGACTCTTCTTACAGTCGGTGTTTTGAGGATTCCCTGTGAGACCAGTCTTAGTTTCCGATACACCACTGCAGGTTCAATGTATTCCTTTGACCTTCACATTGACGATGAAACACAGAATTCGCATCGGAATTAAATTCAAAAGGCACTATGCCTTCTTAAGTACAAGAATAGAGACTCTTCTTACAGTCGGTGCTTTGAGCATTCCCTGTGAGACTAGTATTAGTTTCGGATACACCACTGCAGGTACAATGTGTTCCTTGGACCTTCACATTGACGATGAAACACAGAAATGGCATCGGAATTAAATTCAAAAGGCACTATGCCATCTTAACTACAAAAATAGAAACTCTTCTTACAGTCGGTGCTTTGAGCATTCCCTGTGAGACCAGTATTAGTTTCCGATACACCACTGAAGGTTCAATGTATTCCTTGGACCTTGACATTGAGGATGAAACACAGAAATCGCATCGGAATTAAATATAAAAGGCACAATGCCGCCTTAAGTACAAGAATGGAGACTCTTCTTACAGTCGGTGCTTTGAGCATTCCCTGTGAGACCAGTATCAGTTTCCGATACACCACTGCAGGTTCAATGTATTCCTTGGACCTTCACATTGACGATGAAACGCAGAAATCGCATTGGAATTAATTACAAAAGGCGCAATGCCGCCTTAAGTACAAGAATAGAGACTCTTCTTACAGTCGGTGCTTTGAACATTCCCAGTGAGACCAGTAATAGTTTCTGATACACCATTGCAGGTTCAATGTATTCCTTGCACCTTTAGATTGACGATGAAACACAGAAATCGCATCGGAGTTAAATACAGAAGGCACAATGCCGCCTTAAGTACAAGAACAGAGACTCTTCTTACAGTCGGTGCCTTGAGCATTCCCTATGAGACCAGTATTAGTTTCCGATACACCACTGCCGGTTCAATGTGTTCCTTGGACCTTCACATTGACGATGAAACACAGAAATCGCATTGGAATTAAATACAAAAGGCGTAATGCCGCCTTAACTACGAGAATAGAGACTCTTCTTACAGTCGGTGCTTTGAGCATTCCCTGTGAGAAAAGTATTACTTTCCGATACACCACTGCAGGTTCAATGTAATCCTTGGACCTTCATATTGACAATGAAACACAGAAATCGCATCGGAATTAAATTGAAAAGGCGCAATGCCGCCTTAAGAACAAGAATAGAAACTCTTCTTACAGTCGGTGCTTTGCGCACTCCCTGTGAGACCAGTATTACTTTCTGATACACAACTGCAGGTTCAATGTGATCTTTGGAGCTTCACATTGACGATGAAACACAGAAATCGCATCGGAATTAAGTACAAAAGGCACAATGCCGTCATCTGTACAAGAATAGAGACTCTTCCTACAGTCGGTGCATTGAGCATTCCCTGTGAGACCAGAATTAGTTTCCGATACACCAGTGCAGGTTCTATGTATTCGTTGGACATTCACATTGACGATGAAACCCAGAAATCGCATCGGAATTAAATAAAAATCGCACAATGCCGCCTTAAGTACAAGAATTGTGACTCTTCTTACAGTCGGTGCTTTGAGCATTCCCTGTGAGACCAGTATTAGTTTCCGATACACCACTGCAGGTTCAATGTATTCCTTCGACCTTCACATTGACGATGAAACACAGAAAACGCATCTGAATTAAATACAAAAGGCACAATACCGCCTTAAGTACAAGAATAGAAACTCTTCTTACAGTCGGTGCTTTGAGCATTCACTGTGAGACCAGTATTAGTTTCCGATACACCACTGAAGTTTCAATGTATTCCTTGGACTTGACATTGACGATGAAATACAGAAATCGCATCGGAATTAAATACAAAAGGCACAATGCCGCCTTAAGTACAGGAATAGAGACTCTTCTTACAGTCGGTGCTTTGAGCATTCCCTGTGAGACCAGTTTTAGTTTCCGATACACCACTGCAGGTTCAATGTATTCCTTGGACCTTCACATTGACGACGAAACGCAGAAATCGCATTGGAATTAATTACAAAAGGCGCAATGCCGCCTTAAGTACAAGAATAGAGACTCTTCTTACAGTCGGTGCTATGAGCATTCCCTGTGAGACCTGTATTAGTTTCCGATACACCACTGCAGGTTCAATGTATTCCTTGCACCTTCACATTGACGATGAAACACAGAAATCGCATCGGAATTAAATAAAAATCGCATAATGCCGCCTTAAGTACAAGAATTGTGACTCTTCTTACAGTCGGTGCTTTGAGCATTCCCTGTGAGACCAGTATAAGTTTCCGATACACAACTGCAGGTTAAATGTATTCCTTGGACCTTCACATTGACGATGAAACACAGAAATCGCATCAGAATTAAATTCAAAAGGCACTATGCCATCTTAAGTACAAGAATAGAGACTCTTCTTACAGTCGGTGCTTGAGCATTCCCTGTGAGACGAGAATTAGTTTCCGATTCACCACTGCAGGTTCTATGTATTCCTTGGACATTCACATTGACAATGAAACCCAGAAATCGCATCGGAATTAAATACAAAAGGCGCAATGCCACCTTAAGTACAAGCATAGAGACTCTTTTTACAGTCGATGCTTTGAGCACTCCGTGTGAGACCAGTATTAGTTTCCGATACACCACTGCAGGTTCAATGTATTCCTTGGACCTTCACATTGACGATGAAACACAGAAATCGCATCCGAATTAAATACAATTGGCACAATGCCGTCTTAAGTACAAGAAAAGAGACTCTTCTTACAGTCGGTGCTATGAGCTTTCCCTGTGAGACCTGTATTAGTTTCCGATACACCTCTGCAGGTTCAATGTATTCCTTGGACCTTCACATTGACGATGAAACACAGAAATCGCATCGGAATTAAATACAAATCGCACAATGCCGCCTTAAGTACAAGAATTGTGACTCTTCTTACAGTCGGTGCTTTGAGCATTCCCTGTGAGACCAGTATTAGTTTCCGATACACCACTGCAGGTTCAATGTATTCCTTCGACCTTCACATTGACGATGAAACACAGAAAACGCATCTGAATTAAATACAAAAGGCACAATACCGCCTTAAGTACAAGAATAGAAACTCTTCTTACAGTCGGTGCTTTGAGCATTTACTGTGAGACCAGTATTAGTTACCGATACACCACTGCAGGTTCAATGTATTCCTAGGACCTTCACATTGACGAAGAAACACAGAAATCACATCGGAATTAAATACAAAAGGCACAATGCCGTCTTAAGTACAAGAATAGAGGCTCTTCTTACAGTCGGTGCAATGAGCATTCCCTGTGAGACCAGTATTAGTTTCCGACACACCACTGCAAGTTCAATGTATACCTTGGACCTTCACATTGACGATGAAACACAGAAAACGCATCGGAGTTAAATACAAAAGGCCCAATGTAGCCTTAAGTACAAGAATAGAGACTCTTCTTACAGTCGGTGTTTTGAGGATTCCCTGTGAGACCAGTCTTAGTTTCCGATACACCACTGCAGGTTCAATGTATTCCTTTGACCTTCACATTGACGATGAAACACAGAATTCGCATCGGAATTAAATTCAAAAGGCACTATGCCTTCTTAAGTACAAGAATAGAGACTCTTCTTACAGTCGGTGCTTTGAGCATTCCCTGTGAGACTAGTATTAGTTTCGGATACACCACTGAAAGTTCAATGTATTCCTTGGACTTGACATCGACGATGAAACACAGAAATCGCATTGGAGTTAAATACAAAAGGCACAATGCCGCCTTAAGTACAGGAATAGAGACTCTTCTTACAGTCGGTGCTTTGAGCATTCCCTGTGAGACCAGTATTAGTTTCCGTTACACGACTGCAGGTTCAGTGTATTCCTTGGACCTGCACATTGACGATGAAACCCAGATATCGCTTCGGAATTAAATACAAAAGCCGTATTGCCACCTTAAGTACAAGAATAGAGAGTCTTCTTACAGTCGATGCTTTGAGCATTCAATGTGAGACCAGTATTAGTTTCCGATACACCACTGCGGGTTCAATGTATTTCTTGGACCTTCACATTGACGATGAAACACAGAAATCGCATCGCAATGAAATACAAAATGAGCAATGCCGCCTTAAGTACAAGAATAGAGACTCTTCTTACAGTCGGTGCTTTGAGCATTCCCTGTGAGACCAGTATTAGTTGCTGATACACCACTGCCGGTTCAATGTATTCCTTGGACCTTCACATTGACAATAAAACACAGAAATCGCATCCGAATTAAATACAATTGGCACAATGCCGTCTTAAGTACAAGAATAGAGACTCTTCTTACAGTCGGTGCTATAGGCCTTCCGTGTGAGACCTGTATTAGTTTCCGATACACCACTGCAGGTTCAATGTATTCCTTGCACCTTCACATTGACGATGAAACACAGAAATCGCATCGGAATTAAATAAAAATCGCACAATGCCGCCTCAAGTACAAGAATTGTGACTCTTCTTACAGTCGGTGCTTTGAGCATTCCCTGTGAGACCAGTATTAGTTTCCGATACGCAACTGCAGGTTAAATGTATTCCTTGGACCTTCACATTGACGATGTAACACAGAAATCGCATCGGAATTAAATTCAAAAGGCACTATGCCATCTTAAGTACAAGAATAGAGACTCTTCTTACAGTCGGTGCTTTGAACATTCCCTGTGAGACCAGTATTAGTTTCCGATACACCACTGAAGGTTCAATGTAATCCTTGGACTTGACATTGACGATGAAACACAGAAATCGCATCGGAATTAAATACAAAAGGCACAATGCCGCCTTAAGTACAGGAATAGAGACTCTTCTTACAGTCGGTGCTTTGAGCATTCCTTGTGAGACCAGTTTTAGTTTCCGATACACCACTGCAGGTTCAATGTATTCCTTGGACCTTCACATTGACGACGAAACGCAGAAATCGCATTGGAATTAATTACAAAAGGCGCAATGCCGCCTTAAGTACAAGAATAGAGACTCTTCTTACAGTCGGTGTTATGAGCATTCCCTGTGAGACCTGTATTAGTTTCCGATACACCACTGCAGGTTCAATGTATTCCTTGCACCTTCACATTGACGATGAAACACAGAAATCGCATCGGAATTAATTAAAAATCGCACAATGCCGCCTTAAGTACAAGAATTGTGACTCTTCTTACAGTCGGTGCTTTGAGCATTCCCTGTGAGACCAGTATTAGTTTCCGATACACAACTGCAGGTTAAATGTATTCCTTGGACCTTCACATTGACGATGAAACACAGAAATCGCATCGGAATTAAATTCAAAAGGCACTATGCCATCTTAAGTACAAGAATAGAGACTCTTCTTACAGTCGGTGCTTGAGCATACCCTGTGAGACGAGAATTAGTTTCCGATACACCACTGCAGGTTCTATGTATTCCTTGGACATTCACATTGACGATGAAACCCAGAAATCGCATCGGAATTAAATACAAAAGTCGCAATGCCACCTTAAGTACAAGCATAGAGACTCTTCTTACAGTCGATGCTTTGAGCATTCCGTGTGAGACCAGTATTAGTTTCCGATACACCACTGCAGGTTCAATGTATTCCTTCGACCTTCACATTGACGATGAAACACAGAAAACGCATCTGAATTAAATACAAAAGGCACAATACCGCCTTAAGTACAAGAATAGAAACTCTTCTTACAGTCGGTGCTTTGAGCATTCACTGTGAGACCAGTATTAGTTACCGATACACCACTGCAGGTTCAATGTATTCCTTGGACCTTCACATTGACGATGAAACACAGAAATCGCATCCGAATTAAATACAATTGGCACAATGCCGTCTTAAGTACAAGAAAAGAGACTCTTCTTACAGTCGGTGCTATGAGCTTTCCCTGTGAGACCTGTATTAGTTTCCGATACACCTCTGCAGGTTCAATGTATTCCTTGGACCTTCACATTGACGATGAAACACAGAAATCGCATCGGAATTAAATACAAATCGCACAATGCCGCCTTAAGTACAAGAATTGTGACTCTTCTTACAGTCGGTGCTTTGAGCATTCCCTGTGAGACCAGTATTAGTTTCCGATACACCACTGCAGGTTCAATGTATTCCTTCGACCTTCACATTGACGATGAAACACAGAAAACGCATCTGAATTAAATACAAAAGGCACAATACCGCCTTAAGTACAAGAATAGAAACTCTTCTTACAGTCGGTGCTTTGAGCATTCACTGTGAGACCAGTATTAGTTACCGATACACCACTGCAGGTTCAATGTATTCCGAGGACCTTCACATTGACGAAGAAACACAGAAATCACATCGGAATTAAATACAAAAGGCACAATGCCGTCTTAAGTACAAGAATAGAGGCTCTTCTTACAGTCGGTGCAATGAGCATTCCCTGTGAGACCAGTATTAGTTTCCGATACACCACTGCAGGTTCAATGTATACCTTGGACCTTCACATTGACGATGAAACACAGAAAACGCATCGGAGTTAAATACAAAAGGCCCAATGTAGCCTTAAGTACAAGAATAGAGACTCTTCTTACAGTCGGTGTTTTGAGGATTCCCTGTGAGACCAGTCTTAGTTTCCGATACACCACTGCAGGTTCAATGTATTCCTTTGACCTTCACATTGACGATGAAACACAGAATTCGCATCGGAATTAAATTCAAAAGGCACTATGCCTTCTTAAGTACAAGAATAGAGACTCTTCTTACAGTCGGTGCTTTGAGCATTCCCTGTGAGACTAGTATTAGTTTCGGATACACCACTGAAGGTTCAATGTATTCCTTGGACTTGACATTGACGATGAAACACAGAAATCGCATCGGAATTAAATACAAAAGGCACAATGCCGCCTTAAGTACAGGAATAGAGACTCTTCTTACAGTCGGTGCTTTGAGCATTCCCTGTGAGACCAGTATTAGTTTCCGTTACACGACTGCAGGTTCAATGTATTCCTTCGACCTGCACATTGACGATGAAACCCAGATATCGCTTCGGAATTAAATACAAAAGGCGTATTGCCACCTTAAGTACAAAAATAGAGAGTCTTCTTACAGTCGATGCTTTGAGCATTCAATGTGAGACCAGTATTAGTTTCCGATACACCACTGCAGGTTCAATGTATTCCTTGGACCTTCACATTGACGATGAAACACAGAAATCGCATCGCAATGAAATACAAAATGAGCAATGCCGCCTTAAGTACAAGAATAGAGACTCTTCTTACAGTCGGTGCTTTGAGCATTCCCTGTGAGACCAGTATTAGTTGCTGATACACCACTGCCGGTTCAATGTATTCCTTGGACCTTCACATTGACAATAAAACACAGAAATCGCATCCGAATTAAATACAATTGGCAAAATGCCGTCTTAAGTACAATAATAGAGACTCTTCTTACAGTCGGTGCTATAGGCCTTCCGTGTGAGACCTGTATTAGTTTCCGATACACCACTGCAGGTTCAATGTATTCCTTGGAATTTCACACTGACGATGAAACACAGAAATCGCATCGGAATTAAATACAAATCGCACAATGCCGCCTGAAGTACAAGAATTGTGACTCTTCTTACAGTCGGTGCTTTGAGCATTCCTTGTGAGACCAGTATTAGTTTCCGGTACACCACTGCAGGTTCAATGTATTCCTTCGACCTTCACATTAACGATGAAACACAGAAATCGCATCTGAATTAATTACAAAAGGCACAATGCCGCCTTAAGTACAAGAATAGAGACTCTTCTTACATTCGGTGCTATGAGCATTCCCTGTGAGACCAGTATTAGTTTCCGATACACCACTGCAGGTTCAATGTATTCCTTGGACCTTCACATTGACGATGAAACAAAGAAAACGCATCAGAATTAAATACAAAAGGCGCAATGCCGCCTTAAGTACAAGAATAGAGACTCTTCTTACAGTCGGTGCTTTGAACATTCCCTGTGAGACCAGTATTAGTTTGTGATACACCACTGCAGGTTCAATGTATTCCTTGCACCTTTACATTGACGATGAAACACAGAAATGGCATCGGAGTTGAATACAGAAGGAACAATGCCGCCTTAAGTACAAGAACAGAGACTCTTCTTACTGTCGGTGCCTTGAGCATTCCCTTTGAGACCAGTATTAGTTTCCGATACACCACTGCAGTTTCAATGTATTCCTTGGACCTTCACATTGACGATGAAACGCAGAAATCGCATTGGAATTAATTACAAAAGGCGCAATGCCGCCTTAAGTACAAGAATAGAGACTCTTCTTACAGCCGGTGCTTTGAACATTCCCTGTGAGACCAGTATTAGTTTGTGATACACCACTGCAGGTTCAATGTATTCCTTGCACCTTTACATTGACGATGAAACACAGAAATGGCATCGGAGTTAAATACAGAGGGCACAATGCCGTCTAAAGTACAAGAACAGAGAGTCTTCTTACTGTCTGTGCCCTGAGCATTCCCTATGAGACCAGTATTAGTTTCCGATACACCACTGCATGTTCAATGTATTCCTTGGACCTTCACATTGACGATGAAACACAGAAATCGCATCGGAATTAAATACAAAAGTCGCAATGCCGCCTTAAGTACAAGAACAGAGACTCATCTTAGAGTCGGTGCTTTGAGCATTCCCTGTGAGACCAGTATTAGTTTCCGATACACCACTGCAGGTTCAATGTATTGTTTGGACCTTCACATTGACGATGAAACACAGAAATCGCATCGGAATTATGTACAAAAGGCACAATGCCGTCATCAGTACAAGAATAGAGACTCTTCTTACAGTCGGCGCTTTGAGCATTCCCTGTGAGACCAGAATTAGTTTCCGATACACCACTGCAGGTTCAATGTATTCCTTGGACATTCACATTGACGATGAAACCCAGATATCGCATCGGAATTAAGTACAAAAGGCGTATTGCCAACTTAAGTACAAGAATAGAGACTCTTCTTACAGTCGATGCTTTGAGCATTCCCTGTGAGACCAGTATTAGTTTCCGATACACCACTGCAGGTTCAATGTATTCCTTGGACCTTCACATTGACGATGAAACACAGAAATCGCATCGGAATGAAATACAAAATCCGCAATGCCGCCTTAAGTACAAGAATAGAGACTCTTCTAACAGTCGGTGCTTTGAGCATTCCCTGTGAGGCCAGTATTAGTTGCTGTTACACCACTGCTGGTTCAATTTATTCCTTGTCCTTCACATTGACAATGAAACACAGAAATCGCATCCGAATTAAATACAATTGGCACAATGCCGTCTTAAGTACAAGAATAGAGACTCTTCTTACAGTCGGTGCTATGAGCATTCACTGTGAGAACTGTATTAGTTTCCGATACACCACTGCAGGTTCAATGTATTCCTTGGACCTTCACATTGACGATGAAACACAGAAATCGCATCGGAATTAAATACAAATCTCACAATGCCGTCTGAAGTACAAGAATTGTGACTCTTCTTACAGTCGGTGCTTTGAGCATTCCTTGTGAGACCAGTATTAGTTTCCGATACACCACTGCAGGTTCAATGTATTCCTTGGAGCTTCACATTGACGATGAAACACAGAAATCGCATCGGAATTAGATACAAAAGACGCAATGCCGCCTTAAGTACAAGAATAGAGACTCTTCTTACAGACGGTGCTTTGAGCATTCCCTGTGAGACCTGTATTAGTTTCCGATACACCACTGCAGGTTCAATGTATTCCTTGGACCTTCACATTGACGATGAAACACAGAAATCGCATCGGAATTAAATACAAAAGGGGCAATGCCACCTTAAGTACAAGAATAGAGACTCTTCTTACAGTCGATGCTTTGAGCATTCCCTGTGAGACCTGTATTAGTTTCCGATACACCACTGCATGTTCAATGTATTCCTTGGACCTTCACATTGACGATGACACACAGATATCGCATCGGAATTAAATACAAAATGCGGAATGCCGCCTTAAGTACAAGTATAGAGACCCTTCTTACAGTCGGTGATTTGAGCATTCCCTGTGAGACCAGTATTAGTTTCTGATACACCACTGCAGGTTCAATGTATTGCTTGGACCTTCACACTGACGATGAAACACAGAAATCACATCGGAATTAAATACAAAAGGCACAATGCCGTCTTAAGTACAAGAATAGAGACTCTTCTTACAGTCGGTGCTATGAGCAATCCCTGTGAGACCAGTATTAAATTCCGATTCACCACTGTATGTTCAAAGTATTCCTTGGACCTTCACATTGACGATGAAACACAGAAATCGCATCGGAATTAAATACAAAAGGCGCAATGCCGCCTTAAGTACAAGAATAGAGACTCTTCTTACAGTCGATGCTTTGAGTATTCACTGTGAGGCCAGTATTAGATTCCGATACACCACTGCAGGTTCAATGTATTCCTTGGACCTTCACATTGACGATGAAACACAAAAATCGCGTCGGATTTAAATACAAAAGGCACAATGCCATCTTAAGTACATGAATAGAGACCCTTCTTACAGTCGGTGCTTTCAGCATTCCCTGTGAGACCAGTATTAGTTTCTGATACACCTCAGCAGGTTCAATGTATTCCTAGGACCTTCACATTGACGATGAAACACAGAAATCGCATCGGAGTTAAATACAAAAGGCACAATGTCGCCTTAAGTACAAGAATAGACACTCTTCTTACAGTCGGTGCTTTGAGCATTCCCTGTGAGACCAGTATTAGTTTCCGATCCACCACTGAAGGTTCAATGTATTCCTTGGACCTTCACATTGACGATGAAACACAGAAATCGCATCGGAATTAAATACAAAAGGCACAATGCCGTCTTAAGTACAAGAATAGAGACTCTTCTTACAGACGGTGCTACGAGCATTCCCTGTGAGACCAGTATTAGTTTCCGATACACCACTGCAGGTTCAATGTATTCCTTGGACCTTCCCATTGACGGTGAAACACAGAAACCGCATCGGAATTAAATACAAAAGGTGCAATGCCGCCTTAAGTACAAGAATAGAGACTCTTCTTACAGTCGGTGCTTTGAGCATTCCCTGTGAGACTAGTATTAGATTCCGATACACCACTGCAGGTTCAATGTATTCCTTGGACATACACATTGACGATGAAACACAGAAATCGCATCGGAATTAAATACAAAAGGCACAATGCCGCCTTAAGTACAAGAATAGAGACTCTTCTTACTGTCGGTGCTTTGAGCATTCCCTGTGAGACCAGTATTAGTTTCCGATACACCACTGCAGGTTCAATGTATTCCTTGGACCTTCACATTGACGTTGAAACACAGAAATCGCATCGGAATTAAATACAAATGCGCATTCTCGCTTTAAGTACAAGAATAGAGACTCTTCTCACAGTTGGTGCTTTGGGCATTCCCTGTGAGACCAGTATCAGTTTCTGATACACCACTGCATTTCCAATGTATTTCTTGGACCTTCACATTGACGAAGAAACACAGAAATCGCATAGGAATTAATTACAAAAGGCACAATGCCGTCATAAGTACAAGAATAGAGACTCTTCTTACAGTCGGTGCTTTGAGCATTCCCTGTGAGACCAGTATTAGTTTCCGATACACCACTGCTGGTTCAATGTATTCCTTGGACCATCACATTGACGATGAAACACAGAAATCGCATCGGAATGAAATACAAAAGGTGCAATGCCGCCTTAAGTACAAGAATAGAGACTCTTCTTACAGTCGGTGCTTTGAGCATTCCCTGTGAGACCAGTATTAGTTTCCGATTCACCACTGCAGGTTCAATGTATTCCTTGGACTTACACATTGACGATAAAACTCAGAAATCGCATCGGAATTAAATACAAAAGGCGCAATGCCGCCTTAAGTACAAGAATAGAGACTCTTCTTACAGTCGGTGCTTGGAGCATTCCCTTTGAGACCAGTTTGAGTTTCTGATACACCACTGCAGGTTGAATGTGTTCCTTGGACCTTCACATTGACGATGAAACACAGAAATCACATCGGAATTAAATACAAAAGGCACAATGCCGTCTTCAGTACAGGAATAGAGACTCTTCTTACAGTCGGTGCTTTCAGCGTTCCCTGTGAGACCAGTATTAGTTTCTGATACACCACTGCATGTTCAATGTATTCCTTGGACCTTCACATAGACGATGAAACACAGAAATCGCATCGGAAATAAATACAAAAGGCGCAATGCCGCCTTAAGTACAAGAATAGAGACTCTTCTTACAGTCGGTGGTTTGAGCATTCCCTGTGAGGCCAGTATTAGATTCCGATACACCACTGCAGGTTCAATGTATTCCATGGACCTTCACATTGACGATGAAACACAGAAATCGCATCGGAATTAAATACAAAAGCACAATGACGTCTTAAGTACAAGAATAGAGACTCTTCTTACAGTCGGTGCTTTCAGCATTCCCTGTGAGACCAGTATTAGTTTCCGATACACCTCAGCAGGTTCAATGTATTCCTAGGACCTTCACATTGACGATGAAACACAGAAATCGCATCGGAATTAAATACAAAAGGCACAATGTCGCCTTAAGTACAAGAATAGACACTCTTCATACAGTCGGTGCTTTGAGCATTCCCTGTGAGACCAGTATTAGATTCCGATACACCACTGCAGGTTCAATGTATTCCTTGGACATACACATTGACGATGAAACACAGAAATCGCATCGGAATTAAATACAAAAGGCACAATGCCATCTTATGTACAAGAATAGAGACTCTTCTTACAGTCGGTGCTATAAGCATTCCCTGTGAGACCTGTATTAGTTTCCGATACACCACTGCATGTTCAATGTATTTCTTGGACCTTCACATTGACGATGAAACACAGATATCGCATCGGAATTAAATACAAAATGCGCAATACCACCTTAAGTACAAGTATAGAGAACCTTCTTGCAGTCGGTGATTTGAGCATTCCCTGTGAGACCAGTATTAGTTTCTGATACACCACAGCAGGTTCAATGTATTGCTTGGACCTTCACATTGACGATGAAACACCGAAATCGCATCGGAGTTAAATACAAAAGGCACAATGCCGCCTTAAGTACAAGAATAGAGACTCTTCTTTTGTCGGTGCTTTGAGCATTCCATGTGAGACCAGAATTAGTTTCCGTAACACCACTGCAGGTTCAATGTATTCCTTGCACCTTCACATTGACGTTGAAACACAGAAATCGCATCGGAATTAAATGCAAAAGGCGCAATCTCGCCTTAGGTACAAGAATAGAGACTCTTCTTACAGTCGGTGCTTTGAGCATTCCCTGTGAGACCAGTATTAGTTTCCGATACACCACTGCAGGTTGAATGTATTCCTTGGACCATCACATTGACGATGAAACACAGAAATCGCAATGGAATTAAATACAAAAGGTGCAATGCCGCCTTAAGTACAAGAATAGAGACTCTTCTTACAGTCGGTGTTTGAGCATTCCCTGTGAGACCAGTATTAGTTTCCGATCCACCACTGCAGGTTCAATGTATTCCTTGGACCTTCACATTGACGATAAAACTCAGAAATCGCATCGGAATTAAATACAAAAGGCGCAATGCCGCCTTAAGTACAAGAATAAACACTCTTCTTACAGTCGGTGCTTTGAGCATTCCCTGTGAGACCAGTATTAGTTTCCGATACACCACTGCAGGTTCAATGTATTCCTTGGACCTTCCCATTGACGATGAAACACAGAAATCGCATCGGAATTAAATACAAAAGGCGCAATGCCGCCTTAAGTACAAGAATAGAGACTCTTCTTACAGTCGGTGCTTTGAGCATTCCCTGTGAGACTAGTATTAGATTCCGATACACCACTGCAGGTTCAATGTATTCATTGGACCTTCACATTGACGATGAAACACAGAAATCGCATCGGAATTAAATACAAAAGGCACAATGCCGTCTTAAGTACAAGAATAGAGACTCTTCTTACAGTCGGTGCTTTCAGCATTCCCTGTGAGACCAGTATTAGTTTCCGATACACCTCAGCAGGTTCAATGTATTCCTAGGTCCTTCACATTGACGATGAAACACAGAAATCGCATCGGAATTAAATACAAAAGGCACAATGTCGCCTTAAGTACAAGAATAGACACTCTTCTAACAGTCGGTTGTTTGAGCATTCCCTGTGATACCATTATTAGTTTCCGATACACCACTGCAGGTTCAATGTATTCCTTGTACCTTCACATTGACGATGAAACACAGAAATCGCATCGGAATAAAATACAAAATGCACAATGCCGTCTTAAGTACAAGAATAGAGACTCTTCTTACAGTTGGTGCTTTCAGCATTCCCTGTGAGACCAGTATTAGTATCCGATACACCTCAGCCGGTTCAGTGTATTCCTAGGACCTTCACATTGACGATGAAACACAGAAATCGCATCGGAATTAAATACAAAAGGCACAATGTCGCCTTTGGTACAAGAATAGGCACTCTTCTTACAGTCGGTGCTTCGAGCATTCCCTGTGAGACCAGTATTAGTTTCCGATACACCACTGCAGGTTCAATGTATTCCTTGGACCTTCACATTGACGATGAAACACAGAAATCGCATCGGAATTAAATACAAAACGCACAATGCCGCATTAAGTACAAGAATAGAGACTCTTTTTACAGTCGGTGCTTTGAGCATTCCCTGTGAGACCAGAATTAGTTTCCGATACACCACTCCAGGTTCAATGTATTCCTTGGACCTTCACATTGACGTTGAAACACAGAAATCGCATCGGAATGAAATACAAAAGGCAAACTGCCGCGTAAGTACAAGAATAGAGACTCTTCTCACAGTCGGTGCTTTCAGAATTCCCTGTGAGACCAGTATAAGATGCCGATACACCTCAGCAGGTTCAATGTATTCCTAGGACCTTCACATTGACGATGAAACACAGAAATCGCATCGGAATTAAATACAAAAGGCACAATGCCGCATTAAGTACAAGAATAGAGACTCTTTTTACAGTCGGTGCTTTCAGCATTCCCTGTGAGACCAGAATTAGTTTCCGATACACCACTCCAGGTTCAATGTATTCCTTGGACCTTCACATTGACAATGAAACACAGAAATCGCATCGGAATGAAATACAAAAGGCAAACTGCCGCGTAAGTAGAAGAATAGAGACTCTTCTCACAATCGGTGCTTTGAGAATTCCCTGGGAGACCAGTATTAGTTGCCGATACACCTCAGCAAGTTCAATGTATTCCTAGGACCTTCACATTGACGATGAAACACAGAAATCGCATCGGAATTAAATACAAAAGGCACAATGTCGCCTTAAGTACAAGAATAGAGACTCTTCTTACACACGGTGCTTTGAGCATTCCCTGTGAGACCAGTACTAGTTTCCGATACACCACTGCAGGTTCAATGTATACCTTGGACCATCACATCGACGATGAAACACAGAAAACGCATCGGAATTAAATACAAAAGGTGCTATGCCGCCTTAAGTACAATAATAGAGACTCTTCTTACAGTTGGTGCTTTGAGCATTCCCTGTGAGACCAGTATTATTTTCCGATACACCACTGCAGGTTTAATGTATTCCTTGGACCTTCACATTGGCGATAAAACTCCGAAATCGCATCGGTATTAAATACAAAAGGCGCAATGCCGCCTTAAGTACAAGAATAGAGACTCCTCTTATAGTCGGTGCCTGGAGCATTCCCTTTAAGACCAGTTTTAGTTTCTGTTACACCACTGCAGGTTGAATGTATTCCATGGACCTTCGCATTGACGATGAAACACAGAAATCGCATCGGAATTAAATACAAAAAGCACAATGCCGTCTTAAACACAAAAATAGAGACTCTTCTTACAGTCGGTGCATTCAGCATTCCCTGTGAGACCAGTATTAGTTTCCGATACACCTCAGCCAGTTCAATGTATTCCTAGGACCTTCACATTGACGATGAAACACAGAAATCGCATCGGAATTAAATACAGAAGGCACAATGCCGTCTTAAGTACAAGAATAGAGACTCTTCTTACAGTCGATGCTTTGAGCATTCCCTGTGAGACCAGTATTAGTTTCCGATACACCACTGAAGGTTCTATGTATTCCTTGGACCTTCACATTGACGATGACACACAGAAATCGCATCGGAATTAAATACAAAAGGCACAATGCCGTCTTAAGTACAAGAATAGAGACTCTTCTTACAGACGGTGTTACGAGCATTCCCTGTGAGACCAGTATTAGTTTCCGATACACCACTGCAGGTTCAATGTATTCCATGGACCTTCCCATTGACGATGAAACACATAAATCGCATCGGAATTAAATACAAAAGGCGCAATGCCGCCTTAAGTACAAGAATAGAGACTCTTCTTACAGTCGGTGCTTTGAGCATTCCCTGTGAGACCAGTATTAGATTCCGATACACCACTGCAGGTTCAATGTATTCCTTGGACCTTCACATTGACGATGAAACAAAGAAATCGCATCGGAATTAAATACAAAAGGCACAACGCTGTCTTAAGTACAAGAATAGAGACTCTTCATACAGTCGGTGCTTTCAGCATTTCCTGTGAGACCAGTATAAGTTTCCGATACACCTCAGCAGGTTCAATGTATTCCTAGGACCTTCTCATTGACGATGAAACACAGAAATCACATCGGAATTGAATACAAAAGGCACAATGTCGCCTTAAGTACAAGAATAGACACTCTTCTTACAGTCGGTGCTTTGAGCATTCCCTGTGAGACCAGTATTAGTTTCCGATACACCACTGCAGGTTCAATGTAATCCTTAGGCCTTCACATTGACGATGAAACACAGAAATCGCATCGGAATTAAATACAAAAGGCACAATGCAGCATTAAGTACAAGAATAGAGACTCTTCTTACAGTCGGTGCTTTGAGCATTCCCTGTGAGACCAGTATTAGTTTCCGATACACCACTGCAGGTTCAATGTATTCCTAGGACCTTCACATTGACGAAGAAACACAGAAATCGCATCGGAGTTAATACAAAAGGCACAATGCCGTCTTAAGTACAAGAATAGAGACTCTTCTTACAGTCGGTGCTATGAGCATTCCCTGTGAGACCAGTATTATTTTCCGATACACCACTCCAGGTTCAATGTATTCCTTGGACCTTCACATTGACGATGAAACACAGAAATCGCATCGGAATTAAATACAAAAGGCACAATGTCGCCTTAAGTACAAGAATAGAGACTCTTCTTATTGTCGGTGCTTTGAGCATTCCCTGTGAGACCAGTATTAGTTTCCGATACACCACTACAGGTTCAATGTATTCCCTTGACATTCACATTGTCGATGAAACACAGAAATCGCATCGGAATGAAATACAAAAGGCAAACTGCCGCGTAAGTACAAGAATAGAGACTCTTCTTACAGTCGGTGCTTTCAGCATTCCCTGTGAGACCAGTATTAGTTTCCGATACACCTCACCAGGTTCAATGTAATCCTAGGACCTTCACATTGACGATGAAACACATAAATCGCATCGGAATTAAATACAAAAGGCACAATGTCGCCTTAAGTACAAGAATAGAGACTCTTCTTACAGTCGGTGCTTTGAGCATTCCCTGTGAGACTAGTATTAGTTTCCGATACACCACTGCAGGTTCAATGTATTCCAAGGACCTTCACACTGACGATGAAACACAGAAATCGCATCGGAATTAAATACAAAAGGCACAATGTCGCCTTAAGTACAAGAATAGAGACTCTTCTTACAGTCGGTGCTTTGAGCATTCCCTGTGAGACCAGTATTAGTTTCCGATACCACTCCAGGTTCAATGTATTCCTTGGACATTCACATTGACGATGAAACACAGAAATCGCATCGGAATGAAATGCAAAAGGCAAACTGCCGCGTAAGTACAAGAATAGAGACTCTTCTTACAGTCGTTGCTTTCAGCATTCCCTGTGAGACCAGTATTAGTTTCCGATACACCTCAGCAGGTTCAATGTAATCCTAGGACCTTCACATTGACGATGAAACACATAAATCGCATCGGAATTAAATACAAAAGGCACAATGTCGCCTTAAGTACAAGAATAGAGACTCTTCTTACAGTCGGTGCTTTGAGCATTCCCTGTGAGACCAGTATTAGTTTCCGATACACTGTTGCAGGTTCAATGTAATCCTAGGACCTTCACATTGACGATGAAACACATAAATCGAATCGGAATTAAATACAAAAGGCACAATGTCGCCTTAAGTACAAGAATAGAGACTCTTCTTACAGTCGGTGATTTGAGCATTCCCTGTGAGACCAGTATTAGTTTCCGATACACCACTCCAGGTTCAATGTAATCCTTGGACCTTCACACTGACGATGAAACACAGAAATCGTATCGGAATGAAATACAAAAGGCAAACTGCCGCGTAAGTACAAGAATAGAGACTCTTTTTACAGTCGGTGCTTTCAGCAATCCCTGTGAGACCAGTATTAGTTTCAGATACACCTCAGCAGGTTCAATGTATTCATAAGACCTTCCCATTGACGATGAAACACAGAAATCGCATCGGAATTAAATACAAAAGGCGCAATGCCGCCTTAAGTACAAGAATAGAGACTCTTCTTACAGTCGGTGCTTTGAGCATTCCCTGTGAGACCAGTATTAGTTTCCGATACACCACTCCAGGTTCAATGTATTCCTTGGACATTCACATTGACGATGAAACACAGAAATCGCATCGGAATGAAAAACAAAAGGCAAACTGCCGTGTAAGTACAAGAATAGAGACTCTTCTTACAGTCGGTAATTTCAGCATTCCCTGTGAGACCAGTATTAGTTTCCAATACATCTCAACAGGTTCAATGTATTCCTAGGACCTTCACATTGACGATGAAACACAGAAATCGCATTGGAATTAAATACAAAAGGCACGATGTCACCTTAAGTACAAGAATAGAGACTCTTCTTACAGTCGGTGCTTTCAGCATTCCCTGTGAGACCAGTATTAGTTTCCGATACATCTCAGCAGGTTCAATGTATTCTTTGGACCTTCACATTGACGATGAAACACAGAAATCGCATCGGAATTAAATACAAAAGGCGCAATGCCGCCTTAAGTACAGGAATAGAGACTCTTCTTACAGTCGGTGCTTTGAGCATTCCCTGTGAGACCAGAATTAATTTCCGATACACCACTCCAGGTTCAATGTATTCCTTGGACATTCACATCGACGATGAAACACAGAAATCGCATCGGAATGAAATACAAAAGGCAAACTGCCGCGTAAGTACAAGAATAGAGACTCTTCTTACAGTCGGTGCTTTCAGCATTCCCTGTGAGACCAGTATTAGTTTCCGATACACCTCAGCAGGTTCAATGTAATCCTAGGACCTTCACATTGACGATGAAACACATAAATCGCATCAGAATTAAATACAAAAGGCACAATGTCGCCTTAAGTACAAGAATAGAGACCCTTCTTACAGTCGGTGCTTTGAGCATTCCCTGTGAGACCAGTATTAGTTTCCGATACACCACTGCAGGTTCAATGTAATCCTAGGACCTTCACATTGACGGTGAAACACATAAATCGCATCGGAATTAAATACAAAAGGCACAATGTCGCCTTAAGTACAAGAATAGAGACCCTTCTTACAGACGGTGCTTTGACCATTCCCTGTGAGACCAGTATTAGTTTCCGATACACCACTGCAGGTTCAATGTATTCCTAGGACCTTCACACTGACGATGTAACACAGAAATCGCATCGGAATTAAATACAAAAGGCACAATGTCGCCTTAAGTACAAGAATAGAGACTCTTCTTACAGTCGGTGCTTTGAGCATTCCCTGTGAGACCAGTATTAGTTTCCGATACACCACTCCAGGTTCAATGTATTCCTTGGACATTCACATTGACGATGAAACACAGAAATCGCATCGGAATGAAAAACAAAAGGCAAACTGCCGCGTAAGTACAAGGATAGAGACTCTTCTTACAGTCGGTGCTATCAGCATTCCCTGTGAGACCAGTATTAGTTTCCGATACACCTCAGCAGGTTCAATGTATTCCTAGGACCTTCACATTGACGATGGAACACAGAAATCGCATCGGAATTAAATACAAAAGGCACAATGTTGCCTTAAGTACAAGAATAGAGACTCTTCTTACAGTCGGTGCTTTGAGCATTCCCTGTGAGACCAGTATTAGTTTCCGATACACCACTACAGGTTCAATGTATTCCCTTGACATTCACATTGTCGATGAAACACAGAAATCGCATCGGAATGAAATACAAAAGGCAAACTGCCGCGTAAGTACAAGAATAGAGACTCTTCTTACAGTCGGTGCTTTCAGCATTCCCTGTGAGACCAGTATTAGTTTCCGATACACATCAGCAGGTTCAATGTAATCCTAGGACCTTCACATTGACGATGAAACACATAAATCGCATCGGAATTAAATACAAAAGGCACAATGTCGCCTTAAGTACAAGAATAGAGACTCTTCTTACAGTCGGTGCTTTGAGCATTCCCTGTGAGACTAGTATTAGTTTCCGATACACCACTGCAGGTTCAATGTATTCCAAGGACCTTCACACTGACGATGAAACACAGAAATCGCATCGGAATTAAATACAAAAGGCACAATGTCGCCTTAAGTACAAGAATAGAGACTCTTCTTACAGTCGGTGCTTTGAGCATTCCCTGTGAGACCAGTATTAGTTTCCGATACCACTCCAGGTTCAATGTATTCCTTGGACATTCACATTGACGATGAAACACAGAAATCGCATCGGAATGAAATACAAAAGGCAAACTGCCGCGTAAGTACAAGAATAGAGACTCTTCTTACAGTCGTTGCTTTCAGCATTCCCTGTGAGACCAGTATTAGTTTCCGATACACCTCAGCAGGTTCAATGTAATCCTAGGACCTTCACATTGACGATGAAACACATAAATCGCATCGGAATTAAATACAAAAGGCACAATGTCGCCTTAAGTACAAGAATAGAGACTCTTCTTACAGTCGGTGCTTTGAGCATTCCCTGTGAGACCAGTATTAGTTTCCGATACACTGTTGCAGGTTCAATGTAATCCTAGGACCTTCACATTGACGATGAAACACATAAATCGAATCGGAATTAAATACAAAAGGCACAATGTCGCCTTAAGTACAAGAATAGAGACTCTTCTTACAGTCGGTGATTTGAGCATTCCCTGTGAGACCAGTATTAGTTTCCGATACACCACTGCAGGTTCAATGTATTCCTAGGACCTTCACACTGACGATGAAACACAGAAGTCGCATCGGAATTAAATTCAAAAGGCACAATGTCGCCTTAAGTTCAAGAATAGAGACTCTTCCTACAGTCGGTGCTTTGAGCATTCCCTGTGAGACCAGTATTAGTTTCCGATACACCACTCCAGGTTCAATGTATTCCTTGGACATTCACATTGACGAAGAAACACAGAAATCGCATCGGAATGAAAAACAAAATTCAAACTGCCGCGTAAGTACAAGAATAGAGACTCTTCTTACAGTCGGTGATTTCAGCATTCCCTGTGAGACCAGTATTGGTTTCCGATACACCTCAGCAGGTTCAATGTATTCCTAGGACCTTCACATTGACGATGAAACACAGAAATCGCATCGGAATTATATTCAAAAGGCACAATGTCGCCTTAAGTACAAGAATAGAGACTCTTCTTACAGTCGGTGCTTTGAGCATTCCCTGTGAGACCAGTATTAGTTTCGAATACCACTCCAGGTTCAATGTATTCCTTGGACATTCACATTGACGATGAAACACAGAAATCGCATCGGAATTAAATACAAAAGGCAAACTGCCGCGTAAGTACAAGAATAGAGACTCTTCTTACAGTCGGTGCTTTCAGCATTCCCTGTGAGACCAGTATTAGTTTCCGATACACCTCAGCAGGTTCAATGTAATCCTAGGACCTTCACATTGACGATGAAACACATAAATCGCATCGGAATTAAATACAAAAGGCACAATGTCGCCTTAAGTACAAGAATAGAGACTCTTCTCATAGTCGGTGATTTGAGCATTCCCTGTGAGACCAGTATTAGTTTCCGATACACCACTGCAGGTTCAATGTATTCCTAGGACCTTCACACTGACGATTAAACACAGAAATCGCATCGGAATTAAATACAAAAGGCACAATGTCGCCTTAAGTACAAGAATAGAGACTCTTCTTAATGTCGGTGCTTTGAGCATTCCCTGTGAGACCACTATTAGTTTCCGATACACCACTCCAGGTTCAATGAATTCCTTGGACATTCACATTGACGATGAAACACAGAAATCGCATCGGAATGAAATACAAAAGCAAACTGCCGCGTAAGTACAAGAATAGAGACTCTTCTTACAGTCGGTGCTTTCAGCATTCCCTGTGAGACCAGTATTAGTTTCCGATACACCTCAGCAGGTTCAATGTATTCCTTGGACCTTCACATTGACGATGAAACACATAAATCGCATCGGAATTAAATACAAAAGGCGCAATGCCGCCTTAAGTACAAGAATAGAGACTCTTCTTACAGTCGGTGCTTTGAGCATTCCCTGTGAGACCAGTATTAGTTTCCGATACACCACTACAGGTTCAATGTATTCCCTTGACATTCACATTGACGATGAAACACAGAAATCGCATCGGAATGAAATACAAAAGGCAAACTGCCGCGTAAGTACAAGAATAGAGACTCTTCTTACAGTCGGTGCTTTCAGCATTCCCTGTGAGACCAGTATTAGTTTCCGATACACCTCAGCAGGTTCAATGTAATCCTAGGACCTTCACATTGACGATGAAACACATAAATCGCATCGGAATTAAATACAAAAGGCACAATGTCGCCTTAAGTACAAGAATAGAGACTCTTCTTACAGTCGGTGCTTTGAGCATTCCCTGTGGGACTAGTATTAGTTTCCCATACACCACTGCAGGTTCAATGTATTCCAAGGACCTTCACACTGACGATGAAACACAGAAATCGCATCGGAATTAAATACAAAAAGCATAATGTCGCCTTAAGTACAAGAATAGAGACTCTTCTTACAGTCGGTGCTTTGAGCATTCCCTGTGAGACCAGTATTAGTTTCCGATACCACTCCAGGTTCAATGTATTCCTTGGACATTCACATTGACGATGAAACACAGAAATCGCATCGGAATGAAATACAAAAGGCAAACTGCCGCGTAAGTACAAGAATAGAGACTCTTCTTACAGTCGGTGCTTTCAGCATTCCCTGTGAGACCAGTATTAGTTTCCGATACACCTCAGCAGGTTCAATGTAATCCTAGGACCTTCACATTGACGATGAAACACATAAATCGCATCGGAATTAAATACAAAAGGCACAATGTCGCCTTAAGTACAAGAATAGAGACTCTTCTTACAGTCGGTGCTTTGAGCATTCCCTGTGAGACCAGTATTAGTTTCCGATACACTGTTGCAGGTTCAGTGTAATCATAGGACCTTCACATTGACGATGAAACACATAAATCGCATCGGAATTAAATACAAAAGGCACAATGTCGCCTTAAGTACAAGAATAGAGACTCTTCTTACAGTCGGTGATTTGAGCATTCCCTGTGAGACCAGTATTAGTTTCCGATACACCACTGCAGGTTCAATGTATTCCTAGGACCTTCACACTGACGATGAAACACAGAAATCGCATCGGAATTAAATACAAAAGGCACAATGTCGCCTTAAGTTCAAGAATAGAGACTCTTCTTACAGTCAGTGCTTTGAGCATTCCCTGTGAGACCAGTATTAGTTTCCGATACACCACTCCAGGTTCAATGTATTCCTTGGACATTCACATTGACGAAGAAACAAAGAAATCGCATCGGAATGAAAAACAAAAGGCAAACTGCCGCGTAAGTACAAGAATAGAGACTCTTCTTACAGTCGGTGCTTTCAGCATTCTCTGTGAGACCAGTATTAGTTTCCGATACACCTCAGCAGGTTCAATGTAATCCTAGGACCTTCACATTGACGATGAAACACATAAATCGCATCGGAATTAAATACAAAAGGCACAATGTCGCCTTAAGTACAAGAATAGAGACTCTTCTTACAGTCGGTGCTTTGAGCATTCCCTGTGAGACCAGTATTAGTTTCCGATACACTGCTGCAGGTTCAGTGTAATCCTAGGACCTTCACATTGACGATGAAACACATAAATCGCATCGGAATTAAATACAAAAGGCACAATGTCGCCTTAAGTACAAGAATAGAGACTCTTCTTACAGTCGGTGATTTCAGCATTCCCTGTGAGACCAGTATTGGTTTCCGATACACCTCAGCAGGTTCAATGTATTCCTAGGACCTTCACATTGACGATGAAACACAGAAATCGCATCGGAATTAAATTCAAAAGGCACAATGTCGCCTTAAGTACAAGAATAGAGACTCTTCTTACAGTCGGTGCTTTGAGCATTCCCTGTGAGACCAGTATTAGTTTCCGATACCACTCCAGGTTCAATGTATTCCTTGGACATTCACATTGACGATGAAACACAGAAATCGCATCGGAATTAAATACAAAAGGCAAACTGCCGCGTAAGTACAAGAATAGAGACTCTTCTTACAGTCGGTGCTTTCAGCATTCCCTGTGAGACCAGTATTAGTTTCCGATACACCTCACAGGTTCAATGTAATCCTAGGACCTTCACATTGACGATGAAACACATAAATCGCATCGGAATTAAATACAAAAGGCACAATGTCGCCTTAAGTACAAGAATAGAGACTCTTCTCATAGTCGGTGATTTGAGCATTCCCTGTGAGACCAGTATTAGTTTCCGATACACCACTGCAGGTTCAATGTATTCCTCGGACCTTCACACTGACGATTAAACACAGAAATCGCATCGGAATTAAATACAAAAGGCACAATGTCGCCTTAAGTACAAGAATAGAGACTCTTCTTACAGTCGGTGCTTTGAGCATTCCCTGTGAGACCACTATTAGTTTCCGATACACCACTCCAGGTTCAATGAATTCCTTGGACATTCACATTGAAGATGAAACACAGAAATCGCATCGGAATGAAATACAAAAGCAAACTGCCGCGTAAGTACAAGAATAGAGACTCTTCTTACAGTCGGTGCTTTCAGCATTCCCTGTGAGACCAGTATTAGTTTCCGATACACCTCAGCAGGTTCAATGTATTCCTTGGACCTTCACATTGACGATGAAACACAGAAATCGGATCGGAATTAAATACAAAAGGCGCAATGCCGCATTAAGTACAAGAATAGAGACTCTTCTTACAGTCGGTGCTTTCAGCATTCCCTGTGAGACCAGAATTAGTTTCCGATACACCACTCCAGGTTCAATGTATTCCTTGGACATTCACATCGACGATGAAACACAGAAATCGCATCGGAATTAAAAACAAAAGGCACAATGTCACCTTAAGTACAAGATTAGAGACTCTTCTTACAGTCGGTGCTTTCAGCATTCCCTGTGAGACCAGTATTAGATTCCGATACACCTCAGCAGGTTCAATGTAATCCTAGGACCTTCACATTGACGATGAAACACATAAATCGCATCGGAATTAAATACAAAAGGCACAATGTCGCCTTAAGTACAAGAATAGAGACTCTTCTTACAGACGGTGCTTTGAGCATTCCCTGTGAGACCAGTATTAGTTTCCGATACACCACTGCAGGTTCAATGTATTCCTAGGACCTTCACACTGACGATGAAACACAGAAATCACATCGGAATTAAATACAAAAGGCACAATGTCGCCTTAAGTACAAGAATAGAGACTCTTCTTACAGTCGGTGCTTTGAGCATTCCCTGTGAGACCAGTATTAGTTTCCGATACACCACTCCAGGTTCAATGTATTCCTTGGACATTCACATTGACGATGAAACACAGAAATCGCATCGGAATGAAAAACAAAAGTCAAACTGCCGCGTAAGTACAAGAATAGAGACTCTTCTTACAGTCGGTGCTTTCAGCATTCCCTGTGAGACCAGTATTAGTTTCCGATACACCTCAGCAGGATCAATGTATTCCTAGGACCTTCACATTGACGATTTAACACAGAAATCGCATCGGAATTAAATACAAAAGGCACAATGTCGCCTTAAGTACAAGAATAGAGACTCTTCTTACAGTCGGTGCTTTGAGCATTCCCTGTGAGACCAGTATTAGTTTCCGATACACCACTCCAGGTTCAATGTACTCCTTGGACATTCACTTTGACGATGAAACACAGAAATCGCATCGGAATGAAATACAAAAGGCACAATGTCGCCTTAAGTACAAGAATAGAGACTCTTCTTACAGTCGGTGCTTTGAGCATTCCCTGTGAGACCACTATTAGTTTCCGATACACCACTCCAGGTTCAATGAATTCCTTGGACATTCACATTGACGATGAAACACAGAAATCGCATCGGAATGAAGTACAAAAGCAAACTGCCGCGTAAGTACAAGAATAGAGACTCTTCTTACAGTCGGTGCTTTCAGCATTCCCTGTGAGACCAGTATTAGTTTCCGATACACCTCAGCAGGTTCAATGTATTCCTTGAACCTTCACATTGACGATGAAACACAGAAATCGCATCGGAATTAAATACAAAAGGCGCAATGCCGCCTTAAGTACAAGAATAGAGACTCTTCTTACAGTCGGTGCTTTGAGCATTCCCTGTGAGACCAGTATTAGTTTCCGATACACCACTACAGGTTCAATGTATTCCCTTGACATTCACATTGACGATGAAACACAGAAATCGCATCGGAATGAAATACAAAAGGCAAACTGCCGCGTAAGTACAAGAATAGAGACTCTTCTTACAGTCGGTGCTTTCAGCATTCCCTGTGAGACCAGTATTAGTTTCCGATACACCTCAGCAGGTTCAATGTAATCCTAGGACCTTCACATTGACGATGAAACACATAAATCGCATCGGAATTAAATACAAAAGGCACAATGTCGCCTTAAGTACAAGAATAGAGACTCTTCTTACAGTCGGTGCTTTGAGCATTCCCTGTGAGACTAGTATTAGTTTCTGATACACCACTGCAGGTTCAATGTATTCCAAGGACCTTCACACTGACGATGAAACACAGAAATCGCATCGGAATGAAATACAAAAGGCACAATGTCGCCTTAAGTACAAGAATAGAGACTCTTCTTACAGTCGGTGCTTTGAGCATTCCCTGTGAGACCAGTATTAGTTTCCGATACACCACTCCAGGTTCAATGTATTCCTTGGACATTCACATTGACGAAGAAACACAGAAATCGCATCGGAATGAAAAACAAAAGGCAAACTGCCGCGTAAGTACAAGAATAGAGACTCTTCTTACAGTCGGTGATTTCAGCATTCCCTGTGAGACCAGTATTGGTTTCCGATACACCTCAGCAGGTTCAATGTATTCCTAGGACCTTCACATTGACGATGAAACACAGAAATCGCATCGGAATTAAATTCAAAAGGCACAATGTCGCCTTAAGTACAAGAATAGAGACTCTTCTTACAGTCGGTGCTTTGAGCATTCCCTGTGAGACCAGTATTAGTATCCGATACCACTCCAGGTTCAATGTATTCCTTGGACATTCACATTGACGATGAAACACAGTAATCGCATCGGAATTAAATACAAAAGGCAAACTGCCGCGTAAGTACAAGAATAGAGACTCTTCTTACAGTCGGTGCTTTCAGCATTCCCTGTGAGACCAGTATTAGTTTCCGATACACCTCAGCAGGTTCAATGTAATCCTAGGACCTTCACATTGACGATGAAACACATAAATCGAATCGGAATTAAATACAAAAGGCACAATGTCGCCTTAAGTACAAGAATAGAGACTCTTCTCATAGTCGGTGATTTGAGCATTCCCTGTGAGACCAGTATTAGTTTCCGATACACCACTGCAGGTTCAATGTATTCCTAGGACCTTCACACTGACGATTAAACACAGAAATCGCATCGGAATTAAATACAAAAGGCACAATGTCGCCTTAAGTACAAGAATAGAGACTCTTCTTACAGTCGGTGCTTTGAGCATTCCCTGTGAGACCACTATTAGTTTCGATACACCACTCCAGGTTCAATGAATTCCTTGGACATTCACATTGACGATGAAACACAGAAATCGCATCGGAATGAAATACAAAAGCAAACTGCCGCGTAAGTACAAGAATAGAGACTCTTCTTACAGTCGGTGCTTTCAGCATTCCCTGTGAGACCAGTATTAGTTTCCGATACACCTCAGCAGGTTCAATGTATTCCTTGGACCTTCACATTGACGATGAAACACAGAAATCGCATCGGAATTAAATACAAAAGGCGCAATGCCGCCTTAAGTACAAGAATAGAGACTCTTCTTACAGTCGGTGCTTTGACCATTCCCTGTGAGACCAGTATTAGTTTCCGATACACCACTCCAGGTTCAATGTACTCCTTGGACATTCACTTTGACGATGAAACACAGAAATCGCATCGGAATGAAATACAAAAGGCACAATGTCGCCTTAAGTACAAGAATAGAGACTCTTCTTACAGTCGGTGCTTTGAGCATTCCCTGTGAGACCACTATTAGTTTCCGATACACCACTCCAGGTTCAATGAATTCCTTGGACATTCACATTGACGATGAAACACAGAAATCGCATCGGAATGAAGTACAAAAGCAAACTGCCGCGTAAGTACAAGAATAGAGACTCTTCTTACAGTCGGTGCTTTCAGCATTCCCTGTGAGACCAGTATTAGTTTCCGATACACCTCAGCAGGTTCAATGGATTCCTTGGACCTTCACATTGACGATGAAACACAGAAATCGCATCGGAATTAAATACAAAAGGCGCAATGCCGCCTTAAGTACAAGAATAGAGACTCTTCTTACAGTCGGTGCTTTGAGCATTCCCTGTGAGACCAGTATTAGTTTCCGATACACCACTACAGGTTCAATGTATTCCCTTGACATTCACATTGACGATGAAACACAGAAATCGCATCGGAATGAAATACAAAAGGCAAACTGCCGCGTAAGTACAAGAATAGAGACTCTTCTTACAGTCGGTGCTTTCAGCATTCCCTGTGAGACCAGTATTAGTTTCCGATACACCTCAGCAGGTTCAATGTAATCCTAGGACCTTCACATTGACGATGAAACACATAAATCGCATCGGAATTAAATACAAAAGGCACAATGTCGCCTTAAGTACAAGAATAGAGACTCTTCTTACAGTCGGTGCTTTGAGCATTCCCTGTGAGACTAGTATTAGTTTCTGATACACCACTGCAGGTTCAATGTATTCCAAGGACCTTCACACTGACGATGAAACACAGAAATCGCATCGGAATGAAATACAAAAGGCACAATGTCGCCTTAAGTACAAGAATAGAGACTCTTCTTACAGTCGGTGCTTTGAGCATTCCCTGTGAGACCAGTATTAGTTTCCGATACACCACTCCAGGTTCAATGTATTCCTTGGACATTCACATTGACGAAGAAACACAGAAATCGCATCGGAATGAAAAACAAAAGGCAAACTGCCGCGTAAGTACAAGAATAGAGACTCTTCTTACAGTCGGTGATTTCAGCATTCCCTGTGAGACCAGTATTGGTTTCCGATACACCTCAGCAGGTTCAATGTATTCCTAGGACCTTCACATTGACGATGAAACACAGAAATCGCATCGGAATTAAATTCAAAAGGCACAATGTCGCCTTAAGTACAAGAATAGAGACTCTTCTTACAGTCGGTGCTTTGAGCATTCCCTGTGAGACCAGTATTAGTATCCGATACCACTCCAGGTTCAATGTATTCCTGGGACATTCACATTGACGATGAAACACAGTAATCGCATCGGAATTAAATACAAAAGGCAAACTGCCGCGTAAGTACAAGAATAGAGACTCTTCTTACAGTCGGTGCTTTCAGCATTCCCTGTGAGACCAGTATTAGTTTCCGATACACCTCAGCAGGTTCAATGTAATCCTAGGACCTTCACATTGACGATGAAACACATAAATCGAATCGGAATTAAATACAAAAGGCACAATGTCGCCTTAAGTACAAGAATAGAGACTCTTCTCATAGTCGGTGATTTGAGCATTCCCTGTGAGACCAGTATTAGTTTCCGATACACCACTGCAGGTTCAATGTATTCCTAGGACCTTCACACTGACGATTAAACACAGAAATCGCATCGGAATTAAATACAAAAGGCACAATGTCGCCTTAAGTACAAGAATAGAGACTCTTCTTACAGTCGGTGCTTTGAGCATTCCCTGTGAGACCACTATTAGTTTCGATACACCACTCCAGGTTCAATGAATTCCTTGGACATTCACATTGACGATGAAACACAGAAATCGCATCGGAATGAAATACAAAAGCAAACTGCCGCGTAAGTACAAGAATAGAGACTCTTCTTACAGTCGGTGCTTTCAGCATTCCCTGTGAGACCAGTATTAGTTTCCGATACACCTCAGCAGGTTCAATGTATTCCTTGGACCTTCACATTGACGATGAAACACAGAAATCGCATCGGAATTAAATACAAAAGGCGCAATGCCGCCTTAAGTACAAGAATAGAGACTCTTCTTACAGTCGGTGCTTTGAGCATTCCCTGTGAGACCAGAATTAGTTTCCGATACACCACTCCAGGTTCAATGTATTCCTTGGACATTCACATCGACGATGAAACACAGAAATCGCATCGGAATGAAATACAAAAGGCAAACTGCCGCGTAAGTACAAGAATAGCGACTTTTCTTACAGTCGGTGCTTTCAGCATTCCCTGTGAGACCAGTATTAGATTCCGATACACCTCAGCAGGTTCAATGTAATCCTAGGACCTTCACATTGACGATGAAACACATAAATCGCATCGGAGTTAAATACAAAAGGCACAATGTCGCCTTAAGTACAAGAATAGAGACTCTTCTTACAGACGGTGCTTTGAGCATTCCCTGTGAGACCAGTATTAGTTTCCGATACACCACTGCAGGTTCAATGTATTCCTAGGACCTTCACACTGACGATGAAACACAGAAATCGCATCGGAATTAAATACAAAAGGCACAATGTCGCCTTAAGTACAAGAATAGAGACTCTTCTTACAGTCGGTGCTTTGAGCATTCCCTGTGAGACCAGTATTAGTTTCCGATACACCACTCCAGGTTCAATGTATTCCTTGGACATTCACATTGACGATGAAACACAGAAATCGCATCGGAATGAAAAACAAAAGGCAAACTGCCGCGTAAGTACAAGAGTAGAGACTCTTCTTACAGTCGGTGCTTTCAGCATTCCCTGTGAGACCAGTATTAGTTTCCGATACACCTCAGCAGGATCAATGTATTCCTAGGACCTTCACATTGACGATGGAACACAGAAATCGCATCGGAATTAAATACAAAAGGCACAATGTCGCCTTAAGTACAAGAATAGAGACTCTTCTTACAGTCGGTGCTTTGAGCATTCCCTGTGAGACCAGTATTAGTTTCCGATACACCACTCCAGGTTCAATGTATTCCTTGGACATTCACATTGACGATGAAACACAGAAATCGCATCGGAATGAAATACAAAAGGCACAATGTCGCCTTAAGTACAAGAATAGAGACTCTTCTTACAGTCGGTGCTTTGAGCATTCCCTGTGAGACCAGTATTAGTTTCCGATACACCACCCCAGGTTCAATGAATTCCTTGGACATTCACATTGACGATGAAACACAGAAATCGCATCGGAATGAAATACAAATGCAAACTGCCGCGTAAGTTCAAGAATATAGACTTTTCTTACAGTCGGTGCTTTCAGCATTCCCTGTGAGACCAGTATTAGTTTCCGATACACCTCAGCAGGTTCAATGTAATCCTAGGACCTTCACACTGACGATGAAACACAGAAATCGCATCGGAATTAAATACAAAAGGCACAATGTCGCCTTAAGTACAAGAATAGAGACTCTTCTTACAGTCGGTGCTTTGAGCATTCCCTGTGAGATCAGTATTAGTTTCCGATACACCACTCCAGGTTCAATGTATTCCTTGGACATTCACATTGACGATGAAACACAGAAATCGCATCGGAATGAAAAACAAAAGGCAAACTGCCGCGTAAGTACAAGAATAGAGACTCTTCTTACAGTCGGTGCTTTCAGCATTCCCTGTGAGACCAGTATTAGTTTCCGATACACCTCAGCAGGTTCAATGTAATCCTAGGACCTTCACATTGACGATGAAACACATAAATCGCATCGGAATTAAATACAAAAGGCACAATGTCGCCTTAAGTACAAGAATAGAGACTCTTCTCATAGTCGGTGATTTGAGCATTCCCTGTGAGACCAGTATTAGTTTCCGATACACCACTGCAGGTTCAATGTATTCCTAGGACCTTCACACTGACGATTAAACACAGAAATCGCATCGGAATTAAATACAAAAGGCACAATGTCGCCTTAAGTACAAGAATAGAGACTCTTCTTACAGTCGGTGCTTTGAGCATTCCCTGTGAGACCACTATTAGTTTCCGATACACCACTCCAGGTTCAATGAATTCCTTGGACATTCACATTGAAGATGAAACACAGAAATCGCATCGGAATGAAATACAAAAGCAAACTGCCGCGTAAGTACAAGAATAGAGACTCTTCTTACAGTCGGTGCTTTCAGCATTCCCTGTGAGACCAGTATTAGTTTCCGATACACCTCAGCAGGTTCAATGTATTCCTTGGACCTTCACATTGACGATGAAACACAGAAATCGCATCGGAATTAAATACAAAAGGCGCAATGCCGCCTTAAGTACAAGAATAGAGACTCTTCTTACAGTCGGTGCTTTCAGCATTCCCTGTGAGACCAGAATTAGTTTCCGATACACCACTCCAGGTTCAATGTATTCCTTGGACATTCACATCGACGATGAAACACAGAAATCGCATCGGAATTAAAAACAAAAGGCACAATGTCACCTTAAGTACAAGAATAGAGACTCTTCTTACAGTCGGTGCTTTCAGCATTCCCTGTGAGACCAGTATTAGATTCCGATACACCTCAGCAGGTTCAATGTAATCCTAGGACCTTCACATTGACGATGAAACACATAAATCGCATCGGAATTAAATACAAAAGGCACAATGTCGCCTTAAGTACAAGAATAGAGACTCTTCTTACAGTCGGTGCTTTGAGCATTCCCTGTGAGACCAGTATTAGTTTCCGATACACCACTCCAGGTTCAATGTATTCCTTGGACATTCACATTGACGATGAAACACAGAAATCGCATCGGAATGAAAAACAAAAGTCAAACTGCCGCGTAAGTACAAGAATAGAGACTCTTCTTACAGTCGGTGCTTTCTGCATTCCCTGTGAGACCAGTATTAGTTTCCGATACACCTCAGCAGGATCAATGTATTCCTAGGACCTTCACATTGACGATTTAACACAGAAATCGCAACGGAATTAAATACAAAAGGCACAATGTCGCCTTAAGTACAAGAATAGAGACTCTTCTTACAGTCGGTGCTTTGAGCATTCCCTGTGAGACCAGTATTAGTTTCCGATACACCACTCCAGGTTCAATGTACGCCTTGGACATTCACTTTGACGATGAAACACAGAAATCGCATCGGAATGAAATACAAAAGGCACAATGTCGCCTTAAGTACAAGAATAGAGACTCTTCTTACAGTCGGTGCTTTGAGCATTCCCTGTGAGACCAGTATTAGTTTCCGATACACCTCAGCAGGTTCAATGTAATCCTAGGACCTTCACATTGACGATGAAACACATAAATCGCATCGGAATTAAATACAAAAGGCACAATGTCGCCTTAAGTACAAGAATAGAGACTCTTCTTACAGTCGGTGCTTTGAGCATTCCCTGTGAGACTAGTATTAGTTTCTGATACACCACTGCAGGTTCAATGTATTCCAAGGACCTTCACACTGACGATGAAACACAGAAATCGCATCGGAATGAAATACAAAAGGCACAATGTCGCCTTAAGTACAAGAATAGAGACTCTTCTTACAGTCGGTGCTTTGAGCATTCCCTGTGAGACCAGTATTAGTTTCCGATACCACTCCAGGTTCAATGTATTCCTTGGACATTCACATTGACGATGAAACACAGAAATCGCATCGGAATGAAATACAAAAGGCAAACTGCCGCGTAAGTACAAGAATAGAGACTCTTCTTACAGTCGGTGCTTTCAGCATTCCCTGTGAGACCAGTATTAGTTTCCGATAGACCTCAGCAGGTTCAATGTAATCCTAGGACCTTCACATTGACGATGAAACACATAAATCGCATCGGAATTAAATACAAAAGGCACAATGTCGCCTTAAGTACAAGAATAGAGAATCTTCTTACAGTCGGTGCTTTGAGCATTCCCTGTGAGACCAGGATTAGTTTCCGATACACTGTTGCAGGTTCAATGTAATCCTAGGACCATCACATTGACGATGAAACACATAAATCGCATCGGAATTAAATACAAAAGGCACAATGTCGCCTTAAGTACAAGAATAGAGACTCTTCTTACAGTCGGTGATTTGAGCATTCCCTGTGAGACCAGTATTAGTTTCCGATACACCACTGCAGGTTCAATGTATTCCTAGGACCTTCACACTGACGATGAAACACAGAAATCGCATCGGAATTAAATACAAAAGGCACAATGTCGCCTTAAGTTCAAGAATAGAGACTCTTCTTACAGTCGGTGCTTTGAGCATTCCCTGTGAGACCAGTATTAGTTTCCGATACACCACTCCAGGTTCAATGTATTCCTTGGACATTCACATTGACGAAGAAACACAGAAATCGCATCGGAATGAAAAACAAAAGGCAAACTGCCGCGTAAGTACAAGAATAGAGACTCTTCTTACAGTCGGTGATTTCAGCATTCCCTGTGAGACCAGTATTGGTTTCCGATACACCTCAGCAGGTTCAATGTATTCCTAGGACCTTCACATTGACGATGAAACACAGAAATCGCATCGGAATTAAATTCAAAAGGCACAATGTCGCCTTAAGTACAAGAATAGAGACTCTTCTTACAGTCGGTGCTTTGAGCATTCCCTGTGAGACCAGTATTAGTATCCGATACCACTCCAGGTTCAATGTATTCCTTGGACATTCACATTGACGATGAAACACAGAAATCGCATCGGAATTAAATACAAAAGGCAAACTGCCGCGTAAGTACAAGAATAGAGACTCTTCTTACAGTCGGTGCTTTCAGCATTCCCTGTGAGACCAGTATTAGTTTCCGATACACCTCAGCAGGTTCAATGTAATCCTAGGACCTTCACATTGACGATGAAACACATAAATCGAATCGGAATTAAATACAAAAGGCACAATGTCGCCTTAAGTACAAGAATAGAGACTCTTCTCATAGTCGGTGATTTGAGCATTCCCTGTGAGACCAGTATTAGTTTCCGATACACCACTGCAGGTTCAATGTATTCCTAGGACCTTCACACTGACGATTAAACACAGAAATCGCATCGGAATTAAATACAAAAGGCACAATGTCGCCTTAAGTACAAGAATAGAGACTCTTCTTACAGTCGGTGCTTTGAGCATTCCCTGTGAGACCACTATTAGTTTCGATACACCACTCCAGGTTCAATGAATTCCTTGGACATTCACATTGACGATGAAACACAGAAATCGCATCGGAATGAAATACAAAAGCAAACTGCCGCGTAAGTACAAGAATAGAGACTCTTCTTACAGTCGGTGCTTTCAGCATTCCCTGTGAGACCAGTATTAGTTTCCGATACACCTCAGCAGGTTCAATGTATTCCTTGGACCTTCACATTGACGATGAAACACAGAAATCGCATCGGAATTAAATACAAAAGGCGCAATGCCGCCTTAAGTACAAGAATAGAGACTCTTCTTACAGTCGGTGCTTTGAGCATTCCCTGTGAGACCAGAATTAGTTTCCGATACACCACTCCAGGTTCAATGTATTCCTTGGACATTCACATCGACGATGAAACACAGAAATCGCATCGGAATGAAATACAAAAGGCAAACTGCCGCGTAAGTACAAGAATAGAGACTTTTCTTACAGTCGGCGCTTTCAGCATTCCCTGTGAGACCAGTATTAGATTCCGATACACCTCAGCAGGTTCAATGTAATCCTAGGACCTTCACATTGACGATGAAACACATAAATCGCATCGGAGTTAAATACAAAAGGCACAATGTCGCCTTAAGTACAAGAATAGAGACTCTTCTTACAGACGGTGCTTTGAGCATTCCCTGTGAGACCAGTATTAGTTTCCGATACACCACTGCAGGTTCAATGTATTCCTAGGACCTTCACACTGACGATGAAACACAGAAATCGCATCGGAATTAAATACAAAAGGCACAATGTCGCCTTAAGTACAAGAATAGAGACTCTTCTTACAGTCGGTGCTTTGAGCATTCCCTGTGAGACCAGTATTAGTTTCCGATACACCACTCCAGGTTCAATGTATTCCTTGGACATTCACATTGACGATGAAACACAGAAATCGCATCGGAATGAAAAACAAAAGGCAAACTGCCGCGTAAGTACAAGAGTAGAGACTCTTCTTACAGTCGGTGCTTTCAGCATTCCCTGTGAGACCAGTATTAGTTTCCGATACATCTCAGCAGGATCAATGTATTCCTTGGACCTTCACATTGACGATGGAACACAGAAATCGCATCGGAATTAAATACAAAAGGCACAATGTCGCCTTAAGTACAAGAATAGAGACTCTTCTTACAGTTGGTGCTTTGAGCATTCCCTGTGAGACCAGTATTAGTTTCCGATACACCACTCCAGGTTCAATGTATTCCTTGGACATTCACATTGACGATGAAACACAGAAATCGCATCGGAATGAAATACAAAAGGCACAATGTCGCCTTAAGTACAAGAATAGAGACTCTTCTTACAGTCGGTGCTTTGAGCATTCCCTGTGAGACCAGTATTAGTTTCCGATACACCACCCCAGGTTCAATGAATTCCTTGGACATTCACATTGACGATGAAACACAGAAATCGCATCGGAATGAAATACAAAAGCAAACTGCCGCGTAAGTTCAAGAATAGAGACTCTTCTTACAGTCGGTGCTTTCAGCATTCCCTGTGAGACCAGTATTAGTTTCCGATACACCTCAGCAGGTTCAATGTAATCCTAGGACCTTCACACTGACGATGAAACACAGAAATCGCATCGGAATTAAATACAAAAGGCACAATGTCGCCTTAAGTACAAGAATAGAGACTCTTCTTACAGTCGGTGCTTTGAGCATTCCCTGTGAGACCAGTATTAGTTTCCGATACACCACTCCAGGTTCAATGTATTCCTTGGACATTCACATTGACGATGAAACACAGAAATCGCATCGGAATGAAAAACAAAAGGCAAACTGCCGCGTAAGTACAAGAATAGAGACTCTTCTTACAGTCGGTGCTTTCAGCATTCCCTGTGAGACCAGTATTTGTTTCCGATACACCTCAGCAGGATCAATGTATTCCTAGGACCTTCACATTGACGATGGAACACAGAAATCGCATAGGAATTAAATACAAAAGGCACAATGTCGCCTTAAGTACAAGAATAGAGACTCTTCTTACAGTCGGTGCTTTGAGCATTCCCTGTGAGACCAGTATTAGTTTCCGATACACCACTCCAGGTTCAATGAATTCCTTGGACATTCACATTGACGATGAAACACAGAAATCGCATCGGAATGAAATACAAAAGGCACAATGTCGCCTTAAGTACAAGAATAGAGACTCTTCTTACAGACGGTGCTTTGAGCATTCCCTGTGAGACCAGTATTAGTTTCCGATACACCACTGCAGGATCAATGTATTCCTTGGGCATTCACACTGACGCTGAAACACAGAAATCGCATCGGAATTAAATACAAAAGGCACAATGTCGCCTTAACTACAAGAATAGAGACTCTTCTTACAGTCGGTGCTTTGAGCATTCCCTGTGAGACCAGTATTAGTTTCCGATACTACTCCAGGTTCAATGTATTCCTTGGACATTCACATTGACGATGAAACACAGAAATCGCATCGGAATGAAATACAAAAGGCAAACTGCCGCGTAAGTACAAGAATAGAGACTCTTCTTACAGTCGGTGCTTTCAGCATTCCCTGTGAGACCAGCATTAGTTTCCGATACACCTCAGCAGGTTCAATGTAATCCTAGGACCTTCACATTGACGATGAAACACATAAATCGCATCGGAATTAAATACAAAAGGCACAATGTCGCCTTAAGTACAAGAATAGAGAGTCTTTTTATAGTTGGTGCTTTGAGCATTCCCTGTGAGACCAGTATTAGTTTCCGATACACCACTGCAGGTTCAATGTATTCCTAGGACCTTCACACTGACGATTAAACACAGAAATCGCATCGGAATTAAATACAAAAGGCACAATGTCGCCATAAGTACAAGAATAGAGACTCTTCTTACAGTCGGTGCTTTGAGCATTCCCTGTGAGACCAGTATTAGTTTCCGATACACCACTCCAGGTTCAATGTATTCCTTGGACATTCACATTGACGATGAAACACAGAAATCGCATCGGAATGAAAAACAAAAGGCAAACTGCCGTGTAAGTACAAGAATAGAGACTCTTCTTACAGTCGGTGCTTTCAGCATTCCCTGTGAGACCAGTATTAGTTTCCGATACACCTCAGCAGGTTCAATGTATTCCTAGGACCTTCACATTGACGATGAAACACAGAAATCGCATCGGAATTGAATACAAAAGGCACAATGTCGCCTTAAGTACAAGAATAGAGACTCTTCTTACAGTCGGTGCTTTGAGCATTCCCTGTGAGACCAGTATTAGTTTCCGATACACCTCAGCAGGTTCAATGTATTCCTTGGACCTTCACATTGACGATGAACACAGAAATCGCATCGGAATTAAATACAAAAGGCGCAATGCCGCCTTAAGTACAAGAATAGAGACTCTTCTTACAGTCGGTGCTTTGAGCATTCCCTGTGAGACCAGAATTAGTTTCCGATACATCACTACAGGTTCAATGTATTCCTTGGACATTCACATCGACGATGAAACACAGAAATCGCATTAGAATGAAATACAAAAGGCTAACTGCCGCGTAAGTACAAGAATAGAGACTCTTCTTACAGTCGGTGCTTTCAGCATTCCCTGTGAGACCAGTATTAGTTTCCGATACACCTCAGCAGGTTCAATGTAATCCTAGGACCTTCACATTGACGATGAAACAAATAAATCGCATCGGAATTAAATACAAAAGGCACAATGTCGCCTTAAGTACAAGAATAGAGACTCTTCTTACAGTCGGTGCTTTGAGCATTCCCTGTGAGACCAGTATTAGTTTCCGATACACCACTGCAGGTTCAATGTAATCCTAGGACCTTCACATTGACGATGAAACACAGAAATCGCATCGGAATTAAATACAAAAGGCACAATGTCGCCTTAAGTACAAGAATAGAGACTCTTCTTACAGACGGTGCTTTGAGCATTCCCTGTGAGACCAGTATTAGTTTCCGATACACCACTGCAGGTTCAATGTATTCCTAGGACCTTCACACTGACGATGAAACACAGAAATCGCATCGGAATTAAATACAAAAGGCACAATGTCGCCTTAAGTACAAGAATAGAGACTCTTCTTACAGTCGGTGCTTTGAGCATTCCCTGTGAGACCAGTATTAGTTTCCGATACACTACTCCAGGTTCAATGTACTCCTTGGACACTCACATTGACGATGAAACACAGAAATCGCATCGGAATGAAATACAAAAGGCAAACTGCCGCGTAAGTAAAAGAACAGAGACTCTTCTTACAGTCGGTTCTTTGAGCATTCCCTGTGAGACCAGTATTAGTTTCCGATACACCACTCCAGGTTCAATGTATTCCTTGGACATTCACATTGACGATGAAACACAGAAATCGCATCGGAATGAAAAACAAAAGGCAAACTGCCGCGTAAGCACAAGAATAGAGACTCTTCTTACAGTCGGTGCTTTCAGCATTCCCTGTGAGACCAGTATTAGTTCCCGATACACCTCAGCAGGTTCAATGTATTCCTAGGACCTTCACATTGACGATGGAACACAGAAATCGCATCGGAATTAAATACAAAAGGCACAATGTCGCCTTAAGTACAAGAATAGAGACTCTTCTTACAGTCGGTGCTTTGAGCATTCCCTGTGAGACCAGTATTAGTTTCCGATACACCACTCCAGGTTCAATGTACTCCTTGGACATTCACATTGACGATGAAACACAGAAATCGCATCGGAATGAAATACAAAAGGCAAACTGCCGCGTAAGTAAAAGAATAGAGACTCTTCTTACAGTCGGTGCTTTCAGCATTCCCTGTGAGACCAGTATTAGTTTCCGATACACCTGAGCAGGTTCAATGTATTCCTAGGACCTTCACATTGACGATGAAACACATAAATCGCATCGGAATTAAATACAAAAGGCACAATGTCGCCTTAAGTACAAGAATAGAGACTCTTCTTACAGTCGGTGCTTTGAGCATTCCCTGTGAGCCCAGTATTAGTTTCCGATACACCACTGCAGGTTCAATGTATTCCTAGGACCTTCACACTGACGATGAAACACAGAAATCGCATCGGAATTAAATACAAAAGGCACAATGTCGCCTTAAGTAAAAGAATAGAGACTCTTCTTACAGTCGGTGCTTTGAGCATTCCCTGTGAGACCAGTATTAGTTTCCGATACACCACTCCAGGTTCAATGTATTCCTAGGACATTAACATTGACGATGAAACACAGAAATCGCATCGGAATGAAAAACAAAAGGCAAACTGCCGTGTAAGTACAAGAATAGAGACTCTTCTTACAGTCGGTACTTTCAGCATTCCCTGTGAGACCAGTATTAGTTTCCGATACACCTCAGCAGGTTCAATGTATTCCTAGGACCTTCACATTGACGATGAAACACAGAAATCGCATCGGAATGGAATACAAAAGGCACAATGTCGCCTTAAGTACAAGAATAGAGACTCTTCTTACAGTCGGTGCTTTGAGCATTCCCTGTGAGACCAGTATTAGTTTCCGATACAACACTCCAGTTTCAATGTATTCCTTGGACATTCACATTGACGATGAAACACAGAAATCGCATCGGAATGAAAAACAAAAGGCAGACTGCCGCGTAAGTACAAGAATAGAGACTCTTCTTACAGTCGGTGCTTTCAGCATTCCCTGTGAGACCAGTATTAGTTTCCGATACACCTCAGCAGGTTCAATGTATTCCTAGGACGTTCACATTGACGATGAAACACAGAAATCGCATCGGAATTAAATACAAAAGGCACAATGTCGCCTTAAGTACAAGAATAGAGACTCTTCTTACAGTCGGTGCTTTCAGCATTCCCTGTGAGACCAGTATTAGTTTCCGATACACCTCAGCAGGTTCAATGTATTCCTAGGACCTTTACATTGACGATGAAACACAGAAATCGCATCGGAATTAAATACAAAAGGCACAATGACGCCTTAAGTACAAGAATAGAGACTTCTCTTACAGTCGGTGCTTTGAGCATTCCCTGTGAGACCAGTATTAGTTTCCGATACACCACTCCAGGTTCAATGTAATCCTTGGACATTCACATTGACGATGAAACACAGAAATCGCATCGGAATGAAATACAAAAGGCGAACTGCAGCGTAAGTACAAGAATAGAGACTCTTCTTACAGTCGGTGTTTTCAGCATTCCCTGTGAGACCAGTATTAGTTTCCGATACATCTCAGCAGGTTCAATGTAATCCTAGGACCTTCACATTGACGACGAAACACATCAATCGCATCGGAATTAAATACAAAAGGCACAATGTCGCCTTAAGTACAAGAATAGAGACTCTTCTTACGGTCGGTTCTTTGAGCATTCCCTGTGAGACCTGTATTAGTTTCCGATACACCACTCCAGGTTCAATGTATTCCTTGGACATTCACATTGACGATGAAACACAGAAATCGCATCGGAATGAAAAACAAAAGGCAAACTGCCGCGTAAGCACAAGAATGGAGACTCTTCTTACAGTCGGTGCTTTCAGCATTCCCTGTGAGACCAGTATTAGTTTCCGATACATCTCAGCAGGTTCAATGTAATCCTAGGACCTTCACATTGACGACGAAACACATCAATCGCATCGGAATTAAATACAAAAGGCACAATGTCGCCTTAAGTACAAGAATAGAGACTCTTCTTACGGTCGGTTCTTTGAGCATTCCCTGTGAGACCTGTATTAGTTTCCGATACACCACTCCAGGTTCAATGTTTTCCTTGGACATTCACAATGACGATGAAACACAGAAATCGCATCGGAATGAAATACAAAAGCCAAACTGCCGCGTAAGTACAAGAATAGAGACTCTTCTTAAAGTCGGTGCTTTCAGCTTCCCTGTGAGACCAGTATTAGTTTCCGATACACCTCAGCAGGTTCGATGTATTATTAGGACCTTCACATTGATGATGAAACACAGAAATCGCATCGGAATTAAATACAAAAGGCACAATGTCGCCTTAAGCACAAGAATAGTGACTCTTCTTACAGTCGGTGGTTTGAGCATTCCCTGTGAGACCAGTTTTAGTTTCCGATACACCACTGCAGGTTCTATGTATTCCTTGGACCTTCACATTGACGATGAAACACAGAAATCGCATCGGAATGAAATACAAAAGGCGAACTGCAGCGTAAGTACAAGAATAGAGACTCTTCTTACAGTCGGTGTTTTCAGCATTCCCTGTGAGACCAGTATTAGTTTCCGATACATCTCAGCAGGTTCAATGTAATCCTAGGACCTTCACATTGACGACGAAACACATCAATCGCATCGGAATTAAATACAAAAGGCACAATGTCGCCTTAAGTACAAGAATAGAGACTCTTCTTACGGTCGGTTCTTTGAGCATTCCCTGTGAGACCTGTATTAGTTTCCGATACACCACTCCAGGTTCAATGTATTCCTTGGACATTCACATTGACGATGAAACACAGAAATCGCATCGGAATGAAAAACAAAAGGCAAACTGCCGCGTAAGCACAAGAATGGAGACTCTTCTTACAGTCGGTGCTTTCAGCATTCCCTGTGAGACCAGTATTAGTTTCCGATACACCTCAGCAGGTTCAATGTATTCCTACGACCTTCACATTGACGATGCAACACAGAAATCGCATCGGAATTAAATACAAAAGGCACAATGTCGCCTTAAGTACAAGAATAGAGACTCTTCTTACAGTCGGTGCTTTCAGCATTCCCTGTGAGACCAGTATTAGTTTCCGATACACCACTCCAGGTTCAATGTATTCCTTGGACATTCACATTGACGATGAAACACAGAAATCGCATCGGAATGAAAAACAAAAGGCAGACTGCCGCGTAAGTACAAGAATAGAGACTCTTCTTACAGTCGGTGCTTTCAGCATTCCCTGTGAGACCAGTATTAGTTTCCGATACACCTCAGCAGGTTCAATGTATTCCTAGGACGTTCACATTGACGATGAAAGACAGAAATCGCTTCGGAATTAAATACAAAAGGCACAATGTCGCCTTAAGTACAAGAATAGAGACTCTTCTTACAGTCGGTGCTTTCAGCATTCCCTGTGAGACCAGTATTAGTTTCCGATACACCTCAGCAGGTTCAATGCATTCCTAGGACCTTTACATTGACGATGAAACACAGAAATTGCATCGGAATTAAATACAAAAGGCACAATGACGCCTTAAGTACAAGAATAGAGACTTCTCTTACAGTCGGTGCTTTGAGCATTCCCTGTGAGACCAGTATTAGTTTCCGATACACCACTCCAGGTTCAATGTAATCCTTGGACATTCACATTGACGATGAAACACAGAAATCGCATCGGAATGAAATACAAAAGGCGAACTGCAGCGTAAGTACAAGAATAGAGACTCTTCTTACAGTCGGTGCTTTCAGCATTCCCTGTGAGACCAGTATTAGTTTCCGATACATCTCAGCAGGTTCAATGTAATCCTAGGACCTTCACATTGACGACGAAACACATCAATCGCATCGGAATTAAATACAAAAGGCACAATGTCGCCTTAAGTACAAGAATAGAGACTCTTCTTACAGTCGGTGCTTTGAGCATTCCCTGTGAGACCAGTATTAGTTTCCGATACATCACTCCAGGTTCAATGTAATCCTTGGACATCCACATTGACGATGAAACACAGAAATCGCATCGGAATGAAATACAAAAGGCAAACTGGCGCGTAAGTACAAGAATAGAGACTCTTCTTACAGTCGGTGTTTTCAGCATTCCCTGTGAGACCAGTATTAGTTTCCGATACACCCCAGCAGGTTCAATGTATTCCTAAGACGTTCACATTGACGATGAAACACAGAAATCGCATCGGAATTAAATACAAAAGGCACAATGTCGCCTTAAGTACAAGAATAGAGACTCTTCTTACAGTCGGTGCTTTTAGCATTCCCTGTGAGACCAGTATTAGTTTCCGATACACCACAGCAGGTTCAATGTATTCCTAGGACGTTCACATTGACGATGAAACACAGAAATCACATCGGAATTAAATACAAAAGGCACAATGTCGCCTTAAGTACAAGAATAGAGACTCTTCTTACAGTCGGTGCTTTCAGCATTCCCTGTGAGACCAGTATTAGTTTCCGATACACCTCAGCAGGTTCAATGTATTCCTAGGACCTTTACATTGACGATGAAACACAGAAATCGCATCGGAATTAAATACAAAAGGCACAATGACGCCTTAAGTACAAGAATAGAGACTTCTCTTACAGTCGGTGCTTTGAGCATTCCCTGTGAGACCAGTATTAGTTTCCGATACACCACTCCAGGTTCAATGTAATCCTTGGACATTCACATTGACGATGAAACACAGAAATAGCATCGGAATGAAATACAAAAGGCGAACTGCAGCGTAAGTACAAGAATAGAGACTCTTCTTACAGTCGGTGCTTTCAGCATTTCCTGTGAGACCAGTATTAGTTTCCGATACATCTCAGCAGGTTCAATGTAATCCTAGGACCTTCACATTGACGACGAAACACATCAATCGCATCGGAATTAAATACAAAAGGCACAATGTCGCCTTAAGTACAAGAATAGAGACTCTTCTTACAGTCGGTGCTTTCAGCATTCCCTGTGAGACCAGTATTAGTTTCCGATACACCTCAGCAGGTTCAATGTATTCCTAGGACCTTTACATTGACGATGAAACACAGAAATCGCATCGGAATTAAATACAAAAGGCACAATGACGCCTTAAGTACAAGAATAGAGACTTCTCTTACAGTCGGTGCTTTGAGCATTCCCTGTGAGACCAGTATTAGTTTCCGATACACCACTCCAGGTTCAATGTAATCCTTGGACATCCACATTGACGATGAAACACAGAAATCGCATCGGAATGAAATACAAAAGGCAAACTGGCGCGTAAGTACAAGAATAGAGACTCTTCTTACAGTCGGTGTTTTCAGCATTCCCTGTGAGACCAGTATTAGTTTCCGATACACCTCAGCAGGTTCAATGTATTCCTAAGACGTTCACATTGACGATGAAACACAGAAATCGCATCGGAATGAAATAAAAAAAGCAAACTGCCGCATAATACAAGAATAGATACTCTTCTTACAGTCGGTTATTTCAGCATTCCCTGTGGGAACAGTATTAGATTCCGATACAGCTCAGCAGGTTCAATGTATTCCTAGGACCTTCACATTGACGATGAAACACAGAAATCGCGTCGGAATTAAATACAAAAAGCGCAGTGCCGCCTTAAACACAAGAATAGAGACTCTTGTTACAGTCGGTGATTTGAGCATTCCCTGTGAGACCAGAATTAGTTTCCGATACACCACTACAGGTTCAATGTATTCCTTGGACATTTACATTGACGATGAAACACAGCAATCGCATCGGAATGAAATACAAAAGGGAAACTGCAGCGTTAGAACAAGAATAGAGACTCCTCTTACATTCGGTGCTTTCAGCATTCCCTGTGAGACCAGTATTAGTTTCCGATACACCTCAGCAGGTTCAATGTAATCCTAGGACCTTCACATTGTCGATGAAACACAGAAATCGCATCGGAATTAAATACAAAAGGCACAATGTCGCCTTAATTACAAAAATAGAGACTCTTCTTACAGTCATTGCTTTGAGCATTCCCTGTGAGACCAGTATTAGCTTCCGATTCACCACTGCTGGTTCAATGTATTCCTAGGACCTTCACATTGACGATGAAACATAGAAATCGCATCGGAATTAAATACAAAAGGCACAATGTCGCCTTAAGTACAAAAATAGAGACTCTTCTTACAGTCGGTGCTTTGAGCATTCCCTGTGAGACCAGTATTAGTTTCCGATACACCACTCCAGGTTCAATGTATTCCTTGGACATTCACATTGACGATGAAACACAGAAATCGCATCGGAATGAAATACAAAAGGCAAACTGACGCTTAAGTACAAGAATAGAGACTCTTCTTACAGTCGGTGCTTTCAGCATTCCCTGTGAGACCAGTATTAGTTTCCGATACACCTCAGCAGGTTCAATGTATTCCTAGGACCTTCACATTGACGATGAAACACAGAAATCGCATCGGAATTAAATACAAAAGGCACAATGCCGTTTTAAGTACAAGAATAGAGACTCTTCTTACAGTCGGTGCTTTGAGCATTCCCTGTGAGACCAGTATTAGTTTCCGATACACCACTCCAGGTTCGATGTAATCCTTGGACATTCACATTGACGATGAAACACAGAAATCGTATCGGAATGATATACAAAATGCGAACTGCCGCGTAAGTACAAGAATAGAGACTCTTCTTACAGTCGGTGCTTTCAGCATTCCCTGTGAGACCAGTATTAGTTTCCGATACACCTCAGCAGGTTCAATGTATTCCTAGGACCTTCACATTGACGATGAAACACAGAAATCGCATCGGAATGTAATACAAAAGGCACAATGTCGCCTTAAGTACAAGAATAGAGACTCTTCTTACAGTCGGTGCTTTGAGCATTCCCTGTGAGACCAGTATTAGTTTCCGATACACCACTGCAGGTTCAATGTATTCCTTGCACCTTCACATTGACGATGAAACACAGAAATCGCATCGAAATGAAATAAAAAAAGGCAAACTGCCGCGTAAGTACAAGAATTGAGACTCTTCTTACAGTCGGTGTTTTGAGCATTCCCTTTGAGACCAGTATTAGTTTCTGATACACCACTGCAGGTTCAATGTATTCCTTGGACCTTCACATTGACGATGAAACACAGAAATCGCATCAGAATTAATTACAAAAGGCGCAATGCCGCCTTAAGTACAAGAATAGAGACTCTTCTTATAGTCGGTGCTTTGAGCATTCCCTGTGAGACCAGTATTAGTTTCCGATACACCACTGCAGGTTCAATGTATTCCTTGGACCATCACAATGACAATGAAGCACAGAAATCGCATCGGAATTAAATACAAAAGGCACAATTCCGTCTTAAGTACAAGAATAGACACTCTTCCTACAGTCGGTGCTTTCAGCATTCCCTGTGAAACCAGTATTAGTTTCCGATACACCTCAGCAAGTACAATGTATTCCTAGACCTTCACATTGACGATGAAACACAGAAATCGCATCGGAATTAAATACAAAAGGCACAATGTCGCCTTAAGTACAAGAATAGAGACTCTTCTTACAGTCGGTGCTTTGAGCATTCCCTGTCAGCCCAGTATTAGTTTCCGATACACCAGTGCAGGTTCAATGTATTCCTAGGACCTTGACATTGACGATGAAACACAGAATTCGCATCGGAATGAAATAGAAAAGGCAAACTGCCGCGTAAGTATAAGAATAGAGACTCTTCTTACAGTCGGTGCTTTCAGCTTTCCCTGTGAGACCAGTATTAGTTTCCGATACACCTCAGCATCCTCAATGTATTCCTAGGACCTTCACATTGACGATGAAACACAGAAATCGCATCGGAATTAAATACAAAAGGCGCAATGCCGCCTTAAGTACAAGAATAGAGACTCTTCTTACAGTCGGTGCTTTGAGCAGTCCCTGTCAGACCAGAATTAGTTTCCGATACACCACTCCAGGTCCAATGTATTCCTTGGACATTGACATTGACGATGCAACACAGATATCGCATCGGAATGAAATACAAAAGGCAAACTGCCGCGTAAGTACAAGAATAGAGACTCTTCGTACAGTCGGTGCTTTGAGCATTCCCTGTGAGAGCAGCATTAGCTTCCGATACACCTCTGCAGGTTCAACGTATTCCCAGGACCATCACATTGACGATGAAACACAGAAATCGCATCGGAATGAAATACAAAATGCACAATGTCGATTTAAGTACAAGAATAGAGACTCATCTTACAGTCGGTGCTTTGAGCATTCCCTGTGAGACCAGTATTAGTTTCCGATACACCACTGCAATTTCAATGTATTCCTTGGACCTTCACATTGACGATGAAACACAGAAATCGCATCGGAATTAAATACAAAAGGCACAATGCCGTCTTAAGTACAAGAATAGAGACTCTTCTTACAGTCGGTGCTTTCAGCACTCCCTGTGAGACCAGTATTAGTTTCCGATACACCTCAGCAGGTTCAATGTATTCCTAGGACCTTCACATTGACGATGAAATACAGAAATCGCATCGGAAATAAATACAAAAGGCACAATGCCGCCTTACGTACAAGAATAGAGACTCTTCTTACAGTCGGTGCTTTGAGCATTCCCTGTGAGACCAGTATTAGTTTCCGATACACCACTGCAGGCACAATGTATTCCTTGGACCTTCACATTGACGATGAAACACAGAAATCGCATCGGAATTAAATTCTAAAGGCACAATGCCGCCTTAAGTACAAGAATAGAGACCCTTCCTACAGTCGGTGCTATGAGCATTCCCTGTGAGACCAGTATTAGTTTCTGATACACCACTGCAGGTTCAATGTATTCCTTGGACCTTCACATTGACGATGAAACACAGAAATCGCATCGGAATTAATTACAAAATGCACAATGCCGTCATAAGTACACGAATAGAGACTCGTCTTACAGTCGGTGGTTTGGGCATTCCCTGTGAGACCAGTATTAATTTCCGATACACCACTGCAGGTTCAATGTATTCCTTGGACCTTCACATTGACCATGAAACATAGAAATCGCATCGGAATTAAATACAAATTGTGCAATGCCGCCTTAAGTACAGGAATAGAGACTCTCCTTACAGTCGGTGCTTTGAGCATTCCCTGTGAGACCAGTATTAGTTTCCGATACACCACCGCAGGTTCAATGTATTCCTTGCACCTTCACATTGACGATGAAACACAGAAATCGCATCGGAATTAAATACAAAATGCGCAATTCCGCCTTAAGTACAAGAATAGAGACTCTTCTTACAGTCGGTGCTTTGAGCATTTCCTTTGAGACCAGTATTAGCGTCTGATACACCACTACAGGTTCAATGTATTCCTTAGACCTTCACATTGATGATGAAATACAGATACCGCATCGGAATTAAATACAAAAGGCTCAATGCCGTCTTAAGTCCAAGAATAGAGACTCTTATTACAGTCGGTGCTATGAACTTTCCCTGTGAGACCAGTATTAGTTTCCGATACACCACTGCAGGTTCAATGTATTCCTTGGACCTTCACATTGACGATGAAACACAGAAATCGCATCGGAATTAAATACAAGAGGCGCAATGCCGCCTTAAGTACAAGAATAGAGACTCTTCTTACAGTCGGTGCTTTGAGCATTCCCTGTGAGACCAGTATTAGTTTCCGATACACCACTGCATGTTCAATGTATTCCTTGGACCTTCACATTGACGATGAAACACAGAAATCGCATCGGAATAAAATACATAAGGCAAACTGCCGCGTAAGCACAAGAATAGAGACTCTTCTTACAGTCGGTGCTTTCAGCATTCCCTGTGAGACCAGTATTAGTTTCCGATACACCTTAACAGGTTCAATGTATTCCTAGGACCTTCACATTGACGATGGAACACAGAAATCGCATCGGAATTAAATACAAAAGGCACAATGTCGCCTTAAGTACAAGAATAGAGACTCTTCTTACAGTCGGTGCTTTGAGCATTCCCTGTGAGACCAGTATTAGTTTCCGATACACCACTCCAGGTTCAATGTACTCCTTGGACATTCACATTGACGATGAAACACAGAAATCGCATCGGAATGAAATACAAAAATCAAACTGCCGCGTAAGTAAAAGAATAGAGACTCTTCTTACAGTCGGTGCTTTCAGCATTCCCTGTGAGACCAGTATTAGTTTCCGATACACCTCAGCAGGTTCAATGTAATCCTAGGACCTTCACATTGACGATGAAACACAGAAATCGCATCGGAATTAAATACAAAAGGCACAATGTCGCCTTAAGTACAAGAATAGAGACTCTTCTTACAGTCGGTGCTTTGAGCATTCCCTGTGAGACCAGTATTAGTTTCCGATACACCACTGCAGGTTCAATGTATTCCTAGGACCTTCACACTGACGATGAAACACAGAAATCGCATCGGAATGAAATACAAAAGGCACAATGTCGCCTTAAGTACAAGAATAGAGACTCTTCTTACAGTCGGTGCTTTGAGCATTCCCTGTGAGACCAGTATTAGTTTCCGATACACCACTCCAGGTTCAATGTATTCCTAGGACATTAACATTGACGATGAAACACAGAAATCGCATCGGAATGAAAAACAAAAGGCAAACTGCCGTGTAAGTACAAGAATAGAGACTCTTCTTACAGTCGGTACTTTCAGCATTCCCTGTGAGACCAGTATTAGTTTCCGATACACCTCAGCAGGTTCAATGTATTCCTAGGACCTTCACATTGACGATGAAACACAGAAATCGCATCGGAATGAAATACAAAAGGCACAATGTCGCCTTAAGTACAAGAATAGAGACTCTTCTTACAGTCGGTGCTTTGAGCATTCCCTGTGAGACCAGTATTAGTTTCCGATACAACACTCCAGTTTCAATGTATTCCTTGGACATTCACATTGACGATGAAACACAGAAATCGCATCGGAATGAAAAACAAAAGGCAGACTGCCGCGTAAGTACAAGAATAGAGACTCTTCTTACAGTCGGTGCTTTCAGCATTCCCTGTGAGACCAGTATTAGTTTCCGATACACCTCAGCAGGTTCAATGTATTCCTAGGACGTTCACATTGACGATGAAACACAGAAATCGCATCGGAATTAAATACAAAAGGCACAATGTCGCCTTAAGTACAAGAATAGAGACTCTTCTTACAGTCGGTGCTTTCAGCATTCCCTGTGAGACCAGTATTAGTTTCCGATACACCTCAGCAGGTTCAATGTATTCCTAGGACCTTTACATTGACGATGAAACACAGAAATCGCATCGGAATTAAATACAAAAGGCACAATGACGCCTTAAGTACAAGAATAGAGACTTCTCTTACAGTCGGTGCTTTGAGCATTCCCTGTGAGACCAGTATTAGTTTCCGATACACCACTCCAGGTTCAATGTAATCCTTGGACATTCACATTGACGATGAAACACAGAAATCGCATCGGAATGAAATACAAAAGGCGAACTGCAGCGTAAGTACAAGAATAGAGACTCTTCTTACAGTCGGTGTTTTCAGCATTCCCTGTGAGACCAGTATTAGTTTCCGATACATCTCAGCAGGTTCAATGTAATCCTAGGACCTTCACATTGACGACGAAACACATCAATCGCATCGGAATTAAATACAAAAGGCACAATGTCGCCTTAAGTACAAGAATAGAGACTCTTCTTACGGTCGGTTCTTTGAGCATTCCCTGTGAGACCTGTATTAGTTTCCGATACACCACTCCAGGTTCAATGTATTCCTTGGACATTCACATTGACGATGAAACACAGAAATCGCATCGGAATGAAAAACAAAAGGCAAACTGCCGCGTAAGCACAAGAATGGAGACTCTTCTTACAGTCGGTGCTTTCAGCATTCCCTGTGAGACCAGTATTAGTTTCCGATACACCTCAGCAGGTTCAATGTATTCCTACGACCTTCACATTGACGATGCAACACAGAAATCGCATCGGAATTAAATACAAAAGGCACAATGTCGCCTTAAGTACAAGAATAGAGACTCTTCTTACAGTCGGTGCTTTCAGCATTCCCTGTGAGACCAGTATTAGTTTCCGATACATCACTCCAGGTTCAATGTATTCCTTGGACATTCACATTGACGATGAAACACAGAAATCGCATCGGAATGAAAAACAAAAGGCAGACTGCCGCGTAAGTACAAGAATAGAGACTCTTCTTACAGTCGGTGCTTTCAGCATTCCCTGTGAGACCAGTATTAGTTTCCGATACACCTCAGCAGGTTCAATGTATTCCTAGGACGTTCACATTGACGATGAAACACAGAAATCGCATCGGAATTAAATACAAAAGGCACAATGTCGCCTTAAGTACAAGAATAGAGACTCTTCTTACAGTCGGTGCTTTCAGCATTCCCTGTGAGACCAGTATTAGTTTCCGATACACCTCAGCAGGTTCAATGCATTCCTAGGACCTTTACATTGACGATGAAACACAGAAATTGCATCGGAATTAAATACAAAAGGCACAATGACGCCTTAAGTACAAGAATAGAGACTTCTCTTACAGTCGGTGCTTTGAGCATTCCCTGTGAGACCAGTATTAGTTTCCGATACACCACTCCAGGTTCAATGTAATCCTTGGACATTCACATTGACGATGAAACACAGAAATCGCATCGGAATGAAATACAAAAGGCGAACTGCAGCGTAAGTACAAGAATAGAGACTCTTCTTACAGTCGGTGCTTTCAGCATTCCCTGTGAGACCAGTATTAGTTTCCGATACATCTCAGCAGGTTCAATGTAATCCTAGGACCTTCACATTGACGACGAAACACATCAATCGCATCGGAATTAAATACAAAAGGCACAATGTCGCCTTAAGTACAAGAATAGAGACTCTTCTTACAGTCGGTGCTTTGAGCATTCTCTGTGAGACCAGTATTAGTTTCCGATACATCACTCCAGGTTCAATGTAATCCTTGGACATCCACATTGACGATGAAACACAGAAATCGCATCGGAATGAAATACAAAAGGCAAACTGGCGCGTAAGTACAAGAATAGAGACTCTTCTTACAGTCGGTGTTTTCAGCATTCCCTGTGAGACCAGTATTAGTTTCCGATACACCCCAGCAGGTTCAATGTATTCCTAAGACGTTCACATTGACGATGAAACACAGAAATCGCATCGGAATTAAATACAAAAGGCACAATGTCGCCTTAAGTACAAGAATAGAGACTCTTCTTACAGTCGGTGCTTTCAGCATTCCCTGTGAGACCAGTATTAGTTTCCGATACACCACAGCAGGTTCAATGTATTCCTAGGACGTTCAGATTGACGATGAAACACAGAAATCACATCGGAATTAAATACAAAAGGCACAATGTCGCCTTAAGTACAAGAATAGAGACTCTTCTTACAGTCGGTGCTTTCAGCATTCCCTGTGAGACCAGTATTAGTTTCCGATACACCTCAGCAGGTTCAATGTATTCCTAGGACCTTTACATTGACGATGAAACACAGAAATCGCATCGGAATTAAATACAAAAGGCACAATGACGCCTTAAGTACAAGAATAGAGACTTCTCTTACAGTCGGTGCTTTGAGCATTCCCTGTGAGACCAGTATTAGTTTCCGATACACCACTCCAGGTTCAATGTAATCCTAGGACATTCACATTGACGATGAAACACAGAAATAGCATCGGAATGAAATACAAAAGGCGAACTGCAGCGTAAGTACAAGAATAGAGACTCTTCTTACAGTCGGTGCTTTCAGCATTTCCTGTGAGACCAGTATTAGTTTCCGATACATCTCAGCAGGTTCAATGTAATCCTAGGACCTTCACATTGACGACGAAACACATCAATCGCATCGGAATTAAATACAAAAGGCACAATGTCGCCTTAAGTACAAGAATAGAGACTCTTCTTACAGTCGGTGCTTTCAGCATTCCCTGTGAGACCAGTATTAGTTTCCGATACACCTCAGCAGGTTCAATGTATTCCTAGGACCTTTACATTGACGATGAAACACAGAAATCGCATCGGAATTAAATACAAAAGGCACAATGACGCCTTAAGTACAAGAATAGAGACTTCTCTTACAGTCGGTGCTTTGAGCATTCCCTGTGAGACCAGTATTAGTTTCCGATACACCACTCCTGGTTCAATGTAATCCTTGGACATCCACATTGACGATGAAACACAGAAATCGCATCGGAATGAAATACAAAAGGCAAACTGGCGCGTAAGTACAAGAATAGAGACTCTTCTTACAGTCGGTGTTTTCAGCATTCCCTGTGAGACCAGTATTAGTTTCCGATACACCTCAGCAGGTTCAATGTATTCCTAGGACGTTCACATTGACGATGAAACACAGAAATCGCATCGGAATTAAATACAAAAGGCACAATGTCGCCTTAAGTACAAGAATAGAGACTCTTCTTACAGTCGGTGCTTTCAGCATTCCCTGTGAGACCAGTATTAGTTTCCGATACACCTCAGCAGGTTCAATGCATTCCTAGGACCTTTACATTGACGATGAAACACAGAAATTGCATCGGAATTAAATACAAAAGGCACAATGACGCCTTAAGTACAAGAATAGAGACTTCTCTTACAGTCGGTGCTTTGAGCATTCCCTGTGAGACCAGTATTAGTTTCCGATACACCACTCCAGGTTCAATGTAATCCTTGGACATTCACATTGACGATGAAACACAGAAATCGCATCGGAATGAAATACAAAAGGCGAACTGCAGCGTAAGTACAAGAATAGAGACTCTTCTTACAGTCGGTGCTTTCAGCATTCCCTGTGAGACCAGTATTAGTTTCCGATACATCTCAGCAGGTTCAATGTAATCCTAGGACCTTCACATTGACGACGAAACACATCAATCGCATCGGAATTAAATACAAAAGGCACAATGTCGCCTTAAGTACAAGAATAGAGACTCTTCTTACAGTCGGTGCTTTGAGCATTCTCTGTGAGACCAGTATTAGTTTCCGATACATCACTCCAGGTTCAATGTAATCCTTGGACATCCACATTGACGATGAAACACAGAAATCGCATCGGAATGAAATACAAAAGGCAAACTGGCGCGTAAGTACAAGAATAGAGACTCTTCTTACAGTCGGTGTTTTCAGCATTCCCTGTGAGACCAGTATTAGTTTCCGATACACCCCAGCAGGTTCAATGTATTCCTAAGACGTTCACATTGACGATGAAACACAGAAATCGCATCGGAATTAAATACAAAAGGCACAATGTCGCCTTAAGTACAAGAATAGAGACTCTTCTTACAGTCGGTGCTTTCAGCATTCCCTGTGAGACCAGTATTAGTTTCCGATACACCACAGCAGGTTCAATGTATTCCTAGGACGTTCAGATTGACGATGAAACACAGAAATCACATCGGAATTAAATACAAAAGGCACAATGTCGCCTTAAGTACAAGAATAGAGACTCTTCTTACAGTCGGTGCTTTCAGCATTCCCTGTGAGACCAGTATTAGTTTCCGATACACCTCAGCAGGTTCAATGTATTCCTAGGACCTTTACATTGACGATGAAACACAGAAATCGCATCGGAATTAAATACAAAAGGCACAATGACGCCTTAAGTACAAGAATAGAGACTTCTCTTACAGTCGGTGCTTTGAGCATTCCCTGTGAGACCAGTATTAGTTTCCGATACACCACTCCTGGTTCAATGTAATCCTTGGACATCCACATTGACGATGAAACACAGAAATCGCATCGGAATGAAATACAAAAGGCAAACTGGCGCGTAAGTACAAGAATAGAGACTCTTCTTACAGTCGGTGTTTTCAGCATTCCCTGTGAGACCAGTATTAGTTTCCGATACACCTCAGCAGGTTCAATGTATTCCTAAGACGTTCACATTGACGATGAAACACAGAAATCGCATCGGAATTAAATACAAAAGGCACAATGTCGCCTTAAGTACAAGAATAGAGACTCTTCTTACATTCGGTGCTTTCAGCATTCCCTGTGAGACCAGTATTAGTTTCCGATACACCACTGCCGGTTCAATGTACTCCTTGGACCTTCACATTGACGATGAAACACAGAAATCGCATCGGAATGAAATAAAAAAAGCAAACTGCCGCGTAATACAAGAATAGATACTCTTCTTACAGTCGGTTATTTCAGCATTCCCTGTGGGAACAGTATTAGATTCTGATACAGCTCAGCAGGTTCAATGTATTCCTAGGACCTTCACATTGACGATGAAACACAGAAATCGCGTCGGAATTAAATACAAAAAGCGCAGTGCCGCCTTAAACACAAGAATAGAGACTCTTGTTACAGTCGGTGATTTTAGCATTCCCTGTGAGACCAGAATTAGTTTCCGATACACCACTACAGGTTCAATGTATTCCTTGGACATTTACTTTGACGATGAAACACAGCAATCGCATCGGAATGAAATACAAAAGGCAAACTGCAGCGTTAGAACAAGAATAGAGACTCCTCTTACATTCGGTGCTTTCAGCATTCCCTGTGAGACCAGTATTAGTTTCCGATACACCTCAGCAGGTTCAATGTAATCCTAGGACCTTCACATTGTCGATGAAACACAGAAATCGCATCGGAATTAAATACAAAAGGCACAATGTCGCCTTAAGTACAAAAATAGAGACTCTTCTTACAGTCATTGCTTTGAGCATTCCCTGTGAGACCAGTATTAGCTTCCGATTCACCACTGCTGGTTCAATGTATTCCTAGGACCTTCACATTGACGATGAAACATAGAAATCGCATCGGAATTAAATACAAAAGGCACAATGTCGACTTAAGTACAAAAATAGAGACTCTTCTTACAGTCGGTGCTTTGAGCATTCCCTGTGAGACCATTATTAGTTTCCGATACACCACTCCAGGTTCAATGTATTCCTTGGACATTCACATTGACGATGAAACACAGAAATCGCATCGGAATGAAATACAAAAGGCAAACTGACGCTTAAGTACAAGAATAGAGACTCTTCTTACAGTCGGTGCTTTCAGCATTCCCTGTGAGACCAGTATTAGTTTCCGATACACCTCAGCAGGTTCAATGTGTTCCTAGGACCTTCACATTGACGATGAAACACAGAAATCGCATCGGAATTAAATACAAAAGGCACAATGCCGTTTTAAGTACAAGAATAGAGACACTTCTTACAGTCGGTGCTTTGAGCATTCCCTGTGAGACCAGTATTAGTTTCCGATACACCACTCCAGGTTCGATGTAATCCTTGGACATTCACATTGACGATGAAACACAGAAATCGTATCGGAATGATATACAAAATGCGAACTGCCGCGTAAGTACAAGAATAGAGACTCTTCTTACAGTCGGTGCTTTCAGCATTCCCTGTGAGACCAGTATTAGTTTCCGATACACCTCAGCAGGTTCAATGTATTCCTAGGACCTTCACATTGACGATGAAACACAGAAATCGCATCGGAATTAAATACAAAAGGCACAATGTCGCCTTAAGTACAAGAATAGAGACTCTTCTTATAGTCGGTGCTTTGAGCATTCCCTGTGAGACCAGAATTAGTTTCCGATACAACACTCCAGGTTCAACGTATTCCTTGGACCTTCACATTGACGATGAAACACAGAAATCGCATCGGAATGAAATACAAAAGGCAAACTGCCGCGTAAGTACAAGAATAGAGACTCTTCTTACAGTCGGTGCTTTCAGCATTCCCTGTGAGACCAGTATTAGTTTTCCGATACACCTGAGCAGGTTCAATGTATTCCTAGGACCTTCACATTGACGATGAAACACAGAAATCGCATCGGAATGTAATACAAAAGGCACAATGTCGCCTTAAGTACAAGAATAGAGACTCTTCTTACAGTCGGTGCTTTGAGCATTCCCTGTGAGACCAGTATTAGTTTCCGATACACCACTGCAGGTTCAATGTATTCCTTGCACCTTCACATTGACGATGAAACACAGAAATCGCATCGAAATGAAATAAAAAAGGCAAACTGCCGCGTAAGTACAAGAATTGAGACTCTTCTTACAGTCGGTGTTTTGAGCATTCCCTTTGAGACCAGTATTAGTTTCTGATACACCACTGCAGGTTCAATGTATTCCTTGGACCTTCACATTGACGATGAAACGCAGAAATCGCATCGGAATTAATTACAAAAGGCGCAATGCCGCCTTAAGTACAAGAATAGAGACTCTTCTTATAGTCGGTGCTTTGAGCATTCCCTGTGAGACCAGTATTAGTTTCCGATACACCACTGCAGGTTCAATGTATTCCTTGGACCATCACAATGACAATGAAGCACAGAAATCGCATCGGCATTAAATACAAAATGCACAATTCCGTCTTAAGTACAAGAATAGACACTCTTCCTACAGTCGGTGCTTTCAGCATTCCCTGTGAAACCAGTATTAGTTTCCGATACACCTCAGCAAGTACAATGTATTCCTAGACCTTCACATTGACGATGAAACGCAGAAATCGCATCGGAATTAATTACAAAAGGCACAATGCCGTTTTAAGTACAAGAATAGAGACTCTTCTTACAGTCGGTGCTTTGAGCATTCCCTGTGAGACCAGTATTAGTTTCCGATACACCTCAGCAGGTTCAATGTAATCCTAGGACCTTCACATTGTCGATGAAACACAGAAATCGCATCGGAATTAAATACAAAAGGCACAATGTCGCCTTAAGTACAAAAATAGAGACTCTTCTTACAGTCATTGCTTTGAGCATTCCCTGTGAGACCAGTATTAGCTTCCGATTCACCACTGCTGGTTCAATGTATTCCTAGGACCTTCACATTGACGATGAAACATAGAAATCGCATCGGAATTAAATACAAAAGGCACAATGTCGCCTTAAGTACAAAAATAGAGACTCTTCTTACAGTCGGTGCTTTGAGCATTCCCTGTGAGACCATTATTAGTTTCCGATACACCACTCCAGGTTCAATGTATTCCTTGGACATTCACATTGACGATGAAACACAGAAATCGCATCGGAATGAAATACAAAAGGCAAACTGACGCTTAAGTACAAGAATAGAGACTCTTCTTACAGTCGGTGCTTTCAGCATTCCCTGTGAGACCAGTATTAGTTTCCGATACACCTCAGCAGGTTCAATGTGTTCCTAGGACCTTCACATTGACGATGAAACACAGAAATCGCATCGGAATTAAATACAAAAGGCACAATGCCGTTTTAAGTACAAGAATAGAGACTCTTCTTACAGTCGGTGCTTTGAGCATTCCCTGTGAGACCAGTATTAGTTTCCGATACACCACTCCAGGTTCGATGTAATCCTTGGACATTCACATTGACGATGAAACACAGAAATCGTATCGGAATGATATACAAAATGCGAACTGCCGCGTAAGTACAAGAATAGAGACTCTTCTTACAGTCGGTGCTTTCAGCATTCCCTGTGAGACCAGTATTAGTTTCCGATACACCTCAGCAGGTTCAATGTATTCCTAGGACCTTCACATTGACGATGAAACACAGAAATCGCATCGGAATTAAATACAAAAGGCACAATGTCGCCTTAAGTACAAGAATAGAGACTCTTCTTATAGTCGGTGCTTTGAGCATTCCCTGTGAGACCAGAATTAGTTTCCGATACAACACTCCAGGTTCAACGTATTCCTTGGACCTTCACATTGACGATGAAACACAGAAATCGCATCGGAATGAAATACAAAAGGCAAACTGCCGCGTAAGTACAAGAATAGAGACTCTTCTTACAGTCGGTGCTTTCAGCATTCCCTGTGAGACCAGTATTAGTTTTCCGATACACCTGAGCAGGTTCAATGTATTCCTAGGACCTTCACATTGACGATGAAACACAGAAATCGCATCGGAATGTAATACAAAAGGCACAATGTCGCCTTAAGTACAAGAATAGAGACTCTTCTTACAGTCGGTGCTTTGAGCATTCCCTGTGAGACCAGTATTAGTTTCCGATACACCACTGCAGGTTCAATGTATTCCTTGCACCTTCACATTGACGATGAAACACAGAAATCGCATCGAAATGAAATAAAAAAGGCAAACTGCCGCGTAAGTACAAGAATTGAGACTCTTCTTACAGTCGGTGTTTTGAGCATTCCCTTTGAGACCAGTATTAGTTTCTGATACACCACTGCAGGTTCAATGTATTCCTTGGACCTTCACATTGACGATGAAACGCAGAAATCGCATCGGAATTAATTACAAAAGGCGCAATGCCGCCTTAAGTACAAGAATAGAGACTCTTCTTATAGTCGGTGCTTTGAGCATTCCCTGTGAGACCAGTATTAGTTTCCGATACACCACTGCAGGTTCAATGTATTCCTTGGACCATCACAATGACAATGAAGCACAGAAATCGCATCGGCATTAAATACAAAAGGCACAATTCCGTCTTAAGTACAAGAATAGACACTCTTCCTACAGTCGGTGCTTTCAGCATTCCCTGTGAAACCAGTATTAGTTTCCGATACACCTCAGCAAGTACAATGTATTCCTAGACCTTCACATTGACGATGAAACACAGAAATCGCATCGGAATTAAATACAAAAGGCACAATGTCGCCTTAAGTACAAGAATAGAGACTCTTCTTACAGTCGGTGCTTTGAGCATTCCCTGTCAGCCCAGTATTAGTTTCCGATACACCAGTGCAGGTTCAATGTATTCCTAGGACCTTGACATTGACGATGAAACACAGAATTCGCATCGGAATGAAATAGAAAAGGCAAACTGCCGCGTAAGTATAAGAATAGAGACTCTTCTTACAGTCGGTGCTTTCAGCTTTCCCTGTGAGACCAGTGTTAGTTTCCGATACACCTCAGCATCCTCAATGTATTCCTAGGACCTTCACATTGACGATGAAACACAGAAATCGCATCGGAATTAAATACAAAAGGCGCAATGCCGCCTTAAGTACAAGAATAGAGACTCTTCTTACAGTCGGTGCTTTGAGCAGTCCCTGTCAGACCAGAATTAGTTTCCGATACACCACTCCAGGTCCAATGTATTCCTTGGACATTGACATTGACGATGCAACACAGATATCGCATCGGAATGAAATACAAAGGGCAAACTGCCGCGTAAGTACAAGAATAGAGACTCTTCTTACAGTCGGTGCTTTGAGCATTCCCTGTGAGAGCAGCATTAGCTTCCGATACACCTCTGCAGGTTCAATGTATTCCCAGGACCATCACATTGACGATGAAACACAGAAATCGCATCGGAATGAAATACAAAATGCACAATGTCGCCTTAAGTACAAGAATAGAGACTCATCTTACAGTCGGTGCTTTGAGCATTCCCTGTGAGACCAGTATTAGTTTCCGATACACCACTGCAATTTCAATGTATTCCTTGGACCTTCACATTGACGATGAAACACAGAAATCGCATCGGAATTAAATACAAAAGGCACAATGCCGTCTTAAGTACAAGAATAGAGACTCTTCTTACAGTCGGTGCTTTCAGCACTCCCTGTGAGACCAGTATTAGTTTCCGATACACCTCAGCAGGTTCAATGTATTCCTAGGACCTTCACATTGACGATGAAATACAGAAATCGCATCGGAAATAAATACAAAAGGCACAATGCCGCCTTACGTACAAGAATAGAGACTCTTCTTACAGTCGGTGCTTTGAGCATTCCCTGTGAGACCAGTATTAGTTTCCGATACACCACTGCAGGCACAATGTATTCCTTGGACCTTCACATTGACGATGAAACACAGAAATCGCATCGGAATTAAATTCTAAAGGCACAATGCCGCCTTAAGTACAAGAATAGAGACTCTTCTTACAGTCGGTGCTTTGAGCATTCCCTGTGAGACCAGTATTAGTTTCCGATACACCACTGCAGGTTCAATGTATTCCTTGCACCTTCACATTGACGATGAAACACAGAAATCGCATCGAAATGAAATAAAAAAGGCAAACTGCCGCGTAAGTACAAGAATTGAGACTCTTCTTACAGTCGGTGTTTTGAGCATTCCCTTTGAGACCAGTATTAGTTTCTGATACACCACTGCAGGTTCAATGTATTCCTTGGACCTTCACATTGACGATGAAACGCAGAAATCGCATCGGAATTAATTACAAAAGGCGCAATGCCGCCTTAAGTACAAGAATAGAGACTCTTCTTATAGTCGGTGCTTTGAGCATTCCCTGTGAGACCAGTATTAGTTTCCGATACACCACTGCAGGTTCAATGTATTCCTTGGACCATCACAATGACAATGAAGCACAGAAATCGCATCGGCATTAAATACAAAAGGCACAATTCCGTCTTAAGTACAAGAATAGACACTCTTCCTACAGTCGGTGCTTTCAGCATTCCCTGTGAAACCAGTATTAGTTTCCGATACACCTCAGCAAGTACAATGTATTCCTAGACCTTCACATTGACGATGAAACACAGAAATCGCATCGGAATTAAATACAAAAGGCACAATGTCGCCTTAAGTACAAGAATAGAGACTCTTCTTACAGTCGGTGCTTTGAGCATTCCCTGTCAGCCCAGTATTAGTTTCCGATACACCAGTGCAGGTTCAATGTATTCCTAGGACCTTGACATTGACGATGAAACACAGAATTCGCATCGGAATGAAATAGAAAAGGCAAACTGCCGCGTAAGTATAAGAATAGAGACTCTTCTTACAGTCGGTGCTTTCAGCTTTCCCTGTGAGACCAGTGTTAGTTTCCGATACACCTCAGCATCCTCAATGTATTCCTAGGACCTTCACATTGACGATGAAACACAGAAATCGCATCGGAATTAAATACAAAAGGCGCAATGCCGCCTTAAGTACAAGAATAGAGACTCTTCTTACAGTCGGTGCTTTGAGCAGTCCCTGTCAGACCAGAATTAGTTTCCGATACACCACTCCAGGTCCAATGTATTCCTTGGACATTGACATTGACGATGCAACACAGATATCGCATCGGAATGAAATACAAAAGGCAAACTGCCGCGTAAGTACAAGAATAGAGACTCTTCTTACAGTCGGTGCTTTGAGCATTCCCTGTGAGAGCAGCATTAGCTTCCGATACACCTCTGCAGGTTCAATGTATTCCCAGGACCATCACATTGACGATGAAACACAGAAATCGCATCGGAATGAAATACAAAATGCACAATGTCGCCTTAAGTACAAGAATAGAGACTCATCTTACAGTCGGTGCTTTGAGCATTCCCTGTGAGACCAGTATTAGTTTCCGATACACCACTGCAATTTCAATGTATTCCTTGGACCTTCACATTGACGATGAAACACAGAAATCGCATCGGAATTAAATACAAAAGGCACAATGCCGTCTTAAGTACAAGAATAGAGACTCTTCTTACAGTCGGTGCTTTCAGCACTCCCTGTGAGACCAGTATTAGTTTCCGATACACCTCAGCAGGTTCAATGTATTCCTAGGACCTTCACATTGACGATGAAATACAGAAATCGCATCGGAAATAAATACAAAAGGCACAATGCCGCCTTACGTACAAGAATAGAGACTCTTCTTACAGTCGGTGCTTTGAGCATTCCCTGTGAGACCAGTATTAGTTTCCGATACACCACTGCAGGCACAATGTATTCCTTGGACCTTCACATTGACGATGAAACACAGAAATCGCATCGGAATTAAATTCTAAAGGCACAATGCCGCCTTAAGTACAAGAATAGAGACCCTTCCTACAGTCGGTGCTATGAGCATTCCCTGTGAGACCAGTATTAGTTTCTGATACACCACTGCAGGTTCAATGTATTCCTTGGACCTTCACATTGACGATGAAACACAGAAATCGCATCGGAATTAATTACAAAATGCACAATGCCGTCATAAGTACACGAATAGAGACTCGTCTTACAGTCGGTGGTTTGGGCATTCCCTGTGAGACCAGTATTAATTTACGATACACCACTGCAGGTTCAATGTATTCCTTGGACCTTCACATTGACCATGAAACATAGAAATCGCATCGGAATTAAATACAAATTGTGCAATGCCGCCTTAAGTACAGGAATAGAGACTCTCCTTACAGTCGGTGCTTTGAGCATTCCCTGTGAGACCAGTATTAGTTTCCGATACACCACCGCAGGTTCAATGTATTCCTTGCACCTTCACATTGACGATGAAACACAGAAATCGCATCGGAATTAAATACAAAATGCGCAATTCCGCCTTAAGTACAAGAATAGAGACTCTTCTTACAGTCGGTGCTTTGAGCATTTCCTTTGAGACCAGTATTAGCGTCTGATACACCACTACAGGTTCAATGTATTCCTTAGACCTTCACATTGGCGATGAAATACAGATACCGCATCGGAATTAAATACAAAAGGCTCAATGCCGTCTTAAGTCCAAGAATAGAGACTCTTATTACAGTCGGTGCTATGAACTTTCCCTGTGAGACCAGTATTAGTTTCCGATACACCACTGCAGGTTCAATGTATTCCTTGGACCTTCACATTGACGATGAAACACAGAAATCGCATCGGAATTAAATACAAGAGGCGCAATGCCGCCTTAAGTACAAGAATAGAGACTCTTCTTACAGTCGGTGCTTTGAGCATTCCCTGTGAGACCAGTATTAGTTTCCGATACACCACTGCATGTTCAATGTATTCCTTTCACCTTCACATTGACGATGAAACACAGAAATCGCAACGGAATAAAATACATAAGGCACAATGCCGTCTTAAGTACAAGAATAGAGACACTTCCTACAGTCGGTGATTTCAGCATTCTCTGTGAGACCAGTATTAGTTTCCGATACACCTCAGCAGGTTCAATTTATTCCTAGGACCTTCACATTGACGATGAAACACAGAAATCGCATCGGATTTTAATACAAAAGGCACAATGTCGCCTTAAGTACAAGAATAGAGACTCTTCTTACAGTCGGTGCTTTGAGCATTCCCTGTCAGACCAGTGTTAGTTTCCGATACACCACTGCAGGTTCAATGTATTCCTTGGACCTTCACATTGAAGATGAAACACAGTAATAGCATCGGAATGAAATACAAAAGGCAAACTGCCGCGTAAGTACAAGAATAGAGACTCTTCTTAAAGTCGGTGCTTTCAGCTTCCCTGTGAGACCAGTATTAGTTTCCGATACACCTCAGCAGGTTCGATGTATTATTAGGACCTTCACATTGATGATGAAACACAGAAATCGCATCGGAATTAAATACAAAAGGCACAAAGTCGCCTTAAGTACAAGAATAGAGACTCTTCTTACAGTCGGTGCTTTGAGCATACCCTGTGAGACCAGTATTAGTTTCCGATACACCACTCCAGGTTCAATGTTTTCCTTGGACATTCACAATGACGATGAAACACAGAAATCGCATCGGAATGAAATACAAAAGCCAAACTGCCGCGTAAGTACAAGAATAGAGACTCTTCTTAAAGTCGGTGCTTTCAGCTTCCCTGTGAGACCAGTATTAGTTTCCGATACACCTCAGCAGGTTCGATGTATTATTAGGACCTTCACATTGATGATGAAACACAGAAATCGCATCGGAATTAAATACAAAAGGCACAATGTCGCCTTAAGCACAAGAATAGTGACTCTTCTTACAGTCGGTGGTTTGAGCATTCCCTGTGAGACCAGTTTTAGTTTCCGATACACCACTGCAGGTTCTATGTATTCCTTGGACCTTCACATTGACGATGAAACACAGAAATCGCATCGGAATGAAAAACAAAAGGCAAACTGCCGCATAAGTACAAGAATAGAGACTCTTCTTACAGTCGGTGCTCTCAGCATTCCCTGTGAAACCAGTATTAGTTTCCGATACACCTCAGCAGGTTCAATGTATTCCTAGGACCATCACATTGACGATGAAACACATAAATCGCATCAGAATTAAATACAAAAGGAGCAATGCCGCCTTAAGTACAAGAATAGAGACTCTTCTTACAGTCGGTGCTTTGAGCATTCCCTGAGAGACCAGAATTAGTTTCCGATACACCACTGCAGGTTCAATGTATTCCTTGGACATTCACATTGACGATGAAACACAGATATCGCATTGGAATTAAATTCAAAAGGCACAATGCCGCCTTAAGTACAAGAATAGAGACCATTCATACAGTCGGTGCTTTGAGCATTCCCTGTGAGACCAGTATTACTTTCCGATACACCACTGCAGGTCCAATGTATTCCTTGGACCTTCTCATTGACGATGAAACACAGAAATCGCATCGGAATTAGGTACAAAAGGCACAATGCCGCCTTATGTACAAGAATAGAGCTTCTTCTTACGGTCGGTGCTTTGAGCATTCCCTGTGAGACCAGTATTAGTTTCCGATACACCACTGCATGTACAATATATTCCTTGGACCTTCACATTGATGATGAAACACAGAAATCGCATCGGAATGAAATACAAACGGCAAACTGCCGCGTAAGTACAAGAATAAAGACTCGTCTTACAGTCTGTGTTTTGAGCATTCCCTGTGAGACCAGTATTAGTTTCCGATACACCACTGCAATTTCAATGTATTCCTTGGACCTTCACATTGACGATGAAACACAGAAATCGCATCGGAATTAAATACAAAAGGCACAATGCCGTCTTAAGTACAAGAATAGAGACTCTTCTTTCAGTCGGTGCTTTCAGCACTCCCTGTGAGACCAGTATTAGTTTCCGATACACCTCAGCAGGTTCAATGTATTCCTAGGACCTTCACATTGACGATGAAATACAGAAATCGCATCGGAAATAAATACAAAAGGCACAATGCCGCCTTACGTACAAGAATAGAGACTCTTCTTACAGTCGGTGCTTTGAGCATTCCCTGTGAGACCAGTATTAGTTTCTGATACACCACTGCAGGTTCAATGTATTCCTTGGACCTTCACATTGACGATGAAACACAGAAATCGCATCGGAATTAATTACAAAATGCACAATGCCGTCATAAGTACACGAATAGAGACTCGTCTTACAGTCGGTGGTTTGGGCATTCCCTGTGAGACCAGTATTAATTTCCGATACACCACTGCAGGTTCAATGTATTCCTTGGACCTTCACATTGACCATGAAACATAGAGATCGCATCGGAATTAAATACAAATTGTGCAATGCCGCCTTAAGTACAAGAATAGAGACTCTCCTTACAGTCGGTGCTTTGAGCATTCCCTGTGAGACCAGTATTAGCTTCCGATACACCACCGCAGGTTCAATGTATTCCTTGCACCTTCACATTGACGATGAAACACAGAAATCGCATCGGAATTAAATACAAAAGGCGCAATTCCGCCTTAAGTACAAGAATAGAGACTCTTCTTACAGTCGGTGCTTTGAGCATTTCCTTTGAGACCAGTATTAGCGTCTGATACACCACTACAGGTTTAATGTATTCCTTAGACCTTCACATTGACGATGAAATACAGATATCGCATCGGAATTAAATACAAAAGGCTCAATGCCGTCTTAAGTCCAAGAATAGAGACTCTTATTACAGTCGGTGCTATGAACATTCCCTGTGAGACCAGTATTAGTTTCCGATACACCACTGCAGGTTCAATGTATTCCTTGGACCTTCACATTGACGATGAAACACAGAAATCGCATCGGAATTAAATACAAAAGGCGCAATTCCGCCTTAAGTACAAGAATAGAGACTCTTCTTACAGTCGGTGCTTTGAGCATTCCCTGTGAGACCAGTATTAGTTTCCGATACACCACTGCTTCTTCAATGTATTCCTTGGACCTTCACATTGACGATGAAACACAGAAATCGCATCGGAATAAAATACGTAAGGCACAATGCCGTCTTAAGTACAAGAATAGAGACACTTCCTACAGTCGGTGATTTCAGCATTCCCTGTGAGACCAGTATTAGTTTCCGATACACCTCAGCAGGTTCAATGTATTCCTAGGACCTTCACATTGACGATAAAACACAGAAATCGCATCGGATTTAATTACAAAAGGCACAATGTCGCCTTAAGTACAAGAATAGAGACTCTTCTTACAGTCGGTGCTTTGAGCATTCCCTGTCAGACCAGTGTTAGTTTCCGATACACCACTGCAGGTTCAATGTATTCCTTGGACCTTCACATTGAAGATGAAACACAGTAATCGCATCGGAATGAAATACAAAAGGCAAACTGCCGCGTAAGTACAACAATAGAGACTCCTCTTACAGTCGGTGCTTTCAGCATTCCCTGTGAGACCAGTATTAGTTTCCGATACTCCTCAGCAGGTTCAATGTATTCCTAGGACCTTCATATTGACGATGAAACACAGAAATCGCATCGGAATTAAATACAAAAGGCACAATTTCGCCTTCAGTACAAGAATAGAGACTCTTCTTACAGTCGGTGCTTTGAGCATTCCCTGTGAGACCAGTATTAGTTTCCGATACACCACTCCAGGTTCAATGTTTTCCTTGGACATTCACAATGACGATGAAACACAGAAATCGCATCGGAATGAAATACAAAAGCCAAACTGCCGCGTAAGTACAAGAATAGAGACTCTTCTTAATGTCGGTGCTTTCAGCTTCCCTGTGAGACCAGTATTAGTTTCCGATACACCTCAGCAGGTTCGATGTATTAATAGGACCTTCACATTGATGATGAAACACAGAAATCGCATCGGAATTAAATACAAAAGGCACAATGTCGCCTTAAGCACAAGAATAGTGACTCTTCTTACAGTCGGTGGTTTGAGCATTCCCTGTGAGACCAGTTTTAGTTTCCGATACACCACTGCAGGTTCAATGTATTCCTTGGACCTTCACATTGACGATGAAACACAGAAATCGCATCGGAATGAAAAACAAAAGGCAAACTGCCGCATAAGTACAAGAATAGAGACTCTTTTACAGTCGGTGCTCTCAGCATTCCCTGTGAAACCAGTATTAGTTTCCGATACACTTCAGCAGGTTCAATGTATTCCTAGGACCATCACATTGACGATGAAACACATAAATCGCATCAGAATTAAATACAAAAGGAGCAATGCCGCCTTAAGTACAAGAATAGAGACTCTTCTTACAGTCGGTGCTTTGAGCATTCCCTGAGAGACCAGAATTAGTTTCCGATACACCACTCCAGGTTCAATGTATTCCTTGGACATTCACATTGACGATGAAACACAGATATCGCATTGGAATTAAATTCAAAAGGCACAATGCCACCTTAAGTACAAGAATAGAGACCATTCATACAGTCGGTGCTTTGAGCATTCCCTGTGAGACCAGTATTACTTTCCGATACACCACTGCAGGTTCAATGTATTCCTTGCACCTTCTCATTGACGATGAAGCACAGAAATCGCATCGGAATTATGTACAAAAGGCACAATGCCGCCTTATGTACAAGAATAGAGACTCTTCTTACGGTCGGTGCTTTGAGCATTCCCTGTGAGACCAGTATTAGTTTCCGATACACCACTGCATGTACAATATATTCCTTGGACCTTCACATTGATGATGAAACACAGAAATCGCATCGGAATGAAATACAAACGGCAAACTGCCGCGTAAGTACAAGAATAAAGACTCGTCTTACAGTCTGTGTTTTGAGCATTCCCTGTGAGACCAGTATTAGTTCCCGATACACCACTGCAGGTTCAATGTATTCCTTGGACCTTCACATTGACGAAGAGACACAGAAATCGCATCGGAATTAAATACAAAAGGCACAATGTCACCAAGAACAAGAATAGAGACTCTCTTTACAGTCGGTGCTTTGAGCATTCCCTGTGAGACCAGTATTAGTTTCCGATACACCACTGCTGGTTCAATGTATTCCTTGGACCTTCACATTGACGATGAAACACATAAACCGCATCGGAATTAAATACAAAAGGCACAATGCCGCCTTAAGTACAAGAATAGAGACTCTTCTTACGGTCGGTGCATTGAGCATTCCCTGTGAGACCGGTATTAGTTTCCGATACACCACTGCAGGTTCAATGTATTCCTCGGACCTTCACATTGACGCTGAAACACAGATATTACATCGGAATTAAATACAAAAGGCACAATGCCGCCTTAAGTACAAGAATAGAGACTCTTCTTACAGTCGGTGTTTTGAGCATTCCCTGTGAGACCAGTATTAGTTTCCAATACACCACTGCAGGTTCAATGAATTCCTTGGACAAACACATTGCCGATGAAAAACAGAAATTATATCGGAATAAAATACAAAAGACACAATGCCGTCTTAAGAGCAAGAATAGGGACTCTTCTTACTGTCGGTGCTTTGAGCATTCCCTGTGAGACCAAAATTAGTTTCCGATACACCACTGCAAGTTCAATGTATTCCTTGGACATACACATTGACGATGAAACACTGAAATTACATCGGAATTAAATACAAAAGACTCAATGCCGTCTTAAGTACAAGAGGAGTGAGGCTTCTTAGAGTCTCTGTTTTATCCATTCCTGTGAGACCAGTATTAGTTTCCGATACACCACTGCAGGTTCAATGTATTCCTTGGACCTTCACATTGACGATGAAACACAGATATCGCATCGGTATTAAGTACAAAAGGTGCAATGCCGCCTTAAGTACAAGAATAGAGACTCTTCTTACAGTCGGTGCTTTGAGCATTCCCTGTGAGACCAGTATTAGTTTCCGATACACCACTGCAGGTTCAATGTATTCCTTGGACCTTCACATTGACGATGAAACTCAGAAATCGCATCGGAATTAAATACAAAAGGCACAATGCCGCATTAAGTACAATAATAGAGACTCTTCTTACAGTCGGTGATTTGAGCATTCCCTTTGAGACCAGTATTAGTTTCTGATACACCACTGCAGGTTCAATGTATTCCTTGGACCTTCACATTGACGAAGAGACACAGAAATCGCATCGGAATTAAATACAAAAGGCACAATGTCACCAAGAACAAGAATAGAGACTCTCTTTACAGTCGGTGCTTTGAGCATTCCCTGTGAGACCAGTATTAGTTTCCGATACACCTCAGCAGGTTCAATGTATTCCTAGGACCATCACATTGACGATGAAACACATAAATCGCATCAGAATTAAATACAAAAGGAGCAATGCCGCCTTAAGTACAAGAATAGAGACTCTTCTTACAGTCGGTGCTTTGAGCATTCCCTGAGAGACCAGAATTAGTTTCCGATACACCACTCCAGGTTCAATGTATTCCTTGGACATTCACATTGACGATGAAACACAGATATCGCATTGGAATTAAATTCAAAAGGCACAATGCCGCCTTAAGTACAAGAATAGAGACCATTCATACAGTCGGTGCTTTGAGCATTCCCTGTGAGACCAGTATTACTTTCCGATACACCACTGCAGGTTCAATGTATTCCTTGCACCTTCTCATTGACGATGAAACACAGAAATCGCATCGGAATTAAGTACAAAAGGCACAATGCCGCCTTATGTACAAGAATAGAGACTCTTCTTACGGTCGGTGCTTTGAGCATTCCCTGTGAGACCAGTATTAGTTTCCGATACACCACTGCATGTACAATATATTCCTTGGACCTTCACATTGATGATGAAACACAGAAATCGCATCGGAATGAAATACAAACGGCAAACTGCCGCGTAAGTACAAGAATAAAGACTCGTCTTACAGTCTGTGTTTTGAGCATTCCCTGTGAGACCAGTATTAGTTCCCGATACACCACTGCAGGTTCAATGTATTCCTTGGACCTTCACATTGACGAAGAGACACAGAAATCGCATCGGAATTAAATACAAAAGGCACAATGTCACCAAGAACAAGAATAGAGACTCTCTTTACAGTCGGTGCTTTGAGCATTCCCTGTGAGACCAGTATTAGTTTCCGATACACCACTGCTGGTTCAATGTATTCCTTGCACCTTCACATTGACGATGAAACACAGAAATCGCATCGGAATTAAATACAAAAGGCGCAATTCCGCCTTAAGTACAAGAATAGAGACTCTTCTTACAGTCGGTGCTTTGAGCATTCCCTGTCAGACCAGTGTTAGTTTCCGATACACCACTGCAGGTTCAATGTATTCCTTGGACCTTCACATTGAAGATGAAACACAGTAATCGCATCGGAATGAAATACAAAAATCAAACTGCCGCGTAAGTACAACAATAGAGACTCCTCTTACAGTCGGTGCTTTCAGCATTCCCTGTGAGACCAGTATTAGTTTCCGACACTCCTCAGCAGGTTCAATGTATTCCTAGGACCTTCATATTGACGATGAAACACAGAAATCGCATCGGAATTAAATACAAAAGGCACAATGTCGCCTTAAGTACAAGAATAGAGACTCTTCTTACAGTCGGTGCTTTGAGCATTCCCTGTGAGACCAGTATTAGTTTCCGATACACCACTCCAGGTTCAATGTTTTCCTTGGACATTCACAATGACGATGAAACACAGAAATCGCATCGGAAAGAAATACAAAAGCCAAACTGCCGCGTAAGTACAAGAATAGAGACTCTTCTTAATGTCGGTGCTTTCAGCTTCCCTGTGAGACCAGTATTAGTTTCCGATACACCTCAGCAGGTTCGATGTATTAATAGGACCTTCACATTGATGATGAAACACAGAAATCGCATCGGAATTAAATACAAAAGGCACAATGTCGCCTTAAGCACAAGAATAGTGACTCTTCTTACAGTCGGTGGTTTGAGCATTCCCTGTGAGACCAGTTTTAGTTTCCGATACACCACTGCAGGTTCTATGTATTCCTTGGACCTTCACATTGACGATGAAACACAGAAATCGCATCGGAATGAAAAACAAAAGGCAAACTGCCGCATAAGTACAATAATAGAGACTCTTTTACAGTCGGTGCTCTCAGCATTCCCTGTGAAACCAGTATTAGTTTCCGATACACCTCAGCAGGTTCAATGTATTCCTACGACCATCACATTGACGATGAAACACATAAATCGCATCAGAATTAAATACAAAAGGAGCAATGCCGCCTTAAGTACAAGAATAGAGACTCTACTTACAGTCGGTGCTTTGAGCATTCCCTGAGAGACCAGAATTAGTTTCCGATACACCACTCCAGGTTCAATGTATTCCTTGGACATTCACATTGACGATGAAACACAGATATCGCATTGGAATTAAATTCAAAAGGCACAATGCCACCTTAAGTACAAGAATAGAGACCATTCATACAGTCGGTGCTTTGAGCATTCCCTGTGAGACCAGTATTACTTTCCGATACACCACTGCAGGTTCAATGTATTCCTTGCACCTTCTCATTGACGATGAAACACAGAAATCGCATCGGAATTAAGTACAAAAGGCACAATGCCGCCTTATGTACAAGAATAGAGACTCTTCTTACGGTCGGTGCTTTGAGCATTCCCTGTGAGACCAGTATTAGTTTCCGATACACCACTGCATGTACAATATATTCCTTGGACCTTCACATTGATGATGAAACACAGAAATCGCATCGGAATGAAATACAAACGGCAAACTGCCGCGTAAGTACAAGAATAAAGACTCGTCTTACAGTCTGTGCTTTGAGCATTCCCTGTGAGACCAGTATTAGTTCCCGATACACCACTGCCGGTTCAATGTATTCCTTGGACCTTCACATTGACGAAGAGACACAGAAATCGCATCGGAATTAAATACAAAAGGCACAATGTCACCAAGAACAAGAATAGAGACTCTCTTTACAGTCGGTGCTTTGAGCATTCCCTGTGAGACCAGTATTAGTTTCCGATACACCACTGCTGGTTCAATGTATTCCTTGGACCTTCACATTGACGATGAAACACATAAACCGCATCGGAATTAAATACAAAAGGCACAATGCCGCCTTAAGTACAAGAATAGAGACTCTTCTTACGGTCGGTGCATTGAGCATTCCCTGTGAGACCGGTATTAGTTTCCGATACACCACTGCAGGTTCAATGTATTCCTCGGACCTTCACATTGACGCTGAAACACAGATATTACATCGGAATTAAATACAAAAGGCACAATGCCGCCTTAAGTACAAGAATAGAGACTCTTCTTACAGTCGGTGTTTTGAGCATTCCCTGTGAGACCAGTATTAGTTTCCAATACACCACTGCAGGTTCAATGAATTCCTTGGACAAGCACATTGCCGATGAAAAACAGAAATTATATCGGAATAAAATACAAAAGACACAATGCCGTCTTAAGAGCAAGAATAGGAACTCTTCTTACAGTCGGTGCTTTGAGAATTCCCTGTGAGACCAAAATTAGTTTCCGATACACCACTGCAAGTTCAATGTATTCCTTGGACATACACATTGACGATGAAACACTGAAATTACATCGGAATTAAATACAAAAGACTCAATGCCGTCTTAAGTACAAGAGGAGTGAGGCTTCTTAGAGTCTGTGTTTTATCCATTCCTGTGAGACCAGTATTAGTTTCCGATACACCACTGCAGGTTCAATGTATTCCTTGGACCTTCACATTGACGATGAAATACAGATATCGCATCGGAATTAAGTACAAAAGGTGCAATGCCGCCTTAAGTACAAGAATAGAGACTCTTCTTACAGTCGGTGCTTTGAGCATTCCCTGTGAGACCAGTATTAGTTTCCGATACACCACTGCAGGTTCAATGTATTCCTTGGACCTTCACATTGACGATGAAACTCAGAAATCGCATCGGAATTAAATACAAAAGGCACAATGCCGCATTAAGTACAATAATAGAGACTCTTCTTACAGTCGGTGATTTGAGCATTCCCTTTGAGACCAGTATTAGTTTCTGATACACCACTGCAGGTTCAATGTATTCCTTGGAACTTCACATTGACGATGAAACACAGAAATCGCATCGGAATTAAATACAAAAGGCACAATGCCGTCTTAAGTACAAGAATAGGGACTCTTCTTACAGTCGGTGCTATGAGCATTCCCTGTGAGACCAGTATTAGTTTCCGATACACCACTGCAGGTTCAATGTATTCCTTGGACCTTCACATTGACGATGAAACACAGAAATGGCATGGGAATTAAATTCAAAAGGCACTATGCCATCTTAAGTACAAGAATAGAGACTCTTCTTACAGTCGGTGCTTTGAGCATTCCCTGTGAGACCAGTATTAGTTTCCGATACACCACTGAAGGTTCAATGTATTCCTTGGACCTTGACATTGACAATGAAACACAGAAATCGCATCGGAATTAAATACAAAAAGCACAATGCCGCCTTAAGTACAAGAATGGAGACTCTTCTTACAGTCGGTGCTTTGAGCATTCCCTGTGAGACCAGTATCAGTTTCCGATACACCACTGCAGGTTCAATGTATTTCTTGGACCTTCACATTGACGAAGAGACACAGAAATCGCATCGGAATTAAATACAAAAGGCACAATGTCACCAAGAACAAGAATAGAGACTCTCTTTACAGTCGGTGTTTTGAGCATTCCCTGTGAGACCAGTATTAGTTTCCGATACACCACTGCTGGTTCAATGTATTCCTTGGACCTTCACATTGACGATGAAACACATAAACCGCATCGGAATTAAATACAAAAGGCACAATGCCGCCTTAAGTATAAGAATAGAGACTCTTCTTACGGTCGGTGCATTGAGCATTCCCTGTGAGACCGGTATTAGTTTCCGATACACCACTGCAGATTCAATGTATTCCTCGGACCTTCACATTGACGCTGAAACACAGATATTACATCGGAATTAAATACAAAAGGCACAATGTCACCGAGAACAAGAATAGAGACTCTTCTTACAGTCGGTGCTTTGAGCATTCCCTGTGAGACCAGTATCAGTTTCCGATACACCACTGCAGGTTCAATGTATTTCTTGGACCTTCACATTGACGAAGAGACACAGAAATCGCATCGGAATTAAATACAAAAGGCACAATGTCACCAAGAACAAGAATAGAGACTCTCTTTACAGTCGGTGCTTAGAGCATTCCCTGTGAGACCAGTATTATTTTCCGATACACCTCAGCAGGTTCGATGTATTCCTAGGACCATCACATTGACGATGAAACACATAAATCGCATCAGAATTAAATACAAACGGAGCAATGCCGCCTTAAGTACAAGAATAGAGACTCTTCTTACAGTCGGTGCTTTGAGCATTCCCTGAGAGACCAGAATTAGTTTCCGATACACCACTCCAGGTTCAATGTATTCCTTGGACATTCACATTGACGATGAAACACAGATATCGCATTGGAATTAAATTCAAAAGGCACAATGCCGCCTTAAGTACAAGAATAGAGACCATTCATACAGTCGGTGCTTTGAGCATTCCCTGTGAGACCAGTATTACTTTCCGATACACCACTGCAGGTTCAATGTATTCCTTGCACCTTCTCATTGACGATGAAACACAGAAATCGCATCGGAATTAAGTACAAAAGGCACAATGCCGCCTTATGTACAAGAATAGAGACTCTTCTTACGGTCGGTGCTTTGAGCATTCCCTGTGAGACCAGTATTAGTTTCCGATACACCACTGCATGTACAATATATTCCTTGGACCTTCACATTGATGATGAAACACAGAAATCGCATCGGAATGAAATACAAACGGCAAACTGCCGCGTAAGTACAAGAATAAAGACTCGTCTTACAGTCTGTGTTTTGAGCATTCCCTGTGAGACCAGTATTAGTTCCCGATACACCACTGCAGGTTCAATGTATTCCTTGGACCTTCACATTGACGAAGAGACACAGAAATCGCATCGGAATTAAATACAAAAGGCACAATGTCACCAAGAACAAGAATAGAGACTCTCTTTACAGTCGGTGCTTTGAGCATTCCCTGTGAGACCAGTATTAGTTTCCGATACACCACTGCTGGTTCAATGTATTCCTTGGACCTTCACATTGACGATGAAACACATAAACCGCATCGGAATTAAATACAAAAGGCACAATGCCGCCTTAAGTACACGAATAGAGACTCTTCTTACGGTCGGTGCATTGAGCATTCCCTGTGAGACCGGTATTAGTTTCCGATACACCACTGCAGGTTCAATGTATTCCTCGGACCTTCACATTGACGCTGAAACACAGATATTACATCGGAATTAAATACAAAAGGCACAATGCCGCCTTAAGTACAAGAATAGAGACTCTTCTTACAGTCGGTGTTTTGAGCATTCCCTGTGAGACCAGTATTAGTTTCCAATACACCACTGCAGGTTCAATGAATTCCTTGGACAAACACATTGCCGATGAAAAACAGAAATTATATCGGAATAAAATACAAAAGACACAATGCCGTCTTAAGAGCAAGAATAGGGACTCTTCTTACAGTCGGTGCTTTGAGCATTCCCTGTGAGACCAAAATTAGTTTCCGATACACCACTGCAAGTTCAATGTATTCCTTGGACATACACATTGACGATGAAACACTGAAATTACATCGGAATTAAATACAAAAGACTCAATGCCGTCTTAAGTACAAGAGGAGTGAGGCTTCTTAGAGTCTGTGTTTTATCCATTCCTGTGAGACCAGTATTAGTTTCCGATACACCACTGCAGGTTCAATGTATTCCTTGGAACTTCACATTGACGATGAAACACAGATATCGCATCGGAATTAAGTACAAAAGGTGCAATGCCGCCTTAAGTACAAGAATAGAGACTCTTCATACAGTCGGTGCTTTGAGCATTCCCTGTGAGACCAGTATTAGTTTCCGATACACCACTGCAGGTTCAATGTATTCCTTGGACCTTCACATTGACGATGTAACTCAGAAATCGCATCGGAATTAAATACAAATGGCACAATGCCGCATTAAGTACAATAATAGAGACTCTTCTTACAGTCGGTGATTTGAGCATTCCCTTTGAGACCAGTATTAGTTTCTGATACACCACTGCAGGTTCAATGTATTCCTTGGAACTTCACATTGACGATGAAACACAGAAATCGCATCGGAATTAAATACAAAAGGCACAATGCCGTCTTAAGTACAAGAATAGGGACTCTTCTTACAGTCGGTGCTATGAGCATTCCCTGTGAGACCAGTATTAGTTTCCGATACACCACTGCAGGTTCAATGTATTCCTTGGACCTTCACATTGACGATGAAACACAGAAATGGCATGGGAATCAAATTCAAAAGGCACTATGCCATCTTAAGTACAAGAATAGAGACTCTTCTTACAGTCGGTGCTTTGAGCATTCCCTGTGAGACCAGTATTAGTTTGCGATACACCACTGAAGGTTCAATGTATTCCTTGGACCTTGACATTGACGATGAAACACAGAAATCGCATCGGAATTAAATACAAAAAGCACAATGCCGCCTTAAGTACAAGAATGGAGACTCTTCTTACAGTCGGTGCTTTGAGCATTCCCTGTGAGACCAGTAACAGTTTCCGATACACCACTGCAGGTTCAATGTATTTCTTGGACCTTCACATTGACGATGAAACGCAGAAATCGCATTGGAATTAATTACAAAAGGCGCAATGCCGCCTTAAGTACAAGAATAGAGACTATTCTTACAGTCGGTGCTTTGAACATTCCCTGTGAGACCAGTATTAGTTTCTGATACACCACTGCAGGTTCAATGTATTCCTTGCACCTTTAGATTGACGATGAAGCACAGAAATCGCATCGGAGTTAAATACAGAAGGCACAATGCCGCCTTAAGTACAAGAACAGAGACTCTTCTTACAGTCGGTGCCTTGAGCATTCCCTATGAGACCAGTATTAGTTTCCGATACACCACTGCCGGTTCAATGTGTTCCTTGGACCTTCACATTGACGATGAAACACAGAAATCGCATTGGAATTAAATACCAAAGGCGCAATGCCGCCTTAACTACAAGAATAGAGACTCTTCTTACAGTCGGTGATTTGAGCATTTTCTGTGAGAAAAGTATTACTTTCCGATACACCACTGCAGGTTCAATGTATTCCTTGGACCTTCATATTGACAATGAAACACAGAAATCGCATCGGAATTAAATTGAAAAGGCGCAATGCCGCCTTAAGAACAAGAATAGAGACTCTTCTTACAGTTGGTGCTTTGAGTACTCCCTGTGAGACCAGTATTACTTTCTGATACACAACTGCAGGTTCAATGTGATCTTTGGACCTTCACATTGACGATGAAACACAGAAATCGCATCGAATTAAGTACAAAAGGCACAATGCCGTCATCAGTACAAGAATAGAGACTCTTCTTACAGTCGGTGCTTTGAGCATTCCCTGTGAGACCAGTATTAGTTTCCGATACACCACTGCATGTTCAATGTATTCCTTGGACCTTCACATTGACGATGAAACACAGAAATCGCATCGGAATAAAATACATAAGGCACAATGCCGTCTTAAGTACAAGAATAGAGACACTTCCTACAGTCGGTGATTTCAGCATTCCCTGTGAGACCAGTATTAGTTTCCGATACACCTCAGCAGGTTCAATGTATTCCTAGGACTTTCTCATTGACGATGAAACACAGAAATCGCATCGGATTTAAATACAAAAGGCACAATGTCGCCTTAAGTACAAGAATAGAGACTCTTCTTACAGTCGGTGCTTTGAGCATTCCCCGTCAGACCAGTGTTAGTTTCCGATACACCACTGCAGGTTCAATGTATTCCTTGGACCTTCACATTGAAGATGAAACACAGAAATCGCATCGGAATGAAATACAAAAGGCAAACTGCCGCGTAAGTACAAGAATAGAGACTCTTCTTAGAGTCGGTGCTCTCAGCATTCCCTGTGGGACCATTATTAGTTTCCAATACACCTCAGCAGGTTCAATGTATTCCTAGGACCTTCACATGGAATATGAACCACAGAAATCACATCGGAATTAAATACAAAAGGCGCAATGCCGCCTTAAGTACAAGAATAGAGACTCTTTTTACAGTCGGTGCTTTGAGCATTCCCTGTGAGACCAGTATTAGTTTCCGATACACCACTCCAGGTTCAATGTATTCCTTGGACATTCACATTGACGATGAAACACAGAAATCGCATCGGAATGAAATACAAAAGGCAAACTGCCGCGTAAGTACAAGAATAGAGACTCCTCTTACAGTCGGTGCTTTCAGCATTCCCTGTGAGACCAGTCTTAGTTTCCGATACTCCTCAGCAGGTTCAATGTATTCCTAGGACCTTCATATTGACGATGCAACACAGAAATCGCATCGGAATTAAATACAAAAGGCACAATGTCGCCTTAAGTACAAGAATAGAGACTCTTCTTACAGTCGGTGCTTTGAGCATTCCCTGTGAGACCAGTATTAGTTTCCGATACACCACTTCAGGTTCAATGTATTCCTTGGACATTCACAATGACGATGAAACACAGAAATCGCATCGGAATGAAATACAAAAGCCAAACTGCCGCGTAAGTACAAGAATAGAGACTCTTCTTACAGTCGGTGCTTTCAGCTTCCCTGTGAGACCAGTATTAGTTTCCGATACACCTCAGCAGGCTCAATGTATTCCTAGGACCTTCACATTGACGATGAAACACAGACATCGCATCGGAATTAAATACAAAAAGCACAATGTCGCATTAAGTACAAAAATAGAGACTCTTTTTGCAGTCGGTGTTTTGAGCATTCCCTGTGAGACCAGAATTAGTTTCCGATACACCACTCCAGGTTCAACGTAATCCTTGGACCTTCACATTGACGATGAAACACAGAAATCGCATCGGAATGAAATACATAAGACAAACTCCCGTGTAAGTACAAGAATAGAGACTCTTCTTACAGTCGGTGTTTTCAGCATTCCCTGTGAGACCAGTATATGTTTCCGATAAACCTCAGCATGTTCGATGTATTCCTAGGACCTTCACATTGATGATGAAACACAGAAATCGCATCGGAATTAAATACAAAAGGCACAATGTCGCCTTAAGCACAAGAATAGTGACTCTTCTTACAGTCGGTGGTTTGAGCATTCCCTGTGAGACCAGTTTTAGTTTCCGATACACCACTGCAGGTTCTATGTATTCCTTGGACCTTCACATTGACGATGAAACACAGAAATCGCATCGGAATGAAATACAAGAGGCAAACTGCCGCATAAGTACAAGAATAGAGACTCTTCTTACAGTCGGTGCTCTCAGCATTCCCTGTGAAACCAGTATTAGTTTCCGATACACCTCAGCAGTTTCAATGTATTCCTAGGACCATCACATTGACGATGAAACACATAAATCGCAACAGAATTAAATACAAAAGGAGCAATAACGCCTTACGTACAAGAATAGAGACTCTTCTTACAGTCGCTGCTTTGAGCATTCCCTGAGAGACCAGAATTAGTTTCCGATACACCACTCCAGGTTCAATGTATTCCTTGGACATTCACATTGACGATGAAACACAGATATCGCATTGGAATTAAATTCAAAAGGCACAATGCCGCCTTAAGTACAAGAATAGAGACCATTCATACAGTCGGTGCTTTGAGCATTCCCTGTGAGACCAGTATTACTTTCCGATACACCACTGCAGGTCCAATGTATTCCTTGGACCTTCTCATTGACGATGAAACACAGAAATCGCATCGGAATTAAGTACAAAAGGCACAATGCCGCCTTATGTACAAGAATAGAGACTCTTCTTACGGTCGGTGCTTTGAGCATTCCTTGTGAGACCAGTATTAGTTTCCGATACACCACTGCAAGTACAATATATTCCTTGGACCTTCACATTGATGATGAAACACAGAAATCGCATCGGAATGAAATACAAACGGCAAACTGCCGCGTAAGTACAAGAATAAAGACTCGTCTTACAGTCTGTGTTTTGAGCATTCCCAGTGAGACCAGTATTAGTTCCCGATACACCACTGCAGGTTCAATGTATTCCTTGGACCTTCACATTGACGAAGAGACACAGAAATCGCATCGGAATTAAATACAAAAGGCACAATGTCACCAAGAACAAGAATAGAGACTCTCTTTACAGTCGGTGCTTTGAGCATTCCCTGTGAGACCAGTATTAGTTTCCGATACACCACTGCTGGTTCAATGTATTCCTTGGACCTTCACATTGACGATGAAACACATAAACCGCATCGGAATTAAATACAAAAGGCACAATGCCGCCTTAAGTACAAGAATAGAGACTCTTCTTACGGTCGGTGCATTGAGCATTCCCTGTGAGACCGGTATTAGTTTCCGATACACCACTGCAGGTTCAATGTATTCCTCGGACCTTCACTTTGACGCTGAAACACAGATATTACATCGGAATTAAATACAAAAGGCACAATGCCGCCTTAAGTACAAGAATAGAGACTCTTCTTACAGTCGGTGTTTTGAGCATTCCCTGTGAGACCAGTATTAGTTTCCAATACACCACTGCAGGTTCAATGAATTCCTTGGACAAACACATTGCCGATGAAAAACAGAAATTATATCGGAATAAAATACAAAAGACACAATGCCGTCTTAAGAGCAAGAATAGGGACTCTTCTTACAGTCGGTGCTTTGAGCATTCCCTGTGAGACCAAAATTAGTTTCCGATACACCACTGCAAGTTCAATGTATTCCTTGGACATACACATTGACGATGAAACACTGAAATTACATCGGAATTAAATACAAAAGACTCAATGCCGTCTTAAGTACAAGAGGAGTGAGGCTTCTTAAGGTCTGTGTTTTATCCATTCCTGTGAGACCAGTATTAGTTTCCGATACACCACTGCAGGTTCAATGTATTCCTTGGACCTTCACATTGACGATGAAACACAGATATCGCATCGGAATTAAGTACAAAAGGTGCAATGCCGCCTTAAGTACAAGAATAGAGACTCTTCTTACAGTCGGTGCTTTGAGCATTCCCTGTGAGACCAGTATTAGTTTCCAATACACCACTGCAGGTTCAATGTATTCCTTGGACCTTCACATTGACGATGTAACTCAGAAATCGCATCGGAATTAAATACAAAAGGCACAATGCCGCATTAAGTACAATAATAGAGACTCTTCTTACAGTCGGTGATTTGAGCATTCCCTTTGAGACCAGTATTAGTTTCTGATACACCACTGCAGGTTCAATGTATTCCTTGGAACTTCACATTGACGATGAAACACAGAAATCGCATCGGAATTAAATACAAAAGGCACAATGCCGTCTTAAGTACAAGAATAGGGACTCTTCTTACAGTCGGTGCTATGAGCATTCCCTGTGAGACCAGTATTAGTTTCCGATACACCACTGCAGGTTCAATGTATTCCTTGGACCTTCACATTGACGATGAAACACAGAAATGGCATGGGAATCAAATTCAAAAGGCACTATGCCATCTTAAGTACAAGAATAGAGACTCTTCTTACAGTCGGTGCTTTGAGCATTCCCTGTGAGACCAGTATTAGTTTCCGATACACCACTGAAGGTTCAATGTATTCCTTGGACCTTGACATTGACGATGAAACACAGAAATCGCATCGGAATTAAATACAAAAAGCACAATGCCGCCTTAAGTACAAGAATGGAGACTCTTCTTACAGTCGGTGCTTTGAGCATTCCCTGTGAGACCAGTATCAGTTTCCGATACACCACTGCAGGTTCAATGTATTTCTTGGACCTTCACATTGACGATGAAACGCAGAAATCGCATTGGAATTAATTACAAAAGGCGCAATGCCGCCTTAAGTACAAGAATAAAGACTATTCTTACAGTCGGTGCTTTGAACATTCCCTGTGAGACCAGTATTAGTTTCTGATACACCACTGCAGGTTCAATGTATTCCTTGCACCTTTAGATTGACGATGAAGCACAGAAATCGCATCGGAGTTAAATACAGAAGGCACAATGCCGCCTTAAGTACTAGAACAGAGACTCTTCTTACAGTCGGTGCCTTGAGCATTCCCTATGAGACCAGTATTAGTTTCCGATACACCACTGCCGGTTCAATGTGTTCCTTGGACCTTCACATTGACGATGAAACACAGAAATCGCATTGGAATTAAATACCAAAGGCGCAATGCCGCCTTAAATACAAGAATAGAGACTCTTCTTACATTCGGTGATTTGAGCATTTCCTGTGAGAAAAGTATTACTTTCCGATACACCACTGCAGGTTCAATGTATTCCTTGGACCTTCATATTGACAATGAAACACAGAAATCGCATCGGAATTAAATTGAAAAGACGCAATGCCGCCTTAAGAACAAGAATAGAGACTCTTCTTACAGTTGGTGCTTTGAGCACTCCCTGTGAGACCAGTATTACTTTCTGATACACAACTGCAGGTTCAATGTGATCTTTGGACCTTCACATTGACGATGAAACACAGAAATCGCATCGAATTAAGTACAAAAGGCACAATGCCGTCATCAGTACAAGAATAGAGACTCTTCTTACAGTCGGTGCTTTGAGCATTCCCTGTGAGACCAGTATTAGATTCCGATACACCACTGCATGTTCAATGTATTCCTTGGACCTTCACATTGACGATGAAACACAAAAATCGCATCGGAATAAAATACATAAGGCACAATGCCGTCTTAAGTACAAGAATAGAGACACTTCCTACAGTCGGTGATTTCAGCATTCCCTGTGAGACCAGTATTAGTTTCCGATACACCTCAGCAGGTTCAATGTATTCCTAGGACCTTCTCATTGACGATGAAACACAGAAATCGCATCGGATTTAAATACAAAAGGCACAATGTCGCCTTAAGTACAAGAATAGAGACTCTTCTTACAGTCGGTGCTTTGAGCATTCCCTGTCAGACCAGTGTTAGTTTCCGATACACCACTGCAGGTTCAATGTATTCCTTGGACCTTCACATTGAAGATGAAACACAGAAATCGCATCGGAATGAAATACAAAAGGCAAACTGCCGCGTAAGTACAAGAATAGAGACTCTTCTTAGAGTCGGTGCTCTCAGCATTCCCTGTGGGACAAGTATTAGTTTCCAATACACCTCAGCAGGTTCAATGTATTCCTAGGACCTTCACATGGAATATGAACCACAGAAATCACATCGGAATTAAATACAAAAGGCGCAATGCCGCCTTAAGTACAAGAATAGAGACTCTTTTTACAGTCGGTGCTTTGAGCATTCCCTGTGAGACCAGTATTAGTTTCCGATACACCACTCCAGGTTCAATGTATTCCTTGGACATTCACATTGACGATGAAACACAGAAATCGCATCGGAATGAAATACAAAAGGCAAACTGCCGCGTAAGTACAAGAATAGAGACTCCTCTTACAGTCGGTGCTTTCAGCATTCCCTGTGAGACCAGTCTTAGTTTCCGATACTCCTCAGCAGGTTCAATGTATTCCTAGGACCTTCATATTGACGATGCAACACAGAAATCGCATCGGAATTAAATACAAAAGGCACAATGTCGCCTTAAGTACAAGAATAGAGACTCTTCTTACAGTCGGTGCTTTGAGCATTCCCTGTGAGACCACTATTAGTTTCCGATACACCACTTCAGGTTCAATGTATTCCTTGGACATTCACAATGACGATGAAACACAGAAATCGCATCGGAATGAAATACAAAAGCCAAACTGCCGCGTAAGTACAAGAATAGAGACTCTTCTTACAGTCGGTGCTTTCAGCTTCCCTGTGAGACCAGTATTAGTTTCCGATACACCTCAGCAGGCTCAATGTATTCCTAGGACCTTCACATTGACGATGAAACACAGACATCGCATCGGAATTAAATACAAAAAGCACAATGTCGCATTAAGTACAAAAATAGAGACTCTTTTTGCAGTCGGTGTTTTGAGCATTCCCTGTGAGACCAGAATTAGTTTCCGATACACCACTCCAGGTTCAACGTAATCCTTGGACCTTCACATTGACGATGAAACACAGAAATCGCATCGGAATGAAATACAAAAGACAAACTGCCGTGTAAGTACAAGAATAGAGACTCTTCTTACAGTCGGTGTTTTCAGCATTCCCTGTGAGACCAGTATATGTTTCCGATAAACCTCAGCATGTTCGATGTATTCCTAGGACCTTCACATTGATGATGAAACACAGAAATCGCATCGGAAATAAATACAAAAGGCACAATGTCGCCTTCAGCACAAGAATAGAGACTCTTCTTACAGTCGGTGCTCTCAGCATTCCCTGTGAAACCAGTATTAGTTTCCGATACACCTCAGCAGTTTCAATGTATTCCTAGGACCATCACATTGACGATGAAACACATAAATCGCAACAGAATTAAATACAAAAGGAGCAATAACGCCTTACGTACAAGAATAGAGACTCTTCTTACAGTCGCTGCTTTGAGCATTCCCTGAGAGACCAGAATTAGTTTCCGATACACCACTCCAGGTTCAATGTATTCCTTGGACATTCACATTGACGATGAAACACAGATATCGCATTGGAATTAAATTCAAAAGGCACAATGCCGCCTTAAGTACAAGAATAGAGACCATTCATACAGTCGGTGCTTTGAGCATTCCCTGTGAGACCAGTATTACTTTCCGATACACCACTGCAGGTCCAATGTATTCCTTGGACCTTCTCGTTGACGATGAAACACAGAAATCGCATCGGAATTAAGTACAAAAGGCACAATGCCGCCTTATGTACAAGAATAGAGACTCTTCTTACGGTCGGTGCTTTGAGCATTCCCTGTGAGACCAGTATTAGTTTCCGATACACCACTGCATGTACAATATATTCCTTGGACCTTCACATTGATGATGAAACACAGAAATCGCATCGGAATGAAATACAAACGGCAAACTGCCGCGTAAGTACAAGAATAAAGACTCGTCTTACAGTCTGTGTTTTGAGCATTCCCTCTGAGACCAGTATTAGTTCCCGATACACCACTGCAGGTTCAATGTATTCCTTGGACCTTCACATTGACGATGAGACACAGAAATCGCATCGGAATTAAATACAAAAGGCACAATGTCACCAAGAACAAGAATAGAGACTCTCTTTACAGTCGGTGCTTTGAGCATTCCCTGTGAGACCAGTATTAGTTTCCGATACACCACTGCTGGTTCAATGTATACCTTGGACCTTCACATTGACGATGAAACACATAAACCGCATCGGAATTAAATACAAACGGCACAATGCCGCCTTAAGTACAAGAGTAGAGACTCTTCTTACGGTCGGTGCTTTGAGCATTCCCTGTGAGACCAGTATCAGTTTCCGATACACCACTGCAGGTTCAATGTATTTCTTGGACCTTCACATTGACGAAGAGACACAGAAATCGCATCGGAATTAAATACAAAAGGCACAATGTCACCAAGAACAAGAATAGAGACTCTCTTTACAGTCGGTGCTTTGAGCATTCCCTGTGAGACCAGTATTAGTTTCCGATACACCTCAGCAGGTTCAATGTATTCCTAGGACCATCACATTGACGATGAAACACATAAATCGCATCAGAATTAAATACAAACGGAGCAATGCCGCCTTAAGTACAAGAATAGAGACTCTTCTTACAGTCGGTGCTTTGAGCATTCCCTGAGAGACCAGAATTAGTTTCCGATACACCACTCCAGGTTCAATGTATTCCTTGGACATTCACATTGACGATGAAACACAGATATCGCATTGGAATTAAATTCAAAAGGCACAATGCCGCCTTAAGTACAAGAATAGAGACCATTCATACAGTCGGTGCTTTGAGCATTCCCTGTGAGACCAGTATTACTTTCCGATACACCACTGCAGGTTCAATGTATTCCTTGCACCTTCTCATTGACGATGAAACACAGAAATCGCATCGGAATTAAGTACAAAAGGCACAATGCCGCCTTATGTACAAGAATAGAGACTCTTCTTACGGTCGGTGCTTTGAGCATTCCCTGTGAGACCAGTATTAGTTTCCGATACACCACTGCATGTACAATATATTCCTTGGACCTTCACATTGATGATGAAACACAGAAATCGCATCGGAATGAAATACAAACGGCAAACTGCCGCGTAAGTACAAGAATAAAGACTCGTCTTACAGTCTGTGTTTTGAGCATTCCCTCTGAGACCAGTATTAGTTCCCGATACACCACTGCAGGTTCAATGTATTCCTTGGACCTTCACATTGACGATGAGACACAGAAATCGCATCGGAATTAAATACAAAAGGCACAATGTCACCAAGAACAAGAATAGAGACTCTCTTTACAGTCGGTGCTTTGAGCATTCCCTGTGAGACCAGTATTAGTTTCCGATACACCACTGCTGGTTCAATGTATACCTTGGACCTTCACATTGACGATGAAACACATAAACCGCATCGGAATTAAATACAAACGGCACAATGCCGCCTTAAGTACAAGAATAGAGACTCTTCTTACGGTCGGTGCTTTGAGCATTCCCTGTGAGACCAGTATCAGTTTCCGATACACCACTGCAGGTTCAATGTATTTCTTGGACCTTCACATTGACGAAGAGACACAGAAATCGCATCGGAATTAAATACAAAAGGCACAATGTCACCAAGAACAAGAATAGAGACTCTCTTTACAGTCGGTGCTTTGAGCATTCCCTGTGAGACCAGTATTAGTTTCCGATACACCTCAGCAGGTTCAATGTATTCCTAGGACCATCACATTGACGATGAAACACATAAATCGCATCAGAATTAAATACAAACGGAGCAATGCCGCCTTAAGTACAAGAATAGAGACTCTTCTTACAGTCGGTGCTTTGAGCATTCCCTGAGAGACCAGAATTAGTTTCCGATACACCACTCCAGGTTCAATGTATTCCTTGGACATTCACATTGACGATGAAACACAGATATCGCATTGGAATTAAATTCAAAAGGCACAATGCCGCCTTAAGTACAAGAATAGAGACCATTCATACAGTCGGTGCTTTGAGCATTCCCTGTGAGACCAGTATTACTTTCCGATACACCACTGCAGGTTCAATGTATTCCTTGCACCTTCTCATTGACGATGAAACACAGAAATCGCATCGGAATTAAGTACAAAAGGCACAATGCCGCCTTATGTACAAGAATAGAGACTCTTCTTACGGTCGGTGCTTTGAGCATTCCCTGTGAGACCAGTATTAGTTTCCGATACACCACTGCATGTGCAATATATTCCTTGGACCTTCACATTGATGATGAAACACAGAAATCGCGTCGGAATGAAATACAAACGGCAAACTGCCGCGTAAGTACAAGAATAAAGACTCGTCTTACAGTCTGTGTTTTGAGCATTCCCTGTGAGACCAGTATTAGTTCACGATACACCACTGCAGGTTCAATGTATTCCTTGGACCTTCACATTGACGAAGAGACACAGAAATCGCATCGGAATTAAATACAAAAGGCACAATGTCACCAAGAACAAGAATAGAGACTCTCTTTACAGTCGGTGCTTTGAGCATTCCCTGTGAGACCAGTATTAGTTTCCGATACACCACTGCTGGTTCAATGTATTCCTTGGACCTTCACATTGACGATGAAACACATAAACCGCATCGGAATTAAATACAAAAGGCACAATGCCGCCTTAAGTACAAGAATAGAGACTCTTCTTACGGTCGGTGCATTGAGCATTCCCTGTGAGACCGGTATTAGTTTCCGATACACCACTGCAGGTTCAATGTATTTCTTGGACCTTCACATTGACGCTGAAACACAGATATTACATCGGAATTAAATACAAAAGGCACAATGCCGCCTTAAGTACAAGAATAGAGACTCTTCTTACAGTCGGTGTTTTGAGCATTCCCTGTGAGACCAGTATTAGTTTCCAATACACCACTGCAGGTTCAATGAATTCCTTGGACAAACACTTTGCGAATGAAAAACAGAAATTATATCGGAATAAAATACAAAAGACACAATGCCGTCTTAAGAGCAAGAATAGGGACTCTTCTTACAGTCGGTGCTTTGAGCATTCCCTGTGAGACCAAAATTAGTTTCCGATACACCACTGCAAGTTCAATGTATTCCTTGGACATACACATTGACGATGAAACACTGAAATTACATCGGAATTAAATACAAAAGACTCAATGCCGTCTTAAGTACAAGAGGAGTGAGGCTTCTTAGAGTCTGTGTTTTATCCATTCCTGTGAGACCAGTATTAGTTTCCGATACACCACTGCAGGTTCAATGTATTCCTTGGAACTTCACATTGACGATGAAACACAGATATCGCATCGGAATTAAGTACAAAAGGTGCAATGCCGCCTTAAGTACAAGAATAGAGACTCTTCTTACAGTCGGTGCTTTGAGCATTCCCTGTGAGACCAGTATTAGTTTCCGATACACCACTGCAGGTTCAATGTATTCCTTGGACCTTCACATTGACGATGTAACTCAGAAATCGCATCGGAATTAAATACAAAAGGCACAATGCCGCATTAAGTACAATAATAGAGACTCTTCTTACAGTCGGTGATTTGAGCATTCCCTTTGAGACCAGTATTAGTTTCTGATACACCACTGCAGGTTCAATGTATTCCTTGGAACTTCACATTGACGATGAAACACAGAAATCGCATCGGAATTAAATACAAAAGGCACAATGCCGTCTTAAGTACAAGAATAGGGACTCTTCTTACAGTCGGTGCTATGAGCATTCCCTGTGAGACCAGTATTAGTTTCCGATACACCACTGCAGGTTCAATGTATTCCTTGGACCTTCACATTGACGATGAAACACAGAAATGGCATGGGAATCAAATTCAAAAGGCACTATGCCATCTTAAGTACAAGAATAGAGACTCTTCTTACAGTCGGTGCTTTGAGCATTCCCTGTGAGACCAGTATTAGTTTGCGATACACCACTGAAGGTTCAATGTATTCCTTGGACCTTGACATTGACGATGAAACACAGAAATCGCATCGGAATTAAATACAAAAAGCACAATGCCGCCTTAAGTACAAGAATGGAGACTCTTCTTACAGTCGGTGCTTTGAGCATTCCCTGTGAGACCAGTAACAGTTTCCGATACACCACTGCAGGTTCAATGTATTTCTTGGACCTTCACATTGACGATGAAACGCAGAAATCGCATTGGAATTAATTACAAAAGGCGCAATGCCGCCTTAAGTACAAGAATAGAGACTATTCTTACAGTCGGTGCTTTGAACATTCCCTGTGAGACCAGTATTAGTTTCTGATACACCACTGCAGGTTCAATGTATTCCTTGCACCTTTAGATTGACGATGAAGCACAGAAATCGCATCGGAGTTAAATACAGAAGGCACAATGCCGCCTTAAGTACAAGAACAGAGACTCTTCTTACAGTCGGTGCTTTGAGCATTCCCTATGAGACCAGTATTAGTTTCCGATACACCACTGCCGGTTCAATGTGTTCCTTGGACCTTCACATTGACGATGAAACACAGAAATCGCATTGGAATTAAATACCAAAGGCGCAATGCCGCCTTAACTACAAGAATAGAGACTCTTCTTACAGTCGGTGATTTGAGCATTTTCTGTGAGAAAAGTATTACTTTCCGATACACCACTGCAGGTTCAATGTATTCCTTGGACCTTCATATTGACAATGAAACACAGAAATCGCATCGGAATTAAATTGAAAAGGCGCAATGCCGCCTTAAGAACAAGAATAGAGACTCTTCTTACAGTTGGTGCTTTGAGCACTCCCTGTGAGACCAGTATTACTTTCTGATACACAACTGCAGGTTCAATGTGATCTTTGGACCTTCACATTGACGATGAAACACAGAAATCGCATCGAATTAAGTACAAAAGGCACAATGCCGTCATCAGTACAAGAATAGAGACTCTTCTTACAGTCGGTGCTTTGAGCATTCCCTGTGAGACCAGTATTAGTTTCCGATACACCACTGCATGTTCAATGTATTCCTTGGACCTTCACATTGACGATGAAACACAGAAATCGCATCGGAATAAAATACATAAGGCACAATGCCGTCTTAAGTACAAGAATAGAGACACTTCCTACAGTCGGTGATTTCAGCATTCCCTGTGAGACCAGTATTAGTTTCCGATACACCTCAGCAGGTTCAATGTATTCCTAGGACTTTCTCATTGACGATGAAACACAGAAATCGCATCGGATTTAAATACAAAAGGCACAATGTCGCCTTAAGTACAAGAATAGAGACTCTTCTTACAGTCGGTGCTTTGAGCATTCCCTGTCAGACCAGTGTTAGTTTCCGATACACCACTGCAGGTTCAATGTATTCCTTGGACCTTCACATTGAAGATGAAACACAGAAATCGCATCGGAATGAAATACAAAAGGCAAACTGCCGCGTAAGTACAAGAATAGAGACTCTTCTTAGAGTCGGTGCTCTCAGCATTCCCTGTGGGACCATTATTAGTTTCCAATACACCTCAGCAGGTTCAATGTATTCCTAGGACCTTCACATGGAATATGAACCACAGAAATCACATCGGAATTAAATACAAAAGGCGCAATGCCGCCTTAAGTACAAGAATAGAGACTCTTTTTACAGTCGGTGCTTTGAGCATTCCCTGTGAGACCAGTATTAGTTTCCGATACACCACTCCAGGTTCAATGTATTCCTTGGACATTCACATTGACGATGAAACACAGAAATCGCATCGGAATGAAATACAAAAGGCAAACTGCCGCGTAAGTACAAGAATAGAGACTCCTCTTACAGTCGGTGCTTTCAGCATTCCCTGTGAGACCAGTCTTAGTTTCCGATACTCCTCAGCAGGTTCAATGTATTCCTAGGACCTTCATATTGACGATGCAACACAGAAATCGCATCGGAATTAAATACAAAAGGCACAATGTCGCCTTAAGTACAAGAATAGAGACTCTTCTTACAGTCGGTGCTTTGAGCATTCCCTGTGAGACCAGTATTAGTTTCCGATACACCACTTCAGGTTCAATGTATTCCTTGGACATTCACAATGACGATGAAACACAGAAATCGCATCGGAATGAAATACAAAAGCCAAACTGCCGCGTAAGTACAAGAATAGAGACTCTTCTTACAGTCGGTGCTTTCAGCTTCCCTGTGAGACCAGTATTAGTTTCCGATACACCTCAGCAGGCTCAATGTATTCCTAGGACCTTCACATTGACGATGAAACACAGACATCGCATCGGAATTAAATACAAAAAGCACAATGTCGCATTAAGTACAAAAATAGAGACTCTTTTTGCAGTCGGTGTTTTGAGCATTCCCTGTGAGACCAGAATTAGTTTCCGATACACCACTCCAGGTTCAACGTAATCCTTGGACCTTCACATTGACGATGAAACACAGAAATCGCATCGGAATGAAATACATAAGACAAACTCCCGTGTAAGTACAAGAATAGAGACTCTTCTTACAGTCGGTGTTTTCAGCATTCCCTGTGAGACCAGTATATGTTTCCGATAAACCTCAGCATGTTCGATGTATTCCTAGGACCTTCACATTGATGATGAAACACAGAAATCGCATCGGAATTAAATACAAAAGGCACAATGTCGCCTTAAGCACAAGAATAGTGACTCTTCTTACAGTCGGTGGTTTGAGCATTCCCTGTGAGACCAGTTTTAGTTTCCGATACACCACTGCAGGTTCTATGTATTCCTTGGACCTTCACATTGACGATGAAACACAGAAATCGCATCGGAATGAAATACAAAAGGCAAACTGCCGCATAAGTACAAGAATAGAGACTCTTCTTACAGTCGGTGCTCTCAGCATTCCCTGTGAAACCAGTATTAGTTTCCGATACACCTCAGCAGTTTCAATGTATTCCTAGGACCATCACATTGACGATGAAACACATAAATCGCAACAGAATTAAATACAAAAGGAGCAATAACGCCTTACGTACAAGAATAGAGACTCTTCTTACAGTCGCTGCTTTGAGCATTCCCTGAGAGACCAGAATTAGTTTCCGATACACCACTCCAGGTTCAATGTATTCCTTGGACATTCACATTGACGATGAAACACAGATATCGCATTGGAATTAAATTCAAAAGGCACAATGCCGCCTTAAGTACAAGAATAGAGACCATTCATACAGTCGGTGCTTTGAGCATTCCCTGTGAGACCAGTATTACTTTCCGATACACCACTGCAGGTCCAATGTATTCCTTGGACCTTCTCATTGACGATGAAACACAGAAATCGCATCGGAATTAAGTACAAAATGCACAATGCCGCCTTATGTACAAGAATAGAGACTCTTCTTACGGTCGGTGCTTTGAGCATTCCTTGTGAGACCAGTATTAGTTTCCGATACACCACTGCATGTACAATATATTCCTTGGACCTTCACATTGATGATGAAACACAGAAATCGCATCGGAATGAAATACAAACGGCAAACTGCCGCGTAAGTACAAGAATAAAGACTCGTCTTACAGTCTGTGTTTTGAGCATTCCCAGTGAGACCAGTATTAGTTCCCGATACACCACTGCAGGTTCAATGTATTCCTTGGACCTTCACATTGACGAAGAGACACAGAAATCGCATCGGAATTAAATACAAAAGGCACAATGTCACCAAGAACAAGAATAGAGACTCTCTTTACAGTCGGTGCTTTGAGCATTCCCTGTGAGACCAGTATTAGTTTCCGATACACCACTGCTGGTTCAATGTATTCCTTGGACATTCACATTGACGATGAAACACATAAACCGCATCGGAATTAAATACAAAAGGCACAATGCCGCCTTAAGTACAAGAATAGAGACTCTTCTTACGGTCGGTGCATTGAGCATTCCCTGTGAGACCGGTATTAGTTTCCGATACACCACTGCAGGTTCAATGTATTCCTCGGACCTTCACATTGACGCTGAAACACAGATATTACATCGGAATTAAATACAAAAGGCACAATGCCGCCTTAAGTACAAGAATAGAGACTCTTCTTACAGTCGGTGTTTTGAGCATTCCCTGTGAGACCAGTATTAGTTTCCAATACACCACTGCAGGTTCAATGAATTCCTTGGACAAACACATTGCCGATGAAAAACAGAAATTATATCGGAATAAAATACAAAAGACACAATGCCGTCTTAAGAGCAAGAATAGGGACTCTTCTTACAGTCGGTGCTTTGAGCATTCCCTGTGAGACCAAAATTAGTTTCCGATACACCACTGCAAGTTCAATGTATTCCTTGGACATACACATTGACGATGAAACACTGAAATTACATCGGAATTAAATACAAAAGACTCAATGCCGTCTTAAGTACAAGAGGAGTGAGGCTTCTTAGAGTCTGTGTTTTATCCATTCCTGTGAGACCAGTATTAGTTTCCGATACACCACTGCAGGTTCAATGTATTCCTTGGACCTTCACATTGACGATGAAACACAGATATCGCATCGGAATTAAGTACAAAAGGTGCAATGCCGCCTTAAGTACAAGAATAGAGACTCTTCTTACAGTCGGTGCTTTGAGCATTCCCTGTGAGACCAGTATTAGTTTCCAATACACCACTGCAGGTTCAATGTATTCCTTGGACCTTCACATTGACGATGTAACTCAGAAATCGCATCGGAATTAAATACAAAAGGCACAATGCCGCATTAAGTACAATAATAGAGACTCTTCTTACAGTCGGTGATTTGAGCATTCCCTTTGAGACCAGTATTAGTTTCTGATACACCACTGCAGGTTCAATGTATTCCTTGGAACTTCACATTGACGATGAAACACAGAAATCGCATCGGAATTAAATACAAAAGGCACAATGCCGTCTTAAGTACAAGAATAGGGACTCTTCTTACAGTCGGTGCTATGAGCATTCCCTGTGAGACCAGTATTAGTTTCCGATACACCACTGCAGGTTCAATTTATTCCTTGGACCTTCACATTGACGATGAAACACAGAAATGGCATGGGAATCAAATTCAAAAGGCACTATGCCATCTTAAGTACAAGAATAGAGACTCTTCTTACAGTCGGTGCTTTGAGCATTCCCTGTGAGACCAGTATTAGTTTCCGATACACCACTGAAGGTTCAATGTATTCCTTGGACCTTGACATTGACGATGAAACACAGAAATCGCATCGGAATTAAATACAAAAAGCACAATGCCGCCTTAAGTACAAGAATGGAGACTCTTCTTACAGTCGGTGCTTTGAGCATTCCCTGTGAGACCAGTATCAGTTTCCGATACACCACTGCAGGTTCAATGTATTTCTTGGACCTTCACATTGACGATGAAACGCAGAAATCGCATTGGAATTAATTACAAAAGGCGCAATGCCGCCTTAAGTACAAGAATAGAGACTATTCTTACAGTCGGTGCTTTGAACATTCCCTGTGAGACCAGTATTAGTTTCTGATACACCACTGCAGGTTCAATGTATTCCTTGCACCTTTAGATTGACGATGAAGCACAGAAATCGCATCGGAGTTAAATACAGAAGGCACAATGCCGCCTTAAGTACTAGAACAGAGACTCTTCTTACAGTCGGTGCCTTGAGCATTCCCTATGAGATCAGTATTAGTTTCCGATACACCACTGCCGGTTCAATGTGTTCCTTGGACCTTCACATTGACGATGAAACACAGAAATCGCATTGGAATTAAATACCAAAGGCGCAATGCCGCCTTAACTACAAGAATAGAGACTCTTCTTACATTCGGTGATTTGAGCATTTCCTGTGAGAAAAGTATTACTTTCCGATACACCACTGCAGGTTCAATGTATTCCTTGGACCTTCATATTGACAATGAAACACAGAAATCGCATCGGAATTAAATTGAAAAGACGCAATGCCGCCTTAAGAACAAGAATAGAGACTCTTCTTACAGTTGGTGCTTTGAGCACTCCCTGTGAGACCAGTATTACTTTCTGATACACAACTGCAGGTTCAATGTGATCTTTGGACCTTCACATTGACGATGAAACACAGAAATCGCATCGAATTAAGTACAAAAGGCACAATGCCGTCATCAGTACAAGAATAGAGACTCTTCTTACAGTCGGTGCTTTGAGCATTCCCTGTGAGACCAGTATTAGATTCCGATACACCACTGCATGTTCAATGTATTCCTTGGACCTTCACATTGACGATGAAACACAAAAATCGCATCGGAATAAAATACATAAGGCACAATGCCGTCTTAAGTACAAGAATAGAGACACTTCCTACAGTCGGTGATTTCAGCATTCCCTGTGAGACCAGTATTAGTTTCCGATACACCTCAGCAGGTTCAATGTATTCCTAGGACCTTCTCATTGACGATGAAACACAGAAATCGCATCGGATTTAAATACAAAAGGCACAATGTCGCCTTAAGTACAAGAATAGAGACTCTTCTTACAGTCGGTGCTTTGAGCATTCCCTGTCAGACCAGTGTTAGTTTCCGATACACCACTGCAGGTTCAATGTATTCCTTGGACCTTCACATTGAAGATGAAACACAGAAATCGCATCGGAATGAAATACAAAAGGCAAACTGCCGCGTAAGTACAAGAATAGAGACTCTTCTTAGAGTCGGTGCTCTCAGCATTCCCTGTGGGACAAGTATTAGTTTCCAATACACCTCAGCAGGTTCAATGTATTCCTAGGACCTTCACATGGAATATGAACCACAGAAATCACATCGGAATTAAATACAAAAGGCGCAATGCCGCCTTAAGTACAAGAATAGAGACTCTTTTTACAGTCGGTGCTTTGAGCATTCCCTGTGAGACCAGTATTAGTTTCCGATACACCACTCCAGGTTCAATGTATTCCTTGGACATTCACATTGACGATGAAACACAGAAATCGCATCGGAATGAAATACAAAAGGCAAACTGCCGCGTAAGTACAAGAATAGAGACTCCTCTTACAGTCGGTGCTTTCAGCATTCCCTGTGAGACCAGTCTTAGTTTCCGATACTCCTCAGCAGGTTCAATGTATTCCTAGGACCTTCATATTGACGATGCAACACAGAAATCGCATCGGAATTAAATACAAAAGGCACAATGTCGCCTTAAGTACAAGAATAGAGACTCTTCTTACAGTCGGTGCTTTGAGCATTCCCTGTGAGACCAGTATTAGTTTCCGATACACCACTTCAGGTTCAATGTATTCCTTGGACATTCACAATGACGATGAAACACAGAAATCGCATCGGAATGAAATACAAAAGCCAAACTGCCGCGTAAGTACAAGAATAGAGACTCTTCTTACAGTCGGTGCTTTCAGCTTCCCTGTGAGACCAGTATTAGTTTCCGATACACCTCAGCAGGCTCAATGTATTCCTAGGACCTTCACATTGACGATGAAACACAGACATCGCATCGGAATTAAATACAAAAAGCACAATGTCGCATTAAGTACAAAAATAGAGACTCTTTTTGCAGTCGGTGTTTTGAGCATTCCCTGTGAGACCAGAATTAGTTTCCGATACACCACTCCAGGTTCAACGTAATCCTTGGACCTTCACATTGACGATGAAACACAGAAATCGCATCGGAATGAAATACAAAAGACAAACTGCCGTGTAAGTACAAGAATAGAGACTCTTCTTACAGTCGGTGTTTTCAGCATTCCCTGTGAGACCAGTATATGTTTCCGATAAACCTCAGCATGTTCGATGTATTCCTAGGACCTTCACATTGATGATGAAACACAGAAATCGCATCGGAATTAAATACAAAAGGCACAATGTCGCCTTAAGCACAAGAATAGAGACTCTTCTTACAGTCGGTGCTCTCAGCATTCCCTGTGAAACCAGTATTAGTTTCCGATACACCTCAGCAGTTTCAATGTATTCCTAGGACCATCACATTGACGATGAAACACATAAATCGCAACAGAATTAAATACAAAAGGAGCAATAACGCCTTACGTACAAGAATAGAGACTCTTCTTACAGTCGCTGCTTTGAGCATTCCCTGAGAGACCAGAATTAGTTTCCGATACACCACTCCAGGTTCAATGTATTCCTTGGACATTCACATTGACGATGAAACACAGATATCGCATTGGAATTAAATTCAAAAGGCACAATGCCGCCTTAAGTACAAGAATAGAGACCATTCATACAGTCGGTGCTTTGAGCATTCCCTGTGAGACCAGTATTACTTTCCGATACACCACTGCAGGTCCAATGTATTCCTTGGACCTTCTCGTTGACGATGAAACACAGAAATCGCATCGGAATTAAGTACAAAAGGCACAATGCCGCCTTATGTACAAGAATAGAGACTCTTCTTACGGTCGGTGCTTTGAGCATTCCCTGTGAGACCAGTATTAGTTTCCGATACACCACTGCATGTACAATATATTCCTTGGACCTTCACATTGATGATGAAACACAGAAATCGCATCGGAATGAAATACAAACGGCAAACTGCCGCGTAAGTACAAGAATAAAGACTCGTCTTACAGTCTGTGTTTTGAGCATTCCCTCTGAGACCAGTATTAGTTCCCGATACACCACTGCAGGTTCAATGTATTCCTTGGACCTTCACATTGACGATGAGACACAGAAATCGCATCGGAATTAAATACAAAAGGCACAATGTCACCAAGAACAAGAATAGAGACTCTCTTTACAGTCGGTGCTTTGAGCATTCCCTGTGAGACCAGTATTAGTTTCCGATACACCACTGCTGGTTCAATGTATACCTTGGACCTTCACATTGACGATGAAACACATAAACCGCATCGGAATTAAATACAAACGGCACAATGCCGCCTCAAGTACAAGAATAGAGACTCTTCTTACGGTCGGTGCTTTGAGCATTCCCTGTGAGACCAGTATCAGTTTCCGATACACCACTGCAGGTTCAATGTATTTCTAGGACCTTCACATTGACGATGAAACGCAGTAATCGCATTGGAATTAATTACAAAAGGCGCAATGCCGCCTTAAGTACAAGAATAGAGACCCTTCTTACAGTCGGTGCTTTGAACATTCCCTGTGAGACCAGTATTAGTTTCTGATACACCACTGCAGGTTCAATGTATTCCTTGCACCTTTAGATTGACGATGAAGCACAGAAATCGCATCGGAGTTAAATACAGAAGGCACAATGCCGCCTTAAGTACAAGAACAGAGACTCTTCTTACAGTCGGTGCCTTGAGCATTCCCTATGAGACCAGTATTAGTTTCCGATACACCACTGCCGGTTCAATGTGTTCCTTGGACCTTCACATTGACGATGAAACACAGAAATCGCATTGGAATTAAATACCAAAGGCGCAATGCCGCCTTAACTACAAGAATAGAGACTCTTCTTACAGTCGGTGCTTTGAGCATTTCCTGTGAGAAAAGTATTACTTTCCGATACACCACTGCAGGTTCAATGTATTCCTTGGACCTTCATATTGACAATGAAACACAGAAATCGCATCGGAATTAAATTGAAAAGGCGCAATGCCGCCTTAAGAACAAGAATATAGACTCTTCTTACAGTTGGTGCTTTGAGCACTCCCTGTGAGACCAGTATTACTTTCTGATACACAACTGCAGGTTCAATGTGATCTTTGGACCTTCACATTGACGATGAAACACAGAAATCGCATCGAATTAAGTACAAAAGGCACAATGCCGTCATCAGTACAAGAATAGAGACTCTTCTTACAGTCGGTGCTTTGAGCATTCCCTGTGAGACCAGTATTAGTTTCCGATACACCACTGCATGTTCAATGTATTCCTTGGACCTTCACATTGACGATGAAACACAGAAATCGCATCGGAATAAAATACATAAGGCACAATGCCGTCTTAAGTACAAGAATAGAGACACTTCCTACAGTCGGTGATTTCAGCATTCCCTGTGAGACCAGTATTAGTTTCCGATACACCTCAGCAGGTTCAATGTATTCCTAGGACCTTCTCATTGACGATGAAACACAGAAATCGCATCGGATTTAAATACAAAAGGCACAATGTCGCCTTAAGTACAAGAATAGAGACTATTCTTACAGTCGGTGCTTTGAGCATTCCCTGTCAGACCAGTGTTAGTTTCCGATACACCACTGCAGGTTCAATGTATTCCTTGGACCTTCACATTGAAGATGAAACACAGAAATCGCATCGGAATGAAATACAAAAGGCAAACTGCCGCGTAAGTACAAGAATAGAGACTCTTCTTAGAGTCGGTGCTCTCAGCATTCCCTGTGGGACAAGTATTAGTTTCCAATACACCTCAGCAGGTTCAATGTATTCCTAGGACCTTCACATGGAATATGAACCACAGAAATCACATCGGAATTAAATACAAAAGGCGCAATGCCGCCTTAAGTACAAGAATAGAGACTCTTTTTACAGTCGGTGCTTTGAGCATTCCCTGTGAGACCAGTATTAGTTTCCGATACACCACTCCAGGTTCAATGTATTCCTTGGACATTCACATTGACGATGAAACACAGAAATCGAATCGGAATGAAATACAAAAGGCAAACTGCCGCGTAAGTACAAGAATAGAGACTCCTCTTACAGTCGGTGCTTTCAGCATTCCCTGTGAGACCAGTATTAGTTTCCGATACTCCTCAGCAGGTTCAATGTATTCCTAGGACCTTCATATTGACGATGCAACACAGAAATCGCATCGGAATTAAATACAAAAGGCACAATGTCGCCTTAAGTACAAGAATAGAGACTCTTCTTACAGTCGGTGCTTTGAGCATTCCCTGTGAGACCAGTATTCGTTTCCGATACACCACTTCAGGTTCACTGTATTCCTTGGACATTCACAATGACGATGAAACACAGAAATCGCATCGGAATGAAATACAAAAGCCAAACTGCCGCGTAAGTACAAGAATAGAGACTCTTCTTACAGTCGGTGTTTTCAGCATTCCCTGTGAGACCAGTATATGTTTCCGATAAACCTCAGCAGGTTCGATGTATTCCTAGGACCTTCACATTGATGATGAAACACAGAAATCGCATCGGAATTAAATACAAAAGGCACAATGTCGCCTTAAGCACAAGAATAGTGACTCTTCTTACAGTCGGTGGTTTGAGCATTCCCTGTGAGACCAGTTTTAGTTTCCGATACACCACTGCAGGTTCTATGTATTCCTTGGACCTTCACATTGACGATGAAACACAGAAATCGCATCGGAATGAAATACAAAAGGCAAACTGCCGCATAAGTACAAGAATAGAGACTCTTCTTACAGTCGGTGCTCTCAGCATTCCCTGTGAAACCAGTATTAGTTTCCGATACACCTCAGCAGGTTCAATGTATTCCTAGGACCATCACATTGACGATGAAACACATAAATCGCAACAGAATTAAATACAAAAGGAGCAATGCCGGCTTACGTACAAGAATAGAGACTCTTCTTACAGTCGGTGCTTTGAGCATTCCCTGAGAGACCAGAATTAGTTTCCGATACACCACTCCAGGTTCAATGTATTCCTTGGACATTCACATTGACGATGAAACACAGATATCGCATTGGAATTAAATTCAAAAGGCACAATGCCGCCTTATGTACAAGAATAGAGACTCTTCTTACGGTCGGTGCTTTGAGCATTCCCTGTGAGACCAGTATTAGTTTCCGATACACCACTGCATGTACAATATATTCCTTGGACCTTCACATTGATGATGAAACACAGAAATCGCATCGGAATGAAATACAAACGGCAAACTGCCGCGTAAGTACAAGAATAAAGACTCGTCTTACAGTCTGTGTTTTGAGCATTCCCTCTGAGACCAGTATTAGTTCCCGATACACCACTGCAGGTTCAATGTATTCCTTGGACCTTCACATTGACGATGAGACACAGAAATCGCATCGGAATTAAATACAAAAGGCACAATGTCACCAAGAACAAGAATAGAGACTCTCTTTACAGTCGGTGCTTTGAGCATTCCCTGTGAGACCAGTATTAGTTTCCGATACACCACTGCTGGTTCAATGTATTCCTTGGACCTTCACATTGACGATGAAACACATAAACCGCATCGGAATTAAATACAAAAGGCACAATGCCGCCTTAAGTACAAGAATAGAGACTCTTCTTACGGTCGGTGCTTTGAGCATTCCCTGTGAGACCGGTATTAGTTTCCGATACACCACTGCAGGTTCAATGTATTCCACGGACCTTCACATTGACGCTGAAACACAGATATTACATCGGAATTAAATAAAAAAGGCACAATGCCGCCTTAAGTACAAGAATAGAGACTCTTCTTACAGTCGGTGTTTTGAGCATTCCCTGTGAGACCAGTATTAGTTTCCAATACACCACTGCAGGTTCAATGTATTCCTTGGACAAACACATTGCCGATGAAAAACAGAAATTATATCGGAATTAAATACAAAAGACACAATGCCGTCTTAAGAGCAAGAATAGGGACTCTTCTTACAGTCGGTGCTTTGAGCATTCCCTGTGAGACCAAAATTAGTTTCCGATACACCACTGCAAGTTCAATGTATTCCTTGGACATACACATTGACGATGAAACACTGAAATTACATCGGAATTAAATACAAAAGACTCAATTCCGCCTTAAGTACAAGAGGAGTGAGGCTTCTTAGAGTCTGTGTTTTATCCAATCCTGTGAGACCAGTATTAGATTCCGATACACCACTGCAGGCACAATGCATCCCTTGGACCTTCACATTGACGATGAAACACAGAAATCGCATCGGAATTAAATTCAAAAGGCACAATGCCGCCTTAAGTACAAGAATAGAGACCCTTCTGACAGTCGGTGCTATGAGCATTCCCTGTGAGACCAGTATTAGTTTCCGATACACCACTGCATGTTAAAAGTATCCCTTGGACCTTCACATTGACGATGAAACACAGATATCGCATTGGAACTAAATTCAAAAGGCACAATGCCGTCATAAGTACACGAATAGAGACTTATCTTTCAGTCGGTGCTTTGAGCATTCGCTGTGAGACCAGTATTAGTTTCCGATACACAACTGCAGGTTCAATGTATTCCTTGGACCTTCACATTGTCGATGAAACACAGAATTCGCATCGGAATTAAATACAAAATGCACAATGCCGCATTAAGTACAAGAATAGAGGCCCTTCTTACAGTCGGTGCTTTGAGCATTCCCTGTGAGACCAGTATTAGTTTAAAATACACCACTGCAGGTTCAATGTATTCCTTGAACCTTCACATTGACGATGAAACACAGAAATCGCATCGGAATTAAATACAAAAGGCACAATGCCACCTTAAGTGCAAGAATAGAAACTCCTCTTACTGTCGGTGCTTTAAGAATTCCCTGTGAGACCAGTAATAGTTTCCGATACACCACTGCAGGTTCAATGTATTCCTTGGACCTTCACATTGACGTTGAAACACAGAAATCGCATCGGAATTAAATACAAAAGGCGCAATGCCGCCTTAAGTAAAAGAATAGAGACTCTTCTTACGGTCGGTGCTTTGAGCATTGCCTGTGAGACCAGTATTAGTTTCTGATACACCACTGCAGGTTCAATGTATTCCTTGGACCTTCACATTGACGATGAAACACAGAAATCACATCGGAATTAATTACAAAAGGCACAATGCCATCGTAAGTACAAGGATAGAGACTCTTCTTACAGTCGGTGCTTTGAGCATTCCCTGTGAGACCAGTATTAGTTTCCGATACACCACTGCAGGTTCAATGTATTCCTTGGACCTTCACATTGACGATGAAACTCAGAAATCGCATCGGAATTAAATACAAAAGGCACAATGCCGCATTAAGTACAATAATAGAGACTCTTCTTACAGTCGGTGCTTTGAGCATTCCCTTTGAGACCAGTATTAGTTTCTGATACACCTCTGCAGTTTCAATGAATTCCTTGGAACTTCACATTGACGATGAAACACAGAAATCGCATCGGAATTAAATACAAAAGGCACAATGCCGTCTTAAGTACAAGAATAGAGACTCTTCTTACAGTCGGTGCTATGAGCATTCCCTGTGAGACCAGTATTAGTTTCCGATACACCACTGCAGGTTCAATGTATTCCTTGGACCTTCACATTGACGATGAAACACAGAAATGGCATGGGAATTAAATTCGAAAGGCACTATGCCATCTTAAGTACAAGAATAGAGACTCTTCTTACAGTCGGTGCTTTGAGCATTCCCTGTGAGACCAGTATTAGTTTCCGATACACCACTGAAGGTTCAATGTATTCCTTGGACCTTGACATTGACGATGAAACACAGAAATCGCATCGGAATTAAATACAAAAGGCACAATGCCGCCTTAAGTACAAGAATGGAGACTCTTCTTACAGTCGGTGCTTTGAGCATTCCCTGTGAGACCAGTATCAGTTTCCGATACACCACTGCAGGTTCAATGTATTCCTTGGACCTTCACATTGACGATGAAACGCAGAAATCGCATTGGAATTAATTACAAAAGGCGCAATGCCACCTTAAGTACAAGAATAGAGACTCTTCTTACAGTCGGTGCTTTGAACATTCCCTGTGAGACCAGTATTAGTTTCTGATACACCACTGCAGGTTCAATGTATTCCTTGCACCTTTAGATTGACGATGAAACACAGAAATCGCATCGGAGTTAAATACAGAAGGCACAATGCCGCCTTAAGTACAAGAACAGAGACCCTTCTTACAGTCGGTGCCTTGATCATTCCCTATGAGACCAGTATTAGTTTCCGATACACCACTGCCGGTTCAATGTGTTCCTTGGACCTTCACATTGACGATGAAACACAGAAATCGCATTGGAATTAAATACCAAAGGCGCAATGCCGCCTTAACTACAAGATTAGAGACTCTTCTTACAGTCGGTGCTTTGAGCATTCCCTGTGAGAAAAGTATTACTTTCCGATACACCACTGCAGGTTCAATGTATTCCTTGGACCTTCATATTGACAATGAAACACAGAAATCGCATCGGTATTAAATTGAAAAAGCGCAATGCCGCCTTAAGAACAAGAATAGAGACTCTTCTTACAGTTGGTGCTTTGAGCACTCCATGTGAAACCAGTATTACTTTCTGATACACAACTGCAGGTTCAATGTGATCTTTGGACCTTCGCATTGACGATGAAACACAGAAATCGCATCGAATTAAGTACAAAAGGCACAATACCGTCATCAGTGCAAGAATAGAGACTCTTCTTACAGTCGGTGCTTTGAGCATTCCCTGTGAGACCAGAATTAGTTTCCGATACACGACTGCAGGTTCTATGTATTCCTTGGACATTCACATTGATAATGAACCACAGAAGTCCCATCGGAAATAAATACAAAAGGCGCAATGCCGCCTTAAGTACAAGAATAGAGACTCTTTTCACAGTCGGTGCTTTGGGCATTCCCTGTGAGACCAGAATTAGTTTCCGATACACCACTCCAGGTTCAATGTATTCCTTGGACATTCACATTGACGATGAAACACAGAAATCACATCGGAATGAAATACAAAAGGCAAACTGCAGCGTTAGTACAAGAATAGAGACTCCTCTTACAGTCGGTGCTTTCAGCATTCCCTGTGAGACCAGTATTAGTTTCCGATACTCCTCAGCAGGTTCAATGTATTCCTAGGACCTTCATATTGACGATGAAACACAGAAATCGCATCGGAATTAAATACAAAAGGCACAATGTCGCCTTAAGTACAAGAATAGAGACACTTCTTACAGTCGGTGCTTTGAGCATTCCCTGTGAGACCAGTATTAGTTTCCGATACACCACTCCAGGTTCAATGTATTCCTTGGACATTCACAATGACGATTAAACACAGAAATGGCATCGGAATGAAATACAAAAGCCAAACTGCCGTGTAAGTACAAGAATAGAGAGTCTTCTTACAGTCGGTGCTTTCAGCTTCCCTGTGAGACCAGTATTAGTTTCCGATACACCTCAGCAGGTTCAATGTATTCCTAGGACCTTCACATTGACGATGAAACACAGAAATCGCATCGGAATTAAATACAAAAAGCACAATGTCGATTTAAGTACAAAAATAGAGACTCTTCTTGCAGTCGGTGTTTTGAGCATTCGCTGTGAGACCAGAATTAGTTTCCGATACACCACTCCAGGTTCAACGTAATCCTTGGACCTTCACATTGATGATGAAACACAGAAATCGCATCGGAATGAAATACAAACGGCAAACTGCCGCGTAAGTACAAGAATAAAGACTCGTCTTACAGTCTGTGTTTTGAGCATTCCCTGTGAGACCAGTATTAGTTCCCGATACACCACTGCAGGTTCAATGTATTCCTTTGACCTTCACATTGACGATGAAACACAGAAATCGAATCGGAATTAAATACAAAAGGCACAATGTCACCAAGAACAAGAATAGAGACTCTCTTTACAGTCGGTGCTTTGAGCATTCCCTGTGAGACCAGTATTAGTTTCCGATACACCACTGCCGGTTCAATGTATTCCTTGGACCTTCACATTGACGATGAAACACATAAACCGCATCGGAATTAAATACAAAAGGCACAATGCCGCCTTAAGTACAAGAATAGCGACTTTTCTTACGGTCGGTGCTTTGAGCATTCCCTGTGAGACCAGTATTAGTTTCCGATACACCACTGCAGGTTCAATGTATTCCTCGGACCTTCACATTGACGCTGAAACACAGATATTACATCGGAATTAAATACAAAAGGCACAATGCCGCCTTAAGTACAAGAATAGAGACTCTTCTTACAGTCGGTGTTTTGAACATTCCCTGTGAGACCAGTATTAGTTCCCGATACACCACTGCAGGTTCAATGTATTCCTTGGACCTTCACATTAACGATGAAACACAGAAATCGCATCCGAATTAAATACAATTGGCACAATGCCGTCTTAAGTACAAGAATAGAGACTCTTCTTACAGTCGATGCTATGAGCTTTCCCTGTGAGACCTGTATTAGTTTCCGATACACCTCTGCAGGTTCAATGTATTCCTTGGACCTTCACATTGACGATGAAACACAGAAATCGCATCGGAATTAAATACAAAAGGCACAATGTCACCAAGAACAAGAATAGAGACTCTCTTTACAGTCGGTGCTTTGAGCATTCCCTGTGAGACCAGTATTAGTTTCCGATACACCACTGCCGGTTCAATGTATTCCTTGGACAAACACATTGCCGATGAAAAACAGAAATTATATCGGAATTAAATACAAAAGACACAATGCCGTCTTAAGAGCAAGAATAGGGTCTCTTCTTACAGTCGGTGCTTTGAGCATTCCCTGTGAGACGAAAATTTGTTTCCGATACACCACTGCAAGTTCAATGTATTCCTTGGACATACACATTGACGATGAAACACTGAAATTACATCGTAATTAAATACAAAAGACTCAATGCCGCCTTAAGTACAAGAGGAGTGAGGCTTCTTAGAGTCTGTGTTTTATCCATTCCTGTGAGACCAGTATTAGTTTCCGATACACCACTGCAGGCACAATGTATCCCTTGGACCTCCACATTGACGATGAAACACAGAAATCGCATCGGAATTAAATTCAAAAGGCACAATGCCGCCTTAAGTACAAGAATAGAGACCCTTCTGTCCGTCGGTGCTATGAGCATTCCCTGTGTGACCAGTATTAGTTTCCGATACACCACTGCGGGTTAAAAGTATCCCTTGGACCTTCACATTGACGATGAAACACGGATATCGCATTGGAATTAAATTCAAAAGGCACAATGCCGTCATAAGTACACGAATAGAGACTCATCTTGCAGTCGGTGCTTTGAGCATTCCCTGTGAGACCAGTATTAGTTGCCGATACACAACTGCAGGTTCAATGTATTCCTTGGACCTTCACATTGACGATGAAACACAGAAATCGCATCGGAATTAAATACAAAAGGCACAATGCCGCATTAAGTACAAGAATAGAGGCCCTTCTTACAGTCGGTGCTTTGAGCATTCCCTGTGAGACCAGTATTAGTTTAAGATACACCACTGCAGGTTCAATGTATTCCTTGGACCTTCACATTGACGATGAAACACAGAAATCGCATCGGAATAAAATACAAAAGGTGCAATGCCGCCTTAAGTACAAGAATAGAGACTCTTCTTACACTCGGTGCTTTGAGCACTCCCTGTGAGACCAGTATTAGTTTCTGATACACCACTGCAGGTTCAATGTATTCCTTGGACCTTCACATTGACGATGAAACACAGATATCGCATCGGAATTAAATACAAAAGGCGCAATGCCGCCTTATGTACAAGTATAGAAACTCTTCTTACAGTCGGTGATTTGAGCATTCCCTGTGAGACCAGTATTCGTTTCTGATACACCACTGCAGGTTCAATGTATTGCTTGGACCTTCACATTGACGATGAAACAGAGAAATCGCATCGGAATTAATTACACAACACACAATGCCATCATAAGTACAAGAATAGAGACTCTTCTTACAGTCTGTGCTTTGAGCATTCCCTGTGAGACCAGTATTAGTTTCCGATACACCACTGCAGGTTCAATGTATTCCTTGGACCTTCACATTGACGATGAAACACAGAAATCGCATCGGAATTAAGTACAAAAGGTGCAATGCCGCCTTAAGTACAAGAATAGAGACTCTTCTTACTGTCGGTGCTTTGAGCATTCCCTTTGAGACCAGTATTAGTTTCTGATACACCACTGCAGGTTCAATGTATTCCTTGGAACTTCACATTGATGATGAAACACAGAAATCGCATCGGAATTAAATACAAAAGGCACAATGCCGTCTTAAGTACAAGAATAGAGACTCTTCTTACAGTCGGTGCTATGAGCATTCCCTGTGAGACCAGTATTAGTTTCCGATACACCACTGCAGGTTCAATGTATTCCTTGGACCTTCACATTGACGATGAAACACAGAAATGGCAACGGAATTAAATTCAAAAGGCACTATGCCATCTTAAGTACAAGAATAGAGACTCTTCTTACAGTCGGTGCTTTGAGCAGTCCCTGTGAGACCAGTATTAGTTTCCGATACACCACTGAAGGTTCAATGTATTCCTTGGACCTTGACATTGACGATGAAACACAGAAATCGCATCGGAATTAAATACAAAACTCACAATGCCGCCTTAAGTACAAGAATGGAGACTCTTGTTACTGTCGGTGCTTTGAGCATTCCCTGTGAGACCAGTATCAATTTCCGATACACCACTGCAGGTTCAATGTATTCCTTGGACCTTCACATTGACGATGAAACGCAGAAATCGCATTGGAATTAATTACAAAAGGCGCAATGCCGCCTTAAGTACAAGAATAGAGACTCTTCTTACAGTCGGTGCTTTGAACATTCATTGTGTGACCAGTATTAGTTTCTGATACACCACTGCAGGTTCAATGTATTCCTTGCACCTTTAGATTGACCATGAAACACAGAAATCGCATCGGAGTTAAATACAGAAGGCACAATGCCGCCTTAAGTACAAGAACAGAGACTCTTCTTACAGTCGGTGCCTTGAGCATTCCCTATGAGACCAGTATTAGTTTCCGATACACCACTGCCGGTTCAATGTGTTCCTTGGACCTTCACATTGACGATGAAACACAGAAATCGCATTGGAATTAAATACAAAAGGCGCAATGCCGCCTTAACTACAAGAATAGAGACTCTTCTTACAGTCGGTGCTTTGAGCATTCCCTGTGAGAAAAGTATTACTTTCCGATACACCACTGCAGGTTCAATGTATTCCTTGGACCTTCATATTGACAATGAAACACAGAAATCGCATCGGAATTAAATTGAAAAGGCGCAATGCCGCCTTAAGAACAAGAATAGAGACTCTTCTTACAGTTGGTGCTTTGAGCACTCCCTGTGAGACCAGTAATACTTTCTGATACACAACTGCAGGTTAAATGTGATCTTTGGACCTTCACATTGACGATGAAACACAGAAATCGCATCGGAATTAAGTACAAAAGGCACAATGCCGTCATCAGTACAAGAATAGAGACTCTTCTTACAGTCGGTGCTTTAAGCATTCCCTGTGAGACCAGAATTAGTTTCCGATACACCACTGCAGGTTCTATGTATTCCTTGGACATTCACATTGACGATGAAACCCAGAAATCGCATCGGAATTAAATACAAAAGGCGCAATGCCACCTTACGTACAAGCATAGAGACTCCTCTTACAGTCGATGCTTTGAGCATTCCCTGTGAGACCAGTATTAGTTTCCGATACACCACTGCAGGTTCAATGTATTCCTTGGACCTTCACATTGACGATGAAACACAGAAATCGCATCCGAATTAAATACAATTGGCACAATGCCGTGTTAAGTACAAGAATAAAGACTCTTCTTACTGTCGGTGCTATGAGCATTCCCTGTGAGACCTGTATTAGTTTCCGATACACCACTGCAGGTTCAATGTATTCCTTGGACCTTCACATTGACGATGAAACACAGAAATCGCATCGGAATTAAATAAAAATCGCACAATGCCGCCTTAACTACAAGAATTGTGACTCTTCTTACAGTCGGTGCTTTGAGCATTCCCTGTGAGACCAGTATTAGTTTCCGATACACAACTGCAGGTTAAATGTATTCCTTGGACCTTCACATTGACGATGAAACACAGAATTCGCATCGGAATTAAATTCAAAAGGCACTATGCCATCTTAAGTACAAGAATAGAGACTCTTCTTACAGTCGGTGCTTTGAACATTCCCTGTGAGACCAGTATTAGTTTCCGATACACCACTGAAGGTTCAATGTATTCCTTGGACTTGACATTGACGATGAAACACAGAAATCGCATCGGAATTAAATACAAAAGGCACATTGCCGCCTTAAGTACAGGAATAGAGACTCTTCTTACAGTCGGTGCTTTGAGCATTCCCTGTGAGACCAGTATTAGTTTCCGATACACCACTGCAGGTTCAATGTATTCCTTGGACCTTCACATTGACGATGAAACGCAGAAATCGCATTGGAATTAATTACAAAAGGCGCTATCCCGCCTTAAGTACAAGAATAGAGACTCTTCTTACAGTCGGTGCTTTGAACATTCCCTGTGAGACCAGTATTAGATTGTGATACACCACTGCAGGTTCAATGTATTTCTTGCACCTTTACATTGACGATGAAACACAGAAATGGCATCGGAGTTAAATACAGAAGGCACAATGCCGCCTTAAGTACAAGAACAGAGACTCTTCTTACTGTCGGTGCCTTGAGCATTCCCTTTGAGTCCAGTATTAGTTTCCGATACACCACTGCCGGTTCAATGTTTTCCTTGGACCTTCACATTGACGGTGAAACACAAAAATCGCATTATAATTAAATACAAAAGGTGCAATGCCGCCTGAATTACAGGAATAGAGACTCTTCTTACAGTCGGTGCTTTGAGCAATCCCTGTGAGAAAAGTATTACTTTCCGATACACCACTGCAGGTTCAATGTATTCCTTGGACCTTCATATTGACAATGAAACACAGAAATCGCATCTGAATTAAATTGAAAAGGCGCAATGCCGCCTTAAGGACAGGAATAGAGACTCTTCTTACAGTCGGTGCTTTGAGCACTCCCTGTGAGGCCAGTATTACTTTCTGATACACAACTGCAGGTTCAATGTGATCCTTGGACCTTCACATTGACGATGAAACAAAGAAATCGCATCGGAATTAAGTACAAAAGGCACAATGCCGTCATCAGTACAAGAATAGAGACTCTTCTTACAGTCGGTGCTTTGAGCATTCCCTGTGAGACCAGAATTAGTTTCCGATACACGACTGCAGGTTCTATGTATTCCTTGGACATTCACATTGACGATGAAACCCAGAAATCGCATCGGAATGAAATACAAAAGGCGCAATGCCACCTTAAGTACAAGCATAGACACTCTTCTTACAGTCGATGCTTTGAGCATTCCGTGTGAGACCAGTATTAGTTTCCGATACACCACTGCAGGTTCAATGTATTCCTTGGACCTTCACATTAACGATGAAACACAGAAATCGCATCCGAATTAAATACAATTGGCACAATGCCGTCTTAAGTACAAGAATAGAGACTCTTCTTACAGTCGATGCTATGAGCTTTCCCTGTGAGACCTGTATTAGTTTCCGATACACCTCTGCAGGTTCAATGTATTCCTTGGACCTTCACATTGGCGATGAAACACAGAAATCGCATCGGAACTAAATACAAATCGCACAATGCCGCCTTAAGTACAAGAATTGTGACTCTTCTTACAGTCGGAGCTTTCAGCATTCCCTGTGAGACCAGTATTAGTTTCCGATACACCACTGCAGGTACAATATATTCCTTGGACCTTCACATTGATGATGAAACACAGAAATCGCATCGGAATGAAATACAAACGGCAAACTGCCACGTAAGTACAAGAATAAAGACTCGTCTTACAGTCTGTGTTTCGAGCATTCCCTGTGAGACCAGTATTAGTTCCCGATACACCACTGCAGGTTCAATGTATTCCTTGGACCTTCACATTGACGATGAAACACAGAAATCGCATCGGAATTAAATACAAAAGGCACAATGTCACCAAGAACAAGAATAGAGACTCTCTTTACAGTCGGTGCTTTGAGCATTCCCTGTGAGACCAGTATTAGTTTCCGATACACCACTGCCGGTTCAATGTATTCCTTGGACCTTCACATTGACGATGAAACACATAAACCGCATCGGAATTAAATACAAAAGGCACAATGCCGCCTTAAGTACAAGAATAGAGACTTTTCTTACGGTCGGTGCTTTGAGCATTCCCTGTGAGACCGGTATTAGTTTCCGATACACCACTGCAGGTTCAATGTATTCCTCGGACCTTCACATTGACGCTGTAACACAGATATTACATCGGAATTAAATACAAAAGGCACAATGCCGCCTTAAGTACAAGAATAGAGACTCTTCTTACAGTCGGTGTTTTGAGCATTCCCTGTGAGACCAGTATTAGTTTCCAATACACCACTGCAGGTTCAATGTATTCCTTGGACAAACACATTGCCGATGAAAAACAGAAATTATATCGGAATTAAATACAAAAGACACAATGCCGTCTTAAGAGCAAGAATAGGGACTCTTCTTACAGTCGGTGCTTTGAGCATTCCCTGTGAGACCAAAATTAGTTTCCGATACACCACTGCAAGTTCAATGTATTCCTTGGACATACACATTGACGATGAAACACTGAAATTACATCGGAATTAAATACAAAAGACTCAATGCCGCCTTAAGTACAAGAGGAGTGAGGCTTCTTAGAGTCTGTGTTTTATCCATTCCTGTGAGACCAGTATTAGTTTCCGATACACCACTGCAGGCACAATGTATCCCTTGGACCTTCACATTGACGATGAAACACAGAAATCGCATCGGAATTAAATTCAAAAGGCACAATGCCGCCTTAAGTACAAGAATAGAGACCCTTCTGACAGTCGGTGCTATGAGCATTCCCTGTGAGACCAGTATTAGTTTCCGATACACCACTGCGGGTTAAAAGTATCCCTTGGACCTTCACATTGACGATGAAACACAGATATCGCATTGGAATTAAATTCAAAAGGCACAATGCCGTCATAAGTACACGAATAGAGACTCATCTTGCAGTCGGTGCTTTGAGCATTCCCTGTGAGACCAGTATTAGTTTCCGATACACAACTGCAGGTTCAATGTATTCCTTGGACCTTCACATTGACGATGAAACACAGAAATCGCATCGGAATTAAATACAAAAGGCACAATGCCGCATTAAGTACAAGAATAGAGGCCCTTCTTACAGTCGGTGCTTTGAGCATTCCCTGTGAGACCAGTATTAGTTTAAGATACACCACTGCAGGTTCAATGTATTCCTTGGACCTTCACATTGACGATGAAACACAGAAATCGCATCGGAATTGAATACAAAAGTGCAATGCCGCCTTAAGTACAAGAATAGAGACTCTTCTTACACTCGGTGCTTTGGGCACTCCCTGTGAGACCAATATTAGTTTCTGATACACCACTGCAGGTTCAATGTATTCCTCGGACCTTCACATTGACGATGAAACACAGATATCGCATCGGAATTAAATACAAAAGGCGCAATGCCGCCTTAAGTACAAGTATAGAGACTCTTCTTACAGTCGGTGATTTGAGCATTCCCTGTGAGACCAGTATTAGTTTCTGATACACCACTGCAGGTTCAATGTATTGCTTGGACCTTCACATTGACGATGAAACAGAGAAATCGCATCGGAAATAATTACAGAAGGCACAATGCCATCATAAGAACAAGAATAGAGACTCTTCTTACAGTCTGTGCTTTGAGCATTCCCTGTGAGACCAGTATTAGTTTCCGATACACCACTGCAGGTTCAATGTATTCCTTGGACCTTCACATTGACGATGAAACACAGAAATCGCATCGGAATTAAGTACAAAAGGTGCAATGCCGCCTTAAGTACAAGAATAGAGACTCTTCTTACAGTCGGTGCTTTGAGCATTCCCTGTGAGACCGGTATTAGTTTCCGATACACCACTGCAGGTTCAATGTATTCCTTGGACCTTCACATTGACGATGAAACTCAGAAATCGCATCGGAATTAAATACAAAAGGCACAATGCCGCATTAAGTACAATAATAGAGACTCTTCTTACAGTCGGTGCTTTGAGCATTCCCTTTGAGACCAGTATTAGTTTCTGATACACCACTCCAGGTTCAATGTATTCCTTGGACATTCACATTGACGATGAAACACAGAAATCACATCGGAATGAAATACAAAAGGCAAACTGCCGCGTAAGTACAAGAATAGAGACTCCTCTTACAGTCGGTGCTTTCAGCATTCCCTGTGAGACCAGTATTAGTTTCCGATACTCCTCAGCAGGTTCAATGTATTCCTAGGACCTTCATATTGACGATGAAACACAGAAATCGCATCGGAATTAAATACAAAAGGCACAATGTCGCCTTAAGTACAAGAATAGAGACTCTTTTTACAGTCGGTGCTTTGAGCATTCCCTGTGAGACCAGAATTAGTTTCCGATACACCACTCCAGGTTCAATGCATTCCTTGGACATTCACATTGACGATGAAACACAGAAATCACATCGGAATGAAATACAAAAGGCAAACTGCCGCGTAAGTACAAGAATAGAGACTCCTCTTACAGTCGGTGCTTTCAGCATTCCCTGTGAGACCAGTATTAGTTTCCGATACTCCTCAGCAGGTTCAATGTATTCCTAGGACCTTCATATTGACGATGAAACACAGAAATCGCATCGGAATTAAATACAAAAGGCACAATGTCGCCTTAAGTACAAGAATAGAGACTCTTCTTACAGTCGGTGCTTTGAGCATTCCCTGTGAGACCAGTATTAGTTTCCGATACACCACTCCAGGTTCAATGTATTCCTTGGACATTCACAATGACGATGAAACACAGAAATCGCATCGGAATGAAATACAAAAGCCAAACTGCCGCGTAAGTACAAGAATAGAGACTCTTCTTACAGTCGGTGCTTTCAGCTTCCCTGTGAGACCAGTATTAGTTTCCGATACACCTCAGCAGGTGCAATGTATTCCTAGGACCTTCACATTGACGATGAAACACAGAAATCGCATCGGTATTAAATACAAAAAGCACAATGTCGCATTAAGTACAAAAATAGAGACTCTTCTTGCAGTCGGTGTTTTGAGCATTCCCTGTGAGACCAGAATTAGTTTCCGATACACCACTCCAGGTTCAACGTAATCCTTGGACCTTCACATTGACGATGAAACACAGAAATCGCATCGGAATGAAATACAAAAGCCAAACTGGCGCGTAAGTACAAGAATAGAGGCTCTTCTTACAGTCGATGCTTTCAGCTTCCCTGTGAGACCAGTATTAGTTTCCGATACACCACTCCAGGTTCAATGTATTCCTTGGACATTCACATTGACGATGAAACACAGAAATCGCATCGGAATTAAGTACAAAAGGCACAATGCCGCCTTATGTACAAGAATAGGGACTCTTCTTACGGTAGGTGCTTTGAGCATTCCCTGTGAGACCAGTATTAGTTTCCGATACACCACTGCAGGTACAATATATTCCTTGGACCATCACATTGATGATGAAACACAAAAATCGCATCGGAATGAAATACAAACGGCAAACTGCCGCGCAAGTACAAGAATAAAGACTCGTCTTACAGTCTGAGTTTTGAGCATTCTATGTGAGACCAGTATTAGTTCCCGATACACCACTGCAGGTTCAATGTATTCCTTGGACCTCCACATTGACGATGAAACACAGAAATCGCATCGGAATTAAATACAAAAGGCACAATGTCACCAAGAACAAGAATAGAGACTCTCTTTACAGTCGGTGCTTTGAGCATTCCCTGTGAGACCAGTATTAGTTTCCGATACACCACTGCCGGTTCAATGTATTCCTTGGACCTTCACATTGACGATGAAACACATAAACCGCATCGGAATTAAATACAAAAGGCACAATGCCGCCTTAAGTACAAGAATAGTGGCTTTTCTTACGGTCGGTGCTTTGAGCATTCCCTGTGAGACCGGTATTAGTTTCCGATACACCACTGCAGGTTCAATGTATTCCTCGGACCTTCACATTGACGCTGAAACACAGATATTACATCGGAATTAAATACAAAAGGCACAATGCCGCCTTAAGTACAAGAATAGAGACTCTTCTTACAGTCGGTGTTTTGAGCATTCCCTGTGAGACCAGTATTAGTTTCCAATACACCAATGCAGGTTCAATGTATTCCTTGGACAAACACATTGCCGATTAAAAAAACAGAAATTATATCGGAATTAAATACAAAAGACACAATGCCGTCTTAAGAGCAAGAATAGGGACTCTTCTTACAGTCGGTGCTTTGAGCATTCCCTGTGAGACCAAAATTAGTTTCCGATACACCACTGCAAGTTCAATGTATTCCTTGGACATACACATTGACGATGAAACACTGAAATTACATCGGAATTAAATACAAAAGACTCAATGCCGCCTTAAGTACAAGAGGAGTGAGGCTTCTTAGAGTCTGTGTTTTATCCATTCCTGTGAGACCAGTATTAGTTTCCGATACACCACTGCAGGCACAATGTATCCCTTGGACCTTCACATTGACGATGAAACACAGATATCGCATTGGAATTAAATTCAAAAGGCACAATGCCGTCATAAGTACACGAATAGAGACTCATCTTGCAGTCGGTGCTTTGAGCATTCCCTGTGAGACCAGTATTAGTTTCCGATACACAACTGCATGTTCAATGTATTCCTTGGACCTTCACATTGACGATGAAACACAGAAATCGCATCGGAATTAAATACAAAAGGCACAATGCCGCATTAAGTACAAGAATAGAGGCCCTTCTTACAGTCGGTGCTTTGAGCATTCCCTGTGAGACCAGTATTAGTTTAAGATACACCACTGCAGGTTCAATGTATTCCTTGGACCTTCACATTGACGATGAAACACAGAAATCGCATCGGAATTAAATACAAAAGGTGCAATGCCGCCTTAAGTACAAGAATAGAGACTCTTCTTACACTCGGTGCTTTGAGCACTCCCTGTGAAACCAGTATTAGTTTCTGATACACCACTGCAGGTTCAATGTATTCCTCGGACCTTCACATTGACGATGAAACACAGATATCGCATCGGAATTAAATACAAAAGGCGCAATGCCGCCTTAAGTACAAGTATAGAGACTCTTCTTACAATCGGTGATTTGAGCATTCCCTGTGAGACCAGTACTAGTTTCTGATACACCACTGCAGGTTCAATGTATTGCTTGGACCTTCACATTGACGATGAAACAGAGAAATCGCATCGGAATTAATTACAAAAGGCACAATGCCATCATAAGTACAAGAATAGAGACTCTTCTTACAGTCTGTGCTTTGAGCATTCCCTGTGAGACCAGTATTAGTTTCCGATACACCACTGCAGGTTCAATGTATTCCTTGGACCTTCACATTGACGATGAAACACAGAAATCGCATCGGAATTAAGTACAAAAGGTGCAATGCCGCCTTAAGTACAAGAATAGAGACTCTTCTTACAGTCGGTGCTTTGAGCATTCCCTGTGAGACCAGTATTAGTTTCCGATACACCACTGCAGGTTCAATGTATTCCTTGGACCTTCACATTGACGATGAAACTCAGAAATCGCATCGGAATTAAATACAAAAGGCACAATGCCGCATTAAGTACAATAATAGAGACTCTTCTTACAGTCGGTGCTTTGAGCATTCCCTTTGAGACCAGTATTAGTTTCTGATACACCACTGCAGGTTCAATGTATTCCTTGGAACTTCACATTGACGATGAAACACAGAAATCGCATCGGAATTAAATACAAAAGGCACAATGCCGTCTTAAGTACAAGAATAGAGACTCTTCTTACAGTCGGTGCTATGAGCATTCCCTGTGAGACCAGTATTAGTTTCCGATACACCACTGCAGGTTCAATGTATTCCTTGGACCTTCACATTGACGATGAAACACAGAAATGGCATCGGAATTAAATTCAAAAGGCACTATGCCATCTTAAGTACAAGAATAGAGACTCTTCTTACAGTCTGTGCTTTGAGCAGTCCCTGTGAGACCAGTATTAGTTTCCGATACACCACTGAAGGTTCAATGTATTCCTTGGACCTTGACATTGACGATGAAACACAGAAATCGCAATGGAATTAAATACAAACGGCACAATGCCGCCTTAAGTACAAGAATGGAGACTCTTCTTACAGTCGGTGCTTTGAGCATTCCCTGTGAGACCAGTATCAGTTTCCGATACACCACTGCAGGTTCAATGTATTCCTTGGACCTTCACATTGACGATGAAACGCAGAAATCGCATTGGAATTAATTACAAAAGGCGCAATGCCGCCTAAAGTACAAGAATAGAGACTCTTCTTACAGTCGGTGCTTTGAACATTCCCTGTGAGACCAGTATTAGTTTCTGATACACCACTCCAGGTTCAATGTATTCCTTGCACCTTTAGATTGACCATGAAACACAGAAATCGCATCGGAGTTAAATACAGAAGGCACAATGCCGCCTTAAGTACAAGAACAGAGACTCTTCTTACAGTCGGTGCCTTGAGCATTCCCTATGAGACCAGTATTAGTTTCCGATACACCACTGCCGGTTCAATGTGTTCCTTGGACCTTCACATTGACGATGAAACACAGAAATCGCGTTGGAATTAAATACAAAAGGCGCAATGCCGCCTTAACTACAAGAATAGAGACTCTTCTTACAGTCGGTGCTTTGAGCATTCCCTGTGAGAAAAGTACTACTTTCCGATACACCACTGCAGGTTCAATGTATTCCTTGGAGCTTCATATTGACAATGAAACACAGAATTCGCATCGGAATTAAATTCAAAAGGCACTATGCCATCTTAAGTACAAGAATAGAGACTCTTCTTACAGTCGGTGCTTTGAACATTCCCTGTGAGACCAGTATTAGTTTCCGATACACCACTGAAGGTTCAATGTATTCCTTGGACTTGACATTGACGATGAAACACAGAAATCGCATCGGAATTAAATACGAAAGGCACAATGCCGCCTTAAGTACAGGAATAGAGACTCTTCTTACAGTCGGTGCTTTGAGCATTCCCTGTGAGACCAGTATTAGTTTCCGATACACCACTGCAGGTTCAATGTATTCCTTGGACCTTCACATTGACGATGAAACGCAGAAATCGCATTGGAATTAATTACAAAAGGTGCAATCCCGCCTTAAGTACAAGAATAGAGACTCTTCTTACAGTCGGTGCTTTGAACATTCCCTGTGAGACCAGTATTAGTTTGTGATACACCACTGCAGGTTCAATGTATTTCTTGCACCTTTACATTGACGGTGAAACACAGAATTTGCATCGGAGTTAAATACAGAGGGCACAATGCCGCCTTAAGTACAAGAACAGAGACTCTTCTTACTGTCGGTGCCTTGAGCATTCCCTTTGAGTCCAGTATTAGTTTCCGATACACCACTGCCGGTTCAATGTGTTCCTTGGACCTTCACATTGACGGTGAAACACAAAAATCGCATTATAATTAAATACAAAAGGCGCAATGCCACCTGAACTACAGGAATAGAGACTCTTCTTACAGTCGGTGCTTTGAGCATTCCCTGTGAGACCAGTATTAGTTTAAGATACACCACTGCAGGTTCAATGTATTCCTTGGACCTTCACATTGACGATGAAACACAGAAATCGCATCGGAATTAAATACAAAAGGCACAATGCCGTCTTAAGTACAAGAATAGAGACTCTTCTTACAGTCGGTGCTATGAGCATTCCCTGTGAGACCAGTATTAGTTTCCGATACACAACTGCATGTTCAATGTATTCCTTGGAGCTTCATATTGACAATGAAACACAGAATTCGCATCGGAATTAAATTCAAAAGGCACTATGCCATCTTAAGTACAAGAATAGAGACTCTTCTTACAGTCGGTGCTTTGAACATTCCCTGTGAGACCAGTATTAGTTTCCGATACACCACTGAAGGTTCAATGTATTCCTTGGACTTGACATTGACGATGAAACACAGAAATCGCATCGGAATTAAATACGAAAGGCACAATGCCGCATTAAGTACAATAATAGAGACTCTTCTTACAGTCGGTGCTTTGAGCATTCCCTTTGAGACCAGTATTAGTTTCCGATACACCACTGCAGGTTCAATGTATTCCTCGGACCTTCACATTGACGCTGAAACACAGATATTACATCGGAATTAAATACAAAAGGCACAATGCCGCCTTAAGTACAAGAATAGAGACTCTTCTTACAGTCGGTGTTTTGAGCATTCCCTGTGAGACCAGTATTAGTTTCCAATACACCAATGCAGGTTCAATGTATTCCTTGGACAAACACATTGCCGATTAAAAAAACAGAAATTATATCGGAATTAAATACAAAAGACACAATGCCGTCTTAAGAGCAAGAATAGGGACTCTTCTTACAGTCGGTGCTTTGAGCATTCCCTGTGAGACCAAAATTAGTTTCCGATACACCACTGCAAGTTAAATGTATTCCTTGGACATACACATTGACGATGAAACACTGAAATTACATCGGAATTAAATACAAAAGACTCAATGCCGCCTTAAGTACAAGAGGAGTGAGGCTTCTTAGAGTCTGTGTTTTATCCATTCCTGTGAGACCAGTATTAGTTTCCGATACACCACTGCAGGCACAATGTATCCCTTGGACCTTCACATTGACGATGAAACACAGATATCGCATTGGAATTAAATTCAAAAGGCACAATGCCGTCATAAGTACACGAATAGAGACTCATCTTGCAGTCGGTGCTTTGAGCATTCCCTGTGAGACCAGTATTAGTTTCCGATACACAACTGCATGTTCAATGTATTCCTTGGACCTTCACATTGACGATGAAACACAGAAATCGCATCGGAATTAAATACAAAAGGCACAATGCCGCATTAAGTACAAGAATAGAGGCCCTTCTTACAGTCGGTGCTTTGAGCATTCCCTGTGAGACCAGTATTAGTTTAAGATACACCACTGCAGGTTCAATGTATTCCTTGGACCTTCACATTGACGATGAAACACAGAAATCGCATCGGAATTAAATACAAAAGGTGCAATGCCGCCTTAAGTACAAGAATAGAGACTCTTCTTACACTCGGTGCTTTGAGCACTCCCTGTGAGACCAGTATTAGTTTCTGATACACCACTGCAGGTTCAATGTATTCCTCGGACCTTCACATTGACGATGAAACACAGATATCGCATCGGAATTAAATACAAAAGGCGCAATGCCGCCTTAAGTACAAGTATAGAGACTCTTCTTACAATCGGTGATTTGAGCATTCCCTGTGAGACCAGTACTAGTTTCTGATACACCACTGCAGGTTCAATGTATTGCTTGGACCTTCACATTGACGATGAAACAGAGAAATCGCATCGGAATTAATTACAAAAGGCACAATGCCATCATAAGTACAAGAATAGAGACTCTTCTTACAGTCTGTGCTTTGAGCATTCCCTGTGAGACCAGTATTAGTTTCCGATACACCACTGCAGGTTCAATGTATTCCTTGGACCTTCACATTGACGATGAAACACAGAAATCGCATCGGAATTAAGTACAAAAGGTGCAATGCCGCCTTAAGTACAAGAATAGAGACTCTTCTTACAGTCGGTGCTTTGAGCATTCCCTGTGAGACCAGTATTAGTTTCCGATACACCACTGCAGGTTCAATGTATTCCTTGGACCTTCACATTGACGATGAAACTCAGAAATCGCATCGGAATTAAATACAAAAGGCACAATGCCGCATTAAGTACAATAATAGAGACTCTTCTTACAGTCGGTGCTTTGAGCATTCCCTTTGAGACCAGTATTAGTTTCTGATACACCACTGCAGGTTCAATGTATTCCTTGGAACTTCACATTGACGATGAAACACAGAAATCGCATCGGAATTAAATACAAAAGGCACAATGCCGTCTTAAGTACAAGAATAGAGACTCTTCTTACAGTCGGTGCTATGAGCATTCCCTGTGAGACCAGTATTAGTTTCCGATACACCACTGCAGGTTCAATGTATTCCTTGGACCTTCACATTGACGATGAAACACAGAAATGGCATCGGAATTAAATTCAAAAGGCACTATGCCATCTTAAGTACAAGAATAGAGACTCTTCTTACAGTCTGTGCTTTGAGCAGTCCCTGTGAGACCAGTATTAGTTTCAGATACACCACTGAAGGTTCAATGTATTCCTTGGACCTTGACATTGACGATGAAACACAGAAATCGCAATGGAATTAAATACAAACGGCACAATGCCGCCTTAAGTACAAGAATGGAGACTCTTCTTACAGTCGGTGCTTTGAGCATTCCCTGTGAGACCAGTATCAGTTTCCGATACACCACTGCAGGTTCAATGTATTCCTTGGACCTTCACATTGACGATGAAACGCAGAAATCGCATTGGAATTAATTACAAAAGGCGCAATGCCGCCTAAAGTACAAGAATAGAGACTCTTCTTACAGTCGGTGCTTTGAACATTCCCTGTGAGACCAGTATTAGTTTCTGATACACCACTCCAGGTTCAATGTATTCCTTGCACCTTTAGATTGACCATGAAACACAGAAATCGCATCGGAGTTAAATACAGAAGGCACAATGCCGCCTTAAGTACAAGAACAGAGACTCTTCTTACAGTCGGTGCCTTGAGCATTCCCTATGAGACCAGTATTAGTTTCCGATACACCACTGCCGGTTCAATGTGTTCCTTGGACCTTCACATTGACGATGAAACACAGAAATCGCGTTGGAATTAAATACAAAAGGCGCAATGCCGCCTTAACTACAAGAATAGAGACTCTTCTTACAGTCGGTGCTTTGAGCGTTCCCTGTGAGAAAAGTACTACTTTCCGATACACCACTGCAGGTTCAATGTATTCCTTGGAGCTTCATATTGACAATGAAACACAGAATTCGCATCGGAATTAAATTCAAAAGGCACTATGCCATCTTAAGTACAAGAATAGAGACTCTTCTTACAGTCGGTGCTTTGAACATTCCCTGTGAGACCAGTATTAGTTTCCGATACACCACTGAAGGTTCAATGTATTCCTTGGACTTGACATTGACGATGAAACACAGAAATCGCATCGGAATTAAATACGAAAGGCACAATGCCGCCTTAAGTACAGGAATAGAGACTCTTCTTACAGTCGGTGCTTTGAGCATTCCCTGTGAGACCAGTATTAGTTTCCGATACACCACTGCAGGTTCAATGTATTCCTTGGACCTTCACATTGACGATGAAACGCAGAAATCGCATTGGAATTAATTACAAAAGGTGCAATCCCGCCTTAAGTACAAGAATAGAGACTCTTCTTACAGTCGGTGCTTTGAACATTCCCTGTGAGACCAGTATTAGTTTGTGATACACCACTGCAGGTTCAATGTATTTCTTGCACCTTTACATTGACGGTGAAACACAGAATTTGCATCGGAGTTAAATACAGAGGGCACAATGCCGCCTTAAGTACAAGAACAGAGATTCTTCTTACTGTCGGTGCCTTGAGCATTCCCTTTGAGTCCAGTATTAGTTTCCGATACACCACTGCCGGTTCAATGTGTTCCTTGGACCTTCACATTGACGGTGAAACACAAAAATCGCATTATAATTAAATACAAAAGGCGCAATGCCACCTGAACTACAGGAATAGAGACTCTTCTTACAGTCGGTGCTTTGAGCATTCCCTGTGAGAAAAGTATTACTTTCCGATACACCACTGCAGGTTCAATGTATTCCTTGGACCTTCATATTGACAATGAAACACAGAAATCGAATCTGAATTAAATTGAAAAGGCGCAATGCCGCCTTAAGGACAAGAATAGAGACTCTTCTTACAGTCGGTGCTTTGAGCACTCCCTGTGAGACCAGTATTACTTTCTGATACACAACTGCAGGTTCAATGTGATCCTTGGACCTTCACATTGACGATGAAACAAAGAAATCGCATCGGAATTAAGTACAAAAGGCACAATGCCGTCATCAGTACAAGAATAGAGACTCTTCTTACAGTCGGTGCTTTGAGCATTCCCTGTGAGACCAGAATTAGTTTCCGATACACGACTGCAGTTTCTATGTATTCCTTGGACATTCACAGTGACGATGAAACCCAGAAATCGCATCGGAATTAAATACAAAAGGCGCAATGCCACCTTAAGTACAAGCATAGAGACTCTTCTTACAGTCGATGCTTTGAGCATTCCGTGTGAGACCAGTATTAGTTTCCGATACACCACTGCAGGTTCAATGTATTCCTTGGACCTTCACATTAACGATGAAACACAGAAATCGCATCGGAATTAAATACAAATCGCACAATGCCGCCTTAAGTACAAGAATTGTGACTCTTCTTACAGTCGGTGCTTTCAGCATTCCCTGTGAGACCAGTATTAGTTTCCGATACACCACTGCAGGTACAATATATTCCTTGGACCTTCACATTGATGATGAAACACAGAAATCGCATCGGAATGAAATACAAACGGCAAACTGCCGCGTAAGTACAAGAATAAAGACTCGTCTTACAGTCTGTGTTTTGAGCATTCCCTGTGACACCAGAATTACTTTCCGATACACCACTGCAGGTTCAATGTATTCCTTGGACCTTCATATTGACAATGAAACACAGAAATCGAATCTGAATTAAATTGAAAAGGCGCAATGCCGCCTTAAGGACAAGAATAGAGACTCTTCTTACAGTCGGTGCTTTGAGCACTCCCTGTGAGACCAGTATTACTTTCTGATACACAACTGCAGGTTCAATGTGATCCTTGGACCTTCACATTGACGATGAAACAAAGAAATCGCATCGGAATTAAGTACAAAAGGCACAATGCCGTCATCAGTACAAGAATAGAGACTCTTCTTACAGTCGGTGCTTTGAGCATTCCCTGTGAGACCAGAATTAGTTTCCGATACACGACTGCAGGTTCTATGTATTCCTTGGACATTCACAGTGACGATGAAACCCAGAAATCGCATCGGAATTAAATACAAAAGGCACAATGTCGCCTTAAGTACAAGAATAGAGACTCTTCTTACAGTCGGTGCTTTGAGCATTCCCTGTGAGACCAGTATTAGTTTCCGATACACCACTCCAGGTTCAATGTATTCCTTGGACATTCACAATGACGATGAAACACAGAAATCGCATCGGAATGAAATACAAAAGCCAAACTGCCGCGTAAGTACAAGAATAGAGACTCTTCTTACAGTCGGTGCTTTCAGCTTCCCTGTGAGACCAGTATTAGTTTCCGATACACCTCAGCAGGTTCAATGTATTCCTAGGACCTTCACATTGACGATGAAACACAGAAATCGCATCGGAATTAAATACAAAAAGCACAATGTCGCATTAAGTACAAAAATTGAGACTCTTCTTGCAGTCGGTGTTTTGAGCATTCCCTGTGAGACCAGAATTAGTTTCCGATACACCACTCCAGGTTCAACGTAATCCTTGGACCTTCACATTGACGATGAAACACAGAAATCGCATCGGAATGAAATACAAAAGCCAAACTGGCGCGTAAGTACAAGAATAGAAGCTCTTCTTACAGTCGATGCTTTCAGCTTCCCTGTGAGACCAGTATTAGTTTCCGATACACCACTCCAGGTTCAATGTATTCCTTGGACATTCACATTGACGATGAAACACAGAAATCGCATCGGAATTAAGTACAAAAGGCACAATGCCGCCTTATGTACAAGAATAGAGACTCTTCTTACGGTAGGTGCTTTGAGCATTCCCTGTGAGACCAGTATTAGTTTCCGATACACCACTGCAGGTACAATATATTCCTTGGACCTTCACATTGATGATGAAACACAGAAATCGCATCGGAATGAAATACAAACGGCAAACTGCCGCGTAAGTACAAGAATAAAGACTCGTCTTACAGTCTGTGTTTTGAGCATTCCCTGTGAGACCAGTATTAGTTCCCGATACACCACTGCAGGTTCAATGTATTCCTTGGACCTTCACATTGACGATGAAACACAGAAATCACATCGGAATTAAATACAAAAGGCACAATGTCACCAAGAACAAGAATAGAGACTCTCTTTACAGTCGGTGCTTTGAGCATTCCCTGTGAGACCAGTATTAGTTTCCGATACACCACTGCCGGTTCAATGTATTCCTTGGACCTTCACATTGACGATGAAACACATAAACCGCATCGGAATTAAATACAAAAGGCACAATGCCGCCTTAAGTACAAGAATAGTGACTTTTCTTACGGTCGGTGCTTTGAGCATTCCCTGTGAGACCGGTATTAGTTTCCGATACACCACTGCAGGTTCAATGTATTCCTCGGACCTTCACATTGACGCTGAAACACAGATATTACATCGGAATTAAATACAAAAGGCACAATGCCGCCTTAAGTACAAGAATAGAGACTCTTCTTACAGTCGGTGTTTTGAGCATTCCCTGTGAGACCAGTATTAGTTTCCAATACACCCCTGCAGGTTCAATGTATTCCTTGGACAAACACATTGCCGATGAAAAACAGAAATTATATCGGAATTAAATACAAAAGACACAATGCCGTCTTAAGAGCAAGAATAGGGACTCTTCTTACAGTCGGTGCTTTGAGCATTCCCTGTGAGACCAAAATTAGTTTCCGATACACCACTGCAAGTTCAATGTATTCCTTGGACATACACATTGACGATGAAACACTGAAATTACATCGGAATTAAATACAAAAGACTCAATGCCGCCTTAAGTACAAGAGGAGTGAGGCTTCTTAGAGTCTGTGTTTTATCCATTCCTGTGAGACCAGTATTAGTTTCCGATACACCACTGCAGGCACAATGTATCCCTTGGACCACCACATTGACGATGAAACACAGAAATCGCATCGGAATTAAATTCAAAAGGCACAATGCCGCCTTAAGTACAAGAATAGAGACCCTTCTTACAGTCGGTGCTATGAGCATTCCCTGTGAGACCAGTATTAGTTTCCGATACACCACTGCAGGTTCAATGTATTCCTTGGACCTTCACATTGACGATGAAACACAGAAATGGCATCGGAATTAAATTCAAAAGGCACTATGCCATCTTAAGTACAAGAATAGAGACTCTTCTTACAGTCGGTGCTTTGAGCAGTCCCTGTGAGACCAGTATTAGTTTAAGATACACCACTGCAGGTTCAATGTATTGCTTGGACCTTCACATTGACGATGAAACAGAGAAATCGCATCGGAATTAATTACAAAAGGCACAATGCCATCATAAGTACAAGAAAAAGAGACTCTTCTTACAGTCTGTGCTTTGAGCATTCCCTGTGAGACCAGTATTAGTTTCCGATACACCACTGCAGGTCCAATGTATTCCTTGGACCTTCACATTGACGATGAAACACAGAAATCGCATCGGAATTAAGTACAAAAGGTGCAATGCCGCCTTAAGTACAAGAATAGAGACTCTTCTTACAGTCGGTGCTTTGAGCATTCCCTGTGAGACCAGTATTAGTTTCCGATACACCACTGCAGGTTCAATGTATTCCTTGGACCTTCACATTGACGATGAAACTCAGAAATCGCATCGGAATTAAATACAAAAGGCACAATGCCGCATTAAGTACAATAATAGAGACTCTTCTTACAGTCGGTGCTTTGAGCATTCCCTTTGAGACCAGTATTAGTTTCTGATACACCACTGCAGGTTCAATGTATTCCTTGGAACTTCACATTGACGATGAAACACAGAAATCGCATCGGAATTAAATACAAAAGGCACAATGCCGTCTTAAGTACAAGAATAGAGACTCTTCTTACAGTCGGTGCTATGAGCATTCCCTGTGAGACCAGTATTAGTTTCCGATACACCACTGCAGGTTCAATGTATTCCTTGGACCTTCACATTGACGATGAAACACAGAAATGGCATCGGAATTAAATTCAAAAGGCACTATGCCATCTTAAGTACAAGAATAGAGACTCTTCTTACAGTCGGTGCTTTGAGCAGTCCCTGTGAGACCAGTATTAGTTTCCGATACACCACTGAAGGTTCAATGTATTCCTTGGACCTTGACATTGACGATGAAACACAGAAATCGCATCGGAATTAAATACAAACGGCACAATGCCGCCTTAAGTACAAGAATCAAGACACTTCTTACAGTCGGTGCTTTGAGCATTCCCTGTGAGACCAGTATCAGTTTCCGATACACCACTGCAGGTTCAATGCATTCCTTGGACCTTCACATTGACGATGAAACGCAGAAAACGCATTGGAATTAATTACAAAAGGCGCAATGCCGCCTAAAGTACAAGAATAGAGACCCTTCTTACAGTCGGTGCTTTGAACATTCCCTGTGAGACCAGTATTAGTTTCTGATACACCACTGCAGGTTCAATGTATTCCTTGGAGCTTCATATTGACAATGAAACACAGAAATCGCATCGGAATTAAATTGAAAAGGCGCAATGCCGCTTAAGAACAAGAATAGAGACTCTTCTTACAGTTGTAGCTTTGAGCACTCCCTGTGAGACCAGTATTACTTTCTGATACACAACTGCAGGTTCAATGTGATCTTTGGACCTTCACATTGACGATGAAACACAGAAATCGCATCGGAATTAAGTACAAAAGGCACAATGCCGTCATCAGTACAAGAATAGAGACTCTTCTTACAGTCGGTGCTTTGAGCATTCCCTGTGAGACCAGAATTAGTTTCCGATACACCACTGCAGGTTCTATGTATTCCTTGGACATTCACATTGACGATGAAACCCAGAAATCGCATCGGAATTAAATACAATTGGCACAATGCCGTCTTAAGTACAAGAATAGAGACTCTTCTTACAGTCGGTGCTATGAGCATTCCCTGTGAGACCTGTATTAGTTTCCGATACACCACTGCAGGTTCAATGTATTCCTTGGACCTTCACATTGACGATGAAACACAGAAATCGCATCGGAATTAAATAAAAATAGCACAATGCCGCCTTAAGTACAAGAATTGTGACTCTTCTTACAGTCGGTGCTTTGAGCATTCCCTGTGAGACCAGTATTAGTTTCCGATACACAACTGCAGGTTAAATGTATTCCTTGGACCTTCACATTGACGATGAAACACAGAATTCGCATCGGAATTAAATTCAAAAGGCACTATGCCGCCTTAAGTACAGTAATAGAGACTCTTCTTACAGTCGGTGCTTTGAGCATTCCCTGTGAGACCAGTATTAGTTTCCGATACACCACTGCAGGTTCAATGTATTCCTTGGACCTTCACATTGACGATGAAACGCAGAAACCGCATTGGAATTAATTACAAAAGGCGCAATGCCGCCTTAAGTACAAGAATAGAGACTCTTCTTACAGTCGGTGCTTTGAACATTCCCTGTGAGACCAGTATTAGTTTCCGATACACCACTGAAGGTTCAATGTATTCCTTGGACTTGACATTGACGATGAAACACAGAAATCGCATCGGAATTAAATACAAAAGGCACAATGCCGCCTTAAGTACAGGAATAGAGACTCTTCTTACAGTCGGTGCTTTGAGCATTCCCTGTGAGACCAGTATTAGTTTCCGATACACCACTGCAGGTTCAATGTATTCCTTGGACCTTCACATTGACGATGAAACGCAGAAACCGCATTGGAATTAATTACAAAAGGCGCAATCCCGCCTTAAGTACAAGAATAGAGACTCTTCTTACAGTCGGTGCTTTGAACATTCCCTGTGAGACCAGTATTAGTTTGTGATACTCCACTCCAGGTTCAATGTATTTCTTGCACCTTTACATTGACGGTGAAACACAGAATTTGCATCGGAGTTAAATACAGAAGGCACAATGCCGCCTTAAGTACAAGAACAGAGACTCTTCTTACTGTCGGTGCCTTGAGCATTCCCTTTGAGTCCAGTATTAGTTTCCGATACACCACTGCCGGTTCAATGTGTTCCTTGGACCTTCACATTGACGGTGAAACACAAAAATCGCATTATAATTAAATACAAAAGGCGCAATGCCGCCTGAACTACAGGAATAGAGACTCTTCTTACAGTCGGTGCTTTGAGCAATCCCTGTGAGAAAAGTATTACTTTCCGATACACCACTGCAGGTTCAATGTATTCCTTGGACCTTCATATTGACAATGCAACACAGAAATAGAATCTGAATTAAATTGAAAAGGCGCAATGCCGCCTTAAGGACAAGAATAGAGACTCTTCTTACAGTCGGTGCTTTGAGCACTCCCTGTGAGACCAGTATTACTTTCTGATACACAACTGCAGGTTCAATGTGATCCTTGGACCTTCACATTGACGATGAAACAAAGAAATCGCATCGGATTTAAGTACAAAAGGCACAATGCCGTCATCAGTACAAGAATAGAGACTCTTCTTACAGTCGGTGCTTTGAGCATTCCCTGTGAGACCAGAATTAGTTTCCGATACACGACTGCAGGTTCTATGTATTCCTTGGACATTCACAGTGAAGATGAAACCCAGAAATCGCATCGGAATTAAATACAAAAGGCGCAATGCCACCTTAAGTACAAGCATAGAGACTCTTCTTACAGTCGATGCTTTGAGCATACCGTGTGAGACCAGTATTAGTTTCCGATACACCACTGCAGGTTCAATGTATTCCTTGGACCTTCACATTAACGATGAAACACAGAAATCGCATCGGAATTAAATACAAATCGCACAATGCCGCCTTAAGTACAAGAATTGTGACTCTTCTTACAGTCGGTGCTTTCAGCATTCCCTGTGAGACCAGTATTAGTTTCCGATACACCACTGCAGGTACAATATATTCCTTGGACCTTCACATTGTTGATGAAACACAGAAATCGCATCGGAATGAAATACAAACGGCAAACTGCCGCGTAAGTACAAGAATAAAGACTCGTCTTACAGTCTGTGTTTTGAGCATTCCCTGTGACACCAGAATTACTTTCCGATACACCACTGCAGGTTCAATGTATTCCTTGGACCTTCATATTGACAATGAAACACAGAAATCGAATCTGAATTAAATTGAAAAGGCGCAATGTCGCCTTAAGGACAAGAATAGAGACTCTTCTTACAGTCGGTGCTTTGAGCACTCCCTGTGAGACCAGTATTACTTTCTGATACACAACTGCAGGTTCAATGTGATCCTTGGACCTTCACATTGACGATGAAACAAAGAAATCGCATCGGAATTAAGTACAAAAGGCACAATGCCGTCATCAGTACAAGAATAGAGACTCTTCTTACAGTCGGTGCTTTGAGCATTCCCTGTGAGACCAGAATTAGTTTCCGATACACGACTGCAGGTTCTATGTATTCCTTGGACATTCACAGTGACGATGAAACCCAGAAATCGCATCGGAATTAAATACAAAAGGCGCAATGCCACCTTAAGTACAAGCATAGAGACTCTTCTTACAGTCGATGCTTTGAGCATTCCGTGTGAGACCAGTATTAGTTTCCGATACACCACTGCCGGTTCAATGTATTCCTTGGACCTTCACATTGTCGATGAAACACATAAACCGCATCGGAATTAAATACAAAAGGCACAATGCCGCCTTAAGTACAAGAGCAGTGAGGCTTCTTAGAGTCTGTGTTTTATCCATTCCTGTGAGACCAGTATTAGTTTCCGATACACCACTGCAGGCACAATGTATCCCTTGGACCTTCACATTGACGATGAAACACAGAAATCGCATCGGAATTAAATTCAAAAGGCACAATGCCGCCTTAAGTAGAAGAATAGAGACCCTTCTGACAGTCGGTGCTATGAGCATTCCCTGTGAGACCAGTATTAGTTTCCGATACACTACTGCGGTTTAAAAGTATCCCTTGGACCTTCACATTGACGATGAAACACAGATATCGCATTGGAATTAAATTCAAAAGGCACAATGCCGTCATAAGTACACGAATAGAGACTCATCTTGCAGTCGGTGCTTTCAGCATTCCCTGTGAGACCAGTATTAGTTTCCGATACACAACTGCAGGTTCAATTTATTCCTTGGACCTTCACATTGACGATGAAACACAGAAATCGCATCGGAATTAAATACAAAAGGCACAATGCCGCATTAAGTACAAGAATAGAGGCCCTTCTTACAGTCGGTGCTTTGAGCATTCCCTGTGAGACCAGTATTAGTTTAAGATACACCACTGCAGGTTCAATGTATTCCTTGGAGCTTCACATTGACGATGAAACAGAGAAATCGCATCGGAATTAATTACAAAAGGCACAATGCCATCATAAGTACAAGAATAGAGACTCTTCCTACAGTCTGTGCTTTGAGCATTCCCTGTGAGACCAGTATTAGTTTCCGATACACCACTGCAGGTTCAATGTATTCCTTGGACCTTCACATTGACGATGAAACACTGAAATCGCATCGGAATTAAGTACAAAAGGTGCAATGCCGCCTTAAGTACAAGAATAGAGACTCTTCTTACAGTCGGTGCTTTGAGCATTCCCTGTGAGACCAGTATTAGTTTTCGATACACCACTGCAGGTTCAATATATTCCTTGGACCTTCACATTGACGATGAAACTCAGAAATCGCATCGGAATTAAATACAAAAGGCACAATGCCGCACTAAGTACAATAATAGAGACTCTTCTTACAGTCGGTGCTTTGAGCATTCCCTTTGAGACCAGTATTAGTTTCTGATACACCACTGCAGGTTCAATGTATTCCTTGGAACTTGACATTGACGATGAAACACAGAAATCGCATCGGAATTAAATACAAAAGGCACAATGCCGTCTTAAGTACAAGAATAGAGACTCTTCTTACAGTCGGTGCTATGAGCATTCCCTGTGAGACCAGTATTAGTTTCCGATACACCACTGCAGGTTCAATGTATTCCTTGGACCTTCACATTGACGATGAAACACAGAAATGGCATCGGAATTAAATTCAAAATTCACTATTCCATCTTAAGTACAAGAGTAGAGACTCTTCTTACAGTCGGTGATTTGAGCAGTCCCTGTGAGACCAGTATTAGTTTCCGATACACCACTGAAGGTTCAATGTATTCCTTGGACCTTGACATTGACGATGAAACACAGAAATCGCATCGGAATTAAATACAAAAGGCACAATGCCGCCTTAAGTACAAGAATGGAGACTCTTCTTACAGTCGGTGCTTTGAGCATTCCCTGTGAGACCAGTATCAGTTTCCGATACACCACTGCAGGTTCAATGTATTCCTTGGACCTTCACATTGACGATGAAACGCAGAAATCGCATAGGAATTAATTACAAAAGGCGCAATGCCGCCTTAAGTACAAGAATAGAGACTCTTCTTACAGTCGGTGCTTTGAGCATTCCCTGTGAGAAAAGTATTACTTTCCGATACACCACTGCAGGTTCAATGTATTCCTTGGACCTTCATATTGACAATGAAACACAGAAATCGCATCGGAATTAAATTGAAAAGGCGCAATGCCGCCTTAAGAACAAGAATAGAGACTCTTCTTACAGTTGGTGCTTTGAGCACTCCCTGTGAGACCAGTATTACTTTCTGATACACAACTGCAGGTTCAATGTGAACTTTGGACCTTCACATTGACGATGAAACACAGAAATCGCATCGGAATTAAGTACAAAAGGCACAATGCCGTCATCAGTACAAGAATAGAGACTCTTCTTACAGTCGGTGCTTTGAGCATTCCCTGTGAGACCAGAATTAGTTTCCGATACACCACTGCAGGTTCTATGTATTCCTTGGACATTCACATTGACGATGAAACCCAGAAATCGCATCGGAATTAAATACAAAAGGCGCAATGCCACTTTAAGTACAAGCATAGAGACTCTTCTTACAGTCGATGCTTTGAGCATTCCCTGTGAGACCAGTATTAGTTTCCGATACACCACTGCAGGTTCAATGTATTCCTTTGAACTTCACATTGACGATGAAACACAGAAATCGCATCCGAATTAAATACAATTGGCACAATGCCGTCTTAAGTACAAGAATAGAGACTCTTCTTACAGTCGGTGCTATGAGCATTCCCTGTGAGACCTGTATTAGTTTCCGATACACCACTGCAGGTTCATTGTATTCCTTGGACCTTCACATTGACGATGAAACACAGAAATCGCATCGGAATTAAATACAAATCGCACAATGCCGCCTTAAGTACAAGAATTGTGACTCTTCTTACAGTCGGTGCTTTGAGCATTCCCTGTGAGACCAGTATTAGTTTCCGATACACAACTGCAGGTTAAATGTATTCCTTGGACCTTCACATTGACGATGAAACACAGAATTCGCATCGGAATTAAATTCAAAAGGCACTATGCCATCTTAAGTACAAGAATAGAGACTCTTCTTACAGTCGGTGCTTTGAACATTCCCTGTGAGACCAGTATTAGTTTCCGCTACACCACTGAAGGTTCAACGTATTCCTTGGACTTGACATTGACGATGAAACACAGAAATCGCATCGGAATTAAATACAAAAGGCACAATGCCGCCTTAAGTACAGGAATAGAGACTCTTCTTACAGTCGGTGCTTTGAGCATTCCCTGTGAGACCAGTATTAGTTTCCGATACACCACTGCAGGTTCAATGTATTCCTTGGACCTTCACATTGACGTTGAAACGCAGAAATCGCATTGAAATTAATTACAAAAGGCGCAATCCCGCCTTAAGTACAAGAATAGAGACTCTTCTTACAGTCGGTGCTTTGAACATTCCCTGTGAGACCAGTATTAGTTTGTGATACACCACTGCAGGTTCAATGTATTTCTTGCACCTTTACATTGACGATGAAACACAGAAATGGCATCGGAGTTAAATACAGAAGGCACAATGCCGCCTTAAGTACAAGAACAGAGACTCTTCTTACTGTCGGTGCCTTGAGCATTCGCTTTGAGTCCAGTATTAGTTTCCGATACACCACTGCCGGTTCAATGTGTTCCTTGGACCTTCACATTGACGGTGAAACACAAAAATCGCATTATAATTAAATACAAAAGGCGCAATGCCGCCTTAACTACAAGAATAGAGACTCTTCTTACAATCGGTGCTTTGAGCATTCCCTGTGAGAAAAGTATTACTTTCCGATACACCACTGCAGGTTCAATGTATTCCTTGGACCTTCATATTGACAATGAAACACAGAAATCGCATCTGAATTAAATTGAAAAGGCGCAATGCCGCCTTAAGGACAAGAATAGAGACTCTTCTTACAGTCGGTGCTTTGAGCACTCCCTGTGAGACCAGTATTACTTTCTGATACACAACTGCAGGTTCAATGTGATCCTTGGACCTTCACATTGACGATGAAACAAAGAAATCGCATCGGAATTAAGTACAAAAGGCACAATGCCGTCATCAGTACAAGAGTAGTGACTCTTCTTACAGTCGGTGCTTTGAGCATTCCGTGTGAGACCAGTATTAGTTACCGATACACCACTGCAGGTTCAATGTATTCCTAGGACCTTCACATTGACGAAGAAACACAGAAATCACATCGGAGTTAAATACAAAAGGCACAATGCCGTCATAAGTACAAGAATAGAGGCTCTTCTTACAGTCGGTGCTATGAGCATTCCCTGTGAGACCAGTATTAGTTTCCGATACACCACTGCAGGTTCAATGTATACCTTGGACCTTCACATTGACGATGAAACACAGAAAACGCATCGGAGTTAAATACAAAAGGCCCAATGCCGCCTTAAGTACAAGAATAGAGACTCTTCATACAGTCGGTGTTTTGTGCATTCCCTGTGAGACCAGTGTTAGTTTCCGATACACCACTGCAGGTTCAATGTATTCCTTTGACCTTCACATTGACGATGAAACACAGAATTCGCATCGGAATTAAATTCAAAAGGCACTATGCCATCTTAAGTACAAGAATAGAGACTCTTCTTACAGTCGGTGCTTTGAGCATTCCCTGTGAGACCAGTATTAGTTTCGGATACACAATACTGAAGGTTCAATGTATTCCTTGGACTTGACATTGACGATGAAACACAGAAATCGCATCGGAATTAAATACAAAAGGCACAATGCCGCCTTAAGTACAGGAATAGAGACTCTTCTTACAGTCGGTGCTTTGAGCATTCCCTGTGAGACCAGTATTAGTTTCCGATACACCACTGCAGGTTCAATGTATTCCTTGGACCTTCACATTGACGATTAAACGCAGAAATCGCATTGGAATTAATTACAAAAGGCGCAATGCCGCCTTAAGTACAAGAATAGAGACTCTTCTTACAGTCGGTGCTTTGAGCATTCCCTGTGAGACCAGTATTAGTTTCCGATACACCACTGCAGGTTCAATGTATTCCTTGGACCTTCACATTGACGATTAAACGCAGAAATCGCATTGGAATTAATTACAAAAGGCGCAATGCCGCCTTAAGTACAAGAATAGAGGCTCTTCTTACAGTCGGTGCTATGAGCATTCCCTGTGAGACCTGTATTAGTTTCCGATACACCACTGCAGGTTCAATGTATTCCTTGGACCTTCACACTGACGATGAAACACAGAAATCGCGTCGGAATTAAATACAAATCACACAATGCCGCCTGAAGTACAAGAATTGTGACTCTTCTTACAGTCGTTGCCATGAGCATTCCCTGTGTGACCAGTATTAGGTTCCGATACACCACTGCAGGTTCAATGTATTACTTGGACCTTCACATTGACGATGAAACACAGAAATCGCATCGGAATTAAATACAAAAGGGGCAATGCCACCTTAAGTACAAGAATAGAGACTCTTCTTACAGTCGGTGCTTTGAGCATTCCCTGTGAGACCAGTATTAGTTTCTGATAAACCACTGCAGGTTCAATGTATTCCTTGGATCTTCACATTGACGATGAACCGCAGAAATCGCATCGGAAATAAAAACAAATGGCACAATGCCACCTTAGGTACAAGAATAGAGACTCTTCTTAAAGTCGGTGCCATGAGCATTCCCTGTGAGACCAGTATTAGGTTCCGATACACCACTGCAGGTTCAATGTATTCCTTGGACCTTCACATTGACGATGAAACACAGAAATCGCATCGGAATTAAATACAAACGGCGCAATGCCGCCTTAAGTACAAGAATAGAGACTCTTCTTACAGTCGGTGCTTTGAGCATTCCCTGTGGGGCCAGCATTAGTTTCTGATATACCACTGCAGGTTCCATGTATTCCTTGGACCTTCAAATTGACTATGAAACACAGAAATCGCATCCGAATTAAATACAATTGGCACAATGCCGCCTTATGTACAAGAATAGAGACTCTTCTTACTGTCGGTGCTTTGAGCATTCCCTGTGAGACCAGTATTAGTTTCCGATACACCACTGCAGGTTCAATGTATTCCTTGGACCTTCACATTGACGTTGAAACACAGAAATCGCATCGTAATTAAATACAAAAGGCGCAATCTCGCCTTAAGTACAAGAATAGAGGCTCTTCTTACAGTCGGTGCTTTGAGCATTCCCTGTGAGACCAGTATTAGTTTCTGATACACCACTGAATGTTCAATGTATTCCTTGGACCTTCACATTGACGATGATACACAGAAATCGCATCGGAATTAATTACAAAAGGCACAATGCCGTCATAAGTACAAGAATAGAGACTCTTCTTACAGTCGGTGCTTTGAGCATTCCCTGTGAGACCAGTATTAGTTACCGATACACCACTGCAGGTTCAATGTATTCCTAGGACCTTCACATTGACGAAGAAACACAGAAATCACATCGGAGTTAAATACAAAAGGCACAATGCCGTCATAAGTACAAGAATAGAGGCTCTTCTTACAGTCGGTGCTATGAGCATTCCCTGTGAGACCAGTATTAGTTTCCGATACACCACTGCAGGTTCAATGTATACCTTGGACCTTCACATTGACGATGAAACACAGAAAACGCATCGGAGTTAAATACAAAAGGCCCAATGCCGCCTTAAGTACAAGAATAGAGACTCTTCATACAGTCGGTGTTTTGTGCATTCCCTGTGAGACCAGTGTTAGTTTCCGATACACCACTGCAGGTTCAATGTATTCCTTTGACCTTCACATTGACGATGAAACACAGAATTTGCATCGGAATTAAATTCAAAAGGCACTATGCCATCTTAAGTACAAGAATAGAGACTCTTCTTACAGTCGGTGCTTTGAGCATTCCCTGTGAGACCAGTATTAGTTTCGGATACACAATACTGAAGGTTCAATGTATTCCTTGGACTTGACATTGACGATGAAACACAGAAATCGCATCGGAATTAAATACAAAAGGCACAATGCCGCCTTAAGTACAGGAATAGAGACTCTTCTTACAGTCGGTGCTTTGAGCATTCCCTGTGAGACCAGTATTAGTTTCCGATACACCACTGCAGGTTCAATGTATTCCTTGGACCTTCACATTGACGATTAAACGCAGAAATCGCATTGGAATTAATTACAAAAGGCGCAATGCCGCCTTAAGTACAAGAATAGAGACTCTTCTTACAGTCGGTGCTTTGAGCATTCCCTGTGAGACCAGTATTAGTTTCCGATACACCACTGCAGGTTCAATGTATTCCTTGGACCTTCACATTGACGATTAAACGCAGAAATCGCATTGGAATTAATTACAAAAGGCGCAATGCCGCCTTAAGTACAAGAATAGAGGCTCTTCTTACAGTCGGTGCTATGAGCATTCCCTGTGAGACCTGTATTAGTTTCCGATACACCACTGCAGGTTCAATGTATTCCTTGGACCTTCACACTGACGATGAAACACAGAAATCGCGTCGGAATTAAATACAAATCGCACAATGCCGCCTGAAGTACAAGAATTGTGACTCTTCTTACAGTCGTTGCCATGAGCATTCCCTGTGAGACCAGTATTAGGTTCCGATACACCACTGCAGGTTCAATGTATTACTTGGACCTTCACATTGACGATGAAACACAGAAATCGCATCGGAATTAAATACAAAAGGGGCAATGCCACCTTAAGTACAAGAATAGAGACTCTTCTTACAGTCGGTGCTTTGAGCATTCCCTGTGAGACCAGTATTAGTTTCTGATAAACCACTGCAGGTTCAATGTATTCCTTGGATCTTCACATTGACGATGAACCGCAGAAATCGCATCGGAAATAAAAACAAATGGCACAATGCCACCTTAGGTACAAGAATAGAGACTCTTCTTAAAGTCGGTGCCATGAGCATTCCCTGTGAGACCAGTATTAGGTTCCGATACACCACTGCAGGTTCAATGTATTCCTTGGACCTTCACATTGACGATGAAACACAGAAATCGCATCGGAATTAAATACAAACGGCGCAATGCCGCCTTAAGTACAAGAATAGAGACTCTTCTTACAGTCGGTGCTTTGAGCATTCCCTGTGGGGCCAGCATTAGTTTCTGATATACCACTGCAGGTTCCATGTATTCCTTGGACCTTCAAATTGACTATGAAACACAGAAATCGCATCCGAATTAAATACAATTGGCACAATGCCGCCTTATGTACAAGAATAGAGACTCTTCTTACTGTCGGTGCTTTGAGCATTCCCTGTGAGACCAGTATTAGTTTCCGATACACCACTGCAGGTTCAATGTATTCCTTGGACCTTCACATTGACGTTGAAACACAGAAATCGCATCGGAATTAAATACAAAAGGCGCAATCTCGCCTTAAGTACAAGAATAGAGACTCTTCTTACAGTCGGTGCTTTGAGCATTCCCTGTGAGACCAGTATTAGTTTCTGATACACCACTGAATGTTCAATGTATTCCTTGGACCTTCACATTGACGATGATACACAGAAATCGCATCGGAATTAATTACAAAAGGCACAATGCCGTCATAAGTACAAGAATAGAGACTCTTCTTACAGTCGGTGCTTTGAGCATTCCCTGTGAGACCAGTATTAGTTTCCGATACACCACTGCAGGTTCAATGTTTTCCTTGGACCATCACATTGACGATGAAACACAGAAATCGCATCGGAATTAAATACAAAAGGTGCAATGCCGCCTTAAGTACAAGAATAGAGACTCTTCTTACAGTCGGTGCTTTGAGCATTCCCTGTGAGACCAGTATTAGTTTCTGATACACCACTGAATGTTCAATGTATTCCTTGGACCTTCACATTGACGATGATACACAGAAATCGCATCGGAATTAATTACAAAAGGCACAATGCCGTCATAAGTACAAGAATAGAGACTCTTCTTACAGTCGGTGCGTGGAGCATTCCGTTTGAGACCAGTTTTAGTTTCTGATACATCACTGCAGGTTCAATGTATTGCTTGGACCTTCCCATTGTCGGTGAAACACAGAAATCGCATCGGAATTAAATACAAAAGGCGCAATGCCGCCTTAAGTACAAGAATAGAGACTCTTCTTACAGTCGGTGCTTTGAGCATTCCCTGTGAGACCTGTATTAGTTTTCGATACACCACTGCATGTTCAATGTATTAAATTAATTAATTAATTAATTAATTAAAATTAAATGCAAAAGGCACAATGCCGTCTTAAGTACAAGATTAGAGACTCTTCCTACAGTCGGTGCTATGAGCATTCCCTGTGAGACCTGTATTAGTTTCCGATACACCACTGCATGTTCAATGTATTCCTTGGACCTTCACATTGACGATGAAACACAGATATTGCATCGGAATTAAATACAAAATGCGCAATGCCGCCTTAAGTACAAGTATAGAGACCCTTCTTACAGTCGGTGATTTGAGCATTCCCTGTGAGACCAGTATTAGTTTCTGATACACCACTGCAGGTTCAATGTATTGCTTGGACCTTCACACTGACGATGAAACACAGAAATCACATCGGAATTAAATACAAAAGGCACAATGACGTCTTAAGTACAAGAATAGAGACTCTTCTTACAGTCGGTGCTATGAGCAATCCCTGTGAGACCAGTATTAAATTCCGATTCACCACTGTATGTTCAATGTATTCCTTGGACCTTCACATTGACGATGAAACACAGAAATCGCATCGGAATTAAATACAAAAGGCGCAATGCCGCCTTAAGTACAAGAATAGAGACTCTTCTTACAGTCGGTGCTTTGAGCATTCACTGTGAGGCCAGTATTAGATTCCGATACACCACTGCAGGTTCAATGTTTTCCTTGGACCTTCACGTTGACGATGAAACACAAAAATGGCATCGGAATTAAATACAAAAGGCACAATGCCATCTTAAGTACATGAATAGAGACTCTTCTTACAGTCGGTGCTTTCAGCAATCCCTGTGAGACCAGTATTAGTTTCTGATACACCTCAGCAGGTTCAATGTATTCCTAGGACCTTCACATTGACGATTAAACACAGAAATCGCATCGGAGTTAAATACAAAAGGCACAATGTCGCCTTAAGTACAAGATTAGACACTCTTCTTACAGTCCGTGCTTTGAGCATTCCCTGTGAGACCAGTATTAGTTTCCGATTCACCACTGAAGGTTCAATGTATTCCTTGGACCTTCACATTGACGATGAAACACAGAAATCGCATCGGAATTAAATACAAAAGGCACAATGCCGTCTTAAGTACAAGAATAGAGACTCTTCTTACAGACGGTGCTACGAGCATTCCCTGTGAGACCAGTATTAGCTTCCGATACACCACTGCAGGTTCAATGTATTCCTTGGACCTTCCCATTGACGGTGAAACACAGAAATCGCATCGGAATTAAATACAAAAGGCGCAATGCCGCCTTAAGTACAAGAATAGAGACTCTTCTTACAGTCGGTGCTTTGAGCATTCCCTGTGAGACTAGTATTAGATTCCGATACACCACCGCAGGTTCAATGTATTCCTTGGACATACACATTGACGATGAAACACAGAAATCGCATCGGAATTAAATACAAAAGGCACAATGCCGTCTTAAGTACAAGAATAGAGACTCTTCTTACAGTCGGTGCTATGAGCATTCCCTGTGAGACCTGTATTAGTTTCCGATACACCACTGCATGTTCAATGTATTCCTTGGACCTTCACATTGACGATGAAACACAGATATTGCATCGGAATTAAATACAAAATGCGCAATGCCGCCTTAAGTACAAGTATAGAGACCCTTCTTACAGTCGGTGATTTGAGCATTCCCTGTGAGACCAGTATTAGTTTCTGATACACCACTGCAGGTTCAATGTATTGCTTGGACCTTCACACTGACGATGAAACACAGAAATCGCATCGGAGTTAAATACAAAAGGCACAATGCCGCCTTAAGTACAAGAATAGAGACTCTTCTTACTGTCGGTGCTTTGAGCATTCCCTGTGAGACCAGTATTAGTTTCCGATACACCACTGCAGGTTCAATGTATTCCTTGGACTTTCACATTGACGATAAAACTCAGAAATCGCATCGGAATTAAATACAAAAGGCGCAATGCCGCCTTAAGTACAAGAATAGAGACTCTTCTTACAGTCGGTGCTTGGAGCATTCCCTTTGAGACCAGTTTGAGTTTCTGATACACCACTGCAGGTTGAATGTATTCCTTGGACCTTCACATTGACGATGAAACACAGAAATCGCATCGGAATTAAATACAAAAGGCACAATGCCGTCTTAAGTACAGGAATAGTGACTCTTCTTACAGTCGGTGCTTTCAGCATTCCCTGTGAGACCAGTATTAGTTTCTGATACACCACTGCATGTTCAATGTATTCCTTGGACCTTCACATAGACGTTGAAACACAGAAATCGCATCGGAATTAATTACAAAAGGCACAATGCCGTTATAAGTACAAGAATAGAGACTCTTCTTACAGTCGATGCTTTGATCATTCCCTGTGAGACCAGTATTAGTTTCCGATACACCACTGCAAGTTCAATGTATTCCTTGGACCATCACATTGACGATGAAACACAGTAATCGCATCGGAATTAAATACAAAAGGTGCAATGCCGCCTTAAGTACACGAATAGAGACTTTTCTTACAGTCGGTGCTTTGAGCATTTCCTGTGAGACCAGTATTAGTTTCCGATACACCACTGCAGGTTCAATGTATTCCTTGGACCTTCACATTGACGATAAAACTCAGAAATCGCATCGGAATCAAATACAAAAGGCGCAATGCCGCCTTAAGTACAAGAATAGAGACTCTTCTTACAGTCGGTGCTTGGAGCATTCCCTTTGAGACCAGTTTTAGTTTCTGATACACCACTGCAGGTTGAATGTATTCCTTGGACCTTCACATTGACGATGAAACACAGATATCACATCGGAATTAATTACAAAAGGCACAATGCCGTCTTAAGTACAAGAATAGAGACTCTTCTTACAGTCGGTGCTATGAGCAATCCCTGTGAGACCAGTATTAATTTCCGATTCACCACTGTATGTTCAATGTATTCCATGGACCTTCACATTGACGATGAAACACAGAAATCGCATCGGAATTAAATACAAAAGGCGCAATGCCGCCTTAAGTATAAGAATAGAGACTCTTCTTACAGTCGGTGGTTTGAGCATTCCCTGTGAGGCCAGTATTAGATTCCGATACACCACTGCAGGTTCAATGTATTCCATGGACCTTCACATTGACGATGAAACACAGAAATCGCATCGGAATTAAATACAAAAGGCACAATGCCGTCTTAAGTACAAGAATAAAGACTCTTCTTACAGTCGGTGCTTTCAGCATTCCCTGTGAGACCAGTATTAGTTTCCGATACACCTCAGCAGGTTCAATGTATTCCTAGGACCTTCACATTGACGATGAAACACAGAAATCGCATCGGAATTAAATACAAAAGGCACAATGTCGCCTTAAGTACAAGTATAGACACTCTTCATACAGTCGGTGCTTTGAGCATTCCCTGTGAGACCAGTATTAGTTTCCGATACACCACTGCATGTTCAATGTATTCCTTGGGCCTTCACATTGACGATGAAGCACAGAAATCGCATCGGAATTAAATACAAAAGGCACAATGCCGTCTTAAGTACAAGAATAGAGACTCCTCTTACAGACGGTGCTACGAGCATTCCCTGTGAGACCAGTATTAGGTTCCGATACACCACTGCAGGTTCAATGTATTCCTTGGACATACACATTGACGATGAAACACAGAAATCGCATCGGAATTAAATACAAAAGGCACAATGCCGTCTTATGTACAAAAATAGAGAATCTTCTTACAGTCGGTGCCATAAGCATTCCCTGTGAGACCTGTATTAGTTTCCGATACACCACTGCATGTTCAATGTATTTCTTGGACCTTCACATTGACGATGAAACACAGATATCGCATCGGAATTAAATACAAAATGCGCAATACCACCTTAAGTACTAGTATAGAGACCCTTCTTACAGTCGGTGATTTGAGCATTCCCTGTGAGACCAGTATTAGTTTCTGATACACCACAGCAGGGTCAATGTATTGCTTGGACCTTCACATTGACGATGAAACACCGAAATCGCATCGGAGTTAAATACAAAAGGCACAATGCCGCCTTAAGTACAAGAATAGAGACTCTTCTTACAGTCGGTGCTTTGAGCATTCCCTGTGAGACCAGTATTAGTTTCTGATACACCACTGCATGTTCAATGTATTCCTTGGACCTTCACATTGACGAAGAAACACAGAAATCGCATCGGAATAAATTACAAAAGGAACAATGCCGTCATAAGTACAAGAATAGAGACTCTTGTTACAGTCGGTGCTTTGAGCATTCCCTGTGAGACCAGTATTAGTTTCCGATACACCATTGCAGGTTGAATGTATTCCTTGGACCTTCACATTGACGATGAAACAAAGAAAACGCATCGGAATTAAATACAAAAGGCGCAATGCCGTCTTAAACACAAGAATAGAGACTCTTCTTACAGTCGGTGCTTTCAGCATTCCCTGTGAGACCAGTATTAGTTTCCGATACACCTCAGCAGGTTCAATGTATTCCTAGGACCTCCACACTGACGATGAAACACAGAAATCGCATCGGAATTAAATACAAAAGGCACAATGTCGCCTTAAGTACGAGAATAGACACTCTTCTTACAGTCGGTGCTTTGAGCATTCCCTGTGAGACCAGTATTAGTTTCCGATACACCACTGCAGGTTCAATGTATTCCTTGGACCTTCCCATTGACGATGAAACACAGAAATCGCATCGGAATTAAATACAAAAGGAGCAATGCCGCCTTAAGTACAAGAATAGAGACTCTTCTTACAGTCGGTGCTTTGAGCATTCCCTGTGAGACTAGTATTAGATTCCGATACACCACTGCAGGTTCAATGTATTCATTGGACCTTCACATTGACGATGAAACACAGAAATCGCATCGGAATTAAATACAAAAGGCACAATGCCGTCTTAAGTACAAGAATAGAGACTCTTCTTACAGTTGGTGCTTTCAGCATTCCCTGTGAGACCAGTATTAGAATCCGATACACCTCAGCAGGTTCAATGTATTCCTAGGACCTTCACATTGACGATGAAACACAGAAATCGCATCGGAATTAAATACAAAAGGCACAATGTCGCCTTTGGTACAAGAATAGGCACTCTTCTTACAGTCGGTGCTTTGAGCATTCCCTGTGAGACCAGTATTAGTTTCCGATACACCACTGCAGGTTCAATGTATTCCTTGGACCTTCACATTGACGATGAAACACAGAAATCGCATCGGAATTAAATACAAATCGCACAATGCTGCATTAAGTACAAGAATAGAGACTCTTTTTACAGTCGGTGCTTTGAGCATTCCCTGTGAGACCAGAATTAGTTTCCGATACACCACTCCAGGTTCAATGTATTCCTTGGACCTTCACATTGGCGATGAAACACAGAAATCGCATCGGAATGAAATACAAAAGGCAAACTGCCGCGTAAGTACAAGAATAGAGACTCTTCTCACAGTCGGTGCTCTCAGAATTCCCTGTGAGACCAGTATAAGTTGCCGATACACCTCAGCAGGTTCAATGTATTCCTAGGACCTTCACATTGACGATGAAACACAGAAATCGCATCGGAATTAAATACAAAAGGCACAATGTCGCCTTTGGTACAAGAATAGGCACTCTTCTTACAGTCGGTGCTTTGAGCATTCCCTGTGAGACCAGTATTAGTTTCCGATACACCACTGCAGGTTCAATGTATTCCTTGGACCTTCACATTGACGATAAAACTCAGAAATCGCATCGGAATTAAATACAAAAGGCACAATGCCGTCTTAAACACAAGAATAGAGACTCTTCTTACAGTCGGTGCTTTCAGCATTCCCTGTGAGACCAGTATTAGTTTCCGATACACCTCAGCAAGTTCAATCTATTCCTAGGACCTTCACGTTGACGATGAAACACAGAAATCGTATCGGAATTAAATACAAAAGGCACAATGTCGCTTTAAGTACAAGAATAGACACTCTTCTTACAGTTGGTGCTTTGAGCATTCCCTGTGAGACCAGTATTAGTTTCCGATACACCACTGAAGGTTCAATGTATTCCTTGGACCTTCACATTGACGATGAAACAAAGAAATCGCATCGGAATTAAATACAAAAGGCACAATGCCGTCTTAAGTACAAGAATAGAGACTCTTCTTACAGGCGGTGCTACGAGCATTCCCTGTGAGACCAGTATTAGTTTCCGATACACCACTGCAGGTTCAATGTATTCCTTGGACCTTCCCATTGACGATGAAACACAGAAATCGCATCGGAATTAAATACAAAAGGCGCAATGCCGTCTTAAGTACAAGAATAGAGACTCTTCATACAGTCGGTGCTTTCAGCATTCCCTGTGAGACCAGTATTAGTACCCGATACACCTCAGCAGGTTCAATGTATTCCTAGGACCTTCACATTGACGATGAAACACAGAAATCGCATCGGAATTAAATACAAAAGGCACAATGTCGCCTTAAGTACTAGAATAGGCACTCTTCTTACAGTCGGTGCTTTGAGCATTCTCTGTGAGACCAGTATTAGTTTCCGATTCACCACTGCAGGTTCAATGTATTCCTTGGACCTTCACATTGACGATGAAACCCAGAAATCGCATCGGAATTAAATACAAAAGGCACAATACCGCATTATGTACAAGAATAGAGACTCTTTTTACAGTCGGTGCTTTGAGCATTCCCTGTGAGACCAGAATTAGTTTCCGATACACCACTCCAGGTTCAATGTATTCCTTGGACCTTCACATTGACGATGAAACACAGAAATCGCATCGGAATGAAATACAAAAGGCAAACTGCCACGTAAGTAGAAGAATAGAGACTCTTCTCACAATCGGTGCTTTCAGAATTCCCTGTGAGACTAGTATTAGTTGCCGATACACCACTGCAGGTTCAATGTATTCCTTGGACCTTCACATTGACGATAAAACTCCGAAATCGCATCGGTATTAAATACAAAAGGCGCAATGCCGCCTTAAGTACAAGAACAGAGACTCTTCTTACAGTCGGTGCCTGGAGCATTCCCTTTGAGAACAGTTTTAGTTTCTGATACACCACTGCAGGTTGAATGTATTCCTTGGTCCTTCACATTGACGATGAAACACAGACATCGCATCGGAATTAAATACAAAAAGCACAATGCCGTCTTAAACACAAGAATAGAGACTCTTCTTACAGTCGGTGCTTTCAGCATTCCCTGTGAGACCAGTATTAGTTTCCGATACACCTCAGCAGGTTCAATGTATTCCTAGGACCCTCACATTGACGATGAAACACAGAAATCGCATCGGAATTAAATACAGAAGGCACAATGCCGTCTTAAGTACAAGAATAGAGACTCTTCTTACAGTCGGTGCTTTGAGCATTCCCTGTGAGACCAGTATTAGTTTCCGATACACCACTGAAGGTTCAATGTTTTCCTTGGACCTTGACATTGACTATGAAACACAGAAATCGCATCGGAATTAAATACAAAAGGCACAATGCCACCTTAAGTACAAGAATAGAAACTCTTCTTACAGTCGGTGCTTTGAGCATTCCCTGTGAGACCACTATTAGTTTCCGATACACCACTGCAGGTTCAATGTATTCCTTCGACCTTCACATTGACGATGAAACACAGAAATCGCATCGGAGTTAAATACAAAAGGCACAATTCCGTCTTAAGTACAAGAATAGATACTCTTCTTACAGTCGGTGCTATGAGCATTCCCTGTGAGACCAGTATTAGTTTCCGATACACCACTCCAGGTTCAATGTATTCCTTGGACCTTCACATTGACGATGAAACACAGAAATCGCATCGGAATTAAATACAAAAGGCACAATGTCGCCTTAAGTACAAGAATGGAGACTCCTCTTATTGTCGGTGCTTTGAGCATTCCCTGTGAGACCAGTATTAGTTTCCGATACACCACTGCAGGTTCAATGTAACCCTAGGACCTTCACATTGACGATGAAACACAGAAATCGCATCGGAATTAAATACAAAAGGCGCAATGCCGCCTTAAGTACAAGAATAGAGACTCTTCTTACAGTCGGTGCTTTGAGCATTCCCTGTGAGACTAGTATTAGATTCCGATACACCACCGCAGGTTCAACGTATTCCTTGGACATACACATTGACGATGAACCACAGAAATCGCATCGGAATTAAATACAAAAGGCACAATGCCGTCTTAAGTACAAGAATAGAGACTCTTCTTACAGTCGGTGCTATGAGCATTCCCTGTGAGACCTGTATTAGTTTCCGATACACCACTGCATGTTCAATGTATTCCTTGGACCTTCACATTGACGATGAAACACAGATATTGCATCGGAATTAAATACAAAATGCGCAATGCCGCCTTAAGTACAAGTATAGAGACCCTTCTTACTGTCGGTGATTTGAGCATTCCCTGTGAGACCAGTATTAGTTTCTGATACACCACTGCAGGTTCAATGTATTGCTTGGACCTTCACACTGACGATGAAACACAGAAGTCGCATCGGAGTTAAATACAAAAGGCACAATGCCGCCTTAAGTACAAGAATAGAGACTCTTCTTACTGTCGGTGCTTTGAGCATTCCCTGTGAGACCAGTATTAGTTTCCGATACACCACTGCAGGTTCAATGTATTCCTTGGACTTTCACATTGACGATAAAACTCAGAAATCGCATCGGAATTAAATACAAAAGGCGCAATGCCGCCTTAAGTACAAGAATAGAGACTCTTCTTACAGTCGGTGCTTGGAGCATTCCCTTTGAGACCAGTTTGAGTTTCTGATACACCACTGCAGGTTGAATGTATTCCTTGGACCTTCACATTGACGATGCAACACAGAAATCGCATCGGAATTAAATACAAAAGGCACAATGCCGTCTTAAGTACAGGAATAGTGACTCTTCTTACAGTCGGTGCTTTCAGCATTCCCTGTGAGACCAGTATTAGTTTCTGATACACCACTGCATGTTCAATGTATTCCTTGGACCTTCACATAGACGTTGAAACACAGAAATCGCATCGGAATTAATTACAAAAGGCACAATGCCGTTATAAGTACAAGAATAGAGACTCTTCTTACAGTCGATGCTTTGATCATTCCCTGTGAGACCAGTATTAGTTTCCGATACACCACTGCAAGTTCAATGTATTCCTTGGACCATCACATTGACGATGAAACACAGAAATCGCATCGGAATTAAATACAAAAGGTGCAATGCCGCCTTAAGTACAAGAATAGAGACTTTTCTTACAGTCGGTGCTTTCAGCATTTCCTGTGAGACCAGTATTAGTTTCCGATACACCACTGCAGGTTCAATGTATTCCTTGGACCTTCACATTGACGATAAAACTCAGAAATCGCATCGGAATCAAATACAAAAGGCGCAATGCCGCCTTAAGTACAAGAATAGAGACTCTTCTTACAGTCGGTGCTTGGAGCATTCCCTTTAAGACCAGTTTTAGTTTCTGATACACCACTGCAGGTTGAATGTATTCCTAGGACCTTCACATTGACGATGAAACACAGATATCACATCGGAATTAATTACAAAAGGCACAATGCCGTCTTAAGTACAAGAATAGAGACTCTTCTTACAGTCGGTGCTATGAGCAATCCCTGTGAGACCAGTATTAATTTCCGATTCACCACTGTATGTTCAATGTATTCCATGGACCTTCACATTGACGATGAAACACAGAAATCGCATCGGAATTCAATACAAAAGGCGCAATGCCGCCTTAAGTACAAGAATAGAGACTCTTCTTACAGTCGGTGGTTTGAGCATTCCCTGTGAGGCCAGTATTAGATTCCGATACACCACTGCAGGTTCAATGTATTCCATGGACCTTCACATTGACGATGAAACACAGAAATCGCATCGGAATTAAATACAAAAGGCACAATGCCGTCTTAAGTACAAGAATAAAGACTCTTCTTACAGTCGGTGCTTTCAGCATTCCCTGTGAGACCAGTATTAGTTTCCGATACACCTCAGCAGGTTCAATGTATTCCTAGGACCTTCACATTGACGATGAAACACAGAAATCGCATCGGAATTAAATACAAAAGGCACAATGTCGCCTTAAGTACAAGTATAGACACTCTTCATACAGTCGGTGCTTTGAGCATTCCCTGTGAGACCAGTATTAGTTTCCGATACACCACTGCATGTTCAATGTATTCCTTGGGCCTTCACATTGACGATGAAGCACAGAAATCGCATCGGAATTAAATACAAAAGGCACAATGCCGTCTTAAGTACAAGAATAGAGACTCCTCTTACAGACGGTGCTACGAGCATTCCCTGTGAGACCAGTATTAGGTTCCGATACACCACTGCAGGTTCAATGTATTCCTTGGACATACACATTGACGATGAAACACAGAAATCGCATCGGAATTAAAAAAAAAAAGGCACAATGCCGTCTTATGTACAAGAATAGAGACTCTTCTTACAGTCGGTGCCATAAGCATTCCCTGTGAGACCTGTATTAGTTTCCGATACACCACTGCATGTTCAATGTATTTCTTGGACCTTCACATTGACGATGAAACACAGATATCGCATCGGAATTAAATACAAAATGCGCAATACCACCTTAAGTACAAGTATAGAGACCCTTCTTACAGTCGGTGATTTGAGCATTCCCTGTGAGACCAGTATTAGTTTCTAATACACCACAGCAGGGTCAATGTATTGCTTGGACCTTCACATTGACGATGAAACACCGAAATCGCATCGGAATTAAATACAAAAGGCACAATGCCGCCTTAAGTACAAGATTAGAGACTCTTCTTACAGTCGGTGCTTTGAGCATTCCCTGTGAGACCAGTATTAGTTTCTGATACACCACTGCATGTTCAATGTATTCCTTGGACCTTCACATTGACGAAGAAACACAGAAATCGCATCGGAATAAATTACAAAAGGAACAATGCCGTCATAAGTACAAGAATAGAGACTCTTGTTACAGTCGGTGCTTTGAGCATTCCCTGTGAGACCAGTATTAGTTTCCGATACACCACTGCAGGTTGAATGTATTCCTTGGACCTTCACATTGACGATGAAACAAAGAAAACGCATCGGAATTAAATACAAAAGGCACAATGCCGTCTTAAACACAAGAATAGAGACTCTTCTTACAGTCGGTGCTTTCAGCATTCCCTGTGAGACCAGTATTAGTTTCCGATACACCTCAGCAGGTTCAATGTATTCCTAGGACCTCCACACTGACGATGAAACACAGAAATCGCATCGGAATTAAATACAAAAGGCACAATGTCGCCTTAAGTACGAGAATAGACACTCTTCTTACAGTCGGTGCTTTGAGCATTCCCTGTGAGACCAGTATTAGTTTCCGATACACCACTGCAGGTTCAATGTATTCCTTGGACCTTCCCATTGACGATGAAACACAGAAATCGCATCGGAATTAAATACAAAAGGAGCAATGCCGCCTTAAGTACAAGAATAGAGACTCTTCTTACAGTCGGTGCTTTGAGCATTCCCTGTGAGACTAGTATTAGATTCCGATACACCATTGCAGGTTCAATGTATTCATTGGACCTTCACATTGACGATGAAACACAGAAATCGCATCGGAATTAAATACAAAAGGCACAATGCTGTCTTAAGTACAAGAATAGAGACTCTTCTTACAGTTGGTGCTTTCAGCATTCCCTGTGAGACCAGTATTAGTATCCGATACACCTCAGCAGGTTCAATGTATTCCTAGGACCTTCACATTGACGATGAAACACAGAAATCGCATCGGAATTAAATACAAAAGGCACAATGTCGCCTTTGGTACAAGAATAGGCACTCTTCTTACAGTCGGTGCTTTGAGCATTCCCTGTGAGACCAGTATTAGTTTCCGATACACCACTCCAGGTTCAATGTATTCCTTGGACCTTCACATTGGCGATGAAACACAGAAATCGCATCGGAATGAAATACAAAAGGCAAACTGCCGCGTAAGTACAAGAATAGAGACTCTTCTCACAGTCGGTGCTCTCAGAATTCCCTGTGAGACCAGTATAAGTTGCCGATACACCTCAGCAGGTTCAATGTATTCCTAGGACCTTCACATTGACGATGAAACACAGAAATCGCATCGGAATTAAATACAAAAGGCACAATGTCGCCTTTGGTACAAGAATAGGCACTCTTCTTACAGTCGGTGCTTTGAGCATTCCCTGTGAGACCAGTATTAGTTTCCGATACACCACTGCAGGTTCAATGTATTCCTTGGACCTTCACATTGACGATAAAACTCAGAAATCGCATCGGAATTAAATACAAAAGGCACAATGCCGTCTTAAACACAAGAATAGAGACTCTTCTTACAGTCGGTGCTTTCAGCATTCCCTGTGAGACCAGTATTAGTTTCCGATACACCTCAGCTGGTTCAATCTATTCCTAGGACCTTCACGTTGACGATGAAACACAGAAATCGTATCGGAATTAAATACAAAAGGCACAATGTCGCTTTAAGTACAAGAATAGACACTCTTCTTACAGTCGGTGCTTTGAGCATTCCCTGTGAGACCAGTATTAGTTTCCGATACACCACTGAAGGTTCAATGTATTCCTTGGACCTTCCCATTGACGATGAAACAAAGAAATCGCATCGGAATTAAATACAAAAGGCACAATGCCGTTTTAACAACAAGAATAGAGACTCTTCTTACAGACGGTGCTACGAGCATTCCCTGTGAGACCAGTATTAGTTTCCGATACACCACTGCAGGTTCAATGTATTCCTTGGACCTTCCCATTGACGATGAAACACAGAAATCGCATCGGAATTAAATACAAAGGGCGCAATGCCGTCTTAAGTACAAGAATAGAGACTCTTCTTACAGTCAGTGCTTTCAGCTATCCCTGTGAGACCAGTATTAGGTTCCGATACACCTCAGCAGGTTCAATGTATTCCTAGGACCTTCACATAGACGATAAAACACAGAAATCACATCGGAATTAAATACAAAAGGCACAATGTCGCCTTAAGTACAAGAATAGACACTCTTCTTACAGTCGGTGCTTTGAGCATTCCCTGTGATACCAGTATTAGTTTCCGATACACCACTGCAGGTTCAATGAATTCCTTGGACCTTCACATTGACGATGAAACACAGAAATCGCATCGTAATTAAATACAAAAGGCACAATGCCGTCTTAAGTACAAGAATAGAGACTCTTCATACAGTCGGTGCTTTCAGCATTCCCTGTGAGACCAGTATTAGTATCCGATACACCTCAGCAGGTTCAATGTATTCCTAGGACCTTCACATTGACGATGAAACACAGAAATCGCATCGGAATTAAATACAAAAGGCACAATGTCGCCTTAAGTACTAGAATAGGCACTCTTCTTACAGTCGGTGCTTTGAGCATTCTCTGTGAGACCAGTATTAGTTTCCGATACACCACTGCAGGTTCAATGTATTCCTTGGACCTTCACATTGACGATGAAACCCAGAAATCGCATCGGAATTAAATACAAAAGGCACAATACCGCATTATGTACAAGAATAGAGACTCTTTTTACAGTCGGTGCTTTGAGCATTCCCTGTGAGACCAGAATTAGTTTCCGATACACCACTCCAGGTTCAATGTATTCCTTGGACCTTCACATTGACGATGAAACACAGAAATCGCATCGGAATGAAATACAAAAGGCAAACTGCCACGTAAGTAGAAGAATAGAGACTCTTCTCACAATCGGTGCTTTCAGAATTCCCTGTGAGACCAGTATTAGTTGCCGATACACCACTGCAGGTTCAATGTATTCCTTGGACCTTCACATTGACGATAAAACTCCGAAATCGCATCGGTATTAAATACAAAAGGCGCAATGCCGCCTTAAGTACAAGAATAGAGACTCTTCTTACAGTCGGTGCCTGGAGCATTCCCTTTGAGAACAGTTTTAGTTTCTGATACACCACTGCAGGTTGAATGTATTCCTTGGTCCTTCACATTGACGATGAAACACAGACATCGCATCGGAATTAAATACAAAAAGCACAATGCCGTCTTAAACACAAGAATAGAGACTCTTCTTACAGTCGGTGCTTTCAGCATTCCCTGTGAGACCAGTATTAGTTTCCGATACACCTCAGCAGGTTCAATGTATTCCTAGCACCCACATATTGACGATGAAACACAGAAATCGCATCGGAATTAAATACAGAAGGCACAATGCCGTCTTAAGTACAAGATTAGAGACTCTTCTTACAGTCGGTGCTTTGAGCATTCCCTGTGAGACCAGTATTAGTTTCCGATACACCACTGAAGGTTCAATGTTTTCCTTGGACCTTGACATTGACTATGAAACACAGAAATCGCATCGAAATTAAATGCAAAAGGCACAATGCCACCTTAAGTACAAGAATAGAAACTCTTCTTACAGTCGGTGCTTTGAGCATTCCCTGTGAGACCATTATTAGTTTCCGATACACCACTGCAGGTTCAATGTATTCCTTCGACCTTCACATTGACGATGAAACACAGAAATCGCATCGGAGTTAAATACAAAAGGCACAATTCCGTCTTAAGTACAAGAATAGATACTCTTCTTACAGTCGGTGCTATGAGCATTCCCTGTGAGACCAGTATTAGTTTCCGATACACCACTCCAGGTTCAATGTATTCCTTGGACCTTCACATTGACGATGAAACACAGAAATCGCATCGGAATTAAATACAAAAGGCACAATGTCGCCTTAAGTACAAGAATGGAGACTCCTCTTATTGTCGGTGCTTTGAGCATTCCCTGTGAGACCAGTATTAGTTTCCGATACACCACTGCAGGTTCAATGTATTCCTAGGACCTTCACATTGACGATGAAACACAGAAATCGCATCGGAATTAAATAGAAAAGGCACAATGTCGCCTTAAGTACAAGAATAGAGACTCTTATTACAGTCGGTGCTTTGAGCATTCCCTGTGAGACCAGTATTAGTTTCCGATACACCACTCCAGGTTCAATGTATTCCTTGGACATTCACGTTGACGATGAAACACAGAAATCGCATCGGAATGAAATACAAAAGGCAAACTGCCGCGTAAGTACAAGAATAGAGACTCTTCTTACAGTCGGTGCTTTCAGAAATACCTGTGAGACCAGTGTTAGTTTCCGACACACCTCAGCAGGTTCAATGTAATCCTAGGACCTTCAAATTGACGATGAAACACATAAATCGCATCGGAATTATATACAAAAGGCACAATGTCGCCTTAAGTACAAGAATAGAGACACTATTTACACTCGGTGCTTTGAGCATTCCCTGTGAGACCAGTATTTGTTTCCGATACACCACTCCAGGTTCGATGTATTCCTTGGACCTTCACATTGACGATGAAACACAGAAATCGTATCGGAATGAAATACAAAAGGCAAACAGCCGCGTAAGTACAAGAATAGAGACTCTTTTTACAGTCGGTGCTTTCAGCAATCCCTGTGAGACCAGTATTAGTTTCCGATACACCTCAACAGGTTCAATGTATTCATAGGACCTTCACATTGACGATGAAACACAGAAATCGCATCGGAATTAAATACAAAAGGCGCAAAGCCGCCTTTAGTACAAGAATAGAGACTTTTCTTACAGTCGGTGCTTTGAGCATTCCCTGTGAGACCAGAATTAGTTTCCGATACACCACTCCAGGTTCAATGTATTCCTTGGACATTCACATTGACGATGAAGCACAGAAATCGCATCGGAATGAAATACAAAAGGCAAACTGCCGCGTAAGTACAAGAATAGAGACTCTTCTTACAGTCGGTGCTTTCAGCATTCCCTGTGAGACCAGTATTAGTTTCCGATACACCTCAGCAGGTTCAATGTATTCCTAGGACCTTCACATTGACGATGAAACACAGAAATCGAATTGGAATTAAATACAAAAGGCACAATGTCGCCTTAAGTACAAGAATAGAGACTCTTCTTACAGTCGGTGCTTTGAGCATTCCCTGTGAGACCAGTATTAGTTCCCGATACACCACTTCAGGTTCAAGGTATTCCTTGGACATTCGCATTGACGATGAAACACAGAAATCGCATCGGAATGAAAAACAAAAGGCAAACTGCCGCGTAAGTACAAGAATAGAGACTCTTCTTACAGTCGGTGCTTTCAGCATTCCCTGTGAGACCAGTATTAGTTTCCGATACACCTCAGCAGGTTCAATGTATTCCTAGGACCTTCACATTGACGAAGAAACACAGAAATCGCATCGGAATTAAATACAAAAGGCACAATGTCGAATTAAGTACAAGAATGGAGACTCTTCTTACAGTCGGTGCTTTGAGCATTCCCTGTGAGACCAGTATTAGTTTCCGATACACCACTCCAGGTTCAATGTATTCCTTGGACATTCACATTGACGATGAAACACAGAAATAGCATCGGAATGAAATACAAAATGCACACTGCCGCGTAAGTACAAGAATAGAGACTCTTCTTACAGTCGGTGCTTTAAGCATTCCCTGTGAGGTCAGTATTGGTTTCCGATACACCTCAGCAGGTTCAATGTAATCCTAAGACCTTCACATTGACGATGAAACACATAAATCGCATCGGAATTAAATACAAAGGGTACAACGTCGCCTTAAGTGCAAGAATAGAGACTCTTCTTACAGGCGGTGCTTTGAGCATTCCCTGTGAGACCAGTATTAGTTTCCGATACACCACTGCAGGTTCAATGTATTCCTAGGACCTTCACACTGACGATGAAACACAGAAATCGCATCGGAATTAAATACAAAAGGCACAATGTCGCCTTAAGTACAAGAATAGAGACTCTTCTTGCAGTCGGTGCTTTGAGCATTCCCTGTGAGACCAGTATTAGTTTCCGATACACCACTCCAGGTTCAATGTATTCCTTGGACATTCACATTGACGATGAAACACAGCAATCGCATCGGAATGAAAAACAAAAGGCAAACTGCCGCGTATGTACAAGAATAGAGACTCTTCTTACAGTAGGTGCTTTCAGCATTCCCTGTGAGACCAGTATTAGTTTCCGATACACCTCAGCAGGTTCAATGTATTCCTAGGACCTTCACATTGACGATGAAACACAGAAATCGCATCGGAATTTAATACAAAAGGCACAATGTCGAATTAAGTACAAGAATAGAGACTCTTCTTACAGTCGGTGCTTTGAGCATTCCCTGTGAGACCAGTTTTAGTTTCCGATACACCACTCCAGGTTCAATGAATTCCTTGGACATTCACATTGACGATGAAAGACAGAAATCGCATCGGAATGAAATTCAAAAGCAAACTGCCGCGTAAGTACAAGAATAGAGACTCTTCTTACAGTCGGTGCTTTCAGCATTCCCTGTGAGACCAGTATTAGTTTCCGATACACCTCAACAGGTTCAATGTATTCCTAGGACCTTCACATTGACGATGAAACACAGAAATCGCATTGGAATTAAATACAAAAGGCACAATGTCGCCTTAAGTACAAGAATAGAGACTCTTCTTACAGTCGGTGCTTTGAGCATTCCCTGTGAGACCAGTATTAGTTTCCGATACACCACTCCAGGTTCAATGAATTCCTTGGACATTCACATTGACGATGAAACACAGAAATCGCATCGGAATGAAATACAAAAGGCAAACTGCCGCGTAAGTACAAGAATAGAGACTCTTCTTACAGTCGGTGCTTTCACCATTCCCTGTGAGACCAGTAATAGTTTCCGATACACCTCAGCAGGTTCAATGTATTCATAGGACCTTCACATTGACGATGAAAAACAGAAATCGCATCGGAATTAAATACAAAAGGCGGAATGCCGCCTTAAGTACAAGAATGGAGACTCTTCTTACAGTCGGTGCTTTGAGCATTCCCTGTGAGACCAGAATTAGTTTCCGATACACCACTCCAGGTTCAATGTATTCCTTGGACATTCACATTGACGATGAAACACAGAAATCGCATCGGAATGAAATACAAAAGGCAAACTGCCGCGTAAGTACAAGAATAGAGACTCTTCTTACAGTCGGTGCATTCAGCGTTCCCTCTGAGACCAGTATTAGTTTCCGATACACCTCAGCAGGTTCAATGTAATCCTATGACCTTCACATTGACGATGAAACACATAAATCGCATCGGAATTAAATACAAAAGGCACAATGTCGCCTTAAGTACAAGAATAGAGACTCTTCTTACAGTCGATGCTTTGAGCATTCCCTGTGAGACCAGTATTAGTTTCCGATACACCACTGCAGGTTCAATGTAATCCTAGGACCTTCACATTGACGATGAAACACATAAATCGCATCGGAATTAAATACAAAAGGCAAAATGTCGCCTTAAGTACAAGAATAGAGACTCTTCTTACAGTCGGTGCTTTGAGCATTCCCTGTGAGACCAGTATTAGTTTCCGATACACCACTGCAGGTTCAATGTAATCCTAGGACCTTCACACTGACGATGAAACACAGAAATCGCATCGGAATTAAATACAAAAGGCACAATGTCGCCTTAAGTACAAGAATAGAGACTCTTCTTACTGTCGGTGCTTTGAGCATTCCCTGTGAGACCAGTATTAGTTTCCGATACACCACTCCAGGTTCAATGTATTCCTTGGACATTCACATTGACGATGAAACACAGAAATCGCATCGGAATGAAAAACAAAAGGCAAACTGCCGCGTAAGTACAAGAATAGAGACTCTTCTTACAGTCGGTGCTTTCAGAAATACCTGTGAGACCAGTGTTAGTTTCCGACACACCTCAGCAGGTTCAATGTAATCCTAGGACCTTCAAATTGACGATGAAACACATAAATCGCATCGGAATTATATACAAAAGGCACAATGTCGCCTTAAGTACAAGAATAGAGACACTATTTACACTCGGTGCTTTGAGCATTCCCTGTGAGACCAGTATTTGTTTCCGATACACCACTCCAGGTTCGATGTATTCCTTGGACCTTCACATTGACGATGAAACACAGAAATCGTATCGGAATGAAATACAAAAGGCAAACAGCCGCGTAAGTACAAGAATAGAGACTCTTTTTACAGTCGGTGCTTTCAGCAATCCCTGTGAGACCAGTATTAGTTTCCGATACACCTCAACAGGTTCAATGTATTCATAGGACCTTCACATTGACGATGAAACACAGAAATCGCATCGGAATTAAATACAAAAGGCGCAAAGCCGCCTTTAGTACAAGAATAGAGACTCTTCTTACAGTCGGTGCTTTGAGCATTCCCTGTGAGACCAGAATTAGTTTCCGATACACCACTCCAGGTTCAATGTATTCCTTGGACATTCACATTGACGATGAAGCACAGAAATCGCATCGGAATGAAATACAAAAGGCAAACTGCCGCGTAAGTACAAGAATAGAGACTCTTCTTACAGTCGGTGCTTTCAGCATTCCCTGTGAGACCAGTATTAGTTTCCGATACACCTCAGCAGGTTCAATGTATTCCTAGGACCTTCACATTGACGATGAAACACAGAAATCGAATTGGAATTAAATACAAAAGGCACAATGTCGCCTTAAGTACAAGAATAGAGACTCTTCTTACAGTCGGTGCTTTGAGCATTCCCTGTGAGACCAGTATTAGTTCCCGATACACCACTTCAGGTTCAAGGTATTCCTTGGACATTCGCATTGACGATGAAACACAGAAATCGCATCGGAATGAAAAACAAAAGGCAAACTGCCGCGTAAGTACAAGAATAGAGGCTCTTCTTACAGTCGGTGCTTTCAGCATTCCCTGTGAGACCAGTATTAGTTTCCGATACACCTCAGCAGGTTCAATGTATTCCTAGGACCTTCACATTGACGAAGAAACACAGAAATCGCATCGGAATTAAATACAAAAGGCACAATGTCGAATTAAGTACAAGAATGGAGACTCTTCTTACAGTCGGTGCTTTGAGCATTCCCTGTGAGACCAGTATTAGTTTCCGATACACCACTCCAGGTTCAATGTATTCCTTGGACATTCACATTGACGATGAAACACAGAAATAGCATCGGAATGAAATACAAAATGCACACTGCCGCGTAAGTACAAGAATAGAGACTCTTCTTACAGTCGGTGCTTTAAGCATTCCCTGTGAGGTCAGTATTGGTTTCCGATACACCTCAGCAGGTTCAATGTAATCCTAAGACCTTCACATTGACGATGAAACACATAAATCGCATCGGAATTAAATACAAAGGGTACAACGTCGCCTTAAGTGCAAGAATAGAGACTCTTCTTACAGGCGGTGCTTTGAGCATTCCCTGTGAGACCAGTATTAGTTTCCGATACACCACTGCAGGTTCAATGTATTCCTAGGACCTTCACACTGACGATGAAACACAGAAATCGCATCGGAATTAAATACAAAAGGCACAATGTCGCCTTAAGTACAAGAATAGAGACTCTTCTTGCAGTCGGTGCTTTGAGCATTCCCTGTGAGACCAGTATTAGTTTCCGATACACCACTCCAGGTTCAATGTATTCCTTGGACATTCACATTGACGATGAAACACAGCAATCGCATCGGAATGAAAAACAAAAGGCAAACTGCCGCGTATGTACAAGAATAGAGACTCTTCTTACAGTAGGTGCTTTCAGCATTCCCTGTGAGACCAGTATTAGTTTCCGATACACCTCAGCAGGTTCAATGTATTCCTAGGACCTTCACATTGACGATGAAACACAGAAATCGCATCGGAATTTAATACAAAAGGCACAATGTCGAATTAAGTACAAGAATAGAGACTCTTCTTACAGTCGGTGCTTTGAGCATTCCCTGTGAGACCAGTTTTAGTTTCCGATACACCACTCCAGGTTCAATGAATTCCTTGGACATTCACATTGACGATGAAACACAGAAATCGCATCGGAATGAAATTCAAAAGCAAACTGCCGCGTAAGTACAAGAATAGAGACTCTTCTTACAGTCGGTGCTTTCAGCATTCCCTGTGAGACCAGTATTAGTTTCCGATACACCTCAACAGGTTCAATGTATTCCTAGGACCTTCACATTGACGATGAAACACATAAATCGCATCGGAATTAAATACAAAAGGCAAAATGTCGCCTTAAGTACAAGAATAGAGACTCTTCTTACAGTCGGTGCTTTGAGCATTCCCTGTGAGACCAGTATTAGTTTCCGATACACCACTGCAGGTTCAATGTAATCCTAGGACCTTCACACTGACGATGAAACACAGAAATCGCATCGGAATTAAATACAAAAGGCACAATGTCGCCTTAAGTACAAGAATAGAGACTCTTCTTACTGTCGGTGCTTTGAGCATTCCCTGTGAGACCAGTATTAGTTTCCGATACACCACTCCAGGTTCAATGTATTCCTTGGACATTCACATTGACGATGAAACACAGAAATCGCATCGGAATGAAAAACAAAAGGCAAACTGCCGCGTAAGTACAAGAATAGAGACTCTTCTTACAGTCGGTGCTTTCAGCATTCCCTGTGAGACCAGTATTAGCTTCCGATACACCTCAGCAGGTTCAATGTATTCCTAGGACCTTCACATTGACGATGAAACACAGAAATCGCATCGCAATTAAATACAAAAGGCAAAATGTCGCCTTAAGTACAAGAATAGAGACTCTTCTTACAGTCGGTGCTTTGAGCATTCCCTGTGAGACCAGTATTAGTTTCCGATACCACTCCAGGTTCAATGTATTCCTTTGACATTCGCATTGACGATGAGACTCAGAAATCGCATCGGAATGAAATACAAAAGGCAAACTGCCGCGTAAGTACAAGAATAGAGACTCTTCTTACAGTCGGTGCTTTCAGCATTCCCTGTGAGACCAGTATTAGTTTCCGATACACCTCAGCAGGTTCAATGTCATCCTAGGACCTTCACATTGACGATGAAACACATAAATCGCATCGGAATTAAATACAAAAGGCACAATGTCGCCTTAAGTACAAGAATAAAGACTCTTCTTATAGTCGGTGCTTTGAGCATTCCCTGTGAGACCACTATTAGTTTCCGATACACCACTGCAGGTTCAATGTATTCCTAGGACCTTCACACTGACGAATAAACACAGACATCGCATCGGAATTAAATACAAAAGGCACAATGTCGCCTTATGTACAAGAATAGAGACTCTTCTTACAGTCGGTGCTTTGAGCATTCCCTGTGAGACCGGTATTAGTTTCCGATACACCACTCCAGGTTCAATGTATTCCTTGGACATTCACATTGACGATGAAACACAGAAATCGCATCGGAATGAAAAACAAAAGGCAAACTGCCGCGTAAGTACAAGAATAGAGACTCTTCTTACAGTCGGTGCTTTCAGCATTCCCTGTGAGACCAGTATTAGTTTCCGATACACCACTGCAGGTTCAATGTAATCCTAGGACCTTCACATTGACGATGAAACACATAAATCGCATCGGAATTAAATACAAAAGGCAAAATGTCGCCTTAAGTACAAGAATAGAGACTCTTCTTACAGTCGGTGCTTTGAGCATTCCCTGTGAGACCAGTATTAGTTTCCGATACACCACTGCAGGTTCAATGTAATCCTAGGACCTTCACACTGACGATGAAACACAGAAATCGCATCGGAATTAAATACAAAAGGCACAATGTCGCCTTAAGTACAAGAATAGAGACTCTTCTTACTGTCGGTGCTTTGAGCATTCCCTGTGAGACCAGTATTAGTTTCCGATACACCACTCCAGGTTCAATGTATTCCTTGGACATTCACATTGACGATGAAACACAGAAATCGCATCGGAATGAAAAACAAAAGGCAAACTGCCGCGTAAGTACAAGAATAGAGACTCTTCTTACAGTCGGTGTTTCAGCATTCCCTGTGAGACCAGTATTAGTTTCCGATACACCTCAGCAGGTTCAATGTATTCCTAGGACCTTCACATTGACGATGAAACACAGAAATCGCATCGCAATTAAATACAAAAGGCAAAATGTCGCCTTAAGTACAAGAATAGAGACTCTTCTTACAGTCGGTGCTTTGAGCATTCCCTGTGAGACCAGTATTAGTTTCCGATACCACTCCAGGTTCAATGTATTCCTTGGACATTCGCATTGACGATGAGACACAGAAATCGCATCGGAATGAAATACAAAAGGCAAACTGCCGCGTAAGTATAAGAATAGAGACTCTTCTTACAGTCGGTGCTTTCAGCATTCCCTGTGAGACCAGTATTAGTTTCCGATACACCTCAGCAGGTTCAATGTAATCCTAGGACCTTCACATTGACGATGAAACACATAAATCGCATCGGAATTAAATACAAAAGGCACAATGTCGCCTTAAGTACAAGAATAGAGACTCTTCTTATAGTCGGTGCTTTGAGCATTCCCTGTGAGACCACTATTAGTTTCCGATACACCACTGCAGGTTCAATGTATTCCTTGGACCTTCACATTGACGATGAAACAAAGAAATCGCATCGGAATTAAATACAAAAGGCACAATGCCGTCTTAAGTACAAGAATAGAGACTCTTCTTACAGACGGTGCTACGAGCATTCCCTGTGAGACCAGTATTAGTTTCCGATACACCACTGCAGGTTCAATGTATTCCTTGGACCTTCCCATTGACGATGAAACACAGAAATCGCATCGGAATTAAATACAAAAGGCGCAATGCCGTCTTAAGTACAAGAATAGAGACTCTTCTTACAGTCAGTGCTTTCAGCTATCCCTGTGAGACCAGTATTAGGTTCCGATACACCTCAGCAGGTTCAATGTATTCCTAGGACCTTCACATAGACGATAAAACACAGAAATCACATCGGAATTAAATACAAAAGGCACAATGTCGCCTAAAGTACAAGAATAGACACTCTTCTTACAGTCGGTGCTTTGAGCATTCCCTGTGATACCAGTATTAGTTTCCGATACACCACTGCAGGTTCAATGTATTCCTTGGACCTTCACATTGACGATGAAACACAGAAATCGCATCGTAATTAAATACAAAAGGCACAATGCCGTCTTAAGTACAAGAATAGAGACTCTTCATACAGTCGGTGCTTTCAGCATTCCCTGTGAGACCAGTATTAGTATCCGATACACCTCAGCAGGTTCAATGTATTCCTAGGACCTTCACATTGACGATGAAACACAGAAATCGCATCGGAATTAAATACAAAAGGCACAATGTCGCCTTAAGTACTAGAATAGGCACTCTTCTTACAGTCGGTGCTTTGAGCATTCTCTGTGAGACCAGTATTAGTTTCCGATACACCACTGCAGGTTCAATGTATTCCTTGGACCTTCACATTGACGATGAAACCCAGAAATCGCATCGGAATTAAATACAAAAGGCACAATACCGCATTATGTACAAGAATAGAGACTCTTTTTACAGTCGGTGCTTTGAGCATTCCCTGTGAGACCAGAATTAGTTTCCGATACACCACTCCAGGTTCAATGTATTCCTTGGACCTTCACATTGACGATGATACACAGAAATCGCATCGGAATGAAATACAAAAGGCAAACTGCCACGTAAGTAGAAGAATAGAGACTCTTCTCACAATCGGTGCTTTCAGAATTCCCTGTGAGACCAGTATTAGTTGCCGATACACCACTGCAGGTTCAATGTATTCCTTGGACCTTCACATTGACGATAAAACTCCGAAATCGCATCGGTATTAAATACAAAAGGCGCAATGCCGCCTTAAGTACAAGAATAGAGACTCTTCTTACAGTCGGTGCCTGGAGCATTCCCTTTGAGAACAGTTTTAGTTTCTGATACACCACTGCAGGTTGAATGTATTCCTTGGTCCTTCACATTGACGATGAAACACAGACATCGCATCGGAATTAAATACAAAAAGCACAATGCCGTCTTAAACACAAGAATAGAGACTCTTCTTACAGTCGGTGCTTTCAGCATTCCCTGTGAGACCAGTATTAGTTTCCGATACACCTCAGCAGGTTCAATGTATTCCTAGGACCCTCACATTGACGATGAAACACAGAAATCGCATCGGAATTAAATACAGAAGGCACAATGCCGTCTTAAGTACAAGAATAGAGACTCTTCTTACAGTCGGTGCTTTGAGCATTCCCTGTGAGACCAGTATTAGTTTCCGATACACCACTGAAGGTTCAATGTTTTCCTTGGACCTTGACATTGACTATGAAACACAGAAATCACATCGGAATTAAATACAAAAGGCACAATGCCACCTTAAGTACAAGAATAGAAACTCTTCTTACAGTCGGTGTTTTGAGCAATCCCTGTGAGACCAGTATTAGTTTCCGATACACCACTGCAATTTCAATGTATTCCTTCGACCTTCACATTGACGATGAAACACAGAAATCGCATCGGAGTTAAATACAAAAGGCACAATTCCGTCTTAAGTACAAGAATAGATACTCTTCTTACAGTCGGTGCTATGAGCATTCCCTGTGAGACCAGTATTAGTTTCCGATACACCACTCCAGGTTCAATGTATTCCTTGGACCTTCACATTGACGATGAAACACAGAAATCGCATCGGAATTAAATACAAAAGGCACAATGTCGCCTTAAGTACAAGAATGGAGACTCTTCTTATTGTCGGTGCTTTGAGCATTCCCTGTGAGACCAGTATTAGTTTCCGATACACCACTGCAGGTTCAATGTAACCCTAGGACCTTCACATTGACGATGAAACACAGAAATCGCATCGGAATTAAATAGAAAAGGCACAATGTCGCCTTAAGTACAAGAATAGAGACTCTTATTACAGTCGGTGCTTTGAGCATTCCCTGTGAGACCAGTATTAGTTTCCGATACACCACTCCAGGTTCAATGTATTCCTTGGACATTCACGTTGACGATGAAACACAGAAATCGCATCGGAATGAAATACAAAAGGCAAACTGCCGTGTAAGTACAAGAATAGAGACTCTTCTTACAGTCGGTGCTTTCAGAAATCCCTGTGAGACCAGTATTAGTTTCCGACACACCTCAGCAGGTTCAATGTAATCCTAGGACCTTCAAATTGACGATGAAACACATAAATTGCATCGGAATTATATACCAAAGGCACAATGTCGCCTTAAGTACAAGAATAGAGACACTATTTACACTCGGTGCTTTGAGCATTCCCTGTGAGACCAGTATTTGTTTCCGATACACCACTCCAGGTTCGATGTATTCCTTGGACCTTCACATTGACGATGAAACACAGAAATCGTATCGGAATGAAATACAAAAGGCAAACAGCCGCGTAAGTACAAGAATAGAGACTCTTTTTACAGTCGGTGCTTTCAGCAATCCCTGTGAGACCAGTATTAGTTTCCGATACACCTCAACAGGTTCAATGTATTCATAGGACCTTCACATTGACGATGAAACACAGAAATAGCATCGGAATTAAATACAAAAGGCGCAAAGCCGCCTTTAGTACAAGAATAGAGACTCTTCTTACAGTCGGTGCTTTGAGCATTCCCTGTGAGACCAGAATTAGTTTCCGATACACCACTCCAGGTTCAATGTATTCCTTGGACATTCACATTGACGATGAAGCACAGAAATCGCATCGGAATGAAATACAAAAGGCAAACTGCCGCGTAAGTACAAGAATAGAGACTCTTCTTACAGTCGGTGCTTTCAGCATTCCCTGTGAGACCAGTATTAGTTTCCGATACACCTCAGCAGGTTCAATGTATTCCTAGGACCTTCACATTGACGAAGAAACACAGAAATCGCATCGGAATTAAATACAAAAGGCACAATGTCGAATTAAGTACAAGAATGGAGACTCTTCTTACAGTCGGTGCTTTGAGCATTCCCTGTGAGACCAGAATTAGTTTCCGATACACCACTCCAGGTTCAATGTATTCCTTGGACATTCACATTGACGATGAAACACAGAAATAGCATCGGAATGAAATACAAAAGGCACACTGCCGCGTAAGTACAAGAATAGAGACTCTTCTTACAGTCGGTGCTTTCAGCATTCCCTGTGAGATCAGTATTGGTTTCCGATACACCTCAGCAGGTTCAATGTAATCCTAAGACCTTCACATTGACGATGAAACACATAAATCGCATCGGAATTAAATACAAAGGGTACAATGTCGCCTTAAGTGCAAGAATAGAGACTCTTCTTACAGGCGGTGCTTTGAGCATTCCCTGTGAGACCAGTATTAGTTTCCGATACACCACTGCAGGTTCAATGTATTCCTAGGACCTTCACACTGACGATGAAACACAGAAATCGCATCGGAATTTAATACAAAAGGCACAATGTCGAATTAAGTACAAGAATAGAGACTCTTCTTACAGTCGGTGCTTTGAGCATTCCCTGTGAGACCAGTTTTAGTTTCCGATACACCACTCCAGGTTCAATGAATTCCTTGGACATTCACATTGACGATGAAACACAGAAATCGCATCGGAATGAAATTCAAAAGCAAACTGCCGCGTAAGTACAAGAATAGAGACTCTTCTTACAGTCGGTGCTTTCAGCATTCCCTGTGAGACCAGTATTAGTTCCCGATACACCTCAACAGGTTCAATGTATTCCTAGGACCTTCACATTGACGATGAAACACACAAATCGCATTGGAATTAAATACAAAAGGCACAATGTCGCCTTAAGTACAAGAATAGAGACTCTTCTTACAGTCGGTGCTTTGAGCATTCCCTGTGAGACCAGTATTAGTTTCCGATACACCACTCCAGGTTCAATGAATTCCTTGGACATTCACATTGACGATGAAACACAGAAATCGCATCGGAATGAAATACAAAAGGCAAACTGCCGCGTAAGTACAAGAATAGAGACTCTTCTTACAGTCGGTGCTTTCAGCATTCCCTGTGAGACCAGTAATAGTTTCCGATACACCTCAGCAGGTTCAATGTATTCATAGGACCTTCACATTGACGATGAAAAACAGAAATCGCATCGGAATTAAATACAAAAGGCGCAATGCCGCCTTAAGTACAAGAATAGAGACTCTTCTTACAGTCGGTGCTTTGAGCATTCCCTGTGAGACCAGAATTAGTTTCCGATACACCACTCCAGGTTCAATGTATTCCTTGGACATTCACATTGACGATGAAACACAGAAATCGCATCGGAATGAAATACAAAATGCAAACTGCCGCGTAAGTACAAGAATAGAGACTCTTCTTACAGTCGGTGCATTCAGCATTCCCTGTGAGACCAGTATTAGTTTCCGATACACCTCAGCAGGTTCAATGTAATCCTAGGACCTTCACATTGACGATGAAACACATAAATCGCATCGGAATTAAATACAAAAGGCACAATGTCGCCTTAAGTACAAGAATAGAGACTCTTCTTACAGTCGATGCTTTGAGCATTCCCTGTGAGACCAGTATTAGTTTCCGATACACCACTGCAGGTTCAATGTAATCCTAGGACCTTCACATTGACGATGAAACACATAAATCGCATCGGAATTAAATACAAAAGGCAAAATGTCGCCTTAAGTACAAGAATAGAGACTCTTCTTACAATCGGTGCTTTGAGCATTCCCTGTGAGACCAGTATTAGTTTCCGATACACCACTGCAGGTTCAATGTAATCCTAGGACCTTCACACTGACGATGAAACACAGAAATCGCATCGGAATTAAATACAAAAGGCACAATGTCGCCTTATGTACAAGAATAGAGACTCTTCTTACTGTCGGTGCTTTGAGCATTCCCTGTGAGACCAGTATTAGTTTCCGATACACCACTCCAGGTTCAATGTATTCCTTGGACATTCACATTGACGATGAAACACAGAAATCGCATCGGAATGAAAAACAAAAGGCAAACTGCCGCGTAAGTACAAGAATAGAGACTCTTCTTACAGTCGGTGCTTTCAGCATTCCCTGTGAGACCAGTATTAGTTTCCGATACACCTCAGCAGGTTCAATGTATTCCTAGGACCTTCACATTGACGATGAAACACAGAAATCGCATCGCAATTAAATACAAAAGGCAAAATGTCGCCTTAAGTACAAGAATAGAGACTCTTCTTACAGTCGATGCTTTGAGCATTCCCTGTGAGACCAGTATTAGTTTCCGATACACCACTGCAGGTTCAATGTAATCCTAGGACCTTCACATTGACGATGAAACACATAAATCGCATCGGAATTAAATACAAAAGGCAAAATGTCGCCTTAAGTACAAGAATAGAGACTCTTCTTACAATCGGTGCTTTGAGCATTCCCTGTGAGACCAGTATTAGTTTCCGATACACTGTTGCAGGTTCAGTGTAATCATAGGACCTTCACATTGACGATGAAACACATAAATCGCATCGGAATTAAATACAAAAGGCACAATGTCGCCTTAAGTACAAGAATAGAGACTCTTCTTACAGTCGATGCTTTGAGCATTCCCTGTGAGACCAGTATTAGTTTCCGATACACCACTCCAGGTTCAATGTATTCCTTGGACATTCACATTGACGATGAAACACAGAAATCGCATCGGAATGAAAAACAAAAGGCAAACTGCCGCGTAAGTACAAGAATAGAGACTCTTCTTACAGTCGGTGCTTTCAGCATTCCCTGTGAGACCAGTATTAGTTTCCGATACACCTCAGCAGGTTCAATGTATTCCTAGGACCTTCACATTGACGATGAAACACAGAAATCGCATCGCAATTAAATACAAAAGGCAAAATGTCGCCTTAAGTACAAGAATAGAGACTCTTCTTACAGTCGGTGCTTTGAGCATTCCCTGTGAGACCAGTATTAGTTTCCGATACCACTCCAGGTTCAATGTATTCCTTGGACATTCGCATTGACGATGAGACACAGAAATCGCATCGGAATGAAATACAAAAGGCAAACTGCCGCGTAAGTACAAGAATAGAGACTCTTCTTACAGTCGGTGCTTTCAGCATTCCCTGTGAGACCAGTATTAGTTTCCGATACACCTCAGCAGGTTCAATGTAATCCTAGGACCTTCACATTGACGATGAAACACATAAATCGCATCGGAATTAAATACAAAAGGCACAATGTCGCCTTAAGTACAAGAATAGAGACTCTTCTTATAGTCGGTGCTTTGAGCATTCCCTGTGAGACCACTATTAGTTTCCGATATACCACTGCAGGTTCAATGTATTCCTAGGACCTTCACACTGACGAATAAACACAGACATCGCATCGGAATTAAATACAAAAGGCACAATGTCGCCTTAAGTACAAGAATAGAGACTCTTCTTACAGTCGGTGCTTTGAGCATTCCCTGTGAGACCGGTATTAGTTTCCGATACACCACTCCAGGTTCAATGTATTCCTTGGACATTCACATTGACGATGAAACACAGAAATCGCATCGGAATGAAAAACAAAAGGCAAACTGCCGCGTAAGTACAAGAATAGAGACTCTTCTTACAGTCGGTGCTTTCAGCATTCCCTGTGAGACCAGTATTAGTTTCCGATACACCTCAGCAGGTTCGTTGTATTCCTAGGACCTTCACATTGACGATGAAACACAGAAATCACATCGGAATTAAATACAAAAGGCATAATGTCGTCTTAAGTACAAGAATAGAGACTCTTCTTACAGTCGGTGCTTTGAGCATTCCCTGTGAGACCAGTATTAGTTTCCGATACACCACTCCAGGTTCAATGAATTCCTTGGACATTCACATTGACGATGAAACACAGAAATCGCATCGGAATGAAATACAAAAGCAAACTGCCGCGTAAGTACAAGAATAGGGTCTCTTCTTACAGTCGGTGCCATAAGCATTCCCTGTGAGACCAGTATTAGTTTCCGATACACCTCAGCATGTTCAATGTATTCCTTGGACCTTCACATTGACGATGAAACACAGAAATCGCATCGGAATTAAATACAAAAGGCGCAATGCCGCCTTAAGTACAAGAATAGAGACTCTTCTTACAGTCGGTGCTTTGACCTTCCCTGTGAGACCAGAATTAGTTTCCGATACACCACTCCAGGTTCAATGTATTCCTTGGACATTCACATCGACGATGAAACACAGAAATCGCATCGGAATGAAATACAAAAGGCAAACTGCCGCGTAAGTACAAGAATAGAGACTCTTCTTACAGTCGGTGCTTTCAGCATTCCCTGTGAGACCAGTATTAGTTTCCGATACACCTCAGCAGGTTCAATGTAATCCTAGGACATTCACATTGATGATGAAACACATAAATCGCATCGGAATTAAATACAAAAGGCACAATGTCGCCTTAAGTACAAGAATAGAGACTCTTCTTACAGTCGGTGCTTTGAGCATTCCCTGTGAGACCAGTATTAGTTTCCGATACACCACTGAATGTTCAATGTAATCCTAGGACCTTCACATTGACGATGAAACACATAAAGCACATCGTAATTAAATACAAAAGGCACAATGTCGCCTTAAGTACAAGAATAGAGACTCTTCTTACAGACGGTGCTTTGAGCATTCCCTGTGAGACCAGTATTAGTTTCCGATACACCACTGCAGGTTCAATGTATTCCTAGGACCTTCACACTGACGATGAAACACAAAAATCGCATCGGAATTAAATACAAAAGGCACAATGTCGCCTTAAGTACAAGAATAGAGACTCTTCTTACAGTCGGTGCTTTGAGCATTCCCTGTGAGACCAGTATTAGTTTCCGATACACCACTGCAGGTTCAATGTATTCCTAGGACCTTCACACTGACGATGAAACACAGAAATCGCATCGGAATTAAATACAAAAGGCACAATGTCGCCTTAAGTACAAGAATAGAGACTCTTCTTACAGTCGGTGCTTTGAGCATTCCCTGTGAGACCAGTAATAGTTTCCGATACACCACTCCAGGTTCAATGTATTCCTTGGACATTCACATTGACGATGAAACACAGAAATCGCATCGGAATGAAATGCAAAATGCAAACTGCCGCGTAAGTACAAGAATAGAGACTCTTCTTACAGTCGGTGCTTTCAGCATTCCCTGTGAGACCAGTATTAGTTTCCGATACACCTCAGCAGGTTCAATGTAATCCTAGGACCTTCACATTGACGATGGAACACATGAATCGCATCGGAATTAAATACAAAAGGCACAATGTCGCCTTAAGTGCAAGAATAGAGACTCTTCTTACAGTCGGTGCTTTGAGCATTCCCTGTGAGACCAGTATTAGTTTCCGATACACCACTGCAGGTTCAATGTATTCCTAGGACATTCACATTGACGATGAAACACAGAAATCGCATCGGAATTGAATACAAAAGGCACAATGTCGCCTTAAGTACAAGAATAGAGACTCTTCTTACAGTCGGTGCTTTGAGCATTATCTGTGAGACCAGTATTAGTTTCCGACACACCACTCCAGGTTCAGTGTATTCCTTCGACATTCACATTGACGATGAAACACCGAAATCGCATCGGAATGAAATACAAAAGGCAAACTGCCGCGTAAGTAAAAGAATAGAGACTCTTCTTACAGTCGGTGCTATCAGCATTCCCTGTGAGACCAGTATTAGTTTCCGATACACCTCAGCTGGTTCAATGTATTCCTAGGACCTTTACATTGACGATGAAACAAAGAAATCGCATCGGAATTAAATACAAAAGACACAATGTCGCCTTAAGTACAAGAATAGAGACTCTTCTTACAGTCTGTGCTTTGAGCATTCCCTGTGAGACCAGTATTAGTTTCCGATACACCACTCCAGGTTCAATGTATTCCTTGGACATTCACATTGACGATGAAACACAGAAATCGCATCGGAATGGAAAACAAAAGGCAAACTGCCGCGTAAGTACAAGAATAGAGACTCTTCTTACAGCCGGTGCTTTCATCATTCCCTGTGAGACCAGTATCAGTTTCCGATACACCTCAGCAGGTTCAATGTATTCCTAGGACCTTCACATTGACGATGAAACACAGAAATCGCATCGGAATTAAATACAAAAGGCACAATGTCGCCTTAAGTACAAGAATAGAGACTCTTCTTACAGTCGGTGCTTTGAGCATTCCCTGTGAGACCAGTATTAGTTTCCGATACACCACTCCAGGTTCAATGTATTCCTTGGACATTCACATTGACGATGAAACACAGAAATCGCATCGGAATGGAAAACAAAAGGCAAACTGCCGCGTAAGTACAAGAATAGAGACTCTTCTTACAGTCGGTGCTTTCATCATTACCTGTGAGACCAGTATTAGTTTCCGATACACCTCAGCAGGTTCAATGTATTCCTAGGACCTTCACATTGACGATGAAACACAGAAATCGCATCGGAATTAAATACAAAAGGCACAATGTCGCCTTAAGTACAAGAATAGAGACTCTTCTTACAGTCGGTGCTTTGAGCATTCCCTGTGAGACCAGTATTAGTTTCCGATACACCACTTCAGGTTCAATGTATTCCTTGGACATTCACGTTGACGATGAAACACAGAAATCGCATCGGAATGAAATTCAAAAGGCAAACTGCCGCGTAAGTACAAGAATAGAGACTCTTCTTACAGTCGGTGCTTTCAGCATTCCGTGTGAGACCAGTATTAGTTTCCGATACACCTCAGCAGGTTCAATGTAATCCTAGGACCTTCACATTGACGATGGAACACATAAATCGCATCGGAATTAAATACAAAAGGCACAATGTCGCCTTAAGTACAAGAATAGAGACTCTTCTTACAGTCGGTGCTTTGAGCATTCCCTGTGAGACCAGTATTAGTTTCCGATACACCACTGCAGGTTCAATGTATTCCTAGGACCTTCACATTGACGATGAAACACAGAAATCGCATCGGAATTGAATACAAAAGGCACAATGTCGCCTTAAGTACAAGAATAGAGACTCTTCTTCCAGTCGGTGCTTTGAGCATTCCCTGTGAGACCAGTATTAGTTTCCGATACAACACTCCAGTTTCAATGTATTCCTTGGACATTCACATTGACGATGAAACACAGAAATCGCATCGGAATTAAATACAAAAGGCACAATGTCGCCTTAAGTATATGAATGGAAACTCTTCTTACTGTCGGTGATTTGAGCATTCCCTGTGAGACCGGTATTAGTTTCCGATACACCACTCCAGGTTCAATGTAATCCTAGGACCTTCACATTGACGATGAAACACAGAAATCGCATCGGAATTAAATACAAAAGGCACAATGTCGCCTTAAGTACAAGAATAGAGACTCTTCTTACAGTCGGTAATTTGAGCATTCCCTGTGAGACCGGTATTAGTTTCCGATACACCACTGCAGGTTCAATGTATTCCTAGGACGTTCACATTGACGATGAAACACAGAAATCGCATCGGAATTAAATACAAAAGGCACAATGCCGTCTTAAGTACAAGAATAGAGACTCTTCTTACAGTCGGTGCTTTCAGCATTCCCTGTGAGACCTGTATTAGTTTCCGATTCACCTCAGCAGGTTCAATGTATTCCTAGGACCTTCACATTGACGATGAAACACAGAAATCGCATCGGAATTAAATACAAAAGGCGCAATGCCGCCTTAAGTACAAGAATAGAGACTCTTCTTACAGTCGGTGCTTTGAGCATTAACTGTGAGACCAGAATTAGTTTCCTATACACCACTCCAGGTTCAATGTATTCCTTGGACATTCACATTGGCGATGAAACACAGAATTCGCATCGGAATGAAATACAAAAGGCAAACTGCCACGTAAGTACAAGAATAGAGACTCTTCTTACAGTCGGTGCTTTCAGCATTCCCTGTGAGACCAGTATTAGTTTCCGATACACCTCAGCAGGTTCAATGTATTCCTAGGACCTTCACACTGACGTTGAAACACAGAAATCGCATCGGAATTAAATACAAAAGGCACAATGTCGCCTTAAGTACAAGAATAGAGACTCTTCTCACAGTCGGTGCTTTGAGCACTCCCTGTGAGACCAGTATTAGTTTCCGATACACCACTGCAGGTTCAATGTAATCCTAGGACCTTCACATTGACGATGAAACACAGAAATCGCATCGGAATTAAATACAAAAGGCACAATACCGCCTTAAGTACAAGAATAGAGACTCTTCTTACAGTCGGTGATTTGAGCATTCCCTGTGAGACCGGTATTAGTTTCCGATACACCACTCCAGTATCAATGTATTCCTTGGACATTCACATTGACGATGAAACACAGAAATCGCATCGGAATGAAATAAAAAAGGCAAACTGCCGCGTAAGTACAAGAATAGAGACTCTTCTTACAGACGGTGCTTTCAGCATTCCCTGTGAGACCAGTATTAGTTTCCGATACACCTCAGCAGGTTCAATGTATTCCTAGGACCTTCACATTGACGATGAAACACAGAAATCGCATCGGAATTAAATACAAAAGGCACAATGTCGCCTTAAGTACAAGAATAGAGACTCTTCTTACACTCGGTGCTTTGAGCAATCCCTGTGAGACCAGTATTAGTTTCCGATACACCTCAGCAGGTTTAATGTATTCCTTGGACCTTCACTTTGACGATGAGACACAGAAATCGCATTGGAATGAAATTCAAAAGGCAAACTGCCGCGTAAGTACAAGAATAGAGACTCTTCTTACAGTCGGTGCTTTCAGCATTACCTGTGAGACCAGTATTAGTTTCCGATACACCTCAGGAGGTTCAATGTATTCCTAGGACCTTCACATTGACGATGAAACACAGATATCGCATCGGAATTAAATACAAAAGGCGCAATGCCGCCTTAAGTACAAGAATAGAGACTCTTCTTACAGTCGGTGCTTTGAGCATTCCCAGTGAGACCAGAATTAGTTTCCGATACAACACTCCAGGTTCAATGTATTCCTTGGATATTCACATTGACGATGATACACAGAAATCGCATGGGAATGAAATACAAAAGACAAACTGCCACGTAAGTTCAAGAAGAGAGACTCTTATTACAGTCGGTGCTTTCAGCATTCCTGTGAGACCAGTATTAGATTCCGATACACCTCAGCAGGTTCAAGGTATTCCTAGGACTTTCACATTGACGGTGAAATACAGATATCGCATCGGAATTAAATACAAAAGGCACAATGCCGTCTTAACTATAAGAATAGAGACTCTTCTTACAGTCGGTGCTTTCAGCATTCCCTGTGAGACCAGTATTAGTTTCCGAAACCCCACAGCAGGTTCAATGTATTCCTAGGACCTTCACATTGACGATGAAACACAGAAATCGCATCGGAATTAAATACAAAATGCACAATGCCGCATTAATTACAAGAATAGAGACTCCTCTTACAGTTGGTGCTTTGAGCAATGCCTGTTAGACCAGGATTAGTTTCCGATACACCACTTCAGGTTCAATGTATTCCTTGGACCTTCACATTGACGTTGAAACACAGAGATCGCATCGGAATTAAAAACAAAAGGCGCAATGCCGCCTTAAGTACTAGAATTGGGACTCTTGTTACAGTCGGTGCTTTGGGCATTCCCTTTGAGACCAGTATTAGTTTCTGATACACCACTACAGGTTCAATGTATTCCTTGGACCTTCACATTGACGATGAAAAACAGAAATCGCATCGGAATTAATTACAAAAGGCACAATGCCGTCATAAGTAAAAGAATAGTGACTCTTCTTACAGTCGGTGCTTTGAGCATTCCCTGTGAGACTACTATTAGTTTCCGATACACCACTGCAGGTTCAATGTATTCCTTGCACCTTCACATTTACGATGAAACACAGAAATCGCATCGGAATTAAATACAAAAGACGCAATGCCGCCTTAAGTACAAGAATAGAGAATCTTCTTACAGTCGGTGTTTTGAGCATTCCCTTTGAGACCAGTATTAGTTTCTGATACACCACTGCAGGTTCAATGTATTCCTTGGACCTTCACATTGACGATGAAACACAGAAATCGCATCGGAATTAATTACAAAAGGCGCAATGCCGCCTTAAGTACAAGAATAGAGACTCTTCTTACAGTCGGTGCTTTGAGCATTAACTGTGAGACCAGAATTAGTTTCCGATACACCACTCCAGGTTCAATGTATTCCTTGGACATTCACATTGGCGATGAAACACAGAAATCGCATCGGAATTAAATACAAAAGGCACAATACCGCCTTAAGTACAAGAATAGAGACTCTTCTTACAGTCGGTGATTTGAGCATTCCCTGTGAGACCGGTATTAGTTTCCGATACACCACTCCAGTATCAATGTATTCCTTGGACATTCGCATTGACGATGAAACACAGAAATCGCATCGGAATGAAATAAAAAAGGCAAACTGCCGCGTAAGTACAAGAATAGAGACTCTTCTTACAGACGGTGCTTTCAGCACTCCCTGTGAGACCAGTATTAGTTTCCGATACACCTCAGCAGGTTCAATGTATTCCTAGGACCTTCACATTGACGATGAAACACAGAAATCGCATCGGAATTAAATACAAAAGGCACAATGTCGCCTTAAGTACAAGAATAGAGACTCTTCTTACACTCGGTGCTTTGAGCAATCCCTGTGAGACCAGTATTAGTTTCCGATACACCTCAGCAGGTTTAATGTATTCCTTGGACCTTCACATTGACGATGAGACACAGAAATCGCATTGGAATGAAATACAAAAGGCAAACTGCCGCGTAAGTACAAGAATAGAGACTCTTCTTACAGTCGGTGCTTTCAGCATTCCCTGTGAGACCAGTATTAGTTTCCGATACACCTCAGGAGGTTCAATGTATTCCTAGGACTTTCACATTGACGATGAAACACAGATATCGCATCGGAATTAAATACAAAAGGCGCAATGCCGCCTTAAGTACAAGAATAGAGACTCTTCTTACAGTCGGTGCTTTGAGCATTCCCAGTGAGACCAGAATTAGTTTCCGATACACCACTCCTGGTTCAATGTATTCCATGGATATTCACATTGACGATGAAACACAGAAATCGCATCGGAATGAAATACAAAAGACAAACTGCCACGTAAGTTCAAGAATAGAGACTCTTATTACAGTCGGTGCTTTCAGCATTCCTGTGAGACCAGTATTAGTTTCCGATACACCTCAGCAGGTTCAAGGTATTCCTAGGACTTTTACATTGACGGTGAAATACAGAAATCGCATCGGAATTAAATACAAAAGGCACAATGCCGTCTTAACTACAAGAATAGAGACTCTTCTTACAGTCGGTGCTTTCAGCATTCCCTGTGAGACCAGTATTAGTTTCCGATACCCCACAGCAGGTTCAATGTATTCCTAGGACCTTCACATTGACGATGAAACACAGAAATCGCATCGGAATTAAATACAAAATGCACAATGCCGCATTAATTACAAGAATAGAGACTCCTCTTACAGTTGATGCTTTGAGCAATGCCTGTTAGACCAGGATTAGTTTCCGATACACCACTTCAGGTTCAATGTATTCCTTGGACCTTCACATTGACGTTGAAACACAGAAATCGCATCGGAATTAAAAACAAAAGGCGCAATGCCGCCTTAAGTACTAGAATTGGGACTCTTGTTACAGTCGGTGCTTTGGGCATTCCCTTTGAGACCAGTATTAGTTTCTGATACACCACTACAGGTTCAATGTATTCCTTGGACCTTCACATTGACGATGAAACACAGAAATCGCATCGGAATTAATTACAAAAGGCACAATGCCGCCATAAGTAAAAGAATAGAGACTCTTCTTACAGTCGGTGCTTTGAGCATTCCCTGTGAGACTAGTATTAGTTTCCGATACACCACTGCAGGTTCAATGTATTCCTTGCACCTTCACATTTACGATGAAACACAGAAATCGCATCGGAATTAAATACAAAAGACGCAATGCCGCCTTATGTACAAGAATAGAGAATCTCCTTACAGTCGGTGTTTTGAGCATTCCCTTTGAGACCAGTATTAGTTTCTGATACACCACTGCAGGTTCAATGTATTCCTCGGACCTTCACATTGACGATGAAACACAGAAATCGCATCGGAATTAATTACAAAAGGCGCAATGCCGCCTTAAGTACAAGAATAAAGACTCTTCTTATAGTCGGTGCTTTGAGCATTCCTTGTGAGACCAGTATTAGTTTCCGATACACCACTGCAGGTTCAATGTATTCCTTGGAGCTTCACAATGACAATGAAACACAGAAATCGCATCGGAATTAAATACAAAAGGCACAATCCCGTCTCAAGTACAAGAATAGACACTCTTCCTACAGTCGGTGCTTTCAGCATTCCCTGTGAGACCAGTATTAGTTTCCGATACACCTCAGCAGGTTCAATGTATTCCTAGGACCTTCACATTGACGATGAAACACAGAAATCGCATAGGAATTAAATACAAAAGGCACAATGCCGTCTTAAGTACAAGAATGGAGACTATTCTTATAGTCGGTGCTTTCAGCATTCCCTGTGAGACCAGTATTAGTTTCCGATTCACCACTGCAGGTTCAATGTATTCCTTGGACCTTCACATTGACGATGAAACACAGAAATCGCATCGGAATTAAATACAAAAGGCACAATGCCGCATTAAGTACAAGAATAGAGACTCTTCGTACAGTTGTTGCTTTCAGCATTCCCTGTGAGACCAGTATAAGATTCCGATACACCTCAGCAGGTTCAATGTATTCCTAGGACCTTCACATTGACGATGAAACACAGAAATCGCATCGGAATTAAATACAAAAGGCGCAATGCCGCCTTAAGTACAAGAATAGAGACTCTTCTTACATTCGGTGCTTTGAGCATTCCCTGTGAGACCAGAATTAGTTTCCGATACACCACTCCAGGTTCAATGTATTCCTTGGACATTCACATTGACGATGAAACACAGAATTCGCATCGGAATGAAATACAAAAGGCAAACTGCCACGTAAGTACAAGAATAGAGACTCTTCTTACAGTCGGTGCTTTCAGCATTCCCTGTGAGACCAGTATTAGTTTCCGATACACCTCAGCAGGTTCAATGTATTCCTATGACCTTCACATTGACGTTGAAACACAGAAATCGCATCGGAATTAAATACAAAAGGCACAATGTCGCCTTTAGTACAAGAATAGAGACCCTTCTTACAGTCGGTGATTTGAGCATTCCCTGTGAGACCGGTATTAGTTTCCGATACACCACTCCAGGTTCAATGTATTCCTTGGACCTTCATATTGACGATGAAACACAGAAATCGCATCGGAATTAAATACAAAAGGCACAATGTCGCCTTAAGTACAAGAATAGAGACTCTTCTTACACTCGGTGCTTTGAGCAATCCCTGTGAGACCAGTATTAGTTTCCCATACACCTCAGCAGGTTTAATGTATTCCTTGGACCTTCACATTGACGATGAAACACAGAAATCGCATTGGAATGAAATTCAAAAGGCAAACTGCCGCGTAAGTTCAAGAATGAAGACTCTTATTAATGTCGGTGCTTTCAGCATTCCTGTGAGACCAGTATTAGTTTCCGATACACGTCAGCAGGTTCAAGGTATTCCTAGGACTTACAGATTGACGGTCAAATACAGAAATCGCATCTGAATTAAATACCAAAGGCACAATGCCGTCTTAACTACAAGAATAGAGACTCTTCTTACAGTCGGTGCTTTCAGCATTCCCTGTGAGACCAGTATTAGTTTCCGATACCCCACAGCAGGTTCAATGTATTCCTAGAATCTTCACATTGACGATGAAACACAGAAATCGCATCGGAATTAAACACAAAAGGCACAATGCCGCAGTAAGTACAAGAATAGAGACTCTTCTTACAGTTGGTGCTTTGAGCATTGCCTGTGAGACCAGGATTAGTTTCCGATACACCATTGCAGGTTCAATGAATTCCTTGGACCTTCACATTGACGTTGAAACACAGAAATCGCATCGGAATTAAAAACAAAAGGCGCAATGCTGCCCTAAGTACTAGAATTGGGACTCTTGTTACAGTCGGTGCTTTGGGCATTCCCTGTGAGATCAGTATTAGTTTCTGATACACAACTACAGGTTCAATGTATTCCTTGGACCTTCACGTTGACGATGAAACACAGAAATCGCATCGGAATTAATTGCAAAAGGCACAATGCCGTTATAAGTACAAGAATAGAGGCTCTTCTTACAGTCGGTGCTTTGAACATTCCCTGTGAGACTAGTATTAGTTTCCGATACACCACTTCAGGTTCAATGTATTCCTTGGACCTTCACATTGACGTTGAAACACAGAGATCGCATCGGAATTAAAAACAAAAGGCGCAATGCCGCCTTAAGTACTAGAATTGGGACTCTTGTTACAGTCGGTGCTTTGGGCATTCCCTTTGAGACCAGTATTAGTTTCTGATACACCACTACAGGTTCAATGTATTCCTTGGACCTTCACATTGACGATGAAACACAGAAATCGCATCGGAATTAATTACAAAAGGCACAATGCCGTCATAAGTAAAAGAATAGAGACTCTTCTTACAGTCGGTGCTTTGAGCATTCCCTGTGAGACTAGTATTAGTTTCCGATACACCACTGCAGGTTCAATGTATTCCTTGCACCTTCACATTTACGATGAAACACAGAAATCGCATCGGAATTAAATACAAAAGACGCAATGCCGCCTTAAATACAAGAATAGAGAATCTTCTTACAGTCGGTGTTTTGAGCATTCCCTTTGAGACCAGTATTAGTTTCTGATACACCACTGCAGGTTCAATGTATTCCTTGGACCTTCACATTGACGATGAAACACAGAAATCGCATCGGAATTAATTACAAAAGGCGCAATGCCGCCTTAAGTACAAAAATAGAGACTCTTCTTACAGTCGGTGCTTTGAGCATTAACTGTGAGACCAGAATTAGTTTCCGATACACCACTCCAGGTTCAATGTATTCCTTGGACATTCACATTGGCGATGAAACACAGAATTCGCATCGGAATGAAATACAAAAGGCAAACTGACACGTAAGTACAAGAATAGAGACTCTTCTTACAGTCGGTGCTTTCAGCATTCCCTGTGAGACCAGTATTAGTTTCCGATACACCTCAGCAGGTTCAATGTATTCCTAGGACCTTCACATTGACGTTGAAACACAGAAATCGCATCGGAATTAAATACAAAAGGCACAATGTCGCCTTAAGTACAAGAATAGAGACTCTTCTCACAGTCGGTGCTTTGAGCATTCCCTGTGAGACCAGTATTAGTTTCCGATACACCACTGCAGGTTCAATGTAATCCTAGGACCTTCACATTGACGATGAAACACAGAAATCGCATCGGAATTAAATACAAAAGGCACAATACCGCCTTAAGTACAAGAATAGAGACTCTTCTTACAGTCGGTGATTTGAGCATTCCCTGTGAGACCGGTATTAGTTTCCGATACACCACTCCAGTATCAATGTATTCCTTGGACATTCGCATTGACGATGAAACACAGAAATCGCATCGGAATGAAATAAAAAAGGCAAACTGCCACGTAAGTACAAGAATAGAGACTCTTCTTACAGTCGGTGCTTTCAGCATTCCCTGTGAGACCAGTATTAGTTTCCGATACACCACTGCAGGTTCAATGTAATCCTAGGACCTTCACATTGACGATGAAACACAGAAATCGCATCGGAATTAAATACAAAAGGCACAATACCGCCTTAAGTACAAGAATAGAGACTCTTCTTACAGACGGTGCTTTCAGCATTCCCTGTGAGACCAGTATTAGTTACCGATACACCTCAGCAGGTTCAATGTATTCCTAGGACCTTCACATTGACGATGAAACACAGAAATCGCATCGGAATTAAATACAAAAGGCACAATGTCGCCTTAAGTATAAGAATAGAGACTCTTCTTACACTCGGTGCTTTGAGCAATCGATGTGAGACCAGTATTAGTTTCCGATACACCTCTGCAGGTTTAATGTATTCCTTGGACCTTCACATTGACGATGAGACACAGAAATCGCATTGGAATGAAATACAAAAGGCAAACTGCCGCGTAAGTACAAGAATAGAGACTCTTCTTACAGTCGGTGCTTTCAGCATTCCCTGTAAAACCAGTATTAGTTTCCGATACACCTCAGGAGGTTCAATGTATTCCTAGGACCTTCACATTGACGATGAAACACAGATATCGCATCGGAATTAAATACAAAAGGCGCAATGCCGCCTTAAGTACAAGAATAGAGACTCTTCTTACAGTCGGTGCTTTGAGCATTCCCAGTGAGACCAGAATTAGTTTCCGATACACCACTCCAGGTTCAATGTATTCCATGGATATTCACATTGACGATGAAACACAGAAATCGCATCGGAATGAAATACAAAAGACAAACTGCCACGTAAGTTCAAGAATAGAGACTCTTATTACAGTCGGTGCTTTCAGCATTCCTGTGAGACCAGTATTAGTTTCCGATACACCTCAGCAGGTTCAAGGTATTCCTAGGACTTTTACATTGACGGTGAAATACAGAAATCACATCGGAATTAAATACAAAAGGCACAATGCCGTCTTAACTACAAGAATAGAGACTCTTCTTACAGTCGGTGCTTTCAGCATTCCCTGTGAGACCAGTATTAGTTTCCGATACCCCACAGCAGGTTCAATGTATTCCTAGGACCTTCACATTGACGATGAAACACAGAAATCGCATCGGAATTAAATACAAAATGCACAATGCCGCATTAATTACAAGAATAGAGACTCCTCTTACAGTTGATGCTTTGAGCAATGCCTGTTAGACCAGGATTAGTTTCCGATACACCACTTCAGGTTCAATGTATTCCTTGGACCTTCACATTGACGTTGAAACACAGAAATCGCATCGGAATTAAAAACAAAAGGCGCAATGCCGCCTTAAGTACTAGAATTGGGACTCTTGTTACAGTCGGTGCTTTGGGCATTCCCTTTGAGAACAGTATTAGTTTCTGATACACCACTGCAGGTTCAATGTATTCCTTGGACCTTCACATTGACGATGAAATACAGAAATCGCATCGGAATTAATTACAGAAGGCACAATGCCGTCATAAGTAAAAGAATAGAGACTCTTCTTACAGTCGGTGCTTTGAGCATTCCCTGTGAGACTAGTATTAGTTTCCGATACACCACTGCAGGTTCAATGTATTCCTTGCACCTTCACATTTACGATGAAACACAGAAATCGCATCGGAATTAAATACAAAAGACGCAATGCCGCCTTATGTACAAGAATAGAGAATCTTCTTACAGTCGGTGTTTTGAGCATTCCCTTTGAGACCAGTATTAGTTTCTGATACACCACTGCAGGTTCAATGTATTCCTTGGACCTTCACATTGACGATGAAACACAGAAATCGCATCGGAATTAATTACAAAAGGCGCAATGCCGCCTTAAGTACAAGAATAAAGACTCTTCTTATAGTCGGTGCTTTGAGCATTCCTTGTGAGACCAGTATTAGTTTCCGATACACCACTGCAGGTTCAATGTATTCCTTGGAGCTTCACAATGACAATGAAACACAGAAATCGCATCGGAATTAAATACAAAAGGCACAATCCCGTCTCAAGTACAAGAATAGACACTCTTCCTACAGTCGGTGCTTTCAGCATTCCCTGTGAGACCAGTATTAGTTTCCGATACACCTCAGCAGGTTCAATGTATTCCTAGGACCTTCACATTGACGATGAAACACAGAAATCGCATCGGAATTAAATACAAAAGGCACAATGCCGTCTTAAGTACAAGAATGGAGACTATTCTTATAGTCGGTGCTTTCAGCATTCCCTGTGAGACCAGTATTAGTTTCCGATTCACCACTGCAGGTTCAATGTATTCCTTGGACCCTCACATTGACGATGAAACACAGAAATCGCATCGGAATTAAATACAAAAGGCACAATGCCGCATTAAGTACAAGAATAGAGACTCTTCTTACAGTTGTTGCTTTCAGCATTCCCTGTGGGACCAGTATAAGATTCCGATACACCTCAGCAGGTTCAATGTATTCCTAGGACCTTCACATTGACGATGAAACACAGAAATCGCATCGGAAGTAAATACAAAAGGCGCAATGCCGCCTTAAGTACAAGAATAGAGACTCTTCTTACATTCGGTGCTTTGAGCATTCCCTGTGAGACCAGAATTAGTTTCCGATACACCACTCCAGGTTCAATGTATTCCTTGGACATTCACATTGACGATGAAACACAGAATTCGCATCGGAATGAAATACAAATGGCAAACTGCCACGTAAGTACAAGAATAGAGACTCTTCTTACAGTCGGTGCTTTCAGCATTCCCTGTGAGACCAGTATTAGTTTCCGATACACCGCAGCAGGTTCAATGTATTCCTATGACCTTCACATTGACGTTGAAACACAGAAATCGCATCGGAATTAAATACAAAAGGCACAATGTCGCCTTTAGTACAAGAATAGAGACTCTTCTTACAGTCGATGATTTGAGCATTCCCTGTGAGACCGGTATTAGTTTCCGATACACCACTCCAGGTTCAATGTATTCCTTGGACCTTCACATTGACGATGAAACACAGAAATCGCATCGGAATTAAATACAAAAGGCACAATGTCGCCTTAAGTACAAGAATAGAGACTCTTCTTACACTCGGTGCTTTGAGCAATCCCTGTGAGACCAGTATTAGTTTCCCATACACCTCAGCAGGTTTAATGTATTCCTTGGACCTTCACATTGACGATGAAACACAGAAATCGCATTGGAATGAAATTCAAAAGGCAAACTGCCGCGTAACTTCAAGAACAGAGACTCTTATTAATGTCGGTGCTTTCAGCATTCCTGTGAGACCAGTATTAGTTTCCGATACACGTCAGCAGGTTCAAGGTATTCCTAGGACTTACAGATTGACGGTGAAATACAGAAATCGTATCTGAATTACATACCAAAGGCACAATGCCGTCTTAACTACAAGAATAGAGACTCTTCTTACAGTCGGTGCTTTCAGCATTCCCTGTGAGACCAGTATTAGTTTCCGATACCCCACAGCAGGTTCAATGTATTCCTAGAATCTTCACATTGACGATGAAACACAGAAATCGCATCGGAATTAAACACAAAAGGCACAATGCCGCAGTAAGTACAAGAATAGAGACTCTTCTTACAGTTGGTGCTTTGAGCATTGCCTGTGAGACCAGGATTAGTTTCCGATACACCATTGCAGGTTCAATGAATTCCTTGGACCTTCACATTGACGTTGAAACACAGAAATCGCATCGGAATTAAAAACAAAAGGCACAATGCCGCCCTAAGTACTAGAATTGGGACTCTCGTTACAGTCGGTGCTTTGGGCATTCCCTGTGAGATCAGTATTAGTTTCTGATACACAACTACAGGTTCAATGTATTCCTTGGACCTTCACGTTGACGATGAAACACAGAAATCGCATCGGAATTAATTGCAAAGGGCACAATGCCGTTATAAGTACAAGAATAGAGACTCTTCTTACAGTCGGTGCTTTGAACATTCCCTGTGAGACTAGTATTAGTTTCCGATACACCACTGCAGGTTCAATGTATTCCTTGCACCTTCATATTGACGATGAAACACAGAAATCGCATCGGAATTATATACCAAAGGCGCAATGCCGCCTTAAGTACAAGAATAGAGACTATTCTTACAGTCGGTGCTTTGAGCATTCCCTTTGAGACCAGTATTAGTTTCTGATACACCACTGCAGGTTCAATGTATTCCTTCTACCTTCACATTGACGATGAAACACAGAAATCGTATCGGAATTAATTACAAAAGGCGCAATGCCGCCTTAAGTACAAGAATAGATACTCTTGTTATAGTCGGTGCTTTGAGCATTCCCTGTGAGACCAGTATTAGTTTCCGATACACCACTGCAGGTTCAATGTATTCCTTGGACCCTCACAATGACAATGAAACACAGAAATCGCATCGGAATTAAATACAAAAGGTACAATCCCCTCTTAAGTACAAGAATAGAGACTCTTCTTACAGTCGGTGCTTTGAGCAGTCCCTGAGAGACCAGAATTAGTTTCCGTTACACCACTCCAGGTCCAATGTATTTCTTGGACATTGACATTGACGATGAAACACAGATATCGCATCGGATTGAAATACAAAAGGCAAACTGCCGCGTAAGTACAAGAATAGAGACTCCTCTTACAGTCGGTGCTTTCAGCATTCCCTGTGAGACCAGCATTAGCTTCCGATACACCTCTGCAGGTTCAATGTATTCCTAGGACCTTCACATTGACGATGAAACACAGAAATCGCATCGGAATGAAATACAAAATGCACAATGTCGCCTTAAGTACAAGAATAGAGACTCTTCTTACAGTCGGTGCTTTGAGCATTCCCTGTGAGACCAGTATTAGTTTCCGATACACCACTGCAATTTCAATGTATTCCTCGGACCTTCACATTGACGATGAAACACAGAAATCGCATCGGAATTAAATACAAAAGGCACAATGCCGTCTTAAGTACAAGAATAGAGACTCTTCTTACAGTCGGTGATTTGAGCATTCCCTGTGAGACCGGTATTAGTTTCCGATACACCACTCCAGGTTCAATGTATTCCTTGGACATTCACATTGACGATGAAACACAGAAATCGCATCGGAATGAAATAAAAAAGGCAAACTGCTGCGTAAGTACAAGATTAGAGACTAGTCTTACAGACGGTGCTTTCAGCATTCCCTGTGAGGCCAGTATTAGATTCCGACACACCTCAGCAGGTTCAATGTATTCCTAGGACCTTCACATTGACGATGAAACACAGAAATCGCATCGGAATTAAATACAAAAGGCACAATGTCGCCCTAAGTACAAGAATAGAGACTCTTCTTACACTCGGTGCTTTGAGCAATCCCTGTGAGACCAGTATTCGTTTCCCATACACCTCAGCAGGTTTAATGTATTCCTTGGACCTTCACATTGACGATGAAACACAGAAATCGCATTGGAATGAAATACAAAAGGCAAACTGCCGCGTAAGTACAAGAATAGAGACTCTTGTTACAGTCGGTGTTTTCAGCATTCCCTGTGAGACCAGTATTAGTTTCCGATACACCTCAGGAGGTTCAATGTATTCCTAGGACCTTCACATTGACGATGAAACACAGATATCGCATCGGAATTAAATACAAAAGGCGCAATGCCGCCTTAAGTACAAGAATAGAGACTCTTCTTACAGTCGGTGCTTTGAGCATTCCCTGTGAGACCAGAATTAGTTTCCGATACACCACTCCAGGTTCAATGTATTCCTTGGATATTCACATTGACGATGAAACACAGAAATCGCAACGGAATGAAATACAAAAGACAAACTGCCGCGTAAGTTCAAGAATAGAGACTCTTATTAATGTCGGTGCTTTCAGCATTCCTGTGAGACCAGTATTAGTTTCCGATACAACTCAGCAGGTTCAAGGTATTCCTAGGACTTACACATTGACGGTGAAATACAGAAATCGCATCGGAATTAAATACAAAAGGCACAATGCCGTCTTAACTACAAGAATAGAGACTCTTCTTACAGTCGGTGCTTTCTGCATTCCCTGTGAGACCAGTATTAGTTTCCGATACCCCACAGCAGGTTCAATGTATTCCTAGAATCTTCACATTGACGATGAAACACAGAAATCGCATCGGAATTAAACACAAAAGGCACAATGCCGCATTAAGTACAAGAATAGAGACTCTTCTTACAGTCGGTGTTTTGAGCATTCCCTTTGAGACCAGTATTAGTTTCTGATACACCACTGCAGGTTCAATGTATTCCTTGGACCTTCACATTGACGATGAAACACAGAAATCGCATCGGAATGAAATAAAAAAGGCAAACTGCCGCGTAAGTACAAGAATAGAGACTAGTCTTACAGACGGTGCTTTCAGCATTCCCTGTGAGGCCAGTATTAGTTTCCGACACACCTCAGCAGGTTCAATGTATTCCTAGGACCTTCACATTGACGATGAAACACAGAAATCGCATCGGAATTAAATACAAAAGGCACAATGTCGCCCTAAGTACAAGAATAGAGACTCTTCTTACACTCGGTGCTTTGAGCAATCCCTGTGAGACCAGAATTAGTTTCCATTACACCACTCCAGGTCCAATGTATTTCTTGGACATTGACATTGACGATGAAACACAGATATCGCATCGGATTGAAATACAAAAGGCAAACTGCCGCGTAAGTACAAGAATAGAGACTCCTCTTACAGTCGGTGCTTTCAGCATTCCCTGTGAGACCAGCATTAGCTTCCGATACACCTCTGCAGGTTCAATGTATTCCTAGGACCTTCACATTGACGATGAAACACAGAAATCGCATCGGAATGAAATACAAAATGCACAATGTCGCCTTAAGTACAAGAATAGAGACTCTTCTTACAGTCGGTGCTTTGAGCATTCCCTGTGAGACCAGTATTAGTTTCCGATACACCACTGCAATTTCAATGTATTCCTCGGACCTTCACATTGACGATGAAACACAGAAATCGCATCGGAATTAAATACAAAAGGCAAACTGCCGCGTAAGTACAAGAATAGAGACTAGTCTTACAGACGGTGCTTTCAGCATTCCCTGTGAGGCCAGTATTAGTTTCCGACACACCTCAGGAGGTTCAATGTATTCCTAGGACCTTCACATTGACGATGAAACACAGATATCGCATCGGAATTAAATACAAAAGGCGCAATGCCGCCTTAAGTACAAGACTAGAGACTCTTCTTACAGTCGGTGCTTTGAGCATTCCCTGTGAGACCAGAATTAGTTTCCGATACACCACTCCAGGTTCAATGTATTCCTTGGATATTCACATTGACGATGAAACACAGAAATCGCAACGGAATGAAATACAAATGACAAACTGCCGCGTAAGTTCAAGAATAGAGACTCTTATTAGTGTCGGTGCTTTCAGCATTCCTGTGAGACCAGTATTAGTTTCCGATACATCTCAGCAGGTTCAAGGTATTCCTAGGACTTACACATTGACGGTGAAATACAGAAATCGCATCGGAATTAAATACAAAAGGCACAATGCCGTCTTAACTACAAGAATAGAGACTCTTCTTACAGTCGGTGCTTTCAGCATTCCCTGTGAGACCAGTATTAGTTTCCGATACCCCACAGCAGGTTCAATGTATTCCTAGAATCTTCACATTGACGATGAAACACAGAAATCGCATCGGAATTAAACACAAAAGGCACAATGCCGCATTAAGTACAAGAATAGAGACTCTTCTTACAGTCGGTGTTTTGAGCATTCCCTTTGAGACCAGTATTAGTTTCTGATACACCACTGTAGGTTCAATGTATTCCTTGGACCTTCACATTGACGATGAAACACAGAAATCGCATCGGAATTAATTACAAAAGGCGCAATGCCGCCTTAAGTACAAGAATAGAGACTCTTCTTATAGTCGGTGCTTTGAGCATTCCCTGTGAGACCAGTATTAGTTTCCGATACACCACTGCAGGTTCAATGTATTCCTTGGACCTTCTCAATGACAATGAAACACAGAAATCACATCGGAATTAAATACAAAAGGTACAATCCCGTCTTAAGTACAAGAATAGAGACTCTTCTTGCAGTCGGTGCTTTGAGCAGTCCCTGTGAGACCAGAATTAGTTTCCGTTACACCACTCCAGGTCCAATGTATTTCTTGGACATTGACATTGACGATGAAACACAGATATCGCATCGGATTGAAATACAAAAGGCAAACTGCCGCGTAAGTACAAGAATAGAGACTCCTCTTACAGTCGGTGCTTTGAGCATTCCCTGTGAGACCAGCATTAGCTTCCGATACACCTCTGCAGGTTCAATGTATTCCTAGGACCTTCACATTGACGATGAAACACAGAAATCGCATCGGAATGAAATACAAAATGCACAACGTCGCCTTAAGTACAAGAATAGAGACTCTTCTTACAGTCGGTGCTTTGAGCATTCCCTGTGAGACCAGTATTAGTTTCCGATACACCACTGCAATTTCAATGTATTCCATGGACCTTCACATTGACGATGAAATACAGAAATCGCATCGGAAATAGATACAAAAGGCACAATGGGGCCTTACGTACAAGAATAGACACTCTTCTTACAGTCGGTGCTTTGAGCATTCCCTGTGAGACCAGTATTAGTTTCCGATACACCACTGCAGGCACAATGTATTCCTTGAACCTTCACATTGACGATGAAACACAGAAATCGCATCGGAACTAAATTCTAAAGGCACAATGCCGCCTTAAGTACAAGAATAGAGACCCTTCTTACAGTCGGTGCTATGAGCATTCCCTGTGAGACCAGTATTAGTTTCTGATACACCACTGCAGGTTCAATGTATTCCTTGGACCTTCACATTGACGATGAAACACAGTAATCGCATCGGAATTAATTACAATAGGCACAATGCCGTCATAAGTACACGAATAGAGACTCTTCTTACAGTCGGTGCTTTGAGCATTCCCTGTGAGACCAGTATTAATTTCCGATACACCACGTCAGGTTCAATGTATTCCTTGGACCTTCACATTGACCATGAAACATAGAAATCGCATCGGAATTAAATACAAATGGTGCAATGCCGCCTTAAGTACAAGAATAGAGACTTTCCTTACAGTCGGTGCTTTGAGCATTCCCTGTGAGACCAGTATTAGTTTCCGATACACCACTGCAGGTTTAATGTATTCCTTGGACCATCACATTGACGATGAAACACAGAAATCGCATCGGAATTAAATACAAAAGGCAAACTGCCACGTAAGTACAAGAATAGAGACTCTTATTACAGTCGGTGCTTTCAGCATTTCCTGTGAGACCAGTATTAGTTTCCGATACACCTCAGCAGGTTCAATGTATTCCTTAGACCTTCACATTGACGATGAAACACAGATATCGCATCGGAATTAAATACAAAAGGCTCAATGCCGTCTTAAGTCCAAGAATAGAGACTCTTATTACAGTCGGTGCTATGAACATTCCCTGTGAGACAAGTATTAGTTTCCGATACACCACTGCAGGTTCAATGTATTCCTTGGACCTTCACATTGACGATGAAACACAGAAATCGCATCGGAATTAAATACAAAAGGCAAACTGCCACGTAAGTACAAGAATAGAGACTCTTCTTACAGTCGGTGCTTTCAGCATTCCCTGTGAGACCAGTATTAGTTTCCGATACACCTCAGCAGGTTCAATGTACTCCTAGGACCTTCACATTGACGATGAAATACAGAAATCGCATCGGAAATAAATACAAAAGGCACAATGCCGCCTTACGTACAAGTATAGACACTCTTCTTACAGTCGGTGCTATGAGCATTCCCTGTGAGACCAGTATTAGTTTCCGATACACCACTGCAGGCACAATGTATTCCTTGGACCTTCACATTGACGATGAAACACAGAAATCGCATCGGAATTAAATTCTAAAGGCACAATGCCGCCTTAAGTACAAGAACAGAGACCCTTCTTACAGTCGGTGCTATGAGCATTCAATGTGAGACCAGTATTAGTTTCTGATACACCACTGTTGGTTCAATGTATTCCTTGGACCTTCACATTGACGATGAAACACAGTAATCGCATCGGAATTAATTACAAAAGGCACAATGCCGTCATAAGTACACGAATAGAGACTCTTCTTACAGTCGGTGCTTTGAGCACTCCCTGTGAGACCAGTATTAATTTCCGATACACCACTTCAGGTTCAATGTATTCCTTGGACCTTCACATTGACCATGAAACATAGAAATCGCATCGGAATTAAATACAAATGGTGCAGTGCCGCCTTAAGTACAAGAATAGAGACTCTCCTTACAGTCGGTGCTTTGAGCATTCCCTGTGAGACCAGTATTAGTTTCCGATACACCACTGCAGGTTCAATGTATTCCTTGGACCATCACATTGACGATGAAACACAGAAATCGCATCGGAATTAAATACAAAAGGCAAACTGCCACGTAAGTACAAGAATAGAGACTCTTCTTACAGTCGGTGCTTTCAGCATTCCCTGTGAGTCCAGTATTAGTTTCCGATACACCTCAGCATGTTCAATGTATTCCTTAGACCTTCACATTGACGATGAAACACAGATATCGCATCGGAATTAAATACAAAAGGCTCAATGCCGTCTTAAGTCCAAGAATAGAGACTCTTATTACAGTCGGTGCTATGAACATTCCCTGTGAGACCAGTATTAGTTTCCGATACACCACTGCAGGTTCAATGTATTCCTTGGACCTTCACATTGACGATGAAACACAGAAATCGCATCGGAATTAAATACAAAAGGCAAACTGCCACGTAAGTACAAGAATAGAGACTCTTCTTACAGTCGGTGCTTTCAGCATTCCCTGTGAGACCAGTATTAGTTTCCGATACACCTCAGCAGGTTCAATGTATTCCTAGGACCTTCACATTGACGTTGAAACACAGAAATCGCATCGGAATTAAATACAAAAGGCACAATGTCGCCTTAAGTACTAGAATAGAGGCTCTTCTTACAGTCGGTGCTTTGAGCATTCCCTGTGAGACCAGTATTAGTTTCCGATACACCACTGCAGGTTCAATGTAATCCTAGGACCTTCACATTGACGATGAAACACAGAAATCGCATCGGAATTAAATACAAAAGGCACAATGTCGCCTTTAGTACAAGAATAGAGACTCTTCTTACAGTCGGTGATTTGAGCATTCCCTGTGAGACCGGTATTAGTTTCCGATACACCACACAAGGTTCAATGTATTCCTTGGACATTCACATTGACGATGAAACACAGAAATCGCATCGGAATGAAATAAAAAAGGCAAACTGCCGCGTAAGTACAAGAATAGAGACTCTTCTTACAGACGGTGCTTTCAGCATTCCCTGTGAGGCCAGTATTAGTTTCCGACACACCTCAGCAGGTTCAATGGATTCCTAGAACCTTCACATTGACGATGAAACACAGAAATCGCATCGGAATTAAATACAAAAGGCACAATGTCGCCTTAAGTACAAGAATAGAGACTCTTCTTACACTCGGTGCTTTGAGCAATCCCTGTGAGACCAGTATTAGTTTCCCATACACCTCAGCAGGTTTAATTTATTCCTTGGACCTTCACATTGACGATGAAACACAGAAATCGCATTGGAATGAAAAACAAAAGGCAAACTGCCGCATTAAGTACAAGAATAGAGACTCTTCTTATAGTTGGTGCTTTGAGCATTGCCTGTGAGACCAGGATTAGTTTCTGATACACCACTACAGGTTCAATGTATTCCTTGGACCTTCACATTGACGATGAAACACAGAAATCGCATCGGAATTAATTACAAAAGGCGCAATGCCGCCTTAAGTACAAGAATAGAGACTCTTCTTACAGTCGGTGTTTTGAGCATTCCCTTTGAGACCAGTATTAGTTTCCGATACACCACTGCAGGTTCAATGTATTCCTTGGACTTTCACATTGACGATGAAACACAGAAATCGCATCGGAATTAGATACAAAAGGCGCAATGCCGCCTTAAGTACAAGAATAGAGACTCTTCTTACAGTCGGTGCTTTGAGCATTCCCTGTGAGACCAGTATTAGTTTCCGATACACCACTGCATGTTCAATGTATTCCTTGGACCTTCACATTGACGATGAAACACAGAAATCGCATCGGAATAATATACTTAAGGCACAATGCCGTCTTAAGTACAAGAATAGATACACTTCCTACAGTCGGTGTTTTCAGCATTCCCTGTGAGACCAGTATTAGTTTCCGATACACCTCAGCAGGTTCAATGTATTCCTAGGACCTTCACATTGACGATGAAACACAGAAATCGCATCGGATTTAAATACAAAAGGCACAATGTCGCCTTAAGTACAAGAATAGAGACTCTTCTTACAGTCGGTGCTTTGAGCATTCCCTGTGAGACCAGAATTAGTTTCCGATACACCACTCCAGGTCCAATGTATTCCTTGGACATTCACATTGACGATGAGACACAGAAATCTCATCGGAATGAAATACAAAAGGCAAACTGCCGCGTAAGTACAAGAATAGAGACTCCTCTTACAGTCGGTGCCTTCAGCATTCCCTGTGAGACCAGTATTAGTTTCCGATACTCCTCAGCAGGTTCAATGTAATCCTAGGACTTTCATATTGACGATGAAACACAGAAATCGCATCGGAATTAAATACAAAAGGCACAATGTTGCCTTAAGTACAAGAATAGTGACTCTTCTTACAGTCGGTGCTTTGAGCATTCATTGTTGAGACCAGTATTAGTTTCCGATACACCACTCCAGGTTCAATGTATTCCTTGGACATTCACAATGACGATGAAACACAGAAATCGCATCGGAATGAAATACAAAAGCCAAACTGCCGCGTAAGTACAAGAATAGGGACTCTTCTTACAGTAGGTGCTTTCAGCTTCCCTGTGAGACCAGTATTAGTTTCCGATACACCTCAGCAGGTTCAACGTATTCCTAGGACCATCACATTGACGATGAAACACATAAATCGCATCAGAATTAAATACAAAAGGAGCAATGCCGCCTTAAGTACAAGAATAGAGACTCTTCTTACAGTCGGTGTTTTGAGCATTCCCTGAGAGACCAGAATTAGTTTCCGATACACCACTCCAGGTTCAATGTATTCCTTGGACATTCACATTGACGATGAAACACAGATATCGCATTGGAATTAAATTCAAAAGCCACAATTCCGCCTTAAGTACAAGAATAGAGACCATTCATACAGTCGGTGCTTTGAGCATTCCCTGTGAGACCAGTTCTACTTTCCGATACACCACTGCAGGTTCAATGTATTCCTTGGACCTTCTCATTGACGATGAAACACAGAAATCGCATCGGAAGTAAGTACAAAAGGCACAATGCCGCCTTTTGTACAAGAATAGAGACTCTTCTTACGGTAGGTGCTTTGAGCATTCCCTGTGAGACCAGTATTAGTTTCCGATACACCACTGCAGGTACATTATATTCCTTGGACCTTCACATTGATGATGAAACACAGAAATCGCATCGGAATGAAATACAAACGGCAAACTGCCGCGTAAGTACAAGAATAAAGACTCGTCTTACAGTCTGTGTTTTGAGCATTCCCTGTGAGACCAGTATTAGTTCCCGATACACCACTGCAGGCACAATGTATCCCTTGGACCTTCTCATTGACGATGAAACACAGAAATCGCATCGGAAGTAAGTACAAAAGGCACAATGCCGCCTTTTGTACAAGAATAGAGACTCTTCTTACAGTCGGTGCTTTCAGCTTCCCTGTGAGACCAGTATTAGTTTCCGATACACCTCAGCAGGTTCAACGTATTCCTAGGACCATCACATTGACGATGAAACACATAAATCGCATCAGAATTAAATACAAAAGGAGCAATGCCGCCTTAAGTACAAGAATAGAGACTCTTCTTACAGTCGGTGCTTTGAGCATTCCCTGAGAGACCAGAATTAGTTTCCGATACACCACTGCCGGTTCAATGTATTCCTCGGACCTTCACATTGACGCTGAAACACAGATATTACATCGGAATTAAATACAAAAGGCACAATGCCGCCTTAAGTACAAGAATAGAGACTCTTCTTACAGACGGTGTTTTGAGCATTCCCTGTGAGACCAGTATTAGTTTCCAATACACCACTGCAGGTTCAATGTATTCCTTGGACAAACACATTGCCGATGAAAAACAGAAATTATATCGGAATTAAATACAAAAGACACAATGCCGTCTTAAGAGCAAGAATAGGGACTCTTCTTACAGTCGGTGCTTTGAGCATTCCCTGTGAGACCAAAATTAGTTTCCGATACACCACTGCAAGTTCAATGTAATCCTTGGACATACACATTGACGATGAAACACTGAAATTACATCGGAATTAAATACAAAAGACTCAATGCCGCCTTAAGTACAAGAGGAGTGAGGCTTCTTAGAGTCTGTGTTTTATCCATTCCTGTGAGACCAGTATTAGTTTCCGATACACCACTGCAGGCACAATGTATCCCTTGGACCTTCACATTGACGATGAAACACAGAAATCGCATCGGAAATAAATTCAAAAGGCACAATGCCGCCTTAAGTACAAGAATAGAGACCCTTCTGACAGTCGGTGCTATGAGCATTCCCTGTGAGACCAGTATTAGTTTCCGATACACCACTGCAGGTTCAATGTATTCCTTGGACCTTCACATTGACGATGAAACACAGAAATCGCATCGGAATTAAATACAAAAGGCACAATGCCGCATTAAGTACAAGAATAGAGGCCCTTCTTACAGTCGGTGCTTTTGAGCATTCCCTGTGAGACCAGTATTAGTTTAAGATACACCACTGCAGGTTCAATGTATTCCTTGGACCTTCACATTGACGATGAAACACAGAAATCGCATCGGAATTAAATACAAAAGGTGCAATGCCGCCTTAAGTACAAGAATAGAGACTCTTCTTACAGTCGGTGCTTTGAGCGTTCCCTTTGAGACCAGTATTAGTTTCTGATACAACACTACAGGTTCAAAGTATTCCTTGGACCTTCACATTGAGGATGAAACAAAGAAATCGCATCGGAATTAAATACAAAAGGCTCAATGCCGTCTTAAGTACAAGAATAGAGACTCTTTTTACAGTCGGTGCTATGAGCTTTCCCTGTGAGACCAGTATTAGTTTCCGATACACCACTGCAGGTTCAATGTAATCCTTGGACCTTCACATTGACGATGAAACACAGAAATCGCATCGGAATTAAATACAAAAGGCGCAACGCCGCCTTAAGTACAAGAATCGAGACTCTTCTTACAGTCGGTGCTTTGAGCATTCCCTGTGAGACCAGTATTAGTTTCCGATACACCACTGCAGGTTCAATGTATTCATTGGACCTTTACATTGACGATGAAACACAGAAATCGCATCGGAATTAAATACAAAAGGCACAATGCCGTCTTAAGTACAAGAGTAGAGACTCTTACTACAGTCGGTGCTTTCAGCATTATCTGTGAGACCAGTATTAGTTTCCGATACACCTCAGCAGGTTCTATGTATTCCTAGGACCTTCACATTGACGATGAAACACAGAAATCGCATCGGAATTAAATACAAAAGGCACAATGTCGCCTTAAGTACTAGAATAGAGACTCTTCTTACAGTCGGTGCTTTGAGCATTCCCTGTGAGACCAGTATTAGTTTCCGATACACCACTGCAGGTTCAATGTATTCCTTGGACCTTCACATTGTCGATGAAACACAGAAATCGCATCGGAATGAAATACAAAAGGCAAACTGCCGCGTAAGTACAAGAATAGAAACTCTTCTTACAGTCCGTGCTTTCAGCATTACCTGTGAGACCAGTATTAGTTTCCGATACACCTCAGCAGGTTCAATGTATTCCTAGGACCCTCACATTGACGATGAAACACAGAAATCGCATCGGAATTAAATACCATAGGAGCAATGCCGCCTTAAGTACAAGAATAGAGACACTTCTTACAGTCGGTGCTTTGTGCATTCCCTGTGAGACCAGAATTAGTTTCCGATACACCACTCCAGGTTCAATGTATTCCTTGGACATTCACATTGACGATGAAACACAGAAATCGCATCGGAATGAAATACAAAAGGCAAACTGCCGCGTAAGTACAAGAATAGAGGCTCTTCTTACAGTCGGTGCTTTCAGCATTCCCTGAGAGACCAGTATTAGTTTCCGATACTCCTCAGCAGGTTCTATGTATTCCTAGGACCTTCACATTATCGATGAAACACAGAAATCGCATCGGAATTAAATACAAAAGGCACAATGTCGCCTTAAGTACTAGAATAGAGACTCTTCTTACAGTCGGTGCTTTGAGCATTCCCTGTGAGACCAGTATTAGTTTCCGATACACCACTGCAGGTTCAATGTATTCCTTGGACCTTCACATTGTCGATGAAACACAGAAATCGCATCGGAATGAAATACAAAAGGCAAACTGCCGCGTAAGTACAAGAATAGAAACTCTTCTTACAGTCCGTGCTTTCAGCATTACCTGTGAGACCAGTATTAGTTTCCGATACACCTCAGCAGGTTCAATGTATTCCTAGGACCCTCACATTGACGATGAAACACAGAAATCGCATCGGAATTAAATACCATAGGAGCAATGCCGCCTTAAGTACAAGAATAGAGACTCTTCTTACAGTCGGTGCTTTGAGCATTCCCTGTGAGACCAGAATTAGTTTCCGATACACCACTCCAGGTTCAATGTATTCCTTGGACATTCACATTGACGATGAAACACAGAAATCGCATCGGAATGAAATACAAAAGGCAAACTGCCGCGTAAGTACAAGAATAGAGGCTCTTCTTACAGTCGGTGCTTCCAGCATTCCCTGAGAGACCAGTATTAGTTTCCGATACTCCTCAGCAGGTTCAATGTATTCCTACGACCTTCATATTGACGATGAAACACAGAAATCGCATCAGAATTAAATACAAAAGGCACAATGTCGCCTTAAGTACAAGAATAGAGACTCTTCTTACTGTCGGTGCTTTGAGCATTCCCTGAGAGGCAAGTATTAGTTTGCGATACACCACTGCAGGTTCAATGTATTCCTAGGACCTTCACATTGACGATGAAACACAGAAATCGCATCGGAATTAAATACAAAAGGCACAATGTTGCCTTAAGTACAAGAATAGAGACTCTTCTTACAGTCGGTGCTTTGAGCATTCCCTGTGAGACCAGTATTAGGTTCCGATACACCACTCCAGTTTCAATGTCTTCCGTGGACCTTCACATTGTCGATGAAACACAGAAATCGCTTCGGAATGAAATAAAAAAGCCAAACTGCCGCGTAAGTACAAGAATAGAGACTCTTCTAACAGTCGTTGCTTTCAGCATTCCCTGTGAGACCAGTATTAGTTTCCGATACACCTCAGCAGGTTCAATGTATTCCTAGGACCTTCACATTGACGATGAAACACAGAAATCGCATCGGAATTTAATACAAAGGGCCCAATGTCGCCTTAAGTACACGAATAGAGACTCTTCTTACAGTCGGTGCTTTGAGCATTGCCTGTGAGACCAGTATTAGTTTCCGATACACAACTGCAGATACAATGTATTCCTTGGACCTTCACATTGACGATGAAGCACAGAAATCGCATCGGATTCAATACAAAAGGCACAATGCCGCATTAAGTACAAGAATAGAGGCCCTTCTTACAGTTGGTGCTTTGAGCATTCCCTGTGAGACCAGTATCAGTTTAAGATACACCACTGCAGGTTCAATGTATTCCTTGGACCTTCACATTGACGATGAAACACAGAAATCGCATCGGAATTAAATACAAAAGGTGCAATGCCGCTTTAAGTACAAGAATAGGGACTCTTCTTACAGTCGGTGCTTTGAGCATTCCCTGTGAGACCAGTATTAGTTTCCGATACACCACTGCAGGTTCAATGTATTCCTTGCACCTTCACATTGGCGATGAAACACAGAAATCGCATCGGAATTAAATACAAAATGCGCAATGCCGCCTTAAGTACAAGAATAGAGACTCTTCTTACAGTCGGTGCTTTGAGCATTCCCTTTGAGACCAGTATTAGTTTCTGATACACCACTAAAGGTTCAAAGTATTCCTTGGACCTTCACATTGAGGATGAAACACAGAAATCGCATCGGAATTAAATACTAATGGCTCAATGCCGTCTTAAGTACAAGAATGGAGACTCTTCTTACAGTCGGTGTTATGAGCACTCCCTGTGAGACCAGTATTAGTTTCCGATACACCACTGCAGGTTCAATGTATTCCTTGGACCTTCACATTGGCGCTGAAACACAGAAATCGCATCGGAATTAAATACAAAATTCGCAATGCCGCCTTATGTACAAGAATCGAGACTCTTCTTACAGTCGGTGCTTTGAGCATTCCCTGTGAGACCAGTATTAGTTTCCGATACACCACTGCAGGTTCAATGTATTCCTTGGACCTTCACATTGACGATGAAACACAGAAATCGCATCGGAATTAAATACAAAAGGCACAATGCCGTCTTAAGTACAAGAATAGAGACTCTTACTACAGTCGGTGCTTTCAGCATTCCCTGTGAGACCAGTATTAGTTTCCGATACACCTCAGCAGGTTCTATGTATTCCTAGGACCTTCACATTGACGATGAAACACAGAAATCGCATCGGAATTAAATACAAAAGGCACAATGTCGCCTTAAGTACTAGAATAGAGACTCTTCATACAGTCGGTGCTTTGAGCATTCCCTGTGAGACCAGAACTAGTTTCCGATACACCACTGCCGGTTCAATGTATTCCTTGGACCTTCACATTGTCGATGAAACACAGAAATCGTATCGGAATTAAATACAAAAGGCCAACTGCCGCGTAAGTACAAGAATAGAAACTCTTCTTACAGTCGGTGCATTCAGCATTACCTGTGAGTCCAGTATTAGTTTCCGATACACCTCAGCAGGTTCAAAGTATTCCTAGGACCTTCACATTGACGATGAAACACAGAAATCGCATCGGAATTAAATACAAAAGGCGCAATGCCGCCTTAAGTACAAGAATAGAGACTCTTCTTACAGTCGGTGCTTTGAGCATTCCCTGTGAGACCAGAATTAGTTTCCGATACACCACTCCAGGTTCAATATAATCCTTGGACATTCACATTGACGATGAAACACAGAAATCGCATCGGAATGAAATACAAAAGGCAAACTGCCGCGTAAGTACAAGAATAGAGGCTCTTCTTACAGTCGGTGCTTTCAGCATTCCCTGTGAGACCAGTATTAGTTTCCGATACACTTCAGCAGGTTCAATGTATTCCTAGGACCTTCACATTGACGATGAAACACAGAAATCGCATCGGAATTTAATACAAAGGGCCCAATGTCGCCTTAAGTACAAGAATAGAGACCCTTCTTAGAGCCGGTGCTTTGAGCATTCCCTGTGAGACCTGTATTAGTTTCCGATACACCACTCCAGGTTCAATGTATTCCTTGGACATTCACATTGACGTTGAAACACAGAAATCGCATCGGAAAAAAATACAAAAGGCAAACTGCCGCGTAAGTACAAGAATAGAGACTCTTCTTACAGTCGGTGCTTTCAGCTTTCCCTGTGAGACCAGTATTAGTTTCCGATACACCTCAGCCGGTTCAATGTATTCCTAAGACCTTCACATTGACGATGAAACACAGAAATCGCATCGGAATTAAATACAAAAAGCACAATGTCGCATTAAGTACAAGAATAGAGACTCTTCTTACAGTCGGTGCTTTGAGCATTCCCTGTGAGACCGGTATTAGTTTCCGATACACCACTGCAGGTTCAATGTATTCCTCGGACCTTCACATTGACGCTGAAACACAGATATTACATCGGAATTAAATACAAAAGGCACAATGCTCCCTTAACTACAAGAATAGAGACTCTTCTTACAGTCGGTGTTTTGAGCATTCCCTGTGAGACCAGTATATAGTTTCCAATACACCACTGCAGGTTCAATGTATTCCTTGGACGTACACATTGCCGATGAAAAACAGAAATTATATCGGAATTAAATACAAAAGACACAATGCCGTCTTAAGAGCAAGAATAGAGACACTTCTTACAGTCGGTGCTTTGAGCATTCCCTGTGAGACCAAAATTCGTTTCCGATACACCACTGCAGGTTCAATGTATTCCTTGGACATACACATTGACGATGAAACACTGAAATTACATCGGAATTAAATACAAAGGCGCAATGCCGCCTTAAGTACAAGAATAGAGACTCTTCTTACAGTCGGTGCTTTGAGCATTCCCTTTGAGACCAGTATTAGTTTCTGATACACCACTAAAGGTACAATGTATTCCTTGGACATTCACATTGACGATGAAACACAGAAATCGCATCGGAATGAAATACAAAAGGCAAACTGCCGCGTAAGTACAAGAGTAGAGGCTCTTCTTACAGTCGGTGTTTCAGCATTCCCTGTGAGACCAGTATTAGTTTCCGATACACTTCAGCAGGTTCAATGTATTCCTAGGACCTTCACATTGAGGATGAAACACAGAAATCGCATATGAATTAAATACAAAAGGCTCAATGCCGCCTTAAGTACAAGAATAGAGACTCTTCTTACAGTCGGTGTTTTGAGCATTCCCTGTGAGACCAGAATTAGTTTCCGATACACCACTCCAGGTTCAATGTATTCCTTGGACATTCACATTCACGATGAAACACAGAAATCGCATCGGAATGAAATACAAAAGGCAAACTGCCGCGTAAGTACAAGGATAGAGGCTCTTCTTACAGTCGGTGCTTTCAGCATTCCCTGTGAGAATAGTATTAGTTTCCGATACACTTCAGCAGGTTCAATGTATTCCTAGGACCTTCACATTGAGGATGAAACACAGAAATCGCATCGGAATTAAATACAAAAGGCTCAATGCCGTCTTAAGTACAAGAATAGAGACTCTTCTTACAGTCGGTGCTATGAGCATTCCCTGTGAGACCAGTATTAGTTTCCGATACACCACTGCACGTTCAATGTATTCCTTGGACCTTCACATTGGCGCTCAAACACAGAAATCGCATCGGAATTAAATACAAAAGGAGCAATGCCGCCTTAAGTACAAGAATCGAGTCTCTTCTTACAGTCGGTGCTTTGAGCATTCCCTGTGAGACCAGTATTAGTTTCCGATACACCTCAGCTGGTTCTATGTATTCCTAGGACCTTCACATTGACGATGAAACACAGAAATCGCATCGGAATTAAATACAAAAGGCAAACTGCCGCGTAAGTACAAGAATAGAGGCTCTTCTTACAGTCGTTGCTTTCAGCATTCCCTGTGAGACCAGTATTAGTTTCCGATACACCTCAGCAGGTTCAATGTATTCCTAGGACCTTCACATTGACGATGAAACACAGAAATCGCATCGGAATTAAATACAAAGGGCCCAATGTCACCTTAAGTACACGAATAGAGACTCTTCTTAGAGCCGGTGCTTTGAGCATTCCCTGTGAGACCAGTGTTAGTTTCCGATACACCACTCGAGGTTCAATGTATTCCTTGGACATTCACATTGACGATGAAACACAGAAATCGCATCGGAATGAAATACAAAAGGCATACTGCCGCGTAAGTACAAGAATAGAGACTCTTCTTACAGTCGGTGCTTTCAGCTTTCGCGGAGAGACAAGTATTAGTTTCCGATACACCTCAGCCTGTTCAATGTATTCCTAAGACCTTCACATTGACGATGAAACACAGAAATCGCATCGGAATTAAATACAAAAGGCACAATGTCGCCTTAAGCACAAGAATAGTGACTCTTCTTACAGTCGGTGCTTTGAGCATTCCCTGTGAGACCAGTTTTAGTTTCCGATACACCACTGCAGGTTCAATGTATTCCTTGGACCTTCACATTGACGATGAAACACAGAAATCGCATCGGAATAAAATACAAAAGGCAAACTGTCGCATAAGTACAAGAATAGAGACTCTTCTTACAGTCGGTGCTTTCAGCATTCCCTTTGAAACCAGTATTAGTTTCCGATACACCTCAGCAGGTTCAATGTATTCCTAGGACCTTCACATTGACGATGAAACTCAGAAATCGCATCGGAATTAAATACAAAAGGTGCAACGCCGCCTTAAGTACAAGAATAGAGACTCTTCTTACAGTCGGTGCTTTGAGCATTCCCTGTGAGACCAGAATTAGTTTCCGATACGCCACTCCAGGTTCAATGTATTCCTTGGACATTCACGTTGACGATGAAACACAGATATCGCATCTGAATGAAATACAAAAGGCAAACCGGCGCGTAGGTACAATAATAGAGACTCTTCATACAGTCGGTGCTTTTATCATTCCCTGTGAGACCAGTATTAGCTTCCGATACATCTCAGCAGGTTCAATGTATTCCTAGGACCTTCACATTGACGATGAAATACAGATATCGCAACGGAATTAAATACAAAAGGCACAATGCCGCTTATGTACAAGAATAGAGACACGTCTTACAGTCAGTGTTTTCAGCATTCCCTGTGAGGCCAGTATTAGTTTCTGACACACCACTGCAGGTTCAATGTATTCCTTGGACATACACATTGACGATGAAACACTGAAATGAAATCGGAATTGAATCCAAAACACGCAATGCCGCCTTAAGTGCAAGAAGAGTGAGACTTCTTAGACCCTGTGCTTTGATCCTTTCCTGTGAGACCAGTATTAGTTTCCGATACACCACTGCAGGTTCAATGTATTCCTTGGTCCTTCACATTGACGATGAAACACAGAAATCGCATCGGAATTAAATACAAAAGGCACAATGTCGCCTTAAGTACAGGAATAGATACTCTCCTTACAGTCGGTGCATTAAGCATTCCCTGTGGGACCAGTATTAGTTTCCGATACACCGCTGCCGGTTTAATGTATTCCTTGGACCTTCACATTGACGATGAAACACAGAAATCGCATCGGAATTAATTACAAAATGCACAATGCCGCCTTAAGTAAAAGTATAGAGATTCTTCTTACGGTCGGTGCTTTGAGCATTCCCTGTGAGACCAGTATTAGTTTCCGATACACCACTGCAGGTTCAATGTATTCCTCGGACCTTCACATTGACGCTGAAACACAGAAATTACATCGGAATTAAATAGAAAAGGCTCAATGCCGCCTTAAGTACAAATATAGAGACTCTTCTTACAGTCGGTGCTTTGAGCATTCCCCGTGAGACCAGTATTAGTTACCAATACACCACTGCAGGTTCAATGTATTCCTTGGACATACACATTTCCGATGAAAAACAGAAATTATATCGGAATTAAATATAAAAAACACAATGCCGCCTTAAGTGCAAGAATAGAGACTCTTCTTATAGTCGGTGCTTTGAGCATTCCCTGTGAGACCATAATTAGTTTCCGATACACCACTGCAGGTTCAGTGCATTCCTTGGACCATCACTTTGACGATGAAACACAGAAATCGCATCTTAATTACATACAAAAGGCACAATGCCGCCTTATGTACAAGAATAGAGACTCTCCTTACGGTCGGTGCTTTGAGCATTCCCTGTGAGACCAGTATTAGTTTCCGATACACCACTGCAGACTCAATGTATTCCTTGGACCTTCACATTGACGATGAAACACAGAAATCGCATCGGAATTAAATACAAAAGACACAATGTCACCATAAGTACAGGAATAGAGACTCTTCTCACAGTCGGTGCTTTCAGCATTCCGTGTGAGACCAGAATTAGTTTCCGATACACCACTGCAGGTGCAATGTATTCCTTGGACCTTCACATTGACGATGAAACATAGAAATCGCATCAGAATTAAATACATAACGCTCAATGCCGCCATCAGTACATGAATAGAGACTCTTCTTACAATCGGTTCTTTGAGCATTCCCTGTGAGACCAGTATTAGTTTCCGATACACCACTGCAGGTTCAATGTATTCACTGAAACACTGAAATTAAATCGGAATTAAATACAAAACGAACAATTCCGCCATAAGTGCAAGTAGAGTGAGACTTCTTAGAGTCTGTGCTTTGATCCTTTCCTGTGAGACCGGTATTAGTTTCCGATACACCACTGCAGGTTTAATGTATTCCTTGGTCCTTCACATTGACGATGAAACACTGAAATCGCATCGGAATTAAATACAAAAGGCACAATGCCGCCTTAAGTACAAGAAAAGAGACTCTTCTTACAGTCGGTGCTTTGGGCATTCCCTGTGAGACCAGTATTAGTTTCCGATACACCACTGCAGGTTCAATGTATTCCTTGGACATACACATTGACGATGGAACACAGAAATCGCATCGGAATTAAATACAAAAGGCACAAAGCCGCCTTAAGTAGAAGATTAGAAACTTTTCTTACAGTGCGTGCTTTGAGCATTGCCTGTGAGACCAGTATTAGTTTCCGATACACCACTGCAGGTTCAGTGTATTCCTCGGACCTTCACATTGACGATGTAACACAGAAATCGCATCGGAATTAAATTCAAAAGGCACAATGCCACCATAAGTAAAAGAATAGAGACTGTTCTTACAATCGATGCTTTGAGCATTCCCTGTGAGAGCAGTATTAGTTTCCGATACAGCATTGCAGGTTCAATGTATTCCTTGGACATACACATTGACGATGAAACACTGAAATTACAACGGAATTAAATACAAAAGGCACAATGCCGCCTTAAGTACAGGAATATAGACTCATCTTACAGTCGGTGATTTGTGCATTCCCTGTGAGACCAGTATTAGTTTCTGATACACCACTGCTGGTTCAATGTATTCCTTGGATCTTTACATTGACGATGAAACAGGGAAATCGCATTGGAATTAAATACAAAAGGCACAATGCCGCCACAAGTACAAGAATAGTGACTCTTCGTACAGTCGGTGCTTAGAGCATTCCCTTTCAGACCAGTATTAGTTTCCGATACACCACTCCAGGTTCAACGTATTAACTGGACATACACATTGACGATGAAACACAGAAATCGCATCGGAATTAAATACAAAAGGCACAATGACACCATAAGTAAAAGAATAGAGACTGTTCTTACAGTCGATGCTTTGAGCATTCCCTGTGAGACCAGTATTAGTTTCCGATACACCACTGCAGGTTCAATGTATTCCTTGGACATACACATTGACGATGAAACACTGAAATTACATCGGAATTGAATACAAAAGACTCAATGCCGCCTTAAGTGCAAGAAGAGTGAGACTTCTTAGAGTCTGTGCTTTGATCATTTCCTGTGAGACCAGTATTAGTTTCCGATACAGCACTGCAGGTTCAATGTATTCCTCGGACTTATCCATTGACGATGAAACACTGAAATCAGGTACAATGTATTCCTTGTACCTTCACATTGACGATGAAACACAGAAATCGCATCGGAATTAAATGCAAAAGGCACAATGCCGCCTTAAGTACAAGAATAGAGACTCTTCTTACTGTCGGTGCTTTGAGCATTCCCTGTGAGACCAGTATTAGCTTCCGATAGACCACTGCCGATTCCATGTATTCCTAGGACATACACATTGACGATGAAACACTGAAATTACATCGGAATTAAATACAAAAGGAACAATGCCGCCTTAAGTGCAAGAAGAATGAGACTTCTTAGAGTCTGTGCTTTGATCATTTCCTGTGAGACCAGTATTAGTTTCCGATACACCACTGCAGGTGCAATGTATTCCTTGAACCTTCACATTGACGATGAAACACAGAAATCGCATAGGAATTAAATACAAAAGCACAATGCCGCCTTAAGTACAAGAATAGAGACTCTTCTTACAGTCGGTGCTTTGAGCTTTCCCTGTGAGACCAGTATTAGTTTCCGATACACCACTGCAGGTTCTGTTGTGTCGGTAGCTGGGCCGACACCGTGAAGTTGAGATGGCTGAAAAGGCAAGCTAGACTAACGCAGACGGGCGTGAAGTACTGGAACAGGATACGTAATTAATGTTAGGAAGAAAAGTACGGAGCAGGTTTAATACTTAACTTTACTCAGTCATTGTGGTACATCGATCTTGACGATACACAGGAGACTTTAAGTACAATCACTGTATGGCTAATGGCGCCTTGCTAGTTCGTAGCCATTAACTTAGCTGATGGCTATTCTGTCTCTCGGCTAATGAGAGAGAAAGGCTTCGTACATCTGGTCGGTAGCTAGGTTCTCGTACAACTGGGGCGAGTGCTCTCTCGTATCACGAGACCTGCCTTGGTGGTGGCGCTAGGTCTGCGATTACACAGTGGCGACACGCGGGTCCGACATGTACTAAATGGACCGCGGCCGATTTAAGCTACCACCTAGCAAGTGTGGTGTCTGGCGGTGACACCACATTCCTCCGCAAATCGGCGAACGGTCGTGTGATAAGGCTTCCGCCCGCCGTGGGGAGGACCACATGTTGACGTATGCGATGAGGTGGGGAGCCTAACAACAGGCGAGGCTGTGCCACCCGCACCCGGCCATTCGGTCCGAGGGGAGCTAGGAAACGCCTGAAAAACTAGTCCAGGGTGCACGTCAACATGCGGTGTATGCGCCCGTAAAGAGACAGGAGGGACCGAAGGATCAACCTCCATTGCGTCGGGGTAGCCGACGCGCGATGACGTCATGTGGTCCGGAGCGGGCGGGAGTTCCATGGCGGAGGACAGCTGGTCACGGGAAGCGATCGGCGGCCCGTGACCCTGGGAGGCGCTTGGCGGCTGCAACGAAGCGTCGAATGCGGGCGGCGCCGGCGGGAGAACAAGCGGCGGCGGCGGCGGCTGCTGCTGCTGCGGCGGCGGCGGCGGCGCGTCGCCATGGGGCAAAATGGAAGGCATCGTCGGTAACACCTGGGGATGAGGCGAGCCAGTAGATGGGTCCCCAGGGCGCTGACCGGACGGCACCGTCGCTGAAAGCAGACGGGGAGCGGCAGAACCCGAGCGACGACAGAGGCGCAGCTGATTGAGATGCCGACGCACCTCACCAGAGGCCCCCAAAACCAAATACATCGCGCGGCCGAGGCAGCGAAGAATGCGCCCTGCGAGCCAACGCCGTGAACCTCGATAGTTGCGATAAAATACAACGTCGCCTGGAGCAAAAGCAGGAGTCTGCCGCTTCACAGGAACCTGATGCGGCGGATGCAGCAAAGACATCAAGGTGCGGTGAGGACGACCGTGGAGCAACTCAGCCGGCGAGCGACCATCTCGGGGCTGAGAGCGATACGAAGACAAAAAGAGCAACAATGCGTCCTCCCGAGAATGCGACTCTTTCAATTTCAACATCTGTGACTTGAAAGTCCGGACCAATCGTTCAGCGGCACCGTTGGACTGAGGCGAAAACGGCGCGGATGTCAGATGTTGAATACCATTGGCCTGGCAGAATGACTGAAATTCTGCGGACATGAATTGTGGGCCATTGTCGGAAACAATAGTCTGCGGAAGACCTTCAATGCAAAAGATAGCAGACAACGCTTGGATGGTGGCGGAGGACGTCGTGGAAGACATCCGGACAACAAAAGGAAAATTACTGAAGGCGTCGACCAGAACCAACCATCGAGCATTCCAGAATGGACCAGCAAAATCAATGTGCAAGCGTTGCCAAGGGGAAGTGTCTTTTGGCCACGCAAAGACTTTCCGCGGCGGTGCGGACTGTTGTTCGGCACACGCCGGGCACGAAGAACACATATTCGTAATCGCAGCATCGATTCCGAACCAAGTACAGTGCTGACGAGCAAGTTGTTTCGTTCGCACTATACCCCAATGTCCGTGGTGAAGAAGCCGTAAAACAGAGGACTGTAACGAACGTGGGACCACGACTCCGGACTGATCATTATCAGAACGCAACAACAAAACACCACGTCGAACAAAAAGTCTCTCCTTGTGAGCAAAAAATCGGCGAACCAATGGATCCTCGATCCGAGACTTTGACAAAGGCCATTGCGTAGCAACAAAACGTAAAACAGTAGCAAGGACAGGGTCAGCAGCTGTGGCTGTAGCGACACGACGAAAATCAATCGGAAACGATTCGACCACTTCATCGGTTTCCGAATCAATGAACATGCAAGCAAGTTCGGAAGAATCGAATGCTTTATCCTCAGCAACAGGCAAACGGGACAACGCATCGGCGTTTCCGTGCTTAGCAGTGGACCGATACAAGATATCGTAGCGGTACTGCGAGAGGAAAATAGACCAGCGAATGAATTTCTGCGCTGTACGTGGAGGTACAGGCTTGGTCGGATGAAAAAGCGATGTCAAAGGTTTGTGGTCTGTGATGATGGTAAAGTGACGACCATACAAGAAATCATGGAACTTAGTAACACCAAACACGAGAGCCAAAGCTTCTTTCTCTATCTGTGAATAATTTCTTTGCGCAGACGAGAGTAATTTGGACGCAAAGGCAATAGGGCGATCATGGGAGCCAACTTTGTGCGCAAGCACAGCACCGATCCCGAAATCCGATGCATCTACCATCAACAAAAGGGGTTTCTGGGGATCGAATGGCGTAAGGCAAGTATTAGAAAGCAACGCCGATTTCAACTGGCGAAAGGCGCGTTCGCATTCCGTCGTCCAGAGAAACGGAACACCTGTACGGCGTAAGCGAGGAAGCGGATCTGAAATGAAAGAGGCATTGCGCACATTCACTCACACCTTGTGATTCTACATTGTTCAATGTTCTTGCGACCTCCTGACGCAATGCGTGGGGAACATTGCGCGCTCTGAAAAATTTCGGTTGCGCGTTTCCTTCCAGTTCCAAATGTGCTTCATAGTTTTTAGCGCAACCTAAGCCCGGTGCAAAAATGTCTGCAAATTCGTCACACAGCCGAGAAACACTGTCTGTAGGCACAGTCTGATTCACTGATAGGACCTGATTTACAATAGACATGTAAAACAACTGAAACAAATCTAGACCAAACAAGTTCACTGCAGAAGAAGAACGAAGAACGTAAAATGACACAAGTTTTGTTTGTCCCTTGTATGTTGCAAGAAGGCTGCACTGTCCTAACATAGGAATTTTCTGTCCGGAATATGTAGTTAGCTTAACATTGGCGGAACGCAACGGAGGTTTGCCCAGTTGTTTGTACGTGTCGTGATTGAGCAATGAAACTGCAGCTCCGGTATCGAGCTGGAATGGTATCACTTTGCCTTCAAAGTCTAAGTCCACAAAAAGTTTATTGTCCTGCTGACGACAAAAGCGACTGTTTTGTGCAATTTGAATAGACACTGGTACAGAATCACTTGCTAATTGACGTGATTTCCGGCGACGTCGACGCACAGTTTCTGTGGGACGATCACAGTCACTGTTAGAGAAAGTGTCACTGGACGAAGCGGAATTAACGACATGAATGTCCATAGGCGAAGGTCCACGAGCCTGAGTGTCCTTGGTTCGATTCCGGCGCGAAGCAAAGGGCCTGGAATGATTGTGATTGTCTGATCTGAGCTTTTTCTGGCAAACACTTTGAACATGTCCTTTCTTATTGCAGAAAAAGCAAATAGCTTGGCGTGACGGGCAATGTTCACGCGAATGTCTAGTAGCACACCGCGGGCACGATTTCACTACATTTGTGGGCTGGCGCGGCCCACGTGGCTTAGCGCGCGGCGGCAGCTGTGCGGACGTGCGCGAGGCCCGGTTACCGGGCCGCGCAGCGCGTCCAGCGGGCCGGTTAATGTTACACACGGCTGGCGAAGTTTCAAAAGATTCCTGAGCACAGTCAAGTGTGTCCTGTCTATCCAATATGTCTATCACTTGTTGAAGGGAGGGATTAACTAGTTTCAAAATTTGCTCCCGTATGCGAACATCAGAAACGTTCTGTGCAATTGCATCACGCACCATTGTATCTGAATAAGAAAGACCACAGTCACATTCAAAGGCACAGTCCCTAGTAAGTCCTTGCAATGTTGCTACCCACTCCCTATTAGTTTGACCGGCCGTACGTTTTGTACGAAAGAACGTATACCGTTTTGCAACCACATTAACTGTTTCTTTGAAATAGGCGTCTAATGCAGGCAAAATTTCCTCGTAGGACAGAGTTGCTACGTCGCGTCGGGGAAACAATTTCACTATCACATGGTATGTGGACACACCGACACATGAAAGCAAAAACGGCTGCCGCTCATTACCTTGAATTCTGTAGGCAGCGAGGTGGAACGCAAACTGGCGGGACCACTCGTGCCAGGTTTCCTGGTTCGGGTCGTAGGGCCTAAAAGCCGGTGTAACGGCAGGTTGTGGCTGCGGTAGCGGTGAAGCGGCGGCGGCCGCATCGGTGTGCAGCGCACGTTGACCCTGGACGAGCTGTCCAAGGGCATCCAATAACGCCTGCGTCTGCTGATTCTGCAAGCGATAAAATTCGGACAGTACATCTGGAGAATGTGGCGAAGCCATGACACAATTAAATGTAAGCAATCAGAAAGAACTCTTTTCCCTCGTCGCCAATGTTGTGTCGGTAGCTGGGCCGACACCGTGAAGTTGAGATGGCTGAAAAGGCAAGCTAGACTAACGCAGACGGGCGTGAAGTACTGGAACAGGATACGTAATTAATGTTAGGAAGAAAAGTACGGAGCAGGTTTAATACTTAACTTTACTCAATCATTGTGGTACATCGATCTTGACGATACACAGGAGACTTTAAGTACAATCACTGTATGGCTAATGGCGCCTTGCTAGTTCGTAGCCATTAACTTAGCTGATGGCTATTCTGTCTCTCGGCTAATGAGAGAGAAAGGCTTCGTACATCTGGTCGGTAGCTAGGTTCTCGTACAACTGGGGCGAGTGCTCTCTCGTATCACGAGACCTGCCTTGGTGGTGGCGCTAGGTCTGCGATTACACAGTGGCGACACGCGGGTCCGACATGTACTAAATGGACCGCGGCCGATTTAAGCTACCACCTAGCAAGTGTGGTGTCTGGCGGTGACACCACAGGTTCAATGTATTCCTTGGACATACACATTGACGATGAAACACAGATATTGCATCGGAAATTTATAAAAAAGGCACAATGCCGCCATAAGTACATGATTAGAGACCCTTCTCACAGTCGGTGCTTTGAGCATTCCCTGTGACACCAGTATTAGTTTCCGATACACCACTGCAGGTTCAATGTATTGCATGGACATACACATTGACGATGAAACACAGAAATCGCATCGGAATTAAATACAAATGGCACAATGCTTCCATAAGTGCAAGAATAGAGACTCCTCTTACAGTCGGTGCTTTGAGCATTCCCTGAGAGACCAGTATTAGTTTCCGATACACCACTGCAGGTACAATGTATTCCTTAGACATACACATTGACGATGAAACCATGAAATTACATCGGAATTAAATACAAATGGCACAATGCTGCCATAAGTGCAAGAATAGAGACTCCTCTTACAGTCGGTGCTTTGAGCATTCCCTGTGAGACCAGTATTAGTTTCTGATACACCACTGCAGGTTCAATGTATTCCTTGGACATACGCATTGACGATGAAACACAGAAATCGCATCGGAATTAAATACAAAAGGCACAATGCCGCTATACGTACAAGAATAGAGACTCTTCTTACAGTCAGTGCTTTGAGCATTCCCTGTGAAACCAGTATTAGTTTCCGATACACCACTCCAGGTTCAATGTATTCCTTGGACATACTCAATGACCATGAGACACTGAAATTACATCGGAATTAAATTCAAAAGGCACAATGCCGCCATAAGTGCAAGTTGAGTGAGACTTCTTAGAGTCGGTGCTTTGATCCTTTCCTTTGAGCCCGATATTAGTTTCCGATACACCACTGCAGGTTCAATGTATTCCTTGTACCTTCACATTGACGATGAAACACAGAAATCGCATCGGAATTTAATGCAAAAGGCACAATGCCGCCTTAAGTACAAGAATAGAGACTCTTCTTACTGTCGGTGCTTTGAGCATTCCCTGTGAGACCAGTATTAGCTTCCGATAGAGCACTGCCGATTCCATGTATTCCTTGGACATACACATTGACGATGAAACACAGAAATCGCATCGGAATTAAATACAAAATGCACAATGCCGCCTTAAATACAAGAATTGAAACTCTTCCTACAGTCGATGTTTCGAGCATTCCCTGTGAGACCAGTATTAGTTTCCGATACACCACTGCAGGTTCATTGTATTCCTTAGACATACACATTGACGATGAAACACTGAAATTACATTGGAATTAAATACAAAAGGCACAATGCCACCATAAGTGTAAGAATAGAGACTCTTCTTACAGTCGGTGCTTTGAGCATTCCCTGTGAGACCAGTATTAGTTTCCGATACACCAATGTAGGTTCAGTGTATTCCTTGGACATACACATTGACGATGAAACACAGAAATCGCATCGGAATTAAATACAAAATGCACAATGCCGCCTTACGTACAAGAATAGAGACTTTTCTTATAGTAGGTGCTCTGAGCATTCCCTGTGAGACCAGTATTAGTTTCTGATACACCACTGCAGGTTCAATGTATTCCTTAGACATACACATTGACAATGAAACACTGAAATTATATCGGAATTAAATACAAAAGTCACAATGCCGCCATAAGTGCAAGAACATAGACTCTTCTTACAGTCGGTGCGTTGTGCATTCCCTGCGAGACGAGTACTAGTTTCCGATACACCACTGCAGGTACAATGTATTCCTTGTACCTTCACATTGACGATGAAACACAGATATTGCATCGGAATTTTATAAAAATGGCACAATACCGCCATAAGTACAAGAATAGAGACCCTTCTTACAGTCGGTGCTTTGAGCATTCCCTGTGAGACCAGTATTAGTTTCCGATACACCACTGCAGGTTCAATGTATTCCTTGGACCTTCACATTGACGATGAAACACAGAATTCGCTTCCGAATTAAATACAAAAGGCCCAATGCCGCCTTCAGTACAATATTAGAGACTCTTCTTACAGTCGGTGCTTTGAGCATTCCCCGTGAGACCAGTATTAGTTTCTGATACACCACTGCAGGTTCAATGTATTCCTTGGACATACACATTGACGATGAAACACAGAAATTACATCGGAATTAAATACAAAAGGAACAATGCCGCCTTAACGACAAGATGAGTGAGACTTCTTAGAGTCTGTGCGTTGATCCATTCCTATGAGACCAGTATTAGTTTCCGATACACCACTGCAGGTTCAATGTATTCCTTAGACATACACATTGACGATGAAACCATGAAATTACATCGGAATTAAATACAAATGGCACAATGCTGCCATAAGTGCAAGAATAGGGACTCCTCTTACAGTCGGTGCTTTGAGCATTCCCTGTGAGACCAGTATTAGTTTCCGATACACCACTGCATTTACAATGTATTCCTTGTACCTTCACATTGACCATGAAACACAGAAATCGCATCGGAATTAAATGCAAAAGGCACAATGCCGCCTTAAGTACAAGAATAGAGACTCTTCTTACAGTCGGTGCTTTGAGCTTTCCCTGTGAGACCAGTATTAATTTCCGATACACCACTCCAGGTTCAATGTATTCCTTGGACATACACATTGACGATGAAACACTGAAATTACATCGGAATTAAGTACAAAAGGAACAATGCCGCCTTAACGGCAAGATGAGTAAGACTTCTTAGAGTCTGTGCTTTGATCCTTTCCTGTGAGACCAGTATTAGTTTCCGATACACCACTGCAGGTGCAATGTATTCCTTGAACCTTCACATTGACGATGAAACACAGAAATCGCATCGGAATTTAATGCAAAAGGCACAATGCCGCCTTAAGTACAAGAATAGAGACTCTTCTTACAGTCGGTGATTTGAGCATTCCCTGTGAGACCAGTATTAGTTTCTGACACACCACTGCAGGTTCAATGTATTCCTTGGACATATGCATTGACGATGAAACACAGAAATCGCATCGGAATTAAATACAAAAGGCACAATGCCGCTATACGTACAAGAATAGAGACTCTTCTTACAGTCGGTGCTTTGAGCATTCCCTGTGAGATAAGTATTAATTTCCGATATACCACTCCAGGTTCAATGTATTCCTTGGACATACTCAATGACGATGAGACACTGAAATTACATCGGAATTAAATACAAAAGGCACAATGCCGCAATAAGTGCAAGATGAGTGAGACTACTTAGAGTCGGTGTTTCATCCTTTCCTGTGAGCCCGATATTAGTTTCCGATACACCACTGCAGGTTCAATGTATTCCTTGTACCTTCACATTGACGATGAAACACAGAAATCGCATCGGAATTAAATGCAAAAGGCACAATGCCGCCTTAAGTACAAGAATAGAGACTCTTCTTACTGTCGGTGCTTTGAGCATTCCCTGTGAGACCAGTATTAGCTTCCGATAGACCACTGCCGATTCCATGTATTCCTAGGACATACACATTGACGATGAAACACTGAAATTACATCGGAATTAAATACAAAAGGAACAATGCCGCCTTAAGTGCAAGAAGAATGAGACTTCTTAGAGTCTGTGCTTTGATCCTTTCCTGTGAGACCAGTATTAGTTTCCGATACACCACTGCAGGTGAAATGTATTCCTTGAACCTTCACATTGACGATGAGACACAGAATTCGCATAGGAATTAAATACAAAAGCACAATGCCGCCTTAAGTACAAGAATAGAGACTCTTCTTACAGTCGGTGCTTTGAGCTTTCCCTGTGAGACCAGTATTAGTTTCCGATACACCACTGCAGGTTCAATGTATTCCTTGGACATACACATTGACGATGAAACACAGATATTGCATCGGAATCTTATAAAAAAGGCACAATGCCGCCATAAGTACAAGAATAGAGACCCTTGTTACAGTCGGTGCTTTGAGCATTCCCTGTGAGACCAGTATTAGTTTCCGATACACCACTGCAGGTTCAATGTATTCCTTGGACCTTCACATTGACGATGAAACACAGAATTCGCTTCCGAATTAAATACTAAAGGCATAATGCCGCCTTCAGTACAAGAATAGAGACACTTCTTACAGTCGGTGTTTTGAGCATTTCCTGTGAGACCAGTATTAGTTTCCGATACACCACTGCAGGTTCAATGTATTGCTTGGACATACACATTGACGATGAAACACAGAAATCGCATCGGAATTAAATACAAATGGCACAATGCTTCCATAAGTGCAAGAATAGAGACTCCTCTTACAGTCGGTGCTTTGAGCATTTCCTGTGAGACCAGTATTAGTTTCCGATACACCACTGCAGGTACAATGAATTCCTTGTACCTTCACATTGACGATGAAACACAGAAATCGCATCGGAATTAAATACAAAAGGCCCAATGCCGCCTTCAGTACAAGAATAGAGACTCTTCTTACAGTCGGTGCTTTGAGCATTCCCTGTGAGACCAGTATTAGTTTCTGATACACCACTGCAGGTTCAATGTATTCCTTGGACATACACATTGACGATGAAACACAGAAATTACATCGGAATTAAATACAAAAGGAACAATGCCGCCTTAACGGCAAGATAAGTGAGACTTCTTAGAGTCTGTGCTTTGATCCTTTCCTATGAGACCAGTATTAGTTTCCGATACACCACTGCAGGTTCAATGTATTCCTTAGACATACACATTGACGATGAAACCATGAAATTACATCAGAATTAAATACAAATGGCACAATGCTGCCATAAGTGCAAGAATAGAGACTCCTCTTACAGTCGGTGCTTTGAGCATTCCCTGTGAGACCAGTATTAGTTTCCGATACACCACTGCATTTACAATGTATTCCTTGTACCTTCACATTGACCATGAAACACTGAAATTACATCGGAATTAAGTACAAAAGGAACAATGCCGCCTTAACGGCAAGATGAGTAAGACTTCTTAGAGTCTGTGCTTTGATCCATTCCTGTGAGACCAGTATTAGTTTTCGATACACCACTGCAGGTGCAATGTATTCCTTGAACCTTCACATTGACGATGAAACACAGAAATCGCATCGGAATTAAATGCAAAAGGCACAATGCCGCCTTAAGTACAAGAATAGAGACTCTTCTTACAGTCGGTGTATTGAGCATTCGCTGTGAGACCAGTATTAGTTTCCGATACTCCACTCCAGGTTCAATGTATTCCTTGGACATACTCATTGACGATGAAACACTGAAATTAGATCGGAATTAAATACAAAAGGAACAATGCCGCCTTAACTGCAAGATGAGTGAGACTTCTTTGAGTCTGTGCTTTGATCCTTTCCTGTGAGACCAGTATTAGTTTCCGATACACCACTGCAGGTTCAATGTATTCCATGGACCTTCGCATTGACGAAGAAACACAGAAATCGCATCGGAACTAAGTACAAAATGAACAATGCCTTAATAAGTACAAGAATAGAGACTCTTCTTACAGTCGGTGCTTTGAGCATTCCCTGTGGGACCAGTATTAGTTTCCGATACTCCACTGCAGGTTCAATGAATTCCTTAGACATACACATTGACGATGAAACACTGAAATTACATCGGATTTAAATACAAAAGGCACAATGGCGCCATAAGTGCATGAATAGTGACTCTTCTTACAGTCGATGCTTTGAGCATTCCCTGTGAGGCCATTATTAGTTTCCGATACACCACTGCAGGTACAATGTATTCCTTGGACCTTCAAATTGACTATGAAACACAGAGATCGCATCGGAATTATATACAAAATGCACAATGCCGCCTTAAGTACAAGAATAGAGACTCTTCTTATAGTCGGTGCTTTGAGCATTCCCTGTGCGACCAGTATTAGTTTCCGATACACCACTGCAGGTTCATTGTATTCCTTAGACATACACATTGACGATGAAACACTGAAATTACATTGGAATTAAATACAAAAGGCACAATGCCACCATAAGTGTAAGAATAGAGACTCCTCTTACAGTCGGTGCTTTGAGCATTTCCTGTGAGACGAGTATTAGTTTCCGATACACCACTGCAGGTACAATGTATTCCTTGTACCTTCACATTGACGATGAAACACAGAAATCGCATCGGAATTAAATGCAAAAGGCACAATGCCGCCTTAAGTGCAAGAATAGAGACTCTTCTAACAGTCGGTGCTTTGAGCATTCCCTGTGGGACCAGTATTAGTTTCCGATACACCAATGCAGGTTCAGTGTATTCCTTTGACATACACATTGACGATGAAACACAGAAATCGCATCAGAATTAAATACAAAATACACAATGCCGCCTTACGTACAAGAATAGAGACTTTTCTTACAGTAGGTGCTCTGAGTATTCCCTTTCAGACCAGTATTAGTTTCTCATACACCACTGCAGGTTCAATGTATTCCTTAGACATACACATTGACAATGAAACACTGAAATTATATCGGAATTAAATACAAAAGTCACAATGCCGCCATAAGTGCAAGAACATAGACTCTTCTTACAGTCGCTGCGTTGTGCATTCCCTGCGAGACGAGTACTAGTTTCCGATACACCACTGCAGGTACAATGTATTCCTTGTACCTTCACATTGACGATGAAACACAGAAATCGCATCGGAATTAAATGCAAAAGGCACAATGCCGCCTTAAGTACAAAAATATAGACTTTTCTTACAGTCGGTGCTTTGAGCATTCCCTGTGAGACCAGTATTAGCTTCCGATTCACCACTGCAGATTCCATGTATTCCTAGGACATACACATTGACGATGAAACACTGAAATTACATCGGAATTAAATACAAAAGGAACAATGCCGCCTTAAGTGCAAGAAGAAAGAGACTTCTTAAAGTCTGTGCTTTGATCCTTTCCTGTGAGACCAGTATTAGTTTCCGATACACCACTGCAGATGCAATGTATTCCTTGGACCTTCACATTGACGATGAAGTACAGAAATCGCATAGGAATTAAATACAAAAGCACAATGCCGCCTTAAGTACAAGAATACAGACTCTTCTTACAGTCGGTGCTTTGAGCTTTCCCTGTGAGACCAGTATTTGCTACCGATACACCACTGCAGGTTCAATGTATTCCTTGGAGATACACATTGACGACGAAACACAGATATTGCATCGGAATTTTATAAAAAAGGCACAATGCCGCCATAAGTACAAGAATAGAGACTCTTCTTACAGTCGGTGCTTTGAGCATTCCCTGTGAGACCAGTAATAGTTTCCGATACACCACTGCAGGTTCAATGTATTCCTAGGACCTTCACATTGACGATGAAACACAGAATTCGCATCGGAATTAAATACTAAAGGCATAATGCCGCCTTCAGTGCAAGAATAGAGACTCTTCTTACAGTCGGTGCTTTGAGCATTTCCTGTGAGACCAGTATTAGTTTCCGTTACACCACTGCAGGTTCAATGTATTGCTTGGACATACACATTGACGATGAAACACAGAAACCGCATCGGAATTAAATACAAAAGGCACAATGCCGCCTTACGTACAAGAATAGAGACTCATCTTACAGTCGGTGCTTTGAGCATTCCCTGTGAGACCACTATTAGTTTCCGATACACCACTCGAGGTTCAATGTATTCCTTGGACATACTCATTGACGATGAAACACTGAAATTACATCGGAATTAAATACGAAAGGAACAATTCCGCCTTAACGGCAAGATGAGTGAGACTTCTTAAAGTCTGTGCTTTGATCCTTTCCTGTGAGACCAGTATTATTTTCCGATACACCACTGCAGGTTTAATGTATTCCTTGGACCTTCGCATTGACGATGAAACACAGAGATCGAATCGGAACTAAATACAAAAGGCACAATGCCGCAATAAGTACAAGAATAGAGACTCTTCTTACAGTCGGTGCTTTGAGCATTCCCTGTGAGACCAGTATTAGTTTCCGATACACCACTCCAGGTTCAATGTATTCCTTAGACATACACATTGACGATGAAACACTGAACTTACATCGGAATTAAATACAAAAGGAACAATGCTGCCTTAACTGCAAGATGAGTGAGACTTCTTAGAGTCTGTGCTTTGATCCTTTCCTGTGAGCCCGATATTACTTTCCGATACACCACTGCAGGTTCAATGTATTCCTTGGACCTTCGCATTGACGATGAACCACAGAAATCGCATCGGAACTAAATACAAAATGCACAATGCTGCAATAAGTACAAGAATAGAGACTCTTCTTACAGTCGGTGCTTTGAGCATTCCCTGTGAGACCAGTCTTAGTTTCCGATACACCACTGCAGGTTCAATAAATTCCTTAGACATACACATTGACGATGAAACACTGCAATTACATTGGAATTAAATACAAAAGGCACAATGCCGCCATAAGTGCAAGAATAGAGACTCTTCTTACTGTCGGTGATTTGAGCTTTCCCTGTGAGACCAGTATTAGTTTCCGATACACCACTGCAGGTAGAATGTATTCCTTGTACCTTCACATTGACGATGAAACACAGAAATCGCATCGGAATTAAATACAAAAGGCACAATGCCGCCTTAAGTACAAGAATAGAGACTCTTCGCCATAAGAGCAAGAATAGAGACTCTTCTTGCAGTCGGTGCTTTGAGCATTCCCTGTGAGACCAGTATTAGTTTCCGATACACCACTGCAGGTTCAATGTATTCCTTGGACCTGCACATTGACGAAGAAGCACAGAAATCGCATCGGAATTAAATACAAAAGGCACAATGCCGCCTTACGTACAAGAATAGAGACTCTTCTTACAGTCGGTGCTTTGAGCATTCCCTGTAAGACCAGTATTAGTTTCCGATACACCACTGCAGGTTCAATGTATTCCTTAGACATACACATTGACGTAGAAACACTGAAATTACACTGGAATTAAATACAAAAGGCACAATGCCATCATAAGTGCAAGAATAGAGACTCCTCTTACAGTCGGTGCTTTGAGCATTCCCTGTGAGACCAGTATTAGTTTCCGATACACCACTGCATGTACAATGTATTCCTTGTACCTTCACATTGACGATGAAACACAGAAATTGCATCGGAATTAAATACAAAAGGCACAATGCCGCATCAGTACAAGAATAGAGACTCTTCTTACAGACGGTGCTTTGAGCATTTCCTGTGAGACCAGTATTAGTTTCCGCTACACCACTGCAGGTTCAATGCATTGCTTGGACATACACATTAACGATGAAACACAGAAATCGCATCCGAATTAAATACAAAAGGCACAATGCCGCCTTACCTACAAGAATAGAGACTTTTCTTACAGTCGGTGCTTTGAGCATTCCCTGTGAGACCAGTATTGGTTTCCGATACACCACTCCAGGTTCAATGTAATCCTTGGACATACTCACTGACGATGAAACACTGATATTACATCGGAATTAAATGCAAAAGGAACAATGAAGCCTTAACTGCAAAATGAGGGAGACTTCTTAGAGTCTGTGCTTTGATCCTTTCCTGTTAGACCAGTATTAGTTTCCGATACACCACTGCAGGTTCAATGTTTTCCTTGGACCTTCGCATTGACGATGAAACACAGTAATCGCATCGGAACTAAATACAAAAGGCGCAATGCCGCAATAAGTACAAGAATAGAGACTCTTCTTACAGTCGGTGCTTTAAGCATTCCCTGTGAGAGCAGTATTAGTTTCCGATACACCACTGCAGGTTCAATGTATTCCTTAGACATACACATTGACGAACAAACACTGAAATTACACTGGAATTAAATACAAAAGGCACAATGCCATCATAAGTGCAAGAATAGAGACTCCTCTTACAGTCGGTGCTTTGAGCATTCCCAGTGAGACCAGTATTAGTTTCCGATACACCACTGCAGGTACATTGTATTCCTTGTACCTTCACATTGACGATGAAACACAGAAATCGCATCGGAACTAAATACAAAAGGCACAATGCCGCTTCAGTACAAGAATAGAGACTCTTGTTACAGACGGTGCTTTAAGCATTTCCTGTGAGACCAGTATTAGTTTCCGATACACCACTGCAGGTTCAATGTATTTCTTGGACATACACATTGACGATGAAACACAGAAATCGCATCCGAATTAAATACAAAAGGCACAATACCGCCTTACGTACAAGAATAGAGACTTTTCTTACAGTCGGTGCTTTTAGCATTCCCTGTGAGACCAGTATTGGTTTCCGATACACCACTAAAGGCTCAATGTATTCCTTGGACATACTCATTGACGATGAAACACTGAAATTACATCGGAATTAAATCCAAAAGGAACATTGAAGCCTTAACTGCAAAATGAGGGAGACTTCTTAGAGTCTGTGCTTTGATCCTTTCCTGTGAGACCAGTATTAGTTTCCGATACACCACTGCAGGTACAATGTATTCCTTGGACATACACATCGACGATGAAACGCAGAAATGGCATCGGAATTAAATACAAATGGCACAATGCCGCCTTAAGTACAAGAATAGAGAGTCTTCTTACAGTCGGTGCTTTGAGCATTCCCTGTGAGACCAGTATTAGTTTCCGTTACACCACTGCAGGTTCAATGTATTCCTTGGACCCTCACATTGACGATGAAAAACAGAAGTCGCATTGGAATTAAATACAACAGGCACATTGCCGACTTATGTACAAGAGTAGAGACTCTTCTTACAGTCGGCGCTTTGAGCATTTCCTGTGAGGCAAGTATTAGTTTCCGATACACCACTGGAGGTTCAATGTATTGCTTGGACATACACATTGACGATGAAACACTGAAATCACATCGGAATTAAGTACAAAAGGAACAATGCCGCCTTAAGTACAAGAATAGAGACTCTTCTTACACTCGGTGCTTTGAGCAATCCCTGTGAGACCAGTATTAGTTTCCGATACACCTCAGCAGGTTTAATGTATTCCTTGGACCTTCACATTGACGATGAAACACAGATATCGCATCTTAATTAAATACAAAAGGCACAATGCCGATTTAAGTACAAGAATAGAGACTCTTCTTACAGTCAATGCTTTGAGCATTCCGTGTGAGACCAGTATTAGTTTCCGATACACGACTGCAGGTTCAATGTATTCCTTGGACGTTCACATTGACGATGAAATACAGAAATCGCATAGGAATTAAATACAAAAGCACAATGCCGCCTTAAGTACAAGAATACAGACTCTTCTTACAGTCGGTGCTTTGAGCTTTCCCTGTGAGACCAGTATTTGTTTCCGATACACCACTGCAGGTTCAGTGTATTCCTTGGAGATACACATTGACGATGAAACACAGATATTGCATCGGAATTTTATAAAAAAGGCACAATGCCGCCATAAGTACAAGAATAGAGACTCTTCTTACACTCGGTGCTTTGAGCAATCCCTGTGAGACCAGTATTAGTTTCCGATACACCTCAGCAGGTTTAATGTATTCCTTGGACCTTCACATTGACGATGAAACACTGAAATTACATCGGAATTAAGTACAAAAGGAACAATGCCGCCTTAAGTACAGATATACAGACTCTTCTTAGAGTCGATGCTTTGAGCATTCCCTGTGAGACCAGCATTAGTTTCCTATACATTAGTGCAGGTGCAGTGTATTCCTTGGACCTTCGCATTGACGATGAAACACAGAAATCGCATCGGAATTAAATACAAAAGGCACAATGCCGCCATAAGTACAAGAATAGAGACCCTTCTTACAGTCGGGTCTATGAGCATTCCCTGTGAGTCCAGTATTAGTTTCCGATACACCACTGCAATTTCAGTGTATTCCTTGGACCTTCAGATTGAGGATGAAGCACATAAATCTCATCGGAATGAAATACAAAAGGAACAATGCCGCCTTAAGTACAAGAATAGAGACTCTTCTTACAGTCGGTGCTTCGAGCATTCCCTGTGAGACCAGTATTAGTTTCCGATACACAATTGCAGGTTCAATGTATTCCTTGGATTTCACATTGACGATGAAACACAGAAATCGCATCGGAATTAAATACAAAAGGCACAATGCCGCCTTATGTACAAGAATAGAGACTCTTCTTAAGTCGGTGCTTTGAGCATTCCCTGTGAGACCAGTATTAGTTTCCGATAAACCATTGCAGGTTCAATGTATTCCTTGGATTTCACATTGACGATGAAACTCAGAAATCGCATCGGAATTAAATACAAAAGGCACAATTCCGCCTTATGAACAAGAATAGAGACTCTTCTTAGGTCGGTGCTTTGAGCATTCCCTTTGAGACCAGTATTAGCTTCCGATACACCACTGCAGGTGCAATGTATTCCTTGGACATACACATTGACGATGAAACACTGAAATTACATCGGAATTAAATTCAAAAGGCACAATGCCGCCTTATGTACAAGAATAGAGACTCTTCTTACAATCGGTGCTTTGAGCATTCCCTGTGAGACCAGTATTAGTTTCCGATACGCCACTGCAGGTTCAATGTATTCCTTGGACCTTCAAATTGACGATGATACACAGAAATCGCATCGGAATTAAATACAAAAGGCACAATGCCGCCTTAAGTACAAGAATAGAAACTCTTCTTACAGTCGGTGTTTTGAGTATTGCCTGTGAGACCAGTATTAATTTCCGATACACCACTGCAGTTTCAATGTATTCCTTGGACCTTCACATTGACGATGAAACACAGAACTCACATCGGAATTAAATACAAAAGGCACAATTCCGCCTGAAGTACAAGAATAGAGACTTTTCGTACAGTCGGTGCCTTGAGCATTCCCTGTGAGACTAGTCTTAGTTTCCGATACAGCACTGCAGGTTCAATGTATTCCTCGGACATACACATTGACGATGAAACACTGAAACCACATCGGAATTAAATACAAAAGGCACAATGCCGCCATAAGTGCAAGAAGAGTGAGACTTCTTAGAGTCTGAGCTTTGATCCTATCCTGTGCGACCTGTATTAGTTTTCGATACGCCACTGCAGGTTCAATGTATTCCTTGGACCTTCAAATTGACGATTATACACAGAAATCGCATCGGAATTAAATACAAAAGGCACAATGCCACCTTAAGTACAAGAATAGAGACTCTTCTTACAGTCGGTGTTTTGAGCATTCCCTGTGAGACCGGTATTAGTTTCCGATTCACCACTGCAGGTTCAATGTATACCTTGGACCTTCACATTGACGATGAAACACAGAAATCGCATCGGAATCAAATACAAAAGGCACAATGCCGCCTTAAGTACAAGAATATAGACTCTTCTTACAGTCGGAGTTTTGAGCATTCCCTGTGAAACCAGTATTAGTTTCCGCTACACCTCTGCAGGTTCAGTTTCTTCCTTGGACCTTCACATTGACGGTGAAACACAGAAATCGCTTCGAAATTAAATACAAAACGCACAATGCCGCCTTAAGTACAAGAATAAAGACTCTTCTTACAGTCGGTGCTTTGAGCATTCCCTGTGAGACCAGTATTAGTTTACGATACACCACTGCAGGTACAATGTATTCCTTGTACCTTCAAATTGACGATGAAACACAGAAATGGCATCGGAATTAAATACAAATGGCACAATGCCGCCTTAAGTACATGAATAGAGAGTTTTCTTACAGTCGGTGCTTTGAGCATTCCCTGTGAGACCAGTATTAGTTTCCGATACACCACTGCAGGTTCAATGTTTTCCTTGGACCTTCACATTGACGATGAAAAACAGAAATCGCATTGGAATTAAATACAAAAGGCACAATGCCGCTTTAAGTACAAGAATAGAGACTCTTCTTACAGTCGGTGATTTAAGCATTCCTTGTGAGACCAGTATTAGTTTAGGATACACCACTGCAGGTTCAATGTATTGCTTGGACATACTCATTGACGATGAAACACAGAAATCGCATCGGAATTAAATACAAAAGGCACAATGCCGCCTTACGTATAAGAATAGAGACTCTTCTTACAGTCGGTGCATTGAGTATTCCCTGTGAGACCGGTATTAGTTTCCGATACACCACTCCAGGTTCAATGTATTCCTTGGACATACTCATTGACGATGAAACACTGAAATAACATCGCTATTAAATACAAACGAAACAATGCCGCCTTAACTGCAAGATGAGTGAGACTTCTTAGAGTCTGTGCTTTGATTCTCTCCTGTGAGACCAGTATTAGATTCCGATACACCACTGCAGGTGCAATGTATTCCTTGGACTTTCGCATTGACGAAGAAACAGAGAAATCGCATCGGAACTAAACACAAAAGGCACAATGCCGCAATAAGTACAAGAATAGAGACTCTTCTTACAGTCGGTGTTCTGAGCATTCCCTGTAAGACCAGTATTAGTTTCCGATACACCACTGCAGGTTCAATGTATTCCTTAGACATACACATTGATGAAGAAACACTGAAATTACACTGGAATTAAATTCAAAAGGCACAATGCCATCATAAGTGCAAGAATAGAGACTCCTCTTACAGTCGGTGCTTTGAGCATTCCCTGTGAGACCAGTATTAGTTTCCGATACACCACTGCAGGTACAATGTATTCCTTGTACCTTCACATTGACGATGAAACACAGAAATCGCATCGGAATTAAATACAAAAGGCACAATACCGCTTCAGTACAAGAATAGAGACTCTTCTTACAGACGGTGCTTTGAGCATTTCCTGTGAGACCAGTATTAGTTTCCGATACACCACTGCAAGTTCAATGTATTGCTTGGACATACACATTGACCATGAAACACAAAAATCGCATCCGAATTAAATACAAAAGGCACAATGCCACCTTACGTACAAGAATAGAGACTGTTCTTACAGTCGGTGTATGAGCATTCCCTGTGAGACCAGTATTGGTTTCCGATACACCACTCCAGGTTCAATGTATTCCTTGGACATACTCATTGACGATGAAACACTGAAATGACATCGGAATTAAATACAAAAGGAACAATGAAACCTTAACTGCAAAATGAGGGAGACTTCTTAGAGGTTGTGCTTTGATCCTTTCCTGTGAGACCAGTATTAGTTTCCGATACACCACTGCAGGTTCAATGTTTTCCTTGGACCTTCGCATTGACGATGAAAAACAGTAATCGCATCGGAACTAAATTCAAAAGGCACAATGCCGCAATAAGTACAAGAATAGAGACTCTTCTTACAGTCGGTGCTTTGAGCATTCCCTGTGAGACCAGTATTAGTTTCCGATACACCACTGCAGGTTTAATGTATTCCTTAGACATACACATTGACGATGAAACACTGAAATTACATCGACATTAAATACAAACGGCACAATGCCGCCATAAGTGGAAGAATGGAGACTCTTCTTACAGTCGGTGCTTTGAGCATTCCCTGCGAGACCAGTATTAGTTTACGATACACCACTGCAGGTACAATGTATTCCTTGTACCTTCAAATTGACGATGAAACACAGAAATGGCATCGGAATTAAATACAAATGGCACAATGCCGCCTTAAGTACATGAATAGAGAGTTTTCTTACAGTCGGTGCTTTGAGCATTCCCTGTGAGACCAGTATTAGTTTCCGATACACCACTGCAGGTTCAATGTTTTCCTTGGACCTTCACATTGACGATGAAAAACAGAAATCGCATTGGAATTAAATACAAAAGGCACAATGCCGCTTTAAGTACAAGAATAGAGACTCTTCTTACAGTCGGTGCTTTAAGCATTCCTTGTGAGACCAGTATTAGTTTAGGATACACCACTGCAGGTTCAATGTATTGCTTGGACATACTCATTGACGATGAAACACAGAAATCGCATCGGAATTAAATACAAAAGGCACAATGCCGCCTTACGTATAAGAATAGAGACTCTTCTTACAGTCGGTGCTTTGAGTATTCCCTGTGAGACCGGTATTAGTTTCCGATACACCACTCCAGGTTCAATCTATTCCTTGGACATACTCATTGACGATGAAACACTGAAATTCCATCGCAATTAAATACAAAAGGAACAATGCCGCATTAACTGCAAGATGAGTGAGACTTCTTAGAGTCTGTGCTTTGATCATCTCCTGTGAGACCAGTATTAGTTTCCGATACACCACTGCAGTTTCAATGTATTCCTTAGACATACACATTGACGATGCAACACTGAAATTATATCGGAATTAAATACAAAAGGCACAATGCCGCCTTAAGTACAAGAATAGAGTCAATTCTTACAGTCGGTGCTTTGAGCATACCCTGTGAGACCAGTATTAGCTTCCGGTCCACCATTGCAGATTGCATGTATTCCTTGGACATACACATTGACGATGAAATACTGAAATTACATCGGAATTAAATACAACAGGCACAATGCCGACTTAAGTACAAGAATAGAGACCCTTCTTACAGTCGGGGCTTTGAGCATTCCCTGTGAGACCAGTATTAGTTTCCGCTACACCTCTGCAGGTTCAGTTTGTTTCTTGGACCTTCACATTGACGGTGAAACACAGAAATGGCATCGGAATTAAATACAAAAGGCACAATGCCGCCTTAAGTACAAGAATAGAGACTCTTCATATAGTCGGTGCTTTGAGCATTCCCTGTGAGACCAGTATTAGTTTCCGATACACCACTGCAGGTTCAATGTATTCCTTGGACCTTCACATTGACGATGAAACACAGAAATGGCATCGGAATTAAATACAAAAGGCACAATGCCGCCTTAAGTACAAGAATAGAGACTCTTCTTACGGTTGGTGCTTTGAGCACGCCCTGTGCGACCAGTATTAGTTTCCGCTACACCTGTGCAGGTTCAGATTATTCCTTGGACCTTCACATTGACGATGAAACACAGAAATGGCATCGGAATTAAATACAAAAGGCACAATGCCGCCTTAAGTACAAGAATAGAGACTCTTCTTACAGTCGGTGCTTTCAGCTTTCCCTGTGAGACCAGTATTAGTTTCCGATACACCACTGCAGGTTCAATGTATTCCTTGGACCTTCACATTGACGATGAAACACAGAAATGGCATCGGAATTAAATACAAAAGGCACAATGCCGCCTTAAGTACAAGAATAGAGACTCTTCTTACAGTCGGTGCTTTGAGCATTCCCTGTGAGACCAGTATTAATTTCCGATACACCACTGCAGGTTCAATGTATTCCTTGGACCTTCACATTGACGATGAAACACAGAAATCGCATCGGAATTAAATCCAAAACGCACAATGCCGCCTTAAGTACAAGAATACAGACTCTACTTACAGTCGGTGCTTTGAGCATTCCCTGTGAGACCAGTATTAGTTTCCGATACACCACTGCAGGTTCAATGTATTCCCTGGACCTTCACATTGACGATGAAACACAGAAATGGCATCGGAATTAAATACAAAAGGCACAATGCCGCCTTAAGTACAAGAATAGCGACTCTTCTTACAGTCGGTGCTTTGAGCATTCCCTGTGAGACCAGTATTAGTTTCCGATATACCACTGCACGGTCAATGTATTCCTTGGACCTTCAAATTGACGATGATACACAGAAATCGCATCGGAATTAAATACAAAAGGCACAATGCCGCCTTAAGTACAAGAATAGAGACTCTTCTTACAGTCGGTGCTTTGAGCATTCCCTGTGAGACCAGTATTAGTTTCCGATCCACCACTGCAGGTTCAGTTTATTCCTTGGACATTCACAATGACGATGAAACACAGAAATCGCATCGGAATGAAATACAAAAGGCACAATGCCGCCTTAAGTACAAGAATAGAGACTCTTCTTACAGTCGGTGCTTTGAGCATTCCCTGTGAGACCAGTATTAGATTCCGATACACCACTACAGATTCAATGTATTCCTTGGACCTTCAAATTGACGATGATACACAGAAATCGCATCGGAATTAAATACAAAAGGCACAATGCAGCCTTAAGTACAAGAATAGAGACTCTTCTTACAGTCGGTGCTTTGAGCATGCCCTGTGAGACCAGTATTAGTTTCCGATACACCACTGCAGGTTCAGTGTATTCCTTGGACCTTCAAATTGACGATGATACACAGATATCGCATCTGAATTAAATACAAAAGGCACATGCCGCCTTAAGTACAAGAATAAGGACTCTTCTTACAGTCGGTGCTTTGAGCATTCCCTGTGAGACTAGTATTAGTTTCCGATACGCCACGGCAGGTTCAGTGTATTCCTTGGACCTTCAAATTGACGATGAAACACAGAAATCGCATCGGAATTAAATACAAAAGGCACAATGCCGCCTTAAGTACAAGAATAGAGACTCTTCTTACAGTCGGTGCTTTGAGCATTCCCTGTGAGACCTGTAACAGTATCCGATACACCACTGCAGGTTCAATCTATTTCTTGGACATACAAATTGACGATGAAACACTGAAATTACATCGGAATTAAATACAAAAGGAACAATGCCGCCTTAAGTACAAGAATAGAGACTCTTCTTACCGTCGGTGCTTTGAGCATTTCTTGTGAGACCAGTATTAGTTTCCGATACACCACTGGAGGTTCAATGAATTCCTTGGACATTCACATTAACGATGAAACACTGAAATTACATCGGAATTAAATACTAAGACACAATGCCGCCTTAAGTACAAGAATAGAGACTCTTCTTACCGTCGGTGCTTTGAGCATTCCCTGTGAGATCAGTGTTAGTTTCCGCTACACCTCTGCAGGTTCAGTCTATTCCTTGGACCTTCGCATTGACGATGAAACACAGAAATGGCATCAGAATTAAATACAAAAGGCACAATGCCGCCTTAAGTACAAGAATAGAGACTCTTCTTACAGTCGGTGCTTTGAGCATTCCCTGTGAGACCAGTATTAGTTTCCGATACACCACTGCAGGTTCAATGTATTCCTTGGACCTTCACATTGACTATGAAACACAGAAATCGCATCGGAATCAAATACAAAAGGCACAATGCCGCCTTAAGTACAAGAATAGAGACTCTTCTTACAGTCGGTGCTTTGAGCATTCCCTGTGAGACCAGTTATAGTATCCGATACACCACTGCAGGTTCAAACTATTCCTTGGACATACACATTGACGACGAAACACTCTAATTACATCGGAATTAAATACAAAAGGAACAATGCTGCCTTAAGTACAAGAATAGAGACTCTTCCTACCGTCGGTGCTTTGAGCATTCCCTATGAGACCAGTATTTGTTTCCGATACACCACTGGAGGTTCAATGAATTCCTAGGTCATTCACATTGACGATGAAACACTGAAATTACGTCGGAATTAAAAACAAAAGGCACAATGCCGCCTTAAGTACAAGAAAATAGTCTCTTCTTACCGTCGGTGCTTTGAGCATTCCCTGTGAGACCAGTATTAGTTTCCGCTACACCTCTTCAGGTTTAGTTTATTCCTTGGACCTTCACATTGACGATGAAACACAGAAATGGCATCGGAATTAAATACAAAAGACACAATGCCGCCTTAAGTACAAGAATTGAGACTCTTCTTACTGTCGGTGCTTTGAGCATTCCCTGTGAGACCAGTATTAGATTCCGATACACCACTGCAGGTTCAATGTATTCCTTGGACCTTCAAATTGACGATGATACACAGAAATCGCATCGGAATTAAATACAAAAGGCACAATGCCGCCTTAAGTACAAGAATAGAGACTCTTCTTACAGTCGGTGCTTTGAGCATTCCCTGTGAGACCAGTATTAGTTTCCGATCCACCACTGCAGGTTCAGTTTATTCCTTGGACATTCACAATGACGATGAAACACAGAAATCGCATCGGAATGAAATACAAAAGGCACAATGCCGCCTTAAGTACAAGAATAGAGACTCTTCTTACAGTCGGTGCTTTGAGCATTCCCTGTGAGACCAGTATTAGATTCCGATACACCACTACAGATTCAATGTATTCCTTGGACCTTCAAATTGACGATGATACACAGAAATCGCATCGGAATTAAATACAAAAGGCACAATGCAGCCTTAAGTACAAGAATAGAGACTCTTCTTACAGTCGGTGCTTTGAGCATGCCCTGTGAGACCAGTATTAGTTTCCGATACACCACTGCAGGTTCAGTGTATTCCTTGGACCTTCAAATTGACGATGATACACAGATATCGCATCTGAATTAAATACAAAAGGCACATGCCGCCTTAAGTACAAGAATAAGGACTCTTCTTACAGTCGGTGCTTTGAGCATTCCCTGTGAGACTAGTATTAGTTTCCGATACGCCACGGCAGGTTCAGTGTATTCCTTGGACCTTCAAATTGACGATGAAACACAGAAATCGCATCGGAATTAAATACAAAAGGCACAATGCCGCCTTAAGTACAAGAATAGAGACTCTTCTTACAGTCGGTGCTTTGAGCATTCCCTGTGAGACCTGTAACAGTATCCGATACACCACTGCAGGTTCAATCTATTTCTTGGACATACAAATTGACGATGAAACACTGAAATTACATCGGAATTAAATACAAAAGGAACAATGCCGCCTTAAGTACAAGAATAGAGACTCTTCTTACCGTCGGTGCTTTGAGCATTTCTTGTGAGACCAGTATTAGTTTCCGATACACCACTGGAGGTTCAATGAATTCCTTGGACATTCACATTAACGATGAAACACTGAAATTACATCGGAATTAAATACTAAGACACAATGCCGCCTTAAGTACAAGAATAGAGACTCTTCTTACCGTCGGTGCTTTGAGCATTCCCTGTGAGATCAGTGTTAGTTTCCGCTACACCTCTGCAGGTTCAGTCTATTCCTTGGACCTTCGCATTGACGATGAAACACAGAAATGGCATCAGAATTAAATACAAAAGGCACAATGCCGCCTTAAGTACAAGAATAGAGACTCTTCTTACAGTCGGTGCTTTGAGCATTCCCTGTGAGACCAGTATTAGTTTCCGATACACCACTGCAGGTTCAATGTATTCCTTGGACCTTCACATTGACTATGAAACACAGAAATCGCATCGGAATCAAATACAAAAGGCACAATGCCGCCTTAAGTACAAGAATAGAGACTCTTCTTACAGTCGGTGCTTTGAGCATTCCCTGTGAGACCAGTTATAGTATCCGATACACCACTGCAGGTTCAAACTATTCCTTGGACATACACATTGACGACGAAACACTCTAATTTCATCGGAATTAAATACAAAAGGAACAATGCTGCCTTAAGTACAAGAATAGAGACTCTTCCTACCGTCGGTGCTTTGAGCATTCCCTATGAGACCAGTATTTGTTTCCGATACACCACTGGAGGTTCAATGAATTCCTAGGTCATTCACATTGACGATGAAACACTGAAATTACGTCGGAATTAAAAACAAAAGGCACAATGCCGCCTTAAGTACAAGAAAATAGTCTCTTCTTACCGTCGGTGCTTTGAGCATTCCCTGTGAGACCAGTATTAGTTTCCGCTACACCTCTTCAGGTTTAGTTTATTCCTTGGACCTTCACATTGACGATGAAACACAGAAATGGCATCGGAATTAAATACAAAAGACACAATGCCGCCTTAAGTACAAGAATTGAGACTCTTCTTACTGTCGGTGCTTTGAGCATTCCCTGTGAGACCAGTATTAGATTCCGATACACCACTGCAGGTTCAATGTATTCCTTGGACCTTCAAATTGACGATGATACACAGAAATCGCATCGGAATTAAATACAAAAGGCACAATGCCGCCTTAAGTACAAGAATAGAGACTCTTCTTACAGTCGGTGCTTTGAGCATTCCCTGTGAGACCAGTATTAGTTTCCGATACACCACTGCAGGTTCAATGTATTCCTTGGACCTTCACATTGACGATGAAAAACAGAATTCGCATCGGAATTAAATCCAAAACGCACAATGCCGCCTTGAGTACAAGAATACAGAGTCTACTTACAGTCGGTGCTTTGAGCATTCCCTGTGAGACCAGTATTAGTTTCCGATACACCACTGCAGGTTCAATGTATTCCTTGGACCTTCACATTGACGATGAAACACAGAAATCGCATCGGAATCAAATGCAAAAGGCACAATGCCGCCTTAAGTACAAGAATAGAGACTCTTCTTACAGTCGGTGCTTTGAGCATTCCCTGTGAGACCAGTTATAGTATCCGATACACCACTGCAGGTTCAAAGTATTCCTTGGACATACACATTGACGATGAAACACTGTAATTACATCGGAAATAAATACAAAAGGAACAATGCCGCCTTATGTACAAGAATAGAGACTCTTCCTACCGTCGGTGCTTTGAGCATTCCCTATGAGACCAGTATTTGTTTCCGATACACCACTGGAGGTTCAATGAATTCCTAGGTCATTCACATTGACGATGAAACACTGAAATTACATCGGAATTAAATACAAAAGGCACAATGCCGCCTTAAGTACAAGAATAGAGACTCTTCTTACCGTCGGTGCTTTGAGCATTCCCTGTGAGACCAGTATTAGATTCCGATACACCACTGCAGGTTCAATGTATTCCTTGGACCTTCACATTGACGATGAAACACAGAAATCGCACCGATATTAAATCCAAAACGCACAATGCAACCTTAAGTACAAGAATAGAGACACTTCTTATAGTCGGTGCTTTGAGCATTCCCTGTGAGACCAGTAATAGTATCCGATACACCACTGCAGGTTCAATCAATTCCTTGGACATACACATTGACGATGAAACACAGAAATTACATCGAAATTAAATACAAAAGGCACAATGCAGCCTTAAGTACAAGAATAGAGACTCTTCTTATAGTCGGTGCTTTAAGCATTCCCTGTGAGACCAGTATTAGTTTCCGCTACACCTCTTCAGGTTTAGTTTATTCCTTGGACCTTCACATTGACGATGAAACACAGAAATGGCATCGGAATTAAATCCAAAACGCACAATGCAAACTTAAGTACAAGAATAGAGACTCTTCTTATAGTCGGTGCTTTGAGCATTCCCTGTGAGACCAGTATTAGTTTCCGATACACCACTGCAGGTTCAATGTATTCCATGGACCTTCACATTGACGATGAAACACAGATATCGCATCGGAATCAAATACAAAAGGCACAATGCCGCCTTAAGTACAAGTATAGAGACTCTTCTTACAGTCGGTGCTTTGAGCATTCCCAGTGAGACCAGTAATAGTATCCGATACACCACTGCAGGTTCAATCTATTCCTTGGACGTACACGATGATGATGAAACACAGAAATTACATCGGAATTAAATACAGAAGGAACAATGCCGCCTTAAGTACAAGAATAGAGACTCTTCTTACCGTCGGTGTTTTGAGCATTCCCTGTGAGACCAGTATTAGTTTCCGATACACCACTGGAGGTTCCATGAATTCCTTGGACATTCACATTGACGATGAAACACTGAAATTACATCGGAAATAAATACAAAAGGGACAAAGCCGCCTCAAGTACAAGAATAGAGACTCTTCTTACCGTCGGTGCTTTGAGCATTCCCTGTGAGACCAGTATTAGATTCCAATACACCACTGCAGGTTCAATGTATTCCTTGGACCTTCACATTGACGATGAAACACAGAAATCGCACCGGAATTAAGTCCAAAACGCACAATGCAACCTTAAGTACAAGAATAGAGACACTTCTTATAGTCGGTGCTTTGAGCATTCCCTGTGAGACCAGTAATAGTATCCGATACACCACTGCAGGTTCAATCAATTCCTTGGACATACACATTAACGATGAAACACAGAAATTACATCGGAATTAAATACAAAACGCACAATGCCGCCATAAGTACAAGAATAGAGTCTCTTCCCGATAGTCGGTGCTTTGAGCATTCCCTGTGAGACCAGTATTAGTTTCCGATACACCACTGCAGGTTCATTGTATTTCTTGGACCTTCACATTGACGAAGAAACACAGAAATGGCATCGGAATTAAATCCAAAACGCACAATGCCGCCTTAAGTACAAGAATAGAGACTCTTCTAACAGTCGGTGCTTTGAGCATTCCCTGTGAGACCAGTAATAGTATCCGATACACCACTGCAGGTTCAATCTATTCCTTGGACATACACATTGACAATGAAACACAGAAATTACTTCGATATTAAATACAAAACGCACAATGCCGCCTTAAATACAGGAATAGAGACTCTTCTTACAGTCGGTGCTTTGAGCATTTCCTGTGAGACCAGTATTATTTTCCTTTACACCTCTGCAGGTTCAGGTTATTCCTTGGACCTTCACATTGACGATGAAACACAGAAATCGCATCGGAATTGAATACAAATAGCACAATGCCGCCTTAAGTACAAGAATAGAGACTCTTCTTACAGTCTGTGCTTTGAGCATTCCCAGTGAGACCAGTATTAATTTCCGATACACCACTGCAGGTTCAATGTATTCCTTGGACCTTCACATTGACGATGGAACACTGAAATTACATCGGAATTAAATACAAAAGGCACAATGCCGCCTTAAGTACAAGATCAGAGACTCTTCTTACAGTCGGTGCTTAGAGCATTCCCTGTGAGACCAGTAATAGTATCCGATACACCACTGCAGGTTCAATCTATTCCTTTGACATACACATTGACGATGAAACACAGAAATCGCATCGGAATCAAATACAAAAGGCACAATGCCGCCTTAAGTACAAGAATAGAGACTCTTCTTACAGTCGGTGCTTTGAGCATTTCCTGTGAGACCAGTTATAGTATCCGATACACCACTGCAGGTTCAAACTATTCCTTGGACATACACATTGACGATGAAACATTGTAATTACATCGGAATTAAATACAAAAGGAACATTGCCGCCTTATGTACAAGAATAGGGACTCTTCCTACCGTCGGTGCTTTGAGCATTCCCTATGAGACAAGTATTTGTTTCCGATACACCACTGGAGGTTCAATGAATTCCTAGGTCATTCACATTGACGATGAAACACTGAAATTACATCGGAATTAAATACAAAAGGCACAATGCCGCCTTGAGTACAAGAATAGAGACTCTTCTTACCGTCGGTGCTTTGAGCATTCCCTGTGAGACCAGTATTAGTTTCCGCTACACCTCTTCAGGTTTAGTTTATTCCTTGGACCTTCACATTGACGATGAAACACAGAAATGGCATCGGAATTAAATGCAAAACGCACAATGCAAACTTAAGTACAAGAATAGAGACTCTTCTTACCGTCGGTGCTTTGAGAATTCCCTGTGAGACCACTATTAATTTCCGATACACCACTGGAGGTTCCATGAAATCCTTGGACATTCACATTGACGATGAAACACTGAAATTACATCGGAGATAAATACAAAAGGCACAATGCCGCCTTAAGTACAAGAATAGAGACTCTTCTTACCGTCGGTGCTTTGCGCATTCCCTGTGAGACCAGTATTAGTTTCCGATACACCACTGCAGGTTCAATCTATTCCTTTGACATACACATTGACGATGAAACACAGAAATCGCATCGGAATTAAATCCAAAACGCACAATGCAACCTTAAGTACAAGAATAGAGACTCTTCTTACGGTTGGTGCTTTGAACACGCCCTGTGAGACCAGTATTAGTTTCCGCTACACCTGTGCAGGTTCAGTTTATTCCTTGGACCTTCACATTGACGATGAAACACAGAAATGGCATCGGAATTAAATACAAAAGGCACAATGCCGCCTTAAGTACAAGAATAGAGACTCTTCTTACAGTCGGTTCTTTGAGCATTCCCTGTGAGACCAGTATTAGTTTCCGATACACCACTGCAGGTTCAATGTATTCCTTGGACCTTCACATTGACGATGAAACACAGAAATGGCATCGGAATTAAATACAAAAGGCACAATGCCGCCTTAAGTACAAGAATAGAGACTCTTCTTACAGTCGGTGCTTTGAGCATTCCCTGTGAGACCAGTATTAATTTCCGATACACCACTGCAGGTTCAATGCATTCCTTGGACCTTCACATTGACGATGAAACACAGAAATCGCATCGGAATTAAATCCAAAACGCACAATGCCGCCTTAAGTACAAGAATACAGACTCTACTTACAGTCGGTGCTTTGAGCATTCCCTGTGAGACCAGTATTAGTTACCGATACACCACTGCAGGTTCAATGTATTCCTTGGACCTTCACATTGACTATGGAACACTGAAATTACATCGGAATTAAATACAAAAGGCACAATGCCGCCTTAAGTACAAGATCAGCGACTCTTCTTACAGTCGGTGCTTAGAGCATTCCCTGTGAGACCAGTAATAGTATCCGATACACCACTGCAGGTTCAATCTATTCCTTGGACATACACATTGACGATGAAACACAGAAATTACATCGGAATTAAATACAAAAGGATCAATGCCGCCATAAGTACAAGAATAGAAACTCTTCTTACCGTCGGTGCTTTGAGCATTCCCTGTGAGACCAGTATTAGTTTCCGATACACCACTGCAGGTTCAATGTATTCCTTGGACATTCACATTGACGATGAATCACTGAAATTACATCGGAGTTAAATACAAAAGGCACATGCCGCCTTCAGTGCAAGAATAGTGAGACTTCTTAGAGTCTGTGATTTGATCCTTTCTGTGAGACCAGTATTAGTTTCCGATTCAAAACTGCAGGTTCAATGTATTCCATGGACCTTCACAATAACGATGAAACACAGAAATCGAGTCGGAATTAAATACAAAAGGCACAATGCCGCCTTAAGTACAAGAATAGAGACTCTTCTTACAGTCGGTGCTTTGAGCATTTCCTGAGAGACCAGTATTAGCCTCCGATACACCACTGCAGGTTCAATGTATTCCTTTTACGTACACATTGACGATGGAACACTGAAATTACATCGGAATTAAATACATAAGCACAATGCCACCTTAAGTGCAAAAGGAGTCAGACTTCTTAGAGTCTGTGCTTTGATCCTTTCCTATGAGACCCGTATTAGTTTCCGATACACCTCTGCAGGTTCAATGTATTCCTTTTCCATACACATTGACGATGAAACACTGAAATTACATCGGAATTAAATACATAAGCACAATGCCACCTTAAGTGCAAAAGGAGTCAGACTTCTTAGAGTCTGTGCTTTGATCCTTTCCTATGAGACCCGTATTTGTTTCCGATACACCACAGCAGGTTCAATGCATTCCTTTTACATACACATTGAAGATGAAACACTGAAATTACAACGGAGTTAAATACAAAAGGCATTTGCCGCCTTAAGTGCAAGAAGAGTGAGACTTCTTCGAGTCTGTGATTTGATCCTATCTGTGAGACCAGTATTAGTTTCCGATACACCACTGTAGGTTCAATGTATTCCATGGACCTTCACATTAACGATGAAACACAGAAATCGCGTCGGAATTGAATATAAGAGGCACAAGGCCGCCTTAAATACAAGAATAAAGACTCTTATTAAAGTCGGTGATTTGATCCTTTCCTGTGGGACCAGTATTAGTTTCCGATACACCACTGTAGGCTCTATGTATTCCTTGCACATTCACATTGACGATGAAACACTGATATTAAATCGGAATTAAATACAATCGGCACAATGCCTCCTTAAGTGCAAAAGGAGTGAGACTTCTAAGAGTCTGTGATTTGATCCTTTCCTATGAGACCAGTATTAGTTTCCGATACACAACTGCGGGTTCATTGTATTCCTTTGACCTTCACATTGACGACAAAACACAGAAATCGCATCGGAATTAAATACAATTTTCACAATGCCGCCTTAATTACAAGGATATAGACTCTTCTTACAGTCGGTGATTAGATCCTTTCCTGTGAGACCAGTATTAGTTTCCGATACACCACTGTAGGCTCTATGTATTCCTGGGACATTCACATTGACGATGAAACACTGAAATTACATCGGATTTAAATACAAAGGGCACAATACCACCTTATGTGCAAAAGGAGTGAGACTTCTTATAGTCTGTGCTTTGATCCTTTCCTATGAGACCAGTATTAGTTTACGATACACTACTGCAGGTTCAATGTATTCCCATTACATACACATTGACGATGAAACACTGAAATTACATCGGAAATAAATCCAAAAGGCACAATGCCACCTTAAGTGCAAAAGGAGTGAGACTTCTTAGAGTATGTGCTTTGATCCTTTCCTATGAGACCAGTATTAGTTTCCGATACACCACTGCAGGTTCAATGTATTCCTTGGACCTTCACATTGACGACAAAACACAGTAATCGCATCGGAATTAAATACAAAAGGCACAATGCCGCCATAAGTACAAGAATAGAGACACTTGTTACAGTCGGTGCTTTGATCCTTTCCTATGAGACCAGTATTAGTTTCCGATACACCACCGCAGGTTCAATGTATTCCTTGGACATTGACATTGACGATGAAACACTGAAATTACATCGGAATTAAAAACAAATGCACAATGCCGCCTTAAATGCAAGTAGAGTGAGACTTCTTAGGGTCTGTGCTTCGATCCTATCCTATGAGACCAGTATTAGTTTCCGATACACCACTGCAGGTTCAATGCATTCCTTTTACATACACATTGTATATGAAACACTGAAATTACATCGGAATTAAATACAAAAGCCACAATGCCACTTTAAGTGCAAAAGGAGTGAGACTTCTTAGAGTCTGTGCTTTGATCCTTTCCTATGAGACCAGTATTAGTTTCCGATACACCACTGCAGGATCAATGTATTCCTTGGACATTCACATTGACGATGAAACACTGAAAATACATCGGAATTAAATACAAAAGGCACAATGCCACCTTAAGTGCAAAAGGAGTGAGACATCTTATAGACGGTGCTTTGATCCTTTCCTATGAGACCAGTATTAGTTTCCGATACACCACTGCAGGTTCAATGTATTCCCACTACATACACATTGGCGATGAAATATGAAATTACATCTGAAATAAAATTCAAAAGGCACAATGCCACTTTAAGTGCAAAAGGAGTGAGACTTCTAAGAGTCTGTGCTTTGATCCTTTCCTATGAGACCAGTATTACTTTCCGATACACCCCTGCAGGTTCATTGTATTCCTTGGACCTTCACATTGACGACAAAACACAGAAATCGCATCGGAATTAAATACAAATGGCACAATGCCACCTTAAGTACAAGAATATAGACTCTTTTACAGTCGGTGCTTTGATCCTTTCCTGTGAGACCAGTATTAGTTTCCGATACACCACTGAATGTTCAATGTATTCCTTTTACACACACATTGACGATGAAACACTGAAATTGCATCGGAATTAAATACAAAAGGCAAAATGCCGTCTTAAGTGCAAGAAGAGTGAGACTTCTTAGAGTCTCTGCTTTGATCCTTTCCTGAGTGTCCAGTATTAGTTTTCGATACACCACTGCAGGTTCAATGTATTCCTTGGACCTTCACATTGACGATGAAACACAGAATTCGCATCGGAATTAAATACAAGATGCACAATGCCGCCTTAAGTGCAAGAAGAGTGAGACTTCTTAGGGTCTGTTCTTTGATCCTTTCCTGTGAGACCAGTATTATTTTCCGATACACCACTGCAGGTTCAATGCATTCCTTGGACATTCACATTGACGACAAAACACACAAATCGCATCGGAATTAAGTACAAAAGTCACAATGCCGCCTTAAGTACAAGAATAGAGACTCTTCTTACAGTCGGTGCTTTGATATTTTCCTGTGAGTCCAATATTAGTTTCCGATACACCACTGCTGGTTCAATGTATTCCTTGGACATTCACATTGACTATGAAACACTGAAATTACATCGGAATTAAATACAAAAGGGAAAATGCCGCCTTAAATGCAAGAAGAGTGAGACTTCTTAGAGTCTGTGCTTTGATCCTTTCCTATGAGACCAGTATTAGTTTCCGATACACCACTGCAGGTTCAATGTATTCCCATTACATACACATTGACGATGAAATATGAAATTACATCTGAAATAAAATTCAAAAGGCACAATGCCACATTAAGTGCAAAAGGAGTGAGACTTCTAAGAGTCTGTGCTTTGATCCTTTCCTATGAGACTAGTATTAGTTTCCGATGCACCACAGCAGGTTCAATGCATTCCTTTTTACATAAACATTGAACATGAAACACTGAAATTACAACGGAATTAAAAACAAAAGGCATTATGCCGCTTTAAGTGCAAGAAGAGTGAGACTTCTTCGAGTCTGTGATTTGATCCTATCTGTGAGACCAGTATTAGTTTCCGATACACCACTGCAGGTTCAATGTATTCCATGGACCTTCACAATAACGATGAAACACAGAAATCGCGTCGGAATTAAATACAAAAGGCAGGATGCCGCCTTAAATACAAGAATAGAGACTCTTCTTACAGTCGGTGATTAGATCCTTTCCTGTGAGACCAGTATTAGTTTCCGATACACCACTGTAGGCTCTATGTATTCCTGGGACATTCACATTGACGATGAAACACTGAAATTACTTCGGAATTAAATACAATGGGCACAATACCACCTTATGTGCAAAAGGAGCGATACTTCTTATAGTCTGTGCTTTGATCCTTTCCTATGAGACCAGTATTAGTTTACGATACACTACTGCAGGTTCAATGTATTCCCATTACATACACATTGACGATGAAACACTGAAATTACATCAGAATTAAATCCAAAAGGCACAATGCCACATTAAGTGCAAAAGGAGTGAGACTTCCTAGAGTATGTGCTTTGATGCTTTCCTATGAGACCAGTATTAGTATCCGATACACCACTGCAGGTTCAATGTATTCCTTGGACCTTCACATTGACGACAAAACGCAGTAATCGCATCGGAATTACATACAAAAGGCACAATGCCGCCTTAAGTACAAGATTATAGACTCTTCTTACAGTCGGTGTTTTGATCCTTTCCTGTGAGACCAGTATTAGTTTCCGATACACCACTGCACGTTCAATGTATTCCTTGGACATTCAAATTGACGATGAAACACTGAAATTACATCAGAATTAAATACAAAAGGCACAATGCCGCCTTGAGTGCAAGAAGTTGTGAAACTTCTTAGAGTCTGTGCTTTGATTTTTTCCTGTGAGACCAGCGCTATTTTCCGATACACCACTGCAGGTTCAATGTATTCCTTGGACCTTCACATTGATGGCAAATCACAGAAATCGCATCGGAATTAAATACATACGGCACAATGCCGCCTTAAGTACAAGATTAGAGACTCTTCTTACAGTCGGTGCTTTGATCCTTTCCTGTGAGACCAGTATTAGTTTCCGATACACCACTGCAGGTTCAATGTATGTCTTGGACCTTCACATTAACGATGAAACACAGAAATCGCGTCGGAATTAAATACAAAAGGCACAACGCCGCCTTAAGTACAAGAATAGAGACTCTTCTTACAGTCGGTGCTTTGATCCTTTCCTGTGAGACCAGTATTAGTTTCCGATACACCACTGCAGATTCAATGTATTCCTTGGACATTCAAATTGACGATGAAACACTGAAATTACATCGGAATTAAATACAAAGGGCACAATGCCGCCTTAAATACAAGAAGAGTGGGACTTTTTAGAGTCTGTGCGTTGATTCTTTCCTATGAGACCAGTGTTAGTTTTGATACACCACTGCAGATTCAATGTAATCCTTTTACATACACATTGACGATGAAACACTGAAATTACATCAGAATTAGATACAAAAGGCACAATGCCGCCTTAAGTGCAAGAAGAGTGAGACTTCTTAGAGTCTGTCCTTTGATCCTTTCCTGTGAGACCAGTTTTATTTTCCGATACACCACTGCGGGTTCAATATATTCCTTGGACCTTCACATTGACGGCTATACACAGAAATCGCATCGGTATTAAATACAAAAGGCACAACTCCGCCATAAGTACAAGAATAGAGACTCTTCTTACAGTCGGTGCTTTGATCCTTTCCTGTGAGACCAGTATTAGTTTTCGATACACCACTGCATGCTCTATGTATTCCTTGGATATTCACATTGACGATGAAACACTCAAATTACATCGGAATTAAATACAAAATGCACAATGCCACCTTAAGTGCAAAATGAGTGAGACTTCTTATAGTCTGTGCTTTGATCCTTTCCTATGAGACCAGTATCAGTTTCCGATAAACCACTGCAAGTTCAATGTATTCCTTTTACATACACATTGACGATGAAACACTGATGTTACATCGGAATTATATACAAAAGGCACAATGCCACCTTAAGTATAAAAGGAGTGAGACTTCTTAGAGTCTGTGCTTTGATCATTTCGTATGAGACCAGTATTAGTTTCCGATACAACACTGCAGGTTCAATGTATTCCTTTTACATACACATTGACGATGAAATACTGAAATTACATCGGAATTGAATACAATAGGCACAATGCCACTTTAAGTGCAAAAGGAGTGAGCCTTCTTAGAGTCTGTGTTTTGATCCTTCTATATGAGACCAGTATTAGTTTCCGATACACCACAGCAGGCTTCATGTGTCTTTTTACACACACATTGACGATGAAACACTGAAATTACATCGGAATTAAATACAAAAGGCACAATGCCGCCTTAAGTGCAAGAAGAGTGAGACTTCATAGAGTCTGTAGTTTGATCCTTTCGTGTGAGACCAGTATTAGTTTCCGATACACCACTGCACGTTCAATGTATTCCTAGGACCTTCACATTAACGATGAAACACAGAAATCACGTCGGAATTAAATACAAAAGGCACAATGCCGCCTTAAGTACAAGAATAGAGACTCTTCTTACTGTCGGCGCTTTGATCCTTTCCTGTGAGTCCAGTATTAGTTTCCGATACACCACTGCAGGTTCAATGTATTCCTTGGACAATCAAATTGACGATGAAACAATGAAATTACATCGGAATTAAATACAAAAGGCACAATGCCGCCTTAAGCTCAAGAAGAGTGAGACTGCTTAGAGTCTGTGCTTTCATCCATTCCTGTGAGACCAGTATTAGTTACCTATACATCACTGCAGGTTCAATGTATTCCTTTTACATACACATTGACGAAGAAACACTGAAATTGCATCGGAATTAAATTCAAAAGGCAAAATGCCGTCTTAAGTGCAAGAAGAGTGAGACTTCTTAGAGTCTGTGCTTTGATCCTTTCCTATGAGACCAGTATTAGTTTCCGATACACCACTGCAGGTTCAATGTATTCCTTTTACATACACATTGACGATGAATCACTGAAATTACATCTGAATTAATACAAAAGGCACAATGCCACCGTAAGTGCAAAAGGTGAGAGACTTCTTCCAGTCTGTGCTTTGATCCTTTCCCATGAAACCAGTATTAGTTTCCGATATACCACTGCAGGTTCAATGTATTCCTTTTACATACACATTGACGATGAAACACTGAAATTACATCGGAATTAAGTACAAAAAGCACAATGCCACCTGAAGTGCAAAAGGAGTGAGACTTCTTTGAGTCTGTACTTTGATCCTTTCCTATGAGACCAGTATTGGTTTCCGATACACCACTGCCGGTTCAATGTATTCCTTTTACATACACATTGACGATGAAACACTTAAATTACATCGGAATTAAGTACAAAAGGAACAATGCCGCCTTAAGTGCAAGAAGAGTGAGACTTCTTAGAGTCTGTGGTTTGATCCTTTCCTGTGAGACCAGTATTAGTTTCCGATACACCACTGCAGGTTCAATGTATTCCTTGGACCTTCACGTTAACGATGAAACACAGAAATCGCGTCGGAATTAACTACAAAAGGCACAATGCCGGCTTAAGTGCAAGAAGAGTGAGACTTCATAGAGTCTGTGCTTTCATCCATTCCTGTGAGACCAGTATTAGTTACCGATGCACCACTGCAGGTTCAATGTATTCCTTTTACATACACATTGACGATGAAACACAGAAATCGCGTCGGAATTAAATACAAAAGGCACAATGCCGCCTTAACTACAAGAATAGAGACCCTTCTTACAGTCGGTGCTTTGATCCTTTCCTGTGAGACCAGTATTAGTTTGCGATACACCACTGCGGGTTCAATATATTCCTTTTACAGACACATTGACGATGAAACACTGAAATTACATCGGAAATAAATACAAAAGGCACAATGCCTTCTTAATTGCAAAAGGTGTGAGACTTCTTAGAGTCTGTGGTTTGATCATTTCCTATGAGACCAGTATTAGTTTCCGAAACACCACTGCAGGTTCAATGTTTTCCTTTTACTTACACATTGACGATGAATCACTGAAATTACATCTGAGTTAATACAAAAGGCACAATGCCACCGTAAGTGCAAAAGGTGAGAGACTTCTTCCAGTCTGTGCTTTATTCCTTTCCCATGAGACCAGTATTAGTTTCCGATACACCCCTGCAGGTTCAATGTATTCCTTGGACCTTAACGTTAATGATGAAACACAGAAATCGCGTCGGAATTAACTACAAAAGGCACAATGCCGGCTTAAGTGCAAGAAGAGTGAGACTTCTTAGTGTCTGTGCTTTCATCCATTCGTGTGAGACCAGTATTAGTTACCGATATCCCCTGCAGGTTCAATGTATTCCTTTTACATACACATTGACGATGAAACACTGATATTACATCGGAATTAAGTACAAGAGGCACAATGCCACCTGAAGTGCAAAAGGAGTGAGACTTCTTTGAGTCTGTACTTTGATCCTTTCCTATAAGACCAGTATTGGTTTCCGATACACCACTGCCGGTTCAATGTATTCCTTTTACATACACATTGACGATGAAACACTTAAATTACATCGTAATTAAGTACAAAAGGAACAATGCCGCCATAAGTGCAAGAAGCGTGAGACTTCTTAGAGTCTGTAGTTTTATCCTTTCCTGTGAGTCCAGTATTAGCTTCCGATACACCACTGCAGGTTCAATGTATTCCTTGGACCTTCACATTAACGATGAAACACAGAAATCGCGTCGGAATTAACTACAAAAGGCACAATGCCGCCTTAAGTACAAGAATAGAGACTCTTCCTACAGTCGGTCCTTTGATCCTTTCCTGTGAGACCAGTATTAGTTTCCGATACACCACTGCACGTTCAATGTATTCCTAGGACCTTCACATTAACGATGAAACACAGAAATCACGTCGGAATTAAATACAAAAGGCACAATGCCGCCTTAAGTACAAGAATAGAGACTCTTCTTACAGTCGGTGCTTTGATCCTTCCCTGTGAGACCAGTATTACTTACCGATACACCACTACTGGTTCTATGTATTCCTTGGACATTCACATTGACGATGAATTACTGAAATTACATCGGAATTAAATACAAGAGGCACAATGCCGCCTTAAGTGCAAGAAGAGTGAGACATCTTAGAGTCAGTGCTTTGATCCTTTCCAGTGAGACCAGTATTAGTTTCCGATACATAACTGCAGGTTCAATGTATTCCTTGCACATTCACATTGACGATGAAACACAGAAATCGCATGGGATTTAAATACAAAAGGCACAACGCCGCCTTAAGTAAAAGTATAGAGACTCTTCTTACAGTTGGTGCTTTGATCCTTTCCTGTGAGACTAGTATTAGTTTCCGATACACCACTGCTGGTTCTATGTATACCTTGGACACTCACATTGACGATGAAACACAGAAATTACATCGGAATTAAATACAAAAGTCACAATGCCGCCTTAAGTGCAAGAAGAGAGAGACTTCTTAGAGTCTGTGCTTTGTTCCTTTCCTGTGAGACCAGTGTTAGTTTCCCATACTCCACTGGAGGTTCAATGTATTTCTTGGACTTTCACATTGACGATGAAACACAGAAATCGCATCGGAATAAAATACAAAAGTCACAATGCCGCCTTAAGTACAAGAATAAAGACTCTTCTTACAGTCGGTGCTTTGAGCATTCCCTGTGAGACAAAGAATAGTATTCGAAACACCACTGCAGGTTCAATGTATTCCTTGAACCTTCACATTGACGATGAAACGCAGAAATCGCACCTGAATTAGGTACAAAAGGCACAATGCTGCCTTAAGTACAAGAATAGAGACTCTTCTTACAGTCGGTTCTTTGATCCTTTCCTATGAGACCAGTATTAGTTTCCGATACACCACTGAGGGTTCGATGTATTCCTTGGACCTTCACATTGACGATGAAACACAGAAATCGCATCGGAATTAAATACAAAAGGCACAATGCCGCCATAAGTACAAGAATAAAGACTCTTCTGACAGTCGGTGCTTTGAGCATTCCCTGTGAGACCAGTAATAGTTTCCGATACACCACTGCAGGTTCAATGTATTTCTTGGACTTTCACATTGACGATGAAACACAGATATCGCATCGGAATTAAATGCAAAATGCACAATGCCGCCTAAAGTAAAATAATAGAGACTCTTCTTACATTCGGTGCTTTGATCCTTTCCTGTGAGACCAGTATTAGTTTCCGATACACCACTGCAGGTTCAATGTATTCCTTGGACATTCACATTGACGATGAAACACAGAAATCGCGTCGGAAATAAATACAAAAGGCAAAATGCCGTCTTAAGTGCAAGAAGAGTGAGACTTCTTAGAGTCTGTGCTTTGATCCCTTCCAGAGAGACCAGTATTAGTTTCCGATACACCACTGCAGGTTCAATGTATTCCGTGGACATTCACATTGACGATGAAAAACAGAAATCGCGTCGGAATTACATACAAAAGGCACAATGCCGCCTTAAGTACAAGAATAGAGACTCTTCTTAAAGTCGGTGCCTTGATCCTATCCTGTGAGACCAGTATTAGTTTGCGATACACCGCTGCAGGTTCAATGAATTAATTTTACAGACACATTGACGATGAAACACTGAAATTACGTCGGAATTAAATACAAAATGCACAATACACCTTAATTGCAAAAGGTGTGAGACTTCTTAGAGTCTGTGCTTTGATCCTTTCCTATGAGACCAGTATTAGTTTCCGATACACCACTGCAGGTTCTATGTATTCCTTTTACATACACTTTGACGATGAAACACTGAAATTACATCGGAATTAAGTACAAAAGGCACAATGCCACCTTAAGTGCAAAAGGAGTGAGACTTCTTAGAGTCTGTACTTTGATCCTTTCCTATGAGACCAGTATTGGTTTCCGATACACCACTGCAGCTTCAATGAATTCCCTTTACATACGTATTGACGATGGAACACTTAAAGTACATCGGAATTAAGTACAAAAGGAACAATGCCGCCCTAAGTGCAAGAAGAGTGAGACTTCTCAGAGTCTGTGATTTGATCTTTTCCTGTGAGACCAGTATTAGTTTCCGATACACCACTGCAGGTTCAATGTATTCCTTGGACATTCACATTGACGATGAATTACTGAAATTACATCGGAATTAAATACAAGAGGCACAATGCCGCCTGAAGTGCAAGAAGAGTGAGACATCTTAGAGTCAGTGCTTTGGCCCTTTCCTGTGAGACCAGTGTTAGTTTCCGATACTCCAATGCAGTTTCAATGTATTCCTTGGACCTACACATTGGCGATGAAACACAGAAATTGCATCGGAATTAAATACAAAAGTCACAATGCCGCCTTAAGTACAAGAATAAAGGCTCTTCTTACAGTCGGTGCTATGGGCATTCCCTGTGAGACCAGTATTAGTTTGCGATACACCACTGCAGGTTCAATGTATTCCTTTTACAGACACATTGACGATGAAACACTGAAGTTACATCGGAATTAAGTACAAAAGGCACAATGCCACCTTAAGTGCAAAAGGAGTGAGGCCTCTTAGAGTCTGTATTTTGATCCTTTCCTATGAGACCAGTATTGGTTTCCGATACACCACTGCTGGTTCTATGTATACCTTGGACACTCACATTGACGATGAAACACAGAAATTACATCGGAATTAAATACAAAAGTCACAATGCCGCCTTCAGTGCAAGAAGAGAGAGACTTCTTAGCGTCTGTGCTTTGTTCCTTTCCTGTGAGACCAGTGTTAGTTTCCTATACTCCACTGGAGGTTCAATGTATTTCTTGGACTTTCACATTGACGATGAAACACAGAAATCACATCGGAATTAAATACAAAAGTCACAATGCCGCCTTAAGTACAAGAATAAAGACTCTTCTTACAGTCGGTGCTTTGAGCATTCCCTGTGAGACAAGGAATAGTATCCGAAACACCACTGCAGGTTCAATGTATTCCTTGAACCTTCACATTGACGATGAAACGCAGAAATCGCACCTGAATTAAGTACAAAAGGCACAATGCTGCCATAAGTAAAAGAATAGAGACTCTTCTTACAGTCGGTGCTTTGATCCTTTCCTGTGAGACCAGTATTAGGTTCCGATACACCACTGCAGGTACATTGTATTCCTTGGACATTCACATTGACGATGAAACACTGAAATTACATCGGAATTAAATACAAAAGGCACAATGCCGCCTTAAATGCAAGAAGAGTGAGACTTCGTAGAGTCTGTGTTTTGATCCTTTCCTATGAGACCAGTATTAGTTTCTGATACACCACTGCAGGTTCAATGTATTCCTTTTTCATACACATTGACGATGAAACACTGAAATTACATCGGAATTAAATACAAAAGGCATAATGCCTTCCTAAGTGCAAAAGGAGTGAGACTTCTTAGAGTCTGTGTTTTGATCCTTTCCTATGAGACCAGTATTAGTTTCCGATACACCACTGAGGGTTCGATGTATTCCTTGGACCTTCACATTGACGATGAAACACAGAAATCGCATCGGAATTAAATACAAAAGGCACAATGCCGCCATAAGTACAAGAATAAAGACTCTTCTGACAGTCGGTGCTTTGAGCATTCCCTGTGAGACCAGTATTAGTTTGCGATACACCACTGCAGGTTCAATGTATTTCTTGGACTTTCACATTGACGATGAAACACAGATATCGCATCGGAATTAAATGCAAAATGCACAATGCCGCCTAAAGTAAAAGAATAGAGACTCTTCTTACATTCGGTGCTTTGATCCTGTCCTGTGAGACCAGTATTAGTTTCCGATACACCACTGCAGGTTCAGTGTATTCCTTGGACATTGACATTGACGATGAAACACAGAAATCGCGTCGGAAATAAATACAAAAGGCAAAATGCCGTCTTAAGTGCAAGAAGAGTGAGACTTCTTAGAGTCTGTGCTTTGATCCCTTCCAGAGAGACCAGTATTAGTTTCCGATACACCACTGCAGGTTCAATGTATTCCGTGGACCTTCACATTGCCGATGAAAAACAGAAATCGCGTCGGAATTACATACAAAAGGCACAATGCCGCCTTAAGTACAAGAATAGAGACACTTCTTAAAGTCGGTGCCTTGATCCTATCCTGTGAGACCAGTATTAGTTTGCGATACACCGCTGCAGGTTCAATGTATTAATTTTACAGACGCATTGACGATGAAACACTGAAATTACGTCGGAATTAAATACAAAATGCACAATGCACCTTAATTGCAAAAGGTGTGAGACTTCTTAGAGTCTGTGCTTTGTTCCTTTCCTATGGACTAAGTATTTGTTTCCGATACACCACTGCAGGTTCTATGTATTCTTTTACATACACTTTGACGATGAAACACTGAAATTACATCGGAATTAAGTACAAAAGGCACAATGCCACCTTAAGTGCAAAAGGAGTGAGACTTCTTAGAGTCTGTACTTTGATCCTTTCCTATGAGACCAGTATTGGTTTCCGATACACCACTGCAGGTTCAATGTATTTCTTTTACATACACATTGACGATGAAACACTTAAATTACATCGGAATTTAGTACAAAAGCTACAATGCCGCCTTAAGTGCAAGAAGAGTGAGACTTCTTAGAGTCTGTGATTTGATCCTTTCCTGTGAGACCAGTATTAGTTTTCGATACACCACTGCAGGTTCAACGTATTGCTTGGACCTTCACATTAACGGTGAAACACCGAAATCGCGTCGGAATTAACTACAAAAGGCACAATGCCGCCTTAAGTACAAGAATAGAGACTCTTCTTACAGTCGGTGCTTTGATCCTTTCCTGTGAGACCAGTATTGGTTTGTGATACACCACTGCAGGATCAATGTATTCCTTTTACAGACACATTGACGATGAAACACTGAAATTACATCGGAATTAAGTACAAAAGGCACAATGCCACCTTAAGTGCAAAAGGAGTGAGACTTCTTAGAGTCTGTACATTGATCCTTTCCTATGAGACCAGTATTGGTTTCCGATACACCACTGCAGCTTCAATGAATTCCCTTTACATACACATTGACGATGAAACACTTAAATTACATCGGAATTAAGTACAAAAGGAACAATGCCGCCCTAAGTGCAAGAAGAGTGAGACTTCTTAGAGTCTGTGATTTGATCTTTTCCTGTGAGACCAGTATTAGTTTGCGATACACCACTGCAGGTTCAATGTATTCCTTGGACATTCACATTGACGATGAAACACTGAAATTACATCGGAATTAAATACAAAGGGCACAATGCCACCTTAAGTGCAAAAGGAGTGAGACTTCTTAGAGTCTGTGCTTTGATGCTTTCCTATGAAACCAGTATTAGTTTCCGATACACCACTGCAGGTTCAATGAATTCCTTTTACATACACATTGATGATGAAACACTGAAATTACATAGGAATTAAATAAAAAATGCAAAATGCCACCTTAAGAGCTAAAGCAGTGAGACTTCTTAGAGTCTGTGCTTTGATCCTTTCCTATGTGACCAGTATTAGTTTCCGATACACCACTGCAGGTTCAATGTATTCCTTGGACCTTCACATTGACGATGAAACACAGAAATCGCATCGGAATTAAATACAAAAGGCATAACGCCGCTTTAAGTACAAGAACTGAGACTCTACTTACAGTCGGTGCGTTGATCCTTTCCTGTGAGACCAGTATTAGATTCAGATACACCACTGCTGGATCTATGTATTCCTTGGACATTCACATTGACGATGAAGTACAAAAATCGCATCGGCATTAAATGCAAAAGGCACAACGCCCTCTTAAGTAGAAGAATTGAGACTCTTCTTACAGGCGGTGCTTTGATCCTTTCCTGAGAGACCAGTATTAGTTACCGATACACCACTGGTGGTTCTATGTATTCCTAGGACATTCACATTGACGATGAAACACTGAAATTACATCGGAATTAAATACAAAATGCACAATGCCGCCTTAAGTGCAAGAAGAGTGAGACTTCTTAGAGTCTGTGCTTTGGCCCTTTCCTGTGAGACCAGTGTTAGTTTCCGATACTCCACTGCAGTTTCAATGTATTCCTTGGACCTACACATTGGCGATGAAACACAGAAATCGCATCGGAATTAAATACAAAAGTCACAATGCCGCCTTAAGTACAAGAATAAAGACTCTTCTTACAGTCGGTGCTTTGAGCATTCCCTGTGAAACCAGGATTAGTTTCCGAAACACCACTGCAGGTTCAATGTATTCCTTGGACCTTCACATTGACGATGAAACGCAGAAATCGCATCGGAATTAAATACAAAAGGCACAATGCCGCCTTAAGTACAAAAATAGAGACTCTTCTTACAGTCGGTGCTTTGATCCTTTCCTGTGAGACCAGTATTAGTTTCCGATACACCACTGCAAGTCCAATGCATTCCTTGGACATTCACATTGACGATGAAACACTGAAATTACATCGGAATTAAATACAAAAGGCACAATGCCGCCTTAAATGCAAGAAGAGTGTGACTTCGTAGAGTCTGTGTTTTGATCCTTTCCTTTGAGACCAGTATTAGTTTCCGATACACCACTGCAGGTTCAATGTATTCCTTTTACATACACATTGACGATGAAACACTGAAATTACATCGGAATTAAATACAAAAGGCATAATGCCGCCTTAAATGCAAGAAGAGTGTGACTTCGTAGAGTCTGTGTTTTGATCCTTTCCTTTGAGACCAGTATTAGTTTCCGATACACCACTGCAGGTTCAATGTATTCCTTTTACATACACATTGACGATGAAACACTGAAATTACATCGGAATTAAATACAAAAGGCATAATGCCGCACTAAGTGCAAAAGGAGTGAGACTTCTTAGAGGCTGTGCTTTGATCCTTTCCTATGAGACCAGTATTAGTTTCCGATACACCACTGCAGGTTCAATGTATTCCTTTTACATACACATCGACGATGAAACACTGAAATTACATTGGAATTAAATACAATAGGCACAATGCCGCCTTAAGTGCCAGAAGAGTGGGACTTCTTAGGGTCAGTGCTTTGATCCTTTCCTGTGAGACCAGTATTAGTTTCCGATACACCACTGAAGGTTCAATGTATTCCATGGACCTTCACATTGACGATGAAACACAGAAATCGCATCGGAATTATATATATACAAAAGGAACAACGCCGCCTTAAGTACAAGAATTTAGACTCTTCTTACAGTCGGTGCTTTGATCCTTTCCTGTGAGACCAGTATTAGTTTCCGATACACCACTGCTGGTTCTATGTATTCATTTGACATTCACATTGACGATGAAACACTGAAATTACATCCGAAATAAATACAAAAGGCACAATGCCGCCTTAAGTGCAAGAAGAGTGAGACTTCTTAGAGTCTGTGCTTTGACCCTTTCCTGTGAGACCAGTGTTAGTTTCCGATACTCCACTACAGGGTCAATGTATTCCTTGGACCTTTACATTGACGACGAATCACAGAAATCGCAACGGAATTAAATACAAAAGGCACAATGCAGCCTTAAGTTCAAGAATAAAGAATCGTCTTAGAGTCGGTGCTTTGAGCATTTCCTGTGAGACCAGTATTAGTTTCCGATACACCACTGCAGGTTCAATGTATTCCTTGGACCTTCACATTGACGATGAAACACAGAAATCGCATCGGAATGAAACACAAAAGGCACAACGCCGCGTTAAGTACAAGAATAGAGACTCTTCTCACAGTCGGTGCTCTGATCCTTTCCAGTGAGACCAGTATTAGTTTCCGATACACCACTGCAGATTCAATGTAACCCTTTTACATACACATTGACGATGAAACACTGAAATTACATCGGAATTAAGTACAAAAGGCACAATGCCGCCTTAAATGCAAGAAGAGTGAGACTTCTTAGAGTCTGTGCTTTGATCCTTTCCTATGACACCAGTATTAGTTTCCGATACACCACTGCAGGTTCAATGTATTTCTTTTACATACACATTGACGATGAAACACTGAAATTACATTAGAATTTAATACAAAAGGCACAATTCCGCCTTAAATGCAAGAAGAGTGAGACTTCTTAGAGTCTGTGCTTTGATCCTTTCCTATGAGACCAGTATTAGTTTCCGATACACCACTGCAGGTTCAATGTATTCCTTTTACATACACATTGACGATGAAACACTGATTACATCAGAATTAAATACAAAAGGCACAATTCCGCCTTAAATGCAAGAAGAGTGAGACTTCTTAGAGTCTCTGCTTTGATCCTTTCCTATAAGACCAGTATTAGTTTCCGATACACCACTGCAGGGGCAATGTATTCCTTGGAAATTCACATTGACGATGAAACACAGAAATCGCATCGCAATTAAATACAAAAGGCACAATGCCGACCTTAAGTACTAGAATATAGACTCTTCTTTCAGTCGGTGTTTTGATCCTTTCCTGTGAGACTAGTATTAGTTTCCGATACACCGCTGCAGGTTCAATGTATTCCTTGGACATTCACATTGACGATAAAACACTGAAATTACATCGGAATTAAATACAAAAGGCACAATGCCGCCTTAAGAACAAGAAGAGTGAGACTTCCTAGAGTCTGTGCTTTGATCCTTTCCTATGAGACCAGTATTAGTTTCCGACACACCACTTCAGGTTTAATGTATTCCGTTTACATACACATTGACGATGAAACACTGAAATTACATCGGAATTAAATACAAAGGCACAATGCCGCCTTAAGTGCAAGAAGAGTGAGACTTCTTAGAGTCTGTGCTTTGATCCTTTCCTATGAGACCAGTATTAGTTTCCGATACATCACTGCAGGTTCAATTTATTCCGTTTACATACGCATTGACGATGAAGTACTAATATCGCATCGGAATTAAATACAAAAGGCACAACGCCGCCTTAAGTAGAAGAATTGAGACTCTTCTTACAGTCGGTGCTTTGATCCTTTCCTGTGAGAACAGTATTAGTTACCGATACACCACTGGTGGTTCTATGTATTCCTTGGACATTCACATTGACGATGAAACACTGAAATTACATCGGAATTAAATACAAAAGGCACAATGCCGCCTTAAGTGCAAGAAGAGTGAGACTTCTTAGAGTCTGTGCTTTGACCCTTTCCTGTGAGACCAGTGTTAGTTTCCGATACTCTACTGCAGTTTCAATGTATTCCTTGGACCTACACATTGGCGATGAAACACAGAAATCGCATCGGAATTAAATACAAAGGTCACAATGCCGCCTTAAGTACAAGAATAAAGACTCTTCTTACAGTCGGTGCTTTGAGCATACCCTGTGAGACTAGGATTAGTTTCCGAAACACCACTGCAGGTTCAATGTATTCCTTGGACCTTCACATTGACGATTAAACGCAGAAATCGCATGGGAATTAAATACAAAAGGCACAATGCCGCCTTAAGTACAAGAATAGAGACTCTTCTTACAGTCGGTGCTTTGAACCTTTCCTGTGAGACCAGTATTAGTTTCCGATACACCACTGCAGGTTCAATGTATTCCTTGGACATTCACATTGACGATGAAACACTGATATTACATCGGAATTAAATAAAAAAGGCACAATGCCGCCTTAAATGCAAGAAGAGTGAGACTTCGTAGAGTCTGTGTTTTGATCCTTTCCTATGAGACCAGTAATAGTTTCCGATACACCACTGCAGGTACAATGTATTCCTTTTACATACACATTGACGATGAAACACTGAAATTACATCGGAATTAAATACAAAAGGCATAATGCCGCCCTAAGTGCAAAAGGAGTGAGACTTCTTAGAGTCTGTGCTTTGATCCTTTCCTATGAGACCAGTATTAGTTTCCGATACACCACTGCATGTTGAATATATTCGTTTTACGTAGTCATTGCCAATGAAACACTGATATTACATCGGAATTCAATAAAAAAGGCACAATGCCGCCTTAAATGCAAGAAGAGTGAGACTTCTTAGAGTGTACTTTGATCCTTTCCTATGAGAGCAGTATTAGTTTCCGATACACGACTGCAGGTTCTATGTATTCCTTTTACATACACATTGACGATGAAACACTGAAATTACATCGGAATTAAATACAAAGGCACAATGCCGCCTTAAGTGCAAGAAGAGTGAGACTTCTTAGCGTCTGTGCTTTGATCCTTTCCTATGAGACCAGTATTAGTTTCCGATACACCGCTGCAGGTTCAATTTATTCCGTTTACATACACATTGACGATGAAGTACAAAAATCGCATCGGAATTAAATACAAAAGGCACAACGCCGCCTTAAGTAGAAGAATTGAGACTCTTCTTACAGTCGGTGCTTTGATCCTTCCCTGTGAGACCAGTATTAGTTACCGATACACCACTGGTGGTTCTATGTATTCCTTGGACATTCACATTGACGATGAAACACTGAAATTACATCGGAATTAAATACAAAAGGCACAATGCCGCCTTAAGTGCAAGAAGAGTGAGACTTCTTAGAGTCTGTGCTTTGACCCTTTTCTGTGAGACAAGTGTTAGTTTCCGATACTCCACTGCAGTTTCAATGTATTCCTTGGACCTACACATTGGCGATGAAACACAGAAATCGCATCGGAATTAAATACAAAAGTCACAATGCCGCCTTAAGTACAAGAATAAAGACTCTTCTTACAGTCGGTGCTTTGAGCATACCCTGTGAGACTAGTATTAGTTTCCGATACACCACGGCAGGTTCAATGTATTCCTTGGACATTCACATTGACGATGAAACACTGAAATTACATCGGAATTAAATACAAAAGGCACAATGCCGCCTTAAATGCAAGAAGAGTGAGACTTCGTAGAGTCAGTGCTTTGATCCTTTCCTATGAGACCAGTATTAGGTTCCGATACACCACTGCAGGTTCAATGTATTCCTTTTACATTCACATTGACGATGAAACACTGAAATTACATCGGAATTAAATACAAAAGGCACAATAAAGCCTTAAGTTCAAGAATAAAGACTCGTCTTACAGTAGGTGCTTTGAGCATTTCCTGTGAGACAAGTATTAATTTCCGATACACCACTGCAGGTTCAATGTATTCCTTGGACCTTCACATTGACGATGAAACACAGAGATCGCATCGGAATTAAATACAAAAGGCACAATGACGACTTAAGTACAAGAATAGAGACTCATCTCACAGTCGGTGTTTTGATCCTTTCCTGTGAGACTAGTATTAGTTTCCGATACACCACGGCAGGTTCAATGTATTCCTTGGACATTCACATTGACGATGAAACACTGAAATTACATCGGAATTAAATACAAAAGGCACTATGCCGCCTTAAATGCAAGAAGAGTGAGACTTCGTAGAGTCAGTGCTTTGATCCTTTCCTATGAGACCAGTATTAGGTTCCGATACACCACTGCAGGTTCAATGTATTCCTTTTACATACACATTGACGATGAAACACTGAAATTACATCGGAATTAAATACAAAAGGCATAATGCCGCCTTAAGTGCAAGAAGAGTGAGACTCCTTAGAGTCAGTGCTTTGATCCATTCCTTTGAGACCAGACTTAGTTTCCCATACACCACTGCAGGTTCAATGAATTCCTTGGACCTTCACATTGACGATGAAACACAGAAATCGCATCGAAATTAAATACAAAAGGCATAACGCCGCCTTAAGTACAAGAATTGAGACTCTTCTTACAGTCGGTGCTTTGATCCTTTCATTTGAGACCAGTTTTCGTTTCCGATACACTACTGCTAGTTCTATGTATTCCTTGGACATTCACAATGACGATGAAACACTGAAATTACATCGGAATTAAATACAAAAGGCACAATGCCGCCTTAAGTGCAAGAAGAGTGAGACTTCTTAGAGTCTGTGCATTGATCCATTCCTGTGAGACCAGTGTTAGTTTCCGATACTCCACTGCAGGTTCAATGTATTCCTTTTACATACACATTGACGATGAAACACAGACATTACATCGGAATTAAATACAAAAGGCACAACGCCGCCATAAGTACAAGAATAGAGACTCTTCTTACAATCGGTGCTCTGATCCTTTCCAGTGAGACCAGTATTAGTTTCCGATACACCACAGCAGGTTCAATGTATCCCTTTTACATACACATTGACGATGAAACGCTGACATTACATCGGAATTAAATACAAAAGGCACAATTCCGCCTTAAATGCAAGAAGAGTGAGACTTCTTAGAGTCTGTGCTTTGATCCTTTCCTATGACACCATTATTAGTTTCCGATACACCACTGCAGGTTCAATGTATTTCTTTTACATACCCATTCACTATGAAACACTGAAATTACATTGGAATTAAATACAAAAGGCACAATTCCGCCTTAAATGCAAGAAGAGTGAGACTTCTTAGAGTCTCTGCTTTGATCCTTTCCTATAAGACCAGTGTTAGTTTCCGATACACCACTGCAGGGTCAATGTATTCCTTGGAAATTCACATTGACGATGATACATAGAAATCGCATCGGAATTAAATACAAAAGGCACAATGCCGACCTTAAGTACTAGAATATAGACTCTTCTTACAGTCGGTGTATTGATCCTTTCCTGTGAGACCAGTATTAGTTTCCGATACACCACTGCAGGTTCAATGTATTCCTTGGCCATTCACATTGACGATGAAACACTGAAATTACATCGGAATTAAATACAAAAGGCACAATGCTGCCTTAAGAGCTAGAAGAGTGAGACTTCTTAGAGTCTGAGCTTTGATCCTTTCCTATGACACCAGTATTACTTTCCGATACACCACTGCAGATTCAATGTATTCCTTGGACATTCACATTGACGATGAAACACTGAAATTACATCGGAATTAAATACAAAAGGCACAATGCCGCCTTAAGAGCAAGAAGAGTGAGACTTCTTAGAGTCTGTGCTTTGATCCTTTCCTATGAGACCAGTATTAGTTTCCGATATACCACTGCAGGTTTAATGTATTCCGTTTACATACACATTGACGATGAAACACTGAAATTACATCGGAATTGAATACAAAGGCACAATGCCGCCTTAAGTGCAAGAAGAGTGAGACTTCTTAGAGTCTGTGCTTTGATCCTTTCCTATGAGACCAGTATTAGATTCCGATACAAAACAGCAGGTTCATTGTATTCCATTTACATACACATTGACGATGAAACACTGAAATTACATCGGAATTAAAGACAAAAGGCACAATGCCGCCTTAAGTACAAGAATAGAGACTCTTCTTACAGTCTGAGCTTTGATCCTTTCCTGTGAGACCAGCATTAGTTTCCGATACACCACTGCACGTTCAATGTATTCCTTGGACATTCCCAATGACGATGAAACACTGAAATTGCTTCGGAATTAATTACAAAAGTCACAATGCCGCCTTAAGTGCAAGAAGAGTGAGACTTCTTAGAGTCTGTGCTTTGATCCTTTCCTATGAGACCAGTATTAGTTTCCGATACGCCACAGCAGGTTCAATGTATTCCTTTTACATACACATTGGCGATGAAACACAGAAATTACATCGGAATTACATAGAAAAGGCACAATGCCGCCTTAAGTACAAGAATAGAGACTCTTCTTACAGTCTGAGCTTTGATCCATTCCTGTGCGACCAGTATTAGTTTCCGATACACCACTGCACGTTCAATGTATTCCTTGGACATTCCCAATGACGATGAAACACTGAAATTACTTCGGAATTAAATACAATAGGCACAATGCCGCGTTAAGTTCAAGAAGAGTGAGACTTTTTAGAGTCTGTGCTTTGATCCTTTCCTGTGAGAACAGTATTAGTTTCCGATACACCACTGCAGGTTCAATGTATTCCTTTTAGAAACACATTGACGATGAAACACTGACATTACATCGTCATTAAATACAAAAGGCACAATGCCGCCTTAATTGCAAGAAGAGTGAGACTTTTTAGAGTCTGTGCATTGATCCTTTCCTATGAGACCAGTATTATTTTCCGATACACCACTGCAGGTTCAATGTATTCCTTGGACCTTCACATTGACGGCAAAACACAGAAATCGCATCGGAATTAAATACAAACGGCAGAATGCCGCCTTAAGTACAAGAATATAGACTCATCTTACAGTCGGTGTTTGATCCTTTCCTGTGAGACCAGTATTAGTTTCCGATACACCACTACAGGTTCAATGTATTCCCATTACATACACGTTGACGATGACACACTAAAATTACATCGGAATTAAAATCAAAAGCACAATGCCGCCTTAAATGCAAGAAGAGTGAGACTTCTTGGAGTCTGTGCTTTGATCCTTTCCTATGAGACCAGTAATTGTTTCCGATACACCACTGCGGGTTCAATGTATTCCTTGGACCTTCACATTGACGGCAAATCACAGAAATCGCATCGGAATTAAATACAAAAGGCACAATGCCGCCTTAAGGGCAAGAAGAGTGTGACTTTTTAGAGTCTGCGCTTTGATTCTTTCTTATGAGACAAGTATTAGTTTCCGATACACCACTGCAGGTTCAATGTATTCCTTTTACATACACATTGACGATGAAACACTGAAATTACATCGGAATTAAATACAAAAGGCACATTGCCGCCTTAAATGTAAGAAGATTGAGACTTCTTAGAGTCTGTGCTTTGATCCTTTCCTATGAGACCAGTATTAGGTTCCGATACACCACTGCGGGTTCAATATATTCCTTTTAGATACACATTGACGATGAAACACTGAAATTACATCGGAATTAAATACAAAAGGCATAATGCCGCCTTAAGTGCAAGAAGAGTGAGACTCCTTAGAGTCAGTGCTTTGATCCATTCCTTTGAGACCAGACTTAGTTTCCGATACACCACTGCAGGTTCAATGTATTCCTTGGTCCTTCACACTGACGATGAAACACAGAAATCGCATCGAAAAAAAATACAAAAGGAATAACGCCGCCTTAAGTACAAGAAATGAGACTCTTCTTACAGTCGGTGCTTTGATCCTTTCCTGTGAGACCAGTATTCGTTTCCGATGCACTACTGCTAGTTCTATGTATTCCTTGGACATTCACAATAACGATGAAACACTGAAATTACATCGGAATTAAATACAAGAGGCACAATGCCGCCTTAAGTGCAAGAAGAGTGAGACTTCTTAGAGTCTGTGCATTGATCCTTTCCTGTGAGACCAGTGTTAGTTTCCTATACTCCACTGCAGGTTCAATTTATTCCTTTTACATACACATTTGCGATGAAACACTGAAATTACATCGGAATTAAATACAAAAGGCACAATGCCGCCTTAAGTGCAAGAAGGTTGAGACTTCATTGAGACTGTGCTTTGATCCTTTCCTGTGAGAGCAGTTTTAGTTTCCGATACATCACTGCAGGTTCAATGTATTCCTTTTACATACACATTGACGATGAAACACTGAAATTACATCAGAATTAAATGCAAAAAGCACAATTCCGCCTTAAATGCAAGAAGAGTGAGACTTCTTAGCGTCTCTGCTTTGATCCTTTCCTATAAGACCAGTATTAGTTTCCGATACACCACTGCAGGGTCAATGTATTCCTTGGAAATTCACATTGACGATGAAACATAGAAATGAGCATCGCATTTAAATACAAAAGGCACAATGCCGACCTTAAGTACTAGAATATAGACTCTTCTTACAGTCGGTATATTGATCCTTTCCTGTGAGACCAGTATTAGTTTCCGATACACCACTGCAGGTTCAATGTATTCCTTGGACATTCACTTTGACGATGAAACACTGAAATTACATCGGAATTAAATACAAAAGGCACAATGCTGCCTTAAGAGCAAGAAGAGTGAGACTTTTTAGAGTCTGTGCTTTGATCCTTTCCTATGAGACCAGTATTAGTTTCCGATACACCACTGCAGGTTCAATGTATTCCGTTTACATACACATTGACGATGAAACACTGAAATTACATCGGAATAAAATACAAAGGCACAATGCCGCCATAAGTGCAAGAAGAGTGAGACTTCTTAGAGTCTGTGTTTGATCCTTTCCTATGAGACCAGTATTAGATTCCGATACAAAACAGCAGGTTCAATGTATTCCTTTTACATACACATTGACGATGAAACCCTGAAATTACATCGGAATTAAATAGAAAAGGCACAATGCCGCCTTAAGTACAAGAATAGAGACTCTTCTTACAGTCTGAGCTTTGATCCTTTCCTGTGAGACCAGTATTAGTTTCCGATACACCACTGCACATTCAGTGTATTCCTTGGACATTCCCAATGACGATGAAACACTGAAATTACTTCGGAATTAAATACAATAGGCACAATGCCGCCTTAAGTGCAAGAAGAGTGAGACTTTTTAGAGTCTGTGCTTTGATCCTTTCCTGTGAGATCAGTATTAGTTTCCGATACACCACAGCAGGTTCAATGTATTCCTTTAACATACACATTGTCGATGAAACACTGAAATTACATCAGAATTAAATACAAAAGGCACAATTCCGCCTTAAATGCAAGAAGAGTGAGACTTCTTAGAGTCTCTGGTTTGATCCTTTCCTATAAGACCAGCATTAGTTTCCGATACACCACTGCAGGGTCAATGTATTTCCTGGAAATTCACATTGACGATGAAACACAGAAATCGCATCGCAATTAAATACAAAAGGCACCATGCCGCCTTAAGTACCAGAATATAGACTATTCTTACAGTCGGTGTTTTGATCCTTTCCTGTGAGACCAGTATTAGTGTCCGATACACCACTGCAGGTTCAATGTATTCCTTGGACATTCACATTGACGATGAAACACTGAAATTACATCGGAATTAAATACAAAAGGCACAATGCCGCCTTAAGAGCAAGAAGAGTGAGACTACTTAGAGTCTGTGCTTTGATCTTTTCCTATGAGACAAGTATTAGTTTCCGATACACCACTGCAGGTTCAATGTATTCCGTTTATATACACATTGACGATGAAACACTGAAATTACATCGGAATTAAATACAAAGGCACAACGCCGCCTTAAGTGCAAGAAGAGTGAGACTTCTTAGAGTCTGTGCTTTGATCCTTTCCTATGAGACCAGTATTAGATTCCGATACAAAACAGCAGGTTCATTGTATTCCTTTTACATACACATTGACGATGAAACACTGAAATTACATCGGAATTAAAGACAAAAGGCCCAATGCCGCCTTAAGTACAAGAATAGAGACTCTTCTTACAGTCTGAGCTTTGATCCTTTCCTGTGAGACCAGTATTAGTTTCCGATACACCACTGCACGTTCAATGGATTCCTTGGACATTCCCAATGACGATGAAACACTGAAATTACTTCGGTATTAAATACAATAGGCACAATGCCGCCTTAAGTGCAGGAAGAGTGAGACTTTTTAGAGTCTGTGCTTTGATCCTTTCCTATGAGACCAGTATTAGTTTCCGATACACCAATGCAGGTTCAATGTATTCCTTTTACATACACATTGACGATGAAACACTGAAATTACATCGGAATTAAATACAAAGGGCAGAATGATGCCTTAAGTGCAAGAAGAGTGAGACTTCTTAGAATCTGCGATTTGATCCTTTCTGTGAGACCAGTATTAGTTTCCGATACACCACTACTGGTTCAATGTATTCCATGGACCTTCACATTAACGATGAAACACAGAAATCGCGTCGGAATTAAATACAAAAGGCTCAATGCCGCCTTAAGTACAAGAATAGAGACTCTTCTTACAGTCGGTGCTTTGATCCTTTCCTGTGAGACCAGTATTAGTTTCCGATACACCACTGCAGGTTCAATGTATTCCCACTACATACACATTGACGATGAAACACTGAAATTACATTAGAATTAAATACAAAAGGCACAATGCCGCCTTAAATGCAAGAAGAGTGAGACTTCTTAGAGTCTGCGCTTTGATTCTTTCTTATGAGACAAGTATTAGTTTCCAATACACCACTGCAGGTTCAATGTATTCCTTTTACATACACATTGACGATGAAACACTGAATTACATCGGAATTAAATACAAAACTCACAATGCCGCCTTAAGTGCAAGAAGAGTGAGACTTCTTAGAGTCTGTCCTTTGATCCTTTCCTGTGAGACCAGTATTATTTTCCGATACACCACTGCTGGATCAATGTATTCCTTGGACCTTCACATTGACGTCTGAACACAGAAATCGCATCGGAAATAAATACAAAAGGCAGAACGCCAACTTAAGTACAAGAATAGAGACTCTTCTTACAATCGGTGCTTTGATCCTTTCCTGTGAGACCAGTGTTACTTTCCATACACAACTGAAGTTTCAATGTATTCCTTAGACATTCACATTGACGACGAAACACTGAAATTACATCGGAATTAAATACAAAAGCACAATGCCACCTTAAATGCAAGAAGGGTGAGACTACTTAGAGTCTATGCCTTGATCCTTTCCTATGAGACCAGTATTAGTTTCCGATACACCACTGCAGTTTCAATGTATTCCTTTTACATACACATTGACGATGAACTACTGAAATTACATCGGAATTAAATACAATAGGCACAATGCCATTTTAAGTGCACAAGGAGTGAGACTTCATAGAGTCTGTGTTTTGATCCTTCCCTATGAGACCAATATTAGTTTCCGATACACCACTGCAGGTTCCATGTATTCCTTTTACATACACATTGACGATGAAACACTGAAATTGAATCGGATTTAAATACAGAAGGCAAAATGCCGTCTTAAGTGCAAGAAGGGTGAGACTACTTAGAGTCTGTGCTTTCATCCTTTCGTGTGAGGCCAGTATTAGTTTCCGATACACCACTGCAGGTTCAATGTATTCCTAGGACCTTCACATTAACTATGAAACACAGAAATCGAGTCGGAATTAAATACAAAAGGCACAATGCCGCCTTAAGTACAAGAATAGAGACTCTTCTTACAGTCGGTGATTTGATCCTTTCCTGTAAGACCAGCATTAGTTACCGATACACCACTGCAGGTTCAATGTATTCCATTTACATACACATTGACGATAAAGCACTGAAATTGAATCGGATTTAAATACAAAAGGCGCAATGCCGTCTTAAGTGCAAGAAGAGTGAGACTTCTTCGAGTCAGTACCTTGATCCCTTCCAAAGAGACGAGTATTAGATTCCGATACACCACTGCAGGTTCAATGTGTTCCTTGGACCTTCACATTGACGATGAAACACATAAAACGCGTCGGAATTAAAAACAAAAGGCAAAATGCCGCCTTAAGTACAAGAATTGGGACTCTTCTTACAGTCGGTCCTCTGATCCTTACCTGTGAGACCAGTATTAGCTTCCGATACGCCACTGAAGGTTCAATGTATTCCTTGGACATTCACATTGACGATGAAACACTGAAATTACATCGGAATTAAATACGAAAGGCAAAATGCCGCCTTAAATGCAAGAAGAGTGAGACTTCTTAGAGTCTGTGCTTTGATTCATTCCTATGAGACCAGTATTAGTTTCCGATACACCACTGCAGGTTCAATGTATTCCTTTTACATATACATTGACGATGAAACACTGAATTTACATCGGAAAAAAATACAAATGGCACAATGCCACCTTAAGTGCAAAAGTAGTGAGACTTCTTGGAGTCTGTGCTTTGATCCTTTCCTATGAGACCAGTATTAGTTTCCGATACACCACTGCTGGTTAAATGTATTCCTTTTACTTACACATTGACGATGAATCACTGAAATTACATCGGAATTTAATACAAAAGGCACAATGCCGCCTTAAGTGCAAGAAGAGTGTGACTTTTTAGAGTCTGTGCATTGATCCTTTCCTATGAGACCAGTATTATTTTCCGATACACCACTGCAGGTTCAATGTATTCCATGGACCTTCACATTGACGGGAAATCACAGAAATCGCATCGGAATTAAATACAAACGGCAGAATGCCGCCTTAAGTACAAGAATATAGACTCTTCATACAGTCGGTGCTTTGATCCTTTCCTGTGAGACTAGTATTAGTTTCCGATACACCACGGCAGGTTCAATGTATTCCTTGGACATTCACATTGACGATCAAACACTGAAATTACATCGGAATTAAAAACAAAAGCACAATGCAGCATTAAATGCAAGAATAGTGAGACTTCTTGGAGTCTGTGCTTTGATCCTTTCCTATGAGACCAGTATTAGTTTCCGATACACCACTGCAGGTTCAATGCATTCCTTGGACCTTCACATTGACGGCAAATCACAGAAATCGCATCGGATTTAAATACAAAAGGCACAATGCCGCCTTAAGAGCAAGAAGAGTGAGACTTTTTAGAGTCTGCGCCTTGATTCTTTCTTATGAGACAAGTATTAGTTTCCGATACACCACTGCAGGTTCAATGTATTCCTTTTATTACACATTGACGATGAAACACTGAAATTACATCGGAATTAAATACAAAGGGCAGAATGATGCCTTAAGTGCAAGAAGAGTGAGACTTCTTAGAGTCTGCGATTTGATCCTTTTTGTGAGACCAGTATTAGTTTCCGATACACCACTACTGATTCAATGTATTACATGCACCTTCACATTAACGATGAAACACAGAAATCGCGTCGGAATTAAACACAAAAGGCACAATGCCACCTTAAGTACAAGAATAGAGATTCTTCTTACAGTCGATGATTTGATCCGTTCCTGTGAGACCAGTATTAGTTTCCGATACACCACTGCGGGCTCAATGTTTTCCTTGGACATTCAAATTGACGATGAAAGACTGAAATTACATCGGAATTAAATACAAAAGGCACAATGCCGCCTTAAATTCCAGAAGAGTGAGACTTCTTAGAGTCTGCGCTTTGATTCTTTCTTATGAGACAAGTATTAGTTTCCGATACACCAATGCAGGTTCAATGTATTCCTTTTACATACAAATTGACGATGAAACACTGAAATTACATCGGAATTAAATACAAAAGGCACAATGCCGCCTTAAGTGCAAGAAGAGTGAGACTTCTTAGAGTCTGTCTTTTGATCCTTTCCTGTGAGACCAGTATTATTTTCCGATACACCACTGCAGGATCAATGTATTCCTTGGACCTTCACATTGACGGCTAAACACAGAAATCGCATCGGAATTAAATACAAAAGGCAAAACGCCGCCTTAAGTACAAGAATAGAGACTCTTCTTCCAATCGGTGCTTTGATCCTTTCCTGTGAGACCAGTATTACTTTGCGATACACCACTGCAGGTTCAATGTATTCCTTGGACATTCACATTGACGACGAATCACTGAAATTACATCGGAATTAAATACAAAAGGCACAATGCCACCTTAAGTGCAAACGGAGTGAGCCTTCTTAGAGTCTGTGCTTTGTTCCTTTCCTATGGGACCAGTATTAGTTTCCGATACACCACTGCAGGTTCAATGTATTCCTTGCACCTTCACATTGACGATGAAACACAGAAATCGCATCGGAATTAAATACAAAAGGCATAATGCCGCCATAAGTACAAGAATAAAGACTCTTCTTACAGTCGGTGCTTCGAGCATTGCCTGTGAGACCAGTATTAGTTTCCGATACACCACTGCAGGTTCAATGTATTCCTTTTACATACACATTGACTATGAATCACTGAAATTACATCGGAATTAAGTACAAAAGGCACAATGCCGCCTTACGTGCATGAAGGGTGAGACTTCTTAAGGTCTGTGATTTGATCCTTTCCTGTGAGACCAGTATTAGTTTCCGATACACCACTGCAGGTTCAATGTATTCCTTGGACCTTCACGTTGACGACAAAACACAGAAATCGCATCGGAAATAAATACAAAGGGCTCAATGCCGCCTTAAGTACAAGAACATAGACTCTTCTTACTGTCGGTGCTTTGATCCGTTTCTGTGAGACCAGTATTAGTTTCCGATACACCACTGCAGGCTCAACGTTTTCCATGGACATTCACATTGACGATGAAAGACTGAAATTACATCAGAATTAAATACAAAAAGCACAATGCCGAATAAGTACAAGAATAGAAACTCTTCTTACAGTCGGTGATTTGATCCTTTCCTGTGAGACCAGCATTAGTTACCGATATACCACTGCAGGTTTAATGTATTCCTTTTACATATACATTGACGATGAAACACTGAATTTACGTCGGAATAGAATACAAAAGGTACAATGCCACCTTATGTGCAAAAGGAGTGAGACTTCTTAGAGTCTGTGCTTTGATCCTTTCCTATGAGACCAGTATTAGTTTCCGATTCACCACTGCTGGTTCAATGTATTCCTTTTACTTACACATTGACGATGAATCACTGAAATTACATCGGAATTTAATACAAAAGGCACAATGCCGCCTTAAGTGCAAGAAGAGTGAGACTTTTTAGAGTCTGTGGATTGATCCTTTCCTATGAGACCAGTATTACTTTCCGATACACCACTGCAGGTTCAATGTATTCCTTGGACCTTCACATTGCCGACAAATCACAGAAATCGCATCGGAATTAAATACAAACGGCAGAATGCCGCCTTCAGTACAAGAATATAGACTCTTCTTACAGTCGGTGCTTTGATCCTTTCCTGTGTGACCAGTATTAGTTTCCGATACACCACTACAGGTTCAATGCATTCCCCTTACATACACATTGACGATGAAACACTGAAATTACATCGGAATTAAAAACAAAAGCACAATGCCGCCTTAAATGCAAGAAGAGTGAGACTTCTTAGAGTCTGTGCTTTGATCCTTTCCTATGAGACCAGTATTAGTTTCCGATTCACCACTGCTGGTTCAATGTATTCCTTTTACTTACACATTGACGATGAAACACTGAAATTACATCGGAATTAAAAACAAAAGCACAATGCCGCCTTAAATGCAAGAAGAGTGAGACTTCTTCGAGTCTGTGCTTTGATTCTTTCTTATGAGACAAGTATTAGTTTCCGATACACCACTGCAGGTTCAATGTATTCCTTTTACATACACATTGACGATGAAACACTGAAATTACATCGGAATTAAATACAAAAGGCACATTGCCGCCTTAAATGCAAGAAGGTTGAGACTTCTAAGAGTCTGAGCTTTGATCCATTCCTATGAGACCAGTATTAGTTTCCGAAACACCACTGCAGGTTCAATGTATTCCTTTTACATACACATTGACGATGAAACACTGAAATTACATCGGAATTAAATACAAAGGGCTGAGTGATGCCTTAAGGGCAAGAAGAGTGGGACTTCTTAGAGTCTGCGATTTGATCCTTTCTGTGAGACCAGTATTAGTTTCCGATACACCACTATTTTTTCAATGTATTCCATGGACCTTCACATTAACGATGAAACACAGAAATCGCGTCGGAATTAAATACAAAAGGCACAATGCCGCCTTAAGTACAAGAATACAGACTCTTCTTACAGTCGGTGCTTTGATCCTTTCCTGTGAGACCAGTATTAGATTCCGATACACCACTGCAGGTTCAATGTATTTCCATTACATACACATTGACGATGAAACACTGAAATTACATCGGAATTAAATACATAAGCACAATGCCAACTTAAGTGCAAAAGGAGTGAGACTTCTTAGAGTCTGTGCTTTGAGCCTTTCCTATGAGACCAGTATTAGTTTCCGATTCACCACTGCAGGTTCAATGTCTTCCTTGGACCTTTACATTAACGATGAAATATAGAAATCGCATCGGAATTAAATACAAAAGGCACAATGCCGCCTTAGGTACAAGAATTGAGACTCTTCTTACAGTCGGTGCTTTATCCTTTCCTGTGAGACCAGTATTAGTTTCCGATACCTCTATGCTAGTTCTATGTACTCCTTGGACATTCACATTGACGATGAAACACTGAAATTACATCGGAATTAAGTACAAAAGGCACAATGCCGCCATACATGCATGAAGGGTGAGACTTCTTAAGGTCTGTGATTTGATCCTTTCCTATGAGACCAGTATTAGTTTCCGATACTCCACTGCAGGTTCAATGTACTCCTTGGACATTCACATTGACGATGGAACACAGAAATCGCATCGAAATTAAATACAAAAGGCACAATGCCGCCTTAAGTACAAGAATAGAGACTCTTCTTACAGTCGGTGCTTTGAGCATTCCCTGTGTGACCAGTATTAGTTTCCGATACACCACTGCAAGTTCAATGTATTCCTTGGACCTTCACATTGAGGATGAAAGACAGAAATCGCATCGGAATTAAATACAGAAGGCACAATGCCGCCTTAATAAGAGAATGGAGACTCTTCATACAGTCGGTGCTTTGATCCTTTCCTGTGAGACCAGTATTAGATTCCGATACACCACTGCAGGTTCAATGTATTCCATGGACATTCACATTGACGATGAAACACTGATATTACATCGGAATTAATTACAAAGGGCACAATGCCGCCTTAAATGCAAGAAGAGTGAGACTTCTTAGGGTCTGTGCTTTGATCCTTTCCTGTGAGACCAGTTTTAGTTTCCGATACTCCACAGCAGGTTCAATGTATTCCTTTTACATACACTTTGATGATGAAACACTGAAATTACATCGGAATTAAATACAAAAGGCACAATGCCGCCTTAAGTCCAAGAAGATTGAGACTTTATTGATTCTGTGTTTTGATCCTTTCCTGTGAGACCAGTTTTAGTTTCCGATACACCACTGCAGGTTCAATGTATTGCTTGGACCTCCACATTGACGATGAAACACAGAAAACGCGTCGGGATTAAATACAAAAGGCACAACGCCGCCTTAAGTACAAGAATAGAGACTCTTCTTACAGTCGGTGCTCTGATCCTTTCCTGTGAGACCAGTATTAGTGTCCGATACACCACTGCAAGTTCAATGTATTCGTTTTACATACACATTGACGATGAAACACTGAAATTACATCGGAATTAAATTAAAAAGGCACAATGCCGCCTTAAATGTAAGAAGAGTGAGACAACTTAGAGTCTGTGCTTTGATCCTTTCCTATGAGACCAGTATTAGTTTCCGATACACCACTGCAGGTTCAATGTATTCCTTGGCCATTCACATTGACGATGAAACACTGAAATTACAACGGAATTAAATACAAAAGGCACAATGCCGCCTTAAATGCAAGAAGATTGAGACTTCGTAGAGTCTGTGCTTTGATCCTTTCCTATGAGACCAGTATTAGTTTCCGATACACCACTGCAGGTTCAATGTATTCCTTTTACATACACATTGACGATGAAACACTGAAATTACATCGGAATTAAATACAAAAGGCACAATGCCGCCTTAAGTGCAAGAAGAATGAGACTACTTAAAGTCAGTGCTTTGATCCTTTCCTGTGAGACCAGACTTAGTTTCCGATACACCACTGCAGGTTCAATGTATTCCTTGGACCTTCACATTGACGATGAAACACAGAAATCGCATCGGAATTAAATACAGAAGGCACAACGCCGCCTTAAGTACAAGAATTGAGACTCTTTTTACGGTCGGTGCTTAGATCCTTTCCTGTGAGACCAGTATTCGTTTCCGATACACCACTGCTGGTTCTATGTATTCTTTGGACACTCACATTGACGATGAAACACTGAAATTACATCGGAATTAAATTCAAAAGGCAAAATGCCGCCTTAAATGCAAGAAGAGTGAGACTTCTTAGTCTGTGCTTTGATCCTTTCCTATGACACCACTATTAGTTTCCGATACACCACTGCAGACTCAATGCATTCCTTTTACATACAAATTGACGATGAAACACTGAAATTACATTGGAATTAAATACAAAAGGCACAATGCCGCCTTAAATGCAAGATGAGTGAGACTTCTTAGAGTCTGTGTTTGATCCTTTCCTATGAGACCAGTATTAGTTTCCGACACACCACTGCAGGGTCAATGTATTCCTTGGACATTCATATTGACGATGAAACACAGATATCGCATCGCAATTAAATACACAAGGCACAATGCCGCCTTAAGTACCAGTATAGAGACTCATCTTACAGTCGGTGTTGTGATCCTTTCCTGAGAGACCAGTATTAGTTTCCGATACACCACTGCAGGTTCAATGTATTCCTTGAACATTCACATTGACGATGAAACACTGAAATTACATCGGAATTAAATACAAAAGGCACAATGCCGCCTTAAGTGCAATATGAGTGAGACTTCTTACAGTCTGTGCTTTGATCCTTTCCTATGAGACCAGTATTAGTTTCCGATACACCACTGCAGGTTCAATGTATTCCGTTTACATACATATTAACGATGAAACACTGAAATTACATTGGAATTAAATACAAAAGGCACAATGCCGCCTTAAGTGCAAGTAGAGTGAGACTTCATAGCGTATGTGTTTAGATCCTTTCCTGTGAGACCAGTATTAGTTTCCGATACACCACTGCACTTCAATGTATTCCCTGGACCTTCACATTGACGATGAAACACTGAAATTACATCGGAATTAAGTACAAAAGGCACAATGCCGCCTTAAGTGCAAGAAGAGTGAGACTTCTTATAGTCTGTGCTTTGATACTTTCCTATGAGACCAATATTAGTTTCCGATACACCACTGCGGGTTCAATGTATTCCGTTTACATACACATTGACGATGAAACACTGAAATAACATCGGAATGAAATACCAAGGCACAATGCCGCCTTAAGTGCAAGAAGAGGGAGACTTCTCAGTGTCTGTGGTTTGATCCTTTCCTGTGAGACCAGTATTTTTTTCCAATACACCACTGCAGGTTCAATGTATTCCTTTTACATACACATTGACGATGAAACACTGAAATTACAATGGAATTAAATACAAAAGGCACAATGCCGCCATAAGTCCAAGAAGATTGAGACTTTATTGATTCTGTGTTTTGATCCTTTCCTGTGAGACCAGTTTTAGTTTCCGATACACCACTGCAGGTTCAATGTATTGCTTGGACCTTCACATTGACGATGAAACACAGAAAACGCATCGGGATTAAATACAAAAGGCACAACGCCGCCTCAAGTACAAGAATAGAGACTCTTCTTGCAGTCGGTGATCTGATCCTTTCCTGTGAGACCAGTATTAGTGTCCGATACACCACTGCAAGTTCAATGTATTCGTTTTACATACACATTGACGATGAAACACTGAAATTACATCGGAATTAAATTAAAAAGGCACAATGCCGCCTTAAATGCAAGAAGAGTGAGACAACTTAGAGTCTGTGCTTTGATCCTTTCCTATGAGACCAGTATTAGTTTCCGATACACCACTGCAGGTTCAATGTATTCCTTGGCCATTCACATTGACGATGAAACACTGAAATTACAACGGAATTAAATACAAAAGGCACAATGCCGCCTTAAATGCAAGAAGATTGAGACTTCGTAGAGTCTGTGCTTTGATCCTTTCCTATGAGACCAGTATTAGTTTCCGATACACCACTGCAGGTTCAATGTATTCCTTTTACATACACATTGACGATGAAACACTGAAATTACATCGGAATTAAATACAAAAGGCACAATGCCGCCTTAAGTGCAAGAAGAATGAGACTACTTAAAGTCAGTGCTTTGATCCTTTCCTGTGAGACCAGACTTAGTTTCCGATACACCACTGCAGGTTCAATGAATTCCTTGGACCTTCACATTGACGATGAAACACAGAAATCGCATCGGAATTAAATACAGAAGGCACAACGCCGCCTTAAGTACAAGAATTGAGATTCTTTTTACGGTCGGTGCTTAGATCCTTTCCTGTGAGACCAGTATTCGTTTCCGATACACCACTGCTGGTTCTATGTATTCTTTGGACATTCACATTGACGATGAAACACTGAAATTACATCGGAATTAAATTCAAAAGGCACAATGCCGCCTTAAGTGCAAGAAGAGTGAGACTTCTTAGAGTCTTTGCTTTGATCCTTTCCTGTGAGACCAGTGTTAGTTTCCAATACTCCACTGCAGGTTCAATGTATTCCTTTTACATACACTTTGTCGATGAAACCTTGAAATTACATCGGAATTAAATACAAACGGCACAATGCCGCCTTAAGTGCAAGAAGATTGAGACTTTATTGAGTCTGTGCTTTGATCCTTTCCTGTGAGACCAGTTTTAGTTTCCGATACACCAGTGCAGGTTCAATGTATTGCTTGAACCTTCACATTGACGATGAAACACAGAAAACGCATCGGGATTAAATACAAAAGGCACAACACCGCCTTAAGAACAAGAATAGAGACTCTTCTTACAGTCGGTGCTCTGATCCTTTCCTGTGAGACCAGTATTAATTTCCGATACACCACTGCAAGTTCAATGTATTCGTTTTACATACAGATTGACGATGAAACACTGAAATTACATCGGAATTAAATACAAAAGGCAAAATGCCGCCTTAAATGCAAGAAGAGTGAGACTTCTTAGTCTGTGCTTTGATCCTTTCCTATGACACCACTATTAGTTTCCGATACACCACTGCAGGTTCAATGTATTCCTTTTACATACAAATTGACGATGAAACACTGAAATTACATTGGAATTAAATACAAAAGGCACAATGCCGCCTTAAATGCAAGATGAGTGAGACTTCTTAGAGTCTGTGTTTGATCCTTTCCTATGAGACCAGTATTAGTTTCCGACACACCACTGCAGGGTCAATGTATTCCTTGGACCTTCATATTGGCGATGAAACACAGAAATCGCATCGCAATTAAATACAAAAGGCACAATGCCGCCTTAAGTACCAGAATAGAGACTCATCTTACAGTCGGTGTTGTGATCCTTTCCTGTGAGACCAGTATTAGTTTCCGATACACCACTGCAGGTTCAATGTATTCCTTGAACATTCACATTGACGATGAAACACTGAAATTACATCGGAATTAAATACAAAAGGCACAATGCCGCCTTAAGTGGAATATGAGTGAGACTTCTTACAGTCTGTGCTATGATCCTTTCCTATGAGACCAGTATTAGTTTCCGATACACCACTGCAGGTTCAATGTATTCCGTTTACATACATATTAACGATGAAACACTGAAATTACATTGGAATTATATACAAAAGGCACAATGCCGCCTTAAGTGCAAGTAGAGTGAGACTTCATAGCGTCTGTGTTTAGATCCTTTCCTGTGAGACCAGTATTAGTTTCCGATACACCACTGCACGTTCAATGTATTCCCTGGACCTTCACATTGACGATGAAACACTGAAATTACATCGGAATTAAATACAAAAGGCACAATGCCGCCTTAAGTGCAAGAAGAGTGAGACTTCTTATAGTCTGTGCTTTGATACTTTCCTATGAGACCAATATTAGTTTCCGATACACCACTGCAAGTTCAATGTATTCCGTTTACATACACATTGACGATGAAACACTGAAATTACATCGGAATGAAATACCAAGGCACAATGCCGCCTTAAGTGCAAGAAGAGTGAGACTTCTCAGTGTCTGTGGTTTGATCCTTTCCTGTGAGACCAGTATTTTTTTCCAATACACCACTGCAGGTTCAATGTATTCCTTTTACATACACATAGACGATGAAACACTGAAATTACATCGGAATTAAATAAAAAAGGCACAATGCCACCCTAAGTGCAAGATGATTGAGACTTCATAGAGTCTGTGCTTTGATCCTTTCCTATGTGACCAGTATTAGTTTCCGATACACCATTGCAGGTTCAATGTATTCCTTGGACCTTCACATTGGCGATGAAACACAGAAATCGCATCGGAATTAAATACAAAAGCCACAATGCCGAATTAAGTATAAGAGTAGAAACTTTTCTTACAGTCGGTGCTTTGATCCTCTTTCTGTGAGACCAGTATTAGTTTCCGATACACCACTGCAGGTTCAATGTATTCCTTGGACATTCACATTGGCGATGAAACACTGAAACTATATCGGAATTAAATACAAAAAGCACAATGCCGCCTTTAGTGCAAGAAAAGTGAGACTTCTTAGAGTCTGAGCTTTGATCCTTTCCTATGAGACCAGTATTAGTTTCCGATACACCACTGCAGATTCAATGTATTCCTTGGCCATTCACATTGCCGATGAAACACTGAAATTACAACGGAATTAAATACAAAAGGCACAATGCCGCCTTAAATGCAAGAAGATTGAGACTTCGTAGAGTCTGTGCTTTGATCCTTTCCTATGAGACCAGTATTAGTTTCCGATACACCACTGCAGGTTCAATGTATTCCTTTTACATACACATTGACGATGAAACACTGAAATTACATCGGAATTAAATACAAAAGGCACAATGCCGCCTTAAGTGCAAGAAGAATGAGACTACTTAAAGTCAGTGCTTTGATCCTTTACTGTGAGACCAGACTTAGTTTCCGATACACCACTGCAGGTTCAATGTATTCCTTGGACCTTCACATTGACGATGAAACACAGAAATCGCATCGGAATTAAATACAGAAGGCACAACGCCGCCTTAAGTACAAGAATTGAGACTCTTCTTACGGTCGGTGCTTAGATCCTTTCCTGTGAGACCAGTATTCGTTTACGATACACCACTGCTGGTTCTATGTATTCTTTGGACATTCACATTGGCGATGAAACACTGAAATTACATCGGAATTAAATTCAAAAGGCACAATGCCGCCTTAAGTGCAAGAAGAGTGAGACTTCTTAGAGTCTGTGCTTTGATCCTTTCCTGTGAGACCAGTGTTAGTTTCCAATACTCCACTGCAGGTTCAATGTATTCCTTTTACATACACTTTGTCGATGAAACCTTGAAATTACATCGGAATTAAATACAAAAGGCACAATGCCGCGTTAAGTGCAAGAAGATTGAGACTTTATTGAGTCTGTGCTTTGATCCTTTCCTGTGAGACCAGTTTTAGTTTCCGATACACCAGTGCAGGTTTAACGTATTGCTTGAACCTTCACATTGACGATGAAACACAGAAAACGCATCGGGATTAAATACAAAAGGCACAACACCGCCTTAAGAACAAGAATAGAGACTCTTCTTACAGTCGGTGCTCCGATCCTTTCCTGTGAGACCAGTATTAATTTCCGATACACCACTGCAAGTTCAATGTATTCGTTTTACATACAGATTGACGATGAAACACTGAAATTACATCGGAATTAAATACAAAAGGCACAATGCCGCCTTAAATGCAAGAAGAGTGAGACTTCTTATAGTCTGTGCTTTGATCCTTTCCTATGAGACCAATATTAGTTTCCGATACACCACTGCAGGTTCAATGTATTCCGGTTACATACACATTGACGATGAAACACTGAAATTACATCGGAATGAAATACCAAGGCACAATGCCGCCTTAAGTGCAAGAAGAGTGAGACTTCTCAGAGTCTGTGGTTTGATCCTTTCCTGTGAGACCAGTATTTTTTTCCAATACACCACTGTAGGTTCAATGTATTCCTTTTACATACACATTAACGATGAAACACTGAAATTACATCGGAATTAAATAAAAAAGGCACAATGCCACCCTAAGTGCAAGATGATTGAGACTTCATAGAGTCTGTGCTTTGATCCTTTCCTATGAGACCAGTATTAGTTTCCGATACACCATTGCAGGTTCAATTTATTCCTCGGACCTTCTCATTGGCGATGAAACACAGAAATCGCATCGGAATTAAATACAAAAGCCACAATGCCGAATTAAGTATAAGAGTAGAAACTCTTCTTACAGTCGGTGCTTTGATCCTTTCCTGTGAGACCAGTATTAGTTTCCGATACACCACTGCAGGTTCAATGTATTCCTTGGACATTCACATTGACGATGAAACACTGAAACTATATCGGAATTAAATACAAAAGGCACAATGCCGCCTTTAGTGCAAGAAAAGTGAGACTTCTTAGAGTCTGAGCTTTGATCCTTTCCTATGAGACCAATATTAGTTTCCGATACACCACTGCAGTTTCAATGTATTCCGTTTACATACACATAGACGATGAAACACTGAAATTACATCGGAATGAAATACCAAGGCACAATGCCGCCTTAAGTGCAAGAAGAGTGAGACTTCTCAGAGTCTGTGGTTTGATCCTTTCCTGTGAGACCAGTATTTTTTTCCAATACACCACTGCAGGTTCAATGTATTCCTTTTACATACACATTGACGATGAAACACTGAAATTACATCGGAATTAAATAAAAAAGGCACAATGCCACCCTAAGTGCAAGATGATTGAGACTTCATAGAGTCTGTGCTTTGATCCTTTCCTATGAGACCAGTATTAGTTTCCGATACACCATTGCAGGTTCAATGTATTCCTTGGACCTTCACATTGGCGATGAAACACAGAAATCGCATCGGAATTAAATACAAAAGCCACAATGCCGAATTAAGTATAAGAGTAGAAACTCTTCTTACAGTCGGTGCTTTGATCCTTTCCTGTGAGACTAGTATTAGTTTCCGATACACCACTGCAGGGTCAATGCATTCCTTGGACATTCACATTGACGATGAAACACTGAAACTATATCGGAATTAAATACAAAAGGCACAATGCCGCCTTTAGTGCAAGAAAAGTGAGACTTCTTAGAGTCTGAGCTTTGATCCTTTCCTATGAGACCAGTATTAGTTTCCGATACACCACTGCAGGTTCAATGTATTCCTTGGCCAGTCACATTGACGATGAAACACTGAAATTACAACGGAATTAAATACAAAAGGCACAATGCCGCCTTAAATGCAAGAAGATTGAGACTTCGTAGAGTCTGTGCTTTGATCCTTTCATATGAGACCAGTATTAGTTTCCGATACACCACTGCAGGTTCAATGTATTCCTTTTACATACACATTGACGATGAAACACTGAAATTACATCGGAATTAAATACAAAAGGCACAATGCCGCCTTAAGTGCAAGAAGAATGAGACTACTTAAAGTCAGTGCTTTGATCCTTTCCTGTGAGACCAGACTTAGTTTCCGATACACCACTGCAGGTTCAATGTATTCCTTGGACCTTCACATTGACGATGAAACACAGAAATCGCATCGGAATTAAATTCAGAAGGCACAACGCCGCCTTAAGTACAAGAATTGAGACTCTTCTTACGGTCGGTGCTTAGATCCTTTCCTGTGAGACCAGTATTCGTTTCCGATACACCACTGCTGGTTCTATGTATTCTTTGGACATTCACATTGACGATGAAGCACTGAAATTACATCGGAATTAAATTCAAAAGGCACAATGCCGCCTTAAGTGCAAGAAGAGTGAGACTTCTTAGAGTCTGTGCTTTGATCCTTTCCTGTGAGACCAGTTTTAGTTTCCGATACACCAGTGCAGGTTCAATGTATTGCTTGAACCTTCACATTGACGATGAAACACAGAAAACGCATCGGGATTAAATACAAAAGGCACAACACCGCCTTAAGAACAAGAATAGAGACTCTTCTTACAGTCGATGCTCTCATCCTTTCCTGTGAGTCCAGTATTAATTTCCGATACACCACTGCAAGTTCAATGTATTCGTTTTACATACAGATTGACGATGAAACACTGAAATTACATCGGGATTAAATACAAAAGGCACAATGCCGCCTTAAATGCAAGAAGAGTGAGACTTCTTAGTCTGTGCTTTGATCCTTTCCTATGACTCCACTATTAGTTTCCGATACACCACTGCAGGTTCAATGTATTCCTTTTACATACAAATTGACGATGAAGCACTGAAATTACATTGGAATTAAATACAAAAGGCACAATGCCGCCTTAAATGCAAGATGAGTGAGACTTCTTAGAGTCTGAGTTTGAACCTTTCCTATGAGACCAGTATTAGTTTCCGACACACCACTGCAGGGTCAATGTATTCCTTGGACCTTCATATTGACGATGAAACACAGAAATCGCATCGCAATTAAATACAAAAGGCACAATGCCGCCTTAAGTACCAGAATAGGGACTCATCTTACAGTCGGTGTTTTGATCCTTTCCTGTGAGACCAGTATTAGTTTCCGATACACCACTGCAGGTTTAATGTATTCCTTGAACATTCACATTGACGATGAAACACTGAAATTACATCGGAATTAAATACAAAAGGCACAATGCCGCCTTAAGTGCAAGATGAGTGAGACTTCTTACAGTCTGTGCTTTGATCCTTTCCTATGAGACCAGTATTAGTTTCCGATACACCACTGCAGGTTCAATGTATTCCGTTTACATACATATTAACGATGAAACACTGAAATTACATTGGAATTAAATACAAAAGGCACAATGCCGCCTTAAGTGCAAGTAGAGTGAGACTTCATAGCGTCTGTGTTTCGATCCTTTCCTGTGAGACCAGTATTAGTTTCCGATACACCACTGCACGTTCAATGTATTCCCTGGACCTTCACATTGACGATGAAACACTGATATTACCTCGGAATTAAATACAAAAGGCATAATGCCGCCTTAAGTGCAAGAAGAGTGAGACTTCTTAGAGCCTGTGCTTTGATCCTGTCCAATGAGACCAGTATTAGTTTCCGATACAACACAGCAGGTTCAATGTATTCCTTTTACATACACATTGACGATGTAACACTGAAATTACATCGGAATTAAATACAAAAGGCACAATGCCGCCTTAAGTACAAGAATAGAGACTCTTCTTACAGTCTCATCTTTGTTCCTTTCCTGTGAGACCAGTATTAGTTTCCGATACACCACTGCAGGGTCAATGTATTCCTTGGACCTTCACATTGACGATGAAACACAGAAATCGCATCGGAATTAAATACAAAAGGCACAATGCCGCCTTCAAGAATAGAGACTCTTCTGACAGTCAGTGCTTTGATCCTTTCCTGTGAGACCAGTATTAGTTTCCGATACACCACTGCAGGTGCAATGTATTCCTTGGACATTCACATTGACGATGAAACACTGAAATTACATCGGAATTAAATACAAAAGACACAACGCCACCTTAAGTACAAGAATTGAGACTCTTCTTACAGTCGGTGCTTTGATCCTTTCCTGTGAGACCAGTATTAGTTTCCGATACACCACTGCAGGTTCAAACTATTCCTTGGACATTCACATTGTCGATGATACACTGAAATTACATCGGAATTAAATACAAAATGCACCATGCCGCCTTAAATGCAAGAAGAGTGAGACTTCTTATAGTCTGTGCTTTCATCCTTTCCTATGAGACCAATATTAGTTTCCGATACACCACTGCAGGTTCAATGTATTCCGTTTACATACACATTGACGATGAAACACTGAAATTACATCGGAATGAAATACCAAGGCACAATGCCGCCTTAAGTGCAAGAAGAGTGAGACTTCTCAGAGTCTGTGGTTTGATCCTTTCCTGTGAGACCAGTATTTTTTCCCAATACACCACTGCAGGTTCAATGTATTCCTTTTACATACACATTGACGATGAAACACTGAAATTACATCGGAATGAAATACAATATGCACAATGCCAACTTATGTGCAAGAAGAGTGGGACCTCTTAGAGTCAGTGCTTTGATCCTATCCTGTGAGACCAGTATTAGTTTCCGATACACCACTGCAGGTTCAATGTATTCCTTGGACCTTCACATTGACGATGAAACACAGAAATCGCATTGGAATTATATACAAAAGGCACAACGCCACCTTAAGTACAAGAATTTAGACTCTTCTTACAGTCGGTGCTTTGATCCTTTCCTGTGAGACCAGTATTAGTTTCCGATACACCACTGCAGGTTCAATCTATTCCTTGGACATTCACATTGACGATGATACACTGAAATTACATCGGAATTAAATACAAAATGCACCATGCCGCCTTAAATGCAAGAAGAGTGAGACTTCGTATAGTCTGTGCTTTCATCCTTTCCTATGAGACCAGTATTAGTTTCCGATACACCACTGCAGGTTCAATGTATTCCTTTTACATACACATTGACGATGAAACACTGAAATTACATCGGAATTAAATACAAAAGGCATAATGCCGCCTTAAGTGCAAGAAGAATGAGACTTCTTAGAGTCAGTGCTTTGATCCTTTCCAGTGAGACCAGACTTAGTTTCCGATACACCACTGCAGGTTCAATGTATTCCTTGGACCTTCACATTGTCGATGAAACACAGAAATCGCATCGGAATTAAATACAGACGGCACAACGCCGCCTTAAGTACAAGAACTGAGACTCTTCTTACAGCCGGTGCTTTGATCCTTTCCTGTGAGACCAGTATTCGTTTCCGATACACCACTGCTGGTTCTATGTATTCCTTGGACATTTACATTGACGATGAAACACTGAAATTACATCGGAATTAAATTCAAAAGGCACAATGCCGCCTTAAGTGCAAGAAGAGTGAGACTTCTTAGTGTCTGTGCTTTGATCCTTCCCTGTGAGACCAGTGTTAGTTTCCTATACTCCACTGCAGGTTCAATGTATTCCTTTTACATACACTTTGACGATGAAACACTGAAATTACATCGGAATTAAATACAAAAGGCACAATGCTGCCTTAAGTGCAAGAAGATTGAGACTTTTTTGAGTCTATGCTTTGATCCTTTCCTGTGAGACCAGTTTTAGTTTCCGATACACCACTGCAGGTTCAATGTATTGCTTGGACCTTTACATTGACGATGAAACACAGAAAACGCATCAGGATTAAATACAAAAGGCACAACGTCCCCTTAAGTACAAGAATAGAGACTCGTCTTACAGTCGGTGCTCTGATCCTTTCCTGTGAGACCAGTATTAGTTTCCGATACACCACTGCAAGTTCAATGTATTCGTTTTACATACACATTGACGATGAAACACTGAAATTACATCGGAATTAAATACAAAAGGCACAATGCCGCCTTAAATGCAAGAAGAGTGAGACTACTTAGAGTCTGTGCTTTGATCCTTCGCTGTGACACCACTATTAGTTTCCGATACACCACTGCAAGTTCAATGTATTCCTTTTACATACAAATTGACGATGAAACACTGAAATTACATTGGAATTAAATGCAAAAGGCACAATGGAGCCTTAAACGCAAGAAGAGAGAGACTTCTTAGAGTCTGTGTTTGATCCTTTCCGATGAGACCAGTATTAGTTTACGACACACCACTGCAGGGTCAATGTATTCCTTGGACCTTCACATTGACGATGAAACACAGAAATCGCATCGCAATTAAATACAAAAGGCACAATGCCGCCTTAGGTACCAGAATAGAGACTCTTCTTACAGTCGGTGCTTTGATCCTTTCCTGTGAGACCAGTATTAGTTTCCGATACACCACTGCATATTCAATGTATTCCTTGGACATTCACATTGACGATGAAACACTGAAATTACATCGGAATTAAATACAAAACGCACAATGGCGCCTTAAGAGCAAGATGAGTGAGACTTCTTACAGTCTGTGCTTTGATCCTTTCCTATGAGACCAGTATTAGTTCCCAATACACCACTGCAGGTTCAATGTATTCCGTTTACATACACATTGACGATGAAACACTGAAATTACATCGGAATTAAATACAAAAACACAATGCCGCCTTAAGTGCAAGAAGAGTGAGACTTCTTAGCGTCTGTGCTTTAATCCTTTCCTGTAAGAACAGTATTAGTTTCCGATACACCACTGCACGTTCAATGTATTCCTTGGACCTTCACATTGACGATGAAACACTGATATTACTTCGGAATTAAGTACAAAAGGCACAATGCCGCCATAAGTGCAAGAAGAGTGAGACTTCTAAGAGTCTGTGCTTTGATCCTTTCCTATGAGACCAGTATTAGTTACCGATACAACACAGCAGGTTCAATGTATTCCTTTTACATACACATTGACGATGAAACACTGAAATTACATCGGAATGAAATACAATATGCACAATGCCGCCTTAAGTGCAAGAAGAGTGGGACCTCTTAGAGTCAGTGCTTTGATCCTATCCTGTGAGACCAGTATTAGCTTCCGATACACCACTGCAGGTTCAATGTATTCCTTGGACCTTCACATTGACGATGAAACACAGAAATCGCATTGGAATTATATACAAAAGGCACAACGCCACCTTAAGTACATTAGTTGTGACTCTTCTTACAGTCGGTGATTTGATCCTTTACTGTGAGACCAGTATTAGTTTCCGATAAACCACTGTAGGTTCAATCTATTCCTTGGACATTCACATTGACGATGAAACACTGAAATTACATCGGAATCAAATACAAAAGGCACACTGCCGCCTTAAATGCAACAAGAGTGAGACTTCGTAGAGTCTGTGCTTTGATCCTTTCCTATGAGACCAGTATCAGTTTCCGATACACCACTGCAGGTTCAATGTATTCCTTTTACATACACATTGACTATGAAACACTGAAATTACATCGGAATTAAATACAAAAGGCATAATGCCGCCTTAAGTGCAAGAAGAATGAGACATCTTAGAGTCAGTGATTTGATGCTTTCCTGTGAGACCAGTTTTAGTTTCCGATACACCACTGCAGGTTCAGTGTATTGCTTGGACCTTCACATTGACGATGAAACACAGATATTGCATCGGAATTAAATACAAAAGGCACAATGCCGCCTTAAATGCAAGAAGAATAAGACTTCTTAAAGTCTGTGCTTTGATCCTTTGCTATGACACCACTATTAGTTTCCGATACACCACTGCAGGTTCAATGTATTCCTTTTACATACAAATTGACGATGAAACACTGAAATTACATTGGAATTAAAAACAAAAGGCACAATGCCACCTTAAATGCAAGAAGAGTGAGACTTCTTAGAGTCTGTGTTTGATCCTTTCCTATGAGACCAGTATTAGTTTCCGACACACCATTGCAGGGTCAATGCATTCCTTGAACCTTCACATTGACGATGAAACACAGAAATCGCATTGCAATTAAATACAAAAGGCACAATGCCGCCTTAAGTACCAGAATAGAGACTCTTCTTACAGTCGGTGTTTTGATCCTTTCCTGTGAGACCAGTATTAGTTTCCGATACACCACTGCAGGTTCAATGTATTCCTTTTACATACAAATTGACGATGAAACACTGAAATTACATTGGAATTAAATACAAAAGGCACAATGCCGCCTTAAATGCAAGAAGAGTGAGACTTCTTAGAGTCTGTGTTTGATCCTTTGCTATGACACCACTATTAGCTTCCGATACACCACTGCAGGTTCAATGTATTCCTTTTACATACAAATTGACGAAGAAATACTGAAATTACATTGGAATTAAATACAAAAGGCACAATGCCGCCTTAAATGCAAGAAGAGTGAGACTTCTTAGAGTCTGTGTTTGATCCTTTCCTATGAGACCATTATTAGTTTACGACACACCATTGCAGGGTCAATGTATTCCTTGAACCTTCACATTGACGATGAGACACAGAAATCGCATCGCAATTAAATACAAAAGGTACAATGCCGCCTTATGTACCAGAATAGAGACTCTTCTTACAGTCGGTGTTTTGATCCTTTCCTGTGAGACCAGTATTAGTTTCCGATACACCACTGCAGGTTCACTGTATTCCTTGGACATTCACATTGACGATGAAACACTGAAATTACAACGGAATTAAGTACAAAAGGCACAATGGCGCCTTAAGAGCGAGATGAGGTAGACTTCTTACAGTCTGTGCTTTGATCCTTTCGTGTGAGAACAGTACTAGTTTCCGATACACCACTGCACGTTCAATGTATTCCTTGGACCTTCACATTGACGATGAAACACTGATATTACTTCGGAATTAAACACAAAAGGCACAATGCCGCCTTAAGTGCAAGAAGAGTGAGACTTCTAAGAGTCTGTGTTTGATCCTTTGCTATGACACCACTATTAGTTTCTGATACACCACTGCACTTTCAATTTATTCCTTGGACATTCCCCATGACGATGAAACACTGAAATTAATTCGGAATTAAATACAAAAGGCACAATGCCGCCTTAAGTGCAAGAAGAGTGGGACTTCTTAGAGTCTGTGCTTTGATCCTTTCCTATGAGACCAGTATTAGTTTCCGATACACCGCAGCAGGTTCAATGTATTCCTTTTGCATACACATTGACGATGAAACACTGAAATTACATCGGAATTAAAACAAAATCACAATGCCGCCTTAAGTGCAAGAAGAGTGAGACTTCTTAGAGTCTTTGCTTTTATCCTTTCCTATGAGACCAGTATTAGTTTCCGATACACCACTGCAGGTTCAATGTATTCCGTTTCCGTACACATAGACGATGAAACACTGAAATTACATCAGAATTAAATACAAAGGCACAATGCCGCCGTAGGTGTAAGAAGAGTGAGACTTCTTAGAGTCTGTGCTTTGATCCTTTCCTATGAGACCAGTTTTAGTTTCCGATACACCACTGCAGGTTCAATGTATTCCTTGGTCATTCACATTGACGATGAAACACTGAAATTGCATCGGAATTAAATACAAAAGGCACAATGCCGCCTTAATTGCAAGAAGAGTGGACTTCTTAGAGTCTGTGCATTGATCCTTTCCTATGAGACCAGTATTAGTTTCCGATACACCACTGCAGGGTCATTGTATACCTTGGACCTTCACATTGGCGATGAAACACAGAAATCGCATCGTAATTAAATACAAAAGGCACAATGCCGCCGTAAATACAAGAATAGAGACTCTTCTTACAGTCGGTGCTTTGATCCTTTCCTGTGAGACCGGTATTAGCTTCCGATACACCACTGCAGGTTCAATGTATCCCTTGGACATTCACGTTGACGATGAAACACTGAAATTACATCGGAATTAAATACAAAAGGCACAATGCCGATTTAAGTGCAAGAAGAGTGAGACTTCTTAGAGTCTTTGCTTTGATACTTTCCTATGAGACCAGTATTAGGTTCCGATACACCACTGCAGGTTCAATGTATTCCGTTTATATACACATTAACGATGAAACACTGAAATTACATCAGAATTAAATACAAAGGCACAATGCCGCCTTAGGTGCAAGAAGAGTGAGACTTCTTAGAGTCTGTGCATTGATCCTTTCCTGTGAGACCAGTATTAGTTTCCGATGCAGCACTGCACGTTCCATGTATTCCTTGGACCTTCACATTGACAATGAAACACTGATATTACTTCGGAATTAAATACAAAAGGCACAATGCCGCCTTATGTTCCAGAAGAGTGAGACTTCTTAGAGTCTTTGCTTTGATCCTTTCCTATGAGACCAGTTTTAGTTTCCGATACACCACTGCAGGTTCAATGTATTCTTTGGACCTTCACATAGACGTTGAAACACAGAAATCGCATCGGAATTAAATACAAACGCCACAATGCCGCCTAAAGTATAAGAATAGCGACTCTTCATACAGTCGGTGCTTTGATCCTTTCCCGTGAGACCAGTATTAGTTTCGGATACACCACTGCAGGTTCAATGTATTCCTTGGACATTCACATTGACGATGAAACACTGAAATTGCATCGGAATTAAATACAAAAGGCACAATGCCGCCTTAAGTGCAAGAAGAGTGAGACTTCTTAGAGTCTGTGCTTTGATCCTTTCCTATGAGACCAGTATTAGTTTCCGATAACCCACTGCAGGTTCAATGTATTCCTTTTACATACACATTGACGATGAAGCACTGAAATTACATCGGAATTAAATACAAAAGGCAAAATGCCGCCTTAAGTACAAGAATAGAGACTCTTCTTACAGTCTGAGCTTTGATCCTTTCCTGTAAGACCAGTATTAGTTTCCGATACACCACTGCACGTTCAATGTATTCCTTGGACATTCACATTGACGATGAAACACTGAAATTACTTCGGAATTAAATACAAAAAGCACAATGCCGCCTTAAGTGCAAGAAGAGTGTGACTTCTTAGGGTCGGTGCTTTGATCCTTTCCTATGAGACCAGTATTAGTTTCCGATACACCACTGCAGGTTCGATGTATTCCTTTTACATACACATTGACGATGAAACACTGAAATTACATCGGAATAAAATACAAAAGGCACAATGTCGCATTAAGTGCAAGAAGAGTGAGACTTCTTAGAGTCTGTGCTGTGATCCCTTGCTATGAGACCAGTATTAGTTTCCGATACACCACTGCAGGTTCAATGTATTCCGTGGACATTCACATGGACGATGAAACACTGAAATAACATCGAAATTAAATACAAAAGGCACTATGCTGCCTTAAGTGCAAGAAGAGTGAGAATTCTTAGAGTCTGTGCTTTGATCCTTTCCTATGAGCCCAGTATTAGTTTCCTATACACCATTGCATGTTCAATGTATTCCTTGGACATTCACATTAACGATGAAACACTGAAATAACATCGGAATTAAACACAAAAGGCACAATGCCGCCTTAAGTGCAAGAAGAGTGAGACTTCATAGAGTCTGTGCTTTGATCCTTTCCTATGAGACCAGTATTAGTTTCCGATAACCCACTGCAGGTTCAATGTATTCCGTTTACATACACATTGACGATGAAACACTGAAATTACATCGGAATTAAATACAAAAGGCACAATGCCGCCCTAAGTGCAAGAAGATTGAGACTCCATAGTGTCTGTGCTTTGATCCTTTCGTATGAGACCAGTATTAGTTTCATATACACCACAGCAGGTCCAATATATTCCTTTTACATACATATTGACGATGAAACACTGAAATTACATTGGAATTAAATACAAAAGGCACAATGCCGCCTTAAATGCAAGAAGAGTGAGACTTCTTACAGTCTGTGATTTGATCCTTTCCTATGAGACCAGTGTTAGTTTCCGATACACCACCGCAGGGTCAATGTATCCCTTGGATCTTCACATTGACGATGAATCACAGATATCGCATCGGAATTAAAAACAAAAGGCGCAATGCCGCCATAAGTACAAGAATAGAGACTCCTCTTACAGTCGGTGCTTTGATCCTTTCCTGTGAGACCAGTATCAGTTTCCGATACACCACTGCTGTTTCAAAGTATTCCTCAGACATTCACAATTACGATGAAACACTGAAATTACATCGGAATTAAATACAAAAGGCATAATGAAGACTTAAGTGCAAGGAGAGTGAGACTTCTTAGAGTCTGTGCTTCCCTATGAGACCAGTATTAGTTTCCAATACACCACTGCAGGTTCAATGTATTCCGTTTACATACACATTGACGATGAAACACTGAAATTATGTCGGAATTAAATACAAAGGGCACAATGCCGCCTTAAGTGCAAGAAGATTGAGACTTCATAGAGTCTGTGCTTTGATCCTTTCCTATGAGACCAGTTTTAGTTTCCGATACACCACTGCAGGTTCAATGTATTCCCTGGACCTTCACATTGACAATGAAACACTGAAATTACATCGGAATTAAATACAAAAGGCACAATGCCGCCTTACGTGCATGAAGAGTGAAACTTCTTAGAGTCTGTTTTTTGATCCTTTCCTATGAGACCAGTATTTGTTTCCATTACACCACTGCAGGTTCAATGTATTCCTTGGACATTGACATGGACGATGAAACACTGAAATTACATCGGAATTAAATAAAAAAGGCACAACGCCGCCTTAAGTGCAAGAAGAGTGAGATTTCTTAGAGTCTGTGCTTTGATCCTTTCCTATGAGATTAGTATTAGTTTCCGATACACCACTGCAGGTTCAATGTATTCCTTGGACTTTCTCATTGACGATGAAACACTGAAATTACATCGGAATTAAATACAAAGAAGCACAATGCCACCTTAAGTGCAAGAAGATTGAGACTTCTTACAGTCTGTGCTTTGATCCTTTCCTATGAGACCATTATTAGTTTCCGATAACCCACTGCAGGTCCAATGTATTCCGTTTACATACACATTGACGATGAAACACTGAAATTGCATCGGAATTAAATACAAAAGGCACAATGCCACCTTAAGTGCAAGAAGAGTGAGACTTCTTTGAGTCTGTGCTTTGATCCATTCCTGTGAGACCAGTTTTAGTTTCCGATACACCACTGCAGGTTCAATGTATTCCTTGGACATACACATTGACGATGAAACACAGAAATCGCATCGGAATTAAATAGAAAAGGCACAATGCCGCCTTAAGTACAAGAATAGAGACTCCTCTTAAAGTCGGTGCTTTGAGCATTCCGTGTGAGACCAGTATTAGTTTCCGATACACCACTGCAGGTTCAATGTATTCCTTGGACATACACAATGACAATGAAACACTGAAATTACATCGGAATTAAATACAAAAGGAACAATTCCGCCATAAGTGCAAGACGAGTGAAACTTCTTAAAATCTGTGCTTTGATCCTTTCCTGTGAGACCAGTTTTAGTTTCCGATACACCACTGCAGGTTCAATGTATTCCTTGGACATACACAATGACAATGAAACACTGAAATTACATCGGAAATAAATACAAAAGGAACAATTCCGCCTTAAGTGCAAGAAGAGTGAAACTTCTCAAAAAGGTGTGCTTTGATCCTTTCCTGTGAGACCAGTATTAGTTCCGATACACCACTGCAGGTTCAATGCATTCCTTGGACCTTCACATAGACGATGAAACACCGGAATCGCATCGGAATTAAATACAAAAGGCACAATGCCGCCTTAAGTACAAGAATAGAGACTCTTCTTATAGTCGGTGCATTGAGCATTCCCTGTGAGACAAGTATCAGTTTCCGATACACCATTGCCGGTTCAATGAATTCTTTGGACCTTCACATTGACGATGTAACACAGAATTCGCATCGGAATTAAATACAAAATGCACAATGCCACCTGAAGTACAAGAATAGAGACTCTTCTTACAGTCGGTTCTTTGAGCTTTCCCTTTGAGACCAGTATTAGTTTCCGATACACCATAGCAGGTTCAGTGAATTCCTTGGAACTTCACATTGACTATGAAACACAGAAATCGCATCGGAATTAAATACAAAAGGCACAATGCCGCCTTATGTACAGGAATAGAGACTCTTCTTACAGTCGTTGTTTGAGCATTCCCTGTGAGACCAGTATTAGTTTCCGATACACCACAGCAAGTTCAATGTATTCCTTGGTCCTTCACATTGACGATGAAACACCGAAATCGCATCGGAATTAAATACAAAAGGCGCAATGCCGCCTTAAGTACAAGAATAGAGACTCTTCTTACAGTCGGTGTTTGAGCAATCCCTGTGAGACCAGTATTAGTTTCCGATATACCACTGCAGGTTCAATGTATTCCTTGGACATACGCATTGACGATGAAACACAGAAATCGCATCGGAATTAAATACAAAAGGCACAATGCCGCCTTACGTACAAGAGTAGAGACTCTTCTTACAGTCGGTGCTTTGAGCATTCCCTGTGAGACCAGTATTAGTTTCCGATACACCACTGCAGGTTCATTGTATTCCTTAGACATACACCTTGACGATGAAACACTGAAATTAGACCGGAATCATATACAAAAGGCACAATGCCGCCATAAGTGCATGAATAGAGACTCTTCTTACAGTCGGTGCTTTGAGCTTTACCTGTGAGGCCAGTATTAGTTTCCGATACACCACTGCAGGTACAATGTAATCCTTGGACCTTCAAATTGACGATGAAACACAGAAATCGCATCGGAATTACATACAAATGGCACAATGCCGCCTTAAATACATGAATTGAGACTCTTCCTACCGTCGATGCTTTGATCATTCCCTGTGAGACCAGTATTAGTTTCCGATACACCACTGCAGGTTCAATGGAATCCATGGACATACACATTTACGATGAAACACAGAAATCGCCTCGGAATTAATACAAAAGGCACAATGCCGCCTTACATACAAGAATAGAGCCTCTTCTTACACTCGGTGCTTTGAGCATTCGCTGTGAGACCAGTATTAGCTTCCGATACACCACTCCAGGTTCAATGTATTCCTTGGACATACTCATTGACGATGAAACACTGATATTACATCGGTATTAAATACAAAAGGGACAATGCCGCCTTAACTGCAAGATGAGTGAGACTTCTTAGAGTCTGTGCTTTGATCCTTTCCTGTGAGACCTGTCTTAGTTTCCGATACACCACTGCAGGTTCATTGTATATCTTGGACCTTCGCATGGACGAAGAAGCACAGAAATCGCAGTGGAACTAAATTCAAAAGGCACAATGCCGCCTTACGTACAAGAATAGAGACTCCTCTTACAGTCGGTGCTTTGGGCAATCCCTGTGAGACCAGTATTAGTTTCTGATACACCACTGCAGGTTCAATGTATTCCTTAGACATACACATTGACAATGAAACACTGAATTTACATCGGAATTAAATACAAAAGTCACAATGCCGCCATAAGTGCAAGAACATAGACTCTTCTTACAGTCGGTGCTTTGAGCATTCCCTGCGAGACCACTACTAGTTTCCGATACACCACTGCAGGTTCAATGTATTCCTTGGACCTTCACATTGACGATGAAGCACCGAAATCGCATCGGAATTAAATACAAAAGGCGCAATGCCGCCATAAGTGCCAGAATAGAGACCCTTCTTACAGTCGGTGCTTTGAGCATTCCCTGTGAGACCAGTATTAGTTTCCGATACACCACAGCAGGTACAATGTATTCCTTGGAACTTCCAATTGACGATGAAACACAGAAATCGCATCGGAATTAAATACAAAAGGCACAATGCCGCCTTACGTACAAGAATAGAGACTCTTCTTACAGTCGGTGTTTGAGCAATCCCTGTGAGACCAGTATTAGTTTCCAATACACCACTGCAGGTCCAATGTATTCCTTAGACATACACATTGACGATGAAACCCTGAAATTACATCGGAATGAAATACAAAAGGCACAATGCCGCCATAAGTGCATGAATAGAGACTCTTCTTACAGTCGGTGCTTTGAGCATTCCCTGTGAGGCCAGTATTAGTTTCCGATACACCACTGCAGGTACAATGTATTCCTTGGACCTTCAAATTGACGATGAAACACAGAAATCGCATCGGAATTAAATACAAAATGCACAATGCCGCCTTAAGTACAAGAACAGAGACTCTTCTAACAGTCGGTGCTTTGAGCATCCCCTTTGAGACCAGTATTGTTTTCCGATACACCACTGCAGGTTCAATGTATTCCTTGGACATAGACATTGACAATGAAACACAGAAATCGCATCGGAATTAAACACAAAAGGCACAATGCCGCCATAAGTGCCAGAATAGAGACCCTTCTTACAGTCGGTGCTTTGAGCATTCCCTGTGAGACCAGTATTAGTTTCCGATACACCACAGCAGGTACAATGTATTCCTTGGAACTTCCAATTGACGATGAAACACAGAAATCGCATCGGAATTAAATAGAAAAGGCACAATGCCGCCTTACGTACAAGAATAGAGACCCTTCTATCAGTCGGTGTTTTGAGCATTCCCTGTGAGAAAAGGATTAGTTTCGGATACACCACTCCAGGTTCAATGTATTCCTTGGACATACTCATTGACGATGAAACACTGAAATTACAGCGGAATTAAATACAAAAGGGACAATGCCGCCTTAACGGCAAGATGAGTGAGACTTCTTAGAGTCTGTGCTTTGATCCCTTCCTGTGAGACCAGTTTTAGTTTCCGATACTCCACTGCAGGTTCAATGTATTACTTGGACCTTCGCATTGACGATGAAACACAGATATCGAATCGGAACTAAATACAAAAGGCACAATGCCGCAATAAGTACAAGAATAGAGATTCTTCTTACAGTCGGTGCTTTGAACATTCCCTGTGAGACCAGTTTAAGTTTCTGATACACCACTGCAGGTTCAATGTATTCCTTGGACATACACATTGACGATGAAACACAGATATCGCATCGGAATTAAATACAAAAGGCACAATGATGCCTTACGTACGAGAATAGACACTCTTCTTACGGTCGGTGCTTTGAGCTTTCCCTGTGACACCAGTTTTAGTTTCCGATACACCACTCCAGGTCAATGTATTCCTTGGACATACTCATTGACGATGAAATACTGAAATTACATCGGAATTAAATACAAAAGGACCAATGCCGCCTTAACGGCAAGATGAGTAAGACTTCTTAGAGTCTGTGTTTTGATCCTTTCCTGTGAGACCAGTATTAGTTTCCGATACACCACTGCAGGTTCAATGTATTCCTTTGACCTTCGCATTGACGATGAAACACAGATATCGCATCGGAATTAAGTACAAAAGGCACAATGCCGCCTTAAGTACAAGAAAAGAGACTCTTCTTACAGTCGGTGCTTTGAGCATTCCCTGTGAAAACAGTATTACTTTCCGATACACCACTGCAGGTTCAATGTATTCCTTGGACATACACATTGACAATGAAGCACAGAAATCGCATCGGAATTAAACACAAAAGGCACAATGCCGCCATAAGTGCCAGAATAGAGACGCTTCTTACAGTCGGTGCTTTGAGCATTCCCTGTGAGACCAGTATTAGTTTCCGATACACCACAGCAGGTACAATGTATTCCTTGGAACTTCACATTGACGATCAAACACAGAAATCGCATCGGAATTAAATACAAAAGGCACAATGCCGCCTTAAGTACAAGAATTGAGACTCTTCCTACAGTCGATGCTTTGAGCATTCCCTCTGAGACCAGTATTAGTTTCCGATACACAACTGCAGGTTGAATGGATTCCTTGGACATACGCATTGACGATGAAACACAGAAATCACCTCGGAATTAATACAAAAGGCACAATGCTGCCTTACGTACAAGAATAGAGACTCTTCTTACAGTCTGTGCTTTGAGCATTCGCTGTGAGACCAATATTAGTTTCCGATACACCACTCCAGGTTAAATGTATTCCTTGGACATACTCATTGACGATGAAACACTGAAATTACATCGGTATTAAATACAAAAGGAACAATGCCGCCTTAACTGCTAGATGAGTGAGACTTCTTAGAGTCTGTGCTTTGATCCTTTCCTGTGAGACCAGTATTAGTTTCCGATACACCACAGCGGGTACAATGTATTCCTTGGAACTTCACAATGACGATGAAACACAGAAATCGCATCGGAATTAAATACAAAAGGCACAATGCCGCCTTAAGTACAAGAATTGAGACTCTTCCTACAGTCGATGCTTTGAGCATTCCCTGTGAGACCAGTATTAGCTTCCGATACACCACTGCAGGTTCAATGGATTCCTTGGACATACGCATTGACGATGAAACACAGAAATCACCTCGGAATTAATACAAAAGGCACAATGCTGCCTTACGTACAAGAATAGAGACTCTTCTTACAGTCTGTGCTTTGAGCATTCGCTGTGAGACCAATATTACTTTCCGATACACCACTCCAGGTTAAATGTATTCCTTGGACATACTCATTGACGATGAAACACTGAAATTACATCGGAATTAAATACAAAAGGAACAATGCCGCCTTAACGGCCAGATGAGTAAGACTTCTTAGGGGCTGTGCTTTGATCCTTTCCTGTGAGGCCAGTATTATTTTCCGATACACCACTGCAGGTTCAATGTGTTCCTTGGACCGTCGCATTGACGATGAAACACAGAAATCGAATCGGAACTAAATACAAAAGGCACAATGCCGAAATAAGTACAAGAATAGAGACTCTTCTTACAGTCGGTGCTTTAAGCACTGCATGTGAGACCAGTATTATTTTCCGATACTCCACTGCAGGTTCAATGTGTTCCTTGGACCTTCGCATTGACGAAGAAACATAGAAATCACATCGGAACTAAATACAAATGGCACAATGCCGCAATAAGCACAAGACTAGAGACTCTTCTTACAGTCGTTGCTTTGAGCAATCCCTGTGAGACCAGTATTAGCTTCCGATACACCACAGCAGGTTCAATGTATTCCTTAGACATACACATTGACGATGAAACACTGAAATTACAATGGAATTTAATAAAAAAGGCACAATGCCGCCATAAGTACAAGAATAGAGACTCCTCTTACAGTCGGTTCTTTGAGCATTCCCTGTGAGACCAGTATTAGTTTCCGATACACCACTGCAGGTACAATGTATTCCTTGTAACTTCACATTGACGATGAAACGCAGAAATCGCATCGGAATTAAATGCAAAAGGCACAATGCCGCCTTAAGTACAAGAATAGAGACTCTTCTTACAGCCGGTGCTTTGAGCATTCCCTGTGAGACCAGTATTAGTTTCCGATACACCACTGCAGGTTCAGTGTATTCCTTGGACATACACATTGACGATGAAACACAGAAATCGCATCGGAATTAAATACAAAATGCACAATGCCGCCTTAAGTACAAGAATAGAGACTTTTCTTACAGTCGGTGATTTGAGCATTCCCTGTGAGACCAGTAGTAGTTTCTGATACACCACTGCTGGTTCAATGTATTCCTTAGACATACACATTGACAACGAAACACTGATTTTACATCGGTATTAAATACAACAGGAACAATGCCGCCTTAAGTGCAAGAAGAATGAGACTTCTTAGAGTCTGTGCTTTGATCCTTTCCTGTGAGACCAGTATTAGTTTCCGATACACCACTGCAGGTGCAATGTATTCCTTGGACCTTCTCATTGACGATGAAACACAGAAATCGCATTGGAATTAAATACAAAAGGCACAATGCCGCCTTAAGTAGAAGAATAGAGACTCTTCTTACAGTCGGTGCTTTGAGCTTTCCCTGTGAGACCAGTATTAGTTTCCGATATACCACTCCAGGTTCAATGTATTCCTTGGACCTTGACATTGACGATGAAACACAGAATTCGCATCGGAATTAAATACTAAAGGCATAACGCCGCCTTCAGTACAAGAATAGAGACTCTTCTTACAGTCGGTGCTTTGACCATTTCGTGTGAGACCAATATTAGTTTCCGATACACCACTGCAGGTTCAATGTATTGCTTGGACATACACATTGACGATGAAACACTGAAATCGCATCGGAATTAAATACAAAAGGTACAATGCCGCCTTACGTACAAGAATTGAGACTCAAATAAATTCGGTGCTTTTAGCATTCCCTGTGAGACCAGTATTAGTTTCCGATACACCAATCGAGGTTCAATGTATTCCTTAGTCATACTCATTGACGATGAAACACTGAATTTTCATCGGAATTAAATACAAAAGGAACAATGCCGCCTTAACGGCAAGATGAGTGAGACTTCTTAGAGGCTGTGCTTTGATCCTTTCCTGTGAGACCAGTATTAGTTTCCGATACACCACTGCAGGTTCAATGTATTCCTTGGATCTTCGCATTGACGATGAAACACAGAGATCGAATCGGAACTAAATACAAAAGGCACAATGCCGCAATAAGTACAAGAATGGAGACTCTTCTTACAGTAGGTGCTTTGAGCAATCCCTGTGAGACCAGTATTAGATTCCGATACATCACTGCAGATACAATGAATTCCTTAGACATACACATTGACGATGAAACACTGAAATTACATCGGAATTAAATACAAAATGCACAATGCCGCCATAAGAGCAAGAATGGAGACTCTTCTTACAGTCGGTGCTTTGAGCTTTCCCTGTGAGACCAGTATTAGTTTCCGATACACCACTCCAGGTTCAATGTATTCCTTGGACATACTCATTGACGATGAAACACTGAAATTACTTCGGAATTAAATACAAAAGGAACTATGCCGCCTTAACGGCAAGATGAGTAAGACTTCTTATAGTCTGTGCTTTGATCCTTTCCTGTGGGACCAGTATTAGTTTCCGATACACCACTGCAGGTTCAAAGTATTCCTTGGACCTTCGCATTGACGATGAAACACAGAAATCGAGGCGGAACTAAATACAAAAGGCACAATGCCGCAATAAGTACAAGAATAGAGACTCTTCTTACAGTCGGTGCTTTGAGCATTCCCTGTCAGACCAGTATTAGTTTCCGATACACCACTGCAGGTTCAATGTAGTGCTTAGACATACACATTGACGATGAAACACTGAAATTACATCGGAATTAAATACAAATGGCACAATGCCGCCATAGGTGCAAGAATAGAGACTCCTCGTACAGTCGGTGCTTTGAGCTTTCCCTGTGAGACCAGTATTAGTTTCCGAACACCACTCCAGGTTCAATGTATTCCTTGGACATACTCATTGACAATGAAACACAGAAATCGCATCGGAATTAAATACAAAAGGCACAATGCCGCCTTTCGTACAAGAATAGAGACTCTTCTTACAGTCGGTGCTTTGAGCATTCCCTGTGAGACCAGTATTAGTTTCCGATACACCACTCCAGGTTCAATGTAGTCCTTGGACATACTCATTGACGATGAAACACTGTAATTACATAGGAATTAAATACAAAAGGAACAATGCCGCCTTAACTGCAAGATGAGTGAGACTTCTTAGAGTCGGTGCTTTGATCCTCTCCTGTGAGACCAGTATTAGTTTCCGATACACCACTGCAGGTTCAATGTATTTCTTGGACCTTCGCATTGACGATGAAACACAGAAATCGCATCGCAATTAAATACAAAAGGCACAATGCCCCCTTAAGTACAAGAATAAAGACTCTTCTTACAGTCGGTGCTTTGAGCATTCCCTGTGAGACCAGAATTAGTTTTCGATACACCACTCCAGGTTCAATGTATTCCTTGGACATACTCATTGACAATGAAACACAGAAATCGCATCGGAGTTAAATACAAAAGGCACAATGCCGCCTTTCGTACAAGAATAGAGACTCTTCTTACAGTCGGTGCTTTGAGCATTCCCTGTGAGACCAGTATTAGTTTCCGATACACCACTCCAGGTTCAATGTACTCCTTGGACATACTCATTGACGATGAAACACTGAAATTACATAGGAATTAAATACAAAAGGAACTATGCCGCCTTAACTGCAATATGAGTGAGACTTCTTAGAGTCAGTGCTTTGATCCTCTCCTGTGAGACCAGTATTAGTTTCCGATACACCACTGCAGGTTCGATGTATTCCTTGGACCTTCGCATTGACGATGAAACACAGAAATCGCATCGGAATTAAATACAAAAGGCACAATGCCGCCTTAAGTACAACAATAGCGACTCTTCTTACAGTCGGTGCTTTGAGCACTCCCTGTGAGACCAGTATTAGTTTCCGATATACCACTGCAGGTTCAATGTATTCCTTGGACATACGCATTGACGATGAAACACAGAAATCGCATCGGAATTAAATACAAAATGCACAATGCCGCCTTACGTACAAGAATAGAGACTCTTCTTACAGTCGGTGCTTTGAGCATTCCCTGTGAGGTCAGTATTAGTTTCCGATACACCACTGCAGGTTCTATGTATTCCTTAGACATACACATTGACGATGAAACACTGAAATTACATCGGAATTAAATACAAATGGCACAATGCCGCCATAAGTGCAAGACCATAGACTCTTATTACAGTCAGTGCTTTGAGCATTCCCTGCGAGACCAGTACTAGTTTCCGATACACCACTGCAGGTGCAATGTATTCCTTGGACCTTCACATTGACGATGAAACACAGAAATCGCATTGGAATTAAGTACAAAAGGCACAATGCCGCCTTAAGTACAAGAATAGAGACTCTTCTTACAGTCGGTGCTTTGAGTATTTCCTGTGAGACCAGTATTAGTTTCCGATACACCACTGCAGGTTCAATGTATTGCTTGGACATACACATTGACGATGAAACACAGAAATCGCATCGGAATTAAATACAAAAGGCACAATGCCGCCTTTCGTACAAGAATGGAGACTCATCTTACAGTCGGTGCTTTTAGCATTCCCTGTCAGACCAGTATTAGTTTCCGATACACCACACCAGGTTCAATGTATTCCTTGGACATACTCATTGACGATGGAACACTGAAATTACATCGGAATTATATACAAAAAAACAATGCCGCCTTAACGGCAAGATGAGTGAGACTTCTTAGGGTCTGTGCTTTGATCCTTTCCTGTGAGATTATTATTAGTTTCCGATACACCACTGCAGGTTCAATGTATTCCTTGGACCTTCGCATTGACGATGAAACACAGAGATCGAATCGGAACTAAATACAAAAGGCACAATGCCGCTATAAGTACAAGAATAGAGACTCTTCCTTCAGTCGGTGCTTCGAGCAATCGCTGTGAGACCAGTATTAGATTCCGATACACCACTGCAGGTTCAATGTATTCCTTAGACATACACATTGAGGATGGAACACTGAAATTACATCGGAATTAAATACAAATGGCACAATGCCGCCATAAGTGCAAGAATAGAGACTCCTCTTACAGTTGGTGGTTTGAGCATTCCCTGTGCGACCAGTATTAGTTTCCGATACACCACTGCTGGTAAAATGTATTCCTTGTACCTTCACATTGACGATGAAACACAGAAATCGCATCGCAATTAAATACAAAAGGCACAATGCCGCCCTAAGTACAAGAATAGAGACTCTTCTTACAGTCGGTGCTTTGAGCATTCCCTGCGAGACCAGTATTAGTTTCCGATACACCACTGCAGTATCAAAGTATTCCTTAGACATACACATTGACGATGAAACACAGAAATCGCATCGGAATTAAATACAAAAGGCACAATGCCGCCTTAAGTACAAGAATAGAGACTCCTCTTACAGTCGGTGCTTTGAGCTCTCCCTGTGAGACCAGTATTAGTTTCCGATATACCACTGCAGGTTCAATGTATTCCTTGGACATACGCATTGACGATGAAACACAGAAATCGTATCGGAATTAAATACAAAAGGCACAATGCCGCCTTACGTACAAAAATAGAGACTCTTCTTACAGTCGGTGCTTTGAGCATTCCCTGTGAGACCAGTATTAGTTTCCGGTACACCACTGCAGGTTCAATGTATTCCATAGACATACACATTGATGATGAAACACTGAAATTACATCGGAATTAAATACAAAAGGCACAATGCCGCCATACGTGCATGAATCGAGACTCTTCTTACAGTCGGTGCTTTGAGCATTCCCTGTGAGGCCAGTATTAGCTTCCGATACACCACTGCAGGTACAATGTATTCCTTGGTCCTTCAAATTGACGAGGAAACACAAAAATCGAATCGGAATTAAACACAAAATGCACAATGCCGCCTTAAGTACAAGAATAGAGACTCTTCTTACAGTCGGTGCTTTGAGCATTCCTTGTGAGACCAGTATTAGTTTCCGATACACCACTGCAGGTTCTATGTATTCTTTAGACATACACATTGACGATGAAACACTGAAATTACATCGGAATTAAATACAAAAGGAACAATGCCGCCATTAGTGCAATAATAGAGACTCCTCTTACAGTCGGTGCTTTGAGCATTCCCTGTGAGACCAGTATTAGTTTCCGATACACCAATCCAAGTTCAATGTATTCCTTGGACATACTCATTAACGATGAAACACTGAAATTACATCGGAATTAAATACAAAAGGAACAATGCCGCCTTAACTGCAAGATGAGTGAGACTTTTTAGAGTGTGTGCTTTGATCCTTTCCTGTGAGACCAGTATTAGTTTCCGATACACCACTGCAGGTTCAATGTATTCCTTGGACCTTCACATTGACGATGAAACACAGAAATCGCATCGGAATTAAATACAAAAGGCACAATGCCGCCTTAAGTACAAGAATAGTGACTCTTCTTACAGTCGGTGCTTTGAGCATTCCCTGTGAGACCAGTATTAGTTTCCGATATACCACTGCAGGTTCAATGTATTTCTTGGACATACGCTTTGACGATGAAACACAGAAATCGCATCGGAATTAAATACAAAAGGCACAATGCCGCCTTAAGTACAAGAATAGAGACTCTTCTTACAGACGGTGCTTTGAGCATTCCGTGTGAGACCAGTATTAGTTTCCGATACACCACTGCAGGATCAATGTATTCCTTAGACATACACACTGACGAAGAAACACTGAAATTACATTGGAATTAAATACAAAAGGCACAATGCCACCATAAGTGCAAGAATAGAGACTCCTCTTACAGTCGGTGTTTTGAGCATTCCCTGTGAGACCAGTATTAGTTTCCGATACACCACTGCAGGTACAATGTATTCCTTGTACCTTCACATTGACGATGAAACACAGAAATCGCATCGGAATAAAATGCAAAAATCACAATGCCGCCTTAAGTACCAGAATAGAGACTCTTCTTACAGTAGGTGCTTTGAGCATTGCCTAAGAGACCAGTATTAGTTTCCGATACACCACTGCAGGTTCAGTGTATTCCTTGGACATACATATTGACGATGAAACACAGAAATCGCATCGGAATGAAATACCAAATGCACAATGCCGCCTTACGTACAAGAATAGAGACTTTTCTTACAGTCGGTGCTTTGAGCATTCCCTGTGAGACCAGTATTAGTTTCTGATGCACCACTGCAGGTTCAATGTATTCCTTAGACATACACATTGACGATGAAACACTGAAATTACATCGGAATTTAATACAAAAGGAACAATGCCGCCTTAAGTGCAAGAAGAATGAGACTTCTTAGAGTCTGTGCTTTGATCCTTTCCTGTGAGACCAGTATTAGTTTCCGATACACCACAGCAGGTTCAATGTATTCCTTGGACCTTCGCATTGATGGTGAAACACAGAAATCGCATCGGAATTAAATACAAAAGGCACAATGCCGCTTTAAGTACAAGAATAGAGACTCTTCTTACAGTCGGTGCTTTGAGCATTCTCTTTGAGACCAGTATTGGTTTCCGATACACCACTGCAGGTTCAGTGTATTCCTTGGAACATCACATTGACGATGAAACAAAGAAATCGCATCGGAATTAAATACAAAAGGCACAATGCCGCCTTAAGTACAAGAATTGAGACTCTTCCTACAGTCGATGCTTTGAGCATTCCCTGTGAGACCAGTATTAGCTTCCGATACACCACTGCAGGTTCAATGGATTCCGTGGACATACGCATTGACGATGAGACACAGAAATCGCCTCAGAATTAATACAAAAGGGACAATGCCGCCTTACGTACAAAAATAAAGACTCTCCTTACAGACGGTGCTTTGAGCATTCCCTGTGAGACCAGTATTAGTTTCCGATACACCACTGCAGGATCAATGTATTCCTTATACATACACATTGACGAAGAAACACTGAAATTACATTGGAATGAAATACAAAAGGCACAATGCCACCATAAGTGCAAGAATAGAGACTCCTCTTACTGTCGGTGCTTTGAGCATTCCCTGTGAGACCAGTATTAGTTTCCGATACACCACTGCTAGTACAATGTATTCCTTGTACCTTCACATTGACGAAGAAACACAGAAATCGCATCGGAATTAAATGCAAAAGGCACAATGCCGCCTTAAGTACAAGAATAGAGACTCTTCTTACAGTCGGTGCTTTGAGTATTGCCTAAGAGACCAGTATTAGTTTCCGATACACCACTGCAGGTTCAGTGTATTCCTTGGACATACACATTGACGATGAAACACAGAAATCGCATCGGAATGAAATACAAAATGCACAATGCCGCCTTACGTACAAGAATAGAGACTTTTCTTACAGTCGGTGCTTTGAGCATTCCCTGTGAGACCAGTATTAGTTTCTGAAGCACCACTGCAGGTTCAATGTATTCCTTAGACATACACATTGAAAATGAAACACTGAAATTACATCGGAATTAAATACAAAAGTCACAATGCCGCCATAAGTGCAAGAACATAGACTCTTCTTACAGTCGGTGCTTTGAGCATTCCCTGCGAGACCAGTACTAGTTTCCGATACACCACTGCAGGTACAATGTATTCCTTGGACCTTCACATTGACGATGGAACACAAAAATGGCATCGGGATTATACAAATGGCACAATGCCACCTTAAGTACAAGAATAGAGACTCTTCTTACAGTCGGTGCTTTGAGCATTCCCTGTGAAACCAGTATTAGTTTCCGATACACCACTGCAGGTTCAATGTATTGCTTGGACATACACATTGACGATGAAACACAGAAATCGCATCGGAATTAAATACAAAAGGCACAATGCCGCCTTTCGTACAAGAATGGAGACTCATCTTACAGTCGGTGCTTTTAGCATTCCCTGTCAGACCAGTATTAGTTTCCGATACACCACACCAGGTTCAATGTATTCCTTGGACATACTCATTGACGATGGAACACTGAGATTACATCGGAATTATATACAAAAAAACAATGCCGCCTTAACGGCAAGATGAGTGGGACTTCTTAGAGTCTGTGCTTTGATCCTTTCCTGTGAGATTATTATTAGTTTCCGATACACCACTGCAGGTTCAATGTATTCCTTGGACCTTCGCATTGACGATGAAACACTGAGATCGAATCGGAACTAAATACAAAAGGCACAATGCCGCTATAAGTACAAGAATAGAGACTCTTCCTTCAGTCGGTGCTTCGAGCAATCCCTGTGAGACCAGTATTAGATTCCGATACACCACTGCAGGTTCAATGTATTCCTTAGACATACACATTGAGGATGGAACACTGAAATTACATCGGAATTAAATACAAATGGCACAATGCCGCCATAAGTGCAAGAATAGAGACTCCTCTTACAGTTGGTGGTTTGAGCATTCCCTGTGCGACCAGTATTAGTTTCCGATACACCACTGCTGGTAAAATGTATTCCTTGTACCTTCACATTGACGATGAAACACAGAAATCGCATCGCAATTAAATACAAAAGGCACAATGCCGCCCTAAGTACAAGAATAGAGACTCTTCTTACAGTCGGTGCTTTGAGCATTCCCTGCGAGACCAGTATTAGTTTCCGATACACCACTGCAGTATCAAAGTATTCCTTAGACATACACATTGACGATGAAACACAGAAATCGCATCGGAATTAAATACAAAAGGCACAATGCCGCCTTAAGTACAAGAATAGAGACTCCTCTTACAGTCGGTGCTTTGAGCTCTCCCTGTGAGACCAGTATTAGTTTCCGATATACCACTGCAGGTTCAATGTATTCCTTGGACATACGCATTGACGATGAAACACAGAAATCGTATCGGTATTAAATACAAAAGGCACAATGCCGCCTTACGTACAAAAATAGATACTCTTCTTACAGTCGGTGCTTTGAGCATTCCCTGTGAGACCAGTATTAGTTTCCGGTACACCACTGCAGGTTCAATGTATTCCATAGACATACACATTGATGATGAAACACTGAAATTACATCGGAATTAAATACAAAAGGCACAATGCCGCCATACGTGCATGAATCGAGACTCTTCTTACAGTCGGTGCTTTGAGCATTCCCTGTGAGGCCAGTATTAGCTTCCGATACACCACTGCAGGTACAATGTATTCCTTGGTCCTTCAAATTGACGAGGAAACACAAAAATCGAATCGGAATTAAACACAAAATGCACAATGCCGCCTTAAGTACAAGAATAGAGACTCTTCTTACAGTCGGTGCTTTGAGCATTCCTTGTGAGACCAGTATTAGTTTCCGATACACCACTGCAGGTTCTATGTATTCTTTAGACATACACATTGACGATGAAACACTGAAATTACATCGGAATTAAATACAAAAGGAACAATGCCGCCATTAGTGCAATAATAGAGACTCCTCTTACAGTCGGTGCTTTGAGCATTCCCTGTGAGACCAGTATTAGTTTCCGATACACCAATCCAAGTTCAATGTATTCCTTGGACATACTCATTAACGATGAAACACTGAAATTACATCGGAATTAAATACAAAAGGAACAATGCCGCCTTAACTGCAAGATGAGTGAGACTTTTTAGAGTCTGTGCTTTGATCCTTTCCTGTGAGACCAGTATTAGTTTCCGATACACCACTGCAGGTTCAATGTATTCCTTGGACCTTCACATTGACGATGAAACACAGAAATCGCATCGGAATTAAATACAAAAGGCACAATGCCGCCTTAAGTACAAGAATAGTGACTCTTCTTACAGTCGGTGCTTTGAGCATTCCCTGTGAGACCAGTATTAGTTTCCGATATACCACTGCAGGTTCAATGTATTTCTTGGACATACGCTTTGACGATGAAACACAGAAATCGCATCGGAATTAAATACAAAAGGCACAATGCCGCCTTAAGTACAAAAATAGAGACTCTTCTTACAGACGGTGCTTTGAGCATTCCGTGTGAGACCAGTATTAGTTTCCGATACACCACTGCAGGATCAATGTATTCCTTAGACATACACACTGACGAAGAAACACTGAAATTACATTGGAATTAAATACAAAAGGCACAATGCCACCATAAGTGCAAGAATAGAGACTCCTCTTACAGTCGGCGTTTTGAGCATTCCCTGTGAGACCAGTATTAGTTTCCGATACACCACTGCAGGTACAATGTATTCCTTGTACCTTCACATTGACGATGAAACACAGAAATCGCATCGGAATAAAATGCAAAAGGCACAATGCCGCCTTAAGTACCAGAATAGAGACTCTTTTTACAGTAGGTGCTTTGAGCATTGCCTAAGAGACCAGTATTAGTTTCCGATACACCACTGCAGGTTCAGTGTATTCCTTGGACATACATATTGACGATGAAACACAGAAATCGCATCGGAATGAAATACCAAATGCACAATGCCGCCTTACGTACAAGAATGGAGACTTTTCTTACAGTCGGTGCTTTGAGCATTCCCTGTGAGACCAGTATTAGTTTCTGATGCACCACTGCAGGTTCAATGTATTCCTTAGACATACACATTGAAGATGAAACACTGAAATTACATCGGAATTTAATACAAAAGGAACAATGCCGCCTTAAGTGCAAGAAGAATGAGACTTCTTAGAGTCTGTGCTTTGATCCTTTCCTGTGAGACCAGTATTAGTTTCCGATACACCACAGCAGGTTCAATGTATTCCTTGGACCTTCGCATTGATGGTGAAACACAGAAATCGCATCGGAATTAAATACAAAAGGCACAATGCCGCTTTAAGTACAAGAATAGAGACTCTTCTTACAGTCGGTGCTTTGAGCATTCTCTTTGAGACCAGTATTGGTTTCCGATACACCACTGCAGGTTCAATGTATTCCTTGGAACATCACATTGACGATGAAACACAGAAATCGCATCGGAATTAAATACAAAAGGCACAATGCCGCCTTAAGTACAAGAATTGAGACTCTTCCTACAGTCGATGCTTTGAGCATTCCCTGTGAGACCAGTATTAGCTTCCGATACACCACTGCAGGTTCAATGGATTCCGTGGACATACGCATTGACGATGAGACACAGAAATCGCCTCAGAATTAATACAAAAGGGGCAATGCCGCCTTACGTACAAAAATAAAGACTCTCCTTACAGACGGTGCTTTGAGCATTCCCTGTGAGACCAGTATTAGTTTCCGATACACCACTGCAGGATCAATGTATTCCTTATACATACACATTGACGAAGAAACACTGAAATTACATTGGAATGAAATACAAAAGGCACAATGCCACCATAAGTGCAAGAATAGAGACTCCTCTTACTGTCGGTGCTTTGAGCATTCCCTGTGAGACCAGTATTAGTTTCCGATACACCACTGCTGGTACAATGTATTCCTTGTACCTTCACATTGACGAAGAAACACAGAAATCGCATCGGAATTAAATGCAAAAGGCACAATGCCGCCTTAAGTACAAGAATAGAGACTCTTCTTACAGTCGGTGCTTTGAGTATTGCCTAAGAGACCAGTATTAGTTTCCGATACACCACTGCAGGTTCAGTGTATTCCTTGGACATACACATTGACGATGAAACACAGAAATCGCATCGGAATGAAATACAAAATGCACAATGCCGCCTTACGTACAAGAATAGAGACTTTTCTTACAGTCGGTGCTTTGAGCATTCCCTGTGAGACCAGTATTAGTTTCTGAAGCACCACTGCAGGTTCAATGTATTCCTTAGACATACACATTGAAAATGAAACACTGAAATTACATCGGAATTAAATACAAAAGTCACAATGCCGCCATAAGTGCAAGAACATAGACTCTTCTTACAGTCGGTGCTTTGAGCATTCCCTGCGAGACCAGTACTAGTTTCCGATACACCACTGCAGGTACAATGTATTCCTTGGACCTTCACATTGACGATGGAACACAAAAATGGCATCGGGATTATACAAATGGCACAATGCCGCCTTAAGTACAAGAATAGAGACTCTTCTTACAGTCGGTGCTTTGAGCATTCCCTGTGAAACCAGTATTAGCTTCCGATACACCACTGCAGATTCCATGTATTCCTAGGACATACACATTGACGATGAAACACTGAAATTACATCGGAATTTAATACAAAAGGAACAATGCCGCCGTAAGTGCAAGAAGAATGAGACTTCTTAGAGTCTGTGCTTTGATCATTTCCTGTGAGACCAGTATTAGTTTCCGATACACCACTGCAGGTGCAATGTATTCCTTGGACCTTCACATTGATGATGAAACACAGATATCGCATTGGAATTAAATACAAAAGGCATAATGCCGCCTTAAGTACAAGAATAGTGACTCTTCTTACAGTCGGTGTTTTGAGCTTTCCCTGTGAGACCAGTACTAGTTTCCGACACACCACTGCAGGTTCAATGTATTCCTTATACATACACATTGACGATGAATCACTGAAATTACATCGGAATTAAATACAAAAGGCACAATGCCGCCATACGTGCATGAATAGAGACTCTTCTTACAGCCGGTGCTTTGAGCTTTCCCTGTGAGACCAGTATTAGTTTCCGATACACCACTCCAGGTTCAATGTATTCCTTGGACATACTCATTGACGATGAAACACTGAAATTACATCGGAATTAAATACAAAAGGAACAATGCCGCCTTAACTGCAAGATGAGTGAGACATCTTGGAGTCAGTGATTTGATCCTTTCCTGTGAGACCAGTATTAGTTTCCGATACACCACTGCAGGTTCAATGTATTCCTTGGACCTTCGCATTGACGGTGAAACACAGAAATCGCATCGGAATTAAATACAAAAGGCACAATGCCGCCTTAAGTACAGGAATTGAGACTCTTCTTACAGTCGATGCTTTGAGCATTCCCTGTGAGACCAGTATTAGTTTCCGTTATACCACTGCAGGTTCGATGTATTCCTTGGAACTTCACATTGACGATGAAACACAGAAATCGCATCGGAATTAAATACAAAAGGCACAATGCCGCTTTAAGTACAAGAATAGAGACTCTTCTTACAGTCGGTGCTTTGAGCAATCCCTGTGAGACCGGTATTAGTTTCCGATACACCACTGCAGGTGCAATGTATTCCTTAGACATACACAATGGCAATGAAACACAGAAATCGCATCGGAATTAAACACAAAAGGCACAATGCCGCCATAAGTGCCAGAATAGAGACCCTTCTTACAGTCGGTGCTTTGAGCATTCCCTGTGAGACCAGTATTAGATTCCGATACACCTCAGCAATAACAATGTATTCCTTGGAACTTCACATTGACGATGAAACACAGAAATCGCATCGGAATTAAATACAAAAGGCACAATGCCGCCTTTCGTACAAGAATAGAGACTCATCTTACAGTCGGTGCTTTGAGCATTCCCTGTGAGACCAGTATTAGTTTCCGATACACCACTCCAGGTTCAATGTATTCCTTGGACATACTCATTGACGATGAAACACTGAAATTACATCGGAATTAAATACAAAAGGAACAATGCCGCCTTAACTGCAAGATGAGAGAGACTTCTTAGAGTCTGTGCTTTGATCCTTTCCTGTGAGCCCAGTATTAGTTTCCGATACACCACTGCAGGTTCAATGTATTCCTTAGACATACACATTGACAACGAAACACAGAAATCGAATCGGAATTAAACTCAAAAGGCACAATGCCGCCATAAGTGCCAGAATAGTGACCCTTCTTACAGTCGGTGCTTTGAGCATTCCCTGTGAGACCAGTATTAGTTTCCGATACACCTCAGCAGGTACAATGTATTCCTTGGAACTTCACATTGACGATGAAACACAGAAATCGCATCGGAATTAAATACAAAAGGCACAATGCCTCCTTAAGTACAAGAATTGAGACTCTTCCTACAGTCGATGCTTTGAGCATTCCCTGTGAGACCAGTATTAGTTTCCGATACACCACTGCAGGTTCAATGGATTCCTTGGACATACGCATTGACGATGAACCACAGAAATCGCCTCGGAATTAATACAAAAGGCACAATGCCGCAATAAGCACAAGAATAGAGACTCTTCTAACAGTCGGTGCTTTGAGCATTTCCTGTGAGACCAGTATTAGTTTCCGATACACCACTGCAGGTTCAATGTATTCCTTAGACATACACATTGACGATGAAATACTGAAATTACATTGGAATTAAATACAAAAGGCACAATGCCACCATAAGTGCAAGTATTGAGACTCCTCTTACAGTCGGTGCTTTGAGCATTCCCTGTGAGATCAGTATTAGGTTCCGATACACCACTGCAGGTACAATGCATTCCTTGTACCTTCACATTGACGATAAAACACAGAAATCGCATCGGAATTAAATGCAAAAGGCACAATGCCGCCTTAAGTACAAGAATAGAGACTCTTCTTACAGTCGGTGCTTTGAGCATTGCCTGTGAGACCAGTAATAGTATCCGATACACCATTGCAGGTTCAATGTATTCCTTGGACCTTCACATTGACGATGAAACACAGAAATCGCATCGGAATCAAATACAAAAGGCACAATGCCGCCTTAAGTACAAGAATAGAGACTCTTCTCACAGTCGGTTCTTTGAGCTTTCCCTGTGAGACCAGTATTAGTTTCCGATACACCACTGCTGGTTCAATGTATTCCTTGGACCTTCACATTGACGATGAAACACAGAATTCGCATCGGAATTAGATACTAAAGGCCTAATGCCGCCTTACGTACAAGAATAGAGACTCATCTTACAGTCGGTGCTTTGAGGATTCCCTGTGAGACCAGTATTAGTTTCCGATACACCACACCAGGTTCAATGTATTCCTTGGACATACTCATTGACGATGGAACACTGAAATTACATCGGAATTAAATTCAAAAGAAACAATGCCGCCTTAACGGCAAGATAAGTGAGGCTTCTTAGAGACTGTGCTTTGATCCTTTCGTGTGAGACCAGTATTAGTTTCCGATACACCATTGCAGGTTCAATGTATTCCTTGGACCATCGCATTGACGATGAAACACAGAGATCGAATCGGAACTAAATACAAAAGGCACAATGCCGCAATAAGTACAAGAATAGAGACTCTTCTTACAGCCGGTGCTTTGAGCATTCCCTGTGAGACCAGTATTAGTTTCCGATACACCACTGCAGGTTCAATGTATTCCTTAGACATACACATTGACGATGAAACACTGAAATTACATTGGAATTAAATACAAAAGGCACAATGCCGCCATAAGTGCAAGAATAGAGACTCCTCTTACAGTCGGTGCTTTGAGCATTCCCTGTGAGACCAGTATTAGTTTCCGATACACCACTGAAGGTACAATGTATTCCTTGTACCTTCACATTCACGATGAAACACAGAAATCGCATCGGAATTAAATACAAAAGGCACAATGCCGCCTTTCGTACAAGAATAGAGACCCTTCTTACAGTCGGTGCTTTGAGCATTCCCTGTAAGACCAGTATTAGTTTCCGATACACCTCAGCAGGTACAATGTATTCCTTGGAACTTCACATTGACGATGAAACACAGAAATCGCATCGGAAGTAAATACAAAAGGCACAATGCCGCCTTAAGTACAAGAATTGAGACTCTTCCTACAGTCGATGCTTTGAGCATTCCCTGTGAGACCAGTATTAGTTTCCGATACACCACTGCAGGTTCAATGGATTCCTTGGACATACGCATTGACGATGAAACACAGAATTCGCATCGGAACTAAATACTAAAGGCATAATGCCGCCTTCAGTACAAGAATAGAGTCTCTTCTTACAGTCGGTGCTTTGAGCATTTCCTGTGAGACCAGTATTAGTTTCCGATACACCACTGCAAGTTCAATGTATTGCTTGGACATACACACTGACGATGAAACATAGAAATCGCATCGGAATTAAATACAAAAGGCACAATGCCGCCTTACGTACAAGAATAGAGACTCATCTTACAGTCGGTGCTTTGAGCATTCCCTGTGAGACCAGTATTAGTTTCCGATACACCACTGCAGGTTCAATGTATAGCTTGGACATACTCATTGACGATGAAACACTGAAATTACATCGGAATTAAATACAAAAGGAACAATGCCGCCTTAACTGCAAGACGAGTGAGACTTCTTAGAGTCTGTGCTTTGATCCTTTCCTGTGGGACCAGTATTAGTTTCCGATACACCACTCCAGGTTCAATGTATTCCTTGGACATACTCATTGACGATGAAACACTGAAATTACATCGGAATGAAATACAAAAGGAACAATTCCGCCTTAACGGCAAGATGAGTAAGACTTCTTTAGGTCTGTGCTTTGATCCTTTCCTGTGAGACCAGTATTAGTTTCCGATACACCACTGCAGGTTCAATGTATTCCTTGGACCTTCGCATTGACAATGAAACACAGAAATCGAATCGGAACTAAATACAAAAGGCACAATGCCGCAATAAGTACAAGAATAGAGACTCTTCTTACAGTCGGTGCTTTGAGCATTCCCTGTGAGACCAGTATTAGATTCCGATACACCTCAGCAGGTACAATGTATTCCTTGTAACTTCACATTGACGATGAAACACAGAAATCGCCTCGGAATTAATACAAAAGGCACAATGCCGCAATAAGCACAAGAATAGAGACTCTTCTTACAGTCGGTGCTTTGAGCATTTCCTGTGAGACCAGTATTAGTTTCCGATACACCACTGCAGGTTCAATGTATTCCTTAGACATACACATTGACGATGAAACACTGAAATTACATTGGAATTAAATACAAAAGGCACAATGCCACCATAAGTGCAAGTATAGAGACTCCTCTTACAGTCGGTGCTTGAGCATTCCCTGTGAGACCAGTATTAGTAGCCGATACACCATTGCAGGTTCAATGTATTCCTTGGACCATCGCATTGACGATGATACACAGAGATCGAATCGGAACTAAATACAAAACTCACAATGCCGCAATAAGTACAAGAATAGAGACTCTTCTTACAGCCGGTGCTTTGAGCATTCCCGGTGAGACCAGTATTAGTTTCCGATACACCACTGCAGGTTCAATGTATTCCTTAGACATACACATTGGCGATGAAACATTGAAATTACATCGGAATTAAATACAAATGGCACAATGCCGCCATAAGTGCAAGAATAGGGACTCCTCTTACTGTCGGTGCTTTGAGCATTCCCTGTGAGACCAGTATTAGTTTCCGATACACCACTGCAGGTGCAATGTATTCCTTGTACCTTCACATTCACGATGAAACACAGAAATCGCATCGGAATTAAATACAAAAGGCACAATGCCGCCTTTCGTACAAGAATAGAGACCCTTCTTACAGTCGGTGCTTTGAGCATTCCCTGTAAGACCAGTATTAGTTTCCGATACACCCCAGCAGGTACAATGTATTCCTTGGAACTTCACATTGACGATGAAACACAGAAATCGCATCGGAATTAAATACAAAAGGCACAATGCCGCCTTAAGTACAAGAATTGAGACTCTTCCTACAGTCGATGCTTTGAGCATTCCCTGTGAGACCAGTATTAGTTTCCGATACACCACTGCAGGTTCAATGGATTCCTTGGACTTACGCATTGACGATGAAACACAGAAATCGCCTCGGAATTAATACAAAAGGCACTATGCCGCAATAATCACAAGAATAGAGACTCTTCTTACAGTCGGTGCTTTGAGCTTTTCCTGTGAGACCAGTATTAGTTTCCGATACACCACTGCAGGTTCAATGTATTCCTTAGACATACACATTGACGATGAAACAATGAAATTACATTGGAATTAAATACAAAAGGCACAATGCCACCATAAGTGCAAGTATAGAGACTCCTCTTACTGTCGGTGCTTTGAGCATTCCCTGTGAGATCAGTATTAGTTTCCGATACACCTCTGCAGGTACAATGTATTCCTTGTACCTTCACATTGACGATGAAACACAGAAATCGCATCGGAATTAAATGCAAAAGGCACAATGCCGCCTTAAGTACAAGATTAGAGACTCTTCTTACAGTCGGTGCTTTGAGCATTGCCTGTGAGACCAGTAATAGTATCCGATACACCACTGCAGGTTCAATGTATTCCTTGGACCTTCACATTGACGATGAAACACAGAAATCGCATCGGAATCAAATACAAAAGGCACAATGCCGCCTTAAGTACAAGAATAGAGACTCTTCTTACAGTCGATTCTTTGAGCTTTCCCTGTGAGACCAGTATTAGTTTCCGATACACCACTGCAGGATCAATGTATTCCTTGGACCTTCACATTGACGATGAAACACAGAATTCGCATCGGAATTAAATACTAAAGGCATAATGCCGCCTTCAGTACAAGAATAGAGTCTCTTCTTACAGTCGGTGCTTTGAGCATTTCCTGTGAGACCAGTATTAGTTTCCGATACACCACTGCAGGTTCAATGTATTGCTTGGACATACTCACTGACGATGAAACATAGAAATCGCATCGGAATTAAATACAAAAGGCACAATGCCGCCTTACGTACAAGAATAGGGACTCATCTTACAGTCGGTGCTTTGAGCATTCCCTGTGAGACCAGTATTAGTTTCCGATACTTCACTGCAGGTTCAATGTATAGCTTGGACATACTCATTGACGATGAAACACTGAAATTACATCGGAATTAAATACAAAAGGAACAATGCCTCCTTAACTGCAAGACGAGTGAGACTTCTTAGAGTCTGTGCTTTGATCCTTTCCTGTTGGACCAGTATTAGTTTCCGATACACCACTCCAGGTTCAATGTATTCCTTGGACATACTCATTGACGATGAAACACTGAAATTACATCGGAATTAAATACAAAAGGAACAATTCCGCTTAACGGCAAGAGTAGTAAGACTTCTTTAGGTCTGTGCTTTGATCGTTTCCTGTGAGACCAGTATTAGTTTCCGATACACCACTGCAGGTTCAATGTATTCCTTGGACCTTCGCATTGACAACGAAACACAGAAATCGAATCGGAACTAAATACAAAAGGCACAATGCCGCAATAAGTACAAGAATAGAGACTCTTCTTACAGTCGGTGCTTTGAGCATTCCCTGCGAGACCAGTATTAGATTCCGATACACCTCAGCAGGTACAATGTATTCCTTGTAACTTCACATTGACGATGAAACACAGAAATCGCCTCGGAATTAATACAAAAGGCACAATGCCGCAATAAGCACAAGAATAGAGACTCTTCTTACAGTCGGTGCTTTGAGCATTTCCTGTGAGACCAGTATTAGTTTCCGATACACCACTCCAGGTTCAATGTATTCCTTAGACACACACATTGACGATGAAACACTGAAATTACATTGGAATTAAATACAAAAGGCACAATGCCACCATAAGTGCAAGTATAGAGACTCCTCTTACAGCCGGTGCTTTGAGCATTCCCTGTGAGATCAGTATTAGTTTGCGATACACCACTGCAGGTTCAATGTAGTCCTTGGACCTTCACATTGACGATGAAACACAGAAATCGCATCGGAATCAAATACAAAAGGCACAATGCCACCTTAAGTACAAGAATAGAGACTCTTCTTACAGTCCGTTCTATGAGCTTTCCCTGTGAGACCAGTATTAGTTTCCGATACACCACTGCAGGATCAATGTATTCCTTGGACCTTCACATTGACGATGAAACATAGAATTCGCATCGGAATTAAATACTAAAGGCATAATGCCGCCTTCAGTACAAGAATAGAGTCTCTTCTTACAGTTGGTGCTTTGAGCATTTCCTGTGAGACCAGTATTAGTTTCCGATAAACCACTGCAAGTTCAATGTATTGCTTGGACATACACACTGACGATGAAACATAGAAATCGCATCGGAATTAAATACAAAAGGCACAATGCCGCCTTACGTACAAGAATAGAGACTCATCTTACAGTCGGTGCTTTGAGCATTCCCTGTGAGACCAGTATTAGTTTAAGATACACCACACCAGGTTCAATGTATTCCTTGGACATACTCATTGACGATGGAACACTGAAATTACATCGGAATTAAATTCTAAAGGAACAATGCCGCCTTAACGGCAAGATAAGTGAGGCTTCTTAGAGTCTGTGCTTTGATCCTTTCCTGTGAGACCAGTATTAGTTTCCGATACACCATTGCAGGTTCAATGTATTCCTTTGACCATCGCATTGACGATGAATCACAGAGATCGAATCGGAACTAAATACAAAATGCACAATGCCGCAGTAAGTACAAGAATAGAGACTCTTCTTACAGTCGGTACTTTGAGCATTCCCTGTGAGACAAGTATTAGTTTCTGATACACCACTGCAGGTTCAATGTATTCCTTAGATATACACATTGACGATGAAACACTGATATTACATCGGAATTAAATACAAATGGCACAATGCCGCCATAAGTGCAAGAATAGAGACTCCTCTTACAGTCGGTGTTTTGAGCATTCCATGTGAGACCAATATTAGTTTCCGATACACCACTGCAGGTACAATGGATTCCTTGGACATACGCATTTACGATGAAACACAGAAATCGCCTCGGAATTAATACAAAAGGGACAATGCCGCCTTACGTACAAGAATAAAGACTCTTCTTACAGACGGTGCTTTGAGCATTCCCTGTGAGACCAGTATTAGTTTCCGATACACCACTGCAGGATCAATGTATCCCTTGGAACTTCACATTGACGATGAAACACAGAAATCGCATCGGAATTAAATACAAAAGGCACAGTGCCGCCTTAAGTACAAGAATTGAGACTCTTCCTACAGTCGATGCTTTGAGCATTCCCTGTGAGACCAGTATTAGCTTCCGATACACAAATGCAGGTTCAATGGATTCCTTGGACATACGCATTGACGATGAAACACAGAAATCGCCTCGGAATTAATACAAAAGGGACAATGCCGCCTTACGTACAAGAATAAAGACTCTTCTTACAGACGGTGCTTTGAGCATTCCCTGTGAGACCAGTATTAGTTTCCGATACACCACTGCAGGATCAATGTATTCCTTATGCATAAACATTGACGAAGAAACACTGAAATTACATTGGAATTAAATAAAAAAGGCACAATGCCACCATAAGTGCAAGAATAGAGACTCCTCTGACAGTCGGTGCTTTGAGCATTCCCTGTGAGACCAGTATTAGTTTCCGATACACCACTGCTGGTACAATGCATTCCTTGTACCTTCACATTGACGATGAAAGACAGAAATCGCATCGGAATTAAATGCAAAAGGCACAATGCCGCCTTAAGTACAAGAATAGAGATTCTTCTTACAGTCGGTGCTTTGAGCATTGCCTAAGAGACCAGTATTAGTTTCCGATACACCACTGCAGGTTCAGTGTATTCCTTGGACATAAACATTGACGATGAAACACAGAAATCGCATCGGAATGAAATACAAAATGCACAATGCCGCCTTACGTACAAGAATAGAGACTTTTCTTACAGTCGGTGCTTTGAGCATTCCCTGTGAGACCAGTATTAGTTTCTGATGCACCACTGCAGGTACAATGTATTCCTTGGACCATCACATTGACGATGGAACACAGAAATGGCATCCGAATTAGACACAAATGGCACAATGCCGCCTTAAGTACAAGAATAGAGACTCTTCTTACAGTCGGTGCTTTGAGCATTCCCTGTGAAACCAGTATTAGCTACCGATACACCACTGCAGATTCCATGTATTCCTAGGACATACACATTGACGATGAAACACTGAAATTACATCGGAATTTAATACAAAAGGTACAATGCCGCCGTAAGTGCAAGAAGAATGAGACTTCTTAGAGTCTGTGCTTTGATCCTTTCCTGTGAGACCAGTATTAGTTTCCGATACACCACTGCAGGTGCAATGTATTCCTTGGACCTTCACATTGATGATGAAACACAGAAATCACATTGGAATTAAATACAAAAGGCATAATGCCGCCTTAAGCACAAGAATAGTGACTCTTCTTACAGTCGGTGTTTTGAGCTTTCCCTGTGAGACCAGTACTAGTTTCCGACACACCACTGCAGGTTCAATGTATTCCTTAGACATACACATTGACGATGAATCACTGAAATTACATCGGAATTAAATACAAAAGGCACAATGCCACCATACGTGCATGAATAGAGACTCTTCTTACAGCCGGTGTTTTGAGCTTTCCCTGTGAGACCAGTATTAGTTTCCGATACACCACTCCAGGTTCAATGTATTCCTTGGACATACTCATTGACGATGAAACACTGAAATTACATCGGAATTAAATACAAAAGGAACAATGCCGCCTTAACTGCAAGATGAGTGAGACATCTTAGAGTCTGTGCTTTGATCCTTTCCTGTGAGACCAGTATTAGTTTCCGATACACCACTGCAGGTTCAATGTATTCCTTGGACCTTCGCATTGACGGTGAAACACAGAAATCGCATCGGAATTAAATACAAAAGGCACAATGCCGGATTAAGTACAGGACTAGAGACTCTTCTTACTTTCGGTGCTTTGAGCATTCCCTGTGAGACCAGTATTAGTTTCCGATATACCACTGCAGGTTCGATGTATTCCTTGGAACTTCACATTGACGATGAAACACAGAAATCGCATCGGAATTAAATACAAAAGGCACAATGCCGCTTTAAGTACAAGAATAGAGACTCTTCTTACAGTCGGTGCTTTGAGCAATCCCTGTGAGACCGGTATTAGTTTCCGATACACCACTCCAGGTGCAATGTATTCCTTAGACATACACATTGACAATGAAACACAGAAATCGCATCGGAATTAAACACAAAAGGCACAATGCCGCCATAAGTGCCAGAATAGAGACCCTTCTTACAGTCGGTGCTTTGAGCATTCCCTGTGAGACCAGTATTAGATTCCGATACACCTCAGCAGGTACAATGTATTCCTTGGAACTTCACATTGACGATGAAGCACAGAAATCGCATCGGAAGTAAATACAAAAGGCACAATGCCGCCTTTCGTACAAGAATAGAGACTATTCTTACAGTCGGTGCTTTGAGCATTCCCTGTGAGACCAGTATTAGTTTCCAATACACCACTCCAGGTTCAATGTATTCCTTGGACATACTCATTGACGATGAAACACTGAAATTACATCGGAATTAAATACAAAAGGAACAATGCCGCCTTAACTGCAAGATGAGTGAGACTTCTTAGAGTCTGTGCTTTGATCCTTTCCTGTAAGCCCAGTATTAGTTTCCGATACACCACTGCAGGTTCAATGTATTCCTTGGACCTTCGCAGTGACGATGAAACACAGAAATCGCATCGGAATTAAATACAAAAGGCACAATGCCGCCTTAAGGACAGGAATAGAGACTCTTCTTACAGTCGGTGCTTTGAGCATTCCCTGTGAGACCAGTATTAGTCTCCGATATACCACTGCAGGATCAATGTATTCCTTGGACATACGCATTGACGATGAAACACAGAAATCGCATCGGAATTAAATACAAAAGGCACAATGCCGCCCTACGTACAAGAATAGAGACTCTTCTTACATTCGGTGCTTTGAGCATTCCCTGTGAGACCGGTATTAGTTTCCGATACACCACTGCAGGTTCAATATATTCCTTAGACATACACATTGACAATGAAACACAGAAATCGAATCGGAATTAAACTCAAAAGGCACAATGCCGCCATAACTTCCAGAATAGTGTCCCTTCTTACAGTCGGTGCTTTGAGCATTCCCTGTGAGACCAGTATTAGTTTCCGATACACCTCAGCAGGTACAATGTATTCCTTGGAACTTCACATTGATGATGAAACACAGAAATCGCATCGGAATTAAATACAAAAGGCACAATGCCACCTTAAGTACAAGAATTGAGACTCTTCCTACAGTCGATGCTTTGAGCATTCCCTGTGAGACCAGTATTAGTTTCCGATACACCACTGCAGGTTCAATGGATTCCTTGGACATACGCATTGACGATGAAACACAGAAATCGCCTCGGAGTTAATACAAAAGGCACAATGCCGCAATAACCACAAGAATAGAGACTCTTCTTACAGTCGGTGCTTTGAGCATTTCCTGTGAGACCAGTATTAGTTTCCGATACACCACTGCAGGTTCAATGTATTCCTTAGACATACACATTGACGATGAAACACTGAAATTACAATGGAATTAAATACAAAAGGCACAATGCCACCATGAGTGCAAGTATTGAGACTCCTCTTACAGTCGGTGCTTCGAGCATTCCCTGTGAGATCAGTATTAGTTTCGGATACACCACTGCAGGTACAATGTATTCCTTGTACCTTCACATTGACGATGAAACGCAGAAATCGCATCGGAATTAAATGCAAAAGGCACAATGCCGCCTTAAGTACAAGAATAGAGACTCTTCTTACAGTCGGTGCTTTGAGCATTGCCTGTGAGACCAGTAATAGGATCCGATACACCACTGCAGGTTCAATGTATTCCTTGGACCTTCACATTGACGATGAAACACAGAAATCGCATCGGAATCAAATACAAAAGGCACAATGCCGCCTTAAGTACAAGAATAGAGACTCTTCTTACAGTCGGTTCTTTGAGCTTTCCCTGTGAGACCAGTATTAGTTTCCGATACACCACTGCTTGTTCAATGTATTCCTTGGACCTTCACATTGACGATGAAACACAGAATTCGCATCGGAATTAAATACTAAAGGCCTAATGCCGCCTTCAGTACAAGAATAGAGACTCTTCTTACAGTCGGTGCTTTGAGCATTTCCTGTGAGACCAGTATTAGTTTCCGATACACCACTGCAGGTTCAATGTATTGCTTGGACATACACACTGACGATAAAACATAGAAATCGCATCGGAATTAAATACAAAAGGCACAATGCCGCCTTACGTACAAGAATAGAGACTCATCTTACAGTCGGTGCTTTGAGCATTCCCTGTGAGACCAGTATTAGTTTCCGATACACCACACCAGGTTCAATGTATTCCTTGGACATACTCATTGACGATGGAACACTGAAATTACATCGGAATTAAATTCAAAAGGAACAATGCCGCCTTAACGGCAAGATAAGTGAGGCTTCTTAGAGACTGTGCTTTGATCCTTTCCTGTGAGACCAGTATTAGTTTCCGATACACCATTGCAGGTTCAATGTATTCCTTGGACCATCGCATTGACGATGAAACACAGAGATCGAATCGGAACTAAATACAAAAGGCACAATGCCGCAATAAGTACAAGAATAGAGACTCTTCTTACAGTCGGTGCTTTGAGCATTCCCTGTGAGACCAGTATTAGTTTCCGATACACCACTCAAGGTTCAATGTATTCCTTAGACATACACATTGACGATGAAACACTGATATTACATCGGAATTAAATACAAATGGCACAATGCCGCCATAAGTGCAAGAACAGAGACTCCTCTTACAGTCGGTGCTTTGAGCATTCCCTGTGAGACCAGTATTAGTTTCCGATACACCACACCAGGTTCAATGTATTCCTTGGACATACTCATTGACGATGGAACACTGAAATTACATCGGAATTAAATTCAAAAGGAACAATGCCGCCTTAACTGCAAAATGAGTGAGACTTCTTAGAGTCTGTGCTTTGATCCTTTCCTGTGGGACCAGCATTAGTTTCCGATACACCACTCCAGGTTCAATGTATTCCTTGGACATACTCATTGACGATGAAACACTGAAATAACATCGGAATTAAATACAAAAGGAACAATGCCGCCTTAACTGCAAGATGAGTGAGACTTCTTAGAGTCTGTGCTTTGATCCTTCCCTGTGAGACTAGTATTAGTTTCCGATACACCACTGCAGGTTCAATGTATTCCTTGGACCTTCGCATTGACGATGAAACACAGAAACTGCATCGGAATGAAATACAAAAGGCACAATGCCGCCTTAAGTACAGGAATAGAGACTCTTCTTACAGTCGGTGCTTTGAGCATTCCCTGTGAGACCAGTATTAGTTTCCGATATACCACTGCAGGTTCAATGTATTCCTTGGACATACGCATTGACGATGAAACACAGGAATCGCATCGGAATTAAATACAAAAGGCACAATGCCGCCCTACGTACAAGAATAGAGACTCTTCTTACATTCGGTGCTTTGAGCATTCCCTGTGAGACCGGTATTAGTTTCCGATACACCACTGCAGGTTCAATGTATTCCTTAGACATACACATTGACAATGAAACACAGAAATCGCATCGGAATTAAACACAAAAGGCACAATGCCGCCATAAGTGCCAGAATAGAGACCCTTCTTACAGTCGGTGGTTTGAGCATTCCCTGTGAGACCAGTATTAGTTTCCGATACACCTCAGCAGGTACAATGTATTCCTTGGAACTTCACATTGACGATGAAACACAGAAATCGCATCGGAATGAAATACAAAAGGCACAATGCCGCCTTAAGTAGAAGAATTGAGACTCTTCCTACAGTCGATGCTTTGAGCATTCCCTGTGAGACCAGTATTAGTTTCCGATACACCACTGCAGGTTCAATGGATTCCTTGGACATACGCATTGACGATAAAACACAGAAATCGCCTCGGAATTAATACAAAAGGGACAATGCCGCAATAAGCACAAGAATAGAGACTCTTCTTACAGTCGGTGCTTTGAGCATTTCCTGTGAGACTAGTATTAGTTTCCGATACACCACTGCAGGTTCAATGTATTCCTTAGACATACACATTGACGATGAAACACTGAAATTACATTGGAATTAAATACAAATGGCACAATGCCACCATAAGTGCAAGTATAGAGACTCCTCTTACAGTCGGTGCTATGAGCATTTCCTGTGAGACCAGTATTAGTTTCCGATACACCACTGCAGGTTCAATGTATTGCTTGGACATACACACTGACGATAAAACATAGAAATCGCATCGGAATTAAATACAAAAGGCACAATGCCGCCTTACGTACAAGAATAGAGACTCATCTTACAGTCGGTGCTTTGAGCATTCCCTGTGAGACCAGTATTAGTTTCCGATACACCACACCAGGTTCAATGTATTCCTTGGACATACTCATTGACGATGGAACACTGAAATTACATCGGAATTAAATTCAAAAGGAACAATGCCGCCTTAACGGCAAGATAAGTGAGGCTTCTTAGAGACTGTGCTTTGATCCTTTCCTGTGAGACCAGTATTAGTTTCCGATACACCATTGCAGGTTCAATGTATTCCTTGGACCATCGCATTGACGATGAAACACAGAGATCGAATCGGAACTAAATACAAAAGGCACAATGCCGCAATAAGTACAAGAATAGAGACTCTTCTTACAGTCGGTGCTTTGAGCATTCCCTGTGAGACCAGTATTAGTTTCCGATACACCACTCAAGGTTCAATGTATTCCTTAGACATACACATTGACGATGAAACACTGATATTACATCGGAATTAAATACAAATGGCACAATGCCGCCATAAGTGCAAGAACAGAGACTCCTCTTACAGTCGGTGCTTTGAGCATTCCCTGTGAGACCAGTATTAGTTTCCGATACACCACACCAGGTTCAATGTATTCCTTGGACATACTCATTGACGATGGAACACTGAAATTACATCGGAATTAAATTCAAAAGGAACAATGCCGCCTTAACTGCAAAATGAGTGAGACTTCTTAGAGTCTGTGCTTTGATCCTTTCCTGTGGGACCAGCATTAGTTTCCGATACACCACTCCAGGTTCAATGTATTCCTTGGACATACTCATTGACGATGAAACACTGAAATAACATCGGAATTAAATACAAAAGGAACAATGCCGCCTTAACTGCAAGATGAGTGAGACTTCTTAGAGTCTGTGCTTTGATCCTTCCCTGTGAGACTAGTATTAGTTTCCGATACACCACTGCAGGTTCAATGTATTCCTTGGACCTTCGCATTGACGATGAAACACAGAAACTGCATCGGAATGAAATACAAAAGGCACAATGCCGCCTTAAGTACAGGAATAGAGACTCTTCTTACAGTCGGTGCTTTGAGCATTCCCTGTGAGACCAGTATTAGTTTCCGATATACCACTGCAGGTTCAATGTATTCCTTGGACATACGCATTGACGATGAAACACAGGAATCGCATCGGAATTAAATACAAAAGGCACAATGCCGCCCTAGGTAAAAGAATAGAGACTCTTCTTACATTCGGTGCTTTGAGCATTCCCTGTGAGACCGGTATTAGTTTCCGATACACCACTGCAGGTTCAATGTATTCCTTAGACATACACATTGACAATGAAACACAGAAATCGCATCGGAATTAAACACAAAAGGCACAATGCCGCCATAAGTGCCAGAATAGAGACCCTTCTTACAGTCGGTGGTTTGAGCATTCCCTGTGAGACCAGTATTAGTTTCCGATACACCTCAGCAGGTACAATGTATTCCTTGGAACTTCACATTGACGATGAAACACAGAAATCGCATCGGAATGAAATACAAAAGGCACAATGCCGCCTTAAGTAGAAGAATTGAGACTCTTCCTACAGTCGATGCTTTGAGCATTCCCTGTGAGCCCAGTATTAGTTTCCGATACACCACTGCAGGTTCAATGGATTCCTTGGACATACGCATTGACGATAAAACACAGAAATCGCCTCGGAATTAATACAAAAGGGACAATGCCGCAATAAGCACAAGAATAGAGACTCTTCTTACAGTCGGTGCTTTGAGCATTTCCTGTGAGACTAGTATTAGTTTCCGATACACCACTGCAGGTTCAATGTATTCCTTAGACATACACATTGACGATGAAACACTGAAATTACATTGGAATTAAATACAAATGGCACAATGCCACCATAAGTGCAAGTATAGAGACTCCTCTTACAGTCGGTGCTATGAGCATTCCCTGTGAGATCAGTATTAGTTTCCGATACACCACTGCAGGTACAAAGCATTCCTTGTACCTTCACATTGACGATGAAACACAGAAATCACATCGGAATTAAATGCAAAAGGCACAATGCCGCCTTAAATACAAGAATAGAGACTCTTCTTACAGTCGGTGCTTTGAGCATTGCCTGTGAGACCAGTAATAGTATCCGATACACCACTGCAGTTTCAATGTATTCCTTGGACCTTCACATTGACGATGAAACACAGAAATCGCATCGGAATCAAATACAAAATTCACAATGCCTCCTTAAGTACAAGAATAGAGACTCTTCTTACAGTCGGTTCTTTGAGCTTTCCCTGTGAGACCAGTATTAGTTTCCGATACACCACTGCAGAATCAATGTATCCCTTATACCTTCACATTGACGATGAAACACAGAATTCGCATCGGAATTAAATACTAAAGGCATAATGCCGCCTTCAGTACAAGAATAGAGTCTCTTCTTACAGTCGGTGCTTTGAGCATTTCCTGTGAGACCAGTATTAGTTTCCGATACACCACTGGAGGGTCAATGTATTGCTTGGACACACACACTGACGATGAAACATAGAAATCGCATCGGAATTAAATACAAATGGCACAATGCCGCCTTACGTACAAGAATAGGGACTCATCTTACAGTCGGTGCTTTGAGCATTCCCTGTGAGACAAGTATTAGTTTCCGATACACCACACCAGGTTCAATGTATTCCTTGGACATACTCATTGACGATGAAACACTGAAATTACATCGGAATTAAATACAAAAGGAACAATGCCGCCTTAACTGCAAGATGAGTGAGACTTCTTAGAGTCATTGCTTTGATCCTTTCCTGTGGGACCAGTATTAGTTTCCGATACACCACTCCAGGTTCAATGTATTCCTTGGACATACTCATTGACGATGAAACACTGAAATTAAGTCGGAATTCAATACAAAAGGGACAATGCCTCCTTAACGGCAAGATGAGTAAGACTTCTTAAGGTCTGTGCTTTGATCCTTTCCTGTGAGACCAGTATTAGTTTCCGATACACCACTGCAGGTTCAAGTTATTCCTTGGACCTTCGCATTGACAATGAAACACAGAAATCGAATCGGAACTAAATACAAAAGGCACAATGCCGTAATAAGTACAAGAATAGAGTCTCTTCTTACAGTCGGTGCTTTGAGCATTCCCTGTGAGACCAGTATTAGATTCCGATACACCTCAGCAGGTACAATGTATTCCTTGGAACTTCACATTGACGATGAAACACAGAAATCGCCTCGGAATTAATACAAAAGGCACAATGCCGCAATAAGCACAAGAATAGAGACTCTTCTTACAGTCGGTGCTTTGAGCATTTCCTGTGAGCCCAGTATTAGTTTCCGATACACCACTGCAGGTTCAATGTATTCCTTAGACATACACATTGACGATGAAACACTGAAATTACATTGGAATTAAATAAAAAAGGCACAATGCCACCATAAGTGCAAGTATAGAGACTCCTCTTACAGTCGGTGCTTTGAGCATTCCCTGTGAGATCAGTATTAGTTTCCGATACACCACTGCAGGTACAATGTATTCCTTGTACCTTCACATTGACGATGAAACACAGAAATCGCATCGGAATTAAATGCAAAAGGCACAATGCCGCCTTAAGTACAAGAATAGAGACTCTTCTTACAGTCGGTGCTTTGAGCATTGCCTGTGAGACCAGTAATAGTATCCGATTCACCACTGCAGGTTCTATGTATTCCTTGGACCTACACATTGACGATGAAACACAGAAATCGCATCGGAATCAAATACAAAAGGCACAATGCCGCCTTAAGTACAAGAATAGAGACTCTTCTTACAGTCGGTTTTTTGAGCTTTCCCTGTGAGACCAGTATTAGTTTCCGATACACCACTGCAGGATCAATGTATTCCTTGGACCTTCACATTGACGATGAAACACAGAATTCGCATCGGAATTAAATACTAAAGGCATAATGCCGCCTTCAGTACAAGAATAGAGTCTCTTCTTACAGTTGGTGCTTTAAGCATTTCCTGTGAGACCAGTATTAGTTTCCGATACACCACTGCAGGTTCAATGTATTGCTTGGACATACACACTGACGATGAAACATAGAAATCGCGTCGGAATTAAATACAAAAGGCACAATGCCGCCTTACGTACAAGAATAGAGACTCATCTTGCAGTCGGTGCTTTGAGCATTCCCTGTGATACCAGTATTAGTTTCCGATACACCACTGCAGGTTCAATGTATTGCTTGGATATACTCATTGACGATGAAACACTGAAATTACATCGGAATTAAATACAAAAGGAACAATGCCGCCTTAACTGCAAGATGAGTGAGACTTCTTAGAGTCTGTGCTTTGATCCTTTCCTGTGGGACCAGTATTACTTTCCGATACACCACTCCAGGTTCAATGTATTCCTTGGACATACTCATTGACGATGAAACACTGAAATTACATCGGAATTAAATACAAAAGGAACAATGCCGCCTTAACGGCAAGATGAGTAAGACTTCTTAAGGTCTGTGCTTTGATCCTTTCCTGTGAGACCAGTATTAGTTTCCGATACACCACTGCAGGTTCAATGTATTCCTTGGACCTTCGCATTGACAATGAAACACAGAAATCGAATCGGAACTAAATACAAAAGCCACAATGCCGCAATAAGTACAAGAATAGAGACTCGTCTTACAGTCGGTGCTTTGAGCATTCCCTGTGAGACCAGTATTAGATTCCGATACACCTCAGCAGGTACAATGTATTCCTTGGAACTTCACATTGACGATGAAACACAGAAATCGCCTCGGAATTAATACAAAAGGCACAATGCCGCAATAAGCACAAGAATAGGGACTCTTCTTACAGTCGGTGCTTTGAGCATTTCCTGTGAGACCAGTATTAGTTTCCGATACACCACTGCAGGTTCAATGTATTCCTTAGACATACACATTGACGATGAAACACTGAAATTACATTGGAATTAAATACAAAAGGCACAATGCCACCATAAGTGCAAGTATAGAGACTACTCTTACAGTCGGTGCTTTGAGCATTCCCTGTGAGATCAGTATTAGTTTCCGATACACCACTGCAGGTACAATGTATTCCTTGTACCTTCACATTGACGATGAAACACAGAAATCGCATCGGAATTAAATGCAAAAGGCACAATGCCGCCTTAAGTACAAGAATAGAGACTCTTCTTACAGTCGGTGTTTGAGCATTGCCTGTGAGACCAGTAATAGTATCCGATACACCACTGCAGGTTCAATGTATTCCTTGGACCTACACATTGACGATGAAACACAGAAATCGCATCGGAATCAAATACAAAAGGCACAATGCCGCCTTAAGTACAAGAATAGAGACTCTTCTTACAGTCGGTTCTTTGAGCTTTCCCTGTGAGACCAGTATTAGTTTCCGATACACCACTGCAGGATCAATGTATTGCTTGGACTTACTCATTGACGATGAAACACTGAAATTACATCGGAATTAAATACAAAAGGAACAATGCCGCCTTAACTGCAAGATGAGTGAGACTTCTTAGAGTCTGTGCTTTGATCCTTTCCTGTGGGACCAGTATTAGTTTCCGATACACCACTCCAGGTTCAATGTATACCTTGGACATACTCATTGACGATGAAACACTGAAATTACATCGGAATTAAATACAAAAGGAACAATGCCGCCTTAACGGCAAGATAAGACTTCTTAAGGTCTGTGCTTTGATCCTTTCCTGTGAGACCAGTATTAGTTTCCGATACACCACTGCAGGTTCAATGTATTCCTTGGACCTTCGCATTGACAATGAAACACAGAAATCGAATCGGAACTAAATGCAAAAGGCACAATGCCGCAATAAGTACAAGAATAGAGACTCTTCTTACAGTCGGTGCTTTGAGCATTCCCTGTGAGACCAGTATTAGATTCCGATACACCTCAGCAGGTACAATGTATTCCTTGGAACTTCACATTGACGATGAAACACAGAAATCGCCTCGGAATCAATACAAAAGGCACAATGCCGCAATAAGCACAAGAATAGAGACCCTTCTTACTGTCGGTGCTTTGAGGATTTCCTGTGAGACCAGTATTAGTTTCCGATACACCACTGCAGGTTCAATGTATTCCTTAGACATACACATTGACGATGAAACACTGAAATTACATTGGAATTATATACAAAAGGCACAATGCCACCATAAGTGCAAGTATAGAAACTCCTCTTACAGTCGGTGCTTTGAGCATTCCCTGTGAGATCAGTATTAGTTTCCGATACACCACTGCAGGTACAATGTATTCCTTGTACCTTCACATGGACGATGAAACACAGAAATCGCATCGGAATTAAATGCAAAAGGCACAATGCCGCCTTAAGTACAAGAATAGTGACTCTTCTTACAGTCGGTGCTTTGAGCATTGCCTGTGAGACCAGTAATAGTATCCGATACACCACTGCAGGTTCAATGTATTCCTTGGACCTTCACATTGACGATGAAACACAGAAATCGCATCGGAATCAAATACAAAAGGCACAATGCCGCCTTAAGTCCAAGAATAGAGACTCTTCTTACAGTCGGTTCTTTGAGCTTTCCCTGTGAGACCAGTATTAGTTTCCGATACACCACTGCAGGATCAATGTATTCCTTGGACCTTCACATTGACGATGAAAACAGAATTCGCATCGGACTTAAATACGAAAGGCATAATGCCGCCTTCAGTACAAGATTAGAGTCTCTTCTCACAGTAGGTGATTTGAGCATTTCCTGTGAGACCAGTATTAGTTTCCGATACACCACTGCAGGATCAATGTATTGCTTGGACATACAAACTGACGATGAAACATAGAAATCGCATCGGAATTAAATACAAAAGGCACAATGCCCCCTTAACGGCAAAATAAGTGAGGCTTCTTTGAGTCTGTGCTTTGATCCTTTCCTGTGAGACCAGTATTAGTTTCCGATACACCATTGCAGGTTCAATGTATTCCTTGGACCATCGCATTGACGATGAAACACAGAGATCGAATCGGAACTAAATACAAAAGGCACAATGCCGCAGTAAGTACAAGAATAGAGACTCTTCTTACAGTCGGTGCTTTGAGCATTCTCTGTGAGACCAGTATATGTTCCGATACACCACTGCAGGTTCAATGTATTCCTTAGACATACACATTGACGATGAAACACTGATTTTACATCGGAATTAAATACAAATGGCACAATGCCGCCATAAGTGCAAGAATAGAGACTCCTCTTACAGTCGGTGCTTTGAGCATTCCGTGTGAGACCAATATTAGTTTCCGATACACCACTGCAGGTACAATGTATTCCTTGTACCTTCACATTGACGATGAAACACAGAATTTGCATCGGAATTAAATACTTAAGGCATTATGCCGCCTTCAGTACAAGAATAGAGTCTCTTCTTACAGTCGGTGCTTTGAGCATTTCCTGTGAGACCAGTATTAGTTTCCGATACACCACTGCAGGTTCAATGTATTCCTTGGACATACTCATTGACGATGAAACACTGAAAATACATCGGAATTAAATACAAAAGGAATAATGCCGCCTTAACGGCAAGATGAGTAAGACATCTTAAGGTCTGTGCTTTGATCCTTTCCTGTGAGACCAGTATTAGTTTCCGATACACCACTGCAGGTTCAATGTATTCCTTGGACCTTCGCATTGACAATGAAACACAGAAATCGAATCGGAACTAAATACAAAAGGCACAATGCCGCAATAAGTACAAGAATAGAGACTCTTCTTACAGTCGGTGCTTTGAGCATTCCCTGTGAGACCAGTATTAGATTCCGATACTCCTCAGCAGGTACAATGTATTCCTTGGAACTTCACATTGACGATGAAACACAAAAATCGCCTCGGAATTAATACAAAAGGCACAATGCCGCAATAAGCACAAGAATAGAGACTCTTCTTACAGTCGGTGCTTTGAGCATTTCCTGTGAGACCAGTATTAGTTTCCGATACACCACTGCAAGTTCAATGTATTCCTTAGACATACACATTGACGATGAAACACTGACATTACATTGGAATTAAATACAGAAGGCACAATGCCACCATAAGTGCAAGTATAGAGACTCCTCTTACAGTCGGTGCTTTGAGCATTTCCTGTGAGATCAGTATTAGTTTCCGATACACCACTGCAGGTACAATGTATTCCTTGTACCTTCACATTGACGATGAAACACAGATATCGCATCGGAATTAAATGCAAAAGGCACAATGCCGCATTAAGTACAAGAATAGAGACTCTTCTTACAGTCGGTGATTTGAGCATTGCCTGTGAGACCAGTAAAAGTATCCGATACACCACTGCAGGTTCAATGTATTCCTTGGACCTTCACATTGACGATGAAACACAGAAATCGCATCGGAATCAAATACAAAATGCACAATGCCGCCTTAAATACAAGAATAGAGACTCTTCTTACAGTCGGTTCTTTGAGCTTTCCCTGTGAGACCAGTATTAGTTTCCGATACCCCACTCCAGGATCAATGTATTGCTTGGACATACACACTGACGATGAAACATAGAAATCGCATCGGAATTAAATACAAAAGGCACAATGCCGCCTTACCTACAAGAATAGAGACTCATCTTACAGTCGGTGCTTTGAGCATTCCCTGTGAGACCAGTATTAGTTTCCGATACACCACTGCAGGTTCAATGTATTGATTGGACATACTCATTGACGATGAAACACTGAAATTACATCGGAATTAAATACAAAAGGAACAATGCCGCCTTAACTGCAAGATGAGTGAGACTTCTTAGAGTCTGTGCTTTGATCCTTTCCTGTGGGACCAGTATTAGTTTCCGATACACCACTCCAGGTTCAATGTATTCCTTGGACATACTCATTGACGATGAAACACTGAAATTACATCGGAATTAAATAAAAAGGAACAATGCCGCCTTAACGGCAAGATGAGTAAGACTTCTTAAGGTCTGTGCTTTGATCCTTTCCTGTGAGACCAGTATTAGTTTCCGATACACCACTGCAGGTTCAATGTATTCCTTGGACCTTCGCATTGACAATGAAACACAGAAATCGAATCGGAACTAAATACAAAAGGCACAATGCGCAATAAGTACAAGAATAGAGACTCTTCTTACAGTCGGTGTTTTGAGCATTCCCTATGAGAGCAGTATTAGATTCCGATACACCTCAGCAGGTACAATGTATTCCTTGGAACTTCACATTGACCATGAAACACAGAAATCGCCTCGGAATTAATACAAAAGGCACAATGCCGCAATAAGCACAAGAATAGAGACTCTTCTTACAGTCGGTGCTTTGAGCATTTCCTGTGAGACCAGTATTAGTTTCCGATACACCACTGCAGGTTCAATGCATTCCTTAGACATACACATTGACGATGAAACACTGAAATTACATTGGAATTAAATACAAAAGGCACAATGCCACCGTAAGTGCAAGTATAGAGACTCCTCTTACAGTCGGTGCTTTGAGCATTCCCTGTGAGATCAGTATTAGTTTCCGATACACCACTGCAGGTACAATGAATTCCTTGTACCTTCACATTGACGATGAAACACAGAAAACGCATCGGAATGAAATGCAAAAGGCACAATGCCGCCTTAAGTACAAGAATAGAGACTCTTCTTACAGTCGGTGCTTTGAGCATTGCCTGTGAGACCAGTAATAGTATCCGATACACCACTGCAGGTTCAATGTATTCCTTGGACCTTCACATTGACGATGAAACACAGAAATCGCATCGGAATCAAATACAAAATACACAATGCCGCCTTAAGTACAAGAATAGAGACTCTTCTTACAGTCGGTTCTTTGAGCTTTCCCTGTGAGACCAGTATTAGTTTCCGATACACCACTGCAGGATAAATGTATTCCTTGGACCTTCACATTGACGATGAAACACAGAATTCGCATCGGAATTAAATACTAAAGGCATAATGCTGCCTTCAGTACAAGAATAGAGTCTCTTCTTACAGTCGGTGCTTTGAGCATTTCCTGTGAGACCAGTATTAGTTTCCGATATACCACTGCAGGTTCAATGTAATGCTTGGACATACTCACTGACGATGAAACATAGAAATCGCATCGGAATTAAATACAAAAGGCACAATGCCGCCTTACGTACAAGAATAGAGACTCATCTTACAGTCGGTGCTTTGAGCATTCCCTGTGAGACCAGTATTAGTTTCCGATACACCACACCAGGTTCAATGTATTCCTTGGACATACTCATTGACGATGGAACACTGAAATTACATCGGAATTAAATTCAAAAGGAACATTGCCGCCTTAACGGCAAGATAAGTGAGGCTTCTTAGAGTCTGTGCTTTGATCCTTTCCTGTGAGACCAGTATTAGTTTCCGATACACCATTGCAGGTTCAATGTATTCCTTGGACCATCGCATTGACGATGAAACACAGAGATCGAATCGGAACTAAATACAAAATGCACAATGCCGCAATAAGTACAAGAATAGAGACTCTTCTTACAGTCGGTGCTTTGAGCATTCCCTGTGAGACCAGTATTAGTTTCCGATACACCACTGCAGGTTCAATGTATTCCTTAGACATACACATTTACGATGAAACACTGATATTACATCGGAATTAAATACAAATGGCACAATGCCGCCATAAGTGCAAGAATAGAGACTCCTCTTACAGTCGGTGCTTTGAACATTCCGTGTGAGACCAATATTAGTTTCCGATACACCACTGCAGGTACAATGTATTCCTTGTACCATCACAATGACGATGAAACACCGAATTTGCATGGGAATTAAATACTAAAGGCTTAATGCCGCCTTCAGTACAAGAATAGAGTCTCTTCTTACAGTCGGTGCTTTGAGCATTTCCTGTGAGACCAGTATTAGTTTCCGATACACCACTGCAGGTTCAATGTATTCCGTGGACATACTCATTGACGATGAAACACTGAAATTACATCGGAATTAAATACAAAAGGAACAATGCCGCCTTAACGGCACGATGAGTAAGACTTCTTAAGGTCTGTGCTCTGATCCTTTCCTGTGAGACCAGTATTAGTTTCCGATACACCACTGCAGGTTCAATGTATTCCTTGGACCTTCGCATTGACAATGAAACACAGAAATCGAATCGGAACTAAATACAAAAGGCACAATGCCGCAATAAGTACAAGAATAGAGACTCTTCTTACAGTCGATGCTTTGAGCATTCCCTGTGAGACCAGTATTAGTTTCCGATACACTACTGCAGGTTCAATGTATTCCTTGGACATACGCATTGACGATGAAACACAGAAATTGCATCGGAATTAAATACAAATGGCACAATGCCGCCCTACGTACAAGAATAGAGACTCTTCTTACATTCGGTGCTTTGAGCATTCCCTGTGAGACCGGTATTAGTTTCCGATACACCACTGCAGGTTCAATGTATTCCTTAGACATACACATTGACAATGAAGCACAGAAATCGCATCGGAATTAAACTCAAAAGGCACAATGCTGCCATAAGTGCCAGAATAGAGACCCTTCTTACAGTCGGTGCTTTGAGCATTGCCTGTGAGACCAGTAATAGTATCCGATACACCACTGCAGGTTCAATGTATTCCTTGGACCTTCACATTGAAGATGAAACACAGAAAACGCATCGGAATCAAATACAAAAGGCACAATGGCGCCTTAAGTACAAGAACAGAGACTCTTCTTACAGTCGGTTCTTTGAGCTTTGACTGTGAGACCAGTATTAGTTTCCGATACACCACTGCAGGTTCAGTGTATTCCTTGGACTTTCACATTGACGATGAAACACAGAATTCGCATCGGAATTAAATACTAAAGGCTTAATGCCGCCATCAGTACAAGAATAGAGTCCCTTCTTACAGTCGGTGCTTTGAGCATTTCCTGTGAGACCAGTATTAGTTTCCGATACACCACTGCAGGTTCAATGTATTGCTTGGACATACACACTGACGATGAAACATAGAAATCGCATCGGAATTAAATACAAAAGGCACAATGCCGCCTTACGTACAAGAATAGAGACTCATCTTACAGTCGGTGCTTTGAGCATTCCCTGTGAGACCAGTATTAGTTTCCGATACACCACACCAGGTTCAATGTATTCCTTGGACGTACTCATTGACGATGGAACAATGAAATTACATCGGAATAAAATTCAAAAGGAACAATGCCGCCTTAACGGCAAGATAAGTGAGGCTTCTTAGAGTCTGTGCTTTGATCCTTTCCTGTGAGACCAGTATTAGTTTCCGATACACCATTGCAGGTTCAATGTATTCCTTGGCCCATCGCATTGACGATGAAACACAGAGATCGAATCGGAACTAAATACAAAAGGCACAATGCCGCAATAAGTACAAGAATAGAGGCTCTTCTTACAGTCGGTGCTTTGAGCATTCCCTGTGAGACCAGTATTAGTTTCCGATACACCACTGCAGGTTTAATGTATTCCTTAGACATACACATTGACGATGAAACACTGATATAAAATCGGAATTAAATACAAATGGCACAATGCCCCCATAAGTGCAAGAATAGAGACTCCCCTTACAGTCGGTGCTTTGAGCATTCCCTGTGAGACCAATATTAGTTTCCGATACACCACTGCAGGTTCAATGTATTCCTTGGACCTTCGCATTGACAATGAAACACAGAAATCGAATCGGAACTAAATACAAAAGGCACAATGCCGCAATAAGTACAAGAATAGAGACTCTTCTTACAGTCGGTGCTTTGAGCATTCCCTGTGAGACCAGTATTAGATTCCGATACTCCTCAGCAGGTACAATGTATTCCTTGGAACTTCACATTGACGATGAAACACAAAAATCGCCTCGGAATTAATACAAAAGGCACAATGCCGCAATAAGCACAAGAATAGAGACTCTTCTTACAGTCGGTGCTTTGAGCATTTCCTGTGAGACCAGTATTAGTTTCCGATACACCACTGCAAGTTCAATGTATTCCTTAGACATACACATTGACGATGAAACACTGACAATACATTGGAATTAAATACAGAAGGCACAATGCCACCATAAGTGCAAGTATAGAGACTCCTCTTACAGTCGGTGCTTTGAGCATTTCCTGTGAGATCAGTATTAGTTTCCGATACACCACTGCAGGTACAATGTATTCCTTGTACCTTCACATTGACGATGAAACACAGATATCGCATCGGAATTAAATGCAAAAGGCACAATGCCGCATTAAGTACAAGAATAGAGACTCTTCTTACAGTCGGTGATTTGAGCATTGCCTGTGAGACCAGTAAAAGTATCCGATACACCACTGCAGGTTCAATGTATTCCTTGGACCTTCACATTGACGATGAAACACAGAAATCGCATCGGAATCAAATACAAAAGGCACAATGCCGCCTTAAATACAAGAATAGAGACTCTTCTTACAGTCGGTTCTTTGAGCTTTCCCTGTGAGACCAGTATTAGTTTCCGATACCCCACTCCAGGATCAATGTATTGCTTGGACATACACACTGACGATGAAACATAGAAATCGCATCGGAATTAAATACAAAAGGCACAATGCCGCCTTACCTACAAGAATAGAGACTCATCTTACAGTCGGTGCTTTGAGCATTCCCTGTGAGACCAGTATTAGTTTCCGATACACCACTGCAGGTTCAATGTATTGATTGGACATACTCATTGACGATGAAACACTGAAATTACATCGGAATTAAATACAAAAGGAACAATGCCGCCTTAACTGCAAGATGAGTGAGACTTCTTAGAGTCTGTGCTTTGATCCTTTCCTGTGGGACCAGTATTAGTTTCCGATACACCACTCCAGGTTCAATGTATTCCTTGGACATACTCATTGACGATGAAACACTGAAATTACATCGGAATTAAATAAAAAGGAACAATGCCGCCTTAACGGCAAGATGAGTAAGACTTCTTAAGGTCTGTGCTTTGATCCTTTCCTGTGAGACCAGTATTAGTTTCCGATACACCACTGCAGGTTCAATGTATTCCTTGGACCTTCGCATTGACAATGAAACACAGAAATCGAATCGGAACTAAATACAAAAGGCACAATGCGCAATAAGTACAAGAATAGAGACTCTTCTTACAGTCGGTGTTTTGAGCATTCCCTATGAGAGCAGTATTAGATTCCGATACACCTCAGCAGGTACAATGTATTCCTTGGAACTTCACATTGACCATGAAACACAGAAATCGCCTCGGAATTAATACAAAAGGCACAATGCCGCAATAAGCACAAGAATAGAGACTCTTCTTACAGTCGGTGCTTTGAGCATTTCCTGTGAGACCAGTATTAGTTTCCGATACACCACTGCAGGTTCAATGCATTCCTTAGACATACACATTGACGATGAAACACTGAAATTACATTGGAATTAAATACAAAAGGCACAATGCCACCGTAAGTGCAAGTATAGAGACTCCTCTTACAGTCGGTGCTTTGAGCATTCCCTGTGAGATCAGTATTAGTTTCCGATACACCACTGCAGGTACAATGAATTCCTTGTACCTTCACATTGACGATGAAACACAGAAAACGCATCGGAATGAAATGCAAAAGGCACAATGCCGCCTTAAGTACAAGAATAGAGACTCTTCTTACAGTCGGTGCTTTGAGCATTGCCTGTGGGACCAGTAATAGTATCCGATACACCACTGCAGGTTCAATGTATTCCTTGGACCTTCACATTGACGATGAAACACAGAAATCGCATCGGAATCAAATACAAAATACACAATGCCGCCTTAAGTACAAGAATAGAGACTCTTCTTACAGTCGGTTCTTTGAGCTTTCCCTGTGAGACCAGTATTAGTTTCCGATACACCACTGCAGGATAAATGTATTCCTTGGACCTTCACATTGACGATGAAACACAGAATTCGCATCGGAATTAAATACTAAAGGCATAATGCTGCCTTCAGTACAAGAATAGAGTCTCTTCTTACAGTCGGTGCTTTGAGCATTTCCTGTGAGACCAGTATTAGTTTCCGATATACCACTGCAGGTTCAATGTAATGCTTGGACATACTCACTGACGATGAAACATAGAAATCGCATCGGAATTAAATACAAAAGGCACAATGCCGCCTTACGTACAAGAATAGAGACTCATCTTACAGTCGGTGCTTTGAGCATTCCCTGTGAGACCAGTATTAGTTTCCGATACACCACACCAGGTTCAATGTATTCCTTGGACATACTCATTGACGATGGAACACTGAAATTACATCGGAATTAAATTCAAAAGGAACAATGCCGCCTTAACGGCAAGATAAGTGAGGCTTCTTAGAGTCTGTGCTTTGATCCTTTCCTGTGAGACCAGTATTAGTTTCCGATACACCATTGCAGGTTCAATGTATTCCTTGGACCATCGCATTGACGATGAAACACAGAGATCGAATCGGAACTAAATACAAAAGGCACAATGCCGCAATAAGTACAAGAATAGAGACTCTTCTTACAGTCGGTGCTTTGAGCATTCCCTGTGAGACCAGTATTAGTTTCCGATACACCACTGCAGGTTCAATGTATTCCTTAGACATACACATTTACGATGAAACACTGATATTACATCGGAATTAAATACAAATGGCACAATGCCGCCATAAGTGCAAGAATAGAGACTCCTCTTACAGTCGGTGCTTTGAACATTCCGTGTGAGACCAATATTAGTTTCCGATACACCACTGCAGGTACAATGTATTCCTTGTACCATCACAATGACGATGAAACACCGAATTTGCATGGGAATTAAATACTAAAGGCTTAATGCCGCCTTCAGTACAAGAATAGAGTCTCTTCTTACAGTCGGTGCTTTGAGCATTTCCTGTGAGACCAGTATTAGTTTCCGATACACCACTGCAGGTTCAATGTATTCCGTGGACATACTCATTGACGATGAAACACTGAAATTACATCGGAATTAAATACAAAAGGAACAATGCCGCCTTAACGGCACGATGAGTAAGACTTCTTAAGGTCTGTGCTCTGATCCTTTCCTGTGAGACCAGTATTAGTTTCCGATACACCACTGCAGGTTCAATGTATTCCTTGGACCTTCGCATTGACAATGAAACACAGAAATCGAATCGGAACTAAATACAAAAGGCACAATGCCGCAATAAGTACAAGAATAGAGACTCTTCTTACAGTCGATGCTTTGAGCATTCCCTGTGAGACCAGTATAGTTTCCGATACACTACTGCAGGTTCAATGTATTCCTTGGACATACGCATTGACGATGAAACACAGAAATTGCATCGGAATTAAATACAAATGGCACAATGCCGCCCTACGTACAAGAATAGAGACTCTTCTTACATTCGGTGCTTTGAGCATTCCCTGTGAGACCGGTATTAGTTTCCGATACACCACTGCAGGTTCAATGTATTCCTTAGACATACACATTGACAATGAAGCACAGAAATCGCATCGGAATTAAACTCAAAAGGCACAATGCTGCCATAAGTGCCAGAATAGAGACCCTTCTTACAGTCGGTGCTTTGAGCATTGCCTGTGAGACCAGTAATAGTATCCGATACACCACTGCAGGTTCAATGTATTCCTTGGACCTTCACATTGAAGATGAAACACAGAAAACGCATCGGAATCAAATACAAAAGGCACAATGGCGCCTTAAGTACAAGAACAGAGACTCTTCTTACAGTCGGTTCTTTGAGCTTTGACTGTGAGACCAGTATTAGTTTCCGATACACCACTGCAGGTTCAGTGTATTCCTTGGACTTTCACATTGACGATGAAACACAGAATTCGCATCGGAATTAAATACTAAAGGCTTAATGCCGCCATCAGTACAAGAATAGAGTCCCTTCTTACAGTCGGTGCTTTGAGCATTTCCTGTGAGACCAGTATTAGTTTCCGATACACCACTGCAGGTTCAATGTATTGCTTGGACATACACACTGACGATGAAACATAGAAATCGCATCGGAATTAAATACAAAAGGCACAATGCCGCCTTACGTACAAGAATAGAGACTCATCTTACAGTCGGTGCTTTGAGCATTCCCTGTGAGACCAGTATTAGTTTCCGATACACCACACCAGGTTCAATGTATTCCTTGGACGTACTCATTGACGATGGAACAATGAAATTACATCGGAATAAAATTCAAAAGGAACAATGCCGCCTTAACGGCAAGATAAGTGAGGCTTCTTAGAGTCTGTGCTTTGATCCTTTCCTGTGAGACCAGTATTAGTTTCCGATACACCATTGCAGGTTCAATGTATTCCTTGGCCCATCGCATTGACGATGAAACACAGAGATCGAATCGGAACTAAATACAAAAGGCACAATGCCGCAATAAGTACAAGAATAGAGGCTCTTCTTACAGTCGGTGCTTTGAGCATTCCCTGTGAGACCAGTATTAGTTTCCGATACACCACTGCAGGTTTAATGTATTCCTTAGACATACACATTGACGATGAAACACTGATATAAAATCGGAATTAAATACAAATGGCACAATGCCCCCATAAGTGCAAGAATAGAGACTCCCCTTACAGTCGGTGCTTTGAGCATTCCCTGTGAGACCAATATTAGTTTCCGATACACCACTGCAGGTACAATATATTCCTTGTACCTTCACATTGACGATGAAACACAGAATTTGCATCGGAATTAAATACTAAAGGCATAATGCCGCCTTCAGTACAAGAATAGAGTCTCTTCTTACAGTCGGTGCTTTGAGCATTTCCTGTGAGACCAGTATTAGTTTCCGATACACCACTGCAGGTTCAATGTATTGCTTGGACATACACATTGACGATGAAACACAGAAATCACATCGGAATTAAGTACAAAAGGCACAATGCCGCCTTCAGTACAAGAATAGAGACTCTTCTTACAGTCGGTGCTTTGAGCATTTCCTGTGAGACCAGTATTAGTTTCTGATACACCACTGCTGGTTCAATGTATTCCTTGGACATACGCATTGACGATGACACACATAAATCGCATCCGAATTAAATACAAAAGGCACAAGGCCTCCTTACGTACAAGAAAAGAGACTCTTCTTACAGTCGGTGCTTTGAGCATTCCCTGTGAGACCAGTATTAGTTTCCGATACACCACTGCAAGTTCAATGAATTCCTTAGACATACACATTGACGAAGAAACACTGAAATTACATCGGAATTAAATACAAAAGTAACAATGCCGCCATAAGTGCAAGAATAGAGACTCTTCTTACAGTCGGTGCTTTGAGCTTTCCCTGTGAGACCAGTATTAGTCTCTGATACACCACTCCAGGTTCAATGTATTCCTTGGACATACTCATTGACGATGAAACACTGAAATTACATCGGAATTAAATACAAAAGGAACAATGCCGCCTTAACGGCAAGATGAGTAAGACTTCTTAAGGTCTGTGCTTTGATCCTTTCCTGTGAGACCAGTATTAGTTTCCGATACACCACTGCAGGTTCAATGTATTCCCTGGACCTTCGCATTGACAATGAAACACAGAAATCGAATCGGAACTAAATACAAAAGGCACAATGCCGCAATAAGTACAAGAATAGAGACTCTTCTTACAGTCGGTGCTTTGAGCATTCCCTGTGAGACCAGTATTAGTTTCCGATACACCACTGCAGGTTCAATGTATTACTTAGACATACACGTTGGCGACGAAACATTGAAATTACATCGGAATTAAATACAAATGGCACAATGCCGCCATAAGTGCAAGAATAGAGACTCCTCTTACAGTAGGTGCTTTGAGCAATCCCTGTGAGACCAGTATTAGTTTCCGATACACCACTGCAGGTACAATGTATTCCTTGTACCTTCACATTGACGATGAAACACAGAAATCGCATCGCAATTAAATACAAAAGGCACAATGCCGCCTTAAGTACAAGAATAGAGACTCTTCTTACAGTCGGTGTTTTGAGCATTCCCTGTGAGACCAGTATTAGTTTCTGATACACCACTGCAGGTTCAATGTTTTCCTTGGACATACACATTGACGATGAAACACAGAAATCGCATCGGAATTAAATACAAAACGCACAATGCCGCCTTTCGTACAAGAATACAGACTCTTCTTACAGTCGGTGCTTTGAGCATTCCCTGTGAGACCAGTATTAGTTTCCGATACTCCACTGCAGGTTCAATGTATTCCTTGGACCTTCGCATTGACGATGAAACACAGAAATCGCATCGGAATTAAATACAAAAGGCACAATGCCGCCTTAAGTACAAGAATAGAGACTCTTCTAACAGTCGGTGCCTTGAGCATTCCCTGTGAGACCAGTATTAGTTTCCGATACACAACTGCAGGATCAATGAACTCCTTAGACATACACATTGACGATGAAACACTGAAATTACATCGGAATTAAATACAAAAGGCACAATGCCGCCTTAAGTACAGGAATAGAGACTCTTCTTACAGTCGGTGCTTTGAGCATTCCCTGTGAGACCAGTATTAGTTTCCGATATACCACTGCAGGTTCAATGTATTCCTTGGACATACGGATTGACGATGAAACACAGAAATCGCATCGGAATTACATACAAAAGGCACAATGCCGCCCTACGTACAAGAATAGAAACTCTTCTTACATTCGGTGCTTTGAGCATTCCCTGTGAGACCGGTATTAGTTTCCGATACACCACTGCAGGTTCATTGTATTCCTTAGACATACACATTGACAATGAAACACAGAAATCGCATCGGAATTAAACTCAAAAAGCACAATGCCGCCATAAGTGCCAGAATAGAGACTCTTCTTACAGTCGGTGATTTGAGCATTCCCTGTGAGACCAGTATTAGTTTCCGATACACCACTGCAGGTACAATGTATTCCTTGTACCTTCACATTGACGATGAAACACAGAAATCGCATCGGAATTAAATACAAAAGGCACAATGCCGCATTAAGTACAAGAATAGAGACTCTTCTAACAGTCGGTGCCTTGAGCATTCCCTGTGAGACCAGTATTAGTTTCCGATACACAACTGCAGGTTCAATAAACTCCTTAGACATACACATTGACGATGAAACACTGAAATTACATCGGAATTAAATACAAAAGGCACAATGCCGCCATAAGTGCAAGAATAGAGACTCTTCTTACAGTCGGTGCTTTGAGATTTCCCTGTGAGACCAGTATTAGTTTCCGATACACCACTGCAGGTTCAATGTATTCCTTGGACCTTCGCATTGACAATGAAACACAGAAATCGAATCGGAACTAAATACAAAAGGCACAATGCCGCAATAAGTACAAGAATAGAGACTCTTCTTACAGTCGGTGCTTTGAGCATTCCCCGTGAGACCAGTATTAGTTTCCGATACACCACTGCAGGCTCAATGTATTCCTTAGACATACACATTGGCGATGAAACATTGTAATTACATCGGAATTAAATACAAATGGCACAATGCCGCCATAAGTGCAAGAATAGAGACTCCTCTTACAGTCGGTGCTTTGAGCATTCCCTGTGAGACCAGTATTAGTTTCCGATACATTACTGCAGGTACAATGTATTCCTTGTAACTTCACATTGACGATGAAACACAGTCATCGCATCGGAATTAAATACAAAAGGCACAATGCCGCCTTAAGTACAAGAATAGAGACTCTTCTTACAGTCGGTGCTTTGAGCATTCCCTGTGAGACCAGTATTAGTTTCTGATCCACCACTGCAGGTTCAATGTATTCCTTAGACATACACATTGACGATGAAACAAAGAAATCGCATCGGAATTAAATACAAAAGGCACAATGCCGCCTTTCGTACAAGAATAGAGACTCTTCTTACAGTCGGTGCTTTGAGAATTCCCTGTGAGACCAGTATTAGTTTCCGATATACCACTGCAGGTTCAATGTATTCCTTGGACATACGCATTGACGATGAAACACAGAAATCGCATCGGAATTAAATACAAAAGGCACAATGCCGCCCTACGTACAAGAATAGAGACTCTTCTTACATTCGGTGCTTTGAGCATTCCCTGTGAGACCGGTATTAGTTTCTGATACACCACTGCTGGTTCAATGTATTCCTTAGACATACACATTGACAATGAAACACAGAAATCGCATCGGAATTAAACTCGAAAGGCACAATGCCGCCATAACTGCCAGAATAGCGACCCTTCTTACAGTCGGTGCTTTGAGCATTCCCTGTGAGACCAGTATTAGTTTCCGATACACCACTGCAGGTACAATGTATTCCTTGTACCTTCACATTGACGATGAAACACAGAAATCGCATCGGAATTAAATACAAAAGGCACAATGTCGCCTTAAGTACAAGAATAGAGACTCTTCTTACAGTCGGTGTTTTGAGCATTCCCTGTGAGCCCAGTATTAGATTCTGATACACCACTGCAGGTTCAATGTATTCCTTGGACATACACATTGACGATGAAACACAGAAATCGCATCGGAATTAAATACAAAAGGCACAATGCCGCCTTTCGTACAAGAATAGAGACTCTTCTTACAGTCGGTGCCGTGAGCATTCCCTGTGAGACCAGTATTAGTTTCCGACACACCACTGCAGGTTCAATGAATTCCTTAGACGTACACATTGACGATGAAACACTGAAATTACATCGGAATTAAATACAAAAGGCACAATGCCGCCATAAGTGGAAGAATTGAGACTCTTCTTACAGTCGGTGCTTTGAGCTTTCCCTGTGAGACCAGTATTAGTTTCCGATTCACCACTCCAGGTTCAATGTATTCCTTGGACATACTCATTGACGATGAAACACTGAAATTACATCGGAATTAAATACAAAAGGAACAATGCCGCCTTAACGGCAAGATGAGTAAGACTTCTTAAGGTCTGTGCTTTGATCCTTTCCTGTGAGGCCAGTATTAGTTTCCGATACACCACTTATAAAATAAATAAAATAAAATAAAATAAAATAAAATATTAATTATTTTTATCTGTCTGATTGGCTCTCCTATGAGTCGTCAGGTTTTGATTATTCGGTATCAGACGCTTGACAATGGCTTTTTCGTAAAGGCAATGTTACTCGTAGTTGACCGTGAAATAAAACTGAAATAATCGGACTTCGTAATTAAATCGTTTCCAAAGACTGCTGCGGTAGGTGCGGACTCATAATCTAAATCTCAATATTACAATAATTTGCCAGCCATGCCAAAACGTCGTACAGAGGTGATTGTCTACTAAACAAAAAATTACACAGTTAGTTAAATCAGATATATTCAATGAATAAGCCTACAGTTCATAATCCTACTTACTTTTATAAATATAAATTCTTTTCAGAATCGAGTGCCTAGTATGGTTGCAACTCGCTGTAATTTTCTATAACATGAAATATGGCGGTGTGCCAGACAATAAACTAAAATACGTGCTTCTCGCACCACTTCAACGAGAGCTCTCTTTTTTCTTAATCAAACATACGACTAACGAAAATGTACTTTTGTTTTATCAGCGACACAGCGCTGCAGTTGTGTGCCATAGGCTTTATTTATTTGTCACTGATTATTTATTTAATTATTATCTCGCGTTTCCGAGGAAACTCACGCTCGGCATGCAAATGTGCCTTTATATTGCCCCCTGAATTGCGAGGCGAAAGGACACATCTGCAGGCGAGCAATTCACCTAAAGGCACAAGAAAATCTAAGTTATCTACAACTATTTACATGACTTACATTATACTGTATATTATACACAAAATTTGAATGACGCGCGTGCGCCGAAAAAGTCCTTATGTTGGCAAAACAGAGTGCGCGCATGCGCAGAAGCGTCTGTGTATCTACGGCACTGCCGTTATTTCGTAAATTTAGATCACGCGGCACAGTATTGCAGTTCATATTGTTCGTGTGCGCGCGCATTTCTTAGTCGTTGCACAAAGAAAATATTCCACCAAGATTACATATGAAGACTACATTCTATGACAGGTAACTTAGTTTTAAAATTACAATATTTGTTATAATACAATACAACTTTAGATTGTTGAATGTTCTTAGTTACATAGCATTGCAATGAAATGCTTCAAAGAAAAATGTCCGTATTTTTCAGGTGCGTTGACCTATACACATGGTGTCGTTATCACAGTTCATATTCATCTGCTGCACAATAATTTTTTACAGGTTAGTATCGTCGTGGTAAAGTTTTTTTTTTCACAGTAACATCGTTGTATAACAACGTGATTGATACATAAGCATGTCCATTTCCTATTTCCATTATAGTCGTTGTGATGCAGTTCGTTGTGACAAAAAGCATTGTTTATTACAGATCAGACGTGACCCGTCGAGTAATTAGTCCATATGCAGTTCGTTTTCGATATTCCGTGGAAGCTTGGTTGCAGAACCTCGGACGGCACATAGCTGGCGTCGATCCTTGGACAGTCCAGGTAAGCGTGTCCGTCACATTTCGAGAACATTTCATTCCCTGAAGTTCCAACCAAAATTCTTCCACCCGTCGTGTTGTTTTCTGGACAGGCACTTTGTGTCCATTTAATCCAGTTAACATCTTGAAGTTGGGTACTGTAGTAATGTCGCTAGACGATGCACGAATTATGCACTTCACATATTCAGTTTTTTTTTTAAATATAGCTCACCTAAATGTTCGTGGTTACTCATCGAAGAAATCGTTCATCGCGTTAACAAAGGTACGATGCATCATGAATGTCATTAACAGTTTCTTTCACATAGGTTTCTGCGTAGTTGCAGACTTAGTAATGTACGTTAATGTCCGTGAATAGTGGTTCACTACGCAATTTTTTTTTTTATTTTTTTTTTTAAAAAAAGTTTTTCACATTTTGGCACTCGTTATCGTTCAAATTTTCACACAGTAACAGTTACATTATACATCAGTTTAAAAAAAACATAAGTAATAATACATACACACGTCACATATTTTCTTAGCATAAACATAATACAGTTGCACATAAACATGTTTACATCATCATTACATAGCTATAGGTTATTACATTGTGTCATATTTGATTACATGAATTGCAGATATTTACATCCTCTTTAGCGGTTTTGCTGGGATATTATCGATGTTTTTTGTGATGTCATCTGAAATTAAGATAGGTTAGACACAACATTCATTACATCAGTAGGCAAGACCAGGCGTTTTCGCTACTCAATAAATATTCAAAATAGTAAGAGAGAGAAAATGTTCGATTCCTCGCGTTTTGTGCGTGTGTGTAGAGTGTCTGTGTGGCCTTGACTACTGATAGATGCTTTTCGTGTTGAGAGATGTGCGTCTAATCTATTTCTCAAAGTAAAAGATCGCATCACAGATGACGTCTGTCAGTTCGTCAGGTGTCATAGCAAGTCAGTGGTACCTACAGTCACAAATGTTCCGTGAAAAATTTATATATAACATTCACTGCTACGTAATCATAAATTTTACTTTAATATTCAGTCTTCTCGGTGGAACCGCGGCGTTGAAAGAAAAGTTCTTCTGTCTTCAACTGCGACTCTGGAACGCTGAAATGAAAATTTCTATACTACTTATTATCTGTGTTGTAGCAACAGAGTTTTTCGAGTTGCTTAGCAATATTTTGATGGGTATGACTTTTACATTATTCAGCATGAAATGCTCTAAGATCTCGGTGTGCGTATAGCCCAATAATTTTGTTAGTTCTACGATGTTGTAACAGATACGCACCAGGGTGCGGTATGTTAACAATTATATAAGGTCCTTCATATAGCAGACGCCACTTAGCGTTGCGTCGTTTGAGTGCAACAGATTTATGATGAGTACGAAGTAGTACAAGCATTCCTACCTCGAATTTTTGTTTTCTTTTTATTATGTTTCTGTGATGTTTGTTTCGTATCTGTGCGTGATGTGTCAGCGTAGTCAATACTTCTTTTATTTTCTGTTCAGGTGTGATTTCCTTGTCTGACAACTTAGGTAATGGTTCTATCCACTGATCGTTCTGTTTGCAATTGAACATGATCTCGTTAGGTGTGTAATTTGTATCGTAAATATTTAAGTTATTGTGTACGTCTTCGAAAAGACTTAGGTAGGACACCCAATTAGTATGTTTTGATGAAATATAGGTCCTCATGAATCGATTTAATTCTCGGAAAAGTCTCTCAGTCGCGTTACATTGTGGACTAAACCTCGAAATAAATATACTTTTAATGTTATTGTCCTTCAAGAAATTTCTCCATTTGTACCCAGAGTAGTATGCTGCATTATCTGACAGAATTGCTTTAGGTTTTCCCACGTGCGTCAGGTAATCACTTGAGAATCTTCGTATTATAGCATTTGCAGTGGCGGATTTTAAAGCATAAAGTTTTACGTGTTTAGAAAATATATCGTAAAAAGCTAAGATATATTTGACGCCTCCAGAGCTTGCTGGATGCGGTCCACTAATGTCAGTACACAGAATTTCCAGGGGTCTACCAGGTAAAATAGAATGTAAATCTGTTTTTGTGGATAAATTCTGAGGTTTTGATTTTTGACATATGACACATGTTTTTAGTTCCCTGTAAATTTTTCTTCTCATATTGCTAAAATAACAGTATGTACTGAGCTTTGCCAAACACTTTTTCGTCCCATAATGACCCCAAACTAAGTGTGTGTGCCAAATTAGATTACGTTCAGACTCTTTGGGAATGCATACACACCAGTTAGTAGCATTTGGATGTCGGCGGTAAAATAACACATCATTGTGTAACTTGTAATACTGAGTCAAAGGATGGTTGTGTTTTTCTACCAGTAATGTTATTATCTTATACCAGTGAGGATCAGATTTTTGTAATTCAGCCATGTTTCTGCACATATCAATATAATATTGGTGATACTGCTTGTCTTGCATTGAGAGAATCCTGTAGTCATTTATATTTTCTAAGTCACTGTTGGTATCATTCATACCTTGTGGAAGTCTAGACAAAGTGTCTGCAATGGTGTTGTCCTTACCTCTTATGTACTTAATTTCAAAAGAGTAGTTCTGAAGTGTAACTGCCCATCGTGATAGTCTAGGATGTACAAGTTTACAAGTTAACAAAAATGTCAGGGCCTGGTGATCGGTGTAAATTACCGTATGTTTTCCAAATAAATAATAATTGAATTTCTTGAATGCCCATACTATGGAAAGTGTTTCTAACTCAGTAGTGGAGTATGTACGCTCACATTCAGTTAGAGTGCGACTCGCAAACCCAATAATTCTTATCTGTTCCTCCTCTTTATTCTTTACAACTTGAAATAAGCAACAGCCCAAGCCAGTACGTGAAGCGTCACAAGTCATACAAAAATCTAAATTGAAATCTGGATGGCTCAAAATGTTAGCATTCACTAAAGCATGTTTAATTGTATTAAAGTCATTCTGGCACTGTTCCGACCAGATCCAAACTTGATTCCTTCTGAGTAGATTTAGCAGATGTTTACTGTTCAAAAGTGGTTGTGGCAAAAAACGTCTGAAAAATGAACATAGCCCAAGGAATGATTTTAACTGCTTTTTAGTTCGAGGGCTAGGAAAGTTTCTGATAGCATCTAATTTACTGGGATCCGGACGTATGCCCTGTGAATTAATGATATGTCCTAAATACTTTATCTCACTGCAACCAAATTTTGATTTTCTTAGGTTGGCTGTGACTCCAGCTTGTGCTAATTTTTCTAAAATTCTTTGAAGTGTGTCAACGTGTTCATTCCAGGATTGTGTAGCTATCAGTATATCATCTACATAGTGTGTGACTGTCTCAACTAAATCGTCGCCAAGCACGGTATCCAGGGCTGTAATGAATACCCCAGAGCTGACATTCAGTCCGAAGGGTAGAACACAAAACTGATAGGTTCGCCCCCCGAACATAAATGCAGTATATTTCCGAGAATCAGGAGTGATACCCACCTGCCAAAACGAATTAGCGAGATCTATTGTGGAAAAATATTTTGCATCTAGAAATTTCTGTAATTGCTCTTCTAAATTTTCAGGTTTTGTGTGAACCGGTAAAATTATTTCATTAATAGCTCGTGCGTCTAACACTAACCTAATGCCTCCATTTGATTTTTTGACAACAAGTAGAGGACTACAATAAGGTGAGGTGGATGGTTCAATGACCTTCCAGTCTAACATTTGTTTTAATTCTTGCCACACAGCAGGTCGTTGAGATAACGGTACGTTATATGTCTTATGGTAGAAGATCTTGTGAGGCTTAACTTCAATCTTGTACACATACGTGCTGATAACACCTAATCGTTTGGTAAAAACTTGTAAATATTTGGATAACACTTCCTGTAGTTTTATACGTTCATGTACACTGAGAGCTGTAGCTTCACTTATCTTATGATCAAGCAATGTTTTCAAGTCCATTAGCTCTCTGTCAGATGAGTGTGTTTGCATGTCTTGAATGTCTTTGTCAAGTACTAACTGTACCTTGTACCCTGTACAGTGTTTGTCATGCTTTAGAGTTCTCCTGTCCAAATCAATAATAATTACACTGCCTTTATCATTTAAAATACATTTACCTTTGGAGAAGTCTATAATGCAGTCCTTCTCGCTCATAATATCTATTCCTAATATGCAATTTGTCACAAGGTTTTGTACAACCAGGAATGGCCATTGTACGGTTCCATTACCTATTTTAACGTTTACAAAAACTTGCTTCGTAACCCTACATGACTTATTACCTAGTGCAGTAGTTATTTTACAGTTTTGGGCAGGAAACTCAGGCACAGGTTCCAATTCACACATCTTTTTATAAAAATTAAAAGATAAAACGCTCACAGCTGCACCTGTATCTAGGATAATAGTAGTTGGAATCCCACCTACTACACCAGTAGTGGATGCTAAAACAATTTCATTTGTGTTTAAACGACATTGTGTACTGTCTTGTAAAAGTTCATCTGATATATTGTTATTGTGGTTGTATCTTATAAATAAAACAGGTAGTTTTTGTTTAGAATTACTCGGCATATCATTATTCTGTTGTTCAAGTGTGGTGTCAAATAACTGATTAACATTGAAGCCGCCCCCCAAGGATTCTTCAGCCACGACCTGGGGCAAAGTAGTGACTGTTTCTAGTTTGTTGGATTATCATTTGTACTAGGTACTGACACAGATTGAGGTTGTGCATCGGGTGTCATTTCTATTATATTCACATTCGGATATTGCCTATTATGATCTCCAAACTTTTGCGGTTGTTGTTGCTGTTGCGCATTATAACTTACCTGTCGGTCGTAAGGTATGCTCCAATTTTGACCTGGTGGCTGCTGTGGTAAAGCAGAGTTTGAATGAAAGTACTGATCGTTACGAGTCCAACCTTGATGCTGTCTTGGCTCGTAGTTATTATTATTTCTATTTCTGTTTGTGTTTTTGTTATTACCTTTGTATCCGTTGTTACCGTTGCAGTTATTACCGCGGTGCCTTTTGTATGGATTGCCGCATGAAATGTTATTACTGTTGTAACTATTGTTCGTATTGGAATACGCGTGTTGATTTTGATTTCCGTACTGAGACGGCATGTGAGTTTGCTGTTTTTGTTGTACCGCGTATCCAACTGTGGGCGCGCCAGAATTGTGTTGGCAAGCCTGCATGTTTTGCATACCACTAGTGTAAACATTGTGGCTGCTGTTTTGCCGCGCGAAGCGCTGATCTTCAAGTAACATGTCAACCGAATCTAAAGCTGTTAAAAAATAATCTGAATCGTCATCTGGGATATGTAGAAGTTTTTCCTTAATGTTGAAAGGCAATTTGGCCTTCAACGCTCGGAGTATATCACGTGTTGCGACTGGTTCGTCTAAAAAATGTCCCATGTTCAAGTATTTTTCAAAATATCTACGTAAGTTACCATTTTTACTGTTAAAAGTTTCAGGTTCTAAAATTTGTCTTCTGAGTCGCTCCTGGACGGATTGCGACCAGAATTTGTTCAGAAAGGCACGCTCAAACTCACTGTACGTGGTACATACGTCAGCTTGACTGTATGCCCAGACAGCTGCATCGCCTTGGATGTAACCGACAATATATGAAATCTTTTTCCGGTCACTCCAAGTGCGTGGAAATGCGTTACTAAAAGATTTAAGAAAAATCACCGGATGAATGGTTCGTTTCTCTGGGATAAAAGCCTGAAATTGGCTGTGTTTTATTAAGCTTTCGTCTTCCTTTGCATTATGATATGGATTTGTACCACTGTAATTACTGCAATGCTCAGCTGGCGAGTAATTACGATAATGTTGCTGTGGTTTACCATGATAATACCTTGTGTTTGTGTTTGCACGTTGTGGTATGTGTTGTTGTCGTGGTGTGTTTTGTTCTTGTGTGTATGTTGTGTGCGGTATGTGTGCGTCATACTCGAATGTATATTGATTTCTGAACTGTACATTTTGACTGATATTTTCGTTACATTCAGACTGTGGTTGATCGGTGAATTGTCTCATGGGTGCAGTGACGGATTGTACTGCGTCACTAATCAGCTGTTTGTTATTAGTGATGTATTCCGCTACGGAGTCGTGCACAATTGTAGGTAAATTTTCACGTATGCATCTATCAAAATGTTTGTCTTTGTTCTCTACCCAATCATGAAATTCTTTATTAATATTTTGAAAATGAGCTGTGGCATCAGATTGTAAGATGTCAGTCAGGTGTGGTTCAACATCGTCAAATTTATTCTGCACGTCAGTAATTCGTTTTTCAAGGTTGTCGTGTACTGAAGGATATGTTTGAATTTGTTCAGTAAGAGCTTCACACGTGACATTAAGGTTTTTTAATTGTTTCTGTAAAAGTGCTACGTCATTTGTAATCTTTTCTTGTCTCGTATTAAGCTTGGAAAATTTCGTACTGAGTTCAGTCATCTGTTCGGTCAGTGTGGCGTCTATAAGTTCCACACGTTTACACAAAGTGTCATTACATGCCTTGATTGCTATGAGATCAGATTTAATTTCGTCATTTTGTGTCTTTAACTGTTCATTTTGTGTCTTTAAGGTTGCCATGTTTTCCGCGTTCTGCATCCTTAAGGTTGCCATATTTTCTGCGTTTTGTTTCATTAGCATTTGTAACATGTTGGCAATGTTTACTGTTTGCAAGGTCTCTGCCCCCGCCGCGTCATTAGACGTGACGTCATGTATTAACATGGGCTCTGACTGAGACTTTGAAATTTTTGTGGTGGACGGCCTATTGTCAAAATTTCCGTTGACACTTGCGTCAATATTTGATGTATCGTCACTACCGGTTGCTGTCGTAAAGTCATTTTCTAACATTTGTCTCTCGTCCGAGTCGGATTGCGTCTGAATAGTACGTCTTTGCTGTTCCATTTTTGCGTATTGTTTTCTAGTTATTACCATGCCACACGTGCTATATATTTCAAGAAATTAATGTTTGACACTGGTTTTAAAATAAAATGCAGTTGAGCATGAATCGGTCGTAGCAACAATGGCTGTCTGTTAATTTAAAAATATAAACTGAATTTGAGATTATTGGTAATGGCTGCTGGCCATGTTACATGATATCGTACAGAAGTCGGCCATATTGTACACTCGTGTATTGGTATTGTTGCATACGTTATTGTTTAAGGAAAAATACTGAGAATGGAATTTATCACTGAAACTGTTATGCGGAAAAGAAACACTACAGAATTTTACTGAAAAGCTAATACACTGAATTATACGTCTGGTCAAGCCTGCTAATGCAAAGATGCTGCGTCTTACCTTATTTTGCTGGAAGCTTCTTTGCGTCTTCCCGCAAAATTTTATAATTGGCAAATATCTTCTGATTTTTTTATTTCTCATATAGTCAAGTCCAGGACCAGAAGGTTGATTTTTCACATGAAACAAAGAGAACAATGTAACAAATGACAAAATAACAAGTCCGACACGCAGTCGCCAATATAAAATAAATAAAATAAAATAAAATTAAATAAAATATTAATTATTTTTATCTGTCTGATTGGCTCTCCTATGAGTCGTCAGGTTTTGATTATTCGGTATCAGACGCTTGACAATGGCTTTTTCGTAAAGGCAATGTTACTCGTAGTTGACCGTGAAATAAAACTGAAATAATCGGACTTCGTAATTAAATCGTTTCCAAAGACTGCTGCGGTAGGTGCGGACTCATAATCTAAATCTCAATATTACAATAATTTGCCAGCCATGCCAAAACGTCGTACAGAGGTGATTGTCTACTAAACAAAAAATTACACAGTTAGTTAAATCAGATATATTCAATGAATAAGCCTACAGTTCATAATCCTACTTACTTTTATAAATATAAATTCTTTTCAGAATCGAGTGCCTAGTATGGTTGCAACTCGCTGTAATTTTCTATAACATGAAATATGGCGGTGTGCCAGACAATAAACTAAAATACGTGCTTCTCGCACCACTTCAACGAGAGCTCTCTTTTTTCTTAATCAAACATACGACTAACGAAAATGTACTTTTGTTTTATCAGCGACACAGCGCTGCAGTTGTGTGCCATAGGCTTTATTTATTTGTCACTGATTATTTATTTAATTAATATCTCGCGTTTCCGAGGAAACTCACGCTCGGCATGCAAATGTGCCTTTATACACTGCAGGTTCAATGTATTCCTTGGACCTTCGCATTGACAATGAAGCACAGAAATCGAATCGGAACTAAATACAAAAGGCACAATGCCGCAATAAGTACAAGAATAGAGACTCTTCTTACAGTCGGTGCTTTGAGCATTCCCTGTGAGACCATTATTAGTTTCCGATACACCACTGCAGGTTCAATGTATTCCTTAGACATACACATTGGCGATGAAACATTGAAATTACATCGGAATTAAATACAAATGGCACAATGCCGCCATAAGTGCAAGAATAGAGACTCCTCTTACAGTAGGTGCTTTGAGCATTCCCTGTGAGACCAGTATTAGTTTCCGATACACCACTGCAGGTACAATGTATTCCTTGTACCTTCACATTGACAATGAAACACAGAAATCGCATCGGAATTAAATACAAAAGGAACAATGCCGCCTTAAGTACAAGAATAGAGACTCTTCTTACAGTCGGTGCTTTGAGCATTCCCTGTGAGACCAGTATTAGTATCTGATACACCACTGCAGGTTCAATGTATTCCTTGGACATACACATTGACGATGAAACACAGAAATCGCATCGGAATTAAATACAAAACGCACAATGCCGCCTTTCGTACAAGAATAGAGACTCTTCTTACAGTCGGTGCTTTGAGCATTCCCTGTGAGACCAGTATTAGTTTCCGATACACCACTGCAGGTTCAATGTATTCCTTGGACCTTCGCATTGACGACGAAACACAGAAATCGCATCGGAATTAAATACAAAAGGCACAATGCCGCTTTAAGTACAGGAATAGAGACTCTTCTTACAGTCGGTGCTTTGAGCATTCCCTGTGAGACCAGTATTAGTTTCCGATATACCACTGCAGGTTCAATGTATTCCTTGGACATACGCATTGACGATGAAACACAGAAATCGCATCGGAATTAAATACAAAAGGCACAATGCCGCCCTACGTACAAGAATAGAGACTCTTCTTACATTCGGTGCTTTGAGTATTCCCTGTGAGACCGGTATTAGTTTCCGATACACCACTGCAGGTTCAATGTATTCCTTAGACATACACATTGACAATGAAACACAGAAATCACATCGGAATTAAACTCAAAAGGCACAATGCCGCCATAAGTGCCAGAATAGAGACTCTTCTTACAGTCGGTGCTTTGAGCATTCCCTGTGAGACCAGTATTAGTTTCCGATACACCACTGCAGGTACAATGTATTCCTTGTACCTTCACATTGACGATGAAACACAGAAATCGCATCGGAATTAAATACAAAAGGCACAATGCCGCCTTAAGTACAAGAATAGTGACTCTTCTTACAGTCGGTGCTTTGAGCATTCCCTGTGAGACCAGTATTAGTTTCTGATACACCACTGCAGGTTCATTGTATTCCTTGACAATACACATTGACGATGAAACACAGAAATCGCATCGGAATTAAATACAAAAGGCACAAAGCCGCCTTTCGTACAAGAATAGAGACTCTTCTTACAGTCGGTGCTTTGAGCATTCCCCGTGAGACCAGTATTAGTTTCCGATACACCACTGCAGGTTCAATGTATTCCTTAGACATACACATTGGCGATGAAACATTGAAATTACATCGGAATTAAATACAAATGGCACAATGCCGCCACAAGTGCAAGAATAGAGACTCCTCTTACAGTCGGTGCTTTGAGCATTCCCTGTGAGACCAGTATTAGTTTCCGATACATTACTGCAGGTACAATGTATTCCTTGTACCTTCACATTGACGATGAAACACAGAAATCGCATCGGAATTAAATACAAAAGGCACAATGCAGCCTTAAGTACAAGAATAGAGACTCTTCTTACAGTCGGTGCTTTGAGCATTCCCTGTGAGACCAGTATTAGCTTCTGATACACCACTGCAGGTTCAATGTATTCCTTGGACATACACATTGACGATGAAACACAGAAATCGCATCGGAATTAAATACAAAAGGCACAATGTTGCCTTTCGGACAAGAATAGAGACTCTTCTTACAGTCGGTGCTTTGAGCATTCCCTGTGAGACCAGTATTAGTTTCCGATATACCACTGCAGGTTCAATGTATTCCTTGGACATACGCATTGACGATGAAACACAGAAATCGCATCGGAATTAAATACAAAAGGCACAATGCCGCCCTACGTACAAGAATAGAGACTCTTCTTACATTCGGTGCTTTGAGCATTCCCTGTGAGACCGGTATTAGTTTCCGATACACCACTGCAGGTTCAATGTATTCCTTAGACATACACATTGACAATGAAACACAGAAATCGCATCGGAATTAAACTCGAAAGGCACAATGCCGCCATAAGTGCCAGAATAGCGACCCTTCTTACAGTCGGTGCTTTGAGCATTCCCTGTGAGACCAGTATTAGTTTCCGATACACCACTGCAGGTACAATGAATTCCTTGTACCTTCACATTGACGATGAAACACAGAAATCGCATCGGAATTAAATACAAAAGGCACAATGTCGCCTTAAGTACAAGAATAGAGACTCTTCTTACAGTCGGTGATTTGAGCATTCCCTGTGAGACCAGTATTAGTTTCTGATACACCACTGCAGGTTCAATGTATTCCTTGGACATACACATTGACGATGAAACACAGAAATCGCATCGGAATTAAATACAAAAGGCACAATGCCGCCTTTCGTACAAGAATAGAGTCCCTTCTTACAGTCGGTGCTTTGAGCATTCCCTGTCAGACCAGTATTAGTTTCCTACACACCACTCCAGGTTCAATGTATTCCTTGGACATACTCATTGACGATGAAACACTGAAATTACATCGGAATTAAATACAAAAGGAACAATGCCGCCTTAACTGCAAGATGAGTGAGACTTCTTAGAGTCTGTGCTTTGATCCTTTACTGTGAGACCTGTATTAGTTTCCGATACACCACTGCAGGTTCAATGTATTCCTTGGACCTTCGCATTGACGATGCAACACAGAAATCACATCGGAACTAAATACAAAATGCACAATACCGCAATAAGTACAAGAGTAGAGACTCTTCTAACAGTCGGTGCCGTGAGCATTCCCTGTGAGACCAGTATTAGTTTCCGATACACAACTGCAGGTTCAATGAATTCCTTAGACGTACACATTGACGATGAAACACTGAAACTACATCGGAATTAAATACAAAAGGCACAATGACGCCATAAGTGCAAGAATAGAGACTCTTCTTACAGTCGGTGTTTTGATCTTTCCCTGTGAGACCAGTATTAGTTTCCGATACACCACTCCAGGTTCAATGTATTCCTTGGACATACTCATTGACGATGAAACACTGAAATTACATCGGAATTAAATACAAAAGGAACAATGCCGCCTTAACGGCAAGATGAGTAAGACTTCTTAAGGTCTGTGCTTTGATCCTTTCCTGTGAGACCAGTATTAGTTTCCGATACACCACTGCAGGTTCAATGTATTCCTTGGACCTTCGCATTGACAATGAAACACAGACATCGAATCGGAACTAAATACAAAAGGCACAATGCCGCAATAAGTACAAGAATAGAGACTTTTCTTACAGTCGGTGCTTTGAGCATTCCCCGTGAGACCAGTATTAGTTTCCCATACACCACTGCAGGTTCAATGTATTCCTTAGACATACACATTGGCGATGAAACATTGAAATGACATCGGAATTAAATACAAATGGCACAATGCCGCCATAAGTGCAAGAATAGAGACTCCTCTTACAGTCGGTGCTTTGAGCATTCCCTGTGAGACCAGTATTAGTTTCCGATACATTACTGCAGGTACAATGTATTCCTTGTACCATCACATTGACGATGAAACACAGAAATCGCATCGGAATTAAATACAAAAGGCACAATGCCGCCTTACGTACAAGAATAGAGACTCTTCTTACAGTCGGTGCTTTGAGCATTCCCTGTGAGACCAGTATTAGTTTCTGATACACCACTGCAGGTTCAATGTATTCCTTGGACATACACATTGACGATGAAACACAGAAATCGCATCGGAATTAAATACAAAAGGCACAATGCCGCCTTTCGTACAAGAATAGAGACTCTTCTTACAGTCGGTGCATTGAGCATTCCCTGTGAGACCAGTATTAGTTTCCGATACACAACTCCAGGTTCAATGTATTCCTTGGACATACACATTGACGATGAAACACTGAAATTACATCGGAATTAAATACAAAAGGCACAATGCCGCCATAAGTGCAAGAATAGAGTCTCTTCTTACAGTCGGTGCTTTGAGCTTTCCATGTGAGACCAGTATTAGTTTCCGATACACCACTGGAGGTTCAATGTATTCCTTGGACATACTCATTGTCGATGAAACACTGAAATTACATCGGAATTAAATACAAAAGGAACAATGCCGCCTTAACGGCAAGATGAGTAACACTTCTTAAGTTCTGTGCTTTGATCCTTTCCTGTGAGACCAGTATTAGTTTCCGATACACCACTGCAGGTTCAATGTATTCCTTGGACCTTCGCATTGACAGTGAAACACAGAAATCGAATCGGAACTAAATACAAAAGACACAATCCCGCTTTAAGTACAAGAATAGAGACTCTTCTTACAGTCGGTGCTTTGAGCATTCCCTGTGAGACCAGTATTAGTTTCTGATACACCACTGCAGGTTCAATGTATTCCTTGGACATACACATTGACGATGAAACACAGAAATCGCATCGGAATTAAATACAAAAGGCACAATGCCGCCTTTCGTACAAGAATAGAGACTCTTCTTACAGTCGGTGCTTTGAGCATTCCCTGTGAGACTAGTATTAGTTTCCGATACACCACTGGAGGTTCAATGTATTCCTTGGACATACTCATTGACGATGAAACACTGAAATTACATCGGAATTAAATACAAAAGGAACAATGCCGCCTTAACGGCAAGATGAGTAACACTTCTTAAGTTCTGTGCTTTGATCCTTTCCTGTGAGACCAGTATTAGTTTCCGATACACCACTGCAGGTTCAATGTATTCCTTGGACCTTCGCATTGACAGTGAAACACAGAAATCGAATCGGAACTAAATACAAAAGACACAATCCCGTTTGAAGTACAAGAATAGAGACTCTTCTTACAGTCGGTGCTTTGAGCATTCCCTGTGAGACCAGTATTAGTTTCTGATACACCACTGCAGGTTCAATGTATTCCTTGGACATACACATTGACGATGAAACACAGAAATCGCATCGGAATTAAATACAAAAGGCACAATGCCGCCTTTCGTACAAGAATAGAGACTCTTCTTACAGTCGGTGCTTTGGGCATTCCCTGTGAGACCAGTATTAGTTTCTGATACACCACTGCAGGTTCAATGTATTCCTTAGACATACGCATTGACGATGAAACACAGAAATCGCATCGGAATTAAATACAAAAGGCACAATGCCGCCCTACGTACAAGAATAGAAACTCATCTTACATTCGGCGCTTGGAGCAATCCCTGTGATACCGGTATTAGTTTCCGATACACCACTGCAGGTTCAATGTATTCCTTAGACATACACATTGACAATGAAACACAGAAATCGCATCGGAATTAAACTCAAAAGGCACAATGCCGCCATAAGTGCCAGAATAGAGACCCTTCTTACAGTCGGTGCTTTGAGCATTCCCTGTGAGACCAGTATTAGTTTCCGATACACCTCAGCATGTACAATGTATTCCTTGGAACTTCACATTGACGATGAAACATAGAAATCGCATCGGAATTAAATACAAAAGGCACAATGCCGCCTTAAGTACAAGAATTGAGACTCTTCCTACAGTCGATGCTTTGAGCATTCCCTGTGAGACCAGTATTAGTTTCCGATACACCACTGCAGGTTCAATGGATTCCTTGGACATACGCATTGACGATGAAACACAGAAATCGCATCGGAGTCAAATACAAAAGGCACAATGCCGCCTAAAGTACAAGAATAGAGACTCTTCTTACAGTCGGTTCTTTGAGCTTTCCCTGTGAGAACAGTATTAGTTTCCGATACACCACTGCAGGTTCAATGTATTCTTTGGACCTTCACATTGACGATGAAACACTGAATTCGCATCGGAATTAAATACTAAAGGCATAATGCCGCCTTCAGTGCTAGAATAGAGTCTCTTCTTACAGTCGGTGCTTTGAGCATTTCATGTGAGACCAGTATTAGTTTCCGATACACCACTGCAGGTTCAATGTATTGCTTGGACATACACACTGACGATGAAACATAGAAATCGCATCGGAATTAAATACAAAAGGCACAATGCCGCCTAACGTACAAGAATAGAGACTCATCTTACAGTCGGTGCTTTGAGCATTCCCTGTGAGACCAGTATTAGTTTCCGATATACCACACCAGGTTCAATGTATTCCTTGGACATACTCATTGACGATGGAACACTGAAATTACATCGGAATTAAATTCAAAAGGAACAATGCCGCCTTAACGGCAAGATAAGTGAGGCTTCTTAGAGTCTGTGCTCTGATCCTTTCCTGTGAGACCAGTATTAGTTTCCAATACACCATTGCAGGTACAATGTATTCCTTGGGCCATCGCATTGACGATGAAACACAGAGATCGAATCGGAACTAAATACAAAAGGCACAATGCTGCAATAAGTACAAGAATAGAGACTCTTCTTACAGTCGGTGCTTTGAGCATTCCCTGTGAGACCAGTATTAGTTTCCGATACATCACTGCAGGTTCAATGTACTCCTTAGACATACACATTGACGATGAAACGCTGATATTACATCGGAATTAAATACAAATGGCCCAATGCCGCCATAAGTGCAAGAATAGAGACTCCAATTACAGTCGGTGCTTTGAGCATTCCCTGTGAGAGCAATATTAGTTTCCGATACACCACTGCAGGTACAATGTATTCCTTGTACCTTCACATTGACGATGAAACACAGAAATCGCATCGGAATTAAATACAAAAGGCACAATGCCGCCTTAAGTACAAGAATAGAGACTCTTCTTACAGTCGGTGCTTTGAGCATTCCCTGTGAGACCAGTATTAGTTTCTGATACACCACTGCAGGTTCAACGTATTCCTTGGACATACACATTGACGATGATACACAGAAATCGCATCGGAATTAAATACAAAAGGCACAATGCCGCCTTTCGTACAAGAATAGAGACTCTTCTTACAGTCGGTGCTTTGAGCATTCCCTGTGAGACCAGTATTAGTTTCCGATACACCACTCCAAGTTCAATGTATTCCTTGGACATACTCATTGACGATGAAACACTGAAATTACATCGGAATTAAATACAAAAGGAACAATGTCGCCTTAACTGCAAGATGAGTGAGACTTCTTAGAGTCTGTGCTTTGATCCTTTCCTGTGAGACCAGTATTAGTTTCCGATACACCACTGCAGGTTCAATGTATTCCTTAGACATCCACATTGACAATGAAACACAGAAATCGCATCGGAATTAAACTCAAAAGGCACAATGCCGCCATAAGTGCCAGAATAGAGACACTTCTTACAGTCGTTGCTTTGAGCATTCCCTGTGAGACCAGTATTTGTTTCTGATACACCTCAGCAGGTACAATGTATTCCTTGTAACTTCACATTGACGATGAAACACAGAAATCGCATCGGAATTAAATACAAAAGGCACAATGCCGCCTTAAGTACAAGAATTGAGACTCTTCCTACAGTCGATGCTTTGAGCATTCCCTGTGAGACCAGTATTAGTTTCCGATACACCACTGCAGGTTCAATGGATTCCTTGGACATACGCATTGACGATGAAACACAGAAATCGCCTCGGAATTAATACAAAAGGCACATTGCCGCAATAAGCACAAGAATAGAGACTCTTCTTACAGTCGGTGCTTTGAGCATTTCCTGTGAGACCAGTATTAGTTTCCGATACACCACTGAAGGTTCAATGTATTCCTTAGACATACACATTGACGATGAAACACTGAAATTACATTGGAATTAAATACAAAAGGCACAATGCCACCATAAGTGCAAGTATAGAGACTCCTCTTACAGTCGGTGCTTTGAGCATTTCCTGTGAGACCAGTATTAGTTTCCGATATACCACTGCAGGTTCGATGTATTGCTTGGACATACTCATTGACGATGAAACACTGAAATTACATCGGAATTAAATAGAAAAGGAACAATGCCGCCTTAACTGCAAGATGAGTGAGACTTCTTAGAGTCTTTGCTTTGATCCTTTCCTGTGAGACCAGTATTAGTTTCCGATACACCACTCCAGGTTCAATGTATTCCTTGGACATACTCATTGACGATGAAACACTGAAATTACATCGGAATTAAATACTAAAGGAACAATGCCACCTTAACGGCAAGAAGAGTAAGACTTCTTAAGGTCTGTGTTTGATCCTTTCCTGTGAGACCAGTATTAGTTTCCGATACAGCACTGCAGGTTCAATGTATTCCTTGGACCTTCGCATTGACAATGAAACACAGAAATCGAATCGGAAATAAATACAAAAGGCACAATGCCGCAACAAGTACAAGAATAGAGACTCTTCTTACAGTCAGTGCTTTGAGCATTCCCTGTGAGACCAGTATTAGTTTCCGATATACCACTGCAGGTTCTATGTATTCCTTGGACATACGCATTGACGATGAAACACAGAAATCGCATCGGAATTAAATACAAAAGGCACAATGCCGCCCTACGTACAAGAATAGAGACTCTTCTTACATTCGGTGCTTTGAGCATTCCCTGTGAGACCGGTATTAGTTTCCGATACACCACTGCAGGTTCAATGTATTCCTTAGACATACACATTGACAATGAAACACAGAAATCGCATCGGAATTAAACTCGAAAGGCACAATGCCGCCATAAGTGCCAGAATAGCGACCCTTCTTACAGTCGGTGCTTTGAGCATTCCCTGTGAGACCAGTATTAGTTTCCGATACACCACTGCAGGTACAATGTATTCCTTGTACCTTCACATTGACGATGAAACACAGAAATCGCATCGGAATTAAATACAAAAGGCACAATGTCGCCTTAAGTACAAGAGTAGAGACTCTTCTTACAGTCGGTGATTTGAGCATTCCCTGTGAGACCAGTATTAGTTTCTGATACACCACTGCAGGTTCAATGTATTCCTTGGACATACACATTGACGATGAAACACAGAAATCGCATCGGAATTAAATACAAAAGGCACAATGCCGCCTTTCGTACAAGAATAGAGTCTCTTCTTACAGTCGGTGCTTTGAGCATTCCCTGTCAGACCAGTATTAGTTTCCGATACACCACTCCAGGTTCAATGTATTCCTTGGACATACTCATTGACGATGAAACACTGAAATTACATCGGAATTAAATACAAAAGGAACAATGCCGCCTTAACTGCAAGATGAGTGAGACTTCTTAGAGTCTGTGCTTTGATCCTTTCCTGTGAGACCTGTATTAGTTTCCGATACACCACTGCAGGTTCAATGTATTCCTTGGACCGTCGCATTGACGATGAAACACAGAAATCACATCGGAACTAAATACAAAATGCACAATACCGCAATAAGTACAAGAGTAGAGACTCTTCTAACAGTCGGTGCCGTGAGCATTCCCTGTGAGACCAGTATTAGTTTCCGATACACAACTGCAGGTTCAATGAATTCCTTAGACGTACACATTGACGATGAAACACTGAAATTACATAGGAATTAAATACAAAAGGCACAATTGCGCCATAAGTGCAAGAATAGAGACTCTTCTTACAGTCGGTGTTTTGATCTTTCCCTGTGAGACCAGTATTAGTTTCCGATACACCACTCTAGGTTCAATGTATTCCTTGGACATACTCATTGACGATGAAACACTGAAATTACATCGGAATTAAATACAAAAGGAACAATGCCGCCTTAACGGCAAGATGAGTAAGACTTCTTAAGGTCTGTGCTTTGATCCTTTCCTGTGAGACCAGTATTAGTTTCCGATACACCACTGCAGGTTCAATGTATTCCTTGGACCTTCGCATTGACAATGAAACACAGAAATCGAATCGGAACTAAATACAAAAGGCACAATGCCGCAATAAGTACAAGAATAGAGACTCTTCTTACAGTCGGTGCTTTGAGCATTCCCCGTGAGACCAGTATTAGTTTCCGATACACCACTGCAGGTTCAATGTATTCCTTAGACATACACATTGGCGATGAAACATTGAAATTACATCGGAATTAAATACAAATGGCACAATGCCGCCATAAGTGCAAGAATAGAGACTCCTCTTACAGTCGGTGCTTTGAGCATTCCCTGTGAGACCAGTATTAGTTTCCGATACATTACTGCAGGTACAATGTATTCCTTGTACCTTCACATTGACGATGAAACACAGAAATCGCATCGGAATTAAATACAAAAGGCACAATGCCGCCTTAAGTACAAGAATAGAGACTCTTCTTACAGTCGGTGCTTTGAGCATTCCCTGTGAGACCAGTATTAGTTTCCGATACACAACTCCAGGTTCAATGTATTCCTTGGACATACACATTGACGATGAAACACTGAAATTACATCGGAATTAAATACAAAAGGCACAATGCCGCCATAAGTGCAAGAATAGAGTCTCTTCTTACAGTCGGTGCTTTGAGCTTTCCATGTGAGACCAGTATTAGTTTCCGATACACCACTAGAGGGTCAATGTATTCCTTGGACATACTCATTGACGATGAAACACTGAAATTACATCGGAATTAAATACAAAAGGAACAATGCCGCCTTAACGGCAAGATGAGTAACACTTCTTAAGTTCTGTGCTTTGATCCTTTCCTGTGAGACCAGTATTAGTTTCTGATACACCACTGCAGGTTCAATGTATTCCTTGGACATACACATTGACGATGAAACACAGAAATCGCATCGGAATTAAACTCAAAAGGCACAATGCCGCCATAAGTGCCAGAATAGAGACCCTTCTTACAGTCGGTGCTTTGAGCATTCCCTGTGAGACCAGTATTAGTTTCCGATACACCTCAGCATGTACAATGTATTCCTTGGAACTTCACATTGACGATGAAACACAGAAATCGCATCGGAATTAAATACAAAAGGCACAATGCCGCCTTAAGTACAAGAATTGAGACTCTTCCTACAGTCGATGCTTTGAGCATTCCCTGTGAGACCAGTATTAGTTTCCGATACACCACTGCAGGTTCAATGGATTCCTTGGACATACGCATTGACGATGAAACACAGAAATCGCATCGGAGTCAAATACAAAAGGCACAATGCCGCCTAAAGTACAAGAATAGAGACTCTTCTTACAGTCGGTTATTTGAGCTTTCCCTGTGAGAACAGTATTAGTTTCCGATACACCACTGCAGGTTCAATGTATTCTTTGGACCTTCACATTGACGATGAAACACTGAATTCGCATTGGAAATTAATACTAAAGGCATAATGCCGCCTTCAGTGCAAGAATAGAGTCTCTTCTTACAGTCGGTGCTTTGAGCTTTCCCTGTGAGACCAGTATTAGTTTCCGATACACCACTCCAGGTTCAATGTATTCCTTGGACATACTCATTGACGATGAAACACTGAAATTACATCGGAATTAAATACAAAAGGAACAATGCCGCCTTAACGGCAAGATGAGTAAGATTTCTTAAGGTCTGTGCTTTGATCCTTTCCTGTGAGACCAGTATTAGTTTCCGATACAACACTGCAGGTTCAATGTATTCCTTGGACCTTCGCATTGGCAATGAAACACAGAAATCGAATCGGAACTAAATACAAAAGGCACAATGCCGCAATAAGTACAAGAATAGAGACTCTTCTTACAGTCGGTGTTTTGAGCATTCCCTGTGAGACCAGTATTAGTTTCCGATACACCACTGCAGGTTCAATGTCTTCCTTAGACATACACATTGGCGATGAAACATTGAAATTACATCGGAATTAAATACAAATGGCACAATGCCGCCATAAGTGCAAGAATAGAGACGCCTCTTACAGTCGGTGATATGAGCATTCCCTGTGAGACCAGTATTAGTTTCCGATACACCACAGCAGGTACAATGTATTCCTTGTACCTTCACATTGACGATGAAACACAGAAATCGCATCGGAATTAAATACAAAAGGCACAATGCCGCCTTAAGTACAAGAATAGAGACTCTTCTTACAGTCGGTGCTTTGAGCATTCCCTGTGAGACCAGTATTAGTTTCTGATACACCACTGCAGGTTCAACGTATTCCTTGGACATACACATTGACGATGATACACAGAAATCGCATCGGAATTAAATACAAAAGGCACAATGCCGCCTTTCGTACAAGAATAGAGACTCTTCTTACAGTCGGTGCTTTGAGCATTCCCTGTGAGACCAGTATTAGTTTCCGATACACCACTCCAAGTTCAATGTATTCCTTGGACATACTCATTGACGATGAAACACTGAAATTACATCGGAATTAAATACAAAAGGAACAATGCCGCCTTAACTGCAAGATGAGTGAGACTTCTTAGAGTCTGTGCTTTGATCCTTTCCTGTGAGACCAGTATTAGTTTCCGATACACCACTGCATTTTCAATGTATTCCTTAGACATCCACATTGACAATGAAACACAGAAATCGCATCGGAATTAAACTCAAAAGGCACAATGCCGCCATAAGTGCCAGAATAGAGACACTTCTTACAGTCGTTGCATTGAGCATTCCCTGTGAGACCAGTATTTGTTTCTGATACACCTCAGCAGGTACAATGTATTCCTTGTAACTTCACATTGACGATGAAACACAGGAATCGCATCGGAATTAAATACAAAAGGCACAATGCCGCCTTAAGTATAAGAATTGAGACTCTTCCTACAGTCGATGCTTTGAGCATTCCCTGTGAGACCAGTATTAGTTTCCGATTCACCACTGCAGGTTCAATGGATTCCTTGGACATACGCATTGACGATGAAACACAGAAATCGCCTCGGAATTAATACAAAAGGCACATTGCCGCAATAAGCACAAGAATAGAGACTCTTCTTACAGTCGGTGCTTTGAGCATTTCCTGTGAGACCAGTATTAGTTTCCGATACACCACTGAAGGTTCAATGTATTCCTTAGACATACACATTGACGATGAAACACTGAAATTACATTGGAATTAAATACAAAAGGCACAATGCCACCATAAGTGCAAGTATAGAGACTCCTCTTACAGTCGGTGCTTTGAGCATTTCCTGTGAGATCAGTATTAGTTTCCGATACACCAAAGCAGGTACAATGTATTCCTTGTACCTTCACATTGACGATGAAACACAGAAATCGCATCGGAATTAAATGCAAAAGGCACAATGCCGCCTTAAGTACAAGAATAGAGACTCTTCTTACAGTCGGTGCTTTGAGCATTTCCTGTGAGACCAGTATTAGTTTCCGATATACCACTGCAGGTTCAATGTATTGCTTGGACATACTCATTGACGATGAAACACTGAAATTACATCGGAATTAAATAGAAAAGGAACAATGCCGCCTTAACTGCAAGATGAGTGAGACTTCTTAGAGTCTTTGCTTTGATCCTTCCCTGTGAGACCAGTATTAGTTTCCGATACACCACTCCAGGTTCAATGTATTCCTTGGACATACTCATTGACGATGAAACACTGAAATTACATCGGAATTAAATACTAAAGGAACAATGCCACCTTAACGGCAAGATGAGTAAGACTTCTTAAGGTCTGTGCTTTGATCCTTTCCTGTGAGACCAGTATTAGTTTCCGATACACCACTGCAGGTTCAATGTATTCCTTGGACCTTCGCATTGACAATGAAACACAGAAATCGAATCGGAAATAAATACAAAAGGCACAATGCCGCAATAAGTACAAGAATAGAGACTCTTCTTACAGTCGGTGCTTTGAGCATTGCCTGTGAGACCAGTAATAGTTTCCGATACACCACTGCAGGTTCAATGTATTCCTTAGACATACACATTGACGATGAAACACTGATATTACATCGGAATTAAATACAAATGGCACAATGCCGCCTTTCGTACAAGAATAGAGACTCTTCTTACAGTCGGTGCTTTGAGCATTCCCTGTGAGACCAGTATTAGTTTCCGATAAACCACTCCAGGTTCAATGTATTCCTTGGACATACTCATTGACGATGAAACACTGAAATTACATCGGAATTAAATACAAAAGGAACAATGCCGCCTTAACGGCAAGATGAGTAAGACTTCTTAAGGTCTGTGCTTTGATCCTTTCCTGTGAGACCAGTATTAGTTTCCGATACACCACTGCAGGTTCAATGTATTCCTTGGACCTTCGCAATGACAATGAAACACAGAAATCGAATCGGAACTAAATACAAAAGGCACAATGCCGCAATAAGTACAAGAATAGAGACTCTTCTTACAGTCGGTGCTTTGAGCATTCCCCGTGAGACCAGTATTAGTTTCCGATACACCACTGCAGGTTCAATGTATTCCTTAGACATACACATTGGCGATGAAACATTGAAATTACATCGGAATTAAATACAAATGGCACAATGCCGCCATAAGTGCAAGAATAGAGACTCCTCTTACAGTCGGTGCTTTGAGCATTCCCTGTGAGACCAGTATTAGTTTCCGATACATTACTGCAGGTACAATGTATTCCTTGTACCTTCACATTGACGATGAAACACAGAAATCGCATCGGAATTAAATACAAAAGGCACAATGCCGCCTTAAGTACAAGAATAGAGACTCTTCTTACAGTCGGTGCTTTGAGCATTCCCTGTGAGGCCAGTATTAGTTTCCGACACACAACTCCAGGTTCAATGTATTCCTTGGACATACACATTGACGATGAAACACTGAAATTACATCGGAATTAAATACAAAAGGCACAATGCCGCCATAAGTGCAAGAATAGAGTCTCTTCTTACAGTCGGTGCTTTGAGCTTTCCATGTGAGACCAGTATTAGTTTCCGATACACCACTAGAGGGTCAATGTATTCCTTGGACATACTCATTGACGATGAAACACTGAAATTACATCGGAATTAAATACAAAAGGAACAATGCCGCCTTAACGGCAAGATGAGTAACACTTCTTAAGTTCTGTGCTTTGATCCTTTCCTGTGAGACCAGTATTAGTTTCTGATACACCACTGCAGGTTCAATGTATTCCTTGGACATACACATTGACGATGAAACACAGAAATCGCATCGGAATTAAACTCAAAAGGCACAATGCCGCCATAAGTGCCAGAATAGAGACCCTTCTTACAGTCGGTGCTTTGAGCATTCCCTGTGAGACCAGTATTAGTTTCCGATACACCTCAGCATGTACAATGTATTCCTTGGAACTTCACATTGACGATGAAACACAGAAATCGCATCGGAATTAAATACAAAAGGCACAATGCCGCCTTAAGTACAAGAATTGAGACTCTTCCTACAGAAGATGCTTTGAGCATTCCCTGTGAGACCAGTATTAGTTTCCGATACACCACTGCAGGTTCAATGGATTCCTTGGACATACGCATTGACGATGAAACACAGAAATCGCATCGGAGTCAAATACAAAAGGCACAATGCCGCCTAAAGTACAAGAATAGAGACTCTTCTTACAGTCGGTTCTTTGAGCTTTCCCTGTGAGAACAGTATTAGTTTCCGATACACCACTGCAGGTTCAATGTATTCTTTGGACCTTCACATTGACGATGAAACACTGAATTCGCATTGGAAATTAATACTAAAGGCATAATGCCGCCTTCAGTGCAAGAATAGAGTCTCTTCTTACAGTCGGTGCTTTGAGCATTTCATGTGAGACCAGTATTAGTTTCCGATACACCACTGCAGGTTCAATGTATTGCTTGGACATACACACTGACGATAAAACATAGAAATCGCATCGGAATTAAATACAAAAGGCACAATGCCGCCTAACGTACAAGAATAGAGACTCATCTTACAGTCGGTGCTTTGAGCATTCCCTGTGAGACCAGTATTAGTTTCCGATACACCACTGCAGGTTCAATGAATTCCTTAGACATACACATTGACGATGAAACACTGAAATTACATCGGAATTAAATACAAAAGGCACAATGCCGCCATAAGTGCAAGAATAGGGACTCTTCTTACAGTCGGTGCTTTGAGCTTTCCCTGTGAGACCAGTATTAGTTTCCGATACACCACTCCAGGTTCAATGTAGTCCTTGGACATACTCATTGACGATGAAACACTGAAATTACATCGGAATTAAATACAAAAGGAACAATGCCGCCTTAACGGCAAGATGAGTAAGATTTCTTAAGGTCTGTGCTTTGATCCTTTCCTGTGAGACCAGTATTAGTTTCCGATACAACACTGCAGGTTCAATGTATTCCTTGGACCTTCGCATTGGCAATGAAACACAGAAATCGAATCGGAACTAAATACAAAAGGCACAATGCCGCAATAAGTACAAGAATAGAGACTCTTCTTACAGTCGGTGTTTTGAGCATTCCCTGTGAGACCAGTATTAGTTTCCGATACACCACTGCAGGTTCAATGTCTTCCTTAGACATACACATTGGCGATGAAACATTGAAATTACATCGGAATTAAATACAAATGGCACAATGCCGCCATAAGTGCAAGAATAGAGACGCCTCTTACAGTCGGTGATATGAGCATTCCCTGTGAGACCAGTATTAGTTTCCGATACACCACAGCAGGTACAATGTATTCCTTGTACCTTCACATTGACGATGAAACACAGAAATCGCATCGGAATTAAATACAAAAGGCACAATGCCGCCTTAAGTACAAGAATAGAGACTCTTCTTACAGTCGGTGCTTTGAGCATTCCCTGTGAGACCAGTATTAGTTTCTGATACACCACTGCAGGTTCAACGTATTCCTTGGACATACACATTGACGATGATACACAGAAATCGCATCGGAATTAAATACAAAAGGCACAATGCCGCCTTTCGTACAAGAATAGAGACTCTTCTTACAGTCGGTGCTTTGAGCATTCCCTGTGAGACCAGTATTAGTTTCCGATACACCACTCCAAGTTCAATGTATTCCTTGGACATACTCATTGACGATGAAACACTGAAATTACATCGGAATTAAATACAAAAGGAACAATGCCGCCTTAACTGCAAGATGAGTGAGACTTCTTAGAGTCTGTGCTTTGATCCTTTCCTGTGAGACCAGTATTAGTTTCCGATACACCACTGCATTTTCAATGTATTCCTTAGACATCCACATTGACAATGAAACACAGAAATCGCATCGGAATTAAACTCAAAAGGCACAATGCCGCCATAAGTGCCAGAATAGAGACACTTCTTACAGTCGTTGCATTGAGCATTCCCTGTGAGACCAGTATTTGTTTCTGATACACCTCAGCAGGTACAATGTATTCCTTGTAACTTCACATTGACGATGAAACACAGGAATCGCATCGGAATTAAATACAAAAGGCACAATGCCGCCTTAAGTACAAGAATTGAGACTCTTCCTACAGTCGATGCTTTGAGCATTCCCTGTGAGACCAGTATTAGTTTCCGATACACCACTGCAGGTTCAATGGATTCCTTGGACATACGCATTGACGATGAAACACAGAAATCGAATCGGAATTAATACAAAAGGCACATTGCCGCAATAAGCACAAGAATAGAGACTCTTCTTACAGTCGGTGCTTTGAGCATTTCCTGTGAGACCAGTATTAGTTTCCGATACACCACTGAAGGTTCAATGTATTCCTTAGACATACACATTGACGATGAAACACTGAAATTACATTGGAATTAAATACAAAAGGCACAATGCCACCATAAGTGCAAGTATAGAGACTCCTCTTACAGTCGGTGCTTTGAGCATTTCCTGTGAGATCAGTATTAGTTTCCGATACACCAAAGCAGGTACAATGTATTCCTTGTACCTTCACATTGACGATGAAACACAGAAATCGCATCGGAATTAAATGCAAAAGGCACAATGCCGCCTTAAGTACAAGAATAGAGACTCTTCTTACAGTCGGTGCTTTGAGCATTTCCTGTGAGACCAGTATTAGTTTCCGATATACCACTGCAGGTTCAATGTATTGCTTGGACATACTCATTGACGATGAAACACTGAAATTACATCGGAATTAAGTAGAAAAGGAACAATGCCGCCTTAACTGCAAGATGAGTGAGACTTCTTAGAGTCTTTGCTTTGATCCTTCCCTGTGAGACCAGTATTAGTTTCCGATACACCACTCCAGGTTCAATGTATTCCTTGGACATACTCATTGACGATGAAACACTGAAATTACATCGGAATTAAATACTAAAGGAACAATGCCACCTTAACGGCAAGATGAGTAAGACTTCTTAAGGTCTGTGCTTTGATCCTTTCCTGTGAGACCAGTATTAGTTTCCGATACACCACTGCAGGTTCAATGTATTCCTTGGACCTTCGCATTGACAATGAAACACAGAAATCGAATCGGAAATAAATACAAAAGGCACAATGCCGCAATAAGTACAAGAATAGAGACTCTTCTTACAGTCGGTGTTTTGAGCATTGCCTGTGAGACCAGTAATAGTTTCCGATACACCACTGCAGGTTCAATGTATTCCTTAGACATACACATTGACGATGAAACACTGATATTACATCGGAATTAAATACAAATGGCACAATGCCGCCTTTCGTACAAGAATAGAGACTCTTCTTACAGTCGGTGCTTTGAGCATTCCCTGTGAGACCAGTATTAGTTTCCGATAAACCACTCCAGGTTCAATGTATTCCTTGGACATACTCATTGACGATGAAACACTGAAATTACATCGGAATTAAATACAAAAGGAACAATGCCGCCTTAACTGCAAGATGAGTGAGACTTCTTAGAGTCTGTGCTTTGATCCTTTCCTGTGAGACCAGTATTAGTTTCCGATACACCACTGCAGGTTCAATGTATTCCTTCTACCTTCGCATTGACGATGAAACACAGAAATCGCATCGGAATTAAATACAAAAGGCACAATGCCGCCTTAAGTACAGGAATAGAGACTCTTCTTACAGTCGGTGCTTTGAGCATTCCCTGTGAGACCAGTATTAGTTACCGATAAACCACTGCAGGTTCAATGTATTCCTTGGACATACGCATTGACGATGAAACACAGAAATCGCATCGGAATTAAATACAAAAGGCACAATGCCGCCCTACGTACAAGAATAGAGACTCTTGTTACATTCGGTGCTTTGAGCATTCCCTGTGAGACCGGTATTAGTTTCCGATACACCACTGCAGGTTCAATGTATTCGTTAGACATACACATTGACGATGAAACACAGAAATTACATTGGAATTAAATACAAAAGGCACAATGCCACCATAAGTGCAAGTATAGAGACTCCTCTTACAGTCGGTGCTTTGAGCATTCCCTGTGAGATCAGTATTAGTTTCCGATACACCACTGCAGGTACAATGTATTCCTTGTACCGTCACATTGACGATGGAACACAGTAATCGCATCGGAATTAAATACAAAATGCACAATGCCGCTTTAAGTACAAGAATAGAGACTCTTCTTACAGTCGGTGCTTTGAGCATTCCCTGTGAGACCAGTATTAGTTTCTGATACACCACTGCAGGTTCAATGTATTCCTTGGACATACACATTGACGATGAAACACAGAAATCGCATCGGAATTAAATACAAAAGGCACAATGCCGCTTTAAGTACAAGAATAGAGACTCTTTTTACAGTCGGTGCTTTGAGCATTCCCTGTGAGACCAGTATTAGTTTCCGATACACTACTGCAGGTTCAATGTATTCCTTAGACATACACATTGACGATGAAAAACAGAAATCGCATCGGAATTAAATACAAAAGGCACAATGCCGCCTTAAGTACAAGAATTGAGACTCTTCCTACAGTCGATGTTTGAGCATTACCTGTGAGACCAGTATTTGTTTCCGATACACCACTGCAGGTTCAATGGATTCCTTGGACATACGCATTGACGATGAAACACAGAAATAGCCTCGGAATTAATACAAAAGGCACAATGCCGCAATAAGCACAAGAATAGAGACTCTTCTTACAGTCGGTGCTTTGAGCATTTCCTGTGAGACCAGTATTAGTTTCCGATACACCACTGCAGGTTCAATGTATTACTTAGACACACACATTGACGATGAAACACTGAAATTACATTGGAATTAAATACAAAAGGCACAATGCCACCATTAGTGCAAGTATAGAGACTCCTCTTACAGTCGGTGCTTTGAGCATTCCCTGTGAGATCAGTATTAGTTTCCGATACACCACTGCAGGTACAATGTATTCCTTGTACCTTCACATTGACGATGAAACACAGAAATCGAATCGGAATTAAATGCAAAAGGCACAATGCCGCCTTAAGTACAAGAATAAAGACTCTTCTTACAGTCGGTGCTTTGAGCATTGCCTGTGAGACCAGTAATAGTATCCGATACACCACTGCAGGTTCAATGTATTCCTTGGACTTTCACATTGACGATGAAACACAGAAATCGCATCGGAATCAAATACAAAAGGCACAATGCCGCCTTAAGTACAAGAATAGAGACTCTTCTTACAGTCGGTTCTTTGAGCTTTCCCTGTGAGACCAGTATTAGTTTCCGATACACCACTGCAGGTTCAATGTATTCCTTGAACCTTCACATTGACGATGAAACACAGAATTCGCATCGGAATTCAATTCTAAAGGCATAATGCCGCCTTCAGTACAAGAATAGAGTCTCTTCTTACAGTCGGAGCTTTGAGCAATTCCTGTGAGACGAGTATTAGTTTCCGATACACCACTGCAGGGTCAATGTATTCCTTGGACCTTCACATTGACGATGAAATACAGAATTCGCATCGGAATTAAATACTAAAGGCATAATGCCGCCTTCAGTACAAGAATAGAGTCTCTTCTTACAGTCGGTGCTTTGAGCATTTCCTGTGAGACCAGTATTAGTTTCTGATACACCACTGCTGGTTCAATGTATTCCTTGGACCTTCACATTGACGATGAAACACAGAGATCGAATCGGAACTAAATACAAATGGCACAATGCCGCAATAAGTACAAGAATATAGACTCTTCTTACAGTCGGTGCTTTGAGCATTCCCTGTGAGGCCAGTATTAGTTTCCGATGCACCACTGCAGGTTCAATGTATTCCTTAGACATACACATTGACGATGAAACACTGATATTACATCGGAATTAAATACAAATGGCACAAAGCCGCCATAAGTGCAAGAATAGAGACTCCTCTTACAGTCGGTGCTTTGAGCATTCCCTGTGAGACCAGTATTAGTTTCCGATACACCACTGCAGGTACAATGTATTCCTTGTACCTTCACATTGACGATGAAACACAGGAATCGCATCGGAATTAAATACAAAAGGCACAATGCCGCCTTAAATACAAGAATAGAGACTCTTCTTACAGTCGGTGCTTTGAGCATTCCCTGTGAGACCAGTATTAGTTTCCGATACACCACTGCAGGTTCAATGTATTCCTTAGACCTCCACATTGGCGGTGAAACATTGAAATTACATCGGAATTAAATACAAATGGCACAATGCCGCCATAAGTGCAAGAATAGAGACTCCTCTTACAGTCGGTGCTTTGAGCATTCCCTGTGAGACCAGTATTAGTTTCCGATACACCACTGCAGGTACAATGTATTCCTTGTACCTTCACATTGACGATGAAACACAAAAATCGCATCGGAATTAAATACAAAAGGCACAATGCCGCCTTAAGTACAAGAATAGAGACTCTTCTTACAGTCGGTGCTTTGAGCATTCCCTGTGAGACCAGTATTAGTTTCTGATACACCACTGCAGGTTTAATGTATTCCTTGGACATTCACATTGACGATGAAACACAGAATCCGCATCGGAATTAAATACAAAAGGCACAATGCCGCCTTACGTACAAGAATAGAGGCTCTTCTTACAGTCGGTGCTTTGAGCATTCCCTGTGAGACCAGTATTAGTTTCCGATACACCACTCCCGGTTCAATGTATTCCTTAGACCTTCACATTGACGATGGAACACAGATATGGCATCGGAATTAGATACAAATGGCACAATGCCGCCTTAAGTACAAGAATGTGGACTCTACTTACAGTCGGTGCTTTGAGCATTCCCTGTGAGACCAGTATTAGTTTCCGATACACCACTGCAGGTTCAATGTATTCCTTAGACATCCACATTGGCGGTGAAACATTGAAATTACATCGGAATTAAATACAAATGGCACAATGCCGCAATAAGTGCAAGAATAGAGACTCCTCTTACAGTCGGTGCTTTGAGCATTCCCTGTGAGACCAGTATTAGCTTCCGATACACAACTGCAGGTACAATGTTTTCCCTGTACCTTCACATTGACGATGAAACACAAAAATCGCATCGGAATTAAATACAAAAGGCACAATGCCGCCTTAAGTACAAGAATAGAGACTCTTCTTACAGTCGGTGCTTTGAGCATTCCCTGTGAGACCAGTATTAGTTTCTGATACACCACTGCAGGTTCAATGTATTCCTAGGACATACACATTGACGATGAAACACAGAAATCACATCGGAACTAAATATAAAATGCACAATGCCGCAATAAGTACAAGAATAGAGACTCTTCTTACAGTCGGTGCTTTGAGCATTCCCTGTGAGACCAGTATTAGTTTCCGATACTCCACTGCAGGTTCAATGAATTCCTTAGACATACACATTGACGATGAAACACTGAAATTACATCGGAATTAAATACAAAAGGCACAATGCCGCCATAAGTGCAAGAATAGAGACTCTTCTTACAGTCGGTGCTTTGAGCTTTCCCTGTGAGCCCAGTATTACTTTCCGATACACCACACCAGGTTCAATGTATTCCTTGGACATACTCATTGACGATCAAACACTGAAATTACATCGGAATTTATTACAAAAGGAACAATGCCGCTTAACGGCAAGATGAGTAAGACTTCTTAGAGTCTGTCCTTTGATCCTTTCCTGTGTGACCAGTATTAGTTTCCGATACACCACTGCAGGTTCAATGTATTCCTTGGACCTTCACATTGACGATGAAACACAGAGATCGAATCGGAACTAAATACAAATGGCACAATGCCGCAATAAGTACAAGAATATAGACTCTTCTTACAGTCGGTGCTTTGAGCATTCCCTGTGAGGCCAGTATTAGTTTCCGATGCACCACTGCAGGTTCAATGTATTCCTTAGACATACACATTGACGATGAAACACTGATATTACATCGGAATTAAATACAAATGGCACAATGCCGCCATAAGTGCAAGAATAGAGACTCCTCTTACAGTCGGTGCTTTGAGCATTCCCTGTGAGACCAGTATTAGTTTCCGATACACCACTGCAGGTACAATGTATTCCTTGTACCTTCACATTGACGATGAAACACAGGAATCGCATCGGAATTAAATACAAAAGGCACAATGCCGCCATAAATACAAGAATAGAGACTCTTCTTACAGTCGGTGCTTTGAGCATTCCCTGTGAGACCAGTATTAGTTTCCGATACACCACTGCAGGTTCAATGTATTCCTTAGACATCCACATTGGCGGTGAAACATTGAAATTACATCGGAATTAAATACAAATGGCACAATGCCGCCATAAGTGCAAGAATAGAGACTCCTCTTACAGTCGGTGCTTTGAGCATTCCCTGTGAGACCAGTATTAGTTTCCGATACACCACTGCAGGTACAATGTATTCCTTGTACCTTCACATTGACGATGAAACACAAAAATCGCACCGGAATTAAATACAAAAGGCACAATGCCGCCTTAAGTACAAGAATAGAGACTCTTCTTACAGTCGGTGCTTTGAGCATTCCCTGTGAGACCAGTATTAGTTTCTGATACACCACTGCAGGTTCAATGTATTCCTAGGACATACACATTGACGATGAAACACAGAAATCACATCGGAACTAAATATAAAATGCACAATGCCGCAATAAGTACAAGAATAGAGACTCTTCTTACAGTCGGTGCTTTGAGCATTCCCTGTGAGACCAGTATTAGTTTCCGATACACCACTGCAGGTTCAATGAATTCCTTAGACATACACATTGACGATGAAACACTGAAATTACATCGGAATTAAATACAAAAGGCACAATGCCGCCATAAGTGCAAGAATAGAGACTCTTCTTACAGTCGGTGCTTTGAGCTTTCCCTGTGAGCCCAGTATTACTTTCCGATACACCTCACCAGGTTCAATGTATTCCTTGGACATACTCATTGACGATCAAACACTGAAATTACTTCGGAATTTAATACAAAAGGAACAATGCCGCCTTAACGGCAAGATGAGTAAGACTTCTTAGAGTCTGTCCTTTGATCCTTTCCTGTGAGACCAGTATTAGTTTCCGATACACCACTGCAGGTTCAATGTATTCCTTGGACCTTCGCATTGACGATGAAACACAGAAATCGAATCGGAACTAAATACAAAAGGCACAATGCCGCAATAAGTACAAGAATAGAGCCTCTTCTTACAGTCGCTGCTTTGAGCATTCCCTGTGAGACCAGCATTAGTTTTCGATACACCACTGCAGGTTCAATGTATTCCTTAGACATACACATTGACGATGGAACACTGAAATTACATCGGAATTAAATACAAATGGCACAATGCCGCCTTAAGTGCAAGAATACAGACTCCTCTTACAGTCGGTGCTTTGAGCATTCCCTGTGAGACCAGTATTAGTTTCTGATACACCACAGAAGGTTCAATGTATTCCTTGGACATACACATTGACGATGAAACACAGAAATCGCATCGGAATTAATTACAAAAGGCACCATGCCGCCTTACGTACAAGAATAGAGACTCTTCTTACAGTCGGTGCTTTGAGCATTCCCTGTGAGACAAGTATTAGTTTCCGATATACCACTGCAGGTTCAATGTATTCCTTGGACATACGCATTGACGATGAAACACAGAAATCGCATCGGAATTAAATACAAAAGGCACAATGCCGCCCTACGTACAAGAATAGAGACTCTTCTTACATTCGGTGCTTTGAGCATTCCCTGTGAGACCGGTATTAGTTTCCGATACACCACTGCAGGTTCAATGTATTCCTTGGACATACGCATTGACGATGAAACACAGAAATCGCCTCGGAATTAATACAAAAGGCACAATGCCGCAATAAGCACAAGAATAGAGACTCTTCTTACAGTCGGTGCTTTGAGCATTTCCTGTGAGACCAGTATTAGTTTCCGATACACCACTGCAGTTTCAATGTATTACTTAGACACACACATTGACGATGAAACACTGAAATTACATTGGAATTAAATACAAAAGGCACAATGCCACCATAAGTGCAAGTATAGAGACTCCTCTTACAGTCGGTGCTTTGAGCATTCCCTGTGAGATCAGTATTAGTTTCCGATACACCACTGCAGGTACAATGTATTCCTTGTACCTTCACATTGACGATGAAACACAGAAATCGCATCGGAATTAAATGCAAAAGGCACAATGCCGCCTTAAGTACAAGAATAGAGACTCTTCTTACAGTCGGTGCTTTGAGCATTGCCTGTGAGACCAGTAATAGTATCCGATACACCACTGCAGGTTCAATGTATTCCTTGGACTTTCACATTGACGATGAAACACAGAAATCGCATCGGAATCAAATACAAAAGGCACAATGCCCCCTTAAGTACAAGAATAAAGACTCTTCTTACAGTCGGTGCTTTGAGCATTCCCTGTGAGACCAGTATTAGTTTCCGATACACTACTGCAGGTTCAATGTATTCCTTAGACATACACATTGACGATGAAAAACAGAAATCGCATCGGAATTAAATACAAAAGGCACAATGCCGCCTTAAGTACAAGAATTGAGACTCTTCCTACAGTCGATGTTTGAGCATTACCTGTGAGACCAGTGTTTGTTTCCGATACACCACTGCAGGTTCAATGGATTCCTTGGACATACGCATTGACGATGAAACACAGAAATCGCCTCGGAATTAATACAAAAGGCACAATGCCGCAATAAGCACAAGAATAGAGACTCTTCTTACAGTCGGTGCTTTGAGCATTTCCTGTGAGACCAGTATTAGTTTCCGATACACCACTGCAGGTTCAATGTATTACTTAGACACACACATTGACGATGAAACACTGAAATTACATTGGAATTAAATACAAAAGGCACAATGCCACCATTAGTGCAAGTATAGAGACACCTCTTACAGTCGGTGATTTGAGCATTCCCTGTGAGATCAGTATTAGTTTCCGATACACCACTGCAGGTACAATGTATTCCTTGTACCTTCACATTGACGATGAAACACAGAAATCGAATCGGAATTAAATGCAAAAGGCACAATGCCGCCTTAAGTACAAGAATAGAGACTCTTCTTACAGTCGGTGCATTGAGCATTGCCTGTGAGACCAGTAATAGTATCCGATACACCACTGCAGGTTCAATGTATTCCTTGGACTTTCACATTGACGATGAAACACAGAAATCGCATCGGAATCAAATACAAAAGGCACAATGCCGCCTTAAGTACAAGAATAGAGACTCTTCTTACAGTCGGTTCTTTGAGCTTTCCCTGTGAGACCAGTATTAGTTTCCGATACACCACTGCAGGTTCAATGTATTCCTTGAACCTTCACATTGACGATGAAACACAGAATTCGCATCGGAATTAAATTCTAAAGGCATAATGCCGCCTTCAGTACAAGAATAGAGTCTCTCCTTACAGTCGGTGCTTTGAGCAATTCCTGTGAGACCAGTATTAGCTTCCGATACACCACTGCAGGTTCAATGTATTCCTTGGACATACGCATTGACGATGAAACACAGAAATCGCATCGGAATTAAATACAAAAGGCACAATGCCGCCCTACGTGCAAGAATAGAGACTCTTCTTACATTCGGTGCTTTGAGCATTCCCTGTGAGACCGGTATTAGTTTCCGATACACCACTGCAGGTTCAATGTATTCCTCAGACATACACATTGACAATGAAACACAGAAATCGCATCGGAATTAAATGCAAGAGGCACAATGCCGCCATAAGTGCCAGAATAGAGACCCTTCTTACAGTCGGTGCTTTGAGCATTCCCTGTGAGACCAGTATTAGTTTCCGATACACCTCAGCATGTACAATGTATTCCTTGGAACTTCACATTGACGATGAAACACAGAAATCGCATCGGAATTAAATACAAAAGGCACAATGCCGCCTTAAGTACAAGAATTGAGACTCTTCCTACAGTCGATGCTTTGAGCATTCCCTGTGAGACTAGTATTTGTTTCCGATACACCACTGCAGGTTCAATGGATTCCTTGGACATACGCATTGACGATGAAACACAGAAATCGCCTCGGAATTAATACAAAAGGCACAATGCCGCAATAAGCACAAGAATAGAGACTCTTCTTACAGTCGGTGCTTTGAGCATTTCCTGTGAGACCAGTATTAGTTTCCGATACACCACTGCAGTTTCAATGTGTTACTTAGACACACACATTGACGATGAAACACTGAAATTACATTGGAATTAAATACAAAAGGCACAATGCCACCATAAGTGCAAGTATAGAGACTCCTCTTACAGTCGGTGCTTTGAGCATTCCCTGTGAGATCAGTATTAGTTTCCGATACACCACTGCAGGTACAATGTATTCCTTGTACCTTCACATTGACGATGAAACACAGAAATCGCATCGGAATTAAATGCAAAAGGCACAATGCCGCCTTAAGTACAAGAATAGAGACTCTTCTTACAGTCGGTGCTTTGAGCATTGCCTGTGAGACCAGTAATAGTATCCGATACACCACTGCAGGTTCAATGTATTCCTTGGACTTTCACATTGACGATGAAACACAGAAATCGCATCGGAATCAAATACAAAAGGCACAATGCCGCCTTAAGTACAAGAATAAAGACTCTTCTTACAGTCGGTGCTTTGAGCATTCCCTGTGAGACCAGTATTAGTTTCCGATACACTACTGCAGGTTCAATGTATTCCTTAGACATACACATTGACGATGAAAAACAGAAATCGCATCGGAATTAAATACAAAAGGCACAATGCCGCCTTAAGTACAAGAATTGAGACTCTTCCTACAGTCGATGTTTGAGCATTACCTGTGAGACCAGTATTTGTTTCCGATACACCACTGCAGGTTCAATGGATTCCTTGGACATACGCATTGACGATGAAACACAGAAATCGCCTCGGAATTAATACAAAAGGCACAATGCCGCAATAAGCACAAGAATAGAGACTCTTCTTACAGTCGGTGCTTTGAGAATTTCCTGTGAGACCAGTATTAGTTTCCGATACACCACTGCAGGTTCAATGTATTACTTAGACACACACATTGACGATGAAACACTGAAATTACATTGGAATTAAATACAAAAGGCACAATGCCACCATTAGTGCAAGTATAGAGACTCCTCTTACAGTCGGTGCTTTGAGCATTCCCTGTGAGATCAGTATTAGTTTCCGATACACCACTGCAGGTACAATGTATTCCTTGTACCTTCACATTGACGATGAAACACAGAAATCGAATCGGAATTAAATGCAAAAGGCACAATGCCGCCTTAAGTACAAGAATAGAGACTCTTCTTACAGTCGGTGCATTGAGCATTGCCTGTGAGACCAGTAATAGTATCCGATACACCACTGCAGGTTCAATGTATTCCTTGGACTTTCACATTGACGATGAAACACAGAAATCGCATCGGAATCAAATACAAAAGGCACAATGCCGCCTTAAGTACAAGAATAGAGACTCTTCTTACAGTCGGTTCTTTGAGCTTTCCCTGTGAGACCAGTATTAGTTTCCGATACACCACTGCAGGTTCAATGTATTCCTTGAACCTTCACATTGACGATGAAACACAGAATTCGCATCGGAATTAAATTCTAAAGGCATAATGCCGCCTTCAGTACAAGAATAGAGTCTCTTCTTACAGTCGGTGCTTTGAGCAATTCCTGTGAGACCAGTATTAGTTTCCGATACACCACTGCAGGTTCAATGTATTCCTTGGACATACGCATTGACGATGAAACACAGAAATCGCATCGGAATTAAATACAAAAGGCACAATGCCGCCCTACGTGCAAGAATAGAGACTCTTCTTACATTCGGTGCTTTGAGCATTCCCTGTGAGACCGGTATTAGTTTCCGATACACCACTGCAGGTTCAATGTATTCCTCAGACATACACATTGACAATGAAACACAGAAATCGCATCGGAATTAAATGCAAGAGGCACAATGCCGCCATAAGTGCCAGAATAGAGACCCTTCTTACAGTCGGTGCTTTGAGCATTCCCTGTGAGACCAGTATTAGTTTCCGATACACCTCAGCATGTACAATGTATTCCTTGGAACTTCACATTGACGATGAAACACAGAAATCGCATCGGAATTAAATACAAAAGGCACAATGCCGCCCTACGTGCAAGAATAGAGACTCTTCTTACATTCGGTGCTTTGAGCATTCCCTGTGAGACCGGTATTAGTTTCCGATACACCACTGCAGGTTCAATGTATTCCTCAGACATACACATTGACAATGAAACACAGAAATCGCATCGGAATTAAATGCAAGAGGCACAATGCCGCCATAAGTGCCAGAATAGAGACCCTTCTTACAGTCGGTGCTTTGAGCATTCCCTGTGAGACTAGTATTTGTTTCCGATACACCACTGCAGGTTCAATGGATTCCTTGGACATACGCATTGACGATGAAACACAGAAATCGCCTCGGAATTAATACAAAAGGCACAATGCCGCAATAAGCACAAGAATAGAGACTCTTCTTACAGTCGGTGCTTTGAGCATTTCCTGTGAGACCAGTATTAGTTTCCGATACACCACTGCAGTTTCAATGTGTTACTTAGACACACACATTGACGATGAAACACTGAAATTACATTGGAATTAAATACAAAAGGCACAATGCCACCATAAGTGCAAGTATAGAGACTCCTCTTACAGTCGGTGCTTTGAGCATTCCCTGTGAGATCAGTATTAGTTTCCGATACACCACAGCAGGTACAATGTATTCCTTGTACCTTCACATTGACGATGAAACACAGAAATCGCATCGGAATTAAATGCAAAAGGCACAATGCCGCCTTAAGTACAAGAATAGAGACTCTTCTTACAGTCGGTGCTTTGAGCATTGCCTGTGAGACCAGTAATAGTATCCGATACACCACTGCAGGTTCAATGTATTCCTTGGACTTTCACATTGACGATGAAACACAGAAATCGCATCGGAATCAAATACAAAAGGCACAATGCCGCCTTAAGTACAAGAATAAAGACTCTTCTTACAGTCGGTGCTTTGAGCATTCCCTGTGAGACCAGTATTAGTTTCCGATACACTACTGCAGGTTCAATGTATTCCTTAGACATACACATTGACGATGAAAAACAGAAATCGCATCGGAATTAAATACAAAAGGCACAATGCCGCCTTAAGTACAAGAATTGAGACTCTTCCTACAGTCGATGTTTGAGCATTACCTGTGAGACCAGTATTTGTTTCCGATACACCACTGCAGGTTCAATGGATTCCTTGGACATACGCATTGACGATGAAACACAGAAATCGCCTCGGAATTAATACAAAAGGCACAATGCCGCAATAAGCACAAGAATAGAGACTCTTCTTACAGTCGGTGCTTTGAGAATTTCCTGTGAGACCAGTATTAGTTTCCGATACACCACTGCAGGTTCAATGTATTACTTAGACACACACATTGACGATGAAACACTGAAATTACATTGGAATTAAATACAAAAGGCACAATGCCACCATTAGTGCAAGTATAGAGACTCCTCTTACAGTCGGTGCTTTGAGCATTCCCTGTGAGATCAGTATTAGTTTCCGATACACCACTGCAGGTACAATGTATTCCTTGTACCTTCACATTGACGATGAAACACAGAAATCGAATCGGAATTAAATGCAAAAGGCACAATGCCGCCTTAAGTACAAGAATAGAGACTCTTCTTACAGTCGGTACATTGAGCATTGCCTGTGAGACCAGTAATAGTATCCGATACACCACTGCAGGTTCAATGTATTCCTTGGACTTTCACATTGACGATGAAACACAGAAATCGCATCGGAATCAAATACAAAAGGCACAATGCTCCCTTAAGTACAAGAATAGAGACTCTTCTTACAGTCGGTTCTTTGAGCTTTCCCTGTGAGACCAGTATTAGTTTCCGATACACCACTGCAGGTTCAATGTATTCCTTGAACCTTCACATTGACGATGAAACACAGAATTCGCATCGGAATTAAATTCTAAAGGCATAATGCCGCCTTCAGTACAAGAATAGAGTCTCTTCTTACAGTCGGTGCTTTGAGCAATTCCTGTGAGACCAGTATTAGTTTCCGATACACCACTGCAGGTTCAATGTATTCCTTGGACATACGCATTGACGATGAAACACAGAAATCGCAACGGAATTAAATACAAAAGGCACAATGCCGCCCTACGTACAAGAATAGAGACTCTTCTTACATTCGGTGCTTTGAGCATTCCCTGTGAGACCGGTATTAGTTTCCGATACACCACTGCAGGTTCAATGTATTCCTTAGACATACACATTGACAATGAAACACAGAAATCGCATCGGAATTAAATGCAAAAGGCACAATGCCGCCATAAGTGCCAGAATAGAGACCCTTCTTACAGTCGGTGCTTTGAGCATTCCCTGTGAGACCAGTATTAGTTTCCGATACACCTCAGCATGTACAATGTATTCCTTGGAACTTCACATTGACGATGAAACACAGAAATCGCATCGGAATTAAATACAAAAGGCACAATGCCGCCTTAAGTACAAGAATAGAGACTCTTCTTACAGTCGGTGCTTTGAGCATTGCCTGTGAGACCAGTAATAGTATCCGATACACCACTGCAGGTTCAATGTATTCCTTGGACTTTCACATTGACGATGAAACACAGAAATCGCATCGGAATCAAATACAAAAGGCACAATGCCGCCTTAAGTACAAGAATAAAGACTCTTCTTACAGTCGGTGCTTTGAGCATTCCCTGTGAGACCAGTATTAGTTTCCGATACACTACTGCAGGTTCAATGTATTCCTTAGACATACACATTGACGATGAAAAACAGAAATCGCATCGGAATTAAATACAAAAGGCACAATGCCGCCTTAAGTACAAGAATTGAGACTCTTCCTACAGTCGATGTTTGAGCATTACCTGTGAGACCAGTATTTGTTTCCGATACACCACTGCAGGTTCAATGGATTCCTTGGACATACGCATTGACGATGAAACACAGAAATCGCCTCGGAATTAATACAAAAGGCACAATGCCGCAATAAGCACAAGAATAGAGACTCTTCTTACAGTCGGTGCTTTGAGAATTTCCTGTGAGACCAGTATTAGTTTCCGATACACCACTGCAGGTTCAATGTATTACTTAGACACACACATTGACGATGAAACACTGAAATTACATTGGAATTAAATACAAAAGGCACAATGCCACCATTAGTGCAAGTATAGAGACTCCTCTTACAGTCGGTGCTTTGAGCATTCCCTGTGAGATCAGTATTAGTTTCCGATACACCACTGCAGGTACAATGTATTCCTTGTACCTTCACATTGACGATGAAACACAGAAATCGAATCGGAATTAAATGCAAAAGGCACAATGCCGCCTTAAGTACAAGAATAGAGACTCTTCTTACAGTCGGTGCATTGAGCATTGCCTGTGAGACCAGTAATAGTATCCGATACACCACTGCAGGTTCAATGTATTCCTTGGACTTTCACATTGACGATGAAACACAGAAATCGCATCGGAATCAAATACAAAAGGCACAATGCCGCCTTAAGTACAAGAATAGAGACTCTTCTTACAGTCGGTTCTTTGAGCTTTCCCTGTGAGACCAGTATTAGTTTCCGATACACCACTGCAGGTTCAATGTATTCCTTGAACCTTCACATTGACGATGAAACACAGAATTCGCATCGGAATTAAATTCTAAAGGCATAATGCCGCCTTCAGTACAAGAATAGAGTCTCTTCTTACAGTCGGTGCTTTGAGCAATTCCTGTGAGACCAGTATTAGTTTCCGATACACCACTGCAGGTTCAATGTATTCCTTGGACATACGCATTGACGATGAAACACAGAAATCGCATCGGAATTAAATACAAAAGGCACAATGCCGCCCTACGTGCAAGAATAGAGACTCTTCTTACATTCGGTGCTTTGAGCATTCCCTGTGAGACCGGTATTAGTTTCCGATACACCACTGCAGGTTCAATGTATTCCTCAGACATACACATTGACAATGAAACACAGAAATCGCATCGGAATTAAATGCAAGAGGCACAATGCCGCCATAAGTGCCAGAATAGAGACCCTTCTTACAGTCGGTGCTTTGAGCATTCCCTGTGAGACCAGTATTAGTTTCCGATACACCTCAGCATGTACAATGTATTCCTTGGAACTTCACATTGACGATGAAACACAGAAATCGCATCGGAATTAAATACAAAAGGCACAATGCCGCCCTACGTGCAAGAATAGAGACTCTTCTTACATTCGGTGCTTTGAGCATTCCCTGTGAGACCGGTATTAGTTTCCGATACACCACTGCAGGTTCAATGTATTCCTCAGACATACACATTGACAATGAAACACAGAAATCGCATCGGAATTAAATGCAAGAGGCACAATGCCGCCATAAGTGCCAGAATAGAGACCCTTCTTACAGTCGGTGCTTTGAGCATTCCCTGTGAGACTAGTATTTGTTTCCGATACACCACTGCAGGTTCAATGGATTCCTTGGACATACGCATTGACGATGAAACACAGAAATCGCCTCGGAATTAATACAAAAGGCACAATGCCGCAATAAGCACAAGAATAGAGACTCTTCTTACAGTCGGTGCTTTGAGCATTTCCTGTGAGACCAGTATTAGTTTCCGATACACCACTGCAGTTTCAATGTGTTACTTAGACACACACATTGACGATGAAACACTGAAATTACATTGGAATTAAATACAAAAGGCACAATGCCACCATAAGTGCAAGTATAGAGACTCCTCTTACAGTCGGTGCTTTGAGCATTCCCTGTGAGATCAGTATTAGTTTCCGATACACCACAGCAGGTACAATGTATTCCTTGTACCTTCACATTGACGATGAAACACAGAAATCGCATCGGAATTAAATGCAAAAGGCACAATGCCGCCTTAAGTACAAGAATAGAGACTCTTCTTACAGTCGGTGCTTTGAGCATTGCCTGTGAGACCAGTAATAGTATCCGATACACCACTGCAGGTTCAATGTATTCCTTGGACTTTCACATTGACGATGAAACACAGAAATCGCATCGGAATCAAATACAAAAGGCACAATGCCGCCTTAAGTACAAGAATAAAGACTCTTCTTACAGTCGGTGCTTTGAGCATTCCCTGTGAGACCAGTATTAGTTTCCGATACACTACTGCAGGTTCAATGTATTCCTTAGACATACACATTGACGATGAAAAACAGAAATCGCATCGGAATTAAATACAAAAGGCACAATGCCGCCTTAAGTACAAGAATTGAGACTCTTCCTACAGTCGATGTTTGAGCATTACCTGTGAGACCAGTATTTGTTTCCGATACACCACTGCAGGTTCAATGGATTCCTTGGACATACGCATTGACGATGAAACACAGAAATCGCCTCGGAATTAATACAAAAGGCACAATGCCGCAATAAGCACAAGAATAGAGACTCTTCTTACAGTCGGTGCTTTGAGAATTTCCTGTGAGACCAGTATTAGTTTCCGATACACCACTGCAGGTTCAATGTATTACTTAGACACACACATTGACGATGAAACACTGAAATTACATTGGAATTAAATACAAAAGGCACAATGCCACCATTAGTGCAAGTATAGAGACTCCTCTTACAGTCGGTGCTTTGAGCATTCCCTGTGAGATCAGTATTAGTTTCCGATACACCACTGCAGGTACAATGTATTCCTTGTACCTTCACATTGACGATGAAACACAGAAATCGAATCGGAATTAAATGCAAAAGGCACAATGCCGCCTTAAGTACAAGAATAGAGACTCTTCTTACAGTCGGTACATTGAGCATTGCCTGTGAGACCAGTAATAGTATCCGATACACCACTGCAGGTTCAATGTATTCCTTGGACTTTCACATTGACGATGAAACACAGAAATCGCATCGGAATCAAATACAAAAGGCACAATGCTCCCTTAAGTACAAGAATAGAGACTCTTCTTACAGTCGGTTCTTTGAGCTTTCCCTGTGAGACCAGTATTAGTTTCCGATACACCACTGCAGGTTCAATGTATTCCTTGAACCTTCACATTGACGATGAAACACAGAATTCGCATCGGAATTAAATTCTAAAGGCATAATGCCGCCTTCAGTACAAGAATAGAGTCTCTTCTTACAGTCGGTGCTTTGAGCAATTCCTGTGAGACCAGTATTAGTTTCCGATACACCACTGCAGGTTCAATGTATTCCTTGGACATACGCATTGACGATGAAACACAGAAATCGCAACGGAATTAAATACAAAAGGCACAATGCCGCCCTACGTACAAGAATAGAGACTCTTCTTACATTCGGTGCTTTGAGCATTCCCTGTGAGACCGGTATTAGTTTCCGATACACCACTGCAGGTTCAATGTATTCCTTAGACATACACATTGACAATGAAACACAGAAATCGCATCGGAATTAAATGCAAAAGGCACAATGCCGCCATAAGTGCCAGAATAGAGACCCTTCTTACAGTCGGTGCTTTGAGCATTCCCTGTGAGACCAGTATTAGTTTCCGATACACCTCAGCATGTACAATGTATTCCTTGGAACTTCACATTGACGATGAAACACAGAAATCGCATCGGAATTAAATACAAAAGGCACAATGCCGCCTTAAGTACAAGAATTGAGACTCTTCCTACAGTCGATGTTTGAGCATTACCTGTGAGACCAGTATTTGTTTCCGATACACCACTGCAGGTTCAATGGATTTCTTGGACATACGCATTGACGATGAAACACAGAAATCGCCTCGGAATTAATACAAAAGGCACAATGCCGCAATAAGCACAAGAATAGAGACTCTTCTTACAGTCGGTGTTTTGAGCATTCCCTGTGAGATCAGTATTAGTTTCCGATACACCACTGCAGGTACAATGTATTCCTGGTACCTTCACATTGACGATGAAACACAGAAATCGAATCGGAATTAAATGCAAAAGGCACAATGCCGCCTTAAGTACAAGAATAGAGACTCTTCTTACAGTCGGTGCATTGAGCATTGCCTGTGAGACCAGTAATAGTATCCGATACACCACTGCAGGTTCAATGTATTCCTTGGACTTTCACATTGACGATGAAACACAGAAATCGCATCGGAATCAAATACAAAAGGCACAATGCCGCCTTAAGTACAAGAATAGAGACTCTTCTTACAGTCGGTTCTTTCAGCTTTCCCTGTGAGACCAGTATTAGTTTCCGATACACCACTGCAGGTTCAATGTATTCCTTGAACCTTCACATTGACGATGAAACACAGAATTCGCATCGGAATTAAATTCTAAAGGCATAATGCCGCCTTCAGTACAAGAATAGAGTCTCTTCTTACAGTCGGTGCTTTGAGCAATTCCTGTGAGACCAGTATTAGTTTCCGATACACCACTGCAGGTTCAATGTATTCCTTGGACCTTCACATTGACGATGAAATACAGAATTCGCATCGGAATTAAATACTAAAGGCATAATGCCGCCTTCAGTACAAGAATAGAGTCTCTTCTTACAGTCGGTGCTTTGAGCATTTCCTGTGAGACCAGTATTAGTTTCCGATACACCACTGCAGGTTCAATGTATTCCTTCGACCTTCACATTGACGATGAAACACAGAGATCGAATCGGAACTAAATACAAAAGGCACAATGCCGCAATAAGTACAAGAATATAGACTCTTCTTACAGTCGGTGCTTTGAGCATTCCCTGTGAGGCCAGTATTAGTTTCCGATGCACCACTGCAGGTTCAATGTATTCCTTAGACATACACATTGACGATGAAACACTGATATTACATCGGAATTAAATACAAATGGCACAATGCCGCCATAAGTGCAAGAATAGAGACTCCTCTTACAGTCGGTACTTTGAGCATTCCCTGTGAGACCAGTATTAGTTTCCGATACACCACTGCAGGTACAATGTATTCCTTGTACATTCACATTGACGATGAAACACAGGAATCGCATCGGAATTAAATACAAAAGGCACAATGCCGCCTTAAATACAAGAATAGAGACTCTTCTTACAGTCGGTGCTTTGAGCATCCCCTGTGAGACCAGTATTAGTTTCCGATACACCACTGCAGGTTCAATGTATTCCTTAGACATCCACATTGGCGGTGAAACATTGAAATTACATCGGAATTAAATACAAATGGCACAATGCCGCCATAAGTGCAAGAATAGAGAATCCTCTTACAGTCGGTGCTTTGAGCATTCCCTGTGAGACCAGTATTAGTTTCCGATACACCACTGCAGGTACAATGTATTCCTTGTACCTTCACATTGACGATGAAACACAAAAATCGCATCGGAATTAAATACAAAAGGCACAATGCCGCCTTAAGTACAAGAATAGAGACTCTTCTTACAGTCGGTGCTTTGAGCATTCCCTGTGAGACCAGTATTAGTTTCTGATACACCACTGCAGGTTCAATGTATTCCTTGGACACTCACATTGACGATGAAACACAGAAATCGCATCGGAATTAAATACAAAAGGCACAATGCCGCCTTACGTACAAGAATAGAGGCTCTTCTTACAGTCGGTGCTTTGAGCATTCCCTGTGAGACCAGTATTAGTTTCCGATACACCACTCCCGGTTCAATGTATTCCTTAGACCTACACATTGACGATGGAACACAGATATGGCATCGGAATTAGATACAAATGGCACAATGCCGCCTTAAGTACAAGAATGTGGACTCTACTTACAGTCGGTGCTTTGAGCATTCCCTGTGAGACCAGTATTAGTTTCCGATACACCACTGCAGGTTCAATGTATTCCTTAGACATCCACATTGGCGGTGAAACATTGAAATTACATCGGAACTAAATACAAATGGCACAATGCCGCCATTAGTGCAAGAATAGAGACTCCTCTTACAGTCGGTGCTTTGAGCATTCCCTGTGAGACCAGTATTAGTTTCCGATACACCACTGCAGGTACAATGTATTCCTTGTACCTTCACATTGACGATGAAACACAAAAATCGCATCGGAATTAAATACAAAAGGCACAATGCCGCCTTAAGTACAAGAATAGAGACTCTTCTTACAGTCGGTGCTTTGAGCATTCCCTGTGAGACCAGTATTAGTTTCTGATACACCACTGCAGGTTCAATGTATTCCTAGGACATACACATTGACGATGAAACACAGAAATCACATCGGAACTAAATATAAAATGCACAATGCCGCAATAAGTACAAGAATAGAGACTCTTCTTACAGTCGGTGCTTTGAGCATTCCCTGTGAGACCAGTATTAGTTTCCGATACACCACTGCAGGTTCAATGAATTCCTTAGACATACACATTGACGATGAAACACTGAAATTACATCGGAATTAAATACAAAAGGCACAATGCCGCCATAAGTGCAAGAATAGAGACTATTCTTACAGTCGGTGCTTTGAGCTTTCCCTGTGAGCCCAGTATTACTTTCCGATACACCACACCAGGTTCAATGTATTCCTTGGACATACTCATTGACGATCAAACACTGAAATTACATCGGAATTTAATACAAAATGAACAATGCCGCCTTAACGGCATGATGAGTAAGACTTCTTAGAGTCTGTCCTTTGATCCTTTCCTGTGAGACCAGTATTAGTTTCCGATACACCACTGCAGGTTCAATGTATTCCTTGGACCTTCGCATTGACGATGAAACACAGAAATCGAATCGGAACTAAATACAAAAGGCACAATGCCGCAATAAGTACAAGAATAGAGCCTCTTCTTACAGTCGCTGCTTTGAGCATTCCCTGTGAGACCAGCATTAGTTTTCGATACACCACTGCAGGTTCAATGTATTCCTTAGACATACACATTGACGATGGAACACTGAAATTACATCGGAATTAAATACAAATGGCACAATGCCGCCCTAAGTGCAAGAATACAGACTCCTCTTACAGTCGGTGCTTTGAGCATTCCCTGTGAGACCAGTATTAGTTTCTGATACACCACAGAATGTTCAATGTATTCCTTGGACATACACATTGACGATGAAACACAGAAATCGCATCGGAATTAATTACAAAAGGCACCATGCCGCCTTACGTACAAGAATCGAAACTCTTCTTACAGTCGGTGCTTTGAGCATTCCCTGTGAGACAAGTATTAGTTTCTGATATACCACTGCAGGTTCAATGTATTCCTTGGACATACGCATTGACGATGAAACACAGAAATCGCATCGGAATTAAATACAAAAGGCACAATGCCACCCTACGTACAAGAATAGAGACTCTTCTTACATTCGGTGCTTTGAGCATTCCCTGTGAGACCGGTATTAGTTTCCGATACACCACTGCAGGTTCAATGTATTCCTTAGACATACACATTGACAATGAAACACAGAAATCGCATCGGAATTAAATGCAAAAGGCACAATGCCGCCATAAGTGCCAGAATAGAGACCCTTCTTACAGTCGGTGCTTTGAGCATTCCCTGTGAGACCAGTATTAGTTTCCGATACACCTCAGCATGTACAATGTATTCCTTGGAACTTCACATTGACGATGAAACACAGAAATCGCATCGGAATTAAATACAAAAGGCACAATGCCGCCTTAAGTACAAGAATTGAGACTCTTCCTACAGTCGATGCTTTGAGCATTCCCTGTGAGACTAGTATTTGTTTCCGATACACCACTGCAGGTTCAATGGATTCCTTGGACATACGCATTGACGATGAAACACAGAAATCGCCTCGGAATTAATACAAAAGGCACAATGCCGCAATAAGCACAAGAATAGAGACTCTTCTTACAGTCGGTGCTTTGAGCATTTCCTGTGAGACCAGTATTAGTTTCCGATACACCACTGCAGTTTCAATGTATTACTTAGACACACACATTGACGATGAAACACTGAAATTACATTGGAATTAAATACAAAAGGCACAATGCCACCATAAGTGCAAGTATAGAGACTCCTCTTACAGTCGGTGCTTTGAGCATTCCCTGTGAGATCAGTATTAGTTTCCGATACACCACTGCAGGTACAATGTATTCCTTGTACCTTCACATTGACGATGAAACACAGAAATCGCATTGGAATTAAATGCAAAAGGCACAATGCCGCCTTAAGTACAAGAATAGAGACTCTTCTTACAGTCGGTGGTTTGAGCATTGCCTGTGAGACCAGTAATAGTATCCGATACACCACTGCAGGTTCAATGTATTCCTTGGACTTTCACATTGACGATGAAACACAGAAATCGCATCGGAATCAAATACAAAAGGCACAATGCCGCCTTAAGTACAAGAATAAAGACTCTTCTTACAGTCGGTTCTTTGAGCTTTCCCTGTGAGACCAGTATTAGTTTCCGATACACCACTGCAGGTTCAATGTATTCCTTGAACCTTCACATTGACGATGAAACACAGAATTCGCATCGGAATTAAATTCTAAAGGCATAATGCCGCCGTCAGTACAAGAATAGAGTCTCTTCTTACAGTCGGTGCTTTGAGCAATTCCTGTGAGACCAGTATTAGTTTCCGATACACCACTGCAGGTTCAATGTATTCCTTGGACCTTCACATTGACGATGAAACACAGAATTCGCATCGGAATTAAATACTAAAGGCATAATGCCGCCTTCAGTACAAGAATAGAGTCTCTTCTTACAGTCGGTGCTTTGAGCATTTCCTGTGAGACCAGTATTAGTTTCCGATACACCAATGCAGGTTCAATGTATTCCTTGGACCTTCACATTGACGATGAAACACAGAGATCGAATCGGAACTAAATACAAAAGGCACAATGCCGCAATAAGTACAAGAATATAGACTCTTCTTACAGTCGGTGCTTTGAGCATTCCCTGTGAGGCCAGTATTAGTTTCCGATGCACCACTGCAGGTTCAATGTATTCCTTAGACATACACATTGACGATGAAACACTGATATTACATCGGAATTAAATACAAATGGCACAATGCCGCCATAAGTGCAAGAATAGAGACTCCTCTTACAGTCGGTGCTTTGAGAATTCCCTGTGAGACCAGTATTAGTTTCCGATACACCACTGCAGGTTCAATGTATTCCTTAGACATACACATTGGCGGTGAAACATTGAAATTACATCGGAAATAGATACAAATGGCACAATGCCGCCATAAGTGCAAGAATAGAGACTCCTCTTACAGTCGGTGCTTTGAGCATTCCCTGTGAGACCAGTATTAGTTTCCGATACACCACTGCAGGTACAATGTATTCCTTGTACCTTCACATTGACGATGAAACACAAAAATCGCATCGGAATTAAATACAAAAGGCACAATGCCGCCTTAAGTACAAGAATAGAGACTCTTCTTACAGTCGGTGCTTTGAGCATTCCCTGTGAGAGCAGTATTAGTTTCTGATACACCACTGCAGGTTCAATGTATTCCTTGGCCATACACATTGACGATGAAACACAGAAATCGCATCGGAATTAAATACAAAAGGCACAATGCCGCCTTACGTACAAGAATAGAGGCTCCTCATACGGTCGGTGCTTTGAGCATTCCCTGTGAGACCAGTATTAGTTTCCGATACACCACTCCCGGTTCAATGTATTCCTTAGACCTTCACATTGACGATGGAACACAGATATGGCATCGGAATTAGATACAAATGGCACAATGCCGCCTTAAGTACAAGAATGTGGACTCTACTTACAGTCGGTGCTTTGAGCATTCCCTGTGAGACCAGTATTAGTTTCCGATACACCACTGCAGATTCCATGTATTCCTAGGACATACACATTGACGATGAAACACTGAAATTACATCAGAATTAAATACAAAAGGAACAATGCCGCCTGAAGTGCAAGAAGAATGAGACTTCTTAGAGTCTGTGCTTTGATCCTTTCCTGTGAGACCAGTATTAGTTTCCGATACACCAATGCAGGTGCAATGTATTCCTTGGACCTTCACATTGACGATGAAACACAGCGATCGAATAGGAACTAAATACAAAAGGCACAATGCCGCCTTACGTACAAGAATAGAGATTCTTCTTACAGTCGGTGCTTTGAGCATTCCCTGTAAGACCAGTATTAGTTTCCGATACACCACTCCAGGTTCAATGTATTCCTTGGACACACTCAATGACGATGAAACCCTGAAAATACATCGGAATTAAATACAAAAGGAACAATGCCGCCTTAAATGCAAGATGAGTGAGACTTCTTAGAGTCTGTGCTTTGATCCTTTCCTGTGAGACCGGTATTAGTTTCCGATACACCACTGCAGGTTCAATGTATTCCTTGGACCTTCGCATTGACGATGAAACACAGAAATCACATCGGAACTAAATATAAAATGCACAAAGCTGCAATAAGTACAAGAATAGAGACTCTTCTTACAGTCGGTGCTTTGAGCATTCCCTGTGAGACCAGTATTAGTTTCCGATACACCACTGCAGGTTCAATGAATTCCTTAGACATACACATTGACGATGAAACACTGAAATTACATCGGAATTAAATACAAAAGGCACAATGCCGCCATAAGGGCAAGAATAGAGACTCCTCTTACAGTCGGTGCTTTGAGCTTTCCCTGTGAGACCAGTATTAGTTTCCGATACACCACACCAGGTTCAATGTATTCCTTGGACATACTCATTGACGATGAAACACTGAAATTACATCGGAATTTAATACAAAAGGAACAATGCCGCCTTAACGGCAAGATGAGTAAGACTTCTTAGAGTCTGTGCTTTGATCCTTTCCTGTGAGACCAGTATTAGTTTCCGATACACCACTGCAGGTTCAATGTATTCCTTGGACCTTCGCATTGACGATGAAACACAGAAATCGAATCGAAACTAAATACAAAAGGCACAATGCCGCAATAAGTACAAGAATAGAGCCTCTTCTTACAGTCGCTGCTTTGAGCATTCCCTGTGAGACCAGCATTAGTTTCCGATACACCACTGCAGGTTCAATGTATTCCTTAGACATACACATTGACGATGGAACACTGAAATTACATCGGAATTAAATACAAATGGCACAATGCCGCCTTAAGTGCAAGAATAGAGACCCCTCTTACAGTCGGTGCTTTGAGCATTCCCTGTGAGACCAGTATTAGCTTCTGATACACCACTGAAGGTTCAGTGTTTTCCTTGGACATATACATTGACGATGATACACAGAAATCGCATCGGAATTAATTACAAAAGGCACAATGCCGCCTTACGTACAAGAATAGAGACTCTTCTTACCGTCGGTGCTTTGAGCATTCCCTGTGAGACAAGTATTAGTTTCCGATACACCACTCCAGGTTCAATGTATTCCTTGGACATACTTATTGACGATGAAACACTGAAATTACATCGGAATTAAATACAAAACGAACAATGCCGCCTTAACTGCAAGATGAGTGAGACTTCTTTGAGTCTGTGCTTTGATCCTTTCCTGTGAGACCAGTATTAGTTTCCGATACACCACTGCAGGTTCAATGTATTCCATGGACCTTCGCATTGACGATGAAACACAGAAATTGCATCGGAACTAAATACAAAATGCACAATGCCGCAATAAGTACAAGAATAGAGGCTCTTCTTACAGTCGGTGCTTTGAGCATTCCCTGTGAGACCAGTATTAGTTTCCGATACACCACTGCGGGTTCAATGTATTCCTTAGACATACACATTGCCGAAGAAACACTGAAATTACATTGGAATTAAATACAAACGTCACAATGCCGCCATAAGTGCAAGAATAGAGACTCTTCTTACAGTCGGTGCTTTGAGCAATCCCTGTGAGACCAGTATTAGTTTCCGATACTCCACTGCAGGTACAATGTATTCCTTGTACCTTCACATTGACGATGAAACACATGAATCGCATCGGAATTAAATACAAAAGGCAGAATGCCGCCTTAAGTACAAGAATAGAGACTCTTCTTACAGTCGGTGCTTTGAGCATTCCCTGTGAGACCAGTATTAGTTTCCGATACACCACTCCAGGTTCAATGTATTTCTTGGAGATACTCAATGACGATGAAACACTGAAATTACATCGGAATTAAATACAAAAGGAACAATGCCGCCTTAACTGCAAGATGAGTGAGACTTCTTAGAGTCTGTGCTTTGATCCTTTCCTGTGAGACCGGTATTAGTTTCCGATACACCACTGCAGGTTCAATGTATTCCTTGGACCTTCGCATTGACGATGAAACACTGAAATCACGTCGGAACTAAATACAAAAGGCACAATGCCGCAATAAGTACAAGAATAGAGCCTCTTCTTACAGTCGGTGATTTGAGCATTCCCTGTGAGACCAGTATTAGTTTCCGATACACCACTGCAGATTCAATTTATTCCTTAGACATACACATTGACGATGAAACACTGAAATTACATCGGAATTAAATACAAATGGCACAATGCCGCCATAAGTGCAAGAATAGTGACTCCTCTTACAGTCGGTGCTTTGAGCATTCCCTGTGAGACCAGTATTAGTTTCCGATACACCACTGCAGGTTCAATGTATTCCATGGACCTTCGCATTGACGATGAAACACAGAAATCGCATCGGAACTAAATACAATATGCACAATGCCGCAATAAGTACAAGAATAGAGACTCTTCTTACAGTCGGTGCTATGAGCATTCCCAGTGAGACCAGTATTAGTTTCCGATACACCACTGCAGGTTCAATGAATTCCTTAGACATACACATTGACGATGAAACACTGAAATTACATCGGAATTAATTACAAAAGGCACAATGCCGCCATAAGTGCAAGAATAGAGACTCTTCTTACAGTCGGTGCTTTGAGCTTTCCCAGTGAGACCAGTATTAGTTTCCGATACACCACTGCAGGTACAATGTATTCCTTAGACATACACATTGCCGAAGAAACACTGAAATTACATTGGAATTAAATACAAAAGTCACAATGCCGCCATAAGTGCAAGAATAGAGAATTTTCTTACAGTCGGTGCTTTGAGCATTCCCTGTGAGACCAGTATTAGTTTCCGATACACCACTGCAGGTTCAATGTATTCCTTGGACCTTCACGTAGACGATGAAACACAGAAATCGCATTGGAATTAAATGCAAAAGGCACAATGCCGCCTTAAGTACAAGAATAGAGACTCTTCTTACAGTCGGTGCTTTGATAATTCCCTGTGAGACCAGTATTAGTTTCCGATATACCACCGCAGGTTCAATGCATTCCTTGGACATACACATTGACGATGAAACACAGAACTCGCATCGGAATTAAATACAAAAGGCACAATGCCGCATTTCGTACAAGAACAGAGACTCTTCTTACAGTTGGTGCTTTGAGCATTCCCTGTGAGAACAGTATTAGTTTCCGATACACCACTCCAGGATCAATGTTTTCCCTGGACATACTCATTGACGGTGAAACACTGAACTACATCGGAATTAAATACAAAAGGAACAATGCCGATATAACTGCAAGGTGAGTGAGACTTCTTAGAGTTTGTGCTTTGATCCTTTCCTGTGAGACCAGTATTAGTTTCCGATACACCACTGCAGGTTCAATGTATTCCTTGGACCTTCGCATTGACGATGAAACACAGAAATCATATCGGAATGAAATACAAAAGGCACAATGCCGCCTTAAGTACAACAATTGAGACTCTTCTTACAGTCGGTGTTTGAGCATTACCTGCGAGACCAGTATTAGTTTCCGATACACCACTGCAGATTCAATGTATTCCTTGGACATACACATTGACGATGAAACACAGAAATCACATCCTAACTAGAAACAAAAGGCACAATGCCGCCTTACGTACAACAATAGAGACTCTTCTTACGGTCGGTGCTTTGAGCATTACCTGTGAGACCAGTATTAGTTCCCGATACACCACTCCAGGTTCAATGTATTCCTTGGACATACTCATTGACGATGAAACACTGAAATTACATCGGAATTAAATAGAAAAGGAACAATGCCGCCTTAACTGCAAGATGAGTGAGACTTCTTAGAGTCTGTGCTTTGATCCTTTCTACTGTGAGACTAGTATTAGTTTCCGATACACCATTGCAGGTTCAATGTATTCCTTGGACCTTCGCATTGACGATGAAAAACAGAAATCGAATCGGAACTAAATACAAAAGGCACAATGCCGCAATATGTACAAGAATAGAGACTCTTCTTACAGTCGGTGCTTTGAGCATTCCCTGTGAGACCTGTATTAGTTTCCGATACACCACTGCAGATTCAATGTATTTCTTGGACATACACATTGACGATGAAACACAGAAATCACATCGGAATTAAATACAGAAGGCAACTGCCGCCTTACGTACAAGAGGAGAGACTCTTCTTACGGTCGGTGCTTTGAGCATTACCTGTGAGACCAGTATTAGTTTCCGATACACCACTCCAGGTTCAATGTATTCCTTGGACATACTCATTGACGATGAAACACTGAAATTACATCGGAATTAAATACAAATGGCACAATGTCGCCATAGGTGCAAGAATAGAGACTCCTCTTAATGTCGGTGCTTTGAGCATTCCCTGTGAGACCAGTATTAGTTTCCGATACACCACAGCAGGTACAGTGTATTCCTTGTACCTTCACATCGACGATGAAACACAGAAATCGCATCGGAACTAAATAAAAAAGGCATTATGCCGCCTTAAGTACAAGAATAGAGTCTCTTCTAACAGTCGGTGCTTTGAGCATTCCCTGTGAGACCAGTATTAGTTTCTGATACACCACTGCAGGTTCAATGTATTCCTTGGACATACACATTGACGATGAAACACAGATATCGCATCGGAATTAAATACAAAAGGCACAATGCCGCCTTACGTACAAGAATAGAGACTCTTCTTACAGTCGGTGCTTTGAGCATTACCTGTGAGACCAGTATTAGTTTCCGATACACCACTCAAGGTTCAATGTATTCCTTGGACATACTCATTGAGGATGAAACACTGAAATTACATCGGAATTAAATACAAAAGGAACAATGCCGCCTTAACTGCAAGATGAGTGAGACTTCTTAGAGTCTGTGCTTTGATCCTTTTTACTGTGAGACCAGTATTAGTTTCCGATACACCACTGCAGGTTCAATGTATTCCTTGGACCTTCGCATTGGCGATGAAACACAGAAATCGAATCGGAACTAAATACAAAAGGCACAATGCCGCAATAAGTACAAGAATAGAGACTCTTCTTACAGTCGGTGCTTTGAGCATTCCCTGTGAGACCTGTATTAGTTTCCGATACACCACTGCAGGTTCAATGTATTCCTTAGACATACACATTGACGATGAAACACTGAAATTACATCGGAATTAAATACAAATGGCACAATGCCACCATAAGTGCAAGAATAGAGACTCCTCTTACAGTCGGTGCTTTGAGCATTCCCTCTGAGACCAGTATTAGTTTCCGATACACCACTGCAGGTACAATGTATTCCAGAGACATACACATTGCCGAAGAAACTCTGATATTACATTGGAATTAAATACAAAAGTCACAATGCCGCCATAAGTGCAAGAATAGAGACTCTTCTTACAGTCGGTGCTTTGAGCATTCCCTGTGAGACCGGTATTAGTTTCCGATACACCACTGCAGGTACAATGTATTCCTTGGACCTTCACATAGACGATGAAACACAGAAATCGCATCGGAATTAAATGCAAAAGGCACAATGCCGCCTTAAGTACAAGAATAGAGACTCTTCTTACAGTCGGTGCTTTGAGCATTCCCTGTGAGACCAGTATTAGTTTCCGATACACCACCGCAGGTTCAATGCATTCCTTGGACATACACATTGTCGATGAAACACAGAACTCGCATCAGAATTAAATACACAAGGCATAATGCCACCTTTCGTACAAGAATAGAGACTCTTCTTACAGTCGGTGCTTTGAGCATTCCCTGTGAGACCAGTATTAGTTTCCGATACACCACTCCAGGTTCAATGTTTTCCCAGGACATACTCATTGACGATGAAACACTGAAATTACATCGGAAGTAAATACAAAATGAACAATGCCGATATAACTGCAAGGTGAGTGAGACTTCTTAGAGTCTGTGCTTTGATCCTTTCCTGTGAGACCAGTATTAGTTTCCGATACACCACTGCAGGTTCAATGTATTCTTTGGACCTTCGCATTGACGATGAAAACAGAAGTCATATCGGAATGAAATACAAAAGGCACAATGCAGCCTTAAGTACAAGAATAGAGACTCTTCTTACAGTCGGTGTTTGAGCATTCCCTGTGAGACCAGTATTAGTTTCCGATACACCACTGCAGATTCAATGTATTCCTTGGATATATACATTGACGATGAAACAGAGAAATCACATCGGAATTAAATACAAAAGGCACAATGCCGCCTTACGTACAAGAGGAGAGACTCTTCTTACGGTCGGTGCTTTGAGCAGTACCTGTGAGACCAGTATTAGTTTCCGATACGCCACTCCAGGTTCAATGTATTCCTTGGACATACTCATTGACGATGAAACACTGAAATTACATTAGAATTAAATACAAATGAAACAATGCCGCCTTAACTGCAAGATGAGTGAGACTTCTTAGAGTCTGTGCTTTGATCCTGTCTACTGTGAGACCAGTATTAGTTTCCAATACACCACTGCAGGTTCCATGTATTCCTTGGACCTTCGCATTGACGATGAAACACGAAATCGAATCCGAGCTAAATACAAAAGGCACAATGCCGCAATAAGTACAAGAATAGAGACTCTTCTTACAGTCGGTGCTTTGAGCATTCCCTGTGAGACCAGTATTAGTTTCCGATACACCACTGCAGGTTCAATGTATTCCTTAGACATACACATTGACGATGATACACTGAAATTACATCGGAATTAAATACAAATGCACAATGCCGCCATAAGTGCAGGAATAGAGACCCCTCTTTCAGTCGGTGGTTTGAGCATTCCCTGTGAGACCAGTATTAGTTTCCGATACACCACTGCAGGTTCAATGTATTCCTTAGACATACACATTGCCGAAGAAACACAGAAATCACATCGGAATTACATACAAAAGGCACAATGCCGCCTTACGTCTTACGTACAAGAATAGAGACTCTTCTTACGGTCCGTGCTTTGAGCATAACCTGGGAGACCAGTATTAGTTTCCGATACGCCACAGCAGGTACAATGTATTCCTTGTACCTTCACATTGACGATGAAACACAGAAATCGCATCGGAATTAAATACAAAAGGCACAATACCGCCTTAAGTACAAGATTAGAGACTCTTCTAACAGTCGGTGCTTTGAGCATTCCCTGTGAGACCAGTATTAGTTTCTGATACACCACTGCAGGTTCAATGTATTCCTTGGACATACACATTGACGATGAAACACAGATATCGCATCGGAATTAAATACAAAAGGCACAATGCCGCCTTACGTACAAGAATAGAGACTCTTCTTACAGTTGGTGCTTTGAGCATTACCTGAGAGACCAGTATTAGTTTCCGATACACCACTCAAGGTTCAATGTATTCCTTGGACATACTCATTGACGATGAAACACTGAAATTACATCGGAATTAAATACAAACGGAACAATACTGCCTTAACAGCAAGATGAGTGAGACTTCTTTGAGTCTGTGCTTTGATCCTTTCCTGTGAGACCAGTATTAGTTTCCGATACACCAATGCAGGTTCAATGTATTCCACGGACCTTCGCATTGAAGATGAAACACAGAAATCGCATCGGAACTGAATACAAAATGCACAATGTCGCAATAAGTACAAGAATAGAGACTCTTCTTACAGTCGGTACTTTGAGCATTCCCTGTGAGACCAGTATTAGTTTCCGATACACCACTGCAGGTTCAATGAATTATTTAGACATACACATTGACGATGAAACACTGAAATTACATCGGAATTAAATACAAAAGGCACAATGCCGCGTTAAGTACAAGAATTGAGACCCATCTTACAGTCGGTGCTTTGAGCATTCCCTGTGAGACCAGTATTAGTTTCCGATACACCACCGCAGGTTCAATGCATTCCTTGGACATACACATTGACGATGAAACACAGAACTCGCATCGGAATTAAATACAAATGGCACAATGCCGCCTTTCGTACAAGAATAGAGACTCTTCTTATAGTCGGTGCTTTGAGAATTCCCTGTGAGACCAGTATTAGTTTCCGATACACCACTCCAGGTTCAATGTTTTCCTTGGACATACTCATTGACGATGAAACACTGAAATTACATCGGAATTAAATACAAAAGGAACAATGCCGATATAACTGCAAGGTGAGTGAGACTTCTTAGAGTCTGTGCTTTGATCCTTTCCTGTGAGACCAGTGTTAGTTTCCGATACACCACTGCAGGTTCAATGTATTCCTTGGACCTTCGCATTGACGATGAAACACAGAAATCGCATCGGAATTAAATACAAAAGGCACAATGCCGCCTTAAGTACAGGAATAGAGACTCTTCTTACAGTCGGTGTTTGAGCATTCCCTGTGAGACCAGTATTAGTTTCCGATACACCACTGCAGATTCAATGTATTCCTTGGACATACACATTGACGATGAAACACAGAAATCACATCGGAATTAAATACAAAAGGCACAATGCCGCCTTACGTACAAGAATAGAGACTCCTCTTACGGTCGGTGCTTTTTAGCATTACCTGTGAGACCAGTATTAGTTCCCGATACACCACTCCAGGTTCAATGTATTCCTTGGACATACTCATTGACGATGAAACACTGAAATTACATCGGAATTAAATAGAAAAGGAACAATACCGCCTTAACTGCAAGATGAGTGAGACTTCTTAGAGTCTGTGCTTTGATCCTTTCTACTGTGAGACTAGTATTAGTTTCCGATACACAATTGCAGGTTCAATGTATTCCTTGGACCTTCGCATTGACGATGAAACACAGAAATCGAATCGGAACTAAATACAAAAGGCACAATGCCGCAATAAGTACAAGAATAGAGACTCTTCTTACAGTCGGTGCTTTGAGCATTACCTGTGAGACCTGTATTAGTTTCCGATACACCACTGCAGTTTCAAAGTATTCCTTAGACACACACATTGACGATGAAACACTGAAATTACATCGGAATTAAATACAAATGGCACAATGCCGCCATAAGTGCAAGAATAGAGACTCCTCTTACAGTCGGTGCTTTGAGCATTCCCTCTGAGACCAGTATTAGTTTCCGATACACCACTGCAGGTACAATGTATTCCTTAGACATACACATTGTCGATGAAACACAGAACTCGCATCGGAATTAAATACAAAAGGCACAATGCCACCTTTCGTACAAGAATAGAGACTCTTCTTACAGTCGGTGCTTTGAGCATTCCCTGTGAGACTAGTATTAGTTTCCGATACACCACTCCAGGTTTAAAAGTTTTCCCTGGACATACTCATTGACGATGAAACACTGAAATTACATCGGAATTAAATACAAAAGGAACAATGCCGATATAACTGCAAGGTGAGTGAGACTTCTTAGAGTCTGTGCTTTGATCCTTTCCTGTGAGACCAGTAATAGTTTCCGATACACCACTGCAGGTTCAATGTATTCTTTGGACCTTCGCATTGACGATAAAACACAGAAATCATATCGGAATGAAATACAAAAGGCACAATGCAGCCTTAAGTACAAGAATAGAGACTCTTCTTACAGTCGGTGTTTGAGCATTCCCTGTGAGTCCAGTATTAGTTTCCGATACACCACTGCAGATTCAATGTATTTCTTGGACATACACATTGACGATGAAACACAGAAATCACATCGGAATTAAATACAGAAGGCAACTGCCGCCTTACGTACAAGAGGAGAGACTCTTCTTACGGTCGGTGCTTTGAGCATTACCTGTGAGACCAGTATTAGTTTCCGATACACCACTCCTGGTTCAATGTATTCCTTGGACATACTCATTGACGATGAAACACTGAAATTACATCGGAATTAAATACAAATGGCACAATGTCGCCATAGGTGCAAGGATAGAGACTCCTCTTAATGTCGGTGCTTTGAGCATTCCCTGTGAGACCAGTATTAGTTTCCGATACACCACAGCAGGTACAGTGTATTCCTTGTACCTCCACATCAACGATGAAACACAGAAATCGCATCAGAATTAAATAAAAAAGGCATTATGCCGCCTTAAGTACAAGAATAGAGTCTCTTCTAACAGTCGGTGCTTTGAGCATTCCCTGTGAGACCAGTATTAGTTTCTGATACACCACTGCAGGTTCAATGTATTCCTTGGACATACACATTGACGATGAAACACAGATATCGCATCGGAATTAAATACAAAAGGCACAATGCCGCCTTAAGTACAAGAATAGAGACTCTTCTTACAGTCGGTGCTTTGAGCATTACCTGTGAGACCAGTATTAGTTTCCGATACACCACTCAAGGTTCAATGTATTCCTTGGACATAATCATTGACGATGAAACACTGAAATTACATCGGAATTAAATACAAAAGGAACAATGCCGCCTTAACTGCAAGATGAGTGAGACTTCTTAGAGTCTGTGCTTTGATCCTTTCTACTGTGAGACCAGTATTAGTTTCCGATACACCACTGCAGGTTCAATGTATTCCTTGGACCTTCGCATTGACGATGAAACACAGAAATCGAATCGGAACTAAATACAAAATTCACAATGCCGCAATAAGTACAAGAATGGAGACTCTTCTTACAGTCGGTGCTTTGAGCATTCCCTGTGAGACCTGTATTAGTTTCCGATACACCACTGCAGGTTCAATGTATTCCTTAGACATACACATTGACGATGAAACACTGAAATTACATCGGAATTAAATACAAATGGCACAATGCCACCATAAGTGCAAGAATAGAGACTCCTCTTACAGTCGGTGTTTAAACATTCCCTGTGAGACCAGTATTAGTTTCCGATACACCACTGCAGATTCAATGTATTCCTTGGACATATACATTGACGATGAAACAGAGAAATCACATCGGAATTAAATACAAAAGGCACAATGCCGCCTTACGTACAAGAGGAGAGACTCTTCTTACGGTCGGTGCTTTGAGCAGTACCTGTGAGACCAGTATTAGTTTCCGATACGCCACTCCAGGTTCAATGTATTCCTTGGACATACCCATTGACGATGAAACACTGAAATTACATTAGAATTAAATACAAAAGAAACAATGCCGCCTTAACTGCAAGATGAGTGAGACTTCTTAGAGTCTGTGCTTTGATCCTTTCTACTGTGAGACCAGTATTAGTTTCCAATACACCACTGCAGGTTCCATGTATTCCTTGGACCTTCGCATTGACGATGAAACACGAAATCGAATCGGAGCTAAATACAAAAGGCACAATGCCGCAATAAGTACAAGAATAGAGACTCTTCTTACAGTCGGTGCTTTGAGCATTCCCTGTGAGACCAGTATTAGTTTCCGATACACCACTGCAGGTTCAATGTATTCCTTAGACATACACATTGACGATGATACACTGAAATTACTTCGGAATTAAATACAAATGGCACAATGCCGCCATAAGTGCAGGAATAGAGACCCCTCTTTCAGTCGGTGCTTTGAGCATTCCCTGTGAGACCAGTATTAGTTTCCGATACACCACTGCAGGTTCAATGTATTCCTTAGACATACACATTGCCGAAGAAACACAGAAATCACATCGGAATTACATACAAAAGGCACAATGCCGCCTTACGTCTTACGTACAAGAATAGAGACTCTTCTTACGGTCCGTGCTTTGAGCATAACCTGGGAGACCAGTATTAGTTTCCGATACACCACTCCAGGTTCAATGTATTCCTTGGACATACTCATTGACGATGAAACACTGAAATTACATCGGAATTAAATACAAATGGCACAATGTCGCCAAGGGTGCAAAAATAGAGACTCCTCTTACAGTCGGCGCTTTGAGCATTCCCTGTGAGATCAGTGTTAGTTTCCGATACATCACAGCAGGTACAATGTATTCCTTGTACCTTCACATTGACGATGAAACACAGAAATCGCATCGGAATTAAATACAAAAGGCACAATACCGCCTTAAGTACAAGATTAGAGACTCTTCTAACAGTCGGTGCTTTGAGCATTCCCTGTGAGACCAGTATTAGTTTCTGATACACCACTGCAGGTTCAATGTATTCCTTGGACATACACATTGACGATGAAACACAGATATCGCATCGGAATTAAATACAAAAGGCACAATGCCGCCTTACGTACAAGAATAGAGACTCTTCTTACAGTTGGTGCTTTGAGCATTACCTGAGAGACCAGTATTAGTTTCCGATACACCACTCAAGGTTCAATGTATTCCTTGGACATACTCATTGACGATGAAACACTGAAATTACATCGGAATTAAATACAAACGGAACAATACTGCCTTAACAGCAAGATGAGTGAGACTTCTTTGAGTCTGTGCTTTGATCCTTTCCTGTGAGACCAGTATTAGTTTCCGATACACCAATGCAGGTTCAATGTATTCCACGGACCTTCGCATTGAAGATGAAACACAGAAATCGCATCGGAACTGAATACAAAATGCACAATGCCGCAATAAGTACAAGAATAGAGACTCTTCTTACAGTCGGTGCTTTGAGCATTCCCTGTGAGACCAGTATTAGTTTCCGATACACCACTGCAGGTTCAATGAATTATTTAGACATACACATTGACGATGAAACACTGAAATTACACCGGAATTAAATACAAAAGGCACAATGCCGCGTTAAGTACAAGAATTGAGACCCATCTTACAGTCGGTGCTTTGAGCATTCCCTGTGAGACCAGTATTAGTTTCCGATACACCACCGCAGGTTCAATGCATTCCTTGGACATACACATTGACGATGAAACACAGAACTCGCATCGGAATTAAATACAAAAGGCACAATGCCGCCTTTCGTACAAGAATAGAGACTCTGCTTATAGTCGGTGTTTTGAGCATTCCCTGTGAGACCAGTATTAGTTTCCGATACACCACTCCAGGTTCAATGTTTTCCTTGGACATACTCATTGACGATGAAACACTGAAATTACATCGGAATTAAATACAAAAGGAACAATGCCGATATAACTGCAAGGTGAGTGAGACTTCTTAGAGTCTGTGCTTTGATCCTTTCCTGTGAGACCAGTGTTAGTTTCCGATACACCACTGCAGGTTCAATGTATTCCTTGGACCTTCGCATTGACGATGAAACACAGAAATCGCATCGGAATTAAATACAAAAGGCACAATGCCGCCTTAAGTACAGGAATAGAGACTCTTCTTACAGTCGGTGTTTGAGCATTCCCTGTGAGACCAGTATTAGTTTCCGATACACCACTGCAGATTCAATGTATTCCTTGGACATACACATCGACGATGAAACACAGAAATCACATCGGAATTAAATACAAAAGGCACAATGCCGCCTTACGTACAAGAATAGAGACTCTTCTTACGGTCGGTGCTTTGAGCATTACCTGTGAGACCAGTATTAGTTCCCGATACACCACTCCAGGTTCAATGTATTCCTTGGACATACTCATTGACGATGAAACACTGAAATTACATCGGAATTAAATAGAAAAGGAACAATGCCGCCTTAACTGCAAGATGAGTGAGCCTTCTTAGAGTCTGTGCTTTGATCCTTTCTACTGTGAGACTAGTATTAGTTTCCGATACACCATTGCAGGTTCAATGTATTCCTTGGACATTCGCATTGACGATGAAACACAGAAATCATATCGGAATGAAATACAAAAGGCACAATGCAGCCTTAAGTACAAGAATAGAGACTCTTCTTACAGTCGGTGCTTTGAGCATTACCTGTGAGACCAGTATTAGTTTCCGATACACCTCTCCAGGTTCAATGTATTCCTTGGACATACTCATTGACGATGGAACACTGAAATTACATCGGAATTAAATACAAATGGCACAATGTCGCCATAGGTGCAAGAATAGAGACTCCTCTTAATGTCGGTGCTTTGAGCATTCCCTGTGACACCAGTATTAGTTTCCGATACACCACAGCAGGTACAGTGTATTCCTTGTACCTTCGCATCGACGATGAAACACAGAAATCGCATCGGAATTAAATAAAAAAGGCATTATGCCGCCTTAAGTACAAGAATAGAGTCTCTTCTAACAGTCGGTGCTTTGAGCATTCCCTGTGAGACCAGTATTAGTTTCTGATACACCACTGCAGGTTCAATGTATTCCTTGGACATACACATTGACGATGAAAGACAGATATCGCATCGGAATTAAATACAAAAGGCACAATGCCGCCTTACGTACAAGAATAGAGACTCTTCTTACAGTCGGTGCTTTGAGCATTACCTGTGAGACCAGTATTAGTTTCCGATACACCACTCAAGGTTCAATGTATTCCTTGGACATACTCATTGACGATGAAACACTGAAATTACATCGGAATTAAATACAAAAGGAACAATGCCGCCTTAACTGCAAGATGAGTGAGACTTCTTAGAGTCTGTGCTTTGATCCTTTCTACTGTGAGACCAGTATTAGTTTCCGATGCACCACTGCAGGTTCAATGTATTCCTTGGACCTTCGCATTGACGATGAAACACAGAAATCGAATCGGAACTAAATACAAAAGGCACAATGCCGCAATAAGTACAAGAATAGAGACTCTTCTTACAGTCGGTGCTTTGAGCATTCCCTGTGAGACCTGTATTAGTTTCCGATACACCACTGCAGGTTCAATGTATTCCTTAGACATACACATTGACGATGAAACACTGAAATTACATCGGAATTAAATACAAATGGCACAATGCCACCATAAGTGCAAGAATAGAGACTCCTCTTACAGTCGGTGTTTTGAGCATTCCCTCTGAGACCAGTATTAGTTTCCGATACACCACTGCAGGTACAATGTATTCCAGAGACATACACATTGCCGAAGAAACTCTGATGTTACATTGGAATTAAATACAAAAGTCACAATGCCGCCATAAGTGCAAGAATAGAGACTCTTCTTACAGTCGGTGCTTTGAGCATTCCCTGTGAGACCAGTATTAGTTTCCGATACACCACTGCAGGTACAATGTATTCCTTGGACCTTCACATAGACGATGAAACACAGAAATCGCATCGGAATTAAATGCAAAAGGCACAATGCCGCCTTAAGTACAAGAATAGAGACTCTTCTTACAGTCGGTGCTTTGAGCATTCCCTGTGAGACCAGTATTAGTTTCCGATACACCACCGCAGGTTCAATGCATTCCTTGGACATACACATTGTCGATGAAACACAGAACTCGCATCAGAATTAAATACACAAGGCATAATGCCACCTTTCGTACAAGAATAGAGACTCTTCTTACAGTCGGTGCTTTGAGCATTCCCTGTGAGACCAGTATTAGTTTCCGATACACCACTCCAGGTTCAATGTTTTCCCTGGACATACTCATTGACGATGAAACACTGAAATTACATCGGAATTAAATACAAAATGAACAATGCCGATATAACTGCAAGGTGAGTGAGACTTCTTAGAGTCTGTGCTTTGATCCTTTCCTGTGAGACCAGTATTAGTTTCCGATACACCACTGCAGGTTCAATGTATTCTTTGGACCTTCGCATTGACGATGAAAACAGAAATCATATCGGAATGAAATACAAAAGGCACAATGCAGCCTTAAGTACAAGAATAGAGACTCTTCTTACAGTCGGTGTTTGAGCATTCCCTGTGAGACCAGTATTAGTTTCCGATACACCACTGCAGATTCAATGTATTCCTTGGACATATACATTGACGATGAAACAGAGAAATCACATCGGAATTAAATACAAAAGGCACAATGCCGCCTTACGTACAAGAGGAGAGACTCTTCTTACGGTCGGTGCTTTGAGCAGTACCTGTGAGACCAGTATTAGTTTCCGATACGCCACTCCACTTTCAATGTATTCCTTGGACATACTCATTGACGATGAAACACTGAAATTACATTACAATTAAATACAAAAGAAACAATGCCGCCTTAACTGCAAGATGAGTGAGACTTCTTAGAGTCTGTGCTTTGATCCTTTCTACTGTGAGACCAGTATTAGTTTCCAATACACCACTGCAGGTTCCATGTATTCCTTGGACCTTCGCATTGACGATGAAACACGAAATCGAATCGGAGCTAAATACAAAAGGCACAATGCCGCAATAAGTACAAGAATAGAGACTCTTCTTACAGTCGGTGCTTTGAGCATTCCCTGTGAGACCAGTATTAGTTTCCGATACACCACTGCAGGTTCAATGTATTCCTTAGACATACACATTGACGATGATACACTGAAATTACTTCGGAATTAAATACAAATGGCACAATGCCGCCATAAGTGCAGGAATAGAGACCCCTCTTTCAGTCGGTGCTTTGAGCATTCCCTGTGAGACCAGTATTAGTTTCCGATACACCACTGCAGGTTCAATGTATTCCTTAGACATACACATTGCCGAAGAAACACAGAAATCACATCGGAATTACATACAAAAGGCACAATGCCGCCTTACGTCTTACGTACAAGAATAGAGACTCTTCTTACGGCCCGTGCTTTGAGCATAACCTGGGAGACCAGTATTAGTTTCCGATACACCACTCCAGGTTCAATGTATTCCTTGGACATACTCATTGACGATGAAACACTGATATTACATCGGAATTAAATACAAATGGCACAATGTCGCCAAGGGTGCAAAAATAGAGACTCCTCTTACAGTCGGTGCTTTGAGCATTCCCTGTGAGATCAGTGTTAGTTTCCGATACATCACAGCAGGTACAATGTATTCCTTGTACCTTCACATTGACGATGAAACACAGAAATCGCATCGGAATTAAATACAAAAGGCACAATACCGCCTTAAGTACAAGATTAGAGACTCTTCTAACAGTCGGTGCTTTGAGCATTCCCTGTGAGACCAGTATTAGTTTCTGATACACCACTGCAGGTTCAATGTATTCCTTGGACATACACATTGACGATGAAACACAGATATCGCATCGGAATTAAATACAAAAGGCACAATGCCGCCTTACGTACAAGAATAGAGACTCTTCTTACAGTTGGTGCTTTGAGCATTACCTGAGAGACCAGTATTAGTTTCCGATACACCACTCAAGGTTCAATGTATTCCTTGGACATACTCATTGACGATGAAACACTGAAATTACATCGGAATTAAATACAAACGGAACAATACTGCCTTAACAGCAAGATGAGTGAGACTTCTTTGAGTCTGTGCTTTGATCCTTTCCTGTGAGACCAGTATTAGCTTCCGATACAACAATGCAGGTTCAATGTATTCCACGGACCTTCGCATTGACGATGAAACACAGAAATCGCATCGGAACTGAATACAAAACGCACAATGCCGCAATAAGTACAAGAATAGAGACTCTTCTTACAGTCGGTGATTTGAGCATTCCCTGTGAGACCAGTATTAGTTTCCGATACACCACTGCAGGTTCAATGAATTATTTAGACATACACATTGACGATGAATCACTGAAATTACATCGGAATTAAATACAAAAGGCACAATGCCGCGTTAAGTACAAGAATTGAGACCCATCTTACAGTCGGTGCTTTGAGCATTCCCTGTGAGACCAGTATTAGTTTCCGATACACCACCGCAGGTTCAATGCATTCCTTGGACATACATATTGACGATGAAACACAGAACACGCATCGGAATTAAATACTAAAGGCACAATGCCGCCTTTCGTACAAGAATAGAGACTCTTCTTATAGTCGGTGCTTTGAGCATTCCCTGTGAGACCAGTATTAGTTTCCGATACACCACTCCAGGTTCAATGTTTTCCTTGGACATACTCATTGACGATTAAACACTGAAATTACATCGGAATTAAATACAAAAGGAACAATGCCGATATAACTGCAAGGTGAGTGAGACTTCTTAGAGTCTGTGCTTTGATCCTTTCCTGTGAGACCAGTGTTAGTTTCCGATACACCACTGCAGGTTCAATGTATTCCTTGGACCCTCGCATTGACGATGAAACACGGAAATCGCATCGGAATTAAATACAAAAGGCACAATGCCGCCTTAAGTACAGGAATAGAGACTCTTCTTACAGTCGGTGTTTGAGCATTCCCTGTGAGACCAGTATTAGTTTCCGATACACCACTGCACATTCAATGTATTCCTTGGACATACACATTGACGATGAAACACAGAAATCACATCGGAATTAAATACAAAAGGCACAATGCCGCCTTACGTACAAGAATAGAGACTCTTCTTACGGTCGGTGCTTTGAGCATTACCTGTAAGACCAGTATTAGTTTCCGATACACCACACCAGGTTCAATGTATTCCTTGGACATACTCATTGACGATGAAACACTGAAATTACATCGGAATTAAATACAAAAGGAACAATGCCGCCTTAACTGCAAGATGAGTGAGACTTCATAGAGTCTGTGCTTTGATCCTTTCCTGTAAGACCAGTATTAGATTCCGATACACCACTGCAGGTTCAATGTATTCCTTGGACCTTCGCATTGACGATGAAACACAGAAGTCGCATCGGAACTAAATACAAAAGCACAATGCCGCAATAAGTACAAGAATAGGGACTCTTCTTACAGTTGGTGCTTTGAGCATTCCCTTTGGGTCCAGTATTAGTTTCCGATATTCCACTGCAGGTTCAATGTATTCCTTAGACATACACATTGACGATGAAACACTGATATTACATCGGAATTAAATACAAAAGGCAAAATGCCGCCATACGTGCGAGAATAGAGAAACCTCTTCCAGTCCGTGCTTTGACCATTCCCTGTGAGACCAGTATTAGTTTCCGATACACCACTCCAGGTTCAATGTATTCCTTGGACATACTCATTGACGATGAAACACTGAAATTACATCGGAATTAAATACAAATGGCACAATGTCGCCAAGGGTGCAAAAATAGAGACTCCTCTTACAGTCGGTGCTTTGAGCATTCCCTGTGAGATCAGTATTAGTTTCCGATACACCACAGCAGGTACAATGTATTCCCTGTACCTTCACATTGACGATGAAACACAGAAATCACATCTGAATTAAATACAAAAGGCACAATACCGCCTTAAGTACAAGAATAGAGACTCTTCTAACAGTCGGTGCTTTGAGCATTCCCTGTGAGACCAGTACTAGTTTCTGATACACCACTGCAGGTTCAATGTATTCCTTGGACATACACATTGACGATGAAAAACAGATATCGCATCGGAATTAAATACAAAAGGCACAATGCCGCCTTACGTACAAGAATAGAGACTCTTCTTACAGTCGGTGCTTTGAGCATTACCTGTGAGACCAGTATTAGCTTCCGATACACCACTCAAGGTTCAATGTATTCCTTGGACATACTCATTGACGATGAAATATTGAAATTTAATCGGAATTAAATACAAACGGAACAATACTGCCTTAACAGCAAGATGAGTGAGACTTCTTTGAGTCTGTGCTTTGATCCTTTCCTGTGAGACCAGTATTAGTTTCCGATACACCAATGCAGGTTCAATGTATTCCAAGGACCTTCGCATTGACGATGAAACACAGAAATCGCATCGGAACTGAATACAAAATGCACAATGCCGCAATAAGTACAAGAATAGAGACTCTTCTTACAGTCGGTGCTTTGAGCATTCCCTGTGAGACCAGTATTAGTTTCCGATACACCACTGCAGGTTCAATGAATTCCTTAGACATACACATTGACGATGAAACACTGAAATTACATCGGAATTAAATACAAAAGGCACAATGCCGCCTTAAGTACAAGAATAGAGACTCTTCTTACTGTCGGTGCTTTGAGCATTCCCTGTGAGACCAGTATTAGTTTCCGATACACCACTCCAGGTTCAATGTTTTCCCTGGACATACTCATTGACGATGAAACACTGAAATTACATCGGAATTTAGTACAAAAGGAACAATGCCGATATAACTGCAAGGTGAGTGAGACTTCTTAGAGTCTGTGCTTTGATTATTTCCTGTGATACCAGTGTTAGTTTCCGATACACCACTGCAGGTTCAATGTATTCCTTGGACCTTCGCATTGACGATGAAACCCAGAAATCATATCGGAATGAAATACAAAAGGCACAATGCCACCTTAAGTACAAGAATAGAGACTCTTCTTACAGTCGGTGTTTGAGCATTCCCTGTGAGACCAGTATTAGTTTCCGATACACCACTGCACATTCAATGTATTCCTTGGACATACACATTGACGATGAAACACAGAAATCACATCGGAATTAAATACAAAAGGCACAATGCCGCCTTACGTACAAGAATAGAGACTCTTCTTACGGTCGGTGCTTTGAGCATTACCTGTGAGACCAGTATTAGTTTCCGATACACCACACCAGGTTCAATGTATTCCTTGGACATACTCATTGACGATGAAACACTGAAATTACATCGGAATTAAATACAAAAGGAACAATGCCGCCTTAACTGCAAGATGAGTGAGACTTCATAGAGTCTGTGCTTTGATCCTTTCCTGTAAGACCAGTATTAGATTCCGATACACCACTGCAGGTTCAATGTATTCCTTGGACCTTCGCATTGACGATGAAACACAGAAATCGCATCGGAACTAAATACAAAAGCACAATGCCGCAATAAGTACAAGAATAGGGACTCTTCTTACAGTTGGTGCTTTGAGCATTCCCTTTGGGTCCAGTATTAGTTTCCGATATTCCACTGCAGGTTCAATGTATTCCTTAGACATACACATTGACGATGAAACACTGATATTACATCGGAATTAAATACAAAAGGCAAAATGCCGCCATACGTGCGAGAATAGAGAAACCTCTTCCAGTCAGTGCTTTGACCATTCCCTGTGAGACCAGTATTAGTTTCCGATACACCACTCCAGGTTCAATGTATTCCTTGGACATACTCATTGACGATGAAACACTGAAATTACATCGGAATTAATTACAAATGGCACAATGTCGCCAAGGGTGCAAAAATAGAGACTCCTCTTACAGTCGGTGCTTTGAGCATTCCCTGTGATATCAGTATTAGTTTCCGATACACCACAGCAGGTACAATGTATTCCCTGTACCTTCACATTGACGATGAAAAACAGATATCGCATCGGATTTAATACAAAAGGCACAATGCCGCCTTACGTACAAGAATAGAGACTCTTCTTACAGTCGGTGCTTTGAGCATTACCTGTGAGACCAGTATTAGCTTCCGATACACCACTCAAGGTTCAATGTATTCCTTGGACATACTCATTGACGATGAAATACTGAAATTACATCGGAATTAAATACAAACGGAACAATACTGCCTTAACAGCAAGATGAGTGAGACTGCTTTGAGTCTGTGCTTTGATCCTTTCCTGTGAGACCAGTATTAGTTTCCGATACACCAATGCAGGTTCAATGTATTCCAAGGACCTTCGCATTGACGATGAAACACAGAAATCGCATCGGAACTGAATACAAAATGCACAATGCCGCAATAAGTACAAGAATAGAGACTCTTCTTACAGTCGGTGCTTTGAGCATTCCCTGTGGGACCAGTATTAGTTTCCGATACACCACTGCAGGTTCAATGAATTCCTTAGACATACACATTGACGATGAAACACTGAAATTACATCGGAATTAAATACAAAAGGCACAATGCCGCCTTAAGTACAAGAATAGAGACTCTTCTTACAGTCGGTGCTTTGAGCATTCCCTGTGAGACCAGTATTAGTATCCGATACACCACCGCAGGTTCAATGCATTCCTTGGACATACACATTGACGATGAAACACAGAACTCGCATCCGAATTAAATACAAAAGGCACAATGCCGCCTTAACTGCAAGATGAGTGAGACTTCATAGAGTCTGTGCTTTGATCCTTTCCTGTAAGACCAGTATTAGATTCCGATACACCACTGCAGGTTCAATGTATTCCTTGGACCTTCGCATTGACGATGAAACACAGAAATCGCATCGGAACTAAATACAAAAGCACAATGCCGCAATAAGTACAAGAATAGGGACTCTTCTTACAGTTGGTGCTTTGAGCATTCCCTTTGGGTCCAGTATTAGTTTCCGATATTCCACTGCAGGTTCAATGTATTCCTTAGACATACACATTGACGATGAAACACTGATATTACATCGGAATTAAATACAAAAGGCAAAATGCCGCCATACGTGCGAGAATAGAGAAACCTCTTCCAGTCAGTGCTTTGACCATTCCCTGTGAGACCAGTATTAGTTTCCGATACACCACTCCAGGTTCAATGTATTCCTTGGACATACTCATTGACGATGAAACACTGAAATTACATCGGAATTAATTACAAATGGCACAATGTCGCCAAGGGTGCAAAAATAGAGACTCCTCTTACAGTCGGTGCTTTGAGCATTCCCTGTGATATCAGTATTAGTTTCCGATACACCACAGCAGGTACAATGTATTCCCTGTACCTTCACATTGACGATGAAAAACAGATATCGCATCGGATTTAATACAAAAGGCACAATGCCGCCTTACGTACAAGAATAGAGACTCTTCTTACAGTCGGTGCTTTGAGCATTACCTGTGAGACCAGTATTAGCTTCCGATACACCACTCAAGGTTCAATGTATTCCTTGGACATACTCATTGACGATGAAATACTGAAATTACATCGGAATTAAATACAAACGGAACAATACTGCCTTAACAGCAAGATGAGTGAGACTGCTTTGAGTCTGTGCTTTGATCCTTTCCTGTGAGACCAGTATTAGTTTCCGATACACCAATGCAGGTTCAATGTATTCCAAGGACCTTCGCATTGACGATGAAACACAGAAATCGCATCGGAACTGAATACAAAATGCACAATGCCGCAATAAGTACAAGAATAGAGACTCTTCTTACAGTCGGTGCTTTGAGCATTCCCTGTGGGACCAGTATTAGTTTCCGATACACCACTGCAGGTTCAATGAATTCCTTAGACATACACATTGACGATGAAACACTGAAATTACATCGGAATTAAATACAAAAGGCACAATGCCGCCTTAAGTACAAGAATAGAGACTCTTCTTACAGTCGGTGCTTTGAGCATTCCCTGTGAGACCAGTATTAGTATCCGATACACCACCGCAGGTTCAATGCATTCCTTGGACATACACATTGACGATGAAACACAGAACTCGCATCCGAATTAAATACAAAAGGCACAATGCCGCCTTTCGTACAAGAATAGAGACTCTTCTTACTTTCGGTGCTTTGAGCATTCCCTGTGAGACCAGTATTAGTTTCCGATACACCACTCCAGGTTCAATGTTTTCCCTGGACATACTCGTTGACGATGAAACACTGAAATTACATCGGAATTAAATACAAAAGGAACAATGCCGATATAACTGCAAGGTGAGTGAGACTTCTTAGAGTCTGTGCTTTGATTATTTCCTGTGATACCAGTGTTAGTTTCCGATACACCACTGCAGGTTCAATGTATTCCTTGGACCTTCGCATTGACGATGAAACCCAGAAATCATATCGGAATGAAATACAAAAGGCACAATGCCACCTTAAGTACAAGAATAGAGACTCTTCTTACAGTCGGTGTCTGAGCATTCCCTGTGAGACCAGTATTAGTTTCCGATACACCACTGCACATTCAATGTATTCCTTGGACATACACATTGACGATGAAACACAGAAATCACATCGGAATTAAATACAAAAGGCACAATGCCGCCTTACGTACAAGAATAGAGACTCTTCTTCCGGTCGGTGCTTTGAGCATTACCTGTGAGACCAGTATTAGTTTCCGATACACTACACCAGGTTCAATGTATTCCTTGGACATACTCATTGACGATGAAACACTGAAATTACATCGGAATTAAATACAAAAGGAACAATGCCGCCTTAACTGCAAGATGAGTGAGACTTCATAGAGTCTGTGCTTTGATCCTTTCCTGTGAGACCAGTATTAGTTTCCGATACACCACTGCAGGTTCAATGTATTCCTTGGACCTTCGCATTGACGATGAAACACAGAAATAGTATCGGAACTAAATACAAAGGCACAATGCCGCAATAAGTACAAGAATAGGGACTCTTCTTACAGTTGGTGCTTTGAGCATTCCCTTTGGGACCAGTATTAGTTTCCGATATTCCACTGCAGGTTCAATGTATTCCTTAGACATACACATTGACGATGAAACACTGATATTACATCGGAATTAAATACAAAAGGCAAAATGCCGCCATACGTGCGAGAATAGAGAATCTTCTTCCAGTCGGTGCTTTGACCATTCCCTGTGAGACCAGTATTAGTTTCCGATACACCACAGCAGGTACAATGTATTCCTTATACCTTCACATTGACGATGAAACACACACATCGCATCGGAATTAAATACAAAAGGCACAATGCCGCTTCAAGTACAAGAATAGAGACCCTTCCTACAGTCGGTGCTTTGAGCATTCCCTGTGAGACCAGTATTAGTTTCCGATACACCACTGCAGGTTCAATGTATTCCTTGGACATACACATTGACGATGAAACACAGAAATCGCATCGGAATTAAATACAAAACGCACAATGCCGCATTACGTACAAGAATAGAGACTCTTCTTACAGTTGGTGCTTTGAGCATTCATTGTGAGACCAGTATTAGTTTCCGATACACCTCTCCAAGTTCAATGTATTCCTTGGACACACTCATTGACGATGAAACACTGAAATTACATCGCTATTAAATACAAAAGGAACAATGCCGCCTTAACTGAAAGATGAGTGAGACATCTTAGAGTCCATGATTTGATCCTCTCCTGTGAGACCAGTATTAGTTTCCGATACACCACTGCAGGTTCAATGTATTCCTTGGACCTTCGCATTGACGATGAAACACAGAAATACACTAAATACAAAAGGCACAATGCCGCAATAACTACAAGAATAGAGACTCTTCTTACAGTCGGTGCTTTGAGCATTCCCTGGGAGACCAGTATTAGATTCCGATACACCACTGCAGGTACAATGTATTCCTTGGACCTTCACATTGACGATGAAACACAGAAATCGCATCGGAATTAAATACAAAAGGCACAATGCCGCTTCAGTACATGAATAGAGACTGTTCTTACAGTCGGTGCTTTGAGCATTTCCTGTGAGACCAGTATTAGTTTCCGATACACCACTGCAGGTTCAATGTATTCCTTGGACCTTCGCATTGACGATGAAACACAGAAATCGCATCGGAACTAAATACAATAGGCACAATGCCGCAATAAGTACAAGAATAGAGACTCTTCTTGCAGTCGGTGCTTTGAGCATTCCCTGTGAGCCCAGTATTAGTTTCCGATACACCACTGCAGGTTCAATGAAATCCTTATACATACACATTGACGATGAAACACTGAAATTACATCGGAATTAAATACAAAAGGCACAATGCCGCCATAAGTGCAAGAATAGGGACTCTTCTTACAGTCGGTGCTTTCAGCTTTCCCAGTGAGACCAGTATTAATTTCCGATACACCACTGCAGGTTCAATGTATTCCTTAGACATATACATTGTCGCAGAAACACTGAAATTACATCGGAATTAAATACAAAAATCACAATGCCGCCATAAGTGCAAGAATAGGGACACTTCTTACAGTCGGTGCTTTGAGCATTCCCTGTGAGATCAGTATTAGTTTCCGAAACACCACTGCAGGTACAATGTATTCCTTGGACCTTCACATTGACGATGACACACAGAAATCGCATCGGAATTAAATACAAAAGGCACAATGCCGCCTTAAGTACAAGAATAGAGACTCTTCTTACAGTCGGTGCTTTGAGCATTCCCTGTGAGACCAGTATTAGTTTCCGATACACCACCGCAGGTTCAATGCATTCCTTGGACATACACATTGACTATGAAACACAGAACTCGCATCGGAATTAAATACAAAATGCACAGTGCCGCGTTTCGTACAAGAATAGAGACTCTTCTTACAGTCGGTGCTTTGAGCATTCCCTGTGAGACCAGTATTAGTTTCCGATACACCACTCCAGGTTCAATGTTTTCCCTGGACATACTCATTGACGATGAAACACTGAAATTACATCGGAATTAAATACAAAAGGAACAATGCCGATATAACTGCAAGGCGAGTGTGACTTCTTAGAGTCTGTGCTTTGATCCTTTCCTGTGAGACCAGTGTTAGTTTCCGATACCCCGCTGCAGGTTCAGTGTATTCCTTGGACCTTCGCATTGACGATGAAACCCAGAAATCATATCGGAATGAAATACAAAAGGCACAATGCCGCCTTAAGTACAAGAATAGAGACTCTTCTTACAATCGGTGTTTGAGCATTCCCTGTGAGACCAGTATTAGTTTCCAATACACCACTGCACATTCAATGTATTCCTTGGACATATACATTGACGATGAAACACAGAAATCACATCGGAATTATATACAAAAGGCACAATGCCGCCTTACGTACAAGAATAGAGACTCTTCTTACGGTCGGTGCTTTGAGCATTACCTGTGAGACCAGTATTAGTTTCCGATACACCACACCAGGTTCAATGTATTCCTTGGACATCCTCATTGACGATGAAACACTGAAATTACATCGGAATTAAATACAAAAGGAACAATGCCACCTTAACTGCAAGATGAGTGAGACTTCATAGAGTCTGTGCTTTGATCCTTTCCTGTGAGACCAGTATTAGTTTCCGATACACCACTGCAGGTTCAATGTATTCCTTGGACCTTCGCATTGACGATGAAACACAGAAATCGCATCGGAACTAAATACAAAAGCACAATGCCGCAATATGTACAAGAATAGGGACTCTTCTTACAGTTGGTGCTTTGAGCATTCCCTTTGGGACCAGTATTAGTTTCCGATACACCACTGCAGGTTCAATGTATTCCTTAGACATACACATTGACGATGAAACACTGATATTACATCGGAATTAAATACAAAAGGCAAAATGCCGCCATACGTGAAAGAATAGAGAATCTTCTTCAGTCGGTGCTTTGAGCATTCCCTGTGAGACCAGTATTAGTTTCCGATAGACCACAGCAGGTGCAATGTATTCCTTGGACCTTCAGATTGACGATGAAACACACACATCGCATCGGAATTAAATACAAAAGGCACAATGCCGCCTTAAGTACAAGAATAGAGACCCTTCCTACAGTCGTTGCTTTGAGCATTCCCTGTGAGACCAGTATTAGATTCCGATACACCACTGCAGGTTCAATGTATTCCTTGGACATACACATTGACGATGAAACAAAGAAATCGCATCGGAATTAAATACAAAACGCACAATGCCGCATTACGTACAAAAATAGAGACTCTTCTTACAGTCGGTGCTTTGAGCATTCCCTGTGAGACCAGTATTAGTTTCCGATACACCACTCCAAGTTCAATGTATTCCTTGGACATACTCATTGACGATGAAACACTGATATTACATCGCTATTAAATACAAAAGGAACAATGCCGCCTTAACTGCAAGATGAGTGAGACTTCTTAGAGTCTGTGATTTGATCCTCTCCTATGAGACCAGTATTAGTTTCCGTTACACCACTGCAGGTTCAATGTATTCCTTGGACCTTCGCATTGACGATGAAACACAGAAATCGCATCGGAACTAAATACAAAAGGCACAATGCCGCAATAAGTACAAGAATAGAGACTCCTTTTACAGTCGGTGCTTTGAGCATTCCCTGCGAGACCAGTATTAGTTTCCGATACACCACTGCAGGTACAATGTATTCCTTGGACCTTCACATTGATGATGAAACACAGAAATCGCATCTGAATTAAATACAAAAGGCACAATGCCGCTTCAGTACATGAATAGAGACTTTTCTTACAGTCGGTGCTTTGAGCATTTCCTGTGAGACCAGTATTAGTTTCCGATACTCCACTGCAGGTTCAATGTATTCCTTGGACCTTCGCATTGACGATGAAACACAGAAATCGCATCGGAACTAAGTAGAAAAGGCACAATGCCGCAATAAGTACAAGAATAGAGACTCCTTTTACAGTCGGTGATCTGAGCACTCCCTGCGAGATTAGTATTAGTTTCCGATACACCACTGCAGGTTCAATGTATTCCTTAGACATACACATTGACGATGAAACACAGAAATTGCTTCGGAATTTAATACAAATGGCACAATGCCGCCTTAAGTACAAGAATAGAGACTCTTCTTACAGTCGGTGCTTTGAGCATTCCCTGTGGGACCAGTATTAGCTTCCAATCCACCATTGCAGATTGCATGTATTCCTTGGACATACACATTGACGATGAAATACTGAAATTACATCGGAATTCAATACAAAAGGCACAATGCCGACTTAAGTACAAGTATAGAGACTCTTCTTACAGTCTGTGCTTAGAGCATTCCCTGTGAGACCAGTATTAGTTTCCGATACACCACTGCAGGTCCAATGTATTCCTTGGACATACGCATTGACGATGAAACGCAGAAATTACATCAGCATTAAATACAAAAGGCACAATGCCGCCTTAAGTGCAAGAAGCGTGAGACTTCTTAGACTCTGTGCTTTGATCCTTTCCTGTGAGACCAGTATTAGTTTCCGACACACCACTGCAGGTTCAATGTGTTCCTTGCACCTTCACGTTGACGAAGAAACACAGAAATCGCATCGGAATTAAATACAAACGGCACAATGACGCCTTAAGTACATGAATAGATACTGTTCTTACAGTCGGTGCTTTGAGCATTCCCTGTGAGACCAGTATTAGTTTCCGATACACCACTGCAGGTTCAATGTATTCCTTGGACCTGCACATTGAAAATGAAACGCAGAAATCGCATTGGAATTAAATACAAAAGTCACAATGCCGCCTTAAGTACAAGAATAGAGACTCTTCTTACAGTCGGTGCTTTGAGCATTCCCTGTGAGACCAGTATTAGTTTCCGATACACCACTGGAGGTTGAATGTATTCCTTTGACATTCACATTGACGATAAAACACTGAAATTAAGTCGGAATTAAACACAAAAGGCACAATGCCGCCTTAAGTACAAGAATAGAGACTCTTCATATAGTCGGTGCTTTGAGGAATCCCTGTGAGACCAGTATTAGTTTCCGATACACCAGTGCAGGTTCAGTGTTTTCCTTGGACCTTCACATTGACGATGTAACACAGAAATTGCATCGGAATTAAATGCAAAAGCCACAATGCCGCCATAAGTACAAGAATAGAGACTCTTCTTACAGTCGATGCTTTGAGCATTCCCTGTGAGACCAGTATTAGTTTCCGATACACGACTGCAGGTTCAATGTATTCCTTGGACCTTCACATTGACGATTAAACAAAGATATCGCATCGGAATTAAATACAAAAGCCGCAATGCCGCCTTAAGTACAAATATAGAGAATCTTCTTACAGTCGGTGCTTTGAGCATTCCCTGTGAGACCAGTATTAGTTTCCAATACATTAGTGCAGGTTCAGTGTATTCCTTGGACCTTCGCATTGACGATGAAACACAGAAATCGCATCGGAATTAAATACAAGAAGCACAATGCCGCCATAAGTACAAGAATAGAGACCCTTCTTACAGTCGAGGATTTGAGCATTCCTTGTGAGACCAGTATTAGTTTCCGATACACCACTGCAATTTCAGTGTATTCCTTGGACCTTCACATTGAGGATGAAGCACATAAATCGCATCGGAATGAAATACAATAGGAACAATGCCGCCTTAAGTACAAGAATAGAGACTTTTCTTACAGTCGGTGCTTGGAGCATTCCCTGTGAGACCAGTATTAGATTCCGATACACCATTGCAGGTTCAATGTATTCGTTGGATATCACATAGACGATGAGACACTGAAATTACATCGGAATTAAATACAAAAGGCACAATGCCGTCTTAAGTACAAGAATAGAGACTCTTCTTACAGTCGGTGCTTTGAGCATTCCCTGTGAGACCAGTATCAGTTTCCGATACACCACTGCAGGTTCAATGTATTCCTCGGACATACACATGGACGATGAAATACTGATATCACATCGGATTTAAATACAAAAGGCACAATGCCGCCATAAGTGCAAGAAGAGTGAGACTTCTTAGAGTCTGTGTTTTGATCCATTCCTGTGCGACCTGTATTAGTTTTCGATACGCCACTGCAGGTTCAATGTATACCTTGGACCTTCACATTGACGATGAAACACAGAAATCGCATCGGAATTAAATCCAAAACGCTCAATGCCGCCTTATGTACAAGAATACAGACTCTACTTACAGTCGGTGCTTTGAGCATTCCCGGTGAGACCAGTATTAGTTTCCGATACAACACTGCAGGTTCAATGTATTCCGTGGAGCTTCACATTGACGAAGAAACACAGAAATCGCATCGGAATCAAATACAAAAGGCACAATGCCGCCTCAAGTACAAGAATAGAGACTCTTCTTACAGTCGGTGCTTTGAGCATTCCCTGTGAGACCAGTAATAGTATCCGATACACCACTGCAGGTTCAATCCATTCCTTGGACATACACATTGACGATGAAACACTGAAATTACATCGGAATTAAAAACAAAAGGGACAATGCCGCCTTAAGTACAAGAACAGAGACTCTTCTTACCGTCGGTGCTTTGAGCATTCCCTGTGAGACCAGTATTAGCTTCCGATACACCACTGCAGGTTCAATGTATTCCTTGGACCTTCACATTGACGATGAAACACAGAAATGGCATCGGAATTAAATACAAAAGACACAATGCCGCCTTAAGTACAAGAATAGAGACTCTTCTTACAGTCGGTGCTTTGAGCATTCCCTGTGAGACCAGTATTAGTTTCCGCTACACCTCCGCAGGTTCAGTTTATTCCTTGGACCTTCACATTGACGATGAAACACAGAAATGGCATCGGAATTAAATACAAAAGGCAAAATGCCGCCTTAAGTACAAGAATAGAGACTCTTCTCACAGTCGGTGCTTTGAGCATTCCCTGTGAGACCACTATTAGTTTCCGATACACCACTGCAGGTTCAATGTATTCCTTGGACCTTCACATTGACGATGAAACACAGAAATCGCATCGGAATTAAATCCAAAACGCTCAATGCCGCCATATGTACAAGAATACAGACTCCACTTACAGTCGGTGCTTTGAGCATTCCCTGTGAGACCAGTATTAGTTTCCGATACACCACTGCAGGTTCAATGTATTCCTTGGACCTTCACATTGACGATGAAACACAGAAACCGCATCGGAATCAAACACAAAAGGCACAATGCCGCCTTAAGTACAAGAATAGAGACTCTTCTTACAGTCGGTGCTTTGAGCATTCCCTGTGAGACCAGTAATAGTATCCGATACACCACTGCAGGTTCAATCTATTCCTTGGACATACACATTGACGATGAAACACTGAAATTACATCGGAATTAAATACAAAAGGGACAATGCCGCCTTAAGTACAAGAATAGACACTCTTCTTACCGTCGGTGCTTTGAGCATTCCCTGTGAGACCAGTATTAGCTTCCGATACAACACTGGAGGTTCAATGAATTCCTTGGACATTCACATTGACGATGAAACACTGAAATTACATCGGAATTAAATACAAAATTCACAATGCCGCCTTAAGTACAAGAATAGAGACTGTTCTTACCGTCGGTGATTTGAGCATTCCCTGTGAGACCAGTATTAGTTTCCGCTACACCTCTGCAGGTTCAGTTTATTCCTTGGACCTTCACATTGACGATGAAGCACAGAAATGGCATCGGAATTAAATACAAAAGGCACAATGCCGCCTTAAGTACAAGAATAGAGACTCTTCTTACAGTCGGTGCTTTGAGCATTCCCTGTGAGACCAGTATTAGTTTCCGCTACACCTCTGCAGGTTCAGTTTATTCCTTGGACCTTCACATTGACGATGAAACACAGAAATGGCATCGGAATTAAATACAAAAGGCACAATGCCGCCTTAAGTACAAGAATAGAGACTCTTCTTACAGTCGGTGCTTTGAGCATTCCCTGTGAGACCAGTATTAGTTTCCGCTACACCTCTGCAGGTTCAGTTTATTCCTTGGACCTTCACATTGACGAAGAAACACTGAAATGGCATCGGAAATAAATACAAAAGGCACAATGCGATTTAAGAACAAGAATAGAGACTCTTCTTACAGTCGGTGCTATGAGCATTCCCTGTGAGACCAGTATTAGTTTCCGCTACACCCCTGCAGGTTCAGTTTATTCGTTGGACCTTCACATTGACGATGAAACACAGAAATGGCATCGGAATTAAATACAAAAGGCTCAATGCCGCCTTAAGTACAAGAATAGAGACTCTTCTTACAGTCGATGCTTTGAGCATTCCCTGTGGGACCAGTATTACTTTCCGATACACCACTGCAGATTCAGTTTATTCCTTGGACCTTCACATTGACGATGAAACACAGTAATGGCATCGGAATTAAATACAAAAGGCCCAATGCCGCCTTAAGTACAAGAATAGAGACTCTTCTTACAGTCGGTGCTTTGAGCATTCCCTGTGAGACCAGTATTAGTTTCCGATACACCACTGCAGGTTCAATGTATTCCTTGGACCTTCACATTGACGATGAAACACAGAAATCGCATCGGAATTAAATACAAAAGACACAATGCCGCCTTAAGTACAAGAAAAGAGACTCTTCTTACAGTCGGTGCTTTGAGCATTCCCTGTGAGACCAGTATTAGCTTCCGATACACCACTGGAGGTTCAATGAATTCCTTGGACATTCAAATTGACGATGAGACACTGAAATTACATCGGAATTAAATACAAAAGGCACAATGCCGCCTTAAGTACAAGAATAGAGACTCTTCTTACAGTCGGTGCTTTGAGCATTCCCTGTGAGACCAGTATTAGTTTCCGATACACCACTGCAGGTTCAATGTATTCCTCGGACATATACATTGACGACGAAATACTGATATCACATCGGAATTAAATACAAAAGGCACAATGCCGCCATAAGTGCAAGAAGAGTGAGACTTCTTAGAGTCTGTGTTTTGATCCTTTCCTGTGCGACCTGTATTAGTTTTCGATACGCCACTGCAGGTTCAATGTATTCCTTGGACCTTCACATTGACGATGAAAAACAGAAATGGCATCGGAATTAAATACAAAAGGGACAATGCCGCCTTAAGTACAAGAATAGAGACTCTTCTTACCGTCGGTGCTTTGAGCATTCCCTGTGAGACTAGTATTAGTTTCCGATACACCACTGGAGGTTCAATGAATTCCTTGGACATTCACATTGACGATGAAACACTGAAATTACATCGGAATTAAATACAAATTTCACAATGCCGCCTTAAGTACAAGAATAGAGACTGTTCTTACCGTCGGTGCTTTGAGCATTCCCTGTGAGACCAGTATTAGTTTCCGCTACACCTCTGCAGGTTCAGTTTATTCCTTGGACCTTCACATTGACGATGAAACACAGAAATGGCATCGGAATTAAATATAAAAGGCACAATGCCGCCTTAAGTACAAGAATAGAGACTCTTCTTACAGTCGGTGCTTTGAGCATTCCCTGTGAGACCCGTATTAGTTTCCGATACACCACTGCGGGTTCAATGTGTTCCTTGGAGCTTCACATTGACGATGAAACATGGAAATCGCATCGGAATTAAATACAAAAGGCGCAATGCCGCCTTAAGTACAAGAATAGAGACTCTTCTTACAGTCGGTGCTATGAGCATTCCCTGTGAGACCAGTATTAGTTTCCGCTACACCTCTGCAGGTTCAGTTTACTCCTTGGACCATCACATTGACGATGAATCACAGAAATGGCATCGGAATTAAAAACAAAAGGCACAACGCCGCCTTAAGTACAAGAATAGAGACTCTTCTTACAGCCGGTGCTTTGAGCATTCCCTGTGAGAGCAGTATTAGTTTCCGATACACCACTGCAGGTTCAATGTATTCCTCGGACATACACATTGACGATGAAATACTGATATCACATCGGAATTAAATACAAAAGGCACAATGCCGCCATAAGTGCAAGAAGAGTGAGACTTCTTAGAGTCTGTGTTTTGATCCTTTCCTGTGCGACCTGTATTAGTTTTCGACACGCCACTGCAGGTTCAATGTATTCCTTGGACCTTCACATTGACGATGAAAAACAGAAATGGCATCGGAATTAAATACAAAAGACACAATGCCGCCTTAAGTACAAGAACAGAGACTCTTCTTACAGTCGGTGCTTTGAGCATTACCTGTGAGACCAGTAATAGTATCCGATACACCACTGCAGGTTCAATCTATTCCTTGGACATACACATTGACGATGAAACACTGAAATTACATCGGAATTTAATACAAAAGGGACAATGCCGCCTTAAGTACAAGAATAGAGACTCTTCTTACCGTCGGTGCTTTGAGCATTCCCTGTGAGACTAGTATTAGTTTCCGATACACCACTGGAGGTTCAATGAATTCCTTGGACATTCACATTGACGATGAAACATTGAAATTACATCGGAATTAAATACAAAATTCACAATGCCGCCTTAAGTACAAGAATAGAGACTGTTCTTACCGTCGGTGCTTTGAGCATTCCCTGTGAGACCAGTATTAGTTTCCGCTACACCTCTGCAGGTTCAGTTTATTCCTTGGACCTTCACATTGACGATGAAACACAGAAATGGCATCGGAATTAAATACAAAAGGCACAATGCCGCCTTAAGTACAAGAATAGAGACTCTTCTTACAGTCGGTGCTTTGAGCATTCCCTGTGAGACCCGTATTAGTTTCCGATACACCACTGCGGGTTCAATGTGTTCCTTGGAGCTTCACATTGACGATGAAACATGGAAATCGCATCGGAATTAAATACAAAAGGCGCAATGCCGCCTTAAGTACAAGAATAGAGACTCTTCTTACAGTCGGTGCATTGAGCATTCCCTGTGAGACCAGTATTAGATTCCGCTACACCACTGCAGGTTCAGTTTATTCCTTGGACCTGCACATTGACGATGAAAAACAGAAATGGCATCGGAATTAAATACAAAAGGCACAATGCCGCCTTAAGTACAAGAGTAGAGACTCCTCTCACAGTCGGTGCTTTGAGCATTCCCTGTGAGACCAGTAATAGTATCCGATACACCACTGCAGGTTCAATCTATTCCTTGGACATACACATTGACGATGAAAGACTGAAATTACGTCGGAATTGAATACAAAAGGGACAATGCCGCCTTAAGTACAAGAATAGACACTCTTCTTACCGTCGGTGTTTTGAGCATTCCCTGTGACACCAGTATTAGCTTCCGATACAACACTGGAGGTTCAATGAATTCCTTGGACATTCACATTGACGATGAAACACTGAAATTACATCGGAATTAAATACAAAATTCACAATGCCGCCTTAAGTACAGGAATAGAGACTCTTCTTACAGTCGGTGCTTTGAGCATTCCCTGTGAACCAGTATTAGTTTCCGATACACCTCTGCAGGTTCAGTTTATTCCTTGGACCTTCACATTGACGATGAAACACAGAAATGGCATCGGAAATAAATACAAAAGGCACAATGAGCCTTAAGTACAAGAATAGAGACTCTTCTTACAGTCGGTGCTATGAGCATTCCCTGTGAGACCAGTATTAGTTTCCGCTACACCCCTGCAGGTTAAGTTTATTCGTTGGACCTTCACATTGACGATGAAACACAGAAATGGCATCGGAATTAAATACAAAAGGCTCAATGCCGCCTTAAGTACAAGAATAGAGACTCTTCTTACAGTCGATGCTTTGAGCATTCCCTGTGAGACCAGTATTAGTTTCCGATTCACCACTGCAGATTCAGTTTATTCCTTGGACCTTCACATTGACGATGAAACACAGTAATGGCATCGGAATTAAATACAAAAGGCCCAATGCCGCCTTAAGTACAAGAATAGAGACTCTTCTTACAGTCGGTGCTTTGAGCATTCCCTGTGAGACCAGTATTAGTTTCCGATACACCACTGCTGGTTCAATGTATTCCTTGGAACTTCACATTGACGATGAAACACAGAAATCGCATCGGAATTTAATACAAATGGCACAATGCCGCCTTAAGTACAAGAATAGAGACTCTTCTTACCGTCGGTGCTTTGAGCATTCCCTGTGAGACCAGTATTAGTTTCCGCTACACCTCTGCAGGTTCAGTTTATTCCTTGGACCTTCACATTGACGATGAAACACAGAAATGGCATCGGAAATAAATACAAAAGGCACAATGAGCCTTAAGTACAAGAATAGAGACTCTTCTTACAGTCGGTGCTATGAGCATTCCCTGTGAGACCAGTATTAGTTTCCGCTACACCCCTGCAGGTTAAGTTTATTCGTTGGACCTTCACATTGACGATGAAACACAGAAATGGCATCGGAATTAAATACAAAAGGCTCAATGCCGCCTTAAGTACAAGAATAGAGACTCTTCTTACAGTCGATGCTTTGAGCATTCCCTGTGAGACCAGTATTAGTTTCCGATACACCACTGCAGATTCAGTTTATTCCTTGGACCTTCACATTGACGATGAAACACAGTAATGGCATCGGAATTAAATACAAAAGGCCCAATGCCGCCTTAAGTACAAGAATAGAGACTCTTCTTACAGTCGGTGCTTTGAGCATTCCCTGTGAGACCAGTATTAGTTTCCGACACACCACTGCAGGTTCAATGTATTCCTTGGACCTTCACATTGACGATGAAACACAGAAATCGCATCGGAATTAAATACAAAAGTCACAATGCCGCCTTAAGTACAGGAATAGAGACTCTTCTTACAGTCGGTGCTTTGAGCATTCCCTGTGAGACCAGTATTAGCTTCCGATACACCACTGGAGGTTCAATGAATTCCTTGGACATTCAAATTGACGATGAGACACTGAAATTACATCGGAATTAAATACAAAAGGCACAATGCCGCCTTAAGTACAAGAATAGAGACTCTTCTTACAGTCGGTGCTTTGAGCATTCCCTGTGAGACCAGTATTAGTTTCCGATACACCACTGCAGGATCAATGTATTCCTCGGACATACACATTGACGATGAAATACTGATATCACATCGGAATTAAATACAAAAGGCACAATGCCGCCATAAGTGCAAGAAGAGTGAGACTTCTTAGAGACTGTGTTTTGATCCTTTCCTGTGCGACCTGTATTAGTTTTCGATACGCCACTGCAGGTTCAATGTATTACTTGGACCTTCACATTGACGATGAAATACAGAAATGGCATCGGAATTAAATACAAAAAGGACAATGCCGCCTTAAGTACAAGAATAGAGACTCTTCTTACCGTCGGTGCTTTGAGCATTCCCTGTGAGACTAGTATTAGTTTCCGATACACCACTGGAGGTTCAATGAATTCCTTGGACATTCACATTGACGATGAAACACTGAAATTACATCGGAATTAAATACAAAATTCACAATGCCGCCTTAAGTACAAGAATAGAGACTGTTCTTACCGTCGGTGCTTTGAGCATTCCCTGTGAGACCAGTATTAGTTTCCGCTACACCTCTGCAGGTTCAGTTTATTCCTTGGACCTTCACATTGACGATGAAACACAGAAATGGCATCGGAATTAAATACAAAAGGCACAATGCCGCCTTAAGTACAAGAATAGAGACTCTTCTTACAGTCGGTGCTTTGAGCATTCCCTGTGAGACCCGTATTAGTTTCCGATACACCACTGCGGGTTCAATGTGTTCCTTGGAGCTTCACATTGACGATGAAACACGGAAATCGCATCGGAATTAAATACAAAAGCCGCAATGCCGCCTTAAGTACAAGAATAGAGACTCTTCTTACAGTCGGTGCATTGAGCATTCCCTGTGAGACCAGTATTAGATTCCGCTACACCACTGCAGGTTCAGTTTATTCCTTGGACCTACACATTGACGATGAAACACAGAAATGGCATCGGAATTAAATACAAAAGGCACAATGCCGCCTTAAGTACAAGAATAGAGACTCTTCTTACAGTCGGTGCTTTGAGCATTCCCTGTGAGACCAGTATTAGTTTACGCTACACCTCTGCAGGTTCAGTTTATTCCTTGCACCTTCACATTGACGATGAAACACAGAAATGGCATCGGAATTAAATACAAAAGGCACAATGCGCCTTAAATACAAGAATAGAGACTCTTCTTACAGTCGGTGCTATGAGCATTCCCTGTGAGACCAGTATTAGTTTCCGCTACACCTCTGCAGGTTCAGTTTACTCCTTGGACCTTCACATTGACGATGAATCACAGAAATGGCATCGGAATTAAAAACAAAAGGCACAACGCCGCCTTAAGTACAAGAATAGAGACTCTTCTTACAGCCTGTGCTTTGAGCATTCCCTGTGAGAGCAGTATTAGTTTCCGATACACCACTGCAGGTTCAATGTATTCCTCGGACATACACATTGACGATGAAATACTGATATCACATCGGAATTAAATACAAAAGGCACAATGCCGCCATAAGTGCAAGAAGAGTGAGACTTCTTAGAGTCTGTGTTTTGATCCTTTCCTGTGCGACCTGTATTAGTTTCCGATACGCCACTGCAGGTTCAATGTATTCCTTGGACCTTCACATTGACGATGAAAAACAGAAATGGCATCGGAATTAAATACAAAAGACACAATGCCGCCTTAAGTACAAGAACAGAGACTCTTCTTACAGTCGGTGCTTTGAGCATTCCCTGTGAGACCAGTAATAGTATCCGATACACCACTGCAGGTTCAATCTATTCCTTGGACATACACATTGACGATGAAACACTGAAATTACATCGGAATTAAATACAAAAGGGACAATGCCGCCTTAAGTACAAGAATAGAGACTCTTCTTACCGTCGGTGCTTTGAGCATTCCCTGTGAGACTAGTATTAGTTTCCGATACACCACTGGAGGTTCAATGAATTCCTTGGACATTCACATTGACGATGAAACACTGAAATTACATCGGAATTAAATACAAAATTCACAATGCCGCCTTAAGTACAAGAATAGAGACTGTTCTTACCGTCGGTGCTGTGAGCATTCCCTGTGAGACCAGTATTAGTTTCCGCTACACCTCTGCAGGTTCAGTTTATTCCTTGGACCTTCACATTGACGATGAAACACAGAAATGGCATCGGAATTAAATACAAAAGGCACAATGCCGCCTTAAGTACAAGAATAGAGACTCTTCTTACAGTCGGTGCTTTGAGCATTCCCTGTGAGACCCGTATTAGTTTCCGATACACCACTGCGGGTTCAATGTGTTCCTTGGAGCTTCACATTGACGATGAAACATGGAAATCGCATCGGAATTAAATACAAAAGGCGCAATGCCGCCTTAAGTACAAGAATAGAGACTCTTCTTACAGTCGGTGCATTGAGCATTCCCTGTGAGACCAGTATTAGATTCCGCTACACCACTGCAGGTTCAGTTTATTCCTTGGACCTGCACATTGACGATGAAACACAGAAATGGCATCGGAATTAAATACAAAAGGCACAATGCCGCCTTAAGTACAAGAGTAGAGACTCCACTTACAGTCGGTGCTTTGAGCATTCCTTGTGAGACCAGTATTAGTTTCCGCTACACCTCTGCAGCTTCAGTTTATTCCTTGGACCTTCACATTGACGATGAAACACAGAAATTGCATCGGAATTAAATACAAAATGCACAATGCCGCCTTAAGTACAAGAATAGGGACTCTTCTTACAGTCGGAGCTTTGAGCATTCCCTGTGAGACCAGTATAAGTTTCCGATACACCACTGCAGGTTCAATGTATTCCTTGGAACTTCACATTGACGATGAAACACAAAAATCGCATCGGAATTAAATACAAAAGGCACAATGCCGCCTTAAGTACAAGAACAGAGACTCTTCTTACAGTCGGTGCTTTGAGCATTCCCTGTGAGACCAGTATTAGTTTACGCTACACCTCTGCAGGTTCAGTTTATTCCTTGCACCTTCACATTGACGATGAAACACAGAAATGGCATCGGAATTAAATACAAAAGGCACAATGCGCCTTAAATACAAGTATAGAGACTCTTCTTACAGTCGGTGCTATGAGCATTCCCTGTGAGACCAGTATTAGTTTCCGCTACACCTCTGCAGGTTCAGTTTACTCCTTGGACCTTCACATTGACGATGAATCACAGAAATGGCATCGGAATTAAACACAAAAGGCACAACGCCGCCTTAAGTACAAGAATAGAGACTCTTCTTACAGCCGGTGCTTTGAGCATTTCCTGTGAGACCAGTATTAGTTTTCGCCACACCTCTGCAGGTTCAGTTTATTCCTTGGACCTTCACATTGACGATGAAACACAGAAATGGCATCGGAATTAAATACAAAAGGCACAATGCCGCCTTAAGTACAAGAATAGAGACTCTTCTTACAGTCGGTGCTTTGAGCATTCCCTGTGAGACCAGTATTAGTTTCCGATACACCACTGCAGGTTCAGTTTATTCCTTGGACCTTCACATTGACGATGAAACACAGTAATGGCATCGGATTAAATACAAAAGGCACAATGCCGCAATAAGTACAAGAATAGAGACTCTTCTTACAGTCGGTGCTTTGAGCATTCCCTGTGAGACCAGTATTGGTTTCCGCTACACCTCTGCAGGTTCAGTTTATTCCTTGGACCTTCACATTGACGATGAAACACAGAAATGGCATCGGAATTAAATACAAAAGGAACAATGCCGCCTTAAGTACAAGAATAGAGACTCTTCTTACAGTCGGTGCTTTCAGCATTCCCTGTGAGACCAGTATTAATTTCCGATACACCACTGCAGGTTCAATGTATTCCTTGGACCTTCACATTGAAGATGAAACACAGAAATCGCATCGGAATTAAATACAAAACGCACAATGCAGCCATAAGTACAGGAATAGAGACTCTTCTTACAGTCGGTGCTTTGAGCATTCCCTGTGGGACCAGTATTACTTTCCGACACACCACTGCCGGTTCAATGTATTCCTTGGATCTTGAATTTGACGATGATACACAGATATCGCATCGGAAGCAAATACAAAAGGCACAATGCCGCCTTAAGTACAAGAATAGAGACTCTTCTTACAGTCGGTGCTTTGAGCATTCCCTGTGAAACCAGGATTACTTTCCGCTACACCTCTGCAGGTTCAATGTATTCCTTGGACCTTCACATTGACGATGAAACGCAGAAATCGCATCGGAATTAAATACAAAAGGTACAATGCCGCCTTAAGTACAATAATAGAGACTCCTCTTACAGTCGGTACTTTGAGCATTCCATGTGAGACCAGTATTAGTTTCCGCTACACCTCTGCAGGTTCAGTTTATTCCTTGGACCTTCACATTGACGATGAAACACAGAAATGGCATCGGAATTAAATACAAAAGGCACAATGCCGCCTTAAGTACAAGAATAGAGACTCTTCTTAGAGGCGGTGCTTTGAGCATTCCCTGTGGGACCAGTATTAGTTTCCGCTACACCTCTGCAGGTTCTGTTTATTCCTTGGACCTTCACATTGACGATGAATCACAGAAATGGCATCGGAATTAAATACAAAAGGCACAATGCCGCCTTAAGTACAAGAATAGACACTCTTCTTACAGTCGGTGCTTTGAGCATTCCCTGTGAGACCAGTATTAGTTTCCGATACACCACTGCAGGTTCAATGTATTCCTTGGACCTTTACATTGACGATGAAACACAGAAATGGCATCGTAATTAAATACAAAAGACACAATGCCGCAGTAAGTACAAGAATAGAGACTCTTCTTACAGTCGGTGCTTTGAGCATTCCCTGTGAGACCAGTATTAGTTTCCGCTACACCTCCGCAGGTTCAGTTTATTCCTTGGACCTTCACATTGACGATGAAACACAGAAATCGCATCGGAATTAAATCCAAAACGCTCAAAGCCGCCTTATGTACAAGATTACAGACTCTACTTACAGTCGGTGCTTTGAGCATTTCCTGAGAGACCAGTATTAGTTTCCGATACACCACTGCAGGTTCAATGTATTCCTTGGACCTTCACATTGACGATGAAACACAGAAATCGCATCGGAATCAAATACAAAAGGCACAATGCCGCCTTAAGTACAAGAATAGAGACTCTTCTTACAGTCGGTGCTTTGAGCATTCCCTGTGAGACCAGTAATAGTATCCGATACACCACTGCAGGTTCAATCTATTCCTTGGACATACACATTGACGATGAAACACTGAGATTACATCGGAATTATGACCAAAAGGGACAATGCCGTCTTACGTACAAGAATAGAGACTCTTCTTACCGTCGGTGCTTTGAGCATTCCCTGTGAGACCAGTATTAGTTTCCGATACACCACTGGAGGTTCAATGAATTCCTTGGACACTCACATTGACGATGAAACACTGAAATTACATCGGAATTAAATATAAAATTCACAATGCCTCCTTAAGTACAAGAATAGAGACTGTTCTTACTGTCGGTGCTTTTAGCATTCCCTGTGAGACCAGTATTAGTTTCCGCTACACTTCTGCAGGTTCAGTTTATTCCTTGGACCTTCACATTGACGATGAAACACAGAAATGCATCGGAATTAAATACAAAAGGCACAATGCCGTCTTAAGTACAAGAATAGAGATTCTTCTTACAGTCGGTGCTTTGAGCATTCCCTGTGAGACCAGTATTAGTTTCCGATACACCACTGCGGGTTCAATGTATTCCTTGGAACTTCACATTGACGATGAATCATAGAAATCGCATCGGAATTAAATACAAAAGGCGCAATGCCGCCTTAAGTACAAGAATAGAGACTCTTCTTACAGTCGGTGCTTTGAGCATTCGATGTGAGACCAGTATTAGTTTCCGCTACACCACTGCAGGTTCAGTTTACTCCTTGGACCTGCACATTGACGATGAAACACAGAAATGCCATCGGAGGAAAATACAAAAGGCACAATGCCGCCTTAAGTACAATAATAGAGACTCCTCTTACAGTCGGTACTTTGAGCATTCCCTGTGAGACCAGTATTAGTTTCCGCTACACCTCTGCAGGTTCAGTTTATTCCTTGGACCTTCACATTGACGATGAAACACAGAAATGGCATCGGAATTAAATACAAAAGGCACAATGCCGCCTTAAGTACAAGAATAGAGACTCTTCTTAGAGGCGGTGCTTTGAGCATTTCCTGTGAGACCAGTATTAGTTTCCGCTACACCTCTGCAGGTTCTGTTTATTCCTTTTACCTTCACATTGACGATGAATCACAGAAATGGCATCGGAATTAAACACAAAAGGCACAACGCCGCCTTAAGTACAAGAATAGAGACTCTTCTTACAGCCGGTGCTTTGAGCATTCCCTGTGAGACCAGTATTAGTTTCCGCTACACCTCTGCAGGTTCAGTTTATTCCTTTGACCTTCACATTGACGATGAAACACAGAAATGGCATCGAAATTAAATACAAAAGGCACAATGCCGCCTTAACAACAAGAATAGAGACTCTTCTTACAGTCGGTGCTTTGAGCATTCCCTGTGAGACCAGTATTAGTTTCCGATACACCACTGCAGGTTCAGTTTATTCCTTGGACCTTCACATTGACGATGAAACACAGTAATGGCATCGGAATTAAATACAAAAGGCACAATGCCGCCTTAAGTACAAGAATGGAGACTCTTCTTACAGTCGGTGCTTTGAGCATTCCCTGTGAGACCAGTATTAGTTTCCGATACACCACTGCATGTTCAATGTATTCCTTGGACCTTCACATTGACGTTGAAACACAGAAATCGCAACGGAATTAAATACAAAAGGCACAATGCCACCTTAAGTACAAAAGTAGAGATTCTTCTTACAGTCGGTGCTTTGAGCATTCCCTGTGGCACCAGTATTAGTTTCCGCTACACCTCTGCAGGTTCAGTTTATTCTTTGGACAATCACATTGACGATGAAACACAGAAATGGCATCGGAATTAAATACAAAAGGCACAATGCCGCCTTAAGTACAAGAATAGAGACTCTTCTTACAGTCGGTGCTTTGAGCATTCCCTGTGAGACCAGTATTAGTTTCCGTTACACCTCTGCAGGTTCAGTTTATTCCTTGGTCCTTCACATTAACGATGAAACACAGAAATGGAATCGGAATTAAATACAGAAGGGAAATGCCGCCTTAAGTACAAGAATAGAGACTCTTCTTACAGTCGGTGCTTTAAGCATTCCGTGTGAGACCAGTATTAGTTTCCGATACACCACTGCAGGTACAATGAATTCCTTGGAACTTCACATTGACGATGAAATACAGAAATCGCATCGGAATTAAATACAAAAGGCACAATGCCGCCTTAAGTACAAGAATAGAGACTCTTCTTACAGTCGGTGCCTTGAGCATAACCCTGTGAGACCAGTATTAGTTTCCGCTACACCTCTGCAGGTTCAGTTTATTCCTTGGACCTTTACATTGACGATGAAACACAGAAATGGCATCGGAATTAAATACAAAAGGCACAATGCCGCCTTAAGTACAAGAATAGAGACCCTTCGTACAGTCGGTGCTTTGAGCTTTCCCTGTGAGACCAGTATTAGTTTCCGCTTCACCTCTGCAGGTTCAGTTTATTCCTTGGACCTTCACATTGACGATGAAACACAGAAATGGCATCGGAATTAAATAGAAAAGGCACAATGCCGCCTTACGTACAAGAATAGAGACTCTTCTTACAGTCGGTGGTTTGAGCATTCCCTGTGAGGCCAGTATTAGTTTCCGCTACACCTCTGCAGGTTCAGTTTATTCCTTGGACCTTCACATTGACGATGAAACACAGAAATGGCATCGGAATTAAATACAAGACGAACAATGCCGCCTTAAGTACAACAGTAGAGACTCTTCTTACAGTCGGTGCTTTGAGCATTCCCTGTGAGCCCAGTATCAGTTTCCGATACACCACTGCAGGTTCAATGTATTCCTTGGACCTTCACATTGACGATGGAACACAGAAATCGCATCGGAATTAAATTCAAAAGGCACAATGCCGCCTTAATTACAAGAATAGAGACTCTTCTTACAGTCGGTGCTTTGTGCATTCCCTGTGAGACCAGTATTAGTGTCCGCTACACCTCTGCAGGTTCAGTTTATTCCTTGGACCATCACATTGACGATGGAACACAGAAATGGCATCGGAATTAAATACAAAAGGCACAATGCCGCCTTATGTACAAGAATAGAGACTCTCCTTACAGTCGGTGCTTTGAGCATTCCCTGTGAGACCAGTATTAGTTTCTGATACACCACTGCAGGTTCAATGTATTCCTTGGAACTTCACATAGACGATGAAACACAGAAATGGCATCGGAATTAAATACAAAAGGCACAATGCCGCCTTAAGTACAAGAATAGAAACTCTTCTTACAGTCGGTGCTTTGAGCATTCCCTGTGAGACCAGTATTAGTTTCCGCTACACCTCTGCAGGTTAAGTTTATTCCTTGGACCTTCACATTGACGATGAAACACAGAAATGGCATCGGAATTAAATAGAAAAGTCACAATGCCGCCGTAAGTACAAGAATAGAGACTCTTCTTACAGTCGGTGCTTTGAGCATTCCCTGTGAGGCCAGTATTAGATTCCGATACACCACTGCAGGTTCAATGTATTCCTTGGAACTTCACATTGACGATGAAACACAGAAATCGCATCGGAATTAAATACAAAGGGCACAATGTTGCCTTAAGTACAAGAATAGAGACTCTTATTACAGTCGGTGCTTTGGGCTTCCCTGTGAGACCAATATTAGTTTCCGCTACACCTCTGCAGGTTCTTTTTATTCCTTGGACCTTCACATTGACGATGAAACACAGAAATGGCGTCGGAATTAAACACAAAAGGCACAACGCCGCCTTAAGTACATGAATAGAGGCTCTTCTTACAGCTGGTGCTTTGAGCATTCCCTGTGAGACCAGTATTACTTTCCGCTACACCTCTGCAGGTTCAGTTTATTCCTTGGACCTTCACATTGACGATGAAACACAGAAATGGCATCGCAATTAAATACATAATTCACAATGCCGCCTTAAGTACAAGTATAGAGACTCTTCTTACAGTCGGTGCTTTGAGCATTCCCTGTGAGACCAGTAATAGTATCCGATACACCACTGCTGGTTCAATCTATTCCTTGGACATACACATTGACGATGAAACACTGAGATTACATCGGAATTATGACCAAAAGGGACAATGCCGTCTTAAGTACAAGAATAGAGACTCTTCTTACAGTCGGTGCTTTGAGCATTCCCTGTGAGACCAGTATTAGTTTCCGATACACCACTGGAGGTTCAATGAATTCCTTGGACATTCACATTGACGATGAAACACTGAAATTACATCGGAATTAAATATAAAATTCACAATGCCTCCTTAAGTACAAGAATAGAGACTGTTCTTACCGTCGGTGCTTTTAGCATTCCCTGTGAGACCAGTATTAGTTTCAGCTACACCTCTGCAGGTTCAGTTTATTCCTTGGACCTTCACATTGACGATGAAACACAGAAATGCATCGGAATTAAATACAAAAGGCACAATGCCGCCTTAAGTACAAGAATTGAGACTCTTCTTACAGTCGGTGCTTTGAGCATTCCCTGTGAGACCAGTATTAGTTTCCGCTACACCTCTGCAGGTTCAGTTTATTACTTGGACCTTCACATTGACGATGAAACACAGAAATGGCATAGGAATTAAATACAAAAGGCACAATGCCGCCTTAAGTACAAGAATAGAGATTCTTCTTACAGTCGGTGCTTTGAGCATTCCCTGTGAGACCAGTATTAGTTTCCGATACACCACTGCGGGTTCAATGTATTCCTTGGAACTTCACATTGACGATGAACCATAGTAATCGCATCGGAATTAAATACAAAAGGCGCAATGCCGCCCTAAGTACAAGAATAGAGACTCTTCTTACAGTCGGTGCTTTGAGCATTCGATGTGAGACCAGTATTAGTTTCCGCTACACCACTGCAGGTTCAGTTTACTCCTTGGACCTGCACATTGACGATGAAACACAGAAATGGCATCGGAGGAAAATACAAAAGGCACAATGCCGCCTTAAGTACAATAATAGAGACTCCTCTTACAGTCGGTACTTTGAGCATTCCCTGTGAGACCAGTATTAGTTTCCGCTACACCTCTGCAGGTTCAGTTTATTCCTTAGACCTTCACATTGACGATGAAACACAGAAATGGCATCGGAATTAAATACAAAAGGCACAATGCCGCCTTAAGTACAAGAATAGAGACTCTTCTTAGAGGCGGTGCTTTGAGCATTCCCTGTGGGACCAGTATTAGTTTCCGCTACACCTCAGCAGGTTAAGTTTATTCCTTGGACCTTCACATTGACGATGAAACACAGAAATGGCATCGGAATTAAATACAAAAGGCACAATGCCACCTTAAGTACAAGAATAGAGACTCTTCTCACATTCGGTGCTTTGAGCATTCCCTGTGAGACCAGTATTAGTTTCCGATACACCACTGCAGGTTCAATGTATTCCTTGGACCTTCACATTGAATGATGAAACACAGAAATCGCATCGGAATTAAATCCAAAACGCTCAATGCCGCCTTATGTAGAAGATTACAGACTCTACTTACAGTCGGTGCTTTGAGCATTTCCTGTGAGACCAGTATTAGTTTCCGATACACCACTGCAGGTTCAATGTATTCCTTGGACCTTCACATTGACGATGAAACACAGAAATCGCATCGGAATCAAATACAAAAGGCACAATGCCGCCTTAAGTACAAGAATAGAGACTCTTCTTACAGTCGGTGCTTTGAGCATTCCTTGTGAGACCAGTAATAGTATCCGATACACCACTGCAGGTTCAATCTATTCCTTGGACATACACATTGACGATGAAACACTGAGATTACATCGGAATTATGACCAAAAGGGACAATGCCGTCTTAAGTACAAGAATAGAGACTCTTCTTACCGTCGGTGCTTTGAGCATTCCCTGTGAGACCAGTAATAGTTTCCGATACACCACTGGAGGTTCAATGAATTCCTTGGACATTCACATTGACGATGAAACACTGAAATTACATCGGAATTAAATATAAAATTCACAATGCCTCCTTAAGTACAAGAATAGAGACTGTTCTTACCGTCGGTGCTTTTAGCATTCCCTGTGAGACCAGTATTAGTTTCCGCTACACTTCTGCAGGTTCAGTTTATTCCTTGGACCTTCACATTGACGTTGAAACACAGAAATGGCATAGGAATTAAATACAAAAGGCACAATGCCATCTTAAGTACAAGAATAGAGATTCTTCTTACAGTCGGTGCTTTGAGCATTCCCTGTGAGACCAGTATTAGTTTCCGATACACCACTGCGGGTTCAATGTATTCCTTGGAACTTCACATTGACGATGAATCATAGAAATCGCATCGGAATTAAATACAAAAGGCGCAATGCCGCCTTAAGTACAAGAATAGAGACTCTTCTTACAGTCGGTGCTTTGAGCATTCGATGTGAGACCAGTATTAGTTTCCGCTACACCACTGCAGGTTCAGTTTACTCCTTGGACCTGCACATTGACGATGAAACACAGAAATGGCATCGGAGGAAAATACAAAAGGCACAATGCCGCCTTAAGTACAATAATAGAGACTCCTCTTACAGTCGGTACTTTGAGCATTCCCTTTGAGACCAGTATTAGTTTCCGCTACACCTCTGCAGGTTCAGTTTATTCCTTGGACCTTCACATTGACGATGAAACACAGAAATGGCATCGGAATTAAATACAAAAGGCACAACGCCGCCTTAAGTACAAGAATAGAGACTCTTCTTACAGCCGGTGCTTTGAGCATTCCCTGTGAGACCAGTATTAGTTTCCGCTACACCTCTGCAGGTTCAGTTTATTCCTTTGACCTTCACATTGACGATGAAACACAGAAATGGCATCGGAATTAAACACAAAGGGCACAACGCCGCCTTAAGTACAAGAATAGAGACTCTTCTTACAGCCGGTGCTTTGAGCATTCCCTGTGAGACCAGTATTAGTTTCCGCTACACCTCTGCAGGTTCAGTTTATTCCTTTGACCTTCACATTGACGATGAAACACAGAAATGGCATCGGAATTAAATACAAAAGGCACAATGCCGCCTTAACAACAAGAATAGAGACTCTTCTTACAGTCGGTGCTTTGAGCATTCCCTGTGAGACCAGTATTAGTTTCCGATACACCACTGCAGGCTCAGTTTATTCCTTGGACCTTCACATTGACGATGAAACACAGTAATGGTATCGGAATTAAATACAAAAGGCACAATGCCGCCTTAAGTACAAGAATGGAGCCTCTTCTTACAGTCGGTGCTTTGAGCATTCCCTGTGAGACCAGTATTAGTTTCCGATACACCACTGCATGTTCAATGTATTCCTTGGACCTTCACATTGACGTTGAAACACAGAAATCGCAACGGAATTAAATACAAAAGGCACAATGCCACCTTAAGTACAAAAATAGAGATTCTTCTTACAGTCGGTGCTTTGAGCATTCCCTGTGACACCAGTATTAGTTTCCGCTACACCTCTGCAGGTTCAGTTTATTCTTTGGACAATCACATTGACGATGAAACACAGAAATGGCATCGGAATTAAATACAAAAGGCACAATGCCGCCTTAAGTACAAGAATAGAGACTCTTCTTACAGTCGGTGCTTTGAGCGTTCCCTGTGAGACCAGTATTAGTTTCCGTTACACCTCTGCAGGTTCAGTTTATTCATTGGTCCTTCACATTGACGATGAAACACAGAAATGGAATCGGAATTAAATACAGAAGGGAAATGCCGCCTTAAGTACAAGAATAGAGACTCTTCTTACAGTCGGTGCTTTAAGCATTCCGTGTGAGACCAGTATTAGTTTCCGATACACCACTGCAGGTACAATGAATTCCTTGGAACTTCACATTGACGATGAAATACAGAAATCGCATCGGAATTAAATACAAAAGGCACAATGCCGCCTTAAGTACAAGAATAGAGACTCTTCTTACAGTCGGTGCCTTGAGCATAACCCTGTGAGACCAATATTAGTTTCCGCTACACCTCTGCAGGTTCAGTTTATTCCTTGGACCTTTACATTGACGATGAAACACAGAAATGGCATCGGAATTAAATACAAAAGGCACAATGCCGCCTTAAGTACAAGAATAGAGACCCTTCGTACAGTCGGTGCTTTGAGCTTTCCCTGTGAGACCAGTATTAGTTTCCGCTTCACCTCTGCAGGTTCAGTTTATTCCTTGGACCTTCACATTGACGATGAAACACAGAAATGGCATCGGAATTAAATAGAAAAGGCACAATGCTGCCTTACGTACAAGAATAGAGACTCTTCTTAGAGGCGGTACTTTGAGCATTTCCTGTGAGACCAGTATTAGTTTCCGCTACACCTCTGCAGGTTCTGTTTATTCCTTGGACCTTCACATTGACGATGAATCACAGAAATGGCATCGGAATTAAACACAAAAGGCACAACGCCGCCTTAAGTACAAGAATAGAGACTCTTCTTACAGCCGGTGCTTTGAGCATTCCCTGTGAGACCAGTATTAGTTTCCGCTACACCTCTGCAGGTTCAGTTTATTCCTTTGACCTTCACATTGACGATGAAACACAGAAATGGCATCGGAATTAAATACAAAAGGCACAATGCCGCCTTAACAACAAGAATAGAGACTCTTCTTACAGTCGGTGCTTTGAGCATTCCCTGTGAGACCAGTATTAGTTTCCGATACACCACTGCAGGTTCAGTTTATTCCTTGGACCTTCACATTGACGATGAAACACAGTAATGGCATCGGAATTAAATACAAAAGGCACAATGCCGCCTTAAGTACAAGAATGGAGACTCTTCTTACAGTCGGTGCTTTGAGCATTCCCTGTGAGACCAGTATTAGTTTCCGATACACCACTGCATGTTCAATGTATTCCTTGGACCTTCACATTGACGTTGAAACACAGAAATCGCAACGGAATTAAATACAAAAGGCACAATGCCACCTTAAGTACAAAAATAGAGATTCTTCTTACAGTCGGTGCTTTGAGCATTCCCTGTGACACCAGTATTAGTTTTTGCTACACCACTGCAGGTTCAGTTTATTCTTTGGACAATCACATTGACGATGAAAGACAGAAATGGCATCGGAATTAAATACAAAAGGCACAATGCCGCCTTAAGTACAAGAATAGAGACTCTTCTTACAGTCGGTGCTTTGAGCGTTCCCTGTGAGACCAGTATTAGTTTCCGTTACACCTCTGCAGGTTCAGTTTATTCCTTGGTCCTTCACATTGACGATGAAACACAGAAATGGAATCGGAATTAAATACAGAAGGGAAATGCCGCCTTAAGTACAAGAATAGAGACTCTTCTTACAGTCGGTGCTTTAAGCATTCCGTGTGAGACCAGTATTAGTTTCCGATACACCACTGCAGGTACAATGAATTCCTTGGAACTTCACATTGACGATGAAATACAGAAATCGCATCGGAATTAAATACAAAAGGCACAATGCTGCCTTAAGTACAAGAATAGAGACTCTTCTTACAGTCGGTGCCTTGAGCATAACCCTGTGAGACCAGTATTAGTTTCCGCTACACCTCTGCAGGTTCAGTTTATTCCTTGGACCTTTACATTGACGATGAAACACAGAAATGGCATCGGAATTAAATACAAAAGGCACAATGCCGACTTAAGTACAAGAATAGAGACCCTTCGTACAGTCGGTGCTTTGAGCTTTCCCTGTGAGACCAGTATTAGTTTCCGCTTCACCTCTGCAGGTTCAGTTTATTCCTTGGACCATCACATTGACGATGAAACACAGAAATGGCATCGGAATTAAATACAAAAGGCACAATGCCGCCTTAAGTACAAGAATAGAGACTCTTCTTACAGTCGGTGCTTTGAGCATTCCCTGTGAGACCAGTATTAGTTTCTGATACACCACTGCAGGTTCAATGTATTCCTTGGAACTTCACATAGACGATGAAACACAGAAATGGCATCGGAATTAAATACAAAAGGCACAATGCCGCCTTAAGTACAAGAATAGAAACTCTTCTTACAGTCGGTGCTTTGAGCATTCCCTGTGAGACCAGTATTAGTTTCCGCTACACCTCTGCAGGTTAAGTTTATTCCTTGGACCTTCACATTGACGATGAAACACAGAAATGGTATCGGAATTAAATAGAAGAGTCACAATGCCGCCGTAAGTACAAGAATAGAGACTCTTCTTACAGTCGGTGCTTTGAGCATTCCCTGTGAGGCCAGTATTAGATTCCGATACACCACTGCAGGTTCAATGTATTCCTTGGAACTTCACATTGACGATGAAACACAGTAATCGCATCGGAATTAAATACAAAGGGCACAATGTTGCCTTAAGTACAAGAATAGAGACTCTTATTACAGTCGGTGCTTTGGGCTTCCCTATGAGACCAATATTAGTTTCCGCTACACCTCTGCAGGTTCTTTTTATTCCTTGGACCTTCACATTGACGATGAAACACAGAAATGGCATCGGAATTAAACACAAAAGGCACAACGCCGCCTTAAGTACAAGAATAGAGGCTCTTCTTACAGTTGGTGCTTTGAGCATTCCCTGTGAGACCAGTATTACTTTCCGCTACACCTCTGCAGGTTCAGTTTATTCCTTGGACCTTCACATTGACGATGAAACACTGAAATGGCATCGCAATTAAATACATAATTCACAATGCCGCCTTAAGTACAAGTATAGAGACTCTTCTTACAGTCGGTGCTTTGAGCATTCCCTGTGAGACCCGTATTAGTTTCCGATACACCACTGCAGGTTCAATGTATTCCTTGGAACTTCACATTGACGATGAAACACAGAAATGGCATCGGAATTAAATACAAAAGGCACAATGCCGCCTTACGTACAAGAATAGAGACTCTTCTTACAGTCGGTGTTTTGAGCATTCCCTGTGAGGCCAGTATTAGTTTCCGCTACACCTCTGCAGGTTCAGTTTATTCCTTGGACCTTCACATTGACGACGAAACACAGAAATGGCATCGGAATGAAATACAAAACGAACAATGCCGCCTTAAGTACAACAATAGAGACTCTTCTTACAGTCGGTGCTTTGGGCATTCCCTGTGAGGCCAGTATCAGTTTCCGATACACCACTGCAGGTTCAATGTATTCCTTGGACCTTCACATTGACGATGGAACACAGAAATCGCATCGGAATTAAATTCAAAAGGCACAATGCCGCCTTAAGTACAAGAATAGAGACTCTTCTTACAGTCGGTGTTTTGAGCATTCCCTGTGAGACCAGTATTAGTTTCCGCTACACCTCTGCAGGTTCAGTTTATTCCTTGGACCAACACATTGACGATGATACACAGAAATGGCATCGGAATTAAATACAAAAGGCACAATGCCGCCTTAAGTGCAAGAATTGAGACTCTTCTTACAGTCGGTGCTTTGAGCATTTCCTGTGAGACCAGTATTAGTTTCTGATACACCACTGCAGGTTCAATGTATTCCTTGGAACTTCACATTGTCGATGAAACACAGAAATGGCATCGGAATTAAATACAAAAGGCACAATGCCGCCTTAAGTACAAGAATAGAGACTCTTCTTACAGTCGGTGCTTTGAGCATTCCCTGTGAGACCAGTATTAGTTTCCGCTACACCTCTGCAGGTTCAGTTTATTCCTTGGACCTTCACATTGACGATGAAACACAGAAATGGCATCGGAATTAAATAGAAAAGGCACAATGCCGCCGTAAGTACAAGAATAGAGACTCTTCTTACAGTCGGTGCTTTGAGCATTCCCTGTGAGACCAGTATTAGATCCCCATACACCACTGCAGGTTCAATGTATTCCTTGGAACTTCACATTGACGATGAAACACAGAAATCGCATCGGAATTTAATACAAAGGGCACAATGTTGCCTTAAGTACAAGAATAGAGACTCATCTTACAGTCGGTGCTTTGGGCTTCCCTGTGAGACCAATATTAGTTTCCGCTACACCTCTGCAGGTTCTTTTTATTCCTTGGACCTTCACATTGACGATGAAACACAGAAATGGAATCGGAATTAAACACAAAAGGCACAACGCCACCTTAAGTACAAGAATAGAGACCCTTCTTACAGTCGGTGCTTTGAGCATTCCCTGTGAGACCAGTATTACTTTCCGCTACACCTCTGCAGGTTCAGTTTATTCCTTGGACCTTCACATTGACGATGAAACACAGAAATGGCATCGGAATGAAATACAAAAGGCACAATGCCGCCTTAGGTACAAGAATAGAGACTCTTCTTACAGTCGGTGTTTTGAGCATTCCCTGTGAGACCAGTATTAGTTTCCGATACACCACTGCAGGTTCAATGTATTCCTTGGAACTTCACATTGACGATGAAACACAGAAATGTCATCGGAATTAAATACAAAAGGCACAATGCCGCCTTAAGTACAAGAATAGACCCTTCTTACAGTCGGTGCTTTGAGCATTCCCTGTGAGCCCAGTATTAGTTTCCGCTACACCTCTGCAGGTTCAGTTCATTCCTTGGACCTTCACATTGACGATGAAACACAGAAATGGCATCGGAATTAGATACAAAAGGCACAATGCCGCCTTAAGTACAAGAATAGAGACTCTTCTTACAGTCGGTGCTTGGAGCATTCCCTGAGAGACCAGTATTAGTTTCCAATACACCACTGCAGGTTCAATGTATTCCTTGGAACTTCACATTGACGATGAAACACAGAAATGGCATCGGAATTAAATACAAAAGGCACAATGCCGCCTTAAGTACAAGAATAGAGACTCTTCTTACAGTCGGTGCTTTGAGCATTCCCTGTGAGACCAGTATTAGTTTCCGATACACCACTGCAGGTTCAATGTATTCCTTGGAACTTCACATTGACCATGAAACACAGAAATCGCATCGGAATTAAATACAAAAGGCACAATGCCGCCTTAAGTACAAGAAAAAGACTCTTCCTACAGTCGGTGCTTGGGCATTCGGTGTGAGACCAGTATTAGTTTCCGCTACACCTCTGCAGGTTCTTTTTATTCCTTGGACCTTCACATTGACGATGAAACACAGAAATGGCATCGGAATTAAACACAAAAGGCACAACGCCGCCTTAAGTACAAGAATAGAGACTCTTCTAACAGTCGGTGCTTTGAGCATTCCCTGTGAGACCAGTATTACTTTCCGCTACACCTCTGCAGGTTCAGTTTATTCCTGGGACCTTCACATTGACGATGAAACACAGAAATGGCATCGCAATTAAATACATAATTCACAATGCCGCCGTAAGTACAAGAATAGAGACTCTTCTTACAGTCGGTGCTTTGAGCATTCCCTGTGAGACCAGTATTAGTTTCCGATACACCACTGCAGTTTCAATGTTGGAACTTCACATTGACGATGAAACACAGAAATCGCATCGGAATTAAATACAAAAGGCACAATGCCGCCTTAAGTACAAGAATAGAGACTCTTCTTACAGTCGGTGCTTTGAGCATTCCCTGTGAGACCAGTATTAGTTTCCGCTACACCTCTGCAGGTTCAGTTTATTCCTTGGACCTTCACATTGACGATGAAACACAGAAATGGCATCGGAATTAAATAGAAAAGGCACAATGCCGCCGTAAGTTCAATAATAGAGACTCTTCTTACAGTCGGTGCTTTGAGCATTTTCTGTGAGACCAGTATTAGATTCCGATACACCACTGCAGGTTCAATGTATGCCTTGGAACTTCACATTGACGATGAAACACAGAAATCGCATCGGAATTAAATACAAAGGGCACAATGTTGCCTTAAGTACAAGAATAGAGACTCTTCTTACAGTCGGTGCTTTGGGCTTCCCTGTGAGACCAATATTAGTTTCCGCTACACCTCTGCAGGTTCTTTTTATTCCTTGGACCTTCACATTGACGATGAAACACAGAAATGGAATCGGAATTAAACACAAAAGGCACAACGCCGCCTTAAGTACAAGAATAGTGACTCTTCTTACAGTCGGTGCTTTGAGCATTCCCTGTGAGACCAGTATTACTTTCCGCTAGACCTCTGCAGGTTCAGTTTATTCCTTGGACCTTCACATTGACGATGAAACACAGAATTGGCATCGGAATGAAATATAAAAGGCACAATGCCGCCTTAGGTACAAGAATAGAGACTCTTCTTACAGTCGGTGCTTTGAGCATTCCCTGTGAGACCAGTATTAGTTTCCGATACACCACTGCAGGTTCAATGTATTCCTTGGAACTTCACATTGACCATGAAACACAGAAATCGCATCGGAATTAAATACAAAAGGCACAATGCCGCCTTAAGTACAAGAAAAAGACTTTTCCCACAGTCGGTGCTTGGGCATTCCCTGTGAGACCAGTATTAGTGTCCGCTACACCTCTGCAGGTTCAGTATATTCCTTGGACCTTCACATTGACGATGAAACACAGAAATTGCATCGCAATTAAATACATAAGGCACAATGCCGCCTTAAGTACAAGAATAGAGACTCTTCTTACAGTCGGAGCTTTGAGCATTCCCTGCAAGACCAGTATTAGTTTCCGATACACCACTGCAGGTTCAATGTATTCCTTGGAACTTCACATTGACGATGAAACACAGAAATCGCATCGGAATTAAATACAAAAGGCACAATGCCGCCATACGTACAAGAATAGAGACTCTTCTTACAGTCGGTGTTTTGAGCATTCCCTGTGAGGCCGGTATTAGTTTCCGCTACACCTCTGCAGGTTCAGTTTATTCCTTGGACCTTCACATTGACGATGAAACACAGAAATGGCATCGGAATTAAATACAAAACGAACAATGCCGCCTTAAGTACAACAATAGAGACTTTTCTTACAGTCGGTGCTTTGAGCATTCCCTGTGAGGCCAGTTCAGTTTCCGATACACCACTGCAGGTTCAGTGTATTCCTTGGACCTTCACATTGACGATGGAACACAGAAATCGCATCGGAATTAAATTCAAAAGGCACAATGCCGCCTTAAGTACAAGAATAGGGACTCTTCTTACAGTCGGTGCTTTGAGCATTCCCTGTGAGACCAGTATTAGTTTCCGCTACACCTCTGCAGGTTCAGTTTATTCCTTGGACCATCACATTGACGATGAAACACAGAAATGGCATCGGAATTAAATACAAAAGGCACAATGCCGCCTTAAGTACAAGAATAGAGACGCTTCTTACAGTCGGTGCTTTGAGCAATCCCTGTGAGACCAGTATTAGTTTCCGCTACACCTCTGCAGATTCAGTTTATTCCTTGGACCTTCACATTGACGATGAAACACAGAAATGGCATCGGAATTAAATACAAAAGGCACAATGCCGCCTTAAGTACAAGAATAGAGACTCTTCTTACAGTCGGTACTTTGAGCATTGCCTGTGAGACCAGTATTGGTTTCCGCTACACCTAAGGAGGTTCAGTTTATTCCTTGGACCTTCACATTGACGATGAAACACAGATATGGCATCGGAATTAAATACAAAAGGCACAATGCCGCCTTACGTACAAGAATAGAGACTCTTCTTACAGTCGGTGTTTTGAGCATTCCCTGTGAGGCCAGTATTAGTTTCCGCTACACCTCTGCAGGTTCAGTTTATTCCTTGGACCTTCACATTGACGATGAAACACAGAAATGGCTAAGGAATTAAATACAAAAGGCACAATGCTGCCTTAAGTACAAGAATAGAGACTCTTCTTACAGTCGGTGCTTTGAGCATTCCCTGTGAGACCAGTATTAGTTTCCGCTACACCTCTGCAAGTTCAGTTTATTCCTTGGACCTTCACATTGACGATGAAACACAGAAATGGCATCGGAATTAAATACAAAAGGCACAATGCCGCCTTACGTACAAGAATAGAGACTCTTCTTACAGTCGGTGCTTTGAGCATTCCCTGTGAGACCAGTATTAGTTTCTGATACACCACTGCACGTTCAATGTATTCCTTGGAACTTCACATTGACGATGAAACACAGAAATGGCATCGGAATTAAATACAAAAGGCACAATGCCGCCTTAAGCACAAGAATAGAGACTCTTCTTACAGTCGGTGCTTTGAGCATTCCCTGTGAGACCAGTGTTAGTTTCCGATACACCCCTGCAGGTTCAATGTATTCCTTGGAACTTCACTTTGACGATGAAACACAGAAATCGCATCGGAATTAAATACAAAAGGCACAATGCCGCCTCAAGTACAAGAATAGGGACTCTTCCTACAGTCGGTGCTTTGGGCATTCCCTGTGAGACCAGTATTAGTTTCCGCTACACCTCTGCAGGTTCAGTTTATTCCTTGGACCTTCACATTGACGATGTAACACAGAAATCGCATCGGAATTAAATACATAAGGCACAATGCCGCCTTAAGTACAAGAATAAAGACTCTTCTTACAGTCGGTGCTTTGAGCATTCCCTGTGAGACCAGTATTAGTTTCCGATACACCACTGCAGGTTCAATGTATTCCTTGGAACTTCACATTGACGATAAAACACAGAAATCGCATCGGAATTTAATACAAAAGGCACAATGCCGCCTTAAGTACAAGAATAGAGACTCTACTTACAGTCGGTGCTTTGAGCATTCCCTGTGAGACCAGTATTAGTTTCCGCTACACCTCTGCAGGTTCAGTTTATTCCTTGGACCTTCACATTGACGATGAAACACAGAAATGGCATCGGAATTAAATACAAAAGGCACAATGCCGCCTTAAGTACAAGAATAGAGACTCTTCTTACAGTCGGTGCTTTGAGCATTCCCTGTGAGACCAGTATTGGTTTCCGCAACACCTAAGGGATTTAAGTTTATTCCTTGGACCTTCACATTGACGATGAAACACAGAAATGGCATCGGATTTAAATGCAAAGGCACAATGCCGCCTTACGTACAAGAATAGAGACTCTTCTTACAGTCGGTGTTTTGAGCATTCCCTGTGAGGCCAGTATTAGTTTCCGTTACACCTCTGCAGGTTCAGTTTATTCCTTGGACCTTCACATTGACGATGAAACACAGAAATGGCATAGGAATTAAATACAAAACGAACAATGCCGCCTTAAGTACAACAATAGAGACTCTTCTTACAGTGGGTGCTTTGAGCATTCCCTGTGAGACCAGTATCAGTTTCCGATACACCACTGCAGGTTCAATGTATTCCTTGGACCTTCACATTGACGATGAAACACAGAAATCGCATCGGAATTAAATACAAAAGGCTCAATGCCGCCTTAAGTACAAGAATAGAGACTCTTCTTACAGTCGGTGCTTTGAGCATTCCCTGTGAGACCAGTATTAGTTTCCGCTACACCTCTGCAGGTTCAGTTTATTCCTTGGACCTTCACATTGACGATGAAACACAGAAATGGCATCGGAATTAAATACAAAAGGCACAATGCCGCCTTAAGTACAAGAATTGAGACTCTTCTTACAGTCGGTGCTTTGAGCATTCCCTGTGAGACCAGTATTAGTTTCTGATACACCACTGCAGGTTCAATGTATTCCTTGGAACTTCACATTGACGATGAAACACAGAAATCGCATCGGGATCGAATACAAAAGGCACAATGCCGCCTTAAGTACAAGAATAGAGACTCTTCTTACAGTCGGTGCTTTGAGCATTCCCTGTGAGACCAGTATTAGTTTCCGATACATCTCTGCAGGTTCAGTTTAATCCTTGGACCTTCACATTGATGATGAAACACAGAAATGACATCGGAATGAAATACAAAAGGCACAATGCCGCCTTAAGTACAAGAATAGAGACTCTTCTTACAGTCGGTGCTTTGCGCATTCCCTGTGAGACCAGTATTAGTTTCCTATACACCACTGCAGGTTCAATGTATTCCTTGGACCTTCACATTGACGATGAAACAAAGGAATCGCATCGGAAATAAATACAAAACGCACAATGCCGCCTTAAGTACAAGAATAGAGAATCTTCTTACAGTCGGTGCTTTGAGCATTCCCTGTGAGACCAGTATTAGTTTCCGCTACACCTCGTCAGGTTCAATGTATTCCTTGGACCTTCACATTGACGATGATACACAGAAATCGCATCGGAATTAAATACAAAAGGCACAATGCCGCCTTAAGTACAAGAATAGAGACTCTTCTTACAGTCGGTGGTTTGAGCATTCCCTGTGAGACGAGTATTAGTTTCCGATACACCACTGCAGGTTCAATGTATTCCTTGGAACTTCACATTGACGATGAAACACAGAAATCGCATCGGAATCAAATACAAAAGCCACAATGCCGCTTTAAGTACAAGAATAGAGACTCTTCTTACAGTCGGTGCTTTGAGCATTCCCTGTGAGACCAGTATTAGTTTCCGATACACCTCTGCAGGTCCATTTTATTCCTTGGACCTTCACATTGACGATGAAAAACAGAAATGGCATCGGAATTAAATACAAAAGGCACAAAGCCGCCTTAAGTACAAGAATAGAGACACTTCTTACAGTCGGTGCTTTGAGCATTCCCTGTGAAACCAGTATTAGTTTCCGATACACCACTGCAGGTTCAATGTATTCCTTGGAACTTCACATTGACGATGAAACAAAGAAATCGCATCGGAATTAAATACAAAAGGCACAATGCCGCCTTAAGTACAAGAATAGAGACTCTTCTTACAGTCTCTGATTTGAGCATTCCCTGTGAGACCAGTATTAGTTTCCGCTACACCTCTGCAGGTTCAGTTTATTCCTTGGACCTTCACATTGACGATGAAACACAGAAATGGCATCGGAATTAAATACAAAAGGCACAATGCCGCCTTAAGTACAAGAATAGAGACTCTTCTTACTGTCGGTACTTTGAGCATTGCCTGTGAGACCAGTATTGGTTTCCGCTACACCTAAGGAGGTTCAGTTTATTCCTTGGACCTTCACATCGACGATGAAACACAGATATGGCATCGGAATTAAATACAAAAGGCACAATGCCGCCTTAAGTACAAGAATAGAGACTCTTCTTACAGTCGGTGCTTTGAGCATTCCCTGTGAGACCAGTATTAGTTTCTGATACACCACTGCACGTTCAATGTATTCCTTGGAACTTCACATTGACGATGAAACACAGAAATGGCATCGGAATTAAATACAAAAGGCACAATGCCGCCTTAACCACAAGAATAGAGACTCTTCTTACAGTCGGTGCTTTGAGCATTCCCTGTGAGACCAGTATTAGTTTCCGATACACCACTGCAGGTTCAATGTATTCCTTGGAACTTTTCATTGACTATGAAACACAGAAATCGCATCGCAATTAAATACAAAAGGCACAATGCCGCCTTAAGTACAAGAATAGGGACTCTTCCTACAGTCGGTGCTTTGGGCATTCCCTGTGAGACCAGTATTAGTTTCCGCTACACCTCTGCAGGTTCAGTTTATTCCTTGGACCTTCACATTGACGATGAAACACAGAAATGGCATCGGAATTAAAAACAAAAGGCACAATGCCGCCTTAAGTACAAGAATAGAGACTCTTCTTACAGTCGGTGCTTTGAGCATTGCCTGTGAGACCAGTATTAGTTTCTGATACACCACTGCAGGTTCAATGTATTCCTTGGAACTTCACATTGACGATGAAACACAGAAATCGCATCGGGATCAAATACAAAAGGCACAATGCCGCCTTAAGTACAAGAATAGAGACTCTTCTTACAGTCGGTGCTTTGAGCATTCCCTGTGAGATCAGTATTAGTTTCCGATACATCTCTGCAGGATCAGTTTAATCCTTGGACCTTCACATTGATGATGAAACACAGAAATGACATCGGAATGAAATACAAAAGGCACAATGCCGCCTTAAGTACAAGAATAGAGACTCTTCTTACAGTCGGTGCTTTGCGCATTCCCTGTGAGACCAGTATTAGTTTCCTATACACCACTGCAGGTTCAATGTATTCCTTGGACCTTCATATTGACGATGAAACAAAGAAATCGCATCGGAAATAAATACAAAACGCACAATGCCGCCTTAAGTACAAGAATAGAGAATCTTCTTACAGTCGGTGCTTTGAGCATTCCCTGTGAGACCAGTATTAGTTTCCGCTACACCTCGTCAGGTTCAATGTATTCCTTGGACCTTCACATTGACGATGATACACAGCAATCGCATCGGAATTAAATACAAAAGGCTCAATGCCGCCTTAAGTACAAGAATAGAGACTCTTCTTACAGTCGGTGCTTTGAGCATTCCCTGTGAGACGAGTATTAGTTTCCGATACACCACTGCAGGTTCAATGTATTCCTTGGAACTTCACATTGACGATGAAACAAAGAAATCGCATCGGAATTAAATACAAAATCACAGTGCCGCCTTAAGTACAAGAATAGAGACTCTTCTCACAGTCTCTGATTTGAGCATTCCCTGTGAGACCAGTATTAGTTTCCGCTACACCTCTGCAGGTTCAGTTTATTCCTTGGACCTTCACATTGACGATGAAACACAGAAATGGCATCGGAATTAAATACAAAAGGCACAATGCCGCCTTAAGTACAAGAATAGAGACTCTTCTTACAGTCGGTACTTTGAGCATTGACTGTGAGACCAGTATTGGTTTCCGCTACACCTAAGGAGGTTCAGTTTATTCCTTGGACCTTCACATCGACGATGAAACACAGATATGGCATCGGAATTAAATACAAAAGGCACAATGCCGCCTTACGTACAAGAATAGAGACTCTTCTTACAGTCGGTGTTTTGAGCATTCCCTGTGAGGCCAGTATTAGTTCCCGCTACACATCTGCAGGTTCAGTTTATCCCTTGGACCTTCACATTGACGATGAAACACAGAAATGGCATCGGAATTAAATACAAAACGAACAATTCCGCCTTAAGTACAACAATAGAGACTCTTCTTACAGTCGGTGCTTTGAGCATTCCCTGTGAGACCAGTATTAGTTTCCGCTACACCTCCGCAGGTTCAGTTTATGCCTTGGACCTTCACATTGACGATGAAACACAGAAACGGCATCGGAATTAAATACAAAAGGCACAAGGCCGCCTTAAGTACAAGAATAGAGACTCTTCTTACAGTCGGTGCTTTGAGCATTCCCTGTGAGACCAGTATTAGTTTCTGATACACCACTGCACGTTCAATGTATTCCTTGGAACTTCACATTGACGATGAAACACAGAAATGGCATCGGAATTAAATACAAAAGGCACAATGCCGCCTTAACCACAAGAATAGAGACTCTTCTTACAGTCGGTGCTTTGAGCATTCCCTGTGAGACCAGTATTAGTTTCCGATACACCACTGCAGGTTCAATGTATTCCTTGGAACTTTTCATTGACTATGAAACACAGATATCGCATCGGAATTAAATACAAAAGGCACAATGCCGCCTTAAGTACAAGAATACGGACTCTTCCTACAGTCGGTGCTTTGGGCATTCCCTGTGAGACCAGTATTACTTTCCGCTACACCTCTGCAGGTTCAGTTTATTCCTTGGACCTTCACATTGACGATGGAACACAGAAATGGCATCGGAATTAAATACATAAGGCACAATGCCGCCTTAAGTACAAGAATAGAGACTCTTCTTACAGTCGGTGCTTTGAGCATTCCCTGTGAGACCAGTATTAGTTTCTGATACACCACTGCAGGTTCAATGTATTCCTTGGAACTTCACATTGACGATGAAACACAGAAATCGCATCGGGATCAAATACAAAAGGCACAATGCCGCCTTAAGTACAAGAATAGAGACTCTTCTTACAGTCGGTGCTTTGAGCATTCCCTGTGAGACCAGTATTAGTTTCCGCTACACCTCCGCAGGTTCAGTTTATGCCTTGGACCTTCACATTGACGATGGAACACAGAAATGGCATCGGAATTAAATACAAAAGGCACAATGCCGCCTTAAGTACAAGAATAGAGACTCTTCTTACAGTCGGTGCTTTGAGCACTCCCTGTGAGACCAGTATTAGATTCTGATACACCACTGCACGTTCAATGTATTCCTTGGAACTTCACATTGACGATGAAACACAGAAATGGCATGGGAATTAAATACAAAAGGCACAATGTCGCCTTAACCACAAGAATAGAGACTCTTCTTACAGTCGGTGCTTTGAGCATTCCCTGTGAGACCAGTATTAGTTTCCGATACACCACTGCAGGTTCAATGTATTCCTTGGAACTTTTCATTGACTATGAAACACAGAAATCGCATCGGAATTAAATACAAAAGGCACAATGCCGCCTTAAGTACAAGAATAGGGACTCTTCCTACAGTCGGTGCTTTGGGCATTCCCTGTGAGACCAGTATTAGTTTACGCTACACCTCTGCAGGTTCAGTTTATTCCTTGGACCTTCACATTGACGATGGAACACAGAAATGGCATCGGAATTAAATACATAAGGCACAATGCCGCCTTAAGTACAAGAATAGAGACTCTTCTTACAGTCGGTGCTTTGAGCATTCCCTATGTGACCAGTATTAGTTTCCGATACACCACTGCAGGTTCAATGTATTCCTTGGAACTTTTCATTGACTATGAAACACAGAAATGGCATCGGAATTAAATACAAAAGGCACAATGCCGCCTTAAGTACAAGAATAGAGACTCTTCTTACAGTCGGTGCTTTTAGCATTCCCTGTGAGACCAGTATTGGTTTCCGCTACACCTAAGGAGGTTCAGTTTATTCCTTGGACCTTCACATTGACGATGAAACACAGAAATGGCATCGGATTTAAATACAAAAGGCACAATGCCGCCTTACGTACAAGAATAGAGACTCTTCTTACAGTCGGTGATTTGAGCATTCCCTGTGAGGCCAGTATTAGTTTCCGTTACACCTCTGCAGGTTCAGTTTATTCCTTGGACCTTCACATTGACGATGAAACACAGAAATGGCATAGGAATTAAATACAAAAGGCACAATGCCGCCTTAAGTACAAGAATAGAGACTCTTCTTACAGTCGGTGATTTGAGCATTCCCTGTGAGACCAGTATTAGTTTCTGATACACCACTGCAGTTTCAATGTATTCCTTGGAACTTCACATTGACAATGAAACACAGAAATCGCATCGGAATCAAATACAAAAGGCACAATGCCGCCTTAAGTACAAGAATAGAGACTCTTCTTACAGTCGGTGCTTTGAGCATTCCCTGTGAGACCAGTATTAGTTTCCGATACACCTCTGCAGGTTCAATTTATTCCTTGGTCCTTCACATTGACGATGAAACACAGAAATGGCATCGGAATGAAATACAAAAGGCACAATGCCGCCTTAAGTACAAGAATAGAGACTCTTCTTACAGTCGGTGCTTTGCGCATTCCCTGTGAGACCAGTATTAGTTTCCTATACACCACTGCAGGTTCAATTGTTTCCTTGGACCTTCACATTGACGATGAAACAAAGAAATCGCATCGGAATTAAATACAAAACGCACAATGCCGCCTTAAGTACAAGAATAGAGACTCTTCTTACAGTCGGTGCTTTGAGCATTCCCTGTGAGACCAGTATTAGTTTCCGCTACACCTCGTCAGGTTTAATGTATTCCTTGGACCTTCACATTGACGATGAAACACAGAAAACGCATCGGAATTAAATACAAAAGGCACAATGCCGCCTTAAGTGCAAGAATAGAGACTCTTCTTACAGTCGGTGCTTTGAGCATTCCCTGTGAGACGTGTATTTGTTTCCGATACACCACTGCAGGTTCAATGTATTCCTTGGAACTTCACATTGACGATGAAACACAGAAATCGCATCGGAATCAAATACAAAGCCACAATGCCGCTTTAAGTAAAGAATAGAGACTCTTCTTACAGTCGGTGCTTTGAGCATTCCCTGTGAGACCAGTATTAGTTTCCGATACACCTCTGCAGGTTCAGTTTATTCCTTGGACCTTCACATTGACGATGAAACACAGAAATGGCGTCGGAATTAAATACAAGAGGCACAATGCCGCCTTAAGTACAAGAATAGAGACACTTCTTACAGTCGGTGCTTTGAGCAATCCCTGTGAGACCAGTATTAGTTTCCGATACACCACTGCAGGTTCAATGTATTCCTTGGATCTTCACATTGACGATGAAACACAGAAATCGCATCGGAATTAAATACAAAAGGCACAATGCCGCTTAAGTACAAGAATAGAGACTCTTCTTACAGTCGGTGCTTTGAGCATTCCCTGTGAGACCAGTATTAGTTTCCGCTACACCTCAGCAGGTTAAGTTTATTCCTTGGACCTTCACATTGACGATGAAACACAGAAATGGCATCGGAATGAAATACAAAAGGCACAATGCCGCCTTAAGTACAAGAATAGAGACTCTTCTTACAGTCGGTGCTTTGAGCATTCCCTGTGAGACCAGTATTAGTTTCCGATACACCACTGCAGGTTGAATCTATTCCTTGGAACTTCACATTGACGATGAAAAACAGAAGTCGCATCGGAATTAAATACAAAAGGCACAATGCCGCCTTAAGTACAAGAATAGAGACTCTTCTTATAGTCGGTGCTTTGAGCATTCCCTGTGAGACCAGTATTAGTTTCCGCTACACCTCTGCAGGTTCAGTTTATTCCTTGGACCTTCACATTGACGTTGAAACACAGAAATGACATCGGAATTAATTACAAAAGGCACAATGCCGCCTTAAGTACAAGAATAGAGACTCTTCTTACAGTCGGTGATTTGAGCATTCCCTGTGAGACCAGTATTAGTTTCTGATACACCACTGCAGTTTCAATGTATTCCTTGGAACTTCACATTGACAATGAAACACAGAAATCGCATCGGAATCAAATACAAAAGGCACAATGCCGCCTTAAGTACAAGAATAGAGACTCTCCTTACAGTCGGTGCTTTGAGCATTCCCTGTGAGACCAGTATTAGTTTCCGATACACCTCTGCAGGTTCAGTTTATTCCTTGGACCTTCACATTGACGATGAAACACAGAAATGGCATCGGAATGAAATACAAAAGGCACAATGCCGCCTTAAGTACAACAATAGAGACTCTTTTTACAGTCGGTGCTTTGAGCATACCCTGTGAGACCAGTATCAGTTTCCGATACACCACTGCAGGTTCAATGTTTTTCTTGGACCTTCACATTGACGATGAAACACAGAAATCGCATCGGATTTAAATACAAAAAGCACAATGCCGCCTTAAGTACAAGAATAGAGACTCTTCTTACAGTCGGTGCTTTGAGCATTCCCTGTGAGACCAGTATTAGTTTCCGCTACACCTCTGCAGGTTCAGTTTATTCCTTGGACCTTCACATTGACGATGAAACACAGAAATGACATCGGAATTAAATACAAAAGGCACAATGCCGCCTTAAGTACAAGAATAGAGACTCTTCTTACAGTCGGTGATTTGAGCATTCCCTGTGAGACCAGTATTAGTTTCTGATACACCACTGCAGTTTCAATGTATTCCTTGGAACTTCACATTGACAATGAAACACAGAAATCGTATCGGAATCAAATACAAAAGGCACAATGCCGCCTTAAGTACAAGAATAGAGACTCTTCTTACAGTCGGTGCTTTGAGCATTCCCTGTGAGACCAGTATTAGTTTCCGATACACCTCTGCAGGTTCAGTTTATTCCTTGGACCTTCACATTGACGATGAAACACAGAAATGGCATCGGAATGAAATACAAAAGGCACAATGCCGCCTTAAGTACAAGAATAGAGACTCTTCTTACAGTCGGTGCTTTGCGCATTCCCTGTGAGACCAGTATTAGTTTCCTATACACCACTGCAGGTTCAATTGTTTCCTTGGACCTTCACATTGACGATGAAACAAAGAAATCGCATCGGAATTAAATACAAAACGCACAATGCCGCCTTAAGTAGAAGAATAGAGACTCTTCTTACAGTCGGTGCTTTGAGCATTCCCTGTGAGACCAGTATTAGTTTCCGCTACACCTCGTCAGGTTCAATGTATTCCTTGGACCTTCACATTGTCGATGATACACAGAAATCGCATCGGAATTAAATACAAAAGGCACAATGCCCCCTTAAGTACAAGAATAGAGACTCTTCTTACAGTCGGTGCTTTGAGCATTCCCTGTGAGACGTGTATTAGTTTCCGATACACCACTGCAGGTTCAATGTATTCCTTGGAACTTCACATTGACGATGAAACACAGAAATCGCATCGGAATCAAATACAAAAGCCACAATGCCGCTTTAAGTAAAAGAATAGAGACTCTTCTTACAGTCGGTGCTTTGAGCATTCCCTGTGAGACCAGTATTAGTTTCCGATACACCTCTGCAGGTTCAGTTTATTCCTTGGACCTTCACATTGACGATGAAACACAGAAATGGCGTCGGAATTAAATACAAGAGGCACAACGCCGCCTTAAGTACAAGAATAGAGACACTTCTTACAGTCGGTGCTTTGAGCAATCCCTGTGAGACCAGTATTAGTTTCCGATACACCACTGCAGGTTCAATGTATTCCTTGGATCTCCACATTGACGATGAAACACAGAAATCGCATCGGAATTAAATACAAAAGGCACAATGCCGCTTAAGTACAAGAATAGAGACTCTTCTTACAGTCGGTGCTTTGAGCATTCCCTGTGAGACCAGTATTAGTTTCCGCTACACCTCAGCAGGTTAAGTTTATTCCTTGGACCTTCACATTGACGATGAAACACAGAAATGGCATCGGAATTAAATACAAAAGGCACAATGCCGCCTTAAGTACAAGAATAGAGACTCTTCTTACAGACGGTGCTTTGAACATTCCCTGTGAGACCAGTATTAGTTTCCGATACACCACTGCAGGTTGAATGTATTCCATGGAACTTCACATTGACGATGAAACACAGAAGTCGCATCGGAATTAAATACAAAAGGCACAATGCGCCTTAAGTACAAGAATAGAGACTCTTCTTACAGTCGTTGCTTTGAGCATTCCCTGTGAGACCAGTATTAGTTTCCGCTACACCTCTGCAGGTTCAGTTTATTTCCTGGACCTTCACATTGACGATGAAACACAGAAATGGCATCGGAATTAAATACAAAAGGCACAATGCCGCCTTAAGTACAAGAATAGAGACTCTTCTTACAGTCGGTGCTTTGAGCATTCCCTGTGAGACCAGTATTAGTTTCCGATACACCACTGCAGGTTCAATGTATTCCTTGGACCTTCACATTGACGATGAAACACAGAAATCGCATCGGAATTAAATACAAAAGGCACAATGCCGCCTTAAGTACAAGTATAGAGACTTTTCTTACAGTCGGTGCTTTGAGCATTCCCTGTGAGACCAGTATTAGTTTCCGCTACATCTCTGCAGGTTCAGTTTATTCCTTGGACCTTCACATTGACGATGAAACACAGAAATCGCATCGGAATTAAATACAAAAGACACAATGCCGCCTTAAGTACAAGAATAGAGACTCTTCTTACAGTCGGTGCTTCGAGCATTCCCTGTGAGACCAGTATTAGTTTCCGATACACCACTGCAGGTTCAATGTATTCCTTGGAACTTCACATTGACGATGAAACACAGAAATGGCATCGGAATCAAATACAAAAGGCACAATGATGCCTTAAGTACAAGAATAGAGACTCTTCTTACAGTCGGTGCTTTGAGCATTCCCTGTGAGACCAGTATTAGTTTCCGATACACCTCTGCAGGTTCAGTTTATTCCTTGGACCTTCACATTGACGATGAAACACAGAAATGGCATCGGAATTAAATACAAAAGGCATAATGCCGCCTTAAGTACAAGAATAGAGACTCTTCTTACAGTCGGTGCTTTGGGCATTCCCTGTGAGACCAGTATTAGTTTCCGATACACGACTGCACGTTGAATGTATTCCTTGGATCTTCACATTGACAATGAAACACAGAAATCGCATCGGAATTAAATACAAAACGCACAATGCCGCCATAAGTACAGGAATAGAGACTCTTCCTACAGTCGGTGCTTTGAGCAATCACTGTGAGACCAGTATTAGTTTCTGCTACACCTCTGCAGGTTCAGATTATTCTTTGGACCTTCACATTGACGATGAAACACAGAAATGGCATCGTCATTAAATACAAAAGGCACAATGCCGCCTTAAGTACAAGAATAGAGTTTCTTCTAACATTCGGTGCTTTGAGCATTCCCTGTGAGACCAGTATTAGTTTCCGCTACACCTCAGCAGGTTAAGTTTATTCCTTGGACCTTCACATTGACGATGAAACACAGAAATGGCATCGGAATTAAATACAAAAGGCACAATGCCGCCTTAAGTACAAGAATAGAGACTCTTCTTACAGTCGGTGCTTTGAGCATTCCCTGTGAGACCAGTATTAGTTTCCGATACACCACTGCAGGTTGAATGTATTCCTTGGAACTTCACATTGACGATGAAACACAGAAATGGCATCGGAATTAAATACAAAAGGCACAATGCCGCCTTAAGTACAAGAATAGAGACTCTTCTTACAGTCGGTGCTTTGAGCAATCCCTGTGAGTCGAGTACTAGTTTCCGCTACACCTCTGCAGGTTCAGTTTAGTCCTTGGACCTTCACATTGACGATGAAACACAGAAATGGCATCGGAATTAAATACAAAAGGCACAATGCCGCCTTAAGTACAAGAATAGAGACTCTTCTTACAGTCGGTGCTTTGAGGATTCCCTGTGAGACCAGTATTAGTTTCCGATACACCACTGCAGATTCAATGTATTCCTTGGACCTTCGCATTGATGATGAAACACAGATATCGCATCGGAATTAAGTACAAAAGGCACAATGCCGCCTTAAGTACAAGAATGGAGACTCTTCTTACAGTCGGTACTTTGCGCATTCCCTGTGAGACCAGTATAAGTTTCCTATACACCACTGCAGGTTCAATGTATTCCTTGGACCTTCACATTGACGATGAAACAAAGAAATCGCATCGGAATTAAATACAAAACGCACAATGCCGCCTTAAGTACAAGAATAGAGACTCTTCTTACAGTCGGTGCTTTGAGCATTCCCTGTGAGACGAGTATTAGTTTCCGATACACCACTGCAGGTTCAATGTATTCCTTGGAACTTCACATTGACGATGAAACACAGAAATCGCATCGGAATCAAATACAAAAGCCACAATGCCGCTTTAAGTACAAGAATAGAGACTCTTCTTACAGTCGGTGCTTTGAGCATTCCCTGTGAGACCAGTATTAGCTTCCGATACACCTCTGCAGGTTCAGTTTATTCCTTGGAACTTCACATTGACGATGAAACACAGAAATGGCATCGGAATTAAATACAAAAGGCACAATGCCGCCTTAAGTACAAGAATAGAGACTCTTCTTACAGTCGGTGCTTTGAGCATTCCCTGTGAGACCAGTATTAGTTTCCGATACACCACTGCAGGTTCAATGTATTCCTTGGAACTTCACATTGACGATGAAACACAGAAATCGCATCGGAATTACATACAAAAGGCACAATGCCGCCTTAAGTACAAGAATAGAGACTCTTCTTACAGTCGGTGCTTTGAGCATTCTCTGTGAGACCAGTATTAGTTTCCGATACACCACTGCAGGTTCAATGTATTCCTTGGAACTTCACATTGACGATGAAACACAGAAATCGCATCGGAATTAAATACAAAAGGCACAATGCCGCCTTAAGTACTAGAATAGAGACTCTTCTTACAGTCGGTGCTTTGAGCATTCCCTGTGAGACCAGTATTAGTTTCCGATACACCACTGCAGGTTCAATGTATTCCTTGGAACTTCACATTGACGATGAAACACAGAAATGGCATCGGAATTAAATACAAAAGGCACAATGCCGCCTTAAGTACAAGAATAGAGACTCTTCTTACAGTCGGTGCTTTGAGCATTCCCTGTGAGACCAGTATTAGTTTCCGCTACACCTCTGCAGGTTCAGTTTATTCCTTGGACCTTCACATTGTCGATGAAACACAGAAATCGCATCGGAATTAAATACAAAAGGCACAATGCCGCCTTAAGTACAAGAATTGAGACTCTTCTTACAGTCGGTGCTTTGAGCATTCCCTGTGAGACCAGTATTAGTTTTCGATACACCACTGCAGGTTCAATGTATTCCTTGGAACTTCACATTGACGATGATACACAGAAATCGCATCGGAATTAAATACAAAAGGCACAATGCCGCCTTAAGTACAAGAATAGAGACTCTTCTTACAGTCGGTACTTTGATCATTCCCTGTGAGACCAGTATTAGTTTCCGCTACACCTCTGCAGGTTCAGTTTATTCCTTAGACCTTCACATTGACGATGAAACACAGAAATGGCATCGGAATTAAATACAAAAGGCACAATGCCGCTTTAAGTACAAGAATAGAGACTCATCCTTCAGTCGGTGTTTTGAGCATTCCCTGTGAGACCAGTATTAGTTTCCGATACACCACTGCAGATTCAATGTATTCCTTGGACCTTCGCATTGATGATGAAACACAGAAATCGCATCGGAATTAAATACAAAAGGCACAATACCGCCTTAAGTACAAGAATAGAGACTCTTCTTACAGTCGGTGCTTTGAGCATTCCGTGTGAGACCAGTATTAGTTTCCGCTACACCTCTGCAGGTTCAGATTATTCTTTGGACCTTCACATTCACGATGAAACACGGAAATGGCATCGTCATTAAATACAAAAGGCACAATGCCGCCTTAAGTACAAGAATAGAGATTCTTCTTACATTCGGTGCTTTGAGCATTCCCTGTGAGACCAGTATTAGTTTCCGCTACACCTCAGCAGGTTAAGTTTATTCCTTGGAGCTTCACATTGACGATGAAACACAGAAATGGCATCGGGATTAAATACAAAAGGCACAATGCCGCCTTAAGTACAAGAATAGAGACTCTTCTTACAGTCGGTGCTTTGAGCATTCCCTGTGAGACCAGTATTAGTTTCCGATACACCACTGCAGGTTGAATGTATTCCTTGGAACTTCACATTGACGATGAAACACAGAAGTCGCATCGGAATTAAATACAAAAGGCACAATGCCGCCTTAAGTACAAGAATAGTGACTCTTCTTACAGTCGGTGCTTTGAGCATTCCCTGTGAGACCAGTATTAGTTTCCGCTACACCTCTGCAGGTTCAGTTTATTTCTTGGACCTTCACATTGACGATGAAACACAGAAATGGCATCGGAATTAAATACAAAAGGCACAATGCCGCCTTAAGTACAAGAATAGAGACTCTTCTTACAGTCGGTGCTTTGAGCATTCCCTGTGAGACCAGTATTAGTTTCCGATACACCACTGCAGGTTCAATGTATTCCTTGGACCTTCACATTGACGATGAAACACAGAAATCGCATCGGAATTAAATACAAAAGGCACAATGAAGCCTTAAGTACAAGAATAGAGACTCTTCTTACAGTCGGTGCTTTGAGCATTCCCTGTGAGACCAGTATTAGTTTCCGCAACATCTCTGCAGATTCAGTTTATTCCTTGGACCTTCACATTGACGATGAAACACAGAAATCGCATCGGAATGAAATACAAAAGACACAATGCCGCCTTAAGTACAAGAATAGAGACTCTTCTTACAGTCGGTGCTTCGAGCATTCCCTGTGAGACCAGTATTAGTTTCCGATACACCACTGCAGGTTCAATGTATTCCTTGGAACATCACATTGACGATGAAACATAGAAATGGCATCGGAATCAAATACAAAAGGCACAATGATGCCTTAAGTACAAGAATAGAGACTCTTCTCACAGTCGGTGCTTTGAGCATTCCCTGTGGGACCAGTATTAGTTTCCGATACACCTCTGCAGGTTCAGTTTATTCCTTGGACTTTCACATTGACGATGAAACACAGAAATGGCATCGGAATTAAATACAAAAGGCACAATGCCGCCTTAAGTACAAGAATAGAGACTCTTCTTACAGTCGGTGCTTTGGGCATTCCCTGTGAGACCAGTATTAGTTTCCGATACACGACTGCAGGTTGAATGTATTCCTTGGATCTTCACATTGACAATGAAACACAGAAATCGCATCGGAATTAAATACAAAACGCACAATGCCGCCATAAGTACAGGAATAGAGACTCTTCCTACAGTCGGTGCTTTGAGCAATCCCTGTGAGTCGAGTATTAGTTTCTGCTACACCTCTGCAGGTTCAGATTATTCTTTGGACCTTCACATTGACGATAAAACACAGAAATGGCATCGTCATTAAATACAAAAGGCACAATGCCGCCTTAAGTACAAGAATAGAGATTCTTCTAACATTCGGTGCTTTGAGCATTCCCTGTGAGACCAGTATTAGTTTAGGCTACACCTCAGCAGGTTAAGTTTATTCCTTGGACCTTCACATTGACGATGAAACACAGAAATGGCATCGGAATTAAATACAAAAGGCACAATGCCGCCTTAAGTACAAGAATAGAGACTCTTCTTACAGTCTGTGCTTTGAGCATTCCCTGTGAGACCAGTATTAGTTTCCGATACACCACTGCAGGTTGAATGTATTCCTTGGAACTTCACATTGACGATGAAACACAGAAATGGCATCCGAATTAAATACAAAAGGCACAATGCCGCCTTAAGTACAAGAATAGAGACTCTTCTTACAGTCGGTGCTTTGAGCATTCCCTGTGAGACCAGTATTAGTTTCCGCTACACCTCTGCAGGTTCAGTTTATTCCTTGGACCTTCACATTGACGATGAAGCACAGAAATGGCATCGGAATTAAATACAAAAGGCACAATGCCGCCTTAAGTACAAGAATAGAGACTCTTCTTACAGTCGGTGCTTTGAGCATTCCCTGTGAGACCAGTATTAGTTTCCGATACACCACTGCAGATTCAATGTATTCCTTGGACCTTCGCATTGATGATGAAACACAGAAATCGCATCGGAATTAGATACAAAAGGCACAATGCCGCCTTAAGTACAAGAATAGAGACTCTTCTTACAGTCGGTGCTTTGAGCATTCCCTGTCAGACCAGTATTAGTTTCCGATACGCCACTGCAGGTTGAATGTATTCCTCGGAACTTCACCTTGACGATGAAACACAGAAATCGCACCGGAATTAAATTCAAATGGCACAATGCCGCCTTAAGTACAAGAATAGAGACTCTTCTTACAGTCGGTGCTTTGAGCATTCCCTGTGAGACCAGTATTAGTTTCCGCTACGCCTCTGCAGGTTCAGTTTATTCCTTGGACTTTCACATTGACGATGAAACACAGAAATGGCATCGGAATTAAATACAAAAGGCACAATGCCGCCTTAAGTACAAGAATAGAGACTCTTCTTACAGTCGGTGCTCTGAGCATTCCCTGTGAGACCAGTATTAGTTTACGAAACACCTCTGCAGCTTCAGTTTATTCCTTGGACCTTCACATTGACGATGAAACACAGAAATGGCATCGGAATTAAATACAAAAGGCACAAAGCCGCCTTAAGTACAAGAATTGAGCCTCTTCTTACAGTCGGTGCTTTGAGCATTCCCTGTGAGACCAGTATTAGTTTCCGCTACACCTCTGCAGGTTCTTTTTATTCCTTGGACCTTCACATTGACGATGAAACACAGAAATGGCATCGGAATTAAATACAAAAAGCACAATGGCGCCATAAGTACAAGAATAGAGACTCTTCTTACAGTCGGTGCTATGAGCATTCCCTGTGAGACCAGTATTAGTTTCCGCTACGCCTCTGCAGGTTCTTTTTATTCCTTGGACCTTCACATTGACTATGAAACACAGAAATCGCATCGGAATTAAATACAAAAGGCACAATGGCGCCATAAGTACAAGAATAGAGACTCTTCTTACAGTCGGTGCTTTGAGCATTCCCTGTGAGACCAGTATTAGTTTCCGATACACCACTGCAGGTTCAATGTATTCCTTGGAACTTCACATTGACGATGAAACACAGAAATCGCATCGGAATTAAATACAAAAGGCACAATGCCGCCTTAAGTACAAGAATGGAGAATCTTCTTACAGTCGGTGCTTTGAGCATTCCCTGTGAGACCGGTATTAGTTTCCGCTACACCTCTGCAGGTTCTTTTTATTCCTTGGACCTTCACATTGACGATGAAACACAGAAATGGCATCGGAATTAAATACAAAAAGCACAATGGCGCCATAAGTACAAGAATAGAGACTCTTCTTACAGTCGGTGCTATGAGCATTCCCTGTGAGACCAGTAATAGTTTCCGCTACGCCTCTGCAGGTTCTTTTTATTCCTTGGACCTTCACATTGACTATGAAACACAGAAATGGCATCGGAATTAAATACAAAAGGCACAATGGCGCCATAAGTACAAGAATAGAGACTCTTCTTACAGTCGGTGCTTTGAGCATTCCCTGTGAGACCAGTATTAGTTTCCGCTACACCTCTGCAGGTTCTTTTTATTCCTTGGACCTTCACATTGACGATGAAACACAGAAATGGCATCGGAATTAAATACAAAAGTCACAATGCCGCCTTAAGTACAAGAATAGAGACTCTTCTTAGAGTCGGTGCTTTGGGCATTACCTGTGAGACCAGTATTAGTTTCCGATACACCACTGCAGGTTGTATGTATTCCTTGGATCTTCACATTGACAATGAAACACAGAAATCGCATCGGAATTAAATACAAAACGCACAATGCCGCCATAAGTACAGGAATAGTGACTCTTCTTACAGTCGGTGCTTTGAGCAATCCCTGTGAGACCAGTATTAGTTTCCGCTACACCTCTGCAGGTTCAATGTATTCCTTGGACCTTCACATTGACGATGATACACAGAAATCGCATCGGAATTAAATACAAAAGGCACAATGCCGCCTTAAGTACAAGAATAGAGACTCTTCTTACAGTCGGTGCTTTGAGCATTCCCTTTGAGACCAGTATTAGTTGCCCATACACCACTGCAGGTTCAATGTATTCCTTGGAACTTCAAATTGACGATGAAACACAGAAATCGCATCGGAATCAAATACAAAAGGCACAATGCCGCCTTAAGTACAAGAATAGAGACTCTTCTTACAGTCGGTGCTTTGAGCATTCCCTGTGAGACCAGTATTAGTTTACGATACACCTCTGCAGCTTCAGTTTATTCCTTGGACCTTCACATTGACGATGAAACACAGAAATGGCATCGGAATTAAATACAAAAGGCACAATGCCGCCTTAAGTACAAGAATAGAGCCTCTTCTTACAGTCGGTGCTTTGAGCATTCCCTGTGAGACCAGTATTAGTTTCCAATACACCACTGCAGATTGAATATATTCCTTGGATCTTCACATCGACAATGAAACACCGAAATCGCATCGGAATTAAATACAAAACACACAATGCCGCCATAAGTACAGGAATAGAGACTCTCCTTACAGTCGGTGCTTTGAGCATTCAATTTTGAGACCAGTATTAGTTTCCCATACACCACTGCAGGTTCAATGTATTCCTTGGAACTTGACATTGACGATGAAACACAGAAATCGCATCGGAATCAAATACAAAAGGCACAATGCCGCCTTAAGTACAAGAATAGAGACTCTTCTTACAGTCGGTGTTTTGAGCATTCCCTGTGAGACCATTATTAGTTACCGATACACCTCTGCAGGTTCAGTTTATTACTTGGACCTTCACACTGACGATGAAACACAGAAATGGCATCGGAATTAAATACAAAAGGCGCAATGCCGCCTTAAGTACAAGAATAGAGCCTCTTCTTACAGTCGGTGCTTTGAGCATTCCCTGTGAGACCAGTATTAGTTTCCGCTACACCTCTGCAGGTTCTTTTTTTCCTTGGACCTTCACATTGACGATGAAACACAGAAATGGCATCGGAATTAAATACAACAGGCACAATGGCGCCATAAGTACAAGAATAGAGACTCTTCTTACAGTCGGTGCTTTGAGCATTCCCTGTGAGACCAGTAATAGTATCCGATACACACTGCAGGTTCAATCTATTCCTTGGACATACACATTGACGATGAAACACAGAAATTACATCGGAATTAAATACAAAAGGAACAATGCCGCCTTAAGTACAAGAATAGAGATTCTTCTTACAGTCGGTGCTTTGAGCATTCCCTGTGAGACCAGTATTAGTATCCGCTACACCTCAGCAGGTTCAGTTTTTTTCCTTGGACCTTCACTTTGACGATGAAACACAGAAATGGCATCGGAATTAAATACAAAAGGCACAATGGCGCCATAAGTAAAAGAATAGAGACTCTTCTTACAGTCGGTGCTTTGAGCATTCCCTGTGAGACCAGTATTAGTTTCCGCTACACCTCTGCAGGTTCTTTTTATTCCTTGGACCTTCACATTGACGATGAAACACAGAAATGGCATCGGAATTAAATACAAAAGGCACAATATCGCCATACGTACAAGAATAGAGACTTTTCTAACAGTCGGTGCTTTGGGCATTCCCTGTGAGACCAGTATTTGTTCCCGATACACCACTGCAGGTTGAATGTATTCCTTGGATCTTCACATTGACAATGAATCACAGAAATCGCATCGGAATTAAATACAAAACGCACAATGCCGCCATAAGTACAGGAATAGAGACTCTTCTTACAGTCGGTGCTTTGAGCATTCCCTGTGAGACCAGTATTAGTTTCCGCTACACCTCTGCAGGTTCAATGTATTCCTTGGACCTTCACATTGTCGATGATACATAGAAATCGCATCGGAATTAAATACAAAAGGCACAATGGCGCCATAAGTACAAGAATAGAGACTCTTCTTACAGTCGGTGCTTTGAGCATTCCCTGTGAGACCAGTATTAGTTTCCGATACACCACTGCAGGTTCAATGTATTCCTTGGAACTTCACATTGACGATGAAACACAGAAATCGCATCGGAATTAAATACAAAAGGCACAATGCCGCCTTAAGTACAAGAATAGAGAATCTTCTTACAGTCGGTGCTTTGAGCATTCCCTGTGAGACCGGTATTAGTTTCCGCTACACCTCTGCTGGTTCCTTTTATTCCTTGGACCTTCACATTGACGATGAAACACAGAAATGGCATCGGAATTAAATACAAAAGGCACAATGGCGCCATAAGTACAAGAATAGAGACTCTTCTTACAGTCGGTGCTTTGAGCATTCCCTGTGAGACCAGTATTAGTCTCCGCTACACCTCTGCAGGTTCTATTTATTCCTTGGACCTTCACATTGACGATGAAACTCAGAAATGGCATCGGAATTAAATACAAAAGTCACAATGCCGCCTTAAGTACAAGAATAGAGACTCTTCTTAGAGTCGGTGCTTTGGGCATTACCTGTGAGACCAGTATTAGTTTCCGATACACCACTGCAGGTTGTATGTATTCCTTGGATCTTCACATTGACAATGAAACACAGAAATCGCATCGGAATTAAATACAAAACGCACAATGCCGCCATAAGTACAGGAATAGTGACTCTTCTTACAGTCGGTGCTTTGAGCAATCCCTGTGAGACCAGTATTAGTTTCCGCTACACCTCTGCAGGTTCAATGTATTCCTTGGACCTTCACATTGACGATGATACACAGAAATCGCATCGGAATTAAATACAAACTCACAATGCCGCCTTAAGTACAAGAATAGAGACTCTTCTTACAGTCGGTGCTTTGAGCATTCCCTTTGAGACCAGTATTAGTTTCCCATACACCACTGCAGGTTCAATGTATTCCTTGGAACTTCAAATTGACGATGAAACACAGAAATCGCATCGGAATCAAATACAAAAGGCACAATGCCGCCTTAAGTACAAGAATAGAGACTCTTCTTACAGTCGGTGCTTTGAGCATTCCCTGTGAGACCAGTATTAGTTTACGATACACCTCTGCAGCTTCAGTTTATTCCTTGGACCTTCACATTGACGATGAAACACAGAAATGGCATCGGAATTAAATACAAAAGGCACAATGCCGCCTTAAGTACAAGAATAGAGCCTCTTCTTACAGTCGGTGCTTTGAGCATTCCCTGTGAGACCAGTATTAGTTTCCAATACACCACTGCAGATTGAATATATTCCTTGGATCTTCACATCGACAATGAAACACCGAAATCGCATCGGAATTAAATACAAAACACACAATGCCGCCATAAGTACAGGAATAGAGACTCTCCTTACAGTCGGTGCTTTGAGCATTCAATTTTGAGACCAGTATTAGTTTCCCATACACCACTGCAGGTTCAATGTATTCCTTGGAACTTGACATTGACGATGAAACACAGAAATCGCATCGGAATCAAATACAAAAGGCACAATGCCGCCTTAAGTACAAGAATAGAGACTCTTCTTACAGTCGGTGTTTTGAGCATTCCCTGTGAGACCATTATTAGTTACCGATACACCTCTGCAGGTTCAGTTTATTACTTGGACCTTCACACTGACGATGAAACACAGAAATGGCATCGGAATTAAATACAAAAGGCGCAATGCCGCCTTAAGTACAAGAATAGAGCCTCTTCTTACAGTCGGTGCTTTGAGCATTCCCTGTGAGACCAGTATTAGTTTCCGCTACACCTCTGCAGGTTCTTTTTTTCCTTGGACCTTCACATTGACGATGAAACACAGAAATGGCATCGGAATTAAATACAACAGGCACAATGGCGCCATAAGTACAAGAATAGAGACTCTTCTTACAGTCGGTGCTTTGAGCATTCCCTGTGAGACCAGTAATAGTATCCGATACACACTGCAGGTTCAATCTATTCCTTGGACATACACATTGACGATGAAACACAGAAATTACATCGGAATTAAATACAAAAGGAACAATGCCGCCTTAAGTACAAGAATAGAGATTCTTCTTACAGTCGGTGCTTTGAGCATTCCCTGTGAGACCAGTATTAGTATCCGCTACACCTCAGCAGGTTCAGTTTTTTTCCTTGGACCTTCACTTTGACGATGAAACACAGAAATGGCATCGGAATTAAATACAAAAGGCACAATGGCGCCATAAGTAAAAGAATAGAGACTCTTCTTACAGTCGGTGCTTTGAGCATTCCCTGTGAGACCAGTATTAGTTTCCGCTACACCTCTGCAGGTTCTTTTTATTCCTTGGACCTTCACATTGACGATGAAACACAGAAATGGCATCGGAATTAAATACAAAAGGCACAATATCGCCATACGTACAAGAATAGAGACTTTTCTAACAGTCGGTGCTTTGGGCATTCCCTGTGAGACCAGTATTTGTTCCCGATACACCACTGCAGGTTTAATGTATTCCTTGGATCTTCACATTGACAATGAATCACAGAAATCGCATCGGAATTAAATACAAAACGCACAATGCCGCCATAAGTACAGGAATAGAGACTCTTCTTACAGTCGGTGCTTTGAGCATTCCCTGTGAGACCAGTATTAGTTTCCGCTACACCTCTGCAGGTTCAATGTATTCCTTGGACCTTCACATTGTCGATGATACATAGAAATCGCATCGGAATTAAATATAAAAGGCACAATGGCGCCATAAGTACAAGAATAGAGACTCTTCTTACAGTCGGTGCTTTGAGCATTCCCTGTGAGACCAGTATTAGTTTCCGATACACCACTGCAGGTTCAATGTATTCCTTGGAACTTCACATTGACGATGAAACACAGAAATCGCATCGGAATTAAATACAAAAGGCACAATGCCGCCTTAAGTACAAGAATAGAGAATCTTCTTACAGTCGGTGCTTTGAGCATTCCCTGTGAGACCGGTATTAGTTTCCGCTACACCTCTGCTGGTTCTTTTTATTCCTTGGACCTTCACATTGACGATGAAACACAGAAATGGCATCGGAATTAAATACAAAAGGCACAATGGCGCCATAAGTACAAGAATAGAGACTCTTCTTACAGTCGGTGCTTTGAGCATTCCCTGTGAGACCAGTATTAGTCTCCGCTACACCTCTGCAGGTTCTTTTTATTCCTTGGACCTTCACATTGACGATGAAACACAGAAATGGCATCGGAATTAAATACAAAAGTCACAATGCCGCCTTAAGTACAAGAATAGAGACTCTTCTTACAGTCGGTGCTTTGGGCATTACCTGTGAGACCAGTATTAGTTTCCGATACACCACTGCAGGTTGTATGTATTCCTTGGATCTTCACATTGACAATGAAACACAGAAATCGCATCGGAATTAAATACAAAACGCACAATGCCGCCATAAGTACAGGAATAGTGACTCTTCTTACAGTCGGTGCTTTGAGCAATCCCTGTGAGACCAGTATTAGTTTCCGCTACACCTCTGCAGGTTCAATGTATTCCTTGGACCTTCACATTGACGATGATACACAGAAATCGCATCGGAATTAAATACAAAAGGCACAATGCCGCCTTAAGTACAAGAATAGAGACTCTTCTTACAGTCGGTGCTTTGAGCATTCCCTTTGAGACCAGTATTAGTTTCCCATACACCACTGCAGGTTCAATGTATTCCTTGGAACTTCAAATTGACGATGAAACACAGAAATCGCATCGGAATCAAATACAAAAGGCACAATGCCGCCTTAAGTACAAGAATAGAGACTCTTCTTACAGTCGGTGCTTTGAGCATTCCCTGTGAGACCAGTATTAGTTTACGATACACCTCTGCAGCTTCAGTTTATTCCTTGGACCTTCACATTGACGATGAAACACAGAAATGGCATCGGAATTAAATACAAAAGGCACAATGCCGCCTTAAGTACAAGAATAGAGCCTCTTCTTACAGTCGGTGCTTTGAGCATTCCCTGTGAGACCAGTATTAGTTTCCAATACACCACTGCAGATTGAATATATTCCTTGGATCTTCACATCGACAATGAAACACCGAAATCGCATCGGAATTAAGTACAAAACACACAATGCCGCTATAAGTACAGGAATAGAGACTCTCCTTACAGTCGGTGCTTTGAGCATTCAATTTTGAGACCAGTATTAGTTTCCCATACACCACTGCAGGTTCAATGTATTCCTTGGAACTTGACATTGACGATGAAACACAGAAATCGCATCGGAATCAAATACAAAAGGCACAATGCCGCCTTAAGTACAAGAATAGAGACTCTTCTTACAGTCGGTGTTTTGAGCATTCCCTGTGAGACCATTATTAGTTACCGATACACCTCTGCAGGTTCAGTTTATTACTTGGACCTTCACACTGACGATGAAACACAGAAATGGCATCGGAATTAAATACAAAAGGCGCAATGCCGCCTTAGGTACAAGAATAGAGCCTCTTCTTACAGTCGGTGCTTTGAGCATTCCCTGTGAGACCAGTATTAGTTTCCGCTACACCTCTGCAGGTTCTTTTTTTCCTTGGACCTTCACATTGACGATGAAACACAGAAATGGCATCGGAATTAAATACAACAGGCACAATGGCGCCATAAGTACAAGAATAGAGACTCTTCTTACAGTCGGTGCTTTGAGCATTCCCTGTGAGACCAGTAATAGTATCCGATACACACTGCAGGTTCAATCTATTCCTTGGACATACACATTGACGATGAAACACAGAAATTACATCGGAATTAAATACAAAAGGAACAATGCCGCCTTAAGTACAAGAATAGAGATTCTTCTTACAGTCGGTGCTTTGAGCATTCCCTGTGAGACCAGTATTAGTATCCGCTACACCTCAGCAGGTTCAGTTTTTTTCCTTGGACCTTCACTTTGACGATGAAACACAGAAATGGCATCGGAATTAAATACAAAAGGCACAATGGCGCCATAAGTAAAAGAATAGAGACTCTTCTTACAGTCGGTGCTTTGAGCCTTCCCTGTGAGACCAGTATTAGTTTCCGCTACACCTCCGCAGGTTCTTTTTATTCCTTGGACCTTCACATTGACGATGAAACACAGAAATGGCATCGGAATTAAATACAAAAGGCACAATGGCGCCATACGTACAAGAATAGAGACTTTTCTAACAGTCGGTGCTTTGGGCATTCCCTGTGAGACCAGTATTTGTTCCCGATACACCACTGCAGGTTGAATGTATTCCTTGGATCTTCACATTGACAATGAATCACAGAAATCGCATCGGAATTAAATACAAAACGCACAATGCCGCCATAAGTACAGGAATAGAGACTCTTCTTACAGTCGATGCTTTGAGCATTCCCTGTGAGACCAGTATTAGTTTCCGCTACACCTCTGCAGGTTCAATGTATTCCTTGGACCTTCACATTGTCGATGATACATAGAAATCGCATCGGAATTACATACAAAAGGCACAATGCCGCCTTAAGTACAAGAATAGAGACTCTTCTTACAGTCGGTGCTTTGAGCATTCCCTTTGAGAGAAGTATTAGTTTCCCATACACCACTGCAGGTTCAATGCATTCCTTGGAACTTCACATTGACGATGAAACACAGAAATCGCATCGGAATCAAATACAAAAGGCACAATGCCGCCTTAAGTACAAGAATAGAGACTCTTCTTACAGTCGGTGCTTTGAGCATTCCCTTTGAGACCAGTATTAGTTTCCCATACACCACTGCAGGTTCAATGTATTCCTTGGAACTTCAAATGGACGATGAAACACAGAAATCGCATCGGAATCAAATACAAAAGGCACAATGCCGCCTTAAGTACAAGAATAGAGACTCTTCTTACAGTCGGTGCTTTGAGCATTCCCTGTGAGACCAGTATTAGTTTACGATACACCTGTGCAGCTTCAGTTTATTCCTTGGACCTTCACATTGACGATGAAACACAGAAATGGCATCGGAATTAAATACAAAAGGCACAATGCCGCCTCAAGTACAAGAATAGAGCCTCTTCTTACAGTCGGTGCTTTGAGCATTCCCTGTGAGACCAGTATTAGTTTCCGCTACACCTCTGCAGGTTCTTTTTATTCCTTGGACCTTTACATTGACGATGAAACACAGAAATGGCATCGGAATTAAATACAAAAAGCACAATGGCTCCATAAGTACAAGAATAGAGACTCTTCTTACAGTCGGTGCTTTGAGCATTCCCTGTGAGACCAGTAATAGTATCCGATACACACTGCAGGTTCAATCTATTCCTTGGACATACACATTGACGATGAAACACAGAAATTACATCGGAATTAAATACAAAAGGAACAATGCCGCCTTAAGTACAAGAATAGAGATTCTTCTTACAGTCGGTGCTTTGAGCATTCCCTGTGAGATTAGTATTAGTTTCCGCTACACCTCAGCAGGTTCTGTTTTTTTCCTTGGACCTTCACTTTGACGACGAAACACAGAAATGGCATCGGAATTAAATACAAAAGGCACAATGGCGCCATAAGTACAATAATAGAGACTCTTCTTACAGTCGGTGCTTTGAGCATTCCCTGTGAGACCAGTATTAGTTTCCGCTACACCTCTGCAGGTTCTTTTTATTCCTTGGACCTTCACATTGACGATGAAACACAGAAATGGCATCGGAATTAAATACAAAAGGCACAATGGCGCCATAAGTACAAGAATAGAGACTTTTCTAACAGTCGGTGCTTTGGGCATTCCCTGTGAGACCAGTATTTGTTCCCGATACACCACTGCAGGTTGAATGTATTCCTTGGATCTTCACATTGACAATGAAACACAGAAATCGCATCGGAATTAAATACAAAACGCACAATGCCGCCATAAGTACAGGAATAGAGACTCTTCTTACAGTCGGTGCTTTGAGCATTCCCTGTGAGACCAGTATTAGTTTCCGCTACACATCTGCAGGTTCAATGTATTCCTTGGACCTTCACATTGTCGATGATACATAGAAATCGCATCGGAATTACATACAAAAGGCACAATGCCGCCTTAAGTACAAGAATAGAGACTCTTCTTACAGTCGGTGGTTTGAGCATTCCCTTTGAGACCAGTATTAGTTTCCCATACACCACTGCAGGTTCAATGCATTCCTTGGAACTTCACATTGACGATGAAACACAGAAATCGCATCGGAATCAAATACAAAAGGCACAATGCCGCCTTAAGTACAAGAATAGAGACTCTTCTTACAGTCGGTGCTTTGAGCATTCCCTGTGAGACCATTATTAGTTTCCGATACACCTCTGCAGGTTCAGTTTATTCCTTGGACTTTCACATTGACGATGAAACACAGAAATGGCATCGGAATTAAATACAAAAGGCACAATGCTGCCTTAAGTACAAGATTAGAGCCTCTTCTTACAGTCGTTGCTTTGAGCATTCCCTGTGAGACCAGTAATAGTATCCGATACACCACTGCAGGTTCAATCTACTCCTTGGACATACACATTGACGATGAAACACAGAAATTACATCGGAATTAAATACAAAAGGAACAATGCCGCCTTAAGTACAAGAATAGAGATTGTTCTTACAGTCGGTGCTTTGAGCATTCCCTGTGAGACCAGTATTAGTTTCCGCTACACCTCAGCAGGTTCAGTTTTTTTCCTTGGACCTTCACATTGACGATGAAACACAGAAATGGCATCGGAATTAAATACAAAGGCACAATGCCGCCTTAAGTACAAGAATAGAGACTCTTCTTACAATCGGTGCTTTGAGCATTCCCTGTGAGGCCAGTATTAGTTTCCGATGCACCACTGCAGGTTCAATGTATTCCTTGGACTTTCACATTGACGATGAAACACAGAAATGGCATCTGAATTAAATACAAAAGGCACAATGCCGCCTTAAGTACAAGAATAGAGACTCTTCTTACAGTCGGTGCTTTGGGCATTACCTGTGAGACCAGTTTTAGTTTCCGATACACCACTGCAGGTTGAATGTATTCCTTGGATCTTCACATTGACAATGAAACACAGAAATCACATCGGAATTAAATACAAAACGCACAATGCCGCCATAAGTACAAGAATAGAGACTCTTCTTACAGTCGGTGCTTTGAGCATTCCCTTTGAGACCAGTATTAGTTTCCCATACACCACTGCAGGTTCAATGTATTCCTTGGAACTTCAAATTGACGATGAAACACAGAAATCGCGTCGGAATCAAATACAAAAGGCACAATGCCGCCTTAAGTACAAGAATAGAGACTCTTCTTACAGTCGGTGCTTTGAGCATTCCCTGTGAGACCAGTATTAGTTTACGATACACCTCTGCAGCTTCAGTTTATTCCTTGGACCTTCACATTGACGATGAAACACAGAAATGGCATCGGAATTAAATACAAAAGGCACAATGCCGCCTTAAGTACAAGAATAGAGCCTCTTCTTACAGTCGGTGCTTTGAGCATTCCCTGTGAGACCAGTATTAGTTTCCAATACACCACTGCAGATTGAATATATTCCTTGGATCTTCACATCGACAATGAAACACCGAAATCGCATCGGAATTAAATACAAAACACACAATGCCGCCATAAGTACAGGAATAGAGACTCTCCTTACAGTCGGTGCTTTGAGCATTCAATTTTGAGACCAGTATTAGTTTCCCATACACCACTGCAGGTTCAATGTATTCCTTGGAACTTGACATTGACGATGAAACACAGAAATCGCATCAGAATCAAATACAAAAGGCACAATGCCGCCTTAAGTACAAGAATAGAGACTCTTCTTACAGTCGGTGTTTTGAGCATTCCCTGTGAGACCATTATTAGTTACCGATACACCTCTGCAGGTTCAGTTTATTACTTGGACCTTCACACTGACGATGAAACACAGAAATGGCATCGGAATTAAATACAAAAGGCGCAATGCCGCCTTAAGTACAAGAATAGAGCCTCTTCTTACAGTCGGTGCTTTGAGCATTCCCTGTGAGACCAGTATTAGTTTCCGCTACACCTCTGCAGGTTCTTTTTTTCCTTGGACCTTCACATTGACGATGAAACACAGAAATGGCATCGGAATTAAATACAACAGGCACAATGGCGCCATAAGTACAAGAATAGAGACTCTTCTTACAGTCGGTGCTTTGAGCATTCCCTGTGAGACCAGTAATAGTATCCGATACACACTGCAGGTTCAATCTATTCCTTGGACATACACATTGACGATGAAACACAGAAATTACATCGGAATTAAATACAAAAGGAACAATGCCGCCTTAAGTACAAGAATAGAGATTCTTCTTACAGTCGGTGCTTTGAGCATTCCCTGTGAGACCAGTATTAGTTTCCGCAACACCTCAGCAGGTTCAGTTTTTTTCCTTGGACCTTCACTTTGACGATGAAACACAGAAATGGCATCGGAATTAAATACAAAAGGCACAATGGCGCCATAAGTAAAAGAATAGAGACTCTTCTTACAGTCGGTGCTTTGAGCATTCCCTGTGAGACCAGTATTAGTTTCCGCTACACCTCTGCAGGTTCTTTTTATTCCTTGGACCTTCACATTGACGATGAAACACAGAAATCGCATCGGAATCAAATACAAAAGCCACAATGCCGCTTTAAGTACAAGAATAGAGACTCTTCTTACAGTCGGTGCTTTGAGCATTCCCTGTGAGACCAGTATTAGCTTCCGATACACCTCTGCAGGTTCAGTTTATTCCTTGGAACTTCACATTGACGATGAAACACAGAAATGGCATCGGAATTAAATACAAAAGTCACAATGCCGCCTTAAGTACAAGAATAGAGACTCTTCTTACAGTCGGTGCTTTGAGCATTCCCTGTGAGACCAGTATTAGTTTCCGATACACCACTGCAGGTTCAATGTATTCCTTGGAACTTCACATTGACGATGAAACACAGAAATCGCATCGGAATTACATACAAAAGGCACAATGCCGCCTTAAGTACAAGAATAGAGACTCTTCTTACAGTCGGTGCTTTGAGCATTCATTGTGAGACCAGTATTAGCTTCCGATACACCTCTGCAGGTTCAGTTTATTCCTTGGAACTTCACATTGACGATGAAACACAGAAATGGCATCGGAATTAAATACAAAAGGCACAATGCCGCCTTAAGTACAAGAATAGAGACTCTTCTTACAGTCGGTGCTTTGAGCATTCCCTGTGAGACCAGTATTAGTTTCCGATACACCACTGCAGGTTCAATGTATTCCTTGGAACTTCACATTGACGATGAAACACAGAAATCGCATCGGAATTACATACAAAAGGCACAATGCCGCCTTAAGTACAAGAATAGAGACTCTTCTTACAGTCGGTGCTTTGAGCATTCCCTGTGAGACCAGTATTAGTTTCCGCTACACCTCTGCAGGTTCAGTTTATTCCTTGGTCCTTCACATTGTCGATGAAACACAGAAATCGCATCGGAATTAAATACAAAAGGCACAATGCCGCCTTAAGTACTAGAATAGAGACTCTTCTTACAGTCGGTGCTTTGAGCATTCCCTGTGAGACCAGTATTAGTTTCCGATACACCACTGCAGGTTCAATGTATTCCTTGGAACTTCACATTGACGATGAAACACAGAAATGGCATCGGAATTAAATACAAAAGGCACAATGCCGCCTTAAGTACAAGAATAGAGACTCTTCTTACAGTCGGTGCTTTGAGCATTCCCTGTGAGACCAGTATTAGTTTCCGCTACACCTCTGCAGGTTCAGTTTATTCCTTGGACCTTCACATTGTCGATGAAACACAGAAATCGCATCGGAATTAAATACAAAAGGCACAATGCCGCCTTAAGTACAAGAATTGAGACTCTTCTTACAGTCGGTGCTTTGAGCATTCCCTGTGAGACCAGTATTAGTTTTCGATACACCACTGCAGGTTCAACGTATTCCTTGGAACATCACATTGACGATGAAACACAGAAATAGCATCGGAATTATATACAAAAGGCACAATGCCGCCTTAAGTACAAGAATAGAGACTCTTCTTACAGTCGGTGCTTTGAGCAATCCCTGTGAGACCAGTATTAGTTTCCGCTACACCTCTGCAGGTTCAGTTTATTCCTTGGACCTTCACATTGACGATGAAACACAGAAATGGCATCAGAATTAAATACAAAATGCACAATGCCGCCTTAAGTACAAGAATAGACACTCATCTTACAGTCGGTGCTTTGAGCATTCCCTGTGAGACCAGTATTAGTTTCCGCTACACCCCTGCAGCTTCAGTTTATTCCTTGGACCTTCACATTGACGATGAAACACAGATATGGCATCGGAATTAAATACAAAAGGCACAATGCCGCCTTTAGTACTAGAATAGAGACTCTTCTTACAGTCGGTGCTTTGAGCATTCCCTGTGAGACCAGTATTAGTTTCCGATACACCACTGCAGGTTCAATGTATTCCTTGGAACTTCACATTGACGATGAAACACAGAAATCGCATCGGAATTAAATACAAAAGGCACAATGCCCCCTTAAGTACAAGAATAGAGACTCTTCTTACAGTCGGTGCTTTGAGCATTCCCTGTGAGACCAGTATTAGTTTCCGCTACACCTCGTCAGGTTCAATGTATTCCTTGGACCTTCACATTGACGATGATACACAGAAATCGCATCGGAATTAAATACAAAAGGCACAATGCCGCATTAAGTACAAGAATAGAGACTCTTCTTACAGTCGGTGCTTTGAGCATTCCCTGTGAGACGAGTATTAGTTTCCGATACACCACTGCAGGTTCAATGTATTCCTTGGAACTTCACATTGACGATGAAACACAGAAATCGCATCGGAATCAAATACAAAAGCCACAATGCCGCTTTAAGTACAAGAATAGAGACTCTTCTTACAGTCGGTGCTTTGAGCATTCCCTGTGAGACCAGTATTAGCTTCCAATACACCTCTGCAGGTTCAGTTTATTCCTTGGAACTTCACATTGACGATGAAACACAGAAATGGCATCGGAATTAAATACAAAAGGCACAATGCCGCCTTAAGTACAAGAATAGAGACTCTTCTTACAGTCGGTGCTTTGAGCATTCCCTGTGAGACCAGTATTAGTTTCCGATACACCACTGCAGGTTCAATGTATTCCTTGGAACTTCACATTGACGATGAAACACAGAAATCGTATCGGAATTACATACAAAAGGCACAATGCCGCCTTAAGTACAAGAATAGAGACACTTCTTACAGTCGGTGCTTTGAGCATTCCCTGTGAGACCAGTATTAGTTTCCGCTACACCTCTGCAGGTTCAGTTTATTCCTTGGACCTTCACATTGTCGATGAAACACAGAAATCGCATCGGAATTAAATACAAAAGGCACAATGCCGCCTTAAGTACAAGAATTGAGACTCTTCTTACAGTCGGTGCTTTGAGCATTCCCTGTGAGACCAGTATTAGTTTTCGATACACCACTGCAGGTTCAACGTATTCCTTGGAACATCACATTGACGATGAAACACAGAAATAGCATCGGAATTATATGCAAAAGGCACAATGCCGCCTTAAGTACAAGAATAGAGACTCTTCTTACAGTCGGTGCTTTGAGCAATCCCTGTGAGACCAGTATTAGTTTCCGCTACACCTCTGCAGGTTCAGTTTATTCCTTGGACCTTCACATTGACGATGAAACACAGAAATGGCATCAGAATTAAATACAAAAGGCACAATGCCGCCTTAAGTACAAGAATAGACACTCATCTTACAGTCGGTGCTTTGAGCATTCCCTGTGAGACCAGTATTAGTTTCCGCTACACCTCTGCAGCTTCAGTTTATTCCTTGGACCTTCACATTGACGTTGAAACACAGATATGGCATCGGAATTAAATACAAAAGGCACAATGAAGCCTTTAGTACTAGAATAGAGACTCTTCTTACAGTCGGTGCTTTGAGCATTCCCTGTGAGACCAGTATTAGTTTCCGATACACCACTGCAGGTTCAATGTATTCCTTGGAACTTCACATTGACGATGAAACACAGAAATCGCATCGGAATTAAATACAAAAGGCACAATGCCGCCTTAAGTACAAGAATAGAGACTCTTCTTACAGTCGGTGCTTTGAGCATTCCCTGTGAGACCAGTATTAGTTTCCGCTACACCTCGTCAGGTTCAATGTATTCCTTGGACCTTCACATTGACGATGATACACAGAAATCGCATCGGAATTAAATACAAAAGGCACAATGCCGCTTTATGTACAAGAATAGAGACTCTTCTTACAGTCGGTGCTTTGAGCATTCCCTGTGAGACCAGTATTAGCTTCCGATACACCTCTGCAGGTTCAGTTTATGCCTTGGAACTCCACATTGACGATGAAACACAGAAATGGCATCGGAATTAAATACAAAAGGCACAATGCCGCCTTAAGTACAAGAATAGAGACTCTTCTTACAGTCGGTGCTTTGAGCATTCCCTGTGAGACCAGTATTAGTTCCCGATACACCACTGCAGGTTCAATGTATTCCTTGGAACTTCACATTGACGATGAAACACAGAAATCGCATCGGAATTACATACAAAAGGCACAATGCCGCCTTAAGTACAAGAATAGAGACTCTTCTTACAGTCGGTGCTTTGAGCATTCCCTGTCAGACCAGTATTAGTTTCCGCTACACCTCTGCAGGTTCAGTTTATTCCTTGGACCTTCACATTGTCGATGAAACACAGAAATCGCATCGGAATTAAATACAAAAGGCACAATGCCGCCTTAAGTACTAGAATAGAGACTCTTCTTACAGTCGGTGCTTTGAGCATTCCCTGTGAGACCAGTATTAGTTTCCGCTACACCTCTGCAGCTTCAGTTTATTCCTTGGACCTTCACATTGACGATGAAACACAGATATGGCATCGGAATTAAATACAAAAGGCACAATGCCGCCCTAAGTACAAGAAAAGAGACTCTTCTTACAGTCGGTGCTTTGAAATTCCCTGTGAGACCAGTATTAGTTTCCGCTACACCTCTGCAGGTTCAGTTTATTCCTTGGACCTTCACATTGACGATGAAACACAGAAATGGCATCGGAATTAAATACAAAAGGCACAAAGCCGCCTAAAGTACAAGAATAGAGACTCTTCTTACAGTCGGTGCTTTGAGCATTCCCTGTGAGACCAGTATTAGTTTCCGATACACCACTGCAGGTTCAATGTATTCCTTGGACCTTCACATTGACGATGAAACACAGAAATCGCATCGGAATTAAATACAAAAGGCACAATGCCGCCTTAAGTACAAGAATAGAGACTCTTCTTACAGTCGGTACTTTGATCATTCCCTGTGAGACCAGTATTAGTTTCCGCTACACCTCTGCAGGTTCAGTTTATTCCTTAGACCTTCACATTGACGATGAAACACAGAAATGGCATCGGAATTAAATACAAAAGGCACAATGCCGCTTTAAGTACAAGAATAGAGACTCTTCCTTCAGTCGGTGTTTTGAGCATTCCCTGTGAGACCAGTATTAGTTTCCGATACACCACTGCAGATTCAATGTATTCCTTGGACCTTCGCATTGATGATGAAACACAGAAATCGCATCGGAATTAAATACAAAAGGCACAATACCGCCTTAAGTACAAGAATAGAGACTCTTCTTACAGTCGGTGCTTTGAGCATTCCGTGTGAGACCAGTATTAGTTTCCGCTACACCTCTGCAGGTTAAGTTTATTCCTTGGACCTTCACATTGACGATGAAACACAGAAATGGCATCGGGATTAAATACAAAAGGCACAATGCCGCCTTAAGTACAAGAATAGAGACTCTTCTTACAGTCGGTGCTTTGAGCATTCCCTGTGAGACCAGTATTAGTTTCCGATACACCACTGCAGGTTGAATGTATTCCTTGGAACTTCACATTGACGATGAAACACAGAAGTCGCATCGGAATTAAATACAAAAGGCACAATGCCGCCTTAAGTACAAGAATAGTGACTCTTCTTACAGTCGGTGCTTTGAGCATTCCCTGTGAGACCAGTATTAGTTTCCGCTACACCTCTGCAGGTTCAGTTTATTTCTTGGACCTTCACATTCACGATGAAACACAGAAATGGCATCGGAATTAAATACAAAAGGCACAATGCCGCCTTAAGTACAAGAATAGAGACTCTTCTTACAGTCGGTGCTTTGAGCATTCCCTGTGAGACCAGTATTAGTTTCCGATACACCACTGCAGGTTCAATGTATTCCTTGGACCTTCACATTGACGATGAAACACAGAAATCGCATCGGAATTAAATACAAAAGGCACAATGAAGCCTTAAGTACAAGAATAGAGACTCTTCTTACAGTCGGTGCTTTGAGCATTCACTGTGAGACCAGTATTAGTTTCCGCTACATCTCTGCAGGTTCAGTTTATTCCTTGGACCTTCACATTGACGATGAAACACAGAAATCGCATCGGAATGAAATACAAAAGACACAATGCCGCCTTAAGTACAAGAATAGAGACTCTTCTTACAGTCGGTGCTTCGAGCATTCCCTGTGAGACCAGTACTAGTTTCCGATACACCACTGCAGGTTCAATGTATTCCTTGGAACTTCACATTGACGATGAAACATAGAAATGGCATCGGAATCAAATACAAAAGGCACAATGATGCCTTAAGTACAAGAATAGAGACTCTTCTTACAGTCGGTGCTTTGAGCATTCCCTGTGAGACCAGTATTAGTTTCCGATACACCTCTGCAGGTTCAGTTTATTCCTTGGACTTTCACATTGACGATGAAACACAGAAATGGCATCGGAATTAAATACAAAAGGCACAATGCCGCCTTAAGTACAAGAATAGAGACTCTTCTTACAGTCGGTGCTTTGGGCATTCCCTGTGAGACCAGTATTAGTTTCCGATACACGACTGCAGGTTGAATGTATTCCTTGGATCTTCACATTGACAATGAAACACAGAAATCGCATCGGAATTAAATACAAAACGCACAATGCCGCCATAAGTACAGGAATAGAGACTCTTCCTACAGTCGGTGCTTTGAGCAATCCCTGTGAGTCCAGTATTAGTTTCTGCTACACCTCTGCAGGTTCAGATTATTCTTTGGACCTTCACATTGACGATAAAACACAGAAATGGCATCGTCATTAAATACAAAAGGCACAATGCCGCCTTAAGTACAAGAATAGAGATTCTTCTAACATTCGGTGCTTTGAGCATTCCCTGTGAGACCAGTATTAGTTTAGGCTACACCTCAGCAGGTTAAGTTTATTCCTTGGACCTTCACATTGACGATGAAACACAGAAATGGCATCGGAATTAAATACAAAAGCACAATGCCGCCTTAAGTACAAGAATAGAGACTCTTCTTACAGTCTGTGCTTTGAGCATTCCCTGTGAGACCAGTATTAGTTTCCGATACACCACTGCAGGCTGAATGTATTCCTTGGAACTTCACATTGACGATGAAACACAGAAATGGCATCCGAATTAAATACAAAAGGCACAATGCCGCCTTAAGTACAAGAATAGAGACTCTTCTTACAGTCGGTGCTTTGAGCATTCCCTGTGAGACCAGTATTAGTTTCCGCTACACCTCTGCAGGTTCAGTTTATTCCTTGGACCTTCACATTGACGATGAAGCACAGAAATGGCATCGGAATTAAATACAAAAGGCACAATGCCGCCTTAAGTACAAGAATAGAGACTCTTCTTACAGTCGGTGCTTTGAGCATTCCCTGTGAGACCAGTATTAGTTTCCGATACACCACTGCATATTCAATGTATTCCTTGGACCTTCGCATTGATGATGAAACACAGAAATCGCATCGGAATTAGATACAAAAGGCACAATGCCGCCTTAAGTACAAGAATAGAGACTCTTCTTACAGTCGGTGCTTTGAGCATTCCCTGTCAGACCAGTATTAGTTTCCGATACGCCACCGCAGGTTGAATGTATTCCTCGGAACTTCACCTTGACGATGAAACACAGAAATCGCATCGGAATTAAATTCAAAAGGCACAATGCCGCCATAAGTACAAGAATAGAGACTCTTCTTACAGTCGGTGCTTTGAGCATTCCCTGTGAGACCAGTATTAGTTTCCGCTACACCTCTGCAGGTTCAGTTTATTCCTTGGACCTTCACATTGACGATGAAACACAGAAATGGCATCGGAATTAAATACAAAAGGCACAATGCCGCCTTAAGTACAAGAATAGAGACTCTTCTTACAGTCGGTGCTTTGAGCATTCCCTGTGAGACCAGTATTAGTTTCCGATACACCACTGCAGATTCAATGTATTCCTTGGACCTTCGCATTGATGACGAAACACAGAAATCGCATCGGAATTAAATACAAAAGGCACAATGCCGCCTTAAGTACAAGAATAGAGACTCTTCTTACAGTCGGTGCTTGAGCATTCCCTGTGAGACCAGTATTAGTTTCCGATACACCACTGCAGGTTCAATGTATTCCTTGGACCTTCACATTGACGATGAAACACAGAAATTGCATTGGAATTAAATACAAAAGTCACAATGCCGCCTTAAGTACAAGAATAGAGACTCTTCTTACAGTCGGTGCCTTGAGCATTCCCTGTGAGACCAGTATTAGTTTCGGCTACACCTCTGCAGGTTCAGTTTATTCCTTGGACCTTCACATTGACGATGAAACACAGAAATCGCATCGGAATTAAATACAAAAGACACAATGCCGCCTTAAGTACAAGAATAGAGACTCTTCTTACAGTCGGTGCTTTGAGCATTCCCTGTGAGACCAGTATTAGTTTCCGATACACCACTGCAGTTTCAATGTATTCCTTGGAACTTCACATTGACGATGAAACACAGAAATGGCATCGGAATCAAATACAAAAGGCACAATGCCGCCTTAAGTACAAGAATAGAGACTCTTCTTACAGTCGGTGCTTTGAGCATTCCCTGTGAGACCAGTATTAGTTTCCGATACACCTCTGCAGGTTCAGTTTATTCCTTGGACCTTCACATTCACGATGAAACACAGAAATGGCATCGGAATTAAATACAAAAGGCACAATGCCGCCTTAAGTACAAGAATAGAGACTCTTCTTACAGTCGGTGCTTTGGGCATTACCTGTGAGACCAGTATTAGTTTCCGATACACCACTGCAGGTTGAATGTATTCCTTGGATCTTCACATTGACAATGAAACACAGAAATCGCATCGGAATTAAATACAAAACGCACAATGCCGCCATAAGTACAGGAATAGTGACTCTTCTTACAGTCGGTGCTTTGAGCAATCCCTGTGAGACCAGTATTAGTTTCCGCTACACCTCTGCAGGTTCAATGTATTCCTTGGACCTTCACATTGACGATGATACACAGAAATCGCATCGGAATTAAATACAAAAGGCACAATGCCGCCTTAAGTACAAGAATAGAGACTCTTCTTACAGTCGGTGCTTTGAGCATTCCCTTTGAGACCAGTATTAGTTTCCCATACACCACTGCAGATTCAATGTATTCCTTGGAACTTCAAATTGACGATGAAACACAGAAATCGCATCGGAATCAAATACAAAAGGCACAATGCCGCCTTAAGTACAAGAATAGAGACTCTTCTTACAGTCGGTGCTTTGAGCATTCGCTGTGAGACCAGTATTAGTTTACGATACACCTCTGCAGCTTCAGTTTATTCCTTGGACCTTCACATTGACGATGAAACACAGAAATGGCATCGGAATTAAATACAAAAGGCACAATGCCGCCTTAAGTACAAGAATAGAGCCTCTTCTTACAGTCGGTGCTTTGAGCATTCCCTGTGAGACCAGTATTAGTTTCCGCTACACCTCTGCAGGTTCTTTTTATTCCTTGGACCTTCACATTGACGATGAAACACAGAAATGGCATCGGAATTAAATACAAAAAGCACAATGGCGCCATAAGTACAAGAATAGAGACTCTTCTTACAGTCGGTGCTATGAGCATTCCCTGTGAGACCAGTATTAGTTTCCGCTACGCCTCTGCAGGTTCTTTTTATTCCTTGGACCTTCACATTGACTATGAAACACAGAAATCGCATCGGAATTAAATACAAAAGGCACAATGGCGCCATAAGTACAAGAATAGAGACTCTTCTTACAGTCGGTGCTTTGAGCATTCCCTGTGAGACCAGTATTAGTTTCCGATACACCACTGCAGGTTCAATGTATTCCTTGGACCTTCACATTGACGATGAAACACAGAAATCGCATCGGAATTAAATACAAAAGGCACAATGAAGCCTTAAGTACAAGAATAGAGACTCTTCTTACAGTCGGTGCTTTGAGCATTCCCTGTGAGACCAGTATTAGTTTCCGCTACATCTCTGCAGGTTCAGTTTATTCCTTGGACCTTCACATTGACGATGAAACACAGAAATCGCATCGGAATGAAATACAAAAGACACAATGCCGCCTTAAGTACAAGAATAGAGACTCTTCTTACAGTCGGTGCTTCGAGCATTCCCTGTGAGACCAGTGTTAGTTTCCGATACACCACTGCAGGTTCAATGTATTCCTTGGAACTTCACATTGACGATGAAACATAGAAATGGCATCGGAATCAAATACAAAAGGCACAATGATGCCTTAAGTACAAGAATAGAGACTCTTCTTACAGTCGGTGCTTTGAGCATTCCTTGTGAGACCAGTATTAGTTTCCGATACACCTCTGCAGGTTCAGTTTATTCCTTGGACTTTCACATTGACGATGAACCACAGAAATGGCATCGGAATTAAATACAAAAGGCACAATGCCGCCTTAAGTACAAGAATAGAGACTCTTCTTACAGTCGGTGCTTTGAGCATTCCCTGTGAGACCAGTATTAGTTTCCGATACACCACTGCAGGTTCAATGTATTCCTTGGACCTTCACATTGACGATGAAACACAGAAATTGCATTGGATTTAAATACAAAAGTCACAATGCCGCCTTAAGTACAAGAATAGAGACTCTTCTTACAGTCGGTGCCTTGAGCATTCCCTGTGAGACCAGTATTAGTTTCGGCTACACCTCTGCAGGTTCAGTTTATTCCTTGGACCTTCACATTGACGATGAAACACAGAAATCGCATCGGAATTAAATACAAAAGACACAATGCCGCCTTAAGTACAAGAATAGAGACTCTTCTTACAGTCGGTGCTTCGAGCATTCCCTGTGAGACCAGTATTATTTTCCGATACACCACTGCAGGTTCAATGTATTCCTTGGAACTTCACATTGACGATGAAACACAGAAATGGCATCGGAATCAAATACAAAAGGCACAATGCCGCCTTAAGTACAAGAATAGAGACTCTTCTTACAGTCGGTGCTTTGAGCATTCCCTGTGAGACCAGTATTAATTTCCGATACACCTCTGCAGGTTCAGTTTATTCCTTGGACCTTCACATTCACGATGAAACACAGAAATGGCATCGGAATTAAATACAAAAGGCACAATGCCGCCTTAAGTACAAGAATAGAGACTCTTCTTACAGTCGGTGCTTTGGGCATTACCTGTGAGACCAGTATTAGTTTCCGATACACCACTGCAGGTTGAATGTATTCCTTGGATCTTCACATTGACAATGAAACACAGAAATCGCATCGGAATTAAATACAAAACGCACAATGCCGCCATAAGTACAGGAATAGTGACTCTTCTTACAGTCGGTGCTTTGAGCAATCCCTGTGAGACCAGTATTAGTTTCCGCTACACCTCTGCAGGTTCAATGTATTCCTTGGACCTTCACATTGACGATGATACACAGAAATCGCATCGGAATTAAATACAAAAGGCACAATGCCGCCTTAAGTACAAGAATAGAGACTCTTCTTACAGTCGGTGCTTTGAGCATTCCCTTTGAGACCAGTATTAGTTTCCCATACACCACTGCAGATTCAATGTATTCCTTGGAACTTCAAATTGACGATGAAACACAGAAATCGCATCGGAATCAAATACAAAAGGCACAATGCCGCCTTAAGTACAAGAATAGAGACTCTTCTTACAGTCGGTGCTTTGAGCATTCCCTGTGAGACCAGTATTAGTTTACGATACACCTCTGCAGCTTCAGTTTATTCCTTGGACCTTCACATTGACGATGAAACACAGAAATGGCATCGGAATTAAATACAAAAGGCACAATGCCGCCTTAAGTACAAGAATAGAGCCTCTTCTTACAGTCGGTGCTTTGAGCAATCCCTGTGAGACCAGTATTAGTTTCCGCTACACCTCTGCAGGTTCTTTTTATTCCTTGGACCTTCACATTGACGATGAAACACAGAAATGGCATCGGAATTAAATACAAAAAGCACAATGGCGCCATAAGTACAAGAATAGAGACTCTTCTTACAGTCGGTGCTATGAGCATTCCCTGTGAGACCAGTATTAGTTTCCGCTACGCCTCTGCAGGTTCTTTTTATTCCTTGGACCTTCACATTGACTATGAAACACAGAAATCGCATCGGAATTAAATACAAAGGCACAATGGCGCCATAAGTACAAGAATAGAGACTCTTCTTACAGTCGGTGCTTTGAGCATTCCCTGTGAGACCAGTATTAGTTTCCGATACACCACTGCAGGTTCAATGTATTCCTTGGAACTTCACATTGACGATGAAACACAGAAATCGCATCGGAATTAAATACAAAAGGCACAATGCCGCCTTAAGTACAAGAATAGAGAATCTTCTTACAGTCGGTGCTTTGAGCATTCCCTGTGAGACCGGTATTAGTTTCCGCTACACCTCTGCAGGTTCTTTTTATTCCTTGGACCTTCACATTGACGATGAAACACAGAAATGGCATCGGAATTAAATACAAAAAGCACAATGGCGCCATAAGTACAAGAATAGAGACTCTTCTTACAGTCGGTGCTATGAGCATTCCCTGTGAGACCAGTATTAGTTTCCGCTACGCCTCTGCAGGTTCTTTTTATTCCTTGGACCTTCACATTGACTATGAAACACAGAAATCGCATCGGAATTAAATACAGAAGGCACAATGGCGCCATAAGTACAAGAATAGAGACTCTTCTTACAGTCGGTGCTTTGAGCATTCCCTGTGAGACCAGTATTAGTTTCCGATACACCACTGCAGGTTCAGTGTATTCCTTGGAACTTCACATTGACGATGAAACACAGAAATCGCATCGGAATTAAATACAAAAGGCACAATGCCGCCTTAAGTACAAGAATAGAGAATCTTCTTACAGTCGGTGCTTTGAGCATTCCCTGTGAGACCGGTATTAGTTTCCGCTACACCTCTGCTGGTTCTTTTTATTCCTTGGACCTTCACATTGACGATGAAACACAGAAATGGCATCGGAATTAAATACAAAAGGCACAATGGCGCCATAAGTACAAGAATAGAGACTCTTCTTACAGTCGGTGCTTTGAGCATTCCCTGTGAGACCAGTATTAATTTCCGCTACACCTCTGCAGGTTCTTTTTATTCCTTGGACCTTCACATTGACGATGAAACACAGAAATGGCATCGGAATTAAATACAAAAGTCACAATGCCGCCTTAAGTACAAGAATAGAGACTCTTCTTACAGTCGGTGCTTTGGGCATTACCTGTGAGACCAGTATTAGTTTCCGATACACCACTGCAGGTTGTATGTATTCCTTGGATCTTCACATTGACAATGAAACACAGAAATCGCATCGGAATTAAATACAAAACGCACAATGCCGCCATAAGTAAAGGAATAGTGACTCTTCTTACAGTCGGTGCTTTGAGCAATCCCTGTGAGACCAGTATTAGTTTCCGCTACACCTCTGCAGGTTCAATGTATTCCTTGGACCTTCACATTGACGATGATACACAGAAATCGCATCGGAATTAAATACAAAAGGCACAATGCCGCCTTAAGTACAAGAATAGAGACTCTTCTTACAGTCGGTGCTTTGCGCATTCCCTTTGAGACCAGTATTAGTTTCCCATACACCACTGCAGGTTCAATGTATTCCTTGGAACTTCAAATTGACGATGAAACACAGAAATCGCATCGGAATCAAATACAAAAGGCACAATGCCGCCTTAAGTACAAGAATAGAGACTCTTCTTACAGTCGGTGCTTTGAGCATTCCCTGTGAGACCAGTATTAGTTTACGATACACCTCTGCAGCTTCAGTTTATTCCTTGGACCTTCACATTGACGATGAAACACAGAAATGGCATCGGAATTAAATACAAAAGGCACAATGCCGCCTTAAGTACAAGAATAGAGCCTCTTCTTACAGTCTGTGCTTTGAGCATTCCCTGTGAGACCAGTATTAGTTTCCAATACACCACTGCAGATTGAATATATTCCTTGGATCTTCACATCGACAATGAAACACCGAAATCGCATCGGAATTAAATACAAAACACACAATGCCGCCATAAGTACAGGAATAGAGACTCTCCTTACAGTCGGTGCTTTGAGCATTCAATTTTGAGACCAGTATTAGTTTCCCATACACCACTGCAGGTTCAATGTATTCCTTGGAACTTGACATTGACGATGAAACACAGAAATCGCATCGGAATCAAATACAAAAGGCACAATGCCGCCTTAAGTACAAGAATAGAGACTCTTCTTACAGTCGGTGTTTTGAGCATTCCCTGTGAGACCATTATTAGTTACCGATACACCTCTGCAGGTTCAGTTTATTACTTGGACCTTCACACTGACGATGAAACACAGAAATGGCATCGGAATTAAATACAAAAGGCGCAATGCCGCCTTAAGTACAAGAATAGAGCCTCTTCTTACAGTCGGTGCTTTGAGCATTCCCTGTGAGACCAGTATTAGTTTCCGCTACACCTCTGCAGGTTCTTTTTTTCCTTGGACCTTCACATTGACGATGAAACACAGAAATGGCATCGGAATTAAATACAACAGGCACAATGGCGCCATAAGTACAAGAATAGAGACTCTTCTTACAGTCGGTGCTTTGAGCATTCCCTGTGAGACCAGTAATAGTATCCGATACACACTGCAGGTTCAATCTATTCCTTGGACATACACATTGACGATGAAACACAGAAATTACATCGGAATTAAATACAAAAGGAACAATGCCGCCTTAAGTACAAGAATAGAGACTCTTCTTACAGTCGGTGCTTTGAGCATTCCCTGTGAGACCAGTATTAGTTTCCGATACACCTCTGCAGGTTCAGTTTATTCCTTGGACCTTCACATTCACGATGAAACACAGAAATGGCATCGGAATTAAATACAAAAGGCACAATGCCGCCTTAAGTACAAGAATAGAGACTCTTCTTACAGTCGGTGCTTTGGGCATTACCTGTGAGACCAGTATTAGTTTCCGATACACCACTGCAGGTTGAATGTATTCCTTGGATCTTCACATTGACAATGAAACACAGAAATCGCATCGGAATTAAATACAAAACGCACAATGCCGCCATAAGTACAGGAATAGTGACTCTTCTTACAGTCGGTGCTTTGAGCAATCCCTGTGAGACCAGTATTAGTTTCCGCTACACCTCTGCAGGTTCAATGTATTCCTTGGACCTTCACATTGACGATGATACACAGAAATCGCATCGGAATTAAATACAAAAGGCACAATGCCGCCTTAAGTACAAGAATAGAGACTCTTCTTACAGTCGGTGCTTTGAGCATTCCCTTTGAGACCAGTATTAGTTTCCCATACACCACTGCAGATTCAATGTATTCCTTGGAACTTCAAATTGACGATGAAACACAGAAATCGCATCGGAATCAAATACAAAAGGCACAATGCCGCCTTAAGTACAAGAATAGAGACTCTTCTTACAGTCGGTGCTTTGAGCATTCCCTGTGAGACCAGTATTAGTTTACGATACACCTCTGCAGCTTCAGTTTATTCCTTGGACCTTCACATTGACGATGAAACACAGAAATGGCATCGGAATTAAATACAAAAGGCACAATGCCGCCTTAAGTACAAGAATAGAGCCTCTTCTTACAGTCGGTGCTTTGAGCAATCCCTGTGAGACCAGTATTAGTTTCCGCTACACCTCTGCAGGTTCTTTTTATTCCTTGGACCTTCACATTGACGATGAAACACAGAAATGGCATCGGAATTAAATACAAAAAGCACAATGGCGCCATAAGTACAAGAATAGAGACTCTTCTTACAGTCGGTGCTATGAGCATTCCCTGTGAGACCAGTATTAGTTTCCGCTACGCCTCTGCAGGTTCTTTTTATTCCTTGGACCTTCACATTGACTATGAAACACAGAAATCGCATCGGAATTAAATACAAAAGGCACAATGGCGCCATAAGTACAAGAATAGAGACTCTTCTTACAGTCGGTGCTTTGAGCATTCCCTGTGAGACCAGTATTAGTTTCCGATACACCACTGCAGGTTCAATGTATTCCTTGGAACTTCACATTGACGATGAAACACAGAAATCGCATCGGAATTAAATACAAAAGGCACAATGCCGCCTTAAGTACAAGAATAGAGAATCTTCTTACAGTCGGTGCTTTGAGCATTCCCTGTGAGACCGGTATTAGTTTCCGCTACACCTCTGCAGGTTCTTTTTATTCCTTGGACCTTCACATTGACGATGAAACACAGAAATGGCATCGGAATTAAATACAAAAAGCACAATGGCGCCATAGGTACAAGAATAGAGACTCTTCTTACAGTCGGTGCTATGAGCATTCCCTGTGAGACCAGTATTAGTTTCCGCTACGCCTCTGCAGGTTCTTTTTATTCCTTGGACCTTCACATTGACTATGAAACACAGAAATCGCATCGGAATTAAATACAGAAGGCACAATGGCGCCATAAGTACAAGAATAGAGACTCTTCTTACAGTCGGTGCTTTGAGCATTCCCTGTGAGACCAGTATTAGTTTCCGATACACCACTGCAGGTTCAATGTATTCCTTGGAACTTCACATTGACGATGAAACACAGAAATCGCATCGGAATTAAATACAAAAGGCACAATGCCGCCTTAAGTACAAGAATAGAGAATCTTCTTACAGTCGGTGCTTTGAGCATTCCCTGTGAGACCGGTATTAGTTTCCGCTACACCTCTGCTGGTTCTTTTTATTCCTTGGACCTTCACATTGACGATGAAACACAGAAATGGCATCGGAATTAAATACAAAAGGCACAATGGCGCCATAAGTACAAGAATAGAGACTCTTCTTACAGTCGGTGCTTTGAGCATTCCCTGTGAGACCAGTATTAATTTCCGCTACACCTCTGCAGGTTCTTTTTATTCCTTGGACCTTCACATTGACGATGAAACACAGAAATGGCATCGGAATTAAATACAAAAGTCACAATGCCGCCTTAAGTACAAGAATAGAGACTCTTCTTACAGTCGGTGCTTTGGGCATTACCTGTGAGACCAGTATTAGTTTCCGATACACCACTGCAGGTTGTATGTATTCCTTGGATCTTCACATTGACAATGAAACACAGAAATCGCATCGGAATTAAATACAAAACGCACAATGCCGCCATAAGTACAGGAATAGTGACTCTTCTTACAGTCGGTGCTTTGAGCAATCCCTGTGAGACCAGTATTAGTTTCCGCTACACCTCTGCAGGTTCAATGTATTCCTTGGACCTTCACATTGACGATGATACACAGAAATCGCATCGGAATTAAATACAAAAGGCACAATGCCGCCTTAAGTACAAGAATAGAGACTCTTCTTACAGTCGGTGCTTTGCGCATTCCCTTTGAGACCAGTATTAGTTTCCCATACACCACTGCAGGTTCAATGTATTCCTTGGAACTTCAAATTGACGATGAAACACAGAAATCGCATCGGAATCAAATACAAAAGGCACAATGCCGCCTTAAGTACAAGAATAGAGACTCTTCTTACAGTCGGTGCTTTGAGCATTCCCTGTGAGACCAGTATTAGTTTACGATACACCTCTGCAGCTTCAGTTTATTCCTTGGACCTTCACATTGACGATGAAACACAGAAATGGCATCGGAATTAAATACAAAAGGCACAATGCCGCCTTAAGTACAAGAATAGAGCCTCTTCTTACAGTCGGTGCTTTGAGCATTCCCTGTGAGACCAGTATTAGTTTCCAATACACCACTGCAGATTGAATATATTCCTTGGATCTTCACATCGACAATGAAACACCGAAATCGCATCGGAATTAAATACAAAACACACAATGCCGCCATAAGTACAGGAATAGAGACTCTCCTTACAGTCGGTGCTTTGAGCATTCAATTTTGAGACCAGTATTAGTTTCCCATACACCACTGCAGGTTCAATGTATTCCTTGGAACTTGACATTGACGATGAAACACAGAAATCGCATCGGAATCAAATACAAAAGGCACAATGCCGCCTTAAGTACAAGAATAGAGACTCTTCTTACAGTCGGTGTTTTGAGCATTCCCTGTGAGACCATTATTAGTTACCGATACACCTCTGCAGGTTCAGTTTATTACTTGGACCTTCACACTGACGATGAAACACAGAAATGGCATCGGAATTAAATACAAAAGGCGCAATGCCGCCTTAAGTACAAGAATAGAGCCTCTTCTTACAGTCGGTGCTTTGAGCATTCCCTGTGAGACCAGTATTAGTTTCCGCTACACCTCTGCAGGTTCTTTTTTTCCTTGGACCTTCACATTGACGATGAAACACAGAAATGGCATCGGAATTAAATACAACAGGCACAATGGCGCCATAAGTACAAGAATAGAGACTCTTCTTACAGTCGGTGCTTTGAGCATTCCCTGTGAGACCAGTAATAGTATCCGATACACACTGCAGGTTCAATCTATTCCTTGGACATACACATTGACGATGAAACACAGAAATTACATCGGAATTAAATACAAAAGGAACAATGCCGCCTTAAGTACAAGAATAGAGATTCTTCTTACAGTCGGTGCTTTGAGCATTCCCTGTGAGACCAGTATTAGTTTCCGCTACACCTCAGCAGGTTCAGTTTTTTTCCTTGGACCTTCACTTTGACGATGAAACACAGAAATGGCATCGGAATTAAATACAAAAGGCACAATGGCGCCATAAGTAAAAGAATAGAGACTCTTCTTACAGTCGGTGCTTTGAGCATTCCCTGTGAGACCAGTATTAGTTTCCGCTACACCTCTGCAGGTTCTTTTTATTCCTTGGACCTTCACATTGACGATGAAACACAGAAATGGCATCGGAATTAAATACAAAAGGCACAATGGCGCCATACGTACAAGAATAGAGACTTTTCTAACAGTCGGTGCTTTGGGCATTCCCTGTGAGACCAGTATTTGTTCCCGATACACCACTGCAGGTTGAATGTATTCCTTGGATCTTCACATTGACAATGAATCACAGAAATCGCATCGGAATTAAATACAAAACGCACAATGCCGCCATAAGTACAGGAATAGAGACTCTTCTTACAGTCGGTGCTTTGAGCATTCCCTGTGAGACCAGTATTAGTTTCCGCTACACCTCTGCAGGTTCAATGTATTCCTTGGACCTTCACATTGTCGATGATACATAGAAATCGCATCGGAATTACATACAAAAGGCACAATGCCGCCTTAAGTACAAGAATAGAGACTCTTCTTACAGTCGGTGCTTTGAGCATTCCCTTTGAGAGAAGTATTAGTTTCCCATACACCACTGCAGGTTCAATGCATTCCTTGGAACTTCACATTGACGATGAAACACAGAAATCGCATCGGAATCAAATACAAAAGGCACAATGCCGCCTTAAGTACAAGAATAGAGACTCTTCTTACAGTCGGTGCTTTGAGCATTCCCTTTGAGACCAGTATTAGTTTCCCATGCACCACTGCAGGTTCAATGTATTCCTTGGAACTTCAAATGGACGATGAAACACAGAAATCGCATCGGAATCAAATACAAAAGGCACAATGCCGCCTTAAGTACAAGAATAGAGACTCTTCTTACAGTCGGTGCTTTGAGCATTCCCTGTGAGACCAGTATTAGTTTACGATACACCTGTGCAGCTTCAGTTTATTCCTTGGACCTTCACATTGACGATGAAACACAGAAATGGCATCGGAATTAAATACAAAAGGCACAATGCCGCCTTAAGTACAAGAATAGAGCCTCTTCTTACAGTCGGTGCTTTGAGCATTCCCTGTGAGACCAGTATTAGTTTCCGCTACACCTCTGCAGGTTCTTTTAATTCCTTGGACCTTTACATTGACGATGAAACACAGAAATGGCATCGGAATTAAATACAAAAAGCACAATGGCTCCATAAGTACAAGAATAGAGACTCTTCTTACAGTCGGTGCTTTGAGCATTCCCTGTGAGACCAGTAATAGTATCCGATACACACTGCAGGTTCAATCTATTCCTTGGACATACACATTGACGATGAAACACAGAAATTACATCGGAATTAAATACAAAAGGAACAACGCCGCCTTAAGTACAAGAATAGAGATTCTTCTTACTGTCGGTGCTTTGAGCATTCCCTGTGAGACCAGTATTAGTTTCCGCTACACCTCAGCAGGTTCAGTTTTTTTCCTTGGACCTTCACTTTGACGATGAAACACAGAAATGGCATCGGAATTAAATACAAAAGGCACAATGGCGCCATAAGTACAATAATAGAGACTCTTCTTACAGTCGGTGCTTTGAGCATTCCCTGTGAGACCAGTATTAGTTTCCGCTACACCTCTGCAGGTTCTTTTTATTCCTTGGACCTTCACATTGACGATGAAACACAGAAATGGCATCGGAATTAAATACAAAAGGCACAATGGCGCCATAAGTACAAGAATAGAGACTTTTCTAACAGTCGGTGCTTTGGGCGTTCCCTGTGAGACCAGTATTTGTTCCCGATACACCACTGCAAGTTGAATGTATTCCTTGGATCTTCACATTGACAATGAAACACAGAAATCGCATCGGAATTAAATACAAAACGCACAATGCCGCCATAAGTACAGGAATAGAGACTCTTCTTACAGTCGGTGCTTTGAGCATTCCCTGTGAGACCAGTATTAGTTTCCGCTACACATCTGCAGGTTCAATGTATTCCTTGGACCTTCACATTGTCGATGATACATAGAAATCGCATCGGAATTACATACAAAAGGCACAATGCCGCCTTAAGTACAAGAATAGAGACTCTTCTTACAGTCGGTGCTTTGAGCATTCCCTTTGAGACCAGTATTACTTTCCCATACACCACTGCAGGTTCAATGCATTCCTTGGAACTTCACATTGACGATGAAACACAGAAATCGCATCGGAATCAAATACAAAAGGCACAATGCCGCCTTAAGTACAAGAATAGAGACTCTTCTTACAGTCGGTGCTTTGAGCATTCCCTGTGAGACCATTATTAGTTTCCGATACACCTCTGCAGGTTCAGTTTATTCCTTGGACTTTCACATTGACGATGAAACACAGAAATGGCATCGGAATTAAATACAAAAGGCACAATGCTGCCTTAAGTACAAGATTAGAGCCTTTTCTTACAGTCGTTGCTTTGAGCATTCCCTGTGAGACCAGTATTAGTTTCCGCTACACCTCTGCAGGTTCTTTTTATTCCTTGGACCTTCACATTGACGATGAAACACAGAGATGGCATCGGAATTAAATACAAAAGGCACAATGGCGCCATAAGTACAAGAATAGAGACTCTTCTTACAGTCGGTGCTTTGAGCCTTCCCTGTGATACCAGTAATAGTATCCGATACACCACTGCAGGTTCAATCTACTCCTTGGACATACACATTGACGATGAAACACAGAAATTACATCGGAATTAAATACAAAAGGAACAATGCCGCCTTAAGTACAAGAATAGAGATTGTTCTTACAGTCGGTGCTTTGAGCATTCCCTGTGAGACCAGTATTAGTTTCCGCTACACCTCAGCAGGTTCAGTTTTTTTCCTTGGACCTTCACATTGACGATGAAACACAGAAATGGCATCGGAATTAAATACAAAGGCACAATGCTGCCTTAAGTACAAGAATAGAGACTCTTCTTACAATCGGTGCTTTGAGCATTCCCTGTGAGGCCAGTATTAGTTTCCGATGCACCACTGCAGGTTCAATGTATTCCTTGGACTTTCACATTGACGATGAAACACAGAAATGGCATCTGAATAAAATACAAAAGGCACAATGCCGCCTTAAGTACAAGAATAGAGACTCTTCTTACAGTCGGTGCTTTGGGCATTACCTGTGAGACCAGTTTTAGTTTCCGATACACCACTGCAGGTTGAATGTATTCCTTGGATCTTCACATTGACAATGAAACACAGAAATCGCATCGGAATTAAATACAAAACGCACAATGCCGCCATAAGTACAAGAATAGAGACTCTTCTTACAGTCGGTGCTTTGAGCATTCCCTTTGAGACCAGTATTAGTTTCCCATACACCACTGCAGGTTCAATGTATTCCTTGGAACTTCAAATTGACGATGAAACACAGAAATCGCATCGGAATCAAATACAAAAGGCACAATGCCGATTTAAGTACAAGAATAGAGACTCTTCTTACAGTCGGTGCTTTGAGCATTCCCTGTGAGACCAGTATTAGTTTACGATACACCTCTGCAGCTTCAGTTTATTCCTTGGACCTTCACATTGACGATGAAACACAGAAATGGCATCGGAATTAAATACAAAAGGCACAATGCCGCCTTAAGTACAAGAATAGAGCCTCTTCTTACAGTCGGTGCTTTGAGCATTCCCTGTGAGACCAGTATTAGTTTCCAATACACCACTGCAGATTGAATATATTCCTTGGATCTTCACATCGACAATGAAACACCGAAATCGCATCGGAATTAAATACAAAACACACAATGCCGCCATAAGTACAGGAATAGAGACTCTCCTTACAGTCGGTGCTTTGAGCATTCAATTTTGAGACCAGTATTAGTTTCCCATACACCACTGCAGGTTCAATGTATTCCTTGGAACTTGACATTGACGATGAAACACAGAAATCGCATCGGAATCAAATACAAAAGGCACAATGCCGCCTTAAGTACAAGAATAGAGACTCTTCTTACAGTCGGTGTTTTGAGCATTCCCTGTGAGACCATTATTAGTTACCGATACACCTCTGCAGGTTCAGTTTATTACTTGGACCTTCACACTGACGATGAAACACAGAAATGGCATCGGAATTAAATACAAAAGGCTCAATGCCGCCTTAAGTACAAGAATAGAGCCTCTTCTTACAGTCGGTGCTTTGAGCATTCCCTGTGAGACCAGTATTAGTTTCCGCTACACCTCTGCAGGTTCTTTTTTTCCTTGGACCTTCACATTGACGATGAAACACAGAAATGGCATCGGAATTAAATACAACAGGCACAATGGCGCCATAAGTACAAGAATAGAGACTCTTCTTACAGTCGGTGCTTTGAGCATTCCCTGTGAGACCAGTAATAGTATCCGATACACACTGCAGGTTCAATCTATTCCTTGGACATACACATTGACGATGAAACACAGAAATTACATCGGAATTAAATACAAAAGGAACAATGCCGACTTAAGTACAAGAATAGAGATTCTTCTTACAGTCGGTGCTTTGAGCATTCCCTGTGAGACCAGTATTAGTTTCCGCTACACCTCAGCAGGTTCAGTTTTTTTCCTTGGACCTTCACTTTGACGATGAAACACAGAAATGGCATCGGAATTAAATACAAAAGGCACAATGGCGCCATAAGTAAAAGAATAGAGACTCTTCTTACAGTCGGTGCTTTGAGCATTCCCTGTGAGACCAGTATTAGTTTCCGCTACACCTCTGCAGGTTCTTTTTATTCCTTGGACCTTCACATTGACGATGAAACACAGAAATGGCATCGGAATCAAATACAAAAGGCACAATGGCGCCATACGTACAAGAATAGAGACTTTTCTAACAGTCGGTGCTTTGGGCATTCCCTGTGAGACCAGTATTTGTTCCCGATACACCACTGCAGGTTGAATGTATTCCTTGGATCTTCACATTGACAATGAATCACAGAAATCGCATCGGAATTAAATACAAAACGCACAATGCCGCCATAAGTACAGGAATAGAGACTCTTCTTACAGTCGGTGCTTTGAGCATTCCCTGTGAGACCAGTATTAGTTTCCGCTACACCTCTGCAGGTTCAATGTATTCCTTGGACCTTCACATTGTCGATGATACATAGAAATCGCATCGGAATTACATACAAAAGGCACAATGCCGCCTTAAGTACAAGAATAGAGACTCTTCTTACAGTCGGTGCTTTGAGCATTCCCTTTGAGAGAAGTATTAGTTTCCCATACACCACTGCAGGTTCAATGCATTCCTCGGAACTTCACATTGACGATGAAACACAGAAATCGCATCGGAATCAAATACAAAAGGCACAATGCCGCCTTAAGTACAAGAATAGAGACTCTTCTTACAGTCGGTGCTTTGAGCATTCCCTTTGAGACCAGTATTAGTTTCCCATACACCACTGCAGGTTCAGTGTATTCGTTGGAACTTCAAATGGACGATGAAACACAGAAATCGCATCGGAATCAAATACAAAAGGCACAATGCCGCCTTAAGTACATGAATAGAGACTCTTCTTACAGTCGGTGCTTTGAGCATTCCCTGTGAGACCAGTATTAGTTTACGATACACCTGTGCAGCTTCAGTTTATTCCTTGGACCTTCACATTGACGATGAAACACAGAAATGGCATCGGAATTAAATACAAAAGGCACAATGCCGCCTTAAGTACAAGAATAGAGCCTCTTCTTACAGTCGGTGCTTTGAGCATTCCCTGTGAGACCAGTATTAGTTTCCGCTACACCTCTGCAGGTTCTTTTTATTCCTTGGACCTTTACATTGACGATGAAACACAGAAATGGCATCGGAATTAAATACAAAAAGCACAATGGCTCCATAAGTACAAGAATAGAGACTCTTCTTACAGTCGGTGCTTTGAGCATTCCCTGTGAGACCAGTAATAGTATCCGATACACACTGCAGGTTCAATCTATTCCTTGGACATACACATTGACGATGAAACACAGAAATTACATCGGAATTAAATACAAAAGGAACAATGCCGCCTTAAGTACAAGAATAGAGATTCTTCTTACAGTCGGTGCTTTGAGCATTCCCTGTGAGACCAGTATTAGTTTCCGCTACACCTCAGCAGGTTCAGTTTTTTTCCTTGGACCTTCACTTTGACGATGAAACACAGAAATGGCATCGGAATTAAATACAAAAGGCACAATGGCGCCATAAGTACAATAATAGAGACTCTTCTTACAGTCGGTGCTTTGAGCATTCCCTGTGAGACCAGTATTAGTTTCCGCTACACCTCTGCAGGTTCTTTTTATTCCTTGGACCTTCACATTGACGATGAAACACAGAAATGGCATCGGAATTAAATACAAAAGGCACAATGGCGCCATAAGTACAAGAATAGAGACTTTTCTAACAGTCGGTGCTTTGGGCATTCCCTGTGAGACCAGTATTTGTTCCCGATACACCACTGCAGGTTGAATGTATTCCTTGGATCTTCACATTGACAATGAAACACAGAAATCGCATCGGAATTAAATACAAAACGCACAATGCCGCCATAAGTACAGGAATAGAGACTCTTCTTACAGTCGGTGCTTTGAGCATTCCCTGTGAGACCAGTATTAGTTTCCGCTACACATCTGCAGGTTCAATGTATTCCTTGGACCTTCACATTGTCGATGATACATAGAAATCGCATCGGAATTACATACAAAAGGCACAATGCCGCCTTAAGTACAAGAATAGAGACTCTTCTTACAGTCGGTGCTTTGAGCATTCCCTTTGAGACCAGTATTAGTTTCCCATACACCACTGCAGGTTCAATGCATTCCTTGGAACTTCACATTGACGATGAAACACAGAAATCGCATCGGAATCAAATACAAAAGGCACAATGCCGCCTTATGTACAAGAATAGAGACTCTTCTTACAGTCGGTGCTTTGAGCATTCCCTGTGAGACCATTATTAGTTTCCGATACACCTCTGCAGGTTTAGTTTATTCCTTGGACTTTCACATTGACGATGAAACACAGAAATGGCATCGGAATTAAATACAAAAGGCACAATGCTGCCTTAAGTACAAGATTAGAGCCTCTTCTTACAGTCGTTGCTTTGAGCATTCCCTGTGAGACCAGTATTAGTTTCCGCTACACCTCTGCAGGTTCTTTTTATTCCTTGGACCTTCACATTGACGATGAAACACAGAGATGGCATCGGAATTAAATACAAAAGGCACAATGGCGCCATAAGTACAAGAATAGAGACTCTTCTTACAGTCGGTGCTTTGAGCCTTCCCTGAGAGACCAGTAATAGTATCCGATACACCACTGCAGGTTCAATCTACTCCTTGGACATACACATTGACGATGAAACACAGAAATTACATCGGAATTAAATACAAAAGGGACAATGCCGCCTTAAGTACAAGAATAGAGATTGTTCTTACAGTCGGTGCTTTGAGCATTCCCTGTGAGACCAGTATTAGTTTCCGCTACACCTCAGCAGGTTCAGTTTTTTTCCTTGGACCTTCACATTGACGATGAAACACAGAAATGGCATCGGAATTAAATACAAAGGCACAATGCCGCCTTAAGTACAAGAATAGAGACTCTTCTTACAATCGGTGCTTTGAGCATTCCCTGTGAGGCCAGTATTAGTTTCCGATGCACCACTGCAGGTTCAATGTATTCCTTGGACTTTCACATTGACGATGAAACACAGAAATGGCATCTGAATTAAATACAAAAGGCACAATGCCGCCTTAAGTACAAGAATAGAGACTCTTCTTACAGTCGGTGCTTTGGGCATTACCTGTGAGACCAGTTTTAGTTTCCGGTACACCACTGCAGGTTGAATGTATTCCTTGGATCTTCACATTGACAATGAAACACAGAAATCGCATCGGAATTAAATACAAAACGCACAATGCCGCCATAAGTACAAGAATAGAGACTCTTCTTACAGTCGGTGCTTTGAGCATTCCCTTTGAGACCAGTATTAGTTTCCCATACACCACTGCAGGTTCAATGTATTCCTTGGAACTTCGCATTGATGATGAAACACAGAAATCGCATCGGAATTAAATACAAGAGGCACAATGCCGCCTTAAGTACAAGAATAGAGACTCCTCTTACAGTCGGTGCTTTGAGCATTCCCTGTGAGACCAGTATTAGTTTCCGCTACACCTCTGCAGGTTCAGTTTATTCCTTGGACCTTCACATTGACGATGAAAAACAGAAATGGCATCGTCATTAAATACAAAAGGCACAATGCCGCCTTAGGTACAAGAATAGAGACTCTTCTTACAGTCGGTGCTTTGGGCATTCCCTGTGAGACCAGTATTAGTTTCCGATTCACCACTGCAGGTTGAATGTATTCCTTGGATCTTCACATTGACGATGAAACACAGAAATGGCATCGGAATTAAATACAAAGGGCACAATGCCGCCTTAAGTACAAGAATAGAGACTCTTCTTACAATCGGTGCTTTGAGCATTCCCTGTGAGGCCAGTATTAGTTTCCGATGCACCACTGCAGGTTCAATGTATTCCTTGGACTTTCGCATTGATGATGAAACACAGAAATCGCATCGGAATTAAATACAAGAGGCACAATGCCGCCTTAAGTACAAGAATAGAGACTCTTCTTACAGTCGGTGCTTTGAGCATTCCCTGTGAGACCAGTATTAGTTTCCGCTACACCTCTGCAGGTTCAGTTTATTCCTTGGACCTTCACATTGACGATGAAAAACAGAAATGGCATCGTCATTAAATACAAAAGGCACAATGCCGCCTTAGGTACAAGAATAGAGACTCTTCTTACAGTCGGTGCTTTGGGCATTCCCTGTGAGACCAGTATTAGTTTCCAATACACCTCTGCAGGTTGAATGTATTCCTTGGATCTTCACATTGACGATGAAACACAGAAATGGCATCGGAATTAAATACAAAGGGCACAATGCCGCCTTAAGTACAAGAATAGAGACTCTTCTTACAATCGGTGCTTTGAGCATTCCCTGTGAGGCCAGTATTAGTTTCCGATGCACCACTGCAGGTTCAATGTATTCCATGGACTTTCACATTGACGATGAAACACAGAAATGGCATCGGAATTAAATACAAAAGGCACAATGCCGCCTTAAGTACAAGAATAGAGACTCTTCTTGCAGTCGGTGCTTTGGGCATTACCTGTGAGACCAGTATTAGTTTCCGATACACCACTGCAGGTTGAATGTATTCCTTGGATCTTCACATTGACAATGAAACACAGAAATCGCATCGGAATTAAATACAAAACGCACAATGCCGCCATAAGTACAGGAAAAGAGACTCTTCTTACAGTCGGTGCTTTGAGCAATCCCTGTGAGATCAGTATTAGTTTCCGCAACACCTCTGCAGGTTCAATGTATTCCTTGGACCTTCACATTGACGATGATACACAGAAATCGCATCGGAATTAAATACAAAAGGCACAATGCCGCCTTAAGTACAAGAATAGAGACTCTTCTTACAGCCGGTGCTTTGAGCATTCCCTGTGAGACAATTATTAGTTTCCGATACACCTCTGCAGCTTCAGTTTATTCATTGGACCTTCACATTGACAATGAAACACAGAAATGGCATCGGAATTAAATACAAAAGGCACAATGCCGCCTCAAGTACAAGAATAGAGCCTCTTCTTACAGTCGGTGCTTTGAGCATTCCCTGTGAGACCAGTATTAGTTTCCGCTACACCTCTGCAGGTTCTTTTTATTCCTTGGACCTTCACATTGACGATGAAACACAGAAATGGCATCGGAATTAAATACAAAAAGCACAATGGCGCCATAAGTACAAGAATAGAGGCTCTTCTTACAGTCGGTGCTATGAGCATTCCCTGTGAGACCTGTATTAGTTTCCGCTACACCTCTGCAGGTTCTTTTTATTCCTTGGACCTTCATATTGACGATGAAACACAGAAATCGCATCGGAATTAAATACAAAAGGCACAATGGCGCCATAAGTACAAGAATAGAGACTCTTCTTATAGTCGGTGCTTTGAGCATTCCCTGTGAGACCAGTATTAGTTTCCGATACACCACTGCAGGTTCAATGTATTCCTTGGAACTTCACATTGACGATGAAACACAGAAATCGCATCGGAATTAAATACAAAAGGCACAATGCCGCCTTAAGTACAAGAATAGAGAATCTTCTTACAGTCGGTGCTTTGAGCATTCCCTGTGAGACCAGTATTAGTTTCCGCTACACCTCTGCAGGTTCTTTTTATTCCTTGGACCTTCACATTGACGATGAAACACAGAAATGGCATCGGAATTAAATACAAAAGGCACAATGGCGCCATAAGTACAAGAATAGAGACTCTTCTTACAGTCGGTGCTTTGGGCATTACCTGTGAGACCAGTATTAGTTTCCGATACACCACTGCAGGTTGAATGTATTCCTTGGATCTTCACATTGACGATGAAACACAGAAATGGCATCGGAATTAAATACAAAGGGCACAATGCCGCCTTAAGTACAAGAATAGAGACTCTTCTTACAATCGGTGCTTTGAGCATTCCCTGTGAGGCCAGTATTAGTTTCCGATGCACCACTGCAGGTTCAATGTATTCCTTGGACTTTCACATTGACGATGAAACACAGAAATGGCATCGGAATTAAATACAAAAGGCACAATGCCGCCTTAAGTACAAGAATAGAGACTCTTCTTACAGTCGGTGCTTTGGGCATTACCTGTGAGACCAGTATTAGTTTCCGATACACCACTGCAGGTTGAATGTATTCCTTGGATCTTCACATTGACAATGAAACACAGAAATCGCATCGGAATTAAATACAAAACGCACAATGCCTCCATAAGTACAGGAATAGAGACTCTTCTTGCAGTCGGTGCTTTGAGCAATCCCTGTGAAATCAGTATTAGTTTCCGCAACACCTCTGCAGGTTCAATGTATTCCTTGGACCTTCACATTGACGATGATACACAGAAATCGCATCGGAATTAAATACAAAAGGCAAAATGCCGCCTTAAGTACAAGAATAGAGACTCTTCTTACAGTCGGTGCTTTGAGCATTCCCTGTGAGACAATTATTAGTTTCCGATACACCTCTGCAGGTTCAGTTTATTCCTTGGACCTTCACATTGACGATGAAACACAGAAATGGCATCGGAATTAAATACAAAAGGCACAATGCCGCCTTAAGTACAAGAATAGAGCCTCTTCTTACAGTCGGTGCTTTGAGCATTCCCTGTGAGACCAGTATTAGTTTCCGCTACACCTCTGCAGGTTCTTTTTATTCCTTGGACCTTCACATTGACGATGAAACACAGAAATGGCATCGGAATTAAATACAAAAAGCACAATGGCGCCATAAGTACAAGAATAGAGACTCTTCTTACAGTCGGTGCTATAAGCATTCCCTGTGAGACCTGTATTAGTTTCCGCTACACCTCGGCAGGTTCTTTTTATTCCTTGGACCTTCACATTGACAATGAAACACAGAAATCGCATCGGAATTAAATACAAAAGGCACAATGTCGCCATAAGTACAAGAATAGAGACTCTTCTTACAGTCGGTGCTTTGAGCATTCCCTGTGAGACCAGTATTAGTTTCCGATACACCACTGCAGGTTCAATGTATTCCTTGGAACTTCACATTGACGATGAAACACAGAAATCGCATCGGAATTAAATACAAAAGGCACAATGCCGCCTTAAGTACAAGAATAGCGAATCTTCTTACAGTCGGTGCTTTGAGCATTCCCTGTGAGACCAGTATTAGTTTCCGCTACACCTCTGCAGGTTCTTTTTATTCCTTGGACCTTCACATTGACGATGAAACACAGAAATGGCATCGGAATTAAATACAAAAGGCACAATGGCGCCATAAGTGCAAGAATAGAGACTCTTCTTACAGTCGGTGCTTTGAGCATTCCCTGTGAGACCAGTATTAGTTTCCGCTACACCTCTGCAGGTTCTTTTTATTCCTTGGACCTTCACATTGACGATGAAACACAGAAATGGCATCGGAATTAAATACAAAAGGCACAATGGCGCCATAAGTACAAGAAATGAGACTCTTCTTACAGTCGGTGCTTTGGGCATTCCCTGTGAGACCAGTATTAGTTTCCGATACACCACTGCAGGTTGAATGTATTCCTTATATCTTCACATCGACAATGAAACACCGAAATCGCATCGGAATTAAATACAAAACGCACAATGCCGCCATAAGTACAGGAATAGAGACTCTTCTTACAGTCGGTGCTTTGAGCATTCCCTTTTGAGACCAGTATTAGTTTCCCATACACCACTGCAGGTTCAATGTATTCCTTGGAACTTGACATTGACGATGAAACACAGAAATCGCATCGGAATCAAATACAAAAGGCACAATGCCGCCTTAAGTACAAGAATAGAGACTCTTCTTACAGTCGGTGCTTTGAGCATTCCCTGTGAGACCAGTATTAGTTTCCGCTACACCTCAGCAGGTTCAGTTTTTTTCCTTGGACCTTCACTTTGACGATGAAACACAGAAATGGCATCGGAGATAAATACAAAAGGCACAATGGCGCCATAAGTACAAGAATAGAGACTCTTCTTACAGTCGGTGCTTTGAGCATTCCCTGTGAGACCAGTATTAGTTTCCGCTACACCTCTGCAGGTTCTTTTTATTCCTTGGACCTTCACATTGACGATGAAACACAGAAATGGCATCGGAATTAAATACAAAAGGCACAATGGCGCCATAAGTACAAGAATAGAGACTCTTCTAACAGTCGGTGCTTTGGGCATTCCCTGTGAGACCAGTATTAATTTCCGATACACCACTGCAGGTTGAGTGTATTCCTTGGATCTTCACATTGACAATGAAACACAGAAATCGCATCGGAATTAAATACAAAACGCACAATGCCGCCATAAGTATAGGAATAGAGACTCTTCTAACAGTCGGTGCTTTGAGCATTCCCTGTGAGACCAGTATTAGTTTCCGCTACACCTCTGCAGGTTCAATGTATTCCTTGGACCTTCACATTGTCGATGATACATAGAAATCGCATCGGAATTAAATACAAAAGGCACAATGCCGCCTTAAGTACAAGAATAGAGACTCTTCTTACAGTCGGTGCTTTGAGCATTCCCTTTGAGACCAGTATTAGTTTCCCATACACCACTGCAGGTTCAATGCATTCCTGGGGACTTCACATTGACGATGAAACAGTGAAATCGCATCGGAATCAAATACAAAAGGCACAATATCGCCATAAGTACAAGAATAGAGACTCTTCTTACAGTCGGTGCCTTTAGCATTCCCTGTGAGACCAGTAATAGTATCCGATACACCACTGCAGGTTCAATCTATTCCTTGGACATACACATTGACGATGAAACACAGAAATTACATGGGAATTAAATACAAAAGGAACAATGCCGCCTTAAGTACAAGAATAGAGATTCTTCTTACAGTCGGTGCTTTGAGCATTCCCTGTGAGACCAGTATTAGTTTCCGCTAAACCTCAGCAGGTTCAGTTTTTTTTCTTGGGCCTTCACATTGACGATGAAACACAGAAATGGCATCGGAATTAAATACAAAAGGCACAATGCCGCCTTAAGTACAAGAATAGAGACTCTTCTTACAGTCGGTGCTTTGAGCATTTTCTGTGAGACCAGTATTAGTTTCCGATACACCAATGCAGGGTGAATGTATTCCTTGGAACTTCACATTGATGATGAAACACAGAAATCGCACCGGAAATAAATACAAATGGCACAATGCCGCCTTAAGTACAAGAATAGAGACTCTTCATACAGTCGGTGCTTTGAGCATTCCCTGTAAGACCAGTATTAGTTTCCGATACACCACTGCAGATTCAATGTATTCCTTGGACCTTCGCATTGATGATGAAACACAGAAATCGCATCAGAATTAAATACAAATGGCACAATGCCGCCTTAAGTACAAGAATAGAGACTCTTCTTACAGTCGGTGCTTTGAGCATTCCCTGTGAGACCAGTATTAGTTTCCGCTACACCTCTGCAGGGGCAGTTTATTCCTTGGACCTTCACATTGACGATGAAAAACAGAAATGGCATCGTCATTAAATACAAAAGGCACAATGCCGCCTTAGGTACAAGAATAGAGACTCTTCTTACAGTCGGTGCTTTGGGCATTCCCTGTGAGACCAGTACTAGTTTCCGATACACCACTGCAGGTTGAATGTATTCCTTGGATCTTCACATTGACGATGAAACACAGAAATGGCATCGGAATTTAATACAAAAGGCACAATGCCGCCTTAAGTACAAGAATAGAGACTCTTCTTACAATCGGTGCTTTGAGCATTCCCTGTGAGGCCAGTATTAGTTTCCGATGCACCACTGCAGGTTCAATGTATTCCTTGGACTTTCACATTGACGATGAAACACAGAAATGGCATAGGAATTAAATACAAAAGGCACAATGCCGCCTTAAGTACAAGAATTGAGCCTCTTCTTACAGTCGGTGCTTTGAGCGTTCCCTGTGAGACCAGTATTAGTTTCCGATACACCACTGCAAGTTAAATGTATTCCTTGGAACTTCACATTGACGATGAAACACAGAAATCGCATCGGAATTAAATACAAAAGGCACAATGCCGCCTTAAGTACAAGAATAGAGACTCTTCTTACAGTCGGTGCTTTGAGCATTCCCTGTGAGACCAGTATTAGTTTCCGCTACACCTCAGCAGGTTCAGTTTATTCCTTGGACGTTCGCATTGACGATGAAACACAGAAATGGCATCGGAATGAAATACAAAAGGCACAATGCGCCTTAAGTACAAGAATAGAGACTCTTCTTACAGTCGGTGCTTTGAGCATTCCTTGTGAGACCAGTATTTGTTTCCGCTACACCTCTGCAGGTTCTTTTTATTCCTTGGACCTTCACATCGACAATGAAACACAAAAATCGCATCTGAATTAAATACAAAAAGCACAATGCCGCCATAAGTACAGGAATAGAGACTCTTCTTACAGTCGGTGCTTTGAGCATTCCCTGTGAGACCAGTATTAGTTTCCGCTACACCTCTGCAGGTTCAATGTATTCCTTGGACCTTCACATTGACGATGATACACAGAAATCGCATCGGAATTAAATACAAAAGGCACAATGCCGCCTTAAGTACAGGAATAGAGACTCTTCTTACAGTCGGTGATTTGAGCATTCCCTTTGAGACCAGTATTAGTTTCCCATACACCACTGCAGGTTCAATGTATTCCTTGGAACTTGACATTGACGATGAAACACAGAAATCGCATCGGAATCAAATACAAAAGGCACAATGCCGCCTTAAGTACAAGAATAGAGACTCTTCTTACAGTCGGTGCTTTGAGCATTCCCTGTGAGACCATTATTAGTTTCCGATACACCTCTGTAGGTTCAGTTTATACCTTGGACCTTCACATTGACGATGAAACACAGAAATCACATCGGAATTAAATACAAAAGGCACAATGCCGCCTTAACTACAAGAATAGAGAATCTTCTTACAGTCGGTGCTTTGAGCATTCCCTGTGAGACCAGTATTAGTTTCCGCTACACCTCTGCGGGTTCTTTTTATTCCTTGGACCTTCACATTGACGATGAAACACAGAAATGGCATCGGAATTAAATACAAAAGGCACAATGGCGCCATAAGTACAAGAATAGAGACTCTTCTTACAGTCGGTGCTTTGAGCATTCCCTGTGAGACCAGTATTAGTTTCCGCTACACCTCTGCAGGTTCTTTTTATTCCTTGGAACCTCACATTGACGATGAAACACAGAAATGGCATCGGAATTAAATACAAAAGGCACAATGGCGCCATAAGTACAAGAATAGAGACTCTTCTTACAGTCGGTGCTTTGGGCATTCCCTGTGAGACCAGTATTAGTTTCCGATACACCACTGCAGGTTGAATGTATTCCTTATATCTTCACATCGACAATGAAACACCGAAATCGCATCGGAATTAAATACAAAACGCACAATGCCGCCATAAGTACAAGAATAGAGACTCTTCTTACAGTCGGTGCTTTGGGCATTCCCTGTGAGACCAGTATTAGTTTCCGATACACCACTGCAGGTTGAATGTATTCCTTGGATATTCAAATTGACAATGAAACACAGAAATCGCATCGGAATTAAATACAAAACGCACAATGCCGCCATAAGTACAGGAATAGAGACTCTTCTTACAGTCGGTGCTTTGAGCATTCCCTGTGAGACCAGTATTAGTTTCCGCTACACCTCTGCAGGTTCAATGTATTCCTTGGACCTTCACATTGTCGATGATACATAGAAATCGCATCGGAATTAAATACAAAAGGCACAATGCCGCCTTAAGTACAAGAATAGAGACTCTTCTTACAGTCGGTGCTTTGAGCATTCCCTTTGAGACCAGTATTAGTTTCCCATACACCACTGCAGGTTCAATGCATTCCTGGGGACTTCACATTGACGATGAAACACAGAAATCGCATCGGAATCAAATACAAAAGGCACAATGCCGCCTTAAGTACAAGAATAGAGACTCTTCTTACAGTCGATGCTTTGAGCATTCCCTGTGAGACCATTATTAGATTCCGATACACCTCTGCAGGTTCAGTTTATTCCTTGGACCTTCACATTGACGATGAAACACAGAAATGGCATCGGAATTAAATACAAAAGTCACAATGCTGCCTTAAGTACAAGAATAGAGCCTCATCTTACAGACGGTGCTTTGAGCATTCCCTGTGAGACCAGTATTAGTTTCCGCTACACCTCTGCAGGTTCTTTTTATTCCTTGGACCTTCACATTGACGATGAAACACAGAAATGGCATCGGAATTAAATACAAAAGGCACAATGGCGCCATAAGTACAAGAATAGAAACTCTTCTTACAGTCGGTGCCTTTAGCTTTCCCTGTGAGACCAGTAATAGTATCCGATACACCACTGCAGGTTCAATCTATTCCTTGGACATACACATTGACGATGAAACACAGAAATTACATCGGAATTAAGTACAAAAGGAACAATGCCGCCTTAAGTACAAGAATAGAGATTCTTCTTACAGTCGGTGCTTTGAGCATTCCCTGTGAGACCAGTATTAGTTTCCGCTACACCTCAGCAGGTTCAGTTTTTTTTCCTGGACCTTCACATTGACGATGAAACACAGAAATGGCATCGGAATTAAATACAAAAGGCACAATGCCGCCTTAAGTACAAGAATAGAGACTCTTCTTACAGTCGGTGCTTTGAGCATTCCCTGTGAGACCAGTATTAGTTTCCGATACACCACTGCAGGTTGAATGTATTCCTTGGAACTTCACATTGACGATGAAACACAGAAATCGCACCGGAAATAAATACAAATGGCACTATGCCGCCTTAAGTACAAGAATAGAGACTCTTCATACAGTCGGTGCTTTGAGCATTCCCTGTAAGACCAGTATTAGTTTCCGATACACCACTGCAGATTCAATGTATTCCTTGGACCTTCGCATTGATGATGAAACACAGAAATCGCATCGGAATTAAATACAAAAGGCACAATGCCGCCTTAAGTACAAGAATAGAGACTCTTCTTACAGTTGGTGCTTTGAGCATTCCCTGTGAGACCAGTATTAGTTTCCGCTACACCTCTGCAGGGTCAGTTTATTCCTTGGACCTTCACATTGACGATGAAAAACAGAAATGGCATCGTCATTAAATTCAAAAGGCACAATGCCGCCTTAGGTACAAGAATAGAGACTCTTCTTACAGTCGGTGCTTTGGGCATTCCCTGTGAGACCAGTATTAGTTTCCGATACTCCACTGCAGGTTGAATGTATTCCTTGGATCTTCACATTGACGATGAAACACAGAAATGGCACCGGAATTAAATACAAAAGGCACAATGCCGCCTTAAGTACAAGAATAGAGACTCTTCTTACAATCGGTGCTTTGAGCATTCCCTGTGAGGCCAGTATTAGTTTCCGATGCACCACTGCAGGTTCAATGTATTCCTTGGACTTTCACATTGACGATGAAACACAGAAATGGCATAGGAATTAAATACAAAAGGCACAATGCCGCCTTAAGTACAAGAATTCAGCCTCTTCTTACAGTCGGTGCTTTGAGCATTCCCTGTGATACCAGTATTAGTTTCCGATACACCACTGCAGGTTAAATGTATTCCTTGGAACTTCACATTGACGATGAAACACAGAAATCGCATCGGAATTAAATACAAAAGGCACAATGCCGCCTTAAGTACAAGAATAGAGACTCTTCTTACAGTCGGTGCTTTGAGCATTCCCTGTGAGACCAGTATTAGTTTCCGCTACACCTCAGCAGGTTCAGTTTATTCCTTGGACGTTCGCATTGACGATGAAACACAGAAATGGCATCGGAATGAAATACAAAAGGCACAATGCGCCTTAAGTACAAGAATAGAGACTCTTCTTACAGTCGGTGCTTTGAGCATTCCCTGTGAGACCAGTATTTGTTTCCGCTACACCTCTGCAGGTTCTTTTTATTCCTTGGACCTTCACATCGACAATGAAACACAGAAATCGCATCTGAATTAAATACAAAAAGCACAATGCCGCCATAAGTACAGGAATAGAGACTCTTCTTACAGTCGGTGCTTTGAGCATTCCCTGTGAGACCAGTATTAGTTTCCGCTACACCTCTGCAGGTTCAATGTATTCCTTGGACTTTCACATTGACGATGATACACAGAAATCGCATCGGAATTTAATACAAAAGGCACAATGCCGCCTTAAGTACAGGAATAGAGACTCTTCTTACAGTCGGTGATTTGAGCATTCCCTTTGAGACCAGTATTAGTTTCCCATACACCACTGCAGGTTCAATGTATTCCTTGGAACTTGACATTGACGATGAAACACAGAAATCGCATCGGAATCAAATACAAAAGGCACAATGGCGCCATAAGTACAAGAATAGAGACTCTTCTTACAGTCGGTGCTTTGAGCATTCCCTGTGAGACCAGTATTAGTTTCCGCTACACCTCTGCAGGTTCTTTTTATTCCTTGGAACTTCACATTGACGATGAAACACAGAAATGGCATCGGAATTAAATACAAAAGGCACAATGGCGCCATAAGTACAAGAATAGAGACTCTTCTTACAGTCGGTGCTTTGGGCATTCCCTGTGAGACCAGTATTAGTTTCCGATACACCACTGCAGGTTGAATGTATTCTTTATATCTTCACATCGACAATGAAACACCGAAATCGCATCGGAATTAAATACAAAACGCACAATGCCGCCATAAGTACAGGAATAGAGACTCTTCTTACAGTCGGTGCTTTGAGCATTCCCTTTTGAGACCAGTATTAGTTTCCCATACACCACTGCAGGTTCAATGTATTCCTTGGAACTTGACATTGACGATGAAACACAGAAATCGCATCGGAATCAAATACAAAAGGCACAATGCCGCCTTAAGTACAAGAATAGAGACTCTTCTTACAGTCGGTGCTTTGAGCATTCCCTGTGAGACCAGTATTAGTTTCCGCTACACCTCAGCAGGTTCAGTTTTTTTCCTTGGACCTTCACTTTGACGATGAAACACAGAAATGGCATCGGAATTAAATACAAAAGGCACAATGGCGCCATAAGTACAAGAATAGAGACTCTTCTTACAGTCGGTGCTTTGAGCATTCCCTGTGAGACCAGTATTAGATTCCGCTACACCTCTGCAGGTTCTTTTTATTCCTTGGACCTTCACATTGACGATGAAACACAGAAATGGCATCGGAATTAAATACAAAAGGCACAATGGCGCCATAAGTACAAGAATAGAGACTCTTCTAACAGTCGGTGCTTTGGGCATTCCCTATGAGACCAGTATTAGTTTCCGATACACCACTGCAGGTTGAATGTATTCCTTGGATCTTCACATTGACAATGAAACACAGAAATCGCATCGGAATTAAATACAAAACGCACAATGCCGCCATAAGTACAGGAATAGAGACTCTTCTTACAGTCGGTGCTCTGAGCATTCCCTGTGAGACCAGTATTAGTTTCCGCTACACCTCTGCAGGTTCAATGTATTCCTTGGCCCTTCACATTGTCGATGATACATAGAAATCGCATCGGAATTAAATACAAAAGGCACAATGCCGCCTTAAGTACAAGAATAGAGACTCTTCTTACAGTCGGTGCTTTGAGCATTCCCTTTGAGACCAGTATTAGTTTCCCATACACCACTGCAGGTTCAATGCATTCCTGGGGACTTCACATTGACGATGAAACACAGAAATCGCATCGGAATCAAATACAAAAGGCACAATGCCGCCTTAAGTACAAGAATAGAGACTCTTCTTACAGTCGGTGCTTTGAGCATTCCCTGTGAGACCATTAATAGTTTCCGATACACCTCTGCAGGTTCAGTTTATTCCTTGGACCTTCACATTGACGATGAAACACAGAAATGGCATCGGAATTAAATACAAAAGGCACAATGCTGCCTTAAGTACAAGAATAGAGCCTCATCTTACAGTCGGTGCTTTGAGCATTCCCTGTGAGACCAGTATTAGTTTCCGCTACACCTCTGCAGGTTCTTTTTATTCCTTGGACCTTCACATTGACGATGAAACACAGAAATGGCATCGGAATTAAATACAAAAGGCACAATGGCGCCATAAGTACAAGAATAGAGACTCTTCTTACAGTCGGTGCCTTTAGCATTCCCTGTGAGACCAGTAAGAGTATCCGATACACCACTGCAGGTTCAATCTATTCCTTGGACATACACATTGACGATGAAACACAGAAAATACATCGGAATTAAATACAAAAGGCACAATGCCGCCTTAAGTACAAGAATAGAGACTCTTCTTACAGTCGGTGCTTTGAGCATTCCCTTTGAGACCAGTATTAGTTTCCCATACACCACTGCAGGTTCAATGCATTCCTGGGGACTTCACATTGACGATGAAACACAGAAATCGCATCGGAATCAAATACAAAAGGCACAATGCCGCCTTAAGTACAAGAATAGAGCCTCATCTTACAGTCGGTGCTTTGAGCATTCCCTGTGAGACCAGTATTAGTTTCCGCTACACCTCAGCAGGTTCAGTTTTTTTTCTTGGACCTTCACATTGACGATGAAACACAGAAATGGCATCGGAATTAAATACAAAAGGCACAATGCCGCCTTAAGTACAAGAATAGAGACTCTTCTTACAGTCGGTGCTTTGAGCATTCCCTGTGAGACCAGTATTAGTTTCCGATACACCACTGCAGGTTGAATGTATTCCTTGGAACTTCACATTGACGATGAAACACAGAAATCGCACCGGAAATAAATACAAATGGCACAATGCCGCCTTAAGTACAAGAATAGAGACTCTTCATACAGTCGGTGCTTTGAGCATTCCCTGTAAGACCAGTATTAGTTTCCGACACACCACTGCAGATTCAATGTATTCCTTGGACCTTCGCATTGATGATGAAACACAGAAATCGCATCGGAATTAAATACAAAAGGCACAATGCCGCCTTAAGTACAAGAATAGAGACTCTTCTTACAGTCGCTGCTTTGAGCATTCCCTGTGAGACCAGTATTAGTTTCCGCTACACCTCTGCAGGGTCAGTTTATTCCTTGGACCTTCACATTGACGATGAAAAACAGAAATGGCATCGTCATTAAATACAAAAGGCACAATGCCGCCTTAGGTACAAGAATAGAGACTCTTCTTACAGTCGGTGCTTTGGGCATTCCCTGTGAGACCAGTATTAGTTTCCGATACACCACTGCAGGTTGAATGTATTCCTTGGATCTTCACATTGACGATGAAACACAGAAATGGCACCGGAATTAAATACAAAAGGCACAATGCCGCCTTAAGTACAAGAATAGAGACTCTTCTTACAATCGGTGCTTAGAGCATTCCCTGTGAGGCCAGTATTAGCTTCCGATGCACCACTGCAGGTTCAATGTATTCCTTGGACTACCACATTGACGATGAAACACAGAAATGGCATCTGAATTAAATACAAAAGGCACAATGCCGCCTTAAGTACAAGAATTGAGCCTCTTCTTACAGTCGGTGCTTTGAGCATTCCCTGTGATACCAGTATTAGTTTCCGATACACCACTGCAGGTTAAATGTATTCCTTGGAACTTCACATTGACGATGAAACACAGAAATCGCATCGGAATTAAATACAAAAGGCACAATGCCGCCTTAAGTACAAGAATAGAGACTCTTCTTACTGTCGGTGCTTTGAGCATTCCCTGTGAGACCAGTATTAGTTTCCGCTACACCTCAGCAGGTTCAGTTTATTCCTTGGACGTTCACATTGACGATGAAACACAGAAATGGCATCGGAATGAAATACAAAAGGCACAATGCGCCTTAAGTACAAGAATAGAGACTCTTCTTACAGTCGGTGCTTTGAGCATTCCCTGTGAGACCAGTATTTGTTTCCGCTACACCTCTGCAGGTTCTTTTTATTCCTTGGACCTTCACATCGACAATGAAACACAGAAATCGCATCGGAATTAAATACAAAACGCACAATGCCGCCATAAGTACAGGAATAGAGACTCTTCTTACAGTCGGTGCTTTGAGCATTCCCTGTGAGACCAGTATTAGTTTCCGCTACACCTCTGCAGGTTCAATGTATTCCTTGGACCTTCACATTGACGATGATACACAGAAATCGCATCGGAATTAAATACAAAAGGCACAATGCCGCCTTAAGTACAAGAATAGAGACTCTTCTTACAGTCGGTGATTTGAGCATTCCCTTTGAGACCAGTATTAGTTTCCCATACACCACTGCAGGTTCAATGTATTCCTTGGAACTTGATATTGACGATGAAACACAGAAATCGCATCGGAATCAAATACAAAAGGCACAATGCCGCCTTAAGTACAAGAATAGAGACTCTTCTTACAGTCGGTGCTTTGAGCATTCCCTGTGAGACCATTATTAGTTTCCGCTACACCTCTGCAGGTTCAGTTTATACCTTGGACCTTCACATTGACGATGAAACACAGAAATGGCATCGGAATTAAATACAAAAGGCACAATGCCGCCTTAAGTATAAGAATAGAGCCTCTTCTTACAGTCGGTGCTTTGAGCATTCCCTGTGAGACCAGTATTAGTTTCCGCTACACCTCTGCAGGTTCTTTTTATTCCTTGGACCTTCACATTGACGATGAAACACAGAAATGGCATCGGAATTAAATACAAAAGGCACAATGGCGCCATAAGTACAAGAATAGAGACTCTTCTTACAGTCGGTGCTTTGAGCATTCCCTGTGAGACCAGTAATAGTATCCGATACACCACTGCAGGTTCAATCTGTTCCTTGGACATACACATTGACGATGAAACACAGAAATTACATCGGAATTAAATACAAAAGGAACAATGCCGCCTTAAGTACAAGAATAGAGATTCTTCTTACAGTCGGTTCTTTGAGCATTCCCTGTGAGACCAGTGTTAGTTTCCGCTACACCTCAGCAGGTTGAGTTTTTTTCCTTGGACCTTCACTTTGACGATGAAACACAGAAATCGCATCGGAATTAAATACAAAACGCACAATGCCGCCATAAGTACAGGAAAAGAGACTCTTCTTACAGTCGGTAATTTGAGCATTCCCTGTGAGACCAGTATTAGTTTCCGCTACACCTCTGCAGGTTCAATGTATTCCTTGGACCTTCACATTGTCGATGATACACAGAAATCGCATCGGAATTAAATACAAAAGGCACAATGCCGCCTTAAGTACAAGAATAGAGACTCTTCTTACAGTCGGTGCTTTGAGCATTCCCTTTGAGGCCAGTATTAGTTTCCCATACACCACTGCAGGTTCAATGCATTCCTTGGAACTTCACATTGAAGATGAAACACAGAAATCGCATCGGAATCAAATACAAAAGGCACAATGCCGCCTTAAGTACAAGAATAGATACTCTTCTTACAGTCAGTGCTTTGAGCATTCCCTGTGAGACCATTATTAGTTTCCGATACACCTCTGCAGGTTCAGTTTATTCCTTGGACCTTCACATTGACGATGAAACACAGAAATGGCATCGGAATTAAATAAAAAAGACACAATGGCGCCATAAGTACAAGAATAGAGACTCTTCTTACAGTCGGTGCTTTGAGCAATCCCTGTGAGACCAGTAATAGTATCCGATACACCACTGCAGGTTCAATCTATTCCTTGGACATACACATTGACGATGAAACACAGAAATTACATCGGAATTAAATACAAAAGGAACAATGCCGCCTTAAGTACAAGAATAGAGACTCTTCTTACAGTCGGTGCTTTGAGCATTCCCTGTGAGACCAGTATTAGTTTCCGATACACCACTGCAGGTTGAATGTATTCCTTGGATCTTCACATTGACGATGAAACACAGAAATCGCATCGGAATTAAATACAAATGGCACAATGCCGCCTTAAGTACAAGAATAGAGACTCTTCATACAGTCGGTGCTTTGAGCATTCCCTGTAAGACCAGTATTAGTTTCCGATACACCACTGCAGATTCAATGTATTTCTTGGACCTTCGCATTGATGATGAAACACAGAAATCGCATCGGAATTAAATACAAAAGGCACAATGCCGCCTTAAGAACAAGAATAGAGACTCTTCTTACAGTCGGTGCTTTGAGCATTCCCTGTGAGACCAGTACTAGTTTCCGCTACACCTCTGCAGGTTCAGTTTATTTCTTGGACCTTCACATTGACGATGAAAAACAGAAATGGCATCGTCATTAAATACAAAAGGCACAATGCCGCCTTAGGTACAAGAATAGAGACTCTTCTTACAGTCGGTGCTTTGGGCATTCCCTGTGAGACCAGTATTAGTTTCCCATACACCACTGCAGGTTCAATGTATTCCTTGGAACTTGACATTGACGATGAAACACAGAAATCGCATCGGAATCAAATACAAAAGGCACAATGCCGCCTTAAGTACAAGAATAGAGACTCTTCTTACAGTCGGTGCTTTGAGCATTCCCTGTGAGACCATTATTAGTTTCCGATACACCTCTGCAGGTTCAGTTTATACCTTGGACCTTCACATTGACGATGAAACACAGAAATCGCATCGGAATTAAATACAAAGGGCACAATGCCGCCTTAAGTACAAGAATAGAGAATCTTCTTACAGTCGGTGCTTTGAGCATTCCCTGTGAGACCAGTATTAGTTTCCGCTACACCTCTGCAGGTTCTTTTTATTCCTTGGACCTTCTCATTGACGATGAAACACAGAAATGGCATCGGAAGTAAATACAAAAGGCACAATGGCGCCATAAGTACAAGAATAGAGACTCTTCTTACAGTCGGTGCTTTGAGCATTCCCTGTGAGACCAGTATTAGTTTCCGCTACACCTCTGCAGGTTCTTTTTATTCCTTGGAACTTCACATTGACGATGAAACACAGAAATGGCATCGGAATTAAATACAAAAGGCACAATGGCGCCATAAGTACAAGAATAGAGACTCTTCTTACAGTCGGTGCTTTGGGCATTCCCTGTGAGACCAGTATTAGTTTCCGATACACCACTGCAGGTTGAATGTATTACCTATATCTTCACATCGACAATGAAACACCGAAATCGCATCGGAATTAAATACAAAACGCACAATGCCGCCATAAGTACAGGAATAGAGACTCTTCTTACAGGCGGTGCTTTGAGCATTCCCTTTTGAGACCAGTATTAGTTTCCCATACACCACTGCAAGTTCAATGTATTCCTTGGAACTTGACATTGACGATGAAACACAGAAATCGCATCGGAATCAAATACAAAATGCACAATGCCACCTTAAGTACAAGAATAGAGACTCTTCTTACAGTCGGTGCTTTGAGCATTCCCTGTGAGACCAGTATTAGTTTCCGCTACACCTCTGCAGGTTCTTTTTATTCCTTGGACCTTCACATTGACGATGAAACACAGAAATGGCATCGGAATTAAATACAAAAGCACATTGGCGCCATAAGTACAAGAATAGAGACTCTTCTAACAGTCGGTGCTTTGGGCATTCCCTGTGAGACCAGTATTAGTTTCCGATACACCACTGCAGGTTGAATGTATTCCTTGGATCTTCACATTGACAATGAAACACAGAAATCGCATCGGAATTTAATACAAAACGCACAATGCCGCCATAAGTACAGGAATAGAGACTCTTCTTACAGTCGGTGCTTTGAGCATTCCCTGTGAGACCAGTATTAGTTTCCGCTACACCTCTGCAGGTTCAATGTATTCCTTGGACCTTCACATTGTCGATGATACAAAGAAAGCGCTTCGGAATTAAATACAAAAGGCACAATGCCGCCTTAAGTACAAGAATAGAGACTCTTCTTACAGTCGGTGCTTTGAGCATTCCCTTTGAGACCAGTATTAGTTTCCCATACACCACTGCAGGTTCAATGCATTCCTGGGGACTTCACATTGACGATGAAACACAGAAATCGCATCGGAATCAAATACAAAAGGCACAATGCCGCCTTAAGTACAAGAATAGAGACTCTTCTTACAGTCGGTGCTTTGAGCATTCCCTGTGAGACCATTATTAGTTTCCGATACACCTCTGCAGGTTCTTTTTATTCCTTGGACCTTCACATTGACGATGAAACACAGAAATGGCATCGGAATTAAATACAAAAGGCACAATGCTGCCTTAAGTACAAGAATAGAGCCTCTTCTTACAGTCGGTGCTTTGAGCATTCCCTGTGACACCAGTATTAGTTTCCGCTACACCTCTGCAGGTTCTTTTTATTCCTTGGACCTTCACATTGACGATGAAACACAGAAATGGCATCGGAATTAAATACAAAAGCACAATGGCGCCATAAGTACAAGAATAGAGACTCTTCTTACAGTCGGTGCCTTTAGCATTCCCTGTGAGACCAGTAATAGTATCCGATACACCACTACAGGTTCAATCTATTCCTTGGACATACACATTGACGATGCAACACAGAAATTACATCGGAATTAAATACAAAAGGAACAATGCCGCCTTAAGTACAAGAATAGAGATTCATCTTACAGTCGGTGCTTTGAGCATTCCCTGTGAGACCAGTATTAGTTTCCGCTACACCTCAGCAGGTTCAGTTTTTTTTCTTGGACTTTCACATTGACGATGAAACACAGAAATGGCATCGGAATTAAATACAAAAGGCACAATGCCGCCTTAAGTACAAGAATAGAGACTCTTCTTACAGTCGGTGCTTTGAGCATTCCCTGTGAGTCCAGTATTAGTTTCCGATACACCACTGCAGGTTGAATGTATTCCTTGGAACTTCACATTGACGATGAAACACAGAAATCGCACCGGAAATAAATACAAATGGCACAATGCCGCCTTAAGTACAAGAATAGAGACTCTTCATACAGTCGGTGCTTTGAGCATTCCCTGTAAGACCAGTATTAGTTTCCGCTACACCTCTGCAGGGTCAGTTTATTCCTTGGACCTTCACATTGACGATGAAAAACAGAAATGGCATCGTCATTAAATACAAAAGGCACAATGCCGCCTTAGGTACAAGAATAGAGACTCTTCTTACAGTCGGTGCTTTGCGCATTCCCTGTGAGACCAGTATTAGTTTCCGATACACCACTGCAGGTTGAATGTATTCCTTGGATCTTCACATTGACGATGAAACACAGAAATGGCACCGGAATTAAATACAAAAGGCACAATGCCGCCTTAAGTACAAGAATAGAGACTCTTCTTACAATCTGTGCTTTGAGCATTCCCTGTGAGGCCAGTATTAGTTTCCGATGCACCACTGCAGGTTCAATGTATTCCTTGGACTTTCACATTGACGATGAAACACAGAAATGGCATAGGAATTAAATACAAAAGGCACAATGCGCCTTAAGTACAAGAATAGAGACTCTTCTTACAGTCGGTGCTTTGAGCATTCCCTTTGAGACCAGTATTAGTTTCCCATACACCACTGCAGGTTCAATGCATTCCTGGGGACTTCACATTGACGATGAAACACAGAAATCGCATCGGAATCAAATACAAAAGGCACAATGCCGCCTTAAGTACAAGAATAGAGACTCTTCTTACAGTCGGTGCTTTGAGCATTCCCTGTGAGACCATTATTAGTTTCCGATACACCTCTGCAGGTTCTTTTTATTCCTTGGACCTTCACATTGACGATGAAACACAGAAATGGCATCGGAATTAAATACAAAAGGCACAATGCTGCCTTAAGTACAAGAATAGAGCCTCTTCTTACAGTCGGTGCTTTGAGCATTCCCTGTGACACCAGTATTAGTTTCCGCTACACCTCTGCAGGTTCATTTTATTCCTTGGACCTTCACATTGACGATGAAACACAGAAATGGCATCGGAATTAAATACAAAAGCTTAATGGCGCCATAAGTACAAGAATAGAGACTCTTCTTACAGTCGGTGCCTTTAGCATTCCCTGTGAGACCAGTAATAGTATCCGATACACCACTGCAGGTTCAATCTATTCCTTGGACATACACATTGACGATGCAACACAGAAATTACATCGGAATTAAATACAAAAGGAACAATGCCGCCTTAAGTACAAGAATAGAGATTCTTCTTACAGTCGGTGCTTTGAGCATTCCCTGTGAGACCAGTATTAGTTTCCGCTACACCTCAGCAGGTTCAGTTTTTTTTCTTGGACTTTCACATTGACGATGAAACACAGAAATGGCATCGGAATTAAATACAAAGGGCACAATGCCGCCTTAAGTACAAGAATAGAGACTCTTCTTACAGTCGGTGCTTTGAGCATTCCCTGTGAGTCCAGTATTAGTTTCCGATACACCACTGCAGGTTGAATGTATTCCTTGGAACTTCACATTGACGATGAAACACAGAAATCGCACCGGAAATAAATACAAATGGCACAATGCCGCCTTAAATACAAGAATAGAGACTCTTCATACAGTCGGTGCTTTGAGCATTCCCTGTAAGACCAGTATTAGTTTCCGATACACCACTGCAGATTCAATGTATTCCTTGGACCTTCGCATTGATGATGAAACACAGAAATCGCATCGGAATTAAATACAAAAGGCACAATGCCGCCTTAAGTACAAGAATAGAGACTCTTCTTACAGTCGGTGCTTTGAGCATTCCCTGTGAGACCAGTATTAGTTTCCGCTACACCTCTGCAGGGTCAGTTTATTCCTTGGACCTTCACATTGACGATGAAAAACAGAAATGGCATCGTCATTAAATACAAAAGGCACAATGCCGCCTTAGGTACAAGAATAGAGACTCTTCTTACAGTCGGTGCTTTGGGCATTCCCTGTGAGACCAGTATTAGTTTCCGATACACCACTGCAGGTTGAATGTATTCCTTGGATCTTCACATTGACGATGTAACACAGAAATGGCACCGGAATTAAATACAAAAGGCACAATGCCGCCTTAAGTACAAGAATAGAGACTCTTCTTACAATCGGTGTTTTGAGCATTCCCTGTGAGGCCAGTATTAGTTTCCGATGCACCACTGCAGGTTCAATGTATTCCTTGGACTTTCACATTGACGATGAAACACAGAAATGGCATAGGAATTAAATACAAAAGGCACAATGCGCCTTAAGTACAAGAATAGAGACTCTTCTTACAGTCGGTGCTTTGAGCATTCCCTGTGAGACCAGTATTTGTTTCCGCTACACCTCTGCAGGTTCTTTTTATTCCTTGGACCTTCACATCGACAATGAAACACAGAAATCGCATCGGAATTAAATACAAAACGCACAATGCCGCCATAAGTACAGGAATAGAGACTCTTCTTACAGTCGGTGCTTTGAGCATTCCCTGTGAGACCAGTATTAGTTTCCGCTACACCTCTGCAGGTTCAATGTATTCCTTGGACCTTCACATTGACGATGATACACAGAAATCGCATCGGAATTAAATACAAAAGGCACAATGCCGCCTTAAGTACAAGAATAGAGACTCTTCTTACAGTCGGTGATTTGAGCATTCCCTTTGAGACCAGTATTAGTTTCCCATACACCACTGCAGGTTCAATGTATTCCTTGGAACTTGACATTGACGATGAAACACAGAAATCGCATCGGAATCAAATACAAAAGGCACAATGCCGCCTTAAGTACAAGAATAGAGACTCTTCTTACAGTCCGTGCTTTGAGCATTCCCTGTGAGACCATTATTAGTTTCCGCTACACCTCTGCAGGTTCAGTTTATACCTTGGACCTTCACATTGACGATGAAACACAGAAATGGCATCGGAATTAAATACAAAAGGCACAATGCCGCCTTAAGTATAAGAATAGAGCCTCTTCTTACAGTCGGTGCTTTGAGCATTCCCTGTGAGACCAGTATTAGTTTCCGCTACACCTCTGCAGGTTCTTTTTATTCCTTGGACCTTCACATTGACGATGAAACACAGAAATGGCATCGGAATTAAATACAAAAGGCACAATGGCGCCATAAGTACAAGAATAGAGACTCTTCTTACAGTCGGTGCTTTGAGCAATCCCTGTGGGACCAGTAATAGTATCCGATACACCACTGCAGGTTCAATCTGTTCCTTGGACATACACATTGACGATGAAACACAGAAATTACATCGGAATTAAATACAAAAGGTACAATGCCGCCTTAAGTACAAGAATAGAGATTCTTCTTACAGTCGATTCTTTGAGCATTCCCTGTGAGACCAGTATTAGTTTCCGCTACACCTCAGCAGGTTGAGTCTTTTTCCTTGGACCTTCACTTTGACGATGAAACACAGAAATCGCATCGGAATTAAATACAAAACGCACAATGCCGCATAAGTACAGGAATAGAGACTCTTCTTACAGTCGGTACTTTGAGCATTCCCTGTGAGACCAGTATTAGTTTACGCTACACCTCTGCAGGTTCAATGTATTCCTTGGACCTTCACATTGTCGATGATACACAGAAATCGCATCGGAATTAAATACAAAAGGCACAATGCCGCCTTAAGTACAAGAATAGAGACTCTTCTTACAGTCGGTGCTTTGAGCATTCCCTTTGAGGCCAGTATTAGTTTCCCATACACCACTGCAGGTTCAATGCATTCCTTGGAACTTCACATTGAAGATGAAACACAGAAATCGCATCGGAATCAAATACAAAAATCACAATGCCGCCTTAAGTACAAGAATAGATACTCTTCTTACAGTCGGTGCTTTGAGCATTCCCTGTGAGACCATTATTAGTTTCCGATACACCTCTGCAGGTTCAGTTTATTCCTTGGACCTTCACATTGACGATGAAACACAGAAATGGCATCGGAATTAAATACAAAAGGCACAATGGCGCCATAAGTACAAGAATAGAGACTCTTCTTACAGTCGGTGCTTTGAGCAATCCCTGTGAGACCAGTAATAGTATCCGATACACCACTGCAGGTTCAATCTATTCCTTGGACATACACATTGACGATGAAACACAGAAATTACATCAGAATTAAATACAAAAGGAACAATGCCGCCTTAAGTACAAGAATAGAGATTCTTCTTACAGTCGGTGCTTTGAGCATTCCCTGTGAGACCAGTATTAGTTTCTGCTACACCTCAGCAGGTTCGGTTTTTTTCCTTGGACCTTCACATTGACGATGAAACACAGAAATGGCATCGGAATTAAATACAAAAGGCACAATGCCGCCTTAAGTACAAGAATAGAGACTCTTCTTACAGTCGGTGCTTTGAGCATTCCCTGTGAGACCAGTATTAGTTTCCGATACACCACTGCAGGTTGAATGTATTCCTTGGATCTTCACATTGACGATGAAACACAGAAATCGCATCGGAATTAAATACAAATGGCACAATGCCGCCTTAAGTACAAGAATAGAGACTCTTCATACGGTCGGTGCTTTGAGCATTCCCTGTAAGACCAGTATTAGTTTCCGATACACCACTGCAGATTCAATGTATTTCTTGGACCTTCGCATTGATGATGAAGCACAGAAATCGCATCGGAATTAAATACAAAAGGCACAATGCCGCCTTAAGTACAAGAATAGAGACTCTTCTTACAGTCGGTGCTTTGAGCATTCCCTGTGAGACCAGTATTAGTTTCCGCTACACCTCTGCAGGTTCAGTTTATTTCTTGGACATTCACATTGACGATGAAAAACAGAAATGGCATCGTCATTAAATACAAAAGGCACAATGCCGCCTTAGGTACAAGAATAGAGACTCTTCTTACAGTCGGTGCTTTGGGCATTCCCTGTGAGACCAGTATTAGTTTCCGATACACCACTGCAGGTTGAATGTATTCCTTGGTTCTTCACATTGACGATGAAACACAGAAATCGCATCGGAATTAAATACAAAAGGCACAATGCCGCCTTAAGTACAAGAATAGAGACTCTTCTTACAATCGGTGCTTTGAGCATTCCCTGTGAGGCCAGTATTAGTTTCCGATGCACCACTGCAGGTTCAATGTATTCCTTGGACTTTCACATTCATGATGAAACACAGAAATGGCATCGGAATTAAATACAAAAGGCACAATGCCGCCTTAAGTACAAGAATAGAGCCTCTTCTTACAGTCGGTGCTTTGAGCATTCCCTGTGAGACCAGTATTAGTTTCCGCTACACCTCTGCAGGTTCAATGTATTCCTTGGACCTTCACATTGACGATGATACACAGAAATCGCATCGGAATTAAATACAAAAGGCACAATGCCGCCTTAAGTACAAGAATAGAGACTCTTCTTACAGTCGGTGATTTGAGCATTCCCTTTGAGACCAGTATTAGTTTCCCATACACCACTGCAGGTTTAATGTATTCCTTGGAACTTGACATTGACGATGAAACACATAAATCGCATCGAAATCAAATACAAAAGGCACAATGCCGCCTTAAGTACAAGAATAGAGACTCTTCTTACAGTCGGTGCTTTGAGCATTCCCTGTGAGACCATTATTAGTTTCCGATACACCTCTGCAGGTTCAGTTTATTCCTTGGACCTTCACATTGACGATGAAACACAGAAATGGCATCCGAATTAAATAAAAAAGGCACAATGCCGCCTTAAGTACAAGAATAGAGCCTCTTCTTACAGTCGGTGCTTTGAGCATTCCCTGTGAGACCAGTATTAGTTTCCGCTACACCTCTGCAGGTTCTTTTTATTCCTTGGACCTTTACATTGACGATGAAACACAGAAACGGCATCGGAATTAAATACAAAAGGCACAATGGCGCCATAAGTACAAGAATAGAGACTCTTCTTACAGTCGGTGCTTTGAGCATTACCAGTGAGACCATTAGTAGTATCCGATACACCACTGCAGGTTAAATCTATTCCTTGGACATACACATTGACGATGAAACACAGAAATTACATCGGAATTAAATACAAAAGGAACAATGCCGCCTTAAGTACAAGAATAGAGATTCTTCTTACAGTCGGTGCTTTGAGCATTCCCTGTGAGACCTGTATTAGTTTCCGCTACACCTCAGCAAGTTCAGTTTTTTTCCTTGGACCTTCACTTTGACGATGAAACACAGAAATGGCATCGGAATTAAATACAAAAGGCACAATGGCGCCATAAGTACAAGAATAGAGACTCTTCTTACAGTCGGTGCTTTGGGCATTCCCTGTGAGACCAGTAATAGTTTCCGATACACCACTGCAGGTTGAATGTATTCCTTGGATCTTCACATTGACAATGAAACACAGAAATCGCATCGGAATTAAATACAAAACGCACAATGCCGCCATAAGTACAGGAATAGAGACTCTTCTTACAGTCGGTGCTTTGAGCATTCCCTGTGAGACCAGTATTAGTTTCCGCTACACCTCTGCAGGTTCAATGTATTCCTTGGACCTTCACATTGACGATGATACACAGAAATCGCTTCGGAATTAAATACAAAAGGCACAATGCCGCCTTAAGTACAAGAATAGAGACTCTTCTTACAGTCGGTGCTTTAAGCATTCCCTTTGTGACCAGTATTAGTTTCCCACACACCACTGCAGGTTCAAAGTATTCCTTGGAACTTCACATTGACGATGAAACACAGAAATCGCATCGGAATCAAATACAAAAGGCACAATGCCGCCTTAAGTACAAGAATAGAGACTCTTCTTACAGTCGGTGCTTTGAGCATTCCCTGTGAGACCATTATTAGTTTCCGATACACCTCTGCAGGTTCAGTTTATTCCTTGGACCTTCACATTGACGATGAAACACAGAAATGGCATCGGAATTAAATACAAAAGGCACAATGCTGCCTTAAGTACAAGAATAGAGACTCTTCTTACACTCGGTGCTTTGAGCATTCCCTGTGAGACCAGTATTAGTTTCCGCTACACCTCTGCAGGTTCTTTTTATTCCTTGGACCTTCACATTGACGATGAAACACAGAAATGGCATCGGAATTAAATACAAAAGGCACAATGGCGCCATAAGTACAAGAATAGAGACTCTTCTTACAGTCGGTGCTTTGAGCATTCCCTGTGAGACCAGTAATAGTATCCGATACACCACTGCAGGTTCAATCTATTCCTTGGACATACACATTGACGATGAAACACAGAAATTACATCGGAATTAAATACAAAAGGAACAATGCCGCCATAAGTACAAGAATAGAGATTCTTCTTACAGTCGGTGCTTTGAGCATTCCCTGTGAGACCAGTATTAGTTTCCGCTACACCTCAGCAGGTTCAGTTTTTTTCCTTGGACCTTCACAATGACGATGAAACACAGAAATGGCAACGGAATTAAATACAAAAGGCACAATGCCGCCTTAAGTACAAGAATAGAGACCCTTCCTACAGTCGGTGCTTTGAGCATTCCCTGTGAGACCAGTATTAGTTTCCGATAAACCACTGCAGGTTGAATGTATTCCTTGGAACTTCACATTGACGATGAAACACAGAAATCGCATCGGAATTAAATACAAATGGCACAATGCCGCCTTAAGTACAAGAATAGAGACTCTTCTTACAGTCGGTGCTTTGGGCATTCCCTGTGAGACCAGTATTAGTTTCCGATACACCACTGCAGGTTGAATGTATTCCTTGGTTCTTCACATTGACGATGAAACACAGAAATGGCATCGGAATTAAATACAAAAGGCACAATGCCGCCTTAAGTACAAGAATAGAGACTCTTCTTACAATCGGTGCTTTGAGCATTCCCTGTGAGGCCAGTATTAGTTTCCGATGCACCACTGCAGGTTCAATGTATTCCTTGGACTTTCACATTGATGATGAAACACAGAAATGGCATCGGAATTAAATACAAAAGGCACAATGCCGCCTTAAGTACAAGAATAGAGCCTCTTCTTACAGTCGGTGCTTTGAGCATTCCCTGTGAGACCAGTATTAGTTTCCGCTACACCTCTGCAGTTTCAATGTATTCCTTGGACCTTCACATTGACGATGATACACAGAAATCGCATCGGAATTAAATACAAAAGGCACAATGCCGCCTTAAGTACAAGAATAGAGACTCTTCTTACAGTCGGTGATTTGAGCATTCCCTTTGAGACCAGTATTAGTTTCCCATACACCACTGCAGGTTTAATGTATTCCTTGGAACTTGACATTGACGATGAAACACATAAATCGCATCGAAATCAAATACAAAAGGCACAATGCCGCCTTAAGTACAAGAATAGAGACTCTTCTTACAGTCGGTGCTTTGAGCATTCCCTGTGAGACCATTATTAGCTTCCGATACACCTCTGCAGGTTCAGTTTATTCCTTGGACCTTCACATTGACGATGAAACACAGAAATGGCATCCGAATTAAATAAAAAAGGCACAATGCCGCCTTAAGTACAAGAATAGAGCCTCTTCTTACAGTCGGTGCTTTGAGCATTCCCTGTGAGACCAGTATTAGTTTCCGCTACACCTCTGCAGGTTCTTTTTATTCCTTGGACCTTCACATTGACGATGAAACACAGAAACGGCATCGGAATTAAATACAAAAGGCACAATGGCGCCATAAGTACAAGAATAGAGACTCTTCTTACAGTCGGTGCTTTGAGCATTACCAGTGAGACCATTAATAGTATCCGATACACCACTGCAGGTTAAATCTATTCCTTGGACATACACATTGACGATGAAACACAGAAATTACATCGGAATTAAATACAAAAGGAACAATGCCGCCTTAAGTACAAGAATAGAGATTCTTCTTACAGTCGGTGCTTTGAGCATTCCCTGTGAGACCTGTATTAGTTTCCGCTACACCTCAGCAGGTTCAGTTTTTTTCCTTGGACCTTCACTTTGACGATGAAACACAGAAATGGCATCGGAATTAAATACAAAAGGCACAATGGCGCCATAAGTACAAGAATAGAGACTCTTCTTACAGTCGGTGCTTTGAGCATTCCCTGTGAGACCAGTATTAGTTTCCGCTACACCTCTGCAGGTTCTTTTTATTCCTTGGACCTTCACATTGACGATTAAACACAGAAATGGCATCGGAATTAAATACAAAAGGCACAATGGCGCCATAAGTACAAGAATAGAGACTCTTCTTACAGTCGGTGCTTTGGGCATTCCCTGTGAGACCAGTATTAGTTTCCGATACACCACTGCAGGTTGAATGTATTCCTTGGATCTTCACATTGACAATGAAACACAGAAATCGCATCGGAATTAAATACAAAACGCACAATGCCGCCATAAGTACAGGAATAGAGACTCTTCTTACAGTCGGTGCTTTGAGCATTCCCTGTGAGACCAGTATTAGTTTCCGCTACACCTCTGCAGGTTCAATGTATTCCTTGGACCTTCACATTGACGATGATACACAGAAATCGCTTCGGAATTAAATACAAAAGGCACAATGCCGCCTTAAGTACAAGAATAGAGACTCTTCTTACAGTCGGTGCTTTAAGCATTCCCTTTGTGACCAGTATTAGTTTCCCACACACAACTGCAGGTTCAAAGTATTCCTTGGAACTTCACATTGACGATGAAACACAGAAATCGCATCGGAATCAAATACAAAAGGCACAATGCCGCCTTAAGTACAAGAATAGAGACTCTTCTTACAGTCGGTGCTTTGAGCATTCCCTGTGAGACCATTATTAGTTTCCGATACACCTCTGCAGGTTCAGTTTATTCCTTGGACCTTCACATTGACGATGAAACACAGAAATGGCATCGGAATTAAATACAAAAGGCACAATGCTGCCTTAAGTACAAGAATAGAGACTCTTCTTACACTCGGTGCTTTGAGCATTCCCTGTGAGACCAGTATTAGTTTCCGCTACACCTCTGCAGGTTCTTTTTATTCTTTGGACCTTCACATTGACGATGAAACACAGAAATGCCATCGGAATTAAGTACAAAAGGCACAATGGCGCCATAAGTACAAGAATAGAGACTCTTCTTACAGTCGGTGCTTTGAGCATTCCCTGTGAGACCAGTAATAGTATCCGATACACCACTGCAGGTTCAATCTATTCCTTGGACATACACATTGACGATGAAACACAGAAATTACATCGGAATTAAATACAAAAGGAACAATGCCGCCATAAGTACAAGAATAGAGATTCTTCTTACAGTCGGTGCTTTGAGCATTCCCTGTGAGACCAGTATTAGTTTCCGCTACACCTCAGCAGGATCAGTTTTTTTCCTTGGACCTTCACAATGACGATGAAACACAGAAATGGCAACGGAATTAAATACAAAAGGCACAATGCCGCCTTAAGTACAAGAATAGAGACTCTTCTTACAGTCGGTGCTTTGAGCATTCCCTGTGAGACCAGTATTAGTTTCCGATAAACCACTGCAGGTTGAATGTATTCCTTGGAACTTCACATTGACGATGAAACACAGAAATCGCATCGGAATTAAATACAAATGGCACAATGCCGCCTTAAGTACAAGAATAGAGACTCTTCTTACAGTCGGTGCTTTGAATATTCCCTGTAAGACCAGTATTAGTTTCCGCTGCACCTCTGCAGGTTCAGTTTATTCCTTGGACCTTCACATTGACGATGAAACACAGAAATGGCATCGGAATTAAATACAAATGGCACAATGCCGCCTTAAGTACAAGAATAGAGACTCTTCTTACAGTCGGTGTTTTGAGCATTCCCTGTGAGACCAGTATTAGTTTCCGATACACCACTGCAGATTCAATGTATTCCTTGGACCTTCGCATTGATGATGAAACACAGAAATCGCATCGGAATTAAATACAAAAGGCACAATGCCGCCTTAAGTACAAGAATAGAGACTCTTCTTACAGTCGGTGATTTGAGCATTCCCTGTGAGACCAGTATTAGTTTCCGCTACACCTCTGCAGGTTCAGTTTATTCCTTGGACCTTCACATTGACGATGAAACACAGAAATGGCATCGTCATTAAATACAAAAGGCACAATGCCGCCTTAGGTACAAGAATAGAGACTCTCCTTACAGTCGGTGCTTTGGGCATTCCCTGTGAGACCAGTATTAGTTTCCGATACACCACTGCAGGTTGAATGTATTCCTTGGATCTTCACATTGACAATGAAACACAGAAATGGCATCGGAATTAAATACAAAACGCACAATGCCGCCATAAGTACAGAAATAGAGACTCTTCTTATTGTCGGTGCTTTGAGCATTCCCTGTGAGACCAGTATTAGTTTCCGCTACACCTCTGCAGGTTCAATGTATTCCTTGGACCATCACATTGATGATGATACACAGAAATCGCATCGGAATTAAATACAAAAGGCACAATGCCGCCTTAAGTACAAGAATAGAGACTCACCTTACAGTCGGTGCTTTGAGCATTCCCTTTGAGACCAGTATTAGTTTCCGATACACCACTGCAGGTTCAATGTATTCCTTGGAACTTCACATTGACGATGAAACACAGAAATCGCATCGGAGTCAAATACAAAAGGCACAATGCCGCCTTAAGTACAAGAATAGAGACTCTTCTAACAGTCGGTGCTTTGAGCATTCCCTGTGAGACCAGTATTAGTTTCCGATACACCTCTGCAGGTTCAGTTTATTCCTTGGACCTTCACATTGACGATGATACACAGAAATGGCATCGGAATAAAATACAAAAGGCACAATGCCCCCTTAAGTACACGAATAGAGACTCTTCTTACAGTCGGTGCTTTGAGCATTCCCTGTGAGACCAGTATTAGTTTCCGCTGCACCTCAGCAGGTTCAGTTTATTCCTTGGACCTTCACATTGACGATGAAACACAGAAATGGCATCGGAATGAAATACAAAAGGCACAATGCCGCCGTAAGTACAAGAATAGAGACTCTTCTTACAGTCGGTGCTTTGAGCATTCCCTGTGAGACCAGTATTAGTTTCCGCCACACCTCAGCAGGTTCAGTTTATTCCTTGGACCTTCACATTGACGATGAAGCACAGAAATGGCATCGGAATTAAATACAAAAGGCACAATGGTGCCATAAGTACAAGAATAGAGACTCTTCTTACAGTCTGTGCTTTGAGCATTCCCAGTGAGAACAGTATTAGTTTCCGATACACCACTGCAGGTTCAATGTATTCCTTGGAACTTCACATTGACGATGAAACACAGAAATCGCATCGGAATTTAATACAAAAGGCACAATGCCGCCTTAAGTACAAGAATAGAGACTCTTCTTACAGTCGGTGCTTTGAGCATTCCCTGTGAGACCAGTATTAGATTCCGCTACACCTCTGCAGGTTCAGTTTATTCCTTGGACCTTCACATTGACGATGAAACAAAAAAATGGCATCGTAATTAAATACAAAAGGCACAATGCCGCCTTAAGTACAAGAATAGAGATTCTTCTTACAGTCGGTGCTTTGAGCATTCCCTGTGAGACCAGTATTAGTTTCCGCTACACCTCAGCAGGTTCAGTTTTTTTCCTTGGACCTTCACATTGACGATGAAACACAGAAATGGCATCGGAATTAAATACAAAAGGCACAATGCCGCCTTATGTACAAGAATAGAGACTCTTCTTACAGTCGGTGCTATGAGCATTCCCTGTGAGACCAGTATTAGTTTCCGCTACACCTCTGCAGGTTCAATGTATTCCTTGGACCATCACATTGACGATGATACACAGAAATCGCATCGGAATTAAATACAAAAGGCACAATGCCGCCTTATGTACAAGAATAGAGACTCTTCTTACAGTCGGTGCTTTGAACATTCCCTTTGAGACCAGTATTAGTTTCCGATACACCACTGCAGATTCAATGTATTCCTTGGAACTTCACATTGACGATGAAACACAGAAATCGCATCGGAGTCAAATACAAAAGTCACAATGCCGCCTTAAGTACAAGAATAGAGACTCTTCTTACAGTCGGTGCTTTGAGCATTCCCTGTGAGACCAGTATTAGTTTCCGATACACCTCTGCAGGTTCAGTTTATTCCTTGGACCTTCACATTGACGATGAAACACAGAAATGGCATCGGAATAAAATACAAAAGGCACAATGCCGCCTTAAGTACAAGAATAGAGATTCTTCTTACAATCGGTGCTTTGAGCATTCCCTGTTAGGCCAGTATTAGTTTCCGATGCACCACTGCAGGTTCAATGTATTCCTTGGACTTTCACATTGACGATGAAACACAGAAATGGCATCGGAATTAAATACAAAAGGCACAATGCCGCCTTAAGTACAAGAATAGAGCCTCTTCTTACAGTCGGTGCTTTGAGCATTCCCTGTGAGACCAGTATTAGTTTCCGATACACCACTGCAGGTTCAATGTATTCCTTGGAACTTCACATTGACGATGAAACACAGAAATCGCATCGGAATTAAATACAAAAGGCACAATGCCCCCTTAAGTACAAGAATAGAGACTCTTCTTACAGTCCGTGCTATGAGCATTCCCTGTGAGACCAGTATTAGTTTCCGCCACACCTCTGCAGGTTCAGTTTATTCCTTGGACCTTCACATTGACGATGAAACACAGAAATAGCATCGGAATTAAATTCAAATGGCACAATGCCGCCTTAAGTACTGGAATAGAGACTCTTCTTACAGTCGGGACTGAGCATTCTCTGTCAGACCAGTATTAGTTTCCCCTACACCTCTGCAGGTTCAATGTATTCCTTGGACCTTCACATTGACGATGATACACAGAAATTACATCGGAATTAAATACAAAAGGAACAATGCCGCCTTAAGTACAAGAATAGAGATTCTTCTTACAGTCGGTGCTTTGAGCATTCCCTGTGAGACCAGTAATAGTATCCGATACACCACTGCAGGTTCAATCTATTCCTTGGACATACACATTGACGATGAAACACAGAAATTACATCGGAATTAAATACAAAAGGAACAATGCCGCCTTAAGTACAAGAATAGAGATTCTTCTTACAGTCGGTGCTTTGAGCATTCCCTGTGAGACCAGTATTAGTTTCCGCTACACCTCAGCAGGTTCAGTTTTTTTCCTTAGACCTTCACAATGACGATGGAACACAGAAATGGCAACGGAATTAAATACAAAAGCACAATGCCGCCTTAAGTACAAGAATAGAGACTCTTCTTACAGTCGGTGCTTTGAGCATTCCCTGTGAGACCAGTATTAGTTTCCGATAAACCACTGCAGGTTGAATGTATTCCTTGGAACTTCACATTGACGATGAAACACAGAAATCGCATCGGAATTAAATACAAATGGCACAATGCCGCCTTAAGTACAAGAATAGAGACTCTTCTTACAGTCGGTGCTTTGAATATTCCCTGTAAGACCAGTATTAGTTTCCGCTACACCTCTGCAGGTTCAGTTTATTCCTTGGACCTTCACATTGACGATGAAACACAGAAATGGCATCGGAATTAAATACAAATGGCACAATGCCGCCTTAAGTACAAGAATAGAGACTCTTCTTGCAGTCGGTGTTTTGAGCATTCCCTGTGAGACCAGTATTAGTTTCCGATACACCACTGCAGATTCAATGTATTCCTTGGACCTTCGCATTGATGATGAAACACAGAAATCGCATCGGAATTAAATACAAAAGGCACAATGCCGCCTTAAGTACAAGAATAGAGACTCTTCTTACAGTCGGTGATTTGAGCATTCCCTGTGAGACCAGTATTAGTTTCCGCTACACCTCTGCAGGTTCAGTTTATTCCTTGGACCTTCACATTGACGATGAAACACAGAAATGGCATCGTCATTAAATACAAAAGGCACAATGCCGCCTTAGGTACAAGAATAGAGACTCTTCTTACAGTCGGTGCTTTGGGCATTCCCTGTGAGACCAGTATTAGTTTCCGATACACCACTGCAGGTTGAATGTATTCCTTGGATCTTCACATTGACAATGAAACACAGAAATCGCATCGGAATTAAATACAAAACGCACAATGCCGCCATAAGTACAGAGATAGAGACTCTTCTTATAGTCGGTGCTTTGAGCATTCCCTGTGAGACCAGTATTAGTTTCCGCTACACCTCTGCAGGTTCAATGTATTCCTTGGACCATCACATTGATGATGATACACAGAAATCGCATCGGAATTAAATACAAAAGGCACAATGCCGCCTTAAGTACAAGAATAGAGACTCTCCTTACAGTCGGTGCTTTGAGCATTCCCTTTGAGACCAGTATTAGTTTCCGATACACCACTGCAGGTTCAATCTATTCCTTGGAACTTCACATTGACGATGAAACACAGAAATCGCATCGGAGTCAAATACAAAAGGCACAATGCCGCCTTAAGTACAAGAATAGAGACTCTTCTAACAAACGGTGCTTTGAGCATTAGCTGTGAGACCAGTATTAGTTTCCGATACACCTCTGCAGGTTCAGTTTATTCCTTGGACCTTCACATTGACGATGATACACAGAAATGGCATCGGAATAAAATACAAAAGGCACAATGCCCCCTTAAGTACACGAATAGAGACTCTTCTTACAGTCGGTGCCTTGAGCATTCCCTGTGAGACCAGTATTAGTTTCCGCTACACCTCAGCAGGTTCAGTTTATTCCTTGGACCTTCACATTGACGATGAAGCACAGAAATGGCATCGGAATTAAATACAAAAGGCACAATGGTGCCATAAGTACAAGAATAGAGACTCTTCTTACAGTCTGTGCTTTGAGCATTCCCTGTGAGAGCAGTATTAGTTTCCGATACACCACTGCAGGTTCAATGTATTCCTTGGAACTTCACATTGACGATGAAACACAGAAATCGCATCGGAATTAAATACAAAAGGCACAATGCCGCCTTAAGTACAAGAATAGAGACTCTTCTTACAGTCGGTGCTTTGAGCATTCCCTGTGAGACCAGTATTAGATTCCGCTACACCTCTGCAGGTTCAGTTTATTCCTTGGACCTTCACATTGACGATGAAACAAAAAAATGGCATCGTAATTAAATACAAAAGGCACAATGCCGCCTTAAGTACAAGAATAGAGATTCTTCTTACAGTCGGTGCTTTGAGCATTCCCTGTGAGACCAGTATTAGTTTCCGCTACACCTCAGCAGGTTCAGTTTTTTTCCTTGGACCTTCACATTGACGATGAAACACAGAAATGGCATCGGAATTAAATACAAAAGGCACAATGCCGCCTAATGTACAAGAATAGAGACTCTTCTTACAGTCGGTGCTTTGAGCATTCCCTGTGAGACCAGTATTAGTTTCCGCTACACCTCTGCAGGTTCAATGTATTCCTTGGACCATCACATTGACGATGATACACAGAAATCGCATCGGAATTAAATACAAAAGGCACAATGCTGCCTTATGTACAAGAATAGAGACTCTTCCTACAGTCGGTGCTTTGAGCATTCCCTTTGAGACCAGTATTAGTTTCCGATACACCACTGCAGGTTCAATGTATTCCTTGGAACTTCACATTGACGATGAAACACAGAAATCGCATCGGAGTCAAATACAAAAGGCACAATGCCGCCTTAAGTACAAGAATAGAGACTCTTCTTACAGTCGGTGCTTTGAGCATTCCCTGTGAGACAAGTATTAGTTTCCGATACACCTCTGCAGGTTCAGTTTATTCCTTGGACCTTCACATTGACGATGAAACACAGAAATGGCATCGGAATAAAATACAAAAGGCACAATGCCGCCTTAAGTACAAGAATAGAGACTCTTCTTACAATCGGTGCTTTGAGCATTCCCTGTTAGGCCAGTATTAGTTTCCGATGCACCACTGCAGGTTCAATGTATTCCTTGGACTTTCACATTGACGATGAAACACAGAAATGGCATCGGAATTAAATACAAAAGGCACAATGCCGCCTTAAGTACAAGAATAGAGCCTCTTCTTACAGTCGGTGCTTTGAGCATTCCCTGTGAGACCAGTATTAGTTTCCGATACACCACTGCAGGTTCAATGTATTCCTTGGAACTTCACATTGACGATGAAACACAGAAATCGCATCGGAATTAAATACAAAAGGCACAATGCCCCCTTAAGTACAAGAATAGAGACACTTCTTACAGTCCGTGCTATGAGCATTCCCTGTGAGACCAGTATTAGTTTCCGCCACACCTCTGCAGGTTCAGTTTATTCCTTGGACCTTCACATTGACGATGAAACACAGAAATAGCATCGGAATTAAATTCAAATGGCACAATGCCGCCTTAAGTACTGGAATAGAGACTCTTCTTACAGTCGGGACTGAGCATTCTCTGTCAGACCAGTATTAGTTTCCCCTACACCTCTGCAGGTTCAATGTATTCCTTGGACCTTCACATTGACGATGATACACAGAAATTACATCGGAATTAAATACAAAAGGAACAATGCCGCCTTAAGTACAAGAATAGAGATTCTTCTTACAGTCGGTGCTTTGAGCATTCCCTGTGAGACCAGTAATAGTATCCGATACACCACTGCAGGTTCAATCTATTCCTTGGACATACACATTGACGATGAAACACAGAAATTACATCGGAATTAAATACAAAAGGAACAATGCCGCCTTAAGTACAAGAATAGAGATTCTTCTTACAGTCGGTGCTTTGAGCATTCCCTGTGAGACCAGTATTAGTTTCCGCTACACCTCAGCAGGTTCAGTTTTTTTCCTTAGACCTTCACAATGACGATGGAACACAGAAATGGCAACGGAATTAAATACAAAAGGCACAATGCCGCCTTAAGTACAAGAATAGAGACTCTTCTTACAGTCGGTGCTTTGAGCATTCCCTGTGAGACCAGTATTAGTTTCCGATAAACCACTGCAGGTTGAATGTATTCCTTGGAACTTCACATTGACGATGAAACACAGAAATCGCATCGGAATTAAATACAAATGGCACAATGCCGCCTTAAAAACAAGAATAGAGACTCTTCTTACAGTCGGTGCTTTGAATATTCCCTGTAAGACCAGTATTAGTTTCCGCTACACCTCTGCAGGTTCAGTTTATTCCTTGGACCTTCACATTGACGATGAAACACAGAAATGGCATCGGAATTAAATACAAATGGCACAATGCCGCCTTAAGTACAAGAATAGAGACTCTTCTTACAGTCGGTGTTTTGAGCATTCCCTGTGAGACCAGTATTAGTTTCCGATACACCACTGCAGATTCAATGTATTCCTTGGACCTTCGCATTGATGATGAAACACAGAAATCGCATCGGAATTAAATACAAAAGGCACAATGCCGCCTTAAGTACAAGAATAGAGACTCATCTCACAGTCGGTGATTTGAGCATTCCCTGTGAGACCAGTATTAGTTTCCGCTACACCTCTGCAGGTTCAGTTTATTCCTTGGACCTTCACATTGACGATGAAACACAGAAATGGCATCGTCATTAAATACAAAAGGCACAATGCCGCCTTAGGTACAAGAATAGAGACTCTTCTTACAGTCGGTGCTTTGGGCATTCCCTGTGAGACCAGTATTAGTTTCCGATACACCACTGCAGGTTGAATGTATTCCTTGGATCTTCACATTGACAATGAAACACAGAAATCGCATCGGAATTAAATACAAAACGCACAATGCCGCCATAAGTACAGAAATAGAGACTCTTCTTATAGTCGGTGCTTTGAGCATTCCCTGTGAGACCAGTATGAGTTTCCGCTACACCTCTGCAGGTTCAATGTATTCCTTGGACCATCACATTGATGATGATACACAGAAATCGCATCGGAATTAAATACAAAAGGCACAATGCCGCCTTAAGTACAAGAATAGAGACTCTCCTTACAGTCGGTGCTTTGAGCATTCCCTTTGAGACCAGTATTAGTTTCCGATACACCACTGCAGGTTCAATGTATTCCTTGGAACTTCACATTGACGATGAAACACAGAAATCGCATCGGAGTCAAATACAAAAGGCACAATGCCGCCTTAAGTACAAGAATAGAGACTCTTCTAACAAACAGTGCTTTGAGCATTCCCTGTGAGACCAGTATTAGTTTCCGATACACCTCTGCAGGTTCAGTTTATTCCTTGGACCTTCACATTGACGATGATACACAGAAATGGCATCGGAATAAAATACAAAAGGCACAATGCCCCCTTAAGTACACGAATAGAGACTCTTCTTACAGTCGGTGCTTTGAGCATTCCCTGTGAGACCAGTATTAGTTTCCGCTACACCTCAGCAGGTTCAGTTTATTCCTTGGACCTTCACATTGACGATGAAACACAGAAATGGCATCGGAATGAAATACAAAAGGCACAATGCGCCTTAAGTACAAGAATAGAGACTCTTCTTACAGTCTGTGCTTTGAGCATTCCCTGTGAGACCAGTATTAGTTTCCGATACACCACTGCAGGTTCAATGTATTCCTTGGAACTTCACATTGACGATGAAACACAGAAATCGCATCGGAATTAAATACAAAAGGCACAATGCCGCCTTAAGTACAAGAATAGAGACTCTTCTCACAGTCGGTGCTTTGAGCATTCCCTGTGAGACCAGTATTAGATTCCGCTACACCTCTGCAGGTTCAGTTTATTCCTTGGACCTTCACATTGACGATGAAACAAAAAAATGGCATCGTAATTAAATACAAAAGGCACAATGCCGCCTTAAGTACAAGAATAGAGATTCTTCTTACAGTCGGTGCTTTGAGCATTCCCTGTGAGACCAGTATTAGTTTCCGCTACACCTCAGCAGGTTCAGTTTTTTTCCTTGGACCTTCACATTGACGATGAAACACAGAAATGGCATCGGAATTAATTACAAAAGGCACAATGCCGCCTTATGTACAAGAATAGAGACTCTTCTTACAGTCGGTGCTTTGAGCATTCCCTGTGAGACCAGTATTAGTTTCCGCTACACCTCTGCAGGTTCAATGTATTCCTTGGACCATCACATTGACGATGATACACAGAAATCGCATCGGAATTAAATACAAAAGGCACAATGCCGCCTTATGTACAAGAATAGAGACTCTTCTTACAGTCGGTGCTTTGAGCATTCCCTTTGAGACCAGTATTAGTTTCCGATACACCACTGCAGGTTCAATGTATTCCTTGGAACTTCACATTGACGATGAAACACAGAAATCGCATCGGAGTCAAATACAAAAGGCACAATGCCGCCTTAAGTACAAGAATAGAGACTCTTCTTACATTCGGTGCTTTGAGCATTCCCTGTGAGACCAGTATTAGATTCCGATACACCTCTGCAGGTTCAGTTTATTCCTTGGACCTTCACATTGACGATGAAACACAGAAATGGCATCGGAATAAAATACAAAAGGCACAATGCCGCCTTAAGTACAAGAATAGAGACTCTTCTTACAATCGGTGCTTTGAGCATTCCCTGTTAGGCCAGTATTAGTTTCCGATGCACCACTGCAGGTTCAATGTATTCCTTGGACTTTCACATTGACGATGAAACACAGAAATGGCATCGGAATTAAATACAAAAGGCACAATGCCGTCTTAAGTACAAGAATAGAGCCTCTTCTTACAGTCGGTGCTTTGAGCATTCCCTGTGAGACCAGTATTAGTTTCCGATACACCACTGCAGGTTCAATGTATTCCTTGGAACTTCACATTGACGATGAAACACAGAAATCGCATCGGAATTAAATACAAAAGGCACAATGCCCCCTTAAGTACAAGAATAGAGACTCTTCTTACAGTCCGTGCTATGAGCATTCCCTGTGAGACCAGTATTAGTTTCCGCCACACCTCTGCAGGTTCAGTTTATTCCTTGGACCTTCACATTGACGATGAAACACAGAAATCGCATCGGAGTCAAATACAAAAGGCACAATGCCGCCTTAAGTACAAGAATAGAGACTCTTCTAACAAACGGTGCTTTGAGCATTCCCTGTGAGACCAGTATAGTTTCCGATACACCTCTGCAGGTTCAGTTTATTCCTTGGACCTTCACATTGACGATGATACACAGAAATGGCATCGGAATAAAATACAAAAGGCACAATGCCCCCTTAAGTACACGAATAGAGACTCTTCTTACAGTCGGTGCTTTGAGCATTCCCTGTGAGACCAGTATTAGTTTCCGCTACTCCTCAGCAGGTTCAGTTTATTCCTTGGACCTTCACATTGACGATGAAACACAGAAATGGCATCGGAATGAAATACAAAAGGCACAATGCGCCTTAAGTACAAGAATAGAGACTCTTCTTACAGTCGGTGCTTTGAGCATTAGCTGTGAGACCAGTATTTGTTTCCGCTACACGTCTGCAGGTTCTTTTAATTCCTTGGACCTTCACATTGACGATGAAACACAGAAATCCCATCGGAATTAAATACAAAAGGCACAATGCCGCCTTAAGTACAAGAATAGAGACTCTTCTTACAGTCGGTGCTTTGAGCATTCATTGTGAGACCAGAATTAGTTTCCGCCACACCTCAGCAGGTTCAGATTATTCCTTGGACCTTCACATTGACGATGAAACAAAAAAATGGCATCGTAATTAAATACAAAAGGCACAATGCCGCCTTAAGTACAAGAATAGAGATTCTTCTTACAGTCGGTGCTTTGAGCATTCCCTGTGAGACCAGTATTAGTTTCCGCTACACCTCAGCAGGTTCAGTTTTTTTCCTTGGACCTTCACATTGACGATGAAACACAGAAATGGCATCGGAATTAAATACAAAAGGCACAATGCCGCCTTATGTACAAGAATAGAGACTCTTCTTACAGTCGGTGCTTTGAGCATTCCCTGTGAGACCAGTATTAGTTTCCGCTACACCTCAGCAGGTTCAGTTTATTCCTTGGACCTTCACATTGACGATGAAACACAGAAATGGCATCGGAATGAAATACAAAAGGCACAATGCGCCTTAAGTACAAGAATAGAGACTCTTCTTACAGTCGGTGCTTTGAGCATTAGCTGTGAGACCAGTATTTGTTTCCGCTACACGTCTGCAGGTTCTTTTAATTCCTTGGACCTTCACATTGACGATGAAACACAGAAATCCCATCGGAATTAAATACAAAAGGCACAATGCCGCCTTAAGTACAAGAATAGAGACTCTTCTTACAGTCGGTGCTTTGAGCATTCCCTGTGAGACCAGTATTAGTTTCCGCCACACCTCAGCAGGTTCAGATTATTCCTTGGACCTTCACATTGACGATGAAGCACAGAAATGGCATCGGAATTAAATACAAAAGGCACAATGGTGCCATAAGTACAAGAATAGAGACTCTTCTTACAGTCGGTGCTTTGAGCATTCCCTGTGAGACCAGTATTAGATTCCGCTACACCTCTGCAGGTTCAGTTTATTCCTTGGACCTTCACATTGACGATGAAACAAAAAAATGGCATCGTAATTAAATACAAAAGGCACAATGCCGCCTTAAGTACAAGAATAGAGATTCTTCTTACAGTCGGTGCTTTGAGCATTCCCTGTGAGACCAGTATTAGTTTCCGCTACACCTCAGCAGGTTCAGTTTTTTTCCTTGGACCTTCACATTGACGATGAAACACAGAAATGGCATCGGAATTAAATACAAAAGGCACAATGCCGCCTTATGTACAAGAATAGAGACTCTTCTTACAGTCGGTGCTTTGAGCATTCCCTGTGCGACCAGTATTAGTTTCCGCTACACCTCTGCAGGTTCAATGTATTCCTTGGACCATCACATTGACGATGATACACAGAAATCGCATCGGAATTAAATACAAAAGGCACAATGCCGCCTTATGTACAAGAATAGAGACTCTTCTTACAGTCGGTGCTTTGAGCATTCCCTTTGAGACCAGTATTAGTTTCCGATACACCACTGCAGGTTCAATGTATTCCTTGGAACTTCACATTGACGATGAAACACAGAAATCGCATCGGAGTCAAATACAAAAGGCACAATGCCGCCTTAAGTACAAGAATAGAGACTCTTCTTACAGTCGGTGCTTTGAGCATTCCCTGTGAGACCAGTATTAGTTTCCGATACACCTCTGCAGGTTCAGTTTATCCCTTGGACCTTCACATTGACGATGAAACACAGAAATGGCATCGGAATAAAATACAAAAGGCACAATGCCGCCTTAAGTACAAGAATAGAGACTCTTCTTACAATCGGTGCTTTGAGCATTCCCTGTTAGGCCAGTATTAGTTTCCGATGCACCACTGCAGGTTCAATGTATTCCTTGGACTTTCACATTGACGATGAAACACAGAAATGGCATCGGAATTAAATACAAAAGGCACAATGCCGCCTTAAGTACAAGAATAGAGCCTCTTCTTACAGTCGGTGCTTTGAGCATTCCCTGTGAGACCAGTATTAGTTTCCGATACACCACTGCAGGTTCAATGTATTCCTTGGAACTTCACATTGACGATGAAATACAGAAATCGCATCGGAATTAAATACAAAAGGCACAATGCCCCCTTAAGTACAAGAATAGAGACTCTTCTTACAGTCCGTGCTATGAGCATTCCCTGTGAGACCAGTATTAGTTTCCGCCACACCTCTGCAGGTTCAGTTTATTCCTTGGACCTTCACATTGACGATGAAACACAGAAATAGCATCGGAATTAAATTCAAATGGCACAATGCCGCCTTAAGTACTGGAATAGAGACTCTTCTTACAGTCGGGACTGAGCATTCTCTGTCAGACCAGTATTAGTTTCCCCTACACCTCTGCAGGTTCAATGTATTCCTTGGACCTTCACATTGACGATGATACACAGAAATCGCATCGGAATTAAATACAAATGGCACAATGCCGCCTTAAGTACAAGAATAGAGACTCTTCTTACAGTCGGTGCTTTGAGCATTCCCTTTGAGACCAGTATTAGTTTCCGATTCACCACTGCAGGTTCAATGTATTCCTTGGAATTTCACATTGACGATGAAACACAGAAATCGCATGGGAATCAAATACAAAAGGCACAAAGCCGCCTTAAGTAAAAGAATAGAGACTCTTCTTACAGTCGGTGTTTTGAGCATTCCCTGTGAGACCAGTATTAGTTTCCGCTACACCTCTGCAGGTTCAGTTTATTCCTTGGACCTTTACATTGACGATGAAACACAGAAATGGCATCGGAATTAATACAAAAGGCACAATGCGCCTTAAGTACAAGAATAGAGACTCTTCTTATAGTCGGTGCTTTGAGCATTCCCTGTGAGACCAGTATTAGTTTCCGCTACACCTCTGCAGGTTCTTTTTATTCCTTGGACCTTCACATTGTCGATGAAACACAGAAATCCCATCGGAATTAAATACAAAAGGCACAATGCCGCCTTAAGTACAAGAATAGAGACTCTTCTTACAGTCGGTGCTTTGAGCATTCCCTGTGAGACCAGTATTAGTTTCCGCTACACCTCTGCAGGTTCAGTTTATTCCTTGGACCTTCACATTGATGATGAAACGAAGAAATGGCATCGGAATTAAATACAAAAGGCACAATGCCGCCTTAAGTACAAGAATAGAGACTCTTCTTACAGTCGGTGCTTTGAGCATTCCCTGTGAGACCAGTATTAGTTTCCGATACACCACTGCAGGTTCAATGTATTCCTTGGAACTTCACATTGACGATGAAACACAGAAATCGCATCGGAATTAAATACAAAAGGCACAATGCCGCCTTAAGTACAAGAATAGAGACTCTTCTTGCAGTCGGTGCTTTGAGCATTCCCTGTGAGACCAGTATTAATTTCCGCTACACCTCTGCAGGTTCAGTTTATTCCTTGGACCTTCACATTGACGATGAAACACAGAAATGGCATCGGAATTAAATACAAAAGGCACAATGCCGCCTTAAGTACAAGAATAGAGACTCTTCTTACACCGGTGCTTTGAGCATTCCCTGTGGGACCAGTATTAGTTTCCGATACACCACTGCTGGTTCAATGTATTCCTTGGACCTTCGCATTGACGATGAAACACAGAAACCGCATCGGAATTAAATACAAAAGACACAATGCCGCCTTAAGTACAAGAATAGAGACTCTTCTTACAGTCGGTGATTTAAGCATTCCCTGTGAGACCAGTATTAGTTTCCGCTACACCTCTGCAGGTTCAGTTTATTCCTTGGACCTTCACATTGACGATAAAACACAGAAATGGCATCGGAATTAAATACAAAAGGCACAATGCCGAGTTAAGTACAAGAATAGAGACTCTTCTTACAGTCGGTGCTTTGAGCATTCCCTGTGAGACCAGTATTAGTTTCCGCTACACCTCTGCAGGTTCAGTTTATTCTTTGGACCTTGACATAGACGATGAAACACAGAAATGGCATCGGAATTAAATACAAAAGGCACAATGCCGCCTTAAGTACAAGAATAGAGACTCTTCTTACAGTCGGTGCTTTGAGCATTCCCTGTGAGACCAGTATTAGTTTCCGATACACCACTGCCGGTTCAATGTATTCCTTGGAACTTCAAATTGACGATGAAACACAGAAATCGCTCGGAATTAAATACAAAAGCACAATGCCGATTTATGTACAAGAATAGAGAATCTTCTTACAGTCGGTGCTTTGAGCATTCCCTGTGAGACCAGTATTAGTTTCCGATACTCCTCTGCAGGTTCACTTTACGCCTTGGACCTTCACATTGACGATGAAACACAGAAATGGCATCGGAATTAAATACAAATGGCACAATGCCGCCTTAAGTACAAGAATAGAGACTCATTTAACAGTCGGTGCTTTGAGCATTCCCTGTGAGACCAGTATTAGTATCCGATACACCACAGCAGGTTCAATGTATTCCTTGGAACTTCACATTGACGATGAAACACAGAAATCGCATGGGAATCAAATACAAAAGGCACAATGCCTCCTTAAGTACAAGAATAGTGACTCTTCTTACAGTCGGTGCTTTGAGCATTCCCTGTGAGACCAGTATTAGTTTCCGATACTCCTCTGCAGGTTCACTTTATTCCTTGGACCTTCAAATTGACGATGAAACTCAGAAATGGCATCGGAATTAAATACAAAAGGCACAATGCCGCCTTAAGTACAAGAATAGAGACTCATCTTACAGTCGGTGCTTTGAGCATTCCCTGTGAGACCAGTATTAGTTTCCGCTACACCTGTGCAGGTTCAGATTATTCCTTGGACCTTCACATTGACGATGAAACACAGAAATGGCATCGGAAGTAAATACAAAAAGCACAATGCCGCCTTAAGTACAAGAATAGAGACTCTTCTTACCGTCGGTGCTTTGAGCATTCCCTGTGAGACCAGTATTAGTTTCCGCTACACCACTGCAGGTTCAGTTTATTCCTTAGACATACACATTGACGATGAAACACCGAAATGGCATCGTAATTAAATACAAAAGGCACAATACCGCCTTAAGTACAAGAATGGAGACTCTTCTCACAGTCGGTGCTTTGAGCATTCCCTGTGAGACCCGTATTAGTTTCCGCCACACCTCTGCAGGTGCAGTTTATTCCTTGGACCTTCACATTGACGATGAAACACAGAAATGGCATCGGAATTAAATACAAAAGGCACAATGCCGCCTTAAGTACAAGAATAGAGACTCTTCTTACAGTCAGTGCTTTGAGCATTCCCTGTGAGACCAGTATTAGTTTCCGCTACACCACTGCAGGTTCAATGTATTCCTTGGAACTTCACACTGACGATGAAACACAGAAATCGCATCGGAATCAAATACAAAAGGCACAATGCCGCCTTAAGTACAAGAATAGAGACTCTTCTTACAGTCGGTGCTTTGAGCATTCCCTGTGAGACCAGTATTAGTTTCCGATACACCACTGCAGGTTCAATGTATTCCTTGGACCTTCACATTGACGATGAAACACAGAAATCGCATCGGAATTAAATACAAAACGCACAATGCCGCCTTAAGTACAAGAATAGAGACTCTTCTTACAGTCGATGCTTTGAGCATTCCCTGTGAGACCAGTATTAGTTTCCGCTACACCTCTGCAGGTTCAATGTATTCCTTGGACCTTCACATTGACGATGATACACAGAAATCGCATCGGAATTAAGTACAAAAGGCTCAATGCCGCCTTAAGTACAAGAATAGAGACTCTCCTTACAGTCGGTGCTTTGAGCATTCCCTGTGAGACCAGTATTAGTTTCCGCTACACCTCTGCAGGTTCAGTATATTCCTTGGACCTTCACATTGACGATGAAACACAGAAATCGCATCGGAATTAAATACAAAAGGCACAATGCCACCTTAAGTACATGAATAGAGACTCTTCTTACAGTCGGTGCTTTGACCATTCCCTGTGAGACCAGTATTAGTTTCCGCTACACCTCTGCAGGTTCAATGCATTCCTTGGAACTTCACATTGACGATGAAACACAGAAATGGCATCGGAAATAAATACAAAAAGCACAATGAAGCCTTAAGTACAAGAATAGAGACTCTTCTAACAGTCGGTGCTTTGAGCATTCCCTGTGAGACCAGTATTAGTTTCCGATACACCACTGCAGGTTCAATGTATTCCTTGGACCTTCACATTGACAATGAAACACAGAAATGGCATCGTAATTAAATACAAAAGGCACAATGCCGCCTTAAGTACAAGAATAGAGACTCTTTTTACAGTCGGTGCTTTGGGCATTCCTTGTAAGACCAGTATTAGTTTCCGATACACCACTGCAGGTTCAATGTATTCTATGGACTTTCACATTGACGATGAAACACAGAAATGGCATCGGAATTAAATACAAAAGACACAATACCGCCTTAAGTACAAGAATAGAGACTCTTCTTACAGTCGGTGCTATGAGCATTCCCTGTGAGACCAGTATTAGTTTCCGCCACACCTCTGCAGGTTCAGTTTATTCCTTGGACCTTCACATTGACGATGAAACACAGAAATAGCATCGGAATTAAATACAAATGGCACAATGCCGCCTTAAGTACTGGAATAGAGACTCTTCTTACAGTCGGGACTTTGAGCATTCTCTGTCAGACCAGTATTAGTTTCCCCTACACCTCTGCAGGTTCAATGTATTCCTTGGACCTTCACATTGACGATGATACACAGAAATCACATCGGAATTAAATACAAATGGCACAATGCCGCCTTAAGTACAAGAATAGAGACTCTTCTTACAGTCGGTGCTTTGAGCATTCCTTTGAGACCAGTATTAGTTTCCGATTCACCACTGCAGGTTCAATGTATTCCTTGGAATTTCACATTGACAACGAAACACAGAAATCGCATGGGAATCAAATACAAAAGGCACAAAACCGCCTTAAGTAAAAGAATAGAGACTCTTCTTACAGTCGGTGTTTTGAGCATTCCCTGTGAGACCAGTATTAGTTTCCGCTACACCTCTGCAGGTTCAGTTTATTCCTTGGACCTTCACATTGACGATGAAACACAGAAATGGCATCGGAATTAAATACAAAAGGCACAATGCGCCTTAAGTACAAGAATAGAGACTCTTCTTATAGTCGGTGCTTTGAGCATTCCCTATGAGACCAGTATTAGTTTCCGCTACACCTCTGCAGGTTCTTTTTATTCCTTGGACCTTCACATTGTCGATGAAACACAGAAATCCCATCGGAATTAAATACAAAAGGCACAATGCCGCCTTAAGTACAAGAATAGAGACTCTTCTTACAGTCGGTGCTTTGAGCATTCCCTGTGAGACCAGTATTAGTTTCCGCTACACCTCTGCAGGTTCAGTTTATTCCTTGGACCTTCACATTGATGATGAAACGAAGAAATGGCATCGGAATTAAATACAAAAGGCACAATGCCGCCTTAAGTACAAGAATAGAGACTCTTCTTACAGTCGGTGCTTTGAGCATTCCCTGTGAGACCAGTATTAGTTTCCGATACACCACTGCAGGTTCAATGTATTCCTTGGAACTTCACATTGACGATGAAACACAGAAATCGCATCGGAATTAAATACAAAAGGCACAATGCCGCCTTAAGTACAAGAACAGAGACTCTTCTTGCAGTCGGTGCTTTGAGCATTCCCTGTGAGACCAGTATTAATTTCCGCTACACCTCTGCAGGTTCAGTTTATTCCTTGGACCTTCACATTGACGATGAAACACAGAAATGGCATCGGAATTAAATACAAAAGGCACAATGCCGCCTTAAGTACAAGAATAGAGACTCTTCTTACACCGGTGCTTTGAGCATTCCCTGTGAGACCAGTATTAGTTTCCGATACACCACTGCTGGTTCAATGTATTCCTTGGACCTTCGCATTGACGATGAAACACAGAAACCGCATCGGAATTAAATACAAAAGACACAATGCCGCCTTAAGTACAAGAATAGAGACTCTTCTTACAGTCGGTGATTTGAGCATTCCCTGTGAGACCAGTATTAGTTTCCGCTACACCTCTGCAGGTTCAGTTTATTCCTTGGACCTTCACATTGACGATAAAACACAGAAATGGCATCGGAATTAAATACAAAAGGCACAATGCCGCCTTAAGTACAAGAATAGAGACTCTTCTCACAGTCGGTGCTTTGAGCATTCCCTGTGAGACCAGTATTAGTTTCCGCTACACCTCTGCAGGTTCAGTTTATTCTTTGGACCTTCACATAGACGATGAAACACAGAAATGGCATCGGAATTAAATACAAAAGGCACAATGCCGCCTTAAGTACAAGAATAGAGACTCTTCTTACAGTCGGTGCTTTGAGCATTCCCTGTGAGACCAGTATTAGTTTCCGATACACCACTGCCGGTTCAATGTATTCCTTGGAACTTCAAATTGACGATGAAACACAGAAATCGCTCGGAATTAAATACAAAACCACAATGCCCATTTATGTACAAGAATAGAGAATCTTCTTACAGTCGGTGCTTTGAGCATTCCCTGTGAGACCAGTATTAGTTTCCGATACTCCTCTGCAGGTTCACTTTACTCCTTGGCCTTCACATTGACGATGAAACACAGAAATGGCATCGGAATTAAATACAAATGGCACAATGCCGCCTTAAGTACAAGAATAGCGACTCATTTAACAGTCGGTGCTTTGAGCATTCCCTGTGAGACCAGTATTAGTATCCGATACACCACAGCAGGTTCAATGTATTCCTTGGAACTTCACATTGACGATGAAACACAGAAATCGCATGGGAATCAAATACAAAAGGCACAATGCCTCCTTAAGTACAAGAATAGTGACTCTTCTTACAGTCGGTGCTTTGAGCATTCCCTGTGAGACCAGTATTAGTTTCCGATACTCCTCTGCAGGTTCACTTTATTCCTTGGACCTTCAAATTGACGATGAAGCACAGAAATGGCATCGGAATTAAATACAAAAGGCACAATGCCGCCTTAAGTACAAGAATAGAGACTCATCTTACAGTCGGTGCTTTGAGCATTCCCTGTGAGACCAGTATTAGTTTCCGCTACAACTCTGCAGGTTCAGATTATTCCTTGGACCTTCACATTGACGATGAAACACAGAAATGGCATCGGAAGTAAATACAAAAAGCACAATGCCGCCTTAAGTACAAGAATAGAGACTCTTCTTACCGTCGGTGCTTTGAGCATTCCCTGTGAGACCAGTATTAGTTTCCGCTACACCACTGCAGGTTCAGTTTATTCCTTAGACCTTCACATTGACGATGAATAACCGAAATGGCATCGTAATTAAATACAAAAGGCACAATGCCGCCTTAAGTACAAGAATGGAGACTCTTCTCACAGTCGGTGCTTTGAGCATTCCCTGTGAGACCCGTATTAGTTTCCGCCACACCTCTGCAGGTGCAGTTTATTCCTTGGACCTTCACATTGACGATGAAACACAGAAATGGCATCGGAATTAAATACAAAAGGCACAATGCCGCCTTAAGTACAAGAATAGAGACTCTTCTTACAGTCAGTGCTTTGAGCATTCCCTGTGAGACCAGTATTAGTTTCCGCTACACCACTGCAGGTTCAATGTATTCCTTGGAACTTCACACTGACGATGAAACACAGAAATCGCATCGGAATCAAATACAAAAGGCACAATGCCGCCTTAAGTACAAGAATAGAGACTCTTCTTACAGTCGGTGCTTTGAGCATTCCCTGTGAGACCAGTATTAGTTTCCGATACACCACTGCAGGTTCAATGTATTCCTTGGACCTTCACATTGACGATGAAACACAGAAATCGCATCGGAATTAAATACAAAACGCACAATGCCGCCTTAAGTACAAGAATAGAGACTCTTCTTACAGTCGATGCTTTGAGCATTCCCTGTGAGACCAGTATTAGTTTCCGCTACACCTCTGCAGGTTCAATGTATTCCTTGGACCTTCACATTGACGATGATACACAGAAATCGCATCGGAATTAAGTACAAAAGGCTCAATGCCGCCTTAAGTACAAGAATAGAGACTCTCCTTACAGTCGGTGCTTTGAGCATTCCCTGTGAGACCAGTATTAGTTTCCGCTACACCTCTGCAGGTTCAGTATATTCCTTGGACCTTCACATTGACGATGAAACACAGAAATGGCATCGGAATTAAATACAAAAAGCACAATGAAGCCTTAAGTACAAGAATAGAGACTCTTCTAACTGTCGGTGCTTTGAGCATTCCCTGTGAGACCAGTATTAGTTTCCGATACACCACTGCAGGTCAATGTATTCCTTGGACCTTCACATTGACAATGAAACACAGAAATGGCATCGTAATTAAATACAAAAGGCACAATGCCGCCTTAAGTACAAGAATAGAGACACTTTTTACAGTCGGTGCTTTGGGCATTCCTTGTAAGACCAGTATTAGTTTCCGATACACCACTGCAGGTTCAATGTATTCTATGGACTTTCACATTGACGATGAAACACAGAAATGGCATCGGAATTAAATACAAAAGACACAATACCGCCTTAAGTACAAGAATAGTGACTCTTCTTGCAGTCGGTGCTTTGAGCATTCCATGTGAGACCAGTATTAGTTTCCGATACACCACTGCAGGTTCAATGTATTCCTTGGACCTTCGCATTGACGATGAAACACAGAAATCGCATCGGAATGAAATACAAAAGGCACAATGCCGCCTTACGTACAAGAATAGAGACTCTTCTTGCAGTCGGTGCTTTGAGCATTCCCTGTGAGACCAGTATTAGTGTCCGATACACCACTGCAGGTTCAATGTATTCCTTGGACCTTCACATTGACGATGAAACACAGAAATCGCATCGGAATTAAATACAAAACGCACAATGCCGCCTTATGTACAAGAATAGAGACTCTTCTTACAGTCGGTGATTTAAGCATTCCCTGTGAGACAAGTATTAGTTAACGCTACACCTCTGCAGGTTCAATGTATTCCTTGGACCTTCACATTGACGATGATACACAGAAATCGCATCGGAAATAAGTACAAAAGGCACAATGCCGCCTTAAGTACAAGAATAGAGACTCTTCTTACAGTCGGTGCTTTGAACATTCCCTGTGAGACCAGTATTAGTTACCGCTACACCTCTGCAGGTTCAATGTATTCCTTGGACCTTCACATTGACGATGATACACAGAAATCGCATCGGAAATAAGTACAAAAGGCACATTGCCGCCTTAAGTACAAGAATAGAGACTCTTCTTACAGCCGGTGATTTGAGCATTCCCTGTGAGCCCAGTATTAGTTTCCGATACACCACTGCAGGTTCAATGTATTCCTTGGACCGTCACATTGACGATGAAACACAGAAATGGCATCGGAATTAAATACAAAAGGCACAATGCCGCCTTAAATACAAGTGTAGAGACTCTTCTTACAGTCGGTGCTTTGAGCATTCCATGTGAGACCAGTATTAGTTTCCGATACACCACTGCAGGTTCAATGTATTCCTTGGAACTTCACACTGACGATGAAACACAAAAATCGCAACGGAATCAAATACAAAAGGCACAATGCCGTCTTACGTACAAGAATAGAGACTCTTCTTACAGTCGGTGCTTTGAGCATTCCCTGTGAGACCAGTATTAGTTTCCGATACACCTCTGCAGGTTCAGTTTATTCCTTGGACCTTCACATTGACGATGAAACACAGAAATCGCATCGAAATTAAATACAAAAGGCACAATGCCGCCTTAAGTACAAGAATAGAGACTCTTCTTACAGTCGGTGCTTTCAGCATTCCCTGTGAGACCAGTATTAGTTTCCGCTACACCACTGCAGGTTCAATGTATTCCTTGGAACTTCACACTGACGATGAAACACAGAAATCGCATCGGAATCAAATACAAAAGGCACAATGCCGCCTTAAGTACAAGAATAGACACTCTTCTTACAGTCGGTGCTTTGAGCATTCCCTGTGAGACCAGTATTAGTTTCCGATACACCACTGCAGGTTCAATGTATTCCTTGGACCTTCACATTGACGATGAAACACAGAAATCGCATCGGAATTAAATACAAAACGCACAATGCCGCCTTAAGTACAAGAATAGAGACTCTTCTTACAGTCGATGCTTTGAGCATTCCCTGTGAGACCAGTATTAGTTTCCGCTACACCTCTGCAGGTTCAATGTATTCCTTGGACCTTCACATTGACGATGATACACAGAAATCGCATCGGAATTAAGTACAAAAGGCTCAATGCCGCCTTAAGTACAAGAATAGAGACTCTCCTTACAGTCGGTGCTTTGAGCATTCCCTGTGAGACCAGTATTAGTTTCCGCTACACCTCTGCAGGTTCAGTATATTCCTTGGACCTTCACATTGACGATGAAACACAGAAATCGCATCGGAATTAAATACAAAAGGCACAATGCCACCTTAAGTACAAGAATAGAGACTCTTCTTACAGTCGGTGCTTTGAGCATTCCCTGTGAGACCAGTATTAGTTTCCGCTACACCTCTGCAGGTTCAATGCATTCCTTGGAACTTCACATTGACGATGAAACACAGAAATGGCATCGGAATTAAATACAAAAAGCACAATGAAGCCTTAAGTACAAGAATAGAGACTCTTCTAACAGTCGGTGCTTTGAGCATTCCCTGTGAGACCAGTATTAGTTTCCGATACACCACTGCAGGTTCAATGTATTCCTTGGACCTTCACATTGACAATGAAACACAGAAATGGCATCGTAATTAAATACAAAAGGCACAATGCCGCCTTAAGTACAAGAATAGAGACACTTTTTACAGTCGGTGCTTTGGGCATTCCTTGTAAGACCAGTATTAGTTTCCGATACACCACTGCAGGTTCAATGTATTCTATGGACTTTCACATTGACGATGAAACACAGAAATGGCATCGGAATTAAATACAAAAGTCACAATACCGCCTTAAGTACAAGAATAGAGACTCTTCTTACAGTCGGTGCTATGAGCATTCCCTGTGAGACCAGTATTAGTTTCCGCTACACCTCTGCAGGTTCAGTTTATTCCTTGGACCTTCACATTGACGATGAAACACAGAAATGGCATCGGAATTAAATACAAAAGGCACAATGCGCCTTAAGTACAAGAATAGAGACTCTTCTTATAGTCGGTGCTTTGAGCATTCCCTGTGAGACCAGTATTAGTTTCCGCTACACCTCTGCAGGTTCTTTTTATTCCTTGGACCTTCACATTGTCGATGAAACACAGAAATCCCATCGGAATTAAATACAAAAGGCACAATGCCGCCTTAAGTACAAGAATAGAGACTCTTCTTACAGTCGGTGCTTTGAGCATTCCCTGTGAGACCAGTATTAGTTTCCGCTACACCTCTGCAGGTTCAGTTTATTCCTTGGACCTTCACATTGATGATGAAACGAAGAAATGGCATCGGAATTAAATACAAAAGGCACAATGCCGCCTTAAGTACAAGAATAGAGACTCTTCTTACAGTCGGTGCTTTGAGCATTCCCTGTGAGACCAGTATTAGTTTCCGATACACCACTGCAGGTTCAATGTATTCCTTGGAACTTCACATTGACGATGAAACACAGAAATCGCATCGGAATTAAATACAAAAGGCACAATGCCGCCTTAAGTACAAGAATAGAGACTCTTCTTGCAGTCGGTGCTTTGAGCATTCCCTGTGAGACCAGTATTAATTTCCGCTACAACTCTGCAGGTTCAGATTATTCCTTGGACCTTCACATTGACGATGAAACACAGAAATGGCATCGGAAGTAAATACAAAAAGCACAATGCCGCCTTAAGTACAAGAATAGAGACTCTTCTTACCGTCGGTGCTTTGAGCATTCCCTGTGAGACCAGTATTAGTTTCCGCTACACCACTGCAGGTTCAGTTTATTCCTTAGACCTTCACATTGACGATGAATAACCGAAATGGCATCGTAATTAAATACAAAAGGCACAATGCCGCCTTAAGTACAAGAATGGAGACTCTTCTCACAGTCGGTGCTTTGAGCATTCCCTGTGAGACCCGTATTAGTTTCCGCCACACCTCTGCAGGTGCAGTTTATTCCTTGGACCTTCACATTGACGATGAAACACAGAAATGGCATCGGAATTAAATACAAAAGGCACAATGCCGCCTTAAGTACAAGAATAGAGACTCTTCTTACAGTCAGTGCTTTGAGCATTCCCTGTGAGACCAGTATTAGTTTCCGCTACACCACTGCAGGTTCAATGTATTCCTTGGAACTTCACACTGACGATGAAACACAGAAATCGCATCGGAATCAAATACAAAAGGCACAATGCCGCCTTAAGTACAAGAATAGAGACTCTTCTTACAGTCGGTGCTTTGAGCATTCCCTGTGAGACCAGTATTAGTTTCCGATACACCACTGCTGGTTCAATGTATTCCTTGGACCTTCACATTGACGATGAAACACAGAAATCGCATCGGAATTAAATACAAAACGCACAATGCCGCCTTAAGTACAAGAATAGAGACTCTTCTTACAGTCGATGCTTTGAGCATTCCCTGTGAGACCAGTATTAGTTTCCGCTACACCTCTGCAGGTTCAATGTATTCCTTGGACCTTCACATTGACGATGATACACAGAAATCGCATCGGAATTAAGTACAAAAGGCTCAATGCCGCCTTAAGTACAAGAATAGAGACTCTCCTTACAGTCGGTGCTTTGAGCATTCCCTGTGAGACCAGTATTAGTTTCCGCTACACCTCTGCAGGTTCAGTATATTCCTTGGACCTTCACATTGACGATGAAACACAGAAATGGCATCGGAATTAAATACAAAAAGCACAATGAAGCCTTAAGTACAAGAATAGAGACTCTTCTAACTGTCGGTGCTTTGAGCATTCCCTGTGAGACCAGTATTAGTTTCCGATACACCACTGCAGGTCAATGTATTCCTTGGACCTTCACATTGACAATGAAACACAGAAATGGCATCGTAATTAAATACAAAAGGCACAATGCCGCCTTAAGTACAAGAATAGAGACTCTTTTTACAGTCGGTGCTTTGGGCATTCCTTGTAAGACCAGTATTAGTTTCCGATACACCACTGCAGGTTCAATGTATTCTATGGACTTTCACATTGACGATGAAACACAGAAATGGCATCGGAATTAAATACAAAAGACACAATACCGCCTTAAGTACAAGAATAGTGACTCTTCTTGCAGTCGGTGCTTTGAGCATTCCATGTGAGACCAGTATTAGTTTCCGATACACCACTGCAGGTTCAATGTATTCCTTGGACCTTCGCATTGACGATGAAACACAGAAATCGCATCGGAATGAAATACAAAAGGCACAATGCCTCCTTAAGTACAAGAATAGAGACTCTTCTTGCAGTCGGTGCTTTGAGCATTCCCTGTGAGACCAGTATTAGTGTCCGATACACCACTGCAGGTTCAATGTATTCCTTGGACCTTCACATTGACGATGAAACACAGAAATCGCATCGGAATTAAATACAAAACGCACAATGCCGCCTTATGTACAGGAATAGAGACTCTTCTTACAGTCGGTGATTTAAGCATTCCCTGTGAGACCAGTATTAGTTACCGCTACACCTCTGCAGGTTCAATGTATTCCTTGGACCTTCACATTGACGATGATACACAGAAATCGCATCGGAAATAAGTACAAAAGGCACAATGCCGCCTTAAGTACAAGAATAGAGACTCTTCTTACAGTCGGTGCTTTGAACATTCCCTGTGAGACCAGTATTAGTTTCCGCTACACCTCTGCAGGTTCAGTATATTCCTTGGACCTTCACATTGACGATGAAACACAGAAATGGCATCGGAATTAAATACAAAAGGCACAATGCCGCCTTAAGTACAAGAATAGAGACTCTTCTTGCAGTCGGTGCTTTGAGCATTCCCTGTGAGACCAGTATCAGTTTCCGATACACCACTGCAGGTTCAATGTATTACTTGGACCTTCACATTGACGATGAAACACAGAAATCGCATCGGCATTAAATACCAAACGCTAAATGCCGCCTTATGTACAAGAATAGAGACTCTTCTTACAGTCGGTGCTTTGAGCATTCCCTGTGAGACCAGTATTAGTTACCGCTACACCTCTGCAGGTTCAATGTATTCCTTGGACCTTCACATTGACGATGATACACAGAAATCGCATCGGAAATAAGTACAAAAGGCACATTGCCGCCTTAAGTACAAGAATAGAGACTCTTCTTACAGCCGGTGATTTGAGCATTCCCTGTGAGCCCAGTATTAGTTTCCGATACACCACTGCAGGTTCAATGTATTCCTTGGACCGTCACATTGACGATGAAACACAGAAATGGCATCGGAATTAAATACGAAAGGCACAATGCCGCCTTAAGTACAAGTATAGAGACTCTTCTTACAGTCGGTGCTTTGAGCATTCCATGTGAGACCAGTATTAGTTTCCGATACACCACTGCAGGTTCAATGTATTCCTTGGAACTTCACACTGACGATGAAACACAAAAATCGCATCGGAATCAAATACAAAAGGCACAATGCCGCCTTACGTACAAGAATAGAGACTCTTCTTACAGTCGGTGCTTTGAGCATTCCCTGTGAGACCAGTATTAGTTTCCGATACACCTCTGCAGTTTCAGTTTATTCCTTGGACCTTCACTTTGACGATGAAACACAGAAATCGCATCGAAATTAAATACAAAAGGCACAATGCCGCCTTAAGTACAAAAATAGAGACTCTTCTTACAGTCGGTGCTTTCAGCATTCCCTGTGAGACCAGTATTAGTTTCCGATACACCACTGCAGGTTCAATGTATTCCTTGGACCTTCACATTGACGATGAAACACAGAAATCGCATCGGAATTAAATACAAAACGCACAATGCCGCCTTAAGTACAAGAATAGAGACTCTTCTTACAGTCGATGCTTTGAGCATTCCCTGTGAGACCAGTATTAGTTTCCGCTACACCTCTGCAGGTTCAATGTATTCCTTGGACCTTCACATTTAAGATGATACACAGAAATCGCATCGGAATTAAGTACAAAAGGCACAATGCCGCCTTAAGTACAAGAATAGAGACTCTCCTTACAGCCGGTGCTTTGAGCATTCCCTGTGAGACCAGTATTAGTTTCCGCTACACCTCTGCAGGTTCAGTATATTCCTTGGACCTTCACATTGACGATGAAACACAGAAATCGCATCGGCATTAAATACAAAAGGCACAATGCCACCTTAAGTACAAGAATAGAGACTCTTCTTACAGTCGGTGCTTTGAGCATTCATTGTGAGACCAGTATTACTTTCCGCTACACCTCTGCAGGTTCAATGTATTCCTTGGAACTTCACATTGACGATGAAACACAGAAATGGCATCGGAATTAAATACAAAAAGCACAATGAAGCCTTAAGTACAAGAATAGAGACTCTTCTAACAGTCGGTGCTTTGAGCATTCCCTGTGAGACCAGTATTAGTTTCCGATACACCACTGCAGGTTCAATGTATTCCTTGGACCTTCACATTGACAATGAAACACAGATATGGCATCGGAATTAAATACAAAAAGCACAATGCCGCCTTAAGTACAAGAATAGAGACTCTTCTTGCAGTCGGTGCTTTGAGCATTCCATGTGAGACCAGTATTAGTTTCCGATACACCACTGCAGGTTCAATGTATCCCTTGGACCTTCGCATTGACGATGAATCACAGAAATCGCATCGGAATTAAATACAAAAGGCACAATGCCGCCTTAAGTACAAGATTAGAGACTCATCTTACAGTCGGTGCTTTGAGCATTCCCTGTCAGACCAGTATTAGTTTCCGATACTCCTCTGCAGGTTCAGTTTATTCCTTGGACCTTCACATTGACGATGAAACACAGAAATGGCATCGGAATTAAATACAAAACGCACAATGCCGCCTTAAGTACAAGAATAGAGCCTCTTCTTACAGTCGGTGCTTTGAGCATTCCCTGTGAGACCAGTATTAGTTTCCGATACACCACTGCAGGTTCAATGTATTCCTTGGACCTTCACATTGACGATGAAACACAGAAATCGCATCGGAATTAAATACAAAAGGCACAATGCCGCCTTAAGTACAAGAATAGAGACTCTTCTTACAGTCGGTGCTTTGAGCATTCCCTGTGAGACAAGTATTAGTTTCCGATACACCTCTGCAGGTTCAGATTATTCCTTGGACCTTCACATTGACGATGAAACACAGAAATGGCATCGGAAGTAAATACAAAAGGCACAATGCCGCCTTAAGTACAAGAATAGAGACTCTTCTTACCGTCGGTGCTTTGAACATTCCCTGTGAGACCAGTATTAGTTTCCGCTACACCTCTGCAGGTGCATTTTATTCCTTGCACCTTCACATTGACGATGAAACACAGAAATGGCATCGGAATTAAATACAAAAGGCACAATGCCGCCTTAAGTACAAGGATAGAGACTCTTCTTACAGTCGGTGCTTTGAGCATTCCCTGTGAGACCAGTATTAGTTTCCGATACACCACTGCAGGTTCAATGTATTCCTTGGAACTTCACACTGACGATGAAACACAGAAATCGCATCGGAATGAAATACAAAAGGCACAATGCCGCCTTAAGTACAAGAATAGAGACTCTTCTTGCAGTCGGTGCTTTGAGCATTCCCTGTGAGACCAGTATTAGTTTCCGATACACCACTGCAGATTCAATGTATTCCTTGGACCTTCACATTGACGATGAAACACAGAAATCGCATCGGAATCAAATACAATTGGCGCAATGCCGCCTTAAGTACTAGGATAGAGAAATTTCTTACAGTCGGTGCTTTGAGCATTCCCTGTGAGACCAGTATTAGTTTCCGATACACCACTGCAGGTTCAATGTATTCCTTGGAACTTCACACTGACGATGAAACACAAAAATCGCATCGAAATGAAATACAAAAGGCACAATGCCGCCTTAAGTACAAGAATAGAGACTCTTCTTGCAGTCGGTGCTTTGAGCATTCCCTGTGAGACCAGTATTAGTTACCGCTACACCTCTGCAGGTTCAATGTATTCCTTGGGCCTTCACATTGACGATGATACACAGAAATCGCATCGGAAATAAGTACAAAAGGCACAATGCCGCCTTACATACAAGAATAGAGACTCTTCTTACAGTCGGTGCTTTGAACATTCCCTGTGAGACCAGTATTAGTTTCCGCTACACCTCTGCAGGTTCAGTATGTTCCTTGGACCTTCACATTGACGATATAACACAGAAATGGCATCGGAATTAAATACAAAAGGCACAATGCCGCCTTAAGTACAAGAATAGAGACTCTACTTACAGTCGATGCTTTGAGCATTCCCTGTGAGACCAGTATTAGTTTCCGCTACACCTCTGCAGGTTCAGTTTATTCCTTGGACCTTCACATTGACGATGAAACACAGAAATGGCATCGGAATTAAATACAAAAGGCACCATGCCGCCTTCAGTACAAGAATAGTGACTCTTCTTACAGTCGTTGCTTTGAGCATTCCCTGTGAGACCAGTATTAGTTTTCGATACACCACTGCAGGTTCCATGTATTACTTGGAACTTCACACTGACGATGAAACACAGAAATCGCATCGGAATCAAATACAAATGGCGCAATGCCGCCTTAAGTACTAGGATAGAGACTCTTCTTACAGTCGGTGCTTTGAGCATTCCCTGTGAGACCAGTATTAGTTTCCGATACACCACTGCAGGTTCAATGTATTCCTTGGAACTTCACACTGACGATGAAACACAAAAATCGCATCGAAATGAAATACAAAAGGCACAATGCCGCCTTAAGTACAAGAATAGAGACTCTTCTTGCAGTCGGTGCTTTGAGCATTCCCTGTGAGACCAGTATTAGTTTCCGATACACCACTGCAGGTTCAATGTATTCCTTGGACCTTCACATTGACGATGAAACACAGAAATCGCATCGGAATTAAATACAAAACGCACAATGCCGCCTTATGTACAAGAATAGAGACACTTCTTTCAGTCGGTGCTTTGAGCATTCCCTGTGAGACCAGTATTAGTTACCGCTACACCTCTGCAGGTTCAATGTATTCCTTGGGCCTTCACATTGACGATGATACACAGAAATCGCATCGGAAATAAGTACAAAAGGCACAATGCCGCCTTAAGTACAAGAATAGAGACTCTTCTTACAGTCGGTGCTTTGAGCATTCCCTGTCAGACCAGTATTACTTTCCGCTACACATCTGCAGGTTCAGTATATTCCTTGGACCTTCACATTGACGATGAAACACAGAAATGGCATCGGAATTAAATACAAAAGGCACAATGCCGCCTTAAGTACAAGAATAGAGACTCTTCTTACAGTCGATGCTTTGAGCATTACCTGTGAGACCAGTATTAGTTTCCGCTACAGCTCTGCAGGTTCAGTTTATTCCTTGGACCTTCACATTGACGATGAAACACAGAAATGGCATCGGAATTAAATACAAAAGGAACAATACCGCCTTAAGTACAAGAATAGAGACTCTTCTTACAGGCGGTGCTTTGAGCATTCCCTGTGAGACCAGTATTAGTTTCCGATACACCACTGCAGGTTCCATGTATTCCTTGGACCTTCGCATTGACGATGAATCACAGAAATCGCATCGCAATTAAATACAAAATGCACAATGCCGCCTTAAGTACAAGAATAGAGACTCTTCTTACAGTCGGTGCTTTGAGCATTCCCTGTGAGACCAGTATTAGTTTCCGGTACACCTCTGCAGGTTCAGTTTATTCCTAGGACCTTCACATTGACGATAAAACACAGAAATGGCATCGGAATTAAATACAAAACGCACAATGCCGCCTTAAGTACAAGAATAGAGACTCGTCTTACAGTCGGTGCTTTGAGCATTCCCTGTGAGACCAGTATTAGTTTCCGATACACCACTGAAGGTTCAATGTATTCCTTGGACCTTCACATTGACGATGAAACTCAGAAATCGCATCGGAATTAAATACAAAAGGCACAATGCCGCCTGAAGTACAAGAATAGAGACTCTTCTTACAGTCGGTGCTTTGAGCATTCCCTGTGAGACCAGTATTAGTTTCCGCTACACCTCTTCAGGTTCAGATTATTCCTTGGACCTTCACATTGACGATGAAACACAAAAATGGCATCGGATGTAAATACAAAAGGCACAATGCCGCCTTAAGTACGAGAATGGAGACTCTTCTTACCGTCGGTGCTTTGAGCATTCCCTGTGAGACCAGTATTAGTTTCCGCTACACCACTGCAGGTTCAGTTTATTCCTTAGACCTTCACATTGACGATGAAACACAGAAATGGCATCGGAATTAAATACAAAAGGCACAATGCCGCCTTAAGTACAAGAATGGAGACTCTTCTTACAGTCGGTGCTTTGAGCATTCCCTGTGAGACCCGTATTAGTTTCCGCTACACCTCTGCAGGTGCAGTTTATTCCTTGGACCTTCACATTGACGATGAAACACAGAAATGGCATCGGAATTAAATACAAAAGGCACAATGCCGCCTTAAGTACAAGAATAGAGACTCTTCTTACAGTCGGTGCTTTGAGCATTCCCTGTGAGACCAGTATTAGATTCCGATACACCACTGCAGGTTCAATGTATTGCTTGGACCTTCGCATTGACGATGAAAGACAGAAATCGCATCGGAATTAAATACAAAAGGCACAATGCCGCCTTAAGTACAAGAATAGAGACTCATCTTACAGTCGGTGCTTTGAGCATTCCCTGTCAGACCAGTATTAGATTCCGATACTCCTCTGCAGGTTCAGTTTATTCCTTGGACCTTCACATTGACGATGAAACACAGAAATGGCATCGGAATTAAATACAAAACGCACAATGCCGCCTTAAGTACAAGAATAGAGCCTCTTCTTACAGTCGGTGCTTTGAGCATTCCCTGTGAGACAAGTATTAGTTTCCGATACACCTCTGCAGGTTCAGATTATTCCTTGGACCTTCACATTGACGATGAAACACAGAAATGGCATCGGAAGTAAATACAAAAGGCACAATGCCGCCTTAAGTACAAGAATAGAGACTCTTCTTACCGTCGGTGCTTTGAACATTCCCTGTGAGACCAGTATTAGTTTCCGCTACACCACTGCAGGTTTAGTTTATTACTTAGACCTTCACATTGACGATGAAACACCGAAATGGCATCGGAATTAAATACAAAAGGCACAGTGCCGCCTTAAGTACAAGAATGGAGACTCTTCTTACAGTCGGTGCTTTGAGCATTCCCTGTGAGACCCGTATTAGTTTCCGCTACACCTCTGCAGGTGCAGTTTATTCCTTGGACCTTCACATTGACGATGAAACACAAAAATGGCATCGGAATTAAATACAAAAGGCACAATGCCGCCTTAAGTACAAGGATAGAGACTCTTCTTACAGTCGGTGCTTTGAGCATTCCCTGTGAGACCAGTATTAGTTTCCGATACACCACTGCAGGTTCAATTTATTCCTTGGAACTTCACACTGACGATGAAACACAGAAATCGCATCGGAATGAAATACAAAAAGCACAATGCCGCCTTAAGTACAAGAATAGAGACTTATCTTGCAGTCGGTGCTTTGAGCATTCCCTGTGAGACCAGTATTAGTTTCCGATACACCACTGCAGGTTCAATGTATTCCTTGGACCTTCACATTGACGATGAAACACAGAAATCGCATCGGAATTAAATACAAAACGCACAATGCCGCCTTATGTACAGGAATAGACTCTTCTTACAGTCGGTGCTTTGAGCATTCCCTGTGAGACCAGTATTAGTTACCGCTACACCTCTGCAGGTTCAATGTATTCCTTGGACCTTCACATTGACGATGATACACAGAAATCGCATCGGAAATAAGTACAAAAGGCACAATGCCGCCTTAAGTACAAGAATAGAGACTCTTCTTACAGTCGGTGCTTTGAACATTCCCTGTGAGACCAGTATTAGTTTCCGCTACTCCTCTGCAGGTTCAATGCATTCCTTGGACCTTCACATTGACGATGAAACACAGAAATGGCATCGGAATTAAATACAAAAGGCACAATGCCGCCTTAAGTACAAGAATAGAGACTCTTCTTACAGTCGATGCTTTGAGCATTCCCTGTGAGACCAGTATTAGTTTCCGCTATACCTCTGCAGGTTCAGTATATTCCTTGGACCTTCACATTGACGATGAAACACAGAAATGGCATCGGAATTAAATACAAAAGGCACCATGCCGCCTTAAGTACAAGAATAGAGACTCTTCTTACAGTCGGTGCTTTAAGCATTCCCTGTGAGACCAGTATTAGTTTCCGATACACCACTGCAGGTTCCATGTATTCCTTGGAACTTCACACTGACGATGAAACACAGAAATCGCATCGGAATCAAATACAAAAGGCGCAATGACGCCTTAAGTACTAGGATAGAGACTCTTCTTACAGTCGGTGCTTTGAGCATTCCCTGTGAGACCAGTATTAGTTTCCGATACACCACTGCAGGTTCAATGTATTCCTTGGAACTTCACTCTGACGATGAAACACAAAAATCGCATCGGAATGAAATACAAAAGGCACAATGCCGCCTTAAGTACAAGAATAGAGACTCTTCTCACAGTCGGTGCTTTGAGCATTCCCTGTGAGACCAGTATTAGTTTCCGATACACCACTGCAGGTTCAATGTATTCCTTGGACCTTCACATTCACGATGAAACACAGAAATCGCATCGGAATTAAATACAAAACGCACAATGCCGCCTTATGTACAAGAATAGAGACTCTTCTTTCAGTCGGTGCTTTGAGCATTCCCTGTGAGACCAGTATTAGTTACCGCTACACCTCTGCAGGTTCAATGTATTCCTTGGCCTTCACATTGACGATGATACACAGAAATCGCATCGGAAATAAGTACAAAAGGCACAATGCCGCCTTAAGTACAAGAATGGAGACTCTTCTTACAGTCGGTGCTTTGAGCATTCCCTGTCAGACCAGTATTAGTTTCCGCTACACATCTGCAGGTTCAGTATATTCCTTGGACCTTCACATTGACGATGAAACACAGAAATGGCATCGGAATTAAATACAAAAGGCACAATGCCGCCTTAAGTACAAGAATAGAGACTCTTCTTACAGTCGATGCTTTGAGCATTCCCTGTGAGACCAGTATTAGTTTCCGCTACACCTCTGCAGGTTCAGTTTATTCCTTGGACCTTCACATTGACGATGAAACACAGAAATGGCATCGGAATTAAATACAAAAGGCACAATGCCGCCTTAAGTACAAGAATGGAGACTCTTCTTACAGTCGGTGCTTTGAGCATTCCCTGTGAGACCCATATTAGTTTCCGCTACACCTCTGCAGGTGCAGTTTATTCCTTGGACCTTCACATTGACGATGAAACACAGAAATGGCATCGGAATTAAATACAAAAGGCACAATGCCGCCTTAAGTACAAGAATAGAGACTCTTCTTACAGTCGGTGCTTTGAGCATTCCCTGTGAGACCAGTATTAGTTTCCGGTACACCTCTGCAGGTTCAGTTTATTCCTTGGACCTTCACATTGACGATGAAACACAGAAATGGCATCGGAATTAAATACAAAAGGCACAATGCCGCCTTAAGTACAAGAATAGAGACCCTTCTTACAGTCGGTGCTTTGAGCATTCCCTGTGAGACCAGTATTAGTTTCCGATACACCACTGCAGGTTCAATGTATTCCTTGGAACTTCACACTGACGATGAAACACAGAAATCGCATCGGAATCAAATACAAAAGGCGCAATGCCGCCTTAAGTACAAGAATAGAGACTCTTCTTGCAGTCGGTGCTTTGAGCATTCCCTGTGAGACCAGTATTAGTTTCCGATACACCACTGCAGGTTCAAAGTATTCCTTGGACCTTCACATTGAGGATGAAACACAGAAATCGCATCGGAATTAAATAGAAAACGCACAATGCCGCCTTATGTACAAGAATAGAGACTCTTCTTACAGTCGGTGCTCTGAGCATTCCCTGTGAGACCAGTATTAGTTACCGCTACACCTCTGCAGGTTCAATGTATTCCTTGGATCTTCACATTGACGATGATACACAGAAATCGCATCGGAATTAAGTACAAAAGGCACAATGCCGCCTTAAGTACAAGAATAGAGACTATTCTTACAGTCGGTGCTTTGAGCATTCCCTGTGAGACCAGTATTAGTTTCCGCTACACCTCTGCAGGTTCAGTATATTCCTTGGATCTTCACATTGACGATGAAACACAGAAATCGCATCGGAATTAAATACAAAAGGCACAATGCTACCTTAAGTACCAGAATAGAGACTCTTCTTACAGTCGGTGCTTTGAGCATTCCCTGTGAGACCAGTATTAGTTTCCGCTACACCTCTGCAGGTTCAATGAATTCCTTGGACCTACACATTGACGATGAAACACAGAAACGGCATCGGAATTAAATACAAAAGGCACAATGCCGCCTTAAGTACAAGAGTAGAGACTCTTCTTAGAGTCGGTGCTTTGAGCATTCCCTGTGAGACCAGTATTAGTTTCCGATCCACCACTGCAGGTTCAATGTATTCCTTGGACCTTCACATTGACGATGAAACACAGAAATGGCATCGGAATTAAATACAAAAGGCACAATGCCGCCTTAAGTACAAGAATAGAGACTCTTCTTACAGTCGGTGCTTTGAGCATTCCCTGTGAGACCAGTATTAGTTTCCGATACACCACTGCAGGTTCAGTATATTCCTTAGACCTTCACATTGACGATGAAACACCGAAATGGCATCGGAATTAAATACAAAAGGCACAATGCCGCCTTAAGTACAAGAATGGAGACTCTTCTTACAGTCGGTGCTTTGAGCATTCCCTGTGAGACCCGTATTAGTTTCCGCTACACCTCTGCAGGTGCACTTTATTCCTTGGACCTTCACATTGACGATGAAACACAGAAATGGCATCGGAATTAAATACAAAAGGCACAATGCCGCCTTAAGTACAAGAATAGAGACTCTTCTTACAGTCGGTGCTTTCAGCATTCCCTGTGAGACCAGTATTAGTTTCCGATACACCACTGCAGGTTCAATGTATTCCTTGGAACTTCACACTGACGATGAAACACAGTAATCGCATCGGAATCAAATACAAAAGGCGCAATGCCGCCTTAAGTACAAGAATAGAGACCTTTCTTGCAGTCGGTGCTTTGAGCATTCCCTGTGAGACCAGTATTAGTTTCCGATACACCACTGCAGGTTCAAAGTATTCCATGGACCTTCACATTGACGATGAAACACAGAAATCGCATCGGAATTAAATACAAAACGCACAATGCCGCCTTATGTACAAGAATAGAGACTCTTCTTACAGTCGGTGCTTTGAGCATTCCCTGTGAGACCAGTATTAGTTACCGCTACACCTCTGCAGGTTCAATGTATTCCTTGGATCTTCACATTGACGATGATACACAGAAATCGCATCGGAATTAAGTACAAAAGGCACAATGCCGCCTTAAGTACAAGAATAGAGACTCTTCTTACAGTCGGTGCTTTGAGCATTCCCTGTGAGACCAGTATTAGTTTCCGCTACACCTCTGCAGGTTCAGTATATTCCTTGGATCTTCACGTTGACGATGAAACACAGAAATCGCATCGGAATTAAATACAAAAGGCACAATGCCACCTTAAGTACAAGAGTAGAGACTCTTCTTACAGTCGGTGCTTTGAGCATTCCCTGTGAGACCAGTATTAGTTTCCGCTACACCTCTGCAGGTTCAATGTATTCCTTGGACCTTCACATTGACGATGAAACACAGAAATGGCATCGGAATTAAATACAAAAGGCACAATGCCGCCTTAAGTTCAAGAATGGAGACTCTTCTTACAGTCGGTGCTTTGAGCATTCCCTGTGAGACCAGTATTAGTTTCCAATACACCACTGCAGGTTCAATGTATTCCTTGGACCTTCACATTGAAGATGAAACTCAGTAATCGCATCGGAATTAAATACAAAAGGCACAATGCCGCCTTAAGTACAAGAATAGGGACTCATCTTACAGTCGGTGCATTGAGCATTCCCTGTGAGACCAGTATTAGTTTCCGCTACACCTCTGCAGGTTCAGATTATTCCTTGGACCTTCACATTGACGATGAAACACAGAAATGGCATCGGAAGTAAATACAAAAGGCACAATGCCGCCTTAAGTACAAGAATGGAGAATCTTCTTACCGTCGGTGCTTTGAGCATTCCCTGTGAGACCAGTATTAGTTTCCGCTACACCACTGCAGGTTCAGTTTATTCCTTAGACCTTCATATTGACGATGAAACACCGAAATGGCATCGGAATTAAATACAAAAGGCACAATGCCGCCTTAAGTACAAGAATGGAGACTCTTCTTACAGTCGGTGCTTTGAGCATTCCCTGTGAGACCCGTATTAGTTTCCGCTACACCTCTGCAGGTGCAGTTTATTCCTTGGACCTTCACATTGACGATGAAACACAGAAATGGCATCGGAATTAAATACAAAAGGCACAATGCCGCCTTAAGTACAAGAATAGAGACCCTTCTTACAGTCGGTGCTTTGGGCATTCCCTGTGAGACCAGTATTAGTTTCCGATACACCACTGCAGGTTCAATGTATTCCTTGGAACTTCACACTGACGATGAAACACAGAAATCGCATCGGAATCAAATACAAAAGGCGCAATGCCGCCTTAAGTACAAGAATAGAGACTCTTCTTGCAGTCGGTGCTTTGAGCATTCCCTATGAGACCAGTATTAGTTTCCGATACACCACAGCAGGTTCAAAGTATTCATTGGACCTTCACATTGACGATGAAACACAGAAATCGCATCGAAATTAAATACAAAACGCACAATGCCGCCTTATGTACAAGAATAGAGACTCTTCTTACAGTCGGTGCTTTGAGCATTCCCTGTGAGACCAGTATTAGTTACCGCTACACCTCTGCAGGTTCAATGTATTCCTTGGATCTTCACATTGACGATGATACACAGAAATCGCATCGGAATTAAGTACAATAGGCACAATGCCGCCTTAAGTACAAGAATAGAGACTCTTCTTACAGTCGGTGCTTTGAGCATTCCCTGTGAGACCAGTATTAGTTTCCGCTACACCTCTGCAGGTTCAGTATATTCCTTGGATCTTCACATTGACGATGAAACACAGAAATCGCATCGGAATTAAATACAAAAGGCACAATGCCACCTTAAGTACAAGAATAGAGACTCTTCTGACAGTCGGTGCTTTGAGCATTCCCTGTGAGACCAGTATTAGTTTCCGCTACACCTCTGCAGGTTCAATGTATTCCTTGGACCTTCACATTGACGATGACACACAGAAATGGCATCGGAATTAAATACAAAAGGCACAATGCCGCCTTAAGTACAAGAATGGAGACTCTTCTTACAGTCGGTGCTTTGAGCATTCCCTGTGAGACCAGTATTAGATTCCGCTACACCTCTGCAGGTGCAGTTTATTCCTTGGACCTTCACATTGACGATGAAACACAGAAATGGCATCGGAATTAAATACAAAAGGCACAATGCCGCCTTAAGTACAAGAATAGAGACCCTTCTTACAGTCGGTGCTTTGAGCATTCCCTGTGAGACCAGTATTATTTTCCGATACACCACTGCAGGTTCAATGTATTCCTTGGAACTTCACACTGACGATGAAACACAGAAATCGCATCGGAATCAAATACAAAAGGCGCAATGCCGCCTTAAGTACAAGAATAGAGACTCTTCTTGCAGTCGGTGCTTTGAGCATTCCCTGTGAGACCAGTATTAGTTTCCGATACAACACTGCAGGTTCGAAGTATACCTTGGACCTTCAAATTGACGATGAAACACAGAAATGGCATCGGAATTAAATACAAAAGGCACAATGCCGCCTTAAGTACAAGAATAGAGACTCTTCTTACAGTCGGTGCTTTGAGCATTCCCTGTGAGACCAGTATTAGTTTCCGGTACACCTCTGCAGGTTCAGTTTATTCCTAGGACCTTCACATTGACGATAAAACACAGAAATGGCATCGGAATTAAATACAAAACGCACAATGCCGCCTTAAGTACAAGAATAGAGACTCGTCTTACAGTCGGTGCTTTGAGCATTCCCTGTGAGACCAGTATTAGTTTCCAATACACCACTGCAGGTTCAATGTATTCCTTGGACCTTCACATTGACGATGAAACTCAGAAATCGCATCGGAATTAAATACAAAAGGCACAATGCCGCCTTAAGTACAAGAATAGAGACTCATCTTACAGTCGGTGCATTGAGCATTCCCTGTGAGACCAGTATTAGTTTCCGATACACCACTGCAGGTTCGAAGTATACCTTGGACCTTCAAATTGACGATGAAACACAGAAATGGCATCGGAATTAAATACAAAAGGCACAATGCCGCCTTAAGTACAAGAATAGAGACCCTTCTTACAGTCGGTGCTTTGGGCATTCCCTGTGAGACCAGTATTAGTTTCCGATACACCACTGCAGGTTCAATGTATTCCTTGGAACTTCACACTGACGATGAAACACAGAAATCGCATCGGAATCAAATACAAAAGGCGCAATGCCGCCTTAAGTACAAGAATAGAGACTCTTCTTGCAGTCGGTGCTTTGAGCATTCCCTATGAGACCAGTATTAGTTTCCGATACACCACAGCAGGTTCAAAGTATTCATTGGACCTTCACATTGACGATGAAACACAGAAATCGCATCGAAATTAAATACAAAACGCACAATGCCGCCTTATGTACAAGAATAGAGACTCTTCTTACAGTCGGTGCTTTGAGCATTCCCTGTGAGACCAGTATTAGTTACCGCTACACCTCTGCAGGTTCAATGTATTCCTTGGATCTTCACATTGACGATGATACACAGAAATCGCATCGGAATTAAGTACAATAGGCACAATGCCGCCTTAAGTACAAGAATAGAGACTCTTCTTACAGTCGGTGCTTTGAGCATTCCCTGTGAGACCAGTATTAGTTTCCGCTACACCTCTGCAGGTTCAGTATATTCCTTGGATCTTCACATTGACGATGAAACACAGAAATCGCATCGGAATTAAATACAAAAGGCACAATGCCACCTTAAGTACAAGAATAGAGACTCTTCTGACAGTCGGTGCTTTGAGCATTCCCTGTGAGACCAGTATTAGTTTCCGCTACACCTCTGCAGGTTCAATGTATTCCTTGGACCTTCACATTGACGATGACACACAGAAATGGCATCGGAATTAAATACAAAAGGCACAATGCCGCCTTAAGTACAAGAATGGAGACTCTTCTTACAGTCGGTGCTTTGAGCATTCCCTGTGAGACCAGTATTAGATTCCGCTACACCTCTGCAGGTGCAGTTTATTCCTTGGACCTTCACATTGACGATGAAACACAGAAATGGCATCGGAATTAAATACAAAAGGCACAATGCCGCCTTAAGTACAAGAATAGAGACCCTTCTTACAGTCGGTGCTTTGAGCATTCCCTGTGAGACCAGTATTATTTTCCGATACACCACTGCAGGTTCAATGTATTCCTTGGAACTTCACACTGACGATGAAACACAGAAATCGCATCGGAATCAAATACAAAAGGCGCAATGCCGCCTTAAGTACAAGAATAGAGACTCTTCTTGCAGTCGGTGCTTTGAGCATTCCCTGTGAGACCAGTATTAGTTTCCGATACACCACTGCAGGTTCGAAGTATACCTTGGACCTTCAAATTGACGATGAAACACAGAAATGGCATCGGAATTAAATACAAAAGGCACAATGCCGCCTTAAGTACAAGAATAGAGACTCTTCTTACAGTCGGTGCTTTGAGCATTCCCTGTGAGACCAGTATTAGTTTCCGGTACACCTCTGCAGGTTCAGTTTATTCCTAGGACCTTCACATTGACGATAAAACACAGAAATGGCATCGGAATTAAATACAAAACGCACAATGCCGCCTTAAGTACAAGAATAGAGACTCGTCTTACAGTCGGTGCTTTGAGCATTCCCTGTGAGACCAGTATTAGTTTCCAATACACCACTGCAGGTTCAATGTATTCCTTGGACCTTCACATTGACGATGAAACTCAGAAATCGCATCGGAATTAAATACAAAAGGCACAATGCCGCCTTAAGTACAAGAATAGAGACTCATCTTACAGTCGGTGCATTGAGCATTCCCTGTGAGACCAGTATTAGTTTCCGCTACACCTCTGCAGGTTCAGATTATTCCTTGGATCTTCACATTGGCGATGAAACACAGAAATGGCATCGGAAGTAAATACAAAAGGCACAATGCCGCCTTAAGTACAAGAATGGAGAATCTTCTTACCGTCGGTGATTTGAGCATTCCCTGTGAGACCAGTATTAGTTTCCGCTACACCACTGCAGGTTCAGTTTATTCCTTAGACCTTCACATTGACGATGAAACACCGAAATGGCATCGGAATTAAATACAAAAGGCACAATGCCGCCTTAAGTACAAGAATGGAGACTCTTCTTACAGTCGGTGCTTTGAGCATTCCCTGTGAGATTCGTATTAGTTTCCGCTACACCTCTGCAGGTGCAGTTTATTCCTTGGACCTTCATATTGACGATGAAACACAGAAATGGCATCGGAATTAAATACAAAAGGCACAATGCCGCCTTAAGTACAAGAATAGAGACCCTTCTTACAGTCGGTGCTTTGAGCATTCCCTGTGAGACCAGTATTAGTTTCCGATACACCACTGCAGGTTCAATGTATTCCTTGGAACTTCACACTGACGATGAAACACAGAAATCGCATCGGAATCAAATACAAAAGGCGCAATGCCGCCTTAAGTACAAGAATAGAGACTCTTCTTGCAGTCGGTGCTTTGAGCATTCCCTGTGAGACCAGTATTAGTTTCCGATACACCACTGCAGGTTCAAAGTATTCTTTGGACCTTCACATTGACGATGAAACACAGAAATCGCATCGGAATTAAATACAAAACGCACAATGCCGCCTTATGTACAAGAATAGGGACTCTTCTTACAGTCGGTGCTTTGAGCATTCCCTGTGAGACCAGTATTAGTTACCGCTACACCTCTGCAGGTTCAATGTATTCCTTGGATCTTCACATTGACGATGATACACAGAAATCGCATCGGAATTAAGTACAAAAGGCACAATGCCGCCTTAAGTACAAGAATAGAGACTCTTCTTACAGTCGGTGCTTTGAGCATTCCCTGTGAGACCAGTATAAGTTTCCGCTACACCTCTGCAGGTTCAGTATATTCCTTGGATCTTCACATTGACGATGAAACACAGAACTCGCATCGGAATTAAATACAAAAGGCACAATGCCACCTTAAGTACAAGAATAGAGACTCTTCTTACAGTCGGTGCTTAGAGCATTCCCTGTAACACCAGTATTAGTTTCCGCTACACCTCTGCAGGTTCAGATTATTCCTTGGATCTTCACATTGACGATGAAACACAGAAATGGCATCGGAAGTAAATGCAAAAGGCACAATGCCGCCTTAAGTACAAGAATGGAGAATCTTCTTACCGTCGGTGATTTGAGCATTCCCTGTGAGACCAGTATTAGTTTCCGCTACACCACTGCAGGTTCAGTTTATTCCTTAGACCTTCACATTGACGATGAAACACCGAAATGGCATCGGAATTAAATACAAAAGGCACAATGCCGCCTTAAGTACAAGAATGGAGACTCTTCTTACAGTCGGTGCTTTGAGCATTCCCTGTGAGATTCGTATTAGTTTCCGCTACACCTCTGCAGGTGCAGTTTATTCCTTGGACCTTCATATTGACGATGAAACACAGAAATGGAATCGGAATTAAATACAAAAGGCACAATGCCGCCTTAAGTACAAGAATAGAGACCCTTCTTACAGTCGGTGCTTTGAGCATTCCCTGTGAGACCAGTATTAGTTTCCGATACACCACTGCAGGTTCAATGTATTCCTTGGAACTTCACACTGACGATGAAACACAGAAATCGCATCGGAATCAAATACAAAAGGCGCAATGCCGCCTTAAGTACAAGAATAGAGACTCTTCTTGCAGTCGGTGCTTTGAGCATTCCCTGTGAGACCAGTATTAGTTTCCGATACACCACTGCAGGTTCAAAGTATTCCTTGGACCTTCACATTGACGATGAAACACAGAAATCGCATCGGAAGTAAATACAAAAGGCACAATGCCGCCTTAAGTACAAGAATGGAGAATCTTCTTACCGTCGGTGATTTGAGCATTCCCTGTGAGACCAGTATTAGTTTCCGCTACACCACTGCAGGTTCAGTTTATTCCTTAGACCTTCACATTGACGATGAAACACCGAAATGGCATCGGAATTAAATACAAAAGGCACAATGCCGCCTTAAGTACAAGAATGGAGACTCTTCTTACAGTCGGTGCTTTGAGCATTCCCTGTGAGACCCGTATTAGTTTCCGCTACACCTCTGCAGGTGCAGTTTATTCCTTGGACCTTCACATTGACGATGAAACACAGAAATGGCATCGGAATTAAATACAAAAGGCACAATGCCGCCTTAAGTACAAGAATGGAGACTCTTCTTACAGTCGGTGCTTTGAGCATTCCCTGTGAGACCAGTATTAGATTCCGCTACACCTCTGCAGGTGCAGTTTATTCCTTGGACCTTCACATTGACGATGAAACACAGAAATGGCATCGGAATTAAATACAAAAGGCACAATGCGCCTTAAGTACAAGAATAGAGACCCTTCTTACAGTCGGTGCTTTGAGCATTCCCTGTGAGACCAGTATTAGTTTCCGATACACCACTGCAGGTTCAATGTATTCCTTGGAACTTCACACTGACGATGAAACACAGAAATCGCATCGGAATCAAATACAAAAGGCGCAATGCCGCCTTAAGTACAAGAATAGAGACTCTTCTTATAGTCGGTGCTTTGAGCATTCCCTGTGAGACCAGTATTAGTTTCCGATACACCACTGCAGGTTCAGTTTATTCCTTAGACCTTCACATTGACGATGAAACACCGAAATGGCATCGGAATTAAATACAAAAGGCACAATGCCGCCTTAAGTACAAGAATGGAGACTCTTCTTACAGTCGGTGCTTTGAGCATTCCCTGTGAGACCCGTATTAGTTTCCGCTACACCTCTGCAGGTGCAGTTTATTCCTTGGACCTTCACATTGACGATGAAACACAGAAATCGCATCGGAATCAAATACAAAAGGCGCAATGCCGCCTTAAGTACAAGAATAGAGACTCTTCTTGCAGTCGGTGCTTTGAGCATTCCCTGTGAGACCAGTATTAGTTTCCGATACACCACTGCAGGTTCAAAGTATTCCTTGGATCTTCACATTGACGATGATACACAGAAATCGCATCGGAATTCAGTACAAAAGGCACAATGCCGCCTTAAGTACAAGAATAGAGACTCTTCTTACAGTCGGTGCTTTGAGCATTCCCTGTGAGACCAGTATTAGTTTCCGCTACACCTCTGCAGGTTCAGTATATTCCTTGGATCTTCACGTTGACGATGAAACACAGAAATCGCATCGGAATTAAATACAAAAGGCACAATGCCACCTTAAGTACAAGAGTAGAGACTCTTCTTACAGTCGGTGCTTTGAGCATTCCCTGTGAGACCAGTATTAGTTTCCGCTACACCTCTGCAGGTTCAATGTATTCCTTGGACCTTCACATTGACGATGAAACACAGAAATGGCATCGGAATTAAATACAAAAGGCACAATGCCGCCTTATGTTCAAGAATGGAGACTCTTCTTACAGTCGGTGCTTGGAGCATTCCCAGTGAGACCAGTATTAGTTTCCGATACACCACTGCAGGTTCAATGTATTCCTTGGACCTTCACATTGACGATGAAACACAGAAATGGCATCGGAATTAAATACAAAAGGCACAATGCCGCCTTAAGTACAAGAATAGAGACTCTTCTTACAGTCGGTGCTTTGAGCATTCCCTGTGAGACCAGTATTAGTTTCCGGTACACCTCTGCAGGTTCAGTTTATTCCTAGGACCTTCACATTGACGATAAAACACAGAAATGGCATCGGAATTAAATACAAAACGCACAATGCCGCCTTAAGTACAAGAATAGAGACTCGTCTTACAGTCGGTGCTTTGAGCATTCCCTGTGAGACCAGTATTAGTTTCCAATACACCACTGCAGGTTCAATGTATTCCTTGGACCTTCACATTGACGATGAAACTCAGAAATCGCATCGGAATTAAATACAAAAGGCACAATGCCGCCTTAAGTACAAGAATAGAGACTCATCTTACAGTCGGTGCATTGAGCATTCCCTGTGAGACCAGTATTAGTTTCCGATACACCTCTGCAGGTTCAGATTATTCCTTGGACCTTCACATTGACGATGAAACACAGAAATGGCATCGGAAGTAAATACAAAAGGCACAATGCCGCCTTAAGTACAAGAATGGAGAATCTTCTTACCGTCGGTGCTTTGAGCATTCCCTGTGAGACCAGTATTAGTTTCCGCTAAACCACTGCAGGTTCAGTTTATTCCTTAGACCTTCACATTGACGATGAAACACCGAAATGGCATCGGAATTAAATACAAAAGGCACAATGCCGCCTTAAGTACAAGAATGGAGACTCTTCTTACAGTCGGTGCTTTGAGCATTCCCTGTGAGACCCGTATTAGTTTCCGCTACACCTCTGCAGGTGCAGTTTATTCCTTGGACCTTCACATTGACGATGAAACCCAGAAATGGCATCGGAATTAAATACAAAAGGCACAATGCCGCCTTAAGTACAAGAATAGAGACCCTTCTTACAGTTGGTGCTTTGGGCATTCCCTGTGAGACCAGTATTAGTTTCCGATACACCACTGCAGGTTCAATGTAGTCCTTGGAACTTCACACTGACGATGAAACACAGAAATCGCATCGGAATCAAATACAAAAGGCGCAATGCCGCCTTAAGTACAAGAATAGAGACTCTTCTTGCAGTCGGTGCTTTGAGCATTCCCTATGACACCAGTATTGGTTTCCGATACACCACAGCAGGTTCAAAGTATTCATTGGACCTTCACATTGACGATGAAACACAGAAATCGCATCGGAATTAAATACAAAACGCACAATGCCGCCTTATGTACAAGAATAGAGACTCTTCTTACAGTCGGTGCTTTGAGCATTCCCTGTGAGACCAGTATTAGTTACCGCTACACCACTGCAGGTTCAATGTATTCCTTGGATCTTCACATTGACGATGATACACAGAAATCGCATCGGAATTAAGTACAAAAGGCACAATGCCGCCTTAAGTACAAGAATAGAGACTCTTCATACAGTCGGTGCTTTGAGCATTCCCTGTGAGACCAGTATTAGTTTCCGCTACACCTCTGCAGGTTCAGTATATTCCTTGGATCTTCACATTGACGATGAAACACAGAAATCGCATCGGAATTAAATACAAAAGGCACAATGCCATCTTAAATACAAGAATAGAGACTCTTCTTACAGTCGGTGCTTTGAGCATTCCCTGTGAGACCAGTATTAGTTTCCGCTACACCTCTGCAGGTTCAATGTATTCCTTGGACCTTCACATTGGCGATGAAACACAGAAATGGCATCGGAATTAAATACAAAAGGCACAATGCCGCCTTAAGTACAAGAATGGAGACTCTTCTTACAGTCGGTGCTTTGAGCATTCCCTGTGAGACCAGTATTAGATTCCGCTACACCTCAGCAGGTGCAGTTTATTCCTTGCACCTTCACATTGACGATGAAACACAGAAATGGCATCGGAATTAAATACAAAAGGCACAATGCCGCCTTAAGTACAAGAATAGAGACCCTTCTTACAGTCGGTGCTTTGAGCATTCCCTGTGAGACCAGTATTATTTTCCGATACACCACTGCAGGTTCAATGTATTCCTTGGAACTTCACACTGACGATGAAACACAGAAATCGCATCGGAATCAAATACAAAAGGCGCAATGCCGCCTTAAGTACAAGAATAGAGACTCTTCTTGCAGTCGGTGCTTTGAGCATTCCCTGTGAGACCAGTATTAGTTTCCGATACACCACTGCAGGTTCAAAGTATTCCTTGGACCTTCAAATTGACGATGAAACACAGAAATGGCATCGGAATTAAATACAAAAGGCACAATGCCGCCTTAAGTACAAGAATAGAGACTCTTCTTACAGTCGGTGCTTTGAGCATTCCCTGTGAGACCAGTATTAGTTTCCGCTACACCTCTGCAGGTTCAGTTTATGCCTAGGACCTTCACATTGACGATAAAACACAGAAATGGCATCGGAATTAAATACAAAACGCACAATGCCGCCTTAAGTACAAGAATGGAGACTCTTCTTACAGTCGGTGCTTTGAGCATTCCCTGTGAGACCCGTATTAGTTTCCGCTACACCTCTGCAGGTGCAGTTTATTCCTTGGACCTTCACATTGACGATGAAACACAGAAATGGCATCGGAATTAAATACAAAAGGCACAATGCCGCCTTAAGTACAAGAATAGAGACTCTTCTTACAGTCGGTGCTTTCAGCATTCCCTGTGAGACCAGTATTAGTTTCCGATACACCACTGCAGGTTCAATGTATTCCTTGGAACTTCACACTGACGACGAAACACAGAAATCGCATCGGAATCAAATACAAAAGGCGCAATGCCGCCTTAAGTACAAGAATAGAGACTCTTCTTGCAGTCGGTGCTTTGAGCATTCCCTGTGAGACCAGTATTAGTTTCCGATACACCACTGCAGGTTCAAAGTATTCCATGGACCTTCACATTGACGATGAAACACAGAAATCGCATCGGAATTAAATACAAAACGCACAATGCCGCCTTATGTACAAGAATAGAGACTCTTCTTACAGTCGGTGCTTTGAGCATTCCCTGTGAGACCAGTATTAGTTACCGCTACACCTCTGCAGGTTCAATGTATTCCTTGGATCTTCACATTGACGATGATACACAGAAATCGCATCGGAATTAAGTACAAAAGGCACAATGCCGCCTTAAGTACAAGAATAGAGACTCTTCTTACAGTCGGTGCTTTGAGCATTCCCTGTGAGACCAGTATTAGTTTCCGCTACACCTCTGCAGGTTCAGTATATTCCTTGGATCTTCACGTTGACGATGAAACACAGAAATCGCATCGGAATTAAATACAAAAGGCACAATGCCCCCTTAAGTACAAGAGTAGAGACTCTTCTTACAGTCGGTGCTTTGAGCATTCCCTGTGAGACCAGTATTAGTTTCCGCTACACCTCTGCAGGTTCAATGTATTCCTTGGACCTTCACATTGACGATGAAACACAGAAATGGCATCGGAATTAAATACAAAAGGCACAATGCCGCCTTATGTTCAAGAATGGAGACTCTTCTTACAGTCGGTGCTTGGAGCATTCCCAGTGAGACCAGTATTAGTTTCCGATACACCACTGCAGGTTCAATGTATTCCTTGGACCTTCACATTGACGATGAAACACAGAAATGGCATCGGAATTAAATACAAAAGGCACAATGCCGCCTTAAGTACAAGAATAGAGACTCTTCTTACAGTCGGTGCTTTGAGCATTCCCTGTGAGACCAGTATTAGTTTCCGGTACACCTCTGCAGGTTCAGTTTATTCCTAGGACCTTCACATTGACGATAAAACACAGAAATGGCATCGGAATTAAATACAAAACGCACAATGCCGCCTTAAGTACAAGAATAGAGACTCGTCTTACAGTCGGTGCTTTGAGCATTCCCTGTGAGACCAGTATTAGTTTCCAATACACCACTGCAGGTTCAATGTATTCCTTGGACCTTCACATTGACGATGAAACTCAGAAATCGCATCGGAATTAAATACAAAAGGCACAATGCCGCCTTAAGTACAAGAATAGAGACTCATCTTACAGTCGGTGCATTGAGCATTCCCTGTGAGACCAGTATTAGTTTCCGATACACCTCTGCAGGTTCAGATTATTCCTTGGACCTTCACATTGACGATGAAACACAGAAATGGCATCGGAAGTAAATACAAAAGGCACAATGCCGCCTTAAGTACAAGAATGGAGAATCTTCTTACCGTCGGTGCTTTGAGCATTCCCTGTGAGACCAGTATTAGTTTCCGCTAAACCACTGCAGGTTCAGTTTATTCCTTAGACCTTCACATTGACGATGAAACACCGAAATGGCATCGGAATTAAATACAAAAGGCACAATGCCGCCTTAAGTACAAGAATGGAGACTCTTCTTACAGTCGGTGCTTTGAGCATTCCCTGTGAGACCCGTATTAGTTTCCGCTACACCTCTGCAGGTGCAGTTTATTCCTTGGACCTTCACATTGACGATGAAACCCAGAAATGGCATCGGAATTAAATACAAAAGGCACAATGCCGCCTTAAGTACAAGAATAGAGACCCTTCTTACAGTTGGTGCTTTGGGCATTCCCTGTGAGACCAGTATTAGTTTCCGATACACCACTGCAGGTTCAATGTAGTCCTTGGAACTTCACACTGACGATGAAACACAGAAATCGCATCGGAATCAAATACAAAAGGCGCAATGCCGCCTTAAGTACAAGAATAGAGACTCTTCTTGCAGTCGGTGCTTTGAGCATTCCCTATGACACCAGTATTAGTTTCCGATACACCACAGCAGGTTCAAAGTATTCATTGGACCTTCACATTGACGATGAAACACAGAAATCGCATCGGAATTAAATACAAAACGCACAATGCCGCCTTATGTACAAGAATAGAGACTCTTCTTACAGTCGGTGCTTTGAGCATTCCCTGTGAGACCAGTATTAGTTACCGCTACACCTCTGCAGGTTCAATGTATTCCTTGGATCTTCACATTGACGATGATACACAGAAATCGCATCGGAATTAAGTACAAAAGGCACAATGCCGCCTTAAGTACAAGAATAGAGACTCTTCATACAGTCGGTGCTTTGAGCATTCCCTGTGAGACCAGTATTAGTTTCCGCTACACCTCTGCAGGTTCAGTATATTCCTTGGATCTTCACATTGACGATGAAACACAGAAATCGCATCGGAATTAAATACAAAAGGCACAATGCCATCTTAAATACAAGAATAGAGACTCTTCTTACAGTCGGTGCTTTGAGCATTCCCTGTGAGACCAGTATTAGTTTCCGCTACACCTCTGCAGGTTCAATGTATTCCTTGGACCTTCACATTGGCGATGAAACACAGAAATGGCATCGGAATTAAATACAAAAGGCACAATGCCGCCTTAAGTACAAGAATGGAGACTCTTCTTACAGTCGGTGCTTTGAGCATTCCCTGTGAGACCAGTATTAGATTCCGCTACACCTCTGCAGGTGCAGTTTATTCCTTGCACCTTCACATTGACGATGAAACACAGAAATGGCATCGGAATTAAATACAAAAGGCACAATGCCGCCTTAAGTACAAGAATAGAGACCCTTCTTACAGTCGGTGCTTTGAGCATTCCCTGTGAGACCAGTATTATTTTCCGATACACCACTGCAGGTTCAATGTATTCCTTGGAACTTCACACTGACGATGAAACACAGAAATCGCATCGGAATCAAATACAAAAGGCGCAATGCCGCCTTAAGTACAAGAATAGAGACTCTTCTTGCAGTCGGTGCTTTGAGCATTCCCTGTGAGACCAGTATTAGTTTCCGATACACCACTGCAGGTTCAAAGTATTCCTTGGACCTTCAAATTGACGATGAAACACAGAAATGGCATCGGAATTAAATACAAAAGGCACAATGCCGCCTTAAGTACAAGAATAGAGACTCTTCTTACAGTCGGTGCTTTGAGCATTCCCTGTGAGACCAGTATTAGTTTCCGGTACACCTCTGCAGGTTCAGTTTATGCCTAGGACCTTCACATTGACGATAAAACACAGAAATGGCATCGGAATTAAATACAAATCGCACAATGCCGCCTTAAGTACAAGAATAGAGACTCGTCTTACAGTCGGTGCTTTGAGCATTCCCTGTGAGACCAGTATTAGTTTCCAATACACCACTGCAGGTTCAATGTATTCCTTGGACCTTCACATTGACGATGAAACTCAGAAATCGCATCGGAATTAAATACAAAAGGCACAATGCCGCCTTAAGTACAAGAATAGAGACTCATCTTACAGTCGGTGCATTGAGCATTCCCTGTGAGACCAGTATTAGTTTCCGCTACACCTCTGCAGGTTCAGATTATTCCTTGGATCTTCACATTGACGATGAAACACAGAAATGGCATCGGAAGTAAATACAAAAGGCACAATGCCGCCTTAAGTACAAGAATGGAGAATCTTCTTACCGTCGGTGATTTGAGCATTCCCTGTGAGACCAGTATTAGTTTCCGCTACACCACTGCAGGTTCAGTTTATTCCTTAGACCTTCACATTGACGATGAAACACCGAAATGGCATCGGAATTAAATACAAAAGGCACAATGCCGCCTTAAGTACAAGAATGGAGACTCTTCTTACAATCGGTGCTTTGAGCATTCCCTGTGAGATTCGTATTAGTTTCCGCTACACCTCTGCAGGTGCAGTTTATTCCTTGGACCTTCATATTGACGATGAAACACAGAAATGGCATCGGAATTAAATACAAAAGGCACAATGCCGCCTTAAGTACAAGAATAGAGACCCTTCTTACAGTCGGTGCTTTGAGCATTCCCTGTGAGACCAGTATTAGTTTCCGATACACCACTGCAGGTTCAATGTATTCCTTGGAACTTCACACTGACGATGAAACACAGAAATCGCATCGGAATCAAATACAAAAGGCGCAATGCCGCCTTAAGTACAAGAATAGAGACTCTTCTTGCAGTCGGTGCTTTGAGCATTCCCTTTGAGACCAGTATTAGTTTCCGATACACCACTGCAGGTTCAAAGTATTCCTTGGACCTTCACATTGACGATGAAACACAGAAATCGCATCGGAATTAAATACAAAACGCACAATGCCGCCTTATGTACAAGAATAGAGACTCTTCTTACAGTCGGTGCTTTGAGCATTCCCTGTGAGACCAGTATTAGTTACCGCTACACCTCTGCAGGTTCAATGTATTCCTTGGATCTTCACATTGACGATGATACACAGAAATCGCATCGGAATTAAGTACAAAAGGCACAATGCCGCCTTAAGTACAAGAATAGAGACTCTTCTTACAGTCGGTGCTTTGAGCATTCCCTGTGAGACCAGTATTAGTTTCCGCTACACCTCTGCAGGTTCAGTATATTCCTTGGATCTTCACATTGACGATGAAACACAGAACTCGCATCGGAATTAAATACAAAAGGCACAATGCCACCTTAAGAACAAGAATAGAGACTCTTCTTACAGTCGGTGCTTAGAGCATTCCCTGTAAGACCAGTATTAGTTTCCGCTACACCTCTGCAGGTTCAATGTATTCCTTGGACCTTCACAGTGACGATGAAACACAGAAATGGCATCGGAATTAAATACAAAAGGCACAATGCCGCCTAAAGTACAAGAATGGAGACTCTTCTTACAGTCGGTGCTTTGAGCATTCCCTGTGAGACCAGTATTAGATTCCGCTACATCTCTGCAGGTGCAGTTTATTCCTTGGACCTTCACATTGACGATGAAACACAGAAATGGCATCGGAATTAAATACAAAAGGCACAATGCGCCTTAAGTACAAGAATAGAGACCCTTCTTACAGTCGGTGCTTTGAGCATTCCCTGTGAGACCAGTATTAGTTTCCGATACACCACTGCAGGTTCAATGTATTCCTTGGAACTTCACACTGACGATGAAACACAGAAATCGCATCGGAATCAAATACAAAAGGCGCAATGCCGCCTTAAGTACAAGAATAGAGACTCTTCTTGCAGTCGGTGCTTTGAGCATTCCCTGTGAGACCAGTATTAGTTTCCGATACACCACTGCAGGTTCAAAGTATTCCTTGGACCTTCAAATTGACGATGAAACACAGAAATCGCTCGGAATTAAATACAAAAACACAATGCCGATTTATGTACAAGAATAGAGAATCTTCTTACAGTCGGTGCTTTGAGCATTCCCTGTGAGACCAGTATTAGTTTCCGATACTCCTCTGCAGGTTCACTTTACTCCTTGGACCTTCACATTGACGATGAAACTCAGAAATGGCATCGGAATTAAATACAAATGTCACAATGCCGCCTTAAGTACAAGAATAGAGACTCATTTGACAGTCGGTGCTTTGAGCATTCCCTGTGAGACCAGTATTAGTTTCCCATACACCACAGCAGGTTCAATGTATTCCTTGGAACTTCACATTGACGATGAAACACAGAAATCGCATGGGAATCAAATACAAAAGGCACAATGCCGCCTAAAGTACAAGAATAGAGACTCTTCTTACAGTCGGTGCTTTGAGCATTCCCTGTGAGACCAGTATTAGTTTCCGATACTCCTCTGCAGGTTCACTTTATTCCTTGGACCTTCAAATTGACGATGAAACACTGAAATGGCATCGGAATTAAATACAAACGCACAATGCCGCCTTAAGTACAAGAATAGAGCCTCTTCTTACAGTCGGTGCTTTGAGCATTCCCTGTGAGACCAGTATTAGTTTCCGATACACCACTGTAGGTTCAATGTATTCCTTGGACCTTCACATTGACGATGAAACACAGAAATCGCATCGGAATTAAATACAAAAGGCACAATGCAGCCTTAAGTACAAGAATAGAGACTCTTCTTACAGTCGGTGCTTTGAGCATTCCCTGTGAGACCAGTATTAGTTTCCGCTACACCTCTGCAGGTTCAGATTATTCCTTGGACCTTCACATTGACGATGAATCACAGAAATGGCATCGGAAGTAATTACAAAAGGCACAATGCCGCCTTAAGTTTAAGAATAGAGACTCTTCTTACCGTCGGTGCTTTGAGCATTCCCTGTGAGACCAGTATTAGTTTCCGCTACACCACTGCAGGTTCAGTTTATTCCTTAGACCTTCACATTGACGATGAAACACCGAAATGGCATCGTAATTAAATACAAAAGGCACAATGCCGCCTTAAGTACAAGAATGGAGACTCTTCTTACAGTCGGTGCTTTGAGCATTCCCTGTGAGACCCGTATAAGTTTCCGCTACACCTCTGCAGGTGCAGTTTATTCCTTGGACCTTCACATTGACGATGAAACACAGAAATGGCATCGGAATTAAATACAAAAGGCACAATGCCGCCTTAAGTACAAGAATAGAGACTCTTCTTACAGTCGGTGCTTTGAGCATTCCCTGTGAGACCAGTATTAGTTTCCGATACACCACTGCAGGTTCAATGTATTCCTTGGAACTTCACACTGACGATGAAACACAGAAATTGCATCGGAATCAAATACAAAAGGCACAATGCCGCCTTAAGTACAAGAATAGAGACTCTTCTTACAGTCGGTGCTTTAAGCATTCCCTGTGAGACCAGTATTAGTTTCCGATCCACCACTGCAGGTTCAGTGTATTCCTTGGACCTTCACATTGACGATGAAACACAGAAATCGCATCGGAATTAAATACAAACCGCACAATGCCGCCTCATGTACTAGAATAGAGACTCTTCTTACAGTCGGTGCTTTGAGCATTCCCTGTGAGACCAGTATCAGTTTCCGCTACACCTTTGCAGGTTAAATCTATTCCTTGGACCTTCACATTGACGATGATACACAGAAATCGCATCGGAAATAAGTACAAAAGGCACAATGCCGCCTTAAGTACAATAATAGAGACTCTTCTTACAGCCGGTGCTTTGAGCATTCCCTGTGAGACCAGTATTAGTTTCCGATACACCACTGCAGGTTCAATGTATTCCTTGGACCTTCACATTGACGATGAAACACAGAAATGGCATCGGAATTAAATACAAAAGGCACAATGCCGCCTTAAGTACAAGAATAGAGACTCTTCTTACAGTCGGTGCTTTGAGCATTCCCTGTGAGACCAGTATTAGTTTCCGATTCACCACTGCAGGTTCAATGTATTCCTTGGAACTTCACACTGACGATGAAACACAGAAATCGCATCGGAATCAAATACAAAAGGCACAATGCCGTCTTAAGTACAAGAATAGAGACTCTTCTTACAGTCGGTGCTTTGAGCATTCCCTGTGAGACCAGTATTAGTTTCCGATACACCTCTGCAGGTTCAGTTTATTCCTTGGACCTTCACATTGACGATGAAACACAGAAATCGCATCGAAATTAAATACAAAAGGCACAATGCCGCCTTAAGTACAAGAATAGAGACTCTTATAAACAGTCGGTGCTTTCAGCATTCCCTGTGAGACCAGTATTAGTTTCCGATACACCACTGCAGGTTCAATGTATTCCCTGGACCTTCACATTGACGATGAAACACAGAAATGGCATCGGAATTAAATACAAAAGGCACAATGCCGCCTTAAGTACAAGAATAGAGACTCTTCTTACAGTCGGTGCTTTGGGCATTCCTTGTAAGACCAGTATTAGTTTCCGATACACCACTGCAGGTTCAATGTATTCCTTGGACTTTCACATTGACGATGAAACACAGAAATGGCATCGGAATTAAATACAAAAGACACAATACCGCCTTAAGTACAAGAATAGAGACTCTTCTTGCAGTCGGTTTTTTAAACATTCCATGTGAGACCAGTATTAGTTTCCGATACACCACTGCAGGTTCAATGTATTCTTTGGACCTTCGCATTGACGATGAAACACAGAAATCGCATCGGAATTAAATACAAAAGGCACAATGCCGCCTTAAGTACAAGAATAGAGACTCATCTTACAGTCGGTGCTTTGAGCATTCCCTGTCAGACCAGTATTAGTATCCGATACTCCTCTGCAAGTTCAGTTTATTCCTTGGACCTTCACATTGACGATGAAACACAGAAATGGCTTAGGAATTAAATACAAAACGCACAATGCCGCCTTAAGTACAAGAATGGAGCCTCTTCTTACAGTCGGTGCTTTGAGCAATCCCTGTGAGACCAGTATTAGTTTCCGATACACCACTGCAGGTTCAATGTATTCCTTGGACCTTCACATTGACGATGAAACACAGAAATCGCATCGGAATTAAATACAAAAGGCACAATGCCGCCTTAAGTACAAGAATAGAGACTCTTCTTACAGTCGGTGCTTTGAGCATTCCCTGTGAGACCAGTATTAGTTTCCGATACACCTCTGCAGGTTCAGATTATTCCTTTGACCTTCACATTGACGATGAAACACAGAAATGGCATCGGAAGTAAATACAAAAGGCACAATGCCGCCTTAAGTACAAGAATAGAGACTCTTCTTACCGTCGGTGCTTTGAACATTCCCTGTGAGACCAGTATTAGTTTCCGCTACACCACTGCAGGTTCAGTTTATTCCTTAGACCTTCACATTGACGATGATACACAGAAATCGCATCGGAAATAAGTACAAAAGGCACAATGCGGCCTTAAGTACAAGAATAGAGACTCTTCTTACAGTCGGTGCTTTGAACATTCCCTGTGAGACCAGTATTAGTTTCCGCTACACCTCTGCAGGTTCAGTATATTCCTTGGACCTTCACATTGACGATGAAACACAGAAATGGCATCGGAATTAAATGCAAAAGGCACAATGCCGCCTTAAGTACAAGAATAGAGACTCTTCTTACAGGCGATGCTTTGAGCATTCCCTGTGAGACCAGTATTAGTTTCCGCTACACTTCTGCAGGTTCAGTTTATTCCTTCTACCTTCACATTGACGATGAAACACAGAAATGGCATCGGAATTAAATACAAAAGGCACAATGCCGCCTTAAGTACAAGAATAGTGACTCTTCTTACAGTCGGTGCTTTGAGCATTCCCTGTGAGACCAGTATTAGTTTCCGATACACCACTACAGGTTCCATGTATTCCTTGGAACTTCACACTGACGATGAAACACAGAAATCGCATCGGAATCAAATACAAAAGGCGCAATGCCGCCTTAAGTACTAGGATAGAGACTCTTCTTACAGTCGGTGCTTTGAGCATTCCCTGTGAGACCAGTATTAGTTTCCGATACACCACTGCAGGTTCAATGTATTCCTTGGACCTTCACATTGACGATGAAACACAGAAATCGCATCGGAATTAAATACAAAACCCACAATGACGCCTTATGTACAAGAATAGAGACTCTTTTTTCAGTCGGTGCTTTGAGCATTCCCTGTGAGACCAGTATTAGTTACCGCTACACCTCTGCAGGTTCAATGTATTCCTTGGACCTTCACATTGACGATGATACACAGAAATCGCATCGGAAATAAGTACAAAAGGCACAATGCCGCCTTAAGTACAATAATAGAGACTCTTCTTACAGCCGGTGCTTTGAGCATTCCCTGTGAGACCAGTATTAGTTTCCGATACACCACTGCAGGTTCAATGTATTCCTTGGAACTTCACACTGACGATGAAACACAGAAATCGCATCGGAATCAAATACAAAAGGCACAATGCCGTCTTAAGTACAAGAATAGAGACTCTTCTTACAGTCGGTGCTTTGAGCATTCCCTGTGAGACCAGTATTAGTTTCCGATACACCTCTGCAGGTTCAGTTTATTCCTTGGACCTTCACATTGACGATGAAACACAGAAATCGCATCGAAATTAAATACAAAAGGCACAATGCCGCCTTAAGTACAAGAATAGAGACTCTTCTTACAGTCGGTGCTTTCAGCATTCCCTGTGAGACCAGTATTAGTTTCCGATACACCACTGCAGGTTCAATGTATTCCTTGGACCTTCACATTGACGATGAAACACAGAAATCGCATCGGAATTAAATACAAAACGCACAATGCCGCCTTAAGTACAAGAATAGAGACTCTTCTTACAGTCGATGCTTTGAGCATTCCCTGTGAGACCAGTATTAGTTTCCGCTACACCTCTGCAGGTTCAATGTATTCCTTGGACCTTCACATTGACGATGATACACAGAAATCGCATCGGAATTAAGTACAAAAGGCACAATGCCGCCTTAAGTACAAGAATAGAGACTCTCCTTACAGTCGGTGCTTTGAGCATTCCCTGTGAGACCAGTATTAGTTTCCGCTACACCTCTGCAGGTTCAGTATTTTCCTTGGACCTTCACATTGACGATGAAACACAGAAATCGCATCGGAATTAAATACAAAAGGCACAATGCCACCTTAAGTACAAGAATAGAGACTCTTCTTACAGTCGGTGCTTTGAGCATTCCCTGTGAGACCAGTATTAGTTTCCGCTACACCTCTGCAGGTTCAATGTATTCCTTGGAACTTCACATTGACGATGAAACACAGAAATGGCATCGGAATTAAATACAAAAAGCACAATGAAGCCTTAAGTACAAGAATAGAGACTCTTCTAACAGTCGGTGCATTGAGCATTCCCTGTGAGACCAGTATTAGTTTCCGATACACCACTGCAGGTTCAATGTATTCCTTGGACCTTCACATTGACAATGAAACACAGAAATGGCATCGGAATTAAATACAAAAGGCACAATGCCGCCTTAAGTACAAGAATAGAGACTCTTCTTACAGTCGGTGCTTTGGTCATTCCTTGTAAGACCAGTATTAGTTTCCGATACACCACTGCAGGTTCAATGTATTCCTTGGACTTTCACATTGACGATGAAACACAGAAATGGCATCGGAATTAAATACAAAAGACACAATACCGCCTTAAGTACAAGAATAGAGACTCTTCTTGCAGTCGGTTTTTTAAACATTCCATGTGAGACCAGTATTAGTTTCCGATACACCACTGCAGGTTCAATGTATTCTTTGGACCTTCGCATTGACGATGAAACACAGAAATCGCATCGGAATTAAATACAAAAGGCACAATGCCGCCTTAAGTACAAAAATAGAGACTCATCTTACAGTCGGTGCTTTGAGCATTCCCTGTCAGACCAGTATTAGTTTCCGATACTCCTCTGCAGGTTCAGTTTATTCCTAGGACCTTCACATTGATGATGAAACACAGAAATGGCTTCGGAATTAAATACAAAACGCACAATGCCGCCTTAAGTACAAGAATAGAGACTCTTCTTACAGTCGGTGCTTTGAGCATTCCCTGTGAGACCAGTATTAGTCTCCGATACACCACTGCAGATTCAATGTATTCCTTGGACCTTCACATTGACGATGAAACACAGAAATCGCATCGGAATTAAATACAAAAGGCACAATGCCGCCTTAAGTACAAGAATAGAGACTCTTCATACAGTCGGTGCTTTGAGCATTCCCTGTGAGACAAGTATTAGTTTCCGATACACCTCTGCAGGTTCAGATTATTCCTTTGACCTTCACATTGACGATGAAACACAGAAATGGCATCGGAAGTAAATACAAAAGGCACAATGCCGCCTTAAGTACAAGAATAGAGACTCTTCTTACCGCCGGTGCTTTGAACATTCCCTGTGAGACCAGTATTAGTTTCCGCTACACCACTGCAGGTTCAGTTTATTCCTTAGACCTTCACATTGACGATGATACACAGAAATCGCATCGGAAATAAGTACAAAAGGCACAATGCGGCCTTAAGTACAAGAATAGAGACTCTTCTTACAGTCGGTGCCTTGAGCATTCCCTGTGAGACCAGTATTAGTTTACGCTACACCTCTGCAGGTTCAGTTTATTCCTTGGACCTTCACATTGACGATGAAACACAGAAATCGCATCAGAATTAAATACGAAAGGCACAATGCAGCCTTAAGTACAAGAATAGAGACTCTTCTTACAGTCGGTGCTTTGAGCATTCCCTGTGAGACCAGTATTAGTTTCCGCTACACCTCTGCAGGTTCAATTTATTCCTTGGACCTTCACATTGACGATGAAACGCAGAAATCGCATCGGAATTAAATGCAAAAGGCACAATGCCGCCCTAAGTACAAGAATAGAGACTCTTCTTACAGTCGGTGCTTTGACCATTCCCTGTGAGACCAGTATTAGTTTCCGCTACACCTCTGCAGGTTCAGTTTATTCCTTGGACCTTCACATTGACGATGAAACACAGAAATGGCATCGGAATTAAATAGAAAAGGCACAATGCCGCCTTAAGTACAAGAATAGAGACTCTTCTTACAGTCGGTCCTTTGAGCTTTCCCTGTGAGACCAGTATTAGTTTCCGATACACCACTGCAGGTTCAATGTATTCCTTGGAACTTCACACTGACGATGAAACACAAAATCGCATCGGAATGAAATACAAAAGGCACAATGCCGCCTTAAGTACAAGAATAGAGACTCTTCTTGCAGTCGGTGCTTTGAGCATTCCCTGTGAGACCAGTATTAGTTTCCGATACACCACTGCAGGTTCAATGTATTCCTTGGACCTTCACATTGACGATGAAACACAGAAATCGCATCGGAATTAAATACAAAACCCACAATGACGCCTTATGTACAAGAATAGAGACTCTTTTTTCAGTCGGTGCTTTGAGCATTCCCTGTGAGACCAGTATTAGTTACCGCTCCACCTCTGCATTTTCAATGTATTCCTTGGACCTTCACATTGACGATGATACACAGAAATCGCATCGGAAATAAGTACAAAAGGCACAATGCCGCCTGAAGTACAAGAATAGAGACTCTTCTTACAGTCGGTGCTTTGAGCATTCCCTGTCAGACCAGTATTAGTTTCCGCTACACTTCTGCAGGTTCAGTATATTCCTTGGACCTTCACATTGACGATGAAACACAGAAATGGCATCGGAATTAAATACAAAATGCACAATGCCGCCTTAAGTACAAGAATAGAGACTCTTCTTACAGTCGATGCTTTGAGCATTCCCTGTGAGACCAGTATTAGTTTCCGCTACACCTCTGCAGGTTCAGTATATTCCTTGGACCTTCACATTGACGATGAAACACAGAAATGGCATCGGAATTAAATACAAAAGGCACAATGCCGCCTTAAGTACAAGAATAGAGACTCTTCTTACAGTCGGTGCTTTGAGCATTCCCTGTGAGACCAGTATTAGTTTCCGATACACCACTGCAGGTTCAGTTTATTCCTTAGACCTTCACATTGTCGATGAAACACCGAAATGGCATCGGAATTAAATACAAAAGGCACAATGCCGCCTTAAGTACAAGAATGGAGACTCTTCTTACAGTCGGTGCTTTGAGCATTCCCTGTGAGACCCGTATTAGTTTCCGCTACACCACTGCAGGTTCAATGTATTCCTTGGAACTTCACACTGACGATGAAACACAGAAATCGCATGGGAATCAAATACAAAAGGCGCAATGCCGCCTTAAGTACAAGAATAGAGACTTTTCTTGCAGTCGATGGTTTGAGCATTCCCTGTGAGACCAGTATTAGTTTCCGATACACCACTGCAGGTTCAAAGTATTCCTTGGACCTTCACATTGACGATGAAACAAAGAAATCGCATCGGATTTAAATACAAAACGCACAATGCCGCCTTATGTACAAGAATAGAGACTCTTCTTACAGTCGGTGCTTTGAGCATTCCTTGTGAGACCAGTATTAGTTACTGCTACACCTCTGCAGGTTCAATGTATTCCTTGGATCTTCACATTGACGATGATACACAGAAATCGCATCGGAATTAAGTACAAAAGGCACAATGTCGCCTTAAGTACAAGAATAGAGACTCTTCTTACAGTCGGTGCTTTGAGCATTCCCTGTGAGACCAGTATTAGTTTCCGCTACACCTCTGCAGGTTCAGTATTTTCCTTGGATCTTCACGTTGACGATGAAACACAGAAATCGCATCGGAATGAAATACAAAAGGCACAATGCCACCTTAAGTACAAGAATAGAGACTCTTCTTACAGTCGGTGCTTTGAGCATTCCCTGTGAGACCAGTATTAGTTTCCGCTACACCTCTGCAGGTTCAATGTATTCCTTGGACCTTCACCTTGACGATGAAACACAGAAATGGCATCGGAATTAAATACAAAAGGCACAATGCCGCATTAAGTACAAGAATGGAGACTCTTCTTACAGTCGGTGCTTTGAGCATTCCCAGTGAGACCAGTATTAGTTTCCGATACACCACTGCAGATTCAATGTATTCCTTGGACCTTCACATTGACGATGAAACACAGAAATGGCATCGGAATTAAATACAAAAGGCACAATGCCGCCTTAAGTACAAGAATAGAGACTCTTCTTACAGTCGGTGCTTTGAGCATTCCCTGTGAGACCAGTATTAGTTTCCGGTACACCTCTGCAGGTTCAGTTTATTCCTAGGACCTTCACATTGACGATAAAACACAGAAATGGCATCGGAATTAAATACAAAACGCACAATGCCGCCTTAAGTACAAGAATAGAGACTCGTCTTACAGTCGGTGCTTTGAGCATTCCCTGTGAGACCAGTATTAGTTTCCGATACACCACTGCAGTTCAATGTATTCCTTGGACCTTCACATTGACGAAGAAACTCAGAAATCGCATCGGAATTAAATACAAAAGGCACAATGCCGCCTTAAGTACATGAATAGAGACTCTTCTTACAGTCGGTGCTTTGAGCATTCCCTGTGAGACCAGTATTAGTTTCCGCTACACCTCTGCAGGTTCAGATTATTTCTTGGACCTTCACATTGACGATGAAACACAGAAATGGCATCGGAAGTAAATACAAAAGGCACAATGCCGCCTTAAGTACAAGAATGGAGAATCTTCTTACCGTCGGTGCTTTGAGCATTCCCTGTGAGACCAGTATTAGTTTCCGCTACACCACTGCATGTTCAGTTTATTCCTTAGACCTTCACATTGACGATGAAACACCGAAATGGCATCGGAATTAAATACAAAAGGCTCAATGCCGCCTTAAGTACAAGAATGGAGACTCTTCTTACAGTCGGTGCTTTGAGCATTCCCTGTGAGACCCGTATTAGTTTCCGCTACACCTCTGCAGGTGCAGTTTATTCCTTGGACCTTCACATTGACGATGAAACACAGAAATGGCATCGGAATTAAATACAAAAGGCACAATGCCGCCTTAAGTACAAGAATAGAGACCCTTCTTACAGTCGGTGCTTTGAGCATTCGCTGTGAGACCAGTATTAGTTTCCGATACACCACTGCAGGTTCAATGTATTCCTTGGAACTTCACACTGACGATGAAACACAGAAATCGCATCGCAATCAAATACAAAAGGCGCAATGCGCCTTAAGTACAAGAATAGAGACTCTTCTTGCAGTCGGTGCTTTGTGCATTCCCTGTGAGACCAGTATTAGTTTCCGATACACCACTGCAGGTTCAAAGTATTCCTTGGACCTTCACATTGAGGATGAAACACAGAAATCGCATCGGAATTAAATACAAAACGCACAATGCCGCCTTATGTACAAGAATAGAGACTCTTCTTACAGTCGGTGCTTTGAGCATTCCCTGTGAGACCAGTATTAGTTACCGCTACACCTCTGCAGGTTCAATGTATTCCTTGGATCTTCACATTGACGATGATACACAGAAATCGCATCGGAATTAAGTACAAAAGGCACAATGCCGCCTTAAGTACAAGAATAGAGACTCTTCTTACAGTCGGTGCTTTGAGCATTCCCTGTGAGACCAGTATTAGTTTCCGCTACACCTCTGCAGGTTCAGTATATTCCTTGGATCTTCACATTGACGATGAAACGCAGAAATCGCATCGGAATCAAATACAAAAGGCACAATGCCACCTTAAGTACAAGAATAGAGACTCTTCTTACAGTCGGTGCTTTGAGCATTCCTGTGAGACCAGTATTAGTTTCCGCTACACCTCTGCAGGTTCAATGTATTCCTTGGACCTTCACATTGACGATGAAACACAGAAATGGCATCGGAATTACATACAAAAGGCACAATGCCGCCTTAAGTACAAGAATGGAGACTCTTCTTACAGTTGGTGCTTTGAGCATTCCCTGTGAGACCAGTATTAGTTTCCGATACACCACTGCAGGTTCAATGTATTCCTTGGACCTTCACATTGACGATGAAACACAGAAATGGCATCGGAATTAAATACGAAAGGCACAATGCCGCCTTAAGTACAAGAATAGAGACTCTTCTTACAGTCGGTGCTTTGAGCATTCCCTGTGTGACCAGTATTAGTTTCCGATACACCACTGCAGGTTCAATGTATTCCTTGGACTTTCACATTAACGATGAAACACAGAAATGGCATCGGAATTAAATACAAAAGACACAATGCCGCCTTAAGTACAAGAATAGAGACTCTTCTTGCAGTCGGTGCTTTGAGCATTCCCTGTGAGACCAGTATTAGTTTCCGATACACCACTGCTGGTTCAATGTATGCCTTGGACCTTCACATTGACGATAAAACACCGAAATGGCATCGGAATTAAATACAAAACGCACAATGCTGCCTTATGTACAAGAATAGAGACTCTTCTTACAGTCGGTGCTTTGAGCATTCCCTGTGAGACCCGTATTAGTTTCCGCTACACCTCTGCAGGTGCAGTTTATTCCTTGGACCTTCACATTGACGATGAAACACAGAAATGACATCGGAATTAAATACAAAAGGCACAATGCCGCCTTAAGTACAAGAATAGAGACTCTTCTTACAGTCGGTGCTTTGAGCATTCCCTGTGAGACCAGTATTAGTTTCCGATACACCACTGCAGGTTCAATGTATTCCTTGGAACTTCACACTGACGATGAAACACAGAAATCGCATCGGAATCAAATACAAAAGGCGCAATGCCGCCTTAAGTACAAGAATAGAGACTCTTCTTGCAGTCGGTGCTTTGAGCATTCCCTGTGAGACCAGTATTAGTTTCCGATACACCACTGCAGGTTCAAAGTATTCCTTGGACCTTCACATTGAAGATGAAACACAGAAATCGCATCGGAATTAAATCCAAAAGCACAATGCCGCCTTATGTGCAAGAATAGAGACTCTTCTTACAGTCGGTGCTTTGAGCATTCCCTGTGAGACCAGTATTAGTTACCGCTACACCTCTGCAGGTTCAATGTATTCCTTGGATCTTCACATTGACGATGATACACAGAAATCGCATCGGAATTAAATACAAAAGGCACAATGCCGCCTTAAGTACAAGAATAGAGACTCTTCTTACAGTCGGTGCTTTGAGCATTCCCTGTGAGACCAGTATTAGTTTCCGGTACACCTCTGCAGGTTCAGTATATTCCTTGGATCTTCACGTTGACGATGAAACACAGAAATCGCATCGGAATTAAATACAAAAGGCACAATGCCACCTTAAGTACAAGAATAGAGACTCTTCCTACAGTCGGTGCTTTAAGCATTCCCTGTGAGACCAGTATTAGTTTCCGCTACACCTCTGCAGGTTCAATGTATTCCTTGGACCTTCACATTGACGATGAAACACAGAAATGGCATCGGAATTAAATACAAAAGACACAATGCCGCCTTAAGTACAAGAATGGAGACTCTTCTTACAGTCGGTGCTTTGAGCATTCCCAGTGAGACCAGTATTAGTTTCCGATACACCACTGCAGGTTCAAAGTATTCCTTGGACCTTCACATTGACGATGAAACACAGAAATGGCACCGGAATTAAATACAAAAGGCACAATGCCGCCTTAAGTACAAGAATAGAGACTCTTCTTACAGTCGGTGCTTTGAGCATTCCCTGTGAGACCAGTATTAGTTTCCGGTACACCTCTGCAGGTTCAGTTTATTCCTAGGACCTTCACATTGACGATAAAACACAGAAATGGCATCGGAATTAAATACAAAACGCACAATGCCGCCTTAAGTACAAGAATAGAGACTCGTCTTACAGTCGGTGCTTTGAGCATTCCCTGTGAGACCAGTATTAGTTTCCGATACACCACTGCAGGTTCAATGTATTCCTTGGACCTTCACATTGACGATGAAACTCAGAAATCGCATCGGAATTAAATACAAAAGGCTCAATGCCGCCTTAAGTACAAGAATAGAGACTCTTCTTACAGTCGGTGCATTGAGCATGCCCTGTGAGACCAGTATTAGTTTCCGCTACACCTCTGCAGGTTCAATGTATGCCTTGGACCTTCACATTGACGATAAAACACAGAAATGGCATCGGAATTAAATACAAAACGCACAATGCTGCCTTATGTACAAGAATAGAGACTCTTCTTACAGTCGGTGCTTTGAGCATTCCCTGTGAGACCCGTATTAGTTTCCGCTACACCTCTGCAGGTGCAGTTTATCCTTGGACCTTCACATTGACGATGAAACACAGAAATGACATCGGAATTAAATACAAAAGGCACAATGCCGCCTTAAGTACAAGAATAGAGACTCTTCTTACAGTCGGTGCTTTGAGCATTCCCTGTGAGACCAGTATTAGTTTCCGATACACCACTGCAAGTTCAATGTATTCCTTGGAACTTCACACTGACGATGAAACACAGAAATCGCATCGGAATCAAATACAAAAGGCGCAATGCCGCCTTAAGTACAAGAATAGAGACTCTTCTTGCAGTCGGTGCTTTGAGCATTCCCTGTGAGACCAGTATTAGTTTCCGATACACCACTGCAGGTTCAAAGTATTCCTTGGACCTTCACATTGAAGATGAAACACAGAAATCGCATCGGAATTAAATCCAAAAGCACAATGCCGCCTTATGTGCAAGAATAGAGACTCTTCTTACAGTCGGTGCTTTGAGCATTCCCTGTGAGACCAGTATTAGTTACCGCTACACCTCTGCAGGTTCAATGTATTCCTTGGATCTTCACATTGACGATGATACACAGAAATCGCATCGGAATTGAATACAAAAGGCACAATGCCGCCTTAAGTACAAGAATAGAGACTCTTCTTACAGTCGGTGCTTTGAGCATTCCCTGTGAGACCAGTATTAGTTTCCGGTACACCTCTGCAGGTTCAGTATATTCCTTGGATCTTCACGTTGACGATGAAACACAGAAATCGCATCGGAATTAAATACAAAAGGCACAATGCCACCTTAAGTACAAGAATAGAGACTCTTCCTACAGTCGGTGCTTTAAGCATTCCCTGTGAGACCAGTATTAGTTTCCGCTACACCTCTGCAGGTTCAATGTATTCCTTGGACCTTCACATTGACGATGAAACACAGAAATGGCATCGGAATTAAATACAAAAGACACAATGCCGCCTTAAGTACAAGAATGGAGACTCTTCTTACAGTCGGTGCTTTGAGCATTCCCAGTGAGACCAGTATTAGTTTCCGATACACCACTGCAGGTTCAAAGTATTCCTTGGACCTTCACATTGACGATGAAACACAGAAATGGCACCGGAATTAAATACAAAAGGCACAATGCCGCCTTAAGTACAAGAATAGAGACTCTTCTTACAGTCGGTGCTTTGAGCATTCCCTGTGAGACCAGTATTAGTTTCCGGTACACCTCTGCAGGTTCAGTTTATTCCTAGGACCTTCACATTGACGATAAAACACAGAAATGGCATCGGAATTAAATACAAAACGCACAATGCCGCCTTAAGTACAAGAATAGAGACTCGTCTTACAGTCGGTGCTTTGAGCATTCCCTGTGAGACCAGTATTAGTTTCCGATACACCACTGCAGGTTCAATGTATTCCTTGGACCTTCACATTGACGATGAAACTCAGAAATCGCATCGGAATTAAATACAAAAGGCACAATGCCGCCTTAAGTACAAGAATAGAGACTCTTCTTACAGTAGGTGCATTGAGCATTCCCTGTGAGACCAGTATTAGTTTCCGCTACACCTCTGCAGGTTCAGATTATTGCTTGGACCTTCACATTGACGATGAAACACAGAAATGGCATCGGAAGTAAATACAAAAGGCACAATGCCGCCTTATGTACAAGAATGGAGAATCTTCTTACCGTCGGTGCTTTGAGCATTCCCTGTGAGACCAGTATTAGTTTCCGCTACACCACTGCAGGTTCAGTTTATTCCTTAGACCTTCACATTGACGATGAAACACCGAAATGGCATCGGAATTAAATACAAAAGGCACAATGCCGCCTTAAGTACAAGAATGGAGACTCTTCTTACAGTCGGTGCTTTGAGCATTCCCTGTGAGACCCGTATTAGTTTCCGCTACACCTCTGCAGGTGCAGTTTATTCCTTGGACCTTCACATTGACGATGAAACACAGAAATGGCATCGGAATTAAATACAAAAGGCACAATGCCGCCTTAAGTACAAGAATAGAGACCCTTCTTACAGTCGGTGCTTTGAGCATTCCCTGTGAGACCAGTATTAGTTTCCGATACACCACTGCAGGTTCATTGTATTCCTTGGAACTTCACACTGACGATGAAGCACAGAAATCGCATCGGAATCAAATACAAAAGGCGCAATGCCGCCTTAAGTACAAGAATAGAATCTCTTCTTGCAGTCGGTGCTTTGAGCATTCCCTGTGAGACCAGTATTAGTTTCCGATACACCACTGCCGGTTCAAAGTATTCCTTGGACCTTCACATTGACGATGAAACACAGAAATCGCATCGGAATTAAATACAAAACGCACAATGCCGCCTTATGTACAAGAATAGAGGCTCTTCTTACAGTCGGTGCTTTGAGCATTCCCTGTGAGACCAGTATTAGTTACCGCTACTCCTCTGCAGGTTCAATGTATTCCTTGGATCTTCACATTGACGATGATACACAGAAATCGCATCGGAATTAAGTACAAAAAGCACAATGCCGCCTTAAGTACAAGAATAGAGACTCTTCTTACAGTCGGTGCTTTGAGCATTCCCTGTGAGACCAGTATTAGTTTCCGCTACACCTCTGCAGGTTCAGTATATTCCTTGGATCCACACATTGACGATGAAACACAGAAATGGCATCGGAATTAAATACAAAAGGCACAATGCCACCTTAAGTACAAGAATAGAGACTCTTCTTACAGTCGGTGCTTTGAGCATTCCCTGTGAGACCAGTATTAGTTTCCGCTACACCTCTGCAGGTTCAATGTATTCCTTGGACCTTCACATTGACGATGAAACACAGAAATGGCATCGGAATTAAATACAAAAGGCACAATGCCGCCTTAAGTACAAGAATGGAGACTCTTCTTACAGTCGGTGCTTTGAGCATTGCCTGTGAGACCAGTATTAGTTTCCGATACACCACTGCAGCTTCATTGTATTCCTTGGACCTTCACATTGACGATGAAACACAGAAATGGCATGGGAATTAAATACAAAAGGCACAATGCCGCCTTAAGTACAAGAATAGAGACTCTTCTTACAGTCGGTGCTTTGAGCATTTCCTGTGAGGCCAGTATTAGTTTCCGATACACCACTGCAGGTTCAATGTATTCCGTGGACTTTCACATTAACGATGAAACACAGAAATGGCATCTGAATTAAATACAAAAGTCACAATGCCGCCTTAAGTACAAGAATAGAGACTGTTCTTACAGTCGGTGCTTTGAGCATTCCCTGTGAGACCAGTATTAGTTTCCGCTACACTTCTGCAGGTTCAGTTTATTCCTTGGACCCTCACATTGACGATGAAACCTAGAAGTCGCATCGGAATTAAATACAAAAGGCACGATGCCGCCTTAAATACAAGAATAGAGACTCTTCTTACAGTCGGTGCTTTGAGCATTCCCTGTGAGACCAGTTTTAGTTTCCGCTACACCTCTGCACGTTCAGTTTCTTCCTTGGACCTTCACATTGACGATGAAACACAGAAATGGCATCGGAATTAAATACAAAACAAACAATGCCGCCTTAAGTACAAGAATAGAGACTCTTCTTACAGTCGGTGCTTTGAGCATTTCCTGTGAGACCAGTATTAGTTTCCGATACACCACTGCAGGTTCAATGTATGCCTTGGACCTTCACATTGACGATAAAACACAGAAATGTCATCGGAATTAAATACAAAACGCACAATGCCGCATTAAGTACAAGAATAGAGACTCTTCTTACAGTCGGTGCTTTGAGCACTCCCTGTGAGACCAGTATTAGTTTCCGCTACACCTCTGCAGGTTCAGTTTATTCTTTGGACCTTCACATTGACGATGAAACACAGAAATGGCAACGGAATTAAATACAAAAGGCACAATGCCGCCTTAAGTACAAGTATAGAGACTCTTCTTGCAGTCGGTGCTTTGAGCAATCCCTGTGAGACCAGTATTAGTTTCCGAAACACCACTGCGGGTCAATGTATTCCTTGGACCTTCACATTGACGATGAAACACTGAAATCGCATCGGAATTAAATACAAAACGCACAATGCTGCCTTATGTACAAGAATAGAGACTCTTCTTACAGTCGGTGCTTTGAGCATTCCCTGTGAGACCATTATTAGTTACCGCTACACCTCTGCAGGTTCAATGTATTCCTTGGATCTTCACATTGACGATGATACACAGAAATCGCATCGGAATTAAGTACAAAAGGCACAATGCCGCCTTAAGTACAAGAATAGAGACTCTTCTTACAGTCGGTGCTTTGAGCATTCCCTGTGAGACCAGTATTAGTTTCCGCTACACCTCTGCAGGTTCAGTATATTCCTTGGATCTACACATTGACGATGAAACACAGCAATCGCTTCGGAATTAAATACAAAGGGCACAATGCTACCTTAAGTACAAGAATAGAGGCTCTTCTTACAGTCGGTGCTTTGAGCATTCCCTGTGAGACCAGTATTAGTTTCCGCTACACCTCTGTAGGTTCAATGTATTCCTTGGACCTTCACATTGACGATGAAACACAGAAATGGCATCGGAATTAAATACAAAAGGCACAATGCCGCCTTAAGTACAAGAATAGAGACTCTTCTTACAGTCGGTGCTTTGAGCATTCCCTGTGAGACCAGTATTAGTTTCCGATACACCACTGCAGGTTCAATGTATTCCTTGGACCTTCACATTGACGATGAAACACAGAAATGGCATCGGAATTAAATACAAAAGGCACAATGCCGCCTTAAGTACAAGAATTGAGACTCTTCTTACAGACGGTGCTTTGAGCATTCCCTGTGAGACCAGTATTAGTTTCCGATACACCACTGCAGGTTCAATGTATTCCTTGGACTTTCACATTGACGATGAAACACAGAAATGGCATCGGAATTAAATACAAAAGACACAATGCCGCCTTAAATACAAGAATAGAGACTCTACTTACAGTCGGTGCTTTGAGCATTCCCTGTGAGACCAGTATTAGTTTCCGATACACCACTGCAGGTTCAATGTATGCCTTGGACCTTCGCATTGACGATGAAACACAGAAATCGCATCGAAATTAAATACAAAAGGCACAATGCCGCCTTAAGTACAAGAATAGAGACTCTTCTTACAGTCGGTGCTTTGAGCATTCCCTGTGAGACCAGTATTAGTTTCCGCTACGCCTCTGCAGGTTCGGTTTATTCCTAGGACCTTCACATTGACGATAAAACACAGAAATGGCATCGGAATTAAATACAAAACGCACAATGCCGCCTTAAGTACAAGAATAGTGACTCTTCTTACAGTCGGTGCTTTGAGCACTCCCTGTGAGACCAGTATTAGCGTCCGCTACACCTCTGGAGGTTCAGTTTATTCTTTGGACCTTCACATTGACGATGAAACACAGAAATGGCATCGGAATTAAATACAAAAGGCACAATGCCGCCTTAAGTACAAGAATAGAAACTCTTCTTACAGTAGGTGCTTTGAGCATTCCCTGTCAGACCAGTATTAGTTTCCGATACACCACTGCAGGTTCAATGTATTCCTTGGAACTTCACATTGACGATGAAACACAGAAATCGCATCGGAATTAAACACAAAAGGCACAATGCCGCCTTAAGTACAAGAATAGAGAATCTTCTTACAGTCGGTGCTTTGAGCATTCCCTGTGAGACCAGTATTAGTTTCCGGTACACCTCTGCAGTTTCAGTTTATTCCTTGGACCTTCACATTGACGATGAAACACAGAAATGGCATCGGAATTAAATACAAATGGCACAATGCCGCCTTAAGTACAAGAATAGAGACTCTTCTTACAGTCGGTGCTTTGAGCATTCCCTGTGAGACCAGTATTAGTTTCCGATACACCACTGCAGGTTCAATGTATTCCTTGGAACATCACATTGACGATGAAACACAGAAATCGCATCGAAAATAAATACAGAAGGCACAATGCCGCCTTAAGTACAAGAATAGAGACCCTTATTACAGTCGGTGATTTGAGCATTCCCTGTAAGACCAGTATTAGTTCCCGCTACACCTCTGCAGGATCGATGTATTCCTTGGACCTTCACATTGACGATGATACACAGAAATCGCATCGGAATTAAATACAAAAGGCACAATGCCGCCTTAAGTACAAGAATACAGACTCTTCTTACAGTCGGTGCTTTGAGCATTCCCTGTGAGACCAGTATTAGTTTCCGATGCACCACTGCAGGTTCAATGTATTCCTTGGACCTTCATATTGACGATGAAACACAGAAATCGCATCGGAATTAAATACAAAAGGCACAATGCCGCCTTAAGTACAAGAATAGAGACTCTTCCTACAGTCGGTGCTTTGAGCATTCCCTGTGAGACCAGTATTAGTTTCCGATACACCACTGCAGGTTCAATGTATTCCTTGGAACTTCAAATTGACGATGAAACACAGAAATCGCATGGGAATCAAATACAAAAGTCACAATGCCGCCTTAAGTACAAGAATAGGGACTCTTATTACAGTCGGTGCTTTGAGCATTCCCTGTGAGACCAGTATTAGCTTCCGATACTCCTCTGCAGGTTCAGTTTATCCTTGGACGTTCACATTGACGATGAAACACACAAATGGCATCGGAATTAAATACAAAAGGCACAATGCCGCCTTAAGTACAAGAACAGAGCCTCTTCTTACAGTCGGTGCTTTGAACATTCCCTGTGAGTCCAGTATTAGTTTCCGATACACCACTGCGGGTTCAATGTATTCCTTGGACCTTCAAAGTGACGATGAAACACAGAAACCGCATCGGAATTAAATACAAAAGTCACAATGCCGCCTTAAGTACAAGAATAGAGACTCTTCTTACAGTCGGTGCTATGAGCATTCCCTGTGAGACCAGTATTAGTTTCCGCTACACCTCTGCAGGTTCAGATTATTCCTTGGACCTTCACATTGACGATGAAACACAGATATGGCATCGGAAGTAAATACAAAATGCACAATGCCGCCTTAAGTACAAGAGTAGAGACTCTTCTTACCGTCGGTCATTTGAGCATTCCCTGTGAGACCAGTATTAGTTTCCGATACACCGCTGCAGGTTCAATGTATTCCTTGGACCTTCACATTGACGATGAAACACAGAAATCGCATCGGAATTAAATACAAAAGGCACAATGCCACCTTCAGTACAAGAATAGAGACTCTTCAAACAGTCGGTGCTTTGAGCATTCCCTGTAAGACCAGTATTAGTTTCCGCTACATCTCTGCAGGTTCAATGTATTCCTTGGACCTTCACATTGACGATGAAACACAGAAATGGCATCGGAATTAAATACAAAAGGCACAATGCCGCCTTAAGTACAAGAATAGAGACTCTTCTTACAGTCGGTGCTTTGAGCATTCCCTGCGAGACCAGTATTAGATTCCGGTACACCTCTGCAGGTTCAGTTTATTCCTTGGACCTTCACATTGACGATGAAACACAGAAATGGCATCGGAATTAAATACAAAAGGCACAATGCCGCCTTAAGTACAAGAATGGAGACTCTTCTTACAGTCGGTGCTTTGAGCATTCCCTGTGAGACCAGTATTAGTTTCCGATACACCACTGCAGGTTCATTGTATTCCTTGGACCTTCACATTGACGATGAAACACAGAAATGGCATGGGAATTAAATACAAAAGGCACAACGCCGCCTTAAGTACAAGAATAGAGACTCTTCTTACAGTCGGTGCTTTGAGCATTCCCTGTGAGGCCAGTATTAGTTTCCGATACACCACTGCAGGTTCAATGTATTCCTTGGACTTTCACATTAACGATGAAACACAGAAATGGCATCTGAATTAAATACAAAAGACACAATGCCGCCTTAAGTACAAGAATAGAGACTCTTCTTACAGTCGGTGCTTTGAGCATTCCCTGTGAGACCAGTATTAGTTTCCGCTACACCTCTGCAGGTTCAGTTTATTCCTTGGACCTTCACATTGACGATGAAACCTAGAAGTCGCATCGGAATTAAATACAAAAGGCACGATGCCGCCTTAAATACAAGAATAGAGACTCTTCTTACAGTCGGTGCTTTGAGCATTCCCTGTGAGACCAGTATTAGTTTCCGCTACACCTCTGCACGTTCAGTTTCTTCCTTGGACCTTCACATTGACGATGAAACACAGAAATGGCATCGGAATTAAATACAAAACAAACAATGCCGCCTTAAGTACAAGAATAGAGGCTCTTCTTACAGTCGGTGCTTTGAGCATTTCCTGTGAGACCAGTATTAGTTTCCGATACACCACTGCAGGTTCAGAGTATGCCTTGGACCTTCACATTGACGATAAAACACAGAAATGGCATCGGAATTAAATACAAAACGCACAATGCCGCATTAAGTACAAGAATAGAGACTCGTCTTACAGTCGGTGCTTTGAGCACTCCCTGTGAGACCAGTATTAGTTTCCGCTACACCTCTGCAGGTTCAGTTTATTCTTTGGACCTTTACATTGACGATGAAACACAGAAATGGCAACGGAATTAAATACAAAAGGCACAATGCCGCCTTAAGTACAAGTATAGAGACTCTTCTTGCAGTCGGTGCTTTGAGCAATCCCTGTGAGACCAGTATTAGTTTCCGAAACACCACTGCAGGTTCAATGTATTCCTTGGACCTTCACATTGACGATGAAACACTGAAATCGCATCGGAATTAAATACAAAACGCACAATGCTGCCTTATGTACAAGAATAGAGACTCTTCTTACAGTCGGTGCTTTGAGCATTCCCTGTGAGACCATTATTAGTTACCGCTACACCTCTGCACGTTCAGTATATTCCTTGGATCTTCACATTGACGATGAAACACAGCAATCGCTTCGGAATTAAATACAAAGGGCACAACGCTACCTTAAGTACAAGAATAGAGGCTCTTCTTACAGTCGGTGCTTTGAGCATTCCCTGTGAGACCAGTATTAGTTTCCGCTACACCTCTGCAGGTTCAATGTATTTCTTGGACCTTCACATTGACGATGAAACACAGAAATGGCATCGGAATTAAATACAAAAGGCACAATGCCGCCTTAAGTACAAGAATAGAGACTCTTCTTACAGTCGGTGCTTTGAGCATTCCCTGTGAGACCAGTATTAGCGTCCGCTACACCTCTGGAGGTTCAGTTTATTCTTTGGACCTTCACATTGACGATGAAACACAGAAATGGCATCGGAATTAAATACAAAAGGCACAATGCCGCCTTAAGTACAAGAATAGAAACTCTTCTTACAGTAGGTGCTTTGAGCATTCCCTGTCAGACCAGTATTAGTTTCCGATACACCACTGCAGGTTCAATGTATTCCTTGGAACTTCACATTGACGATGAAACACAGAAATCGCATCGGAATTAAACACAAAAGGCACAATGCCGCCTTAAGTACAAGAATAGAGAATCTTCTTACAGTCGGTGCTTTGAGCATTCCCTGTGAGACCAGTATTAGTTTCCGGTACACCTCTGCAGTTTCAGTTTATTCCTTGGACCTTCACATTGACGATGAAACACAGAAATGGCATCGGAATTAAATACAAATGGCACAATGCCGCCTTAAGTACAAGAATAGAGACTCTTCTTACAGTCGGTGCTTTGAGCATTCCCTGTGAGACCAGTATTAGTTTCCGATACACCACTGCAGGTTCAATGTATTCCTTGGAACATCACATTGACGATGAAACACATAAATCGCATCGGAATTAAATTCAAAAGGCACAATGCCGCCTTAAGTACAAGAATAGAGACTCTTCTTACAGTCGGTGCTTTGAGCATTCCCTGTGAGACCAGTATTAGTTTCCGCTACACCTCTGCAGGTTCAGTTTATTCCTTGGACCTTCACATTGACGATGAAACACAGAAATCGCATCGAAAATAAATACAGAAGGCACAATGCCGCCTTAAGTACAAGAATAGAGACCCTTATTACAGTCGGTGATTTGAGCATTCCCTGTAAGACCAGTATTAGTTCCCGCTACACCTCTGCAGGTTCGATGTATTCCTTGGACCTTCACATTGACGATGATACACAGAAATCGCATCGGAATTAAATACAAAAGGCACAATGCCGCCTTAAGTACAAGAATACAGACTCTTCTTACAGTCGGTGCTTTGAGCATTCCCTGTGAGACCAGTATTAGTTTCCGATGCACCACTGCAGGTTCAATGTATTCCTTGGACCTTCATATTGACGATGAAACACAGAAATCGCATCGGAATTAAATACAAAAGGCACAATGCCGCCTTAAGTACAAGAATAGAGACTCTTCCTACAGTCGGTGCTTTGAGCATTCCCTGTGAGACCAGTATTAGTTTCCGATACACCACTGCAGGTTCAATGTATTCCTTGGAACTTCAAATTGACGATGAAACACAGAAATCGCATGGGAATCAAATACAAAAGTCACAATGCCGCCTTAAGTACAAGAATAGGGACTCTTATTACAGTCGGTGCTTTGAGCATTCCCTGTGAGACCAGTATTAGCTTCCGATACTCCTCTGCAGGTTCAGTTTATCCTTGGACGTTCACATTGACGATGAAACACACAAATGGCATCGGAATTAAATACAAAAGGCACAATGCCGCCTTAAGTACAAGAACAGAGCCTCTTCTTACAGTCGGTGCTTTGAACATTCCCTGTGAGTCCAGTATTAGTTTCCGATACACCACTGCGGGTTCAATGTATTCCTTGGACCTTCAAAGTGACGATGAAACACAGAAACCGCATCGGAATTAAATACAAAAGTCACAATGCCGCCTTAAGTACAAGAATAGAGACTCTTCTTACAGTCGGTGCTATGAGCATTCCCTGTGAGACCAGTATTAGTTTCCGCTACACCTCTGCAGGTTCAGATTATTCCTTGGACCTTCACATTGACGATGAAACACAGATATGGCATCGGAAGTAAATACAAAATGCACAATGCCGCCTTAAGTACAAGAGTAGAGACTCTTCTTACCGTCGGTCATTTGAGCATTCCCTGTGAGACCAGTATTAGTTTCCGATACACCGCTGCAGGTTCAATGTATTCCTTGGACCTTCACATTGACGATGAAACACAGAAATCGCATCGGAATTAAATACAAAAGGCACAATGCCACCTTCAGTACAAGAATAGAGACTCTTCAAACAGTCGGTGCTTTGAGCATTCCCTGTAAGACCAGTATTAGTTTCCGCTACATCTCTGCAGGTTCAATGTATTCCTTGGACCTTCACATTGACGATGAAACACAGAAATGGCATCGGAATTAAATACAAAAGGCACAATGCCGCCTTAAGTACAAGAATAGAGACTCTTCTTACAGTCGGTGCTTTGAGCATTCCCTGCGAGACCAGTATTAGATTCCGGTACACCTCTGCAGGTTCAGTTTATTCCTTGGACCTTCACATTGACGATGAAACACAGAAATGGCATCGGAATTAAATACAAAAGGCACAATGCCGCCTTAAGTACAAGAATGGAGACTCTTCTTACAGTCGGTGCTTTGAGCATTCCCTGTGAGACCAGTATTAGTTTCCGATACACCACTGCAGGTTCATTGTATTCCTTGGACCTTCACATTGACGATGAAACACAGAAATGGCATGGGAATTAAATACAAAAGGCACAACGCCGCCTTAAGTACAAGAATAGAGACTCTTCTTACAGTCGGTGCTTTGAGCATTCCCTGTGAGGCCAGTATTAGTTTCCGATACACCACTGCAGGTTCAATGTATTCCTTGGACTTTCACATTAACGATGAAACACAGAAATGGCATCTGAATTAAATACAAAAGACACAATGCCGCCTTAAGTACAAGAATAGAGACTCTTCTTACAGTCGGTGCTTTGAGCATTCCCTGTGAGACCAGTATTAGTTTCCGCTACACCTCTGCAGGTTCAGTTTATTCCTTGGACCTTCACATTGACGATGAAACCTAGAAGTCGCATCGGAATTAAATACAAAAGGCACGATGCCGCCTTAAATACAAGAATAGAGACTCTTCTTACAGTCGGTGCTTTGAGCATTCCCTGTGAGACCAGTATTAGTTTCCGCTACACCTCTGCACGTTCAGTTTCTTCCTTGGACCTTCACATTGACGATGAAACACAGAAATGGCATCGGAATTAAATACAAAACAAACAATGCCGCCTTAAGTACAAGAATAGAGGCTCTTCTTACAGTCGGTGCTTTGAGCATTTCCTGTGAGACCAGTATTAGTTTCCGATACACCACTGCAGGTTCAGAGTATGCCTTGGACCTTCACATTGACGATAAAACACAGAAATGGCATCGGAATTAAATACAAAACGCACAATGCCGCATTAAGTAAAAGAATAGAGACTCGTCTTACAGTCGGTGCTTTGAGCACTCCCTGTGAGACCAGTATTAGTTTCCGCTACACCTCTGCAGGTTCAGTTTATTCTTTGGACCTTCACATTGACGATGAAACACAGAAATGGCAACGGAATTAAATACAAAAGGCACAATGCCGCCTTAAGTACAAGTATAGAGACTCTTCTTGCAGTCGGTGCTTTGAGCAATCCCTGTGAGACCAGTATTAGTTTCCGAAACACCACTGCAGGTTCAATGTATTCCTTGGACCTTCACATTGACGATGAAACACTGAAATCGCATCGGAATTAAATACAAAACGCACAATGCTGCCTTATGTACAAGAATAGAGACTCTTCTTACAGTCGGTGCTTTGAGCATTCCCTGTGAGACCATTATTAGTTACCGCTACACCTCTGCAGGTTCAGTATATTCCTTGGATCTTCACATTGACGATGAAACACAGCAATCGCTTCGGAATTAAATACAAAGGGCACAACGCTACCTTAAGTACAAGAATAGAGGCTCTTCTTACAGTCGGTGCTTTGAGCATTCCCTGTGAGACCAGTATTAGTTTCCGCTACACCTCTGCAGGTTCAATGTATTTCTTGGACCTTCACATTGACGATGAAACACAGAAATGGCATCGGAATTAAATACAAAAGGCACAATGCCGCCTTAAGTACAAGAATAGAGACTCTTCTTACAGTCGGTGCTTTGAGCATTCCCTGTGAGACCAGTATTAGTTTCCGATACACCACTGCAGGTTCGATGTATTCCTTGGACCTTCACATTGACGATGAAACACAGAAATGGCATCGGAATTAAATACAAAAGGCACAATGCCGCCTTAAGTACAAGAATTGAGACTCTTCTTACAGACGGTGCTTTGAGCATTCCCTGTGAGACCAGTATTAGTTTCCGATACACCACTGCAGGTTCAATGTATTCCTTGGACTTTCACATTGACGATGAAACACAGAAATGGCATCGGAATTAAATACAAAAGACACAATGCCGCCTTAAATACAAGAATAGAGACTCTTCTTACAGTCGGTGCTTTGAGCATTCCCTGTGAGACCAGTATTAGTTTCCGATACACCACTGCAGGTTCAATGTATGCCTTGGACCTTCGCATTGACGATGAAACACAGAAATCGCATCGAAATTAAATACAAAAGGCACAATGCCGCTTTAAGTACAAGAATAGAGACTCTTCTTACAGTCGGTGCTTTGAGCATTCCCTGTGAGACCAGTATTAGTTTCCGCTACGCCTCTGCAGGTTCAGTTTATTCCTAGGACCTTCACATTGACGATAAAACACACAAATGGCATCGGAATTAAATACAAAACGCACAATGCCGCCTTAAGTACAAGAATAGTGACTCTTCTTACAGTCGGTGCTTTGAGCACTCCCTGTGAGAACAGTATTAGTTTCCGCTACACCTCTGCAGGTTCAGTTTATTCCTTGGACCTTCACATTGACGATGAAACCTAGAAGTCGCATCGGAATTAAATACAAAAGGCACGATGCCGCCTTAAATACAAGAATAGAGACTCTTCTTACAGTCGGTGCTTTGAGCATTCCCTGTGAGACCAGTATTAGTTTCCGCTACACCTCTGCACGTTCAGTTTCTTCCTTGGACCTTCACATTGACGATGAAACACAGAAATGGCATCGGAATTAAATACAAAACAAACAATGCCGCCTTAAGTACAAGAATAGAGGCTCTTCTTACAGTCGGTGCTTTGAGCATTTCCTGTGAGACCAGTATTAGTTTCCGATACACCACTGCAGGTTCAGAGTATGCCTTGGACCTTCACATTGACGATAAAACACAGAAATGGCATCGGAATTAAATACAAAACGCACAATGCCGCATTAAGTACAAGAATAGAGACTCGTCTTACAGTCGGTGCTTTGAGCACTCCCTGTGAGACCAGTATTAGTTTCCGCTACACCTCTGCAGGTTCAGTTTATTCTTTGGACCTTCACATTGACGATGAAACACAGAAATGGCAACGGAATTAAATACAAAAGGCACAATGCCGCCTTAAGTACAAGTAAAGAGACTCTTCTTGCAGTCGGTGCTTTGAGCAATCCCTGTGAGACCAGTATTAGTTTCCGAAACACCACTGCAGGTTCAATGTATTCCTTGGACCTTCACATTGACGATGAAACACTGAAATCGCATCGGAATTAAATACAAAACGCACAATGCTGCCTTATGTACAAGAATAGAGACTCTTCTTACAGTCGGTGCTTTGAGCATTCCCTGTGAGACCATTATTAGTTACCGCTACACCTCTGCAGGTTCAGTATATTCCTTGGATCTTCACATTGACGATGAAACACAGCAATCGCTTCGGAATTAAATACAAAGGGCACAACGCTACCTTAAGTACAAGAATAGAGGCTCTTCTTACAGTCGGTGCTTTGAGCATTCCCTGTGAGACCAGTATTAGTTTCCGCTACACCTCTGCAGGTTCAATGTATTTCTTGGACCTTCACATTGACGATGAAACACAGAAATGGCATCGGAATTAAATACAAAAGGCACAATGCCGCCTTAAGTACAAGAATAGAGACTCTTCTTACAGTCGGTGCTTTGAGCATTCCCTGTGAGACCAGTATTAGTTTCCGATACACCACTGCAGGTTCGATGTATTCCTTGGACCTTCACATTGACGATGAAACACAGAAATGGCATCGGAATTAAATACAAAAGGCACAATGCCGCCTTAAGTACAAGAATTGAGACTCTTCTTACAGACGGTGCTTTGAGCATTCCCTGTGAGACCAGTATTAGTTTCCGATACACCACTGCAGGTTCAATGTATTCCTTGGACTTTCACATTGACGATGAAACACAGAAATGGCATCGGAATTAAATACAAAAGACACAATGCCGCCTTAAATACAAGAATAGAGACTCTTCTTACAGTCGGTGCTTTGAGCATTCCCTGTGAGACCAGTATTAGTTTCCGATACACCACTGCAGGTTCAATGTATGCCTTGGACCTTCGCATTGACGATGAAACACAGAAATCGCATCGAAATTAAATACAAAAGGCACAATGCCGCCTTAAGTACAAGAATAGAGACTCTTCTTACAGTCGGTGCTTTGAGCATTCCCTGTGAGACCAGTATTAGTTTCCGCTACGCCTCTGCAGGTTCAGTTTATTCCTAGGACCTTCACATTGACGATAAAACACACAAATGGCATCGGAATTAAATACAAAACGCACAATGCCGCCTTAAGTACAAGAATAGTGACTCTTCTTACAGTCGGTGCTTTGAGCACTCCCTGTGAGAACAGTATTAGCTTCCGCTACATCTCTGGCGGTTCAGTTTATTCTTTGGACCTTCACATTGACGATGAAACGCAGAAATGGCATCGGAATTAAATACAAAAGGCACAATGCCGCCTTAAGTACAAGAATAGAAACTCTTCTTACAGTCGGTGCTTTGAGCATTCCCTGTCAGACCAGTATTAGTTTCCGATACACCACTGCAGGTTCAATGTATTCCTTGGAACTTCACATTGACGATGAAACACAGAAATCGCATCGGAATTAAACACAAAAGGCACAATGCCGCCTTAAGTACAAGAATAGAGAATCTTCTTACAGTCGGTGCTTTGAGCATTCCCTGTGAGACCAGTATTAGTTTCCGGTACACCTCTGCAGTTTCAGTTTATTCCTTGGACCTTCACATTGACGATGAAACACAGAAATGGCATCGGAATTAAATACAAATGGCACAATGCCACCTTAAGTACAAGAATAGAGACTCTTCTTACAGTCGGTGCTTTGAGCATTCCCTGTGAGACCAGTATTAGTTTCCGATACACCACTGCAGGTTCAATGTATTCCTTGGAACATCACATTGACGATGAAACACATAAATCGCATCGGAATTAAATTCAAAAGGCACAATGCCGCCTTAAGTACAAGAATAGAGACTCTTCTTACAGTCGGTGCTTTGAGCATTCCCTGTGAGACCAGTATTAGTTTCCGCTACACCTCTGCAGGTTCAGTTTATTCCTTGGACCTTCACATTGACGATGAAACACAGAAATCGCATCGAAAATAAATACAGAAGGCACAATGCCGCCTTAAGTACAAGAATAGAGACTCTTATTACAGTCGGTGATTTGAGCATTCCCTGTAAGACCAGTATTAGTTCCCGCTACAACTCTGCAGGTTCGATGTATTCCTTGGACCTTCACATTGACGATGAAACACTGAAATCGCATCGGAATTAAATACAAAACGCACAATGCTGCCTTATGTACAAGAATAGAGACTCTTCTTACAGTCGGTGCTTTGAGCATTCCCTGTGAGACTATTATTAGTTACCGCTACACCTCTGCAGGTTCAATGTATTCCTTGGATCTTCACATTAACGATGATACACAGAAATCGCATCGGAATTAAGTACAAAAGGCACAATGCCGCCTTAAGTACAAGAATAGAGACTCTTCTTACAGTCGGTGCTTTGAGCATTCCCTGTGAGACCAGTATTTGTTTCCGCTACACCTCTGCAGGTTCAGTATATTCCTTGGATCTTCACATTGACGATGAAACACAGCAATCGCTTCGGAATTAAATACAAAGGGCACAATGCTACCTTAAGTACAAGAATAGAGGCTCTTCTTACAGTCGGTGCTTTGAGCATTCCCTGTGAGACCAGTATTAGTTTCCGCTACACCTCTGCAGGTTCAATGTATTCCTTGGACCTTCACATTGACGATGAAACACAGAAATGGCATCGGAATTAAATACAAAAGGCACAATGCCGCCTTAAGTACAAGAATAGAGACTCTTCTTACAGTCGGTTCTTTGAGCATTCCCTGTGAGACCAGTATTAGTTTCCGATACACCACTGCAGGTTCGATGTATTCCTTGGACCTTCACATTGACGATGAAACACAGAAATGGCATCGGAATTAAATACAAAAGGCACAATGCCGCCTTAAGTACAAGAATTGAGACTCTTCTTACAGACGGTGCTTTGAGCATTCCCTGTGAGACCAGTATTAGTTTCCGATACACCACTGCAGGTTCAATGTATTCCTTGGACTTTCACATTGACGATGAAACACAGAAATGGCATCGGAATTAAATACAAAAGACACAATGCCGCCTTAAATACAAGAATAGAGACTCTTCTTACAGTCGGTGCTTTGAGCATTCCCTGTGAGACCAGTATTAGTTTCCGATACACCACTGCAGGTTCAATGTATGCCTTGGACCTTCGCATTGACGATGAAACACAGAAATCGCATCGAAATTAAATACAAAAGGCACAATGCCGCCTTAAGTACAAGAATAGAGACTCTTCTTACAGTCGGTGCTTTGAGCATTCCCTGTGAGACCAGTATTAGTTTCCGCTACGCCTCTGCAGGTTCAGTTTATTCCTAGGACCTTCACATTGACGATAAAACACAGAAATGGCATCGGAATTAAATACAAAACGCACAATGCCGCCTTAAGTACAAGAATAGTGACTCTTCTTACAGTCGGTGCTTTGAGCACTCCCTGTGAGAACAGTATTAACTTCCGCTACATCTCTGGCGGTTCAGTTTATTCTTTGGACCTTCACATTGACGATGAACAACGGAAATGGCATCGGAATTAAATACAAAAGGCACAATGCCGCCTTAAGTACAAGAATAGAAACTCTTCTTACAGTCGGTGCTTTGAGCATTCCCTGTCAGACCAGTATTAGTTTCCGATACACCACTGCAGGTTCAATGTATTCCTTGGAACTTCACATTGACGATGAAACACAGAAATCGCATCGGAATTAAACACAAAAGGCACAATGCCGCCTTAAGTACAAGAATAGAGAATCTTCTTACAGTCGGTGCTTTGAGCATTCCCTGTGAGACCAGTATTAGTTTCCGGTACACCTCTGCAGTTTCAGTTTATTCCTTGGACCTTCACATTGACGATGAAACACAGAAATGGCATCGGAATTAAATACAAATGGCACAATGCCGCCTTAAGTACAAGAATAGAGACTCTTCTTACAGTCGGTGCTTTGAGCATTCCCTGTGAGACCAGTATTAGTTTCCGATACACCACTGCAGGTTCAATGTATTCCTTGGAACATCACATTGACGATGAAACACATAAATCGCATCGGAATTAAATTCAAAAGGCACAATGCCGCCTTAAGTACAAGAATAGAGACTATTCTTACAGTCGGTGCTTTGAGCATTCCCTGTGAGACCAGTATTAGTTTCCGCTACACCTCTGCAGGTTCAGTTTATTCCTTGCGCCTTCACATTGACGATGAAACACAGAAATCGCATCGAAAATAAATACAGAAGGCACAATGCCGCCTTAAGTACAAGAATAGAGACTCTTATTACAGTCGGTGATTTGAGCATTCCCTGTAAGACCAGTATTAGTTCCCGCTACACCTCTGCAGGTTCGATGTATTCCTTGGACCTTCACATTGACGATGATACACAGAAATCGCATCGGAATTAAATACAAAAGGCACAATGCCGCCTTAAGTACAAGAAAACAGACTCTTCTTACAGTCGGTGCTTTGAGCATTCCCTGTGAGACCAGTATTAGTTTCCGATGCACCACTGCAGGTTCAATGTATTCCTTGGACCTTCACATTGACGATGAAACACAGAAATCGCATCGGAATTAAATACAAAAGGCACAATGCCGCCTTAAGTACAAGAATAGAGACTCTTCCTGCAGTCGGTGCTTTGAGCATTCCCTGTGAGACCAGTATTAGTTTCCGATACACCTCTGCAGGTTCAGATTATTCCTTGGACCTTCACATTGACGATGAAACACAGATATGGCATCGGAAGTAAATACAAAATGCACAATGCCGCCTTAAGTACAAGAGTAGAGACTCTTCTTACCGTCGGTCATTTGAGCATTCCCTGTGAGACTAGTATTAGTTTCCGATACACCGCTGCAGGTTCAATGTATTCCTTGGACCTTCACATTGACGATGAAACACAGAAATCGCATCGGAATTAAATACAAAAGGCACAATGCCACCTTCAGTACAAGAATAGAGACTCTTCAAACAGTCGGTGCTTTGAGCATTCCCTGTAAGACCAGTATTAGTTTCCGCTACATCTCTGCAGGTTCAATGTAATCCTTGGACCTTCACATTGACGATGAAACACAGAAATGGCATCGGAATTAAATACAAAAGGCACAATGCCGCCTTAAGTACAAGAATAGAGACTCTTCTTACAGTCGGTGCTTTGAGCATTCCCTGCGAGACCAGTATTAGATTCCGGTACACCTCTGCAGGTTCAGTTTATTCCTTGGACCTTCACATTGACGATGAAACACAGAAATGGCATCGGAATTAAATACAAATGGCACAATGCCTCCTTAAGTACAAGAATGGAGACTCTTCTTACAGTCGGTGCTTTGAGCATTCCCTGTGAGACCATTATTAGTTTCCGATACACCACTGCAGGTTCAATGTATTCCTTGGAACATCACATTGACGATGAAACACATAAATCGCATCTGAATTAAATACAAAAGGCACAATGCCGCCTTAAGTACAAGAATAGAGACTCTTCTTACAGTCGGTGCTTTGAGCATTCCCTGTGAGACCAGTATTAGTTTCCGCTACACCTCTGCAGGATCCGTATATTCCTTGGACCTTCACATTGACGATGAAACACAGAAATGGCATAGGAATTAAATACAAAAGGCACAATGCCGCCTTAAGTACAAGAATAGAGACTCTTCTTACAGTCGGTGCTTTGAGCATTCCCTGTGAGACCAGTATTAGTTTCCGCTACACCTCTGCAGGTTCAGTTTATTCCTTGGACCTTCACATTGACGATGAAACCTAGAAGTCGCATCGGAATTAAATACAAAAGGCACGATGCCGCCTTAAGTACAAGAATAGAGACTCTTCTTACAGTCGGTGCTTTGAGCATTCCCTGTGAGACCAGTATTAGTTTCCGCTACACCTCTGCACGTTCAGTTTCTTCCTTGGACCTTCACATTGACGATGAAACACAGAAATGGCATCGGAATTAAATACAAAACAAACAATGCCGCCTTAAGTACAAGAATAGAGACTCTTCTTACAGTCGGTGCTTTGAGCATTTCCTGTTAGACCAGTATTAGTTTCCGATACACCACTGCAGGTTCAATGTATTCCTTGGACCTTCACATTGAGAGTGAAACATAGAAATCGCATCGGAATTAAATACAAAAGGCACAATGCCGCCTTAAGTACAAGAATAGAGACTCATCTTACAGTCGGTGCTTTGAGCATTCCCTGTGAGACCAGTATTAGTTTCCGCTACACCTCTGCAGGTTCAGTTTATTCCTTGGACCTTCACATTGACGATGAAACACAGAAATCGCATCGGAATTAAATACAGAAGGCACAATGCCGCCTTAAGTACAAGAATAGAGACTCTTCTTACAGTCGGTGCTTTGAGCATTCCCTGTAAGACCAGTATTAGTTCCCGCTACACCTCTGCAGGTTCGATGTATTCCTTGGACCTTCACATTGACGATGATACACAGAAATCGCATCGGAATTAAACACAAAAGGCACAATGCCGCCTTAAGTACAAGAATTCAGACTCTTCTTACAGTCGGTGCTTTGAGCATTCCCTGTGAGACCAGTATTAGTTTCCGATGCACCACTGCAGGTTCAATGTATTCCTTGGACCTTCACATTGACGATGAAACACAGAAATCCCACCGGAATTAAATACAAAAGGCACAATGCCGCCATAAGTACAAGAATAGAGACTCATCTTACAGTCGGTGCTTTGAGCATTCCCTGTGAGCCAGTTTTAGTTTCCGCTACACCTCTGCAGGTTCAGTTTATTCCTTGGACCTTCACATTGACGATGAACACAGAAATGGCATCGGAATTAAATACAAATGGCACAATGCCGCCTTAAGTACAGGAATAGAGACTCTTCTTACAGTCGGTGCTTTGAGCATTCCCTGTGAGACCAGTATTAGTTTCCGATACACCACTGCAGGTTCAATGTATTCCTTGGACCTTCACATTGACGATGAAACACAGAAATGGCATCGGAATTAAATACAAAAGGCACAATGCCGCCTTCAGTACAAGAATAGAGACTCTTCTTACAGTCGGTGCTTTCAGCATTCCCTGTGAGACCAGTATTAGTTTCCGATACACCACTGCAGGTTCAATGTATTCCTTGAACCTTCACTTTGACGATGAAACACAGAAATGGCATCGGAATTAAATACAAAAGGCACAATGCCGCCTTAAGTACAAGAATAAAGACTCTTCTTACAGTCGGTGCTTTGAGCATTCCCTGTGAGACCAGTATTAGTTTCCGGTACACCTCTGCAGGTTCAGTTTATTCCTTGGACCTTCACATCGACGATGAAACACAGAAATGGCATCGGAATTAAATACAAATCGCACAATGCCTCCTTAAGTACAAGAATAGAGACTCTTCTTACAGTCGGTGCTTTGAGCATTCCCTGTGAGACCATTATTAGTTTCCGATACACCACTGCAGGTTCAATGTATTCCTTGGAACATCACATTGACGATGAAACACATAAATCGCATCGGAATTAAATACAAAAGGCACAATGCCGCCTTAAGTACAAGAATAGAGACTCTTCTTACAGTCGGTGCTTTGAGCATTCCCTGTGAGACCAATATTAGTTTCCGCTACACCTCTGCAGGTTCAGTATATTCCTTGGACCTTCACATTGACGATGAAACACAGAAATGGCATCGGAATTAAATACAAAAGGCACAATGCCGCCTTAAGTACAAGAATAGAGACTCTTCTTACAGTCGGTGCTTTGAGCATTCCCTGTGAGACCAGTATTAGTTTCCGCTACACCTCTGCAGGTTCAGTTTATTCCTTGGACCTTCACATTGACGATGAAACCTAGAAGTCGCATCGGAATTAAATACAAAAGGCACGATGCCGCCTTAAGTACAAGAATAGAGACTCTTCTTACAGTCGGTGCTTCGAGCATTCCCTGTGAGACCAGTATTAGTTTCCGCTACACCTCTGCACGTTCAGTTTATTCCTTGGACCTTCACATTGACGATGAAACACAGAAATCGCATCGGAATTAAATACAAAACGCACAATGCCGCCTTAAGTACAAAAATAGAGACTCTTCTTACAGTCGGTGCTTTGAGCATTTCCTGTGAGACCAGTATTAGTTTCCGATACACCACTGCAGGTTCAATGTATTCCTTGGACCTTCACATTGAGAGTGAAACACAGAAATCGCATCGGAATTAAATACAAAAGGCACAATGCCGCCTTAAGTACAAGAATAGAGACTCTTCTTACAGTCGGCGCTTTGAGCATTCCCTGTGAGACCAGTATTAGTTTCCGCTACACCTCTGCAGGTTCAGTTTATTCCTTGGACCTTCACATTGACGATGAAACACAGAAATCGCATCGGAATTAAATACAAAAGGCACAATGCCGCCTTAAGTACAAGAATTCAGACTCTTCTTACAGTCGGTGCTTTGAGCATTCCCTGTGAGACCAGTATTAGTTTCCGATGCACCACTGCAGGTTCAATGTATTCCTTGGACCTTCACATTGACGATGAAACACAGAAATCGCATCGGAATTAAATACAAAAGGTACAATGCCGCCATAAGTACAAGAATAGAGACTCTTTCTACAGTCGGTGCTTTGAGCATTCCCTGTGAGACCTGTATTAGTTTCCGATACACCACTGCAGGTTCAATGTATTCCTTGGAACTTCACATTGACGATGAAACACAGAAATCGCATGGGAATCAAATACAAAAGGCACAATGCCGCCTTAAGTACAAGAATAGAGCCTCTTCTTACAGTCGGTGCTTTGAACATTCGCTGTGAGACCAGTATTAGTTTCCGATACACCACTGCTGGTTCAGATTTTTCCTTGGACCTTTACATTGACGATGAAACACAGATATGGCATCGGAAGTAAATACAAAAGGCACAATGCCGCCTTAAGTACAAGAATAGAGACTCTTCTTACCGTCGGTGTTTTGAGCATTCCCTGTGAGACCAGTATTAGTTTCCGATACACCACTGCAGGTTCAATGTATTCCTTGGACCTTCACATTGACGATGAAACACAGAAATCGCATCGGAATTAAAAACAAAAGGCACAATGCCACCTTAAGTACAAGAATAGAGACTCTTCTAACAGTCGGTGCTTTGAGCATTCCCTGTGAGACCAGTATTAGTTTCCGCTACATCTCTGCAGGTTCAATGTATTCCTTGGACCTTCACATTGACGATGAAACACAGAAATGGCATCGGAATTAAATACAAAAGGCACAATGCCGCCTTAAGTACAAGAATAGAGACTCTTCTTCCAGTCGGTGCTTTGAGCATTCCCTGTGTGACCAGTATTAGTTTCCGATACACCACTGCAGGTTCAATGTATTCCTTGGACCTTCACATTGACGATGAAACACAGAAATCCCATCGGAATTAAATACAAAAGGCACAATGCCGCCATAAGTACAAGAATAGAGACTCATCTTACAGTCGGTGCTTTGAGCATTCCCTGTGAGCCAGTTTTAGTTTCCGCTACACCTCTGCAGGTTCAGTTTATTCCTTGGACCTTCACATTGACGATGAACACAGAAATGGCATCGGAATTAAATACAAATGGCACAATGCCGCCTTAAGTACAGGAATAGAGACTCTTCTTACAGTCGGTGCTTTGAGCATTCCCTGTGAGACCAGTATTAGTTTCTGATACACCACTGCAGGTTCAATGTATTCCTTGGACCTTCACATTGACGATGAAACACAGAAATGGCATCGGAATTAAATACAAAAGGCACAATGCCGCCTTCAGTACAAGAATAGAGACTCTTCTTACAGTCGGTGCTTTGAGCATTCCCTGTGAGACCAGTATTAGTTTCCGATACACCACTGCAGGTTCAATGTATTCCTTGAACCTTCACTTTGACGATGAAACACAGAAATGGCATCGGAATTAAATACAAAAGCCACAATGCCGCCTTAAGTACAAGAATAGAGACTCTTCTTACAGTCGGTTTTTTGAGCATTCCCTGTGAGACCAGTATTAGTTTCCGATACACCACCGCAGGTTCAATGTATTTCTTGGACCTTCACATTGACCATGAAACACAGAAATTGCATCGGAATTAAATCCAAAACGCACAATGCCGCCTTAAGTACAAGAAGACAGACTCTACTTACAGTCGGTGCTTTGAGCATTCCCTGTGAGACCAGTATTAGTTTCCGATACACCACTGCAGGTTCAATGTATTCCTTGGACCTTCACATTGACGATGAAATACAGAAATGGCATCGGAATTAAATCCAAAACCACAATGCCGCCTTAAGTACAAGAATAAAGGCTCCTCTTACCGTCGGTGCTTTGAGCATTCCCTGTGAGACCAGTATTAGTTTCCGCTACACCTCTGCAGGTTCCGTTTATTCCTTGGACCATCACAGTGACGATGAAACACAGAAATGACATCAGAATTAAATACAAAAGGCAAAATGCCGCCTTAAGTACGAGAATAGAGACTCTTCTTACAGTCGGTGCTTTGAGCATTCCCTGTGAGACCAGTATTAGTTTCCGATACACCACTGCAGGTTCAATGTATTCCTTGGACCTTCACATTGACGTTGAAACACAGAAATCGAATCGGAATGAAATCCAAAACGCACAATGCCGCCTTAAGTATAAGAATAGAGACTCTACTTATAGTCGGTGCTTTCAGCATTCCCTGTGAGACCAGTATTAGTTTCCAATACTCCACTGCAGGTTCAATGTATTCCTTGGACCTTCACATTGACGATGAAATACAGAAATCGCATCGGAATCAAATACATAAGGCACAATGCCGCCTTAAGTACAAGAATAGAGACTCTTCTTACTGTCGGTGCTTTGAGCATTCCCTGTGAGACCAGTAATAGTATCCGATACACCACTGCAGGTTCAATCTATTCCTTGGACATACACATTGACGATGAAACACTGAAATTACATTGGAATTAAGTACGAAAGGAACAATGCCGCCTCAAGTACAAGAATAGAGACTCCTCATACCGTCGGTGCTTTGAGCATTTCCTGTGAGACCAGTATTCGTTTCCGATACACCACTGGAAGTTCAATAAATTCCTTGGACATTCACATTGACGATGAAACACTGAAATTACGTCGGAATTAAATACAAAAGGTACAATTCCGCCTTAAGTACCAGAATAGAGACTCTTCTTACCGTCGGTGCTTTGAGCATTCCCTGTGAGACCAGTATTAGTTTCCGCTACACCTCTGCAAGTTCAGTTTATTCCTTGGACCTTCACATTGACGTAGAAACACAGAAATGGCATCGGAATTAAATACAAAAGGCACAATGCCGCCTTAAGTACGAGAATAGACACTCTTCATACAGTCGGTGCTTTCAGCATTCCCTGTGAGACCAGTATTAGTTTCCGATACACCACTGCAGGTTCAATGTATTCCTTGGACCTTCACATTGAGAGTGAAACACAGAAATCGCATCGGAATTAAATACAAAAGGCACAATGCCGCCTTAAGTACAAGAATAGAGACTCTTCTTACAGTCGGCGCTTTGAGCATTCCCTGTGAGACCAGTATTAGTTTCCGCTACACCTCTGCAGGTTCAGTTTATTCCTTGGACCTTCACATTGACGATGAAACACAGAAATCGCATCGGAATTAAATACAGAAGGCACAATGCCGCCTTAAGTACAAGAATAGAGACTCTTCTTACAGTCGGTGCTTTGAGCATTCCCTGTAAGACCAGTATTAGTTCCCGCTGCACCTCTGCAGGTTCGATGTATTCCTTGGACCTTCACATTGACGATGATACACAGAAATCGCATCGGAATTAAATACAAAAGGCACAATGCCGCCTTAAGTACAAGAATACAGCCTCTTCTTACAGTCGGTGTTTTGAGGATTCCCTGTGAGACCAGTATTAGTTTCCGATGCACCACTGCAGGTTCAATGTATTCCTTGGACCTTCACATTGACGATGAAACACAGAAATCGCATCGGAATTAAATACAAAAGGTACAATGCCGCCATAAGTACAAGAATAGAGACTCTTCCTACAGTCGGTGCTTTGAGCATTCCCTGTGAGACCTGTATTAGTTTCCGATACACCACTGCAGGTTCAATCTATTCCTTGGACATACACATTGACGACGAAACACAGAGATTACATCGGAATTAAATACAAAAGGAACAATGCCGCCTTAAGTACAAGAATAAAAACGATTCTTACCGTCGGTGCTTTGAGAATTCCCTGTGAGACCTGTTTTAGTTTCCGATACACCACTGGAGGTTCATTGAATTCCTTGGACCTTCACATTGACGATGAAACACAGAAATCCCATCGGAATTAAATACAAAAGGCACAATGCCGCCTTAAGTACAAGAATAGAGACTCATCTTACAGTCGGTGCTTTGAGCATTCCCTGTGAGCCAGTTTTAGTTTCCGCTACACCTCTGCAGGTTCAGTTTATTCCTTGGACCTTCACATTGACGATGAACACAGAAATGGCATCGGAATTAAATACAAAAGGCAAAATGCCGCCTTAAGTACGAGAATAGAGACTCTTCTTACAGTCGGTGCTTTGAGCATTCCCTGTGAGACCAGTATTAGTTTCCGATACACCACTGCAGGTTCAATGTATTCCTTGGACCTTCACATTGACGATGAAACACAGAAATCGAATCGGAATGAAATCCAAAACGCACAATGCCGCCTTAAGTATAAGAATAGAGACTCTACTTATAGTCGGTGCTTTGAGCATTCCCTGTGAGACCAGTATTAGTTTCCAATACTCCACTGCAGGTTCAATGTATTCCTTGGACCTTCACATTGACGATGAAATACAGAAATCGCATCGGAATCAAATACATAAGGCACAATGCCGCCTTAAGTACAAGAATAGAGACTCTTCTTACTGTCGGTGCTTTGAGCATTCCCTGTGAGACCAGTAATAGTATCCGATACACCACTGCAGGTTCAATCTATTCCTTGGACATACACATTGACGATGAAACACTGAAATTACATCGGAATTAAGTACAAAAGGAACAATGCCGCCTCAAGTACAAGAATAGAGACTCCTCATACCGTCGGTGCTTTGAGCATTTCCTGTGAGACCAGTATTCGTTTCCGATACACCACTGGAAGTTCAATAAATTCCTTGGACATTCACATTGACGATGAAACACTGAAATTACATCGGAATTAAATACAAAAGGTACAATTCCGCCTTAAGTACCAGAATAGAGACTCTTCTTACCGTCGGTGCTTTGAGCATTCCCTGTGAGACCAGTATTAGTTTCCGCTACACCTCTGCAAGTTCAGTTTATTCCTTGGACCTTCACATTGACGTAGAAACACAGAAATGGCATCGGAATTAAATACAAAAGGCACAATGCCGCCTTAAGTACGAGAATAGACACTCTTCATACAGTCGGTGCTTTCAGCATTCCCTGTGAGACCAGTATTAGTTTCCGATACACCACTGCAGGTTCAATGTATTCCTTGGACCTTCACATTGAGAGTGAAACACAGAAATCGCATCGGAATTAAATACAAAAGGCACAATGCCGCCTTAAGTACAAGAATAGAGACTCTTCTTACAGTCGGCGCTTTGAGCATTCCCTGTGAGACCAGTATTAGTTTCCGCTACACCTCTGCAGGTTCAGTTTATTCCTTGGACCTTCACATTGACGATGAAACACAGAAATCGCATCGGAATTAAATACAGAAGGCACAATGCCGCCTTAAGTACAAGAATAGAGACTCTTCTTACAGTCGGTGCTTTGAGCATTCCCTGTAAGACCAGTATTAGTTCCCGCTACACCTCTGCAGGTTCGATGTATTCCTTGGACCTTCACATTGACGATGATACACAGAAATCGCATCGGAATTAAATACAAAAGGCACAATGCCGCCTTAAGTACAAGAATACAGACTCTTCTTACAGTCGGTGTTTTGAGGATTCCCTGTGAGACCAGTATTAGTTTCCGATGCACCACTGCAGGTTCAATGTATTCCTTGGACCTTCACATTGACGATGAAACACAGAAATCGCATCGGAATTAAATACAAAAGGTACAATGCCGCCATAAGTACAAGAATAGAGACTCTTCCTACAGTCGGTGCTTTGAGCATTCCCTGTGAGACCTGTATTAGTTTCCGATACACCACTGCAGGTTCAATGTATTCCTTGGAACTTCACATTGACGATGAAACACAGAAATCGCATGGGAATCAAATACAAAAGGCACAATGCCGCCTTAAGTACAAGAATAGAGACTCTTCTTACAGTCGGTGCTTTGAGCATTCCCTGTGAGACCAGTATTAGCTTCCGATACTCCTCTGCAGGTTCAGTTTATTCCTTGGACCTTCACATTGACGATGAAACACAGAAATGGCATCGGAATTAAATACAAAAGGCACAATGCCGCCTTAAGTACAAGAATAGAGCCTCTTCTTACAGTCGGTGCTTTGAACATTCCCTGTGAGACCAGTATTAGTTTCCGATACACCACTGCTGGTTCAGATTTTTCCTTGGACCTTTACATTGACGATGAAACACAGATATGGCATCGGAAGTAAATACAAAAGGCACAATGCCGCCTTAAGTACAAGAATAGAGACTCTTCTTACCGTCGGTGTTTTGAGCATTCCCTGTGAGACCAGTATTAGTTTCCGATACACCACTGCAGGTTCAATGTATTCCTTGGACCTTCACATTGACGATGAAACACAGAAATCGCATCGGAATTAAAAACAAAAGGCACAATGCCACCTTAAGTACAAGAATAGAGACTCTTCTAACAGTCGGTGCTTTGAGCATTCCCTGTGAGACCAGTATTAGTTTCCGCTACATCTCTGCATGTTCAATGTATTCCTTGGACCTTCACATTGACGATGAAACACAGAAATGGCATCGGAATTAAATACAAAAGGCACAATGCCGCCTTAAGTACAAGAATAGAGACTCTTCTTCCAGTCGGTGCTTTGAGCATTCCCTGTGTGACCAGTATTAGTTTCCGATACACCACTGTAGGTTCAATGTATTCCTTTTACCTTCCCATTGACGATGAAACACAGAAATCCCATCGGAATTAAATACAAAAGCACAATGCCGCCATAAGTACAAGAATAGAGACTCATCTTACAGTCGGTGCTTTGAGCATTCCCTGTGAGACCAGTATTAGTTTCCGCTACACCTCTGCAGGTTCAGTTTATTCCTTGGACCTTCACATTGACGATGAACACAGAAATGGCATCGGAATTAAATACAAATGGCACAATGCCGCCTTAAGTACAGGAATAGAGACTCTTCTTACAGTCGGTGCTTTGAGCATTCCCTGTGAGACCAGTATTAGTTTCCGATACACCACTGCAGGTTCAATGTATTCCTTGGACCTTCACATTGACGATGAAACACAGAAATGGCTTCGGAATGAAATACAAAAGGCACAATGCCGCCTTAAGTACAAGAATAGAGACTCTTCTTACAGTCGGTGCTTTGAGCATTCCCTGTGAGACCAGTATTAGTTTCCGATACACCACTGAAGGTTCAATGTATTCCTTGAACCTTCACTTTGACGATGAAACACAGAAATGGCATCGGAATTAAATACAAAAGCCACAATGCCGCCTTAAGTACAAGAATAGAGACTCTTCTTACAGTCGGTTTTTTGAGCATTCCCTGTGAGACCAGTATTAGTTTCCGATACACCACCGCAGGTTCAATGTATTTCTTGGACCTTCACATTGACCATGAAACACAGAAATCGCATCGGAATTAAATCCAAAACGCACAATGCTGCCTTAAGTACAAGAAGACAGTCTCTACTTACAGTCGGTGCTTTGAGCATTCCCTGTGAGACCAGTATTAGTTTCCGATACACCACTGCAGGTTCAATGTATTCCTTGGACCTTCACATTGACGATGAAATACAGAAATGGCATCGGGATTAAATCCAAAACCACAATGCCGCCTTAAGTACATGAATAAAGGCTCCTCTTACCGTCGGTGCTTTGAGCATTCCCTGTGAGACCAGTATTAGTTTCCGCTACACCTCTGCAGGTTCCGTTTATTCCTTGGACCACCACAGTGACGATGAAACACAGAAATGACATCGGAATTAAATACAAAAGGCAAAATGCCGCCTTAAGTACGAGAATAGAGACTCTTCTTACAGTCGGTGCTTTGAGCATTCCCTGTGAGACCAGTATTAGTTTCCGATACACCACTGCAGGTTCAATGCATTCCTTGGACCTTCACATTGACGATGAAACACAGAAATCGAATCGGAATGAAATCCAAAACGCACAATGCCGCCTTAAGTATAAGAATAGAGACTCTACTTATAGTCGGTGCTTTGAGCATTCCCTGTGAGACCAGTATTAGTTTCCAATACTCCACTGCAGGTTCAATGTATTCCTTGGACCTTCACATTGACGATGAAATACAGAAATCGCATCGGAATCAAATACATAAGGCACAATGCCGCCTTAAGTACAAGAATAGAGACTCTTCTTACTGTCGGTGCTTTGAGCATTCCCTGTGAGACCAGTAATAGTATCCGATACACCACTGCAGGTTCAATCTATTCCTTGGACATACACATTGACGATGAAACACTGAAATTACATCGGAATTAAATACAAAAGGCACAATGCCGCCTCAAGTACAAGAATAGAAACTCCTCATACCGTCGGTGCTTTGAGCATTTCCTGTGAGACCAGTATTCGTTTCCGATACACCACTGGAAGTTCAATAAATTCCTTGGACATTCACATTGACGATGAAACACTGAAATTACATCGGAATTAAATACAAAAGGTACAATGCCGCCTTAAGTACAAGAATAGAGACTCTTCATACCGTCGGTGCTTTAAGCATTCCCTGTGAGACCAGTATTAGTTTCCGCTACACCTCTGCAGGTTCGGTTTATTCCTTGGACCTTCACATTGACGATGAAACACAGAAATGGCATCGGAATTAAATACAAAAGGCACAATGCCGCCTTAAGTACAAGAATAGAGACTCTGTTTACAGTCGGTGCCTTGAGCATTCCCTGTGAGACCAGTATTAGTTTACGCTACACCTCTGCAGGTTCAGTTTATTCCTTGTACCTTCACATTGAGGATGAAACACAGAAATCGCATCAGAATTAAATACGAAACTCACAATGCCGCCTTAAGTACAAGAATAGAGACTCTTCTTACTGTCGGTGCTTTGAGCATTCCCTGTGAGACCAGTATTAGTATCCGATACACCACTGCAGGTTCAATCTATTCCTTGGACATACACATTGACGATGAAACACTGAAATTGCATCGGAATTAAATACAAAAGGAACAACGCCGCCTCAAGTACAAGATTAGAGACTCCTCATACCGTCGGTGCTTTGAGCATTTCCTGTGAGACCAGTATTCGTTTCCGATACACCACTGGAGGTTCAATAAATTCCTTGGAAATTCACATTGACGATGAAACACTGAAATTACATCGGAATTAAATACAAAAGGTACAATTCCGCCTTAAGTACCAGAATAGAGACTCTTCTTACCGTCGGTGCTTTGAGCATTCCCTGTGAGATCAGTATTAGTTTCCGCTACACCTCTGCAAGTTCAGTTTATTCCTTGGACCTTCACATTGACGTAGAAACACAGAAATGGCATCGGAATTAAATACAAAAGGCACAATGCCGCCTTAAGTACGAGAATAGACACTCTTCTTACAGTCGGTGCTTTTAGCATTACCTGTGTGACCAGTATTAGTTTCCGATACACCACTGCAGGTTCAATGTATTCCTTGGACCTTCACATTGACGATGAAACACAGAAATGGCATCGGAATTAAATACAAAAGGCACAATGCCGCCTTAAGTACCAGAATAGGGACTCTTCTTACAGTCGGTGCTTTCAGCATTCCCTGTGAGACCAGTATTAGTTTCCGATACACCACTGCAGGTTCAATGTATTCCTTGGACCTTCACATTGACGATGAAACACAGATATCGCATCGGAATTAAATACAAAACGCACAATGCCGCCTTAAGTACAAGAATACAGACTCTACTTACAGTCGGTGCTTTGAGCATTCCCTGTGGGACCAGTATTAGTTTCCGATACACCACTGCAGGTTCAATGTATTCCTTGGACCTTCACATTGACGATGAAATACCGAAATCGCATCGGAATCAAATACAAAAGGCACAATGCCGCCTTAAGTACAAGAATAGAGACTCTTCTTACAGTCGGTGCTTTGAGCATTCCCTGTGAGACCAGTAATAGTATCCTATACACCACTGCAGGATCAATCTATTCCTTGGACATACACATTGACGATGAAACACTGAAATTACATCGGAATAAAATACAAAAGGTACAATGCCGTCTTAAGTACAAGAATAGAGACTCTTCATACCGTCGGTGCTTTGAGCATTCCCTGTGAGACCAGTATTAGTTTCCGCTACACCTCTGCAGGTTCGGTTTATTCCTTGGACCTTCACATTGACGATAAAACACAGAAATGGCATCGGAATTAAATACAAAAGGCACAATGCCGCCTTATGTACAAGAATAGAGACTCTGTTTACAGTCGGTGCCTTGAGCATTCCCTGGGAGACCAGTATTAGTTTACGCTACACCTCTGCAGGTTCAGTTTATTCCTTGGACCTTCACATTGAGTTTGAAACACAGAAATCGCATCAGAATTAAATACGAAAGGCACAATGCCGCCTTAAGTACAAGAATAGAGACTCTTCTTACAGTCGGTGCTTTGAGCATTCCCTGTGAGACCAGTATTAGTTTCCGCTACACCTCTGCAGGTTCAATTTATTCCTTGGACCTTCACATTGACGATGAAACGCAGAAATCGCATCGGAATTAAATGCAAAAGGCACAATGCCGCCCTAAGTACAAGAATAGAGACTCTTCTTACAGTCGGTGCTTTGAGCATTCCCTGTGAGACCAGTATTAGTTTCCGCTACACCTCTGCAGGTTCAGTTTATTCCTTGGACCTTCACATTGACGATGAAACACAGAAATGGCATCGGAATTAAATAGAAAAGGCACAATGCCGAATTAAGTACAAGAATAGAGACTCTTCTTACAGTCGGTGCTTTGAGCATTCCCTGTGAGACCAGTATTAGTTTCCGATACACCACTGCAAGTTCAATGTATTCCTTGGACCTTCACATTGACGATGAAACACAGAAATCGCATCGTAATTAAATCCAAAACGCACAATGCCGCCTTAAGTACAAGAATACAGACTCTACTTACAGTCGGTGTTTTGAGCATTCCCTGTGAGACCAGTATTAGTTTCCGATACACCACTGCAAGTTCAATCTATTCCTTGGACATACATATTGACGATGAATCACTGATATTACATCGGAATTAAATACAAAAGGAACAATGCCGCCTTAAGTACAAGAATATAGACTCTTCTTACCGTCGGTGCTTTGAGCATTCCCTGTGAGACCAGTATTAGTTTCCGATACACCTCTGCAGGTTCAATGTATTCCTTGGACCTTCACATTGACGATGAAACGCAGAAATCGCTTCGGAATTAAATACAAAAGGCACAATGCCGCCTTAAGTACAACAATAGATACTCTTCTTACAGTCGGTGCTTTAAACATTCCCTGTGAGAGCAGTATTAGTTTCCGATACGCCACTGCCGGGTCAATGTATTCCTTGGACCTTCGAATTGACGATGATACAAAGAAATCGAATCGGAATTAAATACAAATGGCACAATTCCGCCTCAAGTACATGAATAGACACTCATCTTACAGTCGATGCTCTGAGCATTCCCTGTGAGACCAGTATTAGTTTCCGATACACCACTCCAGGTTCAATGTATTCCTTGGACCTTCAAATTGACGATGATACACAGAAATCGCATCGGAATTAAATACAAAGGGCACAATGCCGCCTTAAGTACAAGAATAGAGACTCTTCTTACTGTCGGTGCTTTGAGCATTCCCTGTGAGACCAGTATTAGTTTCCGATACACCACTGCAGTTTCAATGTATTCCTTGGACCTTCAAATTGACGATGATACACAGAAATCGCATCGGAATTAAATACAAAAGGCACAATGCCGCCTTAAATACAAGAATAGAGACTCTTCTTACAGTCGGTGCTTTGAGCATTCCCTGTGAGACCAGTATTAGTTTCTGATACGCCACTGCAGGTTCAGTGTATTCCTAGGACCTTCAAATTGACGATGATACACAGAAATCGCATCGGAACTAAATACAAAAGGCACAATGCCGCCTTAAGTACTAGAATAGAGACTCTTCTTACAGTTGGTGCTTTGAACATTCCCTGTGTGACCAGTAATAGTATACGATACACCCCTGCAGGTTCAATCTATTCCTTGGACATACATATTGACGATGAAACACTGAAATTACATCGGAATTAAATACAAAAGGAACAATGCCGCCTTAAGTACAAGAATATAGACTCTTCTTACCGTCGGTGCTTTGAGCATTCCCTGTGAGACCAGTATTAGTTTCCGATACACCTCTGCAGGTTCAATGTATTCCTTGGACCTTCACATTGACCATGAAACGCAAAAAGCGCATCGGAATTAAATACAAAAGGCACAATGCCGCCTTAAGTACAACAATAGATACTCTTCTTACAGTCGGTGCTTTAAACATTCCCTGTTAGAGCAGTCTTAGTTTCCGATACGCCACTGCCGGGTCAATGTATTCCTTGGACCTTCGAATTGACGATGATACAAAGAAATCGCATCGGAATTAAATACAAAAGGCACAATGACGCCTTAAGTACTAGAATAGAGACTCTTCTAACAGTCGGTGCTTTGAGCATTCCCTGTGAGACCAGTATTAGTTTCCGCTACACCTCTGCAGGTTCAGTTTATTCCTTGGACCTTTACATTGACGATGAAACACAGAAATGGCATCGGCATTAAATACAAAAGGCACAATGCCGCCTTAAGTACAAGAATAGAGACTCTTCTTACAGTCGGTGCTTTGAGCATTCCCTGTGAGACCAGTAATAGTAACCGATACACCACTGCAGGTTCAATGTATTCCTTGGACTTTCACATTGACGATGAAACACAGAAATGGCTTCGGAATTAAATACAAAAGGCACAATGCCGCCTTAAGTACAAGAATAGAGACTCTTCTTACAGTCGGTGCTTTGAGAATTCCCTGTGAGACCAGTATTAGTTTCCGCTACACCCCTGCAGGTTCAGTTTATTCCTTGGACCTTCACATTGACGATGAAACACAAACAATGGCATCGGAATTAAATACAAAAGGCACAATGCCGCCTTAAGTACAAGAATAGAGACTCTTCTTACAGTCGGTGCTTTGAGCATTCCCTGTGAGACCAGTATTAGTTTCCGATACACCACTGCAAGTTCAATGTATTCCTTGGACCTTCACATTGACGATGAACTACAGAAATCGCATCGGAATCAAATACAAAAAGCACAATGCCGCCTTAAGTACAAGAATAGAGACTCTTCTTACAGTTGGTGCTTTGAACTTTCCCTGTGAGACCAGTAATAGTATCCGATACACCACTGCAGGTTCACTCTATTCATTGGACATACACATTGACGATGAAACACTGAAATTACATCGGAATTAAATACAAAAGGAACAATGCCGCCTTAAGTACAAGAATATAGACTCTTCTTACCGTCGGTGCTTTGAGCATTCCCTGTGAGACCAGTATTAGTTTCCGATACACCTCTGCAGGTTCAATGTATACCTTGGATCTTCACATTGACGATGAAACGCAGAAATCGCATCGGAATTAAATACAAAAGGCACAATGCCGCCTTAAGTACAAGAATAGAGACTCTTCTTACAGTTGGTGCTTTGAACATTCCCTGTGAGACCAGTAATAGTATCCGATACACCACTGCAGGTTCAATCTATTCCTTGGACATACACATTGACGATGAAACACTGAAATTACATCAGAATTAAATACAAAAGGAACAATGCCGCCTTAAGTACAAGAATATAGACTCTTCTTACCGTCGGTGTTTTGAGCATTCCCTGCGAGACCAGTATTAGCTTCCGATACACCTCTGCAGGTTCAATGTATTCCTTGGACCTTCACATTGACGATGAAACGCAGAAATCGCATCGGAATTAAATACAAAAGGCACAATGCCGCCTTAAGTACAAGAATAGAGACTCTTCTTATAGTCGGTGCTTTAAACATTCCCTGTGAGAGCAGTATTAGTTTCCGATACGCCACTGCCGGGTCAATGTATTCCTTGGACCTTCGAATTGACGATGATACAAAGAAATCGCTACGGAATTAAATCCAAGTGGCACAATTCCGCCTTATGTACATGAATAGACACTCATCTTACAGTCGATGCTTTGAGCATTCCCTGTGAGACCAGTATTAGTTTCCGATACACCACTGCAGCTTCAATGTATTACTTGGACCTTCACATTGACGATGAAACACAGAAATCGCATCGGAATTAAATACAAAAGGCACAATGCCGCCTTAAGTACAAGAATAGAGACTCTTCTTACAGTCGGTGCTTTGAGCATTCCCTGTGAGACCAGTATTAGTTTCCGATACACCACTGCAGGTTCAAAATATTCCTTGGACCTTCAAATTGGCGATGATACACAGAAATCGCATCGGAATTAAATACAGAAGGCACAATGCCGCCTTAAGTACAAGAATAGAAACTCTTCTTACAGTCGGTGCTTTGAGCATTCCCTGTGAGACCAGTATTAGTTTCCGATACGCCACTGCAGGTTCAGTGTATTCCTAGGACCTTCAAATTGACGATGATACACAGAAATCGCATCGGAACTAAATACAAAAGGCACAATGCCGCCTTATGTACTAGAATAGAGACTCTTCTTACAGTCGGTGCTTTGAGCATTCCCTGTGAGACCAGTATTAGTTTCCGTTACACCTCTGCAGGTTCAGTTTATTCCTTGGATGTTTACATTGACGATGAAACACAGAAATGGCATCGGCATTAAATACAAAGGGCACAATGCCGCCTTAAGTACAAGAATAGAGACTCTTCTTACAGTCGGTGCTTTGAGCATTCCCTGTGAGACCAGTAATAGTAACCGATACACCACTGCAGGTTCAATGTATTCCTTGGACCTTCACATTGACGATGAAACTCAGAAATGGCATCGGAATTAAATTCAAAATGCACAATGCCGCCTTAAGTACAAGAATAGAGACTCTTCTTACAGTCGGTGCTTTGAGAATTCCCTGTGAGACCAGTATTAGTTTCCGCTACACCCCTGCAGGTTCAGTTTATTCCTTGGACCTTCACATTGACGATGAAACACAAAAATGGCATCGGAATTAAATACAAAAGGCACAATGCCGCCTTAAGTACAAGAATAGAGACTCTTCTTACAGTCGGTGCTTTGAGCATTCCCTGTGAGACCAGTAATAGTATCCGATACACCACTGCAGGTTCAATGTATTCCTTGGACCTTCACATTGACGATGAAACATAGAAATCGCATCGGAATTAAATACAAAAGGCACACTGCCGCCTTAAGTACAAGAATAGAGACTCTTCTTACAGTCGGAGTTTTGAGCATTCCCTGTGAGACCAGTAATAGTAACCGATACACCACTGCAGGTTCAATGTATTCCTTGGACTTTCACATTGACGATGAAACACAGAAATGGCTTCGGAATTAAATACAAAAGGCACAATGCCGCCTTAAGTACAAGAATAGAGACTCTTCTTACAGTCGGTGCTTTGAGAATTCCCTGTGAGACCAGTATTAGTTTCCGACAAACCCCTGCAGGTTCAGTTTATTCCTTGGACCTTCACATTGACGATGAAACGCAAAAATGGCAACGGAATTAAATACAAAAGGCACAATGCCGCCTTAAGTACAAGAATAGAGACTCTTCTTACAGTCGGTGCTTTGAGAATTCCCTGTGAGACCAGTAATAGTATCCGGTACAACCACTGCAGGTTCAGTTTATTCCTTGGACATACACATTGACGATGAAACTCAGAAATTACATCGGAATTAAATACAAAAGGAACAATGCCGCCTTAAGTACAAGAATAGAGACTCTTCTTACAGTAGGTGCTTTGAGCATTCCCTGTGAGTCCAGTATTAGTTTCCGCTACACCTCTGCAGGTTCAGTTTTTTCGTTGGACCTTCACATTGACGATGAAACACAGAAATGGCATCGGAATTAAATACAAAAGGCACAATGCTGCCTTAAGTACAAGAATAGAGACTCTTCTTACAGTCGGTGCTTTGAGCATTCCCTGTGAGACAAGTAATAGTATCCGATACACCACTGCAGGTTCAATGTATTCCTTGGACCTTCACATTGACGATGAAACACGGAAACCGCATCGGAATCAAATACAAAAGGCAGAATGCCGCCTTAAGGACAAGAATAGAGACTCTTCTTACAGTCGGTGCTTTGAGCATTCCCTGTGAGACCAGTAATAGTATCCGATACACCACTGCAGGTTCTATCTATTCCTTGGACAACACATTGACGATGAAACACAGAAATTACATCGGAATTAAATACAAAAGGAACAATGCGGCCTTAAGTACAAGAATAGAGACTCTTCTTACAGTCGGTGCTTTGAGCATTCCCTGTGAGACCAGTATTAGTTTCCGCTACACCTCTGCAGGTTCAGTTTATTCCTTGGACCTTTACATTGACGATGTGACACAGAAATGGCATCGGCATTAAATACAAAAGGCACAATGCCGCCTTAAGTACAAGAATAGAGACTCTTCTTACAGTCGGTGCTTTGAGCATTCCCTGTGAGACCAGTAATAATATCCGATACACCACTGCAGGTTCAATGTATTCCTTGGACCTTCACATTGACGATGAAACATAGAAATCGCATCGGAATTAAATACAAAAGGCACAATGCCGCCTTAAGTACAAGAATAGAGACTCTTCTTACAGTCGGTGCTTTGAGCATTCCCTGTGAGACCAGTAATAGTAACCGATACACCACTGCAGGTTCAATGTATTCCTTGGACCTTCACATTGACGATGAAACACAGAAATGGCATCGGAATTAAATACAAAAGGCACAATGCCGCCTTAAGTACAAGAATAGAGACTCTTCTTACAGTCGGTGCTTTGAGAATTCCCTGTGAGACCAGTATTAGTTTCCGCTACACCCCTGCAGGTTCAGTTTATTCCTTGGACCTTCACATTGACGATGAAACACAGAAATGGCATCGGAATTAAATACAAAATGCACAATGCCGCCTTAAGTACAAGAATAGAGACTCTTCTTACAGTCGGTGCTTTGAGAATTCCCTGTGAGACCAGGATTAGTTTCCGCTACACCCCTGCAGGTTCAGTTTATTCCTTGGACCTTCACATTGACGATGAAACACAAAAATGGCATCGGAATTAAATACAAAAGGCACAATGCCGCCTTAAGTACAAGAATAGAGACTCTTCTTACAGTCGGAGCTTTGAGCATTCCCTGTGAGACCAGTAATAGTAACCGATACACCACTGCAGGTTCAATGAATTCCTTGGACTTTCACATTGACGATGAAACACAGAAATGGCTTCGGAATTAAATACAAAAGGCACAATGCCGCCTTAAGTACAAGGATAGAGACTCTTCTTACAGTCGGTGCTTTGAGCATTCCCTGTGAGACCAGTATTAGTTTCCGCTACACCTCTGCAGGTTCAGTTTTTTCCTTGGACCTTCATATTGACGATGAAACACAGAAATGGCATCGGAATTTAATACAAAAGGCACAATGCCGCCTTAAGTACAAGAATAGAGACTCTTCTTACAGTCGGTGCTTTGAGAATTCCCTGTGAGACCAGTATTAGTTTCCGCTACGCCCCTGCAGGTTCAGTTTATTCCTTGGACCTTCACATTGACGATGAAACTCAAAAATGGCATCGGAATTAAATACAAAAGGCACAATGCCGCCTTAAGTACAAGAATAGAGACTCTTCTTACAGTCGGTGCTTTGAGCATTCCCTGTGAGACCAGTAATAGTATCCGATACACCACTGCAGGTTCAATGTATTCCTTGGACCTTTACATTGACGATGAAACATAGAAATCGCATCGGAATTAAATACAAAAGGCACACTGCCGCCTTAAGTACAAGAATAGAGACTCTTCTTACAGTCGGAGCTTTGAGCATTCCCTGTGAGACCAGTAATAGTAACCGATACACCACTGCAGGTTCAATGTATTCCTTGGACTTTCACATTGACGATGAAACACAGAAATGGCTTCGGAATTAAATACAAAAGGCACAATGCCGCCTTAAGTACAAGAATAGAGACTCTTCTTACAGTCGGTGCTTTGAGAATTCCCTGTGAGACCAGTATTAGTTTCCGATAAACCCCTGCAGGTTCAGTTTATTCCTTGGACCTTCACATTGACGATGAAACGCAAAAATGGCAACGGAATTAAATACAAAAGGCACAATGCCGCCTTAAGTACAAGAATAGAGACTCTTCTTACAGTCGGTGCTTTGAGAATTCCCTGTGAGACCAGTATTAGTTTCCGCTACACCCCTGCAGGTTCAGTTTATTCCTTGGACCTTCACATTGACGATGAAACACAAAAATGGCATCGGAATTAAATACAAAAGGCACAATGCCGCCTTAAGTACAAGAATAGAGACTCTTCTTACAGTCGGTGCTTTGAGCATTCCCTGTGAGACCAGTAATAGTATCCGGTACAACCACTGCAGGTTCAGTTTATTCCTTGGACATACACATTGACGATGAAACTCAGAAATTACATCGGAATTAAATACAAAAGGAACAATGCCGCCTTAAGTACAAGAATAGAGACTCTTCTTACAGTCGGTGCTTTGAGCATTCCCTGTGAGACCAGTATTAGTTTCCGCTACACCTCTGCAGGTTCAGTTTTTTCGTTGGACCTTCACATTGACGATGAAACACAGAAATGGCATCGGAATTAAATACAAAAGGCACAATGCTGCCTTAAGTACAAGAATAGAGACTCTTCTTACAGTCGGTGCTTTGAGCATTCCCTGTGAGACAAGTAATAGTATCCGATACACCACTGCAGGTTCAATTTATTCCTTGGACCTTCACATTGACGATGAAACACAGAAACCGCATCGGAATCAAATACAAAAGGCAGAATGCCGCCTTAAGTACAAGAATAGAGACTCTTCTTACAGTCGGTGCTTTGAGCATTCCCTGTGAGACCAGTAATAGTATCCGATACACCACTGCAGGTTCTATCTATTCCTTGGACAACACATTGACGATGAAACACAGAAATTACATCGGAATTAAATACAAAAGGAACAATGCGGCCTTAAGTACAAGAATAGAGACTCTTCTTACAGTCGGTGCTTTGAGCATTCCCTGTGAGACCAGTATTAGTTTCCGCTACACCTCTGCAGGTTCTGTTTATTCCTTGGACCTTTACATTGACGATGAGACACAGAAATGGCATCGGCATTAAATACAAAAGGCACAATGCCGCCTTAAGTACAAGAATAGAGACTCTTCTTACAGTCGGTGCTTTGAGCATTCCCTGTGAGACCAGTAATAATATCCGATACACCACTGCAGGTTCAATGTATTCCTTGGACCTTCACATTGACGATGAAACATAGAAATCGCATCGGAATTAAATACAAAAGGCACAATGCCGCCTTAAGTACAAGAATAGAGACTCTTCTTACAGTCGGTGCTTTGAGCATTCCCTGTGAGACCAGTAATAGTAACCGATACACCACTGCAGGTTCAATGTATTCCTTGGACCTTCACATTGACGATGAAACACAGAAATGGCATCGGAATTAAATACAAAAGGCACAATGCCGCCTTAAGTACAAGAATAGAGACTCTTCTTACAGTCGGTGCTTTGAGAATTCCCTGTGAGACCAGTATTAGTTTCCGCTACACCCCTGCAGGTTCAGTTTATTCCTTGGACCTTCACATTGACGATGAAACACAGAAATGGCATCGGAATTAAATACAAAAGGCACAATGCCGCCTTAAGTACAAGAATAGAGACTCTTCTTACAGTCGGTGCTTTGAGAATTCCCTGTGAGACTAGGATTAGTTTCCGCTACACCCCTGCAGGTTCAGTTTATTCCTTGGACCTTCACATTGACGATGAAACACAAAAATGGCATCGGAATTAAATACAAAGGGCACAATGCTGCCTTAAGTACAAGAATAGAGACTCTTCTTACAGTCGGAGCTTTGAGCATTCCCTGTGAGACCAGTAATAGTAACCGATACACCACTGCAGGTTCAATGAATTCCTTGGACTTTCACATTGACGATGAAACACAGAAATGGCTTCGGAATTAAATACAAAAGGCACAATGCCGCCTTAAGTACAAGAATAGAGACTCTTCTTACAGTCGGTGCTTTGAGAATTCCCTGTGAGACTAGGATTAGTTTCCGCTACACCCCTGCAGGTTCAGTTTATTCCTTGGACCTTCACATTGACGATGAAACACAAAAATGGCATCGGAATTAAATACAAAGGGCACAATGCTGCCTTAAGTACAAGAATAGAGACTCTTCTTACAGTCGGAGCTTTGAGCATTCCCTGTGAGACCAGTAATAGTAACCGATACACCACTGCAGGTTCAATGAATTCCTTGGACTTTCACATTGACGATGAAACACAGAAATGGCTTCGGAATTAAATACAAAAGGCACAATGCCGCCTTAAGTACAAGAATAGAGACTCTTCTTACAGTCGGTGCTTTGAGCATTCCCTGTGAGACCAGTATTAGTTTCCGCTACACCTCTGCAGGTTCAGTTTTTTCCTTGGACCTTCATATTGACGATGAAACACAGAAATGGCATCGGAATTAAATACAAAAGGCACAATGCCGCCTTAAGTACAAGAATAGAGACTCTTCTTACAGTCGGTGCTTTGAGAATTCCCTGTGAGACCAGTATTAGTTTCCGCTACACCCCTGCAGGTTCAGTTTATTCCTTGGACCTTCACATTGACGATGAAACACAAAAATGGCATCGGAATTAAATACAAAAGACACAATGCCGCCTTAAGTACAAGAATAGAGACTCTTCTTTCAGTCGGTGCCTTGAGCATTCCCTGTGAGACCAGAAATAGTATCCAATACACCACTGCAGGTTCAGTTTATTCCTTGGACATACACATTGACGATGAAAACAGAAATGACATCGGAATTAAATACAAAAGGAACAATGCCGCCTTAAGTACAAGAATAGAGACTCTTCTTACAGTCGGTGCTTTGAGCATTCCCTGTGAGACCAGTATTAGTTTCCGCTACACCTCTGCAGGTTCAGTTTTTTCGTTGGACCTTCACATTGACGATGAAACACAGAAATGGCATCGGAATTAAATACAAAAGGCACAATGCCGCCTTAAGTACAAGAATAGAGACTCTTCTTACGGTCGGTGCTTTGAGCATTCCCTGTGAGACCAGTAATAGTATCCGATACACCACTGCAGGTTCAATGTATTCCTTGGACCTTCACATTGACGATGAAACACAGAAACCGCATCGAAATCAAATACAAAAGGCAGAATGCCGCCTTAAGTACAAGAATAGAGACACATCTTACAGTCGGTGCTTTAAGCATTCCCTGTGAGAAGAGTAATATTATCCGATACACCACTGCAGTTTCAATGTATTCCTTGGACCTTCACATTAACGATGAAACACAGAAATCGCATCGGAATTAAATACAAATGGCACAATGCCGTCTTAAGTACAAGAATAGACACTCTTCTTACAGTCGGTGCTTTGAGCATTCCCTGTGAGACGAGTATTAGTTTCCGATACGCCACTGCAGGTTCAATGTATTCCTTGGACCTTCACATTGACGATGAAACACAGAAATGGCATCGGAATTAAATACAAAACGCACAATGTCGCCTTAAGTACAAGAATAGAGACTCTTATTACAGTCGGTGCTTTGAGCATTCCCTGTGAGACCAGTAATAGTATCCGATACACCACTGCAGGTTCAATGTATTCCTTGGACACACACATTGACGATGAAACACAGAAATTACATCGGAATTAAATATAAAAGGAACAACGCCGCCTTAAGTACAAGAATAGAGACTCTTCTTACAGTCGGTGCTTTGAGCATTCCCTGTGAGTCCAGTATTAGTTTCCGCTACACCTCTGCAGGTTCGGTTTATTCCTTGGACGTTCACATTGACGATGAAACACAGAAATGGCATCGGAATTAAATCCAAAGGGCACAATGCCGCCTTAAGTACAAGAATAGAGACACATCTTACAGTCGGTGCTATAAGCATTCCCTGTGAGAAGAGTAATATTATCCGATACACCACTGCAGGTTCAATGTATTCCTTGGACCTTCACATTAACGATGAAACACAGAAATCCCATCGGAATTAAATACAAAAGGCACAATGCCGTCTTAAGTACAAGAATAGACACTCTTCTTACAGTCGGTGCTTTGAGCATTCCCTGTGAGACGAGTATTAGTTTCCGATACACCACTGCATGTTCAATGTATTCCTTGGACCTTCACATTGACGATGAAACACAGAAATGGCGTCGGAATTAATTCCAAAACGCACAATGCCGCATTAAGTACAAGAATAGAGACTCTTCTTACCGTCGGTGCTTTGAGCATTCCCTGTGAGACCAGTATTAGTTTCCGCTACACCTCTGCGGGTTCAGTTTATTCCTTGGACCTTCACATTGACGATGAAACACAGAAATCGCATCGGAATTAAATACAAAAGGCAAAATGCCGCCTTAAGTACAAGAATAGAGACTCTTCTTACAGTCGGTGGTTAGAGCATTCCCTGTGAGACCAGTAATAGTATCCGATACACCACTGCAGGTTCATTCTATTCCTTGGACATACACATTGACGATGAAACACAGAAATTACATCGGAATTAAATACAAAAGGAACAATGCCGCCTTAAGTACAAGAATAGAGACTCTTCTTACCGTCGGTGCTTTGAGCATTCCCTGTGAGACCAGTATTAGTTTCCGATACACCACTGGAAGTTCAATGAATTCCTTGGACATTCACATTGACGATGAAGCACTGAAATTACATCGGAATTAAATACAAACGGCACAATGCCGCCTTAAGTACAAGAATAGAGACTCTTCTTACAGTCGGTGCTTTGAGCATTCCCTGTGAGACCAGTAATAGTATTCGATACACCACTGCAGGTTCAATCTATTCCTTGGACATACACATTGACAATGAAACACAGAAATTACATCGGAGTTAAATACAAAAGGAACAATGCCGCCTTAAGTACAAGAATAGAGACTCTTCTTACCGTCGGTGCTTTGAGCATTCCCTGTGCGACCAGTAATAGTATCCGATACACCACTGCAGGTTGAATGTATTACTTGGACCTTCACATTGACGATGAAACATAGAAATCGCATCGGAATTAAATACAAAAGGCACAATGCCGCCTTAAGTACCAGAATAGAGACTCCTCTTACAGTCGGAGCTTTGAGCATTCCCTGTGAGACCAGTAATAGTAACCGATACACCACTGCAGGTTCAATGTATTCCTTGGGCTTTCACATTGTCGATGAAACACAGAAATGGCATCGGAATTAAATACAAAAGGCACAATGCCGCCTTAAGTACAAGAATAGAGACTCTTCTTACAGTCGGTGCTTTGTGAATTCCCTGTGAGACCAGTATTAGTTTCCGCTACACCCCTGCAGGTTCAGTTTAGTCCTTGGACCTTCACATTGACGATGAAACACAGAAATGGCATCGGAATTAAATACAAAAGGCACAATGCCGCCTTATGAACAAGAATAGATACTCTTCTTACAGACGGTGCTTTGAGCATTCCCTGTGAGACCAGTAATAGTATCCGATACACCACTGCAGGTTCAGTGTATTCCATGGACCTTCACGTTGACGATGAAACACAGAGATCGCATCGGAATCAAATACAAAAGGCACAATGCCGCCTTAAGTACAAGAATAGAGACTCTTCTTACAGTCGGTGCTTTGAGCATTCCCTGTGAGACCAGTAATAGTATCCGATACACCACTGCAGTTTCAATCTATTCCTTGGACATACACATTGACGATGAAACACAGAAATTACATAGGAATTAAATACAAAAGGAACAATGCCGCCTTTAGTACAAGAATAGAGACTCTTCTTACCGTCGGTGCTTTGAGCATTCCCTGTGACACCAGTTTTAGTTTCCGATACACCACTGGAGGTTCAATGTATTCCCTGGACATTCACATTGACGATGAAACACTGAAATTACATCGGAATTTAATACAAAAGGCACAATCCCGACTTAAGTACAAGAATAGAGACCCTTCTTACCGTCGGTGCTTTGAGCATTCCGTGTGAGACCAGTATTAGTTTCCGATACACCACTGCAGGTTCAATCTATTCCTTTGACATACACATTGACGATGAAATACAGAAATTACAACGGAATTAAATACAAATGGAACAATGCAGCCTTAAGTACAAGAATAGAGACTCTTCTTACCGTCGGTGCTTTGAGCATTCCCTGTGAGACCACTATTAGTTTCTGCTACACCTCTGTAGGTTCAGTTTATTCCTTGGACCTTCACATTGACGATGAAACACAGAAATCGCATCGGAATTAAATACAACAGGCACAGTGCCGCCTTAAGTACAAGAATGGAGACTCTTCTTACAGTCGGTGCTTTGAGCATTCCCTGTGAGACCAGTATTAGTTTCCGATACACCACTGCAGGTTCAATGTATTCCCTGGACCTTCACATTGACGATGAAACACAGAAATGGCATCGGAAGTAAATACAAAAGGCACAATGCCCCCATAAGTACAAGAATAGAGACTCTTCTTACAGTCGGAGCTTTGAGCATTCCCTGTGAGACCAGTAATAGTTTCCGCTACACCTCTGCAGGTTCAATGTATTCCTTGGACCTGCCCATTGACGATGAAACGCAGAAAACCCATCGGAATTAAATACAAAAGGCACAATGCCGCCTTAAGTACAAGAATAGAGACTCTTCTTACAGTCGGTGCTTTAAACATTTCCTGTGAGACCAGTATTAGTTTCCGATACGCCACTGCTGGTTCAATGTATTCCTTGGATCTTCAAATTGACGATGATACACAGAAATCGGATAGGAATAAAATACAAAAGGCACAATGCCGCCTTAAGTACAAGAATACAGACTCTACTTACAGTCGGTGCTTTGAGCATTCCCTGTGAGACCAGTATTAGTTTCCGATACACCACTGCAGGTTCGGTTTATTCCTTGGACCTTCACATTGACGATGAAACACGAAATGCATCGGAATTAAATCCAAAGGGCACAATGCCGCCTTAGGTACAAGAATAGAGACACTTCTTACAGTCGGTGCTTTAAGCATTCCCTGTGAGACCAGTAATAGTATCCGATACACCACTGCAGGTTCAATGTATTCCTTGGACCTTCACATTGACGATGAAACACAGAAATCGCATCGGAATTAAATACAAAAGGCACAATGCTGCCTTAAGTACAAGAATAGAGACTCTTCTTACAGTCGGTGCTTTGAGCATTCCCTGTGAGACGAGTATTAGTTTCCGATACACCACTGCAGGTTCAATGTATTCCTTGGACTTTCACATTGACGATGAAACACAGAAATGGCGTCGGAATTAAATCCAAAACGCACAATGCCGCCTTAAGTACAAGAATAGAGACTCTTCTTACAGTCGGTGGTTAGAGCATTCCATGTGAGACCAGTAATAGTATCCGATACACCACAGCAGGTTCATTCTATTCCTGGGACATACACATTGACGATGAAACACAGAAATTACATCGGAATTAAATACAAAAGGAACAATGCCGCCTTAAGTACAAGAATTGAGACTCTTCTTACCGTCGGTGCTTTGAGCATTCCCTGTGAGACCAGTATTAGTTTCCGATACACCACTGGAGGTTCAATGAATTCCTGGGACATTCACATTGACGATGATACACTGAAATTACATCGGAATTAAATACAAATGGCACAATGCCGCCTTAAGTACAAGAATAGAGACTCTTCATACAGTCGGTGGTTTGAGCATTCCCTGTGAGACCAGTAATAGTATTCGATACACCACTGCAGGTTCAACCTATTCCTTCGACATACACATTGACGATGAAACACAGAAATTACATCGGAATTAATTACAAAAGGAACAATGCCGCCTTAAGTACAAGAATAGAGACTCTTCTTACCGTCGGTGCTTTGAGCATTCCCTGTGAGACCAGTATTAGTTTCCGATACACCACTGCAAATTCAATGTATTCCTTGGACCTTCACATTGACGATGAAACACTGAAATTACATCGGAATTAAATACAAAAGGCACAATGCCGCCTTAAGTACAAGAATAGAGACTCTTCTTACCGTCGGTGCTTTGAGCATTCCCTGTGAGACCTGTATTAGTTTCCGCTACACTTCTGCAGGTTCAGTTTATTTCTTGGACCTTCACATTGACGTTGAAACACAGAAATCGCATCGGAATTAAATACAAAAGGCACAATGCCGCCTTAAGTACAAGAGTAGAGACTCTTCTTACAGTCGGTGCTTTGAGCATTCCCTGTGAGACCAGTATTAGTTTGCGATACACCACTGCAGGTTCAATGTATTCCCTGGACCTTCACATTGACGATGAAACACAGAAATATCATCGGAAGTAAATACTAAAGTCACAATGCCCCCATAAGTACAAGAATAGAGACTCTTCATACAGTCGGAGCTTTGAGCATTCCCTGTGAGACCAGTAATAGTTTCTGCTACGCCTCTGCAGGTTCAATGTATTCCTTGGACCTGCCCATTGACGATGAAACGCAGGAATCGCATCGGAATTAAATACAAAAGGCACAATGCCGCCTTAAGTACAAGAATAGGGACTCTTCTTACAGTCGGTGCTTTAAACATTCCCTGTGAGACCAGTATTAGTTTCCGATACGCCACTGCAGGTTCAATGTATTCCTTGGATCTTCAAATTGACGATGATACACAGAAATCGGATAGGAATGAAATACAAAAGGCACAATGCCGCCTTAAGTACAAGAATAGAGACTCTTCTTACAGTCGGTGCTTTGAGCATTCCCTGTGAGACCAGTATTAGTTTCCGCTACACCTCTGCAGGTTCAGTTTATTCCTTGGACCTTCACATTGACGATGAAACACAGAAATCGCATCGGAATTAAATCCAAAACGCACAATGCTGGCATAAGTACAAGAATACAGACTCTACTTACAGTCGGTGCTTTGAGCATTCCCTGTGAGACCAGTATTAGTTTCCGATACACCACTGCAGGTTCAATGTATTCCTTGGACCTTCACATTGACGATGAAATACAGAAATCGCATCGGAATCAAATACAAAAGGCACAATGCCGCCTAAAGTACAAGAATAGAGACTCTTCTTACAGTCGGTGCTTTGAGCATTCCCTGTGAGATCAGTAATAGTATCCGATACACCACTGCTGGTTCAATCTATTCCTTGGACATACACATTGACGATGAAACACTGAAATTACATAGGAATTAAATACAAAAGGAACAATGCCGCCTTAAGTACAAGAATAGAGACTCATCTTACCGTCGATGCTTTGAGCATTCCCTGTAAGGCCATTATTAGTTTCCGATACATCACTGGAGGTTCAATTAATTCCTTGGACATTCACAATGACGATGAAACACTGAAATTACATCGGAATTAAATACAAAAGGCACAATGCCGCCTTAAGTACAAGAATACAGACTCTACTTACAGTCGGTGTTTGAGCATTCCCTGTGAGACCAGTATTAGTTTCCGATACACCACTGCAGGTTCGGTTTATTCCTTGGACCTTCACATTGACGATGAAACACGAAATGGCATCGGAATTAAATCCAAAGGGCACAATGCCGCCTTAGGTACAAGAATAGAGACTCTTCTTACAGTCGATGCTTTGAGGATTCCCTGTGAGACCAGTAATATTATCCGATACACCACTGCAGGTTCAATCTATTCCTTGGACATACACATTGACGACGAAACACAGAGATTACATCGGAATTAAATACAAAAGGAACAATGCCGCCTTAAGTACAAGAATAAAAACGATTCTTACCGTCGATGCTTTGAGCATTCCCTGTAAGGCCATTATTAGTTTCCGATACATCACTGGAGGTTCAATTAATTCCTTGGACATTCACAATGACGATGAAACACTGAAATTACATCGGAATTAAATACAAAAGGCACAATGCCGCCTTAAGTACAAGAATACAGACTCTACTTACAGTCGGTGTTTGAGCATTCCCTGTGAGACCAGTACTAGTTTCCGATACACCATTGCAGGTACAATGTATTCCCTGGACCTTCACATTGACGATGAAACACAGAAATGGCATCGGAAGTCAATACTAAAGGCACAATGCCCCCATAAGTACAAGAATAGAGACTCTTCATACAGTCGGAGCTTTGAGCATTCCCTGTGAGACCAGTAATAGTTTCCGCTACACCTCTGCAGGTTCAATGTATTCCTTGGACCTGCCCATTGACGATGAAACGCAGGAATCGCATCGGAATTAAATACAAAAGGCACAATGCCGCCTTAAGTACAAGAATAGAGACTCTTCTTACAGTCGGTGCTTTAAACATTCCCTGTGAGACCAGTATTAGTTTCCGATACGCCACTGCAGGTTCAATGTATTCCTTGGATCTTCAAATTGACGATGATACACAGAAATCGGATAGGAATGAAATACAAAAAGCACAATGCCGCCTTAAGTACAAGAATAGAGACTCTTCTTACAGTCGGTGCTTTGAGCATTCCCTGTGAGACCAGTATTAGTTTCCGCTACACCTCTGCAGGTTCTGTTTATTCCTTGGACTTTCACATTGACGATGAAACACAGAAATGGCATCGGAATTAAATACAAAAGGCACAATGCCGCCTTAAGTACAGGAATAGAGACTCTTCTTATAGTCGGTACTTTGAGCATTCCCTGTGAGACCAGTATTATTATCCGATACACCACTGCAGGTTCAATGTATTCCTTGGACCTTCACATTGACGATGAAACACAGAAATCGCATCGGAATTAAATCCAAAACGCACAATGCTGGCATAAGTACAAGAATACAGACTCTACTTACAGTCGGTGCTTTGAGCATTCCCTGTGAGACCAGTATTAGTTTCCGATACACCACTGCAGGTTCAATGTATTCCTTGGACCTTCACATTGACGATGAAATACAGAAATCGCATCGGAATCAAATACAAAAGGCACAATGCCGCCTAAAGTACAAGAATAGAGACTCTTCTTACAGTCGGTGCTTTGAGCATTCCCTGTGAGATTAGTAATAGTATCCGATACACCACTGCTGGTTCAATCTATTCCTTGGACATACACATTGACGATGAAACACTGAAATTACATAGGAATTAAATACAAAAGGAACAATGCCGCCTTAAGTACAAGAATAGAGACTCATCTTACCGTCGATGCTTTGAGCATTCCCTGTAAGGCCATTATTAGTTTCCGATACATCACTGGAGGTTCAATTAATTCCTTGGACATTCACAATGACGATGAAACACTGAAATTACATCGGAATTAAATACAAAAGGTACAATGCCGCCTTAAGTTCAAGAATAGAGACTCTTCTTACCGTCGGTGCTTTGAGCATTCCCTGTGAGACCAGTATTAGTTTCCGCTACACCTCTGCACGTTCAGATTATTCCTTGGACCTTCACATTGACGATGAAACACAGAAATGGAATCGGAATTAAATACAAAAGGCACAATGCCGCCTTAGGTACAAGAATAGAGACTCTTCTTACAGTCGGTGCTTTGGGCATTCCCTGTGAGACCAGTATTAGTTTCCGCTACACCTCTGCAGGTTCAGTTTATTCCTTGGACCTTCACGTTGACGATGAAACACGGAAATCGCATCGCAATTAAATACAAAAGGCACAATGCCGCCTTAAGTACAAGAATAGAGACTCTTCTTACAGTCGGTGCTTTGAGCATTCCCTGTGAGACCAGTATTAGTTTCCGATAAACCACTGGAGGTTCAATGAATTCCTTGGGCATTCACATTGACGATGAAACACTGAAATTACATCGGAATTAAATACAAAGGGCACAATGCCGCCTTAAGTACTAGAATAGAGACTCTTCTTACAGTCGGTGCTTTGAGCATTCCCTGTGAGACCAGTAATAGTATTCGATACACCACTGTAGGTTCAATCTATTCCTTGGACATACACATTGACGATGAAACACAGAAATGACATCGGAATTAAATGCAAAAGGAACAATGCCGCCTTAAGTACAAGAATAGAGACTCTTCTTACCGTCGGTGCTTTGAGCATTCCCTGTGAGACCAGTAATCGTATCCGATACACCACTGCAGGTTCAATGTATTCCTTGGACCTTCACATTGACGATGAAACATAGAAATCGCATCGGAATTAAATACAAAAGTCACAGTGCCGCCTTAAGTACAAGAATAGAGACTCTTCTTATAGTTGGAGCTTTGAGCATTCCCTGTGAGACCAGTAATAGTAACCGATACACCACTGTTGGTTCAATGTATTCCTTGGACTTTCACATTGACGATGAAACACAGAAATGGCATCGGAATTAAATACAAAAGGCACAATGCCGCCTTAAGTACAAGAATAGAGACTCTTCTTACAGTCGGTGCTTTGAGCATTCCCTGTGAGACCAGTAATAGTATTCGATACACCACTGCAGGTTCAATGTATTCCTTGGACCTTCACGTTGACGATGAAATACAGAGATCGCATCGGAATCAAATACAAAAGGCACAATGCCGCCTTAAGTACAAGAATAGAGGCTCTTCTTACAGTCGGTGCTTTGAGCATTCCCTGTGAGACCAGTATTAGTTTCCGCTACACCTCTGCAGGTTCAGTTTATTCCTTGGACCTTCACATTGACGATGAAACACAGAAATGGCATCGGAATTAAATACAAAAGGCACAATGCCGCCTTAAGTACAAGAATAGAGACTCTGCTTACAGTCGGTGCTTTGAGCATTCCCTGTGAGACCAGTAATAGTATCCGATACACCACTGCAGGTTCAATCAATTCCTTGGACATACACATTGACGATGAAACACAGAAATTACATCGGAATTAAATACAAAAGGAACAATGCCGCCTTAAGTACAAGAATAGAGACTCTTCATACCGTCTGTGCCTTGAGCATTCCGTGTGAGACCTGTATTAGTTTCCGATACATAACTGCAGGTTCAATCTATTCCTTTGACATACACATTGACGATGAAATACAGAAATTACATCGGAATTAAATACAAAAGGAACAATGCAGCCTTAAGTACAAGAATAGAGACTCTTCTTACCGTCGCTACTTTGAGCATTCCCTGTGAGACCACTACTAGTTTCCGCTACACCTCTGCAGGTTCAGTTGATTCCTTGGACCTTCACATTGACGTTGAAACACAGAAATGGCATCGGAATTAAATACAAAACGCACAATGCCACCTTAAGTACAAGAATAGAGACACTTATTACAGTCGGTGCTTTGAGCATTCCCTGTGAGACCAGTATTAGTTTCCGATACACCACTGCAGGTTCAATGTATTCCTTGGACCTTCACATTGACGATGAAACACAGAAATGGCATCGGAATTAAATCCAAAACGCACAATGCCGCCTTAAGTACAAGAATAGAGACTCTTCTTACAGTCGGTGCTTTGAGCATTCCCTGTGAGACCAGTAATAGTATCCGATACACCACTGCAGGTTCAATGTATTCCTTGGACACACACATTGACGATGAAACACAGAAATTACAACGGAATTAAATACAATAGGAACAACGCCGCCTTATGTACAAGAAAAGAGACTCATCTTACCGTCGGTGCTTTGAGCATTCCCTGTGAGACCAGTATTAGTTTCCGCTACACCTCTGCAGGTTCGGTTTATTCCTTGGACCTTCACATTGACGATGAAACACAGAAATGGCATCGGAATTAAATCCAAAGGGCACAATGCCGCCTTATGTACAAGAATAGAGACTCTTCTTACAGTCGGTGCTTTGAGCATTCCCTGCGAGACCAGTAATAGTATCCGATACACCACTGCAGGTTTAATCTATTCCTTGGACATACACATTGACGACGAAACACAGAGATTACATCGTAATTAAATACAAAAGGAACAATGCCGTCTTATATACAAGAATAAAAACCATTCTTACCGCCGGTGCTTTGAGAATTCCCTGTGAGACCAGTATTAGTTTCCGATACACCACTGGAGGTTCAATGAATTCCTTGGACCTTCACATTGACGATGAAACACTGAAATTACATCGCAAATAAATACAAAAGGCACAATGCCGCCTTAAGTACAAGAATAGAGACACTTCTTACAGTCGGTGCTTTGAGCATTCCCTGAGAGACAAGTATTAGTTTCCGATACACCACTGCAGGTTCAATGTATTCCTTGGACCTTCACATTGACGATAAAACACTGAAATTACATCGGAATTAAATACAAAAGGCACAATGCCGCCTTAAGTACAAGAATAGAGACTCTTCTTACAGTCGGTGCTTTGAGCATTCCCTGTGAGACAAGTATTAGTTTCCGCTACACCTCTGCAGGTTCAGTTTATTCCTTGGACCTTCACATTGACGATAAAACACAGAAATCGCATCGGAATTAAATACAAAAGGCACAATGCTGCCTTAAGTACAAGCATAGAGACTCTTCTTACAGTCGGTGCTTTGAGCATTCCCTGTGAGACCAGTATTAGTTTCCGCTACACCTCTGCAGGTTCAGTTTATTCCTTGGACCTTAACATTGACGATGAAACACAGAAATGGCATCGGAATTAAATACAAAAGGCACAATGCCGCCTTAAGTACAAGAATAGAGACTCTTCTTACAGTCGGTGCTTTGAGCATTCCCTGTGAGACCAGTATTAGTTTCCGATACACCACTGCAGGTTCAATGTATTCCCTGGACCTTCACATTGACGATGAAACACAGAAATGGCATCGGAAGTAAATACAAAAATCACAATGCCCCCATAAGTACAAGAATAGAGACTCTTCTTACAGTCGGTGCTTTGAGCATTCCCTGTGAGACCAGTAATAGTTTCCGCTACACCTCTGCAGGTTCAATGTATTCCTTGGACCTGCCCATTGACGATGAAACGCAGAAATCGCATCGGAATTAAATACAAAAGGCACAATGCCGCCTTAAGCACAAGAATAGAGGCTCTTCTTACAGTCGGTGCTTTAAACATTCCCTGTGAGACCAGTATTAGTTTCCGATACACCACTGCAGGTTCAATGTATTCCTTGGATCTTCAAATTGACGATGATACACAGAAATCGGATTGGAATGAAATACAAAAGGCACAATGCCGCCTTAAGTACAAGAATAGAGACTCTTCTTACAGTCGGTGCTTTGAGCATTCGCTGTGAGACCAGTATTAGTTTCCGCTACACCTCTGCAGGTTCAGTTTATTCCTTGGACCTTCACATTGACGATGAAACACAGAAATGGCATCGGAATTAAATACAAAATTCACAATGCCGCCTTAAGTACAAGAATAGAGACTCTTCTTACAGTCAGTGCTTTGAGCATTCCCTGTGAGACCAGTATTATTTTCCGAAACACCACTGCAGGTTCAATGTATTCCTTGGACCTTCACATTGACGATGAAACACAGAAATCGCATCGGAATTAAATCCAAAACGCACAATGCCGGCATAAGTACAAGAATACAGACTCTACTTACAGTCGGTGCTTTGAGCATTCCCTGTGAGACCAGTATTAGTTTCCGATACAGCACTGCAGGTTCAATGTATTCCTTGGACCTTCACATTGACGATGAAATACAGAAATCGCATCGGAATCAAATACAAAAGGCACAATGCCGCCTAAAGTACAAGAATAGAGACTCTTCTTACAGTCGGTGCTTTGAGCATTCCCTGTGAGATCAGTAATAGTGTCCGATACACCACTGCAGGTTCAATCTATTCCTTGGACATACACATTGACGATGAAACACTGAAATTACATAGGAATTAAATACAAAAGGAACAATGCCGCCTTAAGTACAAGAATAGAGACTCTTCTTACCGTCGGTGCTCTGAGCATTCCCTGTAAGACCATTATTAGTTTCCGATACACCACTGAAGGTTCAATTAATTCCTTGGACATTCACAATGACGATGAAACACTGAAATTACATCGGAATGAAATACAAAAGGTACAATGCCGCCTTAAGTACAAGAATAGAGACTCTTCTTACCGTCGGTGCTTTGAGCATTCCCTGTGAGACCAGTATTAGTTTCCGCTACACCTCTGCACGTTCAGTTTATTCCTTGGACCTACACATTGACGATGAAACACAGAAATGGCATCGGAATTAAATACAAAAGGCACAATGCGCCTTAAGTTCAAGAATAGAGACTCTTCTTACAGTCGGTGCTTTGAGCATTCCCTGTGAGACCAGTATTAGTTTCCGCTACACCTCTGCAGGTTCAGTTTATTCCTTGGGCCTTCACGTTGACGATGAAACACGGAAATCGCATCGGAATTAAATACAAAAGGCACAATGCCGCCTTAAGTACAAGAATAGAGACTCTTCTTACAGTCGGTGCTTTGAGCATTCCCTGTGAGACCAGTATTAGTTTCCGCTCCACCTCTGCAGTTCTAATTTATTCCTTGGACCTTTACATTGACGATGAAACTCAGAAATCGAATCGGAATTAAATACAAAAGGCACAATGCGGAACTAAGTACAAGAATAGAGAATCTTCTTACAGTCGGTGCTTCAAACATTCCCTGTGGGACCAGTATTAGTTTCCGATACGCCACTGCAGGTTCAATGTATTCCTTGGACCTTCAAATTGACGATGATACACAGAAATCGCATAGGAATTAAATACAAAAGGCACAAGGCCGCCTTAAGTACAAGAATAGAGACTCTTCTTACAGTCGGTGCTTTGAGCATTCCCTGTGAGACCAGTATTAGTGTCCGATACACCACTGCAGGTTCAATGATTTCCTTGGACCTTCACATTGACGATGAAACACTGAAATTACATCGGAATTAAATACAAAAGGCACAATGCCGCCTTAAGTACAAGAAAGAGACTCTTCTTACAGTCGGTGCTGTGAGCATTCCCTGTGAGACCAGTAATAGTATCCGATACACCACTGCAGGTTCAATCTATTCCTTGGACATACACATTGACGATGTAACACAGAAATTACATCGGAATTAAATACAAAAGGAACAATGCCGCCTTAAGTACAAGAATAGAGACTCTTCATACCGTCGGTGCTTTGAGCATTCCCTGTGAGACCAGTATTAGATTCCGATACACCACTGGAGGTTCAATGAATTCCTTGGACCTTCACATTGACGATGAAACACTGAAATTACATAGGAATTAAATACAAAAGGCACAATGCCGCCTTAAGTACAAGAATATAGACACTCATTACAGTCAGTGCTTTAAGCATTTCCTGTGAGAAGAGTAATAGTATCCGATACACCACTGCAGGTTCTATGTATTCCTTGGACCTTCACATTGACGATGAAACATAGAAATCGCATCGGAATTAAATACAAAAGGCACAATGCCGCCTTAAGTACAAGAATAGAGACTCTTCTTACAGTCGGTGCTTTGAGCATTCCCTGTGAGACCAGTAATAGTATCCGATACACCACTGCAGGTTCATTCTATTCCTTGGACATACACATTGACGATGAAACACAGAAATTACATCGGAATTAAATACAAAAGGAACAATGCCGCCTTATGTACAAGAATAGAGACTCTTCTTACCGTCGGTGCTTTGAGCATTCCCTGTGAGACCAGTATTAGTTTCCGATACACCACTGGAGGTTCAATGAATTCCTTGGACATTCACATTGACGATGAAACACTGAAATTACATCGGAATTAAATGCAAACGGCACAATGCCGCCTTAAGTACAAGAATAGAGACTCTTCTTACAGTCGGTGCTTTGAGCATTCCCTGTGAGACCAGTAATAGTATTCGATACACCACTGCAGGTTCATTCTATTCCTTGGACATACACATTGACAATGAAACACAGATATTACATCGGAATTAAATACAAAAGAAGATTGCAGCCTTAAGTACAAGAATAGAGACTCTTCTTACCGTCGGTGCTTTGAGCATTCCCTGTGAGACCAGTAATAGTATCCGATACACCACTGCAGGTTCAATGTATTCCTTGGACCTTCACATTGACAATGAAACACAGAAATCGCATCGGAATTAAATCCAAAACGCACAATTCCGGCATAAGTACAAGAATACAGACTCTACTTACAGTCGGTGCTTTGAGCATTCCCTGTGAGACCAGTATTAATTTCCGATACACCACTGCAGGTTCAATGTATTCCTTGGACCTTCACATTGAAGATGAAATACAGAAATCGCATCGGAATCAAATACAAAAGGCACAATGCCGCCTAAAGTACAAGAATAGAGACTCTTCTTACAGTCGGTGCTTTGAGCATTCCCTGTGAGACCAGTAATAGTATCCGATACACCACTGCAGGTTCATTCTATTCCTTGGACATACACATTGACGATGAAACACAGAAATTACATCGGAATTAAATACAAAAGGAACAATGCCGCCTTTTGTACAAGAATAGAGACTCTTCTTACCGTCGGTGCTTTGAGCATTCCCTGTGAGACCAGTATTAGTTTCCGATACACCACTGGAGGTTCAATGAATTCCTTGGACATTCACATTGACGATGAAACACTGAAATTACATCGGAATTAAATACAAACGGCACAATGCCGCCTTAAGTACAAGAATAGAGACTCTTCTTACAGTCGGTGCTTTGAGCATTCCCTGTGAGACCAGTAATAGTATTCGATACACCACTGCAGGTTCAATCTATTCCTTGGACATACACATTGACAATGAAACACAGATATTACATCGGAATTAAATACAAAAGAAGATTGCAGCCTTAAGTACAAGAATAGAGACTCTTCTTACCGTCGGTGCTTTGAGCATTCCCTGTGAGACCAGTAATAGTATCCGATACACCACTGCAGGTTCAATGTATTCCTTGGACCTTCACATTGACAATGAAACACAGAAATCGCATCGGAATTAAATCCAAAACGCACAATTCCGGCATAAGTACAAGAATACAGACTCTACTTACAGTCGGTGCTTTGAGCATTCCCTGTGAGACCAGTATTAATTTCCGATACACCACTGCAGGTTCAATGTATTCCTTGGACCTTCACATTGACGATGAAATACAGAAATCGCATCGGAATCAAATACAAAAGGCACAATGCCGCCTAAAGTACAAGAATAGAGACTCTTCTTACAGTCGGTGCTTTGAGCATTCCCTGTGAGATCAGTAATAGTATCCGATACACCACTGCAGGTTCAATCTATTCCTTGGACATACACATTGACGATGAAACACTGAAATTACATAGGAATTAAATACAAAAGGAACAATGCCGCCTTAAGTACAAGAATAGAGACTCTTCTAACCGTCGGTGCTTTGAGCATTCCCTGTAAGACCATTATTAGTTTCCGATACACCACTGAAGGTTCAATTAATTCCTTGGACATTCACAATGACGATGAAACACTGAAATTACATCGGAATTAAATACAAAAGGTACAATGCCGCCTTAAGTACAAGAATAGAGACTCTTCTTACCGTCGGTGCTTTGTGCATTCCCTGTGAGACCAGTATTAGTTTCCGCTACACCTCTGCAGTTCTAATTTATACCTTGGACCTTTACATTGACGATGAAACGCAGAAATCGAATCGGAATTAAATACAAAAGGCACAATGCGGCCTTAAGTACAAGAATAGAGAATCTTCTTACAGTCGGTGCTTTAAACATTCCCTGTGGGACCAGTATTAGTTTCCGATACGCCACTACAGGTTCAAAGTATTCCTTGGACCTTCAAATTGACGATGATACACAGAAATCGCATAGGAATTAAACACAAAAGGTACAAGGCCGCCTTAAGTACAAGAATAGAGACTCTTCTTACAGTCGGTGCTTTGAGCATTCCCTGTGAGACCAGTATTAGTTTCCGCTGCACCTCTGCAGTTTCAGTTTATTCCTTGGACCTTCACATTGATGATGAAACACAGAAATCGCATCGGAATTAAGTACAAATGGCACAATGCTGCCTTAAGTACAAGAATAGAGACTCTTCTTACAGTCGGTGCTTTGAGCATTCCCTGTGAGACCAGTATTAGTTTCCGCTACACCTCTGCAGGTTCAGTTTATTCCTTGGACCTTCACGTTGACGATGAAACACGGAAATCGCATCGCAATTAAATACAAAAGGCACAATGCCGCCTTAAGTATAAGAATAGAGACTCTTCTTACAGTCGGTGCTTTGAGCATTCCCTGTGAGACCAGTATTAGTTTCCGCTACACCTCTGCAGTTTTAATTTTTTTCCTTGGACCTTCACATTGACGATGAAACGCAGAAATCGCATCGGAATTAAATACAAAAGGCACAATGCGGCCTTAAGTACAAGAATAGAGACTCTTCTTACAGTCGGTGCTTTGAGCATTCCCTGTGAGATCAGTAATAGTGTCCGATACACCACTGCAGGTTCAATCTATTCCTTGGACATACACATTGACGATGAAACACTGAAATTACATAGGAATTAAATACAAAAGGAACAATGCCGCCTTAAGTACAAGAATAGAGACTCTTCTTACCGTCGGTGCTCTGAGCATTCCCTGTAAGACCATTATTAGTTTCCGATACACCACTGAAGGTTCAATTAATTCCTTGGACATTCACAATGACGATGAAACACTGAAATTACATCGGAATGAAATACAAAAGGTACAATGCCGCCTTAAGTACAAGAATAGAGACTCTTCTTACCGTCGGTGCTTTGAGCATTCCCTGTGAGACCAGTATTAGTTTCCGCTACACCTCTGCACGTTCAGTTTATTCCTTGGACCTACACATTGACGATGAAACACAGAAATGGCATCGGAATTAAATACAAAAGGCACAATGCGCCTTAAGTTCAAGAATAGAGACTCTTCTTACAGTCGGTGCTTTGAGCATTCCCTGTGAGACCAGTATTAGTTTCCGCTACACCTCTGCAGGTTCAGTTTATTCCTTGGGCCTTCACGTTGACGATGAAACACGGAAATCGCATCGGAATTAAATACAAAAGGCACAATGCCGCCTTAAGTACAAGAATAGAGACTCTTCTTACAGTCGGTGCTTTGAGCATTCCCTGTGAGACCAGTATTAGTTTCCGCTCCACCTCTGCAGTTCTAATTTATTCCTTGGACCTTTACATTGACGATGAAACTCAGAAATCGAATCGGAATTAAATACAAAAGGCACAATGCGGAACTAAGTACAAGAATAGAGAATCTTCTTACAGTCGGTGCTTCAAACATTCCCTGTGGGACCAGTATTAGTTTCCGATACGCCACTGCAGGTTCAATGTATTCCTTGGACCTTCAAATTGACGATGATACACAGAAATCGCATAGGAATTAAATACAAAAGGCACAAGGCCGCCTTAAGTACAAGAATAGAGACTCTTCTTACAGTCGGTGCTTTGAGCATTCCCTGTGAGACCAGTATTAGTGTCCGATACACCACTGCAGGTTCAATGATTTCCTTGGACCTTCACATTGACGATGAAACACTGAAATTACATCGGAATTAAATACAAAAGGCACAATGCCGCCTTAAGTACAAGAAAGAGACTCTTCTTACAGTCGGTGCTGTGAGCATTCCCTGTGAGACCAGTAATAGTATCCGATACACCACTGCAGGTTCAATCTATTCCTTGGACATACACATTGACGATGTAACACAGAAATTACATCGGAATTAAATACAAAAGGAACAATGCCGCCTTAAGTACAAGAATAGAGACTCTTCATACCGTCGGTGCTTTGAGCATTCCCTGTGAGACCAGTATTAGATTCCGATACACCACTGGAGGTTCAATGAATTCCTTGGACCTTCACATTGACGATGAAACACTGAAATTACATAGGAATTAAATACAAAAGGCACAATGCCGCCTTAAGTACAAGAATATAGACACTCATTACAGTCAGTGCTTTAAGCATTTCCTGTGAGAAGAGTAATAGTATCCGATACACCACTGCAGGTTCTATGTATTCCTTGGACCTTCACATTGACGATGAAACATAGAAATCGCATCGGAATTAAATACAAAAGGCACAATGCCGCCTTAAGTACAAGAATAGAGACTCTTCTTACAGTCGGTGCTTTGAGCATTCCCTGTGAGACCAGTAATAGTATCCGATACACCACTGCAGGTTCATTCTATTCCTTGGACATACACATTGACGATGAAACACAGAAATTACATCGGAATTAAATACAAAAGGAACAATGCCGCCTTATGTACAAGAATAGAGACTCTTCTTACCGTCGGTGCTTTGAGCATTCCCTGTGAGACCAGTATTAGTTTCCGATACACCACTGGAGGTTCAATGAATTCCTTGGACATTCACATTGACGATGAAACACTGAAATTACATCGGAATTAAATGCAAACGGCACAATGCCGCCTTAAGTACAAGAATAGAGACTCTTCTTACAGTCGGTGCTTTGAGCATTCCCTGTGAGACCAGTAATAGTATTCGATACACCACTGCAGGTTCATTCTATTCCTTGGACATACACATTGACAATGAAACACAGATATTACATCGGAATTAAATACAAAAGAAGATTGCAGCCTTAAGTACAAGAATAGAGACTCCTCTTACCGTCGGTGCTTTGAGCATTCCCTGTGAGACCAGTAATAGTATCCGATACACCACTGCAGGTTCAATGTATTCCTTGGACCTTCACATTGACAATGAAACACAGAAATCGCATCGGAATTAAATCCAAAACGCACAATTCCGGCATAAGTACAAGAATACAGACTCTACTTACAGTCGGTGCTTTGAGCATTCCCTGTGAGACCAGTATTAATTTCCGATACACCACTGCAGGTTCAATGTATTCCTTGGACCTTCACATTGAAGATGAAATACAGAAATCGCATCGGAATCAAATACAAAAGGCACAATGCCGCCTAAAGTACAAGAATAGAGACTCTTCTTACAGTCGGTGCTTTGAGCATTCCCTGTGAGACCAGTAATAGTATCCGATACACCACTGCAGGTTCATTCTATTCCTTGGACATACACATTGACGATGAAACACAGAAATTACATCGGAATTAAATACAAAAGGAACAATGCCGCCTTTTGTACAAGAATAGAGACTCTTCTTACCGTCGGTGCTTTGAGCATTCCCTGTGAGACCAGTATTAGTTTCCGATACACCACTGGAGGTTCAATGAATTCCTTGGACATTCACATTGACGATGAAACACTGAAATTACATCGGAATTAAATACAAACGGCACAATGCCGCCTTAAGTACAAGAATAGAGACTCTTCTTACAGTCGGTGCTTTGAGCATTCCCTGTGAGACCAGTAATAGTATTCGATACACCACTGCAGGTTCAATCTATTCCTTGGACATACACATTGACAATGAAACACAGATATTACATCGGAATTAAATACAAAAGAAGATTGCAGCCTTAAGTACAAGAATAGAGACTCTTCTTACCGTCGGTGCTTTGAGCATTCCCTGTGAGACCAGTAATAGTATCCGATACACCACTGCAGGTTCAATGTATTCCTTGGACCTTCACATTGACAATGAAACACAGAAATCGCATCGGAATTAAATCCAAAACGCACAATTCCGGCATAAGTACAAGAATACAGACTCTACTTACAGTCGGTGCTTTGAGCATTCCCTGTGAGACCAGTATTAATTTCCGATACACCACTGCAGGTTCAATGTATTCCTTGGACCTTCACATTGACGATGAAATACAGAAATCGCATCGGAATCAAATACAAAAGGCACAATGCCGCCTAAAGTACAAGAATAGAGACTCTTCTTACAGTCGGTGCTTTGAGCATTCCCTGTGAGATCAGTAATAGTATCCGATACACCACTGCAGGTTCAATCTATTCCTTGGACATACACATTGACGATGAAACACTGAAATTACATCGGAATTAAATACAAAAGGTACAATGCCGCCTTAAGTACAAGAATAGAGACTCTTCTTACCGTCGGTGCTTTGTGCATTCCCTGTGAGACCAGTATTAGTTTCCGCTACACCTCTGCAGTTCTAATTTATACCTTGGACCTTTACATTGACGATGAAACGCAGAAATCGAATCGGAATTAAATACAAAAGGCACAATGCGGCCTTAAGTACAAGAATAGAGAATCTTCTTACAGTCGGTGCTTTAAACATTCCCTGTGGGACCAGTATTAGTTTCCGATACGCCACTACAGGTTCAAAGTATTCCTTGGACCTTCAAATTGACGATGATACACAGAAATCGCATAGGAATTAAACACAAAAGGTACAAGGCCGCCTTAAGTACAAGAATAGAGACTCTTCTTACAGTCGGTGCTTTGAGCATTCCCTGTGAGACCAGTATTAGTTTCCGCTGCACCTCTGCAGTTTCAGTTTATTCCTTGGACCTTCACATTGATGATGAAACACAGAAATCGCATCGGAATTAAGTACAAATGGCACAATGCTGCCTTAAGTACAAGAATAGAGACTCTTCTTACAGTCGGTGCTTTGAGCATTCCCTGTGAGACCAGTATTAGTTTCCGCTACACCTCTGCAGGTTCAGTTTATTCCTTGGACCTTCACGTTGACGATGAAACACGGAAATCGCATCGCAATTAAATACAAAAGGCACAATGCCGCCTTAAGTATAAGAATAGAGACTCTTCTTACAGTCGGTGCTTTGAGCATTCCCTGTGAGACCAGTATTAGTTTCCGCTACACCTCTGCAGTTTTAATTTTTTTCCTTGGACCTTCACATTGACGATGAAACGCAGAAATCGCATCGGAATTAAATACAAAAGGCACAATGCGGCCTTAAGTACAAGAATAGAGACTCTTCTTACAGTCGGTGCTTTGAGCATTCCCTGTGAGACCAGTATTAGTTTCCGATACACCACTGCAGGTTCAATGTATTCCCTGGACCTTCACATTGACGATGAAACACAGAAATTGCATCGGAAGTAAATACAAAAATCACAATGCCCCCATAAGTACAAGAATAGAGACTCTTCTTACAGTCGGTGCTTTGAGCATTCCCTGTGAGACCAGTAATAGTTTTCGCTACACCTCTGCAGGTTCAATGTATTTCTTGGACCTGCCCATTGACGATGAAACGCAGAAATCGCATCGGAATTAAATACAAAAGGCACAATGCCGCCTTAAGTACAAGAATAGAGACTCTTCTTACAGTCGGTGCTTTAAACATTCCCTGTGAGACCAGTATTAGTTTCCGATACAGCACTGCAGGTTCAATGTATTCCTTGGATCTTCAAATTGACGATGATACACAGAAATCGGATAGGAATGAAATACAAAAGGCACAGTGCCGCCTTAAGTACAAGAATAGAGACTCTTCTTACAGTCGGTGCTTTGAGCATTCCCTGTGAGACCAGTATTAGTTTCCGCTACACCTCTGCAGGTTCAGTTTATTCCTTGGACCTTCACATTGCCGATGAAACACAGAAATGGCATCGGAATTAAATACAAAAGGCACAATGCCGCCTTAAGTACAAGAATAGAGACTCTTCTTACAGTCGGTGCTTTGAGCATTCCCTGTGAGACCAGTAATATTTTCCGATACACCACTGCAGGTTCAATGTATTCCTTGGACCTTCACATTGACGATGAAACACAGAAATCGCATCGAAATTAAATCCAAAACGCACAATGCCGGCATAAGTACAAGAATACAGACTCTACTTACAGTCGGTGCTTTGAGCATTCCCTGTGAGACCAGTATTAGTTTCCGATACACCACTGCAGGTTCAATGTATTCCTTGGACCTTCACATTGACGATGAAATACAGAAATCGCATCGGAATCAAATACAAAAGGCACAATGCCGCCTAAAGTACAAGAATAGAGACTCTTCTTACAGTCGGTGCTTTGAGCATTCCCTGTGAGATCAGTAATAGTATCCGATACACCACTGCAGGTTCAATCTATTCCTTGGACATACACATTGACGATGAAACACTGAAATTACATAGGAATTAAATACAAAAGGAACAATGCCGCCTTAAGTACAAGAATAGAGACTCTTCTTACCGTCGGTGCTTTGAGCATTCCCTGTAAGACCATTATTAGTTTCCGATACACCACTGAAGGTTCAATTAATTCCTTGGACACTCACAATGACGATGAAACACTGATATTACATCGGAATTAAATACAAAAGGTACAATGACGCCTTAAGTACAAGAATAGAGACTCTTCTTACCATCGGTGCTTTGAGCATTCCCTGTGAGACCAGTATTAGTTTCCGCTACACCTCTGCACGGTTAGTTTATTCCTTGGACCTACACATTGACGATGAAACACAGAAATGGCATCGGAATTAAATACAAAAGGCACAATGCGCCTTAAGTACAAGAATAGAGACTCTTCTTACAGTCGGTGCTTTGAGCATTCCCTGTGAGACCAGTATTAGTTTCCGCTACACCTCTGCAGGTTCAGTTTATTCCTTGGACCTTCACGTTGACGATGAAACACGGAAATCGCATCGGAATTAAATACAAAAGGCACAATGCCGCCTTAAGTACAAGAATATAGACACTTCTTACAGTCGGTGTTTTAAGCATTCCCTGTGAGAAGAGTAATAGTATCCGATACACCACTGCAGGTTCAATGTATTCCTTGGACCTTCACATTGACGATGAAACATAGAAATCGCATCGAAATTAAATACAAAAGGCACAATGCCGCCTTAAGTACAAGAATAGAGACTCTTCTTACAGTCGGTGCCTTGAGCATTCCCTGTGAGACCAGTAATAGTATCCGATACACCACTGCAGGTTCATTCAATTCCTTGGACATACACATTGACGATGAAACACAGAAATTACAACGGAATTAAATACAAAAGGAACAATGCCGCCTTAAGTACAAGAATAGAGACTCTTCTTACCGTCGGTGCTTTGAGCATTCCCTGTGAGACCAGTATTAGTTTCCGATACACCACTGGAGGTTCAATAAATTCCTTGGACATTCACATTGACGATGAAACACTGAAATTACATCGGAATTAAATACAAACGGCACAATGCCGCCTTAAGTACAAGAATAGAGACTCTTCTTACAGTCGGTGCTTTGAGCATTCCCTGTGAGACCAGTAATAGTATTCGATACACCACTGCAGGTTCAATCTATTCCTTGGACATACACATTGACAATGAAACACAGAAATTACATCGGAATTAAATACAAAAGGAACAATGCCGCCTTAAGTACAAGAATAGAGACTCTTCTTACCGTCGGTGCTTTGAGCATTCCCTGTGAGACCAGTAATAGTATCCGATACACCACTGCAGGTTCAATGTATTCCTTGGACCTTCACATTGACGATGAAACATAGAAATCGCATCGGAATTAAATACAAAAGGCACAATGCCGCCTTAAGTACAAGATTAGAGACTCCTCTTACTGTCGGAGCTTTGAGCATTCCCTGTGAGACCAGTAATAGTAACCGATACACCGCTGCTGGTTCAATGTATTCCTTGGACTTTCACATTGACGATGAAACCCAGAAATGGCATCGGCATTAAATACAAAAGGCACAATGCCGCCTTAAGTACAAGAATAGAGACTCTTCTTACAGTCGGTGCTTTGAGAATTCCCTGTGAGACCAGTATTAGTTTCCGCTACACCCCTGCAGGTTCAGTTTATTCCTTGGACCTTCACATTGACGATGAAACACAAAAATGGCATCGGAATTAAATACAAAAGGCACAATGCCGCCTTAAGTACAAGAATAGTGACTCTTCTTGCAGTCGGTGCTTTGAGCATTCCCTGTGAGACCAGTAATAGTATCCGATACACCACTGCAGGTTCAATCTATTCCTTGGACATACACATTGACGATGAAACACAGAAATTACATCGCAATTAAATACAAAAGGAACAATGCCGCCTTAAGTACAAGAATAGAGACTCTTCTTACAGTCGGTGCTTTGAGCATTCCCTGTGAGACCAGTATTAGTTTCCGCTACACCTCTGCAGGTTCAGATTTTTCCTTGGACCATCACATTGACGATGAAACACAGAAATGGCATCGGAATTAAATACAAAAGGCACAATTCCGCCTTAAGTACAAGAATAGAGACTCTTCTTACAGTCGGTGCTTTGAGCATTCCCTGTGAGACCAGTAATAGTATCCGATACACCACTGCAGGTTCAATGTATTCCTTGGACTTTCACGTTGACGATGAAACACAGAGATCGCATCGGAATCAAATACAAAAGGCACAATGCCGCCTGAAGTACAAGAATAGAGACTCTTCTTACAGTCGGTGCTTTGAGCATTCCCTGTGAGACCAGTAATAGTATCCGATACACCACTGCAGGTTCATTCTATTCCTTGGACATACACATTGACGATGAAACACAGAAATTACATCGGAATTAAATACAAAAGGAACAATGCCGCCTTTAGTACAAGAATAGAGACTCTTCATACCGTCGGTGCTTTGAGCATTCCGTGTGAGACCAGTATTAGTTTCCGATACACCACTGCAGGTTCAATCTATTCCTTTGACATACAGATTGACGATGAAATACAGAAATTACATCGGAATTAAATACAAAAGGAACAATGCAGCCTTAAGTACAAGAATAGAGACTCTTCTTACCGTCGGTGCTTTGAGCATTCCCTGTGAGACCACTATTAGTTTCCGCTACACCTCTGCAGGTTCAGTTTATTCCTTGGACCTTCACATTGACGATGAAACACAGAAATGGCATCGGAATTAAATACAAAACGCACAATGCCGCCTTAAGTACAAGAATAGAGACTCTTATTACAGTCGGTGCTTTGAGCATTCCCTGTGAGACCAGTATTAGTTTCCGATACACCACTGCAGGTTCAATGTATTCCTTGGACCTTCAAATTGACGATGAAACACAGAAATGGCATCGGAATTAAATCCAAAACGCACAATGACGCCTTAAGTACAAGAATAGAGACTCTTCTTACAGTCGGTGCTTTGAGCATTCCCTGTGAGACCAGTAATAGTATCCGATACACCACTGCAGGTTCAATCTATTCCTTGGACACACTCATTGACGATGAAACACAGAAATTACATCGGAATTAAATACAAAAGGAACAACGCCGCCTTAAGTACAAGAATAGAGACTCTTCTTACAGTCGGTGGTTTGAGCATTCCCTGTGAGACCAGTATTAGTTTCCGCTACACCTCTGCAGGTTCGGTTTATTCCTTGTACCTTCACATTGACGATGAAACACAGAACTGGCATCGGAATTAAATCCAAACGGCACAATGCCGCCTTAGGTACAAGAATAGAGACTCTTCTTACAGTCGGTGCTTTGAGCATTCCCTGTGAGACCAGTAATAGTATCCGATACACCACTGTAGGTTCAATCTATTTCTTGGACATACACATTGACGACGAAACACAGAGATTACATCGGAATTAAATACAAAAGGAACAATGCCGCCATAAGTACAAGAATAAAAACCATTCTTACCGTCGGTGTTTTGAGAATTCCCTGTGAGACCAGTATTAGTTTCCGATACACCACTGGAGGTTCACTGAATTCCTTGGACCTTCACATTGACGATGAAACACTGAAATTACATCGGAATTAAATACAAAAGGCACAATGCCGCCCTAAGTACAAGAAAGAGACTCTTCTTACAGTCGGTGCTGTGAGCATTCCCTGTGAGACCAGTAATAGTATCCGATACACCACTGCAGTTTCTATCTATTCCTTGGACATACACATTGACGATGAAACACAGAAATTACATCGGAATTAAATACAAAAGGAACAATGCCGCCTTAAGTACAAGAATTGAGACTCTTCTTACCGTCGGTGCTTTGAGCATTCCCTGTGAGACCAGTATTAGTTTCCGATACACCACTGGAGGTTCAATGAATTCCTTGGACCTTCACATTGACGATGAAACACTGAAATTACGTCGGAATTAAATACAAAAGGCACAATGCTGCCTTAAGTACAAGAATAGAGACTCTTCTTACAGTCGGTGCTTTGAGCATTCCCTGTGAGACGAGTATTAGTTTCCGGTACACCACTGCAGGTTCAATGTATTCCTTGGACCTTCACATTGACGATGAAACACAGAAATGGCGTCGGAATTAAATCCAAAACGCACAATGCCGCCTTAAGTACAAGAATAGAGACTCTTCTTACCGTCAAAGATTTGAGCATTCCCTGTGAGACCAGAACTAGTTTCCGCTACACCTCTGCGGGTTCAGTTTATTCCTTGGACCTTCACATTGACGATGAAACACAGAAATCGCATCGGAATTAAATACAAAAAGCACAATGCCGCCTTATGTACAAGAATAGAGACTCTTCTTACAGTCGGTGGTTAGAGCATTCCCTGTGAGACCAGTAATAGTATCCGATACACCACTGCAGGGTCATTCTATTCCTTGGACATACACATTGACGATGAAACACAGAAATTACATCGGAATTAAATACAAAAGGAACATTGCCGCCTTAAGTACAAGAATAGAGACTCTTCTTACCGTTGGTGCTTTGAGCATTCCCTGTGAGACCAGTATTAGTTTCCGATACACCACTGGAGGTTCAATGAATTCCTTGGACATTCACATTGACGATGAAACACTGAAATTACATCGGAATTAAATACAAAAGGCACAATGCCGCCTTATGTACAAGAATACAGATTCTTCTTACCGTCGGTGCTTTGAGCATTCCCTGTGAGACCAGTATTAGTTTCCGCTACACCTCTGCAGGTTCAGTTTATTCCTTGGACCTTCACATTGACGATGAAACACAGAAATCGCTTCGGAATTAAATACAAAAGGCACAATGCCGCCTTAAGTACAAGAATAGAGACTCTTCTTACAGTCGGTGCTTTGAGCATTCCCTGTGAGACCAGTATTAGATTCCGATACACCACTGCAGGTTCAATGTATTCCCTGGACCTTCACATTGACGATGAAACACAGAAATGGCATCGGAAGTAAATACAAAAGGCACAATGCCCCCATAAGTACAAGAATTGAGACTCTTCTTACAGTCGGTGCTTTGAGCATTCCCTGTGAGACCAGTAATAGTTTCCGCTACACCTCTGCAGGTTTAATGTATTCCTTTGACCTTCACATTGACGTTGAAACATAGAAATCGCATCGGAATTAAATACAAAAGGCACAATGCCGCCTTAAGTACAAGAATAGAGACTCTTCTTACAGTCGGTGCTTTGAGCATTCCCTGTGAGACCAGTATTATTTTCCGATACACCACTGCAGGTTCAATGTATTCCTTGGACCTCCACATTGACGATGAAACACAGAAATCGCATCGGAATTGAATCCAAAACGCACAATGCCGGCATATGTACAAGTATACAGACTCTACTTACAGTCGGTGCTTTGAGCATTCCCTGTGAGACCAGTATTAGTTTCCGATACACCACTGCAGGTTCAATGTATTCCTTGGACCTTCACATTGACGATGAAATACAGAAATCGCATCGGAATCAAATACAAATGGCACAATGCCGCCTAAAGTACAAGAATAGAGACACTTCTTACAGTCGGTGCTTTGAGCATTCCCTGTGAGATCAGTAATAGTATCCGATACACCACTGCAGGTTCAATCTATTCCTTGGACATACACATTGACGATGAAACACTGAAATTACATGGGAATTAATTACAAAAGGAACAATGCCGCCTTAAGTACAAGAATAGAGACTCTTCTTACCGTCGGTGCTTTGAGCATTCCCTGTAAGACCATTATTAGTTTCCGATACACCAATGGAGGTTCAATTAATTCCTTGGACATTCACAATGACGATGAAACACTGAAATTACATCGGAATTAAATACAAAAGGTACAATGCCGCCTTAAGTACAAGAATAGAGACTCTTCTTTTCGTCGGTGCTTTGAGCATTCCCTGTGAGACCAGTATTAGTTTCCGCTACACCTCTGCACGTTCAGTTTATTCCTTGGACCTTCACATTGACGATGAAACACAGAAATGGCATCGGAATTAAATACAAAAGGCACAATGCCGCCTTACGTACAAGAATAGAGACTCTTCTTACAGTCGGTGCTTTGAGCATTCCATGTGAGACCAGTATTAGTTTCCGCTACACCTCTGCAGGTTCAGTTTATTCCTTGGACCTTCACGTTGACGATGAAACACGGAAATCGCATCGCAATTAAATACAATAGGCACAATGCCGCCTTAAGTATAAGAATAGAGACTCTTCTTACAGTCGGTGCTTTGAGCATTCCCTGTGAGACCAGTATTAGTTTCCGCTACACCTCTGCAGTTTTAATTTTTTTCCTTGGACCTTCTCATTGACGATGAAACGCAGAAATCGCATCGGAATTAAATACAAAAGGCACAATGCGGCCTTAAGTACAAGAATAGAGACTCTTCTTACAGTCGGTGCTTTTAGCATTCCCTGTGAGACCAATAAAAGTTTCCGATACACCACTGCATTTACAATGTATTCATTGGTCCTTCAAATCGACGATGATACACAGAAATCGCATCGGAATTAAGTACAAAAGGCACAATGCCGCCTTAAGTATGAGAATAGAGACTCTTCTTACAGTCGGCGCTTTGAGCATTCCCTGTGAGACCAGTAATAGTATCCGATACACCACTGCAGGTTCAATGTATTCCCTGGACCTTCGCATTGACGATGAAACACAGAAATGGCATCGGAATTAAATACAAAAGGCACAATGCCGCCTTCAGTACAAGAATAGAGCCTCTTTTTACAGTCGGTGCTTTGAGCACTCCCTGTGAGACCAGTAATAGTATCCGATACACCACTGCAGGTTCAATCTATTCCTTGGACATACACAATGACGACGAAACACAGAGATTGCATCGGAATTAAATACAAAAGGAATAATGCCGCCTTAAGTACAAGAATAAAAACCATTCTTACCGTCGGTGCTTTGAGAATTCCCTGTGAGACCAGTATTAGTTTCCGATACACCACTGGAGGTTCAATGAATTCCTTGGACCTTCACATTGACGATGAAACACTGAAATTACATCGGAATTAAATACAAAAGGCACAATGCCGCCTTAAGTACAAGAAAGAGACTCTTCTTACAGTCGGTGCTGTGAGCATTCCCTGGGAGACCAGTAATAGTATCCGATACACCACTGCAGGTTCAATCTATTCCTTGGACATACACATTGACGATGAAACACAGTAATTTCATCGGAATTAAATACAAAAGGAACAATGCCGCCTTAAGTACAAGAATAGAGACTCTTCTTACCGTCGGTGCTTTGAGCATTCCCTGTGCGACCAGTATTAGTTTCCGATACACCACTGGAGGTTCAATGAATTCCTTGGACCTTCCCATTGACGATGAAACACTGAAATTACATCGGAATTAAATACAAAAGGCACAATGCCGCCTTAAGTACAAGAATAGAGACTCTTCTTACCGTCGGTGCTTTGAGCATTCCCTGTGAGACCAGTATTAGTTTCCGCTACACCACCGCGGGTTCAGTTTATTCCTTGGACCTTCACATTGACGATGAAACACAGAAATCGCATCGGAATTAAATACAAAAGGCACAATGCCGCCTTAAGTACAAGAATAGAGACTCTTCTTACAGTCGGTGGTTAGAGCATTCCCTGTGAGACCAGTAATAGTATCCGATACACCACTGCAGGTTCATTCTATTCCTTGGACATACACATTGACGTGAAACACAGAAATTACATCGGAATTAAATACAAAAGGAACAATGCAGCCTTAAGTACAAGAATAGAGACTCTTCTTACCGTCGGTGCTTTGAGCATTCCCTGTGAGACCACTATTAGTTTCCGATACACCACTGGAGGTTCAATGAATTCCTTGGACATTCACATTGACGATGAAACACTGAAATTACATCGGAATTAAATACAAACGGCACAATGCCGCCTTAAGTACAAGAATAGAGACTCTTCTTACATTCGGTGCTTTGAGCATTCCCTGTGAGACCAGTAATAGTATTCGATACACCACTGCAGGTTCAATCTATTCCTTGGACATACACATTGACGATGAAACACAGAAATTACATCGGAATTAAATACAAAAGGAACAATGCCGCCTTTAGTAAAAGAATAGAGACTCTTCTTACCGTCGGTGCTTTGAGCATTCCCTGTGTGACTAGTAATACTATCCGATACACCACTGCAGGTTCAGTGTATTCCTTGGACCTTCACATTGACGATGAAACATAGAAATCGCATCGGAATTAAATACAAAAGGCACAATGCCGCCTTAAGTACAAGAATAGAGACTCTTCTTACAGTCGGAGCTTTGAGCATTCCCTGTGAGACCAGTAATAGTAACCGATACACCACTGCTGGATCAATGTATTCCTTGGACTTTCACATTGACGATGGAACACAGAAATGGCATCGGAATTAAATACAAAAGGCACAATGCCGAGTTAAGTACAAGAATAGTGACTCTTCTTACAGTCGGTGATTTGAGAATTCCCTGTGAGACCAGTATTAGTTTCCGCTAAACCCCTGCAGGTTCAGTTTATTCCTTGGACCTTCACATTGACGATGAAACACAAAAATGGCATCGGAATTAAATACAAAAGGCACAATGCCGCCTTAAGTACAAGAATAGAGACTCTTCTTACCGTCGGTGCTTTGAGCATTCCCTGTGAGACCAGTAATAGTATCCGATACACCACTGCAGATTCAATGTATTCCTTGGATCTACAAATTGACGATGATACACAGAAATGGGATAGGAATGAAATACAAAAGGCACAATGCGGCCTTAAGTACAAGAATAGAGACTCTTCTTACAGTCGGTGCTTTGAGCATTCCCTGTGAGACCAGTATTAGTTTCCGATACACCACCGCAGGTTCAATGTATTCCTTGGACCTTCACATTGACGATGAAACATAGAAATCGCATCGGAATTAAATACAAAAGGCACAATGCCGCCTTAAGTACAAGAATAGAGACTCTTCTTACAGTCGGTGCTTTGAGCATTCACTGTGAGACCAGTATTAGTTTCCGCTACACCTCTGCAGGTTCAGTTTATTCCTTGGACCTTCACATTGACGATGAAACACAGAAATGGCATCGGAATTAAATACAAAAGGCACAATGCCGCCTTAAGTACAAGAATAGAGACTCTTCTTACAGTCGGTGCTTTGAGCATTCCCTGTGAGACCAGTATTATTTTCCGATACGCCACTGTAGGTTCAATGTATTCCTTGGACCTCCACATTGACGATGAAACACAGAAATCGCATCGGAATTAAATCCAAAACGCACAATGCCGGCATATGTACAAGAATACAGACTCTACTTACAGTCGGTGCTTTGAGCATTCCCTGTGAGACCAGTATTAGTTTCCGATACACCACTGCAGGTTCAATGTATTCCTTGGACCTTCACATTGACGATGAAATACAGAAATCGCATCGGAATCAAATACAAATGGCACAATGCCGCCTAAAGTACAAGAATAGAGACTCTTCTTACAGTCGGTGCTTTGAGCATTCCCTGTGAGATCAGTAATAGTATCCGATACACCACTGCAGGTTCAATCTATTCCTTGGACATACACATTGACGATGAAACACTGAAATTACATGGGAATTAATTACAAAAGGAACAATGCCGCCTTAAGTACAAGAATAGAGACTCTTCTTACCGTCGGTGCTTTGAGCATTCCCTGTAAGACCATTATTAGTTTCCGATACACCAATGGAAGTTCACTTAATTCCTTGGACATTCACAATGATGATGAAACACTGAAATTACATCGGAATTAAATACAAAAGGTACAATGCCACCTTAAGTACAAGAATAGAGACTCTTCTTTCCGTCGGTGCTTTAAGCATTCCCTGTGAGACCAGTATTAGTTTCCGCTACACCTCTGCACGTTCAGATTATTCCTTGGACCTTCACATTGACGATGAAACACAGAAATGGCATCGGAATTAAATACAAAAGGCACAATGCCGCCTTAAGTACAAGAATAGAGACTCTTCTTACAGTCGGTGCTTTGAGCATTCCCTGTGAGACCAGTATTAGTTTCCGCTACACCTCTGCAGGTTCAGTTTATTCCTTGGACCTTCACGTTGACGATGAAACACGGAAATCGCATCGCAATTAAATACAAAAGGCACAATGCCGCCTTAAGTATAAGAATAGAGACTCTTCTTACAGTCGGTGCTTTGAGCATTCCCTGTGAGACCAGTATTAGTTTCCGCTACACCTCTGCAGTTTTAATTTTTTCCTTGGACCTTCACATTGACGATGAAACGCAGAAATCGCATCGGAATTAAATACAAGAGGCACAATGCGGCCTTAAGTACAAGAATAGAGACTCTTCTTACAGTCGGTGCTTTTAGCATTCCCTGTGAGACCAGTATAAGTTTCCGATACACCACTGCATTTACAATGTATTCATTGGTCCTTCAAATTGACGATGATACACAGAAATCGCATCGGAATTAAGTACAAAAGGCACAATGCCGCCTTAAGTATGAGAATAGAGACTCTTCTTACAGTCGGTGCTTTGAGCATTCCCTGTAAGACCAGTAATAGTATCCGATACACCACTGCAGGTTCAATGTATTCCCTGGACCTTCGCATTGACGATGAAACACAGAAATGGCATCGGAATTAAATACAAAAGGCACAATGCCGCCTTAAGTACAAGAAAGAGACTCTTCTTACAGTCGGTGCCGTGAGCATTCCCTGGGAGACCAGTAATAGTATCCGATACACCACTGCAGGTTCAATCTATTCCTTGGACATACACATTGACGATGAAACACAGTAATTTCATCGGAATTAAATACAAAAGGAACAATGCCGCCTTAAGTACAAGTATAGAGACTCTTCTTACCGTCGGTGCTTTGAGCATTCCCTGTGCGACCAGTATTAGTTTCCGATACACCACTGGAGGTTCAATGAATTCCTTGGACCTTCCCATTGACGATGAAACACTGAAATTACATCGGAATTAAATACAAAAGGCACAATGCCGCCTTAAGTACAAGAATAGAGACTCTTCTTATCGTCGGTGCTTTGAGCATTCCCTGTGAGACCAGTATTAGTTTCTGCTACACCACCGCGGGTTCAGTTTATTCCTTGGACCTTCACATTGACGATGAAACACAGAAATCGCATCGGAATTAAATACAAAAGGCACAATGCCGCCTTAAGTACAAGAATAGAGACTCTTCTTACAGTCGGTGGTTAGAGCATTCCCTGTGAGACCAGTAATAGTATCCGATACACCACTGCAGGTTCATTCTATTCCTTGGACATACACATTGACGTGAAACACAGAAATTACATCGGAATTAAATACAAAAGGAACAATGCAGCCTTAAGTACAAGAATAGAGACTCTTCTTACCGTCGGTGCTTTGAGCATTCCCTGTGAGACCAGTATTAGTTTCCGATACACCACTGGAGGTTCAATGAATTCCTTGGACATTCAAATTGACGATGAAACACTGAAATTACATCGGAATTAAATACAAACGGCACAATGCCGCCTTAAGTACAAGAATAGAGACTCTTCTTACATTCGGTGCTTTGAGCATTCCCTGTGAGACCAGTAATAGTATTCGATACACCACTGCAGGTTCAATCTTTTCCTTGGACATACACATTGACGATGAAACACAGAAATTACATCGGAATTAAATACAAAAGGAACAATGCCGCCTTTAGTAAAAGAATAGAGACTCTTCTTACCGTCGGTGCTTTGAGCATTCCCTGTGTGACTAGTAATACTATCCGATACACCACTGCAGGTTCAATGTATTCCTTGGACCTTCACATTGACGATGAAACATAGAAATCGCATCGGAATTAAATACAAAAGGCACAATGCCGCCTTAAGTACAAGAATAGAGACTCTTCTTACAGTCGGAGCTTTGAGCATTCCCTGTGAGACCAGTAATAGTAACCGATACACCACTGCTGGATCAATGTAATCCTTGGACTTTCACATTGACGATGGAACACAGAAATGGCATCGGAATTAAATACAAGAGGCACAATGCCGCCTTAAGTACAAGAATAGTGACTCTTCTTACAGTCGGTGATTTGAGAATTCCCTGTGAGACCAGTATTAGTTTCCGCTAAACCCCTGCAGGTTCAGTTTATTCCTTGGACCTTCACATTGACGATGAAACACAAAAATGGCATCGGAATTAAATACAAAAGGCACAATGCCGCCTTAAGTACAAGAATAGAGACTCTTCTTACCGTCGGTGCTTTGAGCATTCCCTGTGAGACCAGTAATAGTATCCGATACACCACTGCAGGTTCAATGTATTCCTTGGATCTACAAATTGACGATGATACACAGAAATCGGATAGGAATGAAATACAAAAGGCACAATGCCGCCTTAAGTACAAGAATAGAGACACTTCTTACAGTCGGTGCTTTGAGCATTCCCTGTGAGACCAGTATTAGTTTCCGATACACCACCGCAGGTTCAATGTATTCCTTGGACCTTCACATTGACGATGAAACATAGAAATCGCATCGGAATTAAATACAAAAGGCACAATGCCGCCTTAAGTACAAGAATAGAGACTCTTCTTACAGTCGGTGCTTTGAGCATTCACTGTGAGACCAGTATTAGTTTCCGCTACACCTCTGCAGGTTCAGTTTATTCCTTGGACCTTCACATTGACGATGAAACACAAAAATTACATCGGAATTAAATACAAAAGGCACAATGCCGCCTTAAGTACAAGAATAGAGACTCTTCTTACCGTCGGTGCTTTGAGCATTCCCTGTGAGACCAGTATTAGTTTCCGCTACACCACCGCGGGTTCAGTTTATTCCTTGGACCTTCACATTGACGAAGAAACACAGAAATCGCATCGGAATTAAATACAAAAGGCACAATGCCGCCTTAAGTACAAGAATAGAGACTCTTCTTACAGTCGGTGGTTAGAGCATTCCCTGTGAGACCAGTAATAGTATCCGATACACCACTGCAGGTTCATTCTATTCCTTGGACATACACATTGACGTGAAACACAGAAATTACATCGGAATTAAATACAAAAGGAACAATGCAGCCTTAAGTACAAGAATAGAGACTCTTCTTACCGTCGGTGCTTTGAGCATTCCCTGTGAGACCAGTATTAGTTTCCGATACACCACTGGAGGTTCAATGAATTCCTTGGACATTCACATTGACGATGAAACACTGAAATTACATCGGAATTAAATACAAACGGCACAATGCCGCCTTAAGTACAAGAATAGAGACTCTTCTTACATTCGGTGCTTTGAGCATTCCCTGTGAGACCAGTAATAGTATTCGATACACCACTGCAGGTTCAATCTATTCCTTGGACATACACATTGACGATGAAACACAGAAATTACATCGGAATTAAATACAAAAGAACAATGCCGCCTTTAGTAAAAGAATAGAGACTCTTCTTACCGTCGGTGCTTTGAGCATTCCTTGTGTGACTAGTAATACTATCCGATACACCACTGCAGGTTCAATGTATTCCTTGGACCTTCACATTGACGATGAAACATAGAAATCGCATCGGAATTAAATACAAAAGGCACAATGCCGCCTTAAGTACAAGAATAGAGACTCTTCTTACAGTCGGAGCTTTGAGCATTCCCTGTGAGACCAGTAATAGTAACCGATACACCACTGCTGGATCAATGTATTCCTTGGACTTTCACATTGACGATGGAACACAGAAATGGCATCGGAATTAAATACAAAAGGCACAATGCCGCCTTAAGTACAAGAATAGTGACTCTTCTTACAGTCGGTGATTTGAGAATTCCCTGTGAGACCAGTATTAGTTTCCGCTAAACCCCTGCAGGTTCAGTTTATTCCTTGGACCTTCAGATTGACGATGAAACACAAAAATGGCATCGGAATTAAATACAAAAGGCACAATGCCGCCTTAAGTACAAGAATAGAGACTCTTCTTACCGTCGGTGCTTTGAGCATTCCCTGTGAGACCAGTAATAGTATCCGATACACCACTGCAGGTTCAATGTATTCCTTGGATCTACAAATTGACGATGATACACAGAAATCGGATAGGAATGAAATACAAAAGGCACAATGCCGCCTTAAGTACAAGAATAGAGACTCTTCTTACAGTCGGTGCTTTGAGCATTCCCTGTGAGACCAGTATTAGTTTCCGATACACCACCGCAGGTTCAATGTATTCCTTGGACCTTCACATTGACGATGAAACATAGAAATCGCATCGGAATTAAATACAAAAGGCACAATGCCGCCTTAAGTACAAGAATAGAGACTCTTCTTACAGTCGGTGCTTTGAGCATTCACTGTGAGACCAGTATTAGTTTCCGCTACACCTCTGCAAGTTCAGTTTATTCCTTGGACCTTCACATTGACGATGAAACACAGAAATGGCATCGGAATTAAATACAAAAGGCACAATGCCGCCTTAAGTACAAGAATAGAGACTCTTCATACAGTCGGTGCTTTGAGCATTCCCTGTGAGACCAGTATTATTTTCCGATACGCCACTGTAGGTTCAATGTATTCCTTGGACCTCCACATTGACGATGAAACACAGAAATCGCATCGGAATTAAATCCAAAACGCACAATGCCGGAATATGTACAAGAATACAGACTCTACTTACAGTCGGTGCTTTGAGCATTCCCTGTGAGACCAGTATTAGTTTCCGATACACCACTGCAGGTTCAATGTATTCCTTGGACCTTCACATTGACGATGAAATACAGAAATCGCATCGGAATCAAATACAAATGGCACAATGCCGCCTAAAGTACAAGAATAGAGACTCTTCTTACAGTCGGTGCTTTGAGCATTCCCTGTGAGATCAGTAATAGTATCCGATACACCACTGCAGGTTCAATCTACTCCTTGGACATACACATTGACGATGAAACACTGAAATTACATGGGAATTAATTACAAAAGGAACAATGCCGCCTTAAGTACAAGAATAGAGACTCTTCTTACCGTCGGTGCTTTGAGCATTCCCTGTAAGACCATTATTAGTTTCCGATACACCAATGGAGGTTCAATTAATTCCTTGGACATTCACAATGATGATGAAACACTGAAATTACTTTGGAATTAAATACAAAAGGTACAATGCCACCTTAAGTACAAGAATAGAGACTCTTCTTTCCGTCGGTGCTTTGAGCATTCCCTGTGAGACCAGTATTAGTTTCCGCTACACCTCTGCACGTTCAGTTTATTCCTTGGACCTTCACATTGACGATGAAACACAGAAATGGCATCGGAATTAAATACAAAAGGCACAATGCCGCCTTAAGTACAAGAATAGAGACTCTTCTTACAGTCGGTGCTTTGAGCATTCCCTGTGAGACCAGTATTAGTTTCCGCTACACCTCTGCAGGTTCAGTTTATTCCTTGGACCTTCACGTTGACGATGAAACACGGAAATCGCATCGCAATTAAATACAAAAGGCACAATGCCGCCTTAAGTATAAGAATAGAGACTCTTCTTACAGTCGGTGCTTTGAGCATTCCCTGTGAGACCAGTATTAGTTTCCGCTACACCTCTGCAGTTTTAATTTTTTTCCTTGGACCTTCACATTGACGATGAAACGCAGAAATCGCATCGGAATTAAATACAAAAGGCACAATGCGGCCTTAAGTACAAGAATAGAGACTCTTCTTACAGTCGGTGCTTTTAGCATTCCCTGTGAGACCAGTATAAGTTTCCGATACACCACTGCATTTACAATGTATTCATTGGTCCTTCAAATTGACGATGATACACAGAAATCGCATCGGAATTAAGTACAAAAGGCACAATGCCGCCTTAAGTATGAGAATAGAGACTCTTCTTACAGTCGGTGCTTTGAGCATTCTCTGTGAGACCAGTAATAGTATCCGATACACCACTGCAGGTTCAATGTATTCCCTGGACCTTCGCATTGACGATGAAACACAGAAATGGCATCGGAATTAAATACAAAAGGCACAATGCCGCCTTAAGTACAAGAAAGAGACTCTTCTTACAGTCGGTGCTGTGAGCTTTCCCTGGGAGACCAGTAATAGTATCCGATACACCACTGCAGGTTCAATCTATTCCTTGGACATACACATTGACGATGAAACACAGTAATTTCATCGGAATTAAATACAAAAGGAACAATGCCGCCTTAAGTACAAGTATAGAGACTCTTCTTACCGTCGGTGCTTTGAGCATTCCCTGTGCGACCAGTATTAGTTTCCGATACACCACTGGAGGTTCAATGAATTCCTTGGACCTTCCCATTGACGATGAAACACTGAAATTACATCGGAATTAAATACAAAAGGCACAATGCCGCCTTAAGTACAAGAATAGAGACTCTTCTTATCGTCGGTGCTTTGAGCATTCCCTGTGAGACCAGTATTAGTTTCCGCTACACCACCTCGGGTTCAGTTTATTCCTTGGACCTTCACATTGACGATGAAACACAGAAATCGCATCGGAATTAAATACAAAAGGCACAATGCCGCCTTAAGTACAAGAATAGAGACTCTTCTTACAGTCGGTGGTTAGAGCATTCCCTGTGAGACCAGTAATAGTATCCGATACACCACTGCAGGTTCATTCTATTCCTTGGACATACACATTGACGTGAAACACAGAAATTACATCGGAATTAAATACAAAAGGAACAATGCAGCCTTAAGTACAAGAATAGAGACTCTTCTTACCGTCGGTGCTTTGAGCATTCCCTGTGAGACCAGTATTAGTTTCCGATACACCACTGGAGGTTCAATGAATTCCTTGGACATTCACATTGACGATGAAACACTGAAATTACATCGGAATTAAATACAAACGGCACAATGCCGCCTTAAGTACAAGAATAGAGACTCTTCTTACATTCGGTGCTTTGAGCATTCCCTGTGAGACCAGTAATAGTATTCGATACACCACTGCAGGTTCAATCTATTCCTTGGACATACACATTGACGATGAAACACAGAAATTACATCGGAATTAAATACAAAAGGAACAATGCCGCCTTTAGTAAAAGAATAGAGACTCTTCTTACCGTCGGTGCTTTGAGCATTCCCTGTGTGACTAGTAATACTATCCGATACACCACTGCAGGTTCAATGTATTCCTTGGACCTTCACATTGACGATGAAACATAGAAATCGCATCGGAATTAAATACAAAAGGCACAATGCCGCCTTAAGTACAAGAATAGAGACTCTTCTTACAGTCGGAGCTTTGAGCATTCCCTGTGAGACCAGTAATAGTAACCGATACACCACTGCTGGATCAATGTATTCCTTGGACTTTCACATTGACGATGGAACACAGAAATGGCATCGGAATTAAATACAAGAGGCACAATGCCGCCTTAAGTACAAGAATAGTGACTCTTCTTACAGTCGGTGATTTGAGAATTCCCTGTGAGACCAGTATTAGTTTCCGCTAAACCCCTGCAGGTTCAGTTTATTCCTTGGACCTTCACATTGACGATGAAACACAAAAATGGCATCGGAATTAAATACAAAAGGCACAATGCCGCCTTAAGTACAAGAATAGAGACACTTCTTACAGTCGGTGCTTTGAGCATTCCCTGTGAGACCAGTATTAGTTTCCGATACACCACCGCAGGTTCAATGTATTCCTTGGACCTTCACATTGACGATGAAACATAGAAATCGCATCGGAATTAAATACAAAAGGCACAATGCCGCCTTAAGTACAAGAATAGAGACTCTTATTACAGTCGGTGCTTTGAGCATTCACTGTGAGACCAGTATTAGTTTCCGCTACACCTCTGCAGGTTCAGTTTATTCCTTGGACCTTCACATTGACGATGAAACACAGAAATGGCATCGGAATTAAATACAAAAGGCACAATGCCGCCTTAAGTACAAGAATAGAGACTCTTCTTACAGTCGGTGCTTTGAGCATTCCCTGTGAGACCAGTATTATTTTCCGATACGCCACTGTAGGTTCAATGTATTCCTTGGACCTCCACATTGACGATGAAACACAGAAATCGCATCGGAATTAAATCCAAAACGCACAATGCCGGCATATGTACAAGAATACAGACTCTACTTACAGTCGGTGCTTTGAGCATTCCCTGTGAGACCAGTATTAGTTTCCGATACACCACTGGAGGTTCAATGTATTCCTTGGACCTTCACATTGACGATGAAATACAGAAATCGCATCGGAATCAAATACAAATGGCACAATGCCGCCTAAAGTACAAGAATAGAGACTCTTCTTACAGTCGGTGCTTTGAGCATTCCCTGTGAGATCAGTAATAGTATCCGATACACCACTGCAGGTTCAATCTATTCCTTGGACATACACATTGACGATGAAACACTGAAATTACATGGGAATTAATTACAAAAGGAACAATGCCGCCTTAAGTACAAGAATAGAGACTCTTCTTACCGTCGGTGCTTTGAGCATTCCCTGTAAGACCATTATTAGTTTCCGATACACCAATGGAGGTTCAATTAATTCCTTGGACATTCACAATGATGATGAAACACTGAAATTACATCGGAATTAAATACAAAAGGTACAATGCCACCTTAAGTACAAGAATAGAGACTCTTCTTTCCGTCGGTGCTTTGAGCATTCCCTGTGACACCAGTATTAGTTTCCGCTACACCTCTGCACGTTCAGTTTATTCCTTGGACGTTCACATTGACGATGAAACATAGAAATGGCATCGGAATTAAATACAAAAGGCACAATGCCGCCTTAAGTACAAGAATACAGACTCTTCTTACAGTCGGTGCTTTGAGCATTCCCTGTGAGACCAGTATTAGTTTCCGCTACACCTCTGCAGGTTCAGTTTATTCCTTGGACCTTCACGTTGACGATGAAACACGGAAATCGCATCGCAATTAAATACAAAAGGCACAATGCCGCCTTAAGTATAAGAATAGAGACTCTTCTTACAGTCGGTGCTTTGAGCATTCCCTGTGAGACCAGTATTAGTTTCCGCTACACCTCTGCAGTTTTAATTTTTTTCCTTGGACCTTCACATTGACGATGAAACGCAGAAATCGCATCGGAATTAAATACAAAAGGCACAATGCGGCCTTAAGTACAAGAATAGAGACTCTTCTTACAGTCGGTGCTTTTAGCATTCCCTGTGAGATCAGTATAAGTTTCCGATACACCACTGCATTTACAATGTATTCATTGGTCCTTCAAATTGACGATGATACACAGAAATCGCATCGGAATTAAGTACAAAAGGCACAATGCCGCCTTAAGTATGAGAATAGAGACTCTTCTTACAGTCGGTGCTTTGAACATTCCCTGTGAGACCAGTAATAGTATCCGATACACCACTGCAGGTTCAATGTATTCCCTGGACCTTCGCATTGACGATGAAACACAGAAATGGCATCGGAATTAAATACAAAAGGCACAATGCCGCCTTAAGTACAAGAAAGAGTTTCTTCTTACAGTCGGTGCTTTGAGCATTCCCTGTGAGACCAGTTTTAGTTTCCGCTACACCTCTGCAGGTTCGGTTTATTCCTTGGCCCTTCACATTGACGATGAAACACAGAAATGGCATCGGAATTAAATCCAAAGGGCATAATGCCGCCTTAAGTACAAGAATAGAGCCTCTTTTTACAGTCGGTGCTTTGAGCACTCCCTGTGAGACCAGTAATAGTGTCCGATACACCACTGCAGGTTCAATCTATTCCTTGGACATACACCTTGACGACGAAACACAGAGATTGCATCGGAATTAAATACAAAAGGAACAATGCCGCCTTAAGTACAAGAATAAAAACCATTCTTACCGTCGGTGCTTTGAGAATTCCCTGTGAGACCAGTATTAGTTTCCGATACACCACTGGAGGTTCAATGAATTCCTTGGACCTTCACATTGACGATGAAACACTGAAATTACATCGGAATTAAATACAAAAGGCACAATGCCGCCTTAAGTACAAGAAAGAGATTCTTCTTACAGTCGGTGCTGTGAGCATTCCCTGTGAGACCAGTATTAGTTTCCGATACGCCACTGTAGGTTCAATGTATTCCTTGGACCTCCACATTGACGATGAAACACAGAAATCGCATCTGAATTAAATCCAAAACGCACAATGCCGGCATATGTACAAGAATACAGACTCTACTTACAGTCGGTGCTTTGAGCATTCCCTGTGAGACCAGTATTAGTTTCCGATACACCACTGCAGGTTCAATGTATTCCTTGGACCTTCACATTGACGATGAAATACAGAAATCGCATCGGAATCAAATACAAATGGCACAATGCCGCCTAAAGTACAAGAATAGAGACTCATCTTACAGTCGTTGCTTTGAGCATTCCCTGTGAGATCAGTAATAGTATCCGATACACCACTGCAGGTTCAATCTATTCCTTGGACATACACATTGACGACGAAACACAGAGATTGCATCGGAATTAAATACAAAAGGAACAATGCCGCCTTAAGTACAAGAATAAAAACCATTCTTACCGTCGGTGCTTTGAGAATTCCCTGTGAGACCAGTATTAGTTTCCGATACACCACTGGAGGTTCAATGAATTCCTTGGACCTTCACATTGACGATGAAACACTGAAATTACATCGGAATTAAATACAAAAGGCACAATGCCGCCTTAAGTACAAGAAAGAGACTCTTCTTACAGTCGGTGCTGTGAGCATTCCCTGGGAGACCAGTAATAGTATCCGATACACCACTGCAGGTTCAATCTATTCCTTGGACATACACATTGACTATGAAACACAGTAATTTCATCGGAATTAAATACAAAAGGAACAATGCCGCCTTAAGTACAAGTATAGGGACTCTTCTTACCGTCGGTGCTTTGAGCATTCCCTGTGAGACCATTATTAGTTTCCGATACACCACTGGAGGTTCAATGAATTCCTTGGACCTTCCCATTGACGATGAAACACTGAAATTACATCGGAATTAAATACAAGAGGCACAATGCCGCCTTAAGTACAAGAATAGAGACTCTTCTTACCGTCGGTGCTTTGAGCATTCCCTGTGTGACTAGTAATAGTATCCGATACACCACTGCAGGTTCAATGTATTCCTTGGACCTTCACATTGACGATGAAACATAGAAATCGCATCGGGATTAAATACAAAAGGCACAATGCCGCCTTAAGTACAAGAATAGAGACTCTTCTTACAGTCGGAGCTTTGAGCATTCCCTGTGAGACCAGTAATAGTAACCGATACACCACTGCTGGATCAATGTATTCCTTGGACTTTCACATTGACGATGAAACACAGAAATGGCATCGGAATTAAATACAAAAGGCACAATGCCGCCTTAAGTACAAGAATAGTGACTCTTCTTACAGTCGGTGATTTGAGAATTCCCTGTGAGACCAGTATTAGTTTCCGCTAAACCCCTGCAGGTTCAGTTTTTTCCTTGGACCTTCACATTGACGATGAAACACAAAATTGGCATCGGAATTAAATACAAAAGGCACAATGCCGCCTTAAGTACAAGGATAGAGACTCTTCTTACCGTTGGTGCTTTGAGCATTCCCTGTGAGACCAGTAATAGTATCCGATACACCACTGCAGGTTCAATCTATTCCTTGGACATACACATTGACGATGAAACACAGAAATTACATCTGAATTAAATACCAAAGGAACAATGCCGCCTTAAGTACAAGAATAGAGACTCTTCTTACAGTCGGTGCTTTGAGCATTCCCTGTGAGACCAGTATTAGTTTCCGCTACACCTCTGCAGGTTCAGTTTTTTCCCTGGACCTTCACATTGACGATGAAACACAGAAATGACATCGGAATTAAATACAAAAGGCACAGTGCCGCCTTAAGTACAAGAATAGAGACTCTTCTTACAGTCGGTGCTTTGAGCATTCCCTGTGAGACCAGTAATAGTACCCGATACACCACTGCAGGTTCAATGTATTCCATGGACCTTCACGTTGACGATGAAACACAGAGATCGCATCGGAATCAAATACAAAAGGCACAATGCCGCCTTAAGTACAAGAATAGAGACTCTTCTTACAGTCGGTGCTTTGAGCATTCCCTGTGAGACCAGTAATAGTATCCGATACACCACTGCAGGTTCAATCTATTCCTTGGACATACACATTGACGATGAAACACAGAAATTACATCGGAATTAAATACCAAAGGAACAATGCCGCCTTAAGTACAAGAATAGAGACTCTTCTTACAGTCGGTGCTTTGAGCATTCCCTGTGAGACCAGTATTAGTTTCCGCTACACCTCTACAGGTTCAGTTTTTTCCCTGGACCTTCACATTGACGATGAAACACAGAAATGGCATCGGAATTAAATACAAAAGGCACAATGCCGCCTTAAGTACAAGAATAGAGACTCTTCTTACAGTCGGTGCTTTGAGCATTCCCTGTGAGACCAGTATTAGTTTCCGCTACACCTCTGCAGGTTCAGTTTATTCCTTGGACCTTCACGTTGACGATGAAACACGGAAATCGCATCGCAATTAAATACAAAAGGCACAATGCCGCCTTAAGTATAAGAATAGAGACTCTTCTTACAGTCGGTGCTTTGAGCATTCCCTGTGAGACCAGTATTAGTTTCCGCTACACCTCTGCAGTTTTAATTTTTTTCCTTGGACCTTCACATTGATGATGAAACGCAGAAATCGCATCGGAATTAAATACAAAAGGCACAATGCGGCCTTAAGTACAAGAATAGAGTCTCTTCTTACAGTCGGTGCTTTTAGCATTCCCTGTGAGACCAGTATAAGTTTCCGATACACCACTGCATTTACAATGTATTCATTGGTCCTTCAAATTGACGATGATACACAGAAATCGCATCGGAATTAAGTACAAAAGGCACAATGCCGCCTTAAGTATGAGAATAGAGACTCTTCTTACAGTCGGTGCTTTGAGCATTCCCTGTGAGACCAGTAATAGTATCCGATACACCTCTGCAGGTTCAATGTATTCCCTGGACCTTCGCATTGACGATGAAACACAGAAATGGCATCGGAATTAAATACAAAGGGCACAATGCCGCCTTAAGTACAAGAAAGAGACTCTTCTTACAGTCGGTGCTTTGAGCATTCCCTGTGAGACCAGTTTTAGTTTCCGCTACACCTCTGCAGGTTCGGTTTATTCCTTGGCCCTTCACATTGACGATGAAACACAGAAATGGCATCGGAATTAAATCCAAAGGGCATAATGCCGCCTTAAGTACAAGAATAGAGCCTCTTTTTACAGTCGGTGCTTTGAGCACTCCCTGTGAGACCAGTAATAGTATCCGATACACCACTGCAGGTTCAATCTATTCCTTGGACATACACATTGACGACGAAACAAAGAGATTGCATCGGAATTAAATACAAAAGGAACAATGCCGCCTTAAGTACAAGAATAAAAACCATTCTTACCGTCGGTGCTTTGAGAATTCCCTGTGAGACCAGTATTAGTTTCCGATACACCACTGGAGGTTCAATGAATTCCTTGGACCTTCACATTGACGATGAAACACTGAAATTACATCGGAATTAAATACAAAAGGCACAATGCCGCCTTAAGTACAAGAAAGAGACTCTTCTTACAGTCGGTGCTGTGAGCATTCCCTGTGAGACCAGTATTATTTTCCGATACGCCACTGTAGGTTCAATGTATTCCTTGGACCTCCACATTGACGATGAAACACAGAAATCGCATCTGAATTAAATCCAAAACGCACAATGCCGGCATATGTACAAGAATACAGACTCTTCTTACAGTCGGTGCTTTGAGCATTCCCTGTGAGACCAGTATTAGTTTCCGATACACCACTGCAGGTTCAATGTATTCCTTGGACCTTCACATTGACGATGAAATACAGAAATCGCATCGGAATCAAATACAAATGGCACAATGCCGCCTAAAGTACAAGAATAGAGACTCTTCTTACAGTCGGTGCTTTGAGCATTCCCTGTGAGATCAGTAATAGTATCCGATACACCACTGCAGGTTCAATCTATTCCTTGGACATACACATTGACGATGAAACACTGAAATTACATGGGAATTAATTACAAAAGGAACAATGCCGCCTTAAGTACAAGAATAGAGACTCTTCTTACCGTCGGTGCTTTGAGCATTCCCTGTAAGACCATTATTAGTTTCCGATACACCAATGGAGGTTCAATTAATTCCTTGGACATTCACAATGATGATGAAACACTGAAATTACATCGGAATTAAATACAAAAGGTATAATGCCACCTTAAGTACAAGAATAGAGACTCTTCTTTCCGTCGGTGCTTTGAGCATTCCCTGTGAGACCAGTATTAGTTTCCGCTACACCTCTGCACGTTCAGTTTATTCCTTGGACCTTCACATTGACGATGAAACACAGAAATGGCATCGGAATTAAATACAAAAGGCACAATGCCGCCTTAAGTACGAGAATAGAGACTCTTCTTACAGTCGGTGCTTTGAGCATTCCCTGTGAGACCAGTATTAGTTTCCGCTACACCTCTGCAGGTTCAGTTTATTCCTTGGACCTTCACGTTGACGATGAAACACGGAAATCGCATCGCAATTAAATACAAAAGGCACAATGCCGCCTTGAGTATAAGAATAGAGACTCTTCTTACAGTCGGTGCTTTGAGCATTCCCTGTGAGACCAGTATTAGTTTCCGCTACACCTCTGCAGTTTTAATTTTTTTCCTTGGACCTTCACATTGACGATGAAACGCAGAAATCGCATCGGAATTAAATACAAAAGGCACAATGCGGCCTTAAGTACAAGAATAGAGACTCTTCTTACAGTCGGTGCTTTTAGCATTCCCTGTGAGACCAGTATAAGTTTCCGATACACCACTGCATTTACAATGTATTCATTGGTCCTTCAAATTGACGATGATACACAGAAATCGCATCGGAATTAAGTACAAAAGGCACAATGCCGCCTTAAGTATGAGAATAGAGACTCTTCTTACAGTCGGTGCTTTGAGCATTCCCTGTGAGACCAGTAATAGTATCCGATACACCACTGCAGGTTCAATGTATTCCCTGGACCTTCGCATTGACGATGAAACACAGAAATGGCATCGGAATTAAATACAAAAGGCACAATGCCGCCTTAAGTACAAGAAAGAGACTCTTCTTACAGTCGGTGCTTTGAGCATTCCCTGTGAGACCAGTTTTAGTTTCCGCTACACCTCTGCAGGTTCGGTTTATTCCTTGGCCCTTCACATTGACGATGAAACACAGAAATGGCATCGGAATTAAATCCAAAGGGCATAATGCCGCCTTAAGTACAAGAATAGAGCCTCTTTTTACAGTCGGTGCTTTGAGCACTCCCTGTGAGACCAGTAATAGTATCCGATACACCACTGCAGATTCAATCTATTCCTTGGACATACACATTGACGACGAAACACAGAGATTGCATCGGAATTAAATACAAAAGGAACAATGCCGCCTTAAGTACAAGAATAAAAACCATTCTTACCGTCGGTGCTTTGAGAATTTCCTGTGAGACCAGTATTAGTTTCCGATACACCACTGGAGGTTCAATGAATTCCTTGGACCTTCACATTGACGATGAAACACTGAAATTACATCGGAATTAAATACAAAAGGCACAATGCCGCCTTAAGTACAAGAAAGAGACTCTTCTTACAGTCGGTGCTGTGAGCATTCCCTGGGAGACCAGTAATAGTATACGATACTCCACTGCAGGTTCAATCTATTCCTTGGACATACACATTGACGATGAAACACAGTAATTTCATCGGAATTAAATACAAAAGGAACAATGCCGCCTTAAGTACAAGTATAGAGACTCTTCTTACCGTCGGTGCTTTGAGCATTCCCTGTGAGACCAGTATTAGTTTCCGATACACCACTGGAGGTTCAATGAATTCCTTGGACCTTCCCATTGACGATGAAACACTGAAATTACATCGGAATTAAATACAAAAGGCACAATGCCGCCTTAAGTACAAGAATAGAGACTCTTCTTACCGTCGGTGCTTTGAGCATTCCCTGTGTGACTAGTAATAGTATCCGATACACCACTGCAGGTTCAATGTATTCCTTGGACCTTCACATTGACGATGAAACATAGAAATCGCATCGGAATTAAATACAAAAGGCACAATGCCGCCTTAAGTACAAGAATAGAGACTCTTCTTACAGTCGGAGCTTTGAGCATTCCCTGTGAGACCAGTAATAGTAACCGATACACCACTGCTGGATCAATGTATTCCTTGGACTTTCACATTGACGATGAAACACAGAAATGGCATCGGAATTAAATACAAAAGGCACAATGCCGCCTTAAGTACAAGAATAGTGACTCTTCTTACAGTCGGTGATTTGAGAATTCCCTGTGAGACCAGTATTAGTTTCCGCTACACCTCTGCAGGTTCAGTTTTTTCCCTGGACCTTCACATTGACGATGAAACACAGAAATGACATCGGAATTAAATACAAAAGGCACAATGCCGCCTTAAGTACAAGAATAGAGACTCTTCTTACAGTCGGTGCTTTGAGCATTCCCTGTGAGACCAGTAATAGTACCCGATACACCACTGCAGGTTCAATGTATTCCATGGACCTCCACGTTGACGATGAAACACAGAGATCGCATCGGAATCAAATACAAAAGGCACAATGCCGCCTTAAGTACAAGAATAGAGACTCTTCTTACAGTCGGTGCTTTGAGCATTCCCTGTGAGACCAGTAATAGTATCCGATACACCACTGCAGGTTCAATCTATTCCTTGGACATACACATTGACGATGAAACACAGAAATTACATCGGAATTAAATACCAAAGGAACAATGCCGCCTTAAGTACAAGAATAGAGACTCTTCTTACAGTTGGTGCTTTGAGCATTCCCTGTGAGACCAGTATTAGTTTCCGCTACACCTCTACAGGTTCAGTTTTTTCCCTGGACCTTCACATTGACGATGAAACACAGAAATGGCATCGGAATTAAATACAAAAGGCACAATGCCGCCTTAAGTACAAGAATAGAGACTCTTCTTACAGTCGGTGCTTTGAGCATTCCCTGTGAGACCAGTAATAGTACCCGATACACCACTGCAGGTTCAATGTATTCCATGGACCTTCACGTTGACGATGAAACACAGAGATCGCATCGGAATCAAATACAAAAGGCACAATGCCGCCTTAAGTACAAGAATAGAGACTCTTCTTACTGTCGGTGCTTTGAGCATTCCCTGTGGGACCAGTATTAGTCTCCGCTACACCTCTGCAGTTTCAGTTTATTCCTTTGAGCTTCACATTGACGATGAAACACAGAAATGGCATCGGAATTAAATACAAAAGGCACAATGCCGCCTTAAGTACAAGAATAGAGACTCTTCTTACAGTCGGTGATTTGAGAATTCCCTGTGAGACTAGTATTAGTTCCCGCTACACCCCTGCAGGTTCCGTTTATTCCTTGGACCATCACATTGACAATGAAACACAAAAATGGCATCGGAATTAAATCCAAAACGCACAATGCCGCCTTAAGCAGAAGAACAGAGACTCTTCTTACAGTCGGTGCTTTGAGCATTCCCTGTGAGACCAGTAATAGTATCCGATACACCACTGCAGGTTCAATGTATTCCTTGGACACACACATTGACGATGAAACACAGAAATTACATCGGAATTAAATACAAAAGTAACAACGCCGCCTTAAGTACAAGAATAGAGACTCTTCTTACAGTCGGTGCTTTGAGCATTCCCTGTGAGACCAGCATTAGTTTCCGCTACACCTCTGCAGGTTCGGTTTATTCTTTGGACCTTCACATTGACGATGAAACACAGAAATGGCATCGGAATTAAATCCAAAGATCACAATGCCGCCTTAAGTACAAGAATAGAGACTCTTCTTACAGTCGGTGCTTTGAGCATTCCCTGTGAGACCAGTAATAGTATCCGATACACCACTGCAGTTTTAATCTATTCCTTGGACATACACATTGACGACGAAACACAGAGATTACATCGGAATTAAATACAAAATGAACAATGCCGCCTTAAGTACAAGAATAAAAACCATTCTTACCGTCGGTGCTTTGAGAATTCCCTGTGAGACCAGTATTAGTTTCCGATACACCACTGGAGGTTCAATGAATTCCTTGGACGTTCACATTGACGATGAAACACTGAAATTACATCGGAATTAAATACAAAAGGCACAATGACGCCTTAAGTACAAGAAAGAGGCTCTTCTTACAGTCGGTGCTGTGAGCATTCCCTGTGAGACCAGTAATAGTATCCGATACACCACTGCAGGTTCAATCTATTCCTTGGACATACACATTGACGATGAAACACAGAAATTACATCGGAATTAAATACAAAACGAACAATGCCGCCTTAAGTACAAGAATAGAGACTCTTCCTACCGTCGGTGCTTTGAGCATTCCCTGTGAGACCAGTATTAGTTTCCGATACACCACTGGAGGTTCAATGAATTCCTTGGACCTTCACATTGACGATGAAACACTAAAATTACATCGGAATTAAATACAAAAGGCACAATGCCGCCTTAAGTACAAGAATAGAGACACTTCTTACAGTCGGTGCTTTAAGCATTCCCTGTGAGACCAGTAATAGTATCCGATACACCACTGCAGGTTCAATGTATTCCTTGGACCTTCACATTGACGATGAAACACAGAAATCGCATCGGAATTAAATACAAAAGGCACAATGCCGCCTTAAGTACAAGAATAGAGACACTTCTTACCGTCGGTGCTTTGAGCATTCCCTGTGAGACCAGTATTAGATTCCGATAGACCACTGCAGGTTCAATGTATTCCTTGGACCTTCACGTTGACGATGTAATACTGAAATTACATCGGAATTATATACAAAAGGAACAATGCCGCCTTAAGTACAAGAATAGAGACTCTTCTTACCGTCGGTGCTTTGAGCATTCCCTGTGAGACCAGTATTATTTTCCGATACACCACTGGAGGTTCAATGAATTCCTTGGACATTCACATTGACGATTAAACACTGAAATTACATCGGAAATAAATACAAACGGCACAATGCCGCCATAAGTACAAGAATAGAGACTCTTCTTACAGTCGGTGCTTTGAGCATTCCCTGTGAGACCAGTAATAGTATTCGATACACCACTGCAGGTTCAATCTATTCCTTGGACATACACATAGTCGATGAAACACAGAAATTACATCGGAATTAAATACAAAAGGAACAATGCCGCCTTAAGTACAAGAATAGAGACTCTTCTTACCGTCGGTGCTTTGAGCATTCCCTGTGAGACCAGTATTAGTTTCCGATACACCACTGCAGGTTCAATGTATTCCTTGGACCTTCACATTGACGATGAAACACTGAAATTACATCGGAATTGTACAAAAGGCACAATGCCGCCTTAAGTACAAGAATAGAGACTCTTCTTACCGTCGGTGCTTTGATCTTTCCCTGTGAGACCAGTATTAGTTTCCGATACCCCTCTGCAGGTTCAGTTTATTCCTTGGACCTTCACATTGACGATGAAACACAGAAATCTCATCGGAATTAAATACAAAAGGCACAATGCCGCCTTAAGTACAAGAATAGAGACTCTTCTTACAGTCGGTGCTTTGAGCATTCCCTGTGAGACCAGTAGTAGTTTCCGCTACACCTCTGCAGGTTCAGTTTATTCCTTGGACCTTCACATTGACGATGAAACACAGAAATGGCATCGGAATTAAATACAAAAGGCACAATGCCGCCTTAAGTACAAGAATAGAGACACTTCTTACAGTCGGTGGTTAGAGCATTCCCTGTGAGACCAGTAATAGTATCCGATACACCACTGCAGGTTCATTCTATTCCTTGGACATACACATTGACGATGAAACACAGAAATTACATCGGAATTAAATACAAACGGCACAATGCCGCCTTCAGTACAAGAATAGAGACTCTTCTTACCGTCGGTGCTTTGAGCATTCCCTGTGAGACCAGTATTGGTTTCCGATACACCACTGCAGGTTCAACGTATTCCTTGGACCTTCACATTGACGATGAAACACTGAAATTACATCGGAATTAAATACAAACGGCACAATGCCGCCATAAGTACAAGAATAGAGACTCTTCTTACAGTCGGTGCTTTGAGCTTTCCCTGTGAGACCAGTAATAGTATTCGATACACCACTGCAGGTTCAATCTATTCCTTGGACATACACATTGACGATGAAACACAGAAATTACATCGGAATTAAATACAAAAGGAACAATGCCGCCTTAAGTACAAGAATAGAGACTCTTCTTACCGTCGGTGCTTTGAGCATTCCCTGTGAGACCCGTATTAGTTTCCGATACACCACTGCAGGTTCAAAGTATTCCTTGGACCTTCACATTGACGATGAAACACTGAAATTACATCGGAATTAAATACAAAAGGCACAATGCCGCCTGAAGTACAAGAATAGAGACTCTTCTTAACGTCGGTGCTTTGATCATTCCCTGTGAGACCAGTATTAGTTTCCGATACACCTCTGCAGCTTCAGTTTATTCCTTGGACCTACACATTGACGATGAAACACAGAAATCTCATCGGAATTAAATACAAAAGGCACAATGCCGCCTTAAGTACAAGAATAGAGACTCGTCTTACAGTCGGTGCTTTGAGCATTCCCTGTGAGACCAGTAGTAGTTTCCGCTACACCTCTGCAGGTTCAATTTATTCCTTGGACCTTCACATTGACGATGAAACACAGAAATGGCATCGGAATTAAATACAAAAGGCACAATGCCGCCTTAAGTACAAGAATAGAGACTCTTCTTACAGTCGGTGCTTTGAGCACTCCCTGTGGGACCAGTATTAGTTTCCAATACACCACTGCAGGTTCAATGTATTCCGTGGACCTTCACATTGACGATGAAACACAGAAATGGCATCCGAAGTAAATACAAAAGGCACAATGCCCCCATAAGTACAAGAATAGAGACTCTTCTTACAGTCTGTGCTTTGAGCATTCCCTGTGAGACCAGTAATAGTTTCCGCTACACCTCTGCAGGTTCAATGTATTCCTTGGACCTGCCAATTGACGATGAAACGCAGAAATCGCATCGGAATTAAATACAAAAGGCACAATGCCGCCCTAAGTACAAGAATAGAGACTCTTTTTACAGTCGGTGCTTTAAACATTCCCTGTGAGACCAGTATTAGTTTCCGATACACCACTGCAGGTTCAATGTAATCCTTGGATCTTCAAATTGACGTTGATACACAGAAATCGGATAGGAATGAAATACAAAAGGCACAATGCCGCCTTAAGTACAAGAATAGAGACTCTTCTTACCGTCGGTGGTTTGAGCATTCCCTGTGAGACCAGTATTATTTTCCGATACACCACTGGAGGTTCAATGAATTCCTTGGACATTCACATTGACGATGAAACACTGAAATTACATCGGAATTAAATACAAACGGCACAATGCCGCCATAAGTACAAGAATAGAGACTCTTCTTACAGTCGGTGCTTTGAGCTTTCCCTGTGAGACCAGTAATAGTATTCGATACACCACTGCAGGTTCAATCTATTCCTTGGACATACACACTGACGATGAAACACAGAAATTACATCGGAATTAAATACAAAAGGAACAATGCCGCCTTAAGTACAAGAATAGAGACTCTTCTTACCGTCGGTGCTTTGAGCATTCCCTGTGAGACCAGTATTAGTTTCCGATACACCACTGCAGGTTCAAAGTATTCCTTGGACCTGCACATTGACGATGAAACACTGAAATTACATCGGAATTAAATACAAAAGGCACAATGCCGCCTGAAGTACAAGAATAGAGACTCTTCTTACCGTCGGTGCTTTGATCATTCCCTGTGAGACCAGTATTAGTTTCCGATACACCTCTGCAGCTTCAGTTTATTCCTTGGACCTACACATTGACGATGAAACACAGAAATCTCATCGGAATTAAATACAAAAGGCACAATGCCGCCTTAAGTACAAGAATAGAGACTCTTCTTACAGTCGGTGCTTTGAGCATTCCCTGTGAGACCAGTAGTAGTTTCCGCTACACCTCTGCAGGTTCAGTTTATTCCTTGGACCTTCACATTGACGATGAAACACAGAAATGGCATCGGAATTAAATACAAAAGGCACAATGCCGCCTTAAGTACAAGAATAGAGACTCTTCTTACAGTCGGTGCTTTGAGCACTCCCTGTGGGACCAGTATTAGTTTCTAATACACCACTGCAGGTTCAATGTATTCCGTGGACCTTCACATTGACGATGAAACACAGAAATGGCATCCGAAGTAAATACAAAAGGCACAATGCCCCCATAAGTACAAGAATAGAGACTCTTCTTACAGTCTGTGCTTTGAGCATTCCCTGTGAGACCAGTAATAGTTTCCGCTACACCTGTGCAGGTTCAATGTATTCCTTGGACCTGCCCATTGACGATGAAACGCAGAAATCGCATCGGAATTAAATACAAAAGGCACAATGCCGCCCTAAGTACAGGAATAGAGACTCTTTTTACAGTCGGTGCTTTAAACATTCCCTGTGAGACCAGTATTAGTTTCCGATACACCACTGCAGGTTCAATGTAATCCTTGGATCTTCAAATTGACGATGATACACAGAAATCGGATAGGAATGAAATACAAAAGGCACAATGCCGCCTTAAGTACAAGAATAGAGACTCTTCTTACAGTCGGTGCTTTGAGCATTCCCTGTGAGACCAGTATTAGTTTCCAATACACCACTGCAGGTTCAATTTATTCCTTGCCCTTCACATTGACGATGAAACACAGAAATGGCATCGGAATTAAATACAAAAGGCACAATGCCGCCTTAAGTACAAGAATAGAGACTCTTCTTACAGTCGGTGCTTTGAGCACTCCCTGTGGGACCAGTATTAGTTTCCAATACACCACTGCAGGTTCAATGTATTCCGTGGACCTTCACATTGACGATGAAACACAGAAATGGCATCCGAAGTAAATACAAAAGGCACAATGCCCCCATAAGTACAAGAATAGAGACTCTTCTTACAGTCTGTGCTTTGAGCATTCCCTGTGAGACCAGTAATAGTTTCCGCTACACCTCTGCAGGTTCAATGTATTCCTTGGACCTGCCAATTGACGATGAAACGCAGAAATCGCATCGGAATTAAATACAAAAGGCACAATGCCGCCCTAAGTACAAGAATAGAGACTCTTTTTACAGTCGGTGCTTTAAACATTCCCTGTGAGACCAGTATTAGTTTCCGATACACCACTGCAGGTTCAATGTAATCCTTGGATCTTCAAATTGACGTTGATACACAGAAATCGGATAGGAATGAAATACAAAAGGCACAATGCCGCCTTAAGTACAAGAATAGAGACTCTTCTTACCGTCGGTGGTTTGAGCATTCCCTGTGAGACCAGTATTATTTTCCGATACACCACTGGAGGTTCAATGAATTCCTTGGACATTCACATTGACGATGAAACACTGAAATTACATCGGAATTAAATACAAACGGCACAATGCCGCCATAAGTACAAGAATAGAGACTCTTCTTACAGTCGGTGCTTTGAGCTTTCCCTGTGAGACCAGTAATAGTATTCGATACACCACTGCAGGTTCAATCTATTCCTTGGACATACACATTGACGATGAAACACAGAAATTACATCGGAATTAAATACAAAAGGAACAATGCCGCCTTAAGTACAAGAATAGAGACTCTTCTTACCGTCGGTGCTTTGAGCATTCCCTGTGAGACCAGTATTAGTTTCCGATACACCACTGCAGGTTCAAAGTATTCCTTGGACCTTCACATTGACGATGAAACACTGAAATTACATCGGAATTAAATACAAAAGGCACAATGCCGCCTGAAGTACAAGAATAGAGACTCTTCTTACCGTCGGTGCTTTGATCATTCCCTGTGAGACCAGTATTAGTTTCCGATACACCTCTGCAGCTTCAGTTTATTCCTTGGACCTACACATTGACGATGAAACACAGAAATCTCATCGGAATTAAATTCAAAAGGCACAATGCCGCCTTAAGTACAAGAATAGAGACTCTTCTTACAGTCGGTGCTTTGAGCATTCCCTGTGAGACCAGTAGTAGTTTCCGCTACACCTCTGCAGGTTCAGTTTATTCCTTGGACCTTCACATTGACGATGAAACACAGAAATGGCATCGGAATTAAATACAAAAGGCACAATGCCGCCTTAAGTACAAGAATAGAGACTCTTCTTACAGTCGGTGCTTTGAGCACTCCCTGTGGGACCAGTATTAGTTTCTAATACACCACTGCAGGTTCAATGTATTCCGTGGACCTTCACATTGACGATGAAACACAGAAATGGCATCCGAAGTAAATACAAAAGGCACAATGCCCCCATAAGTACAAGAATAGAGACTCTTCTTACAGTCTGTGCTTTGAGCATTCCCTGTGAGACCAGTAATAGTTTCCGCTACACCTGTGCAGGTTCAATGTATTCCTTGGACCTGCCCATTGACGATGAAACGCAGAAATCGCATCGGAATTAAATACAAAAGGCACAATGCCGCCCTAAGTACAGGAATAGAGACTCTTTTTACAGTCGGTGCTTTAAACATTCCCTGTGAGACCAGTATTAGTTTCCGATACACCACTGCAGGTTCAATGTAATCCTTGGATCTTCAAATTGACGATGATACGCAGAAATCGGATAGGAATGAAATACAAAAGGCACAATGCCGCCTTAAGTACAAGAATAGAGACTCTTCTTACAGTCGGTGCTTTGAGCATTCCCTGTGAGACCAGTATTAGTTTCCGATACAACACCGCAGGTTCAATGTATTCCTTGGACCTTCACATTGGCGATGAAACACAGAAATCGCATCGGAATTAAATACAAAAGGCACAATGCCGCCTTAAGTACAAGAATAGAGACTCTTCTTACAGTCGGTGCTTTGAGCATTCATTGTGAGACCAGTAGTAGTTTCCGCTACACCTCTGCAGGTTCAGTTTATTCCTTGGACCTTCACACTGACGATGAAACACAGAAATGGCATCGGAATTAAATACGAAAGGCACAATGCCGCCTTAAATACAAGAATAGAGACTCTTCTTACAGTCGGTGCTTTGAGCATTCCCTGTGGGACCAGTATTAGTTTCCGATACACCACTGCAGGTTCAATGTATTCTGTGGACCTCCACATTGACGATGAAACACAGAAATGGCATCCGAAGTAAATACAAAAGGCACAATGCCCCCATAAGTACAAGAATAGAGACTCTTCTTACAGTCTGTGCTTTGAGCATTCCCTGTGAGACCAGTAATAGTTTCCGCTACACCTCTGCAGGTTCAATGTATTCCTTGGTCCAGCCCATTGACGATGAAACGCAGAAATCGCATCGGAATTAAATACAAAAGGCACAATGGCGCCCTAAGTACAAGAATAGAGACTCTTTTTACAGTCGGTGCTTTAAACATTCCCTGTGAGACCAGTGTTAGTTTCCGATACACCACTGCAGGTTCAACGTAATCCTTGGATCTTCAAATTGACGATGATACACAGAAATCGGATAGGAATGAAATACAAAAGGCACAATGCCGCCTTAAGTACAAGAATAGAGACTCTTCTTACAGTCGGTGCTTTGAGCATTCCCTGTGAGACCAGTATTAGTTTCCGATACACAACTGCAGGTTCAATGTATTCCTTGGACCTTCACATTGACGATGAAACACAGAAATCGCATCGGAATTAAATACAAAAGGCACAATGCCGCCTTAAGTACAAGAATAGAGACTCTTTTTACAGTCGGTGCTTTGAGCATTCCCTGTGAGACCAGTAGTAGTTTCCGCTACACCTCTGCAGGTTCAGTTTATTCCTTGGACCTTCACATTGACGATGAAACACAGAAATCGCATCGGAATTAAATACAAAAGGCACAATGCCGCCTTAAGTACAAGAATAGAGACACTTCTTACAGTCGGTGGTTAGAGCATTCCCTGTGAGACCAGTAATAGTATCCGATACACCACTGCAGGTTCATTCTATTCCTTGGACATACACATTGACGATGAAACACAGAAATTACATCGGAATTAAATAAAACGGCACAATGCCGCCTTAAGTAAAAGAATAGAGACTCTTCTTACCGTCGGTGCTTTGAGCTTTCCCTGTGAGACCAGTATTAGTTTCCGATACACCACTGCAGGTTCAATGTATTCCTTGGACCTTCACATTGACGATGAAACACTGAAATTACATCGGAATTAAATACAAAAGGCACAATGCCGAATTAAGTACAAGAATAGAGACTCTTCTTACCGTCGGTGGTTTGAGCATTCCCTGTGAGACCAGTATTATTTTCCGATACACCACTGGAGGTTCAATGAATTCCTTGGACATTCACATTGACGATGAAACACTGAAATTACATCGGAATTGTACAAAAGGCACAATGCCGCCTTAAGTACAAGAATAGAGACTCTTCTTACCGTCGGTGCTTTGATCATTCCCTGTGAGACCAGTATTAGTTTCCGATACACCTCTGCAGGTTCAGTTTCTTCCTTGGACCTTCACATTGACGATGAAACACAGAAATCTCATCGGAATTAAATACAAAAGGCACAATGGCGCCTTAAGTACAAGAATAGAGACTCTTCTTACAGTCGGTGCTTTGAGCATTCCCTGTGAGACCAGTAGTAGTTTCCGCTACACCTCTGCAGGTTCAGTTTATTCCTTGGACCTTCACATTGACGATGAAACACAGAAATGGCATCGGAATTAAATACAAAAGGCACAATGCCACCTTAAGTACAAGAATAGAGACTCTTCTTACAGTCGGTGCTTTGAGCATTCCCTGTGGGACCAGTATTAGTTTCCGATACACCACTGCAGGTTCAATGTATTCCGTGGACCTTCACATTGACGATGAAACACAGAAATGGCATCCGAAGTAAATACAAAAGGCACAATGCCCCCATAAGTACAAGAATAGAGACTCTTCTTACAGTCTGTGCTTTGAGCATTCCCTGTGAGACCAGTAATAGTTTCCGCTACACCTCTGCAGGTTCAATGTATTCCTTGGTCCTGCCCATTGACGATGAAACGCAGAAATCGCATCGGAATTAAATACAAAAGGCACAATGCCGCCCTAAGTACAAGAATAGAGACTCTTCTTACAGTTGGTGATTTGAGCATTCCCTGTGAGACGAGTATTAGTTTCCGATACACCACTGCCGGTTCAATGTATTCCTTGGACCTTCACATTGACGATGAAACACAGAAATGGCGTCGGAATTAAATCCAAAACGCACAATGCCGCCTTAAGTACAAGAATAGAGACTCTTCTTACCGTCGGTGCTTTGAGCATTCCCTGTGAGACCAGTATTAGTTTCCGCCACACCTCTGCGGGTTCAGTTTATTCCTTGGACCTTCACATTGACGATGAAACACAGAAATCGCATCGGAATTAAATACAAAAGGCACAATGCCGCCTTAAGTACAAGAATAGAGACACTTCTTACAGTCGGTGGTTAGAGCATTCCCTGTGAGACCAGTAATAGTATCCGATACACCACTGCAGGTTCATTCTATTCCTTGGACATACACATTGACGATGAAACACAGAAATTACATCGGAATTAAATACAAACGGCACAATGCCGCCTTAAGTACAAGAATAGAGACTCTTCTTACCGTCGGTGCTTTGAGCTTTCCCTGTGAGACCAGTATTAGTTTCCGATACACCACTGCAGGTTCAATGTATTCCTTGGACCTTCACATTGACGATGAAACACTGAAATTACATCGGAATTAAATACAAAAGGCACAATGCCGCCTTAAGTACAAGAATAGAGACTCTTCTTACCGTCGGTGGTTTGAGCATTCCCTGTGAGACCAGTATTATTTTCCGATACACCACTGGTGGTTCAATGAATTCCTTGGACATTCACATTGACGATGAAACACTGAAATTACATCGGAATTAAATACAAAAGGCACAATGCCGCCATAAGTACAAGAATAGAGACTCTTCTTACAGTCGGTGCTTTGAGCATTCCCTGTGAGATCAGTAATAGTATTCGATACACCACTGCAGGTTCAATCTATTCCTTGGACATACACATTGACGATGAAACACAGAAATTACATCGGAATTAAATACAAAAGGAACAATGCCGCCTTAAGTACAAGAATAGAGACTCTTCTTACCGTCGGTGCTTTGAGCATTCCCTGTGAGACCAGTATTAGTTTCCGATACACCACTGCAGGTTCAATGTATTCCTTGGACCTTCACATTGACGATGAAACACTGAAATTACATCGGAATTAAATACAAAAGGCACAATGCCGCCTTAAGTGCAAGAATAGAGACTCTTCTTACCGTCGGTGTTTGATCATTCCCTGTGAGACCAGTATTAGTTTCCGATACACCACTGCCGGTTCAATGTATTCCGTGGACCATCACATTGACGATGAAACACAGAAATGGCATCCGAAGTAAATACAAAAGGCACAATGCCCCCATAAGTACAAGAATAGAGACTCTTCTTACAGTCTGTGCTTTGAGCATTCCCTGTGAGACCAGTAATAGTTTCCGCTACACCTCTGCAGGTTCAATGTATTCCTTGGACCTGCCCATTGACGATGAAACGCAGAAATCGCTTCGGAATTAAATACAAAAGGCACAATGCCGCCCTAAGTACAAGAATAGAGACTCTTTTTACAGTCGGTGCTTTAAACATTCCCTGTGAGACCAGTATTAGTTTCCGATACACCACTGCAGGTTCAATGTAATCCTTGGATCTTCAAATTGACGATGATACACAGAAATCGGATAGGAATGAAATACAAAAGGCACAATGCCGCCTTAAGTACAAGAATAGAGACTCTTCTTACAGTCGGTGCTTTGAGCATTCCCTGTGAGACCAGTATTAGTTTCCGATACACCACCGCAGGTTCAATGTATTCCTTGGACCTTCACATTGACGATGAAACACAGAAATCGCATCGGAAATAAATACAAAAGGCACATGCCGCCTTAAGTACAAGTATAGAGGCTCTTCTTACAGTCGGTGCTTTGAGCATTCCCTGTGAGACCAGTATTAGTTTCCGCAACACTTCTGCAGGTTCAGTTTATTCCTTGGACCTTCACATTGACGATGAAACACAGAAATGGCATCGGAATTAAATACAAAAGGCACAATGCCGCCTTAAGTACAAGAATAGAGACTCTTCTTACAGTCGGTGCTTTGAGCAATCCCTGTGAGACCAGTATTATTTTCCGATACACCACTGCAGGTTCAATGTATTCCTTGGACCTTCACATTGACGATGAAACACAGAAATCGCATCGGAATTAAATCCAAAACGCACAATGCCGGCATAACTACAAGAATAGAGACTCTTCTTACAGTCGGTGCTTTGAGCATTCCCTGTGAAACGAGTATTAGTTTCCGATACACCACTGCCGGTTCAATGTATTCCTTGGACCTTCACATTGACGATGAAACACAGAAATGGCGTCGGAATTAAATCCAAAACGCACAATGCCGCCTTAAGTACAAGAATAGAGACTCTTCTTACCGCCGGTGCTTTGAGCATTCCCTGTGAGACCAGTATTAGTTTCCGTCACACCTCTGCGGGTTCAGTTTATTCCTTGGACCTTCACACTGACGATGAAACACAGAAATCGCATCGGAATTAAATACAAAAGGCACAATGCCGCCTTAAGTACAAGAATAGCGACACTACTTACAGTCGGTGGTTAGAGCATTCCCTGTGAGACCAGTAATAGTATCCGATACACCACTGCAGGTTCATTCTCTTCCTTGGACATACACATTGACGATGAAACACAGAAATTACATCGGAATTAAATACAAACGGCACAATGCCGCCTTAAGTACACGAATAGAGCCTCTTCTTACCGTCGGTGCTTTGAGCATTCCCTGTGAGACCAGTATTAGTTTCCGATACACCACTGCAGGTTCAATGTATTCCTTGGACCTTCACATTGACGATGAAACACAGAAATTACATCGGAATTAAATACAAAAGGCACAATGCCGCCTTAAGTACGAGAATAGAGACTCTTCTTACCGTCGGTGCTTTGAGCATTCCCTGTGAGACCAGTATTATTTTCCGATACACCACTGGAGGTTCAATGAATTCCTTGGACATTCACATTGACGATGAAACATTGAAATTAAATCGGAATTAAATACAAACGGCACAATGCCGCCATAAGTACAAGAATAGAGACTCTTCTTACAGTCGGTGCTTTGAGCATTCCCTGTGAGACCAGTAATAGTATTCGATACACCACTGCAGGTTCAATCTATTCCTTGGACATACACATTGACGATGAAACACAGAAATGACATCGGAATTAAATACAAAAGGAACAATGCCGCCTTAAGTTCAAGAATAGAGACTCTTCTTACAGTCTGTGCTTTGAGCATTCCCTGTGAGACCAGTAATAGTTTCCGCTACACCTCTGCAGGTTCAATGTATTCCTTGGACCTGCCCATTGACGATGAAACGCAGAAATCGCATCGGAATTAAATACAAAACGCACAATGCCGCCCTAAGTACAAGAATAGAGACTCTTTTTACAGTCGGTGCTTTAAACATTCCCTGTGAGACCAGTATTAGTTTCCGATACACCACTGCAGGTTCAATGTAATCCTTGGATCTTCAAATTGACGATGATACACAGAAATCGGATAGGAATGAAATACAAAAGGCACAATGCCGCCTTAAGTACAAGAATAGAGACTCTTCTTACAGTCGGTGCTTTGAGCATTCCCTGTGAGACCAGTATTAGTTTCCGATACACCACCGCAGGTTCAATGTATTCCTTGGACCTTCACATTGACGATGAAACACAGAAATCGCATCGGATTTAAATACAAAAGTCACAATGCTGCCTTAAGTACAAGAATAGAGACTCTTCTTACAGTCGGTGCTTTGTGCATTCCCTGTGAGACCAGTATTAGTTTCCGCTACACTTCTGCAGGTTCAGTTTATTCCTTGGACGTTCACATTGACGATGAAACACAGAAATGGCATCGGAATTAATTACAAAAGGCACAATGCCGCCTTATTAAAAGAATAGAGACTCTTCTTACAGTCGGTGCTTTGAGCATTCCCTGTGAGACCAGTATTATTTTCCGATACACCACTGCAGGTTCAATGTATTCCTTGGACCTTCACATTGACGATGAAACACAGAAATCGCATCGGAATTAAATCCAAAACGCACAATGCCGGCATAAGTACAAGAATACAGACTCTACTTACAGTCGGTGCTTTGAGCATTCCCTGTGAGACCAGTATTAGTTTCCGATACACCACTGCAGGTTCAATGTATTCCTTGGACCTTCACATTGACGATGAAATACAGAAATCGCATCGGAATCAAATACAAAAGGCACAATGCCGCCTAAAGTACAAGAATAGAGACACTTCTTACAGTCGGTGCTTTGAGCATTCCCTGTGAGATCAGTAATAGTATCCGATACACCACTGTAGGTTCAATCTATTCCTTGGACATACACATTGACGATGAAACACTGAAATTACATAGGAAATAAATACAAAAGGAACAATGACGCCTTAAGTACAAGAATAGAGACTCTTCTTACCGTCGGTGCTTTGAGCATTCCCTGTAAGACCATTATTAGTTTCCGATACACCACTGAAGGTTGAATTAATTCCTTGGACATTCACAATGACGATGAAACACTGAAATTACATCGGAATTAAATACAAAAGGTACAATGCCGAATTAAGTACAAGAATAGAGACTCTTCTTACCGTCGGTGCTTTGAGCATTCCCTGTGAGTCCAGTATTAGTTTCCGCTACACCTCTGCACGTTCAGTTTATTCCTTGGACCTACACATTGACGATGAAACACAGAAATGGCATCGGAATTAAATACAAAAGGCACAATGCGCCTTAAGTACAAGAATAGAGACTCTTCTTACAGTCGGTGCTTTGAGCATTCCCTGTGAAACCAGTATTAGTTTCCGCTACACCTCTGCAGGTTCATTTTATTCCTTGGACCTTCACGTTGACGATGAAACACGGAAATCGCATCGGAATTAAATACAAAAGGCACAATGCCGCCTTAAGTACAAGAATAGAGACTCTTCTTACAGTCGGTGCTTTGAGCATTCCCTGTGAGACCAGTATTAGTTTCCGCTACACCTCTGCAGTTTTAATTTATTCTTTGGATCTTCCCATTGACGATGAATCGCAGAAATCGCATCGGAATTAAATACAAAATGCACAATGCCGCCTTAAGTACAAGAATAGAGACTCTTATTACAGTCGGTGTTTTGAGCATTCCCTGTGAGACCAGTAATAGTATCCGATACGCCACTGCAGGTTCAATCTATTCCTTGGACATACACATTGAGGATGAAACACAGAAATTACATCGGAATTAAATACAAAAGGAACAATGCCGCCTTAAGTACAAGAATAGAGACTCTTCTTACAGTCGGTGCTTTGAGCATTCCCTGTGAGACCAGTATTAGTTTCCGATACACCACCGCAGGTTCAATGTATTCCTTGGACCTTCACATTGACGATGAAACACAGAAATCGCATCGGAAATAAATACAAAAGGCACATGCCGCCTTAAGTACAAGTATAGAGGCTCTTCTTACAGTCGGTGCTTTGAGCATTCCCTGTGAGACCAGTATTAGTTTCCGCAACACTTCTGCAGGTTCAGTTTATTCCTTGGACCTTCACATTGACGATGAAACACAGAAATGGCATCGGAATTAAATACAAAAGGCACAATGCCGCCTTAAGTACAAGAATAGAGACTCTTCTTACAGTCGGTGCTTTGAGCAATCCCTGTGAGACCAGTATTATTTTCCGATACACCACTGCAGGTTCAATGTATTCCTTGGACCTTCACATTGACGATGAAACACAGAAATCGCATCGGAATTAAATCCAAAACGCACAATGCCGGCATAACTACAAGAATAGAGACTCTTCTTACAGTCGGTGCTTTGAGCATTCCCTGTGAAACGAGTATTAGTTTCCGATACACCACTGCCGGTTCAATGTATTCCTTGGACCTTCACATTGACGATGAACCACAGAAATGGCGTCGGAATTAAATCCAAAACGCACAATGCCGCCTTAAGTACAAGAATAGAGACTCTTCTTACCGCCGGTGCTTTGAGCATTCCCTGTGAGACCAGTATTAGTTTCCGTCACACCTCTGCGGGTTCAGTTTATTCCTTGGACCTTCACACTGACGATGAAACACAGAAATCGCATCGGAATTAAATACAAAAGGCACAATGCCGCCTTAAGTACAAGAATAGCGACACTACTTACAGTCGGTGGTTAGAGCATTCCCTGTGAGACCAGTAATAGTATCCGATACACCACTGCAGGTTCATTCTCTTCCTTGGACATACACATTGACGATGAAACACAGAAATTACATCGGAATTAAATACAAACGGCACAATGCCGCCTTAAGTACACGAATAGAGCCTCTTCTTACCGTCGGTGCTTTGAGCATTCCCTGTGAGACCAGTATTAGTTTCCGATACACCACTGCAGGTTCAATGTATTCCTTGGACCTTCACATTGACGATGAAACACAGAAATTACATCGGAATTAAATACAAAAGGCACAATGCCGCCTTAAGTACGAGAATAGAGACTCTTCTTACCGTCGGTGCTTTGAGCATTCCCTGTGAGACCAGTATTATTTTCCGATACACCACTGGAGGTTCAATGAATTCCTTGGACATTCACATTGACGATGAAACATTGAAATTAAATCGGAATTAAATACAAACGGCACAATGCCGCCATAAGTACAAGAATAGAGACTCTTCTTACAGTCGGTGCTTTGAGCATTCCCTGTGAGACCAGTAATAGTATTCGATACACCACTGCAGGTTCAATCTATTCCTTGGACATACACATTGACGATGAAACACAGAAATGACATCGGAATTAAATACAAAAGGAACAATGCCGCCTTAAGTTCAAGAATAGAGACTCTTCTTACAGTCTGTGCTTTGAGCATTCCCTGTGAGACCAGTAATAGTTTCCGCTACACCTCTGCGGGTTCAATGTATTCCTTGGACCTGCCCATTGACGATGAAACGCAGAAATCGCATCGGAATTAAATACAAAACGCACAATGCCGCCCTAAGTACAAGAATAGAGACTCTTTTTACAGTCGGTGCTTTAAACATTCCCTGTGAGACCAGTATTAGTTTCCGATACACCACTGCAGGTTCAATGTAATCCTTGGATCTTCAAATTGACGATGATACACAGAAATCGGATAGGAATGAAATACAAAAGGCACAATGCCGCCTTAAGTACAAGAATAGAGACTCTTCTTACAGTCGGTGCTTTGAGCATTCCCTGTGAGACCAGTATTAGTTTCCGATACACCACCGCAGGTTCAATGTATTCCTTGGACCTTCACATTGACGATGAAACACAGAAATCGCATCGGATTTAAATACAAAAGTCACAATGCTGCCTTAAGTACAAGAATAGAGACTCTTCTTACAGTCGGTGCTTTGTGCATTCCCTGTGAGACCAGTATTAGTTTCCGCTACACTTCTGCAGGTTCAGTTTATTCCTTGGACGTTCACATTGACGATGAAACACAGAAATGGCATCGGAATTAATTACAAAAGGCACAATGCCGCCTTATTAAAAGAATAGAGACTCTTCTTACAGTCGGTGCTTTGAGCATTCCCTGTGAGACCAGTATTATTTTCCGATACACCACTGCAGGTTCAATGTATTCCTTGGACCTTCACATTGACGATGAAACACAGAAATCGCATCGGAATTAAATCCAAAACGCACAATGCCGGCATAAGTACAAGAATACAGACTCTACTTACAGTCGGTGCTTTGAGCATTCCCTGTGAGACCAGTATTAGTTTCCGATACACCACTGCAGGTTCAATGTATTCCTTGGACCTTCACATTGACGATGAAATACAGAAATCGCATCGGAATCAAATACAAAAGGCACAATGCCGCCTAAAGTACAAGAATAGAGACACTTCTTACAGTCGGTGCTTTGAGCATTCCCTGTGAGATCAGTAATAGTATCCGATACACCACTGTAGGTTCAATCTATTCCTTGGACATACACATTGACGATGAAACACTGAAATTACATAGGAAATAAATACAAAAGGAACAATGACGCCTTAAGTACAAGAATAGAGACTCTTCTTACCGTCGGTGCTTTGAGCATTCCCTGTAAGACCATTATTAGTTTCCGATACACCACTGAAGGTTGAATTAATTCCTTGGACATTCACAATGACGATGAAACACTGAAATTACATCGGAATTAAATACAAAAGGTACAATGCCGAATTAAGTACAAGAATAGAGACTCTTCTTACCGTCGGTGCTTTGAGCATTCCCTGTGAGTCCAGTATTAGTTTCCGCTACACCTCTGCACGTTCAGTTTATTCCTTGGACCTACACATTGACGATGAAACACAGAAATGGCATCGGAATTAAATACAAAAGGCACAATGCGCCTTAAGTACAAGAATAGAGACTCTTCTTACAGTCGGTGCTTTGAGCATTCCCTGTGAAACCAGTATTAGTTTCCGCTACACCTCTGCAGGTTCATTTTATTCCTTGGACCTCCACGTTGACGATGAAACACGGAAATCGCATCGGAATTAAATACAAAAGGCACAATGCCGCCTTAAGTACAAGAATAGAGACTCTTCTTACAGTCGGTGCTTTGAGCATTCCCTGTGAGACCAGTATTAGTTTCCGCTACACCTCTGCAGTTTTAATTTATTCTTTGGATCTTCCCATTGACGATGAATCGCAGAAATCGCATCGGAATTAAATACAAAATGCACAATGCCGCCTTAAGTACAAGAATAGAGACTCTTATTACAGTCGGTGTTTTGAGCATTCCCTGTGAGACCAGTAATAGTATCCGATACGCCACTGCAGGTTCAATCTATTCCTTGGACATACACATTGAGGATGAAACACAGAAATTACATCGGAATTAAATACAAAAGGAACAATGCCGCCTTAAGTACAAGAATAGAGACTCTTCTTACCGTCGGTGCTTTGAGCATTCCCTGTGAGACCAGTATTAGTTTCCGATACACCACTGGGCGTTCAATGAATTCCTTGGACCTTCACATTGACGATGAAACACTGAAATTACATAGGAATTAAATACAAAAGGCACAATGCCGCCTTAAGTACAAGAATAGAGACACTTCTTACAGTCGGTGCTTTAAGCATTCCCTGTGAGAAGAGTTATAGTATCCGATACACCATTGCTGGTTCAATGTATTCCTTGGACCTTCACATTGACGATGAAACACAGAAATCGCATCGGAATTAATACAAAAGGCACAATGCCGCCTTAAGTACAAGAATAGAGACTCCTCTTACAGTCGGAGCTTTGAGCATTCCCTGTGAGACCAGTAATAGTAACCGATACACCACTGCAGGTTCAATGTATTCCTTGGACTTTCACATTGACGATGAAACACAGAAATGGCATCGGAATTAAATACAAAAGGCACAATGCCGCCTCAAGTACTAGAATAGAGACTCTTCATACAGTCGGTGCTTTGAGAATTCCCTGTGAGACCAGTATTAGTTTCCGCTACACCCCTGCAGGTTCAGTTTATTCCTTGGACCTTCACATTGACGATGAAACACAAAAATGGCATCGGAATTAAATACAAAGGCACAATGCCGCCTTAAGTACAAGAATAGAGACTCTTCTTACAGTCGGTGCTTTCAGCAATCCCTGTGAGACCAGTAATAGTATCCGATACACCACTGCAGGTTCAATCTATTCCTTGGACATACACATTGACGATGAAACACAGAAATTACATCGCAATTAAATACAAAAGGAACAACGCCGCCTTAAGTACAAGAATAGAGACTCTTCTTACAGTCGGTGCTTTGAGCATTCCCTGTGAGACCAGTATTAGTTTCCGCTACACCTCTGCAAGTTCAGATTTTTCCTTGGACCATCACATTGACGATGAAACACAGAAATATCATCGGAATTAAATACAAAAGGCACAATGCCGCCTTAAGTACAAGAATAGAGACTCTTCTTACAGTCGGTGCTTTGAACATTCCCTGTGAGACCAGTAATAGTATCCGATACACCACTGCAGGTTCAATGTATTCCTTGGACTTTCACGTTGATGATGAAAGACAGAGATCGCATCGGAATCAAATACAAAAGGCACAATGCCGCCTTAAGTACAAGAATAGAGAGTCTTCTTACAGTCGGTGCTTTGAGCATTCCCTGTGAGACCAGTAATAGTATCCGATACACCACTGCAGGTTCATTCTATTCCTTGGACATACCCATTGACGATGAAACACAGAAATTACATCGCAATTAAATACAAAAGGAACAATGCCGCCCTTAGTACAAGAATAGAGACTCTTCTTACCGTCGGTGCTTTGAGCATTCCCTGTGAGACCAGTATTAGTTTCCGCTACACCTCTGCAGTTGCAGTTTATTCCTTTGACCTTCACATTGACGATGAAACACAGAAATGGCATCGGAATTAAATACAAAAGACACAATGCCGCCTTAAGTACAAGAATAGAGACTCTTCTTACAGTCGGTGCTTTGAGAATTCCCTGTGAGACTAGTATTAGTTTCCGCTACACCCCTGCAGGTTCACTTTATTCCTTGGACCTTCACATTGACGATGAAACACAAAAATGGCATCGGAATTAAATACAAAAGGCACAATGCCGCCTTAAGTACAAGAATAGAGACTCTTCTTACAGTCGGTGCTTTGAGCATTCCCTGTGAGACCAGTAATAGTATCCGATACACCACTGCAGGTTCAATCCATTCCTTGGACATACACATTGACGATGAAACACAGAAATTACATCGGAATTAAATACAAAAGGAACAATGCCGCCTTAAGTACAAGAATAGAGACTCTTCATACCGTCGGTGTTTTGAGCATTCCGTGTGAGACCAGTATTAGTTTCCGATACACCACTGCAGGTTCAATCTATTCCTTTGACATACACATTGACGATGAAATACAGAAATTACATCGGAATTAAATACGAAAGGAACAATGCAGCCTTAAGTACAAGAATAGAGACTCTTCTTACCGTCGGTGCTTTGAGCATTCCCTGTGAGACCACTATTAGTTCCCGCTACACCTCTGCAGGTTCAGTTTATTCCTTTGACCTTCACATTGACGATGAAACACAGAAATGGCATCGGAATTAAATACAAAAGGCACAATCCCGACTTAAGTACAAGAATAGAGACTCTTCTTACCGTCGGTGCTTTGAGCATTCCCTGTGTGACCAGTATTAGTTTCCGCTACACCTCTGCAGTTGCAGTTTATTCCTTTGACCTTCACATTGACGATGAAACACAGAAATGGCATCGGAATTAAATACAAAAGGCACAATCCCGACTTAAGTACAAGAATAGAGACTCTTCTTACCGTCGGTGCTTTGAGCATTCCCTGTGTGACCAGTATTAGTTTCCGCTACACCTCTGCAGTTGCAGTTTATTCCTTTGACCTTCACATTGACGATGAAACACAGAAATGGCATCGGAATTAAATACAAAAGGCACAATGCCGCCTTAAGTACAAGAATAGAGACTCTTCTTACAGTCGGTGCTTTGACCATTCCCTGTGAGACCAGTATTAGTTTCCGATACACCACTGGACGTTCAATGAATTCCTTGGACCTTCACATTGACGATGAAACACTGAAATTACATAGGAATTAAATACAAAAGGCACAATGCCGCCTTAAGTACAAGAATAGAGACACTTCTTACAGTCGGTGCTTTAAGCATTCCCTGTGAGAAGAGTTATAGTATCCGATACACCATTGCAGGTTCAATGTATTCCTTGGACCTTCACATTGACGATGAAACACAGAAATTACATCGCAATTAAATACAAAAGGAACAACGCCGCCTCAAGTACAAGAATAGAGACTCTTCTTACAGTCGGTGCTTTGAGCATTCCCTGTGAGACCAGTATTAGTTTCCGCTACACCTCTGCAAGTTCAGATTTTTCCTTGGACCATCACATTGACGATGAAACACAGAAATGGCATCGGAATTAAATACAAAAGGCACAATGCCGCCTTAAGTACAAGAATAGAGACTCTTCTTACAGTCGGTGCTTTGAACATTCCCTGTGAGACCAGTAATAGTATCCGATACACCACTGCAGGTTCAATGTATTCCTTGGACTTTCACGTTGATGATGAAAGACAGAGATCGCATCGGAATCAAATACAAAAGGCACAATGCCGCCTTAAGTACAAGAATAGAGAGTCTTCTTACAGTCGGTGCTTTGAGCATTCCCTGTGAGACCAGTAATAGTATCCGATACACCACTGCAGGTTCATTCTATTCCTTGGACATACCCATTGACGATGAAACACAGAAATTACATCGCAATTAAATACAAAAGGAACAATGCCACCCTTAGTATAAGAATAGAGACTCTTCTTACCGTCGGTGCTTTGAGCATTCCCTGTGAGACCAGTATTAGTTTCCGATACACCACTAGAGGTTTAATGAATTCCTTGGACATTCACATTGTCGATGAAACACTGAAATTACATCGGAATTAAATACAAAAGGCACAATCCCGACTTAAGTACAAGAATAGAGACTCTTCTTACCGTCGGTGCTTTGAGCATTCCCTGTGTGACCAGTATTAGTTTCCGCTACACCTCTGCAGTTGCAGTTTATTCCTTTGACCTTCACATTGACGATGAAACACAGAAATGGCATCGGAATTAAATACAAAAGACACAATGCCGCCTTAAGTACAAGAATAGAGACTCTTCTTACAGTCGGTGCTTTGAGAATTCCCTGTGAGACTAGTATTAGTTTCCGCTACACCCCTGCAGGTTCACTTTATTCCTTGGACCTTCACATTGACGATGAAACACAAAAATGGCATCGGAATTAAATACAAAAGGCACAATGCCGCCTTAAGTACAAGAATAGAGACTCTTCTTACAGTCGGTGCTTTGAGCATTCCCTGTGAGACCAGTAATAGTATCCGATACACCACTGCAGGTTCAATCCATTCCTTGGACATACACATTGACGATGAAACACAGAAATTACATCGGAATTAAATACAAAAGGAACAATGCCGCCTTAAGTACGAGAATAGAGACTCTTCATACCGTCGGTGCTTTGAGCATTCCGTGTGAGACCAGTATTAGTTTCCGATACACCACTGCAGGTTCAATCTATTCCTTTGACATACACATTGACGATGAAATACAGAAATTACATCGGAATTAAATACGAAAGGAACAATGCAGCCTTAAGTACAAGAATAGAGACTCTTCTTACCGTCGGTGCTTTGAGCATTCCCTGTGAGACCACTATTAGTTTCCGCTACACCTCTGCAGGTTCAGTTTATTCCTTTGACCTTCACATTGACGATGAAACACAGAAATGGCATCGGAATTAAATACAAAACGCACAATGCCGCCTTAAGCACAAGAATAGAGACTCTTATTACAGTCGGTGCTTTGAGCATTCCCTGTGAGACCAGTATTAGTTTCCGATACACCACTGCAGGTTCAATGTATTCCTTGGACCTTCAAATTGACGATGAAACACAGAAATGGCATCGGAATTAAATCCAAAACGCACAATGCCGCCTTAAGTACAAGAATGAGACTCTTCTTACAGTCGGTGCTTTGAGCATTCCCTGTGAGACCAGTAATAGTATCCGATACACCACTTATAAAATAAATAAAATAAAATAAAATAAAATAAAATATTAATTATTTTTATCTGTCTGATTGGCTCTCCTATGAGTCGTCAGGTTTTGATTATTCGGTATCAGACGCTTGACAATGGCTTTTTCGTAAAGGCAATGTTACTCGTAGTTGACCGTGAAATAAAACTGAAATAATCGGACTTCGTAATTAAACCGTTTCCAAAGACTGCTGCGGTAGGTGCGGACTCATAATCTAAATCTCAATATTACAATAATTTGCCAGCCATGCCAAAACGTCGTACAGAGGTGATTGTCTACTAAACAAAAAATTACACAGTTAGTTAAATCAGATATATTCAATGAATAAGCCTACAGTTCATAATCCTACTTACTTTTATAAATATAAATTCTTTACAGAATCGAGTGCCTAGTATGGTTGCAACTCGCAGTAATTTTCTATATCATGAAATATGGCGGTGTGCCAGACAATAAACTAAAATACGTGCTTCTCGCACCACATCAACGAGAGCTCTTCCTTTTTTTTTTTTTTTTTTTTTTAATCAAACATACGACTAACGAAAATGTACTTTTGTTTTATCAGCGACACAGCGCTGCAGTTGTGTGCCATAGGCTTTATTTATTTGTCACTGATTATTTATTTAATTAATATCTCGCGTTTCCGAGGAAACTCACGCTCGGCATGCAAATGTGCCTTTATATTGCCCCCTGAATTGCGAGGCGAAAGGACACACCTGCAGGCGAGCAATTCACCTAAAGGCACAAGAAAATCTAAGTTATCTACAACTATTTACATGACTTACATTATACTGTATATTATACACAAAATTTGAATGACGCGCGTGCGCCGAAAAAGTTCTTATGTTGGCAAAACAGAGTGCGCGCATGCGCAGAAGCGTCTGTGTAACTACGGCACTGCCGTTATTTCGTAAATTTAGATCACGCGGCACAGTATTGCAGTTCATATTGTTCGTGTGCGCGCGCATTTCTTAGTCGTTGCACAAAGAAAATATTCCACCAAGATTACATATGAAGACTACATTCTATGACAGGTAACTTAGTTTTAAAATTACAATATTTGTTATAATACAATACAACTTTAGATTGTTGAATGTTCTTAGTTACATAGCATTGCAATGAAATGCTTCAAAGAAAAATGTCCGTATTTTTCAGGTGCGTTGACCTATACACATGGTGTCGTTATCACAGTTCATATTCATCTGCTGCACAATAATTTTTTACAGGTTAGTATCGTCGTGGTAAAGTTTTTTGATCACAGTAACATCGTTGTATAACAACGTGATTGATACATAAGCATGTCCATTTCCTATTTCCATTATAGTCGTTGTGATGCAGTTCGTTGTGACAAAAAGCATTGTTTATTACAGATCAGACGTGACCCGTCGAGTAATTAGTCCATATGCAGTTCGTTTTCGATATTCCGTGGAAGCTTGGTTGCAGAACCTCGGACGGCACATAGCTGGCGTCGATCCTTGGACAGTCCAGGTAAGCGTGTCCGTCACATTTCGAGAACATTTCATTCCCTGAAGTTCCAACCAAAATTCTTCCACCCGTCGTGTTGTTTTCTGGACAGGCACTTTGTGTCCATTTAATCCAGTTAACATCTTGAAGTTGGGTACTGTAGTAATGTCGCTAGACGATGCACGAATTATGCACTTCACATATTCAGTTTTTTTTTTTTAAATATAGCTCACCTAAATGTTCGTGGTTACTCATCGAAGAAATCGTTCATCGCGTTAACAAAGGTACGATGCATCATGAATGTCATTAACAGTTTCTTTCACATAGGTTTCTGCGTAGTTGCAGACTTAGTAATGTACGTTAATGTCCGTGAATAGTGGTTCACTACGCAATTTTTTTTTTTTTTTTTTTTTAAAAAAAAGTTTTTCACATTTTGGCACTCGTTATCGTTCAAATTTTCACACAGTAACAGTTACATTATACATCAGTTTAAAAAAAACATAAGTAATAATACATACACACGTCACATATTTTCTTAGCATAAACATAATACAGTTGCACATAAACATGTTTACATCATCATTACATAGCTATAGGTTATTACATTGTGTCATATTTGATTACATGAATTGCAGATATTTACATCCTCTTTAGCGGTTTTGCTGGGATATTATCGATGTTTTTTTGTGATGTCATCTGAAATTAAGATAGGTTAGACACAACATTCATTACATCAGTAGGCAAGACCAGGCGTTTTCACTACTCAATAAATATTCAAAATAGTAAGAGAGAGAAAATGTTCGATTCCTCGCGTTTTGTGCGTGTGTGTAGTGTGTCTGTGTGGCCTTGACTACTGGTAGATGCTTTTCTTGCTGAGAGATGTGCGTCTAATCTATTTCTCGAAGTAAAAGATCGCTTCACAGATGACGTCTGTCGGTTCGTCAGGTGTCATAGCAAGTCAGTGGTACCTACAGTCACAAATGTTCCGTGAAAAATTTATATATCATTCACTGCTACGTAATCATAAATTTTACTTTAATATTCAGTCTTCTCGGTGGAACCGCGGCGTTGAAAGAAAAGTTCTTCTGTCTTCAACTGCGACTCTGGAACGCTGAAATGAAAATTTCTATACTACTTATTATCTGTGTTGTAGCAACAGAGTTTTTCGAGTTGCTTAGCAATATTTTGATGGGTATGACTTTTACATTATTCAGCATGAAATGCTCTAAGATCTCGGTGTGCGTATAGCCCAATAATTTTGTTAGTTCTACGATGTTGTAACAGATACGCACCAGGGTGCGGTATGTTAACAATTATATAAGGTCCTTCATATAGCAGACGCCACTTAGCGTTGCGTCGTTTGAGTGCAACAGATTTATGATGAGTACGAAGTAGTACAAGCATTCCTACCTCGAATTTTTGTTTTCTTTTTATTATGTTTCTGTGATGTTTGTTTCGTATCTGTGCGTGATGTGTCAGCGTAGTCAATACTTCTTTTATTTTCTGTTCAGGTGTGATTTCCTTGTCTGACAACTTAGGTAATGGTTCTATCCACTGATCGTTCTGTTTGCAATTGAACATGATCTCGTTAGGTGTGTAATTTGTATCGTAAATATTTAAGTTATTGTGTACGTCTTCGAAAAGACTTAGGTAGGACACCCAATTAGTATGTTTTGATGAAATATAGGTCCTCATGAATCGATTTAATTCTCGGAAAAGTCTCTCAGTCGCGTTACATTGTGGACTAAACCTCGAAATAAATATACTTTTAATGTTATTGTCCTTCAAGAAATTTCTCCATTTGTACCCAGAGTAGTATGCTGCATTATCTGACAGAATTGCTTTTGGTTTTCCCACGTGCGTCAGGTAATCACTTGAGAATCTTCGTATTATAGCATTTGCAGTGGCGGATTTTAAAGCATAAAGTTTTATGTGTTTAGAAAATATATCGTAAAAAGCTAAGATATATTTGACGCCTCCAGAGCTTGCTGGATGCGGTCCACTAATGTCAGTACACAGAATTTCCAGGGGTCTACCAGGTAAAATAGAATGTAAATCTGTTTTTGTGGATAAATTCTGAGGTTTTGATTTTTGACATATGACACATGTTTTTAGTTCCCTGTAAATTTTTCTTCTCATATTGCTAAAATAACAGTATGTACTGAGCTTTGCCAAACACTTTTTCGTCCCATAATGACCCCAAACTAAGTGTGTGTGCCAAATTAGATTACGTTCAGACTCTTTGGGAATGCATACACACCAGTTAGTAGCATTTGGATGTCGGCGGTAAAATAACACATCATTGTGTAACTTGTAATACTTAGTCAAAGGATGGTTGTGTTTTTCTACCAGTAATGTTATTATCTTATACCAGTGAGGATCAGATTTTTGTAATTCAGCCATGTTTCTGCACATATCAATATAATATTGGTGATACTGCTTGTCTTGCATTAAGAGAATCCTGTAGTCATTTATATTTTCTAAGTCACTGTTGGTATCATTCATACCTTGTGGAAGTCTAGACAAAGTGTCTGCAATGGTGTTGTCCTTACCTCTTATGTACTTAATTTCAAAAGAGTAGTTCTGAAGTGTAACTGCCCATCGTGATAGTCTAGGATGTACAAGTTTACAAGTTAACAAAAATGTCAGGGCCTGGTGATCGGTGTAAATTACCGTATGTTTTCCAAATAAATAATAATTGAATTTCTTGAATGCCCATACTATGGAAAGTGTTTCTAACTCAGTAGTGGAGTATGTACGCTCACATTCAGTTAGAGTGCGACTCGCAAACCCAATAATTCTTATCTGTTCCTCCTCTTTATTCTTTACAACTTGAAATAAGCAACAGCCCAAGCCAGTACGTAAAGCGTCACAAGTCATACAAAAATCTAAATTGAAATCTGGATGGCTCAAAATGTTAGCATTCACTAAAGCATGTTTAATTGTATTAAAGTCATTCTGGCACTGTTCCGACCAGATCCAAACTTGATTCCTTCTGAGTAGATTTAGCAGATGTTTACTGTTCAAAAGTGGTTGTGGCAAAAAACGTCTGAAAAATGAACATAGCCCAAGGAATGATTTTAACTGCTTTTTAGTTCGAGGGCTAGGAAAGTTTCTGATAGCATCTAATTTACTGGGATCCGGACGTATGCCCTGTGAATTAATGATATGTCCTAAATACTTTATCTCACTGCAACCAAATTTTGATTTTCTTAGGTTGGCTGTGACTCCAGCTTGTGCAAATTTTTCTAAAATTCTTTGAAGTGTGTCAACGTGTTCATTCCAGGATTGTGTAGCTATCAGTATATCATCTACATAGTGTGTGACTGTCTCAACTAAATCGTCGCCAAGCACGGTATCCAGGGCTGTAATGAATACCCCAGAGCTGACATTCAGTCCGAAGGGTAGAACACAAAACTGATAGGTTCGCCCCCCGAACATAAATGAAGTATATTTCCGAGAATCAGGAGTGATACCCACCTGCCAAAACGAATTAGCGAGATCTATTGTGGAAAAATATTTTGCATCTAGAAATTTCTGTAATTGCTCTTCTAAATTTTCAGGTTTTGTGTGAACCGGTAAAATTATTTCATTAATAGCTCGTGCGTCTAACACTAACCTAATGCCTCCATTTGATTTTTTGACAACAAGTAGAGGACTACAATAAGGTGAGGTGGATGGTTCAATGACCTTCCAGTCTAACATTTGTTTTAATTCTTGCCACACAGCAGGTCGTTGAGATAACGGTACGTTATATGTCTTATGGTAGAAGATCTTGTGAGGCTTAACTTCAATCTTGTACACATACGTGTTGATAACACCTAATCGTTTGGTAAAAACTTGTAAATATTTGGATAACACTTCCTGTAGTTTTATACGTTCATGTACACTGAGAGCTGTAGCTTCACTTATCTTATGATCAAGCAATGTTTTCAAGTCCATTAGCTCTCTGTCAGATGAGTGTGTTTGCATGTCTTGAATGTCTTTGTCAAGTACTAACTGTACCTTGTACCCTGTACAGTGTTTGTCATGCTTTAGAGTTCTCCTGTCCAAATCAATAATAATTACACTGCCTTTATCATTTAAAATACATTTACCTTTGGAGAAGTCTATAATGCAGTCCTTCTCGCTCATAATATCTATTCCTAATATGCAATTTGTCACAAGGTTTTGTACAACCAGGAATGGCCATTGTACGGTTCCATTACCTATTTTAACGTTTACAAAAACTTGCTTCGTAACCCTACATGACTTATTACCTAGTGCAGTAGTTATTTTACAGTTTTGGGCAGGAAACTCAGGCACAGGTTCCAATTCACACATCTTTTTATAAAAATTAAAAGATAAAACGCTCACAGCTGCACCTGTATCTAGGATAATAGTAGTTGGAATCCCACCTACTACACCAGTAGTGGATGCTAAAACAATTTCATTTGTGTTTAAACGACATTGTGTACTGTCTTGTAAAAGTTCATCTGATATATTGTTATTGTGGTTGTATCTTATAAATAAAACAGGTAGTTTTTGTTTAGAATTACTCGGCATATCATTATTCTGTTGTTCAAGTGTGGTGTCAAATAACTGATTAACATTGAAGCCGCCCCCCAAGGATTCTTCAGCCACGACCTGGGGCAAAGTAGTGACTGTTTCTAGTTTGTTGGATTATCATTTGTACTAGGTACTGACACAGATTGAGGTTGTGCATCAGGTGTCATTTCTATTATATTCACATTCGGATATTGCCTATTATGATCTCCAAACTTTTGCGGTTGTTGTTGCTGTTGCGCATTATAACTTACCTGTCGGTCGTAAGGTATGCTCCAATTTTGACCTGGTGGCTGCTGTGGTAAAGCAGAGTTTGAATGAAAGTACTGATCGTTACGAGTCCAACCTTGATGCTGTCTTGGCTCGTAGTTATTATTATTTCTATTTCTGTTTGTGTTTTTGTTATTACCTTTGTATCCGTTGTTACCGTTGCAGTTATTACCGCGGTGCCTTTTGTATGGATTGCCGCATGAAATGTTATTACTGTTGTAACTATTGTTCGTATTGGAATACGCGTGTTGATTTTGATTTCCGTACTGAGACGGCATGTGAGTTTGCTGTTTTTGTTGTACCGCGTATCCAACTGTGGGCGCGCCAGAATTGTGTTGGCAAGCCTGCATGTTTTGCATACCACTAGTGTAAACATTGTGGCTGCTGTTTTGCCGCGCGAAGCGCTGATCTTCAAGTAACATGTCAACCGAATCTAAAGCTGTTAAAAAATAATCTGAATCGTCATCTGGGATATGTAGAAGTTTTTCCTTAATGTTGAAAGGCAATTTGGCCTTCAACGCTCGGAGTATATCACGTGTTGCGACTGGTTCGTCTAAAAAATGTCCCATGTTCAAGTATTTTTCAAAATATCTACGTAAGTTACCATTTTTACTGTTAAAAGTTTCAGGTTCTAAAATTTGTCTTCTGAGTCGCTCCTGGACGGATTGCGCCCAGAATTTGTTCAGAAAGGCACGCTCAAACTCACTGTACGTGGTACATACGTCAGCTTGACTGTATGCCCAGACAGCTGCATCGCCTTGGATGTAACCGACAATATATGAAATCTTTTTCCGGTCACTCCAAGTGCGTGGAAATGCGTTACTAAAAGATTTAAGAAAAATCACCGGATGAATGGTTCGTTTCTCTGGGATAAAAGCCTGAAATTGCCTGTGTTTTATTAAGCTTTCGTCTTCCTTTGCATTATGATATGGATTTGTACCACTGTAATTACTGCAATGCTCAGCTGGCGAGTAATTACGATAATGTTGCTGTGGTTTACCATGATAATACCTTGTGTTTGTGTTTGCACGTTGTGGTATGTGTTGTTGTCGTGGTGTGTTTTGTTCTTGTGTGTATGTTGTGTGCGGTATGTGTGCGTCATACTCGAATGTATATTGATTTCTGAACTGTACATTTTGACTGATATTTTCGTTACATTCAGACTGTGGTTGATCGGTGAATTGTCTCATGGGTGCAGTGACGGATTGTACTGCGTCACTAATCAGCTGTTTGTTATTAGTGATGTATTCCGCTACGGAGTCGTGCACAATTGTTGGTAAATTTTCACGTATGCATCTATCAAAATGTTTGTCTTTGTTCTCTACCCAATCATGAAATTCTTTATTAATATTTTGAAAATGAGCTGTGGCATCAGATTGTAAGATGTCAGTCAGGTGTTGTTCAACATCGTCAAATTTATTCTGCACGTCAGTAATTCGTTTTTCAAGGTTGTCGTGTACTGAAGGATATGTTTGAATTTGTTCAGTAAGAGCTTCACACGTGACATTAAGGTTTTTTAATTGTTTCTGTAAAAGTGCTACGTCATTTGTAATCTTTTCTTGTCTCGTATTAAGCTTGGAAAATTTCGTACTGAGTTCAGTCATCTGTTCGGTCAGTGTGGCGTCTATAAGTTCCACACGTTTACACAAAGTGTCATTACATGCCTTGATTGCTATGAGATCAGATTTAATTTCGTCATTTTGTGTCTTTAACTGTTCATTTTGTGTCTTTAAGGTTGCCATGTTTTCCGCGTTCTGCATCCTTAAGGTTGCCATATTTTCTGCGTTTTGTTTCATTAGCATTTGTAACGTGTTGGCAATGTTTACTGTTTGCAAGGTCTCTGCCCCCGCCGCGTCATTAGACGTGACGTCATGTATTAACATGGGCTCTGACTGAGACTTTGAAATTTTTGTGGTGGACGGCCTATTGTCAAAATTTCCGTTGACACTTGCGTCAATATTTGATGTATCGTCACTACCGGTTGCTGTCGTAAAGTCATTTTCTAACATTTGTCTCTCGTCCGAGTCGGATTGCGTCTGAATAGTACGTCTTTGCTGTTCCATTTTTGCGTATTGTTTTCTAGTTATTACCATGCCACACGTGCTATATATTTCAAGAAATTAATGTTTGACACTGGTTTTAAAATAAAATGCAGTTGAGCATGAATCGGTCGTAGCAACAATGGCTGTCTGTTAATTTAAAAATATAAACTGAATTTGAGATTATTGGTAATGGCTGCTGGCCATGTTACATGATATCGTACAGAAGTCGGCCATATTGTACACTCGTGTATTGGTATTGTTGCATACGTTATTGTTTAAGGAAAAATACTGAGAATAGAATTTATCACTGAAACTGTTATGCGGAAAAGAAACACTACAGAATTTTACTGAAAAGCTAATACACTGAATTATACGTCTGGTCAAGCCTGCTAATGCAAAGATGCTGCGTCTTACCTTATTTTGCTGGAAGCTTCTTTGCGTCTTCCCGCAAAATTTTATAATTGGCAAATATCTTCTGATTTTTTTATTTCTCATATAGTCAAGTCCAGGACCAGAAGGTTGATTTTTCACATGAAACAAAGAGAACAATGTAACAAATGACAAAATAACAAGTCCGACACGCAGTCGCCAATATAAAATAAATAAAATAAAATAAAATTAAATAAAATATTAATTATTTTTATCTGTCTGATTGGCTCTCCTATGAGTCGTCAGGTTTTGATTATTCGGTATCAGACGCTTGACAATGGCTTTTTCGTAAAGGCAATGTTACTCGTAGTTGACCGTGAAATAAAACTGAAATAATCGGACTTCGTAATTAAATCGTTTCCAAAGACTGCTGCGGTAGGTGCGGACTCATAATCTAAATCTCAATATTACAATAATTTGCCAGCCATGCCAAAACGTCGTACAGAGGTGATTGTCTACTAAACAAAAAATTACACAGTTAGTTAAATCAGATATATTCAATGAATAAGCCTTCAGTTCATAATCCTACTTACTTTTATAAATATAAATTCTTTTCAGAATCGAGTGCCTAGTATGGTTGCAACTCGCTGTAATTTTCTATAACATGAAATATGGCGGTGTGCCAGACAATAAACTAAAATACGTGCTTCTCGCACCACTTCAACGAGAGCTCTCTTTTTTCTTAATCAAACATACGACTAACGAAAATGTACTTTTGTTTTATCAGCGACACAGCGCTGCAGTTGTGTGCCATAGGCTTTATTTATTTGTCACTGATTATTTATTTAATTAATATCTCGCGTTTCCGAGGAAACTCACGCTCGGCATGCAAATGTGCCTTTATACACTGCAGGTTCAATGTATTCCTTGGACCTTCGCATTGACAATGAAGCACAGAAATCGAATCGGAACTAAATACAAAAGGCACAATGCCGCAATAAGTACAAGAATAGAGACTCTTCTTACAGTCGGTGCTTTGAGCATTCCCTGTGAGACCATTATTAGTTTCCGATACACCACTGCAGGTTCAATGTATTCCTTAGACATACACATTGGCGATGAAACATTGAAATTACATCGGAATTAAATACAAATGGCACAATGCCGCCATAAGTGCAAGAATAGAGACTCCTCTTACAGTAGGTGCTTTGAGCATTCCCTGTGAGACCAGTATTAGTTTCCGATACACCACTGCAGGTACAATGTATTCCTTGTACCTTCACATTGACAACGAAACACAGAAATCGCATCGGAATTAAATACAAAAGGAACAATGCCGCCTTAAGTACAAGAATAGAGACTCTTCTTACAGTCGGTGCTTTGAGCATTCCCTGTGAGACCAGTATTAGTATCTGATACACCACTGCAGGTTCAATGTATTCCTTGGACATACACATTGACGATGAAACACAGAAATCGCATCGGAATTAAATACAAAACGCACAATGCCGCCTTTCGTACAAGAATAGAGACTCTTCTTACAGTCGGTGCTTTGAGCATTCCCTGTGAGACCAGTATTAGTTTCCGATACACCACTGCAGGTTCAATGTATTCCTTGGACCTTCGCATTGACGACGAAACACAGAAATCGCATCGGAATTAAATACAAAAGGCACAATGCCGCTTTAAGTACAGGAATAGAGACTCTTCTTACAGTCGGTGCTTTGAGCATTCCCTGTGAGACCAGTATTAGTTTCCGATATACCACTGCAGGTTCAATGTATTCCTTGGACATACGCATTGACGATGAAACACAGAAATCGCATCGGAATTAAATACAAAAGGCACAATGCCGCCCTACGTACAAGAATAGAGTCTCTTCTTACATTCGGTGCTTTGAGTATTCCCTGTGAGACCGGTATTAGTTTCCGATACACCACTGCAGGTTCAATGTATTCCTTAGACATACACATTGGCGATGAAACATTGAAATTACATCGGAATTAAATACAAATGGCACAATGCCGCCACAAGTGCAAGAATAGGGACTCCTCTTACAGTCGGTGCTTTGAGCATTCCCTGTGAGACCAGTATTAGTTTCCGATACATTACTGCAGGTACAATGTATTCCTTGTACCTTCACATTGACGATGAAACACAGAAATCGCATCGGAATTAAATACAAAAGGCACAATGCCGCCTTAAGTACAAGAATAGAGACTCTTCTTACAGTCGGTGCTTTGAGCATTTCCTGTGAGACCAGTATTAGCTTCTGATACACCACTGCAGGTTCAATGTATTCCTTGGACATACACATTGACGATGAAACACAGAAATCGCATCGGAATTAAATACAAAAGGCACAATGTTGCCTTTCGGACAAGAATAGAGACTCTTCTTACAGTCGGTGCTTTGAGCATTCCCTGTGAGACCAGAATTAGTTTCCGATATACCACTGCAGGTTCAATGTATTCCTTGGACATACGCATTGACGATGAAACACAGAAATCGCATCGGAATTAAATACAAAAGGCACAATGCCGCCCTACGTACAAGAATAGAGACTCTTCTTACATTCGGTGCTTTGAGCATTCCCTGTGAGACCGGTATTAGTTTCCGATACACCACTGCAGGTTCAATGTATTCCTTAGACATACACATTGACAATGAAACACAGAAATCGCATCGGAATTAAACTCGAAAGGCACAATGCCGCCATAAGTGCCAGAATAGCGACCCTTCTTACAGTCGGTGCTTTGAGCATTCCCTGTGAGACCAGTATTAGTTTCCGATACACCACTGCAGGTACAATGAATTCCTTGTACCTTCACATTGACGATGAAACACAGAAATCGCATCGGAATTAAATACAAAAGGCACAATGTCGCCTTAAGTACAAGAATAGAGACTCTTCTTACAGTCGGTGATTTGAGCATTCCCTGTGAGACCAGTATTAGTTTCTGATACACCACTGCAGGTTCAATGTATTCCTTGGACATACACATTGACGATGAAACACAGAAATCGCATCGGAATTAAATACAAAAGGCACAATGCCGCCTTTCGTACAAGAATAGAGTCTCTTCTTACAGTCGGTGCTTTGAGCATTCCCTGTCAGACAAGTATTAGTTTCCTACACACCACTCCAGGTTCAATGTATTCCTTGGACATACTCATTGACGATGAAACACTGAAATTACATCGGAATTAAATACAAAAGGAACAATGCCGCCTTAACTGCAAGATGAGTGAGACTTCTTAGAGTCTGTGCTTTGATCCTTTCCTGTGAGACCTGTATTAGTTTCCGATACACCACTGCAGGTTCAATGTATTCCTTGGACCTTCGCATTGACGATGGAACACAGAAATCACATCGGAACTAAATACAAAATGCACAATACCGCAATAAGTACAAGAGTAGAGACTCTTCTAACAGTCGGTGCCGTGAGCATTCCCTGTGAGTCCAGTATTAGTTTCCGAAACACAACTGCAGGTTCAATGAATTCCTTAGACGTACACATTGACGATGAAACACTGAAATTACATCGGAATTAAATACAAAAGGCACAATGACGCCATAAGTGCAAGAATAGAGACTCTTCTTACAGTCGGTGTTTTGATCTTTCCCTGTGAGACCAGTATTAGTTTCCGATACACCACTCCAGGTTCAATGTATTCCTTGGACATACTCATTGACGATGAAACACTGAAATTACATCGGAATTAAATACAAAAGGAACAATGCCGCCTTAACGGCAAGATGAGTAAGACTTCTTAAGGTCTGTGCTTTGATCCTTTCCTGTGAGACCAGTATTAGTTTCCGATACACCACTGCAGGTTCAATGTATTCCTTGGACCTTCGCATTGACAATGAAACACAGAAATCGAATCGGAACTAAATACAAAAGGCACAATGCCGCAATAAGTACAAGAATAGAGACTTTTCTTACAGTCGGTGCTTTGAGCATTCCCCGTGAGACCAGTATTAGTTTCCCATACACCACTGCAGGTTCAATGTATTCCTTAGACATACACATTGGCGATGAAACATTGAAATTACATCGGAATTAAATACAAATGGCACAATGCCGCCATAAGTGCAAGAATAGAGACTCCTCTTACAGTCGGTGCTTTGAGCATTCCCTGTGAGACCAGTATTAGTTTCCGATACATTAATGCAGGTACAATGTATTCCTTGTACCATCACATTGACGATGAAACACAGAAATCGCATCGGAATTAAATACAAAAGGCACAATGCCGCCTTACGTACAAGAATAGAGACTCTTCTTACAGTCGGTGCTTTGAGCATTCCCTGTGAGACCAGTATTAGTTTCTGATACACCACTGCAGGTTCAATGTATTCCTTGGACATACACATTGACGATGAAACACAGAAATCGCATCGGAATTAAATACAAAAGGCACAATGCCGCCTTTCGTACAAGAATAGAGACTCTTCTTACAGTCGGTGCATTGAGCATTCCCTGTGAGACCAGTATTAGTTTCCGATACACAACTCCAGGTTCATTGTATTCCTTGGACATACACATTGACGATGAAACACTGAAATTACATCGGAATTAAATACAAAAGGCACAATGCCGCCATAAGTGCAAGAATAGAGTCTCTTCTTACAGTCGGTGCTTTGAGCTTTCCATGTGAGACCAGTATTAGTTTCCGATACACCACTGGAGGTTCAATGTATTCCTTGGACATACTCATTGACGATGAAACACTGAAATTACATCGGAATTAAATACAAAAGGAACAATGCCGCCTTAACGGCAAGATGAGTAACACTTCTTAAGTTCTGTGCTTTGATCCTTTCCTGTGACACCAGTATTAGTTTCCGATACACCACTGCAGGTTCAATGTATTCCTTGGACCTTCGCATTGACAGTGAAACACAGAAATCGAATCGGAACTAAATACAAAAGACACAATCCCGCTTTAAGTACAAGAATAGAGACTCTTCTTACAGTCGGTGCTTTGAGCATTCCCTGTGAGACCAGTATTAGTTTCTGATACACCACTGCAGGTTCAATGTATTCCTTGGACATACACATTGACGATGAAACACAGAAATCGCATCGGAATTAAATACAAAAGGCACAATGCCGCCTTTCGTACAAGAATAGAGACTCTTCTTACAGTCGGTGCTTTGAGCATTCCCTGTGAGACCAGTATTAGTTTCCGATACACCACTCCAGGTTCAATGTATTCCTTTGACATACTCATTGACGATGAAACACTGAAATTACATCGGAATTAAATACAAGAGGAACAATGCCCCCTTAACTGCAAGATGAGTGAGACTTCTTAGAGTCTGTGCTTTGATCCTTTCCTGTGAGACCAGTATTAGTTTCCGATACACCACTGCAGGTTCAATGTATTCCTTGGACCTTCGCATTGACGATGAAACACAGAAATCGCATCGGAATTAAATACAAAAGGCACAATGCCGCCTTAAGTACAGGAATAGAGACTCTTCTTACAGTCGGTGCTTTGAGCATTCCCTGTGAGACCAGTATTAGTTTCCGATATACCACTGCAGGTTCAATGTATTCCTTGGACATACGCATTGACGATGAAACACAGAAATCGCATCGGAATTAAATACAAAAGGCACAATGCCGCCCTACGTACAAGAATAGAAACTCATCTTACATTCGGCGCTTGGAGCAATCCCTGTGATACCGGTATTAGTTTCCGATACACCACTGCAGGTTCAATGTATTCCTTAGACATACACATTGACAATGAAACACAGAAATCGCATCGGAATTAAACTCAAAAGGCACAATGCCGCCATAAGTGCCAGAATAGAGACCCTTCTTACAGTCGGTGCTTTGAGCATTCCCTGTGAGACCAGTATTAGTTTCCGATACACCTCAGCATGTACAATGTATTCCTTGGAACTTCACATTGACGATGAAACATAGAAATCGCATCGGAATTAAATACAAAAGGCACAATGCCGCCTTAAGTACAAGAATTGAGACTCTTCCTACAGTCGATGCTTTGAGCATTCCCTGTGAGACCAGTATTAGTTTCCGATACACCACTGCAGGTTCAATGGATTCCTTGGACATACGCATTGACGATGAAACACAGAAATCGCATCGGAGTCAAATACAAAAGGCACAATGCCGCCTAAAGTACAAGAATAGAGACTCTTCTTACAGTCGGTTCTTTGAGCTTTCCCTGTGAGAACAGTATTAGTTTCCGATACACCACTGCAGGTTCAATGTATTCTTTGGACCTTCACATTGACGATGAAACACTGAATTCGCATCGGAATTAAATACTAAAGGCATAATGCCGCCTTCAGTGCTAGAATAGAGTCTCTTCTTACAGTCGGTGCTTTGAGCATTTCATGTGAGACCAGTATTAGTTTCCGATACACCACTGCAGGTTCAATGTATTGCTTGGACATACACACTGACGATGAAACATAGAAATCGCATCGGAATTAAATACAAAAGGCACAATGCCGCCTAACGTACAAGAATAGAGACTCATCTTACAGTCGGTGCTTTGAGCATTCCCTGTGAGACCAGTATTAGTTTCCGATATACCACACCAGGTTCAATGTATTCCTTGGACATACTCATTGACGATGGAACACTGAAATTACATCGGAATTAAATTCAAAAGGAACAATGCCGCCTTAACGGCAAGATAAGTGAGGCTTCTTAGAGTCTGTGCTCTGATCCTTTCCTGTGAGACCAGTATTAGTTTCCAATACACCATTGCAGGTACAATGTATTCCTTGGGCCATCGCATTGACGATGAAACACAGAGATCGAATCGGAACTAAATACAAAAGGCACAATGCTGCAATAAGTACAAGAATAGAGACTCTTCTTACAGTCGGTGCTTTGAGCATTCCCTGTGAGACCAGTATTAGTTTCCGATACATCACTGCAGGTTCAATGTACTCCTTAGACATAGACATTGACGATGAAACGCTGATATTACATCGGAATTAAATACAAATGGCCCAATGCCGCCATAAGTGCAAGAATAGAGACTCCAATTACAGTCGGTGCTTTGAGCATTCCCTGTGAGAGCAATATTAGTTTCCGATACACCACTGCAGGTACAATGTATTCCTTGTACCTTCACATTGACGATGAAACACAGAAATCGCATCGGAATTAAATACAAAAGGCACAATGCCGCCTTAAGTACAAGAATAGAGACTCTTCTTACAGTCGGTGCTTTGAGCATTCCCTGTGAGACCAGTATTAGTTTCTGATACACCACTGCAGGTTCAACGTATTCCTTGGACATACACATTGACGATGATACACAGAAATCGCATCGGAATTAAATACAAAAGGCACAATGCCGCCTTTCGTACAAGAATAGAGACTCTTCTTACAGTCGGTGCTTTGAGCATTCCCTGTGAGACCAGTATTAGTTTCCGATACACCACTCCAAGTTCAATGTATTCCTTGGACATACTCATTGACGATGAAACACTGAAATTACATCGGAATTAAATACAAAAGGAACAATGTCGCCTTAACTGCAAGATGAGTGAGACTTCTTAGAGTCTGTGCTTTGATCCTTTCCTGTGAGACCAGTATTAGTTTCCGATACACCACTGCAGGTTCAATGTATTCCTTAGACATCCACATTGACAATGAAACACAGAAATCGCATCGGAATTAAACTCAAAAGGCACAATGCCGCCATAAGTGCCAGAATAGAGACACTTCTTACAGTCGTTGCTTTGAGCATTCCCTGTGAGACCAGTATTTGTTTCTGATACACCTCAGCAGGTACAATGTATTCCTTGTAACTTCACATTGACGATGAAACACAGAAATCGCATCGGAATTAAATACAAAAGGCACAATGCCGCCTTAAGTACAAGAATTGAGACTCTTCCTACAGTCGATGCTTTGAGCATTCCCTGTGAGACCAGTATTAGTTTCCGATACACCACTGCAGGTTCAATGGATTCCTTGGACATACGCATTGACGATGAAACACAGAAATCGCCTCGGAATTAATACAAAAGGCACATTGCCGCAATAAGCACAAGAATAGAGACTCTTCTTACAGTCGGTGCTTTGAGCATTTCCTGTGAGACCAGTATTAGTTTCCGATACACCACTGAAGGTTCAATGTATTCCTTAGACATACACATTGACGATGAAACACTGAAATTACATTGGAATTAAATACAAAAGGCACAATGCCACCATAAGTGCAAGTATAGAGACTCCTCTTACAGTCGGTGCTTTGAGCATTTCCTGTGAGACCAGTATTAGTTTCCGATATACCACTGCAGGTTCAATGTATTGCTTGGACATACTCATTGACGATGAAACACTGAAATTACATCGGAATTAAATAGAAAAGGAACAATGCCGCCTTAACTGCAAGATGAGTGAGACTTCTTAGAGTCTTTGCTTTGATCCTTTCCTGTGAGACCAGTATTAGTTTCCGATACACCACTCCAGGTTCAATGTATTCCTTGGACATACTCATTGACGATGAAACACTGAAATTACATCGGAATTAAATACTAAAGGAACAATGCCACCTTAACGGCAAGAAGAGTAAGACTTCTTAAGGTCTGTGCTTTGATCCTTTCCTGTGAGACCAGTATTAGTTTCCGATACACCACTGCAGGTTCAATGTATTCCTTGGACCTTCGCATTGACAATGAAACACAGAAATCGAATCGGAAATAAATACAAAAGGCACAATGCCGCAATAAGTACAAGAATAGAGACTCTTCTTACAGTCAGTGTTTTGAGCATTCCCTGTGAGACCTGTATTAGTTTCCGATATACCACTGCAGGTTCTATGTATTCCTTGGACATACGCATTGACGATGAAACACAGAAATCGCATCGGAATTAAATACAAAAGGCACAATGCCGCCCTACGTACAAGAATAGAGACTCTTCTTACATTCGGTGCTTTGAGCATTCCCTGTGAGACCGGTATTAGTTTCCGATACACCACTGCAGGTTCAATGTATTCCTTAGACATACACATTGACAATGAAACACAGAAATCGCATCGGAATTAAACTCGAAAGGCACAATGCCGCCATAAGTGCCAGAATAGCGACCCTTCTTACAGTCGGTGCTTTGAGCATTCCCTGTGAGACCAGTATTAGTTTCCGATACACCACTGCAGGTACAATGTATTCCTTGTACCTTCACATTGACGATGAAACACAGAAATCGCATCGGAATTAAATACAAAAGGCACAATGTCGCCTTAAGTACAAGAGTAGAGACTCTTCTTACAATCGGTGATTTGAGCATTCCCTGTGAGACCAGTATTAGTTTCTGATACACCACTGCAGGTTCAATGTATTCCTTGGACATACACATTGACGATGAAACACAGAAATCGCATCGGAATTAAATACAAAAGGCACAATGCCGCCTTTCGTACAAGAATAGAGTCTCTTCTTACAGTCGGTGCTTTGAGCATTCCCTGTCAGACCAGTATTAGTTTCCGATACACCACTCCAGGTTCAATGTATTCCTTGGACATACTCATTAACGATGAAACACTGAAATTACATCGGAATTAAATACAAAAGGAACAATGCCGCCTTAACTGCAAGATGAGTGAGACTTCTTAGAGTCTGTGCTTTGATCCTTTCCTGTGAGACCTGTATTAGTTTCCGATACACCACTGCAGGTTCAATGTATTCCTTGGACCTTCGCATTGACAATGAAACACAGAAATCGAATCGGAACTAAATACAAAAGGCACAATGCCGCAATAAGTACAAGAATAGAGACTCTTCTTACAGTCGGTGCTTTGAGCATTCCCCGTGAGACCAGTATTAGTTTCCGATACACCACTGCAGGTTCAATGTATTCCTTAGACATACACATTGGCGATGAAACATTGAAATTACATCGGAATTAAATACAAATGGCACAATGCCGCCATAAGTGCAAGAATAGAGACTCCTCTTACAGTCGGTGCTTTGAGCATTCCCTGTGAGACCAGTATTAGTTTCCGATACATTACTGCAGGTACAATGTATTCCTTGTACCTTCACATTGACGATGAAACACAGAAATCGCATCGGAATTAAATACAAAAGGCACAATGCCGCCTTAAGTACAAGAATAGAGACTCTTCTTACAGTCGGTGCTTTGAGCATTCCCTGTGAGACCAGTATTAGATTCCGATACACAACTCCAGGTTCAATGTATTCCTTGGACATACACATTGACGATGAAACACTGAAATTACATCGGAATTAAATACAAAAGGCACAATGCCGCCATAAGTGCAAGAATAGAGTCTCTTCTTACAGTCGGTGCTTTGAGCTTTCCATGTGAGACCAGTATTAGTTTCCGATACACCACTAGAGGGTCAATGTATTCCTTGGACATACTCATTGACGATGAAACACTGAAATTACATCGGAATTAAATACCAAAGGAACAATGCCGCCTTAACGGCAAGATGAGTAACACTTCTTAAGTTCTGTGCTTTGATCCTTTCCTGTGAGACCAGTATTAGTTTCTGATACACCACTGCAGGTTCAATGTATTCCTTGGACATACACATTGACGATGAAACACAGAAATCGCATCGGAATTAAACTCAAAAGGCACAATGCCGCCATAAGTGCCAGAATAGAGACCCTTCTTACAGTCGGTGCTTTGAGCATTCCCTGTGAGACCAGTATTAGTTTCCGATACACCTCAGCATGTACAATGTATTCCTTGGAACTTCACATTGACGATGAAACACAGAAATCGCATCGGAATTAAATACAAAAGGCACAATGCCGCCTTAAGTACAAGAATTGAGACTCTTCCTACAGTCGATGCTTTGAGCATTCCCTGTGAGACCAGTATTAGTTTCCGATACACCACTGCAGGTTCAATGGATTCCTTGGACATACGCATTGACGATGAAACACAGAAATCGCATCGGAGTCAAATACAAAAGGCACAATGCCGCCTAAAGTACAAGAATAGAGACTCTTCTTACAGTCGGTTCTTTGAGCTTTCCCTGTGAGAACAGTATTAGTTTCCGATACACCACTGCAGGTTCAATGTATTCTTTGGACCTTCACATTGACGATGAAACACTGAATTCGCATTGGAAATTAATACTAAAGGCATAATGCCGCCTTCAGTGCAAGAATAGAGTCTCTTCTTACAGTCGGTGCTTTGAGCATTTCATGTGAGACCAGTATTAGTTTCCGATACACCACTGCAGGTTCAATGTATTGCTTGGACATACACACTGACGATAAAACATAGAAATCGCATCGGAATTAAATACAAAAGGCACAATGCCGCCTAACGTACAAGAATAGAGACTCATCTTACAGTCGGTGCTTTGAGCATTCCCTGTGAGACCAGTATTAGTTTCCGATACACCACTGCAGGTTCAATGAATTCCTTAGACATACACATTGACGATGAAACACTGAAATTACATCGGAATTAAATACAAAAGGCACAATGCCGCCATAAGTGCAAGAATAGGGACTCTTCTTACAGTCGGTGCTTTGAGCTTTGCCTGTGAGACCAGTATTAGTTTCCGATACACCACTCCAGGTTCAATGTATTCCTTGGACATACTCATTGACGATGAAACACTGAAATTACATCGGAATTAAATACAAAAGGAACAATGCCGCCTTAACGGCAAGATGAGTAAGATTTCTTAAGGTCTGTGCTTTGATCCTTTCCTGTGAGACCAGTATTAGTTTCCGATACAACACTGCAGGTTCAATGTATTCCTTGGACCTTCGCATTGGCAATGAAACACAGAAATCGAATCGGAACTAAATACAAAAGGCACAATGCCGCAATAAGTACAAGAATAGAGACTCTTCTTACAGTCGGTGTTTTGAGCATTCCCTGTGAGACCAGTATTAGTTTCCGATACACCACTGCAGGTTCAATGTCTTCCTTAGACATACACATTGGCGATGAAACATTGAAATTACATCGGAATTAAATACAAATGGCACAATGCCGCCATAAGTGCAAGAATAGAGACGCCTCTTACAGTCGGTGATATGAGCATTCCCTGTGAGACCAGTATTAGTTTCCGATACACCACTGCAGGTACAATGTATTCCTTGTACCTTCACATTGACGATGAATCACAGAAATCGCATCGGAATTAAATACAAAAGGCACAATGCCGCCTTAAGTACAAGAATAGAGACACTTCTTACAGTCGGTGCTTTGAGCATTCCCTGTGAGACCAGTATTAGTTTCTGATACACCACTGCAGGTTCAACGTATTCCTTGGACATACACATTGACGATGATACACAGAAATCGCATCGGAATTAAATAGAAAAGGCACAATGCCGCCTTTCGTACAAGAATAGAGACTCTTCTTACAGTCGGTGCTTTGAGCATTCCCTGTGAGACCAGTATTAGTTTCCGATACACCACTCCAAGTTCAATGTATTCCTTGGACATACTCATTGACGATGAAACACTGAAATTACATCGCAATTAAATACAAAAGGAACAATGCCGCCTTAACTGCAAGATGAGTGAGACTTCTTAGAGTCTGTGCTTTGATCCTTTCCTGTGAGACCAGTATTAGTTTCCGATACACCACTGCATTTTCAATGTATTCCTTAGACATCCACATTGACAATGAAACACAGAAATCGCATCGGAATTAAACTCAAAAGGCACAATGCCGCCATAAGTGCCAGAATAGAGACACTTCTTACAGTCGTTGCATTGAGCATTCCCTGTGAGACCAGTATTTGTTTCTGATACACCTCAGCAGGTACAATGTATTCCTTGTAACTTCACATTGACGATGAAACACAGGAATCGCATCGGAATTAAATACTAAAGGCATAATGCCGCCTTCAGTACAAGAATAGAGTCTCTTCTTACAGTCGGTGCTTTGAGCATTTCCTGTGAGACCAGTATTAGTTTCCGATACACCACTGCAGGTTCAATGTATTCCTTGGACCTTCACATTGACGATGAAACACAGAGATCGAATTGGAACTAAATACAAAAGGTACAATGCCGCAATAAGTACAAGAATATAGACTCTTCTTACAGTCGGTGCTTTGAGCATTCCCTGTGAGGCCAGTATTAGTTTCCGATGCACCACTGCAGGTTCAATGTATTCCTTAGACATACACATTGACGATGAAACACTGATATTACATCGGAATTAAATACAAATGGCACAATGCCGCCATAAGTGCAAGAATAGAGACTCCTCTTACAGTCGGTACTTTGAGCATTCCCTGTGAGACCAGTATTAGTTTCCGATACACCACTGCAGGTACAATGTATTCCTTGTACCTTCACATTGACGATGAAACACAGGAATCGCATCGGAATTAAATACAAAAGGCACAATGCCGCCTTAAATACAAGAATAGAGACTCTTCTTACAGTCGGTGCTTTGAGCATTCCCTGTGAGACCAGTATTAGTTTCCGATACACCACTGCAGGTTCAATGTATTCCTTAGACATCCACATTGGCGGTGAAACATTGAAATTACATCGGAATTAAATACAAATGGCACAATGCCGCCATAAGTGCAAGAATAGAGAATCCTCTTACAGTCGGTGCTTTGTGCATTCCCTGTGAGACCAGTATTAGTTTCCGATACACCACTGCAGGTACAATGTATTCCTTGTACCTTCACATTGACGATGAAACACAAAAATCGCATCGGAATTAAATACAAAAGGCACAATGCCGCCTTAAGTACAAGAATAGAGACTCTTCTTACAGTCGGTGCTTTGAGCATTCCCTGTGAGACCAGTATTAGTTTCTGATACACCACTGCAGGTTCAATGTATTCCTTGGACATTCACATTGACGATGAAACACAGAAATCGCATCGGAATTAAATACAAAAGGCACAATGCCGCCTTACGTACAAGAATAGAGGCTCTTCTTACAGTCGGTGCTTTGAGCATTCCCTGTGAGACCAGTATTAGTTTCTGATACTCCACTGCAGGTTCAATGTATTCCTAGGACATACACATTGACGATGAAACACAGAAATCACATCGGAACTAAATATAAAATGCACAATGCCGCAATAAGTACAAGAATAGAGACTCTTCTTACAGTCGGTGCTTTGAGCATTCCCTGTGAGACCAGTATTAGTTTCCGATACACCACTGCAGGTTCAATGAATTCCTTAGACATACACATTGACGATGAAACACTGAAATTACATCGGAATTAAATACAAAAGGCACAATGCCGCCATAAGTGCAAGAATAGAGACTATTCTTACAGTCGGTGCTTTGAGCTTTCCCTGTGAGCCCAGTATTACTTTCCGATACACCACACCAGGTTCAATGTATTCCTTGGACATACTCATTGACGATCAAACACTGAAATTACATCGGAATTTAATACAAAATGAACAATGCCGCCTTAACGGCAAGATGAGTAAGACTTCTTAGAGTCTGTCCTTTGATCCTTTCCTGTGAGACCAGTATTAGTTTCCGATACACCACTGCAGGTTCAATGTATTCCTTGGACCTTCGCATTGACGATGAAACACAGAAATCGAATCGGAACTAAATACAAAAGGCACAATGCCGCAATAAGTACAAGAATAGAGCCTCTTCTTACAGTCGCTGCTTTGAGCATTCCCTGTGAGACCAGCATTAGTTTTCGATACACCACTGCAGGTTCAATGTATTCCTTAGACATACACATTGACGATGGAACACTGAAATTACATCGGAATTAAATACAAATGGCACAATGCCGCCTTAAGTGCAAGAATACAGACTCCTCTTACAGTCGGTGCTTTGAGCATTCCCTGTGAGACCAGTATTAGTTTCTGATACACCACAGAATGTTCAATGTATTCCTTGGACATACACATTGACGATGAAACACAGAAATCGCATCGGAATTAATTACAAAAGGCACCATGCCGCCTTACGTACAAGAATAGAGACTCTTCTTACAGTCGGTGCTTTGAGCATTCCCTGTGAGACAAGTATTAGTTTCCGATATACCACTGCAGGTTCAATGTATTCCTTGGACATACGCATTGACGATGAAACACAGAAATCGCATCGGAATTAAATACAAAAGGCACAATGCCACCCTACGTACAAGAATAGAGACTCTTCTTACATTCGGTGCTTTGAGCATTCCCTGTGAGACCGGTATTAGTTTCCGATACACCACTGCAGGTTCAATGTATTCCTTAGACATACACATTGACAATGAAACACAGAAATCGCATCGGAATTAAATGCAAAAGGCACAATGCCGCCATAAGTGCCAGAATAGAGACCCTTCTTACAGTCGGTGCTTTGAGCATTCCCTGTGAGACCAGTATTAGTTTCCGATACACCTCAGCATTTACAATGTATTCCTTGGAACTTCACATTGACGATGAAACACAGAAATCGCATCGGAATTAAATACAAAAGGCACAATGCCGCCTTAAGTACAAGAATTGAGACTCTTCCTACAGTCGATGCTTTGAGCATTCCCTGTGAGACTAGTATTTGTTTCCGATACACCACTGCAGGTTCAATGGATTCCTTGGACATACGCATTGACGATGAAACACAGAAATCGCCTCGGAATTAATACAAAAGGCACAATGCCGCAATAAGCACAAGAATAGAGACTCTTCTTACAGTCGGTGCTTTGAGCATTTCCTGTGAGACCAGTATTAGTTTCCGATACACCACTGCAGTTTCAATGTATTACTTAGACACACACATTGACGATGAAACACTGAAATTACATTGGAATTAAATACAAAAGGCACAATGCCACCATAAGTGCAAGTATAGAGACTCCTCTTACAGTCGGTGCTTTGTGCATTCCCTGTGAGATCAGTATTAGTTTCCGAAACACCACTGCAGGTACAATGTATTCCTTGTACCTTCACATTGACGATGAAACACAGAAATCGCATTGGAATTAAATGCAAAAGGCACAATGCCGCCTTAAGTACAAGAATAGAGACTCTTCTTACAGTCGGTGGTTTGAGCATTGCCTGTGAGACCAGTAATAGTATCCGATACACCACTGCAGGTTCAATGTATTCCTTGGACTTTCACATTGACGATGAAACACAGAAATCGCATCGGAATCAAATACAAAAGGCACAATGCCGCCTTAAGTACAAGAATAAAGACTCTTCTTACAGTCGGTTCTTTGAGCTTTCCCTGTGAGACCAGTATTAGTTTCCGATACACCACTGCAGGTTCAATGTATTCCTTGGACCTTCACATTGACGATGAAACACAGAATTCGCATCGGAATTGAATACTAAAGGCATAATGCCGCCTTCAGTACAAGAATAGAGTCTCTTCTTACAGTCGGTGCTTTGAGCATTTCCTGTGAGACCAGTATTAGTTTCCGATACACCAATGCAGGTTCAATGTATTCCTTGGACCTTCACATTGACGATGAAACACAGAGATCGAATCGGAACTAAATACAAAAGGCACAATGCCGCAATAAGTACAAGAATATAGACTCTTCTTACAGTCGGTGCTTTGAGCATTCCCTGTGAGGCCAGTATTAGTTTCCGATGCACCACTGCAGGTTCAATGTATTCCTTAGACATACACATTGACGATGAAACACTGATATTACATCGGAATTAAATACAAATGGCACAATGCCGCCATAAGTGCAAGAATAGAGACTCCTCTTACAGTCGGTGCTTTGAGCATTCCCTGTGAGACCAGTATTAGTTTCCGATACACCACTGCAGGTTCAATGTATTCCTTAGACACACACATTGGCGGTGAAACATTGAAATTACATCGGAATTAAATACAAATGGCACAATGCCGCCATAAGTGCAAGAATAGAGACTCCTCTTACAGTCGGTGCTTTGAGCATTCCCTGTGAGACCAGTATTAGTTTCCGATACACCACTGCAGGTACAATGTATTCCTTGTACCTTCACATTGACGATGAAACACAAAAATCGCATCGGAATTAAATACAAAAGGCACAATGCCGCCTTAAGTACAAGAATAGAGACTCTTCTTACAGTCGGTGCTTTGAGCATTCCCTGTGAGACCAGTATTAGTTTCTGATACACCACTGCAGGTTCAATGTATTCCTTGGACATACACATTGACGATGAAACACAGAAATCACATCGGAACTAAATATAAAATGCACAAAGCCGCAATAAGTACAAGAATAGAGACTCTTCTTACAGTCGGTGCTTTGAGCATTCCCTGTGAGACCAGTATTAGTTTCCGATACACCACTGCAGGTTCAATGAATTCCTTAGACATACACATTGACGATGAAACACTGAAATTACATCGGAATTAAATACAAAAGGCACAATGCCGCCATAAGGGCAAGAATAGAGACTCCTCTTACAGTCGGTGCTTTGAGCTTTCCCTGTGAGACCAGTATTAGTTTCCGATACACCACTGCAGGTTCAATGTATTCCTTGGACCTTCGCATTGACGATGAAACACAGAAATCGAATCGAAACTAAATACAAAAGGCACAATGCCGCAATAAGTACAAGAATAGAGCCTCTTCTTACAGTCGCTGCTTTGAGCATTCCCTGTGAGACCAGCATTAGTTTCCGATACACCACTGCAGGTTCAATGTATTCCTTAGACATACACATTGACGATGGAACACTGAAATTACATCGGAATTAAATACAAATGGCACAATGCCGCCTTAAGTGCAAGAATAGAGACCCCTCTTACAGTCGGTGCTTTGAGCATTCCCTGTGAGACCAGTATTAGCTTCTGATACACCACTGAAGGTTCAGTGTTTTCCTTGGACATATACATTGACGATGATACACAGAAATCGCATCGGAATTAATTACAAAAGGCACAATGCCGCCTTACGTACAAGAATAGAGACTCTTCTTACAGTCGGTGCTTTGAGCATTCCCTGTGAGACAAGTATTAGTTTCCGATACACCACTCCAGGTTCAATGTATTCCTTGGACATACTTATTGACGATGAAACACTGAAATTACATCGGAATTAAATACAAAACGAACAATGCCGCCTTAACTGCAAGATGAGTGAGACTTCTTTGAGTCTGTGCTTTGATCCTTTCCTGTGAGACCAGTATTAGTTTCCGATACACCACTGCAGGTTCAATGTATTCCATGGACCTTCGCATTGACGATGAAACACAGAAATTGCATCGGAACTAAATACAAAATGCACAATGCCGCAATAAGTACAAGAATAGAGGCTCTTCTTACAGTCGGTGCTTTGAGCATTCCCTGTGAGACCAGTATTAGTTTCCGATACACCACTGCAGGTTCAATGAATTCCTTAGACATACACATTGACGATGAAACACTGAAATGACATCGGAAGTAAATACAAAAGTCACAATGCCGCCATAAGTGCAATAATAGAGACTCTTCTTACAGTCGGTGCTTTGACCTTTCCCAGTGAGACCAGTATTAGTTTCCGATACACCACTGCGGGTTCAATGTATTCCTTAGACATACACATTGCCGAAGAAACACTGAAATTACATTGGAATTAAATACAAACGTCACAATGCCGCCATAAGTGCAAGAATAGAGACTCTTCTTACAGTCGGTGCTTTGAGCATTCCCTGTGAGACCAGTATTAGTTTCCGATACTCCACTGCAGGTACAATGTATTCCTTGTACCTTCACATTGACGATGAAACACATGAATCGCATCGGAATTAAATACAAAAGGCAGAATGCCGCCTTAAGTACAAGAATAGAGACTCTTCCTACAGTCGGTGCTTTGAGCATTCCCTGTGAGACCAGTATTAGTTTCCGATACACCACTCCAGGTTCAATGTATTTCTTGGAGATACTCAATGACGATGAAACACTGAAATTACATCGGAATTAAATACAAAAGGAACAATGCCGCCTTAACTGCAAGATGAGTGAGACTTCTTAGAGTCTGTGCTTTGATCCTTTCCTGTGAGACCGGTATTAGTTTCCGATACACCACTGCAGGTTCAATGTATTCCTTGGACCTTCGCATTGACGATGAAACACTGAAATCACGTCGGAACTAAATACAAAAGGCACAATGCCGCAATAAGTACAAGAATAGAGCCTCTTCTTACAGTCGGTGATTTGAGCATTCCCTGTGAGACCAGTATTAGTTTCCGATACACCACTGCAGATTCAATTTATTCCTTAGACATACACATTGACGATGAAACACTGAAATTACATCGGAATTAAATACAAATGGCACAATGCCGCCATAAGTGCAAGAATAGAGACTCCTCTTACAGTCGGTGCTTTGAGCATTCCCTGTGAGACCAGTATTAGTTTCCGATACACCACTGCAGGTACAATGTATTCCTTGTACCTTCACATTGACGATGAAACACAGAAATTGCATCGGAATTAAATACAAAAGGCACAATGCCGCCTTAAGTACAAGAATAGAGACTCTTCTTACAGTCGGTGCTTTGAGCATTCCCTGTGAGACCAGTATTAGTTTCTGATACACCACTGAAGGTTCAATGTATTCCTTGGACATACACATTGACGATGAAACACAGAAATCGCATCGGAATGAATTACAAAAGGCACAATGCCGGCTTACGTACAAGAATAGAGACTCTTCTTACAGTCGGTGCTTTGAGCATTCCCTGTGAGACAAGTATTAGTTTCTGATACACCACTGCAGGTTCAATGTATTCCTTGGACATACACATTGACGATGAAACACAGAAATCGCATCGGAATTATATACAAAAGGCACAATGCCGCCTTACGTACAAGAATAGAGACTCTTCTTACAGTCGGTGCTTTGAGCATTCCCTGTGAGACCAGTATTAGTTTCCGATACACCACTTGTGATGTTACAAAATAGAAGTGATGTTGCTATTCAATGGAAAGTTGGAAATTGAGATTTAACTAACTATTTTATCAATCACAATTGGCGTAAGAATCATGGATTGACCATTGTCATAAAATATTGCATTATGAGATGTGAATAGTTTTTACTTGCGGTTTCGCGTGGCTTGAGGCAGTCACAACTAGCGTGCTATTGATTAAGAAGTTGCGTTATCGTCTTTGTAATTACTTCATGATCGTAGATACGATCATACCCGGTTGTGAAGTTATTGTTATGACAAAAAATATTTCCTAAGGGACCAGAAAGTTCTTAAGGGCGCAAAAACAACTGTAACATCACACAAAAGAGAAATTCAATATTAAAGCTGATGCAAGAAGACGATAAAACAGTTTTCTTTTTATCAATGTAACACGCACATTGGACTGCTTATCTTGGAGTCTGTAATATTAGCAAAATGCATAATTAAAATGAAAATAATACTGAGGAGATAATAGAAATGAGCACTGCTAAATGATTCAGTATTCCCAGAACAAATATTTATTATAACTAAAACATATATCGTACCTTAAGCTTAATACTACAATGACGGTAGATTTTTATGTCCATATCATGTCCATTGAGCGCTCTTTTATATAGCCATTGTCCTCTTGAGTCGCTCGTGCTTCGTCACGGTAAGTTACAACAGTTCTTCTTCCTTCACTTCACTCAAAACTTAGACGGAACACGTTTTTATTTATTTAGTAAAAATAATTAGATCAGACCGCCACAAATCTGCGTCCGTCTTACTCGAGAAAATCAGTAAAAGTCTTTTTAGCGCTCAAGGCTTCATTTGTTCTCCAGCGAACAAAATAGTGAAGGATCGCATATCCATCCGTACTTTTCTGTTTATATTGCCGCCCAAAGACGACGAATTACATTATCTAGAAAATTCCACCGTCGCCATGCGACGCCTTATTATATATTAATCATTCTTTATAAACAAGTATTTGCCTTCTGGCTGAATTTGCTGTTTTAATTAAGCCAAAAATAGCGAATATCACATTGCCTCCCATGAGGAGAGAGGGAATGCCGAAGGATTACCTCGATCCTCATGTCCTCATGAGATATTCGTGATTTTTTGTGTGACATTTACATAACGTTACTGGCGTACAAAGTACATAAATTGAAATCACATTTATAAACATATATCCGATATTTATCATTTTTCAAAATAAAGTTTTTCATTCTTTGTTCATCAGTCACTTCATTCCATAATACCAAGATTAACATTTATGTGCATATTTAAGTTTGGTCCATATTTGCTTATAACAATAAGTGAACGTTCATTTCGCACTTCAGGGGATAGAATTCAGGAATTACTTTCTCTTGAGCTTAACAACTAATACATGAGTACAGTGAGTGCTTATTTTCACTAAACTAGAGTGGACAATGTTCGAGCATCTGTTGACCCATTGTGGTTCAATTACAGTTTAATAACGTAGCACTACACTTCATGATGCTTTCACTTTCTGTGTTAGCTGTCTACGGCGTTCATCATGCAGTACATCTGTCCTTTCCGCTGTGGTGCCAGGTATTCATGCGGCTTCCCGGGTTTTTATTTACAATATGAAACAGAAGAAGTGGAAAATTATTAGTATAACTTATAACCTATTGGATACATTTGTTAAGGATCGGGACTGGTCTGGAGTTTAGGGTCTTCCTATAGTGCACATTCATTTTCTTTGTCCATCAAGAGACAGGTTTATAATTCATTTTAGCAGTGTTCAGGAGTGCCGGTATTAATGGCTTTAAGGTCTCAGTAATCTAACAATTTACTTCTCACTCATCTTAACTTCAACTCAAGAAAATCGCTTAATTTACATATGAAAATGTAGTCACACAAGTGTACAAATGTCTTTCCTCCAGTATGTACGATTGAAGTCATGGCGGTTAGCAGTTTAAAGTTTGGATTGTTTCGTCACCCACACGTCAGCCACTCACAGCGGCTGCACAGTGTTGCGTGAGCTCCAATACTTAGTATCCGTTCGCGCTCAGGCTGTAACAGAGCTGCTCGTCGTCGATTGCTCCCTTTTTTTTTTTTTTTTTTGTGAACTTCGTATCACACGAGTGCATCGCTACAAACATCTCGCGCGCGTTTTCCACCGGAGGAGCCGGACACTGAAGCTGCCTCCATACTTCTCTGTCAACTGCCCCCCATGAGGCTCACAGGTAAGTGACGAAGAATGTTTTAGCTGTCGCTGCACTTAGAACAACACTGAACTTTGCGTTGCACCTGTTGTCGTAGCCTTGACTTCCTTTTTTACACTTGCAGTACAACACTACCACTAGTATACAGTGAACAGTTATTTTTATTATGCACGTCGCACTTTAGTGTGCATCTTCACACAGCATTCGTGCTTAGTTCCTTCGCCGATAGAGTTCATTTACAAAACAATCAATTTTGCACGTTTCCTCCACTGGTATAGTAAGACTTATATTCTACTATTTACAAAATATCACTTACGACAATAGGTCTCCCTCTTCGCTTCATGTACTCAGCAATCGTTCTCTGTTAAAAAAAAATAGGGTAACGCGTGTCTACTATTTTTCGCATGAATGGAATTACCGACAGTTCACTGGGTTTACACAACCGGTCCATAACAAACATTACTAAAGCTAGCGAAGTTCATCACGCTACGTGTCTCATTTCTCATAAGCACTGCTTTGCCCCGAAGCACATGTGCCTTTTACAAGTCGACCCTTGGTGTGGGTTAATGAACCAAGATCAAAAGGAACGGGCACAAGGAAAATGGATTTCATAAGAGGAGTGTCTTAGGAGACATTTTTGCAATAAAATCTTCATGTAAATCAAATTATCATAATAAACATAGGCACATATATAAATTTCAACCTCTTTCATTACAGCATGCTTTGCTACTTCTACGTCTTACTCTGGTTATAGTCAGTATTATGTTTAAATATCACTGCATTGCTTGTTCTTTAGATTAGCCTTCAATTAGGGTATTGAATGGTCGCTAGATTACACTACAATTTTCTGAAGATCTTTACTTGGACTTATTTATGATACAGGGGGCTTGCTGTGTGGTTATTTAGTACCTTTATTCGACTGAAATCAATTCGTCAGCTAACATTCCTCATATACTCTTTACATTGGGCACAGATCGCAGGGAAATAGTTTACTTTCATAGCAATTAATGGCCTCGTGGAGTACTTACGCTACATTATTGATGCTTCATGGTTTGCCTCTATTTGTACTGTATTTCACCTAACTTAGTTTACTACAGCTTATTGTCTCCTTGCGTGAACACATGTGGGTTACCACTTGTTTTTCCATTTAACAGCACGCTTTAACTGAACTTTAAGCTATTTCTTCTACTCCTGTCCACTGTCTGGACTGTTTGACCATGTACCTTTATTTTTTTTTTTTTTTTTTTTTTTTTAAGCAGGTAATTTGGGCTTTTACAACAGAACTTCAAGTACTTACATTACTAAAAATAAATCTATAAATCTTCTTGTACCGTGAGAGAAGTGCTTATTTACGCATCCTTCTCCATTTCTCACCTTTACATATTTATTTAGCTCCGGGCAATCACCTCGAAAGCACTTTTTTTCTTATTACTAACTTAAAATTAAATTGAAATTATTGGTGCAACCCCTATTTCCTGCTTCAGCTTGTTGAAGAAATATCAGTTCAATGTCCATCACTACAAACAATTTTTCCATACATAGCATTTAATACTTAAAGTTTACATGTAGTAGCCGTTACCATGTAATCAGTGCGCTGTTCAACACAATACTTATTATTAACAGTTCACACAAGGAAATTTCCAGTAAGCAAGAGGCAGGAAACCGAAACAGATTCTATCTGCAGTTGAAGCTGCGTCTGTAAACTAACTCTCTGTTTCAATGGACCAATCGCTCCCGATATGGAGCACCCCTGAATCGGCAATGATAAAACTTTTGAAACAGAAGACACCTGTCTGAAGAGACATGGTGACATGACATTGATGTTTGTTCCTGTATCAACAACGGCTGTGACAGGAATGTTAGTAATAGAAATCTTAATCGAAGCCTGGACCTGTTCATCATAAATGTCGTTAATGTCTTGAGCTTTGTCAGGTGCAAGGTCATCTCGTAAGTCGGTCTCACGGTCGTACCGTATCGCATTAACATACTCAGAATCAGAGGATTCCTTAGTGCCCCCACTCAAAATTCGCAGCGACCTCTTTGAGGCTGAGAGGCGCTGCCTCTAATTTTCCGCAGGATGTTTAACCTGTTTGTTATTCATGGCCTTAAGTGTTTGTTCCGTTTCATATTGGTGCTGGTTATGTGGTACAAATGCCGGTGTAGAGGGGTAAAATCCACTGGGTGCATTCACTTGTGAATAAAATACTTGAGACGGCTGCTGTCGCCCGATCTTTTGGTTGCCGGCAAAACCATTTCTTTGTGAAGGAAAGTTCACATTTGGTGCCATTTGAAAATTGTTCCGCGGTCCTCTATTCTGTGAAAAGTTGTTCTGATGTGCTGGGTGGCCTCCGCCTGGCCCATGCCACTTACTATATTTCGACCTATAACTTTGATTGTACACTGGCCCATTTGAAAAATTACCAATCGTTTGTGGAGAATTTCAATACTGCTCAGGCGCAGAATTAAAGGGTGGGTTTCCGTACTGATGTTGTACCTGGTGGTTGTAGATTGGGTGGTATCTCTGCTGATTACTGTAATTGGTTTTCTGCTTCCCTTTAAAGTTATTGCCGTTTGCGTTTTGATAACCGCTGGCAGGTTGGTAACAGCGGTCGCAGTAGCTCGCTCTCTCCTTGGGCGCATTGTTGTCCGCGTGCGATGCATTCTGCTGGCTGCCAGGGAAGAATTTGCCGCTGCCAACCTTGGAGCGCACATCCTCGCTAATTAAATCTAAGGAATCCAGCGCAGAAAGGAATGCATTCGTGTCTTCTTCGGACACATTTACTAGTTTCTCTCTAATAGACACAGGGAGTTTGCTTTTGAGAATCATAATTACGTCCTTGGAAGAAATCGGAGAATCCCAGAATTTAATTTTTGCTAGATACTTCTCAAAGTATCGCCGGAGACTTCCATGCTTCTCATTGAAAATTTCCGCACCATACACCTCCTTCCTTAATCTTTGCTGTACCCCATTACTCCAAAATTTTGCCAAGAACATTTTCTCAAACTCTTCATAATTCCTACACGTGTCTACCATTTCCGTTCCCCATAATGCTGCATCACCAGAAATAAAGCCAGTGACGAACTGAATACGCTGTCTGTCTGTCCAGCTCCTGGGAAATATGCCGGAAAAATTCTTTAGGAACACGATGGGGTGTATTTCTCGCTTCTGCGGATGAAAAACAGGAAAAGTGCGATGCTTAATCACACTTTCCTCTTGCATTAAACTCACAATTGTGGGCGGATCATTTATTTTCCCTACTCGGGACTCAACATGACTGTCGTTTTGCATGTAATCAGGCGGTGAACGATAAGGAGTTGACTGACATTCGTCACCGTCTAAAGAGCTGTTCCCTATAGTTTGCGTATGTGTGTGCGGATTTTCTACCCAGTTTCTCAGCATTCTGACTTCGTCCACTACTTGCTGCTTCCACTCGGGAAGATCCCGTGTAAGTGTCCTCCGAATCTGTCCCAATTCAGAAACTACTGTGTCTCCCGACTTACAAGGAGCAGCTAAGATTTCATAAGTTACATCCTTGACAGTCTCCCTAAGCTCCTCCCTGACCTTCTTTTCGATAAAAATATCTTTACCCTTTATCCATTCACTGTAGTGTTCCGACAATGCCTCCGCGTGTGCTTTCACGGTGCTCTTAACCTGTTCCTCGATATTGATTGAGTCTATCTGCCTCGACAGATCCTCTACTACACCTTCAATGTCAGATACTGCATTTCTAACTGAGTTTATTTCTTTGGTAGCTGCCTGAATTTTTGTGTTTAATGTTCCAGATACTTCAGCTATTTCACTTTTCACCTGTTTCTGCATTTTCTGAATTTGATCACTGATCTAAGTTTGCACCTCACCCAAATGGGTATTTAATTCAGCCGTAATTTCTTTATGCAGATCTGTTTTGATTGTGCCTAGCTCTGTTTTTAATGATTCGCTTTCAGCATCTAGTCGGGCGTTAACAATCTCATTTTGTGTTTTTATAGTCTCATTTTGTGTTTTTATATTCTCATTTACTGCGTCAAACTGTTGTTTCAGCATTTCCATTAACGCACCGAGGTCATTTGTAGCTGCAGCGGGACGAGTTTGGACTTCAGGGTCACTTTCCCCTGTTACAGACATGGTTAGTTCAGTTTCCACACGGGAACCTACCATTCGCGATCGTAAAGGGTATGGCATACTATTAACGTCTTCACTCCCGTCTCCTGTTGTCACCTGTCTCTGTTTACTATCTGCCATTTTCGTCAGTAAATCAGGTGCTACGCAAGGCTTTCGTCGTTTGTCAGTGACGTGGTGAGTCCGCTAAGAGCACCACTGCATGTTCAATGTATTCCATGGACATTCGCATTGACGATGAAACACAGAAATCGCATCGGAACTAAATACAAAATGCACAATGCCGCAATAAGTACAAGAATAGAGACTCTTCTTACAGTCGGTGGTTTGAGCATTCCCTGTGAGACCAGTATTAGTTTCCGATACACCACTGCAGGTTTAATGAATTCCTTAGACATACACATTGACGATGAAACACTGAAATTACATCGGAAGTAAATACAGAAGGCACAATGCCGCCTTAAGTACAAGAATAGAGACTCTTCTTATAGTCGGAGATTTGAGCATTCCCTGTGAGACCAGTATTAGTTTCCGATACACCACCGCAGGTTCAATGCATTCCTTGGACATACACATTGACGATGAAACACAGAACTCGCATCGGAATTAAATACAAAAAGCACAATGCCGCATTTCGTACAAGAATAGAGACTCTTCTTACAGTCGGTGCTTTGAGCATTCCCTGTGAGAGCAGTATTAGTTTCCGATACACCACTCCAGGTTCAATGTTTTCCCTGGACATACTCATTAACGATGAAACACTGAAATTACATCGGAATTAAATACAAAAGGAACAATGCCGATATAACTGCAAGGTGAGTGAGACTTCTTTGAGTCTGTGCTTTGATCCATTCCTGTGAGACCAGTATTAGTTTCCGATACACCACTGCAGGTTCAATGTATTCCATGGACCTTCGCATTGACGATGAAACACAGAAATCGCATCGGAACTAAATACAATATGCACAATGCCGCAATAAGTACAAGAATAGAGACTCTTCTTACAGTCGGTGCTTTGAGCATTCCCAGTGAGACCAGTATTAGTTTCCGATACACCACTGCAGGTTCAATGAATTCCTTAGACATACACATTGACGATGAAACACTGAAATTACATCGGAATTAATTACAAAAGGCACAATGCCGCCATAAGTGCAAGAATAGAGACTCTTCTTACAGTCGGTGCTTTGAGCTTTCCCAGTGAGACCAGTATTAGTTTCCGATACACCACTGCAGGTACAATGTATTCCTTAGACATACACATTGCCGAAGAAACACTGAAATTACATTGGAATTAAATACAAAAGTCACAATGCCGCCATAAGTGCAAGAATAGAGAATTTTCTTACAGTCGGTGCTTTGAGCATTCCCTGTGAGACCAGTATTAGTTTCCGATACACCACTGCAGGTTCAATGTATTCCTTGGACCTTCACGTAGACGATGAAACACAGAAATCGCATTGGAATTAAATGCAAAAGGCACAATGCCGCCTTAAGTACAAGAATAGAGACTCTTCTTACAGTCGGTGCTTTGATAATTCCCTGTGAGACCAGTATTAGTTTCCGATATACCACCGCAGGTTCAATGCATTCCTTGGACATACACATTGACGATGAAACACAGAACTCGCATCGGAATTAAATACAAAAGGCACAATGCCGCATTTCGTACAAGAACAGAGACTCTTCTTACAGTTGGTGCTTTGAGCATTCCCTGTGAGAACAGTATTAGTTTCCGATACACCACTCCAGGATCAATGTTTTCCCTGGACATACTCATTGACGATGAAACACTGAAATTACATCGGAATTAAATACAAATGGCACAATGTCGCCATAGGTGCAAGAATAGAGACTCCTCTTAATGTCGGTGCTTTGAGCATTCCCTGTGAGACCAGTATTAGTTTCCGATACACCACAGCAGGTACAGTGTATTCCTTGTACCTTCACATCGACGATGAAACACAGAAATCGCATCGGAATTAAATAAAAAAGGCATTATGCCGCCTTAAGTACAAGAATAGAGTCTCTTCTAACAGTCGGTGCTTTGAGCATTCCCTGTGAGACCAGTATTAGTTTGTGATACACCACTGCAGGTTCAATGTATTCCTTGGACATACACATTGACGATGAAACACAGATATCGCATCGGAATTAAATACAAAAGGCACAATGCCGCCTTACGTACAAGAATAGAGACTCTTCTTACAGTCGGTGCTTTGAGCATTACCTGTGAGACCAGTATTAGTTTCCGATACACCACTCAAGGTTCAATGTATTCCTTGGACATACTCATTGAGGATGAAACACTGAAATTACATCGGAATTAAATACAAAAGGAACAATGCCGCCTTAACTGCAAGATGAGTGAGACTTCTTAGAGTCTGTGCTTTGATCCTTTCTACTGTGAGACCAGTATTAGTTTCCGATACACCACTGCAGGTTCAATGTATTCCTTGGACCTTCGCATTGACGATGAAACACAGAAATCGAATCGGAACTAAATACAAAAGGCACAATGCCGCAATAAGTACAAGAATAGAGACTCTTCTTACAGTCGGTGCTTTGAGCATTCCCTGTGAGACCTGTATTAGTTTCCGATACACCACTGCAGGTTCAATGTGTTCCTTAGACATACACATTGACGATGAAACACTGAAATTACATCGGAATTAAATACAAATGGCACAATGCCACCATAAGTGCAAGAATAGAGACTCCTCTTACAGTCGGTGCTTTGAGCATTCCCTCTGAGACCAGTATTAGTTTCCGATACACCACTGCAGGTACAATGTATTCCAGAGACATACACATTGCCGAAGAAACTCTGATATTACATTGGAATTAAATACAAAAGTCACAATGCCGCCATAAGTGCAAGAATAGAGACTCTTCTTACAGTCGGTGCTTTGAGCATTCCCTGTGAGACCAGTATTAGTTTCCGATACACCACTGCAGGTACAATGTATTCCTTGGACCTTCACATAGACGATGAAACACAGAAATCGCATCGGAATTAAATGCAAAAGGCACAATGCCGCCTTAAGTACAAGAATAGAGACTCTTCTTACAGTCGGTGCTTTGAGCATTCCCTGTGAGACCAGTATTAGTTTCCGATACACCACCGCAGGTTCAATGCATTCCTTGGACATACACATTGTCGATGAAACACAGAACTCGCATCAGAATTAAATACACAAGGCATAATGCCACATTTCGTACAAGAATAGAGACTCTTCTTACAGTCGGTGCTTTGAGCATTCCCTGTGAGACCAGTATTAGTTTCCGATACACCACTCCAGGTTCAATGTTTTCCCAGGACATACTCATTGACGATGAAACACTGAAATTACATCGGAATTAAATACAAAATGAACAATGCCGATATAACTGCAAGGTGAGTGAGACTTCTTAGAGTCTGTGCTTTGATCCTTTCCTGTGAGACCAGTATTAGTTTCCGATACACCACTGCAGGTTCAATGTATTCTTTGGACCTTCGCATTGACGATGAAAACAGAAGTCATATCGGAATGAAATACAAAAGGCACAATGCAGCCTTAAGTACAAGAATAGAGACTCTTCTTACAGTCGGTGTTTGAGCATTCCCTGTGAGACCAGAATTAGTTTCCGATACACCACTGCAGATTCAATGTATTCCTTGGATATATACATTGACGATGAAACAGAGAAATCACATCGGAATTAAATACAAGAGGCACAATGCCGCCTTACGTACAAGAGGAGAGACTCTTCTTACGGTCGGTGCTTTGAGCAGTACCTGTGAGACCAGTATTAGTTTCCGATACGCCACTCCAGGTTCAATGTATTCCTTGGACATACTCATTGACGATGAAACACTGAAATTACATTAGAATTAAATACAAATGAAACAATGCCGCCTTAACTGCAAGATGAGTGAGACTTCTTAGAGTCTGTGCTTTGATCCTGTCTACTGTGAGACCAGTATTAGTTTCCAATACACCACTGCAGGTTCCATGTATTCCTTGGACCTTCGCATTGACGATGAAACACGAAATCGAATCCGAGCTAAATACAAAAGGCACAATGCCGCAATAAGTACAAGAATAGAGACTCTTCTTACAGTCGGTGCTTTGAGCATTCCCTGTGAGACCAGTATTAGTTTCCGATACACCACTGCAGGTTCAATGTATTCCTTAGACATACACATTGACGATGATACACTGAAATTACATCGGAATTAAATACAAATGCACAATGCCGCCATAAGTGCAGGAATAGAGACCCCTCTTTCAGTCGGTGGTTTGAGCATTCCCTGTGAGACCAGTATTAGTTTCCGATACACCACTGCAGGTTCAATGTATTCCTTAGACATACACATTGCCGAAGAAACACAGAAATCACATCGGAATTACATACAAAAGGCACAATGCCGCCTTACGTCTTACATACAAGAATAGAGACTCTTCTTACGGTCCGTGCTTTGAGCATAACCTGGGAGACCAGTATTAGTTTCCGATACGCCACAGCAGGTACAATGTATTCCTTGTACCTTCACATTGACGATGAAACACAGAAATCGCATCGGAATTAAATACAAAAGGCACAATACCGCCTTAAGTACAAGATTAGAGACTCTTCTAACAGTCGGTGCTTTGAGCATTCCCTGTGACACCAGTATTAGTTTCTGATACACCACTGCAGGTTCAATGTATTCCTTGGACATACACATTGACGATGAAACACAGATATCGCATCGGAATTAAATACAAAAGGCACAATGCCGCCTTACGTACAAGAATAGAGACTCTTCTTACAGTTGGTGCTTTGAGCATTACCTGAGAGACCAGTATTAGTTTCCGATACACCACTCAAGGTTCAATGTATTCCTTGGACATACTCATTGACGATGAAACACTGAAATTACATCGGAATTAAATACAAACGGAACAATACTGCCTTAACAGCAAGATGAGTGAGACTTCTTTGAGTCTGTGCTTTGATCCCTTCCTGTGAGACCAGTATTAGTTTCCGATACACCAATGCAGGTTCAATGTATTCCACGGACCTTCGCATTGAAGATGAAACACAGAAATCGCATCGGAACTGAATACAAAATGCACAATGTCGCAATAAGTACAAGAATAGAGACTCTTCTTACAGTCGGTACTTTGAGCATTCCCTGTGAGACCAGTATTAGTTTCCGATACACCACTGCAGGTTCAATGAATTATTTAGACATACACATTGACGATGAAACACTGAAATTACATCGGAATTAAATACAAAAGGCACAATGCCGCGTTAAGTACAAGAATTGAGACCCATCTTACAGTCGGTGCTTTGAGCATTCCGTGTGAGACCAGTATTAGTTTCCGATACACCACCGCAGGTTCAATGCATTCCTTGGACATACACATTGACGATGAAACACAGAACTCGCATCGGAATTAAATACAAATGGCACAATGCCGCCTTTCGTACAAGAATAGAGACTCTTCTTATAGTCGGTGCTTTGAGCATTCCCTGTGAGACCAGTATTAGTTTCCGATACACCACTCCAGGTTCAATGTTTTCCTTGGACATACTCATTGACGATGAAACACTGAAATTACATCGGAATTAAATACAAAAGGAACAATGCCGATATAACTGCAAGGTGAGTGGGACTTCTTAGAGTCTGTGCATTGATCCTTTCCTGTGAGACCAGTGTTAGTTTCCGATACACCACTGCAGGTTCAATGTATTCCTTGGACCTTCGCATTGACGATGAAACACAGAAATCGCATCGGAATTAAATACAAAAGGCACAATGCCGCCTTAAGTACAGGAATAGAGACTCTTCTTACAGTCGGTGTTTGAGCATTCCCTGTGAGACCAGTATTAGTTTCCGATACACCACTGCAGATTCAATGTATTCCTTGGACATACACATTGACGATGAAACACAGAAATCACATCGGAATTAAATACAAAAGGCACAATGCCGCCTTACGTACAAGAATAGAGACTCCTCTTACGGTCGGTGCTTTGAGCATTACCTGTGAGACCAGTATTAGTTCCCGATACACCACTCCAGGTTCAATGTATTCCTTGGACATACTCATTGACGATGAAACACTGAAATTACATCGGAATTAAATAGAAAAGGAACAATACCGCCTTAACTGCAAGATGAGTGAGACTTCTTAGAGTCTGTGCTTTGATCCTTTCTACTGTGAGACTAGTATTACTTTCCGATACACAATTGCAGGTTCAATGTATTCCTTGGACCTTCGCATTGACGATGAAACACAGAAATCGAATCGGAACTAAATACAAAAGGCACAATGCCGCAATAAGTACAAGAATAGAGACTCTTCTTACAGTCGGTGCTTTGAGCATTCCCTGTGAGACCTGTATTAGTTTCCGATACACCACTGCAGTTTCAAAGTATTCCTTAGACATACACATTGACGATGAAACACTGAAATTACATCGGAATTAAATACAAATGGCACAATGCCGCCATAAGTGCAAGAATAGAGACTCCTCTTACAGTCGGTGCTTTGAGCATTCCCTCTGATACCAGTATTAGTTTCCGATACACCACTGCAGGTACAATGTATTCCTTAGACATACACATTGTCGATGAAACACAGAACTCGCATCGGAATTAAATACAAAAGGCACAATGCCACCTTTCGTACAAGAATAGAGACTCTTCTTACAGTCGGTGCTTTGAGCATTCCCTGTGAGACTAGTATTAGTTTCCGATACACCACTCCAGGTTTAAAAGTTTTCCCTGGACATACTCATTGACGATGAAACACTGAAATTACATCGGAATTAAATACAAAAGGAACAATGCCGATATAACTGCAAGGTGAGTGAGACTTCTTAGAGTCTGTGCTTTGATCCTTTCCTGTGAGACCAGTAATAGTTTCCGATACACCACTGCAGGTTCAATGTATTCTTTGGACCTTCGCATTGACGATGAAACACAGAAATCATATCGGAATGAAATACAAAAGGCACAATGCAGCCTTAAGTACAAGAATAGAGACTCTTCTTACAGTCGGTGTTTGAGCATTCCCTGTGAGTCCAGTATTAGTTTCCGATACACCACTGCAGATTCAATGTATTTCTTGGACATACACATTGACGATGAAACACAGAAATCACATCGGAATTAAATACAGAAGGCAACTGCCGCCTTACGTACAAGAGGAGAGACTCTTCTTACGGTCGGTGCTTTGAGCATTACCTGTGAGACCAGTATTAGTTTCCGATACACCACTCCAGGTTCAATGTATTCCTTGGACATACTCATTGACGATGAAACACTGAAATTACATCGGAATTAAATACAAATGGCACAATGTCGCCATAGGTGCAAGGATAGAGACTCCTCTTAATGTCGGTGCTTTGAGCATTCCCTGTGAGACCAGTATTAGTTTCCGATACACCACAGCAGGTACAGTGTATTCCTTGTACCCCCACATCGACGATGAAACACAGAAATCGCATCAGAATTAAATAAAAAAGGCATTATGCCGCCTTAAGTACAAGAATAGAGTCTCTTCTAACAGTCGGTGCTTTGAGCATTCCCTGTGAGACCAGTATTAGTTTCTGATACACCACTGCAGGTTCAATGTATTCCTTGGACATTCACATTGACGATGAAACACAGAAATCGCATCGGAATTAAATACAAAAGGCACAATGCCGCCTTACGTACAAGAATAGAGGCTCTTCTTACAGTCGGTGCTTTGAGCATTCCCTGTGAGACCAGTATTAGTTTCCGATACACCACTCCCGGTTCAATGTATTCCTTAGACCTACACATTGACGATGGAACACAGATATGGCATCGGAATTAGATACAAGTGGCACAATGCCGCCATTAGTGCAAGAATAGAGACTCCTCTTACAGTCGGTGCTTTGAGCATTCCCTGTGAGACCAGTATTAGTTTCCGATACACCACTGCAGGTACAATGTATTCCTTGTACCTTCACATTGACGATGAAACACAAAAATCGCATCGGAATTAAATACAAAAGGCACAATGCCGCCTTAAGTACAAGAATAGAGACTCTTCTTACAGTCGGTGCTTTGAGCATTCCCTGTGAGACCAGTATTAGTTTCTGATACACCACTGCAGGTTCAATGTATTCCTAGGACATACACATTGACGATGAAACACAGAAATCACATCGGAACTAAATATAAAATGCACAATGCCGCAATAAGTACAAGAATAGAGACTCTTCTTACAGTCGGTGCTTTGAGCATTCCCTGTGAGACCAGTATTAGTTTCCGATACACCACTGCAGGTTCAATGAATTCCTTAGACATACACATTGACGATGAAACACTGAAATTACATCGGAATTAAATACAAAAGGCACAATGCCGCCATAAGTGCAAGAATAGAGACTATTCTTACAGTCGGTGCTTTGAGCTTTCCCTGTGAGCCCAGTATTACTTTCCGATACACCACACCAGGTTCAATGTATTCCTTGGACATACTCATTGACGATCAAACACTGAAATTACATCGGAATTTAATACAAAATGAACAATGCCGCCTTAACGGCAAGATGAGTAAGACTTCTTAGAGTCTGTCCTTTGATCCTTTCCTGTGAGACCAGTATTACTTTCCGATACACCACTGCAGGTTCAATGTATTCCTTGGACCTTCGCATTGACGATGAAACACAGAAATCGAATCGGAACTAAATACAAAAGGCACAATGCCGCAATAAGTACAAGAATAGAGCCTCTTCTTACAGTCGCTGCTTTGAGCATTCCCTGTGAGACCAGCATTAGTTTTCGATACACCACTGCAGGTTCAATGTATTCCTTAGACATACACATTGACGATGGAACACTGAAATTACATCGGAATTAAATACAAATGGCACAATGCCGCCTTAAGTGCAAGAATACAGACTCCTCTTACAGTCGGTGCTTTGAGCATTCCCTGTGAGACCAGTATTAGTTTCTGATACACCACAGAATGTTCAATGTGTTCCTTGGACATACACATTGACGATGAAACACAGAAATCGCATCGGAATTAATTACAAAAGGCACCATGCCGCCTTACGTACAAGAATAGAGACTCTTCTTACAGTCGGTGCTTTGAGCATTCCCTGTGAGACAAGTATTAGTTTCCGATATACCACTGCAGGTTCAATGTATTCCTTGGACATACGCATTGACGATGAAACACAGAATTCGCATCGGAATTAAATACAAAAGGCACAATGCCACCCTACGTACAAGAATAGAGACTCTTCTTACATTCGGTGCTTTGAGCATTCCCTGTGAGACCGGTATTAGTTTCCGATACACCACTGCAGGTTCAATGTATTCCTTAGACATACACATTGACAATGAAACACAGAAATCGCATCGGAATTAAATGCAAAAGGCACAATGCCGCCATAAGTGCCAGAATAGAGACCCTTCTTACAGTCGGTGCTTTGAGCATTCCCTGTGAGACCAGTATTAGTTTCCGATACACCTCAGCATGTACAATGTATTCCTTGGAACTTCACATTGACGATGAAACACAGAAATCGCATCGGAATTAAATACAAAAGGCACAATGCCGCCTTAAGTACAAGAATTGAGACTCTTCCTACAGTCGATGCTTTGAGCATTCCCTGTGAGACTAGTATTTGTTTCCGATACACCACTGCAGGTTCAATGGATTCCTTGGACATACGCATTGACGATGAAACACAGAAATCGCCTCGGAATTAATACAAAAGGCACAATGCCGCAATAAGCACAAGAATAGAGACTCTTCTTACAGTCGGTGCTTTGAGCATTTCCTGTGAGACCAGTATTAGTTTCCGATACACCACTGCAGTTTCAATGTATTACTTAGACACACACATTGACGATGAAACACTGAAATTACATTGGAATTAAATACAAAAGGCACAATGCCACCATAAGTGCAAGTATAGAGACTCCTCTTACAGTCGGTGCTTTGAGCATTCCCTGTGAGATCAGTATTAGTTTCCGATACACCACTGCAGGTACAATGTATTCCTTGTACCTTCACATTGACGATGAAACACAGAAATCGCATTGGAATTAAATGCAAAAGGCTCAATGCCGCCTTAAGTACAAGAATAGAGACTCTTCTTACAGTCGGTGGTTTGAGCATTGCCTGTGAGACCAGTAATAGTATCCGATACACCACTGCAGGTTCAATGTATTCCTTGGACTTTCACATTGACGATGAAACACAGAAATCGCATCGGAATCAAATACAAAAGGCACAATGCCGCCTTAAGTACAAGAATAAAGACTCTTCTTACAGTCGGTTCTTTGAGCTTTCCCTGTGAGACCAGTATTAGTTTCCGATACACCACTGCAGGTTCAATGTATTCCTTGGACCTTCACATTGACGATGAAACACAGAATTCGCATCGGAATTAAATACTAAAGGCATAATGCCGCCTTCAGTACAAGAATAGAGTCTCTTCTTACAGTCGGTGCTTTGAGCATTTCCTGTGAGACCAGTATTAGTTTCCGATACACCAATGCAGGTTCAATGTATTCCTTGGACCTTCACATTGACGATGAAACACAGAGATCGAATCGGAACTAAATACAAAAGGCACAATGCCGCAATAAGTACAAGAATATAGACTCTTCTTACAGTCGGTGCTTTGAGCATTCCCTGTGAGGCCAGTATTAGTTTCCGATGCACCACTGCAGGTTCAATGTATTCCTTAGACATACACATTGACGATGAAACACTGATATTACATCGGAATTAAATACAAATGGCACAATGCCGCCATAAGTGCAAGAATAGAGACTCCTCTTACAGTCGGTGCTTTGAGCATTCCCTGTGAGACCAGTATTAGTTTCCGATACACCACTGCAGGTTCAATGTATTCCTTAGACACACACATTGGCGGTGAAACATTGAAATTACATCGGAATTAAATACAAATGGCACAATGCCGCCATAAGTGCAAGAATAGAGACTCCTCTTACAGTCGGTGCTTTGAGCATTCCCTGTGAGACCAGTATTAGTTTCCGATACACCACTGCAGGTACAATGTATTCCTTGTACCTTCACATTGACGATGAAACACAAAAATCGCATCGGAATTAAATACAAAGGCACAATGCCGCCTTAAGTACAAGAATAGAGACTCTTCTTACAGTCGGTGCTTTGAGCATTCCCTGTGAGACCAGTATTAGTTTCTGATACACCACTGCAGGTTCAATGTATTCCTTGGACATACACATTGACGATGAAACACAGAAATCGCATCGGAATTAAATACAAAAGGCACAATGCCGCCTTACGTACAAGAATAGAGGCTCCTCATACGGTCGGTGCTTTGAGCATTCCCTGTGAGACCAGTATTAGTTTCCGATACACCACTCCCGGTTCAATGTATTCCTTAGACCTTCACATTGACGATGGAACACAGATATGGCATCGGAATTAGATACAAATGGCACAATGCCGCCTTAAGTACAAGAATGTGGACTCTACTTACAGTCGGTGCTTTGAGCATTCCCTGTGAGACCAGTATTAGTTTCCGATACACCACTGCAGATTCCATGTATTCCTAGGACATACACATTGACGATGAAACACTGAAATTACATCAGAATTAAATACAAAAGGAACAATGCCGCCTGAAGTGCAAGAAGAATGAGACTTCTTAGAGTCTGTGCTTTGATCCTTTCCTGTGAGACCAGTATTAGTTTCCGATACACCAATGCAGGTGCAATGTATTCCTTGGACCTTCACATTGACGATGAAACACAGAGATCGAATAGGAACTAAATACAAAAGGCACAATGCCGCCTTACGTACAAGAATAGAGATTCTTCTTACAGTCGGTGCTTTGAGCATTCCCTGTAAGACCAGTATTAGTTTCCGATACACCACTCCAGGTTCAATGTATTCCTTGGACACACTCAATGACGATGAAACCCTGAAAATACATCGGAATTAAATACAAAAGGAACAATGCCGCCTTAAATGCAAGATGAGTGAGACTTCTTAGAGTCTGTGCTTTGATCCTTTCCTGTGAGACCGGTATTAGTTTCCGATACACCACTGCAGGTTCAATGTATTCCTTGGACCTTCGCATTGACGATGAAACACAGAAATCACATCGGAACTAAATATAAAATGCACAAAGCCGCAATAAGTACAAGAATAGAGACTCTTCTTACAGTCGGTGCTTTGAGCATTCCCTGTGAGACCAGTATTAGTTTCCGATACACCACTGCAGGTTCAATGAATTCCTTAGACATACACATTGACGATGAAACACTGAAATTACATCGGAATTAAATACAAAAGGCACAATGCCGCCATAAGGGCAAGAATAGAGACTCCTCTTACAGTCGGTGCTTTGAGCTTTCCCTGTGAGACCAGTATTAGTTTCCGATACACCACACCAGGTTCAATGTATTCCTTGGACATACTCATTGACGATGAAACACTGAAATTACATCGGAATTTAATACAAAAGGAACAATGCCGCCTTAACGGCAAGATGAGTAAGACTTCTTAGAGTCTGTGCTTTGATCCTTTCCTGTGAGACCAGTATTAGTTTCCGATACACCACTGCAGGTTCAATGTATTCCTTGGACCTTCGCATTGACGATGAAACACAGAAATCGAATCGAAACTAAATACAAAAGGCACAATGCCGCAATAAGTACAAGAATAGAGCCTCTTCTTACAGTCGCTGCTTTGAGCATTCCCTGTGAGACCAGCATTAGTTTCCGATACACCACTGCAGGTTCAATGTATTCCTTAGACATACACATTGACGATGGAACACTGAAATTACATCGGAATTAAATACAAATGGCACAATGCCGCCTTAAGTGCAAGAATAGAGACCCCTCTTACAGTCGGTGCTTTGAGCATTTACTGTGAGACCAGTATTAGCTTCTGATACACCACTGAAGGTTCAGTGTTTTCCTTGGACATATACATTGCCGATGATACACAGAAATCGCATCGGAATTAATTACAAAAGGCACAATGCCGCCTTACGTACAAGAATAGAGACTCTTCTTACAGTCGGTGCTTTGAGCATTCCCTGTGAGACAAGTATTAGTTTCCGATACACCACTCCAGGTTCAATGTATTCCTTGGACATACTTATTGACGATGAAACACTGAAATTACATCGGAATTAAATACAAAACGAACAATGCCGCCTTAACTGCAAGATGAGTGAGACTTCTTTGAGTCTGTGCTTTGATCCTTTCCTGTGAGACCAGTATTAGTTTCCGATACACCACTGCAGGTTCAATGTATTCCATGGACCTTCGCATTGACGATGAAACACAGAAATTGCATCGGAACTAAATACAAAATGCACAATGCCGCAATAAGTACAAGAATAGAGGCTCTTCTTACAGTCGGTGCTTTGAGCATTCCCTGTGAGACCAGTATTAGTTTCCGATACACCACTGCAGGTTCAATGAATTCCTTAGACATACACATTGACGATGAAACACTGAAATGACGTCGGAAGTAAATACAAAAGTCACAATGCCGCCATAAGTGCAATAATAGAGACTCTTCTTACAGTCGGTGCTTTGACCTTTCCCAGTGAGACCAGTATTAGTTTCCGATACACCACTGCGGGTTCAATGTATTCCTTAGACATACACATTGCCGAAGAAACACTGAAATTACATTGGAATTAAATACAAACGTCACAATGCCGCCATAAGTGCAAGAATAGAGACTCTTCTTACAGTCGGTGCTTTGAGCATTCCCTGTGAGACCAGTATTAGTTTCCGATACTCCACTGCAGGTACAATGTATTCCTTGTACCTTCACATTGACGATGAAACACATGAATCGCATCGGAATTAAATACAAAAGGCAGAATGCCGCCTTAAGTACAAGAATAGAGACTCTTCTTACAGTCGGTGCTTTGAGCATTCCCTGTGAGACCAGTATTAGTTTCCGATACACCACTCCAGGTTCAATGTATTTCTTGGAGATACTCAATGACGATGAAACACTGAAATTACATCGGAATTAAATACAAAAGGAACAATGCCGCCTTAACTGCAAGATGAGTGAGACTTCTTAGAGTCTGTGCTTTGATCCTTTCCTGTGAGACCGGTATTAGTTTCCGATACACCACTGCAGGTTCAATGTATTCCTTGGACCTTCGCATTGACGATGAAACACTGAAATCACGTCGGAACTAAATACAAAAGGCACAATGCCGCAATAAGTACAAGAATAGAGCCTCTTCTTACAGTCGGTGATTTGAGCATTCCCTGTGAGACCAGTATTAGTTTCCGATACACCACTGCAGATTCAATTTATTCCTTAGACATACACATTGACGATGAAACACTGAAATTACATCGGAATTAAATACAAATGGCACAATGCCGCCATAAGTGCAAGAATAGAGACTCCTCTTACAGTCGGTGCTTTGAGCATTCCCTGTGAGACCAGTATTAGTTTCCGATACACCACTGCAGGTACAATGTATTCCTTGTACCTTCACATTGACGATGAAACACAGAAATCGCATCGGAATTAAATACAAAAGGCACAATGCCGCCTTAAGTACAAGAATAGAGACTCTTCTTACAGTCGGTGCTTTGAGCATTCCCTGTGAGACCAGTATTAGTTTCTGATACACCACTGAAGGTTCAATGTATTCCTTGGACATACACATTGACGATGAAACACAGAAATCGCATCGGAATGAATTACAAAAGGCACAATGCCGGCTTACGTACAAGAATAGAGACTCTTCTTACAGTCGGTGCTTTGAGCATTCCCTGTGAGACAAGTATTAGTTTCTGATACACCACTGCAGGTTCAATGTATTCCTTGGACATACACATTGACGATGAAACACAGAAATCGCATCGGAATTATATACAAAAGGCACAATGCCGCCTTACGTACAAGAATAGAGACTCTTCTTACAGTCGGTGCTTTGAGCATTCCCTGTGAGACCAGTATTAGTTTCCGATACACCACTTGTGATGTTACAAAATAGAAGTGATGTTGCTATTCAATGGAAAGTTGGAAATTGAGATTTAACTAACTATTTTATCAATCACAATTGGCGTAAGAATCATGGATTGACCATTGTCATAAAATATTGCATTATGAGATGTGAATAGTTTTTACTTGCGGTTTCGCGTGGCTTGAGGCAGTCACAACTAGCGTGCTATTGATTAAGAAGTTGCGTTATCGTCTTTGTAATTACTTCATGATCGTAGATACGATCATACCCGGTTGTGAAGTTATTGTTATGACAAAAAATATTTCCTAAGGGACCAGAAAGTTCTTAAGGGCGCAAAAACAACTGTAACATCACACAAAAGAGAAATTCAATATTAAAGCTGATGCAAGAAGACGATAAAACAGTTTTCTTTTTATCAATGTAACACGCACATTGGACTGCTTATCTTGGAGTCTGTAATATTAGCAAAATGCATAATTAAAATGAAAATAATACTGAGGAGATAATAGAAATGAGCACTGCTAAATGATTCAGTATTCCCAGAACAAATATTTATTATAACTAAAACATATATCGTACCTTAAGCTTAATACTACAATGACGGTAGATTTTTATGTCCATATCATGTCCATTGAGCGCTCTTTTATATAGCCATTGTCCTCTTGAGTCGCTCGTGCTTCGTCACGGTAAGTTACAACAGTTCTTCTTCCTTCACTTCACTCAAAACTTAGACGGAACACGTTTTTATTTATTTAGTAAAAATAATTAGATCAGACCGCCACAAATCTGCGTCCGTCTTACTCGAGAAAATCAGTAAAAGTCTTTTTAGCGCTCAAGGCTTCATTTGTTCTCCAGCGAACAAAATAGTGAAGGATCGCATATCCATCCGTACTTTTCTGTTTATATTGCCGCCCAAAGACGACGAATTACATTATCTAGAAAATTCCACCGTCGCCATGCGACGCCTTATTATATATTAATCATTCTTTATAAACAAGTATTTGCCTTCTGGCTGAATTTGCTGTTTTAATTAAGCCAAAAATAGCGAATATCACATTGCCTCCCATGAGGAGAGAGGGAATGCCGAAGGATTACCTCGATCCTCATGTCCTCATGAGATATTCGTGATTTTTTGTGTGACATTTACATAACGTTACTGGCGTACAAAGTACATAAATTGAAATCACATTTATAAACATATATCCGATATTTATCATTTTTCAAAATAAAGTTTTTCATTCTTTGTTCATCAGTCACTTCATTCCATAATACCAAGATTAACATTTATGTGCATATTTAAGTTTGGTCCATATTTGCTTATAACAATAAGTGAACGTTCATTTCGCACTTCAGGGGATAGAATTCAGGAATTACTTTCTCTTGAGCTTAACAACTAATACATGAGTACAGTGAGTGCTTATTTTCACTAAACTAGAGTGGACAATGTTCGAGCATCTGTTGACTCATTGTGGTTCAATTACAGTTTAATAACGTAGCACTACACTTCATGATGCTTTCACTTTCTGTGTTAGCTGTCTACGGCGTTCATCATGCAGTACATCTGTCCTTTCCGCTGTGGTGCCAGGTATTCATGCGGCTTCCCGGGTTTTTATTTACAATATGAAACAGAAGAAGTGGAAAATTATTAGTATAACTTATAACCTATTGGATACATTTGTTAAGGATCGGGACTGGTCTGGAGTTTAGGGTCTTCCTATAGTGCACATTCATTTTCTTTGTCCATCAAGAGACAGGTTTATAATTCATTTTAGCAGTGTTCAGGAGTGCCGGTATTAATGGCTTTAAGGTCTCAGTAATCTAACAATTTACTTCTCACTCATCTTAACTTCAACTCAAGAAAATCGCTTAATTTACATATGAAAATGTAGTCACACAAGTGTACAAATGTCTTTCCTCCAGTATGTACGATTGAAGTCATGGCGGTTAGCAGTTTAAAGTTTGGATTGTTTCGTCACCCACACGTCAGCCACTCACAGCGGCTGCACAGTGTTGCGTGAGCTCCAATACTTAGTATCCGTTCGCGCTCAGGCTGTAACAGAGCTGCTCGTCGTCGATTGCTCCCTTTTTTTTTTTTTTTTTTGTGAACTTCGTATCACACGAGTGCATCGCTACAAACATCTCGCGCGCGTTTTCCACCGGAGGAGCCGGACACTGAAGCTGCCTCCATACTTCTCTGTCAACTGCCTCCCATGAGGCTCACAGGTAAGTGACGAAGAATGTTTTAGCTGTCGCTGCACTTAGAACAACACTGAACTTTGCGTTGCACCTGTTGTCGTAGCCTTGACTTCCTTTTTTACACTTGCAGTACAACACTACCACTAGTATACAGTGAACAGTTATTTTTATTATGCACGTCGCACTTTAGTGTGCATCTTCACACAGCATTCGTGCTTAGTTCCTTCGCCGATAGAGTTCATTTACAAAACAATCAATTTTGCACGTTTCCTCCACTGGTATAGAAAGACTTATATTCGACTATTTACAAAATATCACTTACGAGCTAATATTTACAATTAATGGTCACTCCTTTTGTTAAGTCCAGTGAACAACTGCTTTATGAATGGACTCTTTATATCTCAAGATTTGCTTTCACTAGTGAACCTAAAAATATTCTTTCAAACTTTCTTTTAAGGGCTCATCTCCTCATTATGAAAACTACAGGTTTCGCAACACTCGTTGCATTTATTCTTTAGTGCACCCAAGATCATTTTCTACTGCCACGCAGCATATCTACTACTTAACGAGTACACATTTAACGCTGAATCTTTTTTTTTGTGCTTGCCAAATCTTTTTTTTTATATTTGAGGGCAGACTGGATAACAATAGGTCTCCCTCTTCGCTTCATGTACTCAGCAATCGTTCTCTGTTAAAAAAAAAATAGGGTAACGCGTGTCTACTATTTTTCGCATGAATGGAATTACCGACAGTTCACTGGGTTTACACAACCGGTCCATAACAAACATTACCAAAGCTAGCGAAGTTCATCACGCTACGTGTCTCATTTCTCATAAGCACTGCTTTGCCCCGAAGTACATGTGCCTTTTACAAGTCGACCCTTGGTGTGGGTTAATGAACCAAGATCAAAAGGAACGGGCACAAGGAAAATGGATTTCATAAGAGGAGTGTCTTAGGAGACATTTTTGCAATAAAATCTTCATGTAAATCAAATTATCATAATAAACATAGGCACATATATAAATTTCAACCTCTTTCATTACAGCATGCTTTGCTACTTCTACGTCTTACTCTGGTTATAGTCAGTATTATGTTTAAATATCACTGCATTGCTTGTTCTTTAGATTAGCCTTCAATTAGGGTATTGAATGGTCGCTAGATTACACTACAATTTTCTGAAGATCTTTACTTGGACTTATTTATGATACAGGGGGCTTGCTGTGTGGTTATTTAGTACCTTTATTCGACTGAAATCAATTCGTCAGCTAACATTCCTCATATACTCTTTACATTGGGCACAGATCGCAGGGAAATAGTTTACTTTCATAGCAATTAATGGCCTCGTGGAGTACTTACGCTACATTATTGATGCTTCATGGTTTGCCTCTATTTGTACTGTATTTCACCTAACTTAGTTTACTACAGCTTATTGTCTCCTTGCGTGAACACATGTGGGTTACCACTTGTTTTTCCATTTAACAGCACGCTTTAACTGAACTTTAAGCTATTTCTTCTACTCCTGTCCACTGTCTGGACTGTTTGACCATGTACCTTTATTTTTTTTTTTTTTTTTTTTAAGCAGGTAATTTGGGCTTTTACAACAGAACTTCAAGTACTTACATTACTAAAAATAAATCTATAAATCTTCTTGTACCGTGAGAGAAGTGCTTATTTACGCATCCTTCTCCATTTCTCACCTTTACATATTTATTTAGCTCCGGGCAATCACCTCGAAAGCACTTTTTTTCTTATTACTAACTTAAAATTAAATTGAAATTATTGGTGCAACCCCTATTTCCTGCTTCAGCTTGTTGAAGAAATATCAGTTCAATGTCCATCACTACAAACAATTTTTCCATACATAGCATTTAATACTTAAAGTTTACATGTAGTAGCCGTTACCATGTAATCAGTGCGCTGTTCAACACAATACTTATTATTAACAGTTCACACAAGGAAATTTCCAGTAAGCAAGAGGCAGGAAACCGAAACAGATTCTATCTGCAGTTGAAGCTGCGTCTGTAAACTAACTCTCTGTTTCAATGGACCAATCGCTCCCGATATGGAGCACCCCTGAATCGGCAATGATAAAACTTTTGAAACAGAAGACACCTGTCTGAAGAGACATGGTGACATGACATTGATGTTTGTTCCTGTATCAACAACGGCTGTGACAGGAATGTTAGTAATAGAAATCTTAATCGAAGCCTGGACCTGTTCATCATAAATGTCGTTAATGTCTTGAGCTTTGTCAGGTGCAAGGTCATCTCGTAAGTCGGTCTCACGGTCGTACCGTATCGCATTAACATACTCAGAATCAGAGGATTCCTTAGTGCCCCCACTCAAAATTCGCAGCGACCTCTTTGAGGCTGAGAGGCGCTGCCTCTAATTTTCCGCAGGATGTTTAACCTGTTTGTTATTCATGGCCTTAAGTGTTTGTTCCGTTTCATATTGGTGCTGGTTATGTGGTACAAATGCCGGTGTAGAGGGGTAAAATCCACTGGGTGCATTCACTTGTGAATAAAATACTTGAGACGGCTGCTGTCGCCCGATCTTTTGGTTGCCGGCAAAACCATTTCCTTGTGAAGGAAAGTTCACATTTGGTGCCATTTGAAAATTGTTCCGCGGTCCTCTATTCTGTGAAAAGTTGTTCTGATGTGCTGGGTGGCCTCCGCCTGGCCCATGCCACTTACTATATTTCGACCTATAACTTTGATTGTACACTGGCCCATTTGAAAAATTACCAATCGTTTGTGGAGAATTTCAATACTGCTCAGGCGCAGAATTAAAGGGTGGGTTTCCGTACTGATGTTGTACCTGGTGGTTGTAAATTGGGTGGTATCTCTGCTGATTACTGTAATTGGTTTTCTGCTTCCCTTTAAAGTTATTGCCGTTTGCGTTTTGATAACCGCTGGCAGGTTGGTAACAGCGGTCGCAGTAGCTCGCTCTCTCCTTGGGCGCATTGTTGTCCGCGTGCGATGCATTCTGCTGGCTGCCAGGGAAGAATTTGCCGCTGCCAACCTTGGAGCGCACATCCTCGCTAATTAAATCTAAGGAATCCAGCGCAGAAAGGAATGCATTCGTGTCTTCTTCGGACACATTTACTAGTTTCTCTCTAATAGACACAGGGAGTTTGCTTTTGAGAATCATAATTACGTCCTTGGAAGAAATCGGAGAATCCCAGAATTTAATTTTTGCTAGATACTTCTCAAAGTATCGCCGGAGACTTCCATGCTTCTCATTGAAAATTTCCGCACCATACACCTCCTTCCTTAATCTTTGCTGTACCCCATTACTCCAAAATTTTGCCAAGAACATTTTCTCAAACTCTTCATAATTCCTACACGTGTCTACCATTTCCGTTCCCCATAATGCTGCATCACCAGAAATAAAGCCAGTGACGAACTGAATACGCTGTCTGTCTGTCCAGCTCCTGGGAAATATGCCGGAAAAATTCTTTAGGAACACGATGGGGTGTATTTCTCGCTTCTGCGGATGAAAAACTGGAAAAGTGCGATGCTTAATCACACTTTCCTCTTGCATTAAACTCACAATTGTGGGCGGATCATTTATTTTCCCTACTCGGGACTCAACATGACTGTCGTTTTGCATGTAATCAGGCGGTGAACGATAAGGAGTTGACTGACATTCGTCACCGTCTAAAGAGCTGTTCCCTATAGTTTGCGTATGTGTGTGCGGATTTTCTACCCAGTTTCTCAGCATTCTGACTTCGTCCACTACTTGCTGCTTCCACTCGGGAAGATCCCGTGTAAGTGTCCTCCGAATCTGTCCCAATTCAGAAACTACTGTGTCTCCCGACTTACAAGGAGCAGCTATGATTTCATAAGTTACATCCTTGACAGTCTCCCTAAGCTCCTCCCTGACCTTCTTTTCGATAAAAATATCTTTACCCTTTATCCATTCACTGTAGTGTTCCGACAATGCCTCCGCGTGTGCTTTCACGGTGCTCTTAACCTGTTCCTCAATATTGATTGAGTCTATCTGCCTCGACAGATCCTCTACTACACCTTCAATGTCAGATACTGCATTTCTAACTGAGTTTATTTCTTTGGTAGCTGCCTGAATTTTTGTGTTTAATGTTCCAGATACTTCAGCTATTTCACTTTTCACCTGTTTCTGCATTTTCTGAATTTGATCACTGATCTTAGTTTGCACCTCACCCAAATGGGTATTTAATTCAGCCGTAATTTCTTTATGCAGATCTGTTTTGATTGTGCCTAGCTCTGTTTTTAATGATTCGCTTACAGCATCTAGTCGGGCGTTAACAATCTCATTTTGTGTTTTTATAGTCTCATTTTGTGTTTTTATATTCTCATTTACTGCGTCAAACTGTTGTTTCAGCATTTCCATTAACGCACCGAGGTCATTTGTAGCTGCAGCGGGACGAGTTTGGACTTCAGGGTCACTTTCCCCTGTTACAGACATGGTTAGTTCAGTTTCCACACGGGAACCTACCATTCGCGATCGTAAAGGGTATGGAATACTATTAACGTCTTCACTCCCGTCTCCTGTTGTCACCTGTCTCTGTTTACTATCTGCCATTTTCGTCAGTAAATCAGGTGCTACGCAAGGCTTTCGTCGTTTGTCAGTGACGTGGTGAGTCCGCTAAGAGCACCACTGCATGTTCAATGTATTCCATGGACATTCGCATTGACGATGAAACACAGAAATCGCATCGGAACTAAATACAAAATGCACAATGCCGCAATAAGTACAAGAATGGAGACTCTTCTTACAGTCGGTGGTTTGAGCATTCCCTGTGAGACCAGTATTAGTTTCCGATACACCACTGCAGGTTTAATGAATTCCTTAGACATACACATTGACGATGAAACACTGAAATTACATCGGAAGTAAATACAGAAGGCACAATGCCGCCTTAAGTACAAGAATAGAGACTCTTCTTATAGTCGGTGATTTGAGCATTCCCTGTGAGACCAGTATTAGTTTCCGATACACCACCGCAGGTTCAATGCATTCCTTGGACATACACATTGACGATGAAACACAGAACTCGCATCGGAATTAAATACAAAAAGCACAATGCCGCATTTCGTACAAGAATAGAGACTCTTCTTACAGTCGGTGCTTTGAGCATTCCCTGTGAGAGCAGTATTAGTTTCCGATACACCACTCCAGGTTCAATGTTTTCCCTGGACACACTCATTAACGATGAAACACTGAAATTACATCGGAATTAAATACAAAAGGAACAATGCCGATATAACTGCAAGGTGAGTGAGACTTCTTTGAGTCTGTGCTTTGATCCATTCCTGTGAGACCAGTATTAGTTTCCGATACACCACTGCAGGTTCAATGTATTCCATGGACCTTCGCATTGACGATGAAACACAGAAATCGCATCGGAACTAAATACAATATGCACAATGCCGCAATAAGTACAAGAATAGAGACTCTTCTTACAGTCGGTGCTTTGAGCATTCCCAGTGAGACCAGTATTAGTTTCCGATACACCACTGCAGGTTCAATGAATTCCTTAGACATACACATTGACGATGAAACACTGAAATTACATCGGAATTAATTACAAAAGGCACAATGCCGCCATAAGTGCAAGAATAGAGACTCTTCTTACAGTCGGTGCTTTGAGCTTTCCCAGTGAGACCAGTATTAGTTTCCGATACACCACTGCAGGTACAATGTATTCCTTAGACATACACATTGCCGAAGAAACACTGAAATTACATTGGAATTAAATACAAAAGTCACAATGCCGCCATAAGTGCAAGAATAGAGAATTTTCTTACAGTCGGTGCTTTGAGCATTCCCTGTGAGACCAGTATTAGTTTCCGATACACCACTGCAGGTTCAATGTATTCCTTGGACCTTCACGTAGACGATGAAACACAGAAATCGCATTGGAATTAAATGCAAAAGGCACAATGCCGCCTTAAGTACAAGAATAGAGACTCTTCTTACAGTCGGTGCTTTGATAATTCCCTGTGAGACCAGTATTAGTTTCCGATATACCACCGCAGGTTCAATGCATTCCTTGGACATACACATTGACGATGAAACACAGAACTCGCATCGGAATTAAATACAAAAGGCACAATGCCGCATTTCGTACAAGAACAGAGACTCTTCTTACAGTTGGTGCTTTGAGCATTCCCTGTGAGAACAGTATTAGTTTCCGATACACCACTCCAGGATCAATGTTTTCCCTGGACATACTCATTGACGGTGAAACACTGAAATACATCGGAATTAAATACAAAAGGAACAATGCCGATATAACTGCAAGGTGAGTGAGACTTCTTAGAGTTTGTGCTTTGATCCTTTCCTGTGAGACCAGTATTAGTTTCCGATACACCACTGCAGGTTCAATGTATTCCTTGGACCTTCGCATTGACGATGAAACACAGAAATCATATCGGAATGAAATACAAAAGGCACAATGCCGCCTTAAGTACAACAATAGAGACTCTTCTTACAGTCGGTGTTTGAGCATTACCTGCGAGACCAGTATTAGTTTCCGATACACCACTGCAGATTCAATGTATTCCTTGGACATACACATTGACGATGAAACACAGAAATCACATCCTAACTAGAAACAAAAGGCACAATGCCGCCTTACGTACAACAATAGAGACTCTTCTTACGGTCGGTGCTTTGAGCATTACCTGTGAGACCAGTATTAGTTCCCGATACACCACTCCAGGTTCAATGTATTCCTTGGACATACTCATTGACGATGAAACACTGAAATTACATCGGAATTAAATAGAAAAGGAACAATGCCGCCTTAACTGCAAGATGAGTGAGACTTCTTAGAGTCTGTGCTTTGATCCTTTCTACTGTGAGACTAGTATTAGTTTCCGATACACCATTGCAGGTTCAATGTATTCCTTGGACCTTCGCATTGACGATGAAAAACAGAAATCGAATCGGAACTAAATACAAAAGGCACAATGCCGCAATATGTACAAGAATAGAGACTCTTCTTACAGTCGGTGCTTTGAGCATTCCCTGTGAGACCTGTATTAGTTTCCGATACACCACTGCAGATTCAATGTATTTCTTGGACATACACATTGACGATGAAACACAGAAATCACATCGGAATTAAATACAGAAGGCAACTGCCGCCTTACGTACAAGAGGAGAGACTCTTCTTACGGTCGGTGCTTTGAGCATTACCTGTGAGACCAGTATTAGTTTCCGATACACCACTCCAGGTTCAATGTATTCCTTGGACATACTCATTGACGATGAAACACTGAAATTACATCGGAATTAAATACAAATGGCACAATGTCGCCATAGGTGCAAGAATAGAGACTCCTCTTAATGTCGGTGCTTTGAGCATTCCCTGTGAGACCAGTATTAGTTTCCGATACACCACAGCAGGTACAGTGTATTCCTTGTACCTTCACATCGACGATGAAACACAGAAATCGCATCGGAATTAAATAAAAAAGGCATTATGCCGCCTTAAGTACAAGAATAGAGTCTCTTCTAACAGTCGGTGCTTTGAGCATTCCCTGTGAGACCAGTATTAGTTTCTGATACACCACTGCAGGTTCAATGTATTCCTTGGACATACACATTGACGATGAAACACAGATATCGCATCGGAATTATATACAAAAGGCACAATGCCGCCTTACGTACAAGAATAGAGACTCTTCTTACAGTCGGTGCTTTGAGCATTACCTGTGAGACCAGTATTAGTTTCCGATACACCACTCAAGGTTCAATGTATTCCTTGGACATACTCATTGAGGATGAAACACTGAAATTACATCGGAATTAAATACAAAAGGAACAATGCCGCCTTAACTGCAAGATGAGTGAGACTTCTTAGAGTCTGTGCTTTGATCCTTTCTACTGTGAGACCAGTATTAGTTTCCGATACACCACTGCAGGTTCAATGTATTCCTTGGACCTTCGCATTGACGATGAAACACAGAAATCGAATCGGAACTAAATACAAAAGGCACAATGCCGCAATAAGTACAAGAATAGAGACTCTTCTTACAGTCGGTGCTTTGAGCATTCCCTGTGAGACCTGTATTAGTTTCCGATACACCACTGCAGGTTCAATGTATTCCTTAGACATACACATTGACGATGAAACACTGAAATTACATCGGAATTAAATACAAATGGCACAATGCCACCATAAGTGCAAGAATAGAGACTCCTCTTACAGTCGGTGCTTTGAGCATTCCCTCTGAGACCAGTATTAGTTTCCGATACACCACTGCAGGTACAATGTATTCCAGAGACATACACATTGCCGAAGAAACTCTGATATTACATTGGAATTAAATACAAAAGTCACAATGCCGCCATAAGTGCAAGAATAGAGACTCTTCTTACAGTCGGTGCTTTGAGCATTCCCTGTGAGACCAGTATTAGTTTCCGATACACCACTGCAGGTACAATGTATTCCTTGGACCTTCACATAGACGATGAAACACAGAAATCGCATCGGAATTAAATGCAAAAGGCACAATGCCGCCTTAAGTACAAGAATAGAGACTCTTCTTACAGTCGGTGCTTTGAGCATTCCCTGTGAGACCAGTATTAGTTTCCGATACACCACCGCAGGTTCAATGCATTCCTTGGACATACACATTGTCGATGAAACACAGAACTCGCATCAGAATTAAATACACAAGGCATAATGCCACATTTCGTACAAGAATAGAGACTCTTCTTACAGTCGGTGCTTTGAGCATTCCCTGTGAGACCAGTATTAGTTTCCGATACACCACTCCAGGTTCAATGTTTTCCCAGGACATACTCATTGACGATGAAACACTGAAATTACATCGGAATTAAATACAAAATGAACAATGCCGATATAACTGCAAGGTGAGTGAGACTTCTTAGAGTCTGTGCTTTGATCCTTTCCTGTGAGACCAGTATTAGTTTCCGATACACCACTGCAGGTTCAATGTATTCTTTGGACCTTCGCATTGACGATGAAAACAGAAGTCATATCGGAATGAAATACAAAAGGCACAATGCAGCCTTAAGTACAAGAATAGAGACTCTTCTTACAGTCGGTGTTTGAGCATTCCCTGTGAGACCAGAATTAGTTTCCGATACACCACTGCAGATTCAATGTATTCCTTGGATATATACATTGACGATGAAACAGAGAAATCACATCGGAATTAAATACAAAAGGCACAATGCCGCCTTACGTACAAGAGGAGAGACTCTTCTTACGGTCGGTGCTTTGAGCAGTACCTGTGAGACCAGTATTAGTTTCCGATACGCCACTCCAGGTTCAATGTATTCCTTGGACATACTCATTGACGATGAAACACTGAAATTACATTAGAATTAAATACAAATGAAACAATGCCGCCTTAACTGCAAGATGAGTGAGACTTCTTAGAGTCTGTGCTTTGATCCTGTCTACTGTGAGACCAGTATTAGTTTCCAATACACCACTGCAGGTTCCATGTATTCCTTGGACCTTCGCATTGACGATGAAACACGAAATCGAATCCGAGCTAAATACAAAAGGCACAATGCCGCAATAAGTACAAGAATAGAGACTCTTCTTACAGTCGGTGCTTTGAGCATTCCCTGTGAGACCAGTATTAGTTTCCGATACACCACTGCAGGTTCAATGTATTCCTTAGCCATACACATTGACGATGATACACTGAAATTACATCGGAATTAAATACAAATGCACAATGCCGCCATAAGTGCAGGAATAGAGACCCCTCTTTCAGTCGGTGGTTTGAGCATTCCCTGTGAGACCAGTATTAGTTTCCGATACACCACTGCAGGTTCAATGTATTCCTTAGACATACACATTGCCGAAGAAACACAGAAATCACATCGGAATTACATACAAAAGGCACAATGCCGCCTTACGTCTTACGTACAAGAATAGAGACTCTTCTTACGGTCCGTGCTTTGAGCATAACCTGGGAGACCAGTATTAGTTTCCGATACGCCACAGCAGGTACAATGTATTCCTTGTACCTTCACATTGACGATGAAACACAGAAATCGCATCGGAATTAAATACAAAAGGCACAATACCGCCTTAAGTACAAGATTAGAGACTCTTCTAACAGTCGGTGCTTTGAGCATTCCCTGTGACACCAGTATTAGTTTCTGATACACCACTGCAGGTTCAATGTATTCCTTGGACATACACATTGACGATGAAACACAGATATCGCATCGGAATTAAATACAAAAGGCACAATGCCGCCTTACGTACAAGAATAGAGACTCTTCTTACAGTTGGTGCTTTGAGCATTACCTGAGAGACCAGTATTAGTTTCCGATACACCACTCAAGGTTCAATGTATTCCTTGGACATACTCATTGACGATGAAACACTGAAATTACATCGGAATTAAATACAAACGGAACAATACTGCCTTAACAGCAAGATGAGTGAGACTTCTTTGAGTCTGTGCTTTGATCCTTTCCTGTGAGACCAGTATTAGTTTCCGATACACCAATGCAGGTTCAATGTATTCCACGGACCTTCGCATTGAAGATGAAACACAGAAATCGCATCGGAACTGAATACAAAATGCACAATGTCGCAATAAGTACAAGAATAGAGACTCTTCTTACAGTCGGTACTTTGAGCATTCCCTGTGAGACCAGTATTAGTTTCCGATACACCACTGCCGGTTCAATGAATTATTTAGACATACACATTGACGATGAAACACTGAAATTACATCGGAATTAAATACAAAAGGCACAATGCCGCGTTAAGTACAAGAATTGAGACCCATCTTACAGTCGGTGCTTTGAGCATTCCCTGTGAGACCAGTATTAGTTTCCGATACACCACCGCAGGTTCAATGCATTCCTTGGACATACACATTGACGATGAAACACAGAACTCGCATCGGAATTAAATACAAATGGCACAATGCCGCCTTTCGTACAAGAATAGAGACTCTTCTTATAGTCGGTGCTTTGAGCATTCCTTGTGAGATCAGTATTAGTTTCCGATACACCACTCCAGGTTCAATGTTTTCCGTGGACATACTCATTGACGATGAAACACTGAAATTACATCGGAATTAAATACAAAAGGAACAATGCCGATATAACTGCAAGGTGAGTGGGACTTCTTAGAGTCTGTGCTTTGATCCTTTCCTGTGAGACCAGTGTTAGTTTCCGATACACCACTGCAGGTTCAATGTATTCCTTGGACCTTCGCATTGACGATGAAACACAGAAATCGCATCGGAATTAAATACAAAAGGCACAATGCCGCCTTAAGTACAGGAATAGAGACTCTTCTTACAGTCGGTGTTTGAGCATTCCCTGTGAGACCAGTATTAGTTTCCGATACACCACTGCAGATTCAATGTATTCCTTGGACATACACATTGACGATGAAACACAGAAATCACATCGGAATTAAATACAAAAGGCACAATGCCGCCTTACGTACAAGAATAGAGACTCCTCTTACGGTCGGTGCTTTGAGCATTACCTGTGAGACCAGTATTAGTTCCCGATACACCACTCCAGGTTCAATGTATTCCTTGGACATACTCATTGACGATGAAACACTGAAATTACATCGGAATTAAATAGAAAAGGAACAATACCGCCTTAACTGCAAGATGAGTGAGACTTCTTAGAGTCTGTGCTTTGATCCTTTCTACTGTGAGACTAGTATTAGTTTCCGATACACAATTGCAGGTTCAATGTATTCCTTGGACCTTCGCATTGACGATGAAACACAGAAATCGAATCGGAACTAAATACAAAAGGCACAATGCCGCAATAAGTACAAGAATAGAGACTCTTCTTACAGTCGGTGCTTTGAGCATTCCCTGTGAGACCTGTATTAGTTTCCGATACACCACTGCAGTTTCAAAGTATTCCTTAGACATACACATTGACGATGAAACACTGAAATTACATCGGAATTAAATACAAATGGCACAATGCCGCCATAAGTGCAAGAATAGAGACTCCTCTTACAGTCGGTGCTTTGAGCATTCCCTCTGAGACCAGTATTAGTTTCCGATACACCACTGCAGGTACAATGTATTCCTTAGACATACACATTGTCGATGAAACACAGAACTCGCATCGGAATTAAATACAAAAGGCACAATGCCACCTTTCGTACAAGAATAGAGACTCTTCTTACAGTCGGTGCTTTGAGCATTCCCTGTGAGACTAGTATTAGTTTCCGATACACCACTCCAGGTTTAAAAGTTTTCCCTGGACATACTCATTGACGATGAAACACTGAAATTACATCGGAATTAAATACAAAAGGAACAATGCCAATATAACTGCAAGGTGAGTGAGACTTCTTAGAGTCTGTGCTTTGATCCTTTCCTGTGAGACCAGTAATAGTTTCCGATACACCACTGCAGGTTCAATGTATTCTTTGGACCTTCGCATTGACGATGAAACACAGAAATCATATCGGAATGAAATACAAAAGGCACAATGCAGCCTTAAGTACAAGAATAGAGACTCTTCTTACAGTCGGTGTTTGAGCATTCCCTGTGAGTCCAGTATTAGTTTCCGATACACCACTGCAGATTCAATGTATTTCTTGGACATTCACATTGACGATGAAACACAGAAATCACATCGGAATTAAATACAGAAGGCAACTGCCGCCTTACGTACAAGAGGAGTGACTCTTCTTACGGTCGGTGCTTTGAGCATTACCTGTAAGACCAGTATTAGTTTCCGATACACCACTCCAGGTTCAATGTATTCCTTGGACATACTCATTGACGATGAAACACTGAAATTACATCGGAATTAAATACAAATGGCACAATGTCGCCATAGGTGCAAGGATAGAGACTCCTCTTAATGTCGGTGCTTTGAGCATTCCCTGTGAGACCAGTATTAGTTTCCGATACACCACAGCAGGTACAGTGTATTCCTTGTACCTAAACATCGACGATGAAACACAGAAATCGCATCAGAATTAAATAAAAAAGGCATTATGCCGCCTTAAGTACAAGAATAGAGTCTCTTCTAACAGTCGGTGCTTTGAGCATTCCCTGTGAGACCAGTATTAGTTTCTGATACACCACTGCAGGTTCAATGTATTCCTTGGACATACACATTGACGATGAAACACAGATATCGCATCGGAATTAAATACAAAAGGCACAATGCCGCCTTAAGTACAAGAATAGAGACTCTTCTTACAGTCGGTGCTTTGAGCATTACCTGTGAGACCAGTATTAGTTTCCGATACACCACTCAAGGTTCAATGTATTCCTTGGACATAATCATTGACGATGAAACACTGAAATTACATCGGAATTAAATACAAAAGGAACAATGCCGCCTTAACTGCAAGATGAGTGAGACTTCTTAGAGTCTGTGCTTTGATCCTTTCTACTGTGAGACCAGTATTAGTTTCCGATACACCACTGCAGGTTCAATGTATTCCTTGGACCTTCGCATTGACGATGAAACACAGAAATCGAATCGGAACTAAATACAAAAGGCACAATGCCGCAATAAGTACAAGAATAGAGACTCTTCTTACAGTCGGTGCTTTGAGCATTCCCTGTGAGACCTGTATTAGTTTCCGATACACCACTGCAGGTTCAATGTATTCCTTAGACATACACATTGACGATGAAACACTGAAATTACATCGGAATTAAATACAAATGGCACAATGCCACCATAAGTGCAAGAATAGAGACTCCTCTTACAGTCGGTGTTTAAACATTCCCTGTGAGACCAGTATTAGTTTCCGATACACCACTGCAGATTCAATGTATTCCTTGGACATATACATTGACGATGAAACAGAGAAATCACATCGGAATTAAATACAAAAGGCACAATGCCGCCTTACGTACAAGAGGAGAGACTCTTCTTACGGTCGGTGCTTTGAGCAGTACCTGTGAGACCAGTATTAGTTTCCGATACGCCACTCCAGGTTCAATGTATTCCTTGGACATACCCATTGACGATGAAACACTGAAATTACATTAGAATTAAATACAAAAGAAACAATGCCGCCTTAACTGCAAGATGAGTGAGACTTCTTAGAGTCTGTGCTTTGATCCTTTCTACTGTGAGACCAGTATTAGTTTCCAATACACCACTGCAGGTTCCATGTATTCCTTGGACCTTCTCATTGACGATGAAACACGAAATCGAATCGGAGCTAAATACAAAAGGCACAATGCCGCAATAAGTACAAGAATAGAGACTCTTCTTACAGTCGGTGCTTTGAGCATTCCCTGTGAGACCAGTATTAGTTTCCGATACACCACTGCAGGTTCAATGTATTCCTTAGACATAGACATTGACGATGATACACTGAAATTACATCGGAATTAAATACAAATGGCACAATGCCGCCATAAGTGCAGGAATAGAGACCCCTCTTTCAGTCGGTGCTTTGAGCATTCCCTGTGAGACCAGTATTAGTTTCCGATACACCACTGCAGGTTCAATGTATTCCTTAGACATACACATTGCCGAAGAAACACAGAAATCACATCGGAATTACATACAAAAGGCACAATGCCGCCTTACGTCTTACGTACAAGAATAGAGACTCTTCTTACGGTCCGTGCTTTGAGCATAACCTGGGAGACTAGTATTAGTTTCCGATACACCACTCCAGGTTCAATGTATTCCTTGGACATACTCATTGACGATGAAACACTGAAATTACATCGGAATTAAATACAAATGGCACAATGTCGCCAAGGGTGCAAAAATAGAGACTCCTCTTACAGTCGGCGCTTTGAGCATTCCCTGTGAGATCAGTGTTAGTTTCCGATACATCACAGCAGGTACAATGTATTCCTTGTACCTTCACATTGACGATGAAACACAGAAATCGCATCGGAATTAAATACAAAAGGCACAATACCGCCTTAAGTACAAGATTAGAGACTCTTCTAACAGTCGGTGCTTTGAGCATTCCCTGTGAGACCAGTATTAGTTTCTGATACACCACTGCAGGTTCAATGTATTCCTTGGACATACACATTGACGATGAAACACAGATATCGCATCGGAATTAAATACAAAAGGCACAATGCCGCCTTACGTACAAGAATAGAGACTCTTCTTACAGTTGGTGCTTTGAGCATTACCTGAGAGACCAGTATTAGTTTCCGATACACCACTCAAGGTTCAATGTATTCCTTGGACATACTCATTGACGATGAAACACTGAAATTACATCGGAATTAAATACAAACGGAACAATACTGCCTTAACAGCAAGATGAGTGAGACTTCTTTGAGTCTGTGCTTTGATCCTTTCCTGTGAGACCAGTATTAGTTTCCGATACACCAATGCAGGTTCAATGTATTCCACGGACCTTCGCATTGAAGATGAAACACAGAAATCGCATCGGAACTGAATACAAAATGCACAATGCCGCAATAAGTACAAGAATAGAGTCTCTTCTTACAGTCGGTGCTTTGAGCATTCCCTGTGAGACCAGTATTAGTTTCCGATACACCACTGCAGGTTCAATGAATTATTTAGACATACACATTGACGATGAAACACTGAAATTACATCGGAATTAAATACAAAAGGCACAATGCCGCGTTAAGTACAAGAACTGAGACCCATCTTACAGTCGGTGCTTTGAGCATTCCCTGTGAGACCAGTATTAGTTTCCGATACACCACCGCAGGTTCAATGCATTCCTTGGACATACACATTGACGATGAATCACAGATCTCGCATCGGAATTAAATACAAAAGGCACAATGCCGCCTTTCGTACAAGAATAGAGACTCTGCTTATAGTCGGTGCTTTGAGCATTCCCTGTGAGACCAGTATTAGTTTCCGATACACCACTCCAGGTTCAATGTTTTCCTTGGACATACTCATTGACGATGAAACACTGAAATTACATCGGAATTAAATACAAAAGGAACAATGCCGATATAACTGCAAGGTGAGTGAGACTTCTTAGAGTCTGTGCTTTGATCCTTTCCTGTGAGACCAGTGTTAGTTTCCGATACACCACTGCAGGTTCAATGTATTCCTTGGACCTTCGCATTGACGATGAAACACAGAAATCGCATCGGAATTAAATACAAAAGGCACAATGCCGCCTAAAGTACAGGAATAGAGACTCTTCTTACAGTCGGTGTTTGAGCATTCCCTGTGAGACCAGTATTAGTTTCCGATACACCACTGCAGATTCAATGTATTCCTTGGACATACACATCGACGATGAAACACAGAAATCACATCGGAATTAAATACAAAAGGCACAATGCCGCCTTACGTACAAGAATAGAGACCCATCTTACAGTCGGTGCTTTGAGCATTCCCTGTGAGACCAGTATTAGTTTCCGATACACCACCGCAGGTTCAATGCATTCCTTGGACATACACATTGACGATGAAACACAGAACTCGCATCGGAATTAAATACAAAAGGCACAATGCCGCCTTACGTACAAGAATAGAGACTCTTCTTACAGTCGGTGCTTTGAGCATTACCTGTGAGACCAGTATTAGTTCCCGATACACCATTGCAGGTTCAATGTATTCCTTGGACCTTCGCATTGACGATGAAACACAGAAATCGAATCGGAACTAAATACAAAAGGCACAATGCCGCAATAAGTACAAGAATAGAGACTCTTCTTACAGTCGGTGTTTGGGCATTCCCTGTGAGGCCAGTATTAGTTTCCGATACACCACTGCAGATTCAATGTATTTCTTGGACATACACATTGACGATGAAACACAGAAATCACATCGGAATTAAATACAGAAGGCAACTGCCGCCTTACGTACAAGAGGAGAGACTCTTCTTACGGTCGGTGCTTTGAGCATTACCTGTGAGACCAGTATTAGTTTCCGATACACCTCTCCAGGTTCAATGTATTCCTTGGACATACTCATTGACGATGAAACACTGAAATTACATCGGAATTAAATACAAATGGCACAATGTCGCCATAGGTGCAAGAATAGAGACTCCTCTTAATGTCGGTGCTTTGAGCATTCCCTGTGACACCAGTATTAGTTTCCGATACACCACAGCAGGTACAGTGTATTCCTTGTACCTTCGCATCGACGATGAAACACAGAAATCGCATCGGAATTAAATAAAAAAGGCATTATGCCGCCTTAAGTACAAGAATAGAGTCTCTTCTAACAGTCGGTGCTTTGAGCATTCCCTGTGAGACCAGTATTAGTTTCTGATACACCACTGCAGGTTCAATGTATTCCTTGGACATACACATTGACGATGAAAGACAGATATCGCATCGGAATTAAATACAAAAGGCACAATGCCGCCTTACGTACAAGAATAGAGACTCTTCTTACAGTCGGTGCTTTGAGCATTACCTGTGAGACCAGTATTAGTTTCCGATACACCACTCAAGGTTCAATGTATTCCTTGGACATACTCATTGACGATGAAACACTGAAATTACATCGGAATTAAATACAAAAGGAACAATGCCGCCTTAACTGCAAGATGAGTGAGACTTCTTAGAGTCTGTGCTTTGATCCTTTCTACTGTGAGACCAGTATTAGTTTCCGATGCACCACTGCAGGTTCAATGTATTCCTTGGACCTTCGCATTGACGATGAAACACAGAAATCGAATCGGAACTAAATACAAAAGGCACAATGCCGCAATAAGTACAAGAATAGAGACTCTTCTTACAGTCGGTGCTTTGAGCATTCCCTGTGAGACCTGTATTAGTTTCCGATACACCACTGCAGGTTCAATGTATTCCTTAGACATACACATTGACGATGAAACACTGAAATTACATCGGAATTAAATACAAATGGCACAATGCCACCATAAGTGCAAGAATAGAGACTCCTCTTACAGTCGGTGTTTTGAGCATTCCCTCTGAGACCAGTATTAGTTTCCGATACACCACTGCAGGTACAATGTATTCCAGAGACATACACATTGCCGAAGAAACTCTGATGTTACATTGGAATTAAATACAAAAGTCACAATGCCGCCATAAGTGCAAGAATAGAGACTCTTCTTACAGTCGGTGCTTTGAGCATTCCCTGTGAGACCAGTATTAGTTTCCGATACTCCACTGCAGGTACAATGTATTCCTTGGATCTTCACATAGACGATGAAACACAGAAATCGCATCGGAATTAAATGCAAAAGGCACAATGCCGCCTTAAGTACAAGAATAGAGACTCTTCTTACAGTCGGTGCTTTGAGCATTCCCTGTGAGACCAGTATTAGTTTCCGATACACCACCGCAGGTTCAATGCATTCCTTGGACATACACATTGTCGATGAAACACAGAACTCGCATCAGAATTAAATACACAAGGCATAATGCCACCTTTCGTACAAGAATAGAGACTCTTCTTACAGTCGGTGCTTTGAGCATTCCCTGTGAGACCAGTATTAGTTTCCGATACACCACTCCAGGTTCAATGTTTTCCCTGGACATACTCATTGACGATGAAACACTGAAATTACATCGGAATTAAATACAAAATGAACAATGCCGATATAACTGCAAGGTGAGTGAGACTTCTTAGAGTCTGTGCTTTGATCCTTTCCTGTGAGACCAGTATTAGTTTCCGATACACCACTGCAGGTTCAATGTATTCTTTGGACCTTCGCATTGACGATGAAAACAGAAATCATATCGGAATGAAATACAAAAGGCCCAATGCAGCCTTAAGTACAAGAATAGAGACTCTTCCTACAGTCGGTGTTTGAGCATTCCCTGTGAGACCAGTATTAGTTTCCGATACACCACTGCAGATTCAATGTATTCCTTGGACATATACATTGACGATGAAACAGAGAAATCACATCGGAATTAAATACAAAAGGCACAATGCCGCCTTACGTACAAGAGGAGTGACTCTTCTTACGGTCGGTGCTTTGAGCAGTACCTGTGAGACCAGTATTAGTTTCCGATACGCCACTCCACTTTCAATGTATTCCTTGGACATACTCATTGACGATGAAACACTGAAATTACATTAGAATTAAATACAAAAGAAACAATGCCGCCTTAACTGCAAGATGAGTGAGACTTCTTAGAGTCTGTGCTTTGATCCTTTCTACTGTGAGACCAGTATTAGTTTCCAATACACCACTGCAGGTTCCATGTATTCCTTGGACCTTCGCATTGACGATGAAACACGAAATCGAATCGGAGCTAAATACAAAAGGCACAATGCCGCAATAAGTACAAGAATAGAGACTCTTCTTACAGTCGGTGCTTTGAGCATTCCCTGTGAGACCAGTATTAGTTTCCGATACACCACTGCAGGATCAATGTATTCCTTAGACATACACATTGACGATGATACACTGAAATTACTTCGGAATTAAATACAAATGGCACAATGCCGCCATAAGTGCAGGAATAGAGACCCCTCTTTCAGTCGGTGCTTTGAGCATTCCCTGTGAGACCAGTATTAGTTTCCGATACACCACTGCAGGTTCAATGTATTCCTTAGACATACACATTGCCGAAGAAACACAGAAATCACATCGGAATTACATACAAAAGGCACAATGCCGCCTTACGTCTTACGTACAAGAATAGAGACTCTTCTTACGGCCCGTGCTTTGAGCATAACCTGGGAGACCAGTATTAGTTTCCGATACACCACTCCAGGTTCAATGTATTCCTTGTACATACTCATTGACGATGAAACACTGATATTACATCGGAATTAAATACAAATGGCACAATGTCGCCAAGGGTGCAAAAATAGAGACTCCTCTTACAGTCGGTGCTTTGAGCATTCCCTGTGAGATCAGTGTTAGTTTCCGATACATCACAGCAGGTACAATGTATTCCTTGTACCTTCACATTGACGATGAAACACAGAAATCGCATCGGAATTAAATACAAAAGGCACAATACCGCCTTAAGTACAAGATTAGAGACTCTTCTAACAGTCGGTGCTTTGAGCATTCCCTGTGAGACCAGTATTAGTTTCTGATACACCACTGCAGGTTCAATGTATTCCTTGGACATACACATTGACGATGAAACACAGATATCGCATCGGAATTAAATACAAAAGGCACAATGCCGCCTTACGTACAAGAATAGAGACTCTTCTTACAGTTGGTGCTTTGAGCATTACCTGAGAGACCAGTATTAGTTTCCGATACACCACTCAAGGTTCAATGTATTCCTTGGACATACTCATTGACGATGAAACACTGAAATTACATCGGAATTAAATACAAACGGATCAATACTGCCTTAACAGCAAGATGAGTGAGACTTCTTTGAGTCTGTGCTTTGATCCTTTCCTGTGAGACCAGTATTAGCTTCCGATACACCAATGCAGGTTCAATGTATTCCACGGACCTTCGCATTGACGATGAAACACAGAAATCGCATCGGAACTGAATACAAAATGCACAATGCCGCAATAAGTACAAGAATAGAGACTCTTCTTACAGTCGGTGATTTGAGCATTCCCTGTGAGACCAGTATTAGTTTCCGATACACCACTGCAGGTTCAATGAATTATTTGGACACACACATTGACGATGAATCACTGAAATTACATCGGAATTAAATACAAAAGGCACAATGCCGCGTTAAGTACAAGAATTGAGACCCATCTTACAGTCGGTGCTTTGAGCATTCCCTGTGAGACCAGTATTAGTTTCCGATACACCACCGCAGGTTCAATGCATTCCTTGGACATACATATTGACGATGAAACACAGAACTCGCATCGGAATTAAATACAAAAGGCACAATGCCGCGTTTCGTACAAGAATAGAGACTCTTCTTATAGTCGGTGCCTTGAGCATTCCCTGTGAGACCAGTATTAGTTTCCGATACACCACTCCAGGTTAAATGTTTTCCTTGGACATACTCATTGACGATGAAACACTGAAATTACATCGGAATTAAATACAAAAGGAACAATGCCGATATAACTGCAAGGTGAGTGAGACTTCTTAGAGTCTGTGTTTTGATCCTTTCCTGTGAGACCAGTGTTAGTTTCCGATACACCACTGCAGGTTCAATGTATTCCTTGGACCTTCGCATTGACGATAAAACACAGAAATCGCATCGGAATTAAATACAAAAGGCACAATGCCGCCTTAAGTACAGGAATAGAGACTCTTCTTACAGTCGGTGTTTGAGCATTCCCTGTGAGACCAGTATTAGTTTCCGATACACCACTGCACATTCAATGTATTCCTTGGACATACACATTGACGATGAAACACAGAAATCACATCGGAATTAAATACAAAAGGCACAATGCCGCCTTACGTACAAGAATAGAGACTCTTCTTACGGTCGGTGCTTTGAGCATTACCTGTGAGACCAGTATTAGTTTCCGATACACCACACCAGGTTCAATGTATTCCTTGGACATACTCATTGACGATGAAACACTGAAATTACATCGGAATTAAATACAAAAGGAACAATGCCGCCTTAACTGCAAGATGAGTGAGACTTCATAGAGTCTGTGCTTTGATCCTTTCCTGTAAGACCAGTATTAGATTCCGATACACCACTGCAGGTTCAATGTATTCCTTGGACCTTCGCATTGACGATGAAACACAGAAATCGCATCGGAACTAAATACAAAAGCACAATGCCGCAATAAGTACAAGAATAGGGACTCTTCTTACAGTTGGTGCTTTGAGCATTCCCTTTGGGTCCAGTATTAGTTTCCGATATTCCACTGCAGGTTCAATGTATTCCTTAGACATACACATTGACGATGAAACACTGATATTACATCGGAATTAAATACAAAAGGCAAAATGCCGCCATACGTGCGAGAATAGAGAAACCTCTTCCAGTCAGTGCTTTGACCATTCCCTGTGAGACCAGTATTAGTTTCCGATACACCACTCCAGGTTCAATGTATTCCTTGGACATACTGATTGACGATGAAACACTGAAATTACATCGGAATTAAATACAAAAGGAACAATGCCGCCTTAACTGCAAGATGAGTGAGACTTCATAGAGTCTGTGCTTTGATCTTTTCCTGTAAGACCAGTATTAGATTCCGATACACCACTGCAGGTTCAATGTATTCCTTGGACCTTCGCATTGACGATGAAACACAGAAGTCGCATCGGAACTAAATACAAAAGCACAATGCCGCAATAAGTACAAGAATAGGGACTCTTCTTACAGTTGGTGCTTTGAGCATTCCCTTTGGGTCCAGTATTAGTTTCCGATATTCCACTGCAGGTTCAATGTATTCCTTGGACATACTCATTGACGATGAAACACTGAAATTACATCGGAATTAAATACAAATGGCACAATGTCGCCAAGGGTGCAAAAATAGAGACTCCTCTTACAGTCGGTGCTTTGAGCATTCCCTGTGAGATCAGTATTAGTTTCCGATACACCACAGCAGGTACAATGTATTCCCTGTACCTTCACATTGACGATGAAACACAGAAATCGCATCTGAATTAAATACAAAAGGCACAATACCGCCTTAAGTACAAGAATAGAGAATCTTCTAACAGTCGGTGCTTTGAGCATTCCCTGTGAGTCCAGTATTAGTTTCTGATACACCACTGCAGGTTCAATGTATTCCTTGGACATACACATTGACGATGAAAAACAGATATCGCATCGGAATTAAATACAAAAGGCACAATGCCGCCTTACGTACAAGAATAGAGACTCTTCTTACAGTCGGTGCTTTGAGCATTACCTGTGAGACCAGTATTAGCTTCCGATACACCACTCAAGGTTCAATGTATTCCTTGGACATACTCATTGACGATGAAATACTGAAATCTAATCGGAATTAAATACAAACGGAACAATACTGCCTTAACAGCAAGATGAGTGAGACTTCTTTGAGTCTGTGCTTTGATCCTTTCCTGTGAGACCAGTATTAGTTTCCGATACACCAATGCAGGTTCAATGTATTCCAAGGACCTTCGCATTGACGATGAAACACAGAAATCGCATCGGAACTGAATACAAAATGCACAATGCCGCAATAAGTACAAGAATAGAGACTCTTCTTACAGTCGGTGCTTTGAGCATTCCCTGTGAGACCAGTATTAGTTTCCGATACACCACTGCAGGTTCAATGAATTCCTTAGACATACACATTGACGATGAAACACTGAAATTACATCGGAATTAAATACAAAAGGCACAATGCCGCCTTAAGTACAAGAATAGAGACTCTTCTTACAGTCGGTGCTTTGAGCATTCCCTGTGAGACCAGTATTAGTTTCCGATACACCACCGCAGGTTCAATGCATTCCTTGGACATACACATTGACGATGAAACACAGAACTCGCATCCGAATTAAATACAAAAGGCACAATGCCGCCTTTCGTACAAGAATAGAGACTCTTCTTACTGTCGGTGCTTTGAGCATTCCCTGTGAGACCAGTATTAGTTTCCGATACACCACTCCAGGTTCAATGTTTTCCCTGGACATACTCATTGACGATGAAACACTGAAATTACATCGGAATTAAATACAAAAGGAACAATGCCGATATAACTGCAAGGTGAGTGAGACTTCTTAGAGTCTGTGCTTTGATTATTTCCTGTGATACCAGTGTTAGTTTCCGATACACCACTGCAGGTTCAATGTATTCCTTGGACCTTCGCATTGACGATGAAACCCAGAAATTATATCGGAATGAAATACAAAAGGCACAATGCCACCTTAAGTACAAGAATAGAGACTCTTCTTACAGTCGGTGTTTGAGCATTCCCTGTGAGACCAGTATTAGTTTCCGATACACCACTGCACATTCAATGTATTCCTTGGACATACACATTGACGATGAAACACAGAAATCACATCGGAATTAAATACAAAAGGCACAATGCCGCCTTACGTACAAGAATAGAGACTCTTCTTACGGTCGGTGCTTTGAGCATTACCTGTGAGACCAGTATTAGTTTCCGATACACCACACCAGGTTCAATGTATTCCTTGGACATACTCATTGACGATGAAACACTGAAATTACATCGGAATTAAATACAAAAGGAACAATGCCGCCTTAACTGCAAGATGAGTGAGACTTCATAGAGTCTGTGCTTTGATCCTTTCCTGTAAGACCAGTATTAGATTCCGATACACCACTGCAGGTTCAATGTATTCCTTGGACCTTCGCATTGACGATGAAACACAGAAATCGCATCGGAACTAAATACAAAAGCACAATGCCGCAATAAGTACAAGAATAGGGACTCTTCTTACAGTTGGTGCTTTGAGCATTCCCTTTGGGTCCAGTATTTGTTTCCGATATTCCACTGCAGGTTCAATGTATTCCTTAGACATACACATTGACGATGAAACACTGATATTACATCGGAATTAAATACAAAAGGCAAAATGCCGCCATACGTGAGAGAATAGAGAAACCTCTTCCAGTCAGTGCTTTGACCATTCCCTGTGAGACCAGTATTAGTTTCCGTTACACCACTCCAGGTTCAATGTATTCCTTGGACATACTCATTGACGATGAAACACTGAAATTACATCGGAATTAAATACAAATGGCACAATGTCGCCAAGGGTGCAAAAATAGAGACTCCTCTTACAGTCGGTGCTTTGAGCATTCCCTGTGATATCAGTATTAGTTTCCGATACACCACAGCAGGTAAAATGTATTCCCTGTCCCTTCACATTGACGATGAAAAACAGATATCGCATCGGAATTAAATACAAAAGGCACAATGCCGCCTTACGTACAAGAATAGAGACTCTTCTTACAGTCGGTGCTTTGAGCATTACCTGTGAGACCAGTATTAGCTTCCGATACACCACTCAAGGTTCAATGTATTCCTTGGACATACTCATTGACGATGAAATACTGAAATTACATCGGAATTAAATACAAACGGAACAATACTGCCTTAACAGCAAGATGAGTGAGACTTCTTTGAGTCTGTGCTTTGATCCTTTCCTGTGAGACCAGTATTAGTTTCCGATACACCAATGCAGGTTCAATGTATTCCAAGGACCTTCGCATTGACGATGAAACACAGAAATCGCATCGGAACTGAATACAAAATGCACAATGCCGCAATAAGTACAAGAATAGAGACTCTTCTTACAGTCGGTGCTTTGAGCATTCCCTGTGGGACCAGTATTAGTTTCCGATACACCACTGCAGGTTCAATGAATTCCTTAGACATACACATTGACGATGAAACACTGAAATTACATCGGAATTAAATACAAAAGGCACAATGCCGCCTTAAGTACAAGAATAGAGACTCTTCTTACAGTGGGTGCTTTGAGCATTCCCTGTGAGACCAGTATTAGTATCCGATACACCACCGCAGGTTCAATGCATTCCTTGGACATACACATTGACGATGAAACACAGAACTCGCATCCGAATTAAATACAAAAGGCACAATGCCGCCTTTCGTACAAGAATAGAGACTCTTCTTACTTTCGGTGCTTTGAGCATTCCCTGTGAGACCAGTATTAGTTTCCGATACACCACTCCAGGTTCAATGTTTTCCCTGGACATACTCATTGACGATGAAACACTGAAATTACATCGGAATTAAATACAAAAGGAACAATGCCGATATAACTGCAAGGTGAGTGAGACTTCTTAGAGTCTGTGCTTTGATTATTTCCTGTGATACCAGTGTTAGTTTCCGATACACCACTGCAGGTTCAATGTATTCCTTGGACCTTCGCATTGACGATGAAACCCAGAAATCATATCGGAATGAAATACAAAAGGCACAATGCCACCTTAAGTACAAGAATAGAGACTCTTCTTACAGTCGGTGTCTGAGCATTCCCTGTGAGACCAGTATTAGTTTCCGATACACCACTGCACATTCAATGTATTCCTTGGACATACACATTGACGATGAAACACAGAAATCACATCGGAATTAAATACAAAAGGCACAATGCCGCCTTACGTACAAGAATAGAGACTCTTCTTACGGTCGGTGCTTTGAGCATTACCTGTGAGACCAGTATTAGTTTCCGATACACCACACCAGGTTCAATGTATTCCTTGGACATACTCATTGACGATGAAACACTGAAATTACATCGGAATTAAATACAAAAGGAACAATGCCGCCTTAACTGCAAGATGAGTGAGACTTCATAGAGTCTGTGCTTTGATCCTTTCCTGTGAGACCAGTATTAGTTTCCGATACACCACTGCAGGTTCAATGTATTCCTTGGACCTTCGCATTGACGATGAAACACAGAAATCGTATCGGAACTAAATACAAAGGCACAATGCCGCAATAAGTACAAGAATAGGGACTCTTCTTACAGTTGGTGCTTTGAGCATTCCCTTTGGGACCAGTATTAGTTTCCGATATTCCACTGCAGGTTCAATGTATTCCTTAGACATACACATTGACGATGAAACACTGATATTACATCGGAATTAAATACAAAAGGCAAAATGCCGCCATACGTGCGAGAAAAGAGAATCTTCTTCCAGTCGGTGCTTTGACCATTCCCTGTGAGACCAGTATTAGTTTCCGATACACCACAGCAGGTACAATGTATTCCTTATACCTTCACATTGACGATGAAACACACACATCGCATCGGAATTAAATACAAAAGGCACAATGCCGCTTCAAGTACAAGAATAGAGACCCTTCCTACAGTCGGTGCTTTGAGCATTCCCTGTGAGACCAGTATTAGTTTCCGATACACCACTGCAGGTTCAATGTATTCCTTGGACATACACATTGACGATGAAACACAGAAATCGCATCGGAATTAAATACAAAACGCACAATGCCGCATTACGTACAAGAATAGAGACTCTTCTTACAGTTGGTGCTTTGAGCATTCATTGTGAGACCAGTATTAGTTTCCGATACACCTCTCCAAGTTCAATGTATTCCTTGGACACACTCATTGACGATGAAACACTGAAATTACATCGCTATTAAATACAAAAGGAACAATGCCGCCTTAACTGAAAGATGAGTGAGACATCTTAGAGTCCATGATTTGATCCTCTCCTGTGAGACCAGTATTAGTTTCCGATACACCACTGCAGGTTCAATGTATTCCTTGGACCTTCGCATTGACGATGAAACACAGAAATACACTAAATACAAAAGGCACAATGCCGCAATAACTACAAGAATAGAGACTCTTCTTACAGTCGGTGCTTTGAGCATTCCCTGGGAGACCAGTATTAGATTCCGATACACCACTGCAGGTACAATGTATTCCTTGGACCTTCACATTGACGATGAAACACAGAAATCGCATCGGAATTAAATACAAAAGGCACAATGCCGCTTCAGTACATGAATAGAGACTGTTCTTACAGTCGGTGCTTTGAGCATTTCCTGTGAGACCAGTATTAGTTTCCGATACACCACTGCAGGTTCAATGTATTCCTTGGACCTTCGCATTGACGATGAAACACAGAAATCGCATCGGAACTAAATACAATAGGCACAATGCCGCAATAAGTACAAGAATAGAGACTCTTCTTGCAGTCGGTGCTTTGAGCATTCCCTGTGAGACCAGTATTAGTTTCCGATACACCACTGCAGGTTCAATGAAATCCTTATACATACACATTGACGATGAAACACTGAAATTACATCGGAATTAAATACAAAAGGCACAATGCCGCCATAAGTGCAAGAATAGGGACTCTTCTTACAGTCGGTGCTTTCAGCTTTCCCAGTGAGACCAGTATTAATTTCCGATACACCACCGCAGGTTCAATGTATTCCTTAGACATATACATTGTCGAAGAAACACTGAAATTACATCGGAATTAAATACAAAAATCACAATGCCGCCATAAGTGCAAGAATAGGGACACTTCTTACAGTCGGTGCTTTGAGCATTCCCTGTGAGATCAGTATTAGTTTCCGAAACACCACTGCAGGTACAATGTATTCCTTGGACCTTCACATTGACGATGACACACAGAAATCGCATCGGAATTAAATACAAAAGGCACAATGCCGCCTTAAGTACAAGAATAGAGACTCTTCTTACAGTCGGTGCTTTGAGCATTCCCTGTGAGGCCAGTATTAGTTTCCGATACACCACCGCAGGTTCAATGCATTCCTTGGACATACACATTGACTATGAAACACAGAACTCGCATCGGAATTAAATACAAAATGCACAATGCCGCGTTTCGTACAAGAATAGAGACTCTTCTTACAGTCGGTGCTTTGAGCATTCCCTGTGAGACCAGTATTAGTTTCCGATACACCACTCCAGGTTCAATGTTTTCCCTGGACATACTCATTGACGATGAAACACTGAAATTACATCGGAATTAAATACAAAAGGAACAATGCCGATATAACTGCAAGGCGAGTGTGACTTCTTAGAGTCTGTGCTTTGATCCTTTCCTGTGAGACCAGTGTTAGTTTCCGATACACCGCTGCAGGTTCAGTGTATTCCTTGGACCTTCGCATTGACGATGAAACCAAGAAATCATATCGGAATGAAATACAAAAGGCACAATGCCGCCTTAAGTACAAGAATAGAGACTCTTCTTACAATCGGTGTATGAGCATTCCCTGTGAGACCAGTATTAGTTTCCGATACACCACTGCACATTCAATGTATTCCTTGGACATATACATTGACGATGAAACACAGAAATCACATCGGAATTATATACAAAAGGCACAATGCCGCCTTACGTACAAGAATAGAGACTCTTCTTACGGTCGGTGCTTTGAGCATTACCTGTGAGACCAGTATTAGTTTCCGATACACCACACCAGGTTCAATGTATTCCTTGGACATCCTCATTGACGATGAAACACTGAAATTACATCGGAATTAAATACAAAAGGAACAATGCCACCTTAACTGCAAGATGAGTGAGACTTCATAGAGTCTGTGCTTTGATCCTTTCCTGTGAGACCAGTATTAGTTTCCGATACACCACTGCAGGTTCAATGTATTCCTTGGACCTTCGCATTGACGATGAAACCCAGAAATCGCATCGGAACTAAATACAAAAGCACAATGCCGCAATATGTACAAGTATAGGGACTCTTCTTACAGTTGGTGCTTTGAGCATTCCCTTTGGGACCAGTATTAGTTTCCGATACACCACTGCAGGTTCAATGTATTCCTTAGACATACACATTGACGATGAAACACTGATATTACATCGGAATTAAATACAAAAGGCAAAATGCCGCCATACGTGCAAGATTAGAGAATCTTCTTCAGTCGGTGCTTTGAGCATTCCCTGTGAGACCAGTATTAGTTTCCGATAGACCACAGCAGGTACAATGTATTCCTTGGACCTTCAGATTGACGATGAAGCACACACATCGCATCGGAATTAAATACAAAAGGCACAATGCCACCTTAAGTACAAGAATAGAGACCCTTCCTACAGTCGTTGCTTTGAGCATTCCCTGTGAGACCAGTATTAGATTCCGATACACCACTGTAGGTTCAATGTATTCCTTGGACATACACATTGACGATGAAACAAAGAAATCGCATCGGAATTAAATACAAAACGCACAATGCCGCATTACGTACAAAAATAGAGACTCTTCTTACAGTCGGTGCTTTGATCATTCCCTGTGAGACCAGTATTAGTTTCCGATACACCACTCCAAGTTCAATGTATTCCTTGGACATACTCATTGACGATGAAACACTGATATTACTTCGCTATTAAATACAAAAGGAACAATGCCGCCTTAACTGCAAGATGAGTGAGACTTCTTAGAGTCTGTGATTTGATCCTCTCCTATGAGACCAGTATTAGTTTCCGATACACCACTGCAGGTTCAATGTATTCCTTGGACCTTCGCATTGACGATGAAACACAGAAATCGCATCGGAACTAAATACAAAAGGCACAATGCCGCAATAAGTACAAGAATAGAGACTCCTTTTACAGTCGGTGCTTTGAGCATTCCCTGCGAGACCAGTATTAGTTTCCGATACACCACTGCAGGTACAATGTATTCCTTGGACCTTCACATTGACGATGAAACACAGAAATCGCATCTGAATTAAATACAAAAGGCACAATGCCGCTTCAGTACATGAATAGAGACTTTTCTTACAGTCGGTGCTTTGAGCATTTCCTGTGAGACCAGTATTAGTTTCCGATACTCCACTGCAGGTTCAATGTATTCCTTGGACCTTCGCATTGACGATGAAACACAAAAATCGCATCGGAACTAAGTAGAAAAGGCACAATGCCGCAATAAGTACAAGAATAGAGACTCCTTTTACAGTCGGTGATCTGAGCACTCCCTGCGAGATTAGTATTAGTTTCCGATACACCACTGCAGGTTCAATGTATTCCTTAGACATACACATTGACGATGAAACACAGAAATTGCTTCGGAATTTAATACAAATGGCACAATGCCGCCTTAAGTACAAGAATAGAGACTCTTCTTACAGTCGGTGCTTTGAGCATTCCCTGTGAGACCAGTATTAGTTTCCGATACACCACTCCAAGTTCAATGTATTCCTTGGACATACTCATTGACGATGAAACACTGATATTACATCGCTATTAAATACAAAAGGAACAATGCCACCTTAACTGCAAGATGAGTGAGACTTCATAGAGTCTGTGATTTGATCCTTTCCTGTGAGACCAGTATTAGTTTCCGATACACCACTGCAGGTTCAATGTATTCCTTGGACCTTCGCATTGACGATGAAACACAGAAATCGCATCGGAACTAAATACAAAAGGCACAATGCCGCAATAAGTACAAGAATAGAGACTCCTTTTACAGTCGGTGCTTTGAGCATTCCCTGCGAGACCAGTATTAGTTTCCGATACACCACTGCAGGTACAATGTATTCCTTGGAACTTCACATTGACGATGAAACACAGAAATCGCATCTGAATTAAATACAAAAGGCACAATGCCGCTTCAGTACATGAATAGAGACTTTTCTTACAGTCGGTGCTTTGAGCATTTCCTGTGAGACCAGTATTAGTTTCCGATACTCCACTGCAGGTTCAATGTATTCCTTGGACCTTCGCATTGACGATGAAATACAGAAATCGCATCGGAACTAAGTAGAAAAGGCACAATGCCGCAATAAGTACAAGAATAGAGACTCCTTTTACAGTCGGTGATCTGAGCACTCCCTGCGAGATTAGTATTAGTTTCCGATACACCACTGCAGGTTCAATGTATTCCTTAGACATACACATTGACGATGAAACACAGAAATTGCTTCGGAATTTAATACAAATGGCACAATGCCGCCTTAAGTACAAGAATAGAGACTCTTCTTACAGTCGGTGCTTTGAGCATTCCCTGTGGGACCAGTATTAGCTTCCAATCCACCATTGCAGATTGCATGTATTCCTTGGACATACACATTGACGATGAAATACTGAAATTACATCGGAATTCAATACAAAAGGCACAATGCCGACTTAAGTACAAGTATAGAGACTCTTCTTACAGTCTGTGCTTAGAGCATTCCCTGTGAGACCAGTATTAGTTTCCGATACACCACTGCAGGTCCAATGTATTCCTTGGACATACGCATTGACGATGAAACGCAGAAATTACATCAGCATTAAATACAAAAGGCACAATGCCGCCTTAAGTGCAAGAAGCGTGAGACTTCTTAGACTCTGTGCTTTGATCCTTTCCTGTGAGACCAGTATTAGTTTCCGACACACCACTGCAGGTTCAATGTGTTCATTGCACCTTCACGTTGACGAAGAAACACAGAAATCGCATCGGAATTAAATACAAACGGCACAATGACGCCTTAAGTACATGAATAGATACTGTTCTTACAGTCGGTGCTTTGAGCATTCCCTGTGAGACCAGTATTAGTTTCCGATACACCACTGCAGGTTCAATGTATTCCTTGGACCTGCACATTGAAAATGAAACGCAGAAATCGCATTGGAATTAAATACAAAAGTCACAATGCCGCCTTAAGTACAAGAATAGAGACTCTTCTTACAGTCGGTGCTTCGAGCATTCCCTGTGAGACCAGTATTAGTTTCCGATACACCACTGGAGGTTGAATGTATTCCTTTGACATTCACATTGACGATAAAACACTGAAATTAAGTCGGAATTAAACACAAAAGGCACAATGCCGCCTTAAGTACAAGAATAGAGACTCTTCATATAGTCGGTGCTTTGAGGAATCCCTGTGAGACCAGTATTAGTTTCCGATACACCAGTGCAGGTTCAGTGTTTTCCTTGGACCTTCACATTGACGATGTAACACAGAAATTGCATCGGAATTAAATGCAAGAGCCACAATGCCGCCATAAGTACAAGAATAGAGACTCTTCTTACAGTCGATGCTTTGAGCATTCCCTGTGAGACCAGTATTAGTTTCCGATACACGACTGCAGGTTCAATGTATTCCTTGGACCTTCACATTGACGATTAAACAAAGATATCGCATCGGAATTAAATACAAAAGCCGCAATGCCGCCTTAAGTACAAATATAGAGAATCTTCTTACAGTCGGTGCTTTGAGCATTCCCTGTGAGACCAGTATTAGTTTCCAATACATTAGTGCAGGTTCAGTGTATTCCTTGGACCTTCGCATTGACGATGAAACACAGAAATCGCATCGGAATTAAATACAAGAAGCACAATGCCGCCATAAGTACAAGAATAGAGAACCTTCTTACAGTCGAGGATTTGAGCATTCCTTGTGAGACCAGTATTAGTTTCCGATACACCACTGCAATTTCAGTGTATTCCTTGGACCTTCACATTGAGGATGAAGCACATAAATCGCATCGGAATGAAATACAATAGGAACAATGCCGCCTTAAGTACAAGAATAGAGACTTTTCTTACAGTCGGTGCTTGGAGCATTCCCTGTGAGACCAGTATTAGATTCCGATACACCATTGCAGGTTCAATGTATTCGTTGGATATCACATAGACGATGAGACACTGAAATTACATCGGAATTAAATACAAAAGGCACAATGCCGTCTTAAGTACAAGAATAGAGACTCTTCTTACAGTCGGTGCTTTGAGCAATCCCTGTGAGACCAGTATCAGTTTCCGATACACCACTGCAGGTTCAATGTATTCCTCGGACATACACATGGACGATGAAATACTGATATCACATCGGATTTAAATACAAAAGGCACAATGCCGCCATAAGTGCAAGAAGAGTGAGACTTCTTAGAGTCTGTGTTTTGATCTATTCCTGTGCGACCTGTATTAGTTTTCGATACGCCACTGCAGGTTCAATGTATACCTTGGACCTTCACATTGACGATGAAACACAGAAATCGCATCGGAATTAAATCCAAAACGCTCAATGCCGCCTTATGTACAAGAATACAGACTCTACTTACAGTCGGTGCTTTGAGCATTCCCGGTGAGACCAGTATTAGTTTCCGATACAACACTGCAGGTTCAATGTATTCCGTGGAGCTTCACATTGACGAAGAAACACAGAAATCGCATCGGAATCAAATACAAAAGGCACAATGCCGCCTCAAGTACAAGAATAGAGACTCTTCTTACAGTCGGTGCTTTGAGCATTCCCTGTGAGACCAGTAATAGTATCCGATACACCACTGCAGGTTCAATCCATTCCTTGGACATACACATTGACGATGAAACACTGAAATTACATCGGAATTAAAAACAAAAGGGACAATGCCGCCTTAAGTACAAGAACAGAGACTCTTCTTACCGTCGGTGCTTTGAGCATTCCCTGTGAGACCAGTATTAGCTTCCGATACACCACTGCAGGTTCAATGTATTCCTTGGACCTTCACATTGACGATGAAACACAGAAATGGCATCGGAATTAAATACAAAAGACACAATGCCGCCTTAAGTACAAGAATAGAGACTCTTCTTACAGTCGGTGCTTTGAGCATTCCCTGTGAGACCAGTATTAGTTTCCGCTACACCTCCGCAGGTTCAGTTTATTCCTTGGACCTTCACATTGACGATGAAACACAGAAATGGCATCGGAATTAAATACAAAAGGCAAAATGCCGCCTTAAGTACAAGAATAGAGACTCTTCTCACAGTCGGTGCTTTGAGCATTCCCTGTGAGACCACTATTAGTTTCCGATACACCACTGCAGGTTCAATGTATTCCTTGGACCTTCACATTGACGATGAAACACAGAAATCGCATCGGAATTAGATATAAAACGCTCAATGCCGCCTTATGTACAAGAATACAGACTCCACTTACAGTCGGTGCTTTGAGCATTCCCTGTGAGACCAGTATTAGTTTCCGATACACCACTGCAGGTTCAATGTATTCCTTGGACCTTCACATTGACGATGAAACACAGAAACCGCATCGGAATCAAATACAAAAGGCACAATGCCGCCTTAAGTACAAGAATAGAGACTCTTCTTACAGTCGGTGCTTTGAGCATTCCCTGTGAGACCAGTAATAGTATCCGATACACCACTGCAGGTTCAATCTATTCCTTGGACATACACATTGACGATGAAACACTGAAATTACATCGGAATTAAATACAAAAGGGACAATGCCGCCTTAAGTACAAGAATAGGCACTCTTCTTACCGTCGGTGCTTTGAGCATTATCTGTGAGACCAGTATTAGCTTCCGATACAACACTGGAGGTTCAATGAATTCCTTGGACATTCACATTGACGATGAAACACTGAAATTACATCGGAATTAAATACAAAATTCACAATGCCGCCTTAAGTACAAGAATAGAGACTGTTCTTACCGTCGGTGCTTTGAGCATTCCCTGTGAGACCAGTATTAGTTTCCGCTACACCTCTGCAGGTTCAGTTTATTCCTTGGACCTTCACATTGACGATGAAACACAGAAATGGCATCGGAATTAAATTCAAAAGGCACAATGCCGCCTTAAGTACAAGAATAGAGACTCTTCTTACAGTCGGTGCTTTGAGCATTCCCTGTGAGACCAGTATTAGTTTCCGCTACACCTCTGCAGGTTCAGTTTATTCCTTGGACCTTCACATTGACGATGAAACACAGAAATGGCATCGGAATTAAATACAAAAGGCACAATGCCGCCTTAAGTACAAGAATAGAGACTCTTTTTACAGTCGGTGCTTTGAGCATTCCCTGTGAGACCAGTATTAGTTTCCGCTACACCTCTGCAGGTTCAGTTTATTCCTTGGACCTTCACATTGACGAAGAAACACTGAAATGGCATCGGAAATAAATACAAAAGGCACAATGCGATTTAAGAACAAGAATAGAGACTCTTCTTACAGTCGGTGCTATGAGCATTCCCTGTGAGACCAGTATTAGTTTCCGCTACACCCCTGCAGGTTCAGTTTATTCGTTGGACCTTCACATTGACGATGAAACACAGAAATGGCATCGGAATTAAATACAAAAGGCTCAATGCCGCCTTAAGTACAAGAATAGAGACTCTTCTTACAGTCGATGCTTTGAGCATTCCCTGTGAGACCAGTATTAGTTTCCGATACACCACTGCAGATTCAGTCTATTCCTTGGACCTTCACATTGACGATGAAACACAGTAATGGCATCGGAATTAAATACAAAAGGCCCAATGCCGCCTTAAGTACAAGAATAGAGACTCTTCTTACAGTCGGTGCTTTGAGCATTCCCTGTGAGACCAGTATTAGTTTCCGATACACCACTGCAGGTTCAATGTATTCCTTGGACCTTCACATTGACGATGAAACACAGAAATCGCATCGGAATTAAATACAAAAGACACAATGCCGCCTTAAGTACAAGAAAAGAGACTCTTCTTACAGTCGGTGCTTTGAGCATTCCCTGTGAGACCAGTATTAGCTTCCGATACACCACTGGAGGTTCAATGAATTCCTTGGACATTCAAATTGACGATGAGACACTGAAATTACATCGGAATTAAATACAAAAGGCACAATGCCGCCTTAAGTACAAGAATAGAGACTCTTCTTACAGTCGGTGCTTTGAGCATTCCCTGTGAGACCAGTATTAGTTTCCGATACACCACTGCAGGTTCAATGTATTCCTCGGACATATACATTGACGATGAAATACTGATATCACATCGGAATTAAATACAAAAGGCACAATGCCGCCATAAGTGCAAGAAGAGTGAGACTTCTTAGAGTCTGTGTTTTGATCCTTTCCTGTGCGACCTGTATTAGTTTTCGATACGCCACTGCAGGTTCAATGTATTCCTTGGACCTTCACATTGACGATGAAAAACAGAAATGGCATCGGAATTAAATACAAAAGGGACAATGCCGCCTTAAGTACAAGAATAGAGACTCTTCTTACCGTCGGTGCTTTGAGCATTCCCTGTGAGACTAGTATTAGTTTCCGATACACCACTGGAGGTTCAATGAATTCCTTGGACATTCACATTGACGATGAAACACTGAAATTACATCGGAATTAAATACAAATTTCACAATGCCGCCTTAAGTACAAGAATAGAGACTGTTCTTACCGTCGGTGCTTTGAGCATTCCCTGTGAGACCAGTATTAGTTTCCGCTACACCTCTGCAGGTTCAGTTTATTCCTTGGACCTTCACATTGACGATGAAACACAGAAATGGCATCGGAATTAAATACAAAAGGCACAATGCCGCCTTAAGTACAAGAATAGAGACTCTTCTTACAGTCGGTGCTTTGAGCATTCCCTGTGAGACCCGTATTAGTTTCCGATACACCACTACGGGTTCAATGTGTTCCTTGGAGCTTCACATTGACGATGAACCATGGAAATCGCATCGGAATTAAATACAAAAGGCGCAATGCCGCCTTAAGTACAAGAATAGAGACTCTTCTTACAGTCGGTGCTATGAGCATTCCCTGTGAGACCAGTATTAGTTTCCGCTACACCTCTGCAGGTTCAGTTTACTCCTTGGACCTTCACATTGACGATGAATCACAGAAATGGCATCGGAATTAAAAACAAAAGGCACAACGCCGCCTTAAGTACAAGAATAGAGACTCTTCTTACAGCCGGTGCTTTGAGCATTCCCTGTGAGAGCAGTATTAGTTTCCGATACACCACTGCAGGTTCAATGTATTCCTCGGACATACACATTGACGATGAAATACTGATATCACATCGGAATTAAATACAAAAGGCACAATGCCGCCATAAGTGCAAGAAGAGTGAGACTTCTTAGAGTCTGTGTTTTGATCCTTTCCTGTGCGACCTGTATTAGTTTTCGACACGCCACTGCAGGTTCAATGTATTCCTTGGACCTTCACATTGACGATGAAAAACAGAAATGGCATCGGAATTAAATTCAAAAGACACAATGCCGCCTTAAGTACAAGAACAGAGACTCTTCTTACAGTCGGTGCTTTGAGCATTCCCTGTGAGACTAGTATTAGTTTCCGATACACCACTGGAGGTTCAATCTATTCCTTGGACATACACATTGACGATGAAACACTGAAATTACATCGGAATTAAATACAAAAGGGACAATGCCGCCTTAAGTACAAGAATAGAGACTCTTCTTACCGTCGGTGCTTTGAGCATTCCCTGTGAGACTAGTATTAGTTTCCGATACACCACTGGAGGTTCAATGAATTCCTTGGACATTCACATTGACGATGAAACATTGAAATTACATCGGAATTAAATACAAAATTCACAATGCCGCCTTAAGTACAAGAATAGAGACTGTTCTTACCGTCGGTGCTTTGAGCATTCCCTGTGAGACCAGTATTAGTTTCCGCTACACCTCTGCAGGTTCAGTTTATTCCTTGGACCTTCACATTGACGATGAAACACAGAAACGGCATCGGAATTAAATACAAAAGGCACAATGCCGCCTTAAGTACAAGAATAGAGACTCTTCTTACAGTCGGTGCTTTGAGCATTCCCTGTGAGACCCGTATTAGTTTCCGATACACCACTGCGGGTTCAATGTGTTCCTTGGAGCTTCACATTGACGATGAAACATGGAAATCGCATCGGAATTAAATACAAAAGGCGCAATGCCGCCTTAAGTACAAGAATAGAGACTCTTCTTACAGTCGGTGCATTGAGCATTCCCTGTGAGACCAGTATTAGATTCCGCTACACCACTGCAGGTTCAGTTTGTTCCTTGGACCTGCACATTGACGATGAAACACAGAAATGGCATCGGAATTAAATACAAAAGGCACAATGCCGCCTTAAGTACAAGAATAGAGACTCTTCTTACAGTCGGTGCTTTGAGCATTCCCTGTGAGACCCGTATTAGTTTCCGATACACCACTGCGGGTTCAATGTGTTCCTTGGAGCTTCACATTGACGATGAAACATGGAAATCGCATCGGAATTAAATACAAAAGGCGCAATGCCGCCTTAAGTACAAGAATAGAGACTCTTCTTACAGTCGGTGCATTGAGCATTCCCTGTGAGACCAGTATTAGATTCCGCTACACCACTGCAGGTTCAGTTTATTCCTTGGACCTGCACATTGACGATGAAACACAGAAATGGCATCGGAATTAAATACAAAAGGCACAATGCCGCCTTAAGTACAAGAGTAGAGACTCCTCTCACAGTCGGTGCTTTGAGCATTCCCTGTGAGACCAGTAATAGTATCCGATACACCACTGCAGGTTCAGTTTATTCCTTGGACCTGCACATTGACGATGAAACACAGAAATGGCATCGGAATTAAATACAAAAGGCACAATGCCGCCTTAAGTACAAGAATAGAGACTCCTCTCACAGTCGGTGCTTTGAGCATTCCCTGTGAGACCAGTAATAGTATCCGATACACCACTGCAGGTTCAATCTATTCCTTGGACATACACATTGACGATGAAAGACTGAAATTACATCGGAATTGAATACAAAAGGGACAATGCCGCCTTAAGTACAAGAATAGACACTCTTCTTACCGTCGGTGTTTTGAGCATTCCCTGTGACACCAGTATTAGCTTCCGATACAACACTGGAGGTTCAATGAATTCCTTGGACATTCACATTGACGATGAAACACTGAAATTACATCGGAATTAAATACAAAAGGCGCAATGCCGCCTTAAGTACAAGAATAGAGACTCTTCTTACAGTCGGTGCATTGAGCATTCCCTGTGAGACCAGTATTAGATTCCGCTACACCACTGCAGGTTCAGTTTATTCCTTGGACCTGCACATTGACGATGAAACACAGAAATGGCATCGGAATTAAATACAAAAGGCACAATGCCGCCTTAAGTACAAGAATAGAGACTCTTCTTACAGTGGGTGCTTTGAGCATTCCCTGTGAGACCAGTATTAGCTTCCGTTATACCACTGCGGGTTCAATGTGTTCCTTGGAACTTCACATTGACGATGAAACATAGAAATCGCATCGGAATTAAATACAAAAGGCGCAATGCCGCCTTAAGTACAAGATTAGAGACTCTTCTTACAGTCGGTGCTTTGAGCATTCCCTGTGAGACCAGTATTAGTTTCCGATACACCACTGCTGGTTCAATGTATTCCTTGGAACTTCACATTGACGATGAAACACAGAAATCGCATCGGAATTAAATACAAATGGCACAATGCCGCCTTAAGTACAAGAATAGAGACTCTTCTTACCGTCGGTGCTTTGAGCATTCCCTGTGAGACCAGTATTAGTTTCCGCTACACCTCTGCAGGTTCAGTTTATTCCTTGGACCTTCACATTGACGATGAAACACAGAAATGGCATCGGAAATAAATACAAAAGGCACAATGAGCCTTAAGTACAAGAATAGAGACTCTTCTTACAGTCGGTGCTATGAGCATTCCCTGTGAGACCAGTATTAGTTTCCGCTACACCCCTGCAGGTTAAGTTTATTCGTTGGACATTCACATTGACGATGAAACACAGAAATGGCATCGGAATTAAATACAAAAGGCTCAATGCCGCCTTAAGTACAAGAATAGAGACTCTTCTTACAGTCGGTGCTTTGAGCATTCCCTGTGAGACCAGTATTAGTTTCCGATACACCACTGCAGGATCAATGTATTCCTCGGACATACACATTGACGATGAAATACTGATATCACATCGGAATTAAATACAAAAGGCACAATGCCGCCATAAGTGCAAGAAGAGTGAGACTTCTTAGAGACTGTGTTTTGATCCTTTCCTGTGCGACCTGTATTAGTTTTCGATACGCCACTGCAGGTTCAATGTATTCCTTGGACCTTCACATTGACGATGAAATACAGAAATGGCATCGGAATTAAATACAAAGGGACAATGCCGCCTTAAGTACAAGAATAGAGACTCTTCTTACCGTCGGTGCTTTGAGCATTCCCTGTGAGACTTGTATTAGTTTCCGATACACCACTGGAGGTTCAATGAATTCCTTGGACATTCACATTGACGATGAAACACTGAAATTACATCGGAATTAAATACAAAATTCACAATGCCGCCTTAAGTACAAGAATAGAGACTGTTCTTACCGTCGGTGCTTTGAGCATTCCCTGTGAGACCAGTATTAGTTTCCGCTACACCTCTGCAGGTTCAGTTTATTCCTTGGACCTTCACATTGACGATGAAACACAGAAATGGCATCGGAATTAAATACAAAAGGCACAATGCCGCCTTAAGTACAAGAATAGAGACTCTTCTTACAGTCGGTGCTTTGAGCATTCCCTGTGAGACCCGTATTAGTTTCCGATACACCACTGCGGGTTCAATGTGTTCCTTGGAGCTTCACATTGACGATGAAACATGGAAATCGCATCGGAATTAAATACAAAAGCCGCAATGCCGCCTTAAGTACAAGAATAGAGACTCTTCTTACAGTCGGTGCATTGAGCATTCCCTGTGAGACCAGTATTAGATTCCGCTACACCACTGCAGGTTCAGTTTATTCCTTGGACCTACACATTGACGATGAAACACAGAAATGGCATCGGAATTAAATACAAAAGGCACAATGCCGCCTTAAGTACAAGAATAGAGACTCTTCTTACAGTCGGTGCTTTGAGCATTCCCTGTGAGACCAGTATTAGTTTACGCTACACCTCTGCAGGTTCAGTTTATTCCTTGCACCTTCACATTGACGATGAAACACAGAAATGGCATCGGAATTAAATACAAAAGGCACAATGCGCCTTAAATACAAGAATAGAGACTCTTCTTACAGTCGGTGCTATGAGCATTCCCTGTGAGACCAGTATTAGTTTCCGCTACACCTCTGCAGGTTCAGTTTACTCCTTGGACCTTCACATTGACGATGAATCACAGAAATGGCATCGGAACTAAAAACAAAAGGCACAACGCCGCCTTAAGTACAAGAATAGAGACTCTTCTTACAGCCGGTGCTTTGAGCATTCCCTGTGAGAGCAGTATTAGTTTCCGATACACCACTGCAGGTTCAATGTATTCCTCGGACATACACATTGACGATGAAATACTGATATCACATCGGAATTAAATACAAAAGGCACAATGCCGCCATAAGTGCAAGAAGAGTGAGACTTCTTAGAGTCTGTGTTTTGATCCTTTCCTGTGCGACCTGTATTAGTTTCCGATACGCCACTGCAGGTTCAATGTATTCCTTGGACCTTCACATTGACGATGAAAAACAGAAATGGCATCGGAATTAAATACAAAAGACACAATGCCGCCTTAAGTACAAGAACAGAGACTCTTCTTACAGTCGGTGCTTTGAGCATTCCCTGTGAGACCAGTAATAGTATCCGATACACCACTGCAGGTTCAATATATTCCTTGGACATACACATTTACGATGAAACACTGAAATTACATCGGAATTAAATACAAAAGGGACAATGCCGCCTTAAGTACAAGAATAGAGAATCTTCTTACCGTCGGTGCTTTGAGCATTCCCTGTGAGACTAGTATTAGTTTCCGATACACCACTGGAGGTTCAATGAATTCCTTGGACATTCACATTGACGATGAAACACTGAAATTACATCGGAATTAAATACAAAATTCACAATGCCGCCTTAAGTACAAGAATAGAGACTGTTCTTACCGTCGGTGCTGTGAGCATTCCCTGTGAGACCAGTATTAGTTTCCGCTACACCTCTGCAGGTTCAGTTTATTCCTTGGACCTTCACATTGACGATGAAACACAGAAATGGCATCGGAATTAAATACAAAAGGCACAATGCCGCCTTAAGTACAAGAATAGAGACTCTTCTTACAGTCGGTGCTTTGAGCATTCCCTGTGAGACCCGTATTAGTTTCCGATACCCCACTGCGGGTTCAATGTGTTCCTTGGAGCTTCACATTGACGATGAAACATGGAAATCGCATCGGAATTAAATACAAAAGGCGCAATGCCGCCTTAAGTACAAGAATAGAGACTCTTCTTACAGTCGGTGCATTGAGCATTCCCTGTGAGACCAGTATTAGATTCCGCTACACCACTGCAGGTTCAGTTTATTCCTTGGACCTGCACATTGACGATGAAACACAGAAATGGCATCGGAATTAAATACAAAAGGCACAATGCCGCCTTAAGTACAAGAGTAGAGACTCCACTTACAGTCGGTGCTTTGAGCATTCCTTGTGAGACCAGTATTAGTTTCCGCTACACCTCTGCAGCTTCAGTTTATTCCTTGGACCTTCACATTGACGATGAAACACAGAAATTGCATCGGAATTAAATACAAAATGCACAATGCCGCCTTAAGTACAAGAATAGGGACTCTTCTTACAGTCGGAGCTTTGAGCATTCCCTGTGAGACCAGTATAAGTTTCCGATACACCACTGCAGGTTCAATGTATTCCTTGGAACTTCACATTGACGATGAAACCCAAAAATCGCATCGGAATTAAATACAAAAGGCACAATGCCGCCTTAAGTACAAGAACAGAGACTCTTCTTACAGTCGGTGCTTTGAGCATTTCCTGTGAGACCAGTATTAGTTTTCGCCACACCTCTGCAGGTTCAGTTTATTCCTTGGACCTTCACATTGACGATGAAACACAGAAATGGCATCGGAATTAAATACAAAAGGCACAATGCCGCCTTAAGTACAAGAATAGAGACTCTTCTTACAGTCGGTGCTTTGAGCATTCCCTGTGAGACCAGTATTAGTTTCCGATACACCACTGCAGGTTCAGTTTATTCCTTGGACCTGCACATTGACGATGAAACACAGAAATGGCATCGGAATTAAATACAAAAGGCACAATGCCGCCTTAAGTACAAGAGTAGAGACTCCACTTACAGTCGGTGCTTTGAGCATTCCTTGTGAGACCAGTATTAGTTTCCGCTACACCTCTGCAGCTTCAGTTTATTCCTTGGACCTTCACATTGACGATGAAACACAGAAATGGCATCGGAATTAAATACAAAAGGCACAATGCGCCTTAAATACAAGTATAGAGCCTCTTCTTACAGTCGGTGCTATGAGCATTCCCTGTGAGACCAGTATTAGTTTCCGCTACACCTCTGCAGGTTCAGTTTACTCCTTGGACCTTCACATTGACGATGAATCACAGAAATGGCATCGGAATTAAACACAAAAGGCACAACGCCGCCTTAAGTACAAGAATAGAGACTCTTCTTACAGCCGGTGCTTTGAGCATTTCCTGTGAGACCAGTATTAGTTTTCGCCACACCTCTGCAGGTTCAGTTTATTCCTTGGACCTTCACATTGACGATGAAACACAGAAATGGCATCGGAATTAAATACAAAAGGCACAATGCCGCCTTAAGTACAAGAATAGAGACTCTTCTTACAGTCGGTGCTTTGAGCATTCCCTGTGAGACCAGTATTAGTTTCCGATACACCACTGCAGGTTCAGTTTATTCCTTGGACCTTCACATTGACGATGAAACACAGAAATGGCATCGGAATTAAATACAAAAGGAACAATGCCGCCTTAAGTACAAGAATAGAGACTCTTCTTACAGTCGGTGCTTTCAGCATTCCCTGTGAGACCAGTATTAATTTCCGATACACCACTGCAGGTTCAATGTATTCCTTGGACCTTCACATTGAAGATGAAACACAGAAATCGCATCGGAATTAAATACAAAACGCACAATGCAGCCATATGTACAGGAATAGAGACTCTTCTTACAGTCGGTGCTTTGAGCATTCCCTGTGGGACCAGTATTACTTTCCGACACACCACTGCCGGTTCAATGTATTCCTTGGATCTTGAATTTGACGATGATACACAGATATCGCATCGGAAGCAAATACAAAAGGCACAATGCCGCCTTAAGTACAAGAATAGAGACTCTTCTTACAGTCGGTGCTTTGAGCATTCCCTGTGAAACCAGGATTACTTTCCGCTACACCTCTGCAGGTTCAATGTATTCCTTGGACCTTCACAGTGACGATGAAACGCAGAAATCGCATCGGAATTAAATACAAAAGGTACAATGCCGCCTTAAGTACAAGAATAGAGACTCTTCTTACAGTCGGTGTTTTGAGCATTCTCTGTGAGACCAGTATTAGTTTCCGATACGCCACTGCAGGTTCAATGTATTCCTTGGACCTTCAAATTGGCGATGATACACAGAAATCGCATCGGAATTAAATACAAAAGGCACAATGCCGCCTTAAGTACAAGAATAGACACTCTTCTTACAGTCGGTGCTTTGAGCATTCCCTGTGAGACCAGTATTAGTTTCCGATACACCACTGCAGGTTCAATGTATTCCTTGGACCTTTACATTGACGATGAAACACAGAAATGGCATCGGAATTAAATACAAAAGACACAATGCCGCAGTAAGTACAAGAATAGAGACTCATCTTACAGTCGGTGCTTTGAGCATTCCCTGTGAGACCAGTATTAGTTTCCGCTACACCTCCGCAGGTTCAGTTTATTCCTTGGACCTTCACATTGACGATGAAACACAGAAATGGCATCGGAATTAAATACAAAAGGCACAATGCCACCTTAAGTACAAGAATAGAGACTCTTCTCACATTCGGTGCTTTGAGCATTCCCTGTGAGACCAGTATTAGTTTCCGATACACCACTGCAGGTTCAATGTATTCCTTGGACCTTCACATTGAATGATGAAACACAGAAATCGCATCGGAATTAAATCCAAAACGCTCAATGCCGCCTTATGTACAAGATTACAGACTCTACTTACAGTCGGTGCTTTGAGCATTTCCTGTGAGACCAGTATTAGTTTCCGATACGCCACTGCAGGTTCAATGTATTCCTTGGACCTTCAAATTGGCGATGATACACAGAAATCGCATCGGAATTAAATACAAAAGGCACAATGCCGCCTTAAGTACAAGAATAGACACTCTTCTTACAGTCGGTGCTTTGAGCATTCCCTGTGAGACCAGTATTAGTTTCCGATACACCACTGCAGGTTCAATGTATTCCTTGGACCTTTACATTGACGATGAAACACAGAAATGGCATCGGAATTAAATACAAAAGACACAATGCCGCAGTAAGTACAAGAATAGAGACTCTTCTTACAGTCGGTGCTTTGAGCATTCCCTGTGAGACCAGTATTAGTTTCCGATACACCTCTGCAGGTTCAATGTATTCCTTGGACCTTCACATTGACGATGAAACGCAGAAATCGCATCGGAATCAAATACAAAAGGCACAATGCCGCCTTAAGTACAAGAATAGAGACTCTTCTTACAGTCGGTGCTTTGAGCATTCCCTGTGAGACCAGTAATAGTATCCGATACACCACTGCTGGTTCAATCTATTCCTTGGACATACACATTGACGATGAAACACTGAGATTACATCGGAATTATGACCAAAAGGGACAATGCCGTCTTAAGTACAAGAATAGAGACTCTTCTTACCGTCGGTGCTTTGAGCATTCCCTGTGAGACCAGTATTAGTTTCCGATACACCACTGGAGGTTCAATGAATTCCTTGGACATTCACATTGACGATGAAACACTGAAATTACATCGGAATTAAATATAAAATTCACAATGCCTCCTTAAGTACAAGAATAGAGACTGTTCTTACCGTCGGTGCTTTTAGCATTCCCTGTGAGACCAGTATTAGTTTCCGCTACACCTCTGCAGGTTCAGTTTATTCCTTGGACCTTCACATTGACGATGAAACACAGAAATGCATCGGAATTAAATACAAAAGGCACAATGCCGCCTTAAGTACAAGAATAGAGACTCTTCTTACAGTCGGTGCCTTGAGCATTCCCTGTGAGACCAGTATTAGTTTCCGCTACACCTCTGCAGGTTCAGTTTATTACTTTGACCTTCACATTGACGATGAAACACAGAAATGGCATAGGAATTAAATACAAAAGGCACAATGCCGCCTTAAGTACAAGAATAGAGATTCTTCTTACAGTCGGTGCTTTGAGCATTCCCTGTGAGACCAGTATTAGTTTCCGATACACCACTGCGGGTTCAATGTATTCCTTGGAACTTCACATTGACGATGAATCATAGAAATCGCATCGGAATTAAATACAAAAGGCGCAATGCCGCCTTAAGTACAAAAATAGAGACTCTTCTTACATTCGGTGCTTTGAGCATTCGATGTGAGACCAGTATTACTTTCCGCTACACCACTGCAGGTTCAGTTTACTCCTTGGACCTGCACATTGACGATGAAACACAGAAATGGCATCGGAGAAAAATACAAAAGGCACAATGCCGCCTTAAGTACAATAATAGAGACTCCTCTTACAGTCGGTACTTTGAGCATTCCCTGTGAGACCAGTATTAGTTTCCGCTACACCTCTGCAGGTTCAGTTTATTCCTTGGACCTTCACATTGACGATGAAACACAGAAATGGCATCGGAATTAAATACAAAAGGCACAATGCCGCCTTAAGTACAAGAATAGAGACTCTTCTTAGAGGCGGTGCTTTGAGCATTCCCTGTGGGACCAGTATTAGTTTCCGCTACACCTCTGCAGGTTCTGTTTATTCCTTGGACCTTCACATTGACGATGAATCACAGAAATGGCATCGGAATTAAATACAAAAGGCACAATGCCGCCTTAAGTACAAGAATAGACATTCTTCTTACAGTCGGTGCTTTGAGCATTCCCTGTGAGACCAGTATTAGTTTCCGATACACCACTGCAGGTTCAATGTATTCCTTGGACCTTTACATTGACGATGAAACACAGAAATGGCATCGGAATTAAATACAAAAGACACAATGCCGCAGTAAGTACAAGAATAGAGACTCTTCTTACAGTCGGTGCTTTGAGCATTCCCTGTGAGACCAGTATTAGTTTCCGCTACACCTCCGCAGGTTCAGTTTATTCCTTGGACCTTCACATTGACGATGAAACACAGAAATCGCATCGGAATTAAATCCAAAACGCTCAATGCCGCCTTATGTACAAGATTACAGACTCTACTTACAGTCGGTGCTTTGAGCATTTCCTGTGAGACCAGTATTAGTTTCCGATACACCACTGCAGGTTCAATGTATTCCTTGGACCTTCACATTGACGATGAAACACAGAAATCGCATCGGAATCAAATACAAAAGGCACAATGCCGCCTTAAGTACAAGAATAGAGACTCTTCTTACAGTCGGTGCTTTGAGCATTCCCTGTGAGACCAGTAATAGTATCCGATACACCACTGCAGGTTCAATCTATTCCTTGGACATACACATTGACGATGAAACACTGAGATTACATCGGAATTATGACCAACAGGGACAATGCCGTCTTACGTACAAGAATAGAGACTCTTCTTACCGTCGGTGCTTTGAGCATTCCCTGTGAGACCAGTATTAGTTTCCGATACACCACTGGAGGTTCAATGAATTCCTTGGACACTCACATTGACGATGAAACACTGAAATTACATCGGAATTAAATATAAAATTCACAATGCCTCCTTAAGTACAAGAATAGAGACTGTTCTTACTGTCGGTGCTTTTAGCATTCCCTGTGAGACCAGTATTAGTTTCCGCTACACTTCTGCAGGTTCAGTTTATTCCTTGGACCTTCACATTGACGATGAAACACAGAAATGGCATAGGAATTAAATACAAAAGGCACAATGCCGTCTTAAGTACAAGAATAGAGATTCTTCTTACAGTCGGTGCTTTGAGCATTCCCTGTGAGACCAGTATTAGTTTCCGATACACCACTGCGGGTTCAATGTATTCCTTGGAACTTCACATTGACGATGAATCATAGAAATCGCATCGGAATTAAATACAAAAGGCGCAATGCCGCCTTAAGTACAAGAATAGAGACTCTTCTTACAGTCGGTGCTTTGAGCATTCGATGTGAGACCAGTATTAGTTTCCGCTACACCACTGCAGGTTCAGTTTACTCCTTGGACCTGCACATTGACGATGAAACACAGAAATGGCATCGGAGGAAAATACAAAAGGCACAATGCCGCCTTAAGTACAATAATAGAGACTCCTCTTACAGTCGGTACTTTGAGCATTCCCTGTGAGACCAGTATTAGTTTCCGCTACACCTCTGCAGGTTCAGTTTATTCCTTGGACCTTCACATTGACGATGAAACACAGAAATGGCATCGGAATTAAATACAAAAGGCACAATGCCGCCTTAAGTACAAGAATAGAGACTCTTCTTAGAGGCGGTGCTTTGAGCATTTCCTGTGAGACCAGTATTAGTTTCCGCTACACCTCTGCAGGTTCTGTTTATTCCTTGGACCTTCACATTGACGATGAATCACAGAAATGGCATCGGAATTAAACACAAAAGGCACAACGCCGCCTTAAGTACAAGAATAGAGACTCTTCTTACAGCCGGTGCTTTGAGCATTCCCTGTGAGACCAGTATTAGTTTCCGCTACACCTCTGCAGGTTCAGTTTATTCCTTTGACCTTCACATTGACGATGAAACACAGAAATGGCATCGAAATTAAATACAAAAGGCACAATGCCGCCTTAACAACAAGAATAGAGACTCTTCTTACAGTCGGTGCTTTGAGCATTCCCTGTGAGACCAGTATTAGTTTCCGATACACCACTGCAGGTTCAGTTTATTCCTTGGACCTTCACATTGACGATGAAACACAGTAATGGCATCGGAATTAAATACAAAAGGCACAATGCCGCCTTAAGTACAAGAATGGAGACTCTTCTTACAGTCGGTGCTTTGAGCATTCCCTGTGAGACCAGTATTAGTTTCCGATACACCACTGCATGTTCAATGTATTCCTTGGACCTTCACATTGACGTTGAAACACAGAAATCGCAACGGAATTAAATACAAAAGGCACAATGCCACCTTAAGTACAAAAATAGAGATTCTTCTTACAGTCGGTGCTTTGAGCATTCCCTGTGGCACCAGTATTAGTTTCCGCTACACCTCTGCAGGTTCAGTTTATTCTTTGGACAATCACATTGACGATGAAACACAGAAATGGCATAGGAATTAAATACAAAAGGCACAATGCCGCCTTAAGTACAAGAATAGAGACTCTTCTTACAGTCGGTGCTTTGAGCATTCCCTGTGAGACCAGTATTAGTTTCCGTTACACCTCTGCAGGTTCAGTTTATTCCTTGGTCCTTCACATTAACGATGAAACACAGAAATGGAATCGGAATTAAATACAGAAGGGAAATGCCGCCTTAAGTACAAGAATAGAGACTCTTCTTACAGTCGGTGCTTTAAGCATTCCGTGTGAGACCAGTATTAGTTTCCGATACACCACTGCAGGTACAATGAATTCCTTGGAACTTCACATTGACGATGAAATACAGAAATCGCATCGGAATTAAATACAAAAGGCACAATGCCGCCTTAAGTACAAGAATAGAGACTCTTCTTACAGTCGGTGCCTTGAGCATAACCCTGTGAGACCAGTATTAGTTTCCGCTACACCTCTGCAGGTTCAGTTTATTCCTTGGACCTTTACATTGACGATGAAACACAGAAATGGCATCGGAATTAAATACAAAAGGCACAATGCCGCCTTAAGTACAAGAATAGAGACCCTTCGTACAGTCGGTGCTTTGAGCTTTCCCTGTGAGACCAGTATTAGTTTCCGCTTCACCTCTGCAGGTTCAGTTTATTCCTTGGACCTTCACATTGACGATGAAACACAGAAATGGCATCGGAATTAAATAGAAAAGGCACAATGCCGCCTTACGTACAAGAATAGAGACTCTTCTTACAGTCGGTGGTTTGAGCATTCCCTGTGAGGCCAGTATTAGTTTCCGCTACACCTCTGCAGGTTCAGTTTATTCCTTGGACCTTCACATTGACGATGAAACACAGAAATGGCATCGGAATTAAATACAAGACGAACAATGCCGCCTTAAGTACAACAGTAGTTACTCTTCTTACAGTCGGTGCTTTGAGCATTCCCTGTGAGCCCAGTATCAGTTTCCGATACACCACTGCAGGTTCAATGTATTCCTTGCACCTTCACATTGACGATGGAACACAGAAATCGCATCGGAATTAAATTCAAAAGGCACAATGCCGCCTTAATTACAAGAATAGAGACTCTTCTTACAGTCGGTGCTTTGTGCATTCCCTGTGTGACCAGTATTAGTTTCCGCTACACCTCTGCAGGTTCAGTTTATTCCTTGGACCATCACATTGACGATGAAACACAGAAATGGCATCGGAATTAAATACAAAAGGCACAATGCCGCCTTATGTACAAGAATAGAGACTCTTCTTACAGTCGGTGCTTTGAGCATTCCCTGTGAGACCAGTATTAGTTTCTGATACACCACTGCAGGTTCAATGTATTCCTTGGAACTTCACATAGACGATGAAACACAGAAATGGCATCGGAATTAAATACAAAAGGCACAATGCCGCCTTAAGTACAAGAATAGAAACTCTGCTTACAGTCGGTGCTTTGAGCATTCCCTGTGAGACCAGTATTAGTTTCCGCTACACCTCTGCAGGTTAAGTTTATTCCTTGGACCTTCACATTGACGATGAAACACAGAAATGGCATCGGAATTAAATAGAAAAGTCACAATGCCGCCGTAAGTACAAGAATAGAGACTCTTCTTACAGTCGGTGCTTTGAGCATTCCCTGTGAGGCCAGTATTAGATTCCGATACACCACTGCAGGTTCAATGTATTCCTTGGAACTTCACATTGACGATGAAACACAGAAATCGCATCGGAATTAAATACAAAGGGCACAATGTTGCCTTAAGTACAAGAATAGAGACTCTTGTTACAGTCGGTGCTTTGGGCTTCCCTGTGAGACCAATATTAGTTTCCGCTACACCTCTGCAGGTTCTTTTTATTCCTTGGACCTTCACATTGACGATGAAACACAGAAATGGCGTCGGAATTAAACACAAAAGGCACAACGCCGCCTTAAGTACATGAATAGAGGCTCTTCTTACAGCTGGTGCTTTGAGCATTCCCTGTGAGACCAGTATTACTTTCCGCTACACCTCTGCAGGTTCAGTTTATTCCTTGGACCTTCACATTGACGATGAAACACAGAAATGGCATCGCAATTAAATACATAATTCACAATGCCGCCTTAAGTACAAGTATAGAGACTCTTCTTACAGTCGGTGCTTTGAGCATTCCCTGTGAGACCAGTAATAGTATCCGATACACCACTGCTGGTTCAATCTATTCCTTGGACATACACATTGACGATGAAACACTGAGATTACATCGGAATTATGACCAAAAGGGACAATGCCGTCTTAAGTACAAGAATAGAGACTCTTCTTACAGTCGGTGCTTTGAGCATTCCCTGTGAGACCAGTATTAGTTTCCGATACACCACTGGAGGTTCAATGAATTCCTTGGACATTCACATTGACGATGAAACACTGAAATTACATCGGAATTAAATATAAAATACACAATGCCTCCTTAAGTACAAGAATAGAGACTGTTCTTACCGTCGGTGCTTTTAGCATTCCCTGTGAGACCAGTATTAGTTTCAGCTACACCTCTGCAGGTTCAGTTTATTCCTTGGACCTTCACATTGACGATGAAACACAGAAATGCATCGGAATTAAATACAAAAGGCACAATGCCGCCTTAAGTACAAGAATAGAGACTCTTCTTACAGTCGGTGCTTTTAGCATTCCCTGTGAGACCAGTATTAGTTTCCGCTACACCTCTGCAGGTTCAGTTTATTACTTGGACCTTCACATTGACGATGAAACACAGAAAAGGCATAGGAATTAAATACAAAAGGCACAATGCCGCCTTAAGTACAAGAATAGAGATTCTTCTTACAGTCGGTGCTTTGAGCATTCCCTGTGAGACCAGTATTAGTTTCCGATACACCACTGCGGGTTCAATGTATTCCTTGGAACTTCACATTGACGATGAACCATAGAAATCGCATCGGAATTAAATACAAAAGGCGCAATGCCGCCCTAAGTACAAGAATAGAGACTCTTCTTACAGTCGGTGCTTTGAGCATTCGATGTGAGACCAGTATTAGTTTCCGCTACACCACTGCCGGTTCAGTTTACTCCTTGGACCTGCACATTGACGATGAAACACAGAAATGGCATCGGAGGAAAATACAAAAGGCACAATGCCGCCTTAAGTACAATAATAGAGACTCCTCTTACAGTCGGTACTTTGAGCATTCCCTGTGAGACCAGTATTAGTTTCCGCTACACCTCTGCAGGTTCAGTTTATTCCTTGGACCTTCACATTGACGATGAAACACAGAAATGGCATCGGAATTAAATACAAAAGGCACAATGCCGCCTTAAGTACAAGAATAGAGACTCTTCTTAGAGGCGGTGCTTTGTGCATTCCCTGTGGGACCAGTATTAGTTTCCGCTACACCTCAGCAGGTTAAGTTTATTCCTTGGACCTTCACATTGACGATGAATCACAGAAATGGCATCGGAATTAAATACAAAAGGCACAATGCCGCCTTAAGTACAAGAATAGACACTCTTCTTACAGTCGGTGCTTTGAGCATTCCCTGTGAGACCAGTATTAGTTTCCGATACACCACTGCAGGTTCAATGTATTCCTTGGACCTTTACATTGACGATGAAACACAGAAATGGCATCGGAATTAAATACAAAAGGCACAATGCCGCAGTATGTACAAGAATAGAGACTCTTCTTACAGTCGGTGCTTTGAGCATTCCCGGTGAGACCAGTATTAGTTTCCGCTACACCTCCGCAGGTTCAGTTTATTCCTTGGACCTTCACATTGACGATGAAACACAGAAATGGCATCGGAATTAAATACAAAAGGCACAATGCCACCTTAAGTACAAGAATAGAGACTCTTCTCACATTCGGTGCTTTGAGCATTCCCTGTGAGACCAGTATTAGTTTCCGATACACCACTGCAGGTTCAATGTATTCCTTGGACCTTCACATTGAATGATGAAACACAGAAATCGCATCGGAATTAAATCCAAAACGCTCAATGCCGCCTTATGTAGAAGATTACAGACTCTACTTACAGTCGGTGCTTTGAGCATTTCCTGTGAGACCAGTATTAGTTTCCGATACACCACTGCAGGTTCAATGTATTCCTTGGACCTTCACATTGACGATGAAACACAGAAATCGCATCGGAATCAAATACAAAAGGCACAATGCCGCCTTAAGTACAAGAATAGAGACTCTTCTTACAGTCGGTGCTTTGAGCATTCCCTGTGAGACCAGTAATAGTATCCGATACACCACTGCAGGTTCAATCTATTCCTTGGACATACACATTGACGATGAAACACTGAGATTACATCGGAATTATGACCAAAAGGGACAATGCCGTCTTAAGTACAAGAATAGAGACTCTTCTTACCGTCGGTGCTTTGAGCATTCCCTGTGAGACCAGTATTAGTTTCCGATACACCACTGGAGGTTCAATGAATTCCTTGGACATTCACATTGACGATGAAACACTGAAATTACATCGGAATTAAATATAAAATTCACAATGCCTCCTTAAGTACAAGAATAGAGACTGTTCTTACCGTCGGTGCTTTTAGCATTCCCTGTGAGACCAGTATTAGTTTCCGCTACACTTCTGCAGGTTCAGTTTATTCCTTGGACCTTCACATTGACGATGAAACACAGAAATGGCATAGGAATTAAATACAAAAGGCACAATGCCGTCTTAAGTACAAGAATAGAGATTCTTCTTACAGTCGGTGCTTTGAGCATTCCCTGTGAGACCAGTATTAGTTTCCGATACACCACTGCAGGTTCAATGTATTCCTTGGACCTTCACATTGACGATGAAACACAGAAATCGCATCGGAATCAAATACAAAAGGCACAATGCCGCCTTAAGTACAAGAATAGAGACTCTTCTTACAGTCGGTGCTTTGAGCATTCGATGTGAGACCAGTATTAGTTTCCGCTACACCACTGCAGGTTCAGTTTACTCCTTGGACCTGCACATTGACGATGAAACACAGAAATGGCATCGGAGGAAAATACAAAAGGCACAATGCCGCCTTAAGTACAATAATAGAGACTCCTCTTACAGTCGGTACTTTGAGCATTCCCTGTGAGACCAGTATTAGTTTCCGCTACACCTCTGCAGGTTCAGTTTATTCCTTGGACCTTCACATTGACGATGAAACACAGAAATGGCATCGGAATTAAATACAAAAGGCACAATGCCGCCTTAAGTACAAGAATAGAGACTCTTCTTAGAGGCGGTGCTTTGAGCATTTCCAGTGAGACCAGTATTAGTTTCCGCTACACCTCTGCAGGTTCTGTTTATTCCTTGGACCTTCGCATTGACGATGAATCACAGAAATGGCATCGGAATTAAACACAAAAGGCACAACGCCGCCTTAAGTACAAGAATAGAGACTCTTCTTACAGCCGGTGCTTTGAGCATCCCCTGTGAGACCAGTATTAGTTTCCGCTACACCTCTGCAGGTTCAGTTTATTCCTTTGACCTTCACATTGACGATGAAACACAGAAATGGCATCGGAATTAAATACAAAAGGCACAATGCCGCCTTAACAACAAGAATAGAGACTCTTCTTACAGTCGGTGCTTTGAGCATTCCCTGTGAGACCAGTATTAGTTTCCGATACACCACTGCAGGTTCAGTTTATTCCTTGGACCTTCACATTGACGATGAAACACAGTAATGGCATCGGAATTAAATACAAAAGGCACAATGCCGCCTTAAGTACAAGAATGGAGACTCTTCTTACAGTCGGTGCTTTGAGCATTCCCTGTGAGACCAGTATTAGTTTCCGATACACCACTGCATGTTCAATGTATTCCTTCGACCTTCACATTGACGTTGAAACACAGAAATCGCAACGGAATTAAATACAAAAGGCACAATGCCACCTTAAGTACAAAAATAGAGATTCTTCTTACAGTCGGTGCTTTGAGCATTCCCTGTGACACCAGTATTAGTTTCCGCTACACCTCTGCAGGTTCAGTTTATTCTTTGGACAATCACATTGACGATGAAACACAGAAATGGCATCGGAATTAAATACAAAAGGCACAATGCCGCCTTAAGTACAAGAATAGAGACTCTTCTTACAGTCGGTGCTTTGAGCGTTCCCTGTGAGACCAGTATTAGTTTCCGTTACACCTCTGCAGGTTCAGTTTATTCCTTGGTCCTTCACATTGACGATGAAACACAGAAATGGAATCGGAATTAAATACAGAAGGGAAATGCCGCCTTAAGTACAAGAATAGAGACTCTTCTTACAGTCGGTGCTTTAAGCATTCCGTGTGAGACCAGTATTAGTTTCCGATACACCACTGCAGGTACAATGAATTCCTTGGAACTTCACATTGACGATGAAATACAGAAATCGCATCGGAATTAAATACAAAAGGCACAATGCCGCCTTAAGTACAAGAATAGAGACTCTTCTTACAGTCGGTGCCTTGAGCATAACCCTGTGAGACCAGTATTAGTTTCCGCTACACCTCTGCAGGTTCAGTTTATTCCTTGGACCTTTACATTGACGATGAAACACAGAAATGGCATCGGAATTAAATACAAAAGGCACAATGCCGCCTTAAGTACAAGAATAGAGACCCTTCGTACAGTCGGTGCTTTGAGCTTTCCCTGTGAGACCAGTATTAGTTTCCGCTTCACCTCTGCAGGTTCAGTTCATTCCTTGGACCTTCACATTGACGATGAAACACAGAAATGGCATCGGAATTAAATAGAAAAGGCACAATGCCGCCTTACGTACAAGAATAGAGACTCTTCTTACAGTCGGTGGTTTGAGCATTCCCTGTGAGGCCAGTATTAGTTTCCGCTACACCTCTGCAGGTTCAGTTTATTCCTTGGACCTTCACATTGACGATGAAACACAGAAATGGCATCGGAATTAAATACAAGACGAACAATGCCGCCTTAAGTACAACAGTAGAGACTCTTCTTACAGTCGGTGCTTTGAGCATTCCCTGTGAGCCCAGTATCAGTTTCCGATACACCACTGCAGGTTCAATTTATTCCTTGGACCTTCACATTGACGATGGAACACAGAAATCGCATCGGAATTAAATTCAAAAGGCACAATGCCGCCTTAATTACAAGAATAGAGACTCTTCTTACAGTCGGTGCTTTGTGCATTCCCTGTGAGACCAGTATTAGTTTCCGCTACACCTCTGCAGGTTCAGTTTATTCCTTGGACCATCACATTGACGATGAAACACAGAAATGGCATCGGAATTAAACACAAAAAGCACAATGCCGCCTTAAGTACAAGAATAGAGACTCTTCTTACAGTCGGTGCTTTGAGCATTCCCTGTGAGACCAGTATTAGTTTCTGATACACCACTGCAGGTTCAATGTATTCCTTGGAACTTCACATAGACGATGAAACACAGAAATGGCATCGGAATTAAATACAAAAGGCACAATGCCGCCTTAAGTACAAGAATAGAAACTCTTCTTACAGTCGGTGCTTTGAGCATTCCCTGTGAGACCAGTATTAGTTTCCGCTACACCTCTGCAGGTTAAGTTTATTCCTTGGACCTTCACATTGACGATGAAACACAGAAATGGTATCGGAATTAAATAGAAAAGTCACAATGCCGCCGTAAGTACAAGAATAGAGACTCTTCTTACAGTCGGTGCTTTGAGCATTCCCTGTGAGGCCAGTATTAGATTCCGATACACCACTGCAGGTTCAATGTATTCCTTGGAACTTCACATTGACGATGAAACACAGTAATCGCATCGGAATTAAATACAAAGGGCACAATGTTGCCTTAAGTACAAGAATAGAGACTCTTATTACAGTCGGTGCTTTGGGCTTCCCTGTGAGACCAATATTAGTTTCCGCTACACCTCTGCAGGTTCTTTTTATTCCTTGGACCTTCACATTGACGATGAAACACAGAAATGGCATCGGAATTAAACACAAAAGGCACAACGCCGCCTTAAGTACAAGAATAGAGGCTCTTCTTACAGTTGGTGCTTTGAGCATTCCCTGTGAGACCAGTATTACTTTCCGCTACACCTCTGCAGGTTCAGTTTATTCCTTGGACCTTCACATTGACGATGAAACACAGAAATGGCATCGCAATTAAATACATAATTCACAATGCCGCCTTAAGTACAAGTATAGAGACTCTTCTTACAGTCGGTGCTTTGAGCATTCCCTGTGAGACCCGTATTAGTTTCCGATACACCACTGCAGGTTCAATGTATTCCTTGGAACTTCACATTGACGATGAAACACAGAAATGGCATCGGAATTAAATACAAAAGGCACAATGCCGCCTTACGTACAACAATAGAGACTCTTCTTACAGTCGGTGTTTTGAGCATTCCCTGTGAGGCCAGTATTAGTTTCCGCTACACCTCTGCAGGTTCAGTTTATTCCTTGGACCTTCACATTGACGACGAAACACAGAAATGGCATCGGAATGAAATACAAAACGAACAATGCCGCCTTAAGTACAACAATAGAGACTCTTCTTACAGTCGGTGCTTTGGGCATTCCCTGTGAGGCCAGTATCAGTTTCCGATACACCACTGCAGGTTCAATGTATTCCTTGGACCTTCACATTGACGATGGAACACAGAAATCGCATCGGAATTAAATTCAAAAGGCACAATGCCGCCTTAAGTACAAGAATAGAGACTCTTCTTACAGTCGGTGTTTTGAGCATTCCCTGTGAGACCAGTATTAGTTTCCGCTACACCTCTGCAGGTTTAGTTTATTCCTTGGACCAACACATTGACGATGATACACAGAAATGGCATCGGAATTAAATACAAAAGGCACAATGCCGCCTTAAGTACAAGAATTGAGACTCTTCTTACAGTCGGTGCTTTGAGCATTTCCTGTGAGACCAGTATTAGTTTCTGATACACCACTGCAGGTTCAATGTATTCCTTGGAACTTCACATTGTCGATGAAACACAGAAATGGCATCGGAATTAAATACAAAAGGCACAATGCCGCCTTAAGTACAAGAATAGAGACTCTTCTTACAGTCGGTGCTTTGAGCATTCCCTGTGAGACCAGTATTAGTTTCCGCTACACCTCTGCAGGTTCAGTTTATTCCTTGGACCTTCACATTGACGATGAAACACAGAAATGGCATCGGAATTAAATAGAAAAGGCACAATGCCGCCGTAAGTACAAGAATAGAGACTCTTCTTACAGTCGGTGCTTTGAGCATTCCCTGTGAGACCAGTATTAGATCCCCATACACCACTGCAGGTTCAATGTATTCCTTGGAACTTCACATTGACGATGAAACACAGAAATCGCATCGGAATTTAATACAAAGGGCACAATGTTGCCTTAAGTACAAGAATAGAGACTCATCTTACAGTCGGTGCTTTGGGCTTCCCTGTGAGACCAATATTAGTTTCCGCTACACCTCTGCAGGTTCTTTTTATTCCTTGGACCTTCACATTGACGATGAAACACAGAAATGGAATCGGAATTAAACACAAAAGGCACAACGCCACCTTAAGTACAAGAATAGAGACCCTTCTTACAGTCGGTGATTTGAGCATTCCCTGTGAGACCAGTATTACTTTCCGCTACACCTCTGCAGGTTCAGTTTATTCCTTGGACCTTCACATTGACGATGAAACACAGATATGGCATCGGAATGAAATACAAAAGGCACAATGCCGCCTTAGGTACAAGAATAGAGACTCTTCTTACAGTCGGTGCTTTGAGCATTCCCTGTGAGACCAGTATTAGTTTCCGATACACCACTGCAGGTTCAATGTATTCCTTGGAACTTCACATTGACGATGAAACACAGAAATGTCATCGGAATTAAATACAAAAGGCACAATGCCGCCTTAAGTACAAGAATAGACCCTTCTTACAGTCGGTGCTTTGAGCATTCCCTGTGAGCCCAGTATTAGTTTCCGCTACACCTCTGCAGGTTCAGTTCATTCCTTGGACCTTCACATTGACGATGAAACACAGAAATGGCATCGGAATTAGATACAAAAGGCACAATGCCGCCTTAAGTACAAGAATAGAGACTCTTCTTACAGTCGGTGCTTGGAGCATTCCCTGAGAGACCAGTATTAGTTTCCAATACACCACTGCAGGTTCAATGTATTCCTTGGAACTTCACATTGACGATGAAACACAGAAATGGCATCGGAATTAAATACAAAAGGCACAATGCCGCCTTAAGTACAAGAATAGAGACTCTTCTTACAGTCGGTGCTTTGAGCATTCCCTGTGAGACCAGTATTAGTTTCCGATACACCACTGCAGGTTCAATGTATTCCTTGGAACTTCACATTGACCATGAAACACAGAAATCGCATCGGAATTAAATACAAAAGGCACAATGCCGCCTTAAGTACAAGAAAAAGACTCTTCCTACAGTCGGTGCTTGGGCATTCGGTGTGAGACCAGTATTAGTTTCCGCTACACCTCTGCAGGTTCTTTTTATTCCTTGGACCTTCACATTGACGATGAAACACAGAAATGGCATCGGAATTAAACACAAAAGGCACAACGCCGCCTTAAGTACAAGAATAGAGACTCTTCTAACAGTCGGTGCTTTGAGCATTCCCTGTGAGACCAGTATTACTTTCCGCTACACCTCTGCAGGTTCAGTTTATTCCTGGGACCTTCACATTGACGATGAAACACAGAAATGGCATCGCAATTAAATACATAATTCACAATGCCGCCGTAAGTACAAGAATCGAGACTCTTCTTACAGTCGGTGCTTTGAGCATTCCCTGTGAGACCAGTATTAGTTTCCGATACACCACTGCAGTTTCAATGTTGGAACTTCACATTGACGATGAAACACAGAAATCGCATCGGAATTAAATACAAAAGGCACAATGCCGCCTTAAGTACAAGAATAGAGACTCTTCTTACAGTCGGTGCTTTGAGCATTCCCTGTGAGACCAGTATTAGTTTCCGCTACACCTCTGCAGGTTCAGTTTATTCCTTGGACCTTCACATTGACGATGAAACACAGAAATGGCATCGGAATTAAATAGAAAAGGCACAATGCCGCCGTAAGTACAATAATAGAGACTCTTCTTACAGTCGGTGCTTTGAGCATTTTCTGTGAGACCAGTATTAGATTCCGATACACCACTGCAGGTTCAATGTATGCCTTGGAACTTCACATTGACGATGAAACACAGAAATCGCATCGGAATTAAATACAAAGGGCACAATGTTGCCTTAAGTACAAGAATAGAGACTCTTCTTACAGTCGGTGCTTTTAGGCTTCCCTGTGAGACCAATATTAGTTTCCGCTACACCTCTGCAGGTTCTTTTTATTCCTTGGACCTTCACATTGACGATGAAACACAGAAATGGAATCGGAATTAAACACAAAAGGCACAACGCCGCCTTAAGTACAAGAATAGTGACTCTTCTTACAGTCGGTGCTTTGAGCATTCCCTGTGAGACCAGTATTACTTTCCGCTAGACCTCTGCAGGTTCAGTTTATTCCTTGGACCTTCACATTGACGATGAAACACAGAATTGGCATCGGAATGAAATATAAAAGGCACAATGCCGCCTTAGGTACAAGAATAGAGACTCTTCTTACAGTCGGTGCTTTGAGCATTCCCTGTGAGACCAGTACTAGTTTCCGATACACCACTGCAGGTTCAATGTATTCCTTGGAACTTCACATTGACCATGAAACACAGAAATCGCATCGGAATTAAATACAAAAGGCACAATGCCGCCTTAAGTACAAGAAAAAGACTTTTCCCACAGTCGGTGCTTGGGCATTCCCTGTGAGACCAGTATTAGTGTCCGCTACACCTCTGCAGGTTCAGTTTATTCCTTGGACCTTCACATTGACGATGAAACACAGAAATTGCATCGCAATTAAATACATAAGGCACAATGCCGCCTTAAGTACAAGAATAGAGACTCTTCTTACAGTCGGAGCTTTGAGCATTCCCTGCAAGACCAGTATTAGTTTCCGATACACCACTGCAGGTTCAATGTATTCCTTGGAACTTCACATTGACGATGAAACACAGAAATCGCATCGGAATTAAATACAAAAGGCACAATGCCGCCATACGTACAAGAATAGAGACTCTTCTTACAGTCGGTGTTTTGAGCATTCCCTGTGAGGCCGGTATTAGTTTCCGCTACACCTCTGCAGGTTCAGTTTATTCCTTGGACCTTCACATTGACGATGAAACACAGAAATGGCATCGGAATTAAATACAAAACGAACAATGCCGCCTTAAGTACAACAATAGAGACTTTTCTTACAGTCGGTGCTTTGAGCATTTCCTGTGAGGCCAGTTCAGTTTCCGATACACCACTGCAGGTTCAGTGTATTCCTTGGACCTTCACATTGACGATGGAACACAGAAATCGCATCGGAATTAAATTCAAAAGGCACAATGCCGCCTTAAGTACAAGAATAGAGACTCTTCTTACAGTCGGTGCTTTGAGCATTCCCTGTGAGCCCAGTATTAGTTTCCGCTACACCTCTGCAGGTTCAGATCATTCCTTGGACCTTCACATTGACGATGAAACACAGAAATGGCATCGGAATTAGATACAAAAGGCACAATGCCGCCTTAAGTACAAGAATAGAGACTCTTCTTACAGTCGGTGCTTGGAGCATTCCCTGAGAGACCAGTATTAGTTTCCAATACACCACTGCAGGTTCAATGTATTCCTTGGAACTTCACATTGACGATGAAACACAGAAATGGCATCGGAATTAAATACAAAAGGCACAATGCCGCCTTAAGTACAAGAATAGAGACTCTTCTTACAGTCGGTGCTTTGAGCATTCCCTGTGAGACCAGTATTAGTTTCCGATACACCACTGCAGGTTCAATGTATTCCTTGGAACTTCACATTGACCATGAAACACAGAAATCGCATCGGAATTAAATACAAAAGGCACAATGCCGCCTTAAGTACAAGAAAAAGACTCTTCCTACAGTCGGTGCTTGGGCATTCGGTGTGAGACCAGTATTAGTTTCCGCTACACCTCTGCAGGTTCTTTTTATTCCTTGGACCTTCACATTGACGATGAAACACAGAAATGGCATCGGAATTAAACACAAAAGGCACAACGCCGCCTTAAGTACAAGAATAGAGACTCTTCTAACAGTCGGTGCTTTGAGCATTCCCTGTGAGACCAGTATTACTTTCCGCTACACCTCTGCAGGTTCAGTTTATTCCTGGGACCTTCACATTGACGATGAAACACAGAAATGGCATCGCAATTAAATACATAATTCACAATGCCGCCGTAAGTACAAGAATAGAGACTCTTCTTACAGTCGGTGCTTTGAGCATTCCCTGTGAGACCAGTATTAGTTTCCGATACACCACTGCAGTTTCAATGTTGGAACTTCACATTGACGATGAAACACAGAAATCGCATCGGAATTAAATACAAAAGGCACAATGCCGCCTTAAGTACAAGAATAGAGACTCTTCTTACAGTCGGTGCTTTGAGCATTCCCTGTGAGACCAGTATTAGTTTCCGCTACACCTCTGCAGGTTCAGTTTATTCCTTGGACCTTCACATTGACGATGAAACACAGAAATGGCATCGGAATTAAATAGAAAAGGCACAATGCCGCCGTAAGTACAATAATAGAGACTCTTCTTACAGTCGGTGCTTTGAGCATTTTCTGTGAGACCAGTATTAGATTCCGATACACCACTGCAGGTTCAATGTATGCCTTGGAACTTCACATTGACGATGAAACACAGAAATCGCATCGGAATTAAATACAAAGGGCACAATGTTGCCTTAAGTACAAGAATAGAGACTCTTCTTACAGTCGGTGCTTTTAGGCTTCCCTGTGAGACCAATATTAGTTTCCGCTACACCTCTGCAGGTTCTTTTTATTCCTTGGACCTTCACATTGACGATGAAACACAGAAATGGAATCGGAATTAAACACAAAAGGCACAACGCCGCCTTAAGTACAAGAATAGTGACTCTTCTTACAGTCGGTGCTTTGAGCATTCCCTGTGAGACCAGTATTACTTTCCGCTAGACCTCTGCAGGTTCAGTTTATTCCTTGGACCTTCACATTGACGATGAAACACAGAATTGGCATCGGAATGAAATATAAAAGGCACAATGCCGCCTTAGGTACAAGAATAGAGACTCTTCTTACAGTCGGTGCTTTGAGCATTCCCTGTGAGACCAGTACTAGTTTCCGATACACCACTGCAGGTTCAATGTATTCCTTGGAACTTCACATTGACCATGAAACACAGAAATCGCATCGGAATTAAATACAAAAGGCACAATGCCGCCTTAAGTACAAGAAAAAGACTTTTCCCACAGTCGGTGCTTGGGCATTCCCTGTGAGACCAGTATTAGTGTCCGCTACACCTCTGCAGGTTCAGTTTATTCCTTGGACCTTCACATTGACGATGAAACACAGAAATTGCATCGCAATTAAATACATAAGGCACAATGCCGCCTTAAGTACAAGAATAGAGACTCTTCTTACAGTCGGAGCTTTGAGCATTCCCTGCAAGACCAGTATTAGTTTCCGATACACCACTGCAGGTTCAATGTATTCCTTGGAACTTCACATTGACGATGAAACACAGAAATCGCATCGGAATTAAATACAAAAGGCACAATGCCGCCATACGTACAAGAATAGAGACTCTTCTTACAGTCGGTGTTTTGAGCATTCCCTGTGAGGCCGGTATTAGTTTCCGCTACACCTCTGCAGGTTCAGTTTATTCCTTGGACCTTCACATTGACGATGAAACACAGAAATGGCATCGGAATTAAATACAAAACGAACAATGCCGCCTTAAGTACAACAATAGAGACTTTTCTTACAGTCGGTGCTTTGAGCATTTCCTGTGAGGCCAGTTCAGTTTCCGATACACCACTGCAGGTTCAGTGTATTCCTTGGACCTTCACATTGACGATGGAACACAGAAATCGCATCGGAATTAAATTCAAAAGGCACAATGCCGCCTTAAGTACAAGAATAGAGACTCTTCTTACAGTCGGTGCTTTGAGCATTCCCTGTGAGACCAGTATTAGTTTCCGCTACACCTCTGCAGGTTCAGTTTATTCCTTGGACCATCACATTGACGATGAAACACAGAAATGGCATCGGAATTAAATACAAAAGGCACAATGCCGCCTTTAGTACAAGAATAGAGACACTTCTTACAGTCGGTGCTTTGAGCAATCCCTGTGAGACCAGTATTAGTTTCCGATACACAACTGCAGGTTCAATGTATTCCTTGGAACTTCACATTGACGATGAAACACAGAAATCGCATCGGAAGTAAATACAAAAGGCACAATGCCGCCTTAAGTACAAGAATAGAGACTCTTCTTACAGTCTCTGCTTTGAGCATTCCCTGTGAGACCAGTATTAGTTTCCGCTACACCTCTGCAGATTCAGTTTATTCCTTGGACCTTCACATTGACGATGAAACACAGAAATGGCATCGGAATTAAATACAAAAGGCACAATGCCGCCTTAAGTACAAGAATAGAGACTCTTCTTACAGTCGGTACTTTGAGCATTGCCTGTGAGACCAGTATTGGTTTCCGCTACACCTAAGGAGGTTCAGTTTATTCCTTGGACCTTCACATTGACGATGAAACACAGATATGGCATCGGAATTAAATACAAAAGGCACAATGCCGCCTTACGTACAAGAATAGAGACTCTTCTTACAGTCGGTGTTTTGAGCATTCCCTGTGAGGCCAGTATTAGTTTCCGCTACACCTCTGCAGGTTCAGTTTATTCCTTGGACCTTCACATTGACGATGAAACACAGAAATGGCATCGGAATTAAATACAAAAGGCACAATGCTGCCTTAAGTACAAGAATAGAGACTCTTCTTACAGTCGGTGCTTTGAGCATTCCCTGTGAGACCAGTATTAGTTTCCGCTACACCTCTGCAAGTTCAGTTTATTCCTTGGACCTTCACATTGACGATGAAACACAGAAATGGCATCGGAATTAAATACAAAAGGCACAATGCCGCCTTAAGTACAAGAATAGAGACTCTTCTTACAGTCGGTGCTTTGAGCATTCCCTGTGAGACCAGTATTAGTTTCTGATACACCACTGCACGTTCAATGTATTCCTTGGAACTTCACATTGACGATGAAACACAGAAATGGCATCGGAATTAAATACAAAAGGCACAATGCCGCCTTAAGCACAAGAATAGAGACTCTTCTTACAGTCGGTGCTTTGAGCATTCCCTGTGAGACCAGTGTTAGTTTCTGATACACCCCTGCAGGTTCAATGTATTCCTTGGAACTTCACTTTGACGATGAAACACAGAAATCGCATCGGAATTAAATACAAAAGGCACAATGCCGCCTCAAGTACAAGAATAGGGACTCTTCCTACAGTCGGTGCTTTGGGCATTCCCTGTGAGACCAGTATTAGTTTCCGCTACACCTCTGCAGGTTCAGTTTATTCCTTGGACCTTCACATTGACGATGTAACACAGAAATCGCATCGGAATTAAATACATAAGGCACAATGCCGCCTTAAGTACAAGAATAAAGACTCTTCTTACAGTCGGTGCTTTGAGCATTCCCTGTGAGACCAGTATTAGTTTCCGATACACCACTGCAGGTTCAATGTATTCCTTGGAACTTCACATTGACGATAAAACACAGAAATCGCATCGGAATTAAATACAAAAGGCACAATGCCGCCTTAAGTACAAGAATAGAGACTCTACTTACAGTCGGTGCTTTGAGCATTCCCTGTGAGACCAGTATTAGTTTCCGCTACACCTCTGCAGGTTCAGTTTATTCCTTGGACCTTCACATTGACGATGAAACACAGAAATGGCATCGGAATTAAATACAAAAGGCACAATGCCGCCTTAAGTACAAGAATAGAGACTCTTCTTACAGTCGGTGCTTTGAGCATTCCCTGTGAGACCAGTATTGGTTTCCGCTACACCTAAGGGATTTAAGTTTATTCCTTGGACCTTCACATTGACGATGAAACACAGAAATGGCATCGGATTTAAATACAAAGGCACAATGCCGCCTTACGTACAAGAATAGAGACTCTTCTTACAGTCGGTGTTTTGAGCATTCCCTGTGAGGCCAGTATTAGTTTCCGTTACACCTCTGCAGGTTCAGTTTATTCCTTGGACCTTCACATTGACGATGAAACACAGAAATGGCATAGGAATTAAATACAAAACGAACAATGCCTCCTTAAGTACAACAATGGAGACTCTTCTTACAGTCGGTGCTTTGAGCATTCCCTGTGAGACCAGTATCAGTTTCCGATACACCACTGCAGGTTCAATGTATTCCTTGGACCTTCACATTGACGATGAAACACAGAAATCGCATCGGAATTAAATACAAAAGGCTCAATGCCGCCTTAAGTACAAGAATAGAGACTCTTCTTACAGTCGGTGCTTTGAGCGTTCCCTGTGAGACCAGTATTAGTTTCCGCTACACCTCTGCAGGTTCAGTTTATTCCTTGGACCTTCACATTGACGATGAAACACAGAAATGGCATCGGAATTAAATACAAAAGGCACAATGCCGCCTTAAGTACAAGAATTGAGACTCTTCTTACAGTCGGTGCTTTGAGCATTCCCTGTGAGACCAGTATTAGTTTCTGATACACCACTGCAGGTTCAATGTATTCCTTGGAACTTCACATTGACGATGAAACACAGAAATCGCATCGGGATCGAATACAAAAGGCACAATGCCGCCTTAAGTACAAGAATAGAGACTCTTCTTACAGTCGGTGCTTTGAGCATTCCCTGTGAGACCAGTATTAGTTTCCGATACATCTCTGCAGGTTCAGTTTAATCCTTGGACCTTCACATTGATGATGAAACACAGAAATGACATCGGAATGAAATACAAAAGGCACAATGCCGCCTTAAGTACAAGAATAGAGACTCTTCTTACAGTCGGTGATTTGCGCATTCCCTGTGAGACCAGTATTAGTTTCCTATACACCACTGCAGGTTCAATGTATTCCTTGGACCTTTACATTGACGATGAAACAAAGGAATCGCATCGGAAATAAATACAAAACGCACAATGCCGCCTTAAGTACAAGAATAGAGAATCTTCTTACAGTCGGTGCTTTGAGCATTCCCTGTGAGACCAGTATTAGTTTCCGCTACACCTCGTCAGGTTCAATGTATTCCTTGGACCTTCACATTGACGATGATACACAGAAATCGCATCGGAATTAAATACAAAAGGCACAATGCCGCCTTAAGTACAAGAATAGAGACTCTTCTTACAGTCGGTGGTTTGAGCATTCCCTGTGAGACGAGTATTAGTTTCCGATACACCACTGCAGGTTCAATGTATTCCTTGGAACTTCACATTGACGATGAAACACAGAAATCGCATCGGAATCAAATACAAAAGCCACAATGCCGCTTTAAGTACAAGAATAGAGACTCTTCTTACAGTCGGTGCTTTGAGCATTCCCTGTGAGACCAGTATTAGTTTCCGATACACCTCTGCAGGTCCAGTTTATTCCTTGGACCTTCACATTGACGATGAAAAACAGAAATGGCATCGGAATTAAATACAAAAGGCACAAAGCCGCCTTAAGTACAAGAATAGAGACACTTCTTACAGTCGGTGCTTTGAGCATTCCCTGTGAAACCAGTATTAGTTTCCGATACACCACTGCAGGTTCAATGTATTCCTTGGAACTTCACATTGACGATGAAACAAAGAAATCGCATCGGAATTAAATACAAAAGGCACAATGCTGCCTTAAGTACAAGAATAGAGACTCTTCTTACAGTCTCTGATTTGAGCATTCCCTGTGAGACCAGTATTAGTTTCCGCTACACCTCTGCAGGTTCAGTTTATTCCTTGGACCTTCACATTGACGATGAAACACAGAAATGGCATCGGAATTAAATACAAAAGGCACAATGCCGCCTTAAGTACAAGAATAGAGACTCTTCTTACTGTCGGTACTTTGAGCATTGCCTGTGAGACCAGTATTGGTTTCCGCTACACCTAAGGAGGTTCAGTTTATTCCTTGGACCTTCACATCGACGATGAAACACAGATATGGCATCGGAATTAAATACAAAAGGCACAATGCCGCCTTAAGTACAAGAATAGAGACTCTTCTTACAGTCGGTGCTTTGAGCATTCCCTGTGAGACCAGTATTAGTTTCTGATACACCACTGCACGTTCAATGTATTCCTTGGAACTTCACATTGACGATGAAACACAGAAATGGCATCGGAATTAAATACAAAAGGCACAATGCCGCCTTAACCACAAGAATAGAGACTCTTCTTACAGTCGGTGCTTTGAGCATTCCCTGTGAGACCAGTATTAGTTTCCGATACACCACTGCAGGTTCAATGTATTCCTTGGAACTTTTCATTGACTATGAAACACAGAAATCGCATCGCAATTAAATACAAAAGGCACAATGCCGCCTTAAGTACAAGAATAGGGACTCTTCCTACAGTCGGTGCTTTGGGCATTCCCTGTGAGACCAGTATTAGTTTCCGCTACACCTCTGCAGGTTCAGTTTATTCCTTGGACCTTCACATTGACGATGAAACACAGAAATGGCATCGGAATTAAAAACAAAAGGCACAATGCCGCCTTAAGTACAAGAATAGAGACTCTTCTTACAGTCGGTGCTTTGAGCATTGCCTGTGAGACCAGTATTAGTTTCTGATACACCACTGCAGGTTCAATGTATTCCTTGGAACTTCACATTGACGATGAAACACAGAAATCGCATCGGGATCAAATACAAAAGGCACAATGCCGCCTTAAGTACAAGAATAGAGACTCTTCTTACGATGCTTTGAGCATTCCCTGTGAGATCAGTATTAGTTTCCGATACATCTCTGCAGGATCAGTTTAATCCTTGGACCTTCACATTGATGATGAAACACAGAAATGACATCGGAATGAAATACAAAAGGCACAATGCCGCCTTAAGTACAAGAATAGAGACTCTTCTTACAGTCGGTGCTTTGCGCATTCCCTGTGAGACCAGTATTAGTTTCCTATACACCACTGCAGGTTCAATGTATTCCTTGGACCTTCATATTGACGATGAAACAAAGAAATCGCATCGGAAATAAATACAAAACGCACAATGCCGCCTTAAGTACAAGAATAGAGAATCTTCTTACAGTCGGTGCTTTGAGCATTCCCTGTGAGACCAGTATTAGTTTCCGCTACACCTCGTCAGGTTCAATGTATTCCTTGGACCTTCACATTGACGATGATACACAGCAATCGCATCGGAATTAAATACAAAAGGCACAATGCCGCCTTAAGTACAAGAATAGAGACTCTTCTTACAGTCGGTGCTTTGAGCATTCCCTGTGAGACGAGTATTAGTTTCCGATACACCACTGCAGGTTCAATGTATTCCTTGGAACTTCACATTGACGATGAAACAAAGAAACCGCATCGGAATTAAATACAAAAGGCACAGTGCCGCCTTAAGTACAAGAATAGAGACTCTTCTCACAGTCTCTGATTTGAGCATTCCCTGTGAGACCAGTATTAGTTTCCGCTACACCTCTGCAGGTTCAGTTTATTCCTTGGACCTTCACATTGACGATGAAACACAGAAATGGCATCGGAATTAAATACAAAAGGCACAATGCCGCCTTAAGTACAAGAATAGAGACTCTTCTTACAGTCGGTACTTTGAGCATTGCCTGTGAGACCAGTATTGGTTTCCGCTACACCTAAGGAGGTTCAGTTTATTCCTTGGACCTTCACATCGACGATGAAACACAGATATGGCATCGGAATTAAATACAAAAGGCACAATGCCGCCTTACGTACAAGAATAGAGACTCTTCTTACAGTCGGTGTTTTGAGCATTCCCTGTGAGGCCAGTATTAGTTCCCGCTACACATCTGCAGGTTCAGTTTATCCCTTGGACCTTCACATTGACGATGAAACACAGAAATGGGATCGGAATTAAATACAAAACGAACAATTCCGCCTTAAGTACAACAATAGAGACTCTTCTTACAGTCGGTGCTTTGAGCATTCCCTGTGAGACCAGTATTAGTTTCCGCTACACCTCCGCAGGTTCAGTTTATGCCTTGGACCTTCACATTGACGATGAAACACAGAAATGGCATCGGAATTAAATACAAAAGGCACAAGGCCGCCTTAAGTACAAGAATAGAGACTCTTCTTACAGTCGGTGCTTTGAGCATTCCCTGTGAGACCAGTATTAGTTTCTGATACACCACTGCACGTTCAATGTATTCCTTGGAACTTCACATTGACGATGAAACACAGAAATGGCATCGGAATTAAATACAAAAGGCACAATGCCGCCTTAACCACAAGAATAGAGACTCTTCTTACAGTCGGTGTTTGAGCATTCCCTGTGAGACCAGTATTAGTTTCCGATACACCACTGCAGGTTCAATGTATTCCTTGGAACTTTTCATTGACTATGAAACACAGATATCGCATCGGAATTAAATACAAAAGGCACAATGCCGCCTTAAGTACAAGAATACGGACTCTTCCTACAGTCGGTGCTTTGGGCATTCCCTGTGAGACCAGTATTACTTTCCGCTACACCTCTGCAGGTTCAGTTTATTCCTTGGACCTTCACATTGACGATGGAACACAGAAATGGCATCGGAATTAAATACATAAGGCACAATGCCGCCTTAAGTACAAGAATAGAGACTCTTCTTACAGTCGGTGCTTTGAGCATTCCCTGTGAGACCAGTATTAGTTTCTGATACACCACTGCAGGTTCAATGTATTCCTTGGAACTTCACATTGACGATGAAACACAGAAATCGTATCGGGATCAAATACAAAAGGCACAATGCCGCCTTAAGTACAAGAATAGAGACTCTTCTTACAGTCGGTGCTTTGAGCATTCCCTGTGAGACCAGTATTAGTTTCCGCTACACCTCCGCAGGTTCAGTTTATGCCTTGGACCTTCACATTGACGATGAAACACAGAGATGGCATCGGAATTAAATACAAAAGGCACAATGCCGCCTTAAGTACAAGAATAGAGACTCTTCTTACAGTCGGTGCTTTGAGCATTCCCTGTGAGACCAGTATTAGATTCTGGTACACCACTGCACGTTCAATGTATTCCAAGGAACTTCACATTGACGATGAAACACAGAAATGGCATGGGAATTAAATACAAAAGGCACAATGTCGCCTTAACCACAAGAATAGAGACTCTTCTTACAGTCGGTGCTTTGAGCATTCCCTGTGAGACCAGTATTAGTTTCCGATACACCACTGCAGGTTCAATGTATTCCTTGGAACTTTTCATTGACTATGAAACACAGAAATCGCATCGGAATTAAATACAAAAGGCACAATGCCGCCTTAAGTACAAGAATAGGGACTCTTCCTACAGTCGGTGCTTTGGGCATTCCCTGTGAGACCAGTATTAGTTTACGCTACACCTCTGCAGGTTCAGTTTATTCCTTGGACCTTCACATTGACGATGGAACACAGAAATGGCATCGGAATTAAATACATAAGGCACAATGCCGCCTTAAGTACAAGAATAGAGACTCTTCTTACAGTCGGTGCTTTGAGCATTCCCTGTGAGACCAGTATTAGTTTCCGATACACCACTGCAGGTTCAATGTATTCCTTGGAACTTCACATTGACGATGAAACACAGAAATGGCATCGGAATTAAATACAAAAGGCACAATACCGCCTTAAGTACAAGAATAGAGACTCTTCTTACAGTCGGTGCTTTTAGCATTCCCTGTGAGACCAGTATTGGTTTCCGCTACACCTAAGGAGGTTCAGTTTATTCCTTGGACCTTCACATTGACGATGAAACACAGAAATGGCATCGGATTTAAATACAAAAGGCACAATGCCGCCTTACGTACAAGAATAGAGACTCTTCTTACAGTCGGTGTTTTGAGCATTCCCTGTGAGGCCAGTATTAGTTTCCGTTACACCTCTGCAGGTTCAGTTTATTCCTTGGACCTTCACATTGACGATGAAACACAGAAATGGCATAGGAATTAAATACAAAAGGCACAATGCCGCCTTAAGAACAAGAATAGAGACTCTTCTTACAGTCGGTGATTTGAGCATTCCCTGTGAGACCAGTATTAGTTTCTGATACACCACTGCAGTTTCAATGTATTCCTTGGAACTTCACATTGACAATGAAACACAGAAATCGCATCGGAATCAAATACAAAAGGCACAATGCCGCCTTAAGTACAAGAATAGAGACTCTTCTTACAGTCGGTGCTTTGAGCATTCCCTGTGAGACCAGTATTAGTTTCCGATACACCTCTGCAGGTTCAGTTTATTCCTTGGACCTTCACATTGACGATGAAACACAGAAATGGCATCGAAATGAATTACAAAAGGCACAATGCCGCCTTAAGTACAAGAATAGAGACTCTTCTTACAGTCGGTGCTTTGCGCATTCCCTGTGAGACCAGTATTAGTTTCCTATACACCACTGCAGGTTCAATTGTTTCCTTGGACCTTCACATTGACGATGAAACAAAGAAATCGCATCGGAATTAAATACAAAACGCACAATGCCGCCTTAAGTACAAGAATAGAGACTCTTCTTACAGTCGGTGTTTGAGCATTCCCTGTGAGACCAGTATTAGTTTCCGCTACACCCCTTCAGGTTTAATGTATTCCTTGGACCTTCACATTGACGATGAAACACAGAAAACGCATCGGAATTAAATACAAAAGGCACAATGCCGCCTTAAGTGCAAGAATAGAGACTCTTCTTACAGTCGGTGCTTTGAGCATTCCCTGTGAGACGTGTATTTGTTTCCGATACACCACTGCAGGTTCAATGTATTCCTTGGAACTTCACATTGACGATGAAACACAGAAATCGCATCGGAATCAAATACAAAGCCACAATGCCGCTTTAAGTAAAAGAATAGAGACTCTTCTTACAGTCGGTGCTTTGAGCATTCCCTGTGAGACCAGTATTAGTTTCCGATACACCTCTGCAGGTTCAGTTTATTCCTTGGACCTTCACATTGACGGTGAAACACAGAAATGGCGTCGGAATTAAATACAAGAGGCACAATGCCGCCTTAAGTACAAGAATAGAGACACTTCTTACAGTCGGTGCTTTGAGCAATCCCTGTGAGACCAGTATTAGTTTCCGATACACCACTGCAGGTTCAATGTATTCCTTGGATCTTCACATTGACGATGAAACACAGAAATCGCATCGGAATTAAATACAAAAGGCACAATGCCGCTTAAGTACAAGAATAGAGACTCTTCTTACAGTCGGTGCTTTGAGCATTCCCTGTGAGACCAGTATTAGTTTCCGCTACACCTCAGCAGGTTAAGTTTATTCCTTGGACCTTCACATTGACGATGAAACACAGAAATGGCATCGGAATGAAATACAAAAGGCACAATGCCGCCTTAAGTACAAGAATAGAGACTCTTCTTACAGTCGGTGCTTTGAGCATTCCCTGTGAGACCAGTATTAGTTTCCGATACACCACTGCAGGTTGAATCTATTCCTTGGAACTTCACATTGACGATGAAACACAGAAGTCGCATCGGAATTAAATACAAAAGGCACAATGCCGCCTTAAGTACAAGAATAGAGACTCTTCTTATAGTCGGTGCTTTGAGCATTCCCTGTGAGACCAGTATTAGTTTCCGCTACACCTCTGCAGGTTCAGTTTATTCCTTGGACCTTCACATTGACGATGAAACACAGAAATGACATCGGAATTAATTACAAAAGGCACAATGCCGCCTTAAGTACAAGAATAGAGACTCTTCTTACAGTCGGTGATTTGAGCATTCCCTGTGAGACCAGTATTAGTTTCTGATACACCACTGCAGTTTCAATGTATTCCTTGGAACTTCACATTGGCAATGAAACACAGAAATCGCATCGGAATCAAATACAAAAGGCACAATGCCGCCTTAAGTACAAGAATAGAGACTCTCCTTACAGTCGGTGCTTTGAGCATTCCCTGTGAGACCTGTATTAGTTTCCGATACACCTCTGCAGGTTCAGTTTATTCCTTGGACCTTCACATTGACGATGAAACACAGAAATGGCATCGGAATGAAATACAAAAGGCACAATGCCTCCTTAAGTACAACAATAGAGACTCTTTTTACAGTCGGTGCTTTGAGCATACCCTGTGAGACCAGTATCAGTTTCCGATACACCACTGCAGGTTCAATGTTTTTCTTGGACCTTCACATTGACGATGAAACACAGAAATCGCATCGGAATTAAATACAAAAAGCACAATGCCGCCTTAAGTACAAGAATAGAGACTCTTCTTACAGTCGGTGCTTTGAGCATTCCCTGTGAGACCAGTATTAGTTTCCGCTACACCTCTGCAGGTTCAGTTTATTCCTTGGACCTTCACATTGACGATGAAACACAGAAATGACATCGGAATTAAATACAAAAGGCACAATGCCGCCTTAAGTACAAGAATAGAGACTCTTCTTACAGTCGGTGATTTGAGCATTCCCTGTGAGACCAGTATTAGTTTCTGATACACCACTGCAGTTTCAATGTATTCCTTGTAACTTCACATTGACAATGAAACACAGAAATCGCATCGGAATCAAATACAAAAGGCACAATGCCGCCTTAAGTACAAGAATAGAGACTCTTCTTACAGTCGGTGCTTTGAGCATTCCCTGTGAGACCAGTATTAGTTTCCGATACACCTCTGCAGGTTCAGTTTGTTCCTTGGACCATCCCATTGACGATGAAACACAGAAATGGCATCGGAATGAAATACAAAAGGCACAATGCCGCCTTAAGTACAAGAATAGAGACTCTTCTTACAGTCGGTGCTTTGCGCATTCCCTGTGAGACCAGTATTAGTTTCCTATACACCACTGCAGGTTCAATTGTTTCCTTGGACCTTCACATTGACGATGACACAAAGAAATCGCATCGGAATTAAATACAAAACGCACAATGCCGCCTTAAGTAGAAGAATAGAGACTCTTCTTACAGTCGGTGCTTTGAGCATTCCCTGTGAGACCAGTATTAGTTTCCGCTACACCTCGTCAGGTTCAATGTATTCCTTGGACCTTCACATTGTCGATGATACACAGAAATCGCATCGGAATTAAATACAAAAGGCACAATGCCGCCTTAAGTACAAGAATAGAGACTCTTCTTACAGTCGGTGCTTTGAGCATTCCCTGTGAGACGTGTATTAGTTTCCGATACACCACTGCAGTTTCAATGTATTCCTTGGAACTTCACATTGACAATGAAACACAGAAATCGCATCGGAATCAAATACAAAAGGCACAATGCCGCCTTAAGTACAAGAATAGAGACTCTTCTTACAGTCGGTGCTTTGAGCATTCCCTGTGAGACCAGTATTAGTTTCCGATACACCTCTGCAGGTTCAGTTTGTTCCTTGGACCATCCCATTGACGATGAAACACAGAAATGGCATCGGAATGAAATACAAAAGGCACAATGCCGCCTTAAGTACAAGAATAGAGACTCTTCTTACAGTCGGTGCTTTGCGCATTCCCTGTGAGACCAGTATTAGTTTCCTATACACCACTGCAGGTTCAATTGTTTCCTTGGACCTTCACATTGACGATGACACAAAGAAATCGCATCGGAATTAAATACAAAACGCACAATGCCGCCTTAAGTAGAAGAATAGAGACTCTTCTTACAGTCGGTGCTTTGAGCATTCCCTGTGAGACCAGTATTAGTTTCCGCTACACCTCGTCAGGTTCAATGTATTCCTTGGACCTTCACATTGTCGATGATACACAGAAATCGCATCGGAATTAAATACAAAAGGCACAATGCCGCCTTAAGTACAAGAATAGAGACTCTTCTTACAGTCGGTGCTTTGAGCATTCCCTGTGAGACGTGTATTAGTTTCCGATACACCACTGCAGGTTCAATGTATTCCTTGGAACTTCACATTGACGATGAAACACAGAAATCGCATCGGAATCAAATACAAAAGCCACAATGCCGCTTTAAGTAAAAGAATAGAGACTCTTCTTACAGTCGGTGCTTTGAGCATTCCCTGTGAGACCAGTATTAGTTTCCGATACACCTCTGCAGGTTCAGTTTATTCCTTGGACCTTCACATTGACGATGAAACACAGAAATGGCGTCGGAAATAAATACTAGAGGCACAACGCCGCCTTAAGTACAAGAATAGAGACACTTCTTACAGTCGGTGCTTTGAGCAATCCCTGTGAGACCAGTATTAGTTTCCGATACACCACTGCAGGTTCAATGTATTCCTTGGATCTCCACATTGACGATGAAACACAGAAATCGCATCGGAATTAAATACAAAAGGCACAATGCCGCTTAAGTACAAGAATAGAGACTCTTCTTACAGTCGGTGCTTTGAGCATTCCCTGTGAGACCAGTATTAGTTTCCGCTACACCTCAGCAGGTTAAGTTTATTCCTTGGACCTTCACATTGACGATGAAACACAGAAATGGCATCGGAATTGAATACAAAAGGCACAATGCCGCCTTAAGTACAAGAATAGAGACTCTTCTTACAGACGGTGCTTTGAACATTCCCTGTGAGACCAGTATTAGTTTCCGATACACCACTGCAGGTTGAATGTATTCCATGGAACTTCACATTGACGATGAAACACAGAAGTCGCATCGGAATTAAATACAAAAGGCACAATGCGCCTTAAGTACAAGAATAGAGACTCTTCTTACAGTCGTTGCTTTGAGCTTTCCCTGTGAGACCAGTATTAGTTTCCGCTACACCTCTGCAGGTTCAGTTTATTTCCTGGACCTTCACATTGACGATGAAACACAGAAATGGCATCGGAATTAAATACAAAAGGCACAATGCCGCCTTAAGTACAAGAATAGAGACTCTTCTTACAGTCGGTGCTTTGAGCATTCCCTGTGAGACCAGTATTAGTTTCCGATACACCACTGCTGGTTCAATGTATTCCTTGGACCTTCACATTGACGATGAAACACAGAAATCGCATCGGAATTAAATAAAAAGGCACAATGCCGCCTTAAGTACAAGTATAGAGACTTTTCTTACAGTCGGTGCTTTGAGCATTCCCTGTGAGACCAGTATTAGTTTCCGCTACATCTCTGCAGGTTCAGTTTATTCCTTGGACCTTCACATTGACGATGAAACACAGAAATCGCATCGGAATTAAATACAAAAGACACAATGCCGCCTTAAGTACAAGAATAGAGACTCTTCTTACAGTCGGTGCTTCGAGCATTCCCTGTGAGACCAGTATTAGTTTCCGATACACCACTGCAGGTTCAATGTATTCCTTGGAACTTCACATTGACGATGAAACACAGAAATGGCATCGGAATCAAATACAAAAGGCACAATGATGCCTTAAGTACAAGAATAGAGACTCTTCTTACAGTCGGTGCTCTGAGCATTCCCTGTGAGACCAGTATTAGTTTCCGATACACCTCTGCAGGTTCAGTTTATTCCTTGGACCTTCACATTGACGATGAAACACAGAAATGGCATCGGAATTAAATACAAAAGGCATAATGCCGCCTTAAGTACAAGAATAGAGACTCTTCTTACAGTCGGTGCTTTGGGCATTCCCTGTGAGACCAGTATTAGTTTCCGATACACGACTGCAGGTTGAATGTATTCCTTGGATCTTCACATTGACAATGAAACACAGAAATCGCATCGGAATTAAATACAAAACGCACAATGCCGCCATAAGTACAGGAATAGAGACTCTTCCTACAGTCGGTGCTTTGAGCAATCACTGTGAGACCAGTATTAGTTTCTGCTACACCTCTGCAGGTTCAGATTATTCTTTGGACCTTCACATTGACGATGAAACACAGAAATGGCATCGTCATTAAATACAAAAGGCACAATGCCGCCTTAAGTACAAGAATAGAGTTTCTTCTAACATTCGGTGCTTTGAGCATTCCCTGTGAGACCAGTATTAGTTTCCGCTACACCTCAGCAGGTTAAGTTTATTCCTTGGACCTTCACATTGACGATGAAACACAGAAATGGCATCGGAATTAAATACAAAAGGCACAATGCCGCCTTAAGTACATGAATAGAGACTCTTCTTTCAGTCGGTGCTTTGAGCATTCCTTGTGAGACCAGTATTAGTTTCCGATACACCACTGCAGGTTCAATGTTTTTCTTGGACCTTCACATTGACGATGAAACACAGAAATCGCATCGGAATTAAATGCAAAAAGCACAATGCCGCCTTAAGTACAAGAATAGAGACTCTTCTTACAGTCGGTGCTTTGACCATTCCCTGTGAGACCAGTATTAGTTTCCGCTACACCTCTGCAGGTTCAGTTTATTCCTTGGACCTTCACATTGACGATGAAACACAGAAATGACATCGGCATTAAATACAAAAGGCACAATGCCGCCTTAAGTACAAGAATAGAGACTCTTCTTACAGTCGGTGATTTGAGCATTCCCTGTGAGACCAGTATTAGTTTCTGATACACCACTGCAGTTTCAATGTATTCCTTGGAACTTCACATTGACAATGAAACACAGAAATCGCATCGGAATCAAATACAAAAGGCACAATGCCGCCTTAAGTACAAGAATAGAGACTCTTCTTACAGTCGGTGCTTTGAGCATTCCCTGTGAGACCAGTATTAGTTTCCGATACACCACTGCAGGTTCAATGTTTTTCTTGGACCTTCACATTGACGATGAAACACAGAAATCGCATCGGAATTAAATACAAAAAGCACAATGCCGCCTTAAGTACAAGAATAGAGACTCTTCTTACAGTCGGTGCTTTGAGCATTCCCTGTGAGACCAGTATTAGTTTCCGCTACACCTCTGCAGGTTCAGTTTATTCCTTGGACCTTCACATTGACGATGAAACACAGAAATGACATCGGAATTAAATACAAAAGGCACAATGCCGCCTTAAGTACAAGAATAGAGACTCTTCTTACAGTCGGTGATTTGAGCATTCCCTGTGAGACCAGTATTAGTTTCTGATACACCACTGTAGTTTCAATGTCTTCCTTGGAACTTCACATTGACAATGAAACACAGAAATCGCATCGGAATCAAATACAAAAGGCACAATGCCGCCTTAAGTACAAGAATAGAGACTCTTCTTACAGTCGGTGCTTTGAGCATTCCCTGTGAGACCAGTATTAGTTTCCGATACACCTCTGCAGGTTCAGTTTATTCCTTGGACCTTCACATTGACGATGAAACACAGAAATGGCATCGGAATGGAATACAAAAGGCACAATGCCGCCTTAAGTACAAGAATAGAGACTCTTCTTACAGTCGGTGCTTTGCGCATTCCCTGTGAGACCAGTATTAGTTTCCTATACACCACTGCAGGTTCAATTGTTTCCTTGGACCTTCACATTGACGATGAAACAAAGAAATCGCATCGGAATTAAATACAAAACGCACAATGCCGCCTTAAGTACAAGAATAGAGACTCTTCTTACAGTCGGTGCTTTGAGCATTCCCTGTGAGACCAGTATTAGTTTCCCATACACCTCTGCAGGTTCAGTTTATTCCTTGGACCTTCACATTGACGATGAAGCACAGAAATGGCGTCGGAATTAAATACAAGAGGCACAATGCCGCCTAAAGTACAAGAATAGAGACACTTCTTACAGTCGGTGCTTTGAGCAATCCCTGTGAGACCAGTATTAGTTTCCGATATACCACTGCAGGTTCAATGTATTCCTTGGATCTTCACATTGACGATGAAACACAGAAATCGCATCGGAATTAAATACAAAAGGCACAATGCCGCTTAAGTACAAGAATAGAGACTCTTCTTACAGTCGGTGCTTTGAGCATTCCCTGTGAGACCAGTATTAGTTTCCGCTACACCTCAGCAGGTTAAGTTTATTCCTTGGACCTTCACATTGACGATGAAACACAGAAATGGCATCGGAATTAAATACAAAAGGCACAATGCCGCCTTAAGTACAAGAATAGAGACTCTTCTTACAGTCGGTGCTTTGAGCATTCCCTGTGAGACCAGTATTAGTTTCCGCTACACCTCTGCAGGTTCAGTTTATTTCCTGGACCTTCACATTGACGATGAAACACAGAAATGGCATCGGAATTAAATACAAAAGGCACAATGCCGCATTAAGTACAAGAATAGAGACTCTTCTTACAGTCGGTGCTTTGAGCATTCCCTGTGAGACGAGTATTAGTTTCCGATACACCACTGCAGGTTCAATGTATTCCTTGGAACTTCACATTGACGATGAAACACAGAAATGGCATCAGAATCAAATACAAAAGGCACAATGATGCCTTAAGTACAAGAATAGAGACTCTTCTTACAGTCGGTGCTTTGAGCATTCCCTGTGAGACTAGTATTAGTTTCTGATACACCTCTGCAGGTTCAGTTTATTCCTTGGACCTTCACATTGACGATGAAACACAGAAATGGCATCGAAATTAAATACAAAAGGCACAATGCCGCCTTAAGTACAAGAATAGAGACTCTTCTTACAGTCGGTGCTTTGGGCATTCCCTGTGAGACCAGTATTAGTTTCCGATCCACGACTGCAGGTTGAATGTATTCCTTGGATCTTCACATTGACAATGAAACACAGAAATCGCATCGGAATTAAATACAAAACGCACAATGCCGCCATATGTACAGGAATAGAGACTCTTCCTACAGTCGGTGCTTTGAGCAATCCCTGTGAGACCAGTATTAGTTTCTGCTACACCTCTGCAGGTTCAGATTATTCTTTGGACCTTCACATTGACGATGAAACACAGAAATGGCATCGTCATTAAATACGAAAGGCACAATGCCGCCTTAAGTACAAGAATAGAGATTCTTCTAACATTCGGTGCTTTGAGCATTCCCTGTGAGACCAGTATTAGTTTCCGCTACACCTCAGCAGGTTAAGTTTATTCCTTGGACCTTCACATTGACGATGAAACACAGAAATGGCATCGGAATTAAATACAAAAGGCACAATGCCGCCTTAAGTACAAGAATAGAGACTCTTCGTACAGTCGGTGCTTTGAGCATTCCCTGTGAGACCAGTATTAGTTTCCGATACACCACTGCAGGTTGAATGTATTCCTTGGAACTTCACATTGACGATGAAACACAGAAATGGCATCGGAATTAAATACAAAAGGCACAATGCCGCCTTAAGTACAAGAATAGAGACTCTTCTTACAGTCGGTGCTTTGAGCATTCCCTGTGAGACCAGTATTAGTTTCCGCTACACCTCTGCAGGTTCAGTTTATTCCTTGGACCTTCACATTGACGATGAAACTCAGAAATGGCATCGGAATTAAATACAAAAGGCACAATGCCGCCTTAAGTACAAGAATAGAGACTCTTCTTACAGTCGGTGCTTTGAGGATTCCCTGTGAGACCAGTATTAGTTTCCGATACACCACTGCAGATTCAATGTACTCCTTGGACCTTCGCATTGATGATGAAACACAGATATCGCATCGGAATTAAATACAAAAGGCACAATGCCGCCTTAAGTACAAGAATAGAGACTCTTCTTACAGTCGGTACTTTGCGCATTCCCTGTGAGACCAGTATAAGTTTCCTATACACCACTGCAGGTTCAATGTATTCCTTGGACCTTCACATTGACGATGAAACAAAGAAATCGCATCGGAATTAAATACAAAACGCACAATGCCGCCTTAAGTACAAGAATAGAGACTCTTCTTACAGTCGGTGCTTTGAGCATTCCCTGTGAGACGAGTATTAGTTTCCGATACACCACTGCAGGTTCAATGTATTCCTTGGAACTTCACATTGACGATGAAACACAGAAATCGCATCGGAATCAAATACAAAAGCCACAATGCCGCTTTAAGTACAAGAATAGAGACTCTTCTTACAGTCGGTGCTTTGAGCATTCCCTGTGAGAGCAGTATTAGCTTCCGATACACCTCTGCAGGTTCAGTTTATTCCTTGGAACTTCACATTGACGATGAAACACAGAAATGGCATCGGAATTAAATACAAAAGGCACAATGCCGCCTTAAGTACAAGAATAGAGACTCTTCTTACAGTCGGTGCTTTGAGCATTCCCTGTGAGACCAGTATTAGTTTCCGATACACCACTGCTGGTTCAATGTATTCCTTGGAACTTCACATTGACGATGAAACACAGAAATCGCATCGGAATTACATACAAAAGGCACAATGCCGCCTTAAGTACAAGAATAGAGACTCTTCTTACAGTCGGTGCTTTGAGCATTCCCTGTGAGACCAGTATTAGTTTCCGCTACACCTCTGCAGCTTCAGTTTATTCCTTGGACCTTCACATTGTCGATGAAACACAGAAATCGCATCGGAATTAAATACAAAAGGCACAATGCCGCCTTAAGTACTAGAATAGAGACTCTTCTTACAGTCGGTGCTTTGAGCATTCCCTGTGAGACCAGTATTAGTTTCCGATACACCACTGCAGGTTCAATGTATTCCTTGGAACTTCACATTGACGATGAAACACAGAAATGGCATCGGAATTAAATACAAAAGGCACAATGCCGCCTTAAGTACAAGAATAGAGACTCTTCTTACAGTCGGTGCTTTGAGCATTCCCTGTGAGACCAGTATTAGTTTCCGCTACACCTCTGCAGGTTCAGTTTATTCCTTGGACCTTCACATTGTCGATGAAACACAGAAATCGCATCGGAATTAAATACAAAAGGCACAATGCCGCCTTAAGTACAAGAATTGAGACTCTTCTTACAGTCGGTGCTTTGAGCATTCCCTGTGAGACCAGTATTAGTTTTCGATACACCACTGCAGGTTCAACGTATTCCTTGGAACATCACATTGACGATGAAACACAGAAATAGCATCGGAATTATATACAAAAGGCACAATGCCGCCTTAAGTACAAGAATAGAGACTCTTCTTACAGTCGGTGCTTTGAGCAATCCCTGTGAGACCAGTATTAGTTTCCGCTACACCTCTGCAGGTTCAGTTTATTCCTTGGACCTTCACATTGACGATGAAACACAGAAATGGCATCAGAATTAAATACAAAATGCACAATGCCGCCTTAAGTACAAGAATAGACACTCATCATACAGTCGGTGCTTTGAGCATTCCCTGTGAGACCAGTATTAGTTTCCGCTACACCCCTGCAGCTTCAGTTTATTCCTTGGACCTTCACATTGACGATGAAACACAGATATGGCATCGGAATTAAATACAAAAGGCACAATGCCGCCTATAGTACTAGAATAGAGACTCTTCTTACAGTCGGTGCTTTGAGCATTCCCTGTGAGACCAGTATTAGTTTCCGATACACCACTGCAGGTTCAATGTATTCCTTGGAACCTCACATTGACGATGAAACACAGAAATCGCATCGGAATTAAATACAAAAGGCACAATGCCCCCTTAAGTACAAGAATAGAGACTCTTCTTACAGTCGGTGCTTTGAGCATTCCCTGTGAGACCAGTATTAGTTTCCGCTACACCTCGTCAGGTTCAATGTATTCCTTGGACCTTCACATTGACAATGATACACAGAAATCGCATCGGAATTAAATACAAAAGGCACAATGCCGCATTAAGTACAAGAATAGAGACTCTTCTTACAGTCGGTGCTTTGAGCATTCCCTGTGAGACGAGTATTAGTTTCCGATACACCACTGCAGGTTCAATGTATTCCTTGGAACTTCACATTGACGATGAAACACAGAAATCGCATCGGAATCAAATACAAAAGCCACAATGCCGCTTTAAGTACAAGAATAGAGACTCTTCTTACAGTCGGTGCTTTGAGCATTCCCTGTGAGACCAGTATTAGCTTCCAATACACCTCTGCAGGTTCAGTTTATTCCTTGGAACTTCACATTGACGATGAAACACAGAAATGGCATCGGAATTAAATACAAAAGGCACAATGCCGCCTTAAGTACAAGAATAGAGACTCTTCTTACAGTCGGTGCTTTGAGCATTCCCTGTGAGACCAGTATTAGTTTCCGATACACCACTGCAGGTTCAATGTATTCCTTGGAACTTCACATTGACGATGAAACACAGAAATCGTATCGGAATTACATACAAAAGGCACAATGCCGCCTTAAGTACAAGAATAGAGACACTTCTTACAGTCGGTGCTTTGAGCATTCCCTGTGAGACCAGTATTAGTTTCCGCTACACCTCTGCAGGTTCAGTTTATTCCTTGGACCTTCACATTGTCGATGAAACACAGAAATCGCATCGGAATTAAATACAAAAGGCACAATGCCGCCTTAAGTACAAGAATTGAGACTCTTCTTACAGTCGGTGCTTTGAGCATTCCCTGTGAGACCAGTATTAGTTTTCGATACACCACTGCAGGTTCAACGTATTCCTTGGAACATCACATTGACGATGAAACACAGAAATAACATCGGAATTATATGCAAAAGGCACAATGCCGCCTTAAGTACAAGAATAGAGACTCTTCTTACAGTCGGTGCTTTGAGCAATCCCTGTGAGACCAGTATTAGTTTCCGCTACACCTCTGCAGGTTCAGTTTATTCCTTGGACCTTCACATTGACGATGAAACACAGAAATGGCATCAGAATTAAATACAAAAGGCACAATGCCGCCTTAAGTACAAGAATAGACACTCATCTTACAGTCGGTGCTTTGAGCATTCCCTGTGAGACCAGTATTAGTTTCCGCTACACCTCTGCAGCTTCAGTTTATTCCTTGGACCTTCACATTGACGATGAAACACAGATATGGCATCGGAATTAAATACAAAAGGCACAATGCCGCCTTTAGTACTAGAATAGAGACTCTTCTTACAGTCGGTGCTTTGAGCATTCCCTGTGAGACCAGTATTAGTTTCCGATACACCACTGCAGGTTCAATGTATTCCTTGGAACTTCACATTGACGATGAAACACAGAAATCGCATCGGAATTAAATACAAAAGGCACAATGCCGCCTTAAGTACAAGAATAGAGACTCTTCTTACAGTCGGTGCTTTGAGCATTCCCTGTGAGACCAGTATTAGTTTCCGCTACACCTCGTCAGGTTCAATGTATTCCTTGGACCTTCACATTGACGATGATACACAGAAATCGCATCGGAATTAAATACAAAAGGCACAATGCCGCCTTCAGTACAAGAATAGAGACACTTCTTACAGTCGGTGCTTTGAGCATTCCCTGTGAGACGAGTATTAGTTTCCGATACACCACTGCAGGTTCAATGTATTCCTTGGAACTTCACATTGACGATGAAACACAGAAATCGCGTCGGAATCAAATACAAAAGCCACAATGCCGCTTTATGTACAAGAATAGAGACTCTTCTTACAGTCGGTGCTTTGAGCATTCCCTGTGAGACCAGTATTAGCTTCCGATACACCTCTGCAGGTTCAGTTTATTCCTTGGAACTTCACATTGACGATGAAACACAGAAATGGCATCGGAATTAAATACAAAAGGCACAATGCCGCCTTAAGTACAAGAATAGAGACTCTTCTTACAGTCGGTGCTTTGAGCATTCCCTGTGAGACCAGTATTAGTTTCCGATACACCACTGCAGGTTCAATGTATTCCTTGGAACTTCACATTGACGATGAAACACAGAAATCGCATCGGAATTACATACAAAAGGCACAATGCCGCCTTAAGTACAAGAATAGAGACTCTTCTTACAGTCGGTGCTTTGAGCATTCCCTGTCAGACCAGTATTAGTTTCCGCTACACCTCTGCAGGTTCAGTTTATTCCTTGGGCCTTCACATTGTCGATGAAACACAGAAATCGCATCGGAATTAAATACAAAAGGCACAATGCCGCCTTAAGTACTAGAATAGAGACTCTTCTTACAGTCGGTGCTTTGAGCATTGCCTGTGAGACCAGTATTAGTTTCCGCTACACCTCTGCAGCTTCAGTTTATTCCTTGGACCTTCACATTGACGATGAAACACAGATATGGCATCGGAATTAAATACAAAAGGCACAATGCCGCCTTAAGTACAAGAAAAGAGACTCTTCTTACAGTCGGTGCTTTGAAATTCCCTGTGAGACCAGTATTAGTTTCCGCTACACCTCTGCAGGTTCAGTTTATTCCTTGGACCTTCACATTGACGATGAAACACAGAAATGGCATCGGAATTAAATACAAAAGGCACAAAGCCGCCTAAAGTGCAAGAATAGAGACTCTTCTTACAGTCCGTGCTTTGAGCATTCCCTGTGAGACCAGTATTAGTTTCCGATACACCACTGCAGGTTCAATGTATTCCTTGGAACTTCACATTGACGATGAAACACAGAAATCGCATCGGAATTAAATACAAAAGGCACAATGCCGCCTTAAGTACAAGAATAGAGACTCTTCTTACAGTCGGTACTTTGATCATTCCCTGTGAGACCAGTATTAGTTTCCGCTACACCTCTGCAGGTTCAGTTTATTCCTTAGACCTTCACATTGACGATGAAACACAGAAATGGCATCGGAATTAAATACAAAAGTCACAATGCCGCTTGAAGTACAAGAATAGAGACTCTTCCTTCAGTCGGTGTTTTGAGCATTCCCTGTGAGACCAGTATTAGTTTCCGATACACCACTGCAGATTCAATGTATTCCTTGGACCTTCGCATTGATGATGAAACACAGAAATCGCATCGGAATTAAATACAAAAGGCACAATACCGCCTTAAGTACAAGAATAGAGACTCTTCTTACAGTCGGTGCTTTGAGCATTCCGTGTGAGACCAGTATTAGTTTCCGCTACACCTCTGCAGGTTCAGATTATTCTTTGGACCTTCACATTGACGATGAAACACAGAAATGGCATCGTCATTAAATACAAAAGGCACAATGCCGCCTTAAGTACAAGAATAGAGATTCTTCTTACATTCGGTGCTTTGAGCATTCCCTGTGAGACCAGTATTAGTTTCCGCTACACCTCAGCAGGTTAAGTTTATTCCTTGGACCTTCACATTGACGATGAAACACAGAAATGGCATCGGGATTAAATACAAAAGGCACAATGCCGTCTTAAGTACAAGAATAGAGACTCTTCTTACAGTCGGTGCTTTGAGCATTCCCTGTGAGGCCAGTATTAGTTTCCGATACACCACTGCAGGTTGAATGTATTCCTTGGAACTTCACATTGACGATGAAACACAGAAGTCGCATCGGAATTAAATACAAAAGGCACAATGCCGCCTTAAGTACAAGAATAGTGACTCTTCTTACAGTCGGTGCTTTGAGCATTCCCTGTGAGACCAGTATTAGTTTCCGCTACACCTCTGCAGGTTCAGTTTATTTCTTGGACCTTCACATTGACGATGAAACACAGAAATGGCATCGGAATTAAATACAAAAGGCACAATGCCGCCTTAAGTACAAGAATAGAGACTCTTCTTACAGTCGGTGCTTTGAGCATTCCCTGTGAGACCAGTATTAGTTTCCGATACACCACTGCAGGTTCAATGTATTCCTTGGACCTTCACATTGACGATGAAACACAGAAATCGCATCGGAATTAAATACAAAAGGCACAATGAAGCCTTAAGTACAAGAATAGAGACTCTTCTTACAGTCGGTGCTTTGAGCATTCCCTGTGAGACCAGTATTAGTTTCCGCTACATCTCTGCAGGTTCAGTTTATTCCTTGGACCTTCACATTGACGATGAAACACAGACTTCGCATCGGAATGAAATACAAAAGACACAATGCCGCCTTAAGTACAAGAATAGAGACTCTTCTTACAGTCGGTGCTTCGAGCATTCCCTGTGAGACCAGTATTAGTTTCCGATACACCACTGCAGGTTCAATGTATTCCTTGGAACTTCACATTGACGATGAAACATAGAAATGGCATCGGAATCAAATACAAAAGGCACAATGATGCCTTAAGTACAAGAATAGAGACTCTTCTTACAGTCGGTGCTTTGAGCATTCCCTGTGAGACCAGTATTAGTTTCCGATACACCTCTGCAGGTTCAGTTTATTCCTTGGACTTTCACATTGACGATGAAACACAGAAATGGCATCGGAATTAAATACAAAAGGCACAATGCCGCCTTAAGTACAAGAATAGAGACTCTTCTTACAGTCGGTGCTTTGGGCATTCCCTGTGAGACCAGTATTAGTTTCCGATACACGACTGCAGGTTGAATGTATTCCTTGGATCTTCACATTGACAATGAAACACAGAAATCGCATCGGAATTAAATACAAAACGCACAATGCCGCCATAAGTACAGGAATAGAGACTCTTCCTACAGTCGGTGCTTTGAGCAATCCCTGTGAGTCCAGTATTAGTTTCTGCTACACCTCTGCAGGTTCAGATTATTCTTTGGACCTTCACATTGACGATAAAACACAGAAATGGCATCGTCATTAAATACAAAAGGCACAATGCCGCCTTAAGTACAAGAATAGAGATTCTTCTAACATTCGGTGCTTTGAGCATTCCCTGTGAGACCAGTATTAGTTTAGGCTACACCTCAGCAGGTTAAGTTTATTCCTTGGACCTTCACATTGACGATGAAACACAGAAATGGCATCGGAATTAAATACAAAAGGCACAATGCCGCCTTAAGTACAAGAATAGAGACTCTTCTTACGGTCTGTGCTTTGAGCATTCCCTGTGAGACCAGTATTAGTTTCCGATACACCACTGCAGGTTGAATGTATTCCTTGGAACTTCACATTGACGATGAAACACAGAAATGGCATCCGAATTAAATACAAAAGGCACAATGCCGCCTTAAGTACAAGAATAGAGACTCTTCTTACAGTCGGTGCTTTGAGCATTCCCTGTGAGACCAGTATTAGTTTCCGCTACACCTCTGCAGGTTCAGTTTATTCCTTGGACCTTCACATTGACGATGAAGCACAGAAATGGCATCGGAATTAAATACAAAAGGCACAATGCCGCCTTAAGTACAAGAATAGAGACTCTTCTTACAGTCGGTGCTTTGAGCATTCCCTGTGAGACCAGTATTAGTTTCCGATACACCAATGCAGATTCAATGTATTCCTTGGACCTTCGCATTGATGATGAAACACAGAAATCGCATCGGAATTAGATACAAAAGGCACAATGCCGCCTTAAGTACAAGAATAGAGACTCTTCTTACAGTCGGTGCTTTGAGCATTCCCTGTCAGACCAGTATTAGTTTCCGATACGCCACTGCAGGTTGAATGTATTCCTCGGAACTTCACCTTGACGATGAAACACAGAAATCGCATCGGAATTAAATTCAAATGGCACAATGCCGCCTTAAGTACAAGATTAGAGACTCTTCTTACAGTCGGTGCTTTGAGCATTCCCTGTGAGACCAGTATTAGTTTCCGCTACACCTCTGCAGGTTCAGTTTATTCCTTGGACTTTCACATTGACGATGAAACACAGAAATGGCATCGGAATTAAATACAAAAGGCACAATGCCGCCTTAAGTACAAGAATAGAGACTCTTCTTACAGTCGGTGCTTTGAGCATTCCCTGTGAGACCAGTATTAGTTTCCGATACACCACTGCAGATTCAATGTATTCCTTGGACCTTCGCATTGATGATGAAACACAGAAATCGCATCGGAATTAAATACAATAGGCACAATGCCGCCTTAAGTACAAGAATAGAGACTCTTCTTACAGTCGGTGCTTTGAGCATTCCCTGTGAGACCAGTATTAGTTTCCGATACACCACTGCAGGTTCAATGTATTCCTTGGACCTTCACATTGACGATGAAACACAGAAATTGCATTGGAATTAAATACAAAAGTCACAATGCCGCCTTAAGTACAAGAATAGAGACTCTTCTTACAGTCGGTGCCTTGAGCATTCCCAGTGAGACCAGTATTAGTTTCGGCTACACCTCTGCAGGTTCAGTTTATTCCTTGGACCTTCACATTGACGATGAAACACAGAAATCGCATCGGAATTAAATACAAAAGACACAATGCCGCCTTAAGTACAAGAATAGAGACTCTTCTTACAGTCGGTGCTTCGAGCATTCCCTGTGAGACCAGTATTAGTTTCCGATACACCACTGCAGGTTCAATGTATTCCTTGGAACTTCACATTGACGATGAAACACAGAAATGGCATCGGAATCAAATACAAAAGGCACAATGCCGCCTTAAGTACAAGAATAGAGACTCTTCTTACAGTCGGTGCTTTGAGCATTCCCTGTGAGACCAGTATTAGTTTCCGATACACCTCTGCAGGTTCAGTTTATTCCTTGGACCTTCACATTCACGATGAAACACAGAAATGGCATCGGAATTAAATACAAAAGGCACAATGCCGCCTTAAGTACAAGAATAGAGACTCTTCTTACAGTCGGTGCTTTGGGCATTACCTGTGAGACCAGTATTAGTTTCCAATACACCACTGCAGGTTGAATGTATTCCTTGGATCTTCACATTGACAATGAAACACAGAAATCGCATCGGAATTAAATACAAAACGCACAATGCCGCCATAAGTACAGGAATAGTGACTCTTCTTACAGTCGGTGCTTTGAGCAATCCCTGTGAGACCAGTATTAGTTTCCGCTACACCTCTGCAGGTTCAATGTATTCCTTGGACCTTCACATTGACTATGAAACACAGAAATCGCATCGGAATTAAATACAAAAGGCACAATGGCGCCATAAGTACAAGAATAGAGACTCTTCTTACAGTCGGTGCTTTGAGCATTCCCTGTGAGACCAGTATTAGTTTCCGATACACCACTGCAGGTTCAATGTATTCCTTGGAACTTCACATTGACGATGAAACACAGAAATCGCATCGGAATTAAATACAAAAGGCACAATGCCGCCTTAAGTACAAGAATAGAGAATCTTCTTACAGTCGGTGCTTTGAGCATTCCCTGTGAGACCGGTATTAGTTTCCGCTACACCTCTGCAGGTTCTTTTTATTCCTTGGACCTTCACATTGACGATGAAACACAGAAATGGCATCGGAATTAAATACAAAAAGCACAATGGCGCCATAAGTACAAGAATAGAGACTCTTCTTACAGTCGGTGCTATGAGCATTCCCTGTGAGACCAGTATTAGTTTCCGCTACGCCTCTGCAGGTTCTTTTTATTCCTTGGACCTTCACATTGACTATGAAACACAGAAATCGCATCGGAATTAAATACAAAAGGCACAATGGCGCCATAAGTACAAGAATAGAGACTCTTCTTACAGTCGGTGCTTTGAGCATTCCCTGTGAGACCAGTATTAGTTTCCGATACACCACTGCAGGTTCAATGTATTCCTTGGAACTTCACATTGACGATGAAACACAGAAATCGCATCGGAATTAAATACAAAAGGCACAATGCCGCCTTAAGTACAAGAATAGAGAATCTTCTTACAGTCTTTGCTTTGAGCATTCCCTGTGAGACCGGTATTAGTTTCCGCTACACCTCTGCTGGTTCTTTTTATTCCTTGGACCTTCACATTGACGATGAAACACAGAAATGGCATCGGAATTAAATACAAAAGGCACAATGGCGCCATAAGTACAAGAATAGAGACTCTTCTTACAGTCGGTGCTTTGAGCATTCCCTGTGAGACCAGTATTAGTTTCCGCTACACCTCTGCAGGTTCTTTTTATTCCTTGGACCTTCACATTGACGATGAAACACAGAAATGGCATCGGAATTAAATACAAAAGTCACAATGCCGCCTTAAGTACAAGAATAGAGACCCTTCTTACAGTCGGTGCTTTGGGCATTACCTGTGAGACCAGTATTAGTTTCCGATACACCACTGCAGGTTGTATGTATTCCTTGGATCTTCACATTGACAATGAAACACAGAAATCGCATCGGAATTAAATACAAAACGCACAATGCCGCCATAAGTACAGGAATAGTGACTCTTCTTACAGTCGGTGCTTTGAGCAATCCCTGTGAGACCAGTATTAGTTTCCGCTACACCTCTGCAGGTTCAATGTATTCCTTGGACCTTCACATTGACGATGATACACAGAAATCGCATCGGAATTAAATACAAAAGGCACAATGCCGCCTTAAGTACAAGAATAGAGACTCTTCTTACAGTCGGTGCTTTGAGCATTCCCTTTGAGACCAGTATTAGTTTCCCATACACCACTGCAGGTTCAATGTATTCCTTGGAACTTCAAATTGACGATGAAACACAGAAATCGCATCGGAATCAAATACAAAAGGCACAATGCCGCCTTAAGTACAAGAATAGAGACTCTTCTTACAGTCGGTGCTTTGAGCATTCCCTGTGAGACCAGTATTAGTTTACGATACACCTCTGCAGCTTCAGTTTATTCCTTGGACCTTCACATTGACGATGAAACACAGAAATGGCATCGGAATTAAATACAAAAGGCACAATGCCGCCTTAAGTACAAGAATAGAGCCTCTTCTTACAGTCGGTGCTTTGAGCATTCCCTGTGAGACCAGTATTAGTTTCCGCTACACCTCTGCAGGTTCTTTTTATTCCTTGGACCTTCACATTGACGATGAAACACAGAAATGGCATCGGAATTAAATACAAAAAGCACAATGGCGCCATAAGTACAAGAATAGAGACTCTTCTTACAGTCGGTGCTATGAGCATTCCCTGTGAGACCAGTATTAGTTTCCGCTACGCCTCTGCAGGTTCTTTTTATTCCTTGGACCTTCACATTGACTATGAAACACAGAAATCGCATCGGAATTAAATACAAAAGGCACAATGGCGCCATAAGTACAAGAATAGAGACTCTTCTTACAGTCGGTGCTTTGAGCATTCCCTGTGAGACCAGTATTAGTTTCCGATACACCACTGCAGGTTCAATGTATTCCTTGGAACTTCACATTGACGATGAAACACAGAAATCGCATCGGAATTAAATACAAAAGGCACAATGCCGCCTTAAGTACAAGAATAGAGAATCTTCTTACAGTCGGTGCTTTGAGCATTCCCTGTGAGACCGGTATTAGTTTCCGCTACACCTCTGCTGGTTCTTTTTATTCCTTGGACCTTCACATTGACGATGAAACACAGAAATGGCATCGGAATTAAATACAAAAGGCACAATGGCGCCATAAGTACAAGAATAGAGACTCTTCTTACAGTCGGTGCTTTGAGCATTCCCTGTGAGACCAGTATTAGTTTCCGCTACACCTCTGCAGGTTCTTTTTATTCCTTGGACCTTCACATTGACGATGAAACACAGAAATGGCATCGGAATTAAATACAAAAGTCACAATGCCGCCTTAAGTACAAGAATAGAGACTCTTCTTACAGTCGGTGCTTTGGGCATTACCTGTGAGACCAGTATTAGTTTCCGATACACCACTGCAGGTTGTATGTATTCCTTGGATCTTCACATTGACAATGAAACACAGAAATCGCATCGGAATTAAATACAAAACGCACAATGCCGCCATAAGTACAGGAATAGTGACTCTTCTTACAGTCGGTGCTTTGAGCAATCCCTGTGAGACCAGTATTAGTTTCCGCTACACCTCTGCAGGTTCAATGTATTCCTTGGACCTTCACATTGACGATGATACACAGAAATCGCATCGGAATTAAATACAAAAGGCACAATGCCGCCTTAAGTACAAGAATAGAGACTCTTCTTACAGTCGGTGCTTTGAGCATTCCCTGTGAGACCAGTATTAGTTTACGATACACCTCTGCAGCTTCAGTTTATTCCTTGGACCTTCACATTGACGATGAAACACAGAAATGGCATCGGAATTAAATACAAAAGGCACAATGCCGCCTTAAGTACAAGAATAGAGCCTCTTCTTACAGTCGGTGCTTTGAGCATTCCCTGTGAGACCAGTATTAGTTTCCAATACACCACTGCAGATTGAATATATTCCTTGGATCTTCACATCGACAATGAAACACCGAAATCGCATCGGAATTAAATACAAAACACACAATGCCGCCATAAGTACAGGAATAGAGACTCTCCTTACAGTCGGTGCTTTGAGCATTCAATTTTGAGACCAGTATTAGTTTCCCATACACCACTGCAGGTTCAATGTATTCCTTGGAACTTGACATTGACGATGAAACACAGAAATCGCATCGGAATCAAATACAAAAGGCACAATGCCGCCTTAAGTACAAGAATAGAGACTCTTCTTACAGTCGGTGTTTTGAGCATTCCCTGTGAGACCATTATTAGTTACCGATACACCTCTGCAGGTTCAGTTTATTACTTGGACCTTCACACTGACGATGAAACACAGAAATGGCATCGGAATTAAATACAAAAGGCGCAATGCCGCCTTAAGTACAAGAATAGAGCCTCTTCTTACAGTCGGTGCTTTGAGCATTCCCTGTGAGACCAGTATTAGTTTCCGCTACACCTCTGCAGGTTCTTTTTTTCCTTGGACCTTCACATTGACGATGAAACACAGAAATGGCATCGGAATTAAATACAACAGGCACAATGGCGCCATAGGTACAAGAATAGAGACTCTTCTTACAGTCGGTGCTTTGAGCATTCCCTGTGAGACCAGTAATAGTATCCGATACACACTGCAGGTTCAATCTATTCCTTGGACATACACATTGACGATGAAACACAGAAATTACATCGGAATTAAATACAAAAGGAACAATGCCGCCTTAAGTACAAGAATAGAGATTCTTCTCACAGTCGGTGCTTTGAGCATTCCCTGTGAGACCAGTATTAGTATCCGCTACACCTCAGCAGGTTCAGTTTTTTTCCTTGGACCTTCACTTTGACGATGAAACACAGAAATGGCATCGGAATTAAATACAAAAGGCATAATGGCGCCATAAGTAAAAGAATAGAGACTCTTCTTACAGTCGGTGCTTTGAGCATTCCCTGTGAGACCAGTATTAGTTTCCGCTACACCTCTGCAGGTTCTTTTTATTCCTTGGACCTTCACATTGACGATGAAACACAGAAATGGCATCGGAATTAAATACAAAAGGCACAATGGCGCCATACGTACAAGAATAGAGACTTTTCTAACAGTCGGTGCTTTGGGCATTCCCTGTGAGACCAGTATTTGTTCCCGATACACCACTGCAGGTTGAATGTATTCCTTGGATCTTCACATTGACAATGAAACACAGAAATCGCATCGGAATTAAATACAAAACGCACAATGCCGCCATAAGTACAGGAATAGAGACTCTTCTTACAGTCGGTGCTTTGAGCATTCCCTGTGAGACCAGTATTAGTTTCCGCTACACATCTGCAGGTTCAATGTATTCCTTGGACCTTCACATTGTCGATGATACATAGAAATCGCATCGGAATTACATACAAAAGGCACAATGCCGCCTTAAGTACAAGAATAGAGACTCTTCTTACAGTCGGTGCTTTGAGCATTCCCTTTGAGACCAGTATTAGTTTCCCATACACCACTGCAGGTTCAATGCATTCCTTGGAACTTCACATTGACGATGAAACACAGAAATCGCATCGGAATCAAATACAAAAGGCACAATGCCGCCTTAAGTACAAGAATAGAGACTCTTCTTACAGTCGGTGCTTTGAGCATTCCCTGTGAGACCATTATTAGTTTCCGATACACCTCTGCAGGTTCAGTTTATTCCTTGGACTTTCACATTGACGATGAAACACAGAAATGGCATCGGAATTAAATACAAAAGGCACAATGCTGCCTTAAGTACAAGATTAGAGCCTCTTCTTACAGTCGTTGCTTTGAGCATTCCCTGTGAGACCAGTATTAGTTTCCGCTACACCTCTGCAGGTTCTTTTTATTCCTTGGACCTTCACATTGACGATGAAACACAGAGATGGCATCGGAATTAAATACAAAAGGCATAATGGCGCCATAAGTACAAGAATAGAGACTCTTCTTACAGTCGGTGCTTTGAGCCTTCCCTGTGAGACCAGTAATAGTATCCGATACACCACTGCAGGTTCAATCTACTCCTTGGACATACACATTGACGATGAAACACAGAAATTACATCGGAATTAAATACAAAAGGAACAATGCCGCCTTAAGTACAAGAATAGAGATTGTTCTTACAGTCGGTGCTTTGAGCATTCCCTGTGAGACCAGTATTAGTTTCCGCTACACCTCAGCAGGTTCAGTTTTTTTCCTTGGACCTTCACATTGACGATGAAACACAGAAATGGCATCGGAATTAAATACAAAGGCACAATGCCGCCTTAAGTACAAGAATATAGACTCTTCTTACAATCTTTGCTTTGAGCATTCCCTGTGAGGCCAGTATTAGTTTCCGATGCACCACTGCAGGTTCAATGTATTCCTTGGACTTTCACATTGACGATGAAACACAGAAATGGCATCTGAATTAAATACAAAAGGCACAATGCCGCCTTAAGTACAAGAATAGAGACTCTTCTTACAGTCGGTGCTTTGGGCATTACCTGTGAGACCAGTTTTAGTTTCCGATACACCACTGCATGTTGAATGTATTCCTTGGATCTTCACATTGACAATGAAACACAGAAATCGCATCGGAATTAAATACAATACGCACAATGCCGCCATAAGTACAAGAATAGAGACTCTTCTTACAGTCGGTGCTTTGAGCATTCCCTTTGAGACCAGTATTAGTTTCCCATACACCACTGCAGGTTCAATGTATTCCTTGGAACTTCAAATTGACGATGAAACACAGAAATCGCATCGGAATCAAATACAAAAGGCACAATGCCGCCTTAAGTACAAGAATAGAGACTCTTCTTACAGTCGGTGCTTTGAGCATTCCCTGTGAGACCAGTATTAGTTTACGATACACCTCTGCAGCTTCAGTTTATTCCTTGGACCTTCACATTGACGATGAAACACAGAAATGGCATCGGAATTAAATACAAAAGGCACAATGCCGCCTTAAGTACAAGAATAGAGCCTCTTCTTACAGTCGGTGCTTTGAGCATTCCCTGTGAGACCAGTATTAGTTTCCAATACACCACTGCAGATTGAATATATTCCTTGGATCTTCACATCGACAATGAAACACCGAAATCGCATCGGAATTTAATACAAAACACACAATGCCGCCATAAGTACAGGAATAGAGACTCTCCTTACAGTCGGTGCTATGAGCATTCAATTTTGAGACCAGTATTAGTTTCCCATACACCACTGCAGGTTCAATGTATTCCTTGGAACTTGACATTGACGATGAAACACAGAAATCGCATCGGAATCAAATACAAAAGGCACAATGCCGCCTTAAGTACAAGAATAGAGACTCTTCTTACAGTCGGTGTTTTGAGCATTCCCTGTGAGACCATTATTAGTTACCGATACACCTCTGCAGGTTCAGTTTATTACTTGGACCTTCACACTGACGATGAAACACAGAAATGGCATCGGAATTAAATACAAAAGGCGCAATGCCGCCTTAAGTACAAGAATAGAGCCTCTTCTTACAGTCGGTGCTTTGAGCATTCCCTGTGAGACCAGTATTAGTTTCCGCTACACCTCTGCAGGTTCTTTTTTTCCTTGGACCTTCACATTGACGATGAAACACAGAAATGGCATCGGAATTAAATACAACAGGCACAATGGCGCCATAAGTACAAGAATAGAGACTCTTCTTACAGTCGGTGCTTTGAGCATTCCCTGTGAGACCAGTAATAGTATCCGATACACACTGCAGGTTCAATCTATTCCTTGGACATACACATTGACGATGAAACACAGAAATTACATCGGAATTAAATACAAAAGGAACAATGCCGCTTAAGTACAAGAATAGAGATTCTTCTTACAGTCGGTGCTTTGAGCATTCCCTGTGAGACCAGTATTAGTTTCCGCTACACCTCAGCAGGTTCAGTTTTTTTCCTTGGACCTTCACTTTGACGATGAAACACAGAAAAGGCATCGGAATTAAATACAAAAGGCACAATGGCGCCATAAGTAAAAGAATAGAGACTCTTCTTACAGTCGGTGCTTTGAGCATTCCCTGTGAGACCAGTATTAGTTTCCGCTACACCTCTGCAGGTTCTTTTTATTCCTTGGACCTTCACATTGACGATGAAATACAGAAATCGCATCGGAATCAAATACAAAAGCCACAATGCCGCTTTAAGTACAAGAATAGAGACTCTTCTTACAGTCGGTGCTTTGAGCATTCCCTGTGAGACCAGTATTAGCTTCCGATACACCTCTGCAGGTTCAGTTTATTCCTTGGAACTTCACATTGACGATGAAACACAGAAATGGCATCGGAATTAAATACAAAAGGCACAATGGCGCCTTAAGTACAAGAATAGAGACTCTTCTTACAGTCGGTGCTTTGAGCATTCCCTGTGAGACCAGTATTAGTTTCCGATACACCACTGCAGGTTCAATGTATTCCTTGGAACTTCACATTGACGATGAAACACAGAAATCGCATCGGAATTACATACAAAAGGCACAATGCCGCCTTAAGTACAAGAATAGAGACTCTTCTTACAGTCGGTGCTTTGAGCATTCCCTGTGAGACCAGTATTAGCTTCCGATACACCTCTGCAGGTTCAGTTTATTCCTTGGAACTTCACATTGACGATGAAACACAGAAATGGCATCGGAATTAAATACAAAAGGCACAATGCCGCCTTAAGTACAAGAATAGAGACTCTTCTTACAGTCGGTGCTTTGAGCATTCCCTGTGAGACCAGTATTAGTTTCCGATACACCACTGCAGGTTCAATGTATTCCTTGGAACTTCACATTGACGATGAAACACAGAAATCGCATCGGAATTACATACAAAAGGCACAATGCCGCCTTAAGTACAAGAATAGAGACTCTTCTTACAGTCGGTGCTTTGAGCATTCCCTGTGAGACCAGTATTAGTTTCCGCTACACCTCTGCAGGTTCAGTTTATTCCTTGGACCTTCACATTGTCGATGAAACACAGAAATCGCATCGGAATTAAATACAAAAGGCACAATGCCGCCTTAAGTACTAGAATAGAGACTCTTCTTACAGTCGGTGCTTTGAGCATTCCCTGTGAGACCAGTATTAGTTACCGATACACCACTGCAGGTTCAATGTATTCCTTGGAACTTCACATTGACGATGAAACACAGAAATGGCATCGGAATTAAATACAAAAGGCACAATGCCGCCTTAAGTACAAGAATAGAGACTCTTCTTACAGTCGGTGCTTTGAGCATTCCCTGTGAGACCAGTATTAGTTTCCGCTACACCTCTGCAGGTTCAGTTTATTCCTTGGACCTTCACATTGTCGATGAAACACAGAAATCGCATCGGAATTAAATACAAAAGGCACAATGCCGCCTTAAGTACAAGAATTGAGACTCTTCTTACAGTCGGTGCTTTGAGCATTCCCTGTGAGACCAGTATTAGTTTTCGATACACCACTGCAGGTTCAACGTATTCCTTGGAACATCACATTGACGATGAAACACAGAAATAGCATCGGAATTATATACAAATGGCACAATGCCGCCTTAAGTACAAGAATAGAGACTCTTCTTACAGTCGGTGCTTTGAGCAATCCCTGTGAGACCAGTATTAGTTTCCGCTACACCTCTGCAGGTTCAGTTTATTCCTTGGACCTTCACATTGACGATGAAACACAGAAATGGCATCAGAATTAAATACAAAATGCACAATGCCGCCTTAAGTACAAGAATAGACACTCATCTTACAGTCGGTGCTTTGAGCATTCCCTGTGAGACCAGTATTAGTTTCCGCTACACCCCTGCAGCTTCAGTTTATTCCTTGGACCTTCACATTGACGATGAAACACAGATATGGCATCGGAATTAAATACAAAAGGCACAATGCCGCCTTTAGTACTAGAATAGAGACTCTTCTTACAGTCGGTGCTTTGAGCATTCCCTGTGAGACCAGTATTAGTTTCCGATACACCACTGCAGGTTCAATGTATTCCTTGGAACTTCACATTGACGATGAAACACAGAAATCGCATCGGAATTAAATACAAAAGGCACAATGCCCCCATAAGTACAAGAATAGAGACTCTTCTTACAGTCGGTGCTTTGAGCATTCCCTGTGAGACCAGTATTAGTTTCCGCTACACCTCGTCAGGTTCAATGTATTCCTTGGACCTTCACATTGACGATGATACACAGAAATCGCATCGGAATTAAATACAAAAGGCACAATGCCGCATTAAGTACAAGAATAGAGACTCTTCTTACAGTCGGTGCTTTGAGCATTCCCTGTGAGACGAGTATTAGTTTCCGATACACCACTGCAGGTTCAATGTATTCCTTGGAACTTCACATTGACGATGAAACACAGAAATCGCATCGGAATCAAATACAAAAGCCACAATGCCGCTTTAAGTACAAGAATAGAGACTCTTCTTACAGTCGGTGCTTTGAGCATTCCCTGTGAGACCAGTATTAGCTTCCAATACACCTCTGCAGGTTCAGTTTATTCCTTGGAACTTCACATTGACGATGAAACACAGAAATGGCATCGGAATTAAATACAAAAGGCACAATGCCGCCTTAAGTACAAGAATAGAGACTCTTCTTACAGTCGGTGCTTTGAGCATTCCCTGTGAGACCAGTATTAGTTTCCGATACACCACTGCAGGATCAATGTATTCCTTGGAACTTCACATTGACGATGAAACACAGAAATCGTATCGGAATTACATACAAAAGGCACAATGCCGCCTTAAGTACAAGAATAGAGACACTTCTTACAGTCGGTGCTTTGAGCATCCCCTGTGAGACCAGTATTAGTTTCCGCTACACCTCTGCAGGTTCAGTTTATTCCTTGGACCTTCACATTGTCGATGAAACACAGAAATCGCATCGGAATTAAATACAAAAGGCACAATGCCGCCTTAAGTACAAGAATTGAGACTCTTCTTACAGTCGGTGCTTTGAGCATTCCCAGTGAGACCAGTATTAGTTTTCGATACACCACTGCAGGTTCAACGTATTCCTTGGAACATCACATTGACGATGAAACACAGAAATAGCATCGGAATTATATGCAAAAGGCACAATGCCGCCTTAAGTACAAGAATAGAGACTCTTCTTACAGTCGGTGCTTTGAGCAATCCCTGTGAGACCAGTATTAGTTTCCGCTACACCTCTGCAGGTTCAGTTTATTCCTTGGACCTTCACATTGACGATGAAACACAGAAATGGCATCAGAATTAAATACAAAAGGCACAATGCCGCCTTAAGTACAAGAATAGACACTCGTCTTACAGTCGGTGCTTTGAGCATTCCCTGTGAGACCAGTATTAGTTTCCGCTACACCTCTGCAGCTTCAGTTTATTCCTTGGACCTTCACATTGACGATGAAACACAGATATGGCATCGGAATTAAATACAAAAGGCACAATGCCGCCTTTAGTACTAGAATAGAGACTCTTCTTACAGTCGGTGCTTTGAGCATTCCCTGTGAGACCAGTATTAGTTTCCGATACACCACTGCAGGTTCAATGTATTCCTTGGAACTTCACATTGACGATGAAACACAGAAATCGCATCGGAATTAAATACAAAAGGCACAATGCCGCCTTAAGTACAAGAATAGAGACTCTTCTTACAGTCGGTGCTTTGAGCATTCCCTGTGAGACCAGTATTAGTTTCCGCTACACCTCGTCAGGTTCAATGTATTCCTTGGACCTTCACATTGACGATGATACACAGAAATCGCATCGGAATTAAATACAAAAGGCACAATGCCGCCTTCAGTACAAGAATAGAGACTCTTCTTACAGTCGGTGCTTTGAGCATTCCCTGTGAGACGAGTATTAGTTTCCGATACACCACTGCAGGTTCAATGTATTCCTTGGAACTTCACATTGACGATGAAACACAGAAATCGCGTCGGAATCAAATACAAAAGCCACAATGCCGCTTTATGTACAAGAATAGAGACTCTTCTTACAGTCGGTGCTTTGAGCATTCCCTGTGAGACCAGTATTAGCTTCCGATACACCTCTGCAGGTTCAGTTTATTCCTTGGAACTCCACATTGACGATGAAACACAGAAATGGCATCGGAATTAAATACAAAAGGCACAATGCCGCCATAAGTACAAGAATAGAGACTCTTCTTACAGTCGGTGCTTTGAGCATTCCCTGTGAGACCAGTATTAGTTCCCGATACACCACTGCAGGTTCAATGTATTCCTTGGAACTTCACATTGACGATGAAACACAGAAATCGCATCGGAATTACATACAAAAGGCACAATGCCGCCTTAAGCACAAGAATAGAGACTCTTCTTACAGTCGGTGCTTTGAGCATTCCCTGTCAGACCAGTATTAGTTTCCGCTACACCTCTGCAGGTTCAGTTTATTCCTTGGACCTTCACATTGTCGATGAAACACAGAAATCGCATCGGAATTAAATACAAAAGGCACAATGCCGCCTTAAGTACTAGAATAGAGACTCTTCTTACAGTCGGTGCTTTGAGCATTCCCTGTGAGACCAGTATTAGTTTCCGCTACACCTCTGCAGGTTCAGTTTATTCCTTGGACCTTCACATTGACGATGAAACACAGAAATGGCATCGGAATTAAATACAAAAGGCACAAAGCCGCCTACAGTACAAGAATAGAGACTCTTCTTACAGTCGGTGCTTTGAGCATTCCCTGTGAGACCAGTATTAGTTTCCGATACACCACTGCAGGTTCAATGTATTCCTTGGAACTTCACATTGACGATGAAACACAGAAATCGCATCGGAATTAAATACAAAAGGCACAATGCCGCCTTAAGTACAAGAATAGAGACTCTTCTTACAGTCGGTACTTTGATCATTCCCTGTGAGACCAGTATTAGTTTCCGCTACACCTCTGCAGGTTCAGTTTATTCCTTAGACCTTCACATTGACGATGAAACACAGAAATGGCATCGGAATTAAATACAAAAGGCACAATGCCGCTTTAAGTACAAGAATAGAGACTCTTCCTTCAGTCGGTGTTTTGAGCATTCCCTGTGAGACCAGTATTAGTTTCCGATACACCACTGCAGATTCAATGTATTCCTTGGACCTTCGCATTGATGATGAAACACAGAAATCGCATCGGAATTAAATACAAAAGGCACAATACCGCCTTAAGTACAAGAATAGAGACTCTTCTTACAGTCGGTGCTTTGAGCATTCCGTGTGAGACCAGTATTAGTTTCCGCTACACCTCTGCAGGTTCAGATTATTCTTTGGACCTTCACATTGACGATGAAACACAGAAATGGCATCGTCATTAAATACAAAAGGCACAATGCCGCCTTAAGTACAAGAATAGAGATTCTTCTTACATTCGGTGCTTTGAGCATTCCCTGTGAGACCAGTATTAGTTTCCGCTACACCTCAGCAGGTTAAGTTTATTCCTTGGACCTTCACATTGACGATGAAACACAGAAATGGCATCGGGATTAAATACAAAAGGCACAATGCCGCCTTAAGTACAAGAATAGAGACTCTTCTTACAGTCGGTGCTTTGAGCATTCCCTGTGAGACCAGTATTAGTTTCCGATACACCACTGCAGGTTGAATGTATTCCTTGGAACTTCACATTGACGATGAAACACAGAAGTCGCATCGGAATTAAATACAAAAGGCACAATGCCGCCTTAAGTACAAGAATAGTGACTCTTCTTACAGTCGGTGCTTTGAGCATTCCCTGTGAGACCAGTATTAGTTTCCGCTACACCTCTGCAGGTTCAGTTTATTTCTTGGACCTTCACATTGACGATGAAACACAGAAATGGCATCGGAATTAAATACAAAAGGCACAATGCCGCCTTAAGTACAAGAATAGAGACTCTTCTTACAGTCGGTGCTTTGAGCATTCCCTGTGAGACCAGTATTAGTTTCCGATACACCACTGCAGGTTCAATGTATTCCTTGGACCTTCACATTGACGATGAAACACAGAAATCGCATCGGAATTAAATACAAAAGGCACAATGAAGCCTTAAGTACAAGAATAGAGACTCTTCTTACAGTCGGTGCTTTGAGCATTCCCTGTGAGACCAGTATTAGTTTCCGCTACATCTCTGCAGGTTCAGTTTATTCCTTGGACCTTCACATTGACGATGAAACACAGAAATCGCATCGGAATAAAATACAAAAGACACAATGCCGCCTTAAGTACAAGAATAGAGACTCTTCTTACAGTCGGTGCTTCGAGCATTCCCTGTGAGACCAGTATTAGTTTCCGATACACCACTGCAGGTTCAATGTATTCCTTGGAACTTCACATTGACGATGAAACATAGAAATGGCATCGGAATCAAATACAAAAGGCACAATGATGCCTTAAGTACAAGAATAGAGACTCTTCTTACAGTCGGTGCTTTGAGCATTCCCTGTGAGACCAGTATTAGTTTCCGATACACCTCTGCAGGTTCAGTTTATTCCTTGGACTTTCACATTGACGATGAAACACAGAAATGGCATCGGAATTAAATACAAAAGGCACAATGCCGCCTTAAGTACAAGAATAGAGACTCTTCTTACAGTCGGTGCTTTGGGCATTCCCTGTGAGACCAGTATTAGTTTCCGATACACGACTGCAGGTTGAATGTATTCCTTGGATCTTCACATTGACAATGAAACACAGAAATCGCATCGGAATTAAATACAAAACGCACAATGCCGCCATAAGTACAGGAATAGAGACTCTTCCTACAGTCGGTGCTTTGAGCAATCCCTGTGAGTCCAGTATTAGTTTCTGCTACACCTCTGCAGGTTCAGATTATTCTTTGGACCTTCACATTGACGATAAAACACAGAAATGGCATCGTCATTAAATACAAAAGGCACAATGCCGCCTTAAGTACAAGAATAGAGATTCTTCTAACATTCGGTGCTTTGAGCATTCCCTGTGAGACCAGTATTAGTTTAGGCTACACCTCAGCAGGTTAAGTTTATTCCTTGGACCTTCACATTGACGATGAAACACAGAAATGGCATCGGAATTAAATACAAAAGGCACAATGCCGCCTTAAGTACAAGAATAGAGACTCTTCTTACAGTCTGTGCTTTGAGCATTCCCTGTGAGACCAGTATTAGTTTCCGATACACCACTGCAGGTTGAATGTATTCCTTGGAACTTCACATTGACGATGAAACACAGAAATGGCATCCGAATTAAATACAAAAGGCACAATGCCGCCTTAAGTACAAGAATAGAGACTCTACTTACAGTCGGTGCTTTGAGCATTCCCTGTGAGACCAGTATTAGTTTCCGCTACACCTCTGCAGGTTCAGTTTATTCCTTGGACCTTCACATTGACGATGAAGCACAGAAATGGCATCGGAATTAAATACAAAAGGCACAATGCCGCCTTAAGTACAAGAATAGAGACTCTTCTTACAGTCGGTGCTTTGAGCATTCCCTGTGAGACCAGTATTAGTTTCCGATACACCACTGCATATTCAATGTATTCCTTGGACCTTCGCATTGATGATGAAACACAGAAATCGCATCGGAATTAGATACAAAAGGCACAATGCCGCCTTAAGTACAAGAATAGAGACTCTTCTTACAGTCGGTGCTTTGAGCATTCCCTGTCAGACCAGTATTAGTTTCCGATACGCCACCGCAGGTTGAATGTATTCCTCGGAACTTCACCTTGACGATGAAACACAGAAATCGCATCGGAATTAAATTCAAAAGGCACAATGCCGCCTTCAGTACAAGAATAGAGACTCTTCTTACAGTCGGTGCTTTGAGCATTCCCTGTGAGACCAGTATTAGTTTCCGCTACACCTCTGCAGGTTCAGCTTATTCCTTGGACCTTCACATTGACGATGAAACACAGAAATGGCATCGGAATTAAATACAAAAGGCACAATGCCGCCTTAAGTACAAGAATAGAGACTCTTCTTACAGTCGGTGCTTTGAGCATTCCCTGTGAGACCAGTATTAGTTTCCGATACACCACTGCAGATTCAATGTATTCCTTGGACCTTCGCATTGATGATGAAACACAGAAATCGCATCGGAATTAAATACAAAAGGCACAATGCCGCCTTAAGTACAAGAATAGAGACTCTTCTTACAGTCGGTGCTTTGAGCATTCCCTGTGAGACCAGTATTAGTTTCCGATACACCACTGCAGGTTCAATGTATTCCTTGGACCTTCACATTGACGATGAAACACAGAAATTGCATTGGAATTAAATACAAAAGTCACAATGCCGCCTTAAGTACAAGAATAGAGACTCTTCTTACAGTCGGTGCCTTGAGCATTCCCTGTGAGACCAGTATTAGTTTCGGCTACACCTCTGCAGGTTCAGTTTATTCCTTGGACCTTCACATTGACGATGAAACACAGAAATCGCATCGGAATTAAATACAAAAGACACAATGCCGCCTTAAGTACAAGAATAGAGACTCTTCTTACAGTCGGTGCTTCGAGCATTCCCTGTGAGACCAGTATTAGTTTCCGATACACCACTGCAGGTTCAATGTATTCCTTGGAACTTCACATTGACGATGAAACACAGAAATGGCATCGGAATCAAATACAAAAGGCACAATGCCGCCTTAAGTACAAGAATAGAGACTCTTCTTACAGTCGGTGCTTTGAGCATTCCCTGTGAGACCAGTATTAGTTTCCGATACACCTCTGCAGGTTCAGTTTATTCCTTGGACCTTCACATTCACGATGAAACACAGAAATGGCATCGGAATTAAATACAAAAGGCACAATGCCGCCTTAAGTACAAGAATAGAGACTCTTCTTACAGTCGGTGCTTTGAGCATTCCCTGTGAGACCAGTATTAGTTTACGATACACCTCTGCAGCTTCAGTTTATTCCTTGGACCTTCACATTGACGATGAAACACAGAAATGGCATCGGAATTAAATACAAAAGGCACAATGCCGCCATAAGTACAAGAATAGAGACTCTTCTTACAGTCGGTGCTTTGAGCATTCCCTGTCAGACCAGTATTAGTTTCCGATACGCCACCGCAGGTTGAATGTATTCCTCGGAACTTCACCTTGACGATGAAACACAGAAATCGCATCGGAATTAAATTCAAAAGGCACAATGCCGCCTTCAGTACAAGAATAGAGACTCTTCTTACAGTCGGTGCTTTGAGCATTCCCTGTGAGACCAGTATTAGTTTCCGCTACACCTCTGCAGGTTCAGCTTATTCCTTGGACCTTCACATTGACGATGAAACACAGAAATGGCATCGGAATTAAATACAAAAGGCACAATGCCGCCTTAAGTACAAGAATAGAGACTCTTCTTACAGTCGGTGCTTTGAGCATTCCCTGTGAGACCAGTATTAGTTTCCGATACACCACTGCAGATTCAATGTATTCCTTGGACCTTCGCATTGATGATGAAACACAGAAATCGCATCGGAATTAAATACAAAAGGCACAATGCCGCCTTAAGTACAAGAATAGAGACTCTTCTTACAGTCGGTGCTTTGAGCATTCCCTGTGAGACCAGTATTAGTTTCCGATACACCACTGCAGGTTCAATGTATTCCTTGGACCTTCACATTGACGATGAAACACAGAAATTGCATTGGAATTAAATACAAAAGTCACAATGCCGCCTTAAGTACAAGAATAGAGACTCTTCTTACAGTCGGTGCCTTGAGCATTCCCTGTGAGACCAGTATTAGTTTCGGCTACACCTCTGCAGGTTCAGTTTATTCCTTGGACCTTCACATTGACGATGAAACACAGAAATCGCATCGGAATTAAATACAAAAGACACAATGCCGCCTTAAGTACAAGAATAGAGACTCTTCTTACAGTCGGTGCTTCGAGCATTCCCTGTGAGACCAGTATTAGTTTCCGATACACCACTGCAGGTTCAATGTATTCCTTGGAACTTCACATTGACGATGAAACACAGAAATGGCATCGGAATCAAATACAAAAGGCACAATGCCGCCTTAAGTACAAGAATAGAGACTCTTCTTACAGTCGGTGCTTTGAGCATTCCCTGTGAGACCAGTATTAGTTTCCGATACACCTCTGCAGGTTCAGTTTATTCCTTGGACCTTCACATTCACGATGAAACACAGAAATGGCATCGGAATTAAATACAAAAGGCACAATGCCGCCTTAAGTACAAGAATAGAGACTCTTCTTACAGTCGGTGCTTTGAGCATTCCCTGTGAGACCAGTATTAGTTTACGATACACCTCTGCAGCTTCAGTTTATTCCTTGGACCTTCACATTGACGATGAAACACAGAAATGGCATCGGAATTAAATACAAAAGGCACAATGCCGCCATAAGTACAGGAATAGTGACTCTTCTTACAGTCGGTGCTTTGAGCAATCCCTGTGAGACCAGTATTAGTTTCCGCTACACCTCTGCAGGTTCAATGTATTCCTTGGACCTTCACATTGACGATGATACACAGAAATCGCATCGGAATTAAATACAAAAGGCACAATGCCGCCTTAAGTACAAGAATAGAGACTCTTCTTACAGTCGGTGCTTTGAGCATTCCCTTTGAGACCAGTATTAGTTTCCCATACACCACTGCAGATTCAATGTATTCCTTGGAACTTCAAATTGACGATGAAACACAGAAATCGCATCGGAATCAAATACAAAAGGCACAATGCCGCCTTAAGTACAAGAATAGAGACTCTTCTTACAGTCGGTGCTTTGAGCATTCCCTGTGAGACCAGTATTAGTTTACGATACACCTCTGCAGCTTCAGTTTATTCCTTGGACCTTCACATTGACGATGAAACACAGAAATGGCATCGGAATTAAATACAAAAGGCACAATGCCGCCTTAAGTACAAGAATAGAGCCTCTTCTTACAGTCGGTGCTTTGAGCATTCCCTGTGAGACCAGTATTAGTTTCCGCTACACCTCTGCAGGTTCTTTTTATTCCTTGGACCTTCACATTGACGATGAAACACAGAAATGGCATCGGAATTAAATACAAAAAGCACAATGGCGCCATAAGTACAAGAATAGAGACTCTTCTTACAGTCGGTGCTATGAGCATTCCCTGTGAGACCAGTATTAGTTTCCGCTACGCCTCTGCAGGTTCTTTTTATTCCTTGGACCTTCACAATGACTATGAAACACAGAAATCGCATCGGAATTAAATACAAAAGGCACAATGGCGCCATAAGTACAAGAATAGAGACTCTTCTTACAGTCGGTGCTTTGAGCATTCCCTGTGAGACCAGTATTAGTTTCCGATACACCACTGCAGGTTCAATGTATTCCTTGGACCTTCACATTGACGATGAAACACAGAAATCGCATCGGAATTAAATACAAAAGGCACAATGAAGCCTTAAGTACAAGAATAGAGACTCTTCTTACAGTCGGTGCTTTGAGCATTCCCTGTGAGACCAGTATTAGTTTCCGCTACATCTCTGCAGGTTCAGTTTATTCCTTGGACCTTCACATTGACGATGAAACACAGAAATCGCATCGGAATGAAATACAAAAGACACAATGCCGCCTTAAGTACAAGAATAGAGACTCTTCTTACAGTCGGTGCTTCGAGCATTCCCTGTGAGACCAGTATTAGTTTCCGATACACCACTGCAGGTTCAATGTATTCCTTGGAACTTCACATTGACGATGAAACATAGAAATGGCATCGGAATCAAATACAAAAGGCACAATGATGCCTTAAGTACAAGAATAGAGACTCTTCTTACAGTCGGTGCTTTGAGCATTCCCTGTGAGACCAGTATTAGTTTCCGATACACCTCTGCAGGTTCAGTTTATTCCTTGGACTTTCACATTGACGATGAAACACAGAAATGGCATCGGAATTAAATACAAAAGGCACAATGCCGCCTTAAGTACAAGAATAGAGACTCTTCTTACAGTCGGTGCTTTGGGCATTCCCTGTGAGACCAGTATTAGTTTCCGATACACGACTGCAGGTTGAATGTATTCCTTGGATCTTCACATTGACAATGAAACACAGAAATCGCATCGGAATTAAATACAAAACGCACAATGCCGCCATAAGTACAGGAATAGAGACTCTTCCTACAGTCGGTGCTTTGAGCAATCCCTGTGAGTCCAGTATTAGTTTCTGCTACACCTCTGCAGGTTCAGATTATTCTTTGGACCTTCACATTGACGATAAAACACAGAAATGGCATCGTCATTAAATACAAAAGGCACAATGCCGCCTTAAGTACAAGAATAGAGATTCTTCTAACATTCGGTGCTTTGAGCATTCCCTGTGAGACCAGTATTAGTTTAGGCTACACCTCAGCAGGTTAAGTTTATTCCTTGGACCTTCACATTGACGATGAAACACAGAAATGGCATCGGAATTAAAAACAAAAGGCACAATGCCGCCTTAAGTACAAGAATAGAGACTCTTCTTACAGTCTGTGCTTTGAGCATTCCCTGTGAGACCAGTATTAGTTTCCGATACACCACTGCAGGTTGAATGTATTCCTTGGAACTTCACATTGACGATGAAACACAGAAATGGCATCCGAATTAAATACAAAAGGCACAATGCCGCCTTAAGTACAAGAATAGAGACTCTTCTTACAGTCGGTGCTTTGAGCATTCCCTGTGAGACCAGTATTAGTTTCCGCTACACCTCTGCAGGTTCAGTTTATTCCTTGGACCTTCACATTGACGATGAAGCACAGAAATGGCATCGGAATTAAATACAAAAGGCACAATGCCGCCTTAAGTACAAGAATAGAGACTCTTCTTACAGTCGGTGCTTTGAGCATTCCCTGTGAGACCAGTATTAGTTTCCGATACACCACTGCATATTCAATGTATTCCTTGGACCTTCGCATTGATGATGAAACACAGAAATCGCATCGGAATTAGATACAAAAGGCACAATGCCGCCTTAAGTACAAGAATAGAGACTCTTCTTACAGTCGGTGCTTTGAGCATTCCCTGTCAGACCAGTATTAGTTTCCGATACGCCACTGCAGGTTGAATGTATTCCTCGGAACTTCACCTTGACGATGAAACACAGAAATCGCATCGGAATTAAATTCAAAAGGCACAATGCCGCCTTAAGTACAAGAATAGAGACTCTTCTTACAGTCGGTGCTTTGAGCATTCCCTGTGAGACCAGTATTTGTTTCCGCTACACCTCTGCAGGTTCAATGTATTCCTTGGAACTTCACATTGACGATGAAACATAGAAATGGCATCGGAATCAAATACAAAAGGCACAATGATGCCTTAAGTACAAGAATAGAGACTCTTCTTACAGTCGGTGCTTTGAGCATTCCCTGTGAGACCAGTATTAGTTTCCGATACACCTCTGCAGGTTCAGTTTATTCCTTGGACTTTCACATTGACGATGAAACACAGAAATGGCATCGGAATTAAATACAAAAGGCACAATGCCGCCTTAAGTACAAGAATAGAGACTCTTCTTACAGTCGGTGCTTTGGGCATTCCCTGTGAGACCAGTATTAGTTTCCGATACACGACTGCAGGTTGAATGTATTCCTTGGATCTTCACATTGACAATGAAACACAGAAATCGGATCGGAATTAAATACAAAACGCACAATGCCGCCATAAGTACAGGAATAGAGACTCTTCCTACAGTCGGTGCTTTGAGCAATCCCTGTGAGTCCAGTATTAGTTTCTGCTACACCTCTGCAGGTTCAGATTATTCTTTGGACCTTCACATTGACGATAAAACACAGAAATGGCATCGTCATTAAATTCAAAAGGCACAATGCCGCCTTAAGTACAAGAATAGAGATTCTTCTAACATTCGGTGCTTTGAGCATTCCCTGTGAGACCAGTATTAGTTTAGGCTACACCTCAGCAGGTTAAGTTTATTCCTTGGACCTTCACATTGACGATGAAACACAGAAATGGCATCGGAATTAAAAACAAAAGGCACAATGCCGCCTTAAGTACAAGAATAGAGACTCTTCTTACAGTCTGTGCTTTGAGCATTCCCTGTGAGACCAGTATTAGTTTCCGATACACCACTGCAGGTTGAATGTATTCCTTGGAACTTCACATTGACGATGAAACACAGAAATGGCATCCGAATTAAATACAAAAGGCACAATGCCGCCTTAAGTACAAGAATAGAGACTCTTCTTACAGTCGGTGCTTTGAGCATTCCCTTTGAGACCAGTATTAGTTTCCGCTACACCTCTGCAGGTTCAGTTTATTCCTTGGACCTTCACATTGACGATGAAGCACAGAAATGGCATCGGAATTAAATACAAAAGGCACAATGCCGCCTTAAGTACAAGAATAGAGACTCTTCTTACAGTCGGTGCTTTGAGCATTCCCTGTGAGACCAGTATTAGTTTCCGATACACCACTGCATATTCAATGTATTCCTTGGACCTTCGCATTGATGATGAAACACAGAAATCGCATCGGAATTAGATACAAAAGGCACAATGCCGCCTTAAGTACAAGAATAGAGACTCTTCTTACAGTCGGTGCTTTGAGCATTCCCTGTCAGACCAGTATTAGTTTCCGATACGCCACTGCAGGTTGAATGTATTCCTCGGAACTTCACCTTGACGATGAAACACAGAAATCGCATCGGAATTAAATTCAAAAGGCACAATGCCGCCTTAAGTACAAGAATAGAGACTCTTCTTACAGTCGGTGCTTTGAGCATTCCCTGTGAGACCAGTATTAGTTTCCGCTACACCTCTGCAGGTTCAGTTTATTCCTTGGACCTTCACATTGACGATGAAACACAGAAATGGCATCGGAATTAAATACAAAAGGCACAATGCCGCCTTAAGTACAAGAATAGAGACTCTTCTTACAGTCGGTGCTTTGAGCATTCCCTGTGAGACCAGTATTAGTTTCCGATACACCACTGCAGATTCAATGTATTCCTTGGACCTTCGCATTGATGATGAAACACAGAAATCGCATCGGAATTAAATACAAAAGGCACAATGCCGCCTTAAGTACAAGAATAGAGACTCTTCTTACAGTCGGTGCTTTGAGCATTCCCTGTGAGACCAGTATTAGTTTCCGATACACCACTGCAGGTTCAATGTATTCCTGGGACCTTCACATTGACGATGAAACACAGAAATTGCATTGGAATTAAATACAAAAGTCACAATGCCGCCTTAAGTACAAGAATAGAGACTCTTCTTACAGTCGGTGCCTTGAGCATTCCCTGTGAGACCAGTATTAGTTTCGGCTACACCTCTGCAGGTTCAGTTTATTCCTTGGACCTTCACATTGACGATGAAACACAGAAATGGCATCGGAATTAAATACAAAAGGCACAATGCCGCCTTAAGTACAAGAATAGAGACTCTTCTTACAGTCGGTGCTTTGGGCATTACCTGTGAGACCAGTATTAGTTTCCGATACACCACTGCAGGTTGAATGTATTCCTTGGATCTTCACATTGACAATGAAACACAGAAATCGCATCGGAATTAAATACAAAACGCACAATGCCGCCATAAGTACAGGAATAGTGACTCTTCTTACAGTCGGTGCTTTGAGCAATCCCTGTGAGACCAGTATTAGTTTCCGCTACACCTCTGCAGGTTCAATGTATTCCTTGGACCTTCACATTGACGATGATACACAGAAATCGCATCGGAATTAAATACAAAAGGCACAATGCCGCCTTAAGTACAAGAATAGAGACTCTTCTTACAGTCGGTGCTTTGAGCATTCCCTTTGAGACCAGTATTAGTTTCCCATACACCACTGCAGATTCAATGTATTCCTTGGAACTTCAAATTGACGATGAAACACAGAAATCGCATCGGAATCAAATACAAAAGGCACAATGCCGCCTTAAGTACAAGAATAGAGACTCTTCTTACAGTCGGTGCTTTGAGCATTCCCTGTGAGACCAGTATTAGTTTCCAATACACCACTGCAGATTGAATATATTCCTTGGATCTTCACATCGACAATGAAACACCGAAATCGCATCGGAATTAAATACAAAACACACAATGCCGCCATAAGTACAGGAATAGAGACTCTCCTTACAGTCGGTGCTTTGAGCATTCAATTTTGAGACCAGTATTAGTTTCCCATACACCACTGCAGGTTCAATGTATTCCTTGGAACTTGACATTGACGATGAAACACAGAAATCGCATCGGAATCAAATACAAAAGGCACAATGCCGCCTTAAGTACAAGAATAGAGACTCTTCTTACAGTCGGTGTTTTGAGCATTCCCTGTGAGACCATTATTAGTTACCGATACACCTCTGCAGGTTCAGTTTATTACTTGGACCTTCACACTGACGATGAAACACAGAAATGGCATCGGAATTAAATACAAAAGGCGCAATGCCGCCTTAAGTACAAGAATAGAGCCTCTTCTTACAGTCGGTGCTTTGAGCATTCCCTGTGAGACCAGTATTAGTTTCCGCTACACATCTGCAGGTTCTTTTTTTCCTTGGACCTTCACATTGACGATGAAACACAGAAATGGCATCGGAATTAAATACAACAGGCACAATGGCGCCATAAGTACAAGAATAGAGACTCTTCTTACAGTCGGTGCTTTGAGCATTCCCTGTGAGACCAGTAATAGTATCCGATACACACTGCAGGTTCAATCTATTCCTTGGACATACACATTGACGATGAAACACAGAAATTACATCGGAATTAAATACAAAAGGAACAATGCCGCCTTAAGTACAAGAATAGAGATTCTTCTTACAGTCGGTGCTTTGAGCATTCCCTGTGAGACCAGTATTAGTTTCCGCTACACCTCAGCAGGTTCAGTTTTTTTCCTTGGACCTTCACTTTGACGATGAAACACAGAAATGGCATCGGAATTAAATACAAAAGGCACAATGGCGCCATAAGTAAAAGAATAGAGACTCTTCTTACAGTCGGTGCTTTGAGCATTCCCTGTGAGACCAGTATTAGTTTCCGCTACACCTCTGCAGGTTCTTTTTATTCCTTGGACCTTCACATTGACGATGAAACACAGAAATGGCATCGGAATTAAATACAAAAGGCACAATGGCGCCATACGTACAAGAATAGAGACTTTTCTAACAGTCGGTGCTTTGGGCATTCCCTGTGAGACCAGTATTTGTTCCCGATACACCACTGCAGGTTGAATGTATTCCTTGGATCTTCACATTGACAATGAATCACAGAAATCGCATCGGAATTAAATACAAAACGCACAATGCCGCCATAAGTACAGGAATAGAGACTCTTCTTACAGTCGGTGCTTTGAGCATTCCCTGTGAGACCAGTATTAGTTTCCGCTACACCTCTGCAGGTTCAATGTATTCCTTGGACCTTCACATTGTCGATGATACATAGAAATCGCATCGGAATTACATACAAAAGGCACAATGCCGCCTTAAGTACAAGAATAGAGACTCTTCTTACAGTCGGTGCTTTGAGCATTCCCTTTGAGAGAAGTATTAGTTTCCCATACACCACTGCAGGTTCAATGCATTCCTTGGAACTTCACATTGACGATGAAACACAGAAATCGCATCGGAATCAAATACAAAAGGCACAATGCCGCCTTAAGTACAAGAATTGAGACTCTTCTTACAGTCGGTGCTTTGAGCATTCCCTTTGAGACCAGTATTAGTTTCCCATACACCACTGCAGGTTCAATGTATTCCTTGGAACTTCAAATGGACGATGAAACACAGAAATCGCATCGGAATCAAATACAAAAGGCACAATGCCGCCTTAAGTACAAGAATAGAGACTCTTCTTACAGTCGGTGCTTTGAGCATTCCCTGTGAGACCAGTATTAGTTTACGATACACCTGTGCAGCTTCAGTTTATTCCTTGGACCTTCACATTGACGATGAAACACAGAAATGGCATCGGAATTAAATACAAAAGGCACAATGCCGCCTTAAGTACAAGAATAGAGCCTCTTCTTACAGTCGGTGCTTTGAGCATTCCCTGTGAGACCAGTATTAGTTTCCGCTACACCTCTGCAGGTTCTTTTTATTCCTTGGACCTTTACATTGACGATGAAACACAGAAATGGCATCGGAATTAAATACAAAAAGCACAATGGCTCCATAAGTACAAGAATAGAGACTCTTCTTGCAGTCGGTGCTTTGAGCATTCCCTGTGAGACCAGTAATAGTATCCGATACACACTGCAGGTTCAATCTATTCCTTGGACATACACATTGACGATGAAACACAGAAATTACATCGGAATTAAATACAAAAGGAACAATGCCGCCTTAAGTACAAGAATAGAGATTCTTCTTACAGTCGGTGCTTTGAGCATTCCCTGTGAGACCAGTATTAGTTTCCGCTACACCTCAGCAGGTTCAGTTTTTTTCCTTGGACCTTCACTTTGACGATGAAACACAGAAATGGCATCGGAATTAAATACAAAAGGCACAATGGCGCCATAAGTACAATAATAGAGACTCTTCTTACAGTCGGTGCTTTGAGCATTCCCTGTGAGACCAGTATTAGTTTCCGCTACGCCTCTGCAGGTTCTTTTTATTCCTTGGACCTTCACATTGACGATGAAACACAGAAATGGCATCGGAATTAAATACAAAAGGCACAATGGCGCCATAAGTACAAGAATAGAGACTTTTCTAACAGTCGGTGCTTTGGGCGTTCCCTGTGAGACCAGTATTTGTTCCCGATACACCACTGCAGGTTGAATGTATTCCTTGGATCTTCACATTGACAATGAAACACAGAAATCGCATCGGAATTACATACAAAAGGCACAATGCCGCCTTAAGTACAAGAATAGAGACTCTTCTTACAGTCGGTGCTTTGAGCATTCCCTGTGAGACCATTATTAGTTTCCGATACACCTCTGCAGGTTCAGTTTATTCCTTGGACTTTCACATTGACGATGAAACACAGAAATGGCATCGGAATTAAATACAAAAGGCACAATGCTGCCTTAAGTACAAGATTAGAGCCTCTTCTTACAGTCGTTGCTTTGAGCATTCCCTGTGAGACCAGTATTAGTTTCCGCTACACCTCTGCAGGTTCTTTTTATTCCTTGGACCTTCACATTGACGATGAAACACAGAGATGGCATCGGAATTAAATACAAAAGGCACAATGGCGCCATAAGTACAAGAATAGAGACTCTTCTTACAGTCGGTGCTTTGAGCCTTCCCTGTGATACCAGTAATAGTATCCGATACACCACTGCAGGTTCAATCTACTCCTTGGACATACACATTGACGATGAAACACAGAAATTACATCGGAATTAAATACAAAAGGAACAATGCCGCCTTAAGTACAAGAATAGAGATTGTTCTTACAGTCGGTGCTTTGAGCATTCCCTGTGAGACCAGTATTAGTTTCCGCTACACCTCAGCAGGTTCAGTTTTTTTCCTTGGACCTTCACATTGACGATGAAACACAGAAATGGCATCGGAATTAAATACAAAGGCACAATGCCGCCTTAAGTACAAGAATAGAGACTCTTCTTACAATCGGTGCTTTGAGCATTCCCTGTGAGGCCAGTATTAGTTTCCGATGCACCACTGCAGGTTCAATGTATTCCTTGGACCTTCACATTGACGATGAAACACAGAAATGGCATCGGAATTAAATACAAAAGGCACAATGCCGCCTTAAGTACAAGAATAGAGCCTCTTCTTACAGTCGGTGCTTTGAGCATTCCCTGTGAGACCAGTATTAGTTTCCAATACACCACTGCAGATTGAATATATTCCTTGGATCTTCACATCGACAATGAAACACCGAAATCGCATCGGAATTAAATACAAAACACACAATGCCGCCATAAGTACAGGAATAGAGACTCTCCTTACAGTCGGTGCTTTGAGCATTCAATTTTGAGACCAGTATTAGTTTCCCATACACCACTGCAGGTTCAATGTATTCCTTGGAACTTGACATTGACGATGAAACACAGAAATCGCATCGGAATCAAATACAAAAGGCACAATGCCGCCTTAAGTACAAGAATAGAGACTCTTCTTACAGTCGGTGTTTTGAGCATTCCCTGTGAGACCATTATTAGTTACCGATACACCTCTGCAGGTTCAGTTTATTACTTGGACCTTCACACTGACGATGAAACACAGAAATGGCATCGGAATTAAATACAAAAGGCGCAATGCCGCCTTAAGTACAAGAATAGAGCCTCTTCTTACAGTCGGTGCTTTGAGCATTCCCTGTGAGACCAGTATTAGTTTCCGCTACACCTCTGCAGGTTCTTTTTTTCCTTGGACCTTCACATTGACGATGAAACACAGAAATGGCATCGGAATTAAATACAACAGGCACAATGGCGCCATAAGTACAAGAATAGAGACTCTTCTTACAGTCGGTGCTTTGAGCATTCCCTGTGAGACCAGTAATAGTATCCGATACACACTGCAGGTTCAATCTATTCCTTGGACATACACATTGACGATGAAACACAGAAATTACATCGGAATTAAATACAAAAGGAACAATGCCGCCTTAAGTACAAGAATAGAGATTCTTCTTACAGTCGGTGCTTTGAGCATTCCCTGTGAGACCAGTATTAGTTTCCGCTACACCTCAGCAGGTTCAGTTTTTTTCCTTGGACCTTCACTTTGACGATGAAACACAGAAATGGCATCGGAATTAAATACAAAAGGCACAATGGCGCCATAAGTAAAAGAATAGAGACTCTTCTTACAGTCGGTGCTTTGAGCATTCCCTGTGAGACCAGTATTAGTTTCCGCTACACCTCTGCAGGTTCTTTTTATTATTTGGACCTTCACATTGACGATGAAACACAGAAATGGCATCGGAATTAAATACAAAAGGCACAATGGCGCCATACGTACAAGAATAGAGACTTTTCTAACAGTCAGTGCTTTGGGCATTCCCTGTGAGACCAGTATTTGTTCCCGATACACCACTGCAGGTTGAATGTATTCCTTGGATCTTCACATTGACAATGAATCACAGAAATCGCATCGGAATTAAATACAAAACGCACAATGCCGCCATAAGTACAGGAATAGAGACTCTTCTTACAGTCGGTGCTTTGAGCATTCCCTGTGAGACCAGTATTAGTTTAAGCTACACCTCTGCAGGTTCAATGTATTCCTTGGACCTTCACATTGTCGATGATACATAGAAATCGCATCGGAATTACATACAAAAGGCACAATGCCGCCTTAAGTACAAGAATAGAGACTCTTCTTACAGTCGGTGCTTTGAGCATTCCCTTTGAGAGAAGTATTAGTTTCCCATACACCACTGCAGGTTCAATGCATTCCTTGGAACTTCACATTGACGATGAAACACAGAAATCGCATCGGAATCAAATACAAAAGGCACAATGCCGCCTTAAGTACAAGAATAGAGACTCTTCTTACAGTCGGTGCTTTGAGCATTCCCTTTGAGACCAGTATTAGTTTCCCATACACCACTGCAGGTTCAATGTATTCCTTGGAACTTCAAATGGACGATGAAACACAGAAATCGCATCGGAATCAAATACAAAAGGCACAATGCCGCCTTAAGTACAAGAATAGAGACTCTTCTTACAGTCGGTGCTTTGAGCATTCCCTGTGAGACCAGTATTAGTTTACGACACACCTGTGCAGCTTCAGTTTATTCCTTGGACCTTCACATTGACGATGAAACACAGAAATGGCATCGGAATTAAATACAAAAGGCACAATGCCGCCTTAAGTACAAGAATAGAGCCTCTTCTTACAGTCGGTGCTTTGAGCATTCCCTGTGAGACCAGTATTAGTTTCCGCTACACCTCTGCAGGTTCTTTTTATTCCTTGGACCTTTACATTGACGATGAAACACAGAAATGGCATCGGAATTAAATACAAAAAGCACAATGGCTCCATAAGTACAAGAATAGAGACTCTTCTTACAGTCGGTGCTTTGAGCATTCCCTGTGAGACCAGTAATAGTATCCGATACACACTGCAGGTTCAATCTATTCCTTGGACATACACATTGACGATGAAACACAGAAATTACATCGGAATTAAATACAAAAGGAACAATGCCGCCTTAAGTACAAGAATAGAGATTCTTCTTACAGTCGGTGCTTTGAGCATTCCCTGTGAGACCAGTATTAGTTTCCGCTACACCTCAGCAGGTTCAGTTTTTTTCCTTGGACCTTCACTTTGACGATGAAACACAGAAATGGCATCGGAATTAAATACAAAAGGCACAATGGCGCCATAAGTACAATAATAGAGACTCTTCTTACAGTCGGTGCTTTGAGCATTCCCTGTGAGACCAGTATTAGTTTCCGCTACACCTCTGCAGGTTCTTTTTATTCCTTGGACCTTCACATTGACGATGAAACACAGAAATGGCATCGGAATTAAATACAAAAGGCACAATGGCGCCATAAGTACAAGAATAAAGACTTTTCTAACAGTCGGTGCTTTGGGCATTCCCTGTGAGACCAGTATTTGTTCCCGATACACCACTGCAGGTTGAATGTATTCCTTGGATCTTCACATTGACAATGAAACACAGAAATCGCATCGGAATTAAATACAAAACGCACAATGCCGCCATAAGTACAGGAATAGAGACTCTTCTTACAGTCGGTGCTTTGAGCATTCCCTGTGAGACCAGTATTAGTTTCCGCTACACATCTGCAGGTTCAATGTATTCCTTGGACCTTCACATTGTCGATGATACATAGAAATCGCATCGGAATTGCATACAAAAGGCACAATGCCGCCTTAAGTACAAGAATAGAGACTCTTCTTACAGTCGGTGCTTTGAGCATTCCCTTTGAGACCAGTATTAGTTTCCCATACACCACTGCAGGTTCAATGCATTCCTTGGAACTTCACATTGACGATGAAACACAGAAATCGCATCGGAATCAAATACAAAAGGCACAATGCCGCCTTAAGTACAAGAATAGAGACTCTTCTTACAGTCGGTGCTTTGAGCATTCCCTGTGAGACCATTATTAGTTTCCGATACACCTCTGCAGGTTCAGTTTATTCCTTGGACTTTCACATTGACGATGAAACACAGAAATGGCATCGGAATTAAATACAAAAGGCACAATGCTGCCTTAAGTACAAGATTAGAGCCTCTTCTTACAGTCGTTGCTTTGAGCATTCCCTGTGAGACCAGTATTAGTTTCCGCTACACCTCTGCAGGTTCTTTTTATTCCTTGGACCTTCACATTGACGATGAAACACAGAGATGGCATCGGAATTAAATACAAAAGGCACAATGGCGCCATAAGTACAAGAATAGAGACTCTTCTTACAGACGGTGCTTTGAGCCTTCCCTGAGAGACCAGTAATACTATCCGATACACCACTGCAGGTTCAATCTACTCCTTGGACATACACATTGACGATGAAACACAGAAATTACATCGGAATTAAATACAAAAGGAACAATGCCGCCTTAAGTACAAGAATAGAGATTGTTCTTACAGTCGGTGCTTTGAGCATTCCCTGTGAGACCAGTATTAGTTTCCGCTACACCTCAGCAGGTTCAGTTTTTTTCCTTGGACCTTCACATTGACGATGAAACACAGAAATGGCATCGGAATTAAATACAAAGGCACAATGCCGCCTTAAGTACAAGAATAGAGACTCTTCTTACAATCGGTGCTTTGAGCATTCCCTGTGAGGCCAGTATTAGTTTCCGATGCACCACTGCAGGTTCAATGTATTCCTTGGACTTTCACATTGACGATGAAACACAGAAATGGCATCTGAATTAAATACAAAAGGCACAATGCCGCCTTAAGTACAAGAATAGAGACTCTTCTTACAGTCGGTGCTTTGGGCATTACCTGTGAGACCAGTTTTAGTTTCCGATACACCACTGCAGGTTGAATGTATTCCTTGGATCTTCACATTGACAATGAAACACAGAAATCGCATCGGAATTAAATACAAAACGCACAATGCCGCCATAAGTACAAGAATAGAGACTCTTCTTACAGTCGGTGCTTTGAGCATTCCCTTTGAGACCAGTATTAGTTTCCCATACACCACTGCAGGTTCAATGTATTCCTTGGAACTTCGCATTGATGATGAAACACAGAAATCGCATCGGAATTAAATACAAGAGGCACAATGCCGCCTTAAGTACAAGAATAGAGACTCCTCTTACAGTCGGTGCTTTGAGCATTCCCTGTGAGACCAGTATTAGTTTCCGCTACACCTCTGCAGGTTCAGTTTATTCCTTGGACCTTCACATTGACGATGAAAAACAGAAATGGCATCGTCATTAAATACAAAAGGCACAATGCCGCCTTAGGTACAAGAATAAAGACTCTTCTTACAGTCGGTGCTTTGGGCATTCCCTGTGAGACCAGTATTAGTTTCCGATTCACCACTGCAGGTTGAATGTATTCCTTGGATCTTCACATTGACGATGAAACACAGAAATGGCATCGGAATTAAATACAAAGGGCACAATGCCGCCTTAAGTACAAGAATAGAGACTCTTCTTACAATCGGTGCTTTGAGCATTCCCTGTGATGCCAGTATTATTTTCCGATGCACCACTGCAGGTTCAATGTATTCCTTGGACTTTCGCATTGATGATGAAACACAGAAATCGCATCGGAATTAAATACAAGAGGCACAATGCCGCCTTAAGTACAAGAATAGAGACTCTTCTTACAGTCGGTGCTTTGAGCATTCCCTGTGAGACCAGTATTAGTTTCCGCTACACCTCTGCAGGTTCAGTTTATCCCTTGGACCTTCACATTGACGATGAAAAACAGAAATGGCATCGTCATTAAATACAAAGGGCACAATGCCGCCTTAGGTACAAGAATAGAGACTCTTCTTACAGTCGGTGCTTTGGGCATTCCCTGTGAGACCAGTATTAGTTTCCAATACACCACTGCAGGTTGAATGTATTCCTTGGATCTTCACATTGACGATGAAACACAGAAATGGCATCGGAATTAAATACAAAGGGCACAATGCCGCCTTAAGTACAAGAATAGAGACTCTTCTTACAATCGGTGCTTTGAGCATTCCCTGTGATTCCAGTATTAGTTTCCGATGCACCACTGCAGGTTCAATGTATTCCATGGACTTTCACATTGACGATGAAACACAGAAATGCCATCGGAATTAAATACAAAAGGCACAATGCCGCCTTAAGTACAAGAATAGAGACTCTTCTTGCAGTCGGTGCTTTGGGCATTACCTGTGAGACCAGTATTAGTTTCCGATACACCACTGCAGGTTGAATGTATTCCTTGGATCTTCACATTGACAATGAAACACAGAAATCGCATCGGAATTAAATACAAAACGCACAATGCCGCCATAAGTACAGGAAAAGAGACTCTTCTTACAGTCGGTGCTTTGAGCAATCCCTGTGAGACCAGTATTAGTTTCCGCAACACCTCTGCAGGTTCAATGTATTCCTTGGACCTTCACATTGACGATGATACACAGAAATCGCATCGGAATTAAATACAAAAGGCACAATGCCGCCTTAAGTACAAGAATAGAGACTCTTCTTACAGCCGGTGCTTTGAGCATTCCCTGTGAGACAATTATTAGTTTCCGATACACCTCTGCAGCTTCAGTTTATTCCTTGGACCTTCACATTGACAATGAAACACAGAAATGGCATCGGAATTAAATACAAAAGGCACAATGCCGCCTCAAGTACAAGAATAGAGCCTCTTCTTACAGTCGGTGCTTTGAGCATTCCCTGTGAGACCAGTATTAGTTTCCGCTACACCTCTGCAGGTTCTTTTTATTCCGTGGACCTTCACATTGACGATGAAACACAGAAATGGCATCGGAATTAAATACAAAAAGCACAATGGCGCCATAAGTACAAGAATAGAGGCTCTTCTTACAGTCTGTGCTATGAGCATTCCCTGTGAGACCTGTATTAGTTTCCGCTACACCTCTGCAGGTTCTTTTTATTCCTTGGACCTTCATATTGACGATGAAACACAGAAATCGCATCGGAATTAAATACAAAAGGCACAATGGCGCCATAAGTACAAGAATAGAGACTCTTCTTATAGTCGGTGCTTTGAGCATTCCCTGTGAGACCAGTATTAGTTTCCGATACACCACTGCAGGTTCAATGTATTCCTTGGAACTTCACATTGACGATGAAACACAGAAATCGCATCGGAATTAAATACAAAAGGCACAATGCCGCCTTAAGTACAAGAATAGAGAATCTTCTTACAGTCGGTGCTTTGAGCATTCCCTGTGAGACCAGTATTAGTTTCCGCTACACCTCTGCAGGTTCTTTTTATTCCTTGGACCTTCACATTGACGATGAAACACAGAAATGGCATCGGAATTAAATACAAAAGGCACAATGGCGCCATAAGTACAAGAATAGAGACTCTTCTTACAGTCGGTGCTTTGGGCATTACCTGTGAGACCAGTATTAGTTTCCGATACACCACTGCAGGTTGAATGTATTCCTTGGATCTTCACATTGACGATGAAACACAGAAATGGCATCGGAATTAAATACAAAGGGCACAATGCCGCCTTAAGTACAAGAATAGAGACTCTTCTTACAATCGGTGCTTTGAGCATTCCCTGTGAGGCCAGTATTAGTTTCCGATGCACCACTGCAGGTTCAATGTATTCCTTGGACTTTCACATTGACGATGAAACACAGAAATGGCATCGGAATTAAATACAAAAGGCACAATGCCGCCTTAAGTACAAGAATAGAGACTCTTCTTACAGTCGGTGCTTTGGGCATTACCTGTGAGACCAGTATTAGTTTCCGATACACCACTGCAGGTTGAATGTATTCCTTGGATCTTCACATTGACAATGAAACACAGAAATCGCATCGGAATTAAATACAAAACGCACAATGCCGCCATAAGTACAGGAATAGAGACTCTTCTTACAGTCGGTGCTTTGAGCAATCCCTGTGAAATCAGTATTAGTTTCCGCAACACCTCTGCAGGTTCAATGTATTCCTTGGACCTTCACATTGACGATGATACACAGAAATCGCATCGGAATTAAATACAAAAGGCAAAATGCCGCCTTAAGTACAAGAATAGAGACTCTTCTTACAGTCGGTGCTTTGAGCATTCCCTGTGAGACCAGTATTAGTTTCCGCTACACCTCTGCAGGTTCTTTTTATTCCTTGGACCTTCACATTGACGATGAAACACAGAAATGGCATCGAAATTAAATACAAAATGCACAATGGCGCCATAAGTACAAGAATAGAGACTCTTCTTACAGTCGGTGCTTTGAGCATTCCCTGTGAGACCAGTATTAGTTTCCGCTACACCTCTGCAGGTTCTTTTTATTCCTTGGACCTTCACATTGACGATGAAACACAGAAATGGCATCGGAATTAAATACAAAAGGCACAATGGCGCCATAAGTACAAGAAATGAGACTCTTCTTACAGTCGGTGCTTTGGGCATTCCCTGTGAGACCAGTATTAGTTTCCGATACACCACTGCAGGTTGAATGTATTCCTTATATCTTCACACCGACAATGAAACACCGAAATCGCATCGGAATTAAATACAAATGCACAATGCCGCCATAAGTACAGGAATAGAGACTCTTCTTACAGTCGGTGCTTTGAGCATTCCCTTTTGAGACCAGTATTAGTTTCCCATACACCACTGCAGGTTCAATGTATTCCTTGGAACTTGACATTGACGATGAAACACAGAAATCGCATCGGAATCAAATACAAAAGGCACAATGCCGCCTTAAGTACAAGAATAGAGACTCTTCTTACAGTCGGTGCTTTGAGCATTCCCTGTGAGACCAGTATTAGTTTCCGCTACACCTCAGCAGGTTCAGTTTTTTTCCTTGGACCTTCACTTTGACGATGAAACACAGAAATGGCATCGGAATTAAATACAAAAGGCACAATGGCGCCATAAGTACAAGAATAGAGACTCTTCTTACAGTCGGTGCTTTGAGCATTCCCTGTGAGACCAGTATTAGTTTCCGCTACACCTCTGCAGGTTCTTTTTATTCCTTGGACCTTCACATTGACGATGAAACACAGAAATGGCATCGGAATTAAATACAAAAGGCACAATGGCGCCATAAGTACAAGAATAGAGACTCTTCTAACAGTCGGTGCTTTGGGCATTCCCTGTGAGACCAGTATTAATTTCCGATACACCACTGCAGGTTGAGTGTATTCCTTGGATCTTCACATTGACAATGAAACACAGAAATCGCATCGGAATTAAATACAAAACGCACAATGCCGCCATAAGTATAGGAATAGAGACTCTTCTAACAGTCGGTGCTTTGAGCATTCCCTGTGAGACCAGTATTAGTTTCCGCTACACCTCTGCAGGTTCAATGTATTCCTTGGACCTTCACATTGTCGATGATACATAGAAATCGCATCGGAATTAAATACAAAAGGCACAATGCCGCCTTAAGTACAAGAATAGAGACTCTTCTTACAGACGGTGCTTTGAGCATTCCCTTTGAGACCAGTATTAGTTTCCCATACACCACTGCAGGTTCAATGCATTCCTGGGGACTTCACATTGACGATGAAACAGTGAAATCGCATCGGAATCAAATACAAAAGGCACAATATCGCCATAAGTACAAGAATAGAGACTCTTCTTACAGTCGGTGCCTTTAGCATTCCCTGTGAGACCAGTAATAGTATCCGATACACCACTGCAAGTTCAATCTATTCCTTGGACATACACATTGACGATGAAACACAGAAATTACATCGGAATTAAATACAAAAGGAACAATGCCGCCTTAAGTACAAGAATAGAGATTCTTCTTACAGTCGGTGCTTTGAGCATTCCCTGTGAGACCAGTATTAGTTTCCGCTAAACCTCAGCAGGTTCAGTTTTTTTTCTTGGGCCTTCACATTGACGATGAAACACAGAAATGGCATCGGAATTAAATACAAAAGGCACAATGCCGCCTTAAGTACAAGAATAGAGACTCTTCTTACAGTCGGTGCTTTGAGCATTTTCTGTGAGACCAGTATTAGTTTCCGATACACCAATGCAGGGTGAATGTATTCCTTGGAACTTCACATTGATGATGAAACACAGAAATCGCACCGGAAATAAATACAAATGGCACAATGCCGCCTTAAGTACAAGAATAGAGACTCTTCATACAGTCGGTGCTTTGAGCATTCCCTGTAAGACCAGTATTAGTTTCCGATACACCACTGCAGATTCAATGTATACCTTGGACCTTCGCATTGATGATGAAACACAGAAATCGCATCAGAATTAAATACAAAAGGCACAATGCCGCCTTAAGTACAAGAATAGAGACTCTTCTTACAGTCGGTGCTTTGAGCATTCCCTGTGAGACCAGTATTAGTTTCCGCTACACCTCTGCAGGGTCAGTTTATTCCTTGGACCTTCACATTGACGATGAAAAACAGAAATGGCATCGTCATTAAATACAAATGGCACAATGCCGCCTTAGGTACAAGAATAGAGACTCTTCTTACAGTCGGTGCTTTGGGCATTCCCTGTGAGACCAGTACTAGTTTCCGATACACCACTGCAGGTTGAATGTATTCCTTGGATCTTCACATTGACGATGAAACACAGAAATGGCATCGGAATTAAATACAAAAGGCACAATGCCGCCTTAAGTACAAGAATAGAGACTCTTCTTACAATCGGTGCTTTGACCATTCCCTGTGAGGCCAGTATTAGTTTCCGATGCACCACTGCAGGTTCAATGTATTCCTTGGACTTTCACATTGACGATGAAACACAGAAATGGCATAGGAATTAAATACAAAAGGCACAATGCCGCCTTAAGTACAAGAATTGAGCCTCTTCTTACAGTCGGTGCTTTGAGCGTTCCCTGTGAGACCAGTATTAGTTTCCGATACACCACTGCAAGTTAAATGTATTCCTTGGAACTTCACATTGACGATGAAACACAGAAATCGCATCGGAATTAAATACAAAAGGCACAATGCCGCCTTAAGTACAAGAATAGAGACTCTTCTTACAGTCGGTGCTTTGAGCATTCCCTGTGAGACCAGTATTAGTTTCCGCTACACCTCAGCAGGTTCAGTTTATTCCTTGGACGTTCGCATTGACGATGAAACACAGAAATGGCATCGGAATGAAATACAAAAGGCACAATGCGCCTTAAGTACAAGAATAGAGACTCTTCTTACAGTCGGTGCTTTGAGCATTCCTTGTGAGACCAGTATTTGTTTCCGCTACACCTCTGCAGGTTCTTTTTATTCCTTGGACCTTCACATCGACAATGAAACACAAAAATCGCATCTGAATTAAATACAAAAAGCACAATGCCGCCATAAGTACAGGAATAGAGACTCTTCTTACAGTCGGTGCTTTGAGCATTCCCTGTGAGACCAGTATTAGTTTCCGCTACACCTCTGCAGGTTCAATGTATTCCTTGGACCTTCACATTGACGATGATACACAGAAATCGCATCGGAATTAAATACAAAAGGCACAATGCCGCCTTAAGTACAGGAATAGAGACTCTTCTTACAGTCGGTGATTTGAGCATTCCCTTTGAGACCAGTATTAGTTTCCCATACACCACTGCAGGTTCAATGTATTCCTTGGAACTTGACATTGAAGATGAAACACAGAAATCGCATCGGAATCAAATACAAAAGGCACAATGCCGCCTTAAGTACAAGAATAGAGACTCTTCTTACAGTCGGTGCTTTGAGCATTCCCTGTGAGACCATTATTAGTTTCCGATACACCTCTGCAGGTTCAGTTTATACCTTGGACCTTCACATTGACGATGAAACACAGAAATCACATCGGAATTAAATACAAAAGGCACAATGCCGCCTTAACTACAAGAATAGAGAATCTTCTTACAGTCGGTGCTTTGAGCATTCCCTGTGAGACCAGTATTAGTTTCCGCTACACCTCTGCGGGTTCTTTTTATTCCTTGGACCTTCACATTGACGATGAAACACAGAAATGGCATCGGAATTAAATACAAAAGGCACAATGGCGCCATAAGTACAAGAATAGAGACTCTTCTTACAGTCGGTGCTTTGAGCATTCCCTGTGAGACCAGTATTAGTTTCCGCTACACCTCTGCAGGTTCTTTTTATTCCTTGGAACCTCACATTGACGATGAAACACAGAAATGGCATCGGAATTAAATACAAAAGGCACAATGGCGCCATAAGTACAAGAATAGAGACTCTTCTTACAGTCGGTGCTTTGGGCATTCCCTGTGAGACCAGTATTAGTTTCCGATACACCACTGCAGGTTGAATGTATTCCTTATATCTTCACATCGACAATGAAACACCGAAATCGCATCGGAATTAAATACAAAACGCACAATGCCGCCATAAGTACAAGAATAGAGACTCTTCTTACAGTCGGTGCTTTGGGCATTCCCTGTGAGACCAGTATTAGTTTCCGATACACCACTGCAGGTTGAATGTATTCCTTGGATCTTCACATTGACAATGAAACACAGAAATCGCATCGGAATTAAATACAAAACGCACAATGCCGCCATAAGTACAGGAATAGAGACTCTTCTTACAGTCGGTGCTTTGAGCATTCCCTGTGAGACCAGTATTAGTTTCCGCTACACCTCTGCAGGTTCAATGTATTCCTTGGACCTTCACATTGTCGATGATACATAGAAATCGCATCGGAATTAAATACAAAAGGCACAATGCCGCCTTAAGTACAAGAATAGAGACTCTTCTTACAGTCGGTGCTTTGAGCATTCCCTTTGAGACCAGTATTAGTTTCCCATACACCACTGCAGGTTCAATGCATTCCTGGGGACTTCACATTGACGATGAAACACAGAAATCGCATCGGAATCAAATACAAAAGGCACAATGCCGCCTTAAGTACAAGAATAGAGACTCTTCTTACAGTCGATGCTTTGAGCATTCCCTGTGAGACCATTATTAGATTCCGATACACCTCTGCAGGTTCAGTTTATTCCTTGGACCTTCACATTGACGATGAAACACAGAAATGGCATCGGAATTAAATACAAAAGTCACAATGCTGCCTTAAGTACAAGAATAGAGCCTCATCTTACAGACGGTGCTTTGAGCATTCCCTGTGAGACCAGTATTAGTTTCCGCTACACCTCTGCAGGTTCTTTTTATTCCATGGACCTTCACATTGACGATGAAACACAGAAATGGCATCGGAATTAAATACAAAAGGCACAATGGCGCCATAAGTACAAGAATAGAAACTCTTCTTACAGTCGGTGCCTTTAGCTTTCCCTGTGAGACCAGTAATAGTATCCGATACACCACTGCAGGTTCAATCTATTCCTTGGACATACACATCGACGATGAAACACAGAAATTACATCGGAATTAAATACAAAAGGAACAATGCCGCCTTAAGTACAAGAATAGAGATTCTTCTTACAGTCGGTGCTTTGAGCATTCCCTGTGAGACCAGTATTAGTTTCCGCTACACCTCAGCAGGTTCAGTTTTTTTTCCTGGACCTTCACATTGACGATGAAACACAGAAATGGCATCGGAATTAAATACAAAAGGCACAAATCCGCCTTAAGTACAAGAATAGAGACTCTTCTTACAGTCGGTGCTTTGAGCATTCCCTGTGAGACCAGTATTAGTTTCCGATACACCACTGCAGGTTGAATGTATTCCTTGGAACTTCACATTGACGATGAAACACAGAAATCGCGCCGGAAATAAATACAAATGGCACAATGCCGCCTTAAGTACAAGAATAGAGACTCTTCATACAGTCGGTGCTTTGAGCATTCCCTGTAAGACCAGTATTAGTTTCCGATACACCACTGCAGATTCAATGTATTCCTTGAACCTTCGCATTGATGATGAAACACAGAAATCGCATCGGAATTAAATACAAAAGGCACAATGCCGCCTTAAGTACAAGAATAGAGACTCTTCTTACAGTCGGTGCTTTGAGCATTCCCTGTGAGACCAGTATTAGTTTCCGCTACACCTCTGCAGGGTCAGTTTATTCCTTGGACCTTCACATTGACGATGAAAAACAGAAATGGCATCGTCATTAAATTCAAAAGGCACAATGCCGCCTTAGGTACAAGAATAGAGACTCTTCTTACAGTCGGTGCTTTGGGCATTCCCTGTGAGACCAGTATTAGTTTCCGATACTCCACTGCAGGTTGAATGTATTCCTTGGATCTTCACATTGACGATGAAACACAGAAATGGCACCGGAATTAAATACAAAAGGCACAATGCCGCCTTAAGTACAAGAATAGAGACTCTTCTTACAATCGGTGCTTTGAGCATTCCCTGTGAGGCCAGTATTAGTTTCCGATGCACCACTGCAGGTTCAATGTATTCCTTGGACTTTCACATTGACGATGAAACACAGAAATGGCATAGGAATTAAATACAAAAGGCACAATGCCGCCTTAAGTACAAGAATTCAGCCTCTTCTTACAGTCGGTGCTTTGAGCATTCCCTGTGATACCAGTATTAGTTTCCGATACACCACTGCAGGTTAAATGTATTCCTTGGAACTTCACATTGACGATGAAACACAGAAATCGCATCGGAATTAAATACAAAAGGCACAATGCCGCCTTAAGTACAAGAATAGAGACTCTTCTTACAGTCGGTGCTTTGAGCATTCCCTGTGAGACCAGTATTAGTTTCCGCTACACCTCAGCAGGTTCAGTTTATTCCTTGAACGTTCGCATTGACGATGAAACACAGAAATGGCATCGGAATGAAATACAAAAGGCACAATGCGCCTTAAGTACAAGAATAGAGACTCTTCTTACAGTCGGTGCTTTGAGCATTCCCTGTGAGACCAGTATTTGTTTCCGCTACACCTCTGCAGGTTCTTTTTATTCCTTGGACCTTCACATCGACAATGACACACAGAAATCGCATCTGAATTAAATACAAAAAGCACAATGCCGCCATAAGTACAGGAATAGAGACTCTTCTTACAGTCGGTGCTTTGAGCATTCCCTGTGAGACCAGTATTAGTTTCCGCTACACCTCTGCAGGTTCAATGTATTCCTTGGACTTTCACATTGACGATGATACACAGAAATCGCATCGGAATTTAATACAAAAGGCACAATGCCGCCTTAAGTACAGGAATAGAGACTCTTCTTACAGTCGGTGATTTGAGCATTCCCTTTGAGACCAGTATTAGTTTCCCATACACCACTGCAGGTTCAATGTATTCCTTGGAACTTGACATTGACGATGAAACACAGAAATCGCATCGGAATCAAATACAAAAGGCACAATGCCGCCTTAAGTACAAGAATAGAGACTCTTCTTACAGTCGGTGCTTTGAGCATTCCCTGTGAGACCATTATTAGTTTCCGATACACCTCTGCAGGTTCAGTTTATACCTTGGACCTTCACATTGACGATGAAACACAGAAATCGCAACGGAATTAAATACAAAAGGCACAATGCCGCCTTAAGTACAAGAATAGAGAATCTTCTTACAGTCGGTGCTTTGAGCATTCCCTGTGAGACCAGTATTAGTTTCCGCTACACCTCTGCAGGTTCTTTTTATTCCTTGGACCTTCACATTGACGATGAAACACAGAAATGGCATCGGAATTAAATACAAAAGGCACAATGGCGCCATAAGTACAAGAATAGAGACTCTTCTTACAGTCGGTGCTTTGAGCATTCCCTGTGAGACCAGTATTAGTTTCCGCTACACCTCTGCAGGTTCTTTTTATTCCTTGGAACTTCACATTGACGATGAAACACAGAAATGGCATCGGAATTAAATACAAAAGGCACAATGGCGCCATAAGTACAAGAATAGAGACTCTTCTTACAGTCGGTGCTTTGGGCATTCCCTGTGAGACCAGTATTAGTTTCCGATACACCACTGCAGGTTGAATGTATTCCTTATATCTTCACATCGACAATGAAACACCGAAATCGCATCGGAATTAAATACAAAACGCACAATGCCGCCATAAGTACAGGAATAGAGACTCTTCTTACAGTCGGTGCTTTGAGCATTCCCTTTTGAGACCAGTATTAGTTTCCCATACACCACTGCAGGTTCAATGTATTCCTTGGAACTTGACATTGACGATGAAACACAGAAATCGCATCGGAATCAAATACAAAAGGCACAATGCCGCCTTAAGTACAAGAATAGAGACTCTTCTTACAGTCGGTGCTTTTAGCATTCCCTGTGAGACCAGTATTAGTTTCCGCTACACCTCAGCAGGTTCAGTTTTTTTCCTTGGACCTTCACTTTGACGATGAAACACAGAAATGGCATCGGAATTAAATACAAAAGGCACAATGGCGCCATAAGTACAAGAATAGAGACTCTTCTTACAGTCGGTGCTTTGAGCATTCCCTGTGAGACCAGTATTAGATTCCGCTACACCTCTGCAGGTTCTTTTTATTCCTTGGACCTTCACATTGACGATGAAACACAGAAATGGCATCGGAATTAAATACAAAAGGCACAATGGCGCCATAAGTACAAGAATAGAGACTCTTCTAACAGTCGGTGCTTTGGGCATTCCCTGTGAGACCAGTATTAGTTTCCGATACACCACTGCAGGTTGAATGTATCCCTTGGATCTTCACATTGACAATGAAACACAGAAATCGCATCGGAATTAAATACAAAACGCACAATGCCGCCATAAGTACAGGAATAGAGACTCTTCTTACAGTCGGTGCTTTGAGCATTCCCTGTGAGACCAGTATTAGTTTCCGCTACACCTCTGCAGGTTCAATGTATTCCTTGGCCCTTCACATTGTCGATGATACATAGAAATCGCATCGGAATTAAATACAAAAGGCACAATGCCGCCTTAAGTACAAGAATAGAGACTCTTCTTACAGTCGGTGCTTTGAGCATTCCCTTTGAGACCAGTATTAGTTTCCCATACACCACTGCAGGTTCAATGCATTCCTGGGGACTTCACATTGACGATGAAACACAGAAATCGCATCGGAATCAAATACAAAAGGCACAATGCCGCCTTAAGTACAAGAATAGAGACTCTTCTTACAGTCGGTGCTTTGAGCATTCCCTGTGAGACCATTATTAGTTTCCGATACACCTCTGCAGGTTCAGTTTATTCCTTGGACCTTCACATTGACGATGAAACACAGAAATGGCATCGGAATTAAATACAAAAGGCACAATGCTGCCTTAAGTACAAGAATAGAGCCTCATCTTACAGTCGGTGCTTTGAGCATTCCCTGTGAGACCAGTATTAGTTTCCGCTACACCTCTGCAGGTTCTTTTTATTCCTTGGACCTTCACATTGACGATGAAACACAGAAATGGCATCGGAATTAAATACAAAAGGCACAATGGCGACATAAGTACAAGAATAGAGACTCTTCTTACAGTCGGTGCCTTTAGCATTCCCTGTGAGACCAGTAAGAGTATCCGATACACCACTGCAGGTTCAATCTATTCCTTGGACATACACATTGACGATGAAACACAGAAAATACATCGGAATTAAATACAAAAGGCACAATGCCGCCTTAAGTACAAGAATAGAGACTCTTCTTACAGTCGGTGCTTTGAGCATTCCCTTTGAGACCAGTATTAGTTTCCCATACACCACTGCAGGTTCAATGCATTCCTGGGGACTTCACATTGACGATGAAACACAGAAATCGCATCGGAATCAAATACAAAAGGCACAATGCCGCCTTAAGTACAAGAATAGAGCCTCATCTTACAGTCGGTGCTTTGAGCATTCCCTGTGAGACCAGTATTAGTTTCCGCTACACCTCAGCAGGTTCAGTTTATTTTCTTGGACCTTCACATTGACGATGAAACACAGAAATGGCATCGGAATTAAATACAAAAGGCACAATGCCGCCTTAAGTACAAGAATAGAGACTCTTCTTACAGTCGGTGCTTTGAGCATTCCCTGTGAGACCAGTATTAGTTTCCGCTACACCTCTGCAGGGTCAGTTTATTCCTTGGACCTTCACATTGACGATGAAAAACAGAAATGGCATCGTCATTAAATACAAAAGGCACAATGCCGCCTTAGGTACAAGAATAGAGACTCTTCTTACAGTCGGTGCTTTGGGCATTCCCTGTGAGACCAGTATTAGTTTCCGATACACCACTGCAGGTTGAATGTATTCCTTGGATCTTCACATTGACGATGAAACACAGAAATGGCACCGGAATTAAATACAAAAGGCACAATGCCGCCTTAAGTACAAGAATAGAGACTCTTCTTACAATCGGTGCTTAGAGCATTCCCTGTGAGGCCAGTATTAGTTTCCGATGCACCACTGCAGGTTCAATGTATTCCTTGGACTACCACATTGACGATGAAACACAGAAATGGCATAGGAATTAAATACAAAAGGCACAATGCCGCCTGAAGTACAAGAATTGAGCCTCTTCTTACAGTCGGTGCTTTGAGCATTCCCTGTGATACCAGTATTAGTTTCCGATACACCACTGCAGGTTAAATGTATTCCTTGGAACTTCACATTGACGATGAAACACAGAAATCGCATCGGAATTAAATACAAAAGGCACAATGCCGCCTTAAGTACAAGAATAGAGACTCTTCTTACAGTCGGTGCTTTGAGCATTCCCTGTGAGACCAGTATTAGTTTCCGCTACACCTCAGCAGGTTCAGTTTATTCCTTGGACGTTCACATTGACGATGAAACACAGAAATGGCATCGGAATGAAATACAAAAGGCACAATGCGCCTTAAGTACAAGAATAGAGACTCTTCTTACAGTCGGTGCTTTGAGCATTCCCTGTGAGACCAGTATTTGTTTCCGCTACACCTCTGCAGGTTCTTTTTATTCCTTGGACCTTCACATCGACAATGAAACACAGAAATCGCATCGGAATTAAATACAAAACGCACAATGCCGCCATAAGTACAGGAATAGAGACTCTTCTTACAGTCGGTGCTTTGAGCATTCCCTGTGAGACCAGTATTAGTTTCCGCTACACCTCTGCAGGTTCAATGTATTCCTTGGACCTTCACATTGACGATGATACACAGAAATCGCATCGGAATTAAATACAAAAGGCACAATGCCGCCTTAAGTACAAGAATAGAGACTCTTCTTACAGTCGGTGATTTGAGCATTCCCTTTGAGACCAGTATTAGTTTCCCATACACCACTGCAGGTTCAATGTATTCCTTGGAACTTGATATTGACGATGAAACACAGAAATCGCATCGGAATCAAATACAAAAGGCACAATGCCGCCTTAAGTACAAGAATAGAGACTCTTCTTACAGTCGGTGCTTTGAGCATTCCCTGTGAGACCAGTATTAGTTTCCGCTACACCTCTGCAGGTTCTTTTTATTCCTTGGACCTTCACATTGACGATGAAACACAGAAATGGCATCGGAATTAAATACAAAAGGCACAATGGCGCCATAAGTACAAGAATAGAGACTCTTCTTACAGTCGGTGCTTTGAGCATTCCCTGTGAGACCAGTAATAGTATCCGATACACCACTGCAGGTTCAATCTGTTCCTTGGACATACACATTGACGATGAAACACAGAAATTACATCGGAATTAAATACAAAAGGAACAATGCCGCCTTAAGTACAAGAATAGAGATTCTTCTTACAGTCGGTTCTTTGAGCATTCCCTGTGAGACCAGTGTTAGTTTCCGCTACACCTCAGCAGGTTGAGTTTTTTTCCTTGGACCTTCACTTTGACGATGAAACACAGAAATCGCATCGGAATTAAATACAAAACGCACAATGCCGCCATAAGTACAGGAAAAGAGACTCTTCTTACAGTCGGTACTTTGAGCATTCCCTGTGAGACCAGTATTAGTTTCCGCTACACCTCTGCAGGTTCAATGTATTCCTTGGACCTTCACATTGTCGATGATACACAGAAATCGCATCGGAATTAAATACAAAAGGCACAATGCCGCCTTAAGTACAAGAATAGAGACTCTTCTTACAGTCGGTGCTTTGAGCATTCCCTTTGAGGCCAGTATTAGTTTCCCATACACCACTGCAGGTTCAATGCATTCCTTGGAACTTCACATTGAAGATGAAACACAGAAATCGCATCGGAATCAAATACAAAAGGCACAATGCCGCCTTAAGTACAAGAATAGATACTCTTCTTAATGTCGGTGCTTTGAGCATTCCCTGTGAGACCAGTATTAGTTTCCGCTACACCTCTGCAGGTTCAATGTATTCCTTGGACCTTCACATTGACGATGATACACAGAAATCGCATCGGAATTAAATACAAAAGGCACAATGCCGCCTTAAGTACAAGAATAGAGACTCTTCTTACAGTCGGTGATTTGAGCATTCCCTTTGAGACCAGTATTAGTTTCCCATACACCACTGCAGGTTCAATGCATTCCTGGGGACTTCACATTGACGATGAAACACAGAAATCGCATCGGAATCAAATACAAAAGGCACAATGCCGCCTTAAGTACAAGAATAGAGCCTCATCTTACAGTCGGTGCTTTGAGCATTCCCTGTGAGACCAGTTTAGTTTCCGCTACACCTCAGCAGGTTCAGTTTTTTTTCTTGGACCTTCACATTGACGATGAAACACAGAAATGGCATCGGAATTAAATACAAAAGGCACAATGCCGCCTTAAGTACAAGAATAGAGACTCTTCTTACAGTCGGTGCTTTGAGCATTCCCTGTGAGACCAGTATTAGTTTCCGCTACACCTCTGCAGGGTCAGTTTATTCCTTGGACCTTCACATTGACGATGAAAAACAGAAATGGCATCGTCATTAAATACAAAAGGCACAATGCCGCCTTAGGTACAAGAATAGAGACTCTTCTTACAGTCGGTGCTTTGGGCATTCCCTGTGAGACCAGTATTAGTTTCCGATACACCACTGCAGGTTGAATGTATTCCTTGGATCTTCACATTGACGATGAAACACAGAAATGGCACCGGAATTAAATACAAAAGGCACAATGCCGCCTTAAGTACAAGAATAGAGACTCTTCTTACAATCGGTGCTTAGAGCATTCCCTGTGAGGCCAGTATTAGTTTCCGATGCACCACTGCAGGTTCAATGTATTCCTTGGACTACCACATTGACGATGAAACACAGAAATGGCATAGGAATTAAACACAAAAGGCACAATGCCGCCTTCAGTACAAGAATTGAGCCTCTTCTTACAGTCGGTGCTTTGAGCATTCCCTGTGAGACCAGTATTAGTTTCCGCTACACCTCAGCAGGTTCAGTTTATTTCTTGGACGTTCACATTGACGATGAAACACAGAAATGGCATCGGAATGAAATACAAAAGGCACAATGCGCCTTAAGTACAAGAATAGAGACTCTTCTTACAGTCGGTGCTTTGAGCATTCCCTGTGAGACCAGTATTTGTTTCCGCTACACCTCTGCAGGTTCTTTTTATTCCTTGGACCTTCACATCGACAATGAAACACAGAAATCGCATCGGAATTAAATACAAAACGCACAATGAAGCCATAAGTACAGGAATAGAGACTCTTCTTACAGTCGGTGCTTTGAGCATTCCCTGTGAGACCAGTATTAGTTTCCGCTACACCTCTGCAGGTTCAATGTATTCCTTGGACCTTCACATTGACGATGATACACAGAAATCGCATCGGAATTAAATACAAAAGGCACAATGCCGCCTTAAGTACAAGAATAGAGAGACTTCTTACAGTCGGTGATTTGAGCATTCCCTTTGAGACCAGTATTAGTTTCCCATACACCACTGCAGGTTCAATGTATTCCTTGGAACTTGATATTGACGATGAAACACAGAAATCGCATCGGAATCAAATACAAAAGGCACAATGCCGCCTTAGGTACAAGAATAGAGACTCTTCTTACAGTCGGTGCTTTGAGCATTCCCTGTGAGACCATTATTAGTTTCCGCTACACCTCTGCAGGTTCAGTTTATACCTTGGACCTTCACATTGACGATGAAACACAGAAATGGCATCGGAATTAAATACAAAAGGCACAATGCCGCCTTAAGTATAAGAATAGAGCCTCTTCTTACAGTCGGTGCTTTGAGCATTCCCTGTGAGACCAGTATTAGTTTCCGCTACACCTCTGCAGGTTCTTTTTATTCCTTGGACCTTCACATTGACGATGAAACACAGAAATGGCATCGCAATTAAATACAAAAGGCACAATGGCGCCATAAGTACAAGAATAGAGACTCTTCTTACAGTCGGTGCTTTGAGCATTCCCTGTGAGACCAGTAATAGTATCCGATACACCACTGCAGGTTCAATCTGTTCCTTGGACATACACATTGACGATGAAACACAGAAATTACATCGGAATTAAATACAAAAGGAACAATGCCGCCTTAAGTACAAGAATAGAGATTCTTCTTACAGTCGGTTCTTTGAGCATTCCCTGTGAGACCAGTGTTAGTTTCCGCTACACCTCAGCAGGTTGAGTTTTTTTCCTTGGACCTTCACTTTGACGATGAAACACAGAAATCACATCGGAATTAAATACAAAACGCACAATGCCCCCATAAGTACAGGAAAAGAGACTCTTCTTACAGTCGGTACTTTGAGCATTCCCTGTGAGACCAGTATTAGTTTCCGCTACACCTCTGCAGGTTCAATGTATTCCTTGGACCTTCACATTGTCGATGATACACAGAAATCGCATCGGAATTAAATACAAAAGGCACAATGCCGCCTTAAGTACAAGAATAGAGACTCTTCTTACAGTCGGTGCTTTGAGCATTCCCTTTGAGGCCAGTATTAGTTTCCCATACACCACTGCAGGTTCAATGCATTCCTTGGAACTTCACATTGAAGATGAAACACAGAAATCGCATCGGAATCAAATACAAAAGGCACAATGCCGCCTTAAGTACAAGAATAGATACTCTTCTTACAGTCGGTGCTTTGAGCATTCCCTGTGAGACCATTATTAGTTTCCGATACACCTCTGCAGGTTCAGTTTATTCCTTGGACCTTCACATTGACGATAAAACACAGAAATGGCATCGGAATTAAATAAAAAAGACACAATGGCGCCATAAGTACAAGAATAGAGACTCTTCTTACAGTCGGTGCTTTGAGCAATCCCTGTGAGACCAGTAATAGTATCCGATACACCACTGCAGGTTCAATCTATTCCTTGGACATACACATTGACGATGAAACACAGAAATTACATCGGAATTAAATACAAAAGGAACAATGCCGCCTTAAGTACAAGAATAGAGACTCTTCTTACAGTCGGTGCTTTGAGCATTCCCTGTGAGACCAGTATTAGTTTCCGATACACCACTGCAGGTTGAATGTATTCCTTGGATCTTCACATTGACGATGAAACACAGAAATCGCATCGGAATTAAATACAAATGGCACAATGCCGCCTTAAGTACAAGAATAGAGACTCTTCATACAGTCGGTGCTTTGAGCATTCCCTGTAAGACCAGTATTAGTTTCCGATACACCACTGCAGATTCAATGTATTTCTTGGACCTTCGCATTGATGATGAAACACAGAAATCGCATCGGAATTAAATACAAAAGGCACAATGCCGCCTTAAGAACAAGAATAGAGACTCTTCTTACAGTCGGTGCTTTGAGCATTCCCTGTGAGACCAGTACTAGTTTCCGCTACACCTCTGCAGGTTCAGTTTATTTCTTGGACCTTCACATTGACGATGAAAAACAGAAATGGCATCGTCATTAAATACAAAAGGCACAATGCCGCCTTAGGTACAAGAATAGAGACTCTTCTTACAGTCGGTGCTTTGGGCATTCCCTGTGAGACCAGTATTAGTTTCCCATACACCACTGCAGGTTCAATGTATTCCTTGGAACTTGACATTGACGATGAAACACAGAAATCGCATCGGAATCAAATACAAAAGGCACAATGCCGCCTTAAGTACAAGAATAGAGACTCTTCTTACAGTCGGTGCTTTGAGCATTCCCTGTGAGACCATTATTAGTTTCCGATACACCTCTGCAGGTTCAGTTTATACCTTGGACCTTCACATTGACGATGAAACACAGAAATCGCATCGGAATTAAATACAAAAGGCACAATGCCGCCTTAAGTACAAGAATAGAGAATCTTCTTACAGTCGGTGCTTTGAGCATTCCCTGTGAGACCAGTATTAGTTTCCGCTACACCTCTGCAGGTTCTTTTTATTCCTTGGACCTTCTCATTGACGATGAAACACAGAAATGGCATCGGAAGTAAATACAAAAGGCACAATGGCGCCATAAGTACAAGAATAGAGACTCTTCTTACAGTCGGTGCTTTGAGCATTCCCTGTGAGACCAGTATTAGTTTCCGCTACACCTCTGCAGGTTCTTTTTATTCCTTGGAACTTCACATTGACGATGAAACACAGAAATGGCATCGGAATTAAATACAAAAGGCACAATGGCGCCATAAGTACAAGAATAGAGACTCTTCTTACAGTCGGTGCTTTGGGCATTCCCTGTGAGACCAGTATTAGTTTCCGATACACCACTGCAGGTTGAATGTATTACCTATATCTTCACATCGACAATGAAACACCGAAATCGCATCGGAATTAAATACAAAACGCACAATGCCGCCATAAGTACAGGAATAGAGACTCTTCTTACAGGCGGTGCTTTGAGCATTCCCTTTTGAGACCAGTATTAGTTTCCCATACACCACTGCAGGTTCAATGTATTCCTTGGAACTTGACATTGACGATGAAACACAGAAATCGCATCGGAATCAAATACAAAAGGCACAATGCCACCTTAAGTACAAGAATAGAGACTCTTCTTACAGTCGGTGCTTTGAGCATTCCCTGTGAGACCAGTATTAGTTTCCGCTACACCTCTGCAGGTTCTTTTTATTCCTTGGACCTTCACATTGACGATGAAACACAGAAATGGCATCGGAATTAAATACAAAAGGCACAATGGCGCCATAAGTACAAGAATAGAGACTCTTCTTACAGTCGGTGCTTTGGGCATTCCCTGTGAGACCAGTATTAGTTTCCGATACACCACTGCAGGTTGAATGTATTACCTATATCTTCACATCGACAATGAAACACCGAAATCGCATCGGAATTAAATACAAAACGCACAATGCCGCCATAAGTACAGGAATAGAGACTCTTCTTACAGTCGGTGCTTTGAGCATTCCCTTTGAGACCAGTATTAGTTTCCCATACACCACTGCAGGTTCAATGCATTCCTGGGGACTTCACATTGACGATGAAACACAGAAATCGCATCGGAATCAAATACAAAAGGCACAATGCCGCCTTAAGTACAAGAATAGAGACTCTTCTTACAGTCGGTGCTTTGAGCATTCCCTGTGAGACCATTATTAGTTTCCGATACACCTCTGCAGGTTCTTTTTATTCCTTGGACCTTCACATTGACGATGAAACACAGAAATGGCATCGGAATTAAATACAAAAGGCACAATGCTGCCTTAAGTACAAGAATAGAGCCTCTTCTTACAGTCGGTGCTTTGAGCATTCCCTGTGACACCAGTATTAGTTTCCGCTACACCTCTGCAGGTTCTTTTTATTCCTTGGACCTTCACATTGACGATGAAACACAGAAATGGCATCGGAATTAAATACAAAAGCACAATGGCGCCATAAGTACAAGAATAGAGACTCTTCTTACAGTCGGTGCCTTTAGCATTCCCTGTGAGACCAGTAATAGTATCCGATACACCACTGCAGGTTCAATCTATTCCTTGGACATACACATTGACGATGCAACACAGAAATTACATCGGAATTAAATACAAAAGGAACAATGCCGCCTTAAGTACAAGAATAGAGATTCATCTTACAGTCGGTGCTTTGAGCATTCCCTGTGAGACCAGTATTAGTTTCCGCTACACCTCAGCAGGTTCAGTTTTTTTTCTTGGACTTTCACATTGACGATGAAACACAGAAATGGCATCGGAATTAAATACAAAAGGCACAATGCCGCCTTAAGTACAAGAATAGAGACTCTTCTTACAGTCGGTGCTTTGAGCATTCCCTGTGAGTCCAGTATTAGTTTCCGATACACCACTGCAGGTTGAATGTATTCCTTCGAACTTCACATTGACGATGAAACACAGAAATCGCACCGGAAATAAATACAAATGGCACAATGCCGCCTTAAGTACAAGAATAGAGACTCTTCATACAGTCGGTGCTTTGAGCATTCCCTGTAAGACCAGTATTAGTTTCCGATACACCACTGCAGATTCAATGTATTCCTTGGACCTTCGCATTGATGATGAGACACAGAAATCGCATCGGAATTAAATACAAAAGGCACAATGCCGCCTTAAGTACAAGAATAGAGACTCTTCTTACAGTCGGTGCTTTGAGCATTCCCTGTGAGACCAGTATTAGTTTCCGCTACACCTCTGCAGGGTCAGTTTATTCCTTGGACCTTCACATTGACGATGAAAAACAGAAATGGCATCGTCATTAAATACAAAAGGCACAATGCCGCCTTAGGTACAAGAATAGAGACTCTCCTTACAGTCGGTGCTTTGCGCATTCCCTGTGAGACCAGTATTAGTTTCCGATACACCACTGCAGGTTGAATGTATTCTTTGGATCTTCACATTGACGATGAAACACAGAAACGGCACCGGAATTAAATACAAAAGGCACAATGCCGCCTTAAGTACAAGAATAGAGACTCTTCTTACAATCGGTGCTTTGAGCATTCCCTGTGAGGCCAGTATTAGTTTCCGATGCACCACTGCAGGTTCAATGTATTCCTTGGACTTTCACATTGACGATGAAACACAGAAATGGCATAGGAATTAAATACAAAAGGCACAATGCGCCTTAAGTACAAGAATAGAGACTCTTCTTACAGTCGGTGCTTTGAGCATTCCCTTTGAGACCAGTATTAGTTTCCCATACACCACTGCAGGTTCAATGCATTCCTGGGGACTTCACATTGACGATGAAACACAGAAATCGCATCGGAATCAAATACAAAAGGCACAATGCCGCCTTAAGTACAAGAATAGAGACTCTTCTTACAGTCGGTGCTTTGAGCATTCCCTGTGAGACCATTATTAGTTTCCGATACACCTCTGCAGGTTCTTTTTATTCCTTGGACCTTCACATTGACGATGAAACACAGAAATGGCATCGGAATTAAATACAAAAGGCACAATGCTTCCTTAAGTACAAGAATAGAGCCTCTTCTTACAGTCGGTGCTTTGAGCATTCCCTGTGACACCAGTATTAGTTTCCGCTACACCTCTGCAGGTTCTTTTTATTCCTTGGACCTTCACATTGACGATGAAACACAGAAATGGCATCGGAATTAAATACAAAAGCACAATGGCGCCATAAGTACAAGAATAGAGACTCTTCTTACAGTCGGTGCCTTTAGCATTCCCTGTGAGACCAGTAATAGTATCCGATTCACCACTGCAGGTTCAATCTATTCCTTGGACATACACATTGACGATGCAACACAGAAATTACATCGGAATTAAATACAAAAGGAACAATGCCGCCTTAAGTACAAGAATAGAGATTCTTCTTACAGTCGGTGCTTTGAGCATTCCCTGTGAGACCAGTATTAGTTTCCGCTACACCTCAGCAGGTTCAGTTTTTTTTCTTGGACTTTCACATTGACGATGAAACACAGAAATGGCATCGGAATTAAATACAAAAGGGATAATGCCGCCTTAAGTACAAGAATAGAGACTCTTCTTACAGTCGGTGCTTTGAGCATTCCCTGTGAGTCCAGTATTAGTTTCCGATACACCACTGCAGGTTGAATGTATTCCTTGGAACTTCACATTGACGATGAAACACAGAAATCGCACCGGAAATAAATACAAATGGCACAATGCCGCCTTAAGTACAAGAATAGAGACTCTTCATACAGTCGGTGCTTTGAGCATTCCCTGTAAGACCAGTATTAGTTTCCGATACACCACTGCAGATTCAATGTATTCCTTGGACCTTCGCATTGATGATGAAACACAGAAATCGCATCGGAATTAAATACAAAAGGCACAATGCCGCCTTAAGTACAAGAATAGAGACTCTTCTTACAGTCGGTGCTTTGAGCATTCCCTGTGAGACCAGTATTAGTTTCCGCTACACCTCTGCAGGGTCAGTTTATTCCTTGGACCTTCACATTGACGATGAAAAACAGAAATGGCATCGTCATTAAATACAAAAGGCACAATGCCGCCTTAGGTACAAGAATAGAGACTCTTCTTACAGTCGGTGCTTTGGGCATTCCCTGTGAGACCAGTATTAGTTTCCGATACACCACTGCAGGTTGAATGTATTCCTTGGATCTCCACATTGACGATGTAACACAGAAATGGCACCGGAATGAAATACAAAAGGCACAATGCCGCCTTAAGTACAAGAATAGAGACTCTTCTTACAATCGGTGCTTTGAGCATTCCCTGTGAGGCCAGTATTAGTTTCCGATGCACCACTGCAGGTTCAATGTATTCCTTGGACTTTCACATTGACGATGAAACACAGAAATGGCATAGGAATTAAATACAAAAGGCACAATGCGCCTTAAGTACAAGAATAGAGACTCTTCTTACAGTCGGTGCTTTGAGCATTCCCTGTGAGACCAGTATTTGTTTCCGCTACACCTCTGCAGGTTCTTTTTATTCCTTGGACCTTCACATCGACAATGAAACACAGAAATCGCATCGGAATTAAATACAAAACGCACAATGCCGCCATAAGTACAGGAATAGAGACTCTTCTTACAGTCGGTGCTTTGAGCATTCCCTGTGAGACCAGTATTAGTTTCCGCTACACCTCTGCAGGTTCAATGTATTCCTTGGACCTTCACATTGACGATGATACACAGAAATCGCATCGGAATTAAATACAAAAGGCACAATGCCGCCTTAAGTACAAGAATAGAGACTCTTCTTACAGTCGGTGATTTGAGCATTCCCTTTGAGACCAGTATTAGTTTCCCATACACCACTGCAGGTTCAATGTATTCCTTGGAACTTGACATTGACGATGAAACACAGAAATCGCATCGGAATCAAATACAAAAGGCACAATGCCGCCTTAAGTACAAGAATAGAGACTCTTCTTACAGTCCGTGCTTTGAGCATTCCCTGTGAGACCATTATTAGTTTCCGCTACACCTCTGCAGGTTCAGTTTATACCTTGGACCTTCACATTGACGATGAAACACAGAAATGGCATCGGAATTAAATACAAAAGGCACAATGCCGCCTTAAGTACAAGAATAGAGCCTCTTCTTACAGTCGGTGCTTTGAGCATTCCCTGTGAGACCAGTATTAGTTTCCGCTACACCTCTGCAGGTTCTTTTTATTCCTTGGACCTTCACATTGACGATGAAACACAGAAATGGCATCGGAATTAAATACAAAAGGCACAATGGCGCCATAAGTACAAGAATAGAGACTCTTCTTACAGTCGGTGCTTTGAGCAATCCCTGTGGGACCAGTAATAGTATCCGATACACCACTGCAGGTTCAATCTGTTCCTTGGACATACACATTGACGATGAAACACAGAAATTACATCGGAATTAAATACAAAAGGTACAATGCCGCCTTAAGTACAAGAATAGAGATTCTTCTTACAGTCGGTTCTTTGAGCATTCCCTGTGAGACCAGTATTAGTTTCCGCTACACCTCAGCAGGTTGAGTCTTTTTCCTTGTACCTTCACTTTGACGATGAAACACAGAAATCGCATCGGAATTAAATACAAAACGCACAATACCGCCATAAGTACAGGAATAGAGACTCTTCTTACAGTCGGTACTTTGAGCATTCCCTGTGAGACCAGTATTAGTTTACGCTACACCTCTGCAGGTTCAATGTATTCCTTGGACCTTCACATTGTCGATGATACACAGAAATCGCATCGGAATTAAATACAAAAGGCACAATGCCGCCTTAAGTACAAGAATAGAGACTCTTCTTACAGTCGGTGCTTTGAGCATTCCCTTTGAGGCCAGTATTAGTTTCCCATACACCACTGCAGGTTCAATGCATTCCTTGGAACTTCACATTGAAGATGAAACACAGAAATCGCATCGGAATCAAATACAAAAGGCACAATGCCGCCTTAAGTACAAGAATAGATACTCTTCTTACAGTCGGTGCTTTGAGCATTCCCTGTGAGACCATTATTAGTTTCCGATACACCTCTGCAGGTTCAGTTTATTCCTTGGACCTTCACATTGACGATGAAACACAGAAATGGCATCGTAATTAAATACAAAAGGCACAATGGCGCCATAAGTACAAGAATAGAGACTCTTCTTACAGTCGGTGCTTTGAGCAATCCCTGTGAGACCAGTAATAGTATCCGATACACCACTGCAGGTTCAATCTATTCCTTGGACATACACATTGACGATGAAACACAGAAATTACATCAGAATTAAATACAAAAGGAACAATGCCTCCTTAAGTACAAGAATAGAGATTCTTCTTACAGTCGGTGCTTTGAGCATACCCTGTGAGACCAGTATTAGTTTCTGCTACACCTCAGCAGGTTCGGTTTTTTTCCTTGGACCTTCACATTGACGATGAAACACAGAAATGGCATCGGAATTAAATACAAAAGGCACAATGCCGCCTTAAGTACAAGAATAGAGACTCTTCTTACAGTCGGTGCTTTGAGCATTCCCTGTGAGACCAGTATTAGTTTCCGATACACCACTGCAGGTTGAATGTATTCCTTGGATCTTCACATTGACGATGAAACACAGAAATCGCATCGGAATTAAATACAAATGGCACAATGCCGCCTTAAGTACAAGAATAGAGACTCTTCATACAGTCGGTGCTTTGAGCATTCCCTGTAAGACCAGTATTAGTTTCCGATACACCACTGCAGATTCAATGTATTTCTTGGACCTTCGCATTGATGATGAAGCACAGAAATCGCATCGGAATTAAATACAAAAGGCACAATGCCGCCTTAAGAACAAGAATAGAGACTCTTCTTACAGTCGGTGCTTTGAGCATTCCCTGTGAGACCAGTATTAGTTTCCGCTACACCTCTGCAGGTTCAGTTTATTTCTTGGACCTTCACATTGACGATGAAAAACAGAAATGGCATCGTCATTAAATACAAAAGGTACAATGCCGCCTTAGGTACAAGAATAGAGACTCTTCTTACAGTCGGTGCTTTGGGCATTCCCTGTGAGACCAGTATTAGTTTCCGATACACCACTGCAGGTTGAATGTATTCCTTGGTTCTTCACATTGACGATGAAACACAGAAATGGCATCGGAATTAAATACAAAAGGCACAATGCCGCCTTAAGTACAAGAATAGAGACTCTTCTTACAATCGGTGCTTTGAGCATTCCCTGTGAGGCCAGTATTAGTTTCCGATGCACCACTGCAGGTTCAATGTATTCCTTGGACTTTCACATTGATGATGAAACACAGAAATGGCATCGGAATTAAATACAAAAGGCACAATGCCGCCTTAAGTACAAGCATAGAGCCTCTTCTTACAGTCGGTGCTTTGAGCATTCCCTGTGAGACCAGTATTAGTTTCCGCTACACCTCTGCATGTTCAATGTATTCCTTGGACCTTCACATTGACGATGATACACAGAAATCGCATCGGAATTAAATACAAAAGGCACAATGCCGCCTTAAGTACAAGAATAGAGACTCTTCTTACAGTCGGTGATTTGAGCATTCCCTTTGAGACCAGTATTAGTTTCCCATACACCACTGCAGGTTTAATGTATTCCTTGGAACTTGACATTGACGATGAAACACATAAATCGCATCGAAATCAAATACAAAAGGCACAATGCCGCCTTAAGTACAAGAATAGAGACTCTTCTTACAGTCGGTGCTTTGAGCATTCCCTGTGAGACCATTATTAGTTTCCGATACACCTCTGCAGGTTCAGTTTATTCCTTGGACCTTCACATTGACGATGAAACACAGAAATGGCATCCGAATTAAATAAAAAAGGCACAATGCCGCCTTAAGTACAAGAATAGAGCCTCTTCTTACAGTCGGTGCTTTGAGCATTCCCTGTGAGACCAGTATTAGTTTCCGCTACACCTCTGCAGGTTCTTTTTATTCCTTGGACCTTCACATTGACGATGAAACACAGAAACGGCATCGGAATTAAATACAAAAGGCACAATGGCGCCATAAGTACAAGAATAGAGACTCTTCTTACAGTCGGTGCTTTGAGCATTACCAGTGAGACCATTAGTAGTATCCGATATACCACTGCAGGTTAAATCTATTCCTTGGACATACACATTGACGATGAAACACAGAAATTACATTGGAATTAAATACAAAAGGAACAATGCCGCCTTAAGTACAAGAATAGAGATTCTTCTTACAGTCGGTGCTTTGAGCATTCCCTGTGAGACCTGTATTAGTTTCCGCTACACCTCAGCAGGTTCAGTTTTTTTCCTTGGACCTTCACTTTGACGATGAAACACAGAAATGGCATCGGAATTAAATACAAAAGGCACAATGGCGCCATAAGTACAAGAATAGAGACTCTTCTCACAGTCGGTGCTTTGGGCATTCCCTGTGAGACCAGTATTAGTTTCCGATACACCACTGCAGGTTGAATGTATTCCTTGGATCTTCACATTGACAATGAAACACAGAAATCGCATCGGAATTAAATACAAAACGCACAATGCCGCCATAAGTACAGGAATAGAGACTCTTCTTACAGTCGGTGCTTTGAGCATTCCCTGTGAGACCAGTATTAGTTTCCGCTACACCTCTGCAGGTTCAATGTATTCCTTGGACCTTCACATTGACGATGATACACAGAAATCGCTTCGGAATTAAATACAAAAGGCACAATGCCGCCTTAAGTACAAGAATAGAGACTCTTCTTACAGTCGGTGCTTTAAGCATTCCCTTTGTGACCAGTATTAGTTTCCCACACACCACTGCAGGTTCAAAGTATTCCTTGGAACTTCACATTGACGATGAAACACAGAAATCGCGTCGGAATCAAATACAAAAGGCACAATGCCGCCTTAAGTACAAGAATAGAGATTCTTCTTACAGTCGGTGCTTTGAGCATTCCCTGGGAGACCATTATTAGTTTCCGATACACCTCTGCAGGTTCAGTTTATTCCTTGGACCTTCACATTGACGATGAAACACAGAAATGGCATCGGAATTAAATACAAAAGGCACAATGCTGCCTTAAGTACAAGAATAGAGACTCTTCTTACACTCGGTGCTTTGAGCATTCCCTGTGAGACCAGTATTAGTTTCCGCTACACCTCTGCAGGTTCTTTTTATTCCTTGGACCTTCACATTGACGATGAAACACAGAAATGGCATCGGAATTAAATACAAAAGGCACAATGGTGCCATAAGTACAAGAATAGAGACTCTTCTTACAGTCGGTGCTTTGAGCATTCCCTGTGAGACCAGTAATAGTATCCGATACACCACTGCAGGTTCAATCTATTCCTTGGACATACACATTGACGATGAAACACAGAAATTACATCGGAATTAAATACAAAAGGAACAATGCCGCCATAAGTACAAGAATAGAGATTCTTCTTACAGTCGGTGCTTTGAGCATTCCCTGTGAGACCAGTATTAGTTTCCGCTACACCTCAGCAGGTTCAGTTTTTTTCCTTGGACCTTCACAATGACGATGAAACACAGAAATGGCAACGGAATTAAATACAAAAGGCACAATGCCGCCTTAAGTACAAGAATAGAGACTCTTCTTACAGTCGGTGCTTTGAGCATTCCCTGTGAGACCAGTATTAGTTTCCGATAAACCACTGCAGGTTGAATGTATTCCTTGGAACTTCACATTGACGATGAAACACAGAAATCGCATCGTAATTAAATACAAATGGCACAATGCCGCCTTAAGTACAAGAATAGAGACTCTTCTTACAGTCGGTGCTTTGGGCATTCCCTGTGAGACCAGTATTAGTTTCTGATACACCACTGCAGGTTGAATGTATTCCTTGGTTCTTCACATTGACGATGAAACACAGAAATGGCATCGGAATTAAATACAAAAGGCACAATGCCGCCTTAAGTACAAGAATAGAGACTCTTCTTACAATCGGTGCTTTGAGCATTCCCTGTGAGGCCAGTATTAGTTTCCGATGCACCACTGCAGGTTCCATGTATTCCTTGGACTTTCACATTGATGATGAAACACAGAAATGGCATCGGAATTAAATACAAAAGGCACAATGCCGCCTTAAGTACAAGAATAGAGCCTCTTCTTACAGTCGGTGCTTTGAGCATTCCCTGTGAGACCAGTATTAGTTTCCGCTACACCTCTGCAGGTTCAATGTATTCCTTGGACCTTCACATTGACGATGATACACAGAAATCGCATCGGAATTAAATACAAAAGGCACAATGCCGCCTTAAGTACAAGAATAGAGACTCTTCTTACAGTCGGTGATTTGAGCATTCCCTTTGAGACCAGTATTAGTTTCCCATACACCACTGCAGGTTTAATGTATTCCTTGGAACTTGACATTGACGATGAAACACATAAATCGCATCGAAATCAAATACAAAAGGCACAATGCCGCCTTAAGTACAAGAATAGAGACTCTTCTTACAGTCGGTGCTTTGAGCATTCCCTGTGAGACCATTATTAGCTTCCGATACACCTCTGCAGGTTCAGTTTATTCCTTGGACCTTCACATTGACGATGAAACACAGAAATGGCATCCGAATTAAATAAAAAAGGCACAATGCCGCCTTAAGTACAAGAATAGAGCCTCTTCTTACAGTCGGTGCTTTGAGCATTCCCTGTGAGACCAGTACTAGTTTCCGCTACACCTCTGCAGGTTCTTTTTATTCCTTGGACCTTCACATTGACGATGAAACACAGAAACGGCATCGGAATTAAATACAAAAGGCACAATGGCGCCATAAGTACAAGAATAGAGACTCTTCTTACAGTCGGTGCTTTGAGCATTACCAGTGAGACCATTAATAGTATCCGATACACCACTGCAGGTTAAATCTATTCCTTGGACATACACATTGACGATGAAACACAGAAATTACATCGGAATTAAATACAAAAGGAACAATGCCGCCTTAAGTACAAGAATAGAGATTCTTCTTACAGTCGGTGCTTTGAGCATTCCCTGTGAGACCTGTATTAGTTTCCGCTACACCTCAGCAGGTTCAGTTTTTTTCCTTGGACCTTCACTTTGACGATGAAACACAGAAATGGCATCGGAATTAAATACAAAAGGCACAATGGCGCCATAAGTACAAGAATAGAGACTCTTCTTACAGTCGGTGCTTTGAGCATTCCCTGTGAGACCAGTATTAGTTTCCGCTACACCTCTGCAGGTTCTTTTTATTCCTTGGACCTTCACATTGACGATTAAACACAGAAATGGCATCGGAATTAAATACAAAAGGCACAATGGCGCCATAAGTACAAGAATAGAGACTCTTCTTACAGTCGGTGCTTTGGGCATTCCCTGTGAGACCAGTATTAGTTTCCGATACACCACTGCAGGTTGAATGTATTCCTTGGATCTTCACATTGACAATGAAACACAGAAATCGCATCGGAATTAAATACAAAACGCACAATGCCGCCATATGTACAGGAATAGAGACTCTTCTTACAGTCGGTGCTTTGAGCATTCCCTGTGAGACCAGTATTAGTTTCCGCTACACCTCTGCAGGTTCAATGTATTCCTTGGACCTTCACATTGACGATGATACACAGAAATCGCTTCGGAATTAAATACAAAAGGCACAATGCCGCCTTAAGTACAAGAATAGAGACTCTTCTTACAGTCGGTGCTTTAAGCATTCCCTTTGTGACCAGTATTAGTTTCCCACACACCACTGCAGGTTCAAAGTATTCCTTGGAACTTCACATTGACGATGAAACACAGAAATCGCATCGGAATCAAATACAAAAGGCACAATGCCGCCTTAAGTACAAGAATAGAGACTCTTCTTACAGTCGGTGCTTTGAGCATTCCCTGTGGGACCATTATTAGTTTCCGATACACCTCTGCAGGTTCAGTTTATTCCTTGGACCTTCACATTGACGATGAAACACAGAAATGGCATCGGAATTAAATACAAAAGGCACAATGCTGCCTTAAGTACAAGAATAGAGACTCTTCTTACACTCGGTGCTTTGAGCATTCCCTGTGAGACCAGTATTAGTTTCCGCTACACCTCTGCAGGTTCTTTTTATTCCTTGGACCTTCACATTGACGATGAAACACAGAAATGGCATCGGAATTAAGTACAAAAGGCACAATGGCGCCATAAGTACAAGAATAGAGACTCTTCTTACAGTCGGTGCTTTGAGCATTCCCTGTGAGACCAGTAATAGTATCCGATACACCACTGCAGGTTCAATCTATTCCTTGGACATACACATTGACGATGAAACACAGAAATTACATCGGAATTAAATACAAAAGGAACAATGCCGCCATAAGTACAAGAATAGAGATTCTTCTTACAGTCGGTGCTTTGAGCATTCCCTGTGAGACCAGTATTAGTTTCCGCTACACCTCAGCAGGTTCAGTTTTTTTCCTTGGACCTTCACAATGACGATGAAACACAGAAATGGCAACGGAATTAAATACAAAAGGCATAATGCCGCCTTAAGTACAAGAATAGAGACTCTTCTTACAGTCGGTGCTTTGAGCATTCCCTGTGAGACCAGTATTAGTTTCCGATAAACCACTGCAGGTTGAATGTATTCCTTGGAACTTCACATTGACGATGAAACACAGAAATCGCATCGGAATTAAATACAAATGGCACAATGCCGCCTTAAGTACAAGAATAGAGACTCTTCTTACAGTCGGTGCTTTGAATATTCCCTGTAAGACCAGTATTAGTTTCCGCTACACCTCTGCAGGTTCAGTTTATTCCTTGGACCTTCACATTGACGATGAAACACAGAAATGGCATCGGAATTAAATACAAATGGCACAATGCCGCCTTAAGTACAAGAATAGAGACTCTTCTTACAGTCGGTGTTTTGAGCATTCCCTGTGAGACCAGTATTAGTTTCCGATACACCACTGCAGATTCAATGTATTCCTTGGACCTTCGCATTGATGATGAAACACAGAAATCGCATCGGAATTAAATACAAAAGGCACAATGCCGCCTTAAGTACAAGAATAGAGACTCTTCTTACAGTCGGTGATTTGAGCATTCCCTGTGAGACCAGTATTTGTTTCCGCTACACCTCTGCAGGTTCAGTTTATTCCTTGGACCTTCACATTGACGATGAAACACAGAAATGGCATCGTCATTAAATACAAAAGGCACAATGCCGCATTAGGTACAAGAATAGAGACTCTTCTTACAGTCGGTGCTTTGGGCATTCCCTGTGAGACCAGTATTAGTTTCCGATACACCACTGCAGGTTGAATGTATTCCTTGGATCTTCACATTGACAATGAAACACAGAAATGGCATCGGAATTAAATACAAAACGCACAATGCCGCCATAAGTACAGAAATAGAGACTCTTCTTATTGTCGGTGCTTTGAGCATTCCCTGTGAGACCAGTATTAGTTTCCGCTACACCTCTGCAGGTTCAATGTATTCCTTGGACCATCACATTGATGATGATACACAGAAATCGCATCGGAATTAAATACAAAAGGCACAATGCCGCCTTAAGTACAAGAATAGAGACTCTCCTTACAGTCGGTGCTTTGAGCATTCCCTTTGAGACCAGTATTAGTTTCCGATACACCACTGCAGGTTCAATGTATTCCTTGGAACTTCACATTGACGATGAAACACAGAAATCGCATCGGAGTCAAATACAAAAGGCACAATGCCGCCTTAAGTACAAGAATAGAGACTCTTCTAACAGTCGGTGCTTTGAGCATTCCCTGTGAGACCAGTATTAGTTTCCGATACACCTCTGCAGGTTCAGTTTATTCCTTGGACCTTCACATTGACGATGATACACAGAAATGGCATCGGAATAAAATACAAAAGGCACAATGCCCCCTTAAGTACACGAATAGAGACTCTTCTTACAGTCGGTGCTTTGAGCATTCCCTGTGAGACCAGTATTAGTTTCCGCTACACCTCAGCAGGTTCAGTTTATTCCTTGGACCTTCACATTGACGATGAAACACAGAAATGGCATCGGAATGAAATACAAAATTCACAATGCCGCCGTAAGTACAAGAATAGAGACTCTTCTTACAGTCGGTGCTTTGAGCATTCCCTGTGAGACCAGTATTAGTTTCCGCCACACCTCAGCAGGTTCAGTTTATTCCTTGGACCTTCACATTGACGATGAAGCACAGAAATGGCATCGGAATTAAATACAAAAGGCACAATGGTGCCATAAGTACAAGAATAGAGACTCTTCTTACAGTCTGTGCTTTGAGCATTCCCTGTGAGACCAGTATTAGTTTCCGATACACCACTGCAGGTTCAATGTATTCCTTGGAACTTCACATTGACGATGAAACACAGAAATCGCATCGGAATTAAATACAAAAGGCACAATGCCGCCTTAAGTACAAGAATAGAGACTCTTCTTACAGTCGGTGCTTTGAGCATTCCCTGTGAGACCAGTATTAGATTCCGCTACACCTCTGCAGGTTCAGTTTATTCCTTGGACCTTCACATTGACGATGAAACAAAAAAATGGCATCGTAATTAAATACAAAAGGCACAATGCCGCCTTAAGTACAAGAATAGAGATTCTTCTTACAGTCGGTGCTTTGAGCATTCCCTGTGAGACCAGTATTAGTTTCCGCTACACCTCAGCAGGTTCAGTTTTTTTCCTTGGACCTTCACATTGACGATGAAACACAGAAATGGCATCGGAATTAAATACAGAAGGCACAATGCCGCCTTATGTACAAGAATAGAGACTCTTCTTACAGTCGGTGCTATGAGCATTCCCTGTGAGACCAGTATTAGTTTCCGCTACACCTCTGCAGGTTCAATGTATTCCTTGGACCATCACATTGACGATGATACACAGAAATCGCATCGGAATTAAATACAAAAGGCACAATGCCGCCTTATGTACAAGAATAGAGACTCTTCTTACAGTCGGTGCTTTGAACATTCCCTTTGAGACCAGTATTAGTTTCCGATACACCACTGCAGATTCAATGTATTCCTTGGAACTTCACATTGTCGATGAAACACAGAAATCGCATCGGAGTCAAATACAAAAGGCACAATGCCGCCTTAAGTACAAGAATAAAGACTCTTCTTACAGTCGGTGCTTTGAGCATTCCCTGTGAGACCAGTATTAGTTTCCGATACACCTCTGCAGGTTCAGTTTATTCCTTGGACCTTCACATTGACGATGAAACACAGAAATGGCATCGGAATAAAATACAAAAGGCACAATGCCGCCTTAAGTACAAGAATAGAGATTCTTCTTACAATCGGTGCTTTGAGCATTCCCTGTTAGGCCAGTATTAGTTTCCGATGCACCACTGCAGGTTCAATGTATTCCTTGGACTTTCACATTGACGATGAAACACAGAAATGGCATCGGAATTAAATACAAAAGGCACAATGCCGCCTTAAGTACAAGAATAGAGCCTCTTCTTACAGTCGGTGCTTTGAGCATTCCCTGTGAGACCAGTATTAGTTTCCGATACACCACTGCAGGTTCAATGTATTCCTTGGAACTTCACATTGACGATGAAACACAGAAATCGCATCGGAATTAAATACAAAAGGCACAATGCCCCCTTAAGTACAAGAATAGAGACTCTTCTTACAGTCCGTGCTATGAGCAT